>NC_142880.1:42217500-44717500 GCF_051225735.1 Oryctolagus cuniculus
GTGCCGGATTCTGTCCCGGTTGCCCCTCTTCCAAGCCAGCTCTCTGCTATGGCCCGGGAGTGCAGTGGAGGATGGCCCAAGTGCTTGGGCCCTGCACCCCATGGGATACAAGGAGAAGCACCTGGCTCCTGGCTCCGGATCAGCGCGGTGCACTGGCAGCAGCATGCCGGCCGCGGCGGCCATTGGAGGGTGAACCAATGGCAAAAGGAAGACCTTTGCCTCTGTCTCTCTCTCTCACTGTCCACTCTGCCTGTCAAAAAAAAAAAAATAAATAAAAAAAAAAAAAGCTGTTGGCCAGATCTAATCAGTTATGGTAATCACCCAAGCAACCAAAAGAGGCAAATAATGATACCTTCCTTAAGACTGAGTTATCCCAAGCAGCAAACAATCAGATTATCCTCTTATCAAGAGCTAAAGAAAAAACGTTACTAACAAAATGTAAACTACAGAGAAGGAAGGAAAAAATTTATCAGGTAGGAAAGGGTTAATGGTTTAAGGCCTGTCTCTTCCTAGAGTAGGTAGGGCAAGCTGTCCAGTCCCTTGTCTTCCTAACATGTATGACTGAGTTAGGTGGGTAGGAAGGAAAAAGAGAGGGAGGAGTGTAGATTTTAGTTTAATATCCTAACTGGTGGTTGTAGTCCGAATCTAACTAGGGAGATATCAAGCAACAATGAGGATCTGCCTTAGCCAAAAACCATCAATTATTCCACTAGTCAAGTCTCACACGCTGAATGAATTTCCATGAAAGGAAACAGGTAGAACAAGACCAATACCCCCAGTGTCAAAAGGCCAGGGGGATTAATCAGATATACCACAAGCAAGCCTGCTCTCTGTGTCTTTAATACAGAAGCCATACTAATCATTTTTAACTAGTTGACTGAGTCCTGGTGCTTGTAATTGATAATGGACAAGGGTGGAGAACAAAGTTCTCCAAATAAAAGGCAAAAGTGGTGCATTTCATTTACCCTTCTGACAATCCCAGATGAGTCCCCAGTAAATGTCGCTGGAGTCTGTAGTTACTACAATTATTTTTCTCTGCCAGTTCATGCCTCTTGTCCATGAAGAAGGAGAAGCAAGCAAAAATATATTGGAACAAAGCAGAAAGAAGCAAAATAAAAATCTTCCATCTGTGCCAAGGAAGGGCCCTGAAGAAGGAAGCAATTGAGGGCTTACTGTCTAGAGGATTTTAAAGGCTGTAATAGGGGAAGTTCTCATGATTGTCCAAGAGAGGGGCAGTTTTGAATGGTTAATTGGGTGAAAGAACCAATAAAGACTAAGTAGAGACAATGGAAAACACATAAAACATTTCCCAAAACCTTGAATACGAGGACTAGCATGTGATATCCACATCCTTCACAGAAGCCAGCTGCTTAACTTCGGGTCCTCTGAGATTCATCTCCAGATGGTGGGGGCCTGGCCCCATGGTCCTCGTCTACTTAGCCAGGAATCTATTTGCTCTTCCCAATTTGTCAATCAGCAAAGTCAAAGAGATAAGTCATCCGACTTTTATACACCAAGCACACAATGATAGCAATAGTCAGAGGATAACAACAATCATCACTTATGTTCAAGTAAAGGGCTCACCGGTCCATACAGATTGTAAGGAAATGTTGGATGATCCTTTATTAGCTTCCAAAGCCTGGGAATAATCCCCATGTCTTTTCCTCTTCTGTGTTCTTCAATCTGGTCTCCCATCCATCTTTCCTTTTCCATGAAATTAGTGGGGGGGGGGGGGCTAGGTGGTTTTATCATCCTGTTTCCTGTTTGTAGAATTCAGAATCTGAACGGCTAGTTCCATTTTCTAATCTCTGTGTTCCTATCAGACAAGGTTAGCAGTATTTTTGCTAAAATAATTTTCTGAAAAATTGAATGGATCATCTGTGTGTTTTTCAGGGGGTGCTCCATTAGACAAATACCATATCTGAGTACTTAACACTCCCTCAGAAAATGTGATTGGCAAGTCATTTAGCTTCCTAAAAGACCTGGGGTTAGATTGAGAACTGTCAATCAAAATGTCAATCTTCTAAAAGGCATTTTGTGACAGAAAACTGATAATTTGATATTTTGAAGTCTGAGGAACATATTGTGTAATAACAACCCAAGTTTCTATCCTTAAACCAAGTTTTAGTGAAAGGTCATGTTTTCCTCACAAAAAAAAAAAAAAAAAAAAACAGTTTATAGAAATAATTTCTAATTTTACCATTTCTGTTATCTGGAAAAACTCTAATCCACCCCTTTTTGTTTAATGGTTCTTTTCTCAAATTATTTTTCTATCTTATAACATTTTATTATGTGCAGCAAGAAAACTTCAGGTGCAATCTCCAACACTTTGCTTGGAGAATTCCCTTGCTCATTAATCAGGTTCATCACTTACATCATGGGAACTAAAGAAGACGATTACATGAAACTCTCTGCCAGTATATGCTGAGTTTCCAAAAACATTTTTCTCATTTCCTTTTGAGTCATCACTAGCTCAAAATTCTGATTTACAATATTCTGTTCAAAGAAATCTTTATCATGGTTTTCAAAAGTTTCCCAGCTCTGTTCACTGCTCCTTTTTAAAACCACTCCCACATTTTGTATTTTTTATGCAGAGTATCATATCACTTCCTAGTGCCCAAAATAGATATGTTAACTATTTTTGCATAACAAATGACCATAAACTTAGCAGCATAGAACACACACGTTTATTATTTCATAGTTTGTACCAGTCAGAAATCTGAGCACAGCTTAGCTAAAACCTCTGTCTCGGCTACAGCAGATTCTGGCTAGGGTTGGAATCTCATCTGAAGCTCCACCGGGAGTTGATCTTGTATCAGAGTCATGTGTCATCATTTGGACTTAATTACCCACAGACTATCAGTTGAGAACCTTGCCTCATTCCTGGCCTTATCTCAGAGGTTGCCCTTAGTTCCTTGACAAGTGAACCTCCATTCCATCAGGGCTTGCTTCACCAAAGTGTGTAAACAGGTAAGCTGATCAGGCTGATAATAAGGCAAAAGTTACATTATATCTACTGTTTCAGCTAGATGTCATTTAATGATCTGTTCTGTATTTTATTTGCTAGAATCAAGTTATAGGTCCTATGTATAGTCAAGAAGAATATATTGCAGAGGGCACAGAAACAAGGAGACTGGAATAATTGGGCCATATTGGTTTATACTGCACAGAAGGTAAACCATCACCCTTGAGAACATAGGTTCCTAAAGATTATGAGAAAGTAAAGAAGAATTTGATTACCAAGGATCACTGTGTCCAAGTTTCAATGTTATAATCCCCATGCATGACTACAGAGACTAAAGATATATTTACTTGACATCAAAGTATTTTCATGGTAGAGTATAAATATAAAGTATCACATTATTTTATGATAGTCATCACAGTTTTAATTAAATCATATATGGTCATGAAGCAGTAACAACTACATTGTTTCAATGTATATATTTCACGTGGGTTGCATGAGCTTCTCCAAAATATTAAGGGGCCAATAATGGATAAAATTGAAAAATACAAAGTAGAGCTCATTTCTCAAGACTTTTACTTTGCCTTATATGTAACTAAACACTAGAAAGTTGCCTTATGGTTGTAGTCTTTATATCCCGCCTTTCCTACCTAATACAAAAAGTTACATACTTATTGGAGATTATATGGATTCAAAAGTTTCCTTAGTATCATTAGCCAATGAAAAAAACAACTTATATTTTATGGAGATAAAGTTACTAGGTTGGAAATTCCTAATTTTTAGAAACCACACCATCCATGGTGGCATACAGAATTATCCCGAGGAATAGAAAAACAGAGAAAGTAACACTAAATCATCTCACTTCTTATGTACTTCAGCTATATGTGATTACTTATCTAAAAGAAAAATATGCCACATGGGAAAATGATCACTGATGTTTGTTAATTCTCAGACATTTTAAAAAAATGTTGTAGAAACACATTTTTTCAAAAGTTGAATTTTATAATTTTCACATAAGCAATAATTTATAAAAACCTAATAATTTTGCAGGATTCAGTTTTTTCTGTTAATTTAGTGTTGTCATAATTTTAATAAATCATTTGCTTTGGTTTAATTCATAATTGTGCTTATAAAGTCACCTGTAAAACTTTCTTTCTAGCCCACATAAATTAGCTCAGGCTGCAGTGACAAAATCTAATAGACTGGGTAAGCTTCAACAACTTAGAGATCAAGGTGTGACAGGTCTAGTTACCTTTCACGACTCTCTTCCTTGACTGCCTTCTTGTTTTTAACCACATGGCCTTGCCTCAGTGTGTGCACAAGGCCGGGAGAAGAATCTGTTAGACAACAGCTCATCAAACTCATTCAGTTTTACCCTGTTTCACCCAGTCAAATCAAAGTCAATTAAGAGTGTATTGAAAGAGAAAATCTTGCAGTGTTGCTGCTTACACAGACTGTACATATGACTGACCTTAGGACCAAGAAAAACAAGACAAAACAAAACCTTACAGCAAAATTAAATGACTCCATTCACCAAGAATGAGATGATATATCACAATGCTATTGCAAATCAAAATAAAATAAATATAAATGTTTAAACATACATCCTTACAGGCCATCAAGGAGAGAGGCGCCTTTCTCTGAAGGGAGGAAGGAATCTCCACTGTGATATGGCCTTGACTAAACAAGTTCAGAGTCGGTGAACTCAAGGAGCTTCCGTAGCCTAGACAGCTCATAGCAAGAGTCTCGGGTGATTGCTGACGCCATAAATGAGTGTCAATTGTTAAATCAACAACGGGAGTCACTGGGTACAGGCTCCCCACGTAGGATCTCTGTCCTTAATGTGTTCTACTATGAAACTTAAAAACAACACTACTAGTCGAACAATACCCTATACCTTGTTCGGTTGTGTGAGTGCAGCCTGTTGAAATCCTTGCTTAGTATATACTAAGTTGATCTTCAGTATATGAAGGTAATTAAAAATGAAACTCGATGAAGGGTGGGATAGGAGAGGGAGTGGTAGAGGGGAGGGCTGTGGGAGGGAGGGAGGTTGGTGGGGGGGAAGCCACAACAATACAAAAACTGCACTTTGTAAATTCACATTTATTAAATAAAAAATAACTATATAACAAACAAACAAAAGAAACAGAAAAAAAAAAGAACTTAATACTTTACCCTTTTAGTATTTTTTATGTTCTACTTAAAACTATTGGTTGAACTCTGTAATTAATACACAATTACTCTTAGGTGTTTAATTAATGCTATAACTAGTACTCAAATAGTATTTTACACTTTTTGTTTCTGTATGGATGCAAACTGTTGAAATCTTTACTTAATATCTGCTAAATTGATCTTCTGTATATAAAGATAATTTAAAATTAAAAAAAATACATCCTTACCATGTAATTCATTGGGCAATCTTATTACAGTTCTTTAAAAAGAAAACAAGATAAATATTATCCTTCTGGTTACACGGTGATTTGGATTTTTAAAATTCTATTTTGTTTTGAAAGGCAGAGAGAGAGAGATTGATTTACAATCTCCTGGTTCACTCCCCAAATGCCATCAACAGCTGGGGTTGTGCCATACGCAAGCCAGGAGCCAGGAGCCAGGAACCAGGTCCCAAGGACTTGAGCCATCACTGCTATTTCCTAGACTGCTTATTAAAAAGAAGCTGGAATCAGGAGCAGAGCTGGGACTCAAATCCAGGCTCTCTGATATGGGATGTGGGTATCCTAGGTGGCAACTTAAATCCTGGGCCAAACATTCTCCCTGATTAAAGATTTTAAATCAGAGAGAGATTGACAAAAAGAGACAGAGAGGCACCAGAAATATTCAAATCTTGCACTCCATCATCAGGCTTTCTAAAAACTGTTCTTGGAAATAAATGCAATCATCTCTAACATTAAACCACTTTTAGGCCACCCTAAATTTGAATCTTTTAACTAGGCAGCTGAAATACATTTATCATCCATTAACCCTTATATTCTATCTTTTAAATATTCATATTTTCTATCACTTTACCTGATTTTTTTCCCTTCTATTTCTGGACCAGCTCCTTAGCTCATTTGCTTGCAATGTAACATAATTGGCTTTCTCCTTGACATGTACTGAATACATGGTTTTATGTTTCAGCTTGAACAATGGAGCACATATTTCTATCTGACCAATAAACCGAATTTATGGGAGAAAAGCTTGATTTTTTTTAAGTTCTCATAGACAAGGATAGTAATTTATTTATTGCATTCATTGAATTCATTTTACACATTGGAAAACTTCATTTTGGATAAAATGAAACCTACCATTTCCCACCCAATTCCTGTGGGCCTTGTTTCATCAATTACTCCTTGTTTTCCCTCTGGAACACCAAGGATTCAGTTTTGAATATTTTTTTTTTTTATCTTCCTGAACTAGTATTTAGGACTATAAACTATTTTCTTCAACTATTTTTCCCTGATTTCTTTTCTGTTGCATTGCTAATGCCTGTACACAACATAGTCAACAACAAGTGTTTCCTGTTATTTGTGCCTGTTCAATAAATTATTATCACAAAAAAAGAGTAACAAATTGATACCATTAACCTCTCATCATTCTTACTGCCTTTCAGCATTTAACAGACACAATTACAACCTCTGGCCTTGAAATGCCATCTCGAATCTGACCTTTTTCTAACCTCTATAATATGGTCCATAATGTTAAAATGAAACTCAAATAATTAACCCATATCTGGTCCATATATCCTAAATATCAATCTCTCTACACTTTCTCAATATGTCTCAGCATCATGACTCTCTTGTTCATTGATTACAGGTAACTCCAAAATATATATATATACTCTCTGAGCTATTGCTTAATTTTAATTTTTTTCATTTAACTTTTAATTAATAGAAAATAATTGCACATATTAATGGGATATCATGTATATTTTGACACTAGTATTGAATGCATGATGGTCAAATTTGGTTTATTATCAGATAGCATAAATCTCTCATCTTTCATTTCTGAACTGTAGTCCAAAATTTTCAACAATCCATTGGGAATTTCACATTAAGACCTCACTTCACTAAATTACCAAGACTGGGAAGAAGTTCTCAAACTCACCCTTTCAAGTTTCCCATTATGATAAACTAAACAGAATTACTTGTTCATATCCATACATGGCAAATACAATTTCTACTTACCTAATCCCACATCAAGGTACCACTGATATATATATATATATATATATATATATATATATATATATTTGACAGGGAGAGTGGACAATGAGAGAGAGATAGAGAGAAAGGTCTTCCTTTTCCATTGGTTCACCCTGCAATGGCCACTGCAGCCAGCGCACTACAGCTGGTGCACAGCACTGATCTGAAGCCAGGAGCCAGGTGCTTCCCCAGGTCTCCCATGCGGGTGCAGGGCCCAAGAACTCGGGCCATCCTCCACTGCCTTCCCAGGCCACAGCAGAGAGCTGGACTGGAAGAGGAGCAACTGGGACAGATTCCAGCGCCCCAACCGGGACTAGAACCTGGGGTGCCGGAGCCACAGGCGGCGCCGGCCAAGGTCCCACTGATATTATTTCAATACTCATCTTTTCTCAGTCAGCCTCATTTCAATACATTCTGATAGGTATTTATTATGTACCAACTGTGAATAGACTTTGCCCTAAGTCTGGAACATGAAACTCAATGATTGTTGTAAGATTCACATTCATCCATCTGAAATTCACAGTGTATTTTCACTTATGCTTCATAGACATCTTCCATGTGATGTGAAATGATACTACAAGTGTAGTATATACCTCCTTGTCATTTTTCATGGTTCTGATCATTTGAGCACGTGGTGTTTACTGCCCTGGGTTACACTTTAAATTTTTAATCTATTTACATTTACTTTAAAGGCAGAAAGATACACACAGAAAGAGAGAGAGAGAGAGAGAGAGAGAGAGAGAGATCTGATGATTCTTTCTTAAGTACCTATAGCCACTGGAGGCTTGCCAGGCTGAAGCCAGGAGCCAAGTCCGCAACTTGGGTTTCCCACATTGGTGTCAGGGCCCCAACTACTTGTGCCATCCCTTGCCTCCCAGGGTGCAAACTGGAAGTCAGAGCAAAGCTGAGATTTGAACCCAGGTATTCTAATATAGGATGTAGGAGCCCCATATGGTACCTTAACAGCTATGCCAAATACTTGCATATTTAAAATACATAGACATTGCTCACTGTAGAATAAGTAGGGCAAAATGATTTACTGAATTTTTTACTCTATTCATGGTGAAGTTTCTATGAAGGGCATATTAATTCACATTGTCAGCACAAACAAATAAGTAAATGCTCTCCTGCTAGCAATATTAGATTTTTCTGTCTTGTAAATCTATTTTGTTAAACCACTGAATGGTTCCTTTCTCAGTTCATGGTTTTGTTGTTGTTATTTGTGTTCTTTTAAACAGTCTTTAATTTTGTAATGACTCCAACACTCAACCTAATTTTCATGCATATACTTAAGGACAGACTATAGCATATCTTAAAAGTCTCTTAAGATATTTTAAAACCAAGAACACAGTTAAAATTCAAAAGCACATCTTTTAAGGCTGTTCAGGACTATTTCAAATGCGCTTATTTAGTTTCATATCTTACCACTTTCCTTCCAAGACTCTATGTTGCAGAAGAGAAAATGATTGCCCCTTATTCCTCCACTATAACAAGCATTCATTGTATGCTCTCTATTCCTTCGATGTCAGTGTTTTCCACCTCTATGGCAGTCACGCCTCTCAGTAGACTGAAAATACACCTGCCTTTCCCAATTTTCCTTTTCAGGAGAAAACTCAGCTTACAAAATGTTTTCATCCTTGCATTAGGTTATGTGCTCCTTGTTGTCAGTGTCTAGACGTTGCTCATTGTTTTAAAGAGCAACATAATGGCTAACATCTGGCCTGGAGCAGACAATAAATATTGACTTTTTCTACCACTTTAGTCACTAAAAATCCTTTCCCTCATTGTGAATCCTTTTTTTTTTTTCTTATTTATTGTAAAGTTAATGTGAAAAATAAATTAAGGCCCATAAATGCTTAATAGATGGCCCACTGTGATAAGTACTGAATTTAAGTTAAATCACTGAACTTATGTGAAGTTATTTTAATTTTTATGGAATGAGATTACCTATTTTAACCCATTTAGTCTTGAAAACAAATATGTCATCTTTTGGCTAATAATATTATTACAGGGGCAAGGGAAATTGGTCCAGAGAAGTATTTCTCCAGATCACACAGTGGTAAGAGGCAAAGCAATTTCAAGTGTCAGCAATCTAACTGCAATACCCATGTATTAACTACTACTCTTGCCAAGTGAGCTGATTCAGGCCAATCTAAATTCTTTCTCATCATCTATTTTCAAGTTTTTAGGAAAAATAAATTTTAGCAAATTGTGTTCCTAGTTTAATAGCATTTGCAAAGAGTTATCAAGCCAGTTACATCACCATCAACAACATGAAATGCCTAAAATGAGACAGAAACAGGACAGAAAGGAGAAAATAACAATTTTATTTACATAGTATTCACCAATACAATAAGTATAAGAATCTATACATCACCAAACATTTTCAGAATTGAGCAAGTATAGTTAGGAAAAACATCAAATAAAATAAATAAAGCATTCTTATTGCAATGAGATTTTAATTCCTCAAAACATTAGAAAAATGACTGAATGTTCTTGTCCATATGGATAACCAGGAAAATGAACAGAATATTTATTTTCAAATTCTAAGTACAGATAAAGCTACTTTAGTTCACTAAGTATGAAAAGGATTAAGATTAGAACAGTCAGCTCATAGAAAACTAAACATAAATTTAGATAAGTTTAAAATCAGCCCTCAGAAAATAGATCTTAATCAAAGAAATGCAAATTGATTAAGAAACCATCATTTATTTTTAATTAATAAGTAACAAAGACTTGAAGGACATATACAACCTATTCATCAATCTTTCTGTATGTCCATCAACCACCCTAAATCTATACAAATTATTAAGGTTCCAGTGACCTGAAGCAGAAACTTTAATTAACCAAAATATGAAGATAAAAAGCCTGATTTTTTTTTTGACAGGCAGAGTTAGACAGTGAGAGAGAGAGAGAGAGAGACAGAGAGAAAGGTCCTCTTTCCGTTGGTTCATCCCCCAAATGGCTGCTATGGCCGGCGTACTGCGCTGATCCGAAGACAGGAGCCAGGTTCTTCTGCCTGGTCTCTCGTGCGGGTGCAGGGCCCAAGCACTTGGGCCATCCTCCACTGCCTTCCCAGGCCACAGCAGAGAGCTGGACTGGAAGAGGAGCAATCAGGACAGAATCTGGTGCCCTGACCGGACTAGAACCCCGGGGTGCCAGCACCATAAGTGGAGGATTAGCCAAGTGACCCGCGGCGCCGGCCAAAAGCCTGATTTTAAAATGCTTATTTTTAATGGCTATTTTTGTTTGAACTGGCATCAACATTGTTGCTTCATTTCCCAAGAAGACAACAACTGAATAAATAAAATACAGTTATGAGTCTCTAACTACAGGGTAAATCCTGAGAACTGCGTAGTTCATTGATATTCTTATGTGAACATTCCAGGGTTGACTAAAACAAAGATGTCTACAACATCCCAAGGTACTAAAATCAGTTGGGAATACTATCGCATAGACAGCATATTTGTAATGACAATGTAATTTATTTCTTTTTTTTTTATGATGCATTTATTTATTTGAAATCAGAGTTACAGATAGAGGGAGAGAGAGGGAGATCATCCATTTGCTGGTTCACTTCCCAAATTGCTACAATGGCAGGGCCTGGAGTAGGCCAAAGCCAGAGCTGGAAGTTTCTTTTAGGTCTCCCACATGGATGCTTTTCCCAGGCCATTAGCAGGGAGATGGGCCAAAGTGGAGCACCTGGGACTCAAACTGGCTCCCGTATGGGTCGCCATCATTGCAACTAGTAGCTTTACTGTCTATGCTACAATGCTGGCCCCAGTAAATAAGTATTTCTTGGCAGCTGTATCTTTGAAGTACCCTTTTACACAATGTGAAATACTTCTGAATGGTAATAAAGTAGAGATCACTCATCTGCTGTCTCATTTTCCAGGTTCAATTTTTCTGTGGTCAACCATGGTACAAAAATATTAAATGGAAAATTGCAGACATAAAAATTCATGTTTTAAATAAACATTATTGAAGTATATTGTGATATGTGTGTTCTGTCTTATAGTTTATTTTTGTTAGTCTATTCTGTGCCTAATCTATACATTAAGCTTTATCATAGATACATATGCATAAGAAAAATATACATATTGGGTTTGATACTATCTTTGATTTCAGTCATTTGTGGAATGTCTTGGAATGTATGTATCCCCTATGAAGAGGGGAAGCTGGTGCATAAATTACTAAAGTTTCATCTTCACAGATATATTTCTAAGTAATTTGTTCACTGTAAGCATCAGTAATTTTCCCAATGCCAACAGCATCATTGTGTGTGTGTGTGTGTGTGTGAATGATTTGTTGACACATTCTCAATGTAAAATATCATAACGATGTAGAGGAAACCACATTTGTCATTATGGAATATTTTCCTGCCTATATACAATATACAAACACAATTTTATTTACTGTTTTTAAGACTAATCATTTTAGCTGGCGCCACAGCTCACTAGGCTAATCCTCCGCCTTGCGGCGCCAGCACACCGGGTTCTAGTCCCGGTCAGAGCGCCGGATTCTGTCCCAGTTGCCCCTCTTCCAGGCCAGCTTTCTGCTGTGGCCAGGGAGTGCAGTGGAGGATGGCCCAAGTACTTGGGCCCTGTACCCCATGGGAGACCAGGAGAAGTACCTGGCTCCTGGCTTCGGATCAGTGTGGTGCGCCAGCCGCAGTGCGCCGGCCGCGGCGACCATTGGAGGGTGAACCAACAGCAAAAGGAAGACCTTCCTCTCTGTCTCTCCCTCTCACTGTCCACTCTGCCTGTAAAAAAAAAAAAAAAGTCTAATCATTCTATAAATGCTCTTTCATCTTTCATGTATGCTGTCTTCTCTGCACATTATGTCATGGCAATATAGGAAAATATATTTACATTATTTTATAATTAATCACAAGATGATTTTTCAGAACTTTACATCATTATTATCAGAATTTTTTCAGAAAAAATATAGCAATTTACTTTATTAACAGGAGATCAATAGACAATCTCTCCATATAGCTTGTACAATGCTAGATATTGTCACTGTTTTTATATTTGAGTATGGAAATTTTTTCTTTAGTTACCACCTTGGAATTACTATATTTTATAAGGTGTTTGTTATTTGATTCCTTATTAATTTATTATCTTTTTTCTATTTTAGTAACCAACAGCCCTTTATCTTGGGAGATTTTATTAATACAACAATTTCAAAATAGTTGATACTATTTCATATCATTCATATGAAAATTCATTCATATGAAAATGTTTAACTAGTAATTGTTCTAAGTACAGGTGTGTGTGTGTGTGTGTGTGTGTGTGTATATATCAGAACATAGAAACTACAAATCCCATTGTTACAATTTTCACATTCTTCTTTGCTCAGAAATTGATGTGGCACAGAGATGGCTCCATCTCATCTTTTTGGATCTTCCTCTATTTTTGCATCTTCTGTATGCCTGCTTCTGCATTTTAAAGTTCTTTTTTCTCAGTGTTGTCAGAATCATTAGATTAGGGATCCGTATTTGGAGCAAAGGAGTTTTTCTTAAAGATTTATTCATTGATTTTGAAAGTCAGAGTTACAGGGAGAGGGAGACGCAGAGGGAGATCAATCTTCCATATGCCGGTTCACTCCCCAGATGTCCACAGTGGTCAGCAATGAGTCAGGCCAATGTCTTCCAAATCTCCCACATAACATTTGGGCCATATTCCACTGCTTTTCCCAGGCCATTAGTAGTGACTTGGATCAGAAGTGGAGCAGTCAAGACACCACTCGGCACATAAATGGGAAGCCGGTGTTATAGGCGGCAGTTTTACCTTCTACGCCACAACACCAGCCCCACAAAGTGTAGATTTTTATACGTCATCAGTTTGCCATAGCATCGTGCTTGATAATTGTCTCCAAGACCCTTCTGGTTATTTGCCTTCAATTCAATGAATTGAGAAACTATAGCTGAAATATTCTGAGCAGCATCTTCCCTCAACTTTAGCAGAAATTGTGGATAGAGTTTGTTATTCTCTGAAGCTTTTGTGAGAAAAAGACATCACTTATGAACAGTGAATCTATGGATTTCAGTTTAAATGTGGAAGCCATTGTTGGACAGATAATGTTTTCTATCTCACATTCAGAATTATTATCCACAGCTAAACCTGCAGGAATATTTTTGTAGATTTTTTACTATCTATTTATGAAGGGGCAATAGAACTACATCCAGCATACTTGAATTTAAGGGAATAAAAATCGAGAAATGTTTTGAACACAGCCGCAATTCTTTCATGGCTATCATCATTTGCGAGACTGCAGAGTAGCTGCATATCCTTTATACTGTCACTCCCTTTCATAAGAAGCTCCACATCACAAGAAGAATGAATGAAAGTGGAATATTTAGAGCTGCAAGGGGACAAGAGGCTGGAGACTTATAAGAGTAAGGCAATGAGGTTAAGAATTGAGAACTAAAAAATGGGATGATATTGCTTATTAATTCATCCAAGTTAGCTCCAAAGCCCAAGGTCCTGAGATATATCACTCCTGCCTAACAGATGAGTGTGAACACATCCTAATCAGGGTTGAGAGAGAAAGCATATGGCACTTCACAAGAGTAGCTGATGACAGTTAAACCGATATGCTTTTTGAAGTGTGAGAAACAGTACAGGAAATGAACAAGGATTGATGAATCAGATGACAGGAAGATAGGCACTGACACTGTTGGAAAGAACTGGGGAGGGGGACTGTTATGAGAGCAAAAGAGATAGCAGAGGAGAGACTGCCCCCAGGAACTGTGATTGGTCTTCAGTACACAAATGAAAAGACCACCACTGTGTGCCCCAGGACAGAAGAGAGCCGAAGAAATAGGTGTCCTTCTACCTGCAAATATGCTGATGGCATTGCACATTGGTCTTTGCTGACTGGAAGTCCCTTGGGATCCTGTTGAAGACCATTAAGTGGATGTACACACACACACACACACACGTGCGCTCACACAATTTTGATTATAACAATAATCATATACCTCAATTTCTATGAGGAAGTTCTGGGATTCTTGAGAGAGAAAGTGTACTATGGTGATGATTATATGAATAATAAGAATAGAAATGTTTTTACACATATACAGTCAGGGAATTTAACAGCTGATCAGTTTAAGAACAGCCCCTAAACCTACCCAACTTGAGTGACAATTGGCTGACTGCAAACTTTCCATATTTAATGCTAAGAATCTGAACATGAAAGCTATAGACGCTTTTGAAAATGAGCTGGTGGAATGATTCCTGTGTGGAATTCATATTTTTCCAGAGAAACTGATAAGACATGACTCTGCTCTCTGCTCCCTGATTTATTATGTAGCAAATGGAATTCAATATTTGCATACACGTATACAACTGATCCATCAAGAGTTGGACTCATAGATAAGTGGATGAGTAAAAGATACCTGGAAGAGAATGTAGTTAATGTTGTTTCACTCATAAGTGGGTTTCTAACCTGAGAGTCTGTATGAACTTTAGAAGGGCAAGTAAGAGATTAACAATCCACATTTGGGAACAGCCTGTTTCCACTGTCGTTCATCACTGCTGGGTTCATACTTGAACCACTTTCAAAGATAATTAATAGTAACTGTAATTTAGAAAACATGGTCATATATTTGAGAAATACTATCTCGTGTCCATTTATAGGTTTTATTAAATTGTATAACAGATAAACACATAATTTATGATATAAATTGTTTAAACTATATTGAATATTAACTATTTCAATAAGAGACAAAGGCAATAATAGTATGTTATGGGAGCAGAGAGAGTAATAACCTCATGACTTACTCATACATATGCTTAAACACCACAATTATAACATATGCTTTATTGAAAATATATAAGATTATATGTATGGAATTCCTGAGATACATATATGTATACATATATATATGAAAATCTTTAGAATTTTATGAATACATAAATAAATAAAACAAGCCCTGTGCCATGAAATGTATTCTGTTTGACTGTCTGCAATGTCATACTCCAAATATGGAAGTTTCTACAAGTTACTCACAAAAAGAAATGAGTATGGAAAGTAGAACTGCACTTAACCAAAAGTAATATTTCATTAAAATTGTGTATCATTCTCAGCTAGTGTGGTATTCCCAGAGAACTCTTCAAGGATATCCATTAATTATGAAATTCTGCAGAACTCACTCTTATCAACACATGTAAGCTGACTTAGGGGCTCCAGCAGCTGGAGAGCTGTACTGGAGTACATGTCCTTATCACTCAGACCCCTCCTCTGTCCCCCTATCTGGGATACAAGGGTAGTAGACGAGTCCTATGAGAGACAGAAGATAGAAAATGTATAGATTCATGTTATACCACTTAAAAGCAGTCTATCATTTCCTTGTTTTATCTTTGCCATGAATCCCAAGTTATGTGATATTAATATATCCATCCTTGCTTTCAAATAAATAGTATGTGTGTGTGTGTCTGTATGTGTGTGTATTGTTCATATTGAGGTAACAATTGTGACTACATCAACTAATTATCTGAAATGGAAAACTCTCACCAAAATAAGTAAACAAATAAAATGAAATTCAGAAGCTAATAGCTTTTAACATATTACTGCTTGATACAGAAACCTGAAGGCTAAAGACATGTATCATAAGTATATTTCTGACATTTCTGACATAATCTTCTACTCTTTTTATCTATTTCCTTGAGGGTTAATTGGCTTAGCTACAATTTGGAATACTTCGTATAGATAAGCTTACCGACTCAGCATTTAATGAGACTGTTTCAGGAAGCAATATATAATTAAAAGCATAAATTAAGACTTGAACCCAGATGAAAACATTTCTACCCAAATCACAATCCATTTATACACTATTTAATAGAAGTTAACACACTAGGGGTCAAAAAGGAATAAAATTTGCAGAAAGTTCTCATGCTCAAGTTGTAATAAGGAAGACGATATGGCTTGTTATTTCAAGAGAAAGGCTTGTGTGTGTGTGTGTTCTCTGTGTGTGTGTACTTCCTATATCGCTATTTATTTAACCTAATGAGATTGGGAGTTTCCACTACTCCAAGGCAATATAAGACTGGGAACCTAATTATCTAAGGTGGTGTCTCTCTTTGGACAAGAACGTGACTTTCCATACCAGGAATGTCGAGTCCCTGCAGGTCAACTTAGATGCCACCTCTGAAAGGTGAGAAGCAGATGGCCTGTGCCTGTCCTTCATGAGGTTTTCAGCTGTGAGGGGAAAATTGGATTAGTCAAGGAAACACAATCAGGATTCTTCAATTTACCTGACTTCTGTACGCTCCCCTCCTCCTTTCCTTCTCCCTTCCCTCTCCCGTCCTTCCTCCCTTCAGCCCTTCCTCCTTCCCTCTCTGCCTAGCTACCCTCTTCATCTTCCTTCTTTAAAATATATCCTTTTCTTAAATACTGCTTTTTGTTTACATAATGAAGATATTTGCTTTAAAATTCAGCATCTTTTCACATCAGTTTTCCATTCTCTTTGAAGTGTATATTTTTAAACTTCTCTACCCTTCTTTGACTCACTACCTTTGTATTTAAGATTTTACTTCCCATTATTAAAAAGTTTATAATCCATTCACTATTGTAAATTGTTACAATTCATTTTCTGTGTTTAGTAAGTTAATATGTCTCCTTCATGTGCTGTTCATGAAGTTATACCCTGAGAAGACCCAGTATGTCCTCTGAACACTTCCTCTAATTTTTCCTTTGCTTCATTTTCTCTGTGTCGTCCACTCAATCGCCTTGAGCAGAGTCCATTGCAGAGAGCATCGCTGTATCTTACTGAGCAGTCACTGCTTTATCATATTGTCATGGTGCCTTCCTTCCTATTCTTCCTGCTCAGTCAGGCCTCATCCTGCCCCACAGCTCTTGTTCTGGCTGTCCCTTCAGTCTTGGAGGCATTTGCTTAGACCACTATTTGTCTTTAGAAACAAAGAGGGGCACAGGCTGGCATTGTAGCTCAGCAAATTAAACTGCTATCTGTCATACCAGCATCCCATATGGGCAACAGTTGGAGTCCTAGCAGCTCCGCTTCTAATCCAGGTCCCTGCTGATGTACCTGGGAAAGCAACAGAAGATGCTCAAGTGCCACCCACGTGGGAAATGCTGATGGAGTTCCAGGTTTCTTGCTTCAGCCTAACCCTGCCCCCAAATTTGTGGCCATTTGGGAAGTGAACCAGCAGATAGAAGATCTCTCTCTCTGTTCCTGCTTTCTAAGTTTGACTTTCAAATAAACAAATAAATTTCAAAAACAAAGAAATTGGAGAGAGGGGTAAAGAGTCTAAGTTTAAGAAGATTATTCATCTATAATATTTACTTATAGAAGTATAATAAGGATTTTACAATTTGAGGTCTCCACTATTATATGTATATAAACTTATAATTATTTTCTCTTACTAGGATGAATCATTTATCATTATTTAATAATAATTTCCTTGTCTCTCTTTACTGCTGTTGATTTGTTTATTTAATTTTTGCTAATATAAGCAGAACAGATTTCAAGTATTTCACAGGTACAATTCTGAGAGGTTAATAATATATCCTTCCCTTTCTGTCTTTCTCCCTCAATCCCCTTCCTTCCTTCCTTTTTTCTTTAATTTTTGCAAAAACTTAATTTCAGTCTACTCTATAATCACAGTCTTAATGCACGATGAACCATAATATTTAACAACTAAAAAGTATAAAGACCACAGTTTAACAGGAGTATAAACAAAAGCTAAAAACAAGATCAAATTACATGATGTCCATTTTTTTCTTTCTTTTTTTGTATTCTGTATTAACTGTCACAAATCAGAGAAAACACACAATATATGTCCTTTTGGGATTGGCTTACTTCTAATGGTTTGCAGTTGCAGCCATTTTGTTGCAAACAACAGTATTTCATTTTTTGTTACCACTGTGTAGTATTCCATAGTGTATGTATACCATAATTTCTGTATCTACTCATCAGTTGATGGATATCTGTGTTGATTCCATATCTTAGCTATTGTGAATTGAGCTGCAATAAACCTGGAGATACAGATCACTCTTTCATATTCTGATAACACTTTTTTGGGTATATTCCCAGGAGTGAGATAGCTCTATCATAGGGCAGGTCTATATTCAGATTTCTGAGGTATATCCATACTGTCTTCCACAAAGGCTGTACCAGTTTGCATTCCCACCAACAATGGATTAGGGTATCTTTTCCCCCACATCCTTGCTAGCATTTATTATTTATTAATTTTTGCATGAGAGCCATTCTAATTCTAAAAATGAGGTGAAATCTCATTGTGGTTTTGATTTGTATTTCCATGATTGCTAGTGATCCTGAGCATTTTTTTTTCATGCGTTTTTGGCCATTTGAAATTCTTCTTTTGAAAAATGCCTGTTCAAGTCCGGTGCCCATTTCTTAACTGGATTGTTTGCTTTGTTGTTGTTGAGTTTCTTGAGCTCTTTGTAGATCCTAGATATTAGTCCTTTATCAGTAGTGTGGCTACTTGTGCTTTCTCTTGGATTACTTTCTTCCATCCTTTTACTCGCAATATATGTATATTCTTGGAGTGAAAGTGATTTTCCTGTAAACAGGATATCTGACCCATCTGGCACCCATGTCTTTTAATTGTATACTTAACCCATTTATATTTTTAAAAGATTTATTTATTTTTTGAAATAAATAAATATTTGGAAAAAGAGAGGTAGGGAGCGGAGTGAGAGAGAGAGAGAGAGATCTTTCATTTGCTGGCTCTCTCTCCAAATGACTATGAAGACAGGGACTAGGACAGGCTGAAGCCAGGAGCCAGGAGCTTCATCCAGGTCTCCCATGTGGGTTGCAAGGGCCCAAATCCCTGGGCCATCCTCTTCTGCTTTTCCAGGTGCATTAGTAAGGAGCTGGCTAGGAAGTGGAGCAGCCAGGACTCAAAATGGTACTCATTGGAGATGTCAGGGTCATGGGGTGGAGGATGGGGTATCTTAACAACTATGAAACAATACTGGCCCCAACCCATATTTAGTTGTTATTATTATGTAATTTCTTACTGACACCATTTTGATATTTGATTTCTTTCTTTCTTTCTTCCCTCCTTTCTTCATCTTTCCTTCTTTCTATCTTCCTTCCCTTCTTCCCCCTCTCTAAGGATATTAATTTGTGGTTCAATGATTTTGTCTAGTAGTGAATTTTGATTGCTTGCTTATATTTTTCTCAAGGCCATAACAGATATTTTCCTTTGTGGTTACCATGGGTCTTACAGAAACAACTTTTGGCTACAATAGACTATCTTGAAATGGTTGTAGCTTAACATTTGTTATAAAGATAGTATAAGAAACAAAAATGAGATGAGAAATACTAATAAAGAACTCCATGCTTCTGCTCCATTTTTTTTCTAATATTTGATATTCCATTTTACCCCTTTCTATATTTTCTGTCTCTTAACATTTTAATTACTGGTTTAAGTCTTCACTCCAAACATAAATTATTTACACAACAGATTTACAATATTAGAGCATTCTGAATTCACTTGTAAAGTTACTCTTTCTAGTGTGTTTTCCTCTTTCTGATTTTTTTTTCTTCACATTAGGGTCTTAGATTTATACACATGTGGACCTATGTCACTTTTAAAATACTTTATAAGATTGAATATATTAAGTTCTAACTTGTTATAGTTTACTTACAATTGAAACATCAGTTTCAAAACTTAAAAACCATCAAAACACATAGTTAAAATCTCTTGTTCACTGGTCAAGCACAGAAGAAACAACTGAACATTAATATTGAAACTGAAAATTTAATCTGCAAATTGAAACCACTTTATCCTCTGTAGAATCGGCATCAAGTGGCATATTGATTAATAGAATCCTTAAAAACTGTCATTTGCTTATTTAGGGTTTAAATGTTATTCATTTTGAAAAATATCTGCAGTTCTTGTGTTATGTTAATTACATTCTTGGTATATATTTTATTGCAAGTTTATTCTAGGGAAATGGCCAAAAAAATTGACTTGTAAATCACTAGAATGTGATTGTGAACAGTAGTATGTAATCACCATAGAATGAATACTGCAGAGATGATAAGTTAATTGTGAATGCTTGTTTTTTTTTATATCTATCTAATCTACAATGAATTTTAATAAAACAATAAAATAAGTCTCTTTAGGTCATTTTGCTAATGCTACATGACATCCATGTCAGAATGAAAATTGTTCATCACACCCCTCCAAGGCATTCCACAGGAATGAAATTTTTCTTCTTGTAGTGATTTTATGTTTTTTTTTTTTCCCAGCTTGTAATTGCACAAAATGCCAAGGAAGAAAATGCCTCCAAGTAAAATACAATACATATCACTCAAAGAATTATTTTTAAAAATACTATCTCACTGTTTTCCCAATATGGATAATAGGATTGCTTAGGGGTACTGAAAGCAGAAATGGCATTATATGTTGTCAAAAAGCAGAGATTATCTAAACATATTGCCTCATAAAAAAGAAAGAGAGATGTCTACTTACAAAATTAGATGTATGAAAAGGAAAAGGAAAAATCTGTAAAGTAAAATGTCACATCTTGTTACTTTTACAATTTCATTCTCAGATGCCAAAGAAAAATTATTTTTATAGACAAGGAGCATGTAAGTAATGGTTTCACTCTTTGATTGGATAGTGCTATTTTTAAATTGTTCATTTCCATAAACAATCATAATTAATCACAATGTTTTAATTTCTAGGAGCAAGAAGAAAATAAAAATCCTCAGTACTCTAGACTTAAAGGGCTTGATATTAGTGAAACATTGGAACTCCGGTTCAAAGACCAGTCAAAAAATTAGATGCAGTATTAGTCATGAGAGAATGGTAGGTAGGCTATAAGAAATGCTAGGGGTATCAAGCTTGGGACATTGCACAATTTTGTGAAATAAAATGATACAAAGAGATTCATGACCAAAAGTGTGTTAAGGTGTCTAGAAAGAAAGCAGAAAGGGACAACAAGAGTTCTTTTTTTTTAACTTTTATTTAATGAATATAAATTTCCAAAGTACGATTTATGGATTACAATGGCTTCCCCCCCATACCGTCCCTCCCACCCACAGCCCTCCCCTTTCCCACTCCCTCTCCCCTTCCATTCACATCAAGATTCATTTTCGATTATCTTAATATACAGAAGATCAGCTTAGTATACATTAAGTAAGGATTTCAACAGTTTGCTCCCACACAGAAACATAAAGTGAGGAATAATAGATGATTTTTTTTTAATGATGATGAAATCAGATCAGACCTATTGTCATGTTTAATCCCAGTGAGAGTCAAGTTGGGAGTTGATAATTTTTTTTTTTTTACAGAGGATCAGTTTAGTATGCATTAAGTAAAGATTTCAACAGTTTACACCCCCATAGAAACACAAAGTGAAATATATTGTTTGAGTACTCGTTATAGCATTAAATCTCAATACACAGCACATTAAGGACAGAGATCCTACATGAGGAGTAAGTGCACAGTGACTCCTGTTGTTGACTTTACCAATTGACACTCCTGTCTATGGCATCAGTAATCTCCCTATGCTCCAGTCATGAGTTCCCAAGGCTATGGAAGCCCTCTGAGTTCTCCGATTCTTATCTTGTTTAGACAAGGTCATAGTCAAAGTGGAGGTTCTCTCCTCCCCTCAGAGAAACGTACCTCCTTCTTTGAAGACCTGTTCTTTCCACTGAGATCTCACTCACAGAGATCTTTTGCCAGAGTGTCTTGGCTTTCCATGCCTGAAATACTCTCATGGGCTTTTCAGCCAGATCCAAATGCCTTTAGGGCTGATTCTGAGGCCAGAGTGCTATTTAGAACATCTGCCATTCTATGAGTCTGCTGAGTATCTCACTTCCCATGTTGGATCACTCTCCCCTTTATTTATTCTATCGGTTAGTGTTAGCAGGTACTAGACTTGTTTATGTGCTCCCTTTGACTCTTAGTCCTTTCATTATGATCAATTGTGAACTGAAATTGATCACTTGGAATAGTGAGATGGCATTGGTACATGCCACCTTGATGGGATTAAATTGGAGTCCCCTGGTATGTTTCTAACTCTACCATTTGGGGCAAGTCAGCTTGAGCATGTCCCAAATTATATATCTCTTCCCTCTCTTATTCCCACTCTTATGTTTAACAGGGATCATATTTCAGTTAAATTTCAACACTTAAGAATAACAGTGTATTAATTACAGAATTAAACCAGTCATATTAAGTAGAACAGACAAAAAAACTACTAAGAGGGATAATGTATTAAGTTGTTCATTAACAGTCAGGGCTATGCTGATCAAGTCACTGTTTCCCATAGTGTCCATTCCACTTCAACAGGTTTCCTTTTTGGTGTTCAGTCAGTTGTCACCGATCAGGGAGAACATATGGTATTTGTCCCTTTGGGACTGGCTTATTTCACTCAGCATGATGTGTTCCAGATTCCTCCATTTTGTTGCAAATGACTGGATTTCATTGTTTCTTACTGCGGTATAGTATTCTAAAGAGTACATATCCCATAATTTCTTTATCCAGTCTACCGTTGATGGGCATTTAGGTTGGTTCCAGGTCTTAGCTATTGTGAATTGAGCTGCAATAAACATTAGGGTGCAGACCGCTTTTTTGTTTGCCAATTTAAATTCCTTTGGGTAAATTCCAAGGAGTGGGATGGCTGGGTCGAACGGTAGGGTTATCTTCAGGTTTCTGAGGGATCTCCAGACTGACTTCCATAGTGGCTTGACCAGTTTGCATTCCCACCAACAGTGGGTTAGTGTCCCTTTTTCCCCACATCCTCGCCAGCATCTGTTGTTGGTAGATTTCTGAATGTGAGCCATTTAACCGGGGTGAGGTGGAACCTCATTGTGGTTTTGATTTGCATTTCCCTGATTGCTAATGACCTTGAACATTTTTTCATGTGCCTGTTGGCCATTTGGATTTCCTCTTTTGAAAAATGTCTATTGATGTCCTTGGCCCATCTCTTGAGTGGGTTGTTGGTTTTGTTTTTGTGGAGTTTCTTGATCTCTTTGTAGATTCTGGTTATTAACCCTTTATCTGTTGCATAGTTTGCAAATATTTTTTCCCATTCTGTCGGTTGTCTCTTCACTCTCCTGACTGTTTCTTTTGCAGTACAGAAACTTCTCAATTTGATGCAATCCCAATAGTTAATTTTGGCTTTGACTGCCTGTGCCTCCTGGGTCTTTTCCAGAAACTCTTTGCCTGTGCCAATATCTTGAAGGGTTTCTCAAATGTTCTCTAGTAACTTGATGGTGTCAGGTCGTAGATTTAGGTCTTTAATCCATGTTGAGTGGATTTTTGTGTAAGGTGTAAGGTAGGGGTCTTGCTTCATGCTTCTGCACGTGGAAATCCAATTTTCCCAGCACCATTTATTGAATAGACTGTCCTTGCTCCAGGAATTAGTTTTAGATCCTTGATCAAATATAAGTTGGCTGTAGATGTTTGGGTTGATTTCTGGTGTTTCAATTCTGTTCCATTGGTCTATCCATCTGTTTCTGTACCAGTACCATGCTGTTTTGATTACAACTGCCCCGTAGTATGTCCTGAAATCTGTTATTGTGATGCCTCCGTCTTTGTTTTTGTTGTACAAGATTGCTTTAGCTATTCGAGGTCTCCTGTGTCTCCATATGAATTTCAGCATCATTTTTTTCTAGATCTGAGAAGAATGTCTTTGATATTTTGATTGGTATTGCATTGAATTTATAAATTGCTTTTGGGAGAATGGACATTTTGATGATATTGATTCTTCCAATCCATGAGCATGGAAGATTTTTCCATTTTTTGGTATCCTCTTCTATTTCTTTCTTTAAGGTTTTGTAATTTTCATCGTAGAGATCTTTAACGTCCTTGGTTAAATTTATTCCAAGGTATTTGATTGTTTTTGTAGCTATTGTGAATGGGATTGATCTTAGAAGTTCTTCCTCAGCCATGGCATTGTCTGTGTATACAAAGGCTGTTGATTTTTGTGCATTGATTTTATACCCTGCTACTTTGCCAAAATCTTCTATGAGTTCCAATAGTCTCTTAGTAGAGTTCTTTGGGTCCCCTCAATAAAGAATCATGTCATCTGCAAAGAGGGATAGTTTGAGTTCTTCCTTCCCAATTTGTATCCCTTTAATTTCTTTTTCTTGCCTAATAGCTCTGGCTAGAACCTCCAGAACTATATTGAATAGCAGTGGTGAGAGTGGGCATCCCTGTCTGGTACCAGATCTCAGTGGAAATGCTTCCAACTTTTCCCCATTCAATAGGATGTTGGCTGTGGGTTTTTCATAGATTGCTTTGATTGTATTGAGGAATGTTCCTTCCAAACCCAGTTTGCTTAGAGTTTTCATCATGAACGGGTGTTGTATTTTATCAAATGCTTTCTCAGCATCTATTGAGATAATCATATGGTTTTTCTTCTGCAGTCTGTTAATGTGGTGTATCACATTGATTGTTTTGCGCACATTAAACCATCCCTGCATACCAGGGATAAATCCCACTTGGTCTGGGTGGATGATCTTTCTGATGTGTTGTTGCATTCTATTGGCGAGAATTTTATTGAGGATTTTTGCATCTATGTTCATCAGGGATATTGGACTGTAATTCTCTTTCAATGCTGCATCTCTTTCCGGCTTAGGAATTAAGGTGATGCTGGCTTCATAGAAAGAATTTGGGAGGATTCCCTCTTCTTCGATTGTTCTGAATAGTTTGAGAAGGATTGGAGTTAGTTCTTCTTTAAATGTCTGGTAGAATTCAGCAGTGAATCCATCTGGTCCTGGGCTTTTCTTTGTTGGGAGGGCCTTTATTACTGTTTCAATTTCTGTCTCAGTTATGGGTCTGTTTAGGTTTTCGATGTCTTCCTGGTTCAATTTAGGTAGGTTGCATGTGTCCAGGAATCTATCCATTTCTGATAGGTTTCCCTGTTTGCTGGCATACAAGTCCTTGTAGTAATTTCTGATGATTCTTTTTATTTCTGTGGTGTCTGTTGTTACGTTTCCTTTTTCATCTCTGATTTTATTGATTTGGGTCTTTTCTCTTCTTTTTTTAGTTAGTTGGGCCAATGGGGTGTCAATTTTGTTTATTTTTTCAAAAAACCAGCTCCTCGTTTGGCTGATTTTTTGTAATGTTTTTCTTGATTCAATCCTGTTGATTTCTTCTCTGATTTTAATTATTTCTCTTCTCCTACTAGATTTGGGTCTGGTTTGCTGTAGGTTTTCTAGATCCTTGAGGTGATTTGAAAGCTCATCTATTTGGTGCCTTTCCAATTTCTTGATGTAGGCACCTATTGATATAAACTTCCCTCTTAACACTGCTTTTGCTGTATCCCATAAGTTTTGGTACGTTGTGCTGTTATCCTCATTTACTTCCAGAAAGTTTTTGATTTCTCTTTTAATTTCTTCTATAACCCATTGTTCATTCAGGAGCATGTTGTTCAATCTCCATGTGTTTGTGTTTGCGTACGCTCTAGGGATTCCTGAGTTGCTAATTTCCAACTTCATTCCTTTATGGTCTGAGAAGCTGCATGGTATGATTCTAATTCTTTTGAATTTGCTGAGACTTGCTTTATGGCCTAGTATGTGGTCAATCCTAGAGAAGGTTCCATGTACTGCTGAGAAGAATGTAAAATCTTTAGCTGTAGGATTGAAAGTTCTGTATATATCTGTTAGATCCATTTGGGCTATAGTGTCGTTTAAATCTACTGTATCCTTGTTGATCTTCTGTCCTATTGATCTGTCTATTTCTGAGAGTGGAGTATTGAAGTCCCCCAGTACTATTGTATTGGGGTCTAAGTCTCCCTTCAAGTCCGTTAACAAATCTTTTAGATAAACCGGTGCCCTGTAGTTAGGTGCATATACATTGATAATTGTTATATCTTCCTGTTGAATTGATCCCTTAATCATTATGTAGTGTCCCTCTTTATCTCTCTTAACGGTTTTTGTGGTAAAGTTTACGGTGTCTGATATTAAGATGCTACGCCCGCTCTTTTTTCATTTCTGTTGGCATGGTATATCTTTTTCCAGCCTTTCACTTTCAGTTTGTATGGATCTTTGTTGGAAAGATGTGTTTCTTGTAAGCAGCAAATAGATGGGTTTTGTTCCTTAACCCAATCAGCCAATCGGTGTCTTTTCACTGGACAGTTCAGGCCATTCACGTTCAATGTGACTAATGATAAGTGGTAACTTTGCCCTGCCATTTGCCAAAGATAAGTTCTAATATATGCTTTGAATTCCCTGTGATCTTTTGCTGTGAGCTTTCCTTCCTTGGTTTCCTTCCTTTACCTTCTTTCATATTGAAGACCGTGTTTCTTTGTTTCTGTGTGTAACACATCTTTAAGCATCTTTTGCAGGGCTGGATGAGTGGCAACAAATTCTTTCAATTTCTGTTTGCTATGAAAAGTCTTTATTTCACCTTCATTCACAAATGATAGCTTTGCAGGATATAATATTCTGGGCTGGCAGTTTTTCTCTCTTAGTACCTGGGCTATATCTCACCATTCCCTCCTAGCTTGTAGAGTTTCTGATGAGAAGTCAGCTGTGAGTCTGATTGGAGATCCTCTGAGAGTAATCTGACGTTTCTCTCTTGCACATTTTAGGATCTTTTCTTTATGTTTCACTGTGGAGAGTTTAATTAGAACGTGTCGTGGTGAGGATCTCTTTTGGTCGTGTTTATTAGGGGTTCTGTGGGCTTCCTGTACTAGGATTTCTCTGTCCTTCTCCAAACCTGGGAAATTTTCTGCTAATATCTCACTAAAAAGGCCTTCTAATCCTTTCCCCCTCTCCATGCCTTCAGGAACTCCTAGAACCAGAATGTTGGGTTTTTTAATAGTATCCTGAAGATTCCCGACAATATGTTTTAGATTTCTAATTTCCTCTTCTTTTCTTTGGTTTGACTGTATCCTTTCCTGTTCTCTGCCTTCTAAGTCCGATATTCTCTCTTCTGCTTCTCCCATTCTGTTTGTAAGGCTCTCTATTGTGTTTTTCATTTGATCTATTGAATTCTTCACTTCAGTCACTATCCCAGTTTCCTGTTGTACTAGTTGTTTCATTTCATTTTGATTCCTCCTTAATATTTCATTTTCACGAGAGATATTTTCTATCTTGTCCATTAAGGATTTCTGTAGTTCAAGAATTTGTTTTTGAGAACTTCTTAATGTTCTTATCAATTTTTTGAGATCTGCTTCTTGCATTTCTTCTATGTCATCATCCTCATAATCTTGAATTGGGGTGTCTTTTTCATTTGAGGGCTTCATGGTGACTTCCTTGTTTTTATTACCTTGGTTTTTGCGTTTGTTATTAGGCATATTGGAGATATTTGGTTTCTTCACTGTGGTGCTTTTTCTTGTTATACTATGACTCTAGATTAAGTGGACTATCTGTTTTTGATGGAGCCTTAGGGCTTGAGATGGGTGTGGCCTGAGAGCTCTGTTTGGTGTGCCAAAGGTGACACTCCCAGGTTAGGCATGGTAAACCTCTCTCTCTCTCTCTCTCTCTTTTTTTTTTTTGATTCAAAAGGGAAGTTATTCTGCACAGCTGAACGAAGTTGGAGGTAGTTAGCAGGCAAATGATATACCCGCAGGAGCCAGAGATCGGAAGCTCTTTCCCAAGGACCACACAGGGAATTTGTTCGGCCCTCAGAGTGGGCTCAAATTCTCCTTCAGTCTCCCACTGGGTTGCCAAAGTTACGGAATTGTAGAGTCTCTGGAGAGTGCTCACGTGAATTCCGTGAGTTCTCTCCCCCACCATCTCTTTTTTCACAGTCTCAGTTCAGTAGCACCACAAATTTACTAGGTCCTAATCTCCTGTTAATTCGCCCCGCCCAGAGTCAGGTTTTTCTGCTAGGCTCAGGGCCGGTGCAGACCTGAGGTCGCTCTGCTTATGACGTATGTCCAAGATGGCGCCTGCTCTTTGTCTTGCTCGCCCTTGAGAGGTGAGCGGAGAGAGAGAAACCCGTGTCTGTACCAGTCACCTTTTTTTTTCCTCTCTCTCTCTTCCAGTTAGCTTGGTGAAGTCCCCCCCCCGGGGGTCGTTCGCTCTAGTCTCCTCTCTCCGCTTGCCTGCCGGTGTCTCGGGTTATTGAGGTTCGGCTCACCTCGCGTTCCAGCGCTGGTGTGTTGAGTCTGCCGCTGGTGTCCCGAACTGTGGGCTCCCACGCTCTCCACGCAGGTCCGCTCCCCTTCCAGTGCCGATGTGTGGACTCGGAGCCCTGGACGTCCCAAGTGTCCCCCGCTATTGTCTGTGTGGCACGCACTCCCCTTCGAGCACTTGCGCGCAAACCCTGCAGCTTGCGCAGCTCGGTCCCGCGGCTCAGTCCCGCGGCTTGGCTTTCGCGCGGTGGGCGACCTTGTTCTCCCAGTAGGTCCTCCGATTCACGAACTGGATCCAGAAGAGTTTCCTCTGCAATATTTTCCTGGTTCTTTTTTCTGAGGCTACCGTAACTCCCCTTTTATTAAACTAAATTTTCCCGGACTATCGGTGCGTGCCCTCACTATTCCGCCATCTTGGCTCCAACTGCCTGGTAAATCTTAAAACATCAATTTGCCTGTAAGACTTCAGTGGCTAGGACTTCCGCCAGGCACCACTCACAGCCCCTCTGCTTAACCTCCCTAATCGAGCACCCCCCGCAGCGAGGCAGCCTCACTCTGCACTGCCATGGTCAGGCTGTCCCGACAGTGGCCACATGGCCTGCTGGCCCCAGGGCCTTTCCTCGGGCTGTGCTCAACAAGAGTTCTCTTAAACATACAATTCTGGGACCATGGGGAAGATACAAGCTGCTAGGTGAATGAACATTTTACAGAAAAGCAAGAAAGTAGAAAGCACAGAAAGATGGATGGTTTTGTCAGGTAAGATACATTTCTTCGTGCATATTGTTTTAGAGAAGAAACACACATTTCATAAGGGATTTAAGATACATTTTGTTTGCCTTCATTGATTTAAGTTTCCTTATGTTCAGGTCTTTTTGGAATAGTTTTTGTGTGTCTAGCTATCTGGAAGCAGAAAACATAACTGTTTCAAGGTCCCATATTGTGTCATAGCGGGTTGGGCTGTCACCTACAATACTGACAGCCCATGTGGGTACCGGTTCGAGTCCAGGCTGCTCCACTTCTGATCTAGCTCCCTGCTATTTCTCATGGAAAAGCAGTGGAGGATGGCCCCCTGGACCCACATGGGAGACCTGTTGGGGGCTCCCGGATCCTGGCTTCAGTCTGGCACACTCCAGGTCATTGCAGCCATTTGGAGAGTGAATCAGCAGATAGAATACATCTCTCTGTCTCTCTCACTCCTTCTGTAACTCTTTCAAATAAATAAATAAATCTTTAAAAATATAGCTGTTTTAGATTTTTCTACTAGCTGTGACATTTAAATGCACCCATAATTGATTGAGAGATGTGTCAAAATTGACAGTTTCCTCTCTAACTGATCAGAGATAACTGTGGATTGTTGGGTTCAATTTTTATTTATTATAGACATGAAGGGCTTATATAATATATATATAATATAAAATATATATATATAATTTATATGATAGGCAGAGAAACACAGGGATACAAACAAAAATAAATAGTTCCCATCTGTGGTTTCATTCCCTAAATGCTTACAACAGCCAGCAGGCCAAAGAAAGAAGCCACAATTAAGGTCTCTCATGTGAGTGGCAGGAACCAATTACCAGAGCCATCATCACTGCTTCCCTAGGTCTGTATTAGCAGAAACTTGGAATCAGGAGCTGCAGAAAAGAATCAAATCTAAGCAGTTCAATTCGGGATGGTAGGGGATGGGTCTTACCTGACCTCATAACTGCTGGGCAAAATGCCTGCTCCAAGAAAGTTATTTTCTAGAAAATTCCAGGAAGTCAAGTCCTGCACAAAAATGTCTATGTGATAAGGGTATGTAGGTGAAACATCTTGGCTAAATAGCAAACTCTTTTGTGAACCACGCTGAGGAACTCGGAAGTGTTTTTTTGTTAATTACCAAATAAGGAGAATATAGTTGATGTTGATATTTAGAAACTTAAAAAAAATGACAATACCATGTGTAAATTTTAAAAACATCGCTAGGAGAAAGCAACACAGAATACTATTGTTTTCATCTCAGGTGTTTCATGTACTGAACACCTTTTAGAGAGAGTGGAAGAGCTAACAGCCAAGTTAAATGGACTGTCTTAACTCCCCCAAGCAATTTGAAAGGTCCCAGTTGATGTTGCGTGTCTGACAAGTTCATAGACAATAACACCTGCTCAGTTCCCAGTTAGAATGTTACTGAGAAATTGTCCTGATGGTTCTATAAAAGCAAACTTACTGTAGAAAAGGGATGGGTGGCATGAAGAACAAGCATGTCTTGTGGACTGATCTCCAAACAGCAGGACTGAGAATCTAGGAACTTCATCCTGAAGGGCAACATCACTTGGAGAAGATTGGAAGTTCAGCCTTGAGAGCAAGTCTTCCCATTTAGCCCACAGCAGGGAATGTGGAGATTTCCAGGGTCCATCCTGGGTGCTCCGTTTCCCTCTTCATCCAGAACTAACTGCTGATAAGCATAACTTAAACTATTTGAATATTCCTGCTCTTCCCCTTGCCCCATTCATTTCTTCGGCTGCCATCCCTTGATTTCTCACCTGAAGTGCTGAACTGGCTTCCTGGCTGACCTTCTGCACATATGCATATTTCTTATACTGAGTCTCTTTTCTGGACAGTTTTGTAGAAACAGGATGGAGCCTGGAAAGGATAAGGCTGGAGGACTGGTGAGGGGAAATCCTTCTTAGAGCCATTTTAAACCATCTGTCATTACTTTGGACAAATTTTCCTGTATATAACTCCAATTACCATTTTCTGCTCTTTAGATTTTTTAATAAACCATGGAGAGGAGGTTCATTAATAATACCCTGTGATGATTCTTGAAAAAAAATTACAGCTACTCAGTTATGCAAAGGAGAAAATATGACCTGTTTTGCACTTTAATGAGGTAGATTTTTGAAAGTACACCTCATTTTTAGTGTTTGAGATGTGCAATATTGCACACACAGAAACAACATCATGTTATAAAAAATTCTTCCTTATGTTGGCGCTTCCCTTTTTCACTCCTTACTTTTGTTTTCTGGAAAAAAAATTAAAGACTGACAGAAAATAATAAAAATAAATATATGTGTTTCTGTTATGTGCTTGTGTATGTGTTCATTTCTGTTATATGTTGGCCTTTACCATGAATCAAGACTCCAAAATTTAATATGTGAAAATAATCACTATTTATTTAGCTCACAATTTGACCCCTACTTTTGGCTTGGTTCATTTATCTTGTTCATTTATCATCTGCAGTCAGTTGACAGATCAGCATAGGCTGGCTAGTACAGGATGGCTTTACTCCCATGTCAGAATGTTATCTGGCTCTCATCCAGAGCAAAAGTAGTGACCATGTGTCACTGATCATGCAGCAGACTATCCCTGTTTGTTTCATATAGCAGCAGGATTCCAGCAACAATGAGAGGTTTTCCACACCTCTGCTTGCATTATATTTGCTTCTGCCACATTGGCAGAATCAGTGTGAAGGGCACAACCCAAGGTGTAAATTTATTAAATTAGCATAAAATAAAATGTTACACAGGAATAAAGGTAACAATTATCAAGATACTACAAAAAGTTCATGTAAAAATGGAAGTAAAAAATAAGTTCTTGGAGCTGTAAAATTTTTGAAATCTATGCAGCTGTTTCCTAATTTTCATTTTCTGTGAATTTTTGAAGACTGTACTGTGCAATATCTACTATGAGAACTACAAAACACTGCTCAGGGACATAAAAGACAACATAAATAGAGAAATATTTATATCCATGTTTTATAAAAGTCATTAAATGGAAATCTGGCTCTGGTGTTACCATAATTTTGAAATTTAACTGCATATCATGAATCCCATAGCACTCAACATGATCAATAGTCAATACCAGACGTACACGTGTCCCTAAAGATAAGTTCCCAGGGGCTGGTGCTGTGGCACAGCAGGTTAAATTCCCGGTCTACAGTGCCAGACTCCCATATGGGCACCTATTCGAGTCCCAGCTGCTCTACTTCCCATCCAACTCTCTGGTATGGCCTGGGAAAGCAGAAGGTGGCCCAAGCCCTTGGTCCCCTGCACCTATGTGGGAGACTTGGAAGAAGCTCCTGGTTCCAGGCTTCAGATCAGCACAGCTCCAGCCATTGTGGCCATTTGGGGAGTGAACCAGAAAATGGAAGACATCTCTCTCTCTCTCTCTCTCTCTCTGTGTGTGTGTGTGTGTGTGTCTGCTTCTCTGTAACTCTGTCTTTCAAATTAATAAATAAATCTTTAAAAAAAGATAAGTTCCTATTTATCACATTCAGCTATGAAATAATTCTTAGAAGGATATTATGCCCATTCCAACATGCTCTGCCATATTTTCCTAGAGATTCTAGCCATGTTAATAAGGCAAGAGAAAAAATAAAATATACTAAAAATAAAAAGAAGCAATGCATTATTTTTAGAGATGACATTACTCTCTAACATGCTAGTATGAGCCATGTCAGTAGGATAGCTCTACAAAGTTCCCTTAAAAATACCAACAATGATCGATATTAAGATTCTACCTCTGATTCCTGATCTAATAAAGATTTCTATCTCTAGACCCAGGCATAAAGAGGGGAAATTTGAACAAAAATATGACAGTTAAGATATGATAAGTCTGTTCTTTACTTAGTTTTTCATAATTTTCGGTGAGTGACTCTTTTTTTTTTTTTTTTGCTTCTTATAATTCCTGCTAATATGGAGAAGATACAGTCTCACCTGTATTGTCAGTAGATGGAAGACACGTCATAGAAGGAAAAAAAGGAGTCATTCAGGCCAAAGTTAAGAGTCCAGAACTCAATCTGCATCTTCCACATCATTGACAGGGTCTCTACTACTTGAGCCATCACCTGCTGTCTCCAAGTGTGTGCATTATCAGGAAGCCAGAACAGGAGCAGACAGGATCTCAACACAGGAACTTGGGTCTGAGGTCCAGCTATCCCAGGCACTGTCTTAACCCTAGGCCAAACACACACACCCAGTTGTATTTATCTGTGACTCTCACAAATGCAATGTAGATTAAAATCAAATGTAATTGATTATTTGGAGAGATCGGGCCAGTTTCTGTATATCCACATTGTTCTTGTCATTTACCTTGCTCATACAGGCTGTGCACATTTACTGCTTTCATATTTTTATCTTTGTTCTTATTTGTTTATGCTAATAACAGCAGATTTTTGAAAGATAATCCAGTTATGCACAGAATTTTCCCTTCTTATGTTGCAGTATCAAAAATGTATTCAAATATTGAATAGAATGTATTTAATTCATTATTACTGAAGCAAGTAGAAGATTGGCATCAAGTGAATTTTAGTTTATAATCCATGGTTGTGGGAAGAAAATAATAACACGGTTCAAGAAAATGGATGAAAATACAGAAGCATATTTTAAATATATGCTTGTGCATTCACAATTGAAATAGTCCTCCAAGGAAATTATTTTATGTGGATTTATGATAATAACCAGCTCCTATAAATTTGTTTGGTGAGTTGTTGCATGATAACACTGCAAACTGCTCACTACTAACAGTCGGTGACTTTTACAGAAGAGCAGCAAGAAACCAGTCACAGCACCCTGGCCCTGTTCCACTGCTGTCAATAAACCCATATAGCCTTAATAACAAACAGCAAGAGAATTTTAAGCTATTTTAATAAAATATTGAATAAATTTGTCAGGATGTTTGCATAGCAGGTAGCTCCCTGGCTGTGATGCCCACATCCTGTGCTGTTCAGGCTGCTCCACTTCTGATCCAGCTCCCTGCTGGTGGCCTGGAGGGAGCATAGGAAGACGACCCAGGTGTTTGGCCCCTGTTACCCATGTGGGAGACCTGGTGGGAGCTTCTGGCCCCTGGCTTTGTCCTGGCCCTCCAGGGGGTGACACAGCAGATGGAAGATCTAGCTCTTGGCCTCTCTGTTTCTTTCTCTGCAGCTCTTTCAAATAAATAAATTTTTAAAAATAAATAAATAATTAGTACACATTTTTTTGGCTTTCAATTAATTGATTCTTGATGTACTATATTTTAAATAAATACCAACAGGCTATAACTTTGCAAATTTCTTACACAGTGCATAAACTACCTTACTGATTCTTCTGTTACTATAAAGTGAAAACAAAAAATAGGAAACAAGTACCATTTTAAAATACAAATAAAAAGAAATCACCAAATCTTGTTAAGTATACTTAAATGTATCAAAACTATTGTTAATTTATTCACCCAGTAAACATTACTGAGTATTTTTCTACAATAATTTGCTTGAACAAATCAGAAGAAATACATTTTAGATGAGTTGGGGCAAAGATTAACATAAACATCAATAGGAAAAAACTATTTTTCATATATAGTGTGATGATACATGTTATGCCAATGGTAAAAGATTAAGCAGATAAATGGTGCATGTGTGTGTGTATGATGAAGTAAGGGGCAGGTGAGTATATGTAAAAGTTGAGGGTATGAAAACAGATCTAATGAATTTTTAGGGGTGAGAATTCTAGGAAGAGAATTGGATGTATAGTACAAAGATGAGAAGTCAGTGATATCCAAGTACAAAAAAAGGGGAGGTAATTTATTTTAAAAGATTTATTTATTTATTTGAAAGGTAGAGTTACAGAGAGGCAGAGAGAGAGAGAGAGAGAGAGAGATCCATTGGTTCACTTCCCAAATGGCCACAATGGCCAGAGCTGGGACAATCTGAAGCCTGGAGCCAGGAGTTTCTTCTGAGTCTCCTATACAGGTGCAGAGGTCCAAGGAGTTAGGCCATCTTCCACTGCTTTCCCAGGCCATAGCAGAGAGAGGGATTGATGTGGAGCAGCCAGAGCATGAACCAGAGCCCATATGGAATGCCAGCATTGCAGGTGCCACTATGCCACATTGCTGGCTCCTGGGTGGTGATTTTTTAAAAATAAAGTATTTGTATTGATTTAAAAACAGAGTGAAAGGGGAGAGGAGAGAGAGAGAGGGAGAGGGAGAGAGAAAGAGAGAGAGAGACAGGGATAGAAATCTTCCATCTACTAATTCAATCTCTCTACATTTACATACCTAAGGCTGATCAGACTGGAGCCAGAAGCCCTGAATTCCACCTGGGTCTCCCACATGGGTGGCAAATATCCATATATTTGAGTCATCATCTGCTGTCTCCCTGGGTGCACATTATCAGGAGCCCTCCAACAGAGGCATTTCAACAGGGGATATGGACATCCCCTGCCTGACTTCTAGCTACTAACAAGCCATTGCAAAATAGACTGGAGATTGGAAGCACACCACTGGATCCCCCTGGTTTGTTCCAGAAGCTCCAGTGTGACTCTGAAAGAGAGTTCTAGGTTATGAGTTCAAGGATGTAAGGGCCAGGTGGGGGTGAGATAATGTAAAGTTTCTAGGCTATAAAGGTACTTATTCAAGGATGTAAGGGGTCAAGTGGGGGTGAGATAATATAAAGTTTCTAGGCTATGAAGGTACTTATTTTTAATTTGAGGAGAAGAAAAATTATTGAACAGCTTAAAGTCTACGTAATTCAAAAAAGTATACTTTGAAAGTACAGATAAGGAATCATAAATATCTCAATTCTTATGAAATACATATTATTAATTAAATATGAAATGCTCAAAAAATTGAACAAATATCAAATTCACAACTTTAAACATGAAGAGACAGATTGTTACCCAGGAAACAATGCAAGAAGGCATATAACATACGAATTATCTTGGATTATTGATGATATGTAGAATAACCTCATTTTTACCTCCCTTGTCACCACTAAGTTTATATTGACCTACTATTTAAGTAACAGAGGTTGGGAGGAGAGCCAATATTGTATCTTAGCTAGATTGGTTAGGAAATGTGCTGAAAATCATTGGGATGTTACCTTTAGCTCCTATTCCATATTAGACACTGTCTAGCCAAAAATTTTGCATTCTTTGAAAATATTCCTCACTCTTTGACAGTGGTAGTGAAGACTGCCAGCCAAGATGAATGACTTCATCTTTTTTAACTATTCACATAAATTTAACAAGCATCCACATTGGTTAACCATCTTCATTAGTCCCATTGCCCCAAGTGGTGGAGTTGGAAGCATACCAGGGGATTCCAATTCAATCCCATCGAGGTGGCATGTACCAATGCCATCTCACTGTTCCAGGTGATCAATTTCAGTTCACAGTTGGTCATGGTGGAGGGACTGGGAGTCAAAGGGAGCACATAGACAAGTCTAGTACCTGCTAACGCTAACCGATGGAGTAAATAAAGGGGAGAGTGATCCAACATGGGAAGTGAGATACTCAGCAGACTCATAGAATGGCAGATGTCCTAAATAGCACTCTGGCCTCAGAATCAGCCCTAAAGCCATTCAGATCTGGCTGAAAAGCCCATGAGAGTATTTCAGGCATGGAAAGCCAAGACACTCTGGCAAAAGATCTCTGCGAGTGAGATCCCAGTGGAAAGAACAGGTCTTCAAAGAAGGAGGTACCTTTCTCTGAAGGGAGGAGAGAACCTCCACTTTGACTATGACCTTGTCTAAACAAGATAAGAATCGGAGAACTCAGAGGGCTTCCATAGCCTTGGAAACTCATGACTGGAGCATAGGGAGATTACTGATGCCATAGACAGGAGTGTCAATTGGTAAAGTCAACAACAGGAGTCACTGTGCACTTACTCCTCATGTAGGATCTCTGTCCTTAATGTGCTGTACATTGAGATTTAATGCTATAATGAGTACTCAAACAATATATTTCACTTTGTGTTTCTATGGGGGTGCAAACTGTTGAAATCCTTACTTAATGCATACTAAACTGATCCTCTGTAAAAAAAAAAAAAAAAGAAATTGTCAATTCCCAACTTGACTCTCACTGGGATTAAACATGACAATAGGTCTGATCTGATTTCATCATCATTTAAAAAAAATCATCTATTATTTTTCACTTTATGTTTCTGTGTGGGAGCAAACTGTTGAAATCCATACTTAATGTATACTAAGCTGATCTTCTGTATATTAAGATAATCGAAAATGAATCTTGATGTGAATGGAAGGGGAGAGGGAGTGGGAAAGGGGAGGGTTGTGGGTGGGAAGGACGGTATGGGGGGGAAGCCATTGTAATCCATAAATCGTACTTTGAAAATTTATATTCATTAAATAAAAGTTTAAAAAAAAAAGAAATTTCAATTGAAGATGGCTGCTTTTTCTAAGACCACATCTTCTGTTTGTTTTCTACATCACTTCTCTTTCTATGTGTCCAGAGACCTTCTTCCACCACCTACGTCATCCCTCCAACCTTCAAAAGGATTGCTTATGAACATGAGCAAATCACTGCAATATTGACATTCCCACTGCCAGTTCATTAATTGTCACAAATTAGTACAGTAAATGAAAGGTAACAATATTAGGCAAGATTGTACAGGGTCTGCTGTGTGTCCTGCTTCCCCCGCAGGATCATTCTCTCCCTTTTAATTCTATCCTTCATTATTTGCTTACACTGGTCTTGTTTGTAAAATCTCTTCAACACTTACCCTTATCTTTTTTGATCGATTGTGTACTTATACTTATCACTTTACCAAGTGTGCTGATAAGATTGAGTTGAAATCCCCTGTCACATTTCTAGTTCCACCATTGGAGGTAAGTCCGAGTGAGCCTGTGCCGAGCTATATATCTCCTCCCACTCTTATTCCCACTCCTATGTTTAACAGAGATCACTTTTCTGTTAATTTTTAAATGCCTAAGAATGATTGTGTATTGATTACAGAGTTCAACCAGTGGTATTAAGTAGAACAAACCGAACAACAACAACAACAACAAAAATACCAAAAGGAATAAAATAACAAGCTGTTCCTCAACAGTCTAGACAAGGGCTGATCATGTCATTATCTCTGAAAGTGTCCATTTCACTTCAATGGGTATCATTTTAGATGCTCGTTTAGGCCCATGAGAGTCTCACAGGTATGGAAAGCCACAACACGGTGGCAAAAATAATCTAAATGAAAGATCCTGGTGAACAAGACCCCAGCGGAAGGAACAGGCCATCAAGGAGGAAGGCGCCTTTCTCCAAAGGGAGGAAGGAACCTCCACTATGATATAGCCTTGACTAAACAAGTTCAGAGTTGGTGAACTCAAAGGGCTTCCATAGCCTAGACAGCTCATGGCAAGAGCCTCAGGTGATTGCTGACGCCATAAATAAGAGTGTCAATTGTTAAATCAACAACGGGAGTCACTGGGTACAGGCTCCCCACGTAGGATCTCTGTCCTTAATGTGTTTTACTATGAAACTTAAAAACAACACTACTAGTCGAACAATACCCTATACCTTGTTCGGTTGTGTGAGTGCAGCCTGTTGAAATCCTTGCTTAGTATATACTAAGTTGATCTTCTGTATATGAAAGTAATTGAAAATGAAACTCGATGAAGGGTGGGATGGGAAAGGGAGTGGGAGAGGGGAGGGCTGTGGGAGGGAGGGAGGTTGGGGAGGGAAGCCACAACAATACAAAAGTTGCACTTTGTAAATTCACATTTATTAATAATAAAAAGAATAAAATAAAAGATTGTACAGGGGATGATATATAGGTGAACTATTGCACATCTGCTCATAATTTCTATAAATTAAAAACTGCTTGAATACAGCGAAGCACAGTACATTCATTAAGAAAAAAATATATATGTTTCTAGTCTGCTTTGCATTCGCCTTTCATTACAAAAGGTATTTACATTAGTCAATTATTTACTAGTATCACTGCCAGAGTTTTGGAGGCAGAGGATTCTTCTGGTTTTAATGCATTTGTGAACATACTATGTTCAAATTTTTTTTAAAAAGTCTTGTCAGTTATTGTAATTTTGGGATGCCTTTGACTTTCTCTATTGCCTATTCTTCAAGCTTTTATTTTAGTAATGTAAAACTGTAACCTTTTTTCTTCAGCAGGAGCACTTTTACTCAGTGGATTACACTAATGTAATCCTGGCTGCTCCTTGTGAAGAAAATTCAAAGGAAATGAGCTTAAGTACAAACTCCAAAAATGTGTTTGATGAGTGTGATTGGCCTGATTTGTGACAGTGTGTACCTTGTCTATTGCTCACCAAGCTTAATTTGCACCATATCTGCACAAGACAGTTGTTCAATCAATTGTGCTGGGCTGAAGCGCCTGACCAGATTTCTAAACAAGGCATTGTCTATTAGACAAGCCTGCAGTGCCTTTGGTGCTTCAGGGAATTATCTTTTGAAGTGGCTGTGGCAGCAGCACTGAGGTAGAGCATGCAATGGATGAAATGAGGCCAAGTTTGGGAAAGGGGAAGCAAAAAATCCTCTCAAGACAAGGCAGCTAAAATCACACCAAGACTGGAATTAAACAGAGAACCAAAAGACTAGAATTCTTTTTTTTTTTCTTCCTTTAATTATAGTTGACATAGGAAAATCAATCTTAATTGAAGGACTTTTACTAAAGTCAAGTACTATTAGGCACAAAATGTGCAAAGTTGAGAGGATCCATTGTCGAGGGAACATGGCTTCAGTGCAGAAGTGCAGTTACTAAGGTTTCCACTCAGGAAAAAGCTCTCTGAAAGCACTTCAGATACTAGGATACCCAAGGGTAATGAGCTATAAATATGTAGGCATTATTTACTTTCAATGCAAATACAATCTTAAAAATCTTAACAACACATTTATGTCATTTACTTTTGTTTAGTTAAAAAAAAAAAAGGACTTCCTGTCTGGAAGTCCTTGAAGCAATAAACACACACTCAGCTGTCATTTTCTTTACTTGAAACAAGGAAGGGAAAGCAGGCACTTGTTTATCAACTACAAATGGTACCAAGAACACATAGTTAACTGGGGATTCCTTATGAAAATAGTGAATGATTTAACTAATAATTCCTAATGAGGTTGTCTCCAGAGATTGAAGATAAACATCATGACAGGCTCTGGGGAGATTAAAATGCAAAAAAAAAAAAAAAAAAAAGAAAGAAAGAAAGAAAAAGGTTTGCATGATAGTTTATTCCTTATCAGTACCTCAAAAATTTAGACTAAGTTGAAAAAAAGCTCTTAACATTTTGAGTGGAAATTGTTATACAGAAACTGTGTGTACAGAAAGACAATTGATCCCAATCAGATGAATCTTACATAGATTCTTACAGCTTATGTAAGTGATCTCTTTCCTGAGGCAAAATGAAAACTTCAAAAGAATTTGAGTACATACTTAAAACTATGAATAAAGGAATATTAATTAAAATAGAATTAACATGGATGTTAAAAATATGACTGTACACGTAGCCTTGAATCCAATTTCCTAAATGCCAAGATGAAATCAGAGCTTTCAGATTAAGATCACCTTTGATTATCATCTCTAGGCTGCATTAAGATAGCTGAAATTTAGAGTGGGTGGTTTAGCCTGATGTTTAACACACCCACAGGTTAGGATGCCCAAGTCCTACATCTGAGTGCCCGGGTTTGACACCACCTCAAGCTCCGGACTCCAGCTTTCTGCCTGTTGAGAGTCTGGGAGGCAGCAGTGACTACTAAGCAGTTGGATTGCTGACACCCACATGGGAGAAAACTTCATGTTTTGAGGACAGGCATTCGGCAGTGTTTAATTAAGCACCAGATTGGATGCCCACATCCCATATTGCAGTGCCTGCGTTGGAATAACCACACTGCTTCTGTTCCTGGTTCCTGCTAATGTAAACCCTGGGAGACAGCAGGTAATGGCGCAAGTAGTTGAACCCCTGCCTCAAACATGGGAGACTAGGATGGAGTTCTGGGCTTTCTCTCTCTCTCTCTCTTTCTCTCTCTCTAATATCTCTCTCGGTTGATATCCACTCTGGCTCCTGATTCCAATTTCCAACTTTTTATTAACAAGCTTTACAAATTTCATAATTTTAGAAACTCTTCTAATTTTGGAAAATGGCTCCATATTGCTTTGAAACTTAAAATTCTCTTCTTACACAAGGCATAAAAGCTCAGGACACATGTTTCCTTGATTCCATAAGAAATGATGTGCTGAGGGGGTCGGCGCTGTGCCTCACTTGGTTAATCCTCCCCTTGTGGCGCCGGCATCCTATATGGGTGCCGGTTCTAATCCTGGTTGCTCCTCTTCCAGTCCACCTCTCTGCTATGGCCTGGGAGGGCAGTGGAGGATGGCCCAAGTGCTTGGGTTCTGTATCCACATGGGAGTCCAGGAAGAAGCACCTGACTCCTGGCTTCAGATTGGCGCAGTGCTGACCATAGCAGCCATTTGGGGAGTGACCCAATGGAATGAAGACCTTTCACTCTGTCTCGTTCTCTCACTGTCTAACTCTGTCAAAATTTAAAAAAAAAAAGAAAAGAAATGATGTGCTGAAAGAGCTCAGCATTTCAGACCTCAGCTTCTGGATTTTCATGGCTTGGACTTTTATTTCAAATAGTGCCATTTATTAGAAATCTGGCTTACAAAATGTCTTTAAACTTGTAGTGTCTGATGCTTTGTATTTAAAGAAAGAGTCATATAGAAAAAAAGATGATGGCAAAACTCAAAACTGGACACTTCAAAGTATGCTAGAGTGAAGGGATAGGGAAAGTGAGAGTGCAAATAAATGAACACAAGAGTTGGCGAGTTGAGAGCTCAACACACCTTCTGATTAAAACACAGCCATGTTTGTGTTCCTATGTAGTGCTGCCAGTTAAAACCCCACTTACCTTTATATTAAATAAATTCCCAGTGAAAACAAATCTGGATGTAGAAAAGGAGAGGTTTCTTTTACTTTTTCTTTTTTTCTCAAAACAATGATTGCAATAGTGAAAATGCTCTGATCTAAGAAAGCACATTCAGGTCATACCAAAAAAAACAAAAGTACAGTTTTGTTGTTTTGTTGGGACCACAGCACCAGCACACACCTTTAAAGCAGAAATCAACGGGTAAGTGAGGAGACTGTGTGCTTGCCATGGTTAGACAGAAAATGGGTGTTGACGTGGTTAGTCAGTCAAGAAGATGTGCTGGTATAGAAGAATGCATGGTCTAGGGTGGGATCAAGCCAAAGCTTAGTGTCTGTGAGTAGAAAAAAGTCTGACTCAAGTGTGGCTGAAACAAGGCAAATGGCAAATGGTGCTATGGTGCAGCTGGTTAAAGTCTGGGCCTGCACTGCCAGCATCCCATATGGGTGCCGGTTCGAGTCCTGGATGTTCCACTTCCAATCCAGCTCTCTGCTATGGCCTGGGGAAGCAGTAGATGATGGCCCAAGTCCTTGGGTCCCTTCACCCACGTGGGAGACCTGGAAGAAGCTCTTAGCTCCTGGGTTTGGATCAGCGCAGCTCCAGCCGTTGAGGTCATTTGGGGAGTGAACCACTGGTTAGAAGACCTCTCTCTCTGGCTCTATCTCTCTCTGTAACTCTGTCTTTCAAATAAATAAAAATAAATATTTAGAAAATGGCAAGAACTGGGCAATTCAGACCACTTGGCTAGAAATATACATATGTGTTTGTGTGTGTGAGAGGGAGAGAGAGAGAGGAAGGGAGAGGGAGAGAAAAAGAACTGTTTAAATATGGTCCATGCAATATTTGGAACATATTTACTTTATTTTTAAATATTTTATTTATTTGTTTGAAAGGCAGAGTTATAATAGCAGGGGCTGGGTCAGGCTGAAGCCAGGAGCCAGGAACTTCTTCTAGGTCTCCCACATGGATGCAGGGGCCCAAGCACTTGGGCCATCCTTCCTTGCTTTCCCAGGTGCATTAGTAGTGAGTGAGCTGTATTGGAAGTTGGGCAGCAAAAAATTGAATCAGCATCTATATATGGGATGCCGGCTCTGCAGGTAGTGGCTTAACTCACACTGACCCCTTAGATTTATTTTACAAATCATCTAGGAGTTCTGATTTGTGATACACCATACAAGGATCATCCAAGTCTTCACTCCATCCTAGAAAGTGTAGAAAACTGAAAAACTGTAAAATACTTAATTCTCTTTACATCAGTTGGAGACATGAAGTCACTGGTCAAATTGCTACTTGACCACTGGAGAGAAAGCTGCATTGAGAGAATCACAAGTCACCTAAACAGCAACCCAGAAGTTCCTACAGATTCCAGTGTTGGATTGTGTGGGGAGCAACTCGGACTAGACTAAGTTACTGGAATTAAGACTTATTCTATGCATCTGCTTTCCCACAATATGGCGCTGAGAAGGGAAACAGCTTCTACACAGCTGCCTCCAGTTCAACCAATAAACTGTAGGACCTGCTCCTGATTGGAGGAGAGCAGCGTACTCGGCATGTGGGTAGCAGAGTTGGGATTGGCGGAAAAGGACTATAAAGGAGGAGAGCGACAACATGCACCAGGAACATCTAGGAGGAACATCTAAGGGGAACACCTGTGCAGCCCCCGAGAGAGCCGGCCGGCGGTGTGCCGCTCCCCCGCGGAAGTGGGGAATGTGGCAGGGGGAACCGCCCTTCCACGGAGGTGGAAGGGATAGTAGCCAACCCGGGAAGAACCAGCAGCAAACCCGGGGAGGGCCGAGCAGACAAAAGAACAGCGCAGGGTCCTGTGTCGTTCCTCCACGAAGACGGGGAGCGACAGGATTGGAAAACCTGAATGCTCGGTTAGGAATTTTGGTGGCTTTTTGAGGAAGAGTCTGAGACATAAAACCCCTTTTGTGGGGCGGGGACACAGATCAAGAGATACCCACACTTCTGGGGTTTTACCTGTATGAGCTCCGGCAGTTTCTCATAGTAAATGTCAGGGGTGGTGGAGTCTCTTTTGCTTTTATCAGGGGTGAAAGTAAAGAAATATTTTTAAAAGAGAAGTCAGAGTCATTTTTTGCTGTTTTTTTTTTTTTTTAATTTGTTTGTTACAAACCCTACCCTAAAAGTAAACTAGTTTACCACACCCCAATTTATGGGGAATTCATTAGAGCCTAACCAGCCTGGGGGAGGGAAAACACAGAACTTGAACACGTTCTAGCCATCTCGTTCATCTAAAGTTGGGAGATTGGCAGCCACTGGTCAAATTCTCAGCCCAAGAGCACACAGTCACTAAAAGACTAAGACCAAACCTTGTGAGTATGGATGGCTGCCCTACCCAATGCAACTTCCACATGACACAAGGTCTATCTACCATAGTTACTTTTACCTAGTGAATCATGTCTCCTTTTAATACACTGTATTAAAAAGCAAATAACAGGCTGAAAAGACTGAGCAAGGATCAGAATCAGGCTCAGACATGGCAGGAGTGCTGCAAGTGTCAGATCATGAATTTAAAACAACTATGATTAATATGATAAAACTGCCCATGAAAAATATATGAAACAACACACAAGAATACAGAGCTAATGTGAGCACAGTAAGGCAATTCCAAGAATAAACCATACAAAAGATTAAAACAACAGCAACAACTAACCTCTGTGACAGAAATAAACTGCCTTTGATGAGCTCATTAGTAGAGGGAACTGGCTGAAGAGAAATCTCTAAACTTCAGGATATAATAACAGAACTTCAGAGACTGAAAAGCAAATTTAAAAAGACTGAAAAAATAAAGCAGTATCAAAAACCACGTGGAACAACTACAAATGGTATAACATGCCTATAATGGGAATACTAAAATGAATTTTTAAATGAAGAAGTAATAGTTGAAACAGTTATTTAAAATCTACCCAAGTTAATATCAGACACAAACCCATGGCTCCCAAAAGCTCATTGAACACTACACAGGATATATGCTGAGAAACTACAATGAGGTACTTCACATTCAAACTGTGGAAGATCAAAACTAAAACTTGAAAGATGGGACGGGGCTGGTATTGTGGCGTAGCAGGTAAAGCCGTTGAGTGCAGTGCCGGCATCCCATATGGGCGCCGGTTCGAGTCCTGGCTGCTCCAATTCCAATCCAGCTTTCTGCTATGGCCTGGGAAAGCAGTAGAAGTTGGCCCAAGTCCTTGGACCCCTGCACCCACGTGGGAGACCGTAAGAAGCTCCTGGCTCTGGATCAGCGCAGCTCCTGCTGTTGCAACCATCTGGGGAGTGAACCAGCGAATGGAAGACCTCTCTCTGTCTTTCTCTCTGCTTCTTCTTCTCTCTCTGTGTAACTCTGAATTTCAAGTAAATAAATAAATCTTTTAGAAAGAAAGAAAGACGGGGCAGGTTTTTAGCCTATCAGTTGGGAAAACTGCATCTCACATTGGAATGTCTGGGTTCAACTCCTGGGTTTGATCCTGATTTTGGCTTCCCTTGGGAGGCAGCAGGGATGGTTTACGTGGGTTGTGATCCTGAAAGACTCACGGGAGACCTGGGGTGACTTCCCACTCTGTTTCCACTTCTCTCGTCATTTTGGGAATGACCCAGTGAATGGAAACTTTCTCTCTCTCTCTCTCTCTTTCTCTCTCTTTCTGTATCTCTCTCAATTAAATAAGTAAATAAAAATTAAATGAAAATGTTAAAAGAAACCACAGGGTAAAACGATCATACCTATAGAAGAATGAAGATAAGAATGACATTCAACTCTTCCCCAGAAACGATACATAATGAGAGTGGCATGAGATACTAAGAACACTGAGAGAGAGCACTTGCCTACTCAGCATTCCATATCCCACAAAATTATCTTTGAAAAATAAAAGACAAATAAAGCTTTTCTTAGGAAAAGCAAAAATTGGGAGAGTGTGATGCCTTTAAACATGCCTTGAAAGAAATATTAAAGGAGTTTCATAAGAGAAGGAAAATGATATATGTCAGAAACTCAGATCTAAATGTAGAAATAATGAACTTTAAGGCATGAATGTTGTCTTTTTCTTGAGCAATCTAATAACAGTAGAAACTAACTGTAAAAATGTATCTCTGTGTATGTATTTTTATCTCTTCCTCTCATTCATGAATATCATTGATATAAATTTCCATAAAACTATCATTGATATACATATGCTTGAAATATAATAAATGGATCTACTAAATATAGTCAAACATCCTTATGATCATTTTCACATGTTGTAATAACAAACAGAAAATTTCCCTCCTTCTAATTAGGTAAGATTTTAATAAATCAATAAATAATCATCAATAAAATCACAAAATATTAAGTAGGAATTAATATATTAATTGCTATATTTGATATCATTATGTATCAACTATTTCTAGGATTTCAGATATTGAAAAACGTTGTGAATGATTATTTTACAAAACAGACAAAGAAAACACAATTTGGGCATTTTTCTATTGTACTGATGTCACCTTGAAATTTTAGTAAAATGTCCTCCTCAAAGGGAAAGAAAAAATGTAGCTGAGCTTATTTAATTTAAGATTTCATACAATAGTATTTACTTACTCTTAAAGTGATATTTGTATCTGACATTTACTTAGTATCACTTAGTTGAAAATGGGAAGGTACAAGAGATATGTGCAAAATGGCTACTTCCTCAAAAGTACACACACTGGTTTTCCACTGCTTTGTCTTTTCTTTTCAACATGCTCACAATTATCCATACGAGTTCACTTTGTCAGGCACATGTCCTCTTCAAATGAGTAAAATGGAAACTGTTCTCATTTTCATCTTTATGTTCACTCTAAGTTTTTTATGTAAAATTCAACACAAAACTACTTAATTGTGATATAACTTTAGTTCTCTTATTCTATGTGGTATAAGGCTTGTTATTTCAGTTGTGTAAGGTCCTACTTGAACTTTGAATGCAGGAGCACAAAAAGCATCTTTCCTATCCCAAGAAGAAGAAAAATTAAGAAGATTAAAAGAGTCATCATTTTCTTCAAGCCATCAGGAGCTATCTGAAAAGGCCTAAAATCAAACAAAAGACAAGAACAAGGAGAGACTAATGCAGCCTGTTGCCCAACTCTGAGAGACAACAGGAGGAACTGATGCCTGGAGTCACAAAAGTGGCAACATTCAGCAAGAATTTTCAACAGACAGCAGGAAGCTGAAAGTGAGCCAACGTAAAACTACCTAGCGTGGAACTCACCTCCAAGAAGACAACTGTGGTAGTTTGTCGTAAAGAATCCCTTCAATCACATCCTCTTCCAAGACTTGACCAGACACAGAAAGACTTTGGCTGCTGAAAGGGGTAAAGCATCCTTTTTGAAATGCCCTGAAACTGCAGTCTCTGGCTCCATTACAGTCAACCAAGCTGCCAACAGCTTTCAAACACCCCACCTTCAGAGAATGTTTTCCAACAGAGGCTGTCTCAGTACACTCTTTATTCTCTGTAAAATCTGCACTCCTTTCCAACACTTTTAAACCTTTGCTCAAATGAATGTAACAGTAGATGTTCAGACAGTGCAAGCTTATGAATAAAGAGCATTTCTTAATTTTGTTTCTGATTGAGGCTTTTTGTTATGTTTTTGTTTTGTTTGTTTCGAGCATCTAGAATCTCCTGGGAACCATAGATATAGGAATAATTTACATCTATTTGTTGGCTCTCTTCTGTAGTCCTCCATAGAAGGCTTAAGAGCAAGAATAGGGTTAGGATTCAAGCCAGGGAGAGCCATTGTCACGATACAAGTATAAAGAGAAGAGGATCAAGGATCAGTGCAGGAAAGAGACAGCCCATCTAGACTCTTGTGCACTGTGGAATAAAATCCTTAAGTCATGAAGGGGGTGATAAGGTCTTTGGCTCCAGGGTATAGCACTGTGACTGGGATAAAGAAAAATAATAAATAAAACTGCTTTATGCATGGGGAGGAACAGGAATTATTCCTGGGTAAAAGAAGCTCAATGGACACATTAAGGATTCAGTTTTATATCCTCTGGACAGAAACAGAGAATCCTTTTGGAAAAATATTCACTAGAGATATAGCACAGAGTTGGGCTACTTTGGAAGAACACAAATCTATGAAGAAACCACATGAGTTGATACATGGATTCAGGGAGTGTTTGGGACTAAGACTTCACCACAGCCTGCAACAGTGTTCAAAAGTAGGATAGGAAATACTAAGTAACAAGCAACCTCCTACCACTAACAGAGTGACAAATGTGTGGGAAGAGACTCCTTCATATACATTTGTTTAAGGATGGCCAATAGATGAAAGCAGAGTGTTGCCACCTCCCCTACCATATTAAGAACAAAGTAAACGTGGAGAATTGTGAAGTAGGTGATGCCATTCAAGGCAGCAACAGCAACTGCAAACCCCAAACACAGCTCATCTCCTGACCATACTGAATACTTTAAAGAATGTACAATTTTAAGCAGCACATACCTTGGATTAATATAAGAAAAGACACAATTGGTATAAACAGTGGACAATAGGATTTCAAATTACTCATATAAGTATTCAATAAATGTTAGCTGTTGTGGTTTATTAATTACATCACCTTAGGTAAATAAGTTAACCTATTTTATTCTGAAAAAAGTAGTAGATAGAACCTGCAACAAAATAAATATTAACTTTCACTAGGGTGTAGGATGTGCAATGGGTCTTCAAAAAGTTTGTGGAAAATGAGAATTACAATAAAATTTATGCATATATTTCATAATATATTTACACCAAAATATATACCTTTTGAGTCCATTTTTCACAAACTTTCTGAAGTACTCTTCTAACTGTAATCAGAGTAAGAAATGAATGTATATATACTTGATAATTGGAATAATAAATGAATAAATTTATTCATACATATGTATTTCCCATTATCTTAAAAAATGGCATTCTATGCTAATATCAGTAAGACCTCAGTAAGACGTCTAATATCAGTAAGACATATCCAAGTTCTCATGATATGAGCCTCCTTGAAAGCTACACTACTCAATTTTGTCAAGCTGCAAATGCATAATGAAATAATGTGACAATTCAAGGACTGTTTTTTAGAATTTTTAAATAGTATGTTTGTATTACTACTTATGATTAAATATAGACAACTATTCTGGGGGCTAGAACTGTGATGTTAAGGTTAAGCCATGACCTTCAGTGCTGGCATCCCATATGAGTGCTGGTTAGGTTCCCAGCTGTTCCACTTCTGATCCAGCTTCCTGCTATTGTGCCTGGAAAAGCAGCAGAAGATGGCCTAAGTGCTTGGGCCCTTGTACCATCATGGGAGTCCTGGATAAAGCTCCTGGTTCCTGGCTCCTGGATTCAGCCTAGCCCAGCTCCAGCCACTGAGGCCATTTGGGGAGTGAACCAATGGATGGAAAGTCTCCCCCCCCCCCTTTTTCCCTCTCCCCCTCCCTCTTCCTCACACCTCTCTCCATCTCTCTCTCTTATTCTTGGCCTTTGAAATAAATGAATAAATATTTTTAAAAATATATACACAACTATTTCATATTAAAATACTCATGGATGTCCAAGAAATATTGAATGGATGCCATGCAATCCTTTGTTGTCTATGTCCTTTAAAACATAAATAAAATATAATGCATGTCCAGCTCTTCAGGAACTTGTAATATTTTAAGGGAGAAAGGTGAATGAAGTCATCAGAACACAGACTAGTAGTAATTGAATGTGGTACACCCACAATTATGAAAAGGAAAATGTAATGGAGATTTTCCTATGGAAATACTATAGTGCATTTACTCGTGGTCACATTTACTATGTTGACAGTAACTAAAAGTGATATGTTAATCATCAACGTTAAGTTCAAAATGCCCTGTCTGGCATAGAAGAGCATGCTGGAGAGGCATCTGGGGTGTCACTGGGGCCAGGAAATACATTTCCCAGGAAAATACATTATTAATTGGAAAATACGACAACACATTGATTTATAGACATCATGCAACATTATATTTCATCATCTGTGTGAATGCTTCATAAAGTGAGTTTAATGTGTATTTATATGTATAAAGGAAACAGATTTCATGTATTTCATATTCACAGTTTTAGGAACATCATACTTCACATCCTCCCTTCCTCCCTCCCTCACTTCTACCCTCCCTCTTCCTTCCTTCCTTTTTTTCTTTTACTTTTTGTGATGACATACTTTCAATTTATTTTGTAATCACAATCTTAATTCTCCACTACATAAAGAATTGCACAAGTAGTAAGGAGACAGACCACTGTTCCTCAGCAGTACAGACAAGGCTATAAAAAATAATCAAATCTCAAGGCATCAATTTCACTAATATACATTAATTTTTCACACTGTATATATTAGTTACCACAAATCAGATAAAACATATATTTGCCTCTTGCAGAATGGCTTATTTTACTAAGTATAATGATCTACCTATTGCATACAATTTGTTGCAAAAGATAGGATTTCATTATTTCTATGGCTGAGTAATATTCTATCATGTACCTATACCACATTTTCTTTATCCAGTCTTCGGCTGATGTACATCCAGATTGATTCCATATCTTAACTATGCATAATGCAAATAAAATATCTGTAAGCTGATATCCCATTCACTTGAAAATGTTTTAATACAAAAAAGATAAATACCTGTGCAATGTTAAAACATAAAGCTGAGATTAATAGCCACGTGCAAATGTGAATATTTTGCATATGGAATGACTAGAATTACTGAATCTCTGAGAAAAATATGGATACCATAATGAGCCTCATCAATTAATTGTTTATGTGGGAAAAATTATATTCATACCTAATCTCACATGCAACACAAATTTCCCAATTAAAAGGCCCACATTACCAAGAAAACTTTAGAATAAAGAATGCCTATGTAAGTTAAGGTTCCATCACTTGGAAAATGTTTGTCAATTAATTTCACTACATTAAACAACAGACACATTTATCATAAAATATGAAGTAATACTTCCAGAATTGGAAAACACACTTTCAAATATGAAAGGGTTAACATCTAGCCTCTTTTACAAATCCTTCAATTAATAGGAGAACATAAAAATAAATTGAGCAAAATATATGAAAGGAAAGTTCAAGAAGCAGAAACCTGGATAGTACAACTACAATCATCAAGAAAATGAAAACAACATTGTACAGGTAAACAGTTGCAAAAAAAAATGCAAGCATAAAGAATTGAGAAGAAAAGAGAGAAAGAGGAATGAATGTCAAATAACTTTCAACAAGGTACAAATTGATACCAAAATTTTAGAGCAAGGTGTCTGGTGTTTGAAAATCTGAATATGTGTATATATCACAACTAAACACAGCAATTGCATAGTTCTCCAGGCAATATTCCACTTATCTAAAAGGTCTTTGTACAATATTCTCACTGTAATATTACTAAGAGCTAGGGTTGGGGTAAGCTGAAGCCAGGAGCCTGTTGCTCCATCCCGGTGTCCCATATGGGTGGCAGGGCCTACACATGGGAGTCATAATCTTCAATCACTCACAGTGTACATTTGAAGGAAGCCAAGGCTGCACTAGATTCTAGGCATTCCTGTATGCGATGAGGGGACCCCAAGTGGTGACTGAACGCTCTGGGCCACAATGCCCACCCAAATACGTAGTCTTTTAAAGGAAATATAAATGCACATTTATCGAAGTATTAATTTTTAAATTATGCCTTATAAATTCACTCAATTTTCATTATGGTGGTTCAGTAAAGTACTCCTACATTTTGAATGGACTGATGTGAATACACAATATATTTTAATACAAATGCAATAAATCATATGTGATCCAAAGTCTGATTCTGTTGGCAGCAACTCACAGTTACTGCTGAGACTAATGTGGTTTCTAGCTTGCATTCAGTTAAAAATAAATGTAAATAAAAGTATAATATCTTTTGGAATATAAAGTCTTTATGAATTATATCTATGAACACCTCAGGGAAATATGTGGACTCTAGACGCATAACCCCTGCTTCACAGAAAATTCCATTTTGAGCCACTTAATACATTATAGACATTGTGCTGAAACTTTTGCATAACACCAAATGACACAGGCATTATAGATCTCTTGCTTCTCTTAGTGACAATGCACTGGTTTGATTCAGATTATATAAAACTGTGGAATATATTTATGGAATAAAATAATGAGTCTTTTGCTTCTCATCAAATATCCTTGATAATAATGCATGCATTCATTTTTTTCCTGCTGTAAAATATCTGTATCTGCTAATGAATGTTTCCTCCTTCCTTTAAAAATAAAGCTACAGGGGACCAGTGCCATGGCTCACTTGGTTAATCCTCTGCCTACGGCGCGCCAGCATCCCATATGGGTGCCAGGTTCTATTTCCGGTTGCTCCTCTTCCAGTTCAGCTCTCTGCTGTGGTCTGGGAAGGCAGTGGAGGATGGCCCAAGTGCTCGGGCCCTTGCACCCGCATGGGAGACCAGAAGGGAGCGCCAGGCTCCCGGCTTCAGATCGGCATAGTTCTGGCCATAGCGGCCACTTGGGGGTGAACCAAAGGAAGGAAGACCTCTCTCTGACTCTCTCTCTCACTGTCTAACTCTATCTGTCAAATAAAAAATAAATAAATAAATAAAGATGCAAGTTATTAAGATACAATCTAAACCAGAAGTGAGCAAGATTTAAGGTTATAAGTGTATCTTCTTTTCAGTAGTTGCTTCCAAAATAACATACTATAAGATATATTACATATTTGTTTAATATTTTGAATTATTTCAAATTACTTTCAGTTTATTTAAGCCCTTCAAATATTCCTAAAATGACAATTATTTACACATAAAAAACTGTAAGATTTACTTGTCAGATCATGACAAGTATTGTATTATATTCTTACTAAAAGTAGGCATTTTGGTGCAATGATTAAATCACCATTTGGGAGTCCTTCATCCCATCTTTCAGTGTCTCTCTCTTTCAAGTTCCAGCTCCTTGCCTTCCAAACCAGCTTCCTGAATCAGCCTCTGATGCTCTGGGAGGCATGAGGTGATGTGTCAAGTACTTGGATCCCTGTCACCTAGGTCAGAGAACCAGATTGTGTTCCAGACTCCTGGCTTGGCTTGGCCTACCCTTGGTTATTTTAGACATTTGGACAGTGAACCAAAGAGTGGAAGGTCCTTCTGTTTCTTTGTGCCCTTCAATTAAAATGAAAATAATAAATAAATAAATAAATAGGTTTTATAATAGAAGTTTATAAGTTACATGGGGGCAATCCAGAATGAAAATGGATTTCTGATAATTAAACTCGATTAAGAAATAAATCGTAGATATGGAAATATTCATGGTTATGAGTTTTGCCTATAAGAACTTGGAGTTTAACTAGAGGTAAGCAAAAAACTTAAATTATGTCCAAGGAGAGACATATCTAGCCAAAACTTTAGAAAGGACATAAAACAAAGAGTTATGTAATAACAGAAGGGGCTCCATTCATAGAAAGTCAGTTCTATTTAGAAAACTACTCAAATTATCTACAAATATTGGTGGCTAACAACTATGCAATAGGATTGATTCTTCATATAAGACTATTTGTGATGCTTTACCTAGATCATAGTTACACACACACAGACACACAGACACACACAAATATGTGTGTTCGAGGTTAAATCATGAGTGTGTCCATGACAGTGTCTTATCTCCAGTATTTCTCTGCAGTAACAAAATCTAGCTAATACAGTTATAAACGAAAGTCACTGTGATGTGCATTAGATCTCTTTAATTTATTATTTTATAACTGTCCTGCCTCCTCACCTTCAGACTAAACACGTAAATGTGCTAAGTGTTTACATCAGTGCTATGAGAAGTGTCCATTCCCTAGGTGATCATCTTCATTAGGACACTCAGGATTATTCTGAAAGCTGTGCTCTCTTTAAAACTGCTCAACAGTAAATTTAACAATCTTTTCAGTATACATTGAAGAATGACAAATAATACTTACATAACATAAAATACATATTTAGCCATCGTTGTGAATAAATTAAATAACTTTTAGTGTCAACAATACTTTAAAGCAACAAATGAGCCTCTGGAAAGCAAAAAGCAAATTGAATCAATGTTTCTTGCAAAATTTGATTTTACATATGAAATATTTAATGTCATAAATGCCTATGGTAAGTTGTATATATTTTCATTACCAGGAAACATTTTATTTCAAGCCTTTTTTGTTAGGCATATTTGATGCTTTCAATAGTCATAATTTTCCTTTAAGAAACTGAAATAAAAAGAAAATTTTAACAATGCTTTGTTTCTTTCCTATATAGTTAAAATGTTTTAAATTTTCCTCTGTCAGATTCTCTTTAATAATAAAATCCTGATTAATTGCATTAAAATTTATCCCCCTTTCTTTGATCTGCATCTTGCATTGGAATTTAATTTTTTTTTTACCCTATGTGCTTATGTATCAATAGGGATGTGCATATAGATATCTGGTGATTTTCAAGGAATGATCATTTGAAGTATATATTTTTGCATTAAAAGACAATTCAATCTGTGAGTATCAAATGAACCTTTACTTCAAAAATTTGCAAAAGAAAATTCAGGTTTACATGAGACAAATAATATAGGAGAAAGAAATATTGATTCTAAATTAAAACAAAGTCAACAAAATTAAAAAAAATTTAGAAAAGCTATTTTAACATAAAATTTACAGTAAGATACTTTTAGAAATATTTCTCTGTTCCCTGGATTTTGATTAATCACGTTCCCTTTGGACAAAGTGGTATATAATGTGATTCTTGCTCCATGACATGGGAAAAAACAATTCAGAAATTTTTTCCTTATTCTCCACCATAAATATTAATATGATTGCTATTTGTGGTTCTAATGTATTATCCATGTATGTGAAATAGATAAAATTAAATATGTCACATATCCCTTAACTTTCCCTTTACCAAGATTGATCATCTTGTCTCTGTTTCATTTCTCATACTAATTTATGTTTCTTAATAGGATTCCATCAAAAAGCTAATATTATATCATAACACAACAACTGAAATCATACTATTGTTTTAGAATATTCCAAGAGTCCAATAAAGCACTTGGTCATAAAGTAAGACAGAATTTTTTGCTGACCTCCAAGGAAATATTTTAATCATAAAAATCTCCTGGCCTACTGTGTATGCTACGTGAGAAAATGTATCAGTACAGCACATGAATAATGTAAAATAGTTAAGGTTAAACCTTGAGTAATTCCAACTGTGAAGTACATGTCCGACAGCTTACAATTTAAATACCTGAACTAAAATAAAATTTAATTTCAAAACTGAAAATATGACTTAGTGTTCTTAGAAATGACAAACATAATCATCCTAATTAGCTTGATTCATTAATATACAAAATATTTTCAAAAGTGAAACCATATTGCCAGACTCAAAAGTGATGGCAGAGATATTTTACTTTTAAGGTCCCATAAATTCCATCACTCTGGTCACCAAAGTGATAGAGGAATATCATCTTTAGAATGGCTGTTACCAACAGTGAGTTCAAAATTTAAATTGTATTCCTCTTAATTTTGTTTCTATTTTATTCCAAATATAGTATCTGTATTCTTTTTGATTTCTGGAACACTCATGAATGTCTTCAGGGCAGACATTTGAGGCATGGCTTGGGAAGCCTATGTCCCGTATCAGAGTGCGTGGGTTCAAGTCCTTTTGTTTCCAGCTTCCTTCTAGTGTGAACCCTGCAAGGCAGCAGGTAATGGCTGAAACACTTCAATCCCTGCCACTCCATGGGAGACCCAGACTGAATGCTCAGCTCCTGGCCCAGCCATGGCTGTGGTGTTCATTTGGGGAGTGAACCAGATCTCATTCTGTCTGCCTTTCAAATAGATGAAAACAAATTTTCAAAATTTTATAAAGGATGTTTTATCACTGTCCATTACTGTGGGGAGCAACTCGGACTATACTGTTACTGGAATTAAGACTTATTCTGTGCATCTGCTCTCCCACAATATGGCGCTGGGAGAGGAGAAAACAGCTTCTACACAGCTGCCTCCAGTTCAGCCAATAAACTGTAGGACTTGCTCCTGATTGGAGGAGAGCAGCGTACTCGGCGTGTGGGTAGCAGAGTTGGGATTGGTGGAAGAGGACTATAAAGGAGGAGAGAGACGGCATGCACCGGGAACATCTAAGGGGAACATCTAAGGGGAACATCTGAGGGAACACCTGTGCAGCCCCCGAGAGAGCCGGCCGGCGGTGTGCCGCTCCCCTGCGGAAGTGGGGAATGTGGCAGGGGGAACCGCCCTTCCACGGAGGTGGAAGGGATAGTAGCCAACCCGGGAAGAACCAGCAGCAAACCCGGGGAGGGCCGAGGAGACGAAAGAACAGCGCAGGGTCCTGTGTCGTTCCTCCACGAAGAGGGGGAGCGACATAATGGTGCCGTGACTCGGATAGGAAACCTAGGACGGATATGAAACTTAGGAGGGAAGAAACGGGAAGAAATGGGAAAATTTCAGAGAGAGAGACTAGCAAACAGCCTAGGGAAAAGCCGGACGAAAAAGGTGCCGGAAGAAGCTATTGAAAGCCTAGGCATAGACTCAGATACGGACTATGGGGGGAAGCTGGGAGAAATCTCTAAGGTCGAAAGCGAAAGTGAAAGCTAGAACAAACAGACTCGGATGTGGACTGTGGGGAGAAGCCAGGAGAAATGAGGGAGGAGCATTGTAGGAGGAAAGCTTGGGGAAACGTACCGGGTAGAGAAAAATGTTAGGGAAATTGAAGCCGCGGGGGGCAGGCCAAGGCAGAGACGAAAGCCACTTTGGGATTCTCAAGTTAGCCCGGGAATAGGGGCCAAAAAGTTGAAACCAGAAGCGGAAACATAAGCCAGATTGGGATCCGTCTGATTAGCCCGGGGAGCAAAGGACGGGAAGCCAGATCGTGGGGCGGAGACGTGAGCTGGGTTGAATTCGCCAGGTTAGCCCGGGGAACTTAGATTGAATACTAGTGGCGGAGACGTAAGCTACGCTGTGTGACCTGCGGAAGCTGCCGCGTGCAGAGATAGCACGGGGCGTGAATAGATAGGGAACGGGGCTGGCACGAGGCCGTGGTGCAGACGCGAAGGGCGTGGAGACCGCGGAGCGCGAGAAGCCAAGCCGCGCAAAGCCGGGAAGCCGCGCAGATGAGAGAGGCGCGGGCTGAAGCGGCTCAGAGCCGGGAAGCAGCCTCGGGGCGGGTGCCGAGAAGCAGCCTCGGGGCGGGCGCCGGGAAGCTGCGGGGATAAGAGAAACAGAAGTTTAGAAGTAAAATGAGGGAAATAGGAATGCTGGAAGATAGAAGTAAAATGAGAGAAATAGGAATGCTGGAAGATAGAAGTAAAATGGGAGAAATAGGAATGCCCGGAGATAGAGAAATAGAGAAATAGAAAGGCCTCCCCACAACATAGCAATGTGAGAGCTTGGATTCGGTCTGCCTGATTAGTGAGGCGATGAGCACCTGCGGGCGGCTAGCAGCTTATGCGCCGCAGGTCACCGAAGACAGGCACGTTATTAACATCAATAGTCTCCCCACAATATGGCAATGAGAAGGCTTACATTCGGTCTGCCTGATTAGTGAGGCGATGAGCACCTGCGGGCGGCTAGCAGCTTATGCGCTGCAGGTCACCGAAGATAGGCACGAACCAACACTAATAAGTCTCCCCCACAATACGGCAATGAGAAGGCTTGGATTCGGTTTGCCTGATTGTTAGGGCTTGTAAGCCCCTGCAGGCAGAGCAGAGCATGCGCTGCAGGGCACCGAAGACAGGCATGCATAAGCGCCTAAAAACCTCCTCACAACATGGCGAAGAGAGGACCCGGATTCGGTTTGCCTGATTGATAGGACTTGTAAGAACCTGTGGCAACTCTAGCAAGTAGAGCAGAGTGTGTGCCGCGGGACACCGAAGACAGGCGCGTATCAACGCCAAAAAATAAAAAGAAAGGGGGATCTGTGGGGAGCAACTCGGACTATACTGTTACTGGAATTAAGACTTATTCTATGCATCTGCTCTCCCACAATATGGCGCTGGGAGAGGAGAAAACAGCTTCTACACAGCTGCCTCCAGTTCAGCCAATAAACTGTAGGACTTGCTCCTGATTGGAGGAGAGCAGCGTACTCGGCGTGTGGGTAGCAGAGTTGGGATTGGTGGAAGAGGACTATAAAGGAGGAGAGAGACGGCATGCACCGGGAACATCTAAGGGGAACATCTAAGGGGAACATCTGAGGGAACACCTGTGCAGCCCCCGAGAGAGCCGGCCGGCGGTGTGCCGCTCCCCTGCGGAAGTGGGGAATGTGGCAGGGGGAACCACCCTTCCACGGAGGTGGAAGGGACAGTAGCCAACCCGGGAAGAACCAGCAGCAAACCTGGGGAGGGCCGAGCAGACGAAAGAACAGCGCAGGGTCCTGTGTCGTTCCTCCACGAAGAGGGGGAGCGACACATTACTATTGTTATTTATAAACAATTCACTTTATGTTTCTGTGTGGGAGCAAACTGTTGAAATCTTTACTTAATGTATGCTAAACTGATCTTCTGTATATAAAGAGAATTGAAAATGAATCTTGATGTGAATGGAAGGGGAGAGGGAGTGGGAAAGGGGAGGGTTGCGGGTGGGAGGGACATTATGGGAGGGGAAGCCATTGTAATCCATATTCTGTACTTTGGAAATTTATATTCATTAAATAAAAGTTTAAAAAAAAAAGTGGGTATTACTGAGGCCTTTTCCATAAGAGTTCATTTGCCTTCTGTTTCCACCTCAGTAGGATCCATGTCGGCTTCCAGTTGCATAATTGCTTTCCTGTAGACAGTAGTATTGGCTGAATCATGTGTTGAAGTGCTAACCTCCAGCACTCCAGAATCTGATTGTATTTGAATGCAGGGTTTTTAAAGAGCTGAAATTAGGACCTGGTAGTTTGGCAGCTCTCATAAGAATTTAGAACACAAACACATACAGAGGGAATACAGTGTGGGGCTGTAGGGAGAATATGATTATTATTTTTTTTTGACAGGCAGAGTGGACAGTGAGAGAGAGAGAGACAGAAAGGTCTTCCTTTTGCCATTGGTTCACCCTCCAATGGCTGCCGCGGCCGGCGTGCTGCGGCCGGCGCAACGCGCTGTACCAAAGCCAGGAGCCAGGTGCTTCCTCCTGGTCTCCTATGCGGGTGCAGGGCCCAAGCACTTGGGTCATCCTCCACTGCCTTCCCAGGCCATAGCAGAAAGCTGGCCTGGAAGGGGGGCAACTGGGACAGAATCCGGTGCCCCGACTGGGACTAGAACCCGGTGTGCCGGCGCCACAAGGCGGAGGATTAGCCTATTGAGCCATGGCGCCAGCTAAAATATGATTATCCATGTAATGAGGAGAGAGGCCTCAAAGGATTGAAGCTGTGCACACATTGATCTCGACATGGGCAAATAAATGTCAGCCATTTAAGTCACTAATCTGTGGTATTTGTTATGGAAGTCCTTGGAACTTTTCACTTTTAACGGTTCACTTATCTTACTTAATATAAACACATAAATGAAAACTTCAGAAAAATTTGATCTATCCAAATAAATATACATTCAAATAAGCATATAGGTGTCGCTCCCCGTCTTCGTGGAGGAACGACACAGGACGCTGCGCTGTTCTTTCGTCTGCTCGGCCCTCCCCGGGTTTGCTGCTGGTTCTTCCCAGGTTGGCTGCCATCCCTTCCACCTCCGTGGAAGAGCGGTTCCCCCTGCCACATTCCCCACTTCCGCAGGGGAGCGGCACGCCGGGCGGCTCTCTTGGGGGCTGCACGGGTGTTCCTTCAGATAGATGTTCCCCTTAGATGTTCCTCGTGCATGTTGTCTCTCTCCTCCCTTATAGTCCTCTTCCACCAATCCCAACTCTGCTACCCACACGCCGAGTACGCTGCTCTCCTCCAATCAGGAGTAGGTCCTACAGTTTATTGGTTGAACTGGAGGCAGCTGTGTAGAAGCTGCTTCTCCCTTCTCAGCGCCATATTGTGGGAGAGCAGATGCATAGAATAAGTCTTAATTCCAGTAACTTAGTCTAGTTCGGGTTGCTCCCCACATATAGGCATAAGTATATTCTTATATATATATATATCTTATATATTATGTATATTGAATATAAGAACTTATATTTAACAAGCTATTATATTCAAGTAGGGACATAAACAATATAGACACTTATTTTCTTATTTATGACCAGATTCGCTTCAAAATAGAGTAGACTGTGTATACATCATATACCATGTAACAACTAACACACTTGAGGGGTTTGTGGCAGCACCTACAATCAGTCACATCACTATTATTATATGAATAATGACACTAAATGGGATAAAAAGTATTAAACCTTATCATCTGTTCAGTGAGACAGAATCACAAAAACTTTTAGGTTTTCAAAGCTTTGGGATGTCTTAATTTCAAATACTTAATTTGAGTATGGGAGAAAATAGTGTAAGGATCTGGGGCTAGGAAGCTTCTTCCTGAATAGGGAATAGTAAGGGTTTAAATTTGTCATCAACAACAGAACATTCTCTTCCTGTGCTGTCTCCATTTTGGTATCTTTTCAAAGAGCCTGTTTCAGTTCCAGTTCTCGATGGTAATCCAAGGCAATGTTGGACAGAGTCTTTGCTGGATTAAAATGAATGTACCAAAATCAGAGAATCCTCAGCGTCGCTCCCCCTCTTCGTGGAGGAACGACACAGGACCCTGCGCTGTTCTTTTGTCTGCTCGGCCCTCCCCGGGTTTGCTGCTGGTTCTTCCCGGGTTGGCTACCAACCCTTCCACCTCCATGGAAGGGCGGTTCCCCCTGCCACTTTCCCCACTTCCGCGGGGGAGCGGCACACCGCCTGCCGGTTCTCTCGGGGGCTGCTCAGATGTTCCTCAGGTGTTCCTGGTGCATGTTGTCTCTCTCCTTGTTTATAGTCCTCTTCCACCAATCCCAACTCTGCTACCCACACGCCGAGTACGCTGCTCTCCTCCAATCAGGAGCAGGATCAGCTCCTGCAGGTCATCACTCAAGCTGGCGAGAGACAGCTGCGTAGAAGTTGTTACTCCCTTCTCAGTGCCATATTGTGGGAGAGCAGATGCATAGAATAAGTCTTAATTCCAGTAACAGTCTAGTCCGAGTTGCTCCCCACACCTCAGTGTTACATTCCTCAGAATTATGGCTTTAAACAATTGTATATATATGTATATATATATATATATATAATATATATATATATATTGACAGGCAGAGTGGACAGTGAGAGAGACAGAGAGAAAGGTCTTCATTTATGTTGGTTCACCCTCCAATGGCCACTGCAGCTGGCGCACCGCGCTGATCTGAAGCCAGGAGCCAGGTGCTTCTCCTGGGCTCCCATGTGGGTGCAGTGCCCAAGCACTTGGGCCATCCTCCACTGCACTCCTGGGCCACAGCAGAGAACTGGACTGGAAGAGGAGCAACCAGGACAGAATCCGGCACCCCGACCGAGTACTAGAACCCGGTGTGCTGGCGCCGCAGGCGGAGGATTAGCCACTAACCCAGGTTTGTGATCCTGACTTGTCTTAGGAAGATGAATATCCCATAAGATATAATGAGGTGGTTCCTGTAGAGGTAGAGTGAGAGAGAATCCCTGCTCAACCTAGTATCCTAACTCCAGGATTTCTAAAAGTCTGTGCTTTGTAAATGTCTTTAAAACATAATCAGTTAGCTTCATAAATATAACCATTAATTTTTTCCAGAATTCTAACAACATTTCATTAGATGCGAGAGGTGCAAATGTCAATTTTTTGGACATATTACTCTCATAATTTTTCCCATTAGTTTTTCCATTAATCCACAAAATTCTGCAATTCAGGCTTATATTTCCCGTAAAAGTACACTTCTACAAAAGAAGAGAGGCAACACAGAAAAAAGGAAGATGTTGCTAAATCAATCCCAATGATCACACTGCATGTATAAAATCTTGCATTTCAGACATTTAATAAGATTTGTGTTATCTTTCCATTTAATTTCCATGAAAGTAAGCACAACTGAACATCAATTAAATTAATTTTGTCCATTTCTTAAGATATTTTATTCAACTACTCATTTAATAAATTATGACTCAACCATATATATTTTATTCAGCTATTTATCAAACTTTTATAATCCTTTCAACCTACAACCTAACTTGCTTTTTTAAATCTTTTAAAAGTTCAAATGAATTTAAATCCAATTCAAGTGAATTATATTTTCTTAATGCAGAAGAACTTAACTCAATTCTTGCATTTTTTTTCTGGAAAATCACTACATTGTAGGCTAAATATAATTCCAAATCTAGAGTACACTTTTAGAATGTAGACATGTCAAGAAAGAATACTCTTTGGGACAGAATGGCATCCTCCCTTCTGGGCATGACACAGAAGTGATGTCATCTGACCTAAACCATGAAAATGACAGACATTTTAGTGACCTGGTAACTCAATTATTAAGTGATAGAGCAGAGACTCATTGAGCTTAACCCCCACTTTATGGTATGTATACTCAGATTCAAATTTCTTTAATGTATCTTTTTAACTACATTCTCACAATTGTTTTCTGAGTTAGTCAAAACAGTGTTAGTTTACAGTCTTTAAAACAAAAAAAAAAAGACTCGGAGAGCAAAAGGAAAAGTGGGACAGAGGGAATATCATTATATTCTTAGAATTGTATCTATGAACTGAATCTCTCTTTGTATTAAAATTATATCAACATAAAAATAACTATCAGAAAAAAAAAATTGAAACTCAGAATCACACAACCTGAAAATCACAAATCTACCAAGCAGCAGAGATGAAATTCAGACTCCTGTCTTTTGCAAACCCCCATTGATCATGGTCTCACTGGAACCAACCAAAATTCTAATTTGCAGCTGGAGGATTTTGAGAATTACCTAACTGACTTTAAAGTAATTTGTGAAAGTATTTAGAGAATAGTATATCTCACGCTACATGTTGGGTTAAAAGCCACTCCTGTGCAATTGGAAGGAAAGAAGGCAGCTCTCTGATTCACCAGCCTTCATAAGCAACACTCTTGAAGGTAAAGGCATTACATAACCGTCCACCTCTAGTTGAAGGAAAGTGTATTTTGTACAACCCTTGACGTACAGAATTAGGTTAAAAGGCATGTCCATCCTTCCTATTAAAAGTCTGCCTAACTTCCAACAAAAATTTCTGTAGACATAGAAAAATGAAGCTCATGAAAATTAAAATAGGTAAAGATTAGTCATGACTGAAAATATAAAACTTTAATGGAAATAAGGCTATAGTATATATTTTCTTTTTTAAAAAAAAGATTTATTTATTTGTTTGAAAGTCAGAGTTACACAGAGAGAGGAGAGGCAGAGAGAGAGAGAGAGAGAGAGAGAGAGAGAGAAAAGTCTTCCATCCGATGGTTCACTCCCCAATTGGCCGCTATGGCCAGAGCTGCGCTGATCTGAAGCCAGGATCCAGGAGCTTCTTCCAGGTCTCCCATGCAGGTGCAGGGGCCCAAGGACTGTACTCCAACCAGACCTGCAGGGCAAGGTTCTGAATACGATTTGTTTTAAGGAAAGTTTTGAGTGCCCTCCCCTTGAAAGTTTGACATTCTTATCCTCTTCAGCTCTGACATTCCCAGTGGCAAATGGAAAGAACCCTCTCTCTCAGATTCTGTAAACAAACATCACTTTTAAATTCCTTTTTGCTGGCTCCTTTCCCATAAATTTAAAAGAGCATAACAGCAACTTGCTTGTTGTATTGATTTTAGAACCTGAAAGGTGTTTTTAATCTGAGGAAAAGTAAACCCTTATTAGCTAGTTGTCACTTTCTCAGCAGATAATTCTAAGTTACAGGATTTCATTAGGAAAGGAAAGCACCCCCCTTCAATAATATGGAGTGATTAAATGTCATGAATTTATTTAGCATGTTGATTTCCAGTTTCCTAAAAGTATTACATTTAAGAATGTCATGTATTCACGGTACTTAGCATTTTGGAGGTGACTTATTTGACATTGATGTTCACTTACATCTGCTCTTTGGAGGGTGGGGGAAGCAAATGATGCCTTCATCTGAATCCAGCGAGACAAGCTGGAACAGTGCAACTTCAAAGAGCCAAGTCCATTCCTCCTTCCCGATTCACACCTATTATAAGGCACTAATGATCTAAGGAAAGCTTTTTTTATCTTTTATTTTTCTGATTTTAACCAGATGTCTGTCTTAGTCAATGAGAGCAGACATCTCTCAGTTCCCAGGTAACATGACTCACTGAATGGACTTTGGCTGCATGGAAACAGCGCCCAAGTCAGCTGCCCAGTACTGGGATTGGATTCAGAGAAATGAAGCTTGTTCTTTCCCACTTGGAAGGTGAATAACTCCAGAGAGGATGAAAGTCATTTCTGTGCTCAAACCAAGTTGAGATACCAAAAACAGTTGTTTCTCATTATTCTGACTATACTAGAAGTTGGAAACAAAGGTCAGAACAAAAACATTTGATCCTGATCAACTGTTAGATATTTCAAGTTATAATGATTAACTATGTAAGGAGAGAACTTCCACCTCATTCTATGGTGCAAATAATGTTTAGCCCAAAATATTCTGTGCTGAGGACCTGGCAATGGACCAGCTATCTCACAAGAGACACCAGGCAAACATCTGGAGCAAATGCCCCTTTGCAGATGTGTATGACATGCTAGAGCTGAAGAGAGCCATGTGACAGCAAAGCATCAGTGGCAGGAAAAGCAGTCTGCAAATGAGTCTCTTCAATCTGAGGTCCTTTAGAGGGTACAGGTGAGCTCAGTTAAAAGGAAAATAAGTGATAGAAGACGTGGGCCTGAAAATTTCCTGTCCCTTCACTCCATTCTCCATAAAATACATTTTCTACTTTCAGCATACCCAAGACAGCTAGGGTGAAACAAGTTGCGGTGGCTGGCTTTGGGTGATGCAGCTCTCACAAAGAGGTCAGAAGTTAGGGGTATTTCCAAGGTCAGGAATACAAGCCATGCCCTTATAGAGACACAGGTGATTGTGGTTATTTTCAAGTTTGTATGTGTGGAATTGCTCTTTTTATTTTATTATTGTTTTTGGCCCATGCCTATATTCCCGCTGAACTAAGGTCTTTTCAGTTTTAACCTGTTGAATTCTTTATTTAGTGGTACATTAAGTCTTTGACCATAATGTAAATTAAAAATATGTTCTCGACGCAGCTCACTAAGCTAATCCTCTGCCTGTGGCACCAATACTCCGGGTTCTAGTCCCGGTTGGGGCACAGGTTCTGTCCCGGTTGCTCCTCTTCCAGTTCAGCTCTCTGCTGTGGCCTGGGAAGGCAGTGGAGGATGGCCCAAGTGCTTGGGCCCTACACCTGCATGGGAGACCAGGAGGAAACACCTGGCTCCTGGCTTCGGATCGGCACAAGCCGCCGGCCGTAGTGGCCATTTGGGGGGTGAACCAACGGAAGGAAGACCTTTCTCTCTGTCTCTTTCTCACTGTGTAAATCTGCCTGTCAATTTATTTATATATATATATATATACACACACACACACACACACACACACACATATATATATATATTCTCCAAAGATTAAAAAAGAAAAAAGGAAGGAAGGAAGGAAGGAAGGAAGGAAGGAAGGAAGGAAGGAAGGAAGGAAGGAAGGAAGGGAGGGAGAGAAGGATGCAAGGAAGGAAGGAAGGAAGGAGGGAGGGAAGCAGAAAGGAGAGGGAAGAAGGAAAGGAAGTAGTATTATATTCTTAGAAATGTATCTATGAACTACACTGAATCTGTTCTCTTGGTATTAATTTCACATTAACATGAGGATTGATGAGAATTGTTGTAGTAAGCATACATTTGCTATGACCCTGAGAATGTAATAACAAATATTTTAAGGAATAACAAATTCCTTAAAAAAGGGGCGGTGGACAAAAGGCAATCTGGAAGACCAAGCAATGTGGAAAGACAGTCGATGCATAGGGTAGCAGAGTTTATTGAACCAGTTATCTTTTCTGTCTCATTCCTAGTGTGGGAATGTGGGAAGGAGAACAATGAAGCACTGGGCATTTAAAGCTGCATCTCCTTGTCTATGTGAGTATAAATTATACATCAGTCACCACACACCAACTGCTCTTCAAGGCCAGGCTAGTTCATGATTTTCCATTACAAATTTTAGACAATCTGTGTACCACTGCTGGACGTGCTATAGAGAGTGACAAAGGAATGGGTTCAACTAATTTTGGTTACAAATAAGAAAGAAATTGTATGGATAAAAACTCTAATTTCTAATATACAGGATTTAGCAAACCCATGTTGTGAATCAGCTCAGACCATTTACAAGATCACAGACATTTTCACAGCAGAAAAAGGTCAGATCTTTGAGATATTTTTAAATAAGCCTGAAAGAAATCGTTCCCTTTGAATTTTAATGTTCTTGGTAGTTCTTTTCTTGGTAGTACTTTTAACCAATCTAGAGAAGAACATAACAGGGTAATTATTTTGTCAAAGAGAGGATGTGATTGTTTGTATAAAACACAAAAAGAACCAAAGGGGAAACTATTCAAAAGCTGGCTTTGGCTCTTTCATAAAGGTAAGCATTGTGCTTTCTGCTATTCATATAGAAGTGTGAGTTCACACCTGGATGCAGGGAAAAAAATAAAAGCAGATAAAATATATGCATGAGGGAGTCTTCATAAAAATCATGAAAATGCAATTATATAAAATGTATGAATTTCAAAAAAATATACAGCACAATAAACTTACCTTTGAATTCTATTTCCCATGCATTTTAAAAGTACTCTTATATATACCTATGTATGTATACATATTTGTGTATATGTCTATTGTTGATACAGAGCGAATATGTATACTCTTATACTTACATATATTTCCCTTTCTCAGTGATGTACCTGTGTATGTAACCATATATACACACAAGTATGTGCATGTATATATATATATATACATACATAATATGCCTATATATATTTATATATCTTTATGAGTGTGTGTATATTGTGGACTTTTCATTAAATTCTTTAAAAAACTAAACTACTTTCTCTTAATAGTTATGATTGCCTGAGGATCCCACAATCTGAAATCTTGGCTTACATATGTTATCTTTCATGAAAAGAGTTTTAATTAATTCATTAAACAAGTAACTTTTACTTGTCCAATAATCGTTTATTAGCTCATGTGAAAAATAACATGATCATTTTATCATAATAGTAAAATATGTAAAATAAATACTGACCCACAGGGGTCATGGACTTTATTTTCAGTGAGTGCGCATGCAGCTTGTTGTCAGAATTTTACAGTCATAAACATAAAGGTCAAATAGTCAATACCATACACAGCTTTCCAGTTTTTTCTACTCCCCACTGGTTTTGACCTTCATAAACTATTGCATGATACATGAAGTTTAAATGTTCAAAAGAATAATGTATTTTACCACAAGTATGACAGTAAACAAAAGGAGAATGGATTGAGAAATTGAGCTATGGTCTATTTGTAAAGGAGAATTTGCCAGTATAACTTCACAAAGCTCAGCATTTTGAATTAAAAGAGAATTTCAACATTGTGGATATATGCAGGAGTACAATGACTTAGAAGGAGGATAAATGCTCTTCTCCTACCTTGTCCTCATTCCTCTGATACTGGGTATTTTGTTGAAACTTACCAGACTTGGTAACTTTTTCTATTTGTTGTAAAAAATCAGAAGAGGCCCCAAAGGCCACAGAAGTGAATAGAAAAACATGAAAAATATTTAATGTTTCAAAGAGTCTGCAATATTTTCTTCAACTCTGATGTCAATAAAGAAGCTGATTTTCTGGAAAACATCATGCTGAGTGAAATAAGCCAGTCCCAAAGGGACAAATATCATATGTTCTCCCTGATCAGTGACAACTCACTGAGCACCTAAAAGGAAATCTGTTGAAGTGCAACTGACACCATGAGAAACATTTACTTGCTCAGCCCTTGTCTGGACTGTCAAGGAACAGCTTACTATTTTATTCTTTTTAGTATTTTCTTGTTCTACTTAATACTATTGGTTGAACTCATTAATTAAAACACAATTATTCTTAGGTGTTTAAATTTAACTGAAAATTGATCCCTGTTCAGCGCGCTGCGCCGGCCGCAGCGCGCCGGCCGCGGCGGCCATTGGAGGGTGAACCAACGGCAAAGGAAGACCTTTCTCTCTGTCTCTCTCTCTCACTGTCCACTCTGCCTGTCAAAATAAAAAAAAAAAAAAGAGTTGGAATAAGAGAGGGAGGAGATGTGCAGTTCGGCACATGCTCACTCGGACTTACCCTTAATGGTAGAGCTAGAAACGTGCCATGGGACTCCAAATCCCATTAAGTTGGCATATACCAATGCCATTTTACTTGTTAAAGTGATCAGTTTAAGTTCGTAGTTGATCATAAAGATAGGATTAAGTGTCAAAGGGATCACATAAAAAGACTAGTGTCTGATAATACTAACTGATAGAATTAAAAAGGAGAGAACAATCTAACATGGGAAGCAGGATACACAGCAGACTCATAGAATGGCAGATGTCCTAAACAGCACTCTGATCTCAGAATCGGCTCTTAAGGCATTTGGATCTGGCTGAAGAGCCCATGAGAGTATTTTAGGCATGGAAAGCCAAGACACTCTGGCAAAAAAATGGCCCAAATGAAAGATCTTTGTGAATGAGATCCCAGCAGAAAAAACAGGGCATCAAAGAAGGAGGTACCTTTCTCTGAAGGGAGGAGAGAACTTCCACTTTGATTATGGCCTAGTCTAAATAAGGTCGGAGTTTGTGAACTCAAGAAGTTTCCATAGCCTTGGCAGCTCATGACAAGAGCCTAGAGTGATTACTTACGCCATAAATAAGAATGTCAATTGTTAAATCAACAACAGGAGTCACTGTGCACTTATTCCCGATGTAGGATCTCTGTCCTTAATGTGTTGTACTATGTGAATTAACGGTAAAACTAGTACTCAAATAGTACTTTATACTTTGTGTTTCTGTGTGGGTGCAAACTTTTGAAATCTTTACTTAATATATACTAAATTGATCTTCTGTATATAAAAATAATTAAAAATGAATCTTAATGAAGAATGGGATGGGAGAGGAATTAGGAGATGGGATGGTTTGAGAGTGGGAGGGTGTTTATAAGGGAAAAAACTGCTATAATCCAAAAGTTGTACATTCGAAATTCACATTTATTAAATAAAAGTTTAAAAAATAATAAAAAAGAAGCTGATTTTACATTGGCCCACGCATTAATTAGCTCTCTACTCCAGAAGATGAATAGAAACAATTATTAATTCCATATGTTACACTATTTTTGTTTGCTATTTTATGAAATATAAATTTGGCAGGCAGTGAGGGTGTGAAAATAACACAGAATGTTGCCTAAGATAGCAGAGGATATAAAATTTAACATTGGGGGCCAGCTTTGTGGCCCAACTGTTAAGCAACTGCCTGCAATCCTGATATCCCATATGAGCACCAGTTCTAGCTCCAGCTGCTATACTTCCAATCCAGACCCCGCTATTTTACATATGAAAGCAGTGGAGAATGACACAAGTGCTTGGGCCCCCATACCCATGTGGGAGACGTGGATTGAGGTCAGGGTTTCTGGGTTCAGCCTATTCCAGACCCAGCCTTTGTTGCCACTTGGGGAGTAAACTGCAGATGAAAAATTCTCTTTCTCTCTGTCTCTATCTCTCTGCCTTTCAGATAAATAAATAAATCTTTTAAATCATTTAGCATCAAGAATTACTGGCTATTAAACTTTGAAATAAATATTTGATACAAATTGTACTTTAGTTTACTCATTATTTGTGACAACAAAAATATGTCTCTCTGATATAAAACAATTCCTAAACTTCAGTACTTGAGCAACACTCTCAAACAAGAGCTATTCCAACTATAAATATACAGGTTTGGTTTTTCTCATTTATCTCTACCTTGCAGTAGAATACTGACAATCATCTTTTTTATTAACAAAGGGACAAGTATAATATGTCCTCCCTGATCGGTGACAACTAACCGAGCACAAAAAAAGGAAACCGGTTGAAGTGAAATGGTCATTATGAGAAACAATGACTTGATCAGCCCTTGTCCTGACTGTCGAGGAACAACTTAATATTTATCCCTTTTAGTATTATTGTTTTTGGTTTCTCTACTTAATACTATTGGTTGAACTCTTTAACTAACACACTATTATTATTAGGTGTTTAAATTTAACTGAAAAGTGATTCTGTTAAATATAAGAGTGGGAATAAGAAAGGGAGGAGATGTACAGTTTGGAACATGCTCAATTGGACTTGCCCCAAATGGTAGAGTTAGAATCATGCCAGGGGATTCCAATTCAATCCCATCAAGGTGGCATGTACCAATGCCATCTCACTAGTCCAAGTGATCAATTAAAGTTCACAACTGATCATACTGATAGTTCTAAGGGATCATATAAACGATAATAGTGTGTGCTAATACTAACTGATAGAATTAAAAAGGAGAGAACAATCCAAAATGGGAAGTGGGATACACAGCAGACTCATAGAATGGCAGATGTCCTAAATAGCACTCTGGCCTCAGAATCAGCCCTTAAGGCATTCAGATCTGGCTGAAGAGGCCATGAGAGTATTTTAGGCATGGAAAGTCAAGACACTCTGAAAAAAAAAAAAAAACACCACTAAGTGAAAGATCTCTGTGAATGTGATCCCAGTGGAAACAACGGGCCATGCAAAGTAGCAGGATATAAAATCAATGCACAAAAATCAACAGCCTTTGTATACACAGGCAATGCCACGGCTGAGGAAGAACTTCTAAGAATAATCCCATTCACAATAGCTACAAAAAAAATCAAATACCTTGGAATAAACTTAACCAAGGACGTTCAAGATCTCTATGATGAAAATTACAAACCTTAAAGAAAGAAATAGAAGAGGATACCAAAAAATGGAAAAATCTTCCATGCTCATGGATTGGAAGAATCAATATCATCAAAATGTCCTTCTCCCAAAAGCAATTTATACATTCAATGCAATACCAAACAAAATACTGAAGACCTTCTTCTCAGATCTGGAAAAAATGATGCTGAAATTCATATGGAGAAACAGGAGACCTCGAATAGCTAAAGCAATCTTGTACAACAAAAACAAAGACGGAGGCATCACAATACCAGATTTCAGGACATACAACAGGGCAGTTGTTATCAACACAGCATGGTATTGGTACAGAAACAGATGGATAGACCAATGGAACAGAATTGAAACACCAGAAATCTATCCAAACATCTACAGCCAACTCATATTTGATCAAGGATCCAAAACCAATCCCTGGAGCAAGGACAGTCTATTCAATTAATGGTGCTGGGAAAATTGGATATCCACATGCAGAAGCATGAAGCAAGACCCCTACCTTACACCTTACACAAAAATTCACTCAACATGGATTAAAAACTTAAATATACAACCAGACACCATCAAATTATTAGAGAGCATTGGAGAAACTCTGCAAGATATCGGTACTGGCAAAGACTTCTTGGAAAATACCCCAGAAGCACAGGCAGTCAAAGCCAAAATTAACATTTGTGATTGCATCAAATTGAGAAGTTTCTGTACTGCAAAAGAAACAGTCAGGAAAGTGAAGAGGCAACCGACACAATGGGAAAAAATATTTGCAAACTATGCAACAGATAAAGGGTTAATAACCAGACTCTACAAAGAGATCAAGAAACTCCACAACATCAAAACAAACAACCCACTTAAGAGATGGGCCAAGGACCTCAATAGACATTTTTCAAAAGAGGAAATCCAAATGGCCAACAGGCACATGAAAAAATGTTCAAGATCACTAGCAATCAGGGACATGCAAATCAAAACCACAATGAGGTTTCACCTCACCCCAGTTACAATGGCTCACATTCAGAAATCTACCAACAACAGATGCTGGAGAGGATGTGGGGAAAAAGGGACACTAACCCACTGTTGGTGGGAATGCAAACTGGTTAAGCCACTATGGAAGTCAGTCTGAAGATTCCTCAGAAACTTGAATATAACCCTACCATTCAGCCCAGCCATCCCACTCCTTGGAATTTACCCAAAGGAAATGAAATTGGCAAACAAACAAGCTGTCTGCACCTTAATGTTTATTGCACCTCAATTCACAATAGCTAAGACCTGGAACCAACCCAAATGCCCATCAACAGTAGACTGGATAAAGAAATTATGGGATATGTACTCTATAGAATACAACATAGCAGTCAAAAACAAAGAAATCCGGTCATTTGCAACAAGATGGAGGAATCTGGAAAACATTATGATGAGTGAAATAAGCCAGTTCCAAAGGGACAAATATCATGTTCTCCCTGATCGGCGACAACTAACTGAGCACCAAAGGGGAAACTTGTTGAAGTGAAATGGACACTATGTGAAACAGTGACTTGATCAGCCCTTGTCCTGACTGTTGATGTACAATTTAATACTTTGTCCATTTTAGTATTTTCTCTTTGTTTTGTTCTAGTACTATTGGTTGAACTCTATGATTAACACACAATTATTCTTAGATGTTTAAATTTTAACTGAAAAGTGATCCCTGTTAAATATAAGAGTGGGAATAAGAGAGGGAGGAGATGTACAATTTGGAACATGCTCAATCAGACTTGCCCCAAATGGTGGAGTTAGAATCATGCCAGGGGATCCCAATACAATCCTATCAAGGTGGCATGTACCAATGCCATCTCACTAGTCCATATGATCAATTTCAGTTCACAATTGATCACACTGATAGGTCTAAGAGTCAAAGGGATCACACAAACAAGTCTAGCGTCTGCTAACACTAGCTGATAGAATCAAAAAGGGAGAGGTCAATTCATCATGGGAAGCGGGATACACAGTAAATTCATATAATGGCAGATGTCCTAAATAGCACTCTGGCCTCAGAATCAGCCCTTAAGGCATTCGGATATGGCTGAAGAGCTCATGAGAGTAATTTAGGCATGGAAAGCCAAGATGCCCTGGAAAAAAAAAAAAAAGGAAGACCTAAATGAAAGATCTCTGTGAGTGAGATCCCAGTGGAAAGAATGGGGCCATCAAAGAAGGAGGTACATTTCTCTGAAGGGAGGAGAGAACTTCCACTTTGACTATGACCCTGTCGGAATAAGATGAAAGTCGGCGAACTCAAAAGGCTTCCATAGCCTTGGCAACTCATGACAAAAGCCTAGGGAGATTACTGACGCCATAATAAAGAGTGTCAAATTGTTAACAACAGGAGTCACTGTGTACTTACTTCTCATGTGGGATCTGTCCTTAGTGTGTTGTCCAATGTGAAGTAATGCTATAACTAATACTGAAACAGTATTTTACACTTTGTGTTTCTGTGTGGGTGCAAACTGATAAAATCTTTACTTAATATATACTGAATTGATCTTCTGTATATAAAGATAATTTAAAATGAAAAAAAAAAAAAACGGGCCATCAAAGGAGGTACCTTTCTCTGAAGGGAGGAGAGAGCTTCCACTTTGACTATGACCTAGTCTAAATAAGATCAGAATTGGCAAACACAAAAGGCTTCCATAGCCTTGGCAACTCATGACAAGAGCATAGGGTGATTACTGATGCCATAAATAAGAGTGTCAATTGTTAAATCAACCATAGGAGTCACTGTGCACCTGCTCCCCATGTAGGATCTCTGTCCTTAATGTGTTGTACTATGTGAATTAATAGTATAACAAGTACTCAAACAGTATTTTGCACTTTGTGTTTCTGTGTGGGTGCAAATTGTTTAAATCTTTACTTAATATAAACTAAATTGATCTTCTGTATATAAAGAGAATTGAAAATGAATCGATGTGAATGGAAAGGGAGAGGGAGCGCGAGAGTGGAGGGGTGCGGGTGGGAGGGAAGTTATGGGGGAGAAAAAGCCACTGTAGTCAAAAAGCTTTACTTTGGAAATTTATATTTGTTAAATAAAAGTTTATAAAAAGAATTCTTAATGTTTCAAAATAGTTCAGATACCTCAAGTTTATATCTAATGATCTCAGGTACTGATCCAATTGACTTAGGTTAGTTTAAGACTTGAATTACACATTTACACACACACACACATGCACACACACACCCCTCATATTTCCAAAGTATTTTACAGTGAAGACACAGTTGGTAGCAACTCGTGCACACACTTCAAGAAACCTCTCCAAGAATAACCACTACACCCATGCCTAATAACAGAGACTGGTTTGTCCATATTTGTATCTGGCATCTACCACTCAACATTATGTTTTCAGTGTTCATCACTGTAATTGTGTATAAACAGATAATTCAGTCTTACTGGAGAAAAAAATCCATTCTCTACATAGATCACAGTGTCTGTGTTCATCCTTGGAGGGGCATTTGAGTGATTTCTACATTACATTCAACAAGAATAGAGCTACTATTACATTAAAGCATATGACTTTTTGGTGAATATGTATATGTTTATTTTCCTATGAATGGAATTGCATGGATATGTATTATTCACATGCAGAGATTTCACAGACACAACATTTTCCAAAACTGACTATTCCAATTCACATTTCCATCAGAAGTATATGAAAGGGCCACCCACTTCATAGTTTTTGCCCAAAATTACATTTTCCATAGTTTTCTTTTTTTGGTTGTATTTACATTATACAAGTTTAATGTATTTAATATATACAGATTTAGGAAGAGAGTGATATGTTCCTACCACCTTACCCTCTCTCCCACCCACACTGCAACCCTTCTTCCTCCTCCCTCTCCTATACCAACTCTTAATTTTTACAAACATCTATTTTCAGTTTTCTTAAAACTCATAAAGTTATCCCTACACTAAATAAAGAGTTCAAAAAATAGTATGAAGAAAACACTGTTCCTCAACAGAAGAGACAAGGGCTGCAAACAATCATCAAATCTCAACATACCCATTTTGGATACTCTATTAGTTACCCCAGATCATGAAAAACATAGGGTATCTGTCTTTTTAGGATTGGCTTATTTCACTAAATATAATGGTTTCACTATTATAATGAGAGTTTCATAGGATCATTTTGTAGTTTTAATTTGCATTTTATGATGATCTGAAAAACTTAGTAATCCATACCAATGCTCATTTGGATACTATTTTTACAATATCTGTTCAAACTTGTTTATCCTATTTTCCATTATTTTTACTTTTTTGCTTTTTAATATAGTCTGGAAATGAGTTGTTTTTTGTTATTATTGCTACACATTTCTATTATAAATATTATAATCTATTCTAAGGACTACTTTTTAAATTTCTGAATGGTATACCTTGGTAAATAATTTGTTAATTTAAATATATTAATATAAGCAAGATTATCATTTTTCTTAGTGTTAGTACTATTGTTCACTGTGGGGAGCAACTCGGACTAGACTAAGTTACTGGAATTAAGACTTATTCTATGCATCTGCTCTCCCACAATATGGCGCTGGGAGAGGAGAAAACAGCTTCTACACAGCTGCCTCCAGTTCAACCATTAAACTGTAGGACCTGCTCCTGATTGGAGGAGAGCAGCGTACTCGGCGTGTGGGTAGCAGAGTTGGGATTGGTGGAAGAGGACTATAAAGGAGGAGAGAGACAACATGCACCAGGAACATCTAAAGGGAACATCTATCTGAAGGAACACCTGTGCAGCCCCCGAGAGAGCCGGCCGGCGGTGTGCCGCTCCCCCGCAGAAATGGGGAAAGTGGCCAGGGGGAACCGCCCTTCCACGGAGGTGGAAGGGACGGTAGCCAACCCGGGAAGAACCAGCAGCAAACCCGGGGAGGGCTGAGCAGACAAGAGAACAGCGCAGGGTCCTGTGTCGTTCCTCCACGAAGAGGGGGAGCGACATAATGGTGCCGTGACTCGGATAGGAAACCTAGGAGGGAAGAAACGGGAAGAAGTGGGAAAATACCGGAGAGAGATACTAGCAAAGAGCCTAGGGGAAAGCCGGATGGAAAAGGTGCCGGAAGAAGCTATTGAAAGCCTAGGCATAGACTCGGATATGGACTGTGGGAAAGAAGTTAGGATTGAAAGCAAAAGTGAAAGCTTTCATAGACTCAGATGCGGACTATGGCGGGGAAGCTAGGAGATTGAAAGCGAAAGTGAAACCTAGAGGAGGCTTGGACTCGGATACGGACTGTGGGGAGAGGCCAGGAGAAATGAGGGAGGAATATTGTTGGAAGAAAACTTAGGGAAACATACCGGGTAGAGAAAAATGTTAGGGAGGATGAAGCCGCGAGTGCAGGCTGAAGCGGAGACGTAAGCTATCTTGGGATTCTTCAAGTCAGCCCGGGGAGCAAAAGGCGAAAATCTGGAACCAGAGGCAGAGACGTGGGCCGCCAGGTTGGAATCCATCAGATTAGCCGGGGAGCAAAAGATGGGAAGCCAAACCATAAGGCGGAGACGCGTAAGCTAGGTTGAATTCGCCAGGTTAGCCCAGGGAACTTAGATTGAATACCGGTGGTGGCGGAAACGTAAGCTACGCTGTGTGACTCGCGGAAGCCGCCGCGTGCAGAGAGAGCGTGCGGGGCGTGAATAGATAGGGAACATGGCGCTAGTGCGAGGCCGTGGTGCAGGCGCGAAGGGCGTGGAGACCGCGGAGCACTCGAAGCCGAGCCGCGCAGAGCCGGGAGCCCGCTGCAGGGCGGGCGCCGGGAGGCCGCGCAGATGAGACAAGCGCGGGCTGAAGCGGCTCAGAGCCGGGAAGCCGCCGAGAAGCAGCCTCAGGGCGGGCGCCGGGAAGCCGCAGGGATAAGAGAAACAGAAATTTAGAAGTAAAATGAGAGAAATAGGAATGCTGGCAGATAGAAGTAAAATGGGAGAGATAGGAATGCCCGGAGATAGAGAAATAGAGAAAAATAAGGCCTCCCCTCAACATGGCAATGAGAGAGCTTGGATTTGGTCTGCCTGATTAGGGAGGTGGTGAGCACCTGTGGGCGGCTGCAGGTCACCGAAGACAGGCACGTTATCAACACCAATAAGTCTCCCCACAAGACGGCAATGAGAGGGCTTGGATTCGGTTTGCCTGATTGCTAGGGCTTGTAAGCACCTGCAGGCAGTTCTAGCAGAGCAGAGCATGCGCTGCAGGGCACCGAACACAGGCATGCATCAGCGCCTAAAAACCTCCTCACAACATGGCGAAGAGAGGACCCGGATTCGGTTTGCCTGATTGATAGGGCTTGTAAGCGCCTGTGGGCAACTCTAGCAAGCGGAGCAGAGTGTGTGCCACGGGGCACCGAAGACAGGCATGTATCAACGCCAAAAAATAAAAAGAAAGGGGTATCTGTGGGGAGCAACTCGGACTAGACTAAGTTACTGGAATTAAGACTTATTCTATGCATCTGCTCTCCCACAATATGACGCTGAGAAGGGAGAAACAGCTTCTGCACCGCTGCCTCCAGTTCAACCATTAAACTGTAGGACCTGCTCCTGATTGGAGGAGAGCAGCGTACTCGGCGTGTGGGTAGCAAAGTTGGGATTGGTGGAAGAGGACTATAAAGGAGGAGAGAGACAACATGCACCAGGAACATCTAACGGGAACATCTATCTGAAGGAACACCTGTGCAGCCCCCGAGAGAGCCGGCCGGCGGTGTGCCGTTTCCCCTGCGGAAGTGGGGAATGTGGCAGGGGGAACCGCCCTTCCACGGAGGTGGAAGGGACGGTAGCCAACCCGGGAAGAACCAGCAGCAAACCCAGGAGGGCCGAGCAGACGAAAGAACAGCGCAGGGTCCTGTGTCGTTCCTCCACGAAGAGGGGGAGCGACAGTTCACTATCTAGTAAGTATCTGCCTAGTCTATGATAACTATGATTTTTTGTATTTTATTCTATAAACTGTATTTTTTTCTTAAGGTTGTAGTAGACTGTCCAGAAACAATGAGGCACATGCGCAAAATCACTCTGTTCTAATCCAAAGGAAACCTTGAAGGAAAACCAAGGGATCGTAATTGCTGTAACTCTTAAAAATTTCAATACCTATTGTTTAAGACCTTCAGCTCTATTTTCTTTTTTTTAACTGCATTGCCTATTTTTGCCTGTGTGTTTTAAATAGAATCACAGAATAATCATATCTCTGTTGACCAATTTTTTCTAATATTTTGATTTGGACACATTAATTCTATACAACACTTTGGAAGAATTGATATACTTTCACAATTAAGCTTTATTCTTCAAAATGCAATATTTTTCCATTTATTTAAGCATTCTAATTTTTCTCAATGTTATTTTTAATTACATATTTCTTACTAAACTGTGATTATATTTTTTCCTAAATGCTGATTATTATTTAAATGTAGTTGTGGAGGTAAAATACACAATCCACATAATTCAATTAAAATATATCATTATATTTCCAGAATTGTGAAAACATTATCAGAATCAAATTTGGATTGTTTTCATCACTCCAGAATGAGATATTGTGTGCTTTAGCACTCATTTTACACTAAAGCCTGAGACAACCATTAACCTTCTTTCAATTTCTGTAGATCTGCCTAATCTGGACAGTTTTATAATGAAATCAAACAATATATGGTCCCTGTGGTAGGCTACTTTCTGTTCGGTAAATCTCCTGAGGTCTAGACATACACTCGCTGGCCACTCTTGTGTAAAGGATTGCCCCTAAAGGAACTCAAAGCAACAAGGTAGTTGTCCTAGTGTCAGTTTCTAGAGAGCTTTAATTGCGAGCTTCTGGTGGAAACACTCTCACATCACCCCAGTGAAGACAACTACAGTCAGAGTTTTAAATTTGGAGGATAAAGAAACAATATTTTGCAAGTGGGTAACAGTGATAGTGTGAGCTAGTCTCACCCTCTTCTGCATTTTGAGCCTGAAGCTCATTCTAGCCACTGGCAATATAGAACCACTTTTTTGCTAATTTGTCATGTGCCCCAGAATGAGCTTTAAATAAACATTTTCATCATTCTATCTGTTGAGCTCCTTCCACTGGACACAGAGCTACTGACACTCATCCCTACCAGTTAAGAGTTGTCATTCAAAGCATAGATTTCCCCTATATCTTGACTTCTGAGCTATCCGTGGCTTTGGGAATAGTCCCAGAGCCATGATTGACTGGTATACAACTGAAGAACACAGAATTGTCCAACAGAAGTTGCCCTGACAAGAGGTAGGCAAACACACATGTCCTGCTGTGTGTAAAGTGTTTTCAAAGCATATGTTTATGTCATCTCCTCCCTCTACTGAAGGCTCCATATACAGCTTGTATTTAAAATGTTCAGTGTTGTTCACTGCAAATACTTTAACGCTTGGCAAAGGGTGGCTCTCAATTAAGATGTTTGACTTAATGAATGAATTGAATTTATTAGTTTTATTAGCTCCTTCAGGAACATTAATTTTGTGAAAAAGCACAATTAAGATTATTAAATTATGAAGTTTATCATCTCCTTAAGGTAAATATTAACACTAATGAGGAGTTGGTGATGACATGGTGAGTTTCACTGATATATTCCCAAGGACATTTTTCATCCTATCAGCATATTGACAAGATCATAGGTATAATGGAACTCAAGTCTTAGATTTGATGTTCTTCCCCTCACAATCTGTTTCTGCATCCCACAAAGGAGATATTAAATTTCATGGTACTGACCAAAGATCAAAGCATTTACAGTGACTTGATCAGCCCTTGTCCTGACTGTTGATGAACAACTTAATACTTTATCCCTTTTAGTATTTTTTTTTGTTCTACTTAATACTATTGGTTGAACTCTGTAATTAACACACAATTATTCTTAGGTGTTGAAATTTAACGGAAAAATGGTCCCTGTTAAATATAAGAGTTGGAATAAGAAAGGGAGGAGGTGTAAAATTTGGCACATGCTCAATTGGACTTGCCCCAAATGGTAGAGTTAGAATCCTGCCAGGGGATTCCAATTCAATCCCATCAAAGTGGCATGTACCAATGCCATCTCACTAGTCCAAGTGATCAATTTCAGTTCACAATTGATCACGCTGATAGGTCTAAGAGTCAAAGGGATCACATAAACAAGACCAGTGTCTGCTAACACTAACTGATAGAATTAAAAAGGAGAGAACAATCCAACATGGAACGTGGGATACACAGCAGCCTCATAGAATGGCAGATGTCCTAAACAGCACTCTGGCCTCAGAATCAGCCCTTAAAGCATTCGGATCTGGCTAAAAAGCCCATGAGAGTATTTTAGGCATGGAAAGCCAAGACACTCTGCCAAAAACCAAAAACCAAACAAACAAACAAAAACACCACTAAATGAAAGATCTCTGTGAATGCAATCCCAGTGGAAATAATGGGTCATCAAAGAAGGAGGTACCTTTCTCTGAAGGGAAGAGAGAACTTCCACTTTGACTATAACCTTCTCTAAATAAGATAGGAGTTGGCGAACTCACACAAAGCATTGTTATCTCACAACAAAAGATATGTGGTAAATCAAACTATTACATAGACTAGAAGGTAGACTAGATACCAAAATTCAAATATAAATTAGTAGTAGATAGATTTTTAAAAGAAAAGACGTCTTAAAATAAACAATTTCAACATTACAGGAAAAACAATTGTAGTTCATTCAGAGAAATTTAGTAGATATGTAAATCACAATCATGTTCAAGTCAATTCTTAATTCCTTATCACAAACTAAAATACCAAATATTTTGTTTAATTAAATTCTAACTCAAATCTTAAATGACTTAACTATCTAAAGGTATTACCAATGATCTGAATTTTTAGTTCCTTCAGAAACACATTGAATTTCCAGTACACTATGTATATGTGTGTGTGTGTGTGTGTGTATGGTTAGTGTCACACAAAGACCATATTTCATTTATCTCAAATTCCATAATAGAAAGTTCACCCATAGTGCCAGATGATTAGAATTTATCATGTGAAGGTGGATTAATCACATCTCATCTTGAAAAGGCATTGGTTTTATTTTCCCTTACAAGCATATTTACTTGCTCACAAATATGAATCAGGTGCATTTTTCTTCTTTGACACCAAGGGAGAATGAAACATCATAGAACTGTCATATGCATGCAGCAGATACTGAGTCTATCTCAAGAAACACAGTCTTCTCTCCTGAATTAATATTAATCATAAGCTTTGATAATTTTGGATGTTATTAGCCCCAGTGTATTGTATTTCTCTTTTCTTGTCTTTATTAATTGATATTTTTACTCTTCATATTTTACTAATAATAATTGTACATATTTATAGGCTACTGTGCAACATTCCAATACATGAATGCAATGTATATGGTTACCTGGTCTTAAATTATTTGCTCAAATCACTACTTGGTATCTTAGTCCTCTTTTCATCCCTACAGGGTAATATCTGAGGCAACTGTAAAGATAAGAGACTTATTTTGTCCCAGAGCTCTGCAGTGGCACAATCCAAGAACTGATGGACCCTATTGACTTGGCCTCTGATGATGGCATTCTTGCTGGCAGAATCTCAGGGAGGCATGAGGCATCCCACAGCAAGAACAGGGAGCAAGTGTATCCAAGTCTGTCTCCTAAATATCACTAAGATTTAATAATGTGGGCACCACCCTAAAGACCTAATCCAAGCTAATCAGTTTCCAAAAGCTCCATGTCCAAGCATCACAATTGGATTAAGTTTCAATCTTTTGTACCCTTAATGTAAGATTTTGGGGGAGAAATATGGAAACCACAGCCTGGAAATTGGACATTGAGTGATTTCCAGGTAATATTCCCTTATTAAGCATGAAATTTAATACATATGTATACATATATATGTATAAAATCAAAATGTAAAATTCAACAATTGGAATTTTTGGTTATAAGTTGATACATCTATAATTTTAATATAAATATCCAAATTATTTTAAAAAAGAATTTGCTCATGTATATGTTCACTAACACTATGTGAGGTTTTTTTATTTCCCTAAAACCTTGACAATTGTTGGCATATTTTAGCTCATTATGAAGCTGTTAGTAAGATGAGTTAAAACTATAATTTGCAGCCATTTTAATTCAGTTGATTAACAATTACCAGTAGTACATTCTTATATATACACTTGTGGTTGTTTGGAATTTTCAGTGAAAACACCACTTATTTGTTCTGACATTTTTTATAAACTGAGGAGTACAGTATAGAAGTGGGATATGTTCTATAAGTTCAGTCTCTGGTTAGGACTCTCAGTCCTCTGGTGAGCACTCACATTGGAGTACCTGTTTTCAGTTCCTGAATCCAGCTTCTGAATGCACCTTCGTGCAAATCAGATCCTGGGAGGCAAAAGTCATGACTCCAGGAGTTGTGTTCCTGCCACCCACATGGGACACCTGGAATGAGTGTCCATCTCCAGGCTGCAATCACCCAGCAGTTGTGGGCATGTGGAAATTAACCAGCCGATGGGAACTCTCTTTATCTTTCTGTCTCTCTGCCTCTCAAATAAAAAGTTTAAAATATAAATAAATGTATATTAACCTCTGCACACCAGGTGTGTGTCTCCACCTACTTTGAAACTTAATGGCATGTTTTCCTTCCATGAGTATGTCATTCATTCTTCCCATAAATCTTTTCTACACCACCACTCAATTCTATCAAAAAAATCAATGGGAAATGGTGTAATAACAGGGGTGTTATGTAGAGTTCCTCCATTGTCACCACAGGTATGATGAAAGCCTCTCCACCATTATGGATCCTTGAAGGATTGTGATGGCAAAAACCCTTGACGGGGCCAGCGCCGTGGCTCACTTGGTTAATCCTCTGCCTGCGACACTGGCATCCCATATGGGCGCCATTTCTAGTCCCGGTTGCTCCTCTTCCAGTCCAGCTCTCTGCTGTGGCCCAGGAAGGCAGTGGAGGATGGCCCAAATGCTTGGGCCCTTCACCTGCATGGCTGACCAGGAGGAGACACCTGGCCCCTGGCTTAGGATCGGCATAGTTCTGGCAGTAGCGGCCATTTTGGGGGTGAACCGTCAGATGAAAGACCTTTCACTGTCTTTCTCTCTCACTGTCTATAACTCTACCTGTCAAATAAATTTTAAAAATCCTTGACAATCAGCAGTAGACATGCAGTATGAACAAGAAATATACATCATCATTAAATAATTGTAGAATATGAGATCAATTTTTAACCAACACATTCACTCCTGCAAATAGTAATTTAAACAACTGAGTACAAAGTTGAGTTAACCAAGATATGTGAATATCAAGAATGTGGGGGGATGGAGCAGGTGTTTGGTGTAAGTGTTAAGATACCAGTATCCCTTAACAGAGTGCCCACGTTTGGCTCCCATTTCCACTCCAAACTCTAGCTTCTTGTTAATGCAGATCCTGGAAGGCAGTAGTGATGGCTCAAATAATTGTGCTACCACCTATATCGGAGACCTGCAGTGTGTTTCTAGCCCTGGGTTTCAGTCTGGTTGGCCCTGGCTATTGAAGGCATTTGAGATTGGGGAGTGAACTAGTATAAGGTCAGTCTCTCTCTCATGCTCTCTCTCTCTCCCCCCTTGCTATATCTGCCTCTGAAAAGTACATAAATAAAATAATGTGGAGATATGGTAAAAGAAACACAAATTTTGTCATAATAAAAGGTACTTGATATGATGTTTATTATTTTAAATTTGTTGAGACTTGTTTTGTGATATACTATATTACCTAATCTGGAAAATGTTCCATGTGCTATTGAGAAAAATGTGAATTCTCTGGCTACTGGATAGAAAATTCTGTAAGGTCTGTTAGGTCCAATTTATCTCAGGTGCAATTTACCTCTGTTGCTTCTCTGTTTATTTTTCATCTAGATGATCTGTCCATTTCTGAAAGTGGGGTGTTAAAGTCCCCTACTATTATTTCATTGCAATGTGTATCTCCATTTTTGTGTATTAAGATTTATGTATATGGATACTCCAATATCAGGTTCATATGTGTATATAAGTGTTATTCTCTTTTACTGGATTGAACCCTTTATCACTGTAGAATGACCTTCCTGCTCTCTTCTTACTACTATTGATTTAAAATCTATGTTATGTGATAGAAGTGTTTGTACTCCTGCTTTCTTTTGGGTTCCATTGGCAAGACTACCTTGTCCTATCCATTCCCTTCCAGTCTACAGTGTGTTCCTAGAGGTGAAGTGAGTTTCCTTTAAAAAAAAAAGATTTATTTATTTATTTGGAAGAAAGAGTTACAGGGAGGCAGAGGCAGAGAGGGAGAGAGAAGTCTTCCAATTGCTGGTTCACTTCTCAAATGGCTGCAACAGCCAGAACTGGGCTGATCCCAAGCCAGGAGCCAGGAAATTCCTCCAGATCCCCCATGTGGGTACAGGGGCCCAAGGACTTGTGGCATCTTCCACTGCTTTCCCTGTCCATAGCAGAGAGCTGGATCAGGGATCAGAAGTGGAGCAGCCAGGACTCAGACCGGAATCCATATGGGACGCCAGCACTGCAGGCAGCAGCTTTACCTGCTACACCACAGTGCTGGCCCCAAGTGAGTTTCTTATAAACAGCATTTAGGTGGGTCCTGTTTTTTAATCCATTTGCTCAGTCTATGTCTTTTAATTGGCAAATTTAATACACTGACATTTAAGGTAATCATTAATAAATAAGGATTATTCCTGCCATTTTCATACTGCTTTTGTATTTTTATTGTACTCTCTTTATTTGTCTCTAAATTACAATTTTCATTTGTGGTTAAGTGATTTTCTATAGTGGTGTACTTTGATTACTTATTATCTTTGATAAGTCTATATATAGATTTTGCTTTATTGTTATCTTAAGACTTAACAAAATTTTCTTTTTCACTACAGCAAGCTATATTGAAATTATAACTTCACATTGATTTTAAAAATGTGAAAAAAAGGCTATGATTTAGTCTTTAATATGATTCAATAGATAACAAGAAATATTTAAGCATAGTCATGTTTTCAGTAATGCCCTCTCCATCAACAACAGCAAACATCAATTTCTAAGAGGTTAAGACTAGGGACATTACAAAGCTCTCTTGTCCTGTCTTCCAGGTGAGCAACATTGAATGAAAACCTCAGCATAAGGAAGTGATCATGGTTCCTCTCCTTTCTGTTAGCTATGGAATAACTCTGGGTTATGGCCTTTCATACACCCAGAAAGGAGAGACAGAAAAAGGAGATAAAGACCAACCTCAACAGAGACAGGTTGCTTTATTTGAAGCAAAGAGGTTGGTCACAGTCTATTCTTTCAAGAGACTACATACTGGGTACCTTTAGAATTCAGGTTTTTATCTGGTTAAGGAGGGAAATTGCCACTGGGGGGTGGTAAAAGGTAGCTGGGGGAAGAGTAAGGGGCTGTTTGAAGTCTCAGGGAACTTTTCTTCTTACAGGTTTCATAGCTGCCCTGTGCAGCTTATCTGCTTTGCCCTTTGCATTGCAAGGAGTTGAGAAGGGTCTGGTTAGGCACCAAGGGTCTCAACAAAAGGGAGGAAGTGGGGCGGGGCAGGGAGGAGGAGGAGGAAAGGGAGGAGAGGAAAGGTGAGACAAGTCCTTTACATTCCACCTTTCTTTAATGCTGTGCTACACTGGAGGTATTCCTTCATGACCAGTAGTTCTCTAGTGAGGGCACTGGACAATATTTTCAGGCCTTTTCAATTATCTGCATTGGTACACTACTGGCAACCTGCAATGACTAAAACATCTAAGATTCACATAACAACTGGCTCAGAGCCCCACAAATAATTGCCAAACCCCAAATGCCAACAGTGTGATAGTTGAGAATCACCATTCAATGACCACAGGCCCTTGTCCAAAGCTCTGCTCCCACTGGGCTTTCTCCTCTTGAACATCTGGGCTTACTACAGGTGGTCATGTCTTCCTGCTGTGTTCCAAGTCTCTGTGGCCTCAGCAATCCTTCTGGTTTTCTAAAGGCTAATTACATCTACATAAATAATCCATTTTTCAAAATCTGTTTAAAATTCTCAGCTGAATATGCCTTTGGTATTCTACTTGGACCCCAACTGATTACAGTAATCACTACTGGAAAAGAAACATTTCAGATGGGATTCTGGAATTGAGCTTTCACGTTTGGTCAGAGTGCACATAAATAACTTCATTGTTGCCTGGTCTATTTGAGCCAGTGTTCAGAATTCTTCTCTGAATATGTGGCAAGAACCCATAGGGTTTATTGGTATTGTCAAAATATTAATAAACAAAACAGTATCAGAAGCAATCTATCCCTACACCTTTGGCAACTAGTCTTCTTTTGCACAGAATCTTCACATGGCACAGGTATTCGGCAAAGTGGAAAAGATAGCAGCTGGAATGCCAGAATCAGAGAACATGGATTCAGGTCCTGGCTCTGTGCCTGACTCCAGAATCCCGTTAATGCATGCACTGGGAAGCAGCGGTTAATGACCCTAGTATTTAGGTTCCTGCTACCCACGTGGGAGACCCAGATTGCTCTTGGCTACATCCTGGACCAGTCACAGATGTTGTAGGCATTTGGAGAATGATTCAGGTCATGAGAACACACATACATACACATAAACACACACACATTTTCTCTCTCTCTCTATGTTTTAAATAAATAAATTTAAAAAAAGAACCTTCAGATGACTTCCACTATATAAGATGCCTCCAAGTTTATCCCCAATCTCAGCTTGAGCCATCACTATGTCGTGTATTCAAGTAAGCCATGAGTGAGTTCAAACTCCAGTTAAATCTTGAGGAAACAAATAAACAAAATAGGAATTTTAAAATATTGAAAAATGTTGCCAAAAGACACCCCAATTATATTTTGGATTTTATTATAAGGGTGATAAATCTAGGAAGGGTTATATCTAACTAATATATCCACCTGTGAACATTCACTTGGGATTTCGAATTTAATGTCTTAGGTCAAGTGCTACACAGATTATATTCCTTGGTTTTTAAGTTGATTTCTTGGTGCCACAGTATTCTATAAACAATGAGGTTTGGATGCTAGATATTCCCTCTCCTACTATAAAAGGAGTCAGAAATCTTAGCACAGTAGGAATGTAGAAATGGATTTATTGCGTGCAACTGCTCAGCCATTCTCCAACCAAATATGCAAAAGGAATTATTCCCTTTACAAGGCATTGAGAACTGTACACATAAGGGAAGTAGCAATGTTTTTGAAAATTTCCACAGTAGCTACTCTCTGTACAATGGAGTGATCAGCATAGATAGAAACTACATATATATATATATATATATATATATATGTATTACTTATTTTGACAGGTAGAGTTAGATAGTGAGAGAGACAGAGAGAAAGGTCTTCCTTCTGTTGGTTCACCCCCCAAATGGCCATTACAGCCAGCACTGCGCCGATCCGAAGGAAGGAGCCAGATGCTTCCTCCTGGTCTCCCACGTCAGTGCAGGCACCCAATCACCTGGGCCATACTCCACTGCCTTCCAGGGCCACAGCAGAGAGCTGGACTGGAAGAAGAGTAGCTGGAACTAGAACCTGGCGCCCATATCGGATGCCGGCGCTGCAGGCGTAGTATTAGCCAAGTGAGTCACGGCGCCGGCCCCAGCTGTATCTTACATTAAAGAATATGCCCTTTTATGAAGGTTTCCAGTGATAGTCAAAGCTACAACATAGTTTTTGGATAATTTTTTATTGAATAAATGTTATTCTCTGATGCTTTCCTTATGGCCAGAACCTTGTTTCTGTCTTGTGTAGGGAATGACTCCCTTCATTGACTAAAATGCAATAATAAAAACTAAGTGGGCAAAGAGAAAACTCTGTAGGCTCTCTCATGTGTCTCCTTTTTCTTTCCTTCCAGCCTAAAAGTCTGATCTTTGTGAGCTGAATTCACCTGACTTAGTTGACCTTTAGATTGTGGTTGGCTCCAGCTAAAGAGTGACATTAGCAAAAGTGGTAAAAAAAAATTCCGTACAGTACACTGTGAAAAAGTCTAAATCTATTTTTTCAAAGGTAGACTTTTCATAACAAAATAAAATATAAATTTGCTACCTTAAAAAATCCTTAATTCTGAGTAAACTTGATTTTTCTATGAAAATAAAATATCATTTCTATATTTCATCCTATTTTCTTTGGGGTATGATACAAAGGAAACCTTATACTCATATACTGAAGCCATTATTACCTCAAATTACCTCATTAATAAAAAATAGTAAAAACCCATATAATTATAATGCAATAATTTAGCAAAGGGAGAAATCAGGACAAATTACCAAAAAAGAACTGCACAAATACTTTATCATTTGAAATTGTCAAACTTTGCTTGTTCTAATCAAATAAGAAAGAGAAAATAGATGAAAGTATTAATAAAAATATTATAAACTTACCAAAAGATATTAAGCTAAATGTAATATTTATTTTAAGCCTAAAAACTGTGAACAAAGTTGCTATTTATATTGATAAATATTTTACATAGAAAATGACTCATAAAACCTGTTAACAATCCCAAATGCCCATCAATATTTTAATGTATAAAAATTTTGGAGAATGCACACCATAAAATGTTACCCAGAAATACATAGAAATGTATTATCACTTCATGCAACATAGATGAATCTGAAAAACACTGTTCTAGAAAAGGAAGACAAATAGAAAAATATACAATACAAAATGGAAAAGCAATCATCTACATAACATTTTGGAATTATAGAGACCAATCACCGAGAAGTATTGGTTGTTATAGGGATCATCTGAAAGGTATTAAGGAAGATGGGATTAATACATACTATCACTTGGTTGTAATTAGAACTATCCAGTTGTACAGACTCCACATCATGACCTTCTAAAAACCACACCTCCTCATATCAACACTTGAGAGCTTAAGATTTCAGCATATGGATTTGGGAGGGGACACAACCATTCAGTGCATTGCACCACTATTCTAACCATTCCTATAAATCTATTCTTTAAAAGGATCCCCTTCATTCTTAGAATGATAAGAATAGTCAAAAGAGGTCTTCACTAAAACAAAGGAGGATCTGGGAGACAGTGGTTATCAAAGATACTTTCTGTCTTTGCACTAGGAAACACAGATTACTTGATGCTGTAAGGAAAAAATATATAACCAGTTTTCTTCTCTCCAATATTCATGGCAAATAGCCTGGCAGCAAGTCACAGATACTTCTCTTACAGGATGTATTCCCTGAGAAATAAAATCTAAGAAAATTGCAACTTGTACCTTTAAAAGAGAAATATTCTTGTTATTCATGTTATTGTAAATAACATGTAAATATTCATGTTATTGTAAATGAATTTTGTGAGTGATCAGAAACAAAGACTGGAATTTAGCATTTCACCCACACTTTTTACATAAACTGTCTTGCATTTCAAAGGCAAGAAAGTCTACATATATTAAAATATGTTCTGATACCCTTAAAATTATAAAATACCTTTGATTGTTTACGGCTGTTATTGCTTCTTCCACACAATAATGTACTGACAGACTGGCATTTTGTACCCGGGTAGCAGTTCCTTTGGGACCAAGAGAAGGGATGAACTCCACATAGCATTCTAAATGAATTTCATAAACACAAATCCTGGAGGCAGAAAGGATCCAAAGCAACCCTTAATCTACAAATCAATTTTGATGCTCCAATAAACCCACAGTTCTCATAGAAACAATGGTGGCCTAACAATTCTTTTCCTAGAAGAATTCCACACCAAAAGCCTTTGAAATAGAACACAAGGAAAAAGTGAGAATTATATTAAAAATAAATTCAATTAAATTTGGCAAACATCTATTGTAGAAATACCCTTTACTAAATCCTGTTCCAGTGACTGCCTTTAACTGAGCACTGAGAGGAACAATCATACATGAAGCAATTAAATATAAATTAATATTATAAAAACTTAATAGAAGTATATATAATTTGCTATGGAGTATAAATCAGTTTACTTATGAAAAGTTGCTGAGATACTTTCCCCAATTTTTATGATGTTTTACAATGTATCAAATAATTTTGTTGATGTTTTATGCTTTGAAAAACTATTTTTTGGAATAACAGTTGATAATGAAAATTGTTTGCACTGATTTGTAACTTAAGGCTCAGAGTAAGTATAAGAACTCTTGGAAACAATCCACCACCCTACAAGACTCTCATGGGTAGACTCCACTGCAGAAAGCATGCCTGGCTCTGGAGAAGTGACAATGTCGAGTTTCCCTGAATGTATCGCATCATAGTATATAATTCTGAACTCTGAGACTGATGGTTACCATCATCTCTAGGTGATTTAACTCCCAGCTTAATCCTTTAGGATTGCTTTTTTCCTTTCTTTCTAGACTCTTCCACAATCTAAGTCAGTAAGCAACATAGAACCATATCATATTATATATTATCATATCATATTATATATTATCATATCATGTAATATTTTGTAGATAAGCTGAATACAAATTAATTCATGATTTTCATATTCAATTCATGGCTAAAACAAACCCTATAATTATTTGGCTGTCTTCTAAATTTTCAATACATACAAATTCCTAAGTAGAGTGAAAGAAATGAAGACTGAAAATAATCAGTTGTTGTAAATGTACATTTAATATGCTTAAGTATCCAGTGATATTATTGCACAGGCTGAAAACAAAAACATCATTTTCCAGGCTTGTTTTGCTTTTTGTGTGTCCAGACTACAAGACTAACTATCATGGAATAATATACCCAGGACCTAATTAACTGTTTAACCAGAACCCTTGGCAATCTGCAGTGTTTAACCACTGGATATAAACATGGCCCTGGTCCCTGATTATGAGTGACTCTTCTACAGCCCAGAGTGAAGGAAACGAGAAGAAACACTAATGTAGTCCTTGTGACAGCAGCTAGGCAAACTGTCATGTTTATAAGCAAGTCTTGAGAGCAATTCATGCAAATTGCAAGCAGCTTGTCATCTCTGAGTCGTGTATGCTCTGGGCAAAGAGTCTATAACAATGATACTGACAGGTTGCAAAAAACAAAAACAAAGAGTGGTGTAACAGGGGATGCTAGAAAGAAGAAAAAGATTTCAGAGAATGAAAAGAATAAAAGCATATAGAACTTGACAAATACAGCTTGCTAAAAGCGATTTCAGTCTTCCAAAAGACTAGGAAAATAGAACACAGAGACATAGTAGTTGAGCCAATATAATGCAATAATTAAAAGCAAAGAGAAAACAGAATTATTGGCACAACAGTTCATCAAAAATGGATCTTAGTGGAGAATGAGACTGGGAATGGGAAGGGAGGAGGGGGAGGGGGAGGAAAGTGGGTGAGAGGTCAGGTACAGTGGGAAGTCACTATACTCCTACAGTTGTACTTATGAAATGCATTAAGTCTATATTCCTTAAATAAGAGGCTTCTTTGGGGGGAAATAAATTTAAAAAAAAAAAAAAAACTTCAGTTGGGACCCCTGCAATCTCATATTGGAGTGCCTGGTTTGAATTCTGGTTCTGCTTCCAATTTCAGCTTCTTACTAATGAGAACCCTGGGATCCAGAAGGCAGAATTTGGGTTCCTGCCACCCATGTGAGAAACCTGGATTGACTTCAGAGATCCTGGCTTTGGAATGGACTAGCCCCACCTGTTGTACACATTTGTACAGTGAACTAAAGCATGGAAGATCAATCTTTCTCCTCTCTTTCTCTTTCTCCCCCCTACTCCTTTTTGTCACAGTCTGATTCTCTTCCTGTGTCTCTACATCATTCAAATGACAGTAAGTAAGTTAGTAAATACATAAATACTAAAAAATAGGAGCAGGCATTTGGCCTAGTGGTTAAGACAATAACTTGGAAAGTTTATGTCCCAAGTGCCTAGGGTTGAGTCCCTGCTCTGCACCCTATTCCAGCTTCACACTGATATCTACCCTGGGAGAGAGCAGACGGTGGCTGCATTGGCTGGGTACCTGCCACCCATGTGAGAGACCCAGAGGCAGTTTCTGGCTCTTAGCTTCATTCATTCTGGCCCAGCCGTGGTCGATGTGAGCACTGGGGTTGGGGGTGAATCCGTAGATTCAGTGGATTGGATCTCTCTCACTGACTCAGTTTCACACACATTCTCACTTTTTCTCTTTCCCTTTGAAATAACTGAAACAAATAAATAAAAATTATTGTTTTAAAAGCAAAAACAATGCTTACTATATTGAGGAACTGACCAGAAGGCAGAATCAGGTTGTTGGTAAAAAGTGAAGGAGGAGATGATGTTTCCATCCTTGCAACTGAAATAAACTAAAATCTTTGACTCTAAGCAAGTCAATAAATTAAAACAGTATCTGGACAGTGCGCAATTGAGTCATGCCTTAACCTCTCCTGAAGCTAGTTGCTGAAGATAGATTTCACTGTAGTTCATGGTACTTTCCAGAACACCTGTTGTTATAAGTTTTTGTTCCGGAAATTTGGACAGTGAATGGTGAAGAGCATCATTCTCCAGAAAATCAAAGAACAGATCCCTGAGGAGTGCAAAATGGAAATTCTGTGAAATGAGTGGAGCGCTGAGTGGGAAGCTTCCTGGGATGGAAAACATTATGCTTTGCTGTGTTGTTTGTCTTCTTATTCTCAGCCCTGCTGTTATCTCTGGAATTGTGAGGTAGTACTGATGAGGCTGCCTGTCCTATTAAGCCCTAGAGGGCTCCCAGAGAAAGGTAAGTACAGATATAATTTAACATTAAAATTCGTGATGTAAGCTTCATTAGCATGCACCAACATATGTCTGAGGGGAATGGGATTCTCCCGGAAGAATTTCTGAAATGGGAGCAAAGAAGCAGAGTTTTCCCAGGCAAACAGATGGGCCTGGGAACTGAGCAGTGCACCATTCTTTCTCTACTCTTATTCAGCTATATGATTGGAAGTATAGTGCAATTACATGTATGTTGTGAATACCTCAGTAATATGATGAATATTGCAGATTAATTAATTAGTACTCTTGCAAAGTTATGCTATGAAGATCATCAGATAGCTGTATTAATTTTTCTTTTTTTTTCTTTCAAACTTTTATTTAATGAATATAAATTTCCAAAGTACAGCTTATGGATTACAATGGCTTCCCCCCTATAACGTCCCTCCCACCCGCAACCCTCCCCTTTCCCACTCCCTCTCCCCTTCCATTCACATCAAGATTCATTTTCGATTCTCTTTATATACAGAAGATCAGTTTAGCATACATTAAGTAAAGATTTCAACAGTTTGTTCCCACACAGAAACATAAAGTGAAAAATACTGTTTGAGTACTAGTTCTAGCATTAAATCTCAATGTACAGCACACTAAGGACAAAGATCCTACAAGAGGAGTAAGGGCACAGTGACTTCTGTTGTTGACTTAACAAATTGACACTCTTGTTTATGGCATCAGTAATCACCCTAGGCTCTAGTCATGAGCTGCCAAGGCTATGGAAGCCCCCTGAGTTCACTGACTCTGATCATATTTAGACAAGGCCATGGTCAAAGTTGAAGTTCTCTCCTCCCTTCAGAGAAAGGTACCTCCTTCTTTGATGACCCATTCTTTCCACTGGGATCTCACTCACAGAGATCTTTCATTTAGGTTTTTTTTTTTTTTTCCCCCAGAGTGTCTTGGCTTTCCATGCCTGAAATAGTCTCATGGGCTTTCAGCCAGATCCGCATGCCTTAAGGGCTGATTCTGAGGCCAGAGTGCTGTTTAGGAAATCTGCCATTCTATGGGTCTGCTGTGTATCTCACTTCCCACGTTGGATCATTCTCTCCCTTTTTTATTCTATCAGCTAGTATTTGCAGACACTATTTTTGTTTATGTGATCCCTTTGGTTCTTAGTCCTATCATTATGGCCATAAATAAGAATGTCAATTTCTAAGTCAACAACAGGAGTCACTGTGCACTTACTCCTCATGTAGGATCTTTGTACTTAGTGTGCTGTACGTTGAGATTTAATGCTAGAACTAGTACTCAAACAGTATTTTTCACTTTATGTTTCTGTGTGGGAACAAACTGTTGAAATCTTTACTTAATGTATGCTAAACTGATCTTCTGTATATAAAGAGAATCGAAAATGAATCTTGATGTGAATGGAAGGGGCGAGGGAGTGGGAAAGGGGAGGGTTGCGGGTGGGAGGGATGTTATGGGGGGGAAGCCATTGTAATCCATAAGCTGTACTTTGGAAATTTATATTCATTAAATAAAAGTTTGAAAGAAAAAAAAAAGAAAAATTAATACAGCTATCTGATGATCTTCATAGCATAACTTTGCAAGAGTACTAATTAATTAATCTGCAAAGCTGTTGATCTTTTTAGAATACAATTTAAGAAAGGAGAAAGGTTTTTACTTCATAGTTACTAAATATGTTATAGGATTTTATCCAAGAAATGAAAATGACTGTATTATCTTTCCTTGATTAACACCAAGGGAACAAGCAAATTCATTCAAGCAGTAAATACATAAACATTCATTCATCAAAACCTGCAAGTCCTTTATGTACTAGGTTCTAGGGCTACTGCAGGCTAGCAAAGTAACCGTGCAATGTTGTAAGTTGTAGTAAGTTGTTGTTGGTGGTGGTGGTGGGTCATTATATTATGCTCACTAGTTTTCTCTTCCCTATGACTTTTCTTCATTCTCATTTAATACATCAGGTTTTTAGAAGAGCAAAAACAGTACTCTACAACACATTCTCTTATCTTTTTTTAAAAAATATTTTATTTATTTATTTAAAAGATTTTATTTATTTATTTGAGAGGTAGAGTTACAGACAGTGAGAGGGAGAGACAGAGAGAAAGGTCTTCTATTCATTGATTCACACCCCAGATGGCCGCAATGGCCAGAGCTGCGCCAATGTGAAGCCAGAAGCCAGGTCTCCCAGCTGACGCAGGGGCCCAAGGACTTGGGCTATCTTCTACTGCTTTTCCAGGCAATAGCAGAGAGCAGGATTGGAAGAGAAGCAGCCGGGACTAGAAACGGCACCCACATCCCATGGCGGAGGATTAACCTACTGCACCACGGTGCCGGCCTCTACTTATCTTCTTAAGAGACCACAACATCTATGGAAGTCCCATGATTCAAAGATATGGTACAGGCTCACGGGTATGAATTTCATTCCTCTTCTGCTCGCAGGCATTCATAGTGTTTCACGGTAGATTTATTTACCAGCTCCTCTTGGTTTTTCATGTATTTATTGGTATATCAAATTATCATTTATCTATCTATTCATACAATGAATATTTATTGAGCAATCACTAATAGAGTTACTCTGGGTACAGTGCTGAATAAAACATAGCCCCTGTAGGTAGGTCATGATAATTTTCTCTATTGAAAGAAAATCTCCCAATCTATTTCTATGAAGTCCTCATAGAAATTTTGATTTGTTGTGTTTTATTTTTTCTTACTGTTTGTGTTTTTCACCACCACCTTTCTTAGGTGAGTGGGAATTGGGGGTGGAGTCAGAAGAATGTGCAATGACAAGTGGAATGTTGCTATCTGAATTTTCCAACTTGGAATACAGATCTTTGTAGAGGAAAAGGCTCTGAGAGTATTCCACAATGATTCTTTTCTTTTGAGGGGCTTTTTCTCAGATATGTACAGTAAGAAACTGCAGAATTTCCTGTAGGTAAACTCCATGAGGGTCCAGGAGCCCTCAGTAACACTGCAGTTGCCACAAATTTATCATATTCTTTATTCCACATTCTGCCCATCTGTGAGTTCCAGGCAGGCTTCTCTTCCAAGGAAGCACATCTCACATGTGTCTCTCTGGATGGGTCTGTCTCCCCACACTGATTCCCCCAGCCTGAGTTCTACATCTCACATGTGTCTCTCTGGATGGGTCTGTCTCCCCACACTGATTCCCCCAGCCAGAGTTCTCTGATAGGCACAAGAAAAGTCATTGATTTTCAATTTGTCCTACATTTGCTGATTATAGCAATGAAAATGTGGACTTAGAAGCTGCTTTTCACATATCAGAGTTGAAATAAACAGTGCAAATATAAGTATTTTAACCTAGCTAGGTTTTACATAATCCTACTCCAGATTGAGAGATTTGGAACAATGAACATGGCATAGGGAAAATAAGTATCAACCACAGAGATGGTATGTAGGACTACAGATATAAAACATGTCTCTAAAGGTGTACTATAAGAAGACTAGGGTAAGTGTCTGGATCTTGCTTCTGATAGAAATGGTATAATTAAAGATAATAAATCCAGAATGGGCCAAAATAGCACAGAATAATAGATGAGTTGAAAATTAAATAGTGTTGGATAATCATATTCTCTAGCTTTATTTAATAACACGCTTTTAATTTGAAATGTGTTTCATTTTGGGATTATCTTAAAATTGAATTTTTTTTTTTTTTTTTTTTTTTTGATAGGCAGAGTGGACAGAGAGAGAGACAGAGAGAGAAAGGTCTTCCTTTGCCGTTGGTTCACCCTCCAATGGCCGCCGCTGCAGCCGGCGCACCGCACTGATCCGATGGCAGGAGCCAGGATCCAGGTGCTTTTTCCTGGTCTCCCATGGGGTGCAGGGCCCAAGCACCTGGGCCATCCTCCACTGCACTCCCTGGCCATATCAGAGGGCTGGCCTGGAAGAGGGGCAACCGGGACAGAATCCGGCGCCCCAACCGGGACTAGAACCCGGTGTGCCGGCGCCGCAAGGTGGAGGATTAGCCTATTGAGCCACGGCGCCGGCTAAAATTGAATTTTGCTTATAAGTTTTATTTATAAATATGAAGGAAATTAATTTTAATAATGATATATAACTGTGCACATTAAAAATAAATACAAAGTATTGGTTAAGATATGAGGTTTGAAGAATTATCAATGTGAAGCATGGCGGTTCACAGATTTTTTAAATGAAATTTTGCATACATGTAGACTGTGCAAGCATGACAGCATAGCAGAAGATAGACAAGTTCCTTGAGGGGAACCTCTGACACATGAGGCTTCAGAACCTCATCTTATTTTTGAGGACATTTTCAAGGCATATAGTACATTCAATGTTAAAGAAAAGTAGACTTGTTTGATTTGCCACCTTACCACTGATGTCTGGATTCTCATCTTGTCAAACATATCTAGAGTCTGAGACACAAAAGCAAAGAAAGTTTTCATCCTGTAGCTATGATGAAGTCATAGTTCTTAAAATTTTCATATGTAAACTATGTACCATTCTATAAAACACAACTGAGTGTGATGTCATACTTAAAATTTGGGGGGTGGGTGGTTCGTGTCTGATGCTTTAAACTTAGATAGCTTTTGAGAAATTAGTGTCACCTGGAGCATTTTATTGACAATTTAATGGCTGACTTTTGTTCAGATTATTCTGCTAAGGGCAGGAATTTGAGGTTGAATGCACTGTCGCTAATATTAAAAACATCTTGATCACTCTGAAAACTTATTAAAAGTTATTTCAAGCCCAAGTCTCTCTGGAAAATCATCTCTGATAAAAATCATTTTGATTCTGAAGCATACAAGTTTTTTTTCCAGGTATTGTTTGACATCACAGCATTGTTATATAGAAATTACATTACACATCTAAATTTTATAAGAAAGTATCCCAAAGATACTGCTATACTGTTATACTGTGAAGCACTCTCTATCATCTTGCTTCAACTGTATTAATATTTTTTTAATTAATTAATTTATTTATTTATTTTTGACAGGCAGAGTGGACAGTGAGAGAGAGAGAGACAGACAGAGAAAAAGGTCTTCCTTTGCCATTGGTTCACCCTCCAATGGCTGCCATGGCTGGCGCGCTGCAGCCGGCGCACCGCGCTGATCCGAAGCCAGGAGCCAGGTACTTATCCTGGTCTCCCATGGGGTGCAGGGCCCAAGCACTTGGGCCATCCTCCACTGCACTCCCTGGCCACAGCAGAGAGCTGGCCTGGAAGAGGGGCAACCGGGACAGAATCCGGCTCCCCGACCGGGACTAGAACCCGGTGTGCTGGCGCCGCAAGGCGGAGGATTAGCCTAGTGAGCCGTGGCGCCGGCCCCTATTATATTAATATTAATATACCCTAAACATGTCATTAATTATGCTCAGTTTATCACAGTAAGTAGGAATGTTAACATCAAATTTAAATTTACCTAGAATAATCCTACAATTTTATATTTATATTCAAATGTCCAGTGATTAAAATTTATAGCAAAATTCACATATTTTGTGGAAAATGGAAAACTGATCTAATTTAACTCAATACATTTGTGGTTTCTTTTTCAATCAAAACACTTCAATTACATTTTTTCTATATTGTTATTAACTTTTGCAGCTTATGCCCTATGCTGGTGACCACAATAATATCTAGAGGGGAAAAAAAGCACTACCGATCCACTGATGACTCTGAAAAGCAAAGAGAGGGAAAATTAAGGATAATCCAAACTTGGAAAAGAGACTCACGAGGGGATCAAGGTCCCTTGTCTTTCCCTTTGTTTTCTTCTTGTCTTCCAGGCTTTGTCCCTAGAATGTACTTCAAGATGGAGTAATGAAGCAATACGCACTTCTGTATAGCCCTGGCTTTGACACATCTTTTCCAACCACAGGGGTCAGAGGAAGAAACCATCAGGAGCAGGAGAGTAAGGAGGACATGCTGGAGAGAAAAGAGCCTTGGAAGTGAATCCTGAAATTCTCCTGGGCATCACAAAAGTCACAATTTTACTTCTGAATTATACATGTTGAAGAAATGTGATAATTAATCTAATTTTATCTCTGAATAAATTCATGATTATAATTTAATATCAAATATTTTCAGAACATACACAAACCATCACCAGAAATGCCAATTAACTGCACCAAGGTTTGAACTATATCAGTCTCAGTTCAATTGCTGAGCCATGCAAGCATGAGACACATCAAAACCACAAATCAAAAACTTAAAAAACTAAGCACATCGGAACTCATCACATAAGCCCCAGTTGACCATGTACAAAGAGAAATTCCAAAAGTGTGTAGTGAAGATTCAGAAAATATAACTGAAATTTGAAACACTATTCACAGAGTTTGAGATAGAATGTATGGTCTTATATTAATTTAAGATCCTTGTTCACTTAATAATAAATGTCTGTTGAGGGCTACCATAGATCTTTAGCTGTATACTAACATGCCATTTACATTGCACACTCTACAAGGCAAGATTACTCATAAAATAAAACAAGAAGATGTAACCCATTCTTAAGAGAAAAATATAAACAATAGATGCCAATTTCTCAGAGACGTGTATGTTGTAATGTTCCCAAAGAATTTAAAGCAAATACTGAAGCTACATTCCATGAGGGAAATAAATCCAAATTGAAATGAGCAAAAATATAGAAAATCTCAGCAGATAAATAGAAGCTACTGGGGGCTGGCATGTGGCATAGTAAGGTTAAGCTACCACCTGCAATGGTAGCATCTCATGTGGGGCACTAGTTTGAGTCCCAGCTGCTCCATTTCTGATCCAGCTCCCTACTAAGGTGCTTAGGAAAGCAGCAGAAGATGATCTAAGTGCTTGTGTCCCTATACCCACGTGGAAGACCTGATGAAGCTCCTGGCTCCCGGCTTTGTCCCTGTGTAGCCCTGGCCATTGTGGGCATTTGGGGAGTGAACCAGTGGATTGAAGATCTCTCTCTCTCTCTCTCTCTCTCTCCATATATATATATATATATATATATATATATATATATTTCTATCTCTATCTCTATCTCTATCTCTATCTCCCTACTTCCCTCCCTCCCTCCCTTCTCTCTTTCTTCTCCCTCTTTACTCTGCCTTTCAAATAAATAAATATTTAAAAAAGTAGAAACCATTAAACAAACTATATAAATATTACAATATTTAAAACAAAAATTCTCTCAGTAGGCTAAATGGCCCAACTTCACAAATCAAGAAGACAGAGGGTCCAAAAATTCACAGACAGAAAACAGTCATGATTTAATCAGGATAGAGGAAATGCATGAAAGCAGATAAGAAAAGCATTCTCAGGGATATGTCAGAAAATACCAAAGATAAAATTGATATTTATTGAAGGATAAGAAGGGTAAAAAAAAATGTAGTAGACTCAAAGCTATATTCAGTAAACTTATTTTCCAGAAAAAAGGAAAGACATTTTCACATGAATAATAAGTAGAAATAATAAGTAGATTTGACAAGAAAAAGATGTCCTAAATTTCAAAAGAGAAACTATTCACAAATGAAAGAATATCAAAAATTATATTGAGCTCAACAAAAGCAAATGTTGATTTTTTTTGTTTAATTTAAAACACATGCACACATATAATCACTTCAGTTGTTTTAAGCCAACCAATGTGTTGTAATTTGTTAAGGAAGCCTTTAGAAACAAAAGCATCAAATAGAGGTAGGCCTTTGGCACAGAAATTAAGACTGCTTGGAATGCCCATGTACCATATCTGAGTGCCTGGCTTTAGATCTTGGCTGTGCTCTCAATCCAACTTCACACGAATGAATTTATAGAACACTGCATATAACAATTAAAGGATCCATATTCTTTCAAGCTCACATGGCACATTCATCATGAAAGATCATCTGCTGAGCCAGAAAGCATGTCTGGATAAATTTATAGTACAGATTTCTTTTTTCTCTAATCACAATGCAATTAACTAAAGCCCCCAAAAAATAAGATATCAAAGAAAGCATGTATAAAATTAAATGGCAGGCATTTAGCCTAACAATTAAGATACCTGTTGAGATATCCACATCCTACATTTGAGTGCCTGGGCTAGATTCCCTGCTCCAGCACCTGATTAGAGTTTCCTGCAAATGTGCACCTTGGTAGACAGCAGATGACAACTCAAGCAGTTGAATCCATGTCACCCCCTCAATTCACCTCAATTCCCAGCTCCCAGCTGAAGCTTTAGCACAGTTCCAGCTGATAAGGGCATTTTTGGAGTTAGCCAGCAGATGGAAGCTATTTCTTTTCTCTCACTTTTTCTTTGTCTGTCTCCCTGCCTCTCAAATTTCATGAAAAATATAACTTGCTATATCTATATATGAAGAATCTGAAATCATAGGTCTATATCTAACTTAGAAAATAATTTTAATAAAAAATTCCAACAGGAAAATCTCTAGGTGAGGTGGTGAATTAAATCAAATATTCAAAAAAGAGATGAAAGGACAGAAGAGAGCATGTAGGCAACACAAAAGGAGGAGGAAGAAGAAAAAAGGAAGAGAGGAGAGGAAAGGAGAGGAGAGGAGAGGAGAGGAGAGGAGAGGAGAGGAGAGGAGAGGAGAGGAGAGGAGGGGAGGGGAAGAAAGGGGAGGGGAGGAGAGGAGAGGGGAAGAGAGGGGAGGGGAGGAGAGGGGAGGGGAGGAGAGGGGAGGGGAGGGGAGGGAAAGAGAGGGGAGGGGAGGGGAAGAGAGGGGAGGGGAGGAGAGGGGAGGGGAAGTGAGGAGAGGGAAGGGGAGGGGAGGGGAGGGGAGGGGAAGAGAGGGGAGGGGAGGAGAGGGGAGGGGAGAAGAGAAAAACAAACAATCATTACTCTCTCATCTATTGTGCTCCACATTTCTCTGCAGCTATATTCATTTTCTCCATCTTATTTTTTTTCTCTGTTCATCAACTTGCATATTGGTCATCAAAATATTCTTAAATTTTCTAATTATTTTTCTGCAATTCTAATATGTGCCCTTCTAGTGAGTATTTCATTTCAGTTACAGTGCTTTCTAAACTACTATAAAAAGTAGATTTTTAAGTAATTTCCATCTCTTTATTGATTTTCTTATTTGGTGCAACATTTTTATCTTATTTTCCCTTACTGTTTTTAATCACACTTTCAGTTCTATGAACATATTGTTAATGGCTATTTTGAACGGTTTTTCTTTCAAGTCTGGCATCTGGTAGCTCTCCCAAGCAGATTCTGTTGCTTGAATATTGTTTCCAGTGGATGGCTTATAACTTCCAATTTCTTTTCATGCCTTATAACTTCTTGTTTGAAACTTGGTATCTTAAGTACTGGCACTGGGTACTGGTGCTATTTCTTGTAGGGATGTTTGTGTTATTTTTCTGGTTCACTTTTGAGCGACTGGCTGGATTATATCTGTGAAGTCAAATCAAATCCCTACAGTATTATGCTTGTTATGTTGCTACACAGAAAGGCATTGCCAGTCACCTTAGAAAGACAATGGTACCCTTCTCTTTCTGTCATTCCCCAACTATTCAAAGCTGCTAACTCCACTTAATTGCATTTGTGGAGTTAACTAATGGATTAGAACTCTCTTGTTCTGTGTCTATCGGTCTGTATTTCTCTCTCTCTGTCTGTCTCTCTCTCTCTTTGTATATGTGTCTGTGTCTTTCTGTCTCTCATCCTCTCATAATTAAAACAAAAGCTATAAAAATGAAAATAATTACTGTATCTTAATATTAGAAACTTTACTATCTAAATTCAAGATACACAAATCTTAAAATTTAAAAACACTAGATAATTAAACTTATCAAAATTAAAATTTGGGAAATGAGAAGGTCCACTTAAGACAGAGATAAATAGAGTAAAAGAACTCTTTTACAAGTCAGTAATAATAATAAAAACAGCCCAATTAAAATGGGCATAAAGATCCTGATAGACATGTTACAAAAGAAGATCTACGAATTGTTAATAAATATGTTAAATTACTAAACATATTAAAGGAATACAATTCAAATTATAGCTAAATAGAGATTCATATATATTACAATGAATAAAAGTCAAAATTTTGACAAGATTAAGATGGTGACAAGCATATGAACCAGTTGGAAACTTGTTGTCCTCCTGGTGGAAATGTAAAATAATGCAGTTTGGCAGGTTCCCACAAAGCTTACAAAATAAGACTCAACAATTCAGCTTCAAAATATGTACAATAACATTAATGAAAATATCCACATAAATATCTTTATGAAAGTGTTTATAATAATTTATTTGTAAGAAATAAAAAAGAACCTAAGTGATGACTAGCAGGTGAATAACCATAAACGATTTTGGTAAAGCCATTCAATAGAATCCTAATGAACTATGGACAGGAATGAACTAATGACATGTTCAACAGCACAGACAGATCTCAAAATTACATTGAGTGAAAGAACCCAGACAAACATGAGTACACCCTGTATAAATTTATTCAAACAAAATTCCAGGAAATAAAATTGAATAAAATAGTAAAAGAAGGCAGGTGAGTTGTGGTTTCCTGGCAATAATGTTGAGAGAAAAAACAAGTGACACATAGTATATAGAGAATTCAAGGGAGTGGCAAAAATATGCCTTTTTTGACCATCATGAATATTTTGTAGGCATATCCATATGTCAAATCTCGATGAGAAACATGCACTAAATACATCAGGTTTCATAAGTAAACTCTGATTATTGTATCAGATTGAGTTTTGTGCATTGGTGGAGATGCCTTTTGAGACATTCATATCCCATAAATGAATGCTTGGTTTGAGTCTTGGATCCTTCACTTTCAATCCTAATTCTGGCTTATGGACACTCAGATGGGTGACCTGTAGTAATTTCCTGTTTCATGGCTGTGGCCTGGCTCAGCCTTGGCTTTTGTGGGAATTTGGAGAGAGAATCAGTGAATGAAAGATATCTCTTTCTCTATATATATATATGTCTCTTTTTTTCTAGTTCTCTGCCATTCTGAGAAGAAAAATGAAAATTAATTTTAAAAAATTTAAGTAGCATAGAGTGTTGAAAAATATATGGTTAAATATTGTCATTGCTTAATTAAATAATTTAATTTTTTAGATTTATTTACTTGTTTGAAAGGCAGAGTTACAGACAGGCAGAGGCAGAAAGAGAGAGAGAGAGAGAGAGAGAGGTCTTTTATCCCCTGGTTTGCTCCCCACTTGGCCACAATAGCTGGAGTTGAGAAGATCTGAAACCAGGAGCTGAGCGGATCTGAAACTCCAGGAGCCAGGAGTTCTTCTGGGTCTCACACCTGGATGCAAGGGACCAAGGACTTGGGCCATCTTCTGCTGCTTTCCAAGGCCATAACAGAAAACTGGATTAGAAGTGGAGCAGCCAATACTAGAACTGGCACCCATATGGGATGCCAGCACTGCAGGCGGTGGCTTTACCTACTAGGCCACAGTGCTGGCCCCAAATGATTTAATTTTAATGTTAAAATATTATTCACCATTCACTTAAAAACAATATCTTGGTTCAATTGTCTCCTTTGTCTTTTAAATCAAAACGTGATCTGGAATGGAACTTAAAAAAGGTTGGTAGAAACAAGTATCCAGAAAGACAGAATGTCATATCATGGATAAAGTTTAAGCAAGAATTAAAAAACTTAACCAAGGACGTTAAAGATCTCTATGATGAAAATTACAAAACCTTAAAGAAAGAAATAGAAGAGGATACCAAAAAATGGAAAAATCTTCCATACTCATGGATTGGAAGAATCAATATCATCAAAATGTCCATTTTCCCAAAAGAAATTTATACATTCAATGCAATACCAATCAAGATACCGAAGACCTTCTTCTCAGACCTGGAAAAAATGATGCTGAAATTCATATGGAGACACAGGAGACCTCGAGTAGCTAAAGCAATCTTGTACAAAAAAAAAAAAAAAAAAAAAAAAAAAAAAAAAGCCAGAGGCATCACAATACCAGATTTCAGGACATACAACAGGGCAGTTGTTATCAACACAGCATGGTATTGGTACAGAAACAGATGGATGGACCAATGGAACAGAAAAGAAACACCAGAAGTCAATCCAAACATCTACAGCCAACTCATATTTGATCAAGGATCCAAAACCAATCCCTGGAGCAAGGACAGTCTATTCAATTAATGGTGCTGGGAAAATTGGATATCCACATGCAGCATCATGAAGCAAGACCCCTACCTTTCACCTTACACAAAAATTCACTCAACATGGATTAAAGACTTAAATATACAACCCAACACCATCAAATTATTAGAGAGCATTGGAGAAACCTGCAAGATATAGGTACCAGCAAAGACTTCTTGGAAAAGACCCCAGAAACACAGGCAGTCAAAGCCAAAATTAACATTTGTGATTGCATCAAATTGAGAAGTTTCTGTACTGCAAAAGAAACAGTCAGGAAAGTGAAGAGGCAACCGACAGAATGGGAAAAAATATTCGCAAACTATGCAACAGATAAAGGGTTAATAACCAGAATCTACAAAGAGATCAAGAAACTCCACAACATCAAAACAAACAACCCACTTAAGAGATGGGCCAAGGACCTCAATAGACATTTTTCAAAAGAGGAAATCCAAATGGCCAACAGGCACATGAAAAAATGTTCAAGATCACTAGCAATCAGGGACATGCAAATCAAAACCACAATGAGGTTTCACCCCACCCAAGTTAGAATGGCTCACATTCAGAAATCTACCAACAACAGATGCTGGAGAGGATGTGGGGAAAAAGGGACACTAACCCACTGTTGGTGGGAATGCAAATTGGTCAAGCCACTATGGAAGTCAGTCTGGAGATTCCTCAGAAACCTGAATATAACCCTACCATTCAACCCAGCCATCCCACTCCTTGGAATTTACCCAAAGGAAATGAAATTGGCAAACAAACAAGCTGTATGCACATTAATGTTTATTGCAGCTCAATTCACAATAGCTAAGACCTGGAACCAACCCAAATGCCCATCAACAGTAGACTGGATAAAGAAATTATGTGACATGTACTCTACAGAATACTATACAGCAGTCAAAAACAATGAAACCCGGTCATTTGCAACAAGATGGAGGAATTTGGAAAACATCATGCTGAGTGAATTAAGCCAGTCCCAAAGTTTCAAATATCATATGTTCTCCCCGACTGGCGACAACTAACTGAGCACCAAAGGGGAAACTTGTTGAAGTGAAATGGACACTATGCAAAACAGTGACTTGATCAGCCCTTGCACTGACTGTTGATGAACAACTTAATACGTTATCCCTCTTAGTATTTTTTGTTTGTTTGTTTGTTCTACTTAATACTTTTGGTTGAATACTGTAATCAATACACAATTATTCTTAAGTGCTGAAACTTAACTGAAAAGTGATCACTGTTAAATATAAGAGTGGGAATAAGAGAGGGAAGAGATGTGCAATTCGGGACATGCTCAAGCTGACTTACCCCAAACGGTAGAGTTAGAAACATACCAGGGGATTCCAATACAATCCCATCAAGGTGGCATGTACCAATGCCATCTTGCTAGTCCCAGTAATCAATTTCTGTTCACAATTGATCATAATGATAGGACTAAGAACCAAAGGGATCACATAAACAAGACTAGTGTCTGCAAATACTAGCTGATAGAATCAGAAAGGGAGAGAATGATCCAACATGGGTAGCGAGATACACAGCAGACCCATAGAATGGCAGATTTCCTAATCAGCACTCTGGTCTCAGAATCAGCCCTTAAGGCATGCGGATCCGGCTGCAAAGCCCATGAGAGTATTTCAGGCATGGAAAGCCAAGACACCCTGGCAAAAAAAAAAAAAAAAAAAAAAACACCAACCCTAAATGAAAGATCTCCGCGAGTGAGATCCCAGTGGAAAGAACAGTTCATCAAAGAAGGAGGTACCTTTCTCTGAAGGGAGGAGAGAACTTCCACTTTGACCATGGCCTTGTCTAATTATGATCAGAGTCAGTGAACTCAAGGGGCTTCCATAGCCTTGGCAGCTCATGACTAGAGCCTAGGGAGATTACTGATGCCATAAACAAGAATGTCAATTTGTTAAGTCAACAACAGGAGTCACTGTGCCCTTACTCCTCATGTAGGATCTCTGTCCTTAATGTGCTGTACATTGAGATTTAATGCTATAACTAGTACTCAAACAGTATTGTTCACTTTATGTTTCTGTGTGGGAGCAAACTGTTGAAATCTTTACTTAATGTATGTTAAACTGATCTTCTGTATATAAAGAGAATCGAAAATGAATCTTGATGTGAATGGAAGGGGAGAGGGAGTGGGAAAGGGGAGGGTTGCGGGTGGGAGGGACGTTATGGGGGGGAAGCCATTGTACTCCATAAGCTGTACTTTAGAAATTTATATGCATTAAATAAAAGTTAAAAAAAATCAAATATAAAAAAATTAAAAAAAGAAAGCCTATGTATTTAATCAAGGAGGCAACTGGAGGATTTTAGTGGAAGAGGGAGTAAGAAATTGAAAGTATCCTTTCCTTGTTGCTCTTTCTGTTCTCCCCACAATTTTGTTATTTCTCTTCTTTTACTGTAATCTCTGTTTTACCTTTTTCTTATTTATGCTGTGTCTTAAAATATTGTTCTAATTTTTAACTTTGTTTTATTATTTGTACAATTGCATATTATTATTTTTATTATTTTCATTGCTCCCTATTTATTACCTCTCCCCTTACCCCTTTCAATCTATTTTTCTCTTCCATTTCACTATAACCCAAAATCAAGTTTTCTTTTGCTGTTGCCATCTTTATTATATGCTTTTTTTTTTTTGACAGGCAGAGTGGACAGTGAGACAGAGAGAGAGAGACAGAGAGAAAGGTCTTCCTTTGCAATTGGTTCACCCTCCAATGGCCGCCGTGACCGGCGTGCTGCGGCCGGCGCACTGCGCTGATCCGATGGCAGGAGCCAGGAGCCAGGTGCTTTTCCTGGTCTCCCATGGGGTGCAGGGCCCAAGAACTTGGGCCATCCTCCACTGCACTCACTGGCCACAGCAGAGGGCTGGCCTGGAAGAGGGGCAACCGGGACAGAATCCGGCGCCCCGACTGGGACTAGAACCCGGTGTGCCGGCGCCGCTAGGCAGAGGATTAGCCTAGTGAGCCGCAGCGCCGGCCAATTATATGCTTTTAAAACTGTGTATGTGGCCAGCGCTGCGGCTCAATGGGCATATCCTCAGCCTGCAGCGCCGGCACACCGGGTTCTAGTCCCGGTCGGGGCGCCAGAGTCTGTCCCGGTTGCCCCTCTTCCAGGCCAGCTCTCTGCTGTGGTCCAGGAGTGCAGTGGAGGATGGCCCAAGTGTTTGGGCCCTGCACCCGTATTGGTGACCAGGAGAAGCACCTGGCTCCTGGCTTCAGATCAGCGTGGTGCGCCGGCCGCAGTGCACCGGCCGCGGCAGCCATTGGAGGGTGAACCAACGGTAAAGGAAGACCTTTCTCTGTGTCTCTCTCTGTTTCTCACTGTCCACTCTGCCTTTCACAAACAAACAAACAAACAAAGAAACAACAACAACAACAAATACCTGTGTATATGCCTTAGTTTGATATTTAAAACACCATAGAGCAAGTTGATTATTAAAATAGAAATGTGATTCTCATGATCTGGGCTGGGAAATCCAAGATCAAACCACTGACCAATTTGGAGCCTGATGAGGACTGCTTTGCACTCAACGATGGTGCCTTCTGTTTCTTCACATGGTGGAAAGGACGGAAGAGCTGCTTTAAGCTTGTATTTTAAGAATAACCCTATTCATTAGAACTCTGCCCTAGTGACCCAATCTCATCCTAAACACTCCATCTCCTAATTCTATTACCTTTGGGTTATGATTTCAACACACAAATTCAGGGAGTAAGTAATCATTGACACCATAGCAACATGTTAATAAACTGGCGCACCATTATATCCTGTATTTCTATATTTGTAACTTTAAAGTAGAACCACTGAAGACGACCTCAGAACTGAAGAATGATGCAATGTTTTCCTTTGTGTGTTAAAATCAAAGTTATAGATACCTTAGTGTTATAAAAATATGTTACATATGGAGATAACGATGCCTGGAAGACATCATTTTTGTAAAATAACAATTGGTTCAGCTAAGATTTAAATTCAAGTGATTTCAATCCAAGAGAAAGTCTCACTACACTTGAATGTTGATCATTCTTGCCATGTGCTTTCACACTGGTAATCATGGTACTATGCCTAACTAGTTTATCAGCTGGATAGTTGATCCCCATTTTATTAGCAGAAGTAATAAAACTTCTGGCTGATTTTGAAATGAAAATGCACTCTTATTACAGAATTTACATAAGTGATAGAGGTCACAGCCTGAAATTTTAGATGGCAGAATTACTCTTTAATGGAAACAAGGTTTAATTATTTAGCTTGCAGTGTTAAAGACTCATAGCAACACAGTAGATATGGAACTTCAGTGTTCTCAGATTAATAATATGAAATATTTTTGTTGGCATCAGTTATTCATGTGTCTTTGTACCTCCATACACATTTTAATTAATTTTATTCAATTATGTGAAGAATATGATGGTGTCTTGATAGTGATTACAGTGAATCTGTAGATGCTTTAGATAGTATGGCGATTTTAACAATATTAATTCTTCTAACTTGTGAACTCATGCATTCATTCAATTTATTTGTGTTCACCTCAATTTCGTTCATCAATAATTTTTGATGCTTACTATAGATAATATATTATTTTGTTTAAACTTTTATTTAATGAATATAAATTTCCAAAGTACAGAATATTGATTACAATGGCTTCCCCCCACATAACTTCCCTCCCACCTGCAACCCTCCCCTTTCCCACTCCCTCTCCCCTTCCATTCACATCAAGATTCATTTTCGATTCTCTTTATATACAGAAGATCAGTTTAACATACATTAAGTAAAGATTTCAACAGTTTGCTCCCACACAGAAACATAAAGTGAAAAATACTGTTTGAGTACTAGTTATAGCATTAAATCTCAATGTACAGCATACTAAGGACAAAGATCCTACATGAGGAGTAAGTGCACAGTGACTCCTGTTGTTGACTTAACAAATTGACACTCTTGTTTATGGCATCAGTAATCACCCTAGGCTCTTGTCATGAGCTGCCAAGGCTATGGAAGCCCCCTAGTACACCAACTCTGATCATATTTAGACAAGGCCATGGTCAAAGTGGAAGTTCTCTCCTCCCTTCAGAGAAGGTACCTCCTTCTTTGATGACCTGTTCTTTCCACTGGGATCTCACTCGCGGAGATCTTTCATTTAGGGTTGGTGTTTTTTGTTTTTTGTTTTTTTTTTTTTTTTTTTTTTTTTTTTTTCCCCAGGGTGTCTTGGCTTTCCATGCCTGAAATACTCTCATGGGCTTTGCAGCCGGCTCCACATGCCTTAAGGGCTGATTCTGAGACCAGAGTGCTGATTAGGAAGTCTGCCATTCTATGGGTCTGCTGTGTATCTCGCTACCCATGTTGGATCATTCTCTCCCTTTCTGATTCTATCAGCTAGTATTTGCAGACACTAGTCTTGTTTATGTGATCCCTTTGGTTCTTAGTCCTATCATTATGATCAATTGTGAACAGAAATTGATTACTGGGACTAGCAAGATGGCATTGGTACATGCCACCTTGATGGGATTGTATTGGAATCCCCTGGTATGTTTCTAACTCTACCATTTGGGGTAAGTCAGCTTGAGCATGTCCCGAATTGCACATCTCTTCCCTCTCTTATTCCCACTCTTATATTTAACAGTGATCACTTTTCAGTTAAGTTTCAGCACTTAAGAATAATTGTGTATTGATTACAGTATTCAACCAAAAGTATTAAGTAGAACAAACAAACAAAAAAATACTAAGAGGGATAACATATCAAGTTGCTCATCAACAGTCAGGGTGAGGGCTGATCAAGTCACCATTTCTATCATTTTTATCTTCTTGGTTAAAATTACTAGGTATTTTAATTTTGTATCTATTATAATTGTATTCTATTTTTCAAATAATTCACTGCAAATGTGTAGAAATGCCACTAGTTTTTGTATATTGAATTTGTATCATTATTGAAATCATTTATTCGTTTGACTGTTTAGTGGACTCTTCAGGGTTTTCTATATCAAAGATGATGTTATCTGAAAAAAGGAGAATTTTACTTATTTCTGATTTAGATGACTTTTATTTCTTTCTCTTGCCTAATTGCTGTCAATGGTCCCTACAGTGCTCAGCTGAACAGAATTGGTAAAAGTGAATATCGTTGTCTAATTCCAGATCCCTGTCAATTAAATTATCTGTGTGTTTGGTCTTAATTGAGCTGAAATGCATTCCATCTATGAATCATGAATTAATGTTTTTAAACATAAACTGATGTTGAATTTTATCAGTTTTTTTCTGGAAGTACTGAGTTCATGCTATTGTTTTGTTCTTAATTCTGTTGATAAGGAATTATCACATTTATTGATTTACAATGTTTTGAACTATCCTTGTATCCCTGGGATAAATATCCACTTGATTATGGTAAAAATAATTTCAATGTGATGTGGAATTGGTTTTTATGATTTTGTTGAGGAAAAAATTGTCTTCAAATACATGTCTATTTCATTAATTTGTCTATTTTCAATAATTTTTTGGGAGAAAAGCAACACACAGAAGTCTTTAAATTACCAAATCTAAGACTATTAATATTTACATTAATAATTCAAATATACACATAGGCATGTTTAGTTATCTATTTTTAATATAACTTAGTAATATCTATGTCACTAAGTAACATTTATCCTAAAATTTGTGACAATACAAATAATAAGGGAAGCCTATATTAGCTTTGATTCGAGGAAATATTCAGAATAATGAGAACGGCAAATTTTCCTTCATATGTATACAGCACTAAAGATGCATAGTATTGATAATACTACTTGCAATCTTTTGCAATTTTCACTTTAACTTTTGAAATATGGCTCATGATTCAATCATTATTTGCAACTATGAAAATAGTGCAGTGGCAGTGTTTCTAATGTTCCTTTTTTAACATTTATGGCTGCTCTCTTGACCAAACAAAATTATTAATTTTTATACAACACTCACATTCATTCACCTCATTTATATAGTTATTTTCCAGGTGCTAAGGTAGTGTACCATCTTACTCACTTTAATTGTTGAGCATATATTCTCTGTTGATCGAATTAGCTTTTTATAGCTCAGATTATTCTTTCTTCTCTCAATCATTTTTCTTTCAAATATCTATTTCATGAAAGCACTAGCAATTGTGTCTTTTTGTGAAGGGATGAGATCAATAAATAGTTCAGGTCACTTTTTGTCACATTATGCATTAAAATGCAATAATCCTCATTCTAATGAAGCATTTGTTGAGCATTATATTTTTTTGTGACACTCAAGGCATATCACAGAGCGTAATGAAATCCAAATCATTGACATGCTATCAGAACTTTGTTTAAAACTGGGATTCATGCTGTCAGTGAATAGGCAGAATTATGGTAAAAGCTATAATGTATAAGTGGGATTTTTTTTAACTTGAGGGCATGCACTTGTGAATTCATGAGTACATTAAACACCCCTCAAATGATCAACATCTAAATTCAAACTCTGGGTAAGTGAGAGGATAGGAAGGCCCAGAAAAGATATCAGGTGACACCCATTATCATATTGGGAACATGAAAAATGGCATGCAGAGTTCAGCTGAGCTCACTGTCAGATGAACTGATAATATCCTAGAAGGATCTAGAAGTATAGTGGTTGCTTATATCAATAGGTTTTTGAGATAATAATTTAAATTTACATTACAGTAAGGTTTCTACTTTCATTATGTGCAATTATAGAATAAGAGGATATAGTCTCACTTATAATAGATTAAGCAATGACTACATGACTTTATGAAGTATGAAGTTTAATCAGTGCACAGGAAATAGTTAAATTTTATAACCAGAAGAAGTCATAATGTTATGTTGTTTGTCTTTGATCCTTTAAAGAATTTTGACAGTTCTAACAAGTTCAAATAGCACTCAACTGGGTTCAGAAACCAGTTCAAATTAATTAAACGTACAAACTATCTTTTAAATGACACCAGTTATGTTAAGATATACTTACTAAATTATGTTGATTTAGGCATGAAATGCTTGCTTTTACTCACATCAGATTATTGACAAGTTATAAAAGATATTTTAATGAGGTCTGCTGAAATAATTCTGTAACTCAACAGATGTTCATGAATTACTATTATGCACAGTAAAAGCACAGATGTTATTATTGTCTGGAATTTGGAAATGGATGTCAATAAACACACAATACCACTTTTGACCTCATCTAAAAAAATCAAAATGCCTGGTTTTGTTTTGCAGAGTTGGTGATCTGTTGACATAATTCCAAAAATGATGCAGTGAAGAGCATTATGTCAAAACTCAATGTGGGTTTGTCAGGTTATATCTCTTACAACGCACCTTATGATGGAGACATGCCTAGTATTTCAGAAAAAGCTAACTTTTTGTAATTTATTATATCCCTTAATAATTTATCCCCAAATAAACCAAAGTGACAAAAAGCACTGAGCCAGAACTAACAGCTTGTCTGTTCTCACTGTTCAGTGAGAAAAGAGCAAACAGACAACAATTCATCTGGGACAACACCATTCTAGTTATCAATTATCACAATTCTTTGTCTCAAAATATTTTCTAGAATCATCCAAGTAGTCATTTATACAGTAGAAGGAAGTTAAGAAGAAAAACTCTTTCAGTTGTATCAACTCATTCCATATCCTATTGTTCTCATGTGTGGGAGGAAGAGGAGAGGACAAATTTAGAATCATGATTACTTTTCTTAACAGTTTCCATAGAAAAGATGCATGAAGTATTGATGAAAATATTGATAATTTATTACTTCCATATTGTTTCCATATCTTTCTGCTTTGCGAAAACCAATGACCAAAGTTTAATAATTTATTTCAATTTAAAGATGAAATAAATATGTTCATTTTTATGGTCATAATTATCATCAATCATTACTTCATGCACAATGAAATCAATGGTTGTGCTGTCCAGGTCTAGAACTGAAATGAGTGGTTTTGATGAGTTAGACTGAAAGTATACATGTATACAGTTGTTGAATTATATTACTACATTTGTCCCAATAAGTGTCATTTTTAAGTAGTCTGTGAGGCTGCAGTCAATTGTTAATTGGTTCATCTATGTATGTACCACCCAGAAAATAGCAACAAAAGAGGAAAAAAAAATGAACATTTTGATCTCAAGTTCTAGGATTACAAGTGACATCAGCATTATCACATTTGGTGTTAGTGCATTTTTCCACCATTGCTTGTAAAGAATGTGTGATCTGCTTCTGGCAGTGGCCATCTGTTAGACAGAAAACAGACAAAATGTGGACAGTATTGCCCATGACGCCCCAACTACTACATATTTATGTGCCATAGAACTGGTCTAATTCAGAAAAAAAATATGAGTGGAAAATTTAATAAAGTGTCTGAAGAGTGAATAACAGGACATTTTATAGAACAAATAGTTTACAGCTCAAGACATTCCAAGGTTTTAATATTACTAAATGTACTTACAGCTTCAAAGTATTTCTAAAACTCTAAGAGAGCAGTAGGATTAACATTATTCTATGAAAAAAAAATCTCTGTTGAAGACAAGAGAATGATATTTCAAAATAATCCTTCTTTAGAAAACGAAATAACTTCACTCCCATGAAATGGTTATAATGCATCCATCCTTGAAAATAGTTTCTGCATATAAAATACCCTTTTAGAAAAGATTATACAAATTAAGGATTCTTTAGTAATGATCAGGAAAATTTTATACTTTCATTAAAATTTTATTTAACTGTTCTATCATAAAATGTCTCATCACACATCAAACGTTTAATAAAAATTTGAATTATTTCTCTTATAATCAGAAAGCAGATCTACTGAAATAGCATAACAAGAAAGGCATCAGAATGGGCCCGCTATCACAGAAGAACATTTCCATCTTTGCACATTACCAGAATTTGAGTCATCTCATCCACTAATGACTTTTCTACACTGGAAAATGTATTTAATTCATCTATATAAATCCATAGAATTATATATAGGAAATCTTAATCATAAATCCTGATTATTGTATTTTGATTATTAAATAATTATATGTGGGAGAACTGGTATGGCAACTGCAATAAAACTTTGAAAAACATAATTTATATTAGGTCTACTTCTAACACTAATTTCTAATACTGATACAGTAAATTATTCAATTCATTTTCATTGTGAAATGTAACATGCCAGTGGAAGCACACAAGATAGATGCATTTTAAAGGATGGTAACAATTTAAAAATACGCAATTTAAAAGAAAACCTTGCCTATACTATTGACATCTCCATTATCCCATTGTGATAGCATCTTCTCACATACTACAAAATGTAAAGTGTAACCAATTCTGTAAATATTGTGATAATCCTGTTGTTTGTCCTTATTGTTTTACTCTATCTATATATGATTCCAATTCGTTGGTTGAAAGAGTTCAAGGACTTTCAACGTGACTAGCCTGGGCTTTCTTACAATATGAAATGGGTATCTCAAAGGAGAAATCTGAAACAAAATCCCCCAATGTATAAATCTTTAATCACACTTTGCCTGCACCATGCTAGCGAAAGTCTTACTGGCTAAGCTTAGAGGCAATGTTATACTACCCAAGAACATGTATGCTGGGAGGTATGATTCTCAGGGAAGGCCAAAGCAATAGTCCACTGCATGCCTCTGAGCAAGATGTGCAGCATCAAACAAATATTTAGCAAGATAGTTGCTATGCAGATATCTAAATAAAAATTGATGTAAAGTCTTTCCTTCCTAGCATAGGTAGTAAGAAAAGAGGGAATTTCTCCAGACTGATATGGAAATGGACAAAACTCTGAGAAGAGGAACACAAACTCTGAACAATACTAACAAAATGAAAACCTCGATTCATAATTCTATTGAAACAATGCTTTTTTAACTTCCTCCAAATTCCTGTTGCAGATTTAGTGCCAAATGTAGAGATTAAACTACTCATTTGAGAAAATTGAATACAGAGGCTAAGGATCAGGAAGTCACACATTTCATATCTTAGATATGGCTCAGATTGAAAATACAACTCATTTTAAGTATCAAATAGGAATAGATTTAATAATATGATGATTGCTCTTGGTAACTACAATAGGAAAATGCTTAAAATCCTAGATTTTCATCTCTTTTTGGCTTCCTTCAAAAACAACAATAATGATGGGCTTGCCCCCAACAACAGAATGGTTTTCAAATAACAAACTCACATTGATAGAAACTCTAATACACAGCCAGACAGAGGAGAGATGAGGTGATCTCCCCAGAGGCAAAGAAACTGAAGAGTACCCATGGCAACATGATTTCAAGGTAGTAGAATAACCATGAAATCAGGGGTAAGAGATCAGCTGTTGGATCCAGCACATTTAACACAACTAATCAATCCAAGGTCAGCAGTTCGTATAAGCTCTATTGTGAAAAGATAAACTTCATGATCAGGTTCTGAAAATACTGTCTTCCAGTAGGTAGAAATGACTGTTAATTCATGTTAGGTATTGCAAAAAAGGGCATTGTTCAGTTCAGTAATTCTTTCAACCATGGGCAGCTAAACTATCTTAATGAGGAGCTTCACAAATAAAATATAATAGACAGGAAAGATGTATTGTCCAACAAATAAGAATGGTTTAATCCAAATGGTTAACTGACTATAGATTCTGACAGTCTCTCATTCATTCCTTGATAAATTTATTGAACTACATTTGTCCCATTTCTTGCCTTAATTTATATATTAACTTAAATTGCTTTCTGAAATAACACTGTGTTTTCTAAAAATTGGTTCAAATATATACATATATGACTTCAGGCAATTCAATTTACCCAAGGTATAATTTTATTATTTTATAATGAAAGATTGATCCCATCAAGAATGCTTTCTGGACTTAATTACTTATTACCAATCACTCACTGGATAAGCTCTAGGCATACAGAGGCCACAATCCCTGTCTTTAACAGATTAGTGATTTAGATATGTAAGCTTTATTCATCAAAACATAATAATAATAAAACATGGACTAAGGATGATACTAAAAAGGTAACCATGGCAAGTCCTCCGTGAATTGGAAAGGAGTACTAACCACTTTGGACTGAATAAATTTGAATTTTTTTCAAAAAGGAGGTAAAAATTGGATGAAGGAGAACTGGATAACCACACTGCAGGAGGGAGGAAGGATGTGAGCTCAGGAGGGATGGCATATATTTAACACCGACTTTGAATAAGCTAATTGACACCAACTGCAATCTCCACATATAACCTCCAAGATGGTTAAGTCATCAGTCCGGATACACACTTGCTGTACTATTTATATCAGTTGTTCCTTTTCCTTTTTCTTAAATGTGTCTGCTTCTCCTACTGGGGAGAGGTCTAGCTTGGCAACTCCTATCAAAAGGGATGACATTGCATCTTTTCTCACCGAAACAGTACATCTTTCTATTTGGGCATTTTTCACTCCTCATTTATTCCTCAGAAAGATTCCTTGCTAAAAAAAAGAAATAAACTAATCACCCTGATCCTGTAAAAGGATTTGAATTCATTCATCTTTATATATAATTCCCATGTGCAAAAGCTCACTGACTAAAGAAAATCACTTCAAATTGAACAATTGGACAAAAATTAGTTGAGTTCTTATGTAACCAAAGTACAAACACATAGAGTAATTCAGGGTAAGTTGGAACACACATTTTGTTATATAATCACTGTGGGCAGAAGGGAGGGAAATACATTTTAAGGTAGTACAGATTTTAGGAATCTCAAACAGATACCCTTGGAGCTCTGCTTCTCTTTCGCTTGGTCACCTGCAGCACACAGGTGGTTCACTTGAAACATCGTGGTGGATAAAACCATGTGAGGGCAGGATCCCACTGCAAGGGTTCTATCCCAAGCAAAACATGTGATCAAACTCTTTGCTGCTTCTGGAACCTCACAAATACCGCAAAATCAACAGCATGCAATGCTACAATCCTCAATTCCATCCACATTAGCAATTCAAAATGTTGAGTGTTAAATGAAAAATGTAATAGATTACATCTAACATATAAAATAGTATTTCATTGTTTTCACCTCATGGGAAATTCCACTTATCATATGCAGTTATTTCTTATTTAAAATATTTTATATCACTTATTTCTGAACAAGTAGAACATACTTTCTGAACATAGTATTTTTTTCTAACTTTATGGTTAGTAAAGTATCAGCTAGGCGCAGTACCCAGCTGAATTCCAAATATGTTGCTATGTGTATCTTATTTTCTCAGTGGAAGGAATGAAGATTGTATTGAAAAGACAATGTCTTCCAGAACATAACTTCTGAGATGGACACCCAGTTCTGGAGAGTCTCATGGGGGTTGAGTCATCGGGTAGCAGCCATTAAGACTAATAGAGATGGGAGGTAAAATAGATAGCCAGAATGATTAGGGACTAATAAGAACACTGTTTAAAGAAAGATTAAAACCACATAACTCATCTTACAACTTTGTCAAAGCAGCTTGAAGCAGGAAGAAGAGTAACAATAAGACAGTGGTAGGGTGAATACTGAGTGCAAATAAGTGCTGCACTTAACTCTGGACACACTCTCAGTTTCAATGTTATAAAAGTACATTATCTTAAATAATAAGAGAATCCCAAAGCTGCAACATCCAAAAGCTCCTTTTGGAGGTGGAAGGTAATGTCAAAGGAGTATATGAATAGGTTTGGTTAAAATATTTATGTGCACATTATGAACCATTCAGACTTAAAATTGAAACTTCTGCCCTCGCAGTCAATGTTTTGCACCAGAATAAACATCTTTAATTGAATTCTCCTCAACCATTAATAAACAGAAACATTGATGTACACTTAGAAATAGAAAGAAACCTTGTATCACATGCACATAGGCAAATATTCACACACCGACATATGTCAAACATGTTGGAGGGGAGGTATGCCAGAAAAGGGTACGGGAGTGAGTTATTGTGGGGGAGAGATATAAATAAGACAGTGAAAGAAGGGTTTATATGGGGAATCTGAGAAATATAAAATATAAACAGAAAGAAGCCTGAGGAATTAGTAAATTAAACTTAGATAATTTTCAGATACCAGGTATGTCCATAAGAATTATGAGTCAGAAGAAATGCTGTCAGAAGAGATAAGATGCTAAATAGTTTATGTAGCCCCAAGGATAGCTGTAAGCCATCATCAACATGAACATTCAGAAATAAGGTAATAGCACTCTAAAATTTATTAATTCGATTATAAAAAGAAAGTATGCAAAAGTGTAAGAAAAAATGTTGAACTGTTAATCATCCCCTAAAAGGAGAAGAAAGGAAATGAAAGCATTCAGAGACTTAACAAATTGTTATTTTTGAATATTTTTATTTTGAAAAAGTTTGTGTAAATGTCATGTCTTGGGTTTGTTTTCAGGTTTCATAATGTTTTCTTGTCAAAAAAAGTCATTATTTGGGCTTTTATTTTTATAATTGGTAACCATGGTTTTAATTCTTCTGAGTTCATGAAATATGAAAATGTCTTTGTAACGTGTGAAACTTATATGAACCCCCCAACTGAAGGGAAAATTTATATATATATATATATGTTTTTTTTTTTTCATAAAATGAAGTACATAGATCTCAAAGTGAGCATCCTGAGCACCTGCACCAATAAAGAACTTAAATGATTACTCACGCAGCAGCCTGGCTAGTTATAAATTAGTTCCATAGAGAAGGACTTATTCATGTTTTGACAACATTATCCACAATTTCATCTCCTATGATGCACAGAAAAAATCATTTAGTGTACAGTCCTAGAATTGTAGCTACTTAATGCATAATTGTAGGATTGTAGTGCCCATTCACATACTGACACTTCAACTCCTACGTGAAAGTGTGTTCCACACTCATACTCTGATTCCTAACCTTTCCTCTAGTGAGAGGAAGACTTTAACTCTACACAGTCATTAAAAGAAAAATTTTAGGCCCAGTACTGTGTTGTAGTAAGTTAAGCATTTGCCTCCAGGACCCACATCCCATATGGGCACTTGTTCCTGTCCCGGCTGCTCCTCTTCAGATCCAGCTCTCTGGTATGGTCTGAGAAAGCAGTAGAAGATGGCCCAAGAACTTGGGCCCCTGTTTCCACGTGGGAGACCCAGAAGTTCTTGGCTCCAGGCTTCGGGTCGGCCCAGTTGCAGCCACTTGGGGAGTGAACCAACAAATGGAAGACCTTTCTCTCTGTCTGTAGTTCTGCCTCTCAATAAATAAAAATAAATAAAATCTTCTTTTTTAAATGGCAATGACATGACTAACAATGAAGGCTCCCCTGCAAATCCCAACTGAGGAGAACTAGGGTTTATGGTGCAAAATCCATAACCTACAGCTCCTCCTTAAATCAGGATCATTAAGAATTGTGGTGAAAATATGTAAAGTCTTCCTTCGGTCCCAGTTTAGAAGAGTTAGGATAATGATTGAAGAGTTCTGCTCCTATCTTTATTCCTAATTTCTCAGTTAAGAATACAAGAATTCAGACATGTATCAATGGAGTGTTCATATAACATTTTATTCACAGTATTAGTACTTGTTAATAATTACTATCATTTTATCATTAAAAGTAATGCAAGTATTGTAGTGAACATAGGATTAAGTTATTGGTATTATATGTGTATTTGGTTTTTGTTTTTTTTGTGTGGTTTTTTTTTTTTTTTTTTTTTTTTTGACAGGCAGAGTGGACAGTGAGGGAGAGAGACAGAAAGGTCTTCCTTTTCCATTGGTTCACCCCCTAATGGCTGCTGCGGTCGGTGCGCTGCAGCCGGTGCACTGCGCTGATCTGAAGCCAGGAGCCAGGTGCTTCTCTTGCTCTCCCATGCAGGTGCAAGGCCCAAGGACTTGGGCCATCTTCCACTGCACTCCTGGGCCACAGCAGAGAGCCAGACTGGAATTGAGAGTAGTTGATGTATGAAATCTGGCCCCTGTGGGTATTCGTTTGCTTACCAGAGTCAGGTTTTTCTGCTTGGCTAATGAGGGGCACCCGCTTTACATATGCAAAATGGCGCGCACCTCTTTACTTATGTAAAATGGCGCCTGCCCTTTGTCTTGCTCGGCTTTGTAAGGTGAGTGGAGAGAGAGGCTAAATGTCAGTGCCGGTTCCCCTTATTTATTCGATTTTTTTCTTTCCTCTAGCCAGCCTGGTGAACTTTCCCCAATAGGGTTTCAGGCCTCATTCTCTGCAGGCTCTTTCTGCCTTTCCCCGCCAATGTCTTGGGTTACCGAAAGGTTTTTTTCTCACCTCCCCTTCCAGCACTGGTGCGCAGACTCTGCAGCTCCGGCGGGTCCGGCGAGTCCGGCGGGTCCCGTGGCTCGGCTTCCACGCAGTGGGCGACCCTGCTCTCCCCGTAGGTCCTCCGAGTCACAGCCACTAGATCTGGAAGAGTTTCCTCTGCAATTTTTCCCTGATCCTTTTCCTGAGGCTACCGTAACTCCACTTTTATTAAACTATCTTTTCCCAGACTATCGGTGCGCGCCCTCACTATTCCGCCATCTTGGCTCCGCCCCCCTGGAAGAGGAGCAACCGGGACAGACTCCGGCACCCCGACCAGGACTAGAACCCAGAGTGCCAGTGCTGCAGGCAGAGGATTAGCCTATTGAGCCGTGGCGCTGGCCTGTATTTGGTTTTTAGCGATTGTTGCTATTACTTTTCTTTGCTCACAATATAGGCATAACAAATATTTTATCTTTAATAGGAGTAAGAGATTGGAAAAGAAACTAAGGAAAACTAAAGGAAAAAAAAATTCATAGATTTCTCTTTTTCCAGAGAGACCAGCTCTGCATTTGGATAAAAATGTGGTATGTCATGCTTTGAAAGGCAGATATGATTTAAGTAGAGAGTGTATGACACATGCATTCTTGTCTCAATCTCTTTATCTCTTTATTTGCATCTAATGTGTCAAATTATCAAGGAACTTTTCAGGGAAAGAATAGAATGTGTGAATCAAATAAGCACTTGAAAACATTCATCTTTCATAAATTGCCATAAGGAATGGAGATAAGATACAGGAAAGGCTAATAGATGACTAGGTCTATAGCCCTTGTCTCTTCCATTGAAGAATAGTGTTTGTTTGTTTGTTTTCTCTTCATATTATTTGTTTAATTATTACTAAGTGCAGGGGTAACTATATGATCATTAAGTAAACTGAAAATAGATCTTTAGAAAAATTAATAATGGGAATGTGAGTGAGAAGAGGAGGAAGTGTTGGAGTGTGGGCAAGAGGAAAGGTATGGGGGGGAGTGTCACTATGTACCTAAATCTGTATATATGAAATATGAAGTTTGCATAACTTAAATAAAATTTAAAATAAAGGAAATATAATAGTAAGCATGAGAAACTTTAAAAATAAAATAAAATAAAAAGTTTCTGCTGACGGAATGACATCTTTGATCTTGGCATTGTTTTTATGTCTCTTCAGGTTCCAGATGAGATGTGCTATCTCAACATGCAGCTTCCGGGGACAGAACTTTAAGTATAAAACTTAAAAGTTGATACTTATGAAAAGATATCCTATATCTCCAAAAGGAAGCTACTAATTTTCAGAAGCATAGGATGAATGAATAATAATAGGAGTATGAGTCACAGTTGATCTGGGTATTACTGACAAACTGAAATACTTTAACATGGTTATGTAAAAATACTAAAATATGGTAGCCAGAACTAAATTGGTGTATTGATATAAGTGAAAACATGTAAAAACAAGTAAAAACTTGTTTATCTGAAACAACATAGATTTTTCTCTTTCTCTCTAACAAAAGGTTTTTAATCATCACTGCTTTAGAATGCTTCTCATTTCTCTTTGTCAGAAATTTTTTCAAAGAAATAATTACGTAAGGACAATTTTAATGAAAGGGGGATTAATTCCAAGTAGATTTAAAACCACTATACTGATGAGATAGTTAACTGTAAATGTTAGATAAATATTTAATTGCTTTTAATAAATCTTACCTTAAAAATCTTGGTTAAAAACAAGAATCTATATTTCACTCAGTGAAAATAAGAAGTATATAATTTTACAGCTAAAAATAAATACATGAACTTCCAAAAAAGAAATATCTTTTATTTAAAGATATCACTGCCTATTTTTAAAAACTCAAAACATAATTTTAAAAAATTACTGAAATCAATAAAGAAGTATATCACAACTGCTATCTAATAGAGAATGTATAAAATTCAATTGCTGTGGTACATAACAAAAATGAGCCATTAGATTTTATAAATTAAAAAAGTACAATAGAAACAAGAAAACGAAACCTCTAAGCATAAATTATGAAGTGTTTCTATGCAGAGAACTATGAAATAGATACAAATCTATTGCACTTTTATATACCAGTAGTGAACTAACTGATAAGTAAATCATAAAGGCAGTCTCATTCACAATAGCTATCACCAGAAAAGAAATATTTTGGAATTCATTTAGTTAAGGTACGAGGGACCTCTACAATGGAAAGGATCACAGAGTGATTCAATGAGCAATTTTGTGACCATCAGGAAAACCATGAGGGAAATAAATTAGAAATTCTTAGTATTAATCTAAATATTTTGTCTAGTGAGATCATTCTTGACTTCTAAAAGAAATTGTATATGGAAGTAAGTAGTCTCAGTTGGCTTTGTTAGCAGAATAGAAAAAAAAAAAAAAGGCAAACCACACTGTCTAACTTATTTTAATGTCTTTATTTTAGAAATAGGCCTTTAATCTTTTTTTCCTCCACTTCATTATCATATGTCCGGACTTTCTTCTTTAAGTAATCCTCCCTGCATTCATTTCTAGTAAAGTTAAATGTTGATTATCACAAACAAAATGTACTAACAGTCCTCCAAAAGCAGAGTAATCCAAAGACTCCTGTCCAAGGAATCAGGTAAGGGAGTGTTCTTAAAAGGGTAGGGAGGCCGGCCCTGCAGCTCACTAGGCTAATCCTCCACCTGCAGCACCAGCACTCCGGGTTCTAGTCCTGGTCGGGGCGCCGGAGTCTGTCCCGGTTGCTCCTCTTCCAGTCCAGCTCTCTGCTGTGGCCCGGGAGTGCAGTGGAAGATGGCCCAAGTCCTTGGGCCTTGCACCTGCATGGGAGAGCAGAAGCACCTGGCTCCTGGCTTTGGATCAGCGTGGTGCACCGGCTGCAGCGCACCGGCCGCAGGAGCCATTAGGGGGTGAACCAACGGAAAAGGAAGACCTCTCTTTTTCACTGTCCACTCTGCCTCTAAAAAAAAAAAAAAAAAAAAAAGGCAAGGAAATAGCTGGACACAGAAGTAAAAGTCCTTTAACCAAAAATAGTCCTGATCCCACAGGGAGCCCTAGTTAAATTTCACCATGAAACAGATTTCTCTCTGTATCTAGGGCGTGCCTGTCCTTTTCACATAAGTAGTTTTGGCTGAGGTCTGAGAAGTGTGGGAGTAAGAGCTAGCCTGCCTGTCTGGAATGGGGTAACTGGGAATGGGGCAGCCAAATCCCTCCTGAGCTAGTAAACAAGGCAGGGACCAGGAAAAGGGCTCCCAAAGATCCAACAAGCATCCTCATCCAGAGTGAAGCTTCCAATTTGTCCATACATTCCACAGGACATCACAAGACCTATGGAGGCAGGATTTTGTGGGATATTGTTCTAAAGTCATCTTTAATCACTTCAGGGTCACATAATCATGAATCATTTTAGCCTTTACAGCAAATTTCCTTCTCCCAATATCCCTCCAGTTTAACACTTACATATATGTCCTTGTATTTTCAATGTGATCTTCTGACAATTTGTAAAATGTAACATTGTATACTGTAATGGCAAAGGATTCTCACACAGTTTTTTGGTGTTAAACTTCCAGTTTACTTAAGACTGGCTGCAGGACTTTCAGTCCATACAATGCCCTTTATGAGCTGGGACATTTTCCACAAGCTGTGCAACAGCACAGTGAGTGAAGTGGTCAAGCATCCACACTTGGTTTCCAAATACACACTTCTCCTCCTGAGAGACAAACATGCTGATACACTACACCACAATGTCAACCTGATGAAAATCTCCAGAATACTAAACTTTCTCTGTTCTCTTCCCAATTAAAGAAAAGCTATGTCAAATTATTATATAACCAATCTCTGAGTCCCAGTTGTGGATCAGCAGTTAAAATCTCTACTACCAATAGGAAACTAACAAATAAAATAATATGCATTTAATCCTTTATTTATCTCCTCCAATATCTGATAGTTCCAGATTTCTTTTTTATAAACCATCTCTCTGTTCTGCAGACATAACTTTAGAAGTTCACTTGTACAATAGTGAGCCACACAATGCCACTAGAGCAGATTGTCACATCACTTCAGAGACCAAGACTGCTGCTTGGGAAGAAAGCATGAAAACATGTCAAATATTCATTTTTCCTTGTCAATTTTCTCCCTTGCTAAGTAAAATAAGTCCCCAGAAAACTAAAATGTACCAATGGATCTCAACCAGGCTTTTTAACACTTCAGCACTTTGAATAAATAATATGATTTCCCACACAGACATTTAGACTATAACTAACAAAATCGCTGCCTTAGTGTATTAAAGGAAAAAAGATATAATATTTTTTTCAGGTTTCCTCCTTTCACAATTTCTTAAGCAGAAAACATTTTAGGATAGTTGAATCCCTCAACAATAACATATAGGGTTTACACAAGTTATTTCTGTTAGACAGTCGCTTAGACTCTATAAATGTTACTACTAATTCCTCTTTTATTATTTATGTATTCATGAGAGAGAGAGAGGGAGAAAGAGAGATCCTATCTGTTGGTTCATTCCCCAAATGCCAATAACGGGTGGGACTTGGACAAGCTGAAGTCAGGAGTAGAGAATTCAGTAATCAAGGTCTCTCATGGGGTGCCATGGACCCAATGACTGGTGCCATCAACTGCTTCCTCTCAAGGTATACATTAGCAGAAAACTAGAATTGGATGCAGGTTTTGAACCTGAGCCCAGGCACTTTGATATAGGATGCAGACATCACTAAACTTCTAAGCCAAACACCCTTTCCTCTGACCAATTGGTGTCTTATTCCAGAGCTCTTGTAATTTAAAAATATACTCCAGTGTCACAAGTTAGGTTTTCAACTCCAGGCATTTTGGTAGATAACTCCAAACTAATATAATATCATAATATAATAAACAATAACTAAAACATAAATGATATTGAATTCTATTCATTTTATAAACATGTATTTCAACTACTAAGTTCACAAAACTTGCAGTCAAAAATCACAAAGACGCAGAGAACATGAGTTGCCCAAGCCTATCTTACTACTAAGTGTCAAGTGGTTCAATAAGAATTTCAAAATATACAAAATAGTACAGAAAAACTCTATACAAAGAAAGCATTTGAGAAAGCCAAACATCTGGGCATCAGGAAGGAGAATTGTGTGGAAAAGGTTTTGACAGCATTAGAAGTTCTAAGATTATACTACTTGTAGGGAAGTAAAAGGTTGTGTCAATATATTGCATCACTAATAATAGAGAAAAAAGCAGGAATTTGATAACTTTTAGTGTCATTGGCATCATATTTTAGACTAGATGTCAAATGGAAGAGATCCAGAATTGAACATACAGATTTCATCAACAATAACAAATATTTGATGACAGTGGAAAATGTTAGGCTTCCTTTTCAAAACCTCTGTTTTAAGATTTAAGTATCTTTATTTATTTACTTAAAAAACAGTTACAGAGAGAAAAGACAGTAGGGAGAGAGAGAAGGGGGAGCGGGAGAGGGAGAGAGAGAGAGAGAGGGAGGGAGAAACCATCTGCTGGTTCATTTCACAAATGGCCCTAAAATCTGGTGTTGGGCCAGGCAAAAACCAGAATCCCTGAGCTCCATCTGGGATGCCAACATAGGTGTTAGGGGCCCAAGAATTTGGGCTATCTTCTGCTGCTTTCTCACACTCATTAGCAAGGAGCTACATTGGAAGGGGGTCAACCTGGACTTGTATATGCACTCCAATATGGAGTGCTGCCATCACAGGCAGTCGCTTATCCCATTTTGCCACAACTTTGGCCTCTTTTTCAATACCTCTCACCTAATATCCAGAGTGGGGGGCAAAACCACCCATCAGAACTAACTGATTTATATTCCATCTAAATAGCATAAGCTTTATTTTTTTATTATTCATTTGGAGCTACACATCTGGTCTGATAGATCTGAAATTGGCTTCTAAGAACTGAGGGAGAATTTAAAGGATAATCTATTTCCCAAATTAATGTTTACCCAGGATTTATCACTAATTCCTATGCTTTTTTTTTAATTTACAGCTTTGTATTCTTTGTTCCACCTGCACAAAATGGTACCTTGTAAACAAATTCAAATGATTTTAGGATTGAAGATGACTCTTCACAAGAGATCACCTGGAATGGCATTTTAGATAAGCCTAATGTGATTTGTCTACCTTTGATGCAATAAGATAGTCTTGCCACATTGTCTACATTGTTACATTAAGTTATTTCTTACAGAAAATACTTGTATTTCAGACGCTGTTACAGCATGTGCTACTAAAAACCAAATGAGTTTCACTTATATCCAATCCACCGCAAGGAAGAAAAATTAATCAGATCTTCCTAAGTACAACTTGGTCACAAAGGTATTGATTTTTGTTGCTCTTAGCCTTTAGTATGCTGGCTGCTACACAATCCCAATGATATCCTTGATCCAAATCAACTGTTGGAATCCCATTCCAAGTCATTACAGCCCAAGTATAATTTAATTTTCTCTAGACATGGGTAAGTTCAAGTCCAGGGAACAGGTTATTAATACACAACTGGCCTAGACTCTCAATCCAAACAATGAGTTCTTAGTTGATTCACAGCTGGACAATACTGTTTCTTATTTATGCATGCTTTAGAAGTGAAGCTCTGCTCTTAAAATAGCAGGTAAACTACAACTGAGAAAGAAAAAAAGAATTGAAATACATTATTGATACTTTATTAGCAATATGTAGGCATAAGCAATGCATTAGTTATATACATGGGAAATTGGTGAGTTGAAATTATCAACTTGATGAATAAGATATGAAGGAGAGGCTGTTTTCAGCTGTATTTTTAGGGTAACTTTTATCTGCTTTAGGATTTAAACTATGTAAACTATAGAAAAACATTAAGATGACTTACATGTTCAGAAATTTCATTTTAAGAGGAAGAAACAAACATAATGTTAACTGGAGGAACCAAAATAGGAAACAGCTTAAGATAAATGTATTGAGTGAGAAGCACTGTACACATATGTGATAGTGTATACAAAAAATACTCATAGTAACTGATTTTACCTCCTTTCCAGACACAAAAGGATTTTTAGTGTAGTATGAAGTAGATAATCTTGGATTTTTCTAGGAATACAGAGTAAAAAAATGAACCCCTGAATCTTTGTCTTGAGTGTCATTTATTTTATATTCTTTAATTACCCTACAACATATATATATATGTGTGTGTGTGTGTGTGTGTGTGTATCAAGTGTCCGTGACCATTCTATGTGTTATCCTTTGAAGATCACATCATATGCGGAAATAATCTAGACTAGCAATGCCATTTCTTCTGTTGTGACCAAGATACAGGAACAAAGAAGCATTGACAACCAGCTTTGCTCCATCAATGAAATATATTATTTTTTTCACAAAAATTCATGGCTTATACCATCTGTTAAGTAAAGGGGATTAAGTGATGGGCATAATATATGAGGTATATGACATAATATAGACTTTATATAAGCTGAGAAGATAGCAAGGAAAATTCTCACCAATATTTTACATAGAAATTATCATAACATAAATACAGTAGGAAAATAAAATTAATAGCAGGAACTAATCTTATTATGGAGCAGAATAGAGTTTTATAGACTATTGAGACTTAAAGTAGACCTACCCTTTTGTTGCTTCTAGTTCTTGACATATTCTATTCATGAGTAATACTGAATTGTCCATCTCATCTGATGATCTCTTTGTATCAAACATCTAAAGGACATTTAAGGTATTTATTTTCCACAACATCAAAAGTTTTTATTGAAGTCTATTACTTAAAAAACCCTTCATCTATGGTTTATACTTTTATATATGTGTGTATATGCACATGTATACATTTATATAGATATAGATACAGATATATATCACTATGTATATAAGATCAAATCTGGTATAAGACTTTGAAAAGCAAAACTAACATAATCAATCAAAACTGATATATTTTCATATTGGATCCAGAAATCTGAATGAACTTTTTAAAAACTTAAGAAATAAAATACATGTCATAAGCATTTGCATTAATCAATTATTTAAATTTCAAATTACTGCAAAATATTCATATAGCTCTAGCATAAGAACAGAAAAAGAACAAATATAAAGCATATAGAGAATGAAAATTTCTCAGGAATAATAAAATATGAAAATAGAGACTGTTTCCTCAAAGTTGTAACATCTTTGATTTTAGAATTTTGGAATGACTCTTCTTCCATAAATGATTAATTTTCACTCACAAAAGCTCTATGGAATCACTCATCATTTTGATGAGCTATTAGGTGAAATTGTTATTTACTTCACTAGTGCAGTCAATCAGTAACGTTCATTCCTTAACCAAGTCATAACTAACACATTACCATTTCCATACAATGATTAATCAGCAGATACTCTACTATTATGTCTGAATACCATGAGCTAAATTGTGCTAAATTATGATGCACATTAATAAAGCAGAACTCTCCAGAGATTGTTGATATACAACAGTTGTAATTCTGCTTTTACTGATCATACATTAAATTGTATTAATGTGAGAAAAACCCTTTGAATAAGTAAATGAAGACTTACTCTGCTTGAATAACCTCAGTTTATAAATTGATGTATTAACATAGCTGTGAGTCACTGCCTGTCTTCCCCAAATCGACTATTGTGATGGAGGTACAATGTTCTCACTTTATATTCTACTGCCCTCTGGCTGATAAAACTTGTTGCCAAGAACAAGAGATTAGTTAACATTCAACATATGTTAATTAATGTCCTTTATTAAAATGTGTTATTATTGCCTTTAATTCATTCTTAATACTTAATTCATTGCTGTAGGGGATATAATAAAACCATTAGGGCTTTCCAAACAGTCATCAAAACCTCACACAGCTGAATAAGATTTTAAATATTAGGATTCTTCCATTCACTTGCTGCTGCTTCAAATAATTATTTTTTCTCAATATGTGGCAAAGTATAATTTTAAAAATTATTTCAAGAAAATGCATTTTCAAAATGTCTGCGTGGTTTATGCTAGGAGACCTAATTGAATATGTCTGAAATTTTGGGGGTTAAAAAAGAGATTAAAACTTGTAAATATGTGATAACTGGTAAAGTCATTTAAGTTAGTGATAGAGACACAAGCACAGAGTAGAACTCTGTAGTTCACTCTTTTTAAGTAGTTTATTCCTTAAACAATGCATACTAACTACTGCCTAGAGTAAGCTAGTAACATTTTATTGACATGCAAAATCTATTCAATCAGGTGATTATAGTTAACAAAAGTCTGCCCTGTTAATTCCTAATCCTCTTGCATCAATCAGGGTAGAGCAGGCAATAAATAACCCCCAAACATGTGTTATTTCTGGTTTATACAACTTCTGATGCATGTTAGACAATACTTTGAGCAAGAGTCCTCTATCAAAAATCCTGCTTCCATCAGGATATCAGAAGTTGCCACCATGCCATTTGTCATCTCAATGTGTGTGCTTCAAGTTGTTGGAAAAAGGAAGACAGAACACGAAGAACATACAGATTTTGATGTCTTGTACACAACATTATACATCATTTCCAATAACTCATTATCTAGAAACACATGTTTTACCAAACCAACTTCAAGGAGGACTAGTGGGTTTGGGCTAGAAAACACAAAGTTGCAATGGGGCAGGAAGAATAAGTTCTAGAAATCTAATCTATTGCACAGCATAGTAATTATAGTTCATAATAATGTATTCCACATAGGAAATTTGCTGAAAAGATCTTTAATGGTTCTACCACACAAGCTAATAAATTGATTTAATCATTTCATGATGGATGCACATAACAAAGCATCACCTCACATCACACTTATCTGATCAGTTTTATTCATCATTGTACCTTAATAAAACGGAGATGAGTAAAAGTAATAGTTTATGAACTCAATAAAATCCCTTAAGAAATTTAAGAAGCAAATAGTACATGTCACAAGAAATGCCAACTAGCAATAGCATAGCCAGCAAACTCTGGAATCAAGAATTCAACTGAATTAAAAGCATAGATATCTATTAGAAACTACTAGAAAGAAAATAATACTCAGACAAAAAAGAAGAACTAGTAGGAAGCCAATTGGGAAATCCCATTAAATAGCAAAGCAACTTTGAAGATTCATTTCCTCTTCATCTTTCATTCAACTGGAATTTAAAGAATTTCTGTACACAAGCCATGATACTAGTCCCTGCCATATTGAAGGGGATTTAGCTCTTCTACTCATGCAAATGTTTAAATCCCAAATTTATGAGTTTATGTGTTAATACTGAAGATTTGATCCAATTATGGTGTCCTAATGGGGTCTTTGGGAAGTAAATGAACTGTATTTAGTTGCTCAGGTACAATCTCCATGACCAAATTATGTGACTGCATAAGAACAGAAACCCAGATACAAATGAAGATCATATTCCTGTCTCTGCTTCCTGGACTTCCAGATGGCCCTTCCTCTACAGGAAGTCTGCCATTCAGAACCCTCATCAGGTGCAAGTTCAGCAGACTACCTGACCTTTTACTATGAACCTTCAAAACTATGAGCCAAAATGAAGCTTCTTCCTTTATAAATGACCTCTCTCAACTATTATAATGATGAAAAGCTAACTAATCCAGATTTCATACATTTAAAGATATACCTGACTTCAAGCAGCTCACATCTTGATTTAAGAGACGTATATGTGAAAAAAGATTCATTTACAGCAATGAAGTAAATGCAATGATACAGTTACATTCCATGGGATATGGTGGCAGAAAAGAGGGACATCTTTTCCAGCTGGAGAATATCATACATGGAAGACTTCTCACAGGTAATGCTGGGACTCAGAAGAAATATGCAATGCCTATTGGTTAGTGAGTCAGGGATCTGAGTTTCAGTATATTTTCAAAGGGAGCATCATGAATTAAATGAATGAACCAGGAAACGTCACATCATGCGGTGGTAACAGATATCATCACGGTATTGCTCAATAATACACTGTCTGGCAACTAAACGATGAATTATGAGAGAAGTAGCCAAGGGCAAGTTCATGGAGGGACACCATTATTCTGCAGTCTGTTTAGACATTGTTAAATTAGGTATATCATTGATGACCATAAGGAGTCACTAACCATCCATATTTAGGCTTAGAAGCCTCACTATAGAGTAAATGGGAAGACAGATTTAATGGGAACATATCAGAGGCAGAAATACTCCTAAAGAGAAGACATTGGCTTTTATTCCAAGAATAATTTAAAGGGTGTTCAGAGGACTTAAAGCTCACAAATGAGCAAAACAGTGAATTACAAGAAACTTATGTAGGAGGCCAAAAGAGAATATCACAAACCAACAAAAACAAATCAGCATATTCCTCCCGTGTTTAGAAATGAATGAATCCCTCAACTAGTGAATGAAAAATAGCTCACCCAGAAAATACATGGGGGAAATATTGTTAACCAAGGGGAATTATTTTCTTTATAGTAAAGCTTCTTGGAAACTTCACTGTCTATATTAAAGCCTTCCAAGAGGCACAGAGTATATCACGACCCAAGACAGCTCAATTACAGTGGAATTCACATTGTTCAATATTATTATTCACCCAGCTGAACACACTGTGATGCCCTGAGTGATGTTTGCCTGCTTCCTCTCTTTCATAACAGTAGCTGTGGAATCACAAAGTTCCAATCATTTTTAACACAGAAATTTCTTAACAGACTCCACTTTCTATTCTAATTACTCTATCATTGTTCATGGACTTCCAGCCTTACAACCAGCCTTGCCTCATTTCAACCCTGCAGGCAGGCCTACGTTTGGTGTTACCCACACATTTTTAATAACATTTTGATCTGCTTCCAAACAGCATATTGCAAATTCTCTCGAAACTTTCTAGAGAAAACAATATAGCAAGCATTAAGATTTCCAAATGCCTAGGTTTTTGATTCCTAAAAGCAGAAAGTATAGAAATTCCTGATTCGAGGGAAATATTGATGAATTTTAGCGAAGCTCTCTGAACCTAACACTAGATAAAAAATCACTGCTAGTTTCAAAATAAGGCTCAACATAAAATTTTAAAGTAATAAATGAAAAGTATTATATTAACATTTTCCTCATAAAAGGAATTACCATTATTATTTTGCATGTGCACCTGCATTATAGATTCGCTTTACTGTTAAAATATAATATGGTCAAGAAATCTTTAAAACTTCCTATTGTAAATTATTTCTTTGGATAAACAGAACACTTCTTTGCATGTCCTGCCATGTCTTTATAATCAGGTGTCCACCTCCTTCTCCCTTCTATTTTCCACTAAGCTTACTCTGGCTTCTGCATCCCAAGATGAAACATGAGAGAACTTTCTTTGACATGTCCCAGTTGAATAAACTTCAAGAGAACACTGCTCCAACTAAGTCTTACAACATTAAGCAATAAAATTCATAAAAATGTTGTCAAAACCCCATATGTGTGAGTTAATCAAAGACTCCATTCCTGCTAAGGGAATTGGCTTGGTAAAGCATACTTTTCTCCAAATTAATCCTTCTTCAAGTTTTCATTTGCAAAATCCGGATATACTTCAGAATTTCCCTCAGTAGATAGCACTGTAATTGCTTCACCCACTAGTTTTTAGTTAAGCCAGAGAAAGTCAAAGTCATTAATTACACAATTGTAAACAGAACAATATATTTAAATGTTTAGTTTTTTTGAATCACCTATTTGGTTTCTATCCATACACTGGTACTTGAAAAGCATCTAACACAGTATCATGAGATGCTTCTGTTCCATGTGTAATGAATTGTTTAACAAGTAATAATGAATAAATCTTATTAACATGTACCAACAAAAGATATATAAGCAGACATACACAATTTATTTTATAAAATGACAGCACATGTATGTAATCCTCTTTGGCTCACTAATATCATTTGAGTTCTAAATAAAATACATTGTAGTTTCTACTTAGTTTTATATGCTTTGAAATTTTTTGGACTCACATACAAAAATTTACCAATTTTATAATTATTGTAATTAAAATGAAAACGCATAAAATAAGAATATTATCTCAATATATTTTCCTCTATTTGCGATTAAATTGAGAGAAAGGTGTCTTCCATCTGTTGGTTAACTCCCCAAATGGCTCAATGGCCGGAGCTCTCACAAGGGTGCAAGGACCCAACACTTGGGCCGTGTTCTACTGCTTTCCTAGGCCATAGCAGAGAGCTGGATCAGAAGTGGAGCAGCCAGGACTCTTTTTTTTTTAATATTTTATTTATTTATTTGAGAAGTAGAGTTACAGACAGTGAGATGGAGAGAATGAGAGAAAGGCCTTCCTTCCGTTGGCTCACTCCCCAGTTGGTCAAAACAGCTGGAGCTGAGCCAATCCAAAGCCAGGAGCCAAGAGCCTCTTCCTGGTCTTCCATGCGGGTGCAGGGGCCCAAGCACTTGGGACATCTTCTACTGCTATCCCAGGCCATAGCAGAAAGCTGGATTGGAAGAGCAGCAGCCGGAACTCGAACCAGCATCCATATGGGATGCCCACCCTGCAGGAAGCAAGTTTATGCACTATGCCACAATGTTGGTCCTCAACTTGGTCCTTTCAACACCTTCCCACTTTATCAAGGAATACAATCTACAAATTATGCTGTTTCTCTATTTGTCTTCAAATGTTAACATTGATCAATCATGTCAGTTTGAACATACTCAGATACTAACCAGAATGAAGAACAGCTGACACATGTTTTAAAAACTTATTTTTACCTCTACTGATACTTGGTCAAGATTAAGCATCCTTCCTGGAAAATAAAGGATCTCCAGTTTCTAGTTTCAAGTTTTTGATGAATATATATTTTAATGTAAGGAGAAATGTTCACTTTAGGCCAAAATTGAGTATACAACCAGAATCACACATGCCCCCCTCAAAGATTCATTTACTTATTTGAAAGTCAGAGTTACAGGAAGAGAAGGACAGACAGAAAGAGAGATCTGTGAGCTGCTGATTCAATCCCCAGGTGGCTGCAGTGGTCAGAGCTGGAAAAGGTCAAGGTAAGGAGCCAGGAGCTGCTTCCAGGTCTCACACATGGTTAGCAGGGGCTCAAGCACTTGAGCCATCTTCCACTGTTTTTCCTAGGCAAGCAGGGAGCTGGATCAAAAGTGGAGCAGCTGGGACTTGAACAGGTGCCCATATGGAATGCCAGTACTGAAGGCAGCAGCTTCATCTTCTATGCCATAATGCCTTTTCTTATGCTTCGAGTTTGTGGTTCATATTGACTGCTTCTATAACTTTGATGCAAAATTCTAAATTGGAAATATCAAGCTTCATTTTTGTGGCCTAACAAATAAAGTAATTTGAAAATAAATGCGGGCCGGCGCCGCGGCTCAATAGGCTAATCCTCCGCCTAGCGGCGCCGGCACACCGGGTTCTAGTCCCGGTCGGGGCGCTGGATTCTGTCCCGGTTGCCCCTCTTCCAGGCCAGCCCTCTGCTGTGGCCAGGGAGTGCAGTGGAGGATGGCCCAGGTGCTTGGGCCCTGCACCCCATGGGAGACCAGGAAAAGCACCTGGCTCCTGGCTCCTGCCATCGGATCAGCGCGGTGCGCCGGCTGCAGCGCGCCGGCCGCGGCGGCCATTGGAGGGTGAACCAACGGCAAAGGAAGACCTTTCTCTCTGTCTCTCTCTCTCACTGTCCACTCTGCCTGTCAAAAAAAAAAAAAAAAAAAAAAAGAAAATAAATGCTATAACCACATCTTTAGAAAGAACTCCTTGCATAGGGCTCATAACACCAAGTAGATTTAAACAGAGCAGCTCGTTCCTAGGTGGAATCCCTGGGGTCCTGTAGATAGATCTGTCCCAAGTGGTTGTGGGAGTTCCCTTTTATTGTTTCTGACAAGCATTAAAGTATGGTCGCAGGTGCCAAAGATAATGTAAAAACAAGAAACACTCAAATTCTGGCTGTCATTTTGATTATATTTGCATAGACATTGAAATAAAATATAATTGCAATTTTCAAAAATGTGACATCTGAAACCTACTTCTAAAAACATTTTTGCAATGGTCACATTGTCTGTGTCCTACATAACATTGTGACATATATTTAAAGGGATTGATAATTCAATAGCTTTTAGCTTTTCATTTGTTCATTTAGTTGAGTAAGAAAAGCTCAGAAATGACAGGCAATGCATAGTAAGCTCAAAATTGGTACTCAATGAAAAAAGGCTCATTATTATATTGGATGCTTCATTAATTTGGTAGTTTTAGAAATCCTATATATTCCTCCAAAGCTGACTTTAGAATAAAGCAGAAATTATAAGGGATGGGTCATTTGAAGCATTTCTACGATGAAATCACATTTTCTGATTACTTAACTGGCTTGCATTTTGTCACTATTGGCTTGCTTTGCAGTTGTGATAACAAGATGCATTTCTCCTGATGTAATCTTTCATTTCAGTTACAGATTCTTTACTATCTTAATCTAATCATTTTAATATGAGTAAGTTTTACAGCATTGTGGCCATAAGTTCCAGGTCAATTTATTTCTGTTCATTATCTTTCTGTTATCTCTAACTTCAAAATGTTTTTAAAATTTATAAATCTCTGAAATTTTATGCATTTTTGTTTGGGAATCAAAATAATTTGATTACTTCTAATGTTTGATCTATATTTTTCAATGATATTTCAGTGTTCTCAAGTTCTAGCAATTTTTAGTATCTCAAAAAGAGGTAAACCATGAAGAAAAACTGTAATGGAATAAAAAATAATTTTCCTTCCCCCTGAAAAGAATTGTCACATGTGCAAATTTAGGTTTTATAGATTCTAAAATCATTTTTAAAAATCAAGAAGACAAAATCTCAGAGTATATGTTCCAATGTGAAAATTAGAAGCAAGATTTTTACATAGTTTTTGGTGCCAAAATACTTGCTGTTGAATCCATAAAAATCATGTTCTGATGAACACTGTGGTAAGTCTAAATATAGTCTTGCATAAAATGTTTTTTACTCCTATTTCATCCAATTGTGAGACGCTTCCAAACCTTAAAAGTGGGTGATGGGGAGAGTCATCTCTGTTCTAACATCCTCAAATCTATCTACTTTTAAAAGGTCATAAAAATTGGAAACAAAAGATAAATTTATATTGATGCAAAAACACTTGATATTCATGTGGGGAGCAAACCGGACTAGACTGTTACTGGAATTAGGACTTATTCTATGCATCTGCTCTCCCACAATATGGCGCTGGGAGAGAAGTAAACAGCTTCCGCACAGCTGCCTCCAGTTCAACCAATTAACTGTAGGACTTGTTCCTGATTGGAGGAGAGCAGCGTACTCGGCGTGTGGGCAGCCGAGTTGGGATTGGCGGAGGAGGACTATAAAGGAGGAGAGAGACGGCATGCACCGGGAACATCTATGGGGAACATCTAGCTGAAGGAACACCCGTGCAGCCCCCGAGAAAAGCCGGCTGGCGGTGTGCCGCTCCCCTGCGGAAGTGGGGAATGTGGCCAGGGGGAACTGCCCTTCCACGGAGGTGGAAGGGATAGTAGCCAACCCGGGAAGAACCAGCAGCAAACCCGGGGAGGGCCGAGCAGACAGAAAGAACAGCGCAGGGTCCTGTGTCGTTCCTCCACGAAGAGGGGGAGCGACAATTCATGCATATGAAATGCCTTCAAAAATTTCATGAAAATGCATATTATGAAAAAAAAAACATGGATTTCATTTTTTCCAACATATATTATTTCTTAACTCCATTTTTGCCTCATTTTTTAAAATAGCCTTGCAATTCCTTTACTGCTTGAGGACTGTTTTTTTTATTATTATTTTTTATTTATTTGACAGAGTTACATAAGTGAGAGAGAGACAGAGAGAAAGGTCTTCCTTCCGTTGGTTCACCGCTATGGCCAGTGCTGTGCCGATCCGAAGCCAGGAGCCAGGAACCTCCTCCTGGTCTCCCATGCGGGTGCAGGCGCCCAAGCACTTGGGCCATCCTCCACTGCCTTCCCAGGCCACAGCAGAGAGCTGGACTGGAAGATTAGCAACCAGGACATGAACCCGGCACCCATGTGGGATGCCTGCACCACAGGCAGAGGGTTAACCTAATGATCCACAGTGTCGGCCCTAAGGACTGTTTTGACCAGAGTTTCCCACAGATCCTTAACTATCTGAACTTTGTTCTCTTTGGAACTTCTGCCTGGTGCTAGTCAAGGAGCCTGCATCTATTCTACTAGTTGAAACAACCCTGTGTTCATAAATTCTCCAAACTCATTGCTTATGCAATCATTCCTTAAGGACCATGTATCAAAATCCAAGCTACTTTTGACTCTGTGCTCTGTTGTATAAATCTTTTTTTTGAAACAATGAAGACAATATATCTAGCTGAAACTCATGCTTATATCCTATGTAAAGAAAAAGCTCTAACATCCTCTTTGGGACTTGTCCATACACGTGAGTCCCCATGGAGGTGTGTTCCTCAATATAAGAGTAAATATAAACTGTTCAAATAAAAGTGTGTGGCATTGGCAAGCTAAAATGATCCCCATAATAATAATGAGACCTTGGGGCCAGTGCTGTGGTACAGCAGAGTCTGCAGTGCCAACATCCCATGTGGGTGCTGGTTCAAGTCCCGGCTGCTCCACTTCTGATCCAACTCACTGCTAATGGTCTGGGAAAGCAGCTAAGGATGGCCCAAGTGCTTGAGCCCCTGCATTCATCTAGGAGATCCGGATAACACTCCTGGCTCCTGGCTTAGGATTGGCCCAGCTCTGGCTGTTTTGGAAACTTGGGGAGTGAACCAGCAGATGGAAGACCTCTTTCTCTGTCTCTTCCAATCTCTGTAATTTTCCTCTCAAATAAATATATACATCCTTAAAAATAAAAAATAAGATAACATTTTGTCTTCCTTTTCTGATATTGTACTAATTGCGAAAAATCAATAGATAAAAAAAACTATTAGGGACCCTAGCACTCAGTATTTGATGGAGTGCTGTGATGTGACTTCATTGGTAGTTCGTGTGAAGCCAACACCAGATATTTGTAGAAGAAAGAAAAATAACAAGTGTATCAAATATCTTGTCAAACTACTACAAGTAGTTTTACTTTTTGATATTCTGTGTAATATTGGAAACACACACATGGTAGGCTCTTCTGTTGCTTTCTGAAGTGTGATGGATCTTGGGGAAAATCCCATGAGCTGTGAGCTGAATGAGCCACATTTTCCAAGAAACATCACTTTTACCAGAAAGAGTGACTAACAAACTGAACTTGGGAATATCAACAGACATTAAAGAAAATGAACAAAATGAGAAATCCATTACGGATATTTGTTTTCAATGACAATATTTGTGCCTCCCAGTGAAAATTAGTTTTAAAAACTTACAACTGATACCATGAGCTTGATAGCTTCCCACATTTAAAGGAAATGTGTCAACATTCGGAACATTTGTATACTCACTAAACTGCTATTTTCTAATGGGCAAGTGCATGATAATCATACAAATGTTAAAGATTCACCCAAAGTGCAATGTAATCCAATAAATTTTAATGCAACAAAGTATGAAAACTTCAGAAATGCAATTTTAGACCACAAATTGCAAAACTAATATTTAAGTAACTACCACATAACACATTTTAGTATAGTATCAAAGACAAATATTCACAATTACCTGGAAAGGCAATCCACATATTCCTCCCATTACCAAATATGCATCTATGTAAGGCTAAACTTTCCTCATACACTTAAAAAAAAAGTAAATCTGGCCTCTTTAGTTAGGATCAAGTGAACATATGGATTTCAAACTGTGCTAGATTACTGCAAACATTAGAGAGGTTGGCAAAAATGCAAAACGGTGCTTCTCTTCATAGTACAATTTTTTTTGCCAATATAGTTTCAATTAAATATTTGTTATCTATGTTAATTTTCTGCTTCCTTATTGCTATATAAGTAACAATAATATGTAATAAAATATAAACAATCTTAAAATATCTACCAATTTTAATTTGCAATGGAGTTAAGATTGAGAAAGGGGAAGGATAAGAGGAAATGTAGGGTGTTTTGGAATGAGAGCTTTAGAATGGAAAAGCATCTGAGACCAAAAACTTTGAGAGCTTTTGGATTAATACATGAAAAAGAAATTGCCCATCACATTTTTAGTACTTAACGTATAAATCTCTTTTCTCTCATTTGGAATACTGAGAAATTTAAATGTAATGCAGATAGCAGAGCAAAAGTCTTAGGGATTATTTTGAAGGGAATTCCAACATAATAGGATCAAAAACTTAAGGGAAATGGTGCTTCTATTATAGCTTCATGTCCTGAGTGACAATTTGACCATTTTTTTTTAAGGAAACTTTGGATCCCTCACATATTTCAGATTATATTCTTAAATGTTTTAAGTATATAAGAGGGAATATACTCATAATCAAATTTCAGTGCTCTAGTATATGTACAAATGTAATATATAAGAAACCATATATATATATATATATACACATATATATATATATATATATATATGTATATGTCAAGGACAAAATGCTAGTGCATTGTAGTTACTAAACAGCCTCTTCAGTCTTTCTTCTACCTACCAGTAGTGGCCCAGTGTATGTGATGATTGCTATATTTGGAGTGTATGTGTTTCTAGGCCTATACTTAAAAAGCTGGGGCCAGCGCCATGGATCACTTGGTTAATCATCCGCCTGAGGTGCTGGCATCCCATATGGGCTCCGGGTTCTAGTCTCGGTTGCTCTTCTTCCAGTCCAGCTCTCTGCTGTGGCCTGGGAAGGCAGTGGAGGATGGCCTAAGTGCTTGGGCGACTGCACCCGCATGGGAGACCAGGAGGAGGTTCCTGGCTCCTGGCTTCAGATCGGCACAGCGCTGGCCGTAGCAGCCATATTGGGGGGTGAACCAACGGAAGGAAGACCTTTCTTTCTGTCTTTCTCTCTCTCACTGTGTAACTCTATCTGTCAAATAAATTTTAAAAAAAATCTGGCCTTCAGTTTGTCATTTCTCTCTCATACGTCTCTCTGTCTCCACTGCTGTAGACAGTAGCCCAACATTTCTCTGACTGCTGTAAAATCCTTTCCATACTTTTCTAACTGACCTATCTCACAGAGTTTTAGTCTTAATTAACTCTCCACCACTAATCAACTGATCCAAATTTTCTTGCTGTCCCTTCTACCTCTGGGGTGTGGCTTCTCAGTCTCCTTTGTGAATTAGCATTCTCCCATTCTTCCTTCAAGGGAATGGCAAATACCAGGTACATACAATTTCTTCATCAAATCAGCATTATTAGACTATTATTATACATCTTATTAATAATATGAAGAGTTGTATGAATCCAAATAGATTTCATAAAGGTTATAAAATTATATTCAAGCATTGCTATTGCTCTATGAGTTTCATATGTTATATAAAGTCATATATGTGAGTTGCAAAAATATTGATGAAAATCATTATAATCTAAATTTTTACACCGTTGCATACTTCAGAGAGCATTTTCCCAACCATTTGATTTAGTATATCTAATAACTAGTAGATAACAAAGTGGCTGTTTGCATTTTCTAATGAAGTTTGGCAGATATAACTGACTCTCACAAAGGCAAAGTTACTAATCCAACTTCGGGTCTCAATCCTTGAAAGAACTAAGGATGAAAAGATCTTAGTTCCTTTCACAATAATGTAGTGTTTACAAAAAAAGAAAACATAAGATGACATTCCATAACTGGTTTTCACGTAAATATTAAAACTTTTAAGAGCTGCAATATAAAACATAACATTACAATTTCACATGAATTGAAGAATTTTTTCTAATTTTTAAATACTTTGCAAAAATTTATTTGAGAGAGAGGGAAGCTAAACAAGGAGGCAGACAGAACAAAAACCTCCCATCTTGGGGTTCACTCCTTAAATGCATGTCCACCACAACTGGGGCTTTGGCCAAGCCAAAGCCAGGAGCCAGGAATTCAATCCAGGTCTCCCACTTGGGTGGCAAAGCCTGAAGTACTTGATCCCTCAAGGGCTGTCTCCCTAGGAGCACATCAGCAGGGAACTGGAATATGAACCAAAGCCAGGATTTGAGCACAGGTACTCTGACTTTGAAGGCAGGTATCACAAACATCTTTGACTGCTGCATTAAACACCCATCCTCTAAAAGGTTTTCTTTTCAATTTTTTTTTGTTAACTTTATTGATTATACTTGGGGATCATAAACTGTCACAATTCCTGAAAAACATGATGAGGTAAATATTTTGAAAAAGATATTTTATCCAATGGATTTGTGATAAATTATGTTGCAGTTGCATCCCTTTTGTAATGTAATGAAAACAACCCCTTCCTCCCCAAAACAAACAATGCTAGCAGCAAATATCAGAGCTAGTCCAACTGAGGGGTAGTCAACATAATGCCTGGCCATTACCTCAAAATTGTGAACATGATTAAAAGCAGGGAAATTAGAAGCATTCTCACAGCAAAGAGAAACTTAAGAAGCCCACTCTACTAAAGGCAGAGTGGTGTTCCACTGAGATCCTGTAGCAAGCATCGGTCAATAAGTAAAAATGAGGAGATCAGAATTAAAATACTTGCTTCAGTGAATAAAAATACATCAATATTGATTCATTAATTGTGATAAATATACTACAATAAATTGTTAATATTATGAGAAACTGAGTTTGAACTTTGTAGGAAGTCTTGTACTATCTTTGTAAACATTCTGTTAATCTAAAACTGATCTAAAATTATAAATTTTACTTAAAAATATTAAGCCTACCCTAGTAGAAATACAGTTATGTTAACACAGAAATCCCCAAAAGAGTAATAGTTTATAATAATTTTATTTGTAATTGACCCAACTTGAAGCATCCTGAGTGACACTTAAGAAATTATAAACTCTGATAATTCATAAGATAAATTATTACCCAGTAATTATAAGAAATGAGACATTGATAATCATAAGAATGAATGAAACCCAAATGTGGTACGCCTAGCAGAAGAAGGTATATTGGAAAGACTACAGAGTGTGTTTCTATTTATTTGAAATTCTTGCAAAGACAAAATTATTGGGGTATAAAGCAGACTAACTGTTGCCAGATATTAAAGGCAGAGGTCAATTAAAGCTATGAACTGAAATTGTAGAATTTTTGTGAAATAATTGAGCATTAGATGTATTCCTATACATATCTATATATGTAATTTGACGGAGATACGAAAATTCTAAATCCATTTGGCTTTTTGGTTTGTACCATGTCAAATAAAAAGATGTTTTAAAATACTGATGTAGTAAGCTTATGTATCAGGTAAAGTCTAGTCACAAAGACAACAGAACCCACATAAAATATTTCAGTAGAGTATAACAGCTGTAGAGGAGTGGAAAACCTGGAAGAGTGAAAAGCGGATGGGGAGGACCAACATTAAGCACTTGCATGAAGCTGACACCAGCTCTAGGGAGTAGTGGGGTTGTTTAAGCAATGGATCCAGGGCTTCCGATGGAAACAAGAACCAAGCTGAGACCCAGTAGCTTTGGAAACTCCCCCTTAAGCAGAGCAAGAGATGGGTGCTTCTCCCATCCTCTCACCCCACAAACTTCTTGCAGTCCCTTCATTATCTGGTTGGCAGGAAAGTTCATGGTTAAAGGGAAAGATGGATCTTATAGCTAACAATCAAAGGTTGGCACAGGGACAATAAAAGGAAACAAATTACAATGTAATAATGACATTGGAAGTTCTATTGCAGTAGAGACAGGAGTGTGTTCAGATATCCCCAGAGGCAGGTTATTTGTAACAGTCTCAAATTAATGTCCTGTAATTACCAGGCCCATGGTTATTTCATTTTCCTAAAGTGCTATTGCTATAAATAAATAGCATAATTAAATTAGATCAAATTTTAAAGAGCTTGATTACATTTATGAAATATCAACTCTGTATTTAACTTGAAAGCAAAATTCAATGTCACTCAAAAATCCAGGTGAACTTAATTGTGGGGAAAAGATGTAAGTTTGTATTCATACACTAAGGATATGTTGGTACTTGAGGTTGTGTTTATGTGAAAGTATCTAGAGCAAGGTTGATAATGATAACCATGAAACTTCTAATAAAGGCAGACAAAAACAATCACACAATGCTTGTGTATATTATTTTATTTTATTTTTAGAGAGATTCAGAGAATACTAAATTTCATCTAAAAAGGGCATCACCCTTAGATTGATGATTTCTGGTAAGCAGTGCTCACAGTTTTAGAAAAGCAAATCAACATTTACAATAACTGCTCCAATTAAGCTGGTATCTCCTGAAAATAATTATATATGTCTATATATCAAGTAGAATTGCTGTCTGTCACACTTATGTAAAATTTTAACAAACTCAACATGGGCATGCATGTGTACACACAAACACATATACGTTGAGGTTGGTCAACCATACCTAAGTGTGGCACACAGCAATTCTACTGAACACATAGACATATGTGTATGTGTGAATGTAGAATGGTTGAGGGAAGAATATTTTGCCTGCAAGTATATCTGATTTTTTTTTAAAATTTATGGTACAGGTAAGAATTATTCTGTGTTTGCATAGCCCATGTTCTAAGTTTGGTTAACAATAATGACAAGCAGCCGATTACCTTTCCTCTACCATGAACTGAACAGAAAGTTGAGTTTCCATGAGAAAGGATAACAGTTACAATAACTACAAATGTTAGGGTATTTACCATGATAATTAAGAGCTTTGATCAAGTTAGAAAGGTGGTAACTGGGGAAATGATGTATCATTAGGAGAAAATTGTGAATGTTCTAAATGCTGAGGACTGAGATGAATGAAAGGCATAGGAGATAGGAGGTTCTCTAATCTGCACAAATGGAAAGTCATGAGGATTGGAATAACATGCAGAGGGAAGAACACTTTAGAGGAAAGAGTAAGAGGGAACAGAGAAATGGGGAGAGATACTGGAAAATGCAGATTTACACAGGAGAAAAGGAGGGATTCATTGTGAGGAAAAAAATAACCTGGTTAAAATGTTAAAATGCAGCCCCATAAACCTATACCTATACACACACTTATAACCAGAACAAATGTGTATTCTAAGTTACATAAGTATTTAATTTATTAAACAATAACCAATTGTTGAGTAATAATTCTTTTAAAATGTCAGTTGATCAGTTTTAAATGTGAGAATGATCAATGTAGATTATAAATTTGGATAACAGACTTGTAAAAGATCATTGCCTTTATTGATCATCTACTTAATTTTATTAGTTCCCCTTTAAATTAATGAATAATCATTAACTCTCCATTTGCTTTTCTGTTTATTTTCAATATTTTAAGAATATGGAATAATATAAACAATTCAATAAAAATTCAGATTTAACATTTTTAAACTTTTTAATATTTACTTCAAATGCAAATATATATATCACACATATATAACCTTTTAAAAGGCAGAGATGGCTATATTAATATCACAGGACATAAAATTCATGACCAACATTAAAAATGAGGAAAGAAGTGTATACTATTATATAAACAGAATAATTCTTTAGAGATAGTATTTATAAATATATATAAAATAATATGGCATCCCTATGGTTATCTACATATATATACATATATAAAATTTCACATATATGAGAAAACATGTGTGATATTTTTCTTTCTCAGACAAAATTCATGTTCTACATCTTATAACACTAACCATTATAATTGGGTTTTGAGGCAAAACTGAAAGGAATTATGTATTAGAACAGTCTGTGAATATGTCTGTGTCTTATTAGCTTTGACTTTCATTTATTCCTTTGCAGAAAAAAATTATTAGTTTATTTCTGCTTGAAATGTTAAGATATTAGTGTTGAACAGACAAATATATCATTGAAAAATTGATACCAAAAACTGGATGATTGAAAAATGCATTTTTAGAAAGTCATTGTTTTCTTTATACATAGACTTATGATTCTTAAAAGGTAATAAAGTTGATCAGAAAGAAAGAAAATAATATTTAATAAACTTGAAATTCCTAGCTAGTATCCATATTAATTAACCTATTTCTATATCAAAAGATAAATTTGAAAAAGATAAAAGCTTTGTGTCAGTTTGGAGTATGCTGATTAAGAGAGAAAAAGAATATCCACAGTATAAAAAGGAGATTTGGTAGATCAGCAGGTTCACATAAAGTGGAAAAACACTCTTTCTCATAAAGTATCTTTGTAAGAAGGAAACTGAAGAGTCCCTGATTATTTTAATAATCTTTCATATAAATCCATTTAATAGTTTCCAAATCCAATATTCCATGTTTATTATTGTTGTTTAACTGATTCTTAAAATAAGACTGCAAGTAAAAATGTGAATTTAGTAGAGAAAATGACATTACCAAGGAAATGTCTGAAAGAGGCCATATTGTTGCCTCAATCAAAAATGCAGATTCACTTAATTTTGTTTTGTTTTTCTCTATTTTTTCTGCAAGATATTTTCCTCAACCCACCTTATTCCACTAGTTTGTATTTTGGTGTACAGTTACATGAGAGACGCATGCATGTCTCATAGTATTCTAGCAAGAGATTCCTTCTTGTTGGTTTACAGGATTGACTTTAAAAATGTTAAAATAAAATCCTCCTAAATTTGATATACAATATTTTAGCATTATTTATTTGTTCAACAGGAAAGCTTGAAAGTATACTTTAAATAGAAAGTATCTGCATGGTGACACATTTATTAGGCCATTTCAGAAAGTTAGCTGAAGAGTGGAATTTAAAGATAGTACACATTTTTTAATGAACATTTTGAAATACTTCTGTAGACATAAGAGCAGTTTTCCATGGAGGTAAAAGTGAAGTCTATGCAAAAACTGAAGAGAAGATATTTATTTATTCTAATTGAAAATGAGGGGAAACTACACAAAAGAAGATAAAGTCTAATCTAGCCTTAGAAGATGGCCATGACTTTGAAAGTTAAACATGTGTGAAATCGGGGATGAGATTGTGGTGTAGACAGTAAAGCTGCTGCCTGAGACACCAGCAAACAACATGGGAGCCAGTTTGTATCCTGGCTGCTCAACATTCAATTCAGCCCCTGCTAATGGCCTGGGAAAAGCAGCAGGAGATGGCCAAGTGCTTGGGCCCCTAAGGCCACAGGAGAAATCCAGATGAAGTTCCTGGCTTCTGCCTGGACAAGCAGTGGTGGTTGTGGCCATCAGGGTAGTTAACAAGAGGGTGGAAAATCTCTCTGTGTCTCTTCCTCTCTCCCTGTAACTTTAAAAATATTAAAATTACCCTGACTGTTGATGAGCAACTTAATATGTTATCCTTCTTAGTATTTTGTTTGTTTGTTCTACTTAATACTTTTGGTTGAATACTGTAATCAATACACAGTTATTCTTAAGTGCTGAAACTTAACTGAAAAGTGATCGCTGTTAAATATAAGAGTGGGAATAAGAGAGGGAAGAGATGTGCAATTCGGGACATGCTCAAGCTGACTTACCTCAAACGGTACAGTTAGAAACATACCAGGGGATTCCAATTCAATCCCATCAAGGTGGCATGTACCAATGCCATCTCACTAGTCCCAGTGATCAATTTCTGTTCACAATTGATCATAATGATAGGACTAAGAACCAAAGGGATCACATAAACAAGAATAGTGTCTGCAAATACTAGCTGATAGAATAAAAAAGGGAGAGAATGATCCAACATGGGAAGTGAGATACACAGCAGACCCATAGAATGGCAGATGTCCTAAACAGCACTCTGGCCTCAGAATCAGCCCTTAAGGCATGCGGATCTGGCTGAAAGCCCATGAGACTATTTCAGGCATGGAAAGCCAAGACACTCTGGGGGGAAAAAAAAAAAACTAAATGAAAGATCTCTGTGAGTGAGATCCAGTGGAAAGAACGGATCTTCAAAGAAGGAGGTACCTTTCTCTGAAGGGAGGAGAGAACTTCCACTTTGACCATGGCCTTGTCTAAAAATGATCAGAGTCAGTGAACTCAGGGGGCTTCCACAGCCTTGGCAGCTCATGATAAGAGCCTAGGGTGATTACTGAGGCCATAAACAAGAGTGTCAATTTGTTAAGTCAACAACAGGAGTCACTGTGCACTTACTCCTCATGTAGGATCTTTGTCCTTAGTGTGCTGTACATTGAGATTTAATGCTAGAACTAGTACTCAAACAGTATTTTTCACTTTATGTTTCTGTGTGGGAGCAAACTGTTGAAATCTTTACTTAATGTATGTTAAACTGATCTTCTGTATATAAAGAGAATTGAAAATGAATCTTGATGTGAATGGAAGGGGAGAGGGAGTGGGAAAGGGGAGGGTTGTGGGTGGGAGGGACGTTATGGGGGGGAAGCCATTGTAATCCATTAGCGGTACTTTGGAAATTTATATTCATTAAATAAAAGTTTAAAAAAAAGTAAAAAAATTAAAATTAAATTAAATTAAATACAAAAATTTATTTGAACATCAGAGTTACATAGAGAAGGAAAGGCAGAGAGACAGAGAGGTCTTCCATCTGCTAGTTCACTCTCAAATTGGTGCCAACAACCAGGACAATCCGAAGCCAAGAGCCAGGAACTTCTTCCAGGTCTCCCATGTGCAGGAGCTTAGGGACTTAGGCCATTTTCTACTGCTTTCCCAGAGAGCTGGATCAGAAGTAGAGCAGCTAGGACTTGAACTGGTGCCCATATGAGATGGAGCACTGGAGGTGGTGGCTTACCTGTTATGCCAAACAAAGAAATTTTTTTTAAAAAAAGTCTAACTGATGCCATAAACAAGAGTGTCAATTGTTAAGTCAACAACAGGAGTCACTGTGCACTTACTTCCCATCTAGGATCTCTGTCCTTTATATGTTGTACAATGTGAAGTAATGCTATAACTGTTGAAATCTTTACTTAATATATACTAAACTGATCTTCTGTATATAAAGATAATGGAAAGTGAATCTTGATGCGAATGGAATGGGAGAGAGAGTGGGAGATGAGAGGGTTGCGGGTGGGAGGGAAATTATGGGGGGGAAAGCCACTGTAATCCAAAAGCTATACTTTGGAAATTTATATTTATTAAATAAACATTAAAAAAAGAAAAATATTCTGAGTATAAACTTCAAACTTTAGTACATACTTTTAGAAAAGGAAATGCAAATTTCAACTAATACATAAATATAAGTATAGAAATGAATGAAAAAAACAATAATGGAATCAGTAAAAAGTTTTCTAATAGATTTCTAAATTTTAAAAAGTTTTCTAATAGATTTCTAAATTTAAGAACATCTTAACATAGGTGAAATAGGGGCCAGCGCTGTGGCAAAGCAGGTTAAAGCCCCAGCCTGAATAATTAGCATCCCATATGGGCTCCAGTTCGAGCCCTGGCTGCTCCACTTATGATCCAGCTCTCTGCTATGGCCTGGGAAATCAGTAGAAGATGGCCCAATTCCTTGGGCCCCTGTACCCACGTGAGAGACCTAGAAGAAGCTCCTAGCTCCTGGTTTCTGACCAACTCAGCTCTGGTTGTTGTGGCCAACTGGGGAGTGAACCAGTGGATGGAAGATGTCTCTTTCTCTCTGGCTCTGCCTCTCTCTAGAACTCTTTAAAATAAATAAAATAAGTCCTTAATGTTATGTATGTTTTGTTCAATGTGAATTAATGCTATAACTAGTACTCAAACAGTATTTTACACTTTATGTTCTGTGTGGGTGCAAACTGATAAAATCTTTACTTAATATATACTAAATTGATCTTCTGTATATAAAGATAATTGAAAATGAATCTTGATGTGAATGAAATGGGAGAGGGAGCAGGAGTTGGGAGGGTTGCAGGTGGGAGGGAAGTTATCGGGAGGGAAAAAGCCATTGTAATCCATAAACTGTACTTTTGAAATTTATGGTTACTAAATAAAAGTTTAAAAATTTAAAAAAAAAACAGATGAAATCATTCTAAGTTCCTTCATAGTTACAAGTTCATTATCACATTTTTTAAAAATGTTGCATAATTTTTAACAGGACCAGCAGGATTAAATAATAGCACTTCTGATCTTAAATCCTGGCTCCCAAAGTTGCTAGACTCGAAATCAAAACTTTAATTTCAGTTCCACTATAACGGGTAAGTGGGGCAAGACAATTCCCTAGGGTTTGTTTTCTTATTTTAAAATGAGGAAATTCTATGAGATGATCACAAGCATACGGTTCAGTATTGAATTTCTATTTCCACACCAGCACATTCACTCACTTAACTTCCTCCTTTGATATTAATATGGTGTATTTGTCCAGAGAGAAGCCAAGTAAGATGAGATTTGTAATTGTCAAGCGAATGATGAGCTGAAAAAGACACTTATTTTTATATTTGCATTAAGTGGTATTTTACTGTAATCCAACATGAAACTTTGTTTAAGGAGTTTTAAGTGAAGACAATGCTTTTCAGATGATCTCTAAAATCTGAGAGAATACGGAACAGTATAGAAACTGAATATATCCTGATTTTTAGACTGTAGGACTTGTATGCAGCACTTTCAGACTGATTGGGGCAACTACTCCTGGTTCAAAGGTCATTCCCAACCATGTGCAGCGTCACACAAATCTTTGCTTTGCTCTTAGTTTTCTCTCTCCAGGGGCAAATGACTGCATCGTCTCCTTTGGTAATTAGTCAGGAGCGAATTATCTCACGCCTTATTTTTAGAATATATCATTTCATGCCAGTTGCTTCTTGAGACTTGTGTCACAAACAGCTGAAAGTTAATTAGAACATTCATCCTTTCGATCATATCACTGTATTTGCAATTTTGTTCATTTTACATGTCATGTATTCTGACCCAAGAAAAGAAGAATGTTCCTTTTGGAAGTGCAAATTAAATTCTGTTACCATTTAGAGATATGCAATAGGAGACACCAGGGGCATCACTGGCTGAACTAGTGTGCAGTTTCAAGGGTAGATAGGGTATGGGCGGTAAAGTGTCACTTTCCCAGATTCTGACTTTTCTTAATGCATGCTGCTGATTATAACATGTACAGTCAGGATTCGGTTCAACATGACAATCTTGCTTGTGGTTCATATTCAATCTCCCAGTGACTTGAAGTAATCATTAGAGAAGAAAGTAACACCACAAAATCATTTTGATCAAATAAAATACTTTAATAATTCACACAACAACCTATTTTAGCCATAAAATTCCTTGATACCTGATGGATGAATGCCTCAGATCTCTGCAGTCGTAGGAGAAAGTTTGATCACAGAGATACAGCAAAAATTTTCATCATCAAGGTCAACCTCATGTAAATGTTCATGTGAAGTACACTGCACCTCGCTTTCTCCGTGCCCTCACAATCTCTGTGGTGACAATCTTGCTAAACACTCTTTCATATCTTAGTGTCTGGATGAAGTGAAGCATACCTCAGAATGTCCACAGAAAAACAGAATTCAAAATCAGTTTATCTGGGTACAAAAATGTATTGAAACTATGCAGTTTTTTCTTCATTCACATTTTCCATGAATTTTTGAAGGCCCTCATATTTAGCAAAGCCAAACAGAAGAAAGGCATAAGAGAGTGAATCCCAAGGTTATTTAGTTTGACATTTACAAAGCAGGCATAGGAGAAAAACACTGGGATAAATTGTGATCAGGAACAGAAACTATTGAAAATGTTGAGACAGATTATACCTCTGAAATGATAATGAGAAATCTTGTTCTAAAGAGATACACAAAAGATACCCCATCTCATTGTCTTGGAGGGATGATATGTCAGATTAAGTTGAAGATCTTAGACTACTCTGAGTGTTTGATTTATGAGACCATTGTTTCCTGCAATAATTGGAAGAGTTCTGAAGACTATATGGAGGCTATGGGCAAAACAAATAAAGGAATTCCTCCTTCCTGAGTTTAAGAACATTACAATGAACATTCATCACTACAGGCCCTAGCAGATAAATGCCTGAATTATAGACCTTTTGGGGTTACAGTAGGCCTATCATCAGGTATATTTGGGAATTCTGTTACACTGTAAAACTCTGAGAATTCCAGGAAGCTTTGCATTAATCAGTGTGATAAGTATGAATACCCCTACATGAAGGCATATGCATTGACTTCATATAGTATTCAGGAAGGAAAGAGTAAGAGTATTAGTCCTAAAAGCAAAGGAAGGAACTTGTGGATCATCACAACTCTTTTAAATAACACAGTGACATTCCCAAACCTATTCCTGGAAAGATCTTAATAAAATTAAATAAATATTAGCTTCTGGCATTAGAAATGATGAAAAGTTCATGTTTTTATTTTAAGTCTTCTAGATTTAAATTGTTTTCTTGGACATGATGTTGAAATATTTACTATAGCTGCCATCACCTTTTGTAAAGGCATTGCATGGGGCCACTGTTCAGTACTATGACTAAAATCCTTGAGAAGCGTTCCTTTGGAAAGCAAAGATTTATTTCAGCTTGAGGTTTGAGGTTACAGGACTGAGCACCTCCAAGTCTGCAATCTGATGAGGTCGGTCATGGTGGAGCTGACACATTATCACAGCTGAACAAAAACGAGGGGAGAAGGGAAGCAGGCTGAACTTGAAATGAAAAAAATCAAAACTCCAGGGAGTGCCACTCACCAAGGACACACCCCCAACACAAAGTCCTCCCATGGGTCTCACAGCTCAGATGCCATCATGAGATCCAGTTTTTACCCTCAATCCATTAACCATTAGCATTAAGACATCGGAATTTAAACAGTGACATAGGTTTTGGCAGATCAATCCTTCTCAACCCATAATAAGAACTATGCCAAAACGTTTGAGTATATGTATATTCAATCTAATCAAATATCTGAACATATCCATTTGTTGTAACTTCTTCAAATTAGTTCATATATGATAGGGAAAATACTTGTTTGGTTTCAATCACTCTATTCATAGGATACTATGGAAAATCATTCCCTTCTGTTATATTCAATTGTATAATTTGCATTTAAATACAATATTTTGCAATAAATATCTTCCAACTGTTTTGAGAAACAGAAAATACAGAATAAAGATACATTATAGTCTGGGAAAATTTAAGCATAGAAATCAAACAAAACTATTCATTTTCTTCATAAAATAACAACTTTTTAAAATTGTTTAATTTTGTTTTCTAAAACAATAATTTATTTGAGAGAGAGACAAAGAAAGAAAGACACAGACAGTGGGTTTCATCAAGTGATCACAAAGGTGGAAACTGGACCAGGCCAAGCTGGGAGTTGGCAGGTGCTGAACTATGTGAGTGATCACCTGCTGCCTCCCTGGGTGCACATTAGAGGAAGCTGCCTCCCACATTGACACTCCAATAAAAGAAGCAGGAATCTCAACAGGCAGGCAAATGCCTGACCTTTTAATATTTTCATTGTACCTATTTATGGAGCACAGCATAACTCAATGCATGCATGTATCAATGTGTGAGATCAAATATATTGGTTAAGATTTCCATCTCTTTAAACTTTTAAAAGAATTTTATTAGTAATAATTGTATCTATTTATGGGGTACAGTGTGACATTACAATACATGTGTACACTGTTTTTTGGTTAAATTAATTACTTTGGTTGGTGTACTTTTTTGTTTTGTTTTGTTTTGGACAGGCAGCATGGACAGTGAGAGAGAGAGACAGAGAGAAAGGTCTTCCTTTGCCGTTGGTTAACCCTCCAGTGGCCGCTGCGCTGATCCGAAGCCAGGAGCCAGGTGCTTCTCCTGGTCTCCCATGGGGTGCAGGGCCCAGGCACTTGGGCCATCCTCCACTGCACTCCCTGGCCACAGCAGAGAGCTGGCCTGGAAGAGGGGCAACTGGGAAAGAATCCAGCGCCCCGACCGGGACTAGAACCCAGTGTGCTGGCGCTGCAGGCGGAGGATTAGCCTATTGAGCCGCGGCGCCGGCCTTTGGTTGGTATACTTTAAACCAAGTTAATGCAAATTATTTTTCAAATACAGAATGGGAATCTGTATTAGTTTCTTTCCTGCTAAGGAAACGTGTTTCTAAAGAAATTATAAATACTATTATCAATTCAAAGAAAAATGGACACTTTTAAATGTGTGCAAATATATTTGATCTATGACTTAGGTTAATTAGGTTAATTAGCTAAATAATTGAATAATTACAACACATTTTTAAATATTTTTCCATTTTGGTAAATGCAATAAAATTTACTCATGTTTAACATATTCAGTTACAATTTACAAGCTTAGACAGCTGAAATTACATAAATGTAGTATTGCACTAGTTAAGTCAATTAAAAAAGCATTTTCAGGGCCAGCATTGTGACGCAAGGGGTTAAGCTGTTATCTGCAACTCCAGCATCTCCTATGAGTGCCAACTGGAGTCTTGGCTTCTACATTTCCAATGCAGCTCTCCACTGATTATTGATATTAGAAAAATTGAGTCTCGGGCTGGCGCCACGGCTCCCTAGGCTAATCCTCCGCCTTGCAGCGCCGGCACACCGGGTTCTAGTCCCGGTCTGGGCGCTGGATTCTGTCCCGGTTGCCCCTCTTCCAGGCCAGCTCTCTGCTGTGGCCAGGGAGTGCAGTGGAGGATGGCCCAAGTACTTGGGCCCTGCACCCCATGGGAGACCAGGATAAGTACCTGGCTCCCGCCATCGGATCAGCGCAGTGCGCCGGCCACAGCACGCCGGCCATTGCGGCCATTGGAGGGTGAACCAACGGCAAAAAGGAAGACCTTTCTTTCTGTCTCTCTCTCTCACTGTCCACTCTGCCTGTCAAAAAAAAAAATTGAGTCTCAGAGAAATTAAGTAGCATGACAGTTATATAAGTTGTAAATGGCAAAGCCCAGCTCAAATTGTTTCAACAAGACAATAATACAAAAGGCAAACATATAACATAACATAGATTTTAACATAGATTTTAAACTCATTAAATCTTGTATATTAAGTAGAACAGATAAAAAAAACTACTAAGAGGGATAATGTATTAAGTTGTTCATTAACAGTCAGGGCTATGCTGATCAAGCCACCATTTCCCATAGTGTCCACCTCACTCCAACAGGTTTCCCTCTTGGTGTTCAGTCAGTCGTCACCGATCAGGGAGAACATATGGTATTTGTCCCTTTGGGACTGGCTTATTTCACTCAGCATGATGTGTTCCAGATTCCTCCATTTTGTTGCAAATGACTGGATTTCGTTGTTTCTTAATATGACTGGTTTAGATCTGTAATTGATGCACAGTTATTCTTAAGTGTTGAAAATTAACTGAAATGTGATCCCTGTTGAACATGGTGGTGGGAATGGGAGAGGGAAGAGATGTATAATTTGGGACATGCTCAGGCTGACTTGCCCCAAGTGGTGGAGTTGGAAGCATACCAGGGGATTCCAATTCAATCCCATCGAGGTGGCATGTACCAATGCCATCTCACTGTTCCAGGTGATCAGTTTCAGTTCACAGTTGGTCATGGTGAAGGAACTGGGAGTCAAAGGGAACACATAGACAAGTCTAGTACCTGCTAACGCTAACCGATGGAGTAAATAAAGGGGAGAGTGATCCAACATGGGAAGTGAGATACTCAGCAGACTCATAGAATGGCAGATGTCCTAAATAGCACTCTGGCCTCAGAATCAGCCCTAAAGGCATTCGGAGCTGGCTGAAAAGCTCATGAGAGTATTTCAGGCATGGAAAGCCAAGACACTCTGGCAAAAGATCTCTGCGAGTGAGATCCCAGTGGAAAGAACAGGTCATCAAAGAAGGAGGTACCTTTCTCTGAAGGGAGGAGAGAACCTCCACTTTGACTATGACCTTGTCTAAACAAGATAAGAGTCGGAGAACTCAGAGGGCTTCCATAGCCTTGGAAACTCATGACTGGAGCATAGGGAGATTACTGATGCCATAGACAGGAGTGTCAATTGGTAAAGTCAACAACAGGAGTCACTGTGCACTTACTCCTCATGTAGGATCTCTATCCTTAATGTGCTGTACATTGAGATTTAATGCTATAACGAGTACTCAAACAATATATTTCACTTTGTGTTTCTATGGGGGTGCAAACTGTTGAAATCCTTACTTAATGCATACTAAACTGATCCTCTGTAAAAAAAAAAAAAAGAAAAGAAAAAAAAAAAAAAAGAAATTATCAATTCCCAACTTGACTCTCACTGGGATTAAACATGACAATAGGTCTGCTCTGATTTCATCATCATTTAAAAAAATCATCTATTATTTTTCACTTTATGTTTCTGTGTGGGAGCAAACTGTTGAAATCCATACTTAATGTATACTAAGCTGATCTGTATATTAAGATAATCGAAAATGAGTCATGATGTGAATGGAAGGGGAGAGGGAGTGGGAAAGGGGAGGGTTGTGGGTGGGAGGGACGGTATGGGGGGGAAGCCATTGTAATCCATAAGTCGTACTTTGGAAAATTATATGCATTAAATAAAAGTTTAAAAAAAAAAAAAAAATCTTGTATATAAAGTTGTCAAGAAATGTAGGAATGGTAGATATGCTTTATATGTAGATACGCCATATTATAAATCCTGTTCCATTATAAGAAGAGGATTCTACAACAACTATTGAAATATATAATTAAATGTGAGGAATAAGTATATTGAAATTAAACAGGCTATGCTGCATTTGTGCACCCATTACTTTCAATGTTTTGGTTAAATTATACATATCTTTCTAACATACAAAAATTTTACTTTTTTTAAGTTCTAAAATTCTCCTAATACAAGTCATATTTAGTTTTCTTCTAGGCAATATGAGTGTGAAAATATTGTGATGTAGATCCTATTCTTGAGAGAGCTATATCTTCCTGAAAAAAGGTATAGGTCCTAAAGTGAAGCAAGGAAACAGAGCATAGCAATATTTTCAAGATCTGGCCTTCAGACAACCTCCGTGGCCGCACTATTGTACTTAATGAGGATATAGTATTTTTCTGATTGTACTCTAGGGCCATCTGATCTTAGTCCTTGATGGTGGAGATATGGAACCTTCATAACTCCCCAGCTGAATCTTAGATTAACAACTAGTATACAATGAAATATCAAAGAGGAAAAGGGATAGAGTCCATGATTCATTTCACATAAAATGAACATAATATTTGCTATGTTGTATTTTTTTCCAGTTATAAAGGCTTAAATGCAATATGAAATGTCTTCATTTTGGGAGCCAGCAGGTTTGCATGTAAGACAAGATCAAAATCGAAGGGGCCAGTGTGCTGGCCAGAAAAAATGATGCCCAACGAATTAACCAAGACATTAAATGGATAACTGAGGAATTTGAAGGCATTCTCTGAAGTAAATCATATCAGTAGATAGCATGTATTTTAAATACTTTCAGAAGTACAGCCTTGTATTTTTATTTCCTGTGATGATCAAACCACCCTCTAAGGAAAAACAGATATAACCTAATATTACAAAATGGAAAACTCAGGCTCACCAAGTCTATCTTGCATGATGTCACACCTGGTGAACCTAGGTATGCTGCCTGCTCACGTTATGAGGAGCTCTGGTTGTGGGAAAAAGCCACGTGCGAGTGAGTGCAGTACTCCAGCAGGGCTTGTTCTCCCTCTGGTTCTTTGCAAATTTTGTTTTCTACATGAAACTCCTCAGCTTCCAGTGGAATAAACATTGTTCTATCAGAATTATTTGTGGTGCAGACGATAAGCCACCACCTGCCATACTGGCTTCCCCTATATGCACTGGTTAGAATCCCAGCTGCTCCACTTCTGACCCAACCTCTTGCTGATGTGCCTAGAAAATCAGCAGAAGGTGGTCCAAGTATGCCTGTTGCAGCAATTTGGGGAGTGAAGTAACAGATGGAAGACCTCTCTCTCTCTCTCTCTCTAACTGCCTTTCAAATAAATAAAAATCAAAATTATTTTATACTATTATCTTGGGCAGAAAAACCAGCTCTTCCAATAGTCTTTATTGTTTTTAATACATAAACACCACTGGTGTTTTTTTAAGTTTATAGTAGAATATTCAAGTCCTTGTATGTAATCATGGCATCGTTTCTAAAGTGTGAAAATTACTTTACAGTTCCCCAAATCAGTCAGTTGACCTTAATCCTGCACTAAACTACAATGTAGAATTATTTTGATGATTGCTTTGATCAGAAGCCTAGTAATAACTCTGGAGGTTAGGATGGTTAATGAGTAAAACACATTAACCTGTATTTAGTGTTTCTTTTATGAAATGAAATTGTGATTTCAATTTAGCTTATAATCAGTAGGTCTGCACATCAACGAATCATCATCAACATAGGCCAAACCAATAGCCCCAACAGAGCACCATGACAGCAATTGCAAAGTTATCAGCAACAATCATTTTTAAGACCCCATCACCCATCTCTGAAAATTTTGCCAGAGTTCAGGCAAGAGAATTTTAGCCCATACTTATGCGAGTGTTTGGCCTCCATTTACAATTTGTGTTAAAGCCACCCAGCTCTCCTGTTGTGGCCGCCCTTCCTGATTAAGACATGCCCTGTTGCTATTTCTACTGCCATTACTAGCTTTAAAAATACGTAATTGTTCCTTGTTTTACTTGGTGCTGACAGTGGAATGGGTTAGCTCAGGAATGTGCAGGAAAGCGAGATTAAGATGAATTAGAAGAGTGTTCAAAGGTATTCAGAGGACTTTATTAGTGTGGATAATAAAGAATTAGCATCTCAAAATTGAATTGTCTAATACAATACTTCAGCAAACAATAAGAAATGTTTCTAGTTACTGAAAAATCTTACAGACTATCTTTTTTTTTTTCTGAAAAAACATGCAGAATTAAATTTTTAACTATAGCTATATTGCCAGATATGTTATTATTCAGTGTATGGGAAACAAAGAAATGTGTCCATATTCTGCTTCACTCTTTTGCTTTCATCCTAATGTACAATAATTAAACTTAGCACAACATGCTGTGATGTTTATTAATTGGGAATATATCATATATAAAAATATTTTGAAAATGTGAGTTCCCAAATAATGATAGTACTAACCAAAACTAAAAGGCATACACGTACAGTTACACTTTAAAGTCAATTATCCATGTATTTTTGCTGAAAGTACAGTGAGTACTAAGTTTTGCAGATTGCAGCTTTATGTTTCCATTTCAGTTTCCAAGCATAGACAACATGAAGAATGAACTTCTTCTAGGCCATGTCTATAAGAAATGTGTATGCAGGCATGGGTATACATGATCTAAATATATTCAACAAGGAGGTAGGGTGGATATGAAGTAAATATTTTAGTATTCAAATAATTGAAAATATTATATAAAATTACTTTCTCAAATTATGGGGCTACAGTTTATCAGAATATTTAATAATCTATAAGAATAACTTTAATAATAGTGAAAATGGAAAGGATATAAATTACTGAAGGCAGAAAATTAGCAATAATTGTTTATAAGCTACACATTCAATTATAGTGGCATAGATCAGAATAACCTACTTGGTATTTATCCTGTAGGTTGAATAATACATAGACAGTACCATTCAAGACATTATTTCAAACACCAAATTATAGGATTATGTTACTTTCATCAATTTTAATAATCTCTATGGCTATGAAAATCCTGAAACACAGGATACACCAGTGTATTGTCATTTGAATCATTTAAGTGTACAATTCAGTTGTGAATTATATTGTCAATGCTTTCTAACTATCACTATGATCTATTTCCAAAATTTTTTATCACCCAAACAGAGATTCTGTTCTTAGGAGGTAATGACTTCTATATCCCCTTCCCTAGCTGTGTTAACTTCTATTGTACTTTCTGTCTCTATGAAATTGTATATGCTAGATATTTTGTGTGTACGGCATACAAGTATTTTAATTTTCTATTTTCCTTTCTGTGCCTTCGGCCATTCAGATTCATATTTTATCACAGTTGCTAAAGTTTCCTCAGACACAGTTCTCATTTAATGCAACTCTTCACCCTCTGTTGTCACCTGTAGCTGCAGTTAGTCAGCATTTAACCAGATCATTTCCAAGACAAAATATTTCTGTATTCACTGGACATCTTATGGAAGAATGACTGGTCATTGTCTAAAGAATCACGTGCAATGAATTCGAAAATGTTAAATGCATTGCCCCTCCCAAAGGTTTTTGAATTTGTCCAGAAATTTTCTGAAATTTTTTTAGAAAAGTTCACACTTCAATATAAGTTTAAAAAATGCATAGAATGGAAATTTCAACACCATAATAAAAAGTGAAGCATAAGATTATTTTCAGAGATTTTGTCACTTCAGAAAGCACATTGCTCTGGTCTGTTATTATATATATATATATTATATATATATATACAAATTTATCTCTCATTTCTTTTGTTCCTCTCTCCTTTTTTCTTTTTTTTTAAACATTGCTTTCAACTTCCTTTTTTAATTTTTTTTTAATTTTTTTGACAGGCAGAGTGGACAGTGAAAGAGAGAGACAGAGAGAAAGGTCTTCCTTTTGCCGTTGGTTCACCCTCCAGTGGCCGCTGTGGCCGGCACACTGCGCTGATCCGAAGCCAGGAGCCAGGTGCTTTTCCTGGTCTCCCATGGGGTGCAGGGCCCAAGCACTTGGGCCATCCTCCACTGCCTTCCCTGGCCACAGTAGAGAGCTGGCCTCGAAGAGGGGCAACCGGGAAAGAATCCGGCGCCCCTACTGGAACTAGAACCCGGTGTGCCGGCGCCACAGGCGGAGGATTAGCCTGGTGAGCCGCGGTGCCAGCCCCTCTCTCCTTTTTTCAACATAGCAAGAGTGATCTGATCAACCACATATTGGTCCCATTCCTATTGAGCCTCTGTTCTTGTAAAGAATAAGCATTGTCCTTACTGGAAGTGTTTATTAGCATGAGCAAAAGTGGTCTTATTATCTTCCTCATGGCCTCCTTCAGTGGATATGGTCCCTGAAGCTTCACGCTTAACAACTCATCAACCAGAATCCCCAATGGTCTGTATCTCAGACATTGTGCGTAGTGAACAATGAAGGATCAGTTGCTGTGGAATGTTAGATTTGAGTTAAAGAATAAGATCTTTCATTTTAACAAGGAAAGTTCTCAGCACATTTATCTTTCTGGACATCTTTCCAGCAATACGTCTTCTTGGCAAACATCATTACTCAAGTAACTTATTTCCACATAGCCTTCAAATTTTCCCTGCCACTTTAATTAATGGTTTCTGTTCACACTATGAGAATTGAGAATGCAGGTATTGAATTCATGTAATTAATTAATAAAAGCTATCAAACGGAGAAAGGCAATAAATTTTTGTTTTATGTAACTGAGAGGAGAATACAAATATTTATTTATTTATTTATTTGAGAGCGACAGTGAGAGAAATTGCTCCCATCCACTGATTTGCTTTCCAGATGCCCACAATAGTGGAAGGTCATCCAGGTCAAAGCCAGGAGCCAGGCACTCAGTCTAAGTTTCCCATGATGGTGGCAAGGACCCAATTCCATGAGCCATTACTGCTGCCTCCTGAAGTTTGTGTTATCAGGAAGCTAAAACCCAAAGGGAGGCCAAACCTTGAGCCAAACATTCTGATACAGGATGCCAGCATCTTAACCACCAGGCTAAATAACCCTTAAGACACATTGTACTGGTAAACAGTGGGGCTGATATCACACTACTGCATGGCTGCTATGAAGAAGCATACCCTTACGAAGATCACTGAAATCTGGTTAAGATCCAGAAAACTCTCATAACCTTCTCTGAAGATCTAATTCATACATGCCTATGATCTCTAGATCCTTAAATAGTACCAATCCATATATCATTTAAATATATTTATAGGGGCTGGTCTGTGGCTCAGCGCGTTAACGCCCTGGCATCCCATATGGGCACCTATTGGAGACCTGGCTGCTCCACTCTGATCCAGCTCTCTGCTATGGCCCAGGAAAGCAGTGGAGGATGGCCCAAGTCCTTGGGCCCCTGCACCTAAGTGGGAAACCCGGAAGAAGCTCGTGGCTCCTGGCTTCGGATCGGCACAGTTCTGGAGGTTGTGGCAATCTGGGGAGTGAACCATCAGATGGAAGACCTCTTTCTCTCTCTCTCTCTGCCTCTCCTCTCTCTGTGTAACTCTGACTTTCAATCCTCTCTCTGTGTAACTCTGACTTTCAAATAAATAATCTTTAAAAAAAATAAAATATATTTATAAATTTAATCCATTCATAAATTATTTTTATAAATGACTCACCCAGCAACATGACGAAAGGAAACATTCTTTACCACTTTCACTCTACATATATGGCTCTGAATTTCATTTAGTTTTATACAGATTATTGAATTATTCTCTGAAATATATAAGGCATTCTTCTCAGCATTCACTACTTCTAGGGTAAGTATAAAAATATCCAGGTACTGTAACTAGTGTGTGTTTGTGTGTGTATATGTGTGTGAAGTTCTTCATTTCCACAATGGAAATTTTTACTAACAAAGGTTACTTCAAAGAATATGTAGAAAAATAGAATTAAAAGATATGCTAGGTGAAAATGACACTCAGCATGCCTGCATCCCATATCAGAGTATCTGGGTTTGATCCCAGCTCTATTACTAATTCTTGCTTCTTATTAATGCAAAACTTGCAAAGAAGCAGGTGATGGGTTAATTGGTGAGGTCCCTGCCACCCATGTGGGAGACTTGGGTTGAGTCCTGAGCTACTGGTTTCAGTCTGGGCCAGTACTAGCCATTGCAATTCTCTCTCTCTCTCTCTCTCTCTCTCTCTCTATGTATGTGCATGTATATGTGATTGTATGAGTCTTCCTTTGTCTGCCTGCTTCTCAAATGAATAAAATATTTAAAACAATATGGTTTTATAAATTCTTGTAGATAAATACAAAGAAAATAGAAAAGAAAGATTTGCTAGATTGCTAGATGATTCTGAGGTGGGGTGGCAATGTAACTTGATAAACAGGTGTTCTTTTCATCTCCAGATGACCAGCTAATAATTATTACATTATTTAGCCTACTAAAACCTACTTAATTCCCTAAAAGAAAATATTCATTATTGGATATAACTGATCCTAGTGACTGCCATTATTATTGTATTTAATGAATTACACTTTGCATTCATACACTGTTTACTTATATTTGTCTTTCAATTTTAAAAATCCAAACTAGTATGATATGTAAGAAGTTGATTGATTCAAATGAGAGTTTCACTATTCCATCAAATAAATAATCTATTTAATGAAGAATCAATTATTTCAATAAATAGGTCTGTTTTTTAAAAAAAGGTAGCAGTGGGACACTGGAATTGTGGTGCTGCAGCTTAATCTGAACCAAGCAACACTGGCATCCCATCCATGTGGGCACCAGTTCCAACCTGTTCCCTGCTAACATTACTGAGAAAGCAGAAGATAGCCCAAGTCCCTGGTTCTCCGCACCCATGTAAGAGACCCAGATGGAGTTCCAGGATCCCAGCCTTGGCCTGGCCCAGCCCTGGCCAGCCACTGTGGAGAAAATCACAGGGAAGAATGTGAAAAATGATGAACTCTCTCTTTCTCTTTCTCTTTTTCTTTCTCTTTCTCTTTCTCTTTCTCTTTCTCTTTCACTTTCTCTTTCTCTTTCTCTTTCTCCCTCCCTCTCTCTCTCTCTCTCTCTCTCTGTGTATGTGTGTGTGTGTCTCCTTCCCTCTCTGTAACTGCCTTTCAAATAAATACATAAATATTTTTTAAGAAAATTGAAACACTGAGTTTTCTCCTCTTCCACTATAAATTTAAACTTGTGAAGTAGATGTCTCAAATTTTTAAAAGGGAATCTTTTTAAACTATAAATACTTCTAAGCACATCTACTCATAAGAAATGTGTTAACTATGAAAAAATAATCAAACAAGAAGAAAATGAAAGCTAGAGGAAAAAAAGGAAAATGAGCATGTACATAGTGAGAACATTTATACCCTGAAATTCAATCAAAGAAGGCAAAAGATGATTTGAGCCAAAGAAGTCCAAGATTTGAAAGAACACTCTTTGGGGAGAATAAAATCAGAGACTTGTAAATGAGATGAATATACTGTTGAGCAAAGTGAATTATCATTTACTCTAGTCTGGAATGCAGGTAGAGTTAACACTTTATAAATTTCTCCAGGATTTTCTGGTCCTTTTGAACATAGCTGGAATTCCTCAGTAGCAAGGCTAATCTATGCAAACCTTATGGGCATGACTTTGATTCTGAGGTCCTTAAAATGAGAGAGTTAATGCATTTGTTACAAAAAATCAATTAATACTCCTTTACTTTTTCATAGTGCACAAATGCCCCACATCAAAGGATGATTCCAAAAAGCCCTGTGTGCTATTCTCAAATGACTAACTGAAGGAGACAATGCTTCCAAGTGAGCATAGTAAAGTGAAAAGGATGCAAGTTGGAAGAAGTCATACACATATTGTTTACATTCTAATGAACTTCCAAGTCTCAGGAAACAAAATATTCAGCTGAGTACAGTAAAAATGAATTAACCAAGGAATAGAGCATTGTAAAATAGAATGTTGGGCATCCTGCCCAGGAAACATTAACTTTCATTAAAAATATGTAGGTAGTAGACACTGAATCAAAATTACTTTAGAATTTGAGAAGCAAAACCATAATGGATGAGCTTCATGAAGGTGAAATTTATTCTATGGTACATACTTCACTACTGTGTGCTTACAAATATATAAATAGGATTCTAGAACTTCTAACTCTTGGGCAGGAGTTATACAAAATGTAATTAATTTAATCCATCTGTATTACTGTTTCCTTGAATTTTGAGATTGGATAGTAGAAAATTTCTTTTTAAAGTTCATATTAAAATGTATTTTGGAGAAGTGTTCCTGAGAATCAGGCACAAAGGTTTGAATACAGATGCTGATACTCAGTAACTCTGAAGTTAGAAAAAGCTTACATCTCTGAGCCTCACTTTTCCTTCTTTGCTGATGATAATGGGAGCAAAATATTATAGAGATTTCTGAGAATGAAATGCATTAGTGGATATGTTTAAAATGATATCTGATTTTTTTTCACTCTTACCATAATACAGCAGACCCTAGACTAATGAAGCAATCACAAAAGGTACCAGAGAAAGTGCTTTTGAAAGTAAACTTCAATTTCTCCAGCAAATCTTTATACATGCATTTACTATAACACGTATTCCTTCACTGACCTTGTATATTAGACTCGTAGAAAGCAAAATCTGTGTTATTCATGTTTGTATTGTTTATGCAAAATTTCTTGAGAAAAATATTTGCTGTTTGGAATTGTTATATAACTTCAGGTATCTGCATCAATTCTATCTAAATAATTATTTTAAAAGCTCTATTCTTTAAGAAAAGATAAAAGAATAGGAAGTCATTAATATTTTAGATGTGGCCTGTAGGAGACTTTTAATATCATAAAGAACAAGGATCTTCATTACAGAGATGAGAAAATTTGACATTGAGAATTCAAACTGCATGTAAGAATACATAGCAGGAGCCAGTGTTGTGTTACAGTGGGTTAAAGCCCTGGCCTGAAGCGCCGGCATCCCATATGGGCACTGATTCTAGTCCCCAAGCTCCTCTTCCGATCCAGCTCTCTGCTATGTCCTGGAATAGCAGTAGAAGATGGCCCAAGACCTTGGGCCTCTGCACCCACGTGGGAGACCCAGAGGAAGCTCCTGGCTCCTGGCTTTGGATCAGCACAGTTCCGGCCATTGCAGCCATCTGGGGAGTGAACCAGTGGATGGAAGACCTCTCTGTCTCTGTCTCTACCTCACTCTGTAATTCTGTCTTTCAAATAAATAAAATAAATATTTAAAAAAGAATATATAGCAAGTAAATACCTACAGTGAGGCTGTAATGCAGACTTTTTAATTCCCTCTCTTGTGCTGCTCATACAAACTCTAGGGTTTGGGAGATCCTTTGGTTTCTAGTCCCCCAGATACACAAGGGTAGTATAACATGTAACAGTAGTGCTATTTCCACAGTTGAAAATGCCTAATACCAGAATCTATAAAGAGCTCAAGAAATTCAACAAAACAAAACAAACCATCCAGTTAATAAATGGGTAAAAGATTTCAACAGGCATTTTTCAAGAGAGGAAATCCAAATGGCCAACAAACACTTGCAAAAATGCTCAGAATCACTAGCCATCGGGGAAATGCAAATCAAAACCACAATGAGGTTGCACTTCACTCCAGTTAGAATGGCACTCATAATGAATTTAACAAACAATAAATGCTTATGCAAATATGGGGAAAAGGTACCCTAATCCACTGTTTACGAAATTGTAAATGGATACAGCCATTGTGTAAGACACCATACAGATACCTCAGAAATCTGAATATAAACTTACCATATGTTCTAGCCATACCACTCCTGGGAATTATCCAAACCAAAAGAATCAACATATGAAAGAGTTGTCTGTACCCCCCATGTTCATTGCAACCCAATTCACAATAGCTAAGGTATGGAACCAACCCAGATGTTTATCAATGGTTGACTGGATAAAGAAATTATGATATAAATATACTATGGAGTACTACTCAGCTGTAAAAGAAAATGAAATCCTGTCTTTTGCAATAAAATGGATGCAATTGGAAACCATTATACTTAAAGAAATAAGACATTTCCAGAAAGAGAGATACCATATGTTTTCCCTGATATGAGGTAACTAATAGACTACCTAAAATGTAAGGTATTAGAGTGAAATGGACATTTTGAGATTCAATGATTGCTTCAGCCCTTTTGAGGAAAAGTTTTTTTTTTCATACTCTTTTACTTAGTGTAGGGTTAACTTTATGATTATCAAGTAAACTGAAAATAAATCATTGTATAAGTTAAGCGTGGGGATGGGAGAGGGAGGTGGTAGGAGGCTGTAGCATGGGCAGGATGGACGGTAGAGTGGGAAGTATCACTATGTTCCTAAATCTGTATATATGAAATATATGAAATGTGTATAACTTAAATAAAATTTTTAAGAAAAGAAAAAATAAAATGCCTAACAAAGGGATGAATCTGCAACAAATTATCTTGCTCTGCTGATAAAGAAATGACCCATTTACTAACTTAGACACTGTGATCTTTTAAAAAAAGGATAATCAATGTAAACCTTACTCTCAAAGGAAATGTCATCTAATTATATTTCATCATTTAAGTGTTATGGATATAGAAACAAAGCAAAAGCCATGAAAATGTTAGCACTAGGGATTCTTCAAGTATGAATCAAGAGAAAAAGAATGTGATATTAATTTTGTTCAGTAATTTCAATTGCTCCCTGACAAGGATCCAGTTAAATCTGATGAATATGCTTGCTTGAAATCTCACATCTTTCTAATGACTAAAGGACATTTTTGTTTCAGAGCCAAGATTTATTCCTAAAAAAAATTACTTCCATTCAAAATCATTAAAAATACATATTTCCATAACTCATTTTAACATAACTAAATCCTCTACTTACAAAAATTGTAAAAGTGAGTTATTTTGTTTATACAAAATGACACAAAGTTTTTCAGATTAATACACATTTGAAAACTTTGAATATTCTGGATACACAATGAAACTTCTGTTCCAATGGTACTCATTTTCTTACCATAAAAAAATTGTCCAACTCCTAGCAATCTCTACTGATATTACCCAAATCTATGGCTATGGATCTTCTGCTGGGAGCAAGGGATCTTCTTTCCTCAATGTATTCTCAATACTTGAAATAGTTCTAAAAAAAAGTAAGGTAGCATACCTATCTGATAAATGTATATATGAATATATGTGTGTATGAATGAATGAAAAGTGAGCTATATTCTCTTGATGCTGAACAATTTGTGCATATTGTGCTTAAACAAAATTCATAAATAGAAGTCTGATTTCAGTTCAGCAGGCAGAGTGATGCTTGTATGCCAACTATATTCTGTCCTGAAAACCATACAAAGGTGTTTTCTATTTATTTTTAATTTCTTTTTATTTACTTCCAAAGATATGCTACCAGAAACAATTTAGCATCCTGTTAATCCTTTTTATTTTTCAAATTTTTAATTGACACATAACATCTATATGTATTTATGGAGGTACAATATGATAATCTGTAGCAGGCATACAATATGTAATGATCAAATCAAGGTAATTAGCATTTCCATCTCAATGAACTTTCGTTACTTCTGTGTGTAGTTGGAGGATGGAGAGATGTTAGATCAGGAATACGGAAACACAGTTAGATAGGAGGAATTAGCTCTAGGGTTTTTTGTTTTTGTTTCTTTGTTTTTGACAGGCAGAGTTAGACAGTGAGAGAGAGAGAGACAGAGAGAAAGGTCTTCCTTCCGTTGGTTCATCCCCCAAGTGGCCGCTACAGCTGGCACCCTGCGCCGATCCAAAGCCAGGAGCCAGGTGCTTCCTCCTCATCTCCCATGCGGATACAGGGGCCCAAGCACTTGGGCCATCCTCCACTGCCTTCCCGGGCCACAGCAGAGAGCTGGACTGGAAGAGAAGCAACCGGGACAGAACCGGCACCCCAATATTAGAACCCGGGGTGCCAGCGCTGCAGGCGGAGGATTAACCCAGTGAGCTGCGGCGCCAGCCAAAATAAGCACCACTTTTGGATTTTAAGCCTTTAGGCATTTTTTTTTTTTTTTAATTTGACAGAGTTAGTGAGAGAGAGAGAGACAGGTCTTCCTTCCATTGGTTCACCCCTCAAATGGCTGCTATGGACAGAGCTACGCCAATCCGAAGCCAGGAGTCAGGTGCTTCCTCCTGGTCTCCCACGCAGGTGCAGGCGCCCAAGCACTTGGGCCATCCTCCACTGCCTTCCCGAGCCACAGCAGAGAGCTGAACTGGAAGAGGAGCCACCGGGACTAGAACCCGGTGCCTATATGGGATGCCAGTGCCGCAGGCAGACGATTAACCAAGTGAGCCACAGCGCTGGCCCCAAAGCTCTAGTGTTAGACAGCACTTGATAACTTAACAGCACATTGTATGTGGAAAAACATCCTCACACCCTGCAACTTCACTGTCCTTCTTTCTGATCCAGACATGGCGCCACCTTCCTGTGACTTGAAAGTTCCAAGCACAGACCCAACTCCAGACCTTCCTACAGATGACTCATGTTCTAATATGTCGTGGCTCTTAAAAATCATTCTTAGACAATAAAACTTCAAACATTTAAATCTCTCCATTTGATTCAGTCTTCTTTTAAGATAGTGTATGTGTTAATTTTGCACGAATGCTCATATTTGCTATCAAAAATTGTATTGTTCCCCTCCAGTTAAGATCTCAAACTTTACAGTGGATTTCTCTTTAACAGTCATAGACAGAGTACACACTGTCAGTAAATCAGTTTGATTTCTGCCACCCACCAGTCTAATCCCTCTTAAAGGAAATAAGATTAAAGTACAAATAGCCAATCACTGCAGGTTGAGTGGGAGGAAGGGATGACTCAGGCCTCATTCAAATCTATCTAAATGTCCTACTGATGGTTTCATTGTACTCTCTCTTATTAAATGCACAGATCTTTTATTTTGGGCAGGAAACTCTTTTAGATTATCAAACATGGTTTTAAAGTCCTCAGAAATTACCATAGAAAAGTCAACACTGAATTCTTTTAAAATATTTTGAAGTACTCGAGTAAATTTTTTCAGCATAATATTAAACCATGAAATTGTTCAAGAACAAGAAAGTAAAATAAAGTCATACAGTTTCAAAAATGGAAGAATTGTGTTTTAATAATATTAGATTATGATGTTAAAATTTGAACCATTTGAGAAACAAAACACCGTGCCCCTGTTTCCTAGTTTTGCTTGTAGAGTAATGATGGATTTGAAACTCTTGACCTTTCCTCCAATAACAAATGTCATCCTGTTTCTTTTGCATGGAATTCCCAAATTTCTTCCATCTCCGTGGCATTGCTTAACCTTCCAGATCCTTCTCTTTATATGAATAATTTTGTATATTAGCCACCACCTACACAGATTTTCCTAAACTCTTTGCCAGGTGCTTTTTCTTACAGGAGGTATTATAGAAGCAATTTGGTAGAGCAAATGAGGCTGTTATAAGGAGAGCAAGTGTACAAAGTGGAACATCTGAAGGAGGTTTTGAGATGGTCTTTCATATGAATATGACTGAAGGAAAGAACAAAACTTTCTCTAGGTTATAAAGGAGGAAAACAAGTTTTTAAAGGACAAATGACTACATCCTATGACACAGCTTGTGGGGAGCAACTCGGATTAGACTGTTACTCGAATTAAGACTTATTCTATGCATCTGCTCTCCCACAATATGGCGCTGGGAGAGGAGGAAACAGCTTCTACACAGCTGCCTCCAGTTCAACCAATAAACAGCAGGAGCTGCTCCTGATTGGAGGAGAGCAGCGTACTCAGCGTGTAGGTAGCAGAGTTGGGATTGGTGGAAGAGGACTATAAACGAGGAGAGAGACAACATGCACCAGGAACATCTATCTGAAGGAACACCTGAGGAACATCTGAGCAGCCCCCGAGAGAGCCGGCTGGCGGTGTGCCGCTCCCCCGCGGAAGTGGGGAAAGTGGCTAGGGGGAACCGCCCTTCCACGGAGGTGGAAGGGACAGTAGCCAACCCAGGAAGAACCAGCAGCAAACCTGGGGAGGGCCGAGCAGACAAAAGAACAACGCAGGGTCCTGTGTCGTTCCTCCACGAAGACAGGGAGCGACAACAGCTACTCCTGTCTAGGAGTCTATACTGGAGATTCAGCTGCATTTAAGCGATATGTGCACCTGTACATTGTAATCTCATTTGTGATGGTGAAAAATGAGGAACACCCAGTTTTCCACAAGGAAGGTACATAAGAATATCATGGGTGGAATACTATGCAGGGTAAAATGTTCATGAAGAAACCCTGTGTTCACTGACAAGGAATGACATCCAAGGAAGGTTTGAGTTACAGCTGATGCGCTTCTAATCAAGCTCCCTGCTTGGGTACCTAGGAAGGAAGCAGAGGATGACTTAAGGGCTTGGGCTCCTGCCACCAGTGTGGGAGGCCTGGATGGAGCTCCTGGTTTGTAGCTTCAGTCTGCCAAATAGTTGCAGCCATTTGGAGAGTGAACCAGATAATAGATGATCACTCTATCTTGTCTCTCTCCCTCTTTCTCTGCAACTCTGCCTTTCCAATAAATAAAATAAATCTTCCAACAATAAAGAAATAAAATAAGTGGGGGCATACCATTACACAGTCATAGCCACATTACAACATTTTGGTAAATAAAGGACTTCACATCTGACAGTGGCTCCACAAGGTTATATTGCCAAGGGGTATTTTAGCCACCTTTATTTTTTTGAGTATACTCTATAATGCTCAGACAATGATGAAATCACCTAATGAGACTTATTTCTCTGGAAAATGCCAATCACAAAACAGTGTTGTATGACTGCATTGTATATTTATTGAAAAATGTCCTAGGATTATGTATTATGCATATTATATATAATATTTTTGACAAGTTTAATGTCTTTAAATTTTAATTTGCAATAATACTTTCACAAAAACAAAAGCACTACCTGTAAGTATTGAATGAGTGGAAAAAGGGTTGTCATTAGCTATTCCTCTACAAAGAATTTAAATTATTTAAACTTAAAATTTATAAATGAAATAATTAAATATACTTTTATAATGAAACTCTCAAGTGAGATATATTGAGTTTTATTACAATTGGTATGTTTCTAAGAGGAACAACTTTTGGGGGTTTTCAGGGCTTGTTTTCATTTTGCAGGTTTTTTGGATTAACATATAAAATATGTTTATAAAATACTGTGTAATTTAAAAATTTTATTAACAATAATTGTACATATTCATGGTTACAGTGTGATGTTTCAATACATGAACACAATGCAGAAGCAGCTAAACAGGGTAATCAACATTTCCCCTTTTTTTGACATTACTTTATGATTAGAGGCTTGGTGCTCTATTTTTCTGTTTGTTTCTAAGACATATATTTTAGGTACTAGGTTATTGTTACTGGCCCATTATGCTGTACAATACTAGACATTTATTCTTTAAATCTGTCTCTGATTGGTACCCATTATCCAACCTTTCCCTATTCTACCACACCTCTTGAGGCCTCAACATTTATCATTATGTTTTCAGACTGAGGTGTGTTTTATTTGCTTTTTTTGTTTTGTTTTGTTTTGTTTTTGTTTTTGTTTTAACTTCCACATACAAGGGAAAACGTGGTATTTTTCTTTCTGTGTCTGGCTCATTTCACTTAACACGATGTCCTCAAGTTCCATCCAATTTGCTACAAATGGTAGAATTTCATTTGTTATGGCTAACAAGTATTCCATTGTGTATATATACACCACTTTTTTCTTTATCCATTTATCTAATTAGAGACACTTGGTTTGATTCCGTATTTTGACTACTGCAATTAGTACTCAATAAACATAATGATACAGTTATCTTTTTGATAACAATGAGTTTATATCTTGTTTGGATATATGCCTAGTAGTGGGATTGCTAGGTCATACAGCAGTTCTATTTATATTTTTAAGGCATCTCAATACAGTTTTTCATATTAGCTGGACTAACTTACATTCCCACCAACAGTATATGAGTTCACTTTTCTCCATACTCTGACCAGTGTTTGTTACTTTCTGCCTTTTTGATAACATTGTTTCTAACAGTAGTGAGGTGATATTTTATTGTGGATTTGATTTACATTTCTCTGATGGCTAGTGATATTGAATATTTTTTCATATACTCATTGGCAATCTGCAGTTTTTTGAGAAATATCTATTCTAGAACTTTGCCTATATTTTAATTTAACTGGTTAGATGTTTCTCTGTCACTATCATTGTTGTTGAGTTTTTAGGTTCCTGATATATTCTAGAAATTAATCTTTCGTCAGATAAATAGCTTACAAATAGTTTCTCCCATTCTTCAGATATCTCTTCACTCTATTGGTGCTTTCTTTTGTTGTGCAAAAGCTTCTGAGTTTGATATAACGCTATTTGTCTAATTTAACTTCTGTTGTCTGCACTTTGGAGGTATTATCCAAAAAAAAAAAAATTATTGCCTATACCAGTGTTTCACCTTTGTTTTTGTCTAACAATTTCACAGTTTCAGATCTTACATTTTGGTCTTTAATCTATCTTGTGATGATTTTTATATCTGCAAAAAGGGTAAGGATCAAATCATATTTAATTTTTCTACATATATATCTGGTTTTATCAGCAACATTCATTGAAATGACTATGTTCTTAGCACCTTTGTAAAAAAAAGTTGCATTCATATACATTGTCAACGTACTATATAGAAAAGAAATTAAGAAAATAATATCATTTACAATGGTATTTTTTAAAGTATGGGAATACATTCAACCAAGGGACTGAATGATTTGTATACTGAAAAGTCTGAAACATTGATGTGAAAAATTGAAAAAACATCTGATAAATGAAAAAAGATATCCTGGTTTTATGTTTTGCAAGAATTAATTTTATTAAAACGGCCATACTACCCAAGTGAATGTCATTAAACACAAATCTACACCCCCACATTTATGTGGTGATTCTCACGTACCAGCATTACTTCTAAAGCTTTTCCTCACCAGTCCTCAAACACCGTCAATACATTGAACTCTTAGTTCTGACAAAGATACTTTCCCTCTGTTAAATTTGACATGTTTGTGTTTGTGGATGTCCACCAACCAACAGCCATGAGTCATCATATCTGTCTGCAAGCCAGAAACACACAACCTGAGAATCACTGACTTTACTTTTAACAGAGGGACACGAAGTTGTGAAGGTTTGCAAACAGGTCACAAAGTGGACCAGAAAATCAGATGGGAACACCTAGAGATTTCATATCTTAGGATACAGAATTTAACATTTTTTGAATTTCATTGAAATACTGCTTGATATATTCATTGTCTCAACATGAATATAAATAGTATTTTCTATTGAGACTATTTTACTCAGTTTGATTTAGCATCAGTCAGAAGATAGCATGACAACATGGAGTTCAAATTACCTCAGCTCTTAAAGGAACCCACTTGGCAGCTTCACAAATGTTGTGCACACTCTGGGGCTGGCGCTGTGGCATAGTGGGTAAAGCCACTGCCTGCAGTGATGGCACCCCATATGGACACCAGTTTGGGCCCTGGCTGCTCCACTTCCGATCCAGCTCTCTGCTACAGCCTGGATAAGCAGTGGAAGATGGCCTGAGCGTTTGGGCCTCTGAACCTGCATGGAAGACCCAGAAGAAACTCTTGGCTCCTGGCTTCAGATAGGCTCAGGACTGGCTGTTGTGGCCAATTGAGGAGTGAACCAGCAGATGGAAAATCAATTCTCTCTCTCTCTCTCTCTCTCTCTGCCTCTGCCTCTCTGTAACTCTACATTTCAAATAAATAAATAAATCTTTTCTAAAAAATCCATTTTCCTAAGTTCTGGATGGATCATTTGTGCATCGATGTATTTATGACATCATCTTTTACTCATTTGCAATATAATGAATTAAGATCAGAGAAATATTGACACACTTTATGATATCAAGACATCATCTCTGGCTGGCGCCAAGGTTAATCCTCTGCCTGCAGTGCTGGCACCCCAGGTTCTAGTCCCGGTCGGGGTGCCGGGTTCTGTCCTAGTTGCTCCTCTTCCAGTCCAGCTCTCTGCTGTGGCCCAGGAAGGCAGTGGAGGATGGCCCAAATGCTTGGGCCCTGAACCCACATGGGAGACCAGGAGAAGCACCTGGCTCCTGGCTTCAGATTGGCGCAGCGCGCTGGCCACAGCGCACCGGTCTTAGCGGCCATTTGGAGGGCGAACCAATGGAAGGAAGACCTTTCTCTCTGTCTCTCTCTTACACTGTCTAACTCTGCCTGTCCAAAAAAATAGAAAAAGATAATTGAAAATGAATTTGATGGGAGAGGGAGTGGGAGATGGGATGGTTGCGGGTGGGAGTGAGGTTATGGGGAGAAATACCACTATAATCCAAAAGTTGTACTTTGGAAATTTATATTTATTAAATAAAAGTTGAAAAAATAAAGAGAAGCCATAATTACAGCACAGTCAATAACTAATAAAATATTATTTGTAAAGTTTTCTTTACATCTTACTCTATTGCTTTATATAAAATCTGCACTTCTATTTTTGCTAAAATTGAAAACGTTTCCAAAGCATAGTTCCATGTAAAAAGATAGACTAAATTTATATTAAAATACAAATATTCTACCATGTTGATGGTATGAATAATTGACCTCTAAGATGGTTTGACTCTTCTTAGACTGTAAAAATGCATATCCAGTTGTGATTTTAGCAACCTATCATACACCTTATAACGGTTTCTCTGAGTTATATTATACATAGACTTTATAATATTTCTAAAAATTTTAATACATAGATTAAATACTAAGAATAAGCAAAAATTCTTTAATTAGCATTAGTTTTTAAACTATCATCAACTATAGGCATAACTCACTAAAAATGTGATTAGTTTAAAATTATTATGTGGATTGCTTCACAGTTCTTTTACATTCTAATTCTATCTCCCTATAATAAAGCCATTTGGTGAATTTTTTAAATTGAACTCTCTATAAGGTTTACAGTAGTTCTTGAATTTATATGGATAAAATAAACTAATAAAAATAAACACAGGCTCATTTTGTGTAACGTAGTGCAATGGAAGTATTTATTATATAATTTTTTCTAAGTCGCTCAAAGTAGGTAGGTATGTTCAATATAATTGTTCCTGTTTCTGGTCTGAGATAATTTGTGAGAAATTACTGAATTATGTTCTTGAGAAAAATGAATGGTAGAAGCCTTATAAGGAGTTGGAGAAAACTTTAGTGATATGTTTTCACAATAAGATATATAAATAGAAGGGAAGTAAGAATTTTATAATTCCAACTATGGATTCAAAGGAAAAAAGAAAGAAAATTCCACTACCATCTTAAGGTTAACATAGACAAAACATATGGAAAGAATAATAACAAATCGTGGCAAAAAGCAATGTGATATTTTTCCTTAAGTGACCTAAATCATATCACATTAAGTACAGAATATGTTTCTTGGAAGGCATAGCACCAAGAGCAAATAGCTGTAGAGGTGACTGTAAGCTGATGGTTTAAATCATTCATTATTTTACTGAACTGTTGGCTGGGGAGTTAATTTAGAAAGTATTTGTATGTGTACTGTGGGCAAGAATCCCACAGCTGAATAGAAAAGAGTCTCACCAGGGAGCAAATAAGTTTATTTGCTCTCTGGCCAATCTGAACACCCACACATGCCTGCTCAGTGTGCATGGCTTATCATTAAGCAAAATCACAGTGCATGGATTACCATACCTCTGAGGCAATCATTATTCATAGGGTTCACAGAAGAATCACAGTAATTGATGATCAGAAATCGTTACTTATAAGCTGAATCCTTTGGAAGTGAGTAGATGAGGAGTCTCGGATTCTGGAGTAAGATCTGTCACGTGGTAATCAACTGATACTCAGCCAGTGACTACCTGGGAAGACTGCTGAGTACATAAGGCTCAGCATCTTCTGGGCCTCATGAGCCCCCACGATGTCCTGCAACTGCATTTTCTCCTCCTTTGTTCCCAGGATTGTTCTCAAGAACTCTGATTTTTCAAAAACATACTTAGGAAGTAGGCATTTGATCTAGAGGTTGAGACACCTGTGAGGATACCTGTATCCCATACCAGGGATTCTGAGATTTAACCTTTTTGTGGTTTCCTAATGCATGCACAGTGGTGAATTTTCTAATAGTGAAGACTTTAGTTTTGAAATATATATATATATATATATATAAGTAATACTACAGAATGCATGCATGTGGACACATGCGGATGTGTGCACACATTTACAAGATGCATGTGCATATGTGTATATGGTATATTTCTGAGCCTGTTTACATATATGCGTCTGTATGCAGAGTGTGTCTTTGAGTATGTCTCTCCAGGGAAGAATGGTATAGTGCACTAGTTGGAAATATACCAGTAAAACTGTCAACAGAGATTTCACTAGGTGTCTAGGTGGAAAATACAACAAGTAGTGTTCTTGCCTTGTTCAAAGGCAGCCACGGCTTTTGTGTTGAGCATATTTCTTATTAAAGTTTAATAAATTATTCGTTTTACACTGTACCCAAAGGGTCTATACAGGATGTGCTGAAAAGCCATGGGAAAGTTAGCTTATTCCGTTCATGTGATTCTGCTTTTTAGTCTGGCCAAATTGGTTCTCAGCAAAATCCTTTCAAAGACATAGCACAATCGAAGCTCTCTCAAAACACAAAACTATACTTCAGATTCAACAGTGAGCCTAAGATTCTGTTGCATGATTTTCCTGCTTATTTGCTATACATGACAGTTAATTCTGTGATCCAATTTCAATTTTATCTGACCTTTATGGTATCACAGAGACATTCTTCCCTTGTTACAGACATGTGTACCATTTAACAGTGAAAATATCTTACACCCACTAGAAAAAGAATGTCATGCATCTTATCACTTAGGGAGGCTACAGAGACGCCTCATTTATAATTTCTTTTTAGAGGAAACCAGGAAACAAGAAACAGGAGTTAAAGTCTTCAACTCAAATTACATGCTCTAAAAAAAGTATGTACTGCAATAACAATGGAAGATTTCAGAGCCTAAAATTTTGTTTTAGAATATACTACTCTAAAGACAATTACAAACATAATTCAAAAGAGAATATAATTCATGACTTGCAGTTGATGGTGATTACTGAGTACTGGGGAAGGCTTGGGAAGAAAAAAGAGAATAACTTTTTTTTTTTTTTTTTTGACAGGCAGAGTTAGACAGTGAGAGAGAGAGAAAGGTCCCCCAAATGGCCGCCATGGCTGGCGCGTTGCAGCCGGCGCGCTGCACCGATCTGAAGCAAGGAACCAGGTATTTCTTCCTGATCTGCCATGTGGGTGCAGGACCCAAGGACCTGGGCCATCCTCCACTGCATTCCTGGGCCACAGCAGAGAGCTGGACTGGAAAGAGGAGCAACCAGGACAGAATCTGGAGCCCCAACCAGGACTAGAACCCAGGGTGCTGGCGCCGCAGGCAGAGGATTAGCCTAGTGAGCCACAGCCCGAGAGAATAACTTTTCTAAACCACATCAAAGGGAAGAGCTGGTGCTGTGGTGTAGTAGACTAAGCCTCTACCTGCTGTGCAGGTATTAGATAAGGGCACCGGTCCATGTCCCTGCTTCTCCTCTTCTGATCCAGCTCCCTGCTTATGGCCTGAGAAAGCAGTGGATGATGGCTCAAGTGCTTGGTCCCCTGCACCCATGTCAGAGACACAGAAGAAGCTCCTGGCTCCAAATCAGCACAGCTTCTGCCATTGTAGCCATTTGGAGAATGAACCAGTGGATGGAAGACCTTTGTCTCTCTCTCTCCCTGTCTGTAACTCTGTCTCTCAAATAAAAATATAAAATATTTTTAAATCAAAATTACGTGTCACTTTTCTCATCTTTCACATAAGAAAAAATAAAATAAAATAAAGGGGTAACATTCATCAAGTAGTCATTCCAACAAATGAAGCCTGTTTTATGGAAGCATCATGTGTCTTCTGAATGGTCATATTAATTATCAGTAGATCTGCCTCCAACTTGATGAACTGCATGCTCAATTTCCTGCTTTGAAAACTGGGCTTTTACTGAAAAAAAAATTTATGAAGACTAAGTTCCTTGAACTTCCTTTTCCATGCATTGTGACAAGTGAGGTTTGCAAAAAAAAAAAAAATTCCATAATCCTAGTATCTCTATTCTCCTATTTTATTTCCACATTTGATCTCAGAATCTTTACTCTGCATTTTAATTAATTAGAATACTGCAAACAACAATTATCATTTCTCATCTCAGTCTTCAGTGTTTACATCTATTCATGAATAATGTATTTCCAGTAGCACTAGTAGAAAAAAAAATCAGGTCTTCATGGTCGACTAGAGAGGACTATAATTTGTATACACAAAAATGATTTTTTCATATTAAAATTCTGTCCCAATGCAAATTGCAGATGAAGTTCATGTGTCCTGTGATAGATGTCCTCAGTGACTTCACCCACAGAGACCTGTTATCTCAGACCACCTACTGCATTTAAAGCTCCTCGTGTAAACTTAATCACATAATTTAAACTGCATTGTTGCTCACTGTGCAAATCATGCTTTTAGCAGTGCTTAATCTCCTGCTCAGTAGGATCTCTATTATTATTTCTCTATATCCCATGAAGTGGCCAGAATATTTCTCAAAAAGTACTCAAAGCGCTGGTAGATTTGACTTGTCAATGTCACAAGTGGGAAATTATAGATAACATTTCATCTCTTCAGTGATTATACTTCTGCACTTGGGTCTGACTTCTGTGTAAGTCATGGTTCTGTAAGCTCATCACAGAGAGAATGCAACCTGTGGACACCTGTGCTTACCCTCCCTGAAAAATGGACATAAGCTCCATGAAGCCAGAGATGTTGACTCATTTGCTCACTCCTACAACCTGGCACACAGTTTGGATCATAGCTAAATATTTTTTGACTGAAGGAAGAAAGTTGTTTCAGAAAATTTCCAAATTCCTCTCCAGTCCATATTCCTCTTTCTGAGATTACCCCTGCCTCAACCCAAAGAGAATGCTATAGGCAGGGAAGTTGCTTTCATTTTTGCTATAACTGATTGAACATATAGTAGAAATCTGACCTAAGAAGTCAGTAAGATCCCTTACTTTGCAGATATACTAGTGGGGCCCTGGAGCACAAGAGTTACTAAAGCCAGCAGCTGATGTGAAGCACAGAACAGCCATATGTTGCCATGGTTTCTGATGACATGATGGCACAAAGGGGAAGACAAAGCTGATCCATGCAAACAGAAAAAAATGACAAGCGACGGAGAGGCATGGTGCCAAAGCTAAGAAGCTTTGATCCGGGTCCCTTGTCTGACCTGCCTCTAATCCCTCAGGAGGCTAACTCACAGCCAACCATCAGTTTGTGAGAGCAGTAACTCCTGGGCAGTGATCAGCTAGCTAGTTCTTGGGGTTTCTTATATTATTACATCAAAAATATTTTATTAACTCAAAATATTCAGTAAGTCATGTTTAACACTGAACTGACAGGGTAGTGAAGGAGCTTTTAAGTAACAGTCACAGGACTTGAGCCCCAGCTCTACCAAGCATTGTGAGTTGAGTAAGTAATGTCTCAACTTCCTCACTGGTGAGTTAAGGATGCTGGTCCACATGACACCCACAGATGCTTCCCTTCCTTCAACTTTTGTGATCCTGTCATGGCACCAGTAATTACAATGAAAACTAAGACACTCAGTTAGCCAAATATTTCAAAATTAAGACAGTCTGTCACATCTAAATATATATATGGATACATTTAGCATTTTATAGTTTTCACCTAAATGATTTAAATTAAATTGGTGCAATTTCTGGCCATTTCATAGCCCATCACAATATGCATTACCAGACTTTAGTTTATTCTGAGATCCTTCCAAATAGCATTCATGAAATTGAAATTATGTTTAAATAGGTTTTTCTAATCCATGTGCATGGAACACCTGTCTTTTTATATCTAAAGAAGGCTCTCTCTCTTTAAAAATTTACTACCATAATTTTACCTTCCATTGTCCTGAATATATTAACCAGCTTTCCAACAATATTTACAAGATTTCTTGAGCATATGGAAATGTAAAAATTTGGCACAAGGCCTTGATACTAATCAACACAGACCCAAGGGACAGGAACAAACAGTTGGCACTTCGCAAAAAAAGGAAAAAAAAAATTATCACTCCCAACTCTAAAGCTCTTACTAAATCTATCCATACTTAATTCTATAAAGTTGGAAATAGGATAAATTACAGTTGATAAGACTGAAAAGAAACATATTTTAAGGTCATAATTCTTTCTATTTCTCCCATTAAGCAGCAGCAGATATGTCTGCTGCCCCAGATTAAATAGCACACATAAAATTACATTTATGTTATACAAAAGCATCATACACTTTAAAAATGTCTTAAACATTTTCTCATTATTTAATCCAACTCCAAAACAAGAGTTTTGTTAATTCTAGCTATAATATGATCACATTGCATGTTACTTCAGGTGAACTCATGGTAAAGAGATGGCAGAATTATCTTTCTTTTTTCTTTTGATGGAGTTCATATATTGTACAGAACAAGAAATTAAAATATGGTCATTTTGGTTCAAAAATATTTAAAACTGTAACATGAGGGGCCTTACAATTCATGGACAATGTCTAGTGTGAAAGAACTATGCATGTTTCAGAAAGTTTTGCAACAAAATTTTCTTACTATTTAGTTCCATATTTCTTATTTGATATTGCCCTAATTCAAATTAATTCTATATACACCTAAAGAACTACTACACTTTCATTATGTGAAACAACTTAAAAGATGTATTAATTACAAATTTAAGGTAAAGTACTGCCTCCTACTTGCTCTACTTAGCCTGGGGAAAAAAATTCTGTTAATTTCAGATAATCTTCGTCTTAATAAAATACTTCCGAAGGTCATAATAATAGTTGTGATGCTAATTTAAATATTTTAACACCTCTTAGCCTTATACACGTAGTAATATACGTAATATACTTTTTTAAACTTTTATTTAATGCATATAAATTTCCAAAGTACAGCTTATGTATTACAACGGCTTCCCCCCCCATAACTTCCCTCCCACCCGCAACCCTCCCCTTTCCCACTCCCTCTCCCCTTCCATTCACATAAAGATTCATTTTCAATTATCTTCATATACAGAAGATCAGTTTAGCATATATTTAGTAAAGATTTCAACAGTTTGCACCCACATAGAAACACAAAGTGAAAAATGCTGTTTCAGTACTAGTTATAGCATTAAATCACAATGTATAGCACATTAAGGACAGAGATCCTACATGAGGAGTAAGTGCACAGTGACTCCTGTTGTTGACTTAACAAATTGACTCTCTTGTTTATGGCATCAGTAATCACCCTAGGCTCCTGTCATGAGTTGCCAAGGCTATGGAGGCCTTTTGAGTTCACTGACTCTGATCATATTTAGACAAGCTCATAGTCAAAGTGGAAGTTCTCTCCTCCCTTCAGAGAAAGGTACCTCCTTCTTTGATGACCCGTTCTTTCCATTGGGATCTCACTCGTGGAGATTTTCATATAGGTTTGTGGGTTTTTTTGTTTGTTTGTTTGTTTGTTTGTTTTTGCCAGAGTGTCTTGGCTTTCCATGCCTGAAATACTTTCATGGGCTCTTCAGCCAGATCGGCATGCCTTAAGGGCTGATTCTTTTTTATTTTTTTTATTTTTTTTTAACTTTTATTTAATGAATATAAATTTCCAAAGTACAGAATATTGATTACAATGGCTTCCCCCCCATAACGTCCCTCCCACCCGCAACCCTCCCCTTTCCCACTCCCTCTCCCCTTCCATTCACATCAAGATTCATTTTCGATTCTCTTTATATACAGAAGATCAGTTTAACATACATTAAGTAAAGATTTCAACAGTTTGCTCCCACACAGAAACATAAAGTGAAAAATACTGTTTGAGTACTAGTTCTAGCATTAAATCTCAATGTACAGCACACTAAGGACAAAGATCCTACATGAGGAGTAAGTGCACAGTGACTCCTGTTGTTGACTTAACAAATTGACACTCTTGTTTATGGCCTCAGTAATCACACTAGGCTCTTGTCATGAGCTGCCAAGGCTATGGAAGCCCCCTGAGTTCACTGACTCTGATCATTTTTAGACAAGGCCATGGTCAAAGTGGAAGTTCTCTCCTCCCTTCAGAGAAGGTACCTCCTTCTTTGATGACCCATTCTTTCCACTGGATCTCACTCACAGAGATCTTTCATTTAGGTTTGTTTGTTTTTTTTTTTGTTTTTTTTTTTGTTTTTTTCCCCCAGAGTGTCTTGGCTTTCCATGCCTGAAATACTCTCATGGGCATTTCAGCCGGATCCGCATGCCTTAAGGGCTGATTATGAGGCCAGAGTGCTGTTAGGACATCTGCCATTCTATGGGTCTGCTGTGCATCTTGCTTCCCATGTTGGATCGTTCTCTCCCTTTTTTATTCTGTCAGCTAGTACTTGCAGACACTATTCTTGTTTATGTGCTCCCTTTGGTTCTTAGTCCTATCATTATGATCAATTGTGAACAGAAATTGATCATTGGGACTAGTGAGATGGCATTGGTACATGCCACCTTGATGGGATTGAATTGGAATCCCCTGGTATGTTTCTAACTCTACCATTGGGGTAAGTCAGCATTAGCATGTCCCGAATTGCACATCTCTTCCCTCTCTTATTCCCACTCATATTTAACAGCGATCACTTTTCAGTTAAGTTTCAACACTTAAGAATAACTGTGTATTGATTAGGCAGAATTATCTTTCTGACCCTGGACTCATAACTAGAGCCACAATATTCACACAATGACCTAATCAATAGCATGCTACCACCCCTCTCAGCTTTAAGCAATGATTTATCTGTGTGCCCAGATTCTCACTGGCACTTAAAGAGTTGAAACACAGACATAAGCCAGTCTGCACCAGGTAGAAACCAATCAATCTGAGCATCCAGACTAATTATAGTGGACAGAATATCTACATGGGTGGTAGAAAGGGAGGGAGTGGGAAAAACTGGTTGACAAACATCAGTGGGGGGGAAGCCAAAAGATATAAAAAACGAGGACTCAGGGAAATCAACAAATCCAGAAGTAGTTTAGTTTGGGTAGGTTAGATGTTGTATGAAGTGATGAGCAAGAAAAATAAATTTGGAAATTTACATATGAACTTTATTATAGATGACATTGATTAGCAGGCTAACAAAACCAAAACCCAAATGATAGATGAATTACAACTGATATCTTAATTTATTCTTTTGAATTTTATTCATTCATTTTCCTTTTACATGAAAACATAGAGACAGAGTCAGGGAATCAGAGAGAGAAATCTTTCATCATCTGGTTTACTCCCCAAATGCCTGCATCAGCCAGAACTGGGCCAGGCCAAACCCAGGAGTGCATAGCTCAATCAGGGTGTCCTATATGAGTGGCAGGAACCTGAACCCAAGCACTGAAGCTATCATCTGCTAATTCCCAGAGTGTGCACTATGAGGGAGCTGTGATTGTAATGGAGCTGAGGCTCAGACCCTGACACTGCAATATGGCAGGCATCACATGCAGTGATTTGACTGCTGTATCAAACACTCAACCCTAACAGAAAATTTTAAGCAGAAAACTGATATAGAACAACAGAAACAGGAATAGCATTTTTAGAACATACTAATATATCATAGTTATCTGTACTGGGTATGGTACTACATGAAAATTAAAGTTCAGACACAGCACCTGGATTCAAAAAGGTGAAAATACATATAAATTCATGAATAAAATATACTTTTAAAGCAGAAAGGGTTAACTTTTCAAAGCAAACAGCAGTGTTTTGGAGTCATATTAGTCTCAGTCTACAGAAACAAATATGATTTTGGAAAGAAATTATTGAATCAAATTTTACTCAATACACTGAAACTTCAACAAATAATCTTTACTACCCATGACTAATAATAACTAACTTCTATTGTGCATACTCTAGATATCAAGCATATTCTTAATCATTTTTATAAGCATAGCATCATTCATTCATTCCAAAAATACTAAATGGCAAAGTGTCATTATCACTTTGTGAAGCTGAAAGATATCAAATAATTTGCCCAGGTGCTGCAGAGTTTATGTATTTTGCTCTTAGCCAACACATGTACTGCATGCTACAAAATTTAAAAATATAATCTCTGGCATGGACTCAAAAGCCCTCATAGTCTGCCTTTTCCCTACAGTCCTGCCTCATTTCTGCACTCAGATTCTCTGTAGTCTGTGTTTGCCTGTCCTGCTTTAGTTCCTATTGGAAGTGTGTTGCTGCTCCACCACCTCCAGCACCTTATCCCATGGCATCTCTCCCTGAAGGAACAGCACTGTGTGAAATTAAGCATGGTCACTTGATGGGTTTTGTTTTGCATCATGGCATTTGAACTCAAATAATAAGCATTCATTCTGTGAAGGATCTGGGGATCTGGAAGAGACAGCAAAAAAGCTCCTTGAGCTCTACAACAAGATGGCCAATGCCTGCTGGTCTCTTGTGGTAGGAGCCAAGAGTAGCCAGAGAGCAACCACAGTTGCTTTAAGTTTAATAGGACTCCACTGTATCCTCAAGAATTTCCTCTCTTAAAATCAGGACCTTAGAACCAAAGAGCTTAAGAATTTCATAAAAAAAAAAAGCCCAAATGTGATCTGGGAGTGATAGTAATTGTTGAAACCTCCATTAGTCTACTAAAACCTATCTTAAATTAGATTACTTTAAAATTTTTAAATTTCTTTCTCAAATTTCTGGAGGCTGGAAATTCAAACATCAAGATTCTATCAGGGTTCATTTATGATCAGTTTCTCTATCGAGCTTGTTAGAGAGAGGGAAAGAGAAAGGCAAGTGGAAAAAAGCCAGGAATGGAGAGGGAAAAAAGGGAGGGAAACAGGGAGGGAGAGAGGGAAAGAGTTAGAGAGAAAGAGAGAGAGAGAGAGAAAGGAAACTAGTCCCATCAGATCATGGCTCCACCCTTGTGCCCTATTAAATTTACTTCCATAAAGGCTTCTATCTCCAAATTCTTCATATTAAAGGCAAAGGATTCAACATTTGAATATTTAGGAACACAAATATTAACTTCATGGTAGGACCACTCCTACTTCTGTCTCTTAGTCCATGTGTCTATGTATTATATTTATTTGAGACATAGTAATATATGTTCATTGACTCTGTATATATAAAAGGCATCTCAGAGAATTCTTGGAAATAAAATTAATATACATTTACTTTGGTGCAAAAAAAATTTTAAATCTATGCATACAAAGGATCTTCAAAATGTTCACAGAAATACATATTATTAAAAATACACAGATTTCCAAATTGCTTTCTACTCAAATACACTTTAACTCCCTCTGTCTACAGACTTTTAGAATTTGGCACATTCTATACCCTGGAGAAACAGAATTTCAATATCTCAATGCTAGAAATAAAACTGTACATGCCATCTTAAAGGCAACTTCTAGATCATGTGGTATGAAATTTAACCAATGGATCTCTTGATCATGTGCCCACTTTCTCACTTTCTTGGTGATCTAGTACAATGTTACCTGGGATCCCTTCTCAGTTGAAGAGATGTCCAGTAATTCCTATATCTCCTTATGTCTACACCCAGTATGAGTGCTTACTCCAGTCATGATGAATTACTAACCCTTCCACTGTGAAGGGGACAAATATAAACATCTCTATTGAAATGATCATTGGCCTCCTCAAGGGTTGGTGACAACTCAAGTATTCAAGGTTTCTCTGTTTCTGGAAGTTTGGACTCTGCAGCAGCAATAAATACATAATCTTGATGAGTGGGAGTCCATGCTGGGTTTATGTACAGCCTACATCCCTGCATCCGCAGTCAGTAAGGCCACTATGTGGATTCACTTTATATAGCTATTACACCAACACTACAGCAGCCAAAGATATAGGTCACTGACATCTACCACTCATCCTACTTGATTTTTAATGCATTTTTACTGATGGATGCTCTCTATGAGACACTAAGGTGCCATATGAAGATCTTCATATTGGCCGGCGCCACAGCTCACTAGGCTAATCCTCCGCATTGCGGCGCCAGCACACTGGGTTCTAGTCCCGGTCGGGGCGCCGGATTCTGTCCCAGTTGCCCCTCTTCCAGGCCAGCTCTCTGCTGTGGCCAGGGAGTGCAGTGGAGGATGGCCCAAGTGCGTGGGCTCTGCACCCGCATGGGAGACCAGGAGAAGTACCTGGCTCCTGCCATCGGATCAGCGCGGTGCGATGGCCGCAGCACGCCAGCCGTGGCGGCCATTGGAGGGTGAACCAACAGCAAAAGGAAGACCTTTCTCTCTCTCACTGTCCACTCTGCCTGTCGAAAAATAAAAAAAAAGATCTTCATACTTTGTGTGCTTCTACATGGTAACCACAATGTCAATGAATCCATAAATCTCTTTGTACTTGATCTTATAATATTTTTCATCCTCAGCCTCTTATAATCTGTCTAGCCATGCTTATTGGCTTGTAACTCAAATATATACTTACTTCAGGCCATGTTTCCTTCCACACAAAGTTAATAACATAATACTTTCAAATTCATCAATGGGAAGATTTTTGTCTCACTGCTATTTTTAAGGCAACCCTGAAATGTGCGTTAATACTTTAGTAGTTTGCACATATGCAAAAAAAACATGGCATTTTTTCCTTATTCAATCAACTGTTGATAAGGAAAGCTCCATGTGACTATAAGAAATAAAAGTAATGTAGTTGATGCTGTGTGGAACTCATGCTTTTGAAGCTTATTTATACCCTCTTTCTGTGTTCCTAATCCCAAATATGCTACTTTAATTTTATCAAGGATTGCTGCAGGAGCAACACAGTAAGTGTTTTTAGGGGTCTAATAATGCCAGCCCATGATTGATGGTCAGCTTGGAACACATTATAAAACTAATATCAGCTGACCATTTTATCTTCTGAGATCTCAGTAATTTTTTTAAGATTTACTTATTTATTTCATCCTATTCCACAGCTTTTCCTTATGCAATTTCATTCTATTACATATCATTTAGCTCTCTCAGCATCTTGGCCTAAATCCACTCTTCATGCTCCTACATTGGCACTATAGTCCCATTTCTCTCTTTGTAAACTTGGTACTCTCAGTCAGTTTCTGAGAAAGGTAGAACTATACTCCAAAGGAAATACCTGCAGTTTTATAAGAAAAAATCTCTTCAATGTCTTGAAAAAGGGAAGAGCTATAGCACCCCATGGGAAGAAGAGGCTTTTTTGCAGGACTGAAAGACCCAGAGGGATGCGAGAAACTAAGGTCTTTTAGGCATTAATGCATATGTTCATATTCTAAGTAAAAGGGCTTTACTCTTCCATAATCAGGGTCCTGATGTTGGCATACCAGATCTGCAATTCTAGGGATTCAACCCTCCTCTGAGCTCTTCCACCCTTAACAATAAGATCTGAGACAGATTTCCATCTTTTTTTCTGCTCTCTGACTGTAAGAGATAAGAGTCTGTGTATATCCTGTAATAACAGATCTTTGTCATTCATGCTTTACCTTCTATCAGAGTTTTTATCTTCAGTTTCCTATTGTCTTTCTTCAATGCATAAAGGAAGCCAAGCAACAGTCACCTTATCTTCTCCAAACTTCAAATATCTGCTCTGGAGTGCACATCAGGATATTTCCTTCCACAAGTGCTCCCTCCGATACAACACTATGAAAGCTGAATGCCTGTGCTACAGCCACATGCCAGGACTTATCCATGCTCCATCTTCCACAAATAACAAGATATTCACTAACAAAGAGTTATTACAAAATCCAGCTTGACAATTCTACTTCAGAGTCAGCTTCTTATGACAATAGTTGGATATAACTGTCTAAATAGGATTCTTATGAAACACTTATTTTGAGTCTCAGAAGCTTGCAAAGAAATGGTTTATTTAAGAGGACAGAGTCTCGAACATGAGTGGCAAGCACCCAAGTTTTGATCCCTCTCCTCTGCTTTTCCAGGTGCATGAGCAGGAAGCTGGATAGGAAGTGGAAGAGGCGTGATTTGAACAGATGCTCATATGGGCTGCTGGCATCACAGGCTGAGGCTTAACCTACTGTGCCACAATGCTGGCCCTAGAAGCCATATAGTTTTACTCCTGTATCAGTGCATTAGCTATAGGTTGCCCACAGGTAGTAGGTATCAATTTGAACAGACATTGCAATGTTAATTTCTTAGTTTTGATAATACTTTATATAAGATGATAAATACCAATGGGAGCTGAGTTGAGGGTATAGAAAAATAACCTTTACCATCTCTACTACAGCCCTGTAATTCTAGAATAAATATAAAATTTTAAATATATTTCAAATAAAATATCAATCTTAAAATCTATTTGGTCTGATATTAGGATGGCTACAGCTGCTCAACTTTGCTTTCTTTTTGCATGGAATACCTTTTTCCATCCTTTTACTTTCATTCTGCATGTATTTTTGTTGGTGCGGTTTGTTTATTTTAGACAGAAATAGATGGGTCTTGCTTTAATAATCCATTCAGCCAGTCTGTATCCTTTATTTGGAGATTTTAGGCCATTTATATTCAAGGTTAATACTGATAAGTAATGATTTGGTCCTACTATTTTTCTATAAAGATTCCTATTGTTTGCTTGGATTTCATTCATACTTTTACTAGGAGATTTTCTTTCTTCACATTTTTTCACAATGATGATTATCATTCTCTGTTTCTGCATATAGCACATCCTTAACTATCATTTGTAAAGCTGGACAAGTGGTGAAAAATTCTTTCAATTTCTATTTGTTTTGGAAGATTTTATTTCACCTCCATTTATAAATGAGAACTTTGCAGGATAAATATCTTAGGTGGACAGTTTCTTTCTTTTAGAACTTGGATATGTTTCTTGATTCCTCATCTTATGGGTTTCTGATGAGAAATCAGCTGTTATTCTAATATTAGTTAATGTTAATGTTAATTAGTAATTAGTTAATGGTAATTAGTTAATGTTAACCTTGCATCTGTCTCATGCACTTTTTTTATTTTATTTTTTTTTTTTAGTAAATATAAATTTCCAAAGTACAGTTTATGGATTACAATGGCTTTCCCCCCCAATAAGTTCGCTCCCACTCGCAACCCTCCAATCTCCCGCTCCCTCTCCCGTTCCATTCACATCAAGATTCATTTTCAATTCTGTTTATATACAGAAAATCAATTTAGCAGATATTAAGTAAAGATTTCATCAGTTTGCACCCACACAGAAACACAAAGTGTAAAATACTGTTTCAGTACAAGTTATAGCATTACTTCACATTAGACAACACACTAAGGACAGATCCCATATGAGAATTAAGTACACAGTGACTCCTGTTGTTGACTTAACAATTTGACACTCTTGTTTACGGTGTCAGTAATCTCCCTAGGCTCTAGTCATGAGTTGCTAAGGTTATGGAAGCCTTTTGAGTATGCCGACTTCGATCTTATTCTGACAGGGTCATAATCAAAGTGGAAGTTCTCTGCTTCCTTCCTTAACATTGCAAGGTACCTCCCTCTTTGATGGCCCGTTCTTTCCACAGGGATCTCACTCACAGAGATCTTTCATTTAGGTCTTCTTTTTTTTTTTTCCAGAGTGTCTTGGCTTTCCATGCCTAAAATACTCTCATGGGCTGTTCAGCCATATCCAAATGCCTTAAGGGCTGATTCTGAGGCCAGAGTCATGCACATTTTAGAATCTTGTATGCCAGCAAACAGGGAAATCTATCAGAAATGGATAGATTCCTGGACACATGCAACCTACCTAAATAACCAGGAAGACATAGAAAACCTAAACAGACATATAACTGAGATAGAAATTGAAACAGTAATGAAGGCACTCCCAACAAGGAAAAGCTCAGGACCAGATGGATTCACTGCTGAATTCTACCAGACATTTAAAGAAGAATTAACTCCAAATTTTCTCAAACTATTCAGAACAATCAAAAAAGAGAGAATCCTCCCAAATTCTTTCTATGAAGCCAGCATCACCATAATTCCTAAGCTGAAAAAAGATGCAGCATTGAAAGAGAATTACAGACCAATATCCCTGATGAACATAGATGCAAAAATCCTCAATAAAATTCTCACCAATAGAATACAACAACACATCAGAAAAATCATCCACCCAGACAAGTGGGATTTATCCCTGGTATGCAGGGATGGTTCAGTGTGCTCAAAACAATCAATGTGATACACCACATTAACAGATTGCAGAAGAAAAACCATATGATTATCTCAATAGATGACGAGAAAGCATTCAATAAAATATAACACCCTTTCATGATGAAAACTCTAAACAAACTGGGTATGGAAGGAATATTCCTCAATACAATTAAAGCAATTTATGAAAAACCAACGGACAGCATCCTATTGAATGGGGAAAAGTTGGAAGCATTTCCACTGAGATCTGGCAACAGACAGGGATGCCCACTCTCACCATTGCTATTCAATATAGTTCTCAAAGTTTTAGCCAGAGCTATTAGGCAAGAAAAAGAAATTAAAGGGATACAAATTGGGAAGGAAGAACTCACACTATCCCTCTTTGCAGATGATATGATTCTTTACTTAGTTAATCCAAAGAACTCTACTAAGAGGCTATTGGAACTTAAAGAAGAGTTTGTCACAGTAGCAGGATATAAAATCAATGCACAAAAATCAGCAGCCTTTGTATACACAGGCAATGCCACGGCTGAGGAAAAACTTATAAGATCAATCTCATTCAGAATAGCCACAAAAACAATCAAATACCTTGGAATAAACTTAACCAAGGATGTTAAAGATCTCTATGATGAAAATTACAAAACCTTAAAGAAAGAAATAGAAGAGGATACCAAAAAACGGAAAAATCTTCCATGCTCATGGATTGAAAGAATCAATATCATCAAAATGTCCATTCTCCCAAAAATAATTTATAAATTCAATGCGATACCAATCAAACTACCAAAGACATTCTTCTCAGATCTAGAAAAAATGATGTTGAAATTCATATGGAGACATGGGAAGACATTGAATAGCTAAAGCAATCTTGTACAACAAAAACAAAGACGGAGGCATCACAATAACAGATTTCAGGACATACTACAGGACAGTTGTTATCAAAACAGCATGGTACTGGTACAGAAACAGATGGATAGACCAATGTACAGAATAGAAACACCAGAAATCTATCCAAACATCTACAATTAACTTATATTTGATCAAGGATCCAAAACCAATCCCTGGAATAAGGACAGTCTATTCAATAAGTGGTGCTGGGAGAATTGGATTTCCACATGCAGAAGCATGAAGCAAGAACCCTACATTTCACCTTACACAAAAATCCACTCAACATGAATTAAAGACATAAATCTATGACCTGACACCATCAAATTATTAGCGAACATTGGAGAAACCCTGCAAGATATTGGCACAGGAAAAGACTTCTTGGAAAAGACCCCAGAAGCACAGTCAGTCAAAGCCAAAATTAACATTTGGGATTGCATCAAATTGAGAAGTTTCTGTACTGCAAAAGAAACAGGAGAGTGAAGAGACAACCGACAGAATGGGAAAAAAATATTTGCAAACTATGCAACAGATAAGGATTAATAACCAGAATCTACAAAGAGATCAAGAAACTACACAACAACAAAACAAACAACCCACTTAAGAGATGAGCCAAGGACCTCAATAGACATTTTTCAAAAGAGGAAATCCAAATGGCCAACAGACACATGAAAAAATGTTCAAGATCACTAGCAATCAGGGAAATGCAAATCAAAACCATAATGAGGTTTCACCTCACCCCATTTAGAATGGCTCACATTCAGAAATCTACCAACAACAGATGCTGGAGAGGATGTGGGGAAAAAGGGACACTAACCCACTGTTAGTGAGAATGCAAACTGGTCAAGCCACTATGGAAGTCAGTCTGGAGATTCCTCAGAAACCTGAATATAACCCTACCATACAACCAAGCCATCCCACTTCTTGGAATTTACCCAAAGGAAAATAAATTGGCAAACAAACAAGCTGTCTGCACATTAATGTTTATTGCAGCTCAATTCACAATAGCTAAGACCTGGAATCAACCCAAATGCCCATCAACAGTAGACTGGATAAAGAAATTGTGGGACATGTACTCTATAGAATACTATACAGCAGTCAAAAACAATGAAATCCGGTCATTTGCAACAAAATGGAGGAATCTGGAAAACATTATGCTGAGTGAAATAAGCCAGTCCCAAAGGGACAAATATCATATGTTCTCCCTGATTGGTGAAACTAACCGAGAACCAAAAAGGAAACCTGTTGAAGTGAAATGGACACTATGTGAAACTCTGCCTTGATCAGCCCTTGTCCTGACTGTTGATGTACAATTTAACACTTTATCCCTTTTAGCATTTTTTGTTCTACTTAATACTATTGGTGGAACTCTGTAATTAACACACAATTATTCTTAAGTGTTGAAATTTAACTGAAAAATGATCCCTGTTTAAAAAAAAAACAGTGTGAATAAGAGAGGGAGATGTACAATTTGGTACATGCTAAATCAGACTTGCCCCAAATGGTGGAGTTAGAAACGTGCCAGGGGATTCCAATTCAATCCCATCAAGATTCTGCCTAATCAATACACAGATGTTCTTAAGTGTTGAAATTTAACTGAAAAGTGATCGCTGTTAAATATAAGAGTGGGAATAAGAGAGGGAAGAGATGTGCAATTTGGGACATGCTAATGCTGACTTACCCCAAAGGTAGAGTTAGAAGCATACCGGGGATCCCAATTCAATCCCATCAAGGTGGCATGTACCAATGCCATCTCACTAGTCCCAGTGATCAATTTCTGTTCACAATTGATCATAATGATAGAACTAAGAGCCAAAGGAAGCACATAAACAAGACTAGTGCCTGCTAATACTAGCTGACAGAATAAAAAATGGAGAGAACGACCCAACATGGGAAGTGAGATACACAGCAGACCCATAGAATGGCAGATGTCCTAAACAGCACTCTGGCCTCAGAATCAGCCCTTAAAGGCATTCGGATATGGCTGAAGAGCCCATGAGAGTATTTTGGAAAGCCAAGACACTCTGTAAAAAACAAACAAACAAACAAACAAACAAAAAACCTAAGTGAAAGATCTCTGCGAGTGAGATCTCAGTAGAAAGAACATGTCATCAAAGAAGGAGGTACCTTTCTCTGAAGGGAGGAGAGAACTTCCACTTTGACTACGACCTTGTCTAAATAAGATTGAAGTCGGCGAACTCAAAAGGCTTCCATAGCCTTGGCAGCTCATGACTAGAGCCTAGGGAGATTACTGAGGCCATAAACAAGAGTGTCAAATTGTTAGGTCAACAACAGGAGTCACTGTGTACTTACTCCTTATGTAGGATCTCTATCCTTAATATGTTGTTCAATGTGAATTAATGCTATAACTAGTACTCAAACAGTATTTTACACTTTATGTTTCTGTGTGGGAGCAAACTGATGAAATCTTTACTTAATATCTGCTAAATTGATCTTCTGTGTATAAAGAGAATTGAAAATGAATCTTGATGTGAATGGAAGGGGAGAGGGAGCGGGAGATGGGAGGGTTGCGTGTGGGAGGGAAGTTATTGGGGGGGGAGCCATTGTAATCCTTAAACTGTACTTTGGAAATTTATATTTATTAAATAAAAGTTTAAAAAAAGAAATCTAAAAAAAGAATCTTCATTAAATATTACTGTGGAAACTTTGACTACAATTTGTCATAGTGAAGAACATTTCTGATCGTGTCTACCAAGAGTTCTATGTGCTTCCTTTGCTTGAATTTGTTCCTCCAAATAAGGGAAGATTTTGCTATTATTTTATTGTATAGGCCTTCTAATCCATTCTCTTTTTCCATGCCTTCAGGAACTCCTAAGATACATGTTTGTTCATTTGATAGTATCCTATAAATCTTGAACAGTTTTTTTAAATTTCTTTCTTTCTTGTGTACATGACTGAGTATTTCACAGGATTTGTCTTCTAGCTTGGATATTCTTTCTTCTGCCTCACCAAATCTGCTTTGAGGCTTTCCACTGTATTTTCTATTTGATATATTGAATTCTTCATTTCTTATATTTCAGTATGATTTCTCTTCAATATCTCAATCTCCCAGCAAAATTTTTCATCCATAATGTGTATTAGTTTCTTTATCTCATGAATGTGTTTTACTGTGTTTCTGTGTAATTTTATGGTCATTCTTTTGAATTCATTTTCAAGCATTTCATCAATCTCTCTGTCTTCACATTCTAATATTGAAGTGTTGTTGTGTTTCTTCTTGGGAGTCATGTTGTCTTCCTTGCTCTTGTTTCTTGTATTTCAGTATTTATTTTTTAAGTATTTGTGGAAATATTTGTTGGATTTGTCCTCTGATGGGTTTTATCTTTGAACTATGGTTTTATCTTAGAGGAGTCTCTGCTCCTTCAATAGGTATCCAGAAGCCTGTGTTGGGTGGGGTCAGGGAACTATTGTCAGTGCTTAAGCAAGGGTGAGAATTCAAGGCAACACCCAAGTTCAGCATGGTCCATCTCCTCTGTTGTCAACAGGAGGAGGGTATGATCAAAGCTATTAGTGTAAGCACATTCTCACCTTCTCCTTTCCAAGGCTGTCAATGCTATGGTTAGCCCACAGTGGGTACAACCCTTACCCACAAAAGATCTGTGTAATTCTCAGCGTGAGCATGGAACTCTCTGCCATGACCCACCCCATGCAGTTAGGGAGCTCTGAGTTTCTGATGACAGTCACTGTGATTGCCCAGATACCCAGCTACATCCCACATCCTATTGTACAGTCATAGAATTCCCACAGTCACAGTGCACAAAGCTTCCACAGGGAGGGGGCACACAGCAGCCCCTCTCAGCCCCGTGAGCCTGCTCTGTCCACAAAGAGAACAGAGATGTTCCCAAAGGCAGTTGCCTGTGGATGATCTGCCTTGGCAGTTTGAGCCCCAGAGCTTGTGATAAGTTGAATGGATGGAGTGCCTCACAGTCCTAACTATGCCCAGATTCTACCATCTCTCCTAGTGAGACTCAAGGTGAGTGAGGAACATGGATTTTCCCCTCTGGGAAATCTCCAGATCATGCACACACAAACAATCACCACGCCTCTACTGGCATCAAGATGGCATGTTTTCCCAGCCAGTTACCAGGCTCCCTTGCTCTCAGAAGCTGGCATCTCCTCCAGTCTGGCTGAGGTAGTCATGAGTAGTGTTGCCACTCGCTGTTGCACATTTCCATTTTCCACGCTGCTCCACAGTATCCCTCTTCCTTTAGTAGAGTTTCCACAACAAATCGCTCTCATACTCTCCCTGGGAATGTACTTCCTCCACTTATCATCTGCTATCTTCCCCTGTCAAAATCAGCACTTCTCTCTTTTTAGCCATCTCAGAATCAGCTTCCTTCAGGTAAGGCCTTTTCCCAGGAAGGAACTCAATGGTGAATCGTCAACTAAGACAAGACAACAGAGTCAGGAGAGCAAGTGAACACTCCTGAAACAAAATCTGGCTGACTCCCCCCAAAAAGATAAAGTCCTTAACCAATTCAAATAACTTTTTCTCTAAGTTTTATGTTAATTGCTTTGCTATGTTTAAGCTCACTCAATCCAATTTAAGGTTCTTGTATCAAGACCATATCACTCTATGGCCCAAAATAATCATTAAACAGTGAATTAGGAACTTGTTTTTGATGCCCTCCTGTGGGGAGCAACTCGGACTAGACTAAGTTACTGGAATTAAGACTTATTCTATGCATCTGCTCTCCCACAATATGGCGCTGGGAGAGGAGGAAACAGCTTCTACCCAGCTGCCTCTCACCAACTTGACAAGCTGCAGGATCTGCTCCTGATTGGAGGAGAGCAGTGTACTCGGCGTGTGGGCAGCCGAGTTGGGATTGGTGGAAGAGGACTGTAAAGGAGGAGAGAGACAACATGCACCAGGAACATCTAAAGGGAACATCTATCTGAAGGAACACCTGTGCAGTCCCCGAGAGAGCCGGCCGGCGGTATGCCGCTCCCCCGCGGAAGTGGGGAAAGTGGCTAGGGGGAACCGCCCTTCCATGGAGGTGGAAGGGTCGGTAGCCAACCAGGGAAGAACCAGCAGCAAACCCGGGGAGGGCCGAACAGACAAAAGAACAGCGCAGGGTCCTGTGTCGTTCCTCCACGAAGAGGGGGAGCAACATAATGGTGCCGTGACTCGGATATGAAGCCTAGGCAGGGTTTAGTGTCATTCCTCCATGAAGAGGGGGAGCGACACCCTCCTACCCTCACTTAAAAAAAATATAAAGTAAATGCCCAATATAGTGTTTATGTATCTCTCTGTGCTAAAGGGCATTAGCTGATTACTTACGTAAGCAGCTTATATTTTTGCATTTTGATGACAGTTTCATTAAGTCCTTGAGTTGAAAACCCATTATGGGGCAAAACATAATTTGGAAAACAGATTTTCTCAGAATCCTAAGACATACTGTGGGCTCACTTATGAAGCCAGATCACAAAATATTGGCCAATTTGAGTCAACAATTATTTACTTATTGACGGCCCTGAACAGGGTAAGTGGGGAACCAGAAACTATATGGCATTATATTAAATCATTTCCTCTAACAAACCTCATGATATAGGAATAAAGCATCAATTTATCCAATCAGTCTACGTTAACTAGTGGCCAAATATCTGTCACTGAAAGACAATTTAGATGGCACAGAAATGAATGCATGCTCTTGATTTTTTCTATTAATTGTGATAGATTAGAAAAATATAAAACAAATTATTATATTAAAGATACATTGATATAAGTTGAATAGAAAAGGCACAGATAAAATATGAGGATTGGGAGGATTTATTTCAAATTTGCAGTCATTTGTGACATACTTCACAGCTATTATCAATCAGAACCCATTAGAGAATGGCCCAGATAGAAGCTCACAGTAAGATGTGAGGTGCAATAGCCAATGATAATAAACACACAGATACATGGGTGAGCAGCTCGTGAAAGCTGTAGCAATACTAGAAATTCAAGTAAATATGCCTAGAAAAGAATCCAATAGGAGGTAATGGTAAAATAATGCTTCCTAAGTAAAGTCAAACAGTGTATTTAATATCTCTGCATGTACTTGTTTGTCTCTACTGATAAATTTGTATGGTTCTCAGATGGGTTAAGATACCAACCATTTGAAATATAGGTCACTGACAATCGGTGAATCAGAAAATCAATACTCTACATCTGAGGAATACAGATTTGTCTAACAACAGGGGGAAAATAAATAAAGCTCAACCAAAAGTTGAATAGAAAGTGAACACTATACTATACCTTCAATATGGCAATACATGACCTGAAAACAAAACAAAAAAATCTTCTGCAAGTCAACATCTGTGGCATTCATACACAGGGACTGATAAAAAGTGAATTATATTATATTTGCTTTACATATCAGCTAATTGTTACATTCTATCCCCCACAGATATTTTTCAATGTTGCAGAGTTAAAATAATGCACATCTTTATTTTTCACTTTATGTTACTGTGTAGGAGCAAACTGTTGAAATCTTTACTTAATGTATGCTAAACTGATCTTCTGTATATAAAAAGAATTGAAAATGAATCTTGATGTGAATGGAAGGGGAGAGGGAGTGGATAAGGGGAGGGTTGTGGGTTGGAGGGACGTTATGGGAGGGAAGCCATTGTAATCAATATTCTGTACTTTGGAAATTTATATTCATTAAATAAAAGTTAAAAAAATGTAAAAAAAATAATGCACATCTTAAATAATGAAGTGTAAATTACCAAAGATAAGTTGAATATATCTGTGGAAAATATGCATATTAATGACATACCTAAAATAATATATTAACTATTTAATTTATCGTTCCCCTGTGGTGAAAATAATCAAAGTTCTTTCTGCTGTTTTTTTTTTCTTTTTAGAAAGCTTTTTTTTAATGAATACAAATTTCATAGATTCAGTTTTAGGAATATAGTGGATCTTCCCCCATATTTGCCCTCCCATCCCCACTCCCATCCCACCACCTACTCTTTCTCTCATGCCATTCTTCATTAAGATTCATTTTTAATTAACTTCTTATACATAAGACCAACTCTATACTAAAGATTTCAACAATTTTCACCCCCCACACAAACACAGTTTAAAGTACTATTTGAGAACAAGTTTTACAGTTAATTCTCATAGAACAACTCATTAAGGACAGAGGTCCTACATGGGGAGTAAGTGCACAGTAACTCCTATTGTTGATTTAACAATTAACAATCTTATTTTTTATGTCAGTGATCACCTAAGGCTCTTTTCATGAGCTTCCAAGGCTATGGAAGCCTTCTGAGTCCACAAACTCTATCAGTATTTAGACAAGGCCATAAGCAAAGTAGAAGTTCTCTCCTCCCTTCAGAGAAGAGTACTTCTTTTTTGATGGCCTCTTCTTTCCACTGGAGTCTCACTCACAGAGATCCTTCCTGTAGAACATTTTTTGCCGCAGTGTCTTGGCTTTACATACCTGAAATGCTCCCTGGGGCTTTTCAGCCAGACCAGGATGCCTTAAGGGCTGATTCTGAGGTCAGAGTGCTGTTAAAGCATCTGTCTTTCTATAAGTCTGCTATGTGGATTGCTTCCCATGTTGGAACTTTCTCTCCTTTTTAACTCTATCTATTGTTATTACCAGACACTTGGTCTTGTTTATATAATCCATTTGACATTTAATCCTATCTGTATGATCAATTAAACACTTAATATGATCACTTTAACACATAAGATGGCATTAGTACCAACCAGCTTAATGGGATTTGGAGTTCCATGGCAAGTTTTAGCTTTATCCTTAGGGGTAAGTCTGTGGAAATGTGTGCCAAACTGTACAGTTCCTCCCTCTCTTATTTCCACTCTTATTACACTAAGCTATTTAAATGGCAAATATAAGCAAGAGTTCCTTTTTTATTCAGAGGTTTTTCTTATTAATTATTTTTCTGGATTTTATTGAATTTCTTTACCCATTTTATTTAATCTTATCTGGCCTGAATAATCAAGACCTAATTCAAACATGGAAAATATTTTAATTCTTAAGACAAATGGAGTTTTCATGTGTATCTATGATGTATTTATGATTTAAAAATCAACCCACATATTTTTCTTTTCTTTATCAAAAATATGGAACATGTTAATTAAAAGAATTTTAAGAGTAACAAATAAACACTAATTGAATTAAGTCTGCTTCTAATGCTCTTGATCTTCTATCAATTTGCCCATGTCCAAAGATCCCTAGTCATATTTTCTCCTCTAATGTATTGAAAGATCCAGAGATTCCATTTTACCTTGACCTTGAGAAGAAATCTGTGAGCAGCCAGCTTTGCTGTAAAATATAACAAGGTTTTAATTGTCATCCTTACTGAGATTACCACAGTTCCTGAGAAAAAATTTAAGTGCATTTTTAAAAGTATTTATTCAAGGTTAAATGCTAAGGAACAAAAGCAGGTACATTTAAAATCACTCAACCCATGTTTGACATTTCTGTAATAATGGATGATTATCCTTCTCTTATATTATGTATCTTAATTAACACTTTCATAACATGGCTATTCAATAATTCTACTAATTAGCATGGCTTTTCTAACAAATCCAAAATTTGAATTGCAATTGCCTTTGCTTGAATGTTCTAAGTATAATCAGCAAATCTTAAATCCTGACCTCAGTTATATTTTGACTTCAACACAAATTTTATAATAATTATGACTTTAAATTTTTAATATAATATAAGAACCATGTTAGGAATAATAACAAAATAGCAATTCTGTACACATGTCATTTTAAATTACATTTTTCATTTATTCTATTACATTTACAGAAAAATTACAAAACTTAATGCTCCTTCACTGGCGCCTTGGCTCAATAGGCTAATCCTCTGCCTGCGGCGTTGGCATACCGGGTTCCAGTCCAGGTCGGGGCGCCGGATTCTGTCCCGGTTGCCCCTCTTCCAGGCCAGCTCTCTGCTGTGGCCCGGGAGTGCAGTGGAGGATGGCCCAAGTGCTTGGGCCCTGCACCCCATGGGAGACCAGGATAAGTACCTGGCTCCTGCCATCGGATCAGCGCCATGCGCCGGCCGCGGTGGCCATTGGAGGGTGAACCAACAGCAAAAGGAAGACCTTTCTCTCTGTCTCTCTCTCACTGTCCACTCTGCCTGTCAAAAAAAAATTTTTTTTAATTAAAAAAAAACCTTAATGCTCTTAAGTCCTGCCTACTTTAATGAAAGAAAGTTAGCATTGATCTATGATGATCAGTGGTTGAAAGGTGAGTACATGGAGGGTGGGGAATAGATACTACTTTCTAAAAATCTGTGAAGTGTCAATTCCTTCTTATTTAAGCTCAATTTCCAGAATTTCCTATATTGGAGATGAGAATTTACTAGGGATATAGGTCTTACTTTAAAAGTATGTGTCTTTCATGGAACACACAGTAGATGCAAGGATGGGCCATCAGTGGGTAGAGCTGGACCATAGAATGATGAAGCTCAGTGTCCTGCAAAGTCTGCTATCTCTTGGAATTCTCAGCTCTATTCTGTTTTCCCAATCTCCATTCATGCCACTGGTCTTTCTTAAAGTTGCCTAGAAAACACTTGAGCCCAGAGGTAACCAAATGCTAGGAAAGAATTTATTATGTGACCATTGGCCAACATCTCCATGAAATCATTAACATACTACTGAGATCCTAATTACTCATTGCCTTATTGTCTTCTGGAAATTTGAAAGTAGTCTTCACTGAGATATCTCTTAATGATTCCATACCTGTTCTATATAATTCCATTTGAAGGATATGAAGATTTAAAATTTCAAGTTAAGAATTTTCAGTCAGTCCAGCACAACAAAGAACAGAAAATAAATGGAATTAAAATGGAACACAATATGTATATCAAAGTTATCAAAAAATATGGGTACAAAAGCAATATAATCAGTATCAGAATATGATAAAAGTTATTAACATATTTTCATTATTGAAAAATATAAGAAGATTAAAATTTATTATATAACTAAATTCATAGGTCTGCATGTCTGTTAAATCATTACATAAGTTAGACAGAAAACAAAAATGTGAAGTTTTGGTTTCCAGGCACTCTTGTTCCAAATGCCTTAATTGATGTATTTGTTACTATGTAGCTCAGAGTACTAAAGCTGAAAAAAAAGTGCACTGAACACTCAGTATCTGGGTTGTGGGAGAGAGGATGAGAGTTGGTTCCAGGAATACTCACAGATACCAAAATCCTTTACATAAAATTGTGCAGTCCTTGCATATTATCTATTCAAATTCTCATTCATAATTTAAATCATCTCTAAAATAGATGATGCATTGTTTAGGTATATAATGGCAAAAAGCAAACGTCTATACAAGAGCCATATAGATACATGAATGAGAACTGACACTAGTAATGCTCAATCTAGGAGTACTGGTGAGAGACTGAGAACCTGTGAAGTTACAGGAAGCTAGAGCAGGTGTGCCTACATATGTACTACTTCATTTATGCACATTCACTGTAGTGCTCAGCACATGGTAAATTCCAAGTTTTGCTCATTGGAACTTTCTGGAATACTCTTAAGAATATTTTATACCCATTTCTGTTGAACCCACAAATGCAAAACCTGTAAATACACATGGCTGACTGCACTCCTACAGCTAAAGGAGCATGCAATCTACTTTATACTCATGAAACGTAGTGAAAGAGTACTTTTGCTAGGAAGGGAAGAGGCGGCAGGCTAGGTGCTTCCTTCTGACTCTTCCTTGAACATGGAGATAATAGTCGGAGCAGAGATGTGGGCTATAGCATCATTGTGCCGTGGAGTCAAAGCTAAAAATTTTCATAGGATGGATTTATATGTTCCATTTGCATAAACCATTGTTGAAAAATTTTTCTTTTTCTTGATTGCAAATACACATTACTTAAAAGAATCTTTGTATTGTGGCAATGCATTTTCTTGTTTTTAACTTTCTACAAAATACAAAGTGTGATAAAGATAGATATAGATGGATAAATAGCTAGATAGATAAAAAATAGTCGTGTAGTATAATGAGAAAATAAGCATAATATACCAATGCAATGAAGGTAGGGGTCTCAAAATTCAAACTTCCTGAGTTTAATTATCTGCCCTATTGCTTAATATGCATGCAACTTACATGTATTAGTTTTTCCTACACTTTAGTTTCCTATCTTTTATTTTTCTTAGTTTTTTTTTTTATTTATTTGAAAGACAGAGTTACAGAGAGAGGTAGAGCCAGAGAGAGGTCTTCCATCCGATGGTTCACTCCCCAAATGACGGCAATGGCCAGAGCTGAGCTGATCCGAAGCCAGGAGCTAGGAGCTTCTTCCAAGTCTCCCATGAAGGGGCCCAAGGACTTGGGCCATCTTCCACTGCTTTCCCAGGCCATAGCAGAGAGCTGGATTGGAAGTTGAGCAGCCAGGACTCAAACCGGTGCCCACATGGGATGCCAATGCTGCAGGCTGGGGATTTAACCCACTGCATCACAGCACCAGACACGTTTCCTATATTTTTAAATGCAGTTCATAATTTTTTAAAAAATGAATACATTTCAAGACAGTAATTACTCAAAGCTATATTAGGGAGTGCAAAAATGAATATACAGAATCCTAAAACTGTAAGCATTAAACTAAAGGAAAAGTAACCTACTTACTCTTAATTTTTTTCTTGTGACAAACATATGAGTAGAATTGCACATTCATTAACATCAAATACAGTGGAATTTGAATTCCAGAATCAGCTATCGGGGTGCTGCAGCAATAGACGAAAGAAAATTTAGAAACTCACTATTATTTTAGCTTTGTCACAAGCCTCATATGTTCTTTTTCTCTCTTCCTAAAGCTCTTCTGATAACCTTAAAACATCTTATCCTGTTTGTCCCAATATCAGTCTTCTAATTTCTTCAATACCCTGGAGTAATACCTTGGAGATGCCAAGGTTTTTTTTTTTTTTTTTTTCAATTCTTATTTATTTTCTATAGAAGCAGAGAGACACAAGAAGAGAAAAATACAGACTTGAAAACAGAGCTTAGTCTGTACTGGTTAACTCCCAAAATGCCCACAGAGGCTGGGGCAAGACCATGGCTAAAGCCAGAATCTAGGAACACAATCCAAATTTCCCAGGTGGGTGGCAGGAATCCAATTACTTGAGTCTGCAGCCCCTGCTACTTCTCCCCACCCTCAGCTTCCAGAGTCTGCATCAGCAGTAAGAGAAAGTCAAAAGCTGGGCCTGGAAATCAAACACAGATACTCTTACGTGGATGGGTATCTCAACTGTAAAGGTTATGCCCACTCCATAAAGGAATGCTTTTCAGGCCCATACATTGTTCTCTCTGAATTAAATTCACTAGTCTTTGTCTCTGCATATAGTCATATTTTTGCTTAAATTCTCTTCAGGGGCATGAGTAAACCCAAATAATACTGATTTCCACCTGAGATCTGAAGCATTTTATAATTCCTTGAAAAAAAAAAGTGGGGAGTTGACAGATTGTAACATTTCCCATTTCAGTAATAACACAGACCTTGAAAGGATCTGAGATGGGTAGAGGGACCCAAGCTTCCCTTGGCCTTAGAGGGCTGCTTCTGAATATTTAAAGGTAAAAGAGATAGAAGTTGACACACCCTCCCTGAGGACAGGATCAAGCTGCCAATGCACAGTTTCTTCAATGCTCATCATAATTATGACCATCCTTGTTTACCAGGGAGCAGTGATTGGGGAAATAAGACAGAGGCTCGAGTGCCATGCTAGTGTTCCTCCCTGGAAATTTACTCTCTACTAGAAAACACTTCAGAGGCATCCCAGCTTTTGTCCTCAACAGTGGTTCCAGGTGGGTCACTCTTACCTGGTATTAAGGGCCCTAAACATTACCTGAATTGATGATACATGTCTAATTCTTGTTGTTTTTTTTTTTTTTAATTCTTGATAATGGTCAATAGGATCAACATCAATAAAAACAGCCTGGTACTAGCAAAAAAAAAAAAAAAATAGACTTAAAGAGCAATAGAACAGAATAGAAACTCCAGAAATCAATCCATGCATCTACAGCCAATTTATCTTTGACAAAGGAGCCAAAATTCATCTGTGGAGCAGGGGCATTCTCTTTAACAAATGATGCTGGCTGGCACCGCGGCTCACTAGGCTAATCCTCCGCCTTGCAGCGCCAGCACACAAGGTTCTAGTCCTGGTCGGGGCACTGGATTCTGTCCCGGTTGCCCCTCTTCCAGGCCAGCTCTCTGCTGTGGCCCAGGAATGCAGTGGAGGATGGCCCAAGTGCTTGGGCCCTGCACCCGCATGGGAGATCAGGATAAGCACCTGGCTCCTGGCTTTGGATCAGCGCGATGAGCCGGCCGTAGCACACCGGCCGTGGCGGCCATTGGAGGGTGAACCAATGGCAAAAAGGAAGACCTTTCTCTCTGTCTCTCTCTCTCTCACTGTCCACTCTGCCTGTCAAAAAAAAAATGATGCTGGAAAAACTGGATCTCCACATGCAGAAGCATGACATTAGACCCTTATGTTATACTCTCTAGAAAAATCCAATCCAAATGGATCAAGGACCTAAATCTATGACCTGATACCACCAAATTATTAGAGAACATGGGGGAAACTCCACAAGACATTGGCATAGGCAAAGACTTCTTGGAAAATACCCCAGACACACAAGCAATCAAAGCCAAAATTGACGAATGGGATTACATCAAACTCAGAAGCTTCTGCACAGCAAAAGAAAGAGTAAAATGAAGTAGCAACAGATAGAATGGGAGAAAATACTAGCAAACTGCACAACAGATAAAGGGTTAACATCCAGAATATATAAAGAGCTCAAGAAATGCAACAAACAATCCAGTTAAGAAATGGGCAAAGGACTTAAACTGGTATTTTTCAAAGGAGGAAATTCAAATGGCCAACAGACACTTGCAAAATTGCTCAGGATCACTAACTATCAGGGAAATGCAAATCAAAACCACAATGAGGTTTTTCACTCCATTTAGAATGGCTTATAATGAATTCAACAAACAATAAATGCTGGCAAGAATGTGGGGGGAAAGGTACCCTAATCCACTGTTGATGGAAATGATGCAGCCACTATGGAAGAACTATAGAGATACCTCAGAAATCTGAATATAGATCTACCATATGTTCTAGCTATCCCACTCCTGGGAATTTATCCAAACCAAAAGAAATCAGCATATGAAAGAGTTATCTGTACCCCCATGTTCATTGGAGCACAATTCACAATAGCTAAGATATGGAACCAACCCATCTGTCCATCAACTTTTGACTGGATAAATGAATTATGGTATATATATACTATGGAGTACTAGTCAGTTATTTTTAAAAAAATGAAAATCCTGTCTCTTGCAACAAGATGGTCACATTTTTGGAAACCATTTATTTTTAATGTGTGAAAAACATAAAATGTATTACCTGTTCACATTGAAACCTGGACTCAAATCCACTACTTGAACATCCAAATCATTATGTACTGTGTAGCAAGAGATAGAGTGAACATATAAAAAATAGTATTAAGGAAAGAAATGATCACCTTTATTTCAGTTGTTTCAAATACAGGCTAATGGGAGGCAAAACCACAGCCATCTGTCATGACTCTCTCCTATTTTCCTACCAGAGTGTGAGCTGGATTTTTAAAATCAATTACATTTTTAGTTTCTGAAAAATGATCCCTTACCAGGGAAGTTTATTGTCATAGTTGTGATATATATTTTTGTTATGTTTCCTTGAGGGCAGAAGAAAATTATTGTAAATTATATAACATAGAATGATTTATTTGTTCATTTCACTAACCAAAATATTTTTGAATTGAAAGAATTACTCTGCATACTGTCATAGCAGCCCCTAATAATTCATGTGATTTTTATGCTGAACCAATGGATCAATTTACATATTTATCCTCTCATGATTTTTGTTTGCTTCTGAGTTTACCAATGTAATGTCCAGCTTGATTAATTGTGCTTATTTTTATAAAATGTTACTCTCTTGTGTAAATTTCAAATAAAGCTCAGAGGTAATACACTATTTTTCACACCTAACAGTTTACTTCTTTTTCTGCATTGCTATCATTTCACAACTAAACTCAGCCTGTAAACAAATTTCCATTAAAAGTAAGGCATATGTTGAACTATTATCCTAAACTAACAACCATTTGTTTGTGTTTACTGAGTTGGGTACATCATGCTTTCCTTACATATAACAATTCAATGGAGCTGATCCTTGAAACTTTGAGACAGAGTCACATTATTTAACATGGCTTATTGTTTAAGACTCAGCAAAATTGTAGTAACTTAAGTTTAAAATATGGCTATCTCTGGGACATCAGGAAAAAAGTTATAATCTCAGATTGTGCTAGTGTCCAAGAATTGTCTGTAATGTAATTAAATGGTTTTCAGTTTTAATGAGCATGCATGGTTAACGGGAAGAGGTCAGGACATTTAATGTTTTCTTTTTTTTTTTTTTTTTTTTTTTTTTTTTTTTTTTTTTTTGACAGTCAGAGTGGACAGTGAGAGAGAGAGAAAGGTCTTCCTTTTGCCGTTGGTTCACCCTCCAATGGCTGCCGCGGCCAGCGCACTGCAGCCGGCGCACCACACTGATCCGATGGCAGGAGCCAGGTGCTTTTCCTGGTCTCCCATGGGGTGCAGGGCCCAAGCACCTGGGCCATCCTCCACTGCACTCTCTGGCCACAGCAGAGAGCTGGCCTGGAAGAGGGGCAACTGGGACAGAATCCGGCGCCCCGACCAGGACTAGAACCCGATGTGCCGGCGCCGCAAGGTGGAGGATTAGCCTAGTGAGCCGTCTTGCCGGCCCTAATGTTTTCAAAAGCAGTGGGTTGTTGACTATGAAGTATCAGGGATCCCACACAGGCTAAAAATTATCAAGGATCACAAATAAATTTGGTTGATATGTGTCTTATGGAGCAACAGCTGATATATTAGTATTTCAACTCATAATCTTTAAATATTTTTACAGATTCAAGGATCAGTTAATTTTTTAAAATAATGTTATTATATTTTGAAACCCATTTGAGGAAGGATACTTGCTGCAGTGGTTAAATTGCTGCTTGGGATATTTACATCCCATGTTGAAGTGCCTAGGTTTGAGTCTCGGCTCTGCTTCCAATCCAGCTTCCTGCTAACACATAACTCTGAAAAGCAATCAACGATAGCTCAAGTAGTCAAGTCCTTCCTAACCACATGGGCGACGCAGATTGCCTTTCAGTTTCTTGGCCCTGACCTGGCCCATCCCCAGCTATTGTAAGCATTTGGGGAGTGATCCAGTAGATGAAAGATCTCTCTCTCTCCCTAATGAATACTTTTACTTTAAAACTAATATAGCTGATAAACAAAAATCACATATTACAAATCAAAGAATATGATGGAGCATAAGTTACTATGTGTTTGGCAATTTCTTTAATGCCTATCAACCCGCCTATTCTGACATGTGCTTTGGGTGAACACAGATAGATATCTATATGGTAAAGGAAAAATAGGGTTAATTGCCTTTTCAGATAATTGTAGATACTCATTTCATAACCACAGTAAAGGAAGGACTAGTTCCAATATGACATCTGAAATCATATCACATAACTTTTTGTATTCAGCTCCATTATAAGCTATCAGTGGTTTTGGGCTTTTTGGTTTCCAGATTCTTGTCTGGTTTTGGTATTTTGGGCACTTTGATCTTCTACCTATTGCATAATTTTAATAACAGCATGAATTTGTGAGTTAGAAATGATTATTCTACTAAGTTGTATAGCTCTTCTGAATATTAACACATTCATTACACAATATCAAAAAATGTGTTTGGCAATACCATTTGCAATCTCATCAGAAAAATTCTTAAGCTCTTGGAAACTGAATGGTGGCGGATACCCATTTTCCAAATTCTAACCTTAATTCCACCAAAGGTTCAAATTATATTATCACCCTTAAAGACTGTCAGCCATTTTTCATGACGTGACAATCTCACGTTGTTAATTTATGAGAAAATGTCAGAGAATCAAGTCTGAATGAGAATAGTTTCTTTGTAATTTTTGCAAGAAAATTGTTCCATGAGAAGAGTAGTTATATCCACTCACAATGTAAATAATCATACAATTGCTTATTCTGAAGACAACACTATACTTGAGTAAACAGAAGTGCAAGTGCTTTTTGTGTTCTTCCCATATCATCAGCCAGAATATTAAAAATAGAAATACTTGATAGAGAAGATAGGATGGCATTAGAAATCCTGCCTTATAAGATTTTTCTCAGCTGCCACAGAAAGCACCCCTACTACTTCCTTTATTTTTCTATTGCAAAAGTTCCATATATTTATTACATAAGTTGTCAAGTATGTATAATACAGCATTCACATTTATATGTACCCACTCTTAAATGCTGTCTCAAAAGGTTTGGGATCATTTTGTTACTCTTTGTGAAAATGGCACCTAAAATTTATTTGACATATAATAGGAAGAACTTAGGAATTAAAAAATAGGAATATTGGCCGGCGCCGTGGCTCACTAGGCTAATCCTCCGCCTTGCAGCGCCTGCACACCGGGTTCTAGTCCCGGTCGGGGCACTGGATTCTGTCCCTGTTGCCCCTCTTCCAGGCCAGCTCTCTGCTATGGCCAGGGAGTGCAGTGGAGGATGGCCCAAGTGCTTGGGCCCTGCACCCCATGGGAGACCAGGATAAGTACCTGGCTCCTGCCATCGGATCAGCGCGGTGCGCCGGCCGCAGCGCGCCGACCATGGCGGCCATTGGAGGGTGAACCAACGGCAAAGGAAGACCTTCCTCTCTGTCTCTCTCTCTCTCACTGTCCACTCTGCCTGTCAAAAAAATTAAAAATAATATAAATATTTATGCTTTCTGTAGCAACTATTTTCAACGTCTTCTTATTTAAGGTGATTCTCCAAACCTCTCGATCTGTTTGAACTACAGGTACAGAATTGCTTTTGGACCAATTTCATAATTTTCCACCATGTCAGTTTTGTTCCATGGAATCTTTCATGCTGAGAAGTCTGCTTTTTACTTTAGACTCTTTAAAACTATCATGATTCATTGCTTCTTTATTTGTGAGTGTATTCAAAAACTAAGTCATAATCAATATAATTCCATAGAAACCTAAACATTCTCTAAAAGATTGAGAAAATATTGAATGCCATATTATGAGACTCTGTCTCTTGGTGAGGCACTCTATTTCTGGAACACACAGGCTGTAGTGTTAAGAGAAATGTTTGTTTAAAAGAAGTATTTTATTGTAGAAGAGCTTTAAGTTGACAGAACATTGGCAAAGGTACTAATAGGAGTTCTCTCAGTTATAACTCAGCTTCCACTAAAGTTTACACTACAATTCAATGGTACATTTGTCAGAACTGTAAAACCACAATTAATCAGTACATTATTACTAACTAAATCACACCTTGTGTTTGCATGTCACTAGTTTTAGCCCACTATGTTTTCTGTCTTTTTATTGCTTCCAGAAACATTACTGCAACTAGTTAACCTACCTTTTACACTTCTCAAGTCTCCAACAATTTCTTAAACTTTCATGGTTATTAATGTCCTTGGGAAGTTTGATGAGTTCTCAATGCATATGTTGTAGAATTTCCCTCACATTGGGGTCTTATCTGACACTTTTTCAATCACACTATTTTTTTTTTTAATTTTATTGAGGGCATACAAATTTCACGTACCTCATGTATAATGATTTATGAACACAGTGATACTTCTCACCCCACCCCCACTCCTGCCAAGCTCCTACCCTTTCCCCTCCCTCCTCTCATAATCCCTCTCTTAATTTTTATAATGATCTACTTTCAGTTTACTCTCTACTCATAAGATTAACCCTACACTAAGCAAGCAGTTCAACAAACAGTAAGAATAAGAAAAAACACCATTCATGGCTATAAATAATCATTGAAGCTCAAAATGTCAATATTACTCCTGTACATTACATTTTTGGTATGTGACGCTTTTCAGATGGGTAGGCTGGGCTCTTTGGGCTTGAGGAGTAAGATCACAGAAGTGAACTGTCATTCTCATCAGGACATGACACCACTGACGAGATGAATTTTTATCACTTAACCAAAATAGTGGTTGTCAGCAGTTTCCTCATAGTAAAGTTACCTAAATTTACTTGTGACTCCCCTTTCCCATACACTATTCTTTGGAATAAATCCCTACATGTAGCATACACACAAGGGCAATAGTGGTTAAACTTAATCTTATGGAAGGGTAAGAACACACCAAAAAATTAGCACAATAGCCCTGAATAAAGGACACTGTCTTTCCTCCTATTTATTTATTTATATTGGTGTGAACTCATGGATATAAAGGTTATATCTTTGTTTTAATCAAACATTTAATTTTTAAATTTTATTTCACAAATAGTTCTTTGACCATTGGGAGATCCTTCTTTGTTTTCCCTGAAACCTTTTATTTAAGGAATACATTTAAAATCACAACTTTAGGAACATGGTGATTCTTCCCACCAAACACATCTTCCTACCCACTCTCTCCCCCATTCCTCCTCCCTCTCCTATTCCCATTCCTATTTTTTACCAGGATTTATTTTCAATTAACTTCATACACATATGATTAATTCTATGTTAAGTAAAGAGCTCAAAAATAGTATGGAAAAAAAAAACACCTGTTCCTCAACAGTCGAGACAAGGACTGTTCAAAGTCATTAATTTTCAAAGTGTCAATATGACTTCTATAGATTGTCTTTTAGGTGTTCTATTAGTTTTCACAGGTCAGGGAGGCACAGGCATTCAAAACCAAAATTGACAAATGGGATTACATCCAATTGAGAGGCTTCTGCTGTGCAAAAGAAGCAATCAGCAAAGTGAAGAGGCAACTGACAGAATGGGAGAAAATATTTGAAAGCTATGCAACTGATAAAGATTTAATAACCAGAATATATAAAGACATCAAGAAATTCAACAACAACAACAAAACAAACAACCCAGTTAAGAAATGGGCAAAGGACTTAAACAGGAATTTTCTTTTTTGTTTGTTTGTTTGTTTGTTTTTGCTTTCAAACTTTTATTTAATGAATATAAATTTCCAAAGTACAGCTTATGGATTACAATGGCTTCCCCCCCATAACGTCCCTCCCACCCGCAACCTTCCCCTTTCCCACTCCCTCTCCCCTTCCATTCACATCAAGATTCATTTTCGTTTCTCTTTATATACAGAAGATCAGTTTAGCATACATTAAGTAAAGATTTCAACAGTTTGTTCCCACACAGAAACATAAAGTGAAAAATACTGTTTGAGTACTAGTTCTAGCATTAAATCTCAATGTACAGCACACTAAGGACAAAGATCCTACATGAGGAGTAAGTGCACAGTGACTCCTGTTGTTGACTTAACAAATTGACTCTCTTGTTTATGGCATCAGTAATCACCCTAGGCTCTTGTCATGAGCTGCCAAGGCTATGGAAGCCCCCTGAGTTCACTGACTCTGATCATATTTAGACAAGGCCATGGTCAAAGTGGAAGTTCTCTCCTCCCTTCAGAGAAGGTACCTCCTTCTTTGATGACCCATTCTTTCCACTGGGATCTCACTTGCAGAGATCTTTCATTTAGGTTTTTTTTTTTTTTCCCCAGAGTGTCTTGGCTTTCCATGCCTGAAATACTCTCATGGGCTTTTCAGCCAGATCTGCATGCCTTAAGGGCTGATTCTGAGGCCAGAGTGCTGTTTAGGACATCTGCCATTCTATGGGTCTGCTGTGTATCTCACTTCCCATGTTGGATCATTCTCTCCCTTTTTTATTCTATCAGCTAGTATTATCAGACACTAGTCTTGTTTATGTGATCCCTTTGGTTCTTAGTCCTATCATTATGATCAATTGTGAACAGAAATTGATCACTGGGACTAGTGAGATGGCATTGGTACATGCCACCTTGATGGGATTAAACAGGAATTTTCAAAAGAGGAAATCTAAATGGCCAACAGACACATGAAAAAATGCTCAGGACCATTAACCATCAGGGAAATGCAAATAAAAACCACAATGAGGTTTCGCCTCACCCCCTTAGAATGGCTCTCATACAAAAATCAACAAACAACAAATGTTGGCAAGGATGTGGTATAAAGGCACCCTAATCAACCGTTGGTGGGAATGTAAACTGATGCAGCCACTATGGAAGGCAGTATGGAGATACCTCAGAAATCTGAATATAGACATACCATATGACCCAGCCATCCCACTCCTGGGAATTTACGCAAAGGAAATGAAATCAGCATAATAAAGAGTTACCTGCACCCCCATGTTTATTGCAGCTCAATTCATAAAGCTAAGACATGCAATTTGATCCAAATGTCCATCTACTGAAGACTGGATAAAAAAATTATGGGATATATACACCATAGAATACTACACAGTGGTTAAAAAAAAAATGAAATTCCAGGCCAGTGCTGTGGTGCAGTAGGTTAAAAGTCCCAGCCTGCAGTGCCAGTATCCCATATGGGCACTAGTTTGAGTTCCAGCTGCTCCTCTTCCGTTTCAGCTCTCTGCTACGGCCTGGGAAAGCAGAAGATGGCCTAAGTGCTTGGGCCCCTGCACCCATTTGGAAGACCGAAATCAGGTCAGCTCTGATCATTGTGATCATTTGGGGAGTGAACCAGTGGATGCAAGAACTCTGTCTCTCTCTGTGACTCTACCTCTCTCTGTAACTTTCTTTCAAATAAATCAAAATAAATCTTTAAAAAATTGAAATCTGGTTGTTTGCAGCAAAATGGATGAAACTAGAAAACATCTTTTATTTTGGTTCCTGTGAACCAAACTAGTGTATATTTTTACTTATGTTTTCTCCTAGGAGTTTTGTAGTTTTAAACTTTATATTAAAAGCTGATGATCCATTTTGAGTCAGTCTTTAGAGAGTCATAATATCTGCACCAGAAGGCTTTCAATTATTCTAGCATTGTTTTATTTTAAAGAATAGCTTTGCTCCAGTGATTTTCCTTTTATATTTTTTATCAAAGACTGTGTTGGTTTATTTCTTGACACTCAAAGTATTTCTTGATACCCAATGTATATATAATTTGATGCTTTATTGCACTAGATAGGAATTCCTGCAAAATACTGAATGGGAGTGGTAAAAGAAGACACTACAGCATTGTTCCTAACCGTATGGAAAATTAAATTACTTCAATTTACATAATAAAGTTTTTCATATTATCTGCTTAATTAAATGAGTTCTGTAATGGGTATCTTTTAAGAACTTGAACAACTTTATTTAAGTAGTGTATTCAGTTGAAGAAATCCTTTAGTACCCTTACAAAACCCATGTGGTCAATATTCAAGACCTCTCTTTCATTCCTGATACTGGTCACTGTTATCTTCTCTGTTGGCTGTCTAGAATTTCATTCATTTTTTTAGATCCTCTAAAAGAAGCAGCTTATGGAATCACTGATTGTCTAAATTGTTCTCTTGTTTCAATTTCATGATTTCTGATATATTATTTACATCCTCACCTTAGCTTATTTAAGAGAAAAATATGTTAAAACTAGTCTTGCATAGAGAACCAACAAAACTAACACATCCTAAAGAAACATGATCACCAGTCTACTTTCTTTCCATCACTTACACACTCTTTTTTTTCTCAAGCCAGAACCATACTCAGTTATGTCCACTACTACCCAGTAATAGAGATGAATACCAGAGAATAGAATCAGTTTGGAGAAAGATTCTCCATTTTGTGACTACCTAAAGCATTTATTGTCTCAAGTTCTATGATAACAACAAATGAAATGTATTTGTTTCGAAGAAATTATTTTTAGTAAGGTAAGCTGACAAACCATTCAAATCCAAAAGCACTTAAGAGGGGCTTGCGCTTTGACACAGTGGGTTAATCCTCTGCCTTCAGCGCCAGTATCCCATATGGGCACCAGATCTAGTCCTGGCTGCTCCTCTTCCAATCCAGCTCTCTGCTGTGGCCTGGGAAAGCAGTAGAAGATGGCCCAAGTCCTTGGGCCTCTCCACCCACATGGGAGACCTGGAAGAAGCTCCTGGCTCCTGGCTTTGGCTTGGCACAGCTCCAGCTAGAGCAGCCATCTGGGGAGTAAACCAATGGAAGGAAGGCCTTTCTCTCTGTCACTGTCTGTAATTCTACCTCTTAAATAAATAAATAAAATCTTTTTTTTAAAAAAGCACTCAATATGCACATCAAGAAAATTCTGGTGATTCTGCATAGTTTTTCATGATAAAATATTATTTTATTTTTTCCAAACTTTGTTCAAGCCTATCAGATTAAAAAAAAGTGATTGCTAAAAAACTAAATGAAAAATGATCAATTAAAAAGATACTGAATGTGCAAACATATAACAGTGCAGGCAGTTTTCATGTTGCACACTACCATAAGCAATGAGACATGTACATATTGGAATTGTGCAGAGTGAGAATGCATATTCTATATGCAGAAGTTTCCCTCAATGTAGTAAAGGGCATTTATGTTGATTCTATGTCTGGGCTATTGTGAACGGTGCTGCAATAAACATGGGAGAGTTTAATGTGCTGATTTAATTTCCTGAAGATATATATACCAAGAAGTAGGAAAATTGGGCCCCACAGATTCAAACACTCAAGTAATGATAATCAGTTCTGGTGTTGCACAGAATAGTAGGATAACTAAAATCCATGCAAAGGGGAATGGAAGGGCTGGTTTTTGGGCCTAATTGGTTTATGTTCTGCATATCTATTGAAATATTGCACTCTATCCACAGAAATATACAAGCATTTCACGTCAATGCAAAATTTTAAAGATAAAACTGGGCACAGCAGATTAAACTGTGTTAGGGATACCTGCATTCCTTATCAGAGTCTTGTACCAAGTTCCACCTCTGTTTCCAATTCAACTTCTTTTTAATGCACACCCTGGAAGCAGCAGACTGAAATACTTAAGTCCATGACATCGTTGTAGGAAATCCAGATGGGATTCCTAGTTGCTGGCTTAGGCCAGATCCAGCCCTGGCTGTTGTAGACATTTAGGAAGTGAATTAGCAGATAGAAGATCCATCTGTGTCTCCAATTCTCTCTCCATCTCTCTGATACTCAAATAAAATGAAAATAAATAAATAGAATATCAAGTAAATGAATAACTTATTTCTTTGAAGATAAAAATATTAAAAATAGTGAATTAAAAAGTGAGAACTACCTATATTTGAGTTAATTTAATTAAGGGAATTGCGTACTCCATGCACTATCATTTGTTGTAATAAAATAGATAAAACAATAGTTAAATAATTACTGTAAAAGAAATTTTCACTCATCAGGTTTCTTCTTTGTTTAATGTTTTATTATTTTTGAGTTACTCTTTTCTTTCATTTGGTGCCCTTAATGTGTATTTATATTAAGATTTATAGATAGCTGTTGCCTTTATTAAATAATTACTTATTATTAATACATTCTGCCCTCATCCATCTTTATTTTATTCTTTGTGGTTTTCTTTTTAAGATTTATTTATTTATTTGAAAGTCAGAGTTACACAGAGAGAGGAGATGCAAAGACAGCTTTCATCTGATGGTTCACTCCCCAATTGGCCACAACAGCAGTAGCTGCACTGATCCAAAGCCAGGAGCCAGGAGCCTCCTCCAGGTCTCCCACGTTGGTGCAGGGGCCCAAAGACTTGGGCCATCTTCTACTGCTTTCCCAGGCCATAGCAGAGAGCTGAATTGGAAGTGGAACAGCCGGGTCTCAAATGGGCGCCTATTTGGGATGTGGGTGCTTCAGGCCAGGGCATTAACCCACTGTTACACAGTGCCATCCCTATCCTTTGTTTTTTATTTCTGATTCTTTCATCACATTTAGACACTCAAAGCAATTCCCAGAGTTTTGAACTCTAAGTTAAAATCTTTTTTTCTCAGAGAAATTTCCTTCTCAAAAGCAATCTTTTCCTATCTGTGGAAAAATTTCTGTGTTTCCTCTTCCCTTTTGTATGGAAATTTATTTTCTGTCCAACTTTCCAAAATTGAAATATCCCTGCTATTAATCTAACTCGATGATGTCTAACAAGGATCTTCATAGTTTTTTGCAAGATTATTTATGGGAAAATTAATAGAGCATTCCTGAAATACATAAAAAGACCATGATCAAATATAGGTTCTCTCAGCAAAATATGTTTTCTTGTTATAAGGACAAGGGAGACATAAACTTAGAATATTGCTGCCTGTTAAAGAAACTAGGAATATTAAGAGACAGCAACGATGAAGAGGGTCTCCAATATATCACTGAGCAAAAAGTTTTAAAATTGTTTGCCTACAGATATATAATATTTTTATTTTAATAAAGTTCCTATCTACTGGTCTGGCTGCCTATCTATCCTAAGACCCTAAATGAACAAAGCACAGCACACATTAGGCATACAATAAATATTGCTTGCCTAGATGAGAGGGAAGCATAGCAATTATTAATCATGATGATATCTAAAAGTGAGACCGTTAGAGAACTGGGAGAGAAATGAAAACAGTCTTGTTTGTACTCTTTAACTATTGTGTCCATAGCACTCATATACTTTATCACATAGCAAGTTTATGTTGTACATATATGTATGTGTATGGGTGTGCATAAGACCTATAACTGTATAATTATATAACAGATTTCAGAAAAATGATATATTAATTCAGCAATATTCCTTACAAACATAAATGAAAAAAAAATTTGACAGGCAGAGTGGAGAGTGAGAGAGAGAGACAGAGAGCAAGGTCTTCCTTTTGCCGTTGGTTCACCCTCCAATGGCCGCTGCGGCCGGCGCTCTGCGGCCAGCGCACCGCACTGATCTGAAGCCAGGAGCCAGGTGCTTCTCCTGGTCTCCTATGCAGGTGCAGGGCCCAAGCACTTGGGCCATCCTCCACTGCCTTCCTGGGCCACAGCAGAGAGCTGGCCTGGAAGAGGGGCGACCGGGACAGAATCCGGCACCCCAGCCAGGACTACAACCCGGTGTGCTGGTGCCGCAGGCAGAGGATTAGCCTACTGAGCTGTGGTGCCGGCCACAATGAAAAATTTTTAAATTAAGTGAAAAGTTACATATTAAAGAATTAAAGTGAGCCATGGCCTGCAAACATTTGACTGTGCTCTCTTAGAAGCCAAGGTGTCAATCCCTGCCAAAATAGCAGCCTTATTTCACTGTCTGGGGCCATTTAAAATGTCACATTGTAGTATACATTGCTGTAGAACTATCTTTTAGACTTTGCAGCTTTTTTTTTGACAGGCAGAGTCAGTTTGTGAGAAAGAGACAGAGAGAAAGGTCTTCCTTCTGTTGGTTCACTCCCCAAATGGCCGCCACAGCTGGCGCACTGTGCCCATATGAAGCCAGGATCCAGGTGCTTCCTCCTGGTCTCCCATGCATGTGCAGGGCCCAAGCACTTGGGCTATCCTCCATTGGCTTCCCGGGCCACAGCAAAGAGCTGGACGGGAAGAGGAGCAACCAGGACAGAATCCAGCGCCCCAACAGGGACTAGAACCCAGGGTGCCGGAGCCACAGGCGGAGGATTAGCCTAGTGAGCCCTGGTGCCGTCCTAGACTTTTACATAACTATTAAAAATGGATCAATCCCATGGGGCCAGCACCATGACTCATTTGGTTAATCCTCCACCTGCAGCACTAGCATCCCATATGGGTGCCAGGTTCCAGTCCCGGTTGCTCCTCTTCCAGTCCAGCTCTCTGCTGTGGCCTGGGAAGGCAGTGGGAGACCAGGAAGAACCACCTGGATCCTGGCTTCGGATCAGTGCAGCGCCTGCCATAGCGGCCATTTGGGGAGTGAACCACCGGAAGGAAGACCTTTCTCTCTGTCTCTCTCTCTCACTGTCTGTAACTCTACCTATCAAAATAAATTTTAAAATAAAATAAAATAAAATAAAAATGGATCAATCCCTAATGTATTTTACTGGAGATAATTATTTTTGCACAATAACAATATTGTCTCCATGGCCTAGATGACATGGGACCAATATACCTACTTGCGGCATTTACTAACAGTTCTTTTATATAAACATTGCTTCCAAATGTAATTCATACTTAAACATACCACCATGGCTTTTCAAGAAAGGATGTAGCAGGATTTCTCATATGCATATTATATTGGTGATTAAATAACGTATATCAAAATAAGCAAATAATGCATTACATGCATATTCTATACTACATAGAATGGCTTGTCATGAAGATTTTTCTTCATATAGAAATAAGGTACTTATAAGTCTAGTTTTTTTTTAATCAAAGCATGTCAGTCATGTGACATATAAGATATTTTTGTTTCAATAAAAGAAAGCAGCCGGCACCGCGGCTCACTAGGCTAATCCTCCGCCTTGCAGCACCAGCACACTGGGTTCTAGTCCCGGTCGCCCCTCTTCCAGGCCAGCTCTCTGCTGTGGCCCGGGATTGTAGTGGAGGATGGCCCAAGTGCTTGGGCCCTGCACCCCATGGGAGACCAGGATAAGTACCTGGCTCCTGCCATCAGATCAGCGCCGTGCGCTGGCCGTGGCAGCCATTGGAGGGTGAACCAACGGCAAAGGAAGACCTTTCTCTCTGTCTCTCTCACTGTCCACTCTGCCTGTCAAAAAAAATAATAATAATAAAAGAAAAATAAAAGAAAGCAGAAGACAGACACATGTAATGACCCTCTCTATAATTCTATTGCTTTTCTCAATTGATATTTCTGTCCCTCTAGCCTGTTACAAAGGGACAAATCCTTGGTTCCCATTGAAAAGTAGGAGAATTTAAGGTGAAGAAGTTTAATGGCGTTTTCCTCAAAGTCAGGATCAGGGTAGGGAAATTCTCAATTAAATGCAACAAATAATTTAAGGGATTACAAGGATCAGTTTGTCCTCTTTCATTCATTCAGACATTCACCAGTGTAAAAAATATTTCCTAAGTGCCCATTCAGGCTCTGTGAATAGCCAGTAATGATGAAATTAAGCTTTCTTTTACCTTAGTGTCGAAGTATTTCCTTGAGGCAAAAAATAGGTAAACACGAACCCAAACATGTTCACTGTTAAATTGTTGTAAATAAGACATGCAGGGAGTTTCTGAAGAATCAAGAGTTTCTCAAGAGTAGGCATTATATTCTCAAATGTTTCATTGAAACAAAATTACTAAACAAAGATGGATTGATAATAAAAATGTAAAAGTTGTGAAGGAAATAAGTATGTGACAAGTAAAAACAGCAAAAAAATTATCACAGAGAAGCAGGTTTCACAGCAGAGTAAAGTTTTACCAGCCTAAATAACTAAAAGGCAAACAATGTGTCAGGAGGTTAGCATAGAAAATTTTGGACTGAAAGAAGGCTGGGGGACATATTAATCAAGGTAGGCTACAATATGCTGTAAAAGCAGATGGACTCAAGCATGCAATGGCTTAACATGAGGAATGATTTCTCAGTCAATAAATCCAGGACCTGCGTTCCTACTCAGGAGTGTGTGGGAAATCAAGCTCTTTCCGTTTTCTACATGTAGATGCATTTAACTGGTACCACCAAAAATCAGTAAGAAGGTATGCTGCTCCTGCCTCGAATAGGAAACTACTCAATTCTCTTCAAATTCTATGGAGAGGTGCAAATAGACACAAGGAATATTTAGTATAGTTTACTCTTTCTTCTAAGAAGAAAATGCACTTAGTGAGCAATTAACCAGTTGGTCCCTAAAAGATATTCCTCATACAGGAGATTTTGAGAACCTGTAAGACATGCATATATACATGATACAATGATAGTTGGAAAAGTGAAAATGAATGTTCTGGTGATATAAATGTTGGATTGAGAGCATATATTATTAATCTTACAATCACAGAAACAGAACTTAGTATTAGAAGAAAAAATACGGAAGTGAAAATGGATTCAGGCTAGGATCAGCCAGGCAGAAAATGAGAATAAATGACAGAGATCAAAGATCTTTCTTAAGATCCAGATTACACCTAAGTCAAAATAGACAGTCATGTTGCCTATGGCTATAAAGTCAAGTAAACATATAGAACAAACATTGCATGGAGTTTATGGTAAATTTTGTGGGCAAAATTTAGTTGTGATTTTAATGCCATGAAGAGTGAATTCATGAACACTTGAGAGATTTTTATATGAACAGAGTGCAGATGTTCTATATCAATCAGTCTTCAGAGAATAAGGAGAATCGTAGCAGGCCTCAGATGAAAATATCATGCTGATATGAAGGAAACCATTGCAACAAAGGGGGAGTGGGAAGGTGTGGGTTGAATACTGGGTACCAAAATGCAGTAGAGTGAAATAATGGGTTCTGGTGTTCCCCAGCACAGAGGAGTGACTATAATTCATACAATGCATCATATCCTGTATAAAGAACTGGAAGAGAGGAGTGAGTAGACTGCAAACATAAAGGAAAGGTAAGGAAATGTAAGAGTTAATCATGTGCTGTAATCAGTTTTACCCATGTGTTAAAATACTACACTGATCTTCTGTCTATAAAGAGAATTGAAAAATGAATCTTGATGTGAATGGAAGGGGAGAGGGAGTGGGAAAGGGGAGGGTTGTGGGTGGGAGGGAAGTTATGGGGAGAAAGCCATTGTAATCCATAAGCTGTACTTTGGAAATTTATATTCATTAAATAAAAGTTAAAAAAAAAGGATGAAATAATGCAAGGCTAAAAGACAACCAATAGGGACCTACACAGTGGTGTAACAGGTAAGGCTACTGCCTGCAGTGCCAGCATCCCACATGGGCGCCAGTTAGAGTCCCAGCTGCTCCACTTCCAATCCATCTCTCTGCTATGGCTTGGGAAGGTAGTAGAAGATGGCCCGAGTCCTTGGGTCCCTACACATGCATGGAAGATCCAGAAGCCTCTGGCTTCTGGTTTCGGATCAGCCCAGGTGCAGCCATTGTGACCATTTGGAGAGTGGACCAGCAGATGGATGACCTCCCTCCCTCCCTCTCTCTCTCTCTCTCTGCCTCTGCCTCTGCCTCTCTGTAACTCTGCCTGTCAAATAAATAAATAAATCAAACAACCAATAAAATTAATCAGATGTTTAAAGACCTTGACCTATAAGTTTGCTTTTATCACAGTGCATGATTACTTACACAGTAATAAATACCAAAGTGTGTTCGGGGGCCAGCATCATGGTACAGCAGGTTAAGCTGCCTATGACACAGGCATCCCATATGGGGTGGTTCACTTTCAATTCAGCTCCCTGCTAATGAGCCTGGGAAAGAAGAATATGGCCCATGTGCTTGGATCCCTGCCACCGATGTAGGAGACCTGGGTGGAGTTCCTAGCTCCGGGTTTCTTCCTGACCCAGTTCCCACTGTTGAGGCCTTTTGTGGAGTGGACTGTAGACTAGCAGATAAAAGATCTCTCCTCTCTCTCTCTTTCTAACACTGACTTTCATATACATACATAAATAAATAACTATTTTTAAAAAAACGCTGTGTTCAGTAATGAGGAATTTGTGATGATGAAGTCAGGAAAAGGACAGGAAACAGTATAGGCATTACTCTGTCATTTTACTCACATAAAATATGTACGAAGATTTTTTAAAAGATTACTTCGCCAGAATACCTAAGCTCAATAGTTTAAAATATTAGATTGAAATATGCTGACATTCTTGATATCACAGAAACATTTAGCTCCAGAAAGTAAAACACCAACCTGCAAAAAAGAGTCAGTTTCAAGGACAGGTGTTTGGTTGAGCAGTTAAGGCACTGTTTAAAAAGAACATTAGCATCCTATATTTAAGTGCCTGGGTTCTGAGGCAGCTCCACTCTCAATTCCAATTTCCTGCTAAAGCAGACCCTGGTAGGCAGTGTGATGGTTCAAGTTAATTGGATTCCTGCCAAACACATGGGAGATCTGAATTTAATTCCTAATTCCTGGTTTTGGCCTTGCCCATCCCCAGCTGTTGAGGGCTTTTGTAAAGTAAATCAAAGAATAGAAGATTCCTTCTCTCCCTCCTTCCTTCCCTCTCCCTTTCCCTTTAAATTTTAAAACGTTCTAAATTAGTTTATAACACTACCAACCTACCACACGAAAAAGTGGTATAAAGACTTTAAATTTTATGAACCTTTGTTTTTGCCTCACTTATCAAATACCTAAGGTGAAAGCATATTTTAGCCTAAATTTACAACATAATTACCCCAATTCAGGGTTTCATTGCCACTGTATAACTATGAATACACTACCAAGAAGTTAGAAATATACTTTTGGTAACACATTTCTTTACACAAGAGAGAGAAACCCTGTAATTTTCAACAAGATGATTACATAAAGACTTACACATAATTTTATTTCATTATGCTTTTTATTTCATTTTCTTAGCCTAGCTCTTTTTTTTTATGCTCTGCTCAAACAGAAGTCATTGAAACTATCCTCAAATTAAAATAATTCAGGGATATTTATATGGTTAATTGTTCTCATTCTAGCAAATTTTTGCAAGAGGTACACACATATAGAGAACCACACTCAAACATGGACTATAAATATAGCAGACAAGGGCTACATACACATAAGATTAATAAGATGCTATATCAAAATCAAAATAGTAGTCCCAATTGCAGTGATGGGGACCAGGTTCTGGTTGGAATGGGGACTCTGCCCCCAAGGCTCAGAAAGCATGCCAGCCTGAACTTTGAGACTACATAAGGTCAGAACATCACCACACTATAGAAGAGCCATTTCTGCCCTTGCCCATATCTGAAGCAGACTTTCTTAAATGAGCTCCTTCAGGCAGCTACTGTTAATCCATCAGAATGGACAAAGGAGAGAAACCCGATATATAATTCTTAGATTCAGACCATGGTTTCAAAACTGGAGTTTGGGAGATATCTATTTTCATCTACATTTCTCAAATTTTACTTTAGGCCTTGTAAGTCTGAATCTTTATTCAAATAACATTAGGGATACAAAGCAACTACAATGGCTTCACAAAAGGTCAAAGCCAGTTGCTGAGGTGTGACAGGTGTGATTAACTTTGATTTCATGATCTATCTGGGAATCGTGTAGGCAACTCTCTTTAGTTTCCATCATAGAAACAGTTTTCTGTTCACTGAGTGTCATGTCATGTCCATTTTTATTTTAATGACAATAATGTTAACAACAGCATCACACTCTAGATAAAGCACTTCCCTGTTACTCTATCACAAATGTTTTCTTTTTATGAACTCCGTAACAAAAGGACTGAAACTAACTGCCCCAAATGGCAAACTTCAAATTCCAAGGCGTTAAAATAAAAGATCTTTCTCAGTTTAACATCTGTAATAATTTCCTATATCAAAGGCCGGTGCCGTGGCTCACTAGGCTAATCCTCCGCCTTGCGGCGCAGGCACACAGGGTTCTAGTCCCAGTCGGGGTGCCGGATTCTGTCCCAGTTGCCCCCCTTCCAGGCCAGCTCTCTGCTATGGCCCAGGAGTGCAGTGGAGGATGGCCCAAGTGCTTGGGCCCTGCACCCGCAAGGGAGACCAGGAGAAGCACCTGGCTCCAGCCTTTGGATCAGCGCGATGCGCCGGCCGCAGTGCGCCGGCCGCGGCGGCCATTGGAGGGTGAACCAATGGCAAAAGGAAGACCTTTCTCTCTGTCTCTCTCTCTCACTGTCCACTCTGCCTGTAAAAAAAAAAAAATCAGCATACATGCACTATACAAAAAATAAAATTGGCTTGGATATGCAGATAATAATGATAGCCTATAAGGCAACAAATGCAAATACAACCTCATAGAGCACTATGAACTACATAATTCACAATAATAATGCATTTAATATATTAAAATTCCATATATAAAATGGTAGGAATCCCTTGATTTTTAAAGCTAAATAATATTTTCTAGCATTATATACCACATTTCCTTTATCCATTCATCGGTTGTATATTTTGTTGTTTCCAGTTTTGACTATCATGAATACATTGCATTTAAGTGCAAATATCTCAATATCCTGCTTAGTTCTTTTGGATACATAATCAGAAATGGAATAGCTACATTAAACAGTAGCTCCAGTTCTGATTTTTCGAAGAATTTCCACACTGTTTTCTAAAGTGGCTGCACCGTTTACATTGCCACCAATAGTATACAGGGTTTCCAGTTTCTCCATATACTTACCACACTTGCTATCTTTTGTTTTTAGATAATAAATGAAATAAGGCAGTATCACAAAGACAAATATTTTGTGATTTCACTTATGTGAGGCTTCCAGAAGTAATTAAATTTACTTAAGCAGTAAACAGCATAGTGATCACCACAGGCTGGGGTTGGAAATAATGAGTTGTTCAGGAGATATGAAATGTAAGCTGTGCAACATCAACAAGTCTGGAGATCAGCTATAAAACATAATGCTGTATTCCTAAAGTGCTACTTATGAAAAGCATGAAGTCTGCAGTGCTTATAATTAACACCATGGCATTGTGCATTTACAGGTGTTCAGAGAAAAGATCTCATATTAAGTGTTCTCACAACAAACACAAAAAAGGACACAAGGAAATTTTCAGAGGTGATGGATTTATGTGTATCACCTCAATTGTGGTGATATCACAAGTGTGGGCATGTGTTCAAATTCAGCAAATCACATGCATTAAACATGTATAAGGTGTGTGTGTGTGTGTGTGTGTGTGTGTGTTTAGAAGTTATACCTCCATAATTGTGTTAAAATTCCACTAGGAACATTTTATCAGTGTTACTAAATAGATGTGATGATTAAGAATGTTGGTTTTGGTGTGAGATCCTCTGATCCTCTGAGCTCAAATCCAGTTCTACAATACTACCTACATCAACAACACCAACTTCTTGAACACAGATTTCTGTTTCCTCATATAAATGTTATATTAGTACCTGCCTCATGGGATTGTTGTGATGTTAAAATGAAGTTTAAGGAAGTTTAGGTAAAGGAGTAAACCAATGGGTGTCATGTTTGAGTTCCCAATACAGGTGAATCCTAATGAAATGTCCACATTTTGGAAACATTTCGATGGTCTATATTAAATAAATCGATTTGCAGATTTTTCTACTTAACTTATCTGCTTCTGACAGAGATAACAGTCTATGTTCAATTAAAAATCTCAATAGTTTACTCATCCTACTTAAAATTTCTAGAGCTTTACTGACATTGAGTAAATAATCCAGATCGGATGCTGGCAAGCTTTCTCTGCAGAGGGCCATCTGGGTAAATCGTCAGTCTCTGCAGACTATCTAGTAGCTGTTGCAAGCACACAAACAGCAGTTGTAGTGGGATAGCAGTCATAGACAAAATTTAAACAAAGCCACATGGCTGTGATCCCAAGGAACATTATCAACAACATTCAGCAAGCCAGATTTGGCACATGGATATAGTTTACCAATCCCTAATCTAAATATTTGATAAAGTGAAATTAGAGTATTCAAATACTTTAACCATATTTAACCTTTTCTGAGGGAAATAAACTCAATTAAGTAATTTGAGCACCATGACTGTGCTGACATGTGTTTAGATATGTATCTAAACATGGAATTTACTTAAATAAAATTGATATAAATAGTAGTGAGACCATTCAATGTTTCTTGTTAGCAAGCACAAAAAAGAGATGTGACAGGTTATGAAACTGAAGAAATATGCCCAACTCATGAATTTTTAAGATGAAAAAAATCAGCCAGTGCATTTATATACGAAGGATCTTTGAAAAGTTCATGGGAAATGCATATTATGAAAAAACTATGCATGGATTTGTTGCACCAAAATAAAACCCACTTATTTATTTCTATTTTCCAATAATTTTATGTGTCCTCATATTCATCTCTTCGCTTACACATGAAGATCAAACATGGTATATATATTATAAATATATAATTAATGTATTACTAACTTGATAATATCTTAACTGCTAAAAATATTGAGATAAAAGTTTCTTAATTGCCAAATATAATGTTTTAGAACATGAAAAGTTGCTGCATCTCTCCTGTCAGAACCTCAATTAGCACAGCTTTGTCCATAATGATAGTCAATGGAGCGTTCAGCTTCCCCAGGAGGGCACAGCATTAATTGTGTCTTTCATGGAGGATGATTACTACTTTGTTCTATCTTCATAAATCAAAAAATTTAAGGGAAATTCAAACCATTCTGGGTAAATCTGAACATTGTCAATACAAGTGAAAACATTTTTAATCTGTATCTTTTCAAATATTATTTGCTTGTTTTGATTTAGGTTAACTTATTAACGTAAATGCCTAAATTTTCCACTTGTTTTTTTTAATTTTTAACTTTTATTTAATGAATATAAATTTCCAAAGTACAGCTTATGGATTACAATGGCTTCCCCCCCATAGCGTCCCTCCCACCCGCAACCCTCCCCTTTCCCACTCCCTCTCCCCTTCCATTCACATCAAGATTCATTTTTGATTCTCTTTATGTACAGAATATCAGTTTAGCATATATTAAGTAAAGATTTCAACAGTTTGCTCCCACACAGAAACATAAAGTGAAAAATACTGTTTGAGTACTAGTTATAGCATTAAATCTCAATGCACAGCACACTAAGGACAGAGATCCTACATGAGGAGTAAATGCACAGTGATTCCTGTTGTTGACTTAACACTTTGACACTCTCGTTTATGGCATCAGTAATCTCCCTAGGCTCTTGTCATGAGCTGCCAAGGCTATGGAAGCCCCCTGAGTTCACCGACTCTGATCATATTTAGACAAGGCCATGGTCAAAGTGGAAGTTCTCTCCTCCCTTCAGAGAAAGGTACCTCCTTCTTTGATGACCCGTTCTTCCACTGGGATCTCACTCGCAGAGATCTTTCATTTAGGTTTTTTTTTTTCAATACACAATTATTCCTAAGTGCTGAAACTTAACTGAAAAGTGATCGCTGTTAAATATAAGAGTGGGAATAAGAGAGGGAAGAGATGTGCAATTCAGGACATGCGCAAGCTGACTTACCCCAAACGGTAGAGTTAGAAACATACCAGGGGATTCCAATTCAATCCCATCAAGGTGGCATGTACCAATGCCATCTCACTAGTCCCAGTGATCAATTTCTGTTCACAATTGATCATAATGATAGGACTAAGAACCAAAGGGATCACATAAACAAGAATAGTGTCTGCAAATACTAGCTGATAGAATCAAAAAGGGAGAGAACGATCCAATATGGGAAGTGAGATACACAGCAGATCCATAGAATGGCAGATGTCCTAAACAGCACTCTGGCCTCATAATCAGCCCTAAAGGCATGCGGATCTGGCTGAAAAGCCCATGAGAGTATTTCAGGCATGGAAAGCCAAGACACTCTGGAAAAAAAAAAAAACTAAATGAAAGATCTCCACTTGGTTTTATAATGGCTTTATAATGTGTCTGTTGGCACTGAAAGAAAATTATAGACCAATATCCCTGATGAACATAGACGCAAAAATCCTCAATAAAATTCTCACCAATAGAATACAACAACACATCAGAAAAATCATCCACCCATCCACCCAGAACAAGTGAGATTTATCGCTGGTATGCAGGGATGGTTCAACAAGCAAATCAGTCAATGTGATTCACCACATTAACAGACTGCAGAAGAAAAACCATATGATTATCTCAATAGATGCAGAGAAAGCATTCGATAAAATTCAACACCCTTTCATGATGAAAACTCTAAGCAAACTGGGTATAGAAGGAACATTCCTCAATATATTCAAAGCAATTTATGAAAAACCCACAGCCAGCATCCTATTGAATGGGGAAAAGTTGGAAGCAAGGTCGTGACAAGTTCTTTCATCTTCTGTTGGTCATGGAAAGTTTTTATTTCACTGTCATTAATAAATGACAACTTTTCAGGGCATAGTATTCTGGGTAGACAGGTTTTTTTCTTGTAAGACTTGGACTATATCTCGCCATTCTCTCCTAGCCTGTAGGGTTTCCAATGAGAAGTCCGCTGTGAGTCTAATTGGTGGTCCTCTGAAAGAAATCTGGCATTTATCTCATGCACATTCTAGAATATTTTCTTTATGTTTTTCTGTGGAGGATTTGATTACAATGTGTTGTGGTGAAGATCTTTTTTGGTCATGTCTATTAGAAGTTCTATGTGCTTCCTATACTTGTATGCCCCTTTCTTTCTCCAAATTGGGGAAATTTTCTGTTATTATTATACCAAAAAGGCCTTCTAATCCTTTCTCTGTTTCCATGCCTTCAGGAACTCCTAGAACCCATATGTTGGGTCATTTGAGAGTATCCTGTAGATTACCAACAATGTTTTTCAGTTTTATAATTTCTCCTTGTTATGTTTGATCTGACTATATAACTTCCTGTGCTTTTTCTTCTAAGTTGGATATTCTTTCTTCTGTTTCACCTATTCTGTTGTTAAGGCTATCCACTGTAGTTTTTATTTGTTATATTGAATTCTTCATTTCCAAGATTTCATTTTGATTTTTCTTTAAAATCTCAATTTCGTGGGAGAAATTTTCTTTCATGTCATGTATGGATTTCATTAGTTCATGCACTTGCTTATGATTACTTCCAAGTAATCCTATGATCAGTCTTTGGAATTCCATTTCTGGCATTTCTTCAGTCTCATTATCTTCACAATCTAGTATTGAGGTGTTGTGTTCTTTTGGGGGTGTCCTGTTGTCTTCCTTGTTCTTGTTTCTTGGATTGGTGCATTTGTTATTTGGCATTTGTGGAGATACTCGTTGATCTCTTCTTTTATTTTTCACGGTGGCAGCTTTTATCTTTGGGCTATGTCTGGTTGGATTAATGGGCTATCTGCTTTCAGGGAATAACTAGAGGTGTGTGATGGAAGTGGCCAGGGAGCTCTGCTCAGTGCTGTGGGGTTTGAATGCTCAGAATAGCATGTCTGAGGTGACACATTCAAATTTGGTGTGGTAAACCTTTTTTCATTTTTATCAGAGGGGAGGTTTCATCTTGGCTGTTAGTGTAGACTCAGCTGAGAGCCTCTCCTTGAAAGAGGCCAGTCCTGGGCATTAGCCCCTGAATATATTATTCATCTGCTCTGCAAATGGACCACACAAAGCATTTGTGCAGTGTTCAGTATAAGCTCAGATTCCCCAGCAATGTATCTTGCCAGGTAACCAGGGAGCCCTGATTGTGTAGAGCCTCCCACAGTGACTGCCCAATGTCCCAGCCACACCCTGAGTCCTCCCTTGTAGCCTCAATGTTCACAGTCCAAGCACATAAGCTTCTTACAGTCAGGAGCACCCAGCCCCAAGTCTGTTCTCTCCACCAGACTCAGGAATCTCCACTTAGTTCATTGCTGGACACAGACATGAGCTGGTACAACTCTTACGTATGTCTAAAATGGCACCTGCTCTCTGTCAGCTTGGTACAGAGTGCCTTTTCAGGATGATCAGAGAGAGAGAGAGAGAGAGAGAGAGAGAGAAAATGTGCCCCCTTTTGTTTCTTTTTCTCCTCTAGTTTGCCAGGTACACTATCTCTCATGGGGCTCCAAGCCAGATTCCCTCTAGACTCTTCCTGCTGCTTTTTCGCCAATGGCTTGGGCTACTGTAGTCTGGTCTCCCCTTGCTCCCCAGTGCTGGTGTGGGAGATCTCAGCTTGTGGGGTCCTAAGCTGCATGCTTCTTTGCCCTCCACATAGGTCCACTGTGTTACTCCAATTTACCTAGAGTTTCCTCTGCTGTATTCTCCCAAACTCTTCCCTGAGACTGAACTCTTTCCACATTTTTTAAACTACCTTCTCCTAGACTCAAGCAGCAAGCTCCCTCCCTACACCACCATCTTAATCTAATTCGTGGCTACTTTCTAATATATATTTTCCTCTTCAGAAATAAAAATATCTGGTTATGAAACAACCCAAATACCTACCATCATGACTATACACACATACAATTAAAATTTTTTATGGAATGCTTTCCCTATTACTACACATTTAAAATTAGGTGATTAAAATCCTAATTCATTCCATGGATAATGAACAAAAAGTAGCCATGTGTGATCTAATCTATTGGTGCTCAAAGTGTAGTCCATAGACTGTAGCTGATCCACAAACTGCTGTACCATGAGTCCTATGAATTCAACATAGAAATTTAGAGTGTTCTAAACCATTTATGGTACTTTGGAGATTAATTTTATGGCTGGTGAGTAGGAGATAAAAATATGAGCATACATTTTATATGTTTTCTTCCCAGTTAATTAAAGTGTAATTGACCAATAAAATTGTATATATTTAAGACATACACAGTTATATTTTCTATATGTATACATTGTGAAATGTTGACCACAACCAAGCTCTTCACGTATCCAACATTTCACATAGCTGTTATTCTCTGTTTTTATTACAAGAATACTTTAGATCAACTACCAGTAAATTTTAAGTATGCAATATTATTAGTCATTATCTCCATGGCACATATTAGGTCTCAAAACTTTTTATTCTTATTTTATTTTTTCACCTTCATCTCCTCATTCCTTCTATGCACAACCCTTGATACCCATCTATTCCTGAGTTTACCTTTATTAGATTCCACACAACATTTGTAAGTAAGCTTATACAGATTGTCAAGAATCTTTGTTGTTACAAACTGCATTTTTTGAAGAATGAATAATCATCAACTGTGTGTCTATACATACATCACATTTTCACTATCAATTCATTATTTGTTGAGCACTGAAGTTGTGTTTGGATCTTGGCTATTGGAATAATACTGCACTGAACCCTAGAATGCTGATTATATTTGAGATTAGTGATTTGTTTTCCATTGGATGTATACCAGTGGTAGGATTATTGGGCCATATTAAAGTTCTATTTTTTTTAATTTTTTGAGGAACCTCCATGCTATTTTCTTTATGGCTATAACAACTTCTATTCCTATACATGTCTTTTTCTGTTTTATTTCTGACCTGTGAGAGATTACAAACAATAGCTATCAATCATCACATTATATATATATACATATATATATATATATATCACTTTCAGTCTTTTAAAAACTGTTGGACTCATGAAACAACAGATTATGATTATTTTATTTATTCAGTGTCTTCTACATATTAAGCATCATGGAGAGGCACAAAAACTACCACGGTGTGTCTACTTTGGCTGGGGAAGAAAAGGAATGACCAAGGAAACAAATGAGGAAAATCAGGTCATTTATAAGAAAGATTTATAATAGTGGGCTGCAGATGAACCTTCATCCCAGAAAGAGTAGGAAGTCCCCTCCCCATCCTTCTGCACTATCTCAAGCCAGCAGAAGGCACACACAGTGTTGCGTTCTTCATGCCCCTATTTCATCTAAGCAACTGTTTCAGACACCCAGACTACTGACATGCCAGTCAAGTCTTTAATACTTGTGAATCCAGTCTATTTTTTTCACCAGTCATAGAAAATAGGAGCTGAAGAGTCCCAAAATATTTCTAACATTCAGATAAATAAAATACACTTCTGGAATCTTACTCTGCCTTGGATTAGACTTCACACTTCACCTCATCAAATGATGAAAGAGGAGAAAGAAGCCCTCTTTTTTGACAACAATTTGAGCTCAGTAGGAATGTATTAAATCAACTGCCCTAGGACAAAAACATCTTTGTCATTCCACAATAGATGGGAACTGACAGATCTAAGAGGAGTAAGTGGAATGCTCTTATTGTTTGTGCTTTATTTCTCAAAGCTTTATCCTGAGGCCAAAGCCACCTGGTGTCCTTTGTTACACACACACACAAGGAGGTTGACATTTGTTTTAATCTATGAAAAAGCATAAACTCCTCAGTGGCAATGAAGTCCCAGTGGTCCTTCTGCCACTGTTTTGACATTACTTAATGGTAGCAGAAATAGAGGCATGGTCTAAATCAATTTCACATTTCAAAAAAATTCCTAGGAGTCAGAATTCTTCTTGTTACAGGATCACCACAGAAATGCACATAAATAATACACTATGTGACAGTTTCCCTAAATAAACATGAAATTCTTTTAATCATTCAGTGCCATCTATCATTCACTAAAGTGTGTTCCCAGGGGCAGGCATTTAGCCTAGTGGTAAAGATGCTTGTTAAAATACCTGTATCCCACAAAAGAGAGGAAAATTCATGTTCAAGCTCCAGCTCCTGACTCAGCTTCCCACCAAGGCAGCCCTGGGAGGCAGTAGTGGCTCAAGTAATTGGGTTTCTATTACTCACATGGAAGACCTATGTCGAGTTCTCTGCCTCTGAATTCAGTTTTGGCCAAACCCCCACTGATTGGGGCACTTGGAAAGTGAATCAGCAGTGGATGGGAACTCTGTCTATATGTCCTTCTGCATACCTTTCAAATAAATAAATATTTTTAAAATGTGGTCTATTACATTTTGATATATATTTTAAGTAACATAAAAAAGACTTAATTGTATATTCCTATGTATCATTTATCACAAACTCAGATCTATAGGATTTGACAAGAATGGAATTACTCATTCAGTCTTCTTTGTTCTTCACTTAATTATTCACTTTCAACATTGGAGTTCTGAATTTAAAATTGAAACGAAGTAAGTATTAACTCATAAATTCTGTATGGACTTTGACATTCATCCAAGTGGCATAATTTGAAGGAGGTATGGATTTTAGCAAATATTTTGAGAAAATCCAACATAATTATACCAGACGAATTGTAAAGTTAGTCATTCCTATCACTTTAATTCAAGAACTGTATTTTTACAGCACCTTAATCATCCAATTAAAGATAGTAATCTTTTGCATATCACTCAACTCAAATTTAATTTGGTCATCAGAAGTTTACAAAGCTTTAAGAAAGGGTCTTTCTTTGACCCTTGGGTTATCTTTTCAGAGCAAAAAGAATCAAATCAGTGAAAAAAAAGTTCAAAAATATAATTTTCTCAGTTACTTAAAAACTACCCTTATCAGAGTAAACTTGCTGAAGTCTTTCCTCACTGCCTCCCTTTTCCTCAGCATTCCAAATGCGAGCCTGACTGGCATAACCAAGAAGCAGTACGAGTCCTTATTCCTCTGTATGTGCTTCGTGCTGGTGGCCCTCCATGATAGCAGTAGACATTACGGAAGCACTTGTCTGAGTGAATGAACTCATTCAAGCTTCCTGTTTGGACTTGAAAACAGAAACACTTTCTGTCTGACAAGAATACACCCCCACTGACCTTTGGAGTTTTAGCTGAGGCAGCCTGTGTTAAAAGTGAGGATAAAGATTAGGGAACAAAACTAACAGTGTAAATACATAGAATAGATTGAGACAAAATTAGGGGCATTTTATTAGAGACAACAGGTCTAGAAATACAAATGCTCCCCTCGTCTTGAATAACAAGTCGGTATGAACTATTTTCTGTCAAAACTGTTAGTGCTTATGAAGACAAGGAGTTAAAGGCATGCTACAGTGACTTATTTTAAGGAAGAACTGGTACACTGTCCGTTAACAGGCAACAGATTGCTAGGATGTCATTGCTCATGAGCTCAACCTGCCACCCTGTGGCAACTGCCCTGCATTGCAAACACTTAGGCACTGTTAATACTTGGCTCTGTTAAGAACATGTGCCCCCAACCCCACCAGCACAAGGCAATGAAGGGGACATGAGTTCTCTGTGGTCCATTACAACCCCCTACCTCCACAAGCCACCATAATTACATCAAAGAAGGCCGTAAAACATCGGTTTCTATTACCTGTACTAAAGAAGTTCACCCTAAACTTGGAATTTTGAAAGAAAGGAAGATTGCATTCAGCATTCTGCCCACTTTTCCCCACTACCCTCGCCTCCACCTACCATAAAATCAATAGTCCTGCTGATCACACCTCACCTGAGCACATCCACCATGACAACCTCTTCAGCTTGAAATCTTTCCTGCTCTAGCATAGCTACCACTAATTTGAGAACTCACATGACCAGAGTTCCTCAATGGTGACACCAGGTATCCCCCTTGTCAAAAAGCCATGGCCTAATATAAAGCCCAGTGATATAAAAATGCATATAAGGAGTAATATTAACTACTTTGTAGCTTTCTATATGATACTAGCATAATATGCATTTTTTTTATTTATTTGAAAGGCAGAGTTATAGAAAGAGGTAGAGACAGAGAGAGAGGTCTTCCACCTGCTGGTTCACTCCCCAGATGGCTGCAACGTCAGGAGCTGTGCTGATCCGGAGCCAGGAGCCAGGAGCTTCTTCTGGGTCTCCCACATGGGTGCAGAGTCCCAAGCACTTGGACCATCTTTTACTGCTTTTTCAGGCCATAGCAGAGAGCTGGATCAGAAGTGGAGCAGCCGGGAGTAGAACCGGCACCCATATGGGATGCCCGTGCTTCAGGCCAGGGCTTTAACCCTCTGCACCACAGTGTCAGCCCCAATATGCATTGTAATTAAGAAGCCTCATCATTGGCGAATGTCAATTAACTTTTTAATCGATCATAATATATGATGTTTGTAACTAATAAATATACAGAAAAATGTTTGTTACTTTTTTCTGTGGTTATTTTATGCTCCAGAAATCTTTAGAAGACTTAATTTATAAACCATCAAACTACAAGATCTGTTCTTTATAGTCTAGGGTTCATAACATACAAAATTAGACAATCATTCTGGGATAGATGCAGAGAGATAGTTTAGCAGACAAACTATGAGATATTTTTGTTAAAGAAAATAGCTATTTCAGAAAATAAGTCTAATTTACTGGGAAACCAATCAAGTATCCATTATGTTCCATGCCCATAAGTAGTACCCAAACATCTAGCCTGAATTGGGACAAGACAACATTAATTACACTACTATTTTTTATATGAAGCCAAGATAAGTATTTTCATTTCAAATTCTGGGTCTTTATTTAGTTACTAGAGTTGGGAAATTTAGAGGTGTGTTTCAAATTAGAAATAATATTCAGACAAGTCTTTTAAGTGCCTTTACCCACACTTTCTATAATACTATCAAAATTTAAAGTCATCATGGCTGATGTGAAGGTCAATATTAGCTGTCATGTCTGAATAAAAAGGCTAAGGGAAATAACGGTAGAAAAAAAAGTAGGTGTATGAGAAAAGTGAAAGGGAGGTATACACATTGTAGATTAAATAAATTTAAAATTTAGAAATTTCAGCTGTAGGAAATGGGTGAGAGTAGGTTTTTAAAATACTTTTACATTAGAAATAAGCAAAAGTTGTTTTAATTCAACTCCAGTTCCCTATTTTGAGCATGCAATATTGTCCTCACACATCAGTAGAAAAGGAAGTTCTATATAATACTCTCAAAGAACAAAGAAAAAATGCAATTCCCAAACAGGAAAATGTCTATCTGAAGAAACATGGAGCCCAATTTGGCTCTGATTGCCACCTCAGTCTTTCACACAAATTCTCTGACCCCCTCTTCATCCAAGTACACGAAAAGTTGCAATTCCAAAACAACATGCATTTGGACGCATCCACGGGACCTACCTCAGGTGATGACATGTGACAAAGGGCACTTCTCTGTGTGGGCTTTCTCCAGAGAGATGGAAGGGCCTGGAGCCTGACTGCGCTCTTTGCCTGTCCTTCCTTCCCTTTTGTTTCCTTGTCGTCTTGTCTTTTCAGGGACAAGTGAAATTCCAGGGAGAGCTCAGGCTTAGCGTGAAAAGCTGAGGAGAAGATTACCCTGTTGAAGCCAAATCGACAAGTAGCATAAGCATAATCTTTGTGCTTTAATCCACAAGATTCTGGGCTTGTTGCTCACAAAAGCCTTGCCTGTGTACGCTGCTTGGTGGACATGGAATGGGAGCACTGGGGGATGACAGGGTACAGCAGCTATATTAAAGACCTAGTTCTAGCTCATTAGAGGTTTATTAGAAGTCAATATGCTGTAAAAGATATAAATTCTGCTTTTTCACTCAGTCACTGTAAGATTTTGCCCTTTATACTCTTCCTAACATAATTTATCCAATGTTCAAATTAATTATCATCTTACATGGAAATTAGACAGAAAGTAGACAGTCTACACATTTTAATGTTTCCCTAGCTTTTTGTTTAATCATACAAGTCCCCGAACATTTTGAGTTTTTTCTCTTTACATGCATATATTTATTTTTATTTGAACTGACACATAAGAATCATACACCTTTATAGGGTACCATGTAATATTTCAATACATGTATATGTTATTTAATATCTAATCAATCAGATTCAAAACACTTATTTCCTCAACATATCACATTTCTTTATAGTAACAACAGCCAAAATCATTTCTTCTATTTTTAGAGAAATATACGATACATTATTATCTAACTCACCTTATTGTGCAATAGAATATAACACTGAAGTACCATTTTATATGCAGCATGAATCAAAGGATAATATATTTTTGGAAGACAAATGAGACCAAGATAGACAATTTTTTTAAATAAAGATATTCTACCAAGGCACCATGTAGAACAATAAGACATATTATTATTCACAGTAAATCTGAGATCCCAAAATGTTATAGAGCCAAAGAGGAACCGGCACTGTGGTGCAGTAGGTTAATCCTCGGCCCGTGGCACCTGCATCCCATTTAGGAGCTGGTTCTAGTCCCAGCTGCTCCTCTTCAGATCCAGCTCTCTGTTATGGCCTAGGAAAGCAGTAGAAGATGGCCCAAGTACTTGGTCCCCTGTACCCACGTGGGAGACCTGAAAGAAGCTCTTGGCTCCAGGCTGCAGCCCAGCTCCAGCCATTGTGGCTATCTGGGGAATGAACCAGCAGATGGAAGACCTTTCTTCTGTCTCTCCCTCTCACTATCTATAACTCTACCTCTCAAATAAATAAATAAAATCTTTTTTAAAAAGCCAAGTAATCAGAGATAGCTTTTTAAACAGATACTTTAATTGGGTGAGTAACTCAAGTTTTTATTTTTCTTTTGTTTTTGTTTGTATTAACTATTACTGGCACATATATGCTCATCACAGTATATATCACATCTTTCCCTCCACATTATCTAGCCATCCCATGTAAATAGCACTGTGGATAGACTAGGTTAGGCCTTGTTTAGGAAAAAACCTCTAAATCTTAGTGACTTAAAACACTTAGAAATTCTTTTTCTAAACAATATATTTTTTATCTCTATATTAGAAAGGCAGCATTACATACAGAGAGAGGGAGAGACAGAGAGATCTTCCCATCCACTGGTTCACTCCCCAGATGGCTGCAGTGGTAAGATCTGGGCCAGTCTGAAGGCAGGAGCCAAGAGCTTCTTCCAGATCTCCATGTGCATGGAATGGTCCCAAGTTCTTTGGCCACCCAGACACATTAGCAGGTGGCAGGATCAGAAGTGGAGCATCCAGGCCTCAAACCTATGCCCACATGGGTTGCCAGCACTGCAGCCAGAAGCTTTACCCACCATGCCACAAAACCAGCTCCTAGAGATTATTTAAGACAAATGCCAGGAATACAATATGCTTCCATAGGCAGAATGTAGTGAGTCTACATATTAGTGATAACAGCAATGCTAAATATCATAGAGAGCCAAACTGAGAAAAATGATCATAATAATACATCTTTGAAACTGCATAGCATGAAAGACTATAGAGATTCATGTGATTCCAATAATACCACTATATGGATTATCTTCCATTCCTGCTTGTTCTGCTAACATGCATAAACAGTGAAACTACAGTTCTTTCTGGAATAATCATCTATTGTACCAACTGGAATGGTTTCAGAGACCTTACCTTAGTTTCTTCATATAGAAACTTCAGCAAATGTGTCTAGGCCACAACACAGTAATTCTCGAGGGGAAAAAAAAAGATTCTGTTCATTAAAATCATCAGATGAACTCTTCTGACAAAATACAAGAGTCATTTGACTAAACATGTAGCTGTCATATAATTAGGTTGATAAACATATTCACTAGCTAGTAATATATGAGCCAACTTTCCTTATTATTTTCAATCCAACCATTTCTCCTTTAATTGATGGGGTAGGGAATGTTTCAAACTTCATAATTTGTTTGAACTATCTCCAAAACTAATTCAAGGTGTATCATATTATTATGGCCTTTCTTACACTTGTAATGACTTTGGAGACATGTTCATTTTCTAGAATGTTTATGGGAAATCCCTTCTAAAATCTGGCTTTACCTATTCAAAATAAACATTGTTCTTCAATCAAAGTGAGAAAAATTTCTTGAGAGGATGATTAAGAGCAGTGTATATGTTGTCCTTTCAGTTGTTTCTGGGGACCTGAGTAAAGATTCATTTAGAGTACTTAAGAATTAATTTCATATAAATTATTCCAAAGTATTGAAAGAACCAAAGCAGATCTTACAAAGCATCTGGTCTCCCATATGCCTATCTTCACCCATCTGGTGCAGCCTTCATCAGGGGCCCAACAAGGGAGTGACATAACCACTAGGGTCACCTAGTTTGGGGCCTGTACTTAAAAAATTATTACTAATCTGAACTTTAAATTCAGATTTAAATTCAATTCAAATTTAGATTCTGTATTTTATCTGGAAATTCTGGTAACAATGCAGTTCCTTGAAATAGAACAGTGGTCAAGTTAAATAATTGTTAATATTTCTTCAGTGTTCTCTGCCTTGGGATGAATTATTCATTTATGATGAGCAGGAAGCAAATAATAATAATGTCAAATCCAAATTTTTGTGACACTTCTGACAAACTGCTGGTATATTAAAGAAATAAATTATAAGTCCAGTCCTTGATTGCTCAGTTGCATGGCTTTCATCCCTATTTTTGAGACATTTCAATCAAACTTGCAATCTTCACCAAGTTGTGAGATATTAAACTTACATTTTATCTGCTTTAAAGTAGCATTGATTTTGAAACTGTGAGATCTTTGAATTTTTTTCCAGATCATGGTCAAACTGGCCATTTGGATTATAAATTAGGTTTTTCATGGCTAATGTACTTCACATGGGCACTTATTATACAAGCAACAATTATGTCATCACAAGGCTTGGGTACAACATGAAGGGAGCATAAATGTCAGGATTGATGATGATGGCTCAGAGCCAGCTCATTAAAGGCAATGGTGTGAATAATATAACTGTGTTGCTTTTGAAAGAACCAAATATGTATTATCCACCTATCACTGCACCAAAGCAGCATCGTAAACATAGATCTCTAACTGCAGCCCATTTAAATGATGAAAGGGTGTATATTAATCTATGAAATAGATTTTACCCAGGGGGAAAAATTGTTCTCTCTATTTATGAAAGTTAAAACATTCAGTGCACAGAGAAGCACTTATCAGATGAGCATCCAGGGTATGCAGATGCATTTTCCTAATGCTTCCTGCTAAGATAAATAGGCTATGGCCATAAAAGATGTTACCATAATTTGCTAGAAATAAAGGAACTAAAAAGAGCAACATGTACGTAGTTCTTTATAAAGCATAGTAGTAAATATTTTAAATTACTAGGCTTCTGTGTTTGATGTATTTATGTCAAGAGCCACTGATAAAACAAGAATACACACACACACACACACACACACACGTACACAATTTATATATATTTATATCATACCCAAAAAGAGCTAAGTGGTTTTTTTTTTAATACTTAATATTCCCTCAAGGAAAGTTACCATATATGTTGGCAATGGTATGTTTTAGATTCACCCTAACTTTCAGGATCATAACATTCCATTATAATTTTTCAGTTTGAGAAAATTATTTAAGCATGCAAAAATGGTCTTGCTCTTTGCATTTGTAATAAGATCAAAAAAATTAGCTTACACAAAACTTCAAATCTTACCAAGACAACTCAGCATATTCCTTTCCACAGTTCACATCTTTCAAGTATCTTTCAGGCAAAATATCTTGTCTAATAGACAACAGCATTCCCATGGTCAGATGTTTCTGTGTGCCCCCTTGATACCTACTAATACCCAATTTCCAGATTCCAGTGAAAAATAAAATTTTAAATAGAATAAGTAAAATAAGAAGTAACCTCTTGTATCTTGGAGTGGGAGTGGGCCCTTAAATGCTCTTGCAGACATTGTCTCTTTGATCCCTTCCCAACCTTGTAAGTGCAGTGGCTGAGACTCTAAAGATGCAAAAGATATTGCTGTCACCCAAGGACCCCAAAGTGACTGCTGAAAGGGAATGCATTTGAACCTGGGCTCTCTCCTGTAGGTGCCTTTCCCCAGGACACCTGCTCATCCAAAGTGTGAGAGGAAGAAAATGTCCAGTAGAGTTCTGATTTCTGGGTCACCTGTCTCCACATTACATCACCTTCTTCCTAAAAGAGCACTTATGTCTCATTCTTATTCACTCATCTTGCTGAATGAGACTACTGTGGTTTGAATGTGTTCCCTGGAAAACTCGGGTGTTGATGTGATAGCTCTAAGAGGTGGCGTCTTTGAGTACTGAGTAGGTTAATGAAGGATCCTCCCTTAGGGGTGGAATTAAGAGATTCATGCAGAGTTCAGCAATGTGCCCTTCCCCCTTTTGCCATGTGAGGACACAGTGTTTGTTCATCCCTCTGGAAGACACTACAACAAGGCATCATCCTGGAGAGGCGTGCTCCCCAGACAACAGTATCTTGTCCCTTACTCCTGGACTTCCCAGGTTTCAGAACTGCTAGAAATAAATTTCTTTTCTATGTAAGTTACCCAATGTGAGATATTCTGGTTTAGCAGCACAAAATAAAATCTATGACAAGTGTATACACCCAGACATGCGCTGTGAAATCCAGATGTCAACTTTAACCCCAACCATTCTCAAGTAAACATTAAACTCTGTCAATTCACTTTACTAAATATGCCTTAGAAGCAACTCCATCCGTTTGCAATTCCAGTGCTTTTGTACAAGTGACCCCAACTTGAGCACCATAATTAATGTTCCCAGTAAAAAAAAAAAAAAAAGTGTATTTCTAATCTATTCTGCAGATGAAACACTTCCTAATATCAAACCACACCATTACCTTGCCTTAGTTATCTTGTCACCTAAGTTGTCTATATTAAAACTCAAAAGTATTGGAATGACATATCGTCTAACGACCCAGACAGCTAAGAGCTTTTTAGCCTCATTTTTCAGTGTAGCCCAAATGAACCCTACCTTGAAGTCTGAAAAACTCCCTAATCAATCTATCCATCTACCTGATTTGTAAATAGTTGTCTATAATGCTGCCCTCTTGCCATGTAATAGCATTGATCTCTAGCTCTGAAAAATAAATCTTTGCTCAAATTTTCCTTATATCTTAATGTGGCTTCAAACAACATTTTTACTATGAGTTATACTATTTTATCTACTAATGGAGCGGGGTATGGTACAGAGAGAGTTCCCATCTGCTAGTTCACTCCTTAAAAGCATGCAAAGGTTAGGGCTGTGTTGAGACCAAAGCCAGGAGCTGGAAACTCAGATCTAGAAAATTTAGATCTCTCAAATAGGTATCAGGAACCCAACTACTTGAGCCATCGTCTGCTTCTTTCCTAGTGTCTGAACTAGTAGGAAACAGTATTTGGAAGCTGGAGTTGGGACACAGACATCTTAACTGTAGTCTCAATCACTAGGGCAAATGCCAGCACCTAGAACAATTTTAAACAGAGTTACCTACCCTCTCTCCCCAAATCTATGCAAGTCAGTGTCTGTATCTTCAAAAGATTTTAAGAAGCAACACTATACACAGTTTACAAAACTCTGTTTAAATCCCTTCATTAGTTTCTTATTTCCCTGAAGATAAGCATCCAGGTTTTGTAGTAACAAACAAGAAGTAAATCCTGTTTACAGCTTAATTTCTCATTAATTACTCCCTTCACCCCAATTTCACCAAACTATCTTTGTTCTCCAAAAATCTCAATATTTCTTTGAACTTTTGTTTATGTTTTTTAAACTGATAAGAACCATCTTCTTTCCTTTTTGGGGGAGGAGATAGTAGAAATTTTTAAAATCTAGCACATCCTCAGCCTTTTTAATAAAAAACATTCAGAATTTGACACATAAAGTTGAATAGCACAGTACTAGTGATTCTTACTCTGATAAGAATCACTAGTACTCAGTGGTTTAAAGCTTAATTTCTCAATATGCAAGCCACTGAGGCTTCGCTGGTAAACTCTACTTACCTGCCTTCTTATCCATGCTGAGATTCAGATTGAACTGAAACAAGCCCCTTTTTGACCTTAACATCCCTATAGCAAGAGAAAAAGAAAAAAATCAGCAGAAACATTAAATACCATTTATGGTTGCTTCTTGAATTTAGTGCTCATGACATATAGTCACATGGCATCTGACAAAGCAAGTCAACTGGATCAATTCAACAGCAGTGGGAGGAAGCACTCACTAGGTAAGGAAGACCAATCTTTTTATTAAAAAGCTGAATGAATATTTGCAAACAATAATGCAATCTGCCTCCTTTTCCCTGTTAAAATAAATTTACTTGAATAGTATGTCTCTAGAGTTTTTCTCTCTTTGAATGAAGGAATGTGATTTATTCAGCTTTGTATCCCTGCTACCTACCACAGTGTCTGAAATGTAATCAGGTTCATTAACTATTTGATAAATAAATTACTGGATGGGTGAATGGAGAAATGAATGAAAAAATGGAACAAATGGGTATACAATAACAATGCTGCACTAAAATAAATTTTTGATGGTTACATTCCCTGAACATAATCACAAAGTTTGGAAAATAGGTGTTTTATTCAAATATCTATCACACACACCCCTACACTGGCCTGCAAGGATTTTGGCCTGAAGTGAATATATATTCAGAAAGTCTTGCAGAGTGACTGATAAACAAATGGCTGTAGTGAATAAGCAACATATTCTCCCACCATGTAAATATATCCTCATCTATAACAGCATCTTCAAATCAGTCTTTGCTAATATTGTCTATTATGTAAAGGGAATATGAATCACCACTATTTCCCCTTTAAGAAATTCTAGTACAACCATTATGGAAGACAGTATGGGGATTCCTCAGTGATCTAAAAATAGATCTACTTTATGACCTAGCCATCACATTCCCAGGAATTTACCCAAATAAATTCATAACAGCATATTAAAGAGCTACTTATACCCCTATGTTTATTGCTGCTCAGTTCACAATAGCTAAGACATGGAATCAACCCAGATGTCCATCAACTAATGATTGGATAAAAAAATTGTGGTATTTATACACTGTGGAATATTACCCATTCATAAAAAGAATAAAATCCTTTCTTTTGCAGCAAAATAGATGCAACTAGAAAGCATTATGCCTAGTGAAATAAGCCAGTTTCAAAAAGATCAATATCATATGTTTTCTCTGATATGTGGTAGTTCATATGAAATATAAAAAATGTATAGGAATGATATGGTCTCTTTGGGATATGATTGTGAATTTTAGCTCATGTTTATACTCTTGTGGAGCTGTATTCTTTCTACTTTTTACTTGTTGAATATTATGATTAGTGGCAAATTAAGCCTGTGCATATAGAGTGGATTAAAATTATGACTTTGAAAAAACTGATGAAGAAAGCAGAGGGAGAAAGAGGGGTTGAGGGGCAACAGGGGAGTGAGGGAAGTGTGGTTGTCATCTTGGAACTGTACCTATGGAATGTATAAAATCCATTCTCTTTATCTTAATAAAAATTTTAAAAAGGAAATTCTGGAGGGTTTCACACTGTGGCACAGTGAGTTAAGTTGCCACTTGTGATGCCACCATCCCATGTTTGAGAACCAATTCAAGTCTCAGCTCTTCCACTTTTTTTTTTTTTTTTTGACAGGCAGAGTTAGACAGTGAGAGAGAGAGAAACAGAGAGAAAGGTCTTCCTTCCGTTGGTCCACCCCCTAAATGGCTGCTACGGCAGGCGCTGCACCAATCTGAAGCCAGGAGCTTCCTCCTGGTCTCCCATGCTGGTTCAGGGCTCAAGCACTTGGGCCATCTTCCACTGCCTTCCTGGGCCACAGCAGAGAGCTGGACTGGAAGAGCAACCAGGACAGAATCCAGTGCCCCAACCAGGACTAGATTCCGGGGTGCCGGCACCGCAGGTGGAAGATTAACCTAGTGAGCCACAGTGCCGGCCAGCTGTTCCACTTTCAGTTCAGCTCCCTGTTAACATGCCTGAGAAGGCAGTGGCAGATAATTTAAATAGGTGGACCCCTGCCATCTATGTGAGAGACTAAGAGGAGTTCCCAGCCCTAGCTATTGCAGCTATTTAGGGAGTGAACTAATGATGGAAAATCTCTCTCTCTCTCAGACTCTCTCTTTCTCTCTCTTTGACTCTCTCTCTCTTTGACTCTGCCTTTCACATAAATAAATAAAATAAAGAAACACTGGAAAACTACTTATATTTTTGCTCTGCTAAATATAAGTCTGAAAGCACACTGTAAATATGTTTATTCTTTTTTCAAAAGGTTTACTTTTTTAGTTGAAAGGCAAAGAGACAGAGAAATCTTATTTATTGGATCATTCCCTAAATGTCCAGAACAGCCAGGCTGTGCTAGGTCAAACAAAGCTAGGTGCTTGCTACCTAATGAGACCTCCTTCATGGGTGGTCCGGACCCAAATAATTGGACCATCATGGTTATCTCCCAAGTGGTGCATTAGTAGGAAGCTGGAATCAGAAATGGATCTGCAGTCAGAACTCAAACCCAAGCACTCCAATACAGGATGTAGGCATCCCAAGTGGGACTCTAAATCACTGTGATAAACACCTGCTGTGTTTTTGTTTTAAATAGATCTATATAATTAAAATTCAAGGAGGAAGCAATGTGTACCTGCTAAGACAGACTTTCTTCTTAAAAGCAAAGCCAACACATATATTTTAGCCTGCTTTTACAAAGCTAGAAGGATTATTTTAATGCATTTTCTTGTATCTATTTATTTATTTATTTGAGAGGTAGAGTTACAGACAGAGAATGAGAGAGACAGAGAGAGAGAGAGAGAGAGAGGTCTTCTATCTGCTGGTTCACTCTCCAAATAGCCACAATGGCTGGAGCTGGGCAGGTCTGAATCCAGGAACCTGGAGCTTCTTCTGAGTCTCCCCTTGTAGGTGCAGGAGCCCAAGCACTTGGGGCATCTTCTGGTGCTTTCCCATGCCATAGCAGAGAGCAGGATTGGAAGAAGAGCAGCCAGGACATGAACCCATATCGGATTCTAGCACCACAGTTGAAACCTTAGCCCACTATGCCACAACGCTGGCCCCTTAATGCATTTTCTTAAAAAAGCATAAAATAAAGTAAAAAATGAAGCTTAAACCACTGTTCATTATCAGCAGAATGAACAGAAACACTATTCAGTGTAAGTATATTAAAGCTGTGATGTTAATTTTGCTATTAATAGGAAATCTAGACTGGACCATCTTCTGTTGTCTCGCATAGACTTTCAGTTGTCTGGAAAGCGATGATGGTACTATAATTAGCATAGGCATTGGCTCTTTGCATTGGCTTTCCCTGACTTTGTTATTAATTCTATCCTTGGCTTGCCTGTCCCACGTATGTGCCTTTCAGAGTGTCAAATTTCACATCTTACTAAATCTCCCACCACAGCTACAGTAATTTTTCCTACTGCTGGCTCTGTCTTAGGAATTTGATTTTTTTCCCTCAACAAGCAGCCAAACTGAGTATATGTTTAAAACAGAAAAAATATAATAAAAACTAATTAGTCACCACTGGGGAAGGGGTATCTGGAGGAGGCTTCAGGGCACTTGAGCTATACTGTCTTTAGGATCATGAAAAATAACAATTTTGAAGGAAATAATTCCAAAATAACAACAGTCTCATGTTTTCTTTAAAAATCACACAAATATGCATGTGTTCTGATGAATTCACTTTACTATTGTTTCCATTTATTTATGAAATATCAATTATGTTTTAGAATCTTGTCTTGTAGAATATATTCCTTAATTTTTTACTTATTACTACTTATGATACATAACTGATAAAATACAAAATTTAGATTAAAAAATTTATATACATGTTGAGTTAATAGGCTAGGGCAAAAGACATTTATAAAAAGTGAAGTTCATGTATTATGATACTGTTTCTGTAATTATTATCTGCTACATCAGTGTTTTTATTCTTTGTCTTCCCATTATTTTTTATTTCTTTTGGTAATTAAGCTTGCAAAGAAGTCTGAAACAAGTTCTATGCTGAATAGATGAACAGGTAAATTAAACATATTTTTCAGAAAATCGAGAATACCATTTATCATAAGATACTATTGTTTTATTACCCTCTAAAATTATTTCAACAATGTTTTTCTTATCACTTGGAAAGTTTTATTATATATTTAAGAAATTATAACTAACATACTAATTTTCCCATGCATTTTTATCTTGCACATCTTTATCTCAGTCAAAAACAAAGGAAAATATAAGTGGAACAATTTGGTAATGATAATCTCTCAAACTTCTAGAGCACTTTCTTTTTTTTTTTTTTTTTTTTTGACAGGCAGAGTGGACAGTGAGAGAGAGAGACAGAGAGAAAGGTCCTCCTTTGCCATTGGCTCACCCTCCAATGGCCGCCAAGGCCAGTGCGCTGCGGCCAGCGCACTGCACTGATCTGAAGGCAGGAGCCAGGTACTTTTCCTGGTTTCCCATGGGGTGCAGGGCCCAAGCACTTGGGCCATCCTCCACTGCACTCCCTGGCCACAGCAGAGAGCTGGCCTGGAAGAGGGGCAACCGGGACAGAATCCGGCACCCCGACCGGGACTAGAACCCGGTATGCCGGCGCCGCAGGCAGAGGATTAGCCTATTGAGCCACGGCACCGGCTTCTAGAGCACTTTCATTTCTGTGTGAATTTATTTCCCATCATTCTGTCCATCATGGAATATAATTTGCTTCAACCTGATTAAATAGCTCCAACAATTTTTTTTTCATTTCTTTAGAAAGGCAGAGAAACTTTCCATCCACTGGTTCCATCTCCAAATACCTTCAATAGCTAGGTCTGGGCCAGTTCAAAAAAGGAGCCCAGAATTCAATGCAGGTCTCCCACATGGGTAGCATGAACCCCACTACTTGTGCTATGGGCCATCACACGCTGCCTCCCAGAATTCTCCTGTCCAGAAACCTAAAATCAGGAGCTATCATCAAGGCACTCCAACATGGGCTGTGGATATCCCAGACAACATTCTAACCATTGCACCAAATGCCCTTCCCATATTCCAATAATTTTCCTTCCAATAATTTTCATTAGCTGCTTCATCAGGTTTCACCTATACCCCAACTGAAACAGCTATGACCATAAAAGTTGGTGGACTATGTTTATTTTTCTGGCTTAATTGAGAAAAAACAACATTTCTGTGACCAGATATTCATTGTCATTTTGCTCTAAAACTTACAAACTTCCTTACATTCAACTCCTTATTTCCATTATAGGAGTCTCTCTCTCTCTCTTTCTCTCTCTCTCTCTCACACACACACACACACACACACACACATATACACACATTTTGCCATGGAATGAATTAAATGATGGATCATTTGATTCATGGTGTAGCCTATTTTTGCAAGTTTTATTAGTAATGCTGTTGAGTGTAGGCTCAGCTCATATGCTTGGACATCTGTGATCTTTCAGAGCCATTTTCCATGGCTTATTTCTTAGATTTACTGCCTTCCTTTTATGAACAGAAATACCTGTCATATCTTTCTGGTCCAAAGTATATTTGGTGGCTGGCGCCGCAGCTCAATAGGCTAATCCTCCGCCTGTGGCACCAGCACACCAGAATCTAGTCCCGGTCGGGGCACCAGATTCTGTCCTGTTTGCCCCTCTTCCAGTCCAGCTCTCTGCTGTGGCCAGGGAGTGCAGTGGAGGATGGCCCAAATCCTTGGGCTCTGCACCGCATGGGAGAAAAGGAGAAGCACCTGACTCCTGGCTTTGGTTCAGCGCGGTGCACTGGCCACAGTGGCCATTGCAGGGTGAACCAACAGAAAAGGAAGACCTTTCTCTCTGTCTCTCTCTCTCTCACACTGTCCACTCTGCCTGTCCAAAAAAAGTATATTTGGTTGCTGCCCTTCCTGGAAACTCCTTTGTGCTCTAGGATGTCAAACAGGATATCAGTTTGCTGGGTTCCTAGGAATTCCTGCCAACTTGTTTTCACCTTCACTCTAAAAAGACCTTAAGTGGTCTCCACAGTAGCCATTGCATCCTTAGCATCCATTTCAATTATAAAAATGCTTCAAGCTAGTATCTTGGCAAGGACAAGTCTCAGGGACCCATTTCTCATGTTCATTCACCTTGGACACATTTCATTCCTGTGTCATTCTGTTAATGTCACCTGGAACCTCTAAAACACAACTGATATTTTTATTAGATGAAAGAATTGTAATTATTTTCACAATATGAGGACTTGCAAGCACTATAGCAATAAATTACTCACCTCATTAACAGAATAATCTCAGCAGAAAGAAATACAAAGAAAGAGAGAGAAAAGAAAAAATAAAAGAAAGAAAGACCTTACTGAAAATATTGTAGTCTGAAAACATTCCCAAGACCCACCCAGCCTGATGTGTGGAACAAGAGCCCAGATGCACATCTGACAGCCCTTGGAATCCATAGCACTGGTGGCTTTAAACCAAGGCAAGGCAGGTGGGACACTGTTTTTTGAGGTACAATCAGCATATAATATTAGCCAAAAAAACTGCAGTAGCCATCCCCACTCTCAACAGGTCCACCCTCTCTCAGAAAAGACCTAAAACCTAAGCATAAGCTACTGAGAGAGGGTAATTTGATGGTGTCTGTGGGGACCAACCAGGCCCTCAGTTTAATATGCAGTATTATAAATATTATAATAGAGTTATTAGAAAGAGCAGACTGAAAAGCAGCTGGATCGTAGCATTCAAAAACGCTATAGCCTCAGGCTTGCGAGTGCACAGCTGAAGAAACTTTGCATCAAATGTTCTCTTACGCACAACCAATAGGGCTTGAGGAAATGAAGAGCACACTCCACTGCTGACTCCAGGGAGAAGGGCATCTCATTATTCAGAGGGGCTTACCCAGCATTTGCTCCCAAGGAACAGCAGACGTGATATCTGAGTGACTCTTTGTTGACAAGTGTGCCTTTGGTTGAAATAGTGAGAACTGCAGGGCATGTCTCTGGAGGGGAGAAGGGAACTTAAGGAATCTGAATAGTACTGTCTGGATTACAAAAATTCCCTGGGTCCCTCAGAACATAGCTGCGTGTTCAGAAATGACAGACTTCTGCATGATTATCTTGCATTTAAAGCAGGTTCATCAGCTTATAGACACGTGTATGCAACTATTGGTGCACTACTATGCTGACATGGAGAGACCAGCGAGTTAGCAAACACCTATGAAAATTCCATGGGAAAGCAGCAGGAAGAAAGCATTATTCAAATTGGTATTTACACTGCAGATTCCTAAGCCATAACAAACAAATTTCCTGCCTTAATGCCTCAGGTCTTTCAGGAATAATGTGTGCCCACATTAACTCCAGATCTTGAAAATGAGTAGGATAAAACAAGTCAAGTGGGGGCATTACTATTGAGAGGAAATCTTCAAAATGGACAAATTCATGAAAAAATTGTCTTGCTAGTGAATAGTATTTAATCGGTGGCCCACACATGATCATCCATAGGCACTCAGATTGTTACACCCATACACTGTGGGGAAGGATTTAGAGGCTGGTAAGTCATGATATATAAGATTATCTGCTGTGCTATTTGTGCTTGAGTTACATATAAATATTGGCTTCTTAAATAGAACCATTTGGGCACCGGTTTAAGACTGAGAAAAAAATAAACTTTAATGCAAATTTTTAGGACAAGTGCTGGAAAAAAGAAGTCTATTGTTCCTTGGGAAACAGCTTTCTTAGAAACAATTTATCTTGAAATCATTCCTTTCTACTCAAAATAGTGTCCTGCACACAACAACCTACCATGAAAAGATACACTGATGAAACATGAATAGTGGATGCCAGGAGCCTGAGTAGTGAGGTTCCTGCCAGCATCGCTATGGTGGCTACAACGCTCAGGAATATTTGAGGAGCAGTCATGTGGTCAGGATGGAGCTCCTGGAAAGAGCCTTGCAGCAGGTGAATCCTTCAGTCTTGCCTCCCCAGGGGAAGACAGAATTGATTAATATTGAATGGGAAACTAAGAATAGACTATTTCATTTACTAAAATATCTGAGAAAGTTAGACCACTGACTCCTACGTCCCCTTCTCATCTGTCTGGATCTAGAGACAGATTTAAGAGAAATGTGCTAGATAACAATAGCCAATGCAGCCAGAAACTTGCCCACATCCCCTGGCCACTCTTTGGACCCACTCCCATAGTAGACTTTCCCTTGAACAAGCCAGGAGTTCAGGGGAGCTAGGAGCTTTGAAGTAGCCTACAGCCAATGGCAAACAGGAGGTGGCAGGCAAGCAGCATAATTTCTGACCCCTCTGGAGGGAGAATTCTGAGGCTTGCTCTACATAAGCCCAAGTTTCCAACAGCAATGACATTCATGAGTTATATATGGAATAAAGAAAAAGAGTACGAAGTGAAAATATAAGATTAAAAGGGGAGTTGGAAAGGAGGGAGGCAAAGGGAAAGAAAAAGGAATGTCTTTGTTTCATGGTTGGAGAAATGTCTACTAGGGTTAGGGCTTGCAGGCTGAGTGCCCACCTTCTTTATGTCCCAAACTCAGGAATACTTTGTGACTGTGCCTCACTCCATTCTCATCATTTGCATCTACAATCCAAGATCAGACGTGTCTCTCTCAGAGCTCACTTGCCTGAAGCAGCAGGCTACTCAGTTATTGGAGAAGTATCCTTTCTTTTGGAATTATCTTTTTTTAAAAATTTTGTGTGTGGCATACTTTTTCACATACTAGCATGGAATCTGTGTTAACTAACCCTTTGGAAAATTAGAAAAAGTAATCAGATGAAGGAATGCGTGGCCCACACCACTGAGTACTTGGGTTCTTGTTTGTCCACTCATTCTTCCCCTTTCCCTAAATCAGTAATGCTGATAAACAAAAAAACAGGAGTGCTCAGGAAATCATGAAAAAACAGGGGTGCTCATTCCTGGGTGAGGGGAAAACCAAATTTTTGTGCCTGTGGAAGTTGGCTTTATAGTGCAATTTCAAACACAATGACTCAGGGATCCTCTATTTCATTATTTAGTGCGATTTGGAGACCTATAAAAAAAAAAAAAGTGTTCCAGCCTCTAATCATTGACCCCCTTCCTGTCCCAGGAGGCGCAGCCAACCCTTTGTGTTGAGGCCAATATGGAGAACAGTGTGGAGCTTCCGAGAGACGCTGGCCAGAGACAAGTTCTAACTTTGCCCTGCTGGATCACAGTGCTGTGCCCTTCTTAAACCGAATATGACTGGAACATCAATTGAGGATCAAGAAAAGAAATTGTTTGAGTTTTCCAATGAAGAAATACAAGAAAATACTGTTGTGTCCTTATAAATGGCTAATAGGTTAGGAAAGCATAGCTACATTAATCCCCTGTCAGAAGTCAAGAATACTGAAAGACTGTACTTTCCCAAAGGAGATGAGGCAGAGTTAAATATGAACTCCTCATTTTTCCTTATCTTTCAGAAACAATGCAGTGACATAAAGTTCAACAAAGATAGAAAATTGAGAGTTTGGCTTTAGCCTGTTAATTCCTTAGCTCTCCATGGGGCTACCTGAAATTTATCGTTCTATCATAAGTTCCTATGTCCAGTTTCAGCCACCATTTGGCAGAATTCTTCTCACAATCAATAAAATGATCCCTCAGCAGGGAGGCTCAGTGGAAGAGAATGAGAGCTTAGCATATACCTCCTCCCAAGAGTTAATTTGGCAGCAGGATTCTGCATTTGTTGCACTGGCTTCTTAGAATCCAAGAGAAAAGTCAAAAATCTGAAAAACTCTCTTCAACACACATGATTTCAGGCTTAAGAGTTATCCCTGAGGCAGGTGAGAACCAATGCCTTGATGGGTGGTAAAGATGCTTCAGCTGAATGAACAAGAATCCACTGGGCCAATCTTAGAGAAGAAAGTAGGGCTTCTTCTCCATTGACTTCATGCTTGGGCTGCAGGCCAGCAGAGATCAAGAAGGCACATCTCTTAAGTAAACATCGCTGCAGCCTCTGAGGGCCTGATCTTTTGAGATACAGAGAGATACAACCTAGGGAACTTCTGAAATCCTAGGAACAATAACTAGCATCCAGCCATCCTCTGTCCATGGTCCTTCGAGAGCCTGTGTTCCCAACCAGCACCAAGCAGGATGCATCAAGGGTCCCAAGAACCTCAGAGCACTGTCATCACTTTTGGAGATGTGTGTTCAACTTCCAAACAGAATCCTCCAATCCTTTATGAAAATGAATTTTTACTCAAAGAATTGTCTCTGTCTGGTGAGCCACTTCATCAGGTCTCATAGGAACACATACCCTGAAGAAGGCTTCTGCTTGTTGTAAACAGTGATGTATATGCTTCACTAACATATTTCTTTCTTCAAACAGGGGAGTCAAGTGTGCAGTCTGTGCCATGGTTTGGATTGATATTTGTGCTTCTCAGGAGCTCAGTGTCTGAGCAGGAAGGTGTCAGCCTTGGTTTGCAGAGTACCTGTATGGACCAGGTGCAGGGAGAGTGCTGCTTTACCCAGCTACACCCCTAGTCTTCCTAATCAGCTAAGATAAAGCAACTTTTAAATACATATTTATCTCATAATAAATGTCATTGTGTAAGGGAGGGGAAGGAAATTAGTGTAAAATCATTCAGGGACTTTCAAAATGAGAGAATCCAAGTATAGACTCACCTAGGCCCCAACTAAGCTAATCTGCACCTATAGTTTCCTCACAATCTTAGTTTTGATAAAGTTTTATGTGGTTTTAGAGATACAGAAGGGCCAGAACATCCCCTACTAACTTTCCAGGAAGGGCAACCGACAAGGGACTTTGCATACCACAAAAGTAGAAACTGAGTTCACATGTTGAGGTATGGTTTCTGACCCTGGATCATTCAGTCGGGTATAGCTGGTTTCAGCCCCAAGACTCTAATCTCCTCCTAATGAAACCTGGAGAGATAGGATATGCTCCCCACCTCTTTGGTTAGTATTGCTGAAAATGGACAGAGACATCCCACTATTGTTCCTTTATCCTCATTTATTGTGAGGAATAATTTGAAATCAGGTTGCACAAAGCACTGTTAACTTTAAAACAAGAAAAGAAAGCACTGACTCACAGACCAAAGAAGGCAGGTTGCTGCAGGAGCTCAACTGATGCTCTCAGGATACTGTTTCTTGGCTCAGTTCTTTTGTGGGTTTTCATTCTTATGCTTCATCTGGTGGAAGCAAACCTTCCAACAATCTCAAAGTGGAATCCTCCAGGTACAAGTGCAGTGAAAATTGTACTGGTTCTCTCATAAGAATCCCTGCAAAAGTTTCATTGTTCCTTATTGGCTCTGATTGGACCATGTGTCCATCCCTGAACCAGTCTCTGACAACGCGATGCTTTTCAGTTGGGCCTGAGTCACACCCTTGGACTAGGGGTCAGTATGGAAGACAACTCCACTGACACATGGACAGCAAGTGAAGAGTACAGGTAGTGGTCATAGGAATTAATTTCATACTTGTTTCAAACAGAGATTACTAATTTTCTGCTAAATCTTAATGAGTTGTCCTTCTCAGTGACCAAAACATTCTCAAATTTAACTCATTATAGACAAACTGACAAATGGTTAATAATGCAGATTTTATGTTATCTCTGATCCAACAATGAATAGAATTCTGTAACTCATTAACTCATTTATGGAGAATACCAAATGTTCAAACATAAAGCTAAATTTCCCATCATTGCTGCCACCAATTGAGAATGTTTCCTCTATAAACATAATGATGATAGAGACAAAATGCAAAATTAGTAGATAGGGAAAAAATCTAGAGAAACAGGGGCTGAATTAAGTCAAATGTCTTTTGCCCTGCTCATTCACCTCTTCACACCAAGAACAGGTATGCCTGTGATTATGCTGCCCTTGAGGTGCATTTCTCTGCCAACACCATTAACCTGTGAATCAGGCGAATCCACTGCACACCTCAGTGAATGACCTCCAAAAGCAATAAAAGATTATTTAAGAAAGAGGTCACCATCATTACTTTTATAAGATATAAAATGGATTCTGTCAAAGGTTTACTTAGCTCATTAACTAATCAGGGAATCAGTAAAGATTTCAATGGTTTAAAGGAGAATCTAGAGTGCTACTCATATATAGATAAGAAATACTGCCATGAAATTATAGGCAGATGAGAAATGAGTCTATCCACAGGGCAATAACCAACTAGATTCTACTGGACACATTAATTTTTATATCTACAGACAAGAATCATTTGGATTATTATCAGTTTCTGTACAACGTACAGAATTGTAAAATAGCTCAAACCTATGAAAGATCGAGATAACACAGAGGGTATTTAATATTCAGAAGATACTTTTTTTCTCTTTTTGCCATTTCAGTATTTTACAATACTTCATGTGAATCCACTATGCATCAAAAGATATTCCTTTTAGGAAAAAGCCACATGACCCACTTCTTATATTATGTTGGAAACAAAAAGAGAGTTATTTCAATTCTCTGGTTTCACATTATTTTTAGTGGAATCACATTCCTAATTTTTATTTGTATATCCTGCTTCCTAGCACAGAAGTACAAGTTCATGAGATTGGATCAATATTACTGGATTGGATCAATAGTAAGTCAACCATACTATTCCAAAGCTTACTGTCCTGCCTATCATATAATTATCTAAATCATATATACCTTTATTTATATTTCATATTCTATATCTCCTGAACAGTTCCTTGCTTTACAGAATTTGCTTATAAATTCTCTTAGTTGCACTCTATTTTTCATACACATTGTATAAGGGCCACACTCAACTTAGTTCACTCTATTGTCCATTGAGCAATCATTAATGGAAACCCACACCAAATATCAGCATTATGAGATGGTGTACTGAACCTGCACTGGCATAAAGTTAATAACTTTGAGAATCACTTTTCAAAGTTGATTTGTTAAAATATATAATACCATTTTTTTTTTTTTGATAGGCAGAGTGGACAGTGAGAGAGAGAGACAGAGAGAAAGGTCTTCCTTTGCCGTTGGTTCACCCTCCAATGGCCGCCGCGGCCGGCGCGATGCGGCCGGCGCACCGCGCTGATCCGATGGCAGGAGCCAGGAGCCAGGTGCTTTTCCTGGTCTCCCATGGGGTGCAGGGCCCAAGCACCTGGGCCATCCTCCACTGCACTCCCTGGCCACAGCAGAGGGCTGGCCTGGAAGAGGGGCAACCGGGACAGAATCCGGCGCCCCGACCGGGACTAGAACCCGGTGTGCCGGCGCCACTAGGCGGAGGATTAGCCTAGTGAGCCGCGGCGCCGGCCTATAATACCATTTTTCATGACATAAATTTTGTTCTTCAGAATCTCTTTATGAGATACTTTGTAAAATGTCCTCTCACAACAACAAAAACCAGAATTACTACTGATTTTTAATCCCTTCTACCTCGATGTTACACATGACTACATCTCTGATATGCATGTTGGGCAAGTATTTAGTAACACTGATATAAAAGAATTGAATTTTTCAAGGAATGAAATCCATTTCAAATGATAGTCTTGATAATCACCTTACTTTAACCCAAACGTTTGTTGCTCATGTTTCTTTCAAGAACAGCCTTGATGCTTAGAGGAATGAAGTTTTTGTCATTTCTCTAACACACTGAACAAATTCCTCCCAGTAATGCAATACTTCAATAACACTATTTGCAAGCCTTTCAGTTTGCATAATTCTGTTGCTAAGGAGATATTGAACACTGTGAACAAGAAATAAATAGGCTTCACTTAATAAATTATTTAAAATGTCAATAAGAATTTTTGAGAACATTCCTTTGGAATTAAAGTATGATTTCAATACTTAAAGTGAACAGAGAACTCTCTCAACTCCATTTGTTTAAAAAGAAAACAATGAATTTCAATATGAGAAGATATTAAACTCCAAATATTTTGAAAAGGTTTTATCAATTAAGGAAAAAGTTAATCTTCTACAGTTTTTCTTATAAAATTTGCCACCCAAATCATTTTTAGGCTAATATATAACATTACGTTCCAAACTGAATAAAGGCAACATGAGAATTATAAATATATAATATGTTAATATAATTAGTATAATATATATTACAAATATATAATTGGAAAAATATGATATTAGAAATATATAATATTATAGTTCTTGTGTTGATTTTATATATATTTAATTGGTGTCTCCCTTTATTATATATACACATGGAATGTGTGCTCAACATAGTAGTTAATCAGCTGGTTAGGATTCCTGTATCCCATATCAGAATCCCTAAATTTGATTCCCAGCTCTGTTCCAAATTCTAACTTCATGCTAATCACATCCTGGAGGCAGCATTTGATGGCTCAAGTACTTGGGTCCCTGACATCCAAGTGGGAGACCTGAAATGAGTTCCCAGATTTCGGCTTCAGCCTTGCTGAATCCCAACTATTACAAGGCATGTGAGGATGTGGGGAGTGAATCAGTGAACGGAAGATCGATTCTCTCTCTCACTCTCTTGCTCGCTCTCTGTCTCCCTCTTCCTTTCAAATAAGTAATATAAAGTAAATAAGTGCTTTAAAGAAAAAAGAAACAAAGGTGCTAGTAATTTTTCAATAAAATATTAGCTAACAAAATCCAACACAATATTTTTAAGTTTTAAAATATAGTGTTTAATTTTCTTAACTAATACCATATTTGCATAATTTCAAATATAGGTATAATTCATATACCCTTGATTTCTTTTTTTTAGTGTTGCCAAGATTCTCAATATTGTCTTTTTTTTTTTTTTTTTTTGGACAGGTAGAGTGGACAGTGAGAGAGAGAGAGACAGAGAGAAAGGTCTTCCTTTGCTGTTGGTTCACCCTCCAATGGACGCCGCGGCCGGCGCGCTGCAGCCAGCGTACCACGCTGATCCGAAGGCAGGAGCCAGGTGCTTCTCCTGGTCTCCCATGGGGTGCAGGGCCCAAGAACTTGGGCCATCCTCCACTGCACTCCCTGGCCACAGCAGAGAGCTGGACTGGAAGAGGGGCAACCGGAACAGAATCCAGCACCCCGACCGGGACTAGAACCCGGTGTGCCGGCGCCGCAAGGCGGAGGATTAGCCTAGTGAGCCGCGGTGCTGGCCTCAATATTGTCTTTTATTCATTGAGTTTTAGAGGCCAGTTTGACAATATAGTCATAATAAAATATTGATACAATTCACATATCATATATTTCAGCAGAGTGAATGATTAATCATAAATATTCTTGGAATTGTACAAACAGCACTGAAATTAAAAAATATTCAATTGGACTACTAGACAAATAGCAGCCTCAGTTACATGATGGACCCAAGAATCAAAGTTAAAAAATAAAAACAAATAATGAATTGAGAGAAGTTGTTCTCAATGTCTAAAATCAAAAAGAAACAATACTGGGGGAGGGGGAAGTTCCTTCTAACTAAAAAGAAACAGACAGGAACCTAAGCAGAAAGCAATTTGGTTATATATATATATATATTTGTGTGTATATATATATTATATGTAATATATGTATATAATATATATATATATATAGCAAGCAAGTCAGAAAAGAAACCACAAAAGGCTAAGAATTATATCAAGTTTATCAAATTCATTTGTGATTAGACAAACATAAGACAGTATCATGAGACATAACTCTACCCCAGAAGAGAATTAAAAATTAACAAAGCTGGATAATATTAGTGTTTTTAGATGGACATGGGTCATAAGAGGCTTTTGAAGCTGGTGGCAGAGTTACAGATTGGTGCAGTCATTCTGAGGATATAACCTATGGTTCTCTGTAAAAATACACATGTTGCTAGGATTCCACACTCATGTATTCTCAAACAAATTTCAAAGGAGTCATATGAACATTTAATACTTTATAATTAGCTTGCTTTGATAATTTTGTAGAATTTACATTTTTATCTTAGCCTAATTACAAATTAATTTATGTTGAGGGAAATAATTAAAATGGTACTATTTTGTAGTAATGGAGGTTTATGGAGTTACTAACCATATTAGTATTGTTAGCCTCAGGACTCACCACAAAATGCTTACTCATGTCTTTAAACTCTTCTTGAAAAAAGTGTAATGGAGGGGAAGGCATTGTGGTGTAGCAAGCTAAGTTGCAAGTTGCAGTTCCTTTTTCTCTTCAAGGTCAATTTTGAGATTTTTTTCAGAATTAATGAAAAATCCGAGAAGATAAAAGATTTTTGAAAGTAAAAGTATGGTAACAAAAATTAACTCCACAGAAAGATTGTAAGATAAAGTCAAGGAAACATCTCAGTATCTCAAAATGTGTCATAAAGCAATGTTGGAAAATCAGAAATAAAAGATAACATTTTGAGTAGAATAATCTAGAAAGACAAATACAAGCCTAGTAAGAATGTGAGGGAAATAAAACAGAGAAAAAGAAAAAAGGAATTATTAAAGAAAAAAATATTAATTTCTAGCAATCTTTTTGAGGGGTGCACATATCCTGAGGTAGGGTAACTTATGGACTCCTGCCATTCATGGTTCTTTGCTTAATGGCCATTGCAAGTAGCTACAGCTGAAAATGTTTAGGGAAAATAATATCTTTCCATTTTGCAGCATCTAACCCTCCAGAAAGAACACCTGAATAATATAATTTCTACCTTTAGTCCATTTAGATATAGCATTTGCCTATATCTTGATAAGTTTGCTTTCACCTCTCTTGGCATCCCATCCCCAAATACTTCCGCATATATCTTAGAAGTATAAGGATATTCTCCCACATAAGGAGATACAATATTTTCTTTAGGAAATTTCATGATAATATAACAGTTTCCTGGTACATAGTATATGTTCAGATTTTTCCAGACATCATTAATGTTTTCCTTCATCCAGCATCTTTTATATGTGGGGTTTCAAAAACGAATGAGACAGAACACAGACATCTTCACCTGAAGAGTGCTCCCAGGATTGCTCTGGCTAGCACTTTTTATTAGAGGGTACCAGGAAGTCTACAAGCTAGCAAACATGTAGGCACAGCTGATGTACAACTTTAGGTGGGAAAGGAATCCGATCTGGTGATCCATGACAGAGAACAAAATGGTAAGGTAAATTTTCAAAGACAGGTCCATTGAAATGCATGTGCAAGTTTATGAACTCTCTAAAACACCCAAGGTACCAATTAATGTACATTAGTCCCTGCTGTTTCTGCCACAGCAATTCCAACAGGAGGGTGCACCTCACCTGGCTTGCATAGGCAGAGAGAGTACTGTGGCCACGCCTCTTAATTTCAGGGGGATGTGCCCCTGAGTGACACTTAGCATCCTCTACATTTATATTATTTTCCAATTCATGATTATGCATTTCACTTAGTTACTTTTTCTATGATTTCTTGGTCTCCATTTGTATAGAACAACTACTCTGCAACCCACCAGTCATTCTTTTTATATCTGTCATGATGCTGAGAATATGTGTCAACTATTTGTATACTGACTCCCAATTTGATTTGATTGTTTTCCCAATGTTATACACAAATTAACATTTTTACAATAATACTAGAGTTGATTTTAAATCTTTTTATTATACCAGAGGCCGTGTGATGGCACTTTGTGTCTACATTTGTAATACTGCATTTTAGCTCTTATTTTGTATGATTTATAATGTATTTGTATCCTATAATTGTACCCTTTTCACTTGTGTGTGTGTGTGTGTATATATATATATATATGTAATATGTTGAATGATAAAGAGACTATCTGAGAATCAACTTTTGAAAATTTTATAATAGTTCTTAACATCCATTGATAATTCTTGGTGGAATCAGTTATTATCATAGTAGTTTGCAATATTTTATAGTTTTTCTTTTCATTTATTAGTTTGTCTCCTTATGTAAAAAGGTTTTTTCTCTTTGTGTGTTGCAATTTTCATAGCATATATTAATAAAGACATTGTGTTAATTCATATAAAGAGACATGTCCTCTAAAAACTTATGAAAAGTAAATTCAAATATTTCCTCACACAATTACACTTCTTTTTATTTACTTACTTGACAGAATGATACAAAGGGAGAAAAAGAGACAGAGTTCCCTATCTGCTGGTTCACTCCTCAAATGCTTACTATGGCCCACAAATCAAAAGTGGGAGCCAGGAATTCAAGCTAGGTCTCCCACATGGTTTCAGTGTACAACTATGCAGGAACCTGGAATCAGGAACAAGAGTCAGAAGGCAGAACCCAGGCAATCTGATTTGGAAAGCAAGCATCCCAACTGGTGCCTTAACTACTAGACCAAGCGTGCACTCCCCATCATAATTTTTTTGTTGCTTTCCTACAATCTCTCTTACTGTTGACTTCCATGGCTGTATAATATGTCACACATATTTACTCCCCAATACGATTCAAACCTTTCAAAACTAGAGATCATCTTACATGCCCAAATTGTTTGAAAAGATTCATCACAATTAAGGCATCGGCCTTTAGAAAAGTTGTTTTGAAAAAATAACTGTTACATATCTTTGATGAATGAATGAACTAATGACATCTTCAAAATTATTAACAACTTTAGGGCCGGCACCATGGCTCAATAGGTTAATCCTCTGCCTGCCACTGGCACACCAGGTTCCAGTCCCAGTCGGGGTGCCAGATTCTGTCCCGGTCGCTCCTCTTCCAGTCCAGCTCTATGCTGTGGCCAGAGAGTGCAGTGGAGGATGGCCCAAGTGCTTGGGCCCTGCACCCACATGGGAGACCAGGAGAAGCACCTGGCTCCTGGCTTTGGATCAATGCGGCGTGCTGGCCACAGCGCGGCAGCCGCAGTGGCCATTGGAGGGTGAACCAATGGAAAAAGGAAGACCTTTCTCTCTGTCTCTCTCTCTCACTGTCCACTCTGCCTGTCAAGAAAAAATTATTAACAATTTTAGGTAGTGATGTTTTTTAGAGTTTGTTTATTTTTATTTGAAAGGCAAAGCATCTACAAACAACTTATCTTTGACAAAGGTGCTAAAATCAATCCTTGGAGCAAGGACAGTCTCTTCAACAAATGGTACTGGAAAAACTGGATCTCTGCATGCAGAAGTATGAAAGTATACCCCCACCCAATACCTTATGCAAAAGTCCATTCAAAATGGATTGAAGACCTAAATTTATGAACTGAAGCCATCAAATTTCTAGCAGAGAATATTGATGAAACATTGCAAGACATTGGCATATGCAAAGACTTCTTGGAAAAGACTCCAGAAGCACAGGCAATTAAAGCCAAAATTGACAAAAGGGATTACATCAAATTGAGAAGCTTCTGTACTGCAAAAGAAACACTAGCTAACTGAAGAGGCAACCGAAAGAATGGGAGAAAATATTTGCAAGCCACCCAGCTGATAATGGGTTAACATCCAGAATCTATAAAGAGCTCAAGAAACTCAACAATAACAAAAAATCCAGTTAAAAAATGAGAAAAGGACTTGAACAAGCATTTTTTTTTTTTAAGAAGAAATTCAAATGGCTAAAAGACACATGAGAAAATGTTCAGGATTGCTAGCCATCAGGGAAATGCAAATCAAAATCACAATGAGGTTTCATCTCACCCCGATTAGAATGGCTCTCAGACAGAAATCAACAAACAAAAATTGCTAGCTAGGATGAGGGGGGGGAGTACTGTATTTACTGTTGGTGGGAATGTAAACTGGTGTAGCCATTATGAAAGACAGTATGGAAATACCTCATAAATCTGAATATAGACTTACCATATCACCCAACCATCCCACTCCTGGGAATTATGGTATATGTACACTATGAAATACTACTCAGCAGTTAAAAACAATGAAATCCTATTGTTTGAAACAAAATGGATGTAACTGAACACTATTGTACTTAGTAAAATAAGCCAGAAAAAGACAAATACCATATGTGTTCCCTGATTTGTTGTAACTAATAGAGTACCTAAAAATGCACTGGTGGACTGAAATGGACCTTTTCAGTTCCAATGATTGTTTAAAGCCTTTGTTTCAATTGTTAAGGAACTGTGTTTTTTTCTTCATACTATTTGTTGATCTCTTTATTTAGTGTAGAGTTAATCTTATGAATATAAAGTGAGCTGAAAATAGATCTTTGGAAATAGAATATGGAGGAGGCAGAATTGTGGGAGCACAAACGAGAGGGAAGTATCACTTTGCTCCTGAATCTGTATATACAAAATACATGAAATATGCATAAATAAAAGTGTAAAAAGATATCAGGACACAGACTAATTTTAGTGCTGGATTTAAAAAATATCTCCTATATACCCCTAAGCTTGATGAACCATTTTTTACATAATTCTGTGTTATTTTAGGGGTCTTTCTGTGGTGTGTAGAGAAAAGTGTAGTAATATGGTAGAATAATGGTAAAGATTTCATAGAAATAAAGGAAGGAAGGAAGGAAGGAAGGAAGGAAGGAAGGAAGGAAAGGAGGGAGGGAGAAGGCAGGGAGGGAAGGAAGGAAGGACAGAAGGAAGGGAGGGAGGGAGGGAGGAAGGGAGAAGGGAGGGAGGGAGGGAGGGAGGGAGGGAGGGAGGGAGGGAGGGAAGGAAGGAAGGAAGGAAGGAAGGAAGGAAGGAAGGAAGGGAGGGAGGGAGGGAGGAAGGGAGACATTGAGAACTTCCATCTGTTTATTCACTACCCAGTTGCCTCCAACAGCCATGGCTGGGCAAGGCCAAAGCCAGGAGCCAGGAAGTCCATTTGGTTCTTACATAGGACAAAGGAACCCAAGTAACTGAGCGATGCATCCTCCCAGCATACAGTTTGGCATGAAGATGCATCAGAAGTGAAAGAAGAATCTGATACCAAACACTTTGATATTGGATGCTGGCATCCCAATTTATAGTGTAATCCACTGAGCAAAAATGCTCACTGTAAGTAGTATTTTATCCTTTAAATGGTTCCACATTTCTTCTGTATAAAAAATAAATGCATAAAGATCCTTAACAAATACACAGTAAAAAAAAATAATAAGCAGATGTGGAAGACATGAGATACTGGCAATAATTCTAGTCACATGGAACAACTTGCCTTAAGTGACATAAAGTTAGTAGAAGAAAGAGTTAAAACTGAACCATCACATTCACTACAAATGGCTTATCTTTTTTTTTTTATTTTTGACAGGCAGAGTGGACAGTGAGAGTGAGAGAGAGAGAGAGAGAGAGAGAGAGAAAGGTCTTCCTTTTTCCATTGGTTCACCCTCCAATGGCCGCTGCGGCTGGCGCGCTGAGGCCAGCACACCACGTTGATCTGAAGCCAGAAGCCAGTTGCTTCTCCTGGTCTCCCATGGGGTGCAGGGCCCAAGCACTTGGCCATCCTCCACTGCACTCCCAGGCCACAGCAGAGAACTGGCCTGGAAGAGGGGCAACCGGGACAGAATCCGGCACCCTGACCGGGACTAGAACCCGGTGTGCAGGCACCGCAAGGTGGAGGATTAACCTATTGAGCCACGGCGCCGGCCCCAATGGCTTATCTTTTTCTTTTTTTTCTTTTTTTCTTTCTTTTTTTTTTTTGGCAGGCAGAGTGGACAATGAGAGAGAGAGAGAGAGAAAGGTCTTCCTTTGCCATTGGTTCACCTTCCAATGGCCACTGCGGCCGGCGCGCTGCGGCCAGCGCACTGTGCTGATCCAATGGCAGGAGCCAGGTACTTATCCTGGTCTCCCATGTGGGTGCAGAGCCCAAGCACTTGGGCCATCCTCCACTGCACTCCCTGGCCACAGCAGAGAGCTGGACTGGAAGAGGAGCGACCGGGACAGAATCCGGCGCCCCAACCGGGACTAGAACCCGGTGTGCCGGCGCCGCAAGGCGGAGGATTAGCCTAGTGAGCCGCAGCGCCGGCCCCAATGGCTTACCTTAAAGATAAAAATGTAAAACACTATACAAATATATGGAGGTGCTCTGTGTGTGTTTTCTTATGATTCTTTCAATAGGGCCTGATTTATAGTAAATAGTATATATTGCACAATTGCATGAACTGTGGGACAGGCTGGCTGGAGATCTTAGAGTGAGAAATTGGATACTGCATCAAAACAGGGGGAAAACATCCAAAATTGAGCAGAGGCAGGGTTATCACTTCTTTCTGAGTAGGTGTGTAGGCAATGTTTCTTGGGTAAGGGAAGCACCTAAGTACAAGTTGAGCCACAAATTGGGTGGGGCTGCTAGGCAATTCCTCTAACAAAGAGTCTAGGTTAGCCTTACAGACACTCAAAGGGAGTCAGTTCTCTACGTAGAGAAAGCCATATGATACAAAGGAGCTGTACTTCCCCGTCATACTTTGGCACAAATTTACTTAGTTGCCCTGATAATTTCAAATCAGCATGGAAGTTTCAAATAAAGTATTTTTAATTAGACTTCACATAATATGCTTATCAATGTTAGATAAACATGTAAGAATTTGCCAAGATATTCTCTGTTTATAGTATTCATTAACCAAGTGCTGAATATATGGTAGATACATTAAAATTTTTAACACCTGAAAATGATATCTAACAAATTGCCTTAAACCTTGAGGGAATTACCTGACATTTTCATAATTTAATATAAAAACAATTTGATCAAACCATCACTTAGGCTGGGTTTATAAGACAGCATTATTTGTTAGAAAAACTAACAATAATTTAATGACAATTATTTTGAAAACTGGCATTATGCCAATCTTCAGCAGCACGCAGATGATATGCTTGAATAGTAAGAACACCTGAACCTAGTTACAGCTCTTTCATTACTGACTCTCTAAAGACTAAACAAAATATGGTGATGCTTTTCATTATCCTTACTGCAATTAACATTAAATAAGAATTCACCCTACAAGGACATGTAAAATTTGTGATTTTTGAAGCCAAGTGGAAAATCCATTTTATATTCAATGATGGACAGTTTTTCTAGCAAAGAAAGACAAAACAAATGTATTCCTTAGAAACTCTGGAAAACACAAGCTCTAATTTTTTTTAATTAACATACTACCTAAGTATGAAATAATACATGTCAAAGTACAAAGGCAATGAAACCATTATATTTTGTAAGTAGTTTGGTAATTTTTGTGCAATTATATTTAATAAATTTGAGGTTTAATAGAAATAAAGAGTTTTGTTATTTTCATCATGAGTTTATAAACTTAAAATGTTCTACAAATAAAAATTTAATGCTCTAAAAATTCCAATTACTTAGTTGACTAAAAACATACCTATATAGAATGACTACATCTCTCACAAGATGAATTGAAATTTCCTGATAGGTACATGAAACAGTAATGTGAATATGAGTAGCAGAATAAGCAAACAAAAATAGTAACTTTTAGGTTTAAATAATTCAGGCTAGGAATGAAGCAGAGAGTAGAAAAGTGAAAAATAAAGAAACTCAAACTGGCTTCCATGCCTTAAAATTTTTAGCCATGCACATTACATGTTTTAAATTTAAACAATAATAATAAATGTGTTACCTATTCTTAAGATTTTTGTCCCTAATCTACCACTTCTTGTGGCATGCATTGATCAATAATGTTGCTACAATATTTTTTAGTCAAATGAATACCAATACCCAAATTTAAGAAACATGGGATTTCCTCAGTTGTAAAGTACACAAACATAGATTTACTATACCAGGTTGTTAGCAGTGGAGCAGTAATTGGCCATGTTTAAAACATATTTTGAAGGGATAACGACAGGTTTTTTTGAGATGGGCTAGGAGAAAAAAAATGAGAATTGGACAAAGCTGACTAAAAGAATGATTTCCTGAGATAGGCAAGACTGGAGGGAAAAAAAGGATCAAATTAAAGGTGGCTGCAATTCCTTGACACTCCTGTCTCTGAGGGATGATTCTGCACCCTTTCTTTCAAACCAGAATGGGCTCTGTGACTGTGTAGCTCTGCCAGTTTCTCGCCTGTCCCTGAGAGACTGGCAACTTCTTCTTTATTTCTTGGAGTATTCACCTTGGAATCCCAAGACACTGAATAAGAAGAGTGAGTAGCCTTTGTTACCGTGTATAAGGAAGCCCAAGTCATGTGGAGAAAACACAATGAATGGAGCATTATGGAGTCAGAGATGAAGATGAAGATGAACACAGAGACAAATATGGAGTCAGAGACACAGAGAAAGAGAGTCAGCCAGGCAGAGGGAGTATACAAGTGCATGCCAAGGTGCCAGCCACATGGTTGTAAGAGGAGAAGCCACTGACATGGTAGAACCAGACACTCAAGCTAATGTCATGGGGATCAAAGGTGGACTATCAGGAGAATGCCTTCACCAATTCCTTAACCACAAGATCTTTAATAAAAAAGAATTTTTTAAGACCCTAAATTTGGGGCCAACACCGTGGCGCATAGGTTAATCCTCCACCTGCAGCACTGGCATCCCTTACGGGTGCCGGCTGCTTCACTTCCTATCCAACTCTGCTATGGCCTGGGAAACCAGTAGAAGATGGCCCAATTCCTTGGGTCCCTGCACCTGAATGGAAAACCAAGAAGAAGCTCCTGGCTCTTGGCTTCAGATTGGCACAGCTCCGGCCACTGTGGCCATTTGGGAGTGAACCAATGGATGGAAGACATTTCTGTCTCTCCCTTTCACAGTCTGTAACTTTATCTCTCAAATAAATACAATCTTAAAAAAAATTTTCCCCAAAATCTATGGATGAATTATTTTAAAAAAAAGACCCTACATTTAGGGGGGTTTACCTAGACATCAGTAGATTAAAACAGGAATAAGGGTTGAATTTTATGCACACTGATAGGACATGCTGTAACTGAAATTATACCACAGTGCAATGATTTTGGATATTTGTCAATATTTTTCTGAGGATTGGCAGAGGGTCTAATTAAATACCTCCTAATTATAAATCACTCAACAAATGTTAAATGGCTTCCAATTCTTAAATAATCTAATAACCAAGGGAAATTATGTTATGAATGGTCTATAAACTGTATAAATGCATAATGTAGGAAAGTAAAAGAAGAAATAAAAAAGGAAACATTCAACATTGCTTTCTTCCTTTAGGATGGATATCAAGTATATATTTTTATATGTGATAATTCAAAAACTAAATACATGCATATATGTGTTCATATATATAATAAAATCATATATAGATTTGTAAAAGAGGGAGATAAAAGAAAAATAATTGTTGCGTTATTAAAAGCATAATTCATTCTTTTATAACTAATATAAATGTTTTGTGATAGTTTTCTAACACTGCAAAACAATTTTTTTTAAATATTTTATTTATTTTATTTGAGAGTTAGAGCCACAGACAGTGAGAGCAAGAGACAGAGAGAAAGGTCCTCCCTCCACTGGTTCACTCCCCAAATGACTGCAACAGCAGAGCTGCACCAATCCGAAGCCAAGAGCCAGGCACTTCCTCCTGGTCTCCCACATGAGTGCAGGGGCCCAAGAACTTGGGCCATCTTCCACTGCCTTCCCTGGCCACAGCAGAGAGCTGGATTGGAAAAGGAACAGCCGGGACCAGAACTGGCACCCATATGGGATGCTAGCACCACAGACAGAGGATTAACCCACTGCATCATGGCACCGGCCCCCAAAACAATATTAACATACATCAGTACACAGGTACTACAAAAGTTCAAATGAAATGCAATTAAAATACTTGTGTTTTGATGGAAAAAAATCCATACTTTTTTTTTCAAAATATAAATTTTCCATGAAGTTTTTTGAAGTAACCCACAGCCAAACACATACACATACACACACACAAATAAACATAATATGAAACAGTATGGGTTGTATAAGTCATTTATACTTATAGAAATGCTATTGAATATATACAATTTATTTGCCAGAAATCAATGTTGAAAGATATGCAATAAATTAATGCAGTAGAAAGGAAGAAAAAAATGTTCATACTCACTTTCCTAATTTTGCAATTTCAAATGAAAACTTTATAAAATAAAGTGAAAATGAAATTGCAGATACTGTTCAATGCATTTTTTTTTTTTTTTTTTTGACAGGCAGAGTGGACAATGAGAGAGAGAGAGAGAGAAAGGTCTTCCTTTCACCGTTGGTTCACCCTCCAATGGCCGCTGAGGCCGGCGCGCAGCAGCCAGCACACCACACTGATCTGAAGCCTGGAGCCAGGTGCTTCTCCTGGTCTCCCATGCGGGTGCAGGGCCCAAGCACTTGGGCCATCCTCCACTGCACTCCCTGGCAACATCAGAGAGCTGGACTGGAGGAGGGGCTACTGGGACAGAATCCGGTGCCCCGACCGGGACTAGAACCCAGTGTGCCAGCGCCGCAAGGCAGAGGATTAGCCTAGTGAGCCGCAGCGCCATCCTCAATGCTTTTCTAAAACTTGTCTCAATTCTTATCCAATGAATATTAATTAAAATACCATATTTTTCCTAGTTATGAAAATTTATTCAAATGTAAATTTATTTTGAGCTAATCCTACACTTAATAATTAGAGATTTCTATTACTCTGTCCTTTAAATTCTTCAGATTTCAATTTATTCAAAATCATCTTAACTCAGCATAACACAAATCCTCTCAATTAAAAAACAAAGAATATACTACACTTCACTTCTGAATTTTGTTCTTGACCTATCTAAGCAGACTGAATATTTCAGTCTTGTCAGAACTAAAGATTCAGATGGTCAGTTTATTTATTTCCTCCTTTCCTCTCTAATTCCACCCAAAAATTGCCTTTTTCTCCACCTCAGTCACCCTCAGCTGTCAGCAATCTATGATACATTAAAACATAAATGACACAAAAGGATAACTTTCTACCTGCTGAACTATTGCATCAAGACCAACAATACATTAGCACAGTGAAACAGAGCACTGTTTTAATTACTCAAATCAGTGGGTAATGAATATATTCAAAATATTTTTCTCTAAAATATTTAACTGTCTGAGTCAATAGTGACTTTTTAAAGTATCCCGCATCCTCTGCTACAATCTTGTTCAGAGACATTTGACCACTTTTCCCCATACTTTAATCTTTCATATTTAAGAATTAACCTCATCTCACATAGCTCATTTGGCTTTATAAAAACTTCTACATGAGATCTCCAATCCTTTATTTTTGTTAAAAATTTAATTGCTGATTATTTCCTTTTTGTTTTCCAATCAGAAGGATGGAAACAAACATCAAAGGCACACAAGGCAATGAATTTGTAGTATTTACAAGGAAATATAAGAAAAATCATTCAATAGTCCTTTTGTGCCACTGTCAGAATTATTTTTCTAGGAACTATGCCATACTAAATTCTGTCACTAACTCAGTATAAATAAGTTTTATGCAAAAAAATGGATTAAGCAAAAGAAAACAAAGGAATTTTGTTGCACTGAAAAACATTGAGCTTAAGAATCTAATATTCACTGTAGATGTTTTTATTAAAATACCATCAAACTCTTATTTTCTTTTTCTGCTTTGCTTTCCTTATATTTCCAACATACATATTATAACCTACAATGTAGAAAATGTTTTCTGTCTCTCAGAGTCCTTTGGGAAGTTTCTTTAGCCTAGTGTTTGGGACATTCTAATTCATCACCATGCAAAAAAAAAAAAAAAATGACACATTTAGTGCATCATTTCTCTAGAGACTGCACTGTAACTTGCCAAGGGGATGGAGTGACCCAGAAGGTCATTTCCATCCTTGGCTTTTATGGATAAACATTGGGCAATGCTCATATTTCCTTTCTCAGAATAATCAGACAGCTTTCTAGGTGGAAATGAAGCCATTTGGGGTATAAATAAAGGTAATAAATGGCAACTCAATACATAGGGTAAAATGTGAAAGCTCTATGAGATTCTCATAATAGCTACCATCCATTTCAAGAATATTGGAGCATGACAGAGGTCCTTCAGCTTGAACAATCACATTAAGCCATTGTGTAAGTTAGGAAGCCTGGGGTCTAGGAAGCAAAAACCACCAGCAGGAGTTTGAATTGCTTTCATAATTCCTGCCATTGCAAAGCAAACCACAGAAGTTTCACAACTTGAAAGTTCTGCTGGGAATCACATGTGGAGATCCTACAGGGAAGCTATAACTCACACATAGACTCATGGAGCAATCACAGGCATCACTAACTGGAAATAGAAAGTTTGAGTTCAGGGCTGTTGCCCTGACCACTGGGAAGGACCTGGGTTTCTGTCATCTACAGCATTTCTTGGTAAATCTCATCAATAACTAATATATATCTCAACGCCTAGTAATTAAAAATCCACACACTCCAAACAGTTGCAGAGAGACTGAGGTCAAAAGACCATGTTGAGACAGCTGAATTAGCTCAGCTGCATTTCTGGAGAACAATTACCTTGCATAATCAAGCTTTAAACAGTGTATTTGAAGAGGAACCCCCACTGTCCCCCAAGGCCATTCCCCTATAGTCAAAAATTCCAATAATATGATTGGCTTGGAACAGAGACAGAGTATCAACAACATGATCCGAAAGCCATATTGGAAAAGAAGTTACGCTGGAAATCTCTCATTGCTCTCTTTTCTATGCAGGTCCTTCTGTGTTTAGAATGAGTTTTTTTTTTTTTTAATTAAATTTAATTCTAAACTCTTACTGATTTCCCTAGAATAGAATTTCCTCAAGTATAAAATAATAAGGTCTGAATATAGAGAGATAAGGCTGCACCATTTTCAAGTTCTGAAATTCAGTGTCTGACTCTGGCCAATTTTTAAACTTCATAAAATAAATCTTATATTTTAGATACTTCCTAGCACCTCAACATGAATCAACTGCCAATTTTGAGCACTAAATGTTTCACCCTTTTCCCTTACCCTTACTTGATTGAAAACAAAACAAACAAACAAAAAACAGACTCTGAGATAAGGTTTTGAACATATGTTAGTTATTTGGAAAGTAAAGAAAACACCAGTGCTGGAGAAGAATATGCAATCAAGTAAGTAAAGAGAGTCAATAAAAAGATATTTTATAATTAGCTCCCACTGAGGGCTGGAGATTAATCCTTCTGGGGAAATGTAAGGAAGCATAGCTACCCCATAAGAAGGGTGAGAGAGCGGGATAGCCATAGACTACTTTCCTGCTCATTGCTTGAGTTCTGTACCTAAGACATACCCATCCTACTGCATGCAATTCAAAGTATGCTTCAGCCATGGAAAGCCTTCAGACAAAAAAGAAACAAGAGCTGGGGATAAAAGTCAGGAAGCAGCGGAATCCTAGAGGTGAGGAAATACAGAAAAGGCACTCTCGTCGTCTGCTGGGCACCGCCAGTGAGAACAGATTCAAGGACCAGACCCCTAAGAACCCCAGGCCCTGAGAAAATTGCTAAAGGGCTGCTGCAACTTGAAGACACTGGAGTTGGACAATCAGTTCCCCAGCCTTTCACAGTCCTTCCATAATCTGCAACAGGAATACAGCTTAGCATTTGCTCCTGCCTTTTTTAAACAGGAATGTAGACACAAATAGTACTTGAGATAGGAAAGAATTATCAACAAAAACTTAAAAACATGGCTCGTGAGAATGATTGTCAAATATTCCAGTTATCCCATCAGAAGTCTGCTTTCTATTTCCTATAAATCTGTTGACAGAACTATGTTGTGAGAGGAAAATATTTATTTCAAATTTATTTAATTTGTAAGCTTAGTTTGGGAATAGAAACCTAAAACAGTAATTAGAAATGTCATCTTTACTTTCCAAGATTGTAAAGTTAATTTAGTCATTAAAGAGTAACAAGCCCAAATTCTTTGGTAATTTTGCTCTTGTTAGTAAAAATATTTCCCTGTTTACTCTGGAAGGAGTAAATATTTTCAAATTTATTTCCCAAGCTCTCCTAGAATCTTCTCAGGATAATTATACTTGATCATTTGTCAGAATGTGAAATAATCAACTCTACCTTATTTTTGAACTTCACTGTTACTTTTTATAAACATAGCTACCTGACAAGCAACCTCTGTAAAAATCATTTTAAATAGGTTAATTTAGAATGAGAGCATGTTCTAATTTTCTATGTCCTGATTGTATCACCTACTGCCTTGTAAACAATAGAAGCTCAAAAAAACAATCAAAACATTGTTAACTTTCTCAACTCAGACTCTGGTAGCTTCATGTCTAAGGGATCACAGGTAGGGCTCCTTCAGCTCTGGGAATGTCAGCAATCATTTGTACAAATGTTGTTGAGGAAATGGGAGATTTCTTACAAAACTCTCACAGAGGACAGGGCTTGGTAAACCAGAAAATGCTTAGCCAAAGCTTGTCAAGACAGTGGTGTCTAAAAAGACCTCGGTCTTGTGACTGTACTGGGTTAAATGAGGCTACACAAACACAAACACACACATACTTGTGGTGCTCCCTGACTGGGGAAAGAGAAGCTATGAGATGAATGCCAGCTTCTCCCCAGTGTTCATATGTAGGAGCCAAAGCACAGTGTTAAGTGGTGGGGCCCTTCCAGCATGATCAGTCCCAAGGCTCTGCCCTCCTGAGTGAAGTTAGAGTCCTAGTAAAAGAGACAAGAGGAGCTCCTCTCCCACCAATGAGGACACAAACAAGGCACCATCCATGAGTCAGAGGCCTCCATTCTGAATGGACTTCTGATCTCAGACTTCCCAGCCTCCAGAACAGTGAAACACGCATTCCTGTTGTTAATGCTCCCAGCATCTCCCAGACTGGGAGTGGAGTGGGAGCAAGGAACAAATTTCTGTTGTGTTAAACTCTTCAGATTTTGCAACTCTTGGTACCAGAATGTAACCTAAGTAGACGTGACTAAGACAATACGAAAAGGTAGAGTTAAGAGATAATTATTTTTATTAAGAACTCTGCTTATCAGCTAAAATGTGATGCCACCATATTAATTCCTTGGAATTCTACTGGAACCCACAGACTAAAATCTCTCTAAGTATTACACAGTTGAATGAACATGCACTGTTGCATGGTTGGCCCACTTACACATAAATCTCCTAAAGCAACACATATAATAACTAATATATGATCTCTGACATAAAGAAGCATAAGACACTTTTCGGAAACAGATTCACTAAGATTGTTCTGTACAACTTTCCAAATCTTTGAAGCCCAGATTCTCAATAAGAAATGATGTGTTGAATTATACAGATTTGCTGATGTTTTTCAACACAGTGTGTTGAATCACCCCAAGGCAGTAACACGTATAGACAAGGACCGAGTCTCCCACAAGGCATGCTTCAGGAATGCCCTATCTGACACTGTTTCTGGGACTGTGGATCCAGCTGGGCACTGAGGCCTAGCAGGAGAGTGTATCATTTACAAAAGGAGATGAGGAATGAGTCAAACAACTGTTTATTAGGAGCAGTCTTTTGCAAAAACAAACATAAACACATGTTTATGTGAATGCAAACACTCTTCCAATTCAATGTCAGGCTCAAAGTCCATAAAATGTAATAAGAAGCTGTTCCCTGGCTTTAAATGCATACAATTTAAATGCAATAAAGTAAAATAAAACAAAATAAGATTTAAAAACAAGTAATCAAGATGCTCTCTTGGACTTGAAATTTAATTTTTGAATGTTTAGATGATGCATTAGTTTAATTCTGATAAATATATTTTAGGAGAAAACTGAAGGGAAAACATTTGCACACCCAATCTTTTGGACCTGTGTTATTTTACATGAAAAATAAAAGGGACTTTGCAGATGTGATGAAGGTTCCTGAGATGGGAGATGACTCTGGGTTATCCGGGTGGATTCAATGGAATCACAAGCATCCTTACAAGGGGAGGCAGGAGGTCAGAAGGCCCCAGATTTCTGGCTTTGAAGTTGGAGCAGGGGCCATGAGCCATAGGAAGCAGATGGCCCTTGAAGCTAGAAAAAGCATTTTCGGATTCAGCTCTGCGGTGTAGCAGGTAAAGCCGCCATCTGCAGTGCCGGCATCCCATATGGACGCCGGTTCTAGTCCTGGCTGCTCCTCTTCCCATCCAGCTCTCTGCCATGGCCTGGGAAAGCAGTAGAAGATGGCCCAAGTCCTTAGGCCCCTGCACCCTGGTGGGAGACCTGGAAGAAGCTCCTGGCTCCTGGTGCAGGTCCAGCTGTTGCAGCCATCTGGGGTGTGAACCAGTGGATGGAAGACCTCTATTTCTCTCCATCTCTGCCTCTGCCTCTCTGTAAATCTGCCTTCAAATAATCTTTTTTTTTTTTTTTTTCAAAAAAGCATTTTATCCAACTTTCCCTGGAGCTGCCAGAAGGAATACAGGTTGGCCTGCCCTTGAGCCGAGCCCAGTGAAGCTGGTTTTGGACTTGTACTCTCCAGAACCATAAAATAATAAATACTTGCTGTTCTGAAGTCTGACATTTGCTGAGATTTCTTAGAGCACAAGTAGGGAACTAACATTGCTTCCTAATTTGGATATTATAATTATTTATTTTGTTTTCATTCTAAACAATATCTATGGTTTTCTCCATCCTTTTCTTCTTGGTGGTTTGGTGTTACACAGAATTACCAAACTCACTGCATGCAATTAAAGTGTTTTAGCAACTTCCACTCCAAAATTCTCAGTTGACAACTCATAAAGTATTAGGGAAACATTAGTTCTAGGGTATCCGAAATCATGAATGTGTTATGGTATGAAAAGCACTGAATTTCTGCGGATCTCAGGAAATGCCTGTCACCATGCCCCACATATATGAATTTCCTCTAATTTTGCCATTTAAAGAAGAAAAAAACAGAGCTAGATAGAAAAATACTAGGCTACCTTTTCATGAGGAAATAAAGATAATGTAATGCAATATAGCAGACACTGGCAATTATCCTTTATTTTAAACAAATTTCCTCCCATGTTTATAGGAAATTTGTACAATAAAAGGAAGGAATATTATTGTTTGGCATTTGATTATCGTTTTTAAGGTTGCTCTTTGAAAATAGGGCCCCATGAAAAGAAACAAATACTAATCCCTACCAAGATTGATATATTCAACCATTTTTTCAGCTGTTGGAACACAATGTGTTTTTAAAAATTATTTTTCTTGGTATTTTAATTATACACATTTATGGGGTACCACATGATAATTTAATATATGTATTCAATGTATGATGATTAAGTCAGGTTAGCTTCCCATTTACTTTAGTAGTTTTAAATGTATTTATTAACATTTAATATTTCTGCATATTTTGAGGCATAATGTGATATTTCAACATTCACAAATGTGTATTGATCAAATCAGGCTGAAATATCTCCATCTGCTTTTTAAAACATTATATTTGGAGGTTTGATGCAATGGGCTTTGATTTACTTCTTTATTTTACTTTATTTTAATTTTTTAAAAATGTATTTGAGGAGCAGAAAGACAGAGACAGTCAGAGAGAGGGATCTTCCATCTGCTGGTTCATTCCTCAAATGTCCATAATAGCTAGGGCTGGCCCAGACCAAAGCCAGGAACCCATAACTCAATCTGGATCTACAGTGTGGGTGGCAGGGTCCCAGTAGTTGAACTATTGTCATGCCTCTCAGGGTGCACATTAGCAGGAAGCTGGAAACAGAATTAGAGCCAGGATTGAAACTCAAACACCTTGATACACAATGTAGGCATATCACACAACTCTGTCTTAACTACTGGGCTAAACAGTTTCCCCTATGTTAATTTATTTGAAAGGTAAAGAGGTTGAGAGGCAATGAGAGTACACATTCCCATCTGCTATCTTACTTCCTAGATACAAAGGCTGGAACTGGACCAGGAGCATATAACTCAATATGGGTCTCCCACAAGGGAGGCAGAGACCCAATTACTTGAACCATTACTGCTGTCTCCCAGGTCCTGTGTTAGGAAGAATCCGGGGTCAGGAGCCAGATCTGGGTATTGAAACCAGGTATCCCCCCAATGGTAGAGCTAGAAACGTGCCAGGGGATTCCAATTCATCCCATGTACCAATGCCATCTTACTTGTTAAAGTGATCAGTTTAAGCTCATAATTGATAAAAAGAAAGGATTAAGTGTCAAAGGGATCACATACATAAGACCAGTGTCTACAAATAATAATTGATAGAATAAAAAAGAGAGAATGATCCTATATGGGAAGGAGGATACACAGAAGACTCATAGAATGGCCAAAGTCCTAAACAGCACTCTGGCTTCAGAATCAGCCCTTTAGGCATTTGGATCTGGCTAAAAAGCCCATGAGAGTTTCACAGGCATGGAAAGCCAAGACATTGCGGCAAAAAAAAAAAAAAAAAAAAAAAAAAAAAAAAAATATATATATATAAATAAATTGACCTAAATGAAAGATCTCTGTGAGTGAGATCCCAGCAGAAAGAACAGGCCATCAAAGAAGGCAGTACTGTTCTCTGAAGGGAGGAGAGAACTTCCATTTTGACCATGGCCTTGTCTAAATATGATCAGAGTCGGTGAACTCAGGGGGCTTCCATAGCCTTTGCAGCTCAGGACAAGAGCCTTGGGTGATTACTGATGTCATAAATAAGAGGGTTAATTGTTAAATCAACAACGGGAGTCACTGTGCACCTCCTCCCCATGTAGGACCTCTGCCCTTAATGTGTTGTACTATGAGAATTAATGGTAAAACTACTACTAAAACAGTACTCTGTAGTTTGTGTGTCTTTGGGGGTGCAGTCTGTTGAAATCTTTACTTAATATATACTAAGTTGATCTTCTGTATATAAAGATAATTGAAAATGAATCATGAAGAATGGGATGGGAGAGGGAGTGAGAGATGGGATGGTTGCAGGTGGGAAGGAGGTTGAGGGGGGGAAAGGTGCTGTAATTCAAAAGTTGTAATCTGGAAATTTATATTTATTAAATAAAAGTTGAAAAGAATCCAGGTATCCCAGGTAACAGGTGTCTTAACTGCTAAGCTAAATGCTTGCCCCCACAATGGGTCTTAAAACAAACTATATTTCAGTGTGAGAAGCCACAGCCACTGCTGCTGCCACCTTTGCTGCTAAAGGGAGTATGGTGATGCTGCAGGCATCACAGCCAGAAACCCATGAAGTGTCCTACTGCTCCTTCTGCATTTCTGCTCTCGCTCCTCACTAGGTAAGGTAAAAATGGCCATAAAAGTGTTTATTTCCTGCCACCAAGAAATATGCATCAGATGAAAGTACTAAAATATGTATATGTGAATAGCTTTGTTTAGCAGCTGGCAGAACTACTTCCTGAACTCCAGGTCCATAATGCTATGTGATATTATCAACAGGGAGGACTAACATGATATTTTATGGAATGGAGAAATAACCAAGGCCTTTGACACTACACAATAACAAATTGCTAAGGAGTTGGAAAGGCTATGAGGTAGGCCATGGAAGATAAGGAAACTGAAAACCCACTGCTATAAGTGACCTTTACTAAAGGATAGAGAGGGAAAATAAATTTCTCAAGATCAATCATTGCACACCAGGTACAAAAATCCATGTCAATTTTCTCAAAGAAAGTACAGCTGTAGCAACATCTTCAATTGAAATCACTACATGATAAAGGTGATGATGATCCATTGTCATTCTCCAAAGTCCATCTCTGTTTTGCATAAACCATATTAGTGATAAGAATGAGAGTGTGGCAAAAGCCAGCAATGCAATCAATGTATGCCAGGGACTGTGAGGCAAGCATCCCATATTGGAGTGCCAGTTTGAGCTCCAGATGTTGCACTTTGCATCCAGCTCCTTGTTAATGCACCCAGGGAGGCAGAAAGATGGTACAAATACTTGGGCCCCTGTTCCCCATGTGGGAGACCTGGGTGAAGTCCCTGGCTCCTGGCTTCAGCCAGATCCAGTCCTGGTTCTTGCAGCCAATTGAAGTGTGAATCAATGGAAGGATGAAAGGTTCTCTCTCTTTCTCTCTCTCTCTCTCTCTCTCTCTCTCTGCCTTCTTTAAATTATATAAATAATCTTTAAATAAAAAAAGGAATCAGAATGTGGCAGAAATCACTACCACTGCATTACTCAAGTCCTTGAAGGTGACACTAATTTCAACAGACTCTAAGAATGCTACATTGTTTTGGTTATGTAGCTTTGTAAGTACAGGCACATATATAGGCGTCTGTTTAATTGGTTCTATTACAAGAGCTCTCATTCCACTTGTCAGAGAACCAATATGTAAATCCTACTTCTTACTGAGTATATTTATACCAAACTATAAATTCAGAAATTGGAAAAATAAACACTGGATATGTTCAGGAGCAAAATTACCTCACTGGTAATTTACTTAGCCTTCATATACTCCCAACTTAATTGGTTCATCAATTAATTTTTTTAGGAAGTAAAGTTAGTATAGAGTTAATCTCAAGAGATCCTGGATAATCTGTGGCATCTTTCCCTTTCCACACCTCAGAGTCATCTTTGTAACTGACTGATTGTAGGTCCATTTCTAAAAGTTAGGGAAAACAGTTTCAATATTTATTTTGGCATATTTATTTTGGCAGCTGGACAGTCCTCCTCCAGGATTCCAATTTGCCCTTAATTCAGGAAGCTCTGGTTCTATAACATGTACACCTGTCAGCACCTAATGTTGTACGACATGCAAATATACATTTTTCAATTCATTTCATTGTTAAACATACATTTTCGTAAGTAAATAAAAGTTTTTAAAGAAAGGAAAAAATTGCACCCATCCCACATTCATACACAGGGGCTCTGTGCCTGTGAGCCAGCTCAGATCTGGCAATTGTCTGAGAGGCCTTAACTCTCTTACATTTATTTAATTCCAAGTTCTATTCTCAACAGTTAGAGCTACTTACATTTTTCTTACACAGATCAAGTAAGAATGTGGTATTCTACCTGTCTATTTTGGGCCTGGAGGCAACATGATCAATAAAACAGTGCCAAAGATCTCCCCAGGTCAGACTCCTGAATTCTACCTTTAATGCACACAGCTTGAGATAATAGTTTTTGATGTAGGATGTATATCTTATCACGGAGGGTGGTAACCCAGCCTTGCAGGATAGCCTGTCTAAATTTCCTGGGGTTTTACAAGCTGTAGGAAGACAAGTAGATCCCACAATCCTGTGTCCATTCCCATATGTCCTTTGAAGTTTAGTGGCCTCCTTGCATTGGGGTAATATTATGCAATACTGTGCTAGTTGGCCAGCACCGCAGCTCATTAGGCTAATCCTCCACCTGCGGCGCTGGCACCCCAGGTTCTAGTCCCAGTTGGGGTGCCGGATTCTGTCCTGGTTGCTCCTCTTCCAGTCTAGCTTTCTGCTGTGGCCCGGGAGTGCAGTGGAGGATTGCCCAGTTTTTGGGCCCTGCACCCACATGGGAGACCAGGAGGAAGCACCTGGCTCCTGGCTTAGGATCAACACAGCGCGCCAGCCACAACATGCTGGCCGTAGCGGCCACTTGGGGGGTGAACCAACGGAAAAAGGAAGACCTTTCTCTCTGTCTCTCTTTCTCTCTCACTATCTAACTCTGCCTGTTAAAAAAAAAAAAATACTGTGCTAGTAACCCACTCACTTTGTAAATGTTTAGGTAGTGGTGCTAGTTGAGGCCCTGCAGACAAATAAAAAGACAAACTGTGGCTGGATATGTGTTGATTTTAGCAAAGATGAATGAATACTGCTTCTCAGACAAAGGAAGCCCAAGATGATCAACTTACTAACAAGTGATTGGCTGGTCTCCTTGAGTCCTTGTGTGACAGCAGGATCTCAGCCCTGCTCTCTCATGCTGGCAGGTTAGGCCTTGCAGAAATTGTTGCTCCTGAGACTCTTGGGGAGATAAAAAATATATGGTTCTCCACTTGTTATCTTAATAGTCTTATGTCAAGACAATGACAACTTCACAACACAATGAGGTTATATATTGTAGATGGGTGTCCATGCTTCCAGTACTTCGCTACTTAGAAGTGACGTTTATTGGTAAGCATAGGATGTTTGTGCTGTGATGCTCACATTAGGCCTTGCAAATTAACCCTCCATCCTCTCCACCTTGCTTTGGAAGGTTCCCTGTATGGACTACTTTAATGGACTCCCTTGCCAACAAATTGTGTTCGATCAGTGGCAGTTTGGCTAATGAGAGTTCAAGCAGCTTGCTGGAGTTTGCAGAGTAAGGAGGGTGAAGTTAGGACATTTTTTTCTTCCAGTTTCTTCCCCACATCTCTGCAAAGGACACTTCACCTTTCAGGTTGTAGGAACCAACCATCTCGCTCCCTCAGACTAGAGTAGCAACAGTACCAGCATTTGTAACAGTAAGTCTTGTTGTGAAACTGTGTTATTTACCTCACCTGAGTTTATGTAGGTGGTTCACTTACTAAACTCTCTTCAATATATTCTATTTTGGGTATTTCGCCTCTTTCCAGTAGTGGCTCTGATATAGTATATGGAAAGAAAACTAAGGAGTAGAAAGTTTTAATGAAAGTGGAAACATGGAAATGAGAGGTTCTTTTCAATTATTAAAAAAATGCATAAATATTTCTTGCAGAATGTTTTGTTGTTACTGAAGTGATAACCTGGGTAAGCAATAAATCCCAGCAGATATCATTAACTGACAATATGTAATCTCAAGATTTGAAGCTCCAAGAATACTGAATCAAAGTTAGGAGCAATCTGCTTTCACTAATGTTGTTAAACTAGCTAATTGTGTGTTGTGATAACACAGAAGTGGTCCACTTAATTTTTCAAGTACATGAATCTACACTTTCCTCTACCCCCACATCAAACAGGAACACCTTTTTACTACTGATCTGTTTGTAATCTTCCATATATCTCATATTCTGTCACTTAGTCACTGCTACAATGACACTTAACCAACAACACAAAGCAGTAATTGCTTATTGTTCATGTCTAAGATTAAACTAAGTAGCTCTGCTAATCTTGGCGGGGTTTACCTAGGTGAAAACTAGTTGGATGTTGGGTGACTCATCTGCTCCACATGGTTTCTTGTTCTCCAGAAAGCTAGACATGACTAGAGCTCATGGAAATAGATGAAATGCAAGAGGAGCTGTGCAAGAACAACATGATTCTTTAAGCTTTCTATTGGAACTTACAGCTTTCTCCACCGTATTTTACTGAACAAAGTACCTCATGGGTCCTGCCCAGATTCAAGAGGTGAGAGAGAAATGGTCTCTGCCCTGCAGTGAAATGGAAAGCAAAATCATAAGGCAAAGAAAATGACCACAGAGAAGACTAAGTACTGGGACCTTTAACACATTCATTCCACTTCACATGCTGTCTTGCACAACTAATCCTCTGTTTCTGCCTCTCTTCCCAGCATGCAAAGCTGATGTCTTCAAAATAAGCATTGCCATTGCAGATGATCATAACTGTAGTCTCTCCTGATTGTAAGAAAGAGACTGAGAAAAGGAACATCCAGAAATGGGAGCTTATACTAACGTATGTGGAAAAGTGAGCAAGTGAGCTCAGGCAAATAAACTATAGTGTCTAATAAGTATTGATGACAGATATCCAGACTTTGAGCTTTGGCTTCTGGTTGCTATGTGCCGAATAACTTACCATTTCTCTGCTTTGTGTTCAACTATCCAACTTCAACTTTTACTTTGCTCCTTTTTTAATGCAAAGATAAACCAGAGAATGCACTTCTACTAAGCTGAAACTTTGTTCATTCACATCCCAGCCCCTCTCAGTGGCATTGGCTGAGCATGGTACAGCTTTTGACATTTTCCTGGGCAGCAGGCTAAGAACAGGGCATTGTAAGCTAACAGCACTCAGATACGGCAAGAGTACTGAAAGCACCTCTGGTTATATATAGACACTTTTCCCATTATTACTATTATCATCATGAAGACTGGTTTTCCCTTTTTATGACTCAAATTGCTGCATGAAATGAGCCATACAAAAAAGGAAATATAAATTTCTGATGTGGCTTTACACAAAGGGGAAATGTCATCCCTCTATGAAATTGTTACTTACTTCAGCAATAGCAGCTATGATAATAATAACATTTACATATCCTCAGTGATTTACAATTTTTATGATGCTGGCACACACTTACTTTATTTCTCATCACTATTCCTAGTTTCAGCTCTTCTTCTGCCAGCACATGTAAACTTGAGAAAGTTTCAGTACTTCTCCTAACCCAGTTTCCAGCGATGGCCATGTAGACTGAAAAGCACCAGCGAGATTCAAATCCATCTCAACCTCTCAAAGGATTAAAGTTCTGGGGCCAGCGCTGTGGCACAGTAGGTTAATCCTCCGCCTGTGGTGCCAGCATCCCATATGGGCCCCAGTTCTAGTCCTGGCTGCTCCTCTTCCAATCCAGGTCTCTGCTATGGCCTGGAGAAGCAGTGGAGGATGGCCTGAGTGCTTGGGCTCCTACACCCACAAGGGAGACCAGGAAGAAGCACCTGGCTCTTAGCTTCGGATCAGTGCAGGTCTGGCCATTGTGGCCATTTGGGGAGTGAACCAGCATAAGGAAGACCTTTCTCACTGTCTCTCCCTCTCACTGTTTGTAACTCTAACTCTCAAATAAATAAATAAAATCTTTTAAAAACAAAAAGGATTAAAGTTCTGAGGTGATCAGGGAAAGGTTTGGGCAGTCAAACAAAGAAAAACACAAAGAGATTAAAATCAAAGCACAATCTAGTATTATTTGGGAATCATATTGCAAAGGAAAAAGCATAGCATTATAATGAGAACTTCCTGCCAGAGTAAACTACATTTGCATTCAAAAAGGCTGAGGAGAGGAGAAGCTTAAGTGAGGGGCAATACAGATATTTTGAAACAACAATCCCTGGACAAAAAGATAACCAGAGATGCTGTTGGTTTGAGGTTGAACAGTTGTTGAGATTTCCTTGTGGGAATATTTTTCAATGGAGTTTGCAGTGACCTGTTTGCAAGCTTATGATTCTGGCAGTGTTTTAAGATAGTTACTATCATACAAGCCTGTGTAAGAACTATTCTTCCATAATCTTCTATTTTATTTATTTTTGTTGATTGACACCAGTAACTCCATTTTGATTCTGGTCACCACATTGTTTTGTATTTTGTATTATTTAAATGTGTTATTAGATGTATTTGTGTTATTTACATGTGTTTATTAAAAATTACTTTTTGGGGGGCCGGCGCTGTGGCATAGTGAGTAAAACCACCATCTGCATTGCGAGCATCCCATATGGGTGCTGGTTCAAGTCTTGGCTGCTCCACTTCTGATCCAGCTCTCTGCTATGGCCTGGGAAAGCCATAGAAGATGGTCCAAATCCTTGGGCCCCAGCACCCATGTGGGAGACCCAGAATAAGCTCCTGGCTCCTGGCTTCAGATTGGCCCAGCTCCAGCTATTGTGACCAATTGGGGAGTGAACCAGTGGACAACAGGAGTCACTGTGCACTTAATCCTCATGTAGGATCTCTGTCCTTAATGTGCTGTACATTGTAATTTAATGCTATAACTAGTACTCACACAGTATTTTTCACTTTGTGTTTCTGTGTGGGTGCAAACTGTTGAAATCTTTACTTAATATATGCTAAACTGATCTTCTGTATATAAAGAAAATTAAAAATGAATCGATGTGAATGGAAGGGGAGAGGGATTGGAAAAGGGGAGGGTTGCGGGTGGGAGGGAAGTTATGGGGGGGGGAGCCATTGTAATCCATAAGCTGTACTTTGGAAATTTATATTCATTAAATAAAAGTTTAAAAAAAAGAAAAATGAAAAAAAAAAAAAAGATTCTCTCTCTCTCATAGCCTCTGCCTTTACCTCTCTGTAACTCTACCTTTCAAATAAATAAATAAATCTTAAAAAAAATTACTTCTTTCATCCTACCATGCTCCAAGAGCCTGAGAGTGTAAGCCAAGGAATCTGAAATTTAGTGTGTGCCTCATGTGATCTGGGTGACTTTTTTTTCCTTACTTGACTAGTCAGTAATATCTGGGTATAGCTAGTGATGGTTGTCTTTTATTTCCGGGCCACTATAAGTTTGATGGTGGACGTATTAGCAAGTATATAAAACATCCAGTTCCCTTATTTTTAAAAACCCACATTTTTTTCCACTCTTACAAATGAAATAAGACCATTTACTAAAACACAAGTCATTGTATCAGCATTAGACTCTAAATTTGAATATAACTTTTCAGCTCAATTTTTGTACTCAGAGACTTTGGGGGAAGACTATAAATTGCAAGATTTCATGGGAATGCTTACCTCTGACTTTCTTCAGAAATGAAAGGAAATGAACAAAGATTGGGCATCTAATCTATGGAATGCACTGTGGCATGCCTCTGCTCACATTATCAAAGCTGCCTGTGTACGGTGATCAGGATGTCAGGTTCTTTGGCCATTGGAATTTATACCCTGTCTCTCCCACTACATGTATAACTTTGTTATTTAATTGCTCTGCCTCCATCTCATATCTATAAATAAGGACTTAATGGAACTGATTTCAAAGGATGGGTTTGAATGGATAGCTGAAGGGAATTCAGATAAAAAAAAGCTACAGAGCTAACACATAGTAGATGCAAACTGAACATAAGCTATTATTATTTTTAAGACTTTACACTTGACAACTCATTCTTAGTCAAAGATCTATTTTTATGTTTTGTAACATTACACTTACCTTTTATTTGGCTTATTATTGGAGACTGAGAAAAAGAGGAGTATTAATATATAGTAAATTAATATTATTGTATTTTAAAAAGTTAGGCTTTATGACTATTATCCATCAACGCCTTATCTCAGGGGAAGGAATGGTGACACCAATAAGCTGCTATAGCCAGATCTCATCTCACACTATAGACTTCTTCAGAGATCAAGTCTTAAGTCTTGAAAAGAATTGTTCAATTTATAAATCTATGTTGAGTTCTATTACCGTCTATTGAATTTTTTTTAAAAAAATCACTGATTCTTTCTTGCCTTCTGAAAAGATTTTTAAGATTAACTTCTTCATACTTTGATTTCAATCTTCTCTGCTCAGAACATCTCTGGGGTAGGAGCTCTTTTGCATTTTAAGTAGAAGCCTCCTTAACCTCTGTCTCTGGCATTTGACTGTGGTACTCATAAAGGGCAAGCAGTAGGGGAAATGAAGGGCAGGCCTGCTTCTGTCTCTTATTTGTTATTGGCTCTCCGGAGGGCGGAGGGAGCTCTCTGATTAATTTTGTACCTGCAAGTTTCAGCAATCCCATGAAATATTGGTGTTCTTTCCCCTTTTGTTCTTGTACTTCCGTTCCACACTCCTGCAACGGAGAGCTAACCTTTATGCTTTTACAGGCTGATATGGCTCCAAGTCAGAGTGAAGTTGGCAATCAAAGGCTGTCATGGTATTTGAGAGGAAGATCACACCAATGAGGCTCACAGCAGGAGTTCTCAGAAGTGCTGAAGTGTATCTTTGGAAACCAGCCTTCTCTGTATCTCATTTGTTACTAAAATGCTAACACAGTTAGTGCTTGAGTTTTATTCCTATTCTCCAGTCTTTATGCACACTGTCATTCACAGACCACTGTTCAGACCACTCATGTATGGACACAGCAGTGGGCCTTCATTCTGCTTTTACAGCCATTCCACCTCCCTTAGGGTCCTTTCACTGACTGACTACCCGATGCAGCAGGCAGTGATTACCCATAGTGCTGCTTCCTGCATAAACTTGTTGGTAGTAAGATTGGACATGTTCTACTTCTCTGTGGAGATGACACGGCTCTTAACTTCTGGGACTTTTAGATATGGAATGGGATTTTGTTTTGATTTTTCAGGTTACCTATGTTATCTCCTCTTTGACCATCTTCCCCTTGCCATTAGAGGCATGCCAGCATGAAGCCACATTGTCAACCCTGCCTTTATCAGCCCCAGACACTGCAAGACCCAAAAACCTGAAAATCTTGGGGTGGGGGTACAGAGAAAGAGAATATAGGATGGAGAGAGTGGATGAGTGGGGATAGGATATGAGCCAAATATTGGAAAGTTGCTGCAACCAGGCAAGGCTTTCTTTCCCTTTCATTCCTTATAGGAAAGAGACATTGTTGAAACACAATTCTAAAAGTCAGCTTTCTGAACAGCAAATTAGCTTCATGCTACTGGAGTGGATGTCATCGCAATTGCCTATACTCCATGGTAAAAAGAACAACAACAACAGAAGAATGACCAGACGCTCTAAGAAAAGAAAGTTTGGAGCTAGCCTTGTGGTGCTGCAGGTTAAGCCACCACTTGGAATGCTAGCATCCCATATTGAAGTGCCCTTTCTAGTCTCAGTTACTCGTTTCCAATCCAGCTCCTTGTTAATGTGCCTGGGAAAGTAAAACCTGATGGTTCAATTATTTTGGCCCTTGCCATGCATGTGGGAGACCCAGATGGAGATCCAAGCTCCTGGCTTTGTCCTGTACCAGCCCCAGGTGTTTCTGCCATTTGGGGAGTGCACTAGCAGATGGAAGATGTTGCTCACTCGCTGTCTATCTCCTCTTTCTCCTTTCTCACTCAGCTCTTCAAATAGAATAAATAAATAAATAAATATTGATACACAGATATAGATATATATAGATACATATATGTATATATACGTATATATGTATATAGAGAGGAATGTACAGTGCTGAGGAACTATGTATATATGGGGGAGGGGATTTCCCCTTGTCACTTCCACTCGAAAGGCATCAAGGAGAGCCCGAACATGCATGCTTCCTACAGAAACTGAACATCAAACATAATGGGAGGAAAAAATGCCTACCTAATCCAATTTGATGAGATACACACACACACACACACACACACACCACTAGAAAGTGACTGATGGAAACATGCAAAAGTGTCTTCTATCATTGTATGAATGATTTGAATGCTTAACAAGGATACTCTTGTTACAATAGATTGTGTCTACATGTCTACAATGTAGGATGGCACTGATAAAGCGGAGGTTTTTTGAAGCTCATTGTTGTAGTGGGACAAACAATGGTCTCTAAGTTGAAAAACTGTGGTATATTTCAGGGCTTCCACTTAGAAAACTTTCAAAAATGAATAATCAGTGTTATGAAACAGTGATAGTGATCTCTTGCTGTGTGCTTAAAAGGAAAAATTTCTATTTAAACTGCATGGGAAAGTCTAACAGCCCTCTCCAATTGCAATATCCCTTAGCAAATTAGTCCTAGCCTTCCACAGAGTGGCTCCTGCCATCACCTGCCCTTTACTTTATTGCCACCCATAATTGATCTTAAATTACTCCATCTCCATATTTTCTTAATGGAAACATGAAATTCAGTTCTCTCACAGCTATGGAAGAAGAGCATTAGGAAGTAATATGCGACTCTGCTGCTTCTTTGCTGAGCGTTTCTCTGGGAAGAGTTCCCCTATTTCTGACCTCACAGTGCCAAGATTTTAGAGACAAGAGACCTCTCACTTAATTCCTTAGAGAGCCTCCCTTATCTAATCTGTTCTTGGGCAAACTAAAGACCACAATTTCTACAAAGTATAAAACCAGAGTGGGTCAGATCCTGGCTCCCAGCCAACCCAGGTTTGTTTCTCAGTTTGTGCTGTACATGATCCAAGCTGCACTGGAGAATGTCAGGCTAGAGTAAGGGACATGTGCTTGGCATGCCGTGTGCATTCTGTAAACTGTGACATTCAAATAGAGTCACGTTTGAGCCTTCACACTTGGGCATCAGTCAGCCTGAATTTTAGGAGGAGGGTATGGAATAAAGGTATTTAGTATTTATTCCACTTTGCCATTACAGAGTCTGGATGCTTAGAACTGCAGCCTCACATAAATTAAACATAAATCCAATTTTCCTTGTTATCCACAAGCCCTTGCCTTCCCTTCCCTGCATACATTCACAAAGGCCAGCTCTATACCTATCCACATGGATTAGGAGACCTGAGAAATATAAAGTAATGTAATGAAGTAAGGTCTACAATTTTATCCCAATGATTAAAAGTCTGGCGTTTTAAAAGGTTACAATGATATTTGCTGTGAAGAACGTGCAGCACTGCATTATGAAAATTAAGACCCAGGGGACCATTTGGTAGTTTCTGGGATTACTCACAATAAAGCCTTTGTTCTACTCTGCATTGTTTTAAAGACACAGCTTTGAAACTATAACCATAATCATTTCTTTTAAATGTGTCCATTTTAAATTTTAAGAAAATGATTCACCTTTTTTTTTCCATGATGAATTATTTAGTGTGTGTGCTTAGTCCCTCAGTACTGTTAAATCTTTCAGATTTTGACAACTTTTTAAGACCACATTAACAATCAACCGCTAACAGTTCCATAGCATTGAACTCAGAATATAAATATTAAGTGCATTCCTATTGCTTTAAGGTTTTACTTAAAGTATGTCTTTTGGCCAAGTGAAAAACTATTTGAATTTCCTTATGAATTCAAAGTGGGAGAAGTCTTCTAACCTTCACACAGCTCTGCAATTCAAGCCAGTTCTATTTGTCACAAAGTAGCATTTGCCTTTTTTTTATACTGTGTCTTTATAAAATTTTTTATGTTGTGTCTTATCACTTATCAAAAATCTTCAGAAAACAAATGAGATAGCAGTCAACAGTTTGCACAATAAATGCTAAAAGATTTAGTAAATCTGCTAAATCACTAGAGGAAGATGCATTAGAATGATGCTGTTTCAGTTTGAAATAAACATGAAATTTTATCAGTCTGAATGGGCTAGGTGGGTTGCAATAACAACCAGTCCCCACATTTCATGTCACAAGAATAGCAAAGGTCACTTTCTTCCCCATGCTCCATGGCTGTTGTTATCCACCTTAGATTCTGTTTATCTTGCAGAGGTGGGAAGTTGCTCTTGAAGATTTAGATCCAAATTAAATATGCAGCCTAGAAATGACACAAGGCCTTCCCAGTCCCAACTCATTGGTGAGAAATGGATTTGTGACTCATTTACAAGATGTCAGAGAATGAATAATCAAAACAGCCTGCTACTGGTACAAAAACAGATTGATAGACCAATGGGACAGAACAGATACACCAGAAATCAATCCGAGCATCTACAACTACCTGTCTTTAACAAAGGAGCTAAAACCAATCCCTGGAGCAAGGACAGTCTCTTCAACAAATGGTGCTGGAAAAACAGGATCACCACATGCAGAAGCATGAAGCAGGACTTCTACTTTACACCTTTAACTAAAATCCACTCAAAATGGACTAAAGACGTAAATATATGACCCAATACCATCAAATTATTATAGAACATTGGGGAAACCCTATAAGATAATGGCATAGTTCTTAGAAAAGACCCCAGAGGCACAGGCAATCAAAGTCAAAATCGACAAATGGGATTACAAATTGAGAAGCTTCTACACTGCAAAATAAATCTTCAGCAAAGTGAAGAGGCAACTGACAGAATGGGAGAGATATTTGCAAGCTATATAACTGATAAAGGATTAATAGCCAAAATATAAATGCCCATCAAATGAAGACTGGATAAAGAAATTATGGGATATGCACACCATGGAATACTACACATCTGTAAGAAGGAAAGAAGGAAAGAAGGAAAGAAGGAAGGAAGGAAGGAAGGAAGGAAGGAAGGAAGGAAGGAAGGAAGGAAAGAGAGAGAGATAGAGAAGAAGGAAGGAAGGAAGGAAGGAAGGAAGGAAGGAAGGAAGGAAGGAAGGAAGGTTGGAAGGAAGGAGAGAAGGAAGGAAGGAAGGAATCTGGTCATTTGCAACAAAATGAATGAAATTGCAAAACATCATACTTAGTGAAATGAGCCAGTCCCAAAGGGACAAATACTAAATTTTCTCCCTGACCTATGATAACTAATAGAGCAACTAAAAGGCAATCTTTAGAAGTGAAATTGACACTTTGAGAAGCAATGACTTTGAACAGCCCTTGTCTTGACTGTTGAGGAACAGTTTTTTTTTTAATTTTTGCTTTTCTTTTCTTTTATCTTATTTTACTTATCTATGTCCTTTCATACTAATCATTGAACTCTTTGCTTAGCATAGAGTTAACCATATGTGTATAAGATTAATTGAAGATAGACCTTAGTTAAAAATAAGAGTGAAAATAAGAGAGGGAAGGGGAAGGTGGGTGGAAGTGTGAGTGGGAGGGCTAGCATGATGGGAAGAAACACCATGAACCTAGAGTTGTAATTGTGAACCATTGGATGGAAGACCTTTCTCTGTCCCTCTCACTGTAACTCTCTCAAATAAATAAATAAAATCTTTTAAAAAACAATCCTTGGGTGATCACTGATGTCATACATAAGAGTGTTAACTGTGAAATAAACAAGAGTCACTGTGTACTAACTTCCCATGCAGGATCTCTGTCCTCCAAGAGTTGTACTATGAGACTTAATAGTAAAACTTGTTCTCAAAGAATTACTTTATTTTAGTGTATTAAGTGGAGGATATTCCTACATCTCCTAAGTTACAGTTATTTCTAAGATCTCCCAAAAGATATATCATTCTTGGGTTCTTCTTTAAAGATAATTAGGTTTATAAAAAATTAGCAAAGTTACCTTCAAGATGCAATGACCTTGAACAGCCTGTGTCTGTACTGTTGAGGAATAGTTTTGTTTGTTTTATCTGTTTTTTTATTTCTCTTTTTCTTTCTCATACAAAGTGTGAACTCTTTACCTAAAGTAGAGTTAATGTTCTGTATAAAATTAAATGAAAATAGATCTTAGTTAAAAACAAGACTAGGAACAAGAGAGGAAAGAGGAAGAGAAGTGGGAGAGTGGTTGGGAGGGTGGGTACAGTGGAAAGAATTACTATGTTCCTAATGTATTTATGAAATGCATGCAAACAATTTTTTTTAAATTACCCCTCAGCTTGGATCCCATCATTCTGTATTCTACTTTATGACAGAGATTTGATTGCCATGCTTTCCCTTTACCCAATAACTCCATGTTAATTTCATTGTTGGTGGTTTCTAGAAGGGACTGGAAGACTGGAAGAAGAACCCAACATGTAACGCATGATTTTGCATTCCAATCCACTCCAGTAGTTACTCTGTAGGACGTCAGTGGCAGTTGCTCCAGTAAAAGAAGCTGATTTCAGTTTGTAATTTTTCAACACTCCCTAAAGAGCCTCACTTGCCTCTTTGGAGTCACCGGTGCCTGTTTCCTGGAATCTACTCTGACCTTCACATTCCTCTCCAAAGAGTTCTGCATTCAAATACACCAGTCAGAGGGCTGAATCCCTGATCCACATAATTCCAACTTTCCCTTCCATTTCCAAACCCTGGAGGTGATATCTGCTTCCTTTCAATATCCCATACTTTATGCTTTAGTATGCTTTTTGTCTTTTCACTTCCCTTATACCTAATTAACAATGTATAAATTATCTCCTGCCTAGACACTAACAAGTTTAGTCTATACTTCTGGACAAAGGGACATATCCACTCAAAAGACAAAGTATTTGCTCCTAATTCATCCTATACAAAAATGCAAGTCAGGGCCAATATCTGTAATAATTTAATCTATTTAGAAACTAGAAAGAATGTAAGACACCAAGTAATTGAGTTTCTGGGAATGAGCAGAAATTTCTAAGAGAAGGAGTATATTCATGATTGTATCTTGATTTCTTCCTTTCTTTTACCTTTGGTTCAACCCTCTGAGAGTCCTACACTTACAGTTTTAGGCTCCCTCTGAAAAAGATATTGGAAAAAATTCTGTTTGTGATTATCTGATTGTCTCAGAACCAGATGCCAATAGAGTATTAAACATGAAAAAAACAATTACTTGGAGTAATTTCTATGAGAAAAAAGTGAGGATGTCACAAGACATGGCTGGAGAGCTCTCAGACCAGGATGCAGCTCTGAACTCAAGGGCAAGAGAAGGGCAACAAAATGAGAAAAGATGGAAAGAAAGGAGGGTTTGGCATTTTAAAATACAGAGCAACAAGGAAATTTTGGCAACATCTTCAGGTCAAAGTCACCCACCAGAGAGGTTCCCATCATCCAGGAATGGTCGTGCTTTAGCACTCATCATCTTCAGTCATTAACCAAGTGCAGCCTGTGGTATGTGGCAATGAGTTCACAGGGAAGTGACTGGAGCCATTGGTCATGTGCTCTCTGCAGCTGACAGTCCCAGCAGCACACCCTCATGACCTTGGCATCTCTCTTGGGACTGAGCAGGCTCCTCAGAATGTTTTTTTTTTTTTTTTCCAACAAATAAATGTGAGAAGTTCAAGACTGCTTAATATTGAAACAATAAGAGTTAAACAAAGGTCTTATTTTCTTTGCAAAGATAATTTTCTCAAAAGGTTAATCTTATTTATTTTATTCTAATCAACAGCATGCACCAATAGTCACACCCACAGTCCTTCCTGGAACCATAAGGCTCCTTCTCTGGATATAATCGGAGGCACCTGAAGCCTACCAAATTTCCACGAGAGGGTATGCATTCTAGTGTCTTTCCCCCAAGTCATTTCTGCCAACTACATGGATTAATAGAGTGGCACCTAAGACATTCAAGGAATGAACAGTAGATTGAAAAGCTGTACCCTATATGTGAGTATTGCTTCCAGTCAGAGATTTAATCTTATTTTGTTGCTCAATGAATTTCTCTTGTCTTTTACTGTTTGGAATTAAAAAGCAGTTACTTCTCCCAACATATAAGAAGCTTAATAGCTAGCTGCATTCTCAATTTTCTTAATTTCTGATAGCAAACCAGCCAGTTCTGTTGTCTTGCTTTTAGTGCCTTCTCAAACGGAATGACAAACACAACTAATAACATTTTGTGTTCTAAATTCTTCCACTAAAGCTACTTGTTCATCAGGTACAGGATGCGATTTCCAAGTTTGTTCAGGCAACAGTTCCACCAAATAATTTACCACTACATAACAAGATTAATTTTCTTTTTCTAAATGATCATGCATTAAAAATTAAATACTAGTTCTGGAAGGACACATGCCATTGGACAGAACTACTTACATAGCCCCCAGAAAACAAGGACATAGAAAGATCATTCCTGATACAAACACGGAGAAAGAAAGAATGGGGATAAGTCAGCAGGCCCAAGGACTTCCATAAAGATGTTATTTTAAAAAAAGAGATACGTCAGTTATCAGGTGTACTAAATCTTGCTCATTTCACCCACTCATGTTCCTTTTTGCCATGAATATACATGAATGTGACTGCCTGAGCATAATTAAACCAGATTTACAGAATGCCACAAGATCACTACAAGTAATCAGGAGACACTACCAAGGGAAGCATGGGGTGTATGACCTGCCTGTTCATCACCCTCCCCCATATCCTTTGCAAGCACTGATTCATTTACTCTCTCCATAGATGTAGCTCCTCCAGAATGTCCTAAGGTTGGGATCATATAGTATATAGCCTTTTCAGATTAGCTTCTCTCACCTTCTGATATGTATATGTTTACTCTGAATTTCCATGGGTTGTAATCTCATTTCTTTTCAGAAGAGAAAAAAACTCCACTGTTTCCATTTCACCATTCATTTATATTTTGCATTCTTGATATAAGCAGGAATATCCGATACAATAATTCCATTTTAACAATTTAAACCATATTTTGACAGCATATTACTATAAGCACTAGAAGTACAACAATAATATTGTAGTGGAAAAGGCAAGTGAAAAACCAAAAGAAAATGCAAGATGTTTAGTACATTAATTTGATGATCATAGTAATTTATTACAATGATAAGTGATATAATGAAATATAAATCAATGTGAAAGTAAAGAAATAGAATAGGATTCTGTTTTAGAAAAAAAGTAATACACGGAGTTTCAAATGACAAACTTAGTCTTTTTTTTTCCTCAAATTTATCTAGTGTACCCTTGCATATTATGCTACTTTAGCAAGTAGAGTTGCTCCTCACATTCCATGAATTTCACATCCATGGGTTCAATCAACTATGAATTGAACACATAAGGAAAAAAGTATTCATCTCTGCTGAATATATATGAGCCTTTTTCTGGCTATTATTCCACATAACAACTATTTACTTAGCATTTGCCTTGTATTAATAACTACAAGTTATCTAGAGATGATTTAAAGTATGTAAAATGATATTCATAGATTATATTCAAATACCATGCCATTTTATATAATTCCTCTGTTTTGTCTTGTTTAATAATACCTTATCTAAATGTATATGCATGCATGTATGTATGTATGTACGTGTGTGTGCGTGTGTATGAACACACACATGTTTTGTTATTGGATTCTAAGCTAATTCCTAAGTATGACTTTACTCATTTTGTCATTGATTTTATCCAGCTCTAGTTATAAAACTACTAAGTTTTATTTAAATAAACATACTTCCCAAGTGAAATTATATTATTAGTCATTTTTATGTTTACCTACTCTCTTATTGTCTGTATTTTTGTTTTAATTGCTACTGATATGTTCTATGGATATTGAGTGAGTGGATCAGACTCTGGATACCACCAAAATCAGAGAGAAGCTTTGCTTGAACATCTAATTTGTTATTTTCTGTTTCCTTTAAATCAAATGCTATAAACTGTAAATTTAGAATGCCTTTTTATAAGACAAAGAATGCCCTGATCTTCTGCATTTTTTTTTTTTTTTTGACAGGCAGAGTGGACAGTGAGAGAGAGAGAGACAGAGAGAAAGGTCTTCCTTTTGCTGTTGGTTCACTCTCCAATGGCCGCCGCAGCCAGTGTGCTGCAGCCGGCGCACCGTGCTGATCCGATGGCAGGAGCCAGGAGCCAGTTGCTTTTCCTGGTCTCCCATGGGGTGCAGGGCCCAAGCACCTGGGCCATCCTCCACTGCACTCCCTGGCCACAGCAGAGAGCTGGCCTGGAAGAGGGGCAACCGGGACAGAATCCGGCGCCCCAACCGGGACTAGAACCCGGTGTGCCGGCGCCGCTAGGCAGAGGATTAGCCTAGTGAGCCGCGGCGCCGGCTCGCGCTTTTTAAGATTGATTTATTTATTTGAGAGGCAGAATCACAGAGGGAGAAACAGAGAGATGTTCCATTCTGTGGTTCAACACCCCAAATGGCAACAATGGGTGGAGCTGAGCTGATCAGAAGCCAGGAGCCAGGAGCTTCTTCCCAGTCTCCCACATAGGCACAGGGGCCCAAGCACTTGGGCCATCCTCCAATGCTTTCTCAGGCAATCAGTTGGAAGCCTGATCAGAAGTGGAGTTTCCAGGACACAAAACGGAACCCACATGGATTCGAGCACTGCAGGCAGAGGCTCAACCCACTATGCCACATGGCTGGCCACTCTTCTGCTTCTGGTGGGGAGCTCTGATTCCCATTTTCTTTTTTTTTTATTTTTTTTATTTTTATTTTTTTATTTTTTTTATTTTTTGACAGGCAGAGTGGACAGTGAGAGAGAGAGACAGAGAGAAAGGTCTTCCTTTGCTGTTGGTTCACCCTCCAATGGCCGCCGCGGCCGGTGCGCTGCGGCCAGCACACCGCGCTGATCCGATGGCAGGAGCCAGGAGCCAGGTGCTTTTCCTGGTCTCCCATGGGGTGCAGGGCCCAAGCACCTGGGCCATCCTCCACTGCACTCCCTGGCCACAGCAGAGAGCTGGCCTGGAAGAGGGGCAACCGGGACAGAATCCGGCACCCCAACCGGGACTAGAACCCGGTGTGCCGGCGCCGCTAGGCGGAGGATTAGCCTAGTGAGCCGCGACACCGGCCTTGATTCCCATTTTCCATCCAGGGTCACACTGACACAGTTGCTCATCGGCTACTGTAATTCTAATCCCTGTAGACTCAGAGCATCAGTGTTACACACTGTTTTCCATTTGTCTTTTTTATTTCTGTTAAAAAATGATTTCCTAATTAATTTCAATGTTTTATACGTGTCTTTAATGTTTTCTTTTAAACTTTAGCAAACATCATTATGTATATGCAGCAGGAAGTTTTCCAGATTTTGGACAGCATGGCTTGAGTGCAGTAGCACATCTCCACTGAATGCAGAAGCATACTCTCAGCAAGTCACCTGCAGCTCAGGACATTCCTGGTGGTGTTGCTTCCTTTCTTTTTTATTGTTTTGTATGTATTTTCAGACTTTTCTTCAATAACCATATGCATCATTTGACATGAGAAAATAAGTGATGAATTTAAAATCTTAACAAAAGATAAAAGTAGTTAGTAATTGTTTACTTCATACACTCCTATTCTGATAAATATTCATTAGACTATTTCTGTGTAAAGGGAAAGAAGAAATTTCAAGTAGATTAGGACATCAAACCAGCAGGTGGAAAAGAATAAAAAGATAGACAAGCCAACTACATTTTCTCATTTCATTAAGTTGAAATTTTTCCATGTGATTAGCAATTGTTGCTCCTGAGCATAGCACAAGTGAACAGTCATTTTCCAAATCACAAAGGTAATTTTAGACAACATTGGATGATTTGTTTGTAAATTTCCCAAGATGAGCATGGAGTTTTAAAAACCTCTACTTCTTTGACACCAATGTACAAGCTGGCCTTAATTGGTCATCAAAATGTCAACCAGACATAATCATATAAGGGGACACAGCAAGAAAAGGAAGAAGAAATAGTCTTTGCCTCAGACATTTAAAGAAATATATACTTTTGGAGAATACTTCTGAAATGTCACAGGAGAAGTTTGGTGTGGCTTATAGATCGTGAAACATATATTGACAAAAGATGACAACAATAGGGGAATCTGAGTGTGGGGTATATGTGAACTCATTGTACAACTTCAAAATTATTGTTTGTATGAATTTAAATCATTCTGAAATAAAATGTTTAAAAAATCTATCAATGAGACAGTGTTTGAAACAGAAAAAAATCTTGAAAATGTATTTCACCTCAAATAATGATCTATCCTTAACACTACAAAATAAATTTTAGTTATTCATGTTTAAATATCAATGGTGTCTTAGTCTGCTTTGTGCTGCTATCATAAAGGCCACAGACTGTGTAACTTGTAAAGAACAGAAACTTATTTCTCCCATTTCAAGATCAAGATGCTGGCAGGTTCACTGCCTGATGACTTTTGACTGATGGCTGCTTTCTGCTTTCCATGGGATGCTTGGAGCATCATGTCCTCTAGAGAAGAGGAACAATGTCTCCTCAAATTGGAGATTACTGAAGCATGCAAAGGAGAGGACCCCCTCCCACAAGTCCTTTGATGAGGACACCTAACCATGTGGGGGAAGGTCTTAGAATTCAATCACCTTCCAAAAACCACACCTGCCAATACTGTTGCACTGGGAATTAAATTTCACCATAAATTTTAGAGAAAATATAATCATTCAAGATACAACAAACTGTGTATTTAAATATTTAAACTGCTGTTCTTAGTGATTGCGAATAGTTGAAATCTACATGGGGATAAAAAGGGAAGGATTATATGTAGTACAAATAACTAATCCCAAACTGGAAAAGACATTGGTATGGAAACTTCTGAGCTAATGTCTTCGTATCAATCATCTATTGATATTCTAATAATAGGTTATGCCCTAATTTTATTGTCCGACAGCTATAGACACCAATGACCTTCATGCTGGCAAGCCCAGTAACCAGTCTTGCATCCTTACATTTTTGGTCCTGTCAAAGCAAAAATTGTACCAAGAAACATTAAATGGACATGATGACCATAATCAAGAATATTGCATTAAAGGAAAAAGGCCCAAACTGAAGTTTGAACTCAACACTGATGAAAACAACTAAGGTAGATGTATTCTTATTGCTGGGGGAAGCCAATGGGTAAGTATGGAAGGACACTCAGATTATGGTTGAGCAAGGGATGGGTGGAGCCCATTGAGTGATTGCTGACTTTGCACTTTTCCCCTCTGTGATTAGACAAGCTGCTTTTGTTACTGGCACCCACCAAAGTTAGGCTCATTACTCCCACAGAAACTGAAGGATAAGGCCTCTGTCATTCAATGATTACATATCAAAGGGGAGGGCCAAGGGTCCTCCTTGAAGGCAGTTTTAGGTTATAAAAATGGAGAGGGATTTTTAAAATTTGCAAGTTTTCCAAAGTAAATGCTCCAAAATGAAAAACTCCAGAATCAGCCCTAAAGGCACTCGGATCTGGCTGAAAAGCCCATGAGAGTATTTCAGGCATGGAAAGCCAAGACACTCTGGCAAAAAGATCTCTGTGAGTGAGATCCCAGTGGAAAGAACAGGTCTTCAAAGAGGGAGGTGCCTTTCTCTGAAGGGAGGAGAGAACCTCCACTTTGACTATGACCGTGTCTAAACAAGATAAGAGTCGGAGAACTCAAGGGGCTTCCATAGCCTTGGAAACTCATGACTGGTGCATAGGGAGATTACTGATGCCATAAACAGGAGTGTCAATTTGTAAAGTCAACAACAGGAGTCACTGTGCACTTACTCCTCATGTAGGATCTCTGTCCTTAATGTGCTGTACATTGAGGCTTAATGCTATAACGAGTACTCAAACAGTATATTTCACTTTGTGTTTCTATGGGGGTGCAAACTATTGAAATCTTTACTTAATGTACACTAAACTGATCTTCTGTAAAAAAAAAAAAAAGAAAAAAGAAATTATCAATTCCCAACTTGACTCTCACTGGGATTAAACATGACAATAGGTCTGATCTGATTTCATCATCATTTAAAAAAAATCATCTATTATTTTTCACTTTATGTTTCTGTGTGGGAGCAAACTGTTGAAATCCTTACTTAAGGTATACTAAGCTGATCTTCTGTATATTAAGATAATCGAAAATGAATCTTGATGTGAATGGAAGGGGAGAGGGAGTGGGAAACGGGAGGGTTGTGGGTGGGAGGGACGGTATAGGGGGGGAAGCCATTGTAACCCATGAGTCGTATTTTGGAAATTTATATTCATTAAATAAAAGATAAAAAAAAAAAAAAAACAAAAAAAAACACCTCCCTGGAGTTAGGAGACTGGGTGACCTAAACTTTGGTCAAGGTACAAGGACTAAGGCCTGCTTGGTCCGTCTTGGCAGCATTTGATGCAATTGAGCATTCTCTCCCTGAAATCACCTCACGTGGCTCCAGGGTCATCGCCCGTGGCCTGTTTTCCCTCCACCACATGGGAGGCTGATTCTGCATCACTTTGCTGTCCTGTGAACTCTCTGGGTGTGTTAGTTTGCTAGGATTTTCAGGACAAAATACACAGATAGGTGGCTCAAATGATGGAAAGTTCTCCCTCACGTTACAGGAGACAGAAAGACCAAGAATTCAGCAGGTGTGGTTTCTCGGGAGGCCTCTCCCTGGCCTGCAGTTTTCTGCCTTCTTGCTCCTCACATGGACTTTCCTCTGTTAGTGTCTTCCTCCTGGATCTTTCTCTTATTATGAAAATAATAATTCCTAGGTAGAAGTGGTATTTTTGAAAAGTAACGGTACTCAGACTCACATCCTCAGCTTTAAATTTTTCCTCAGATACACAATCCTGTAGGTAATTCCTATGTGACATATTCGTTCAGTACTTAATAGGGATCTGTATGTAGCAGTACACATGAATAGTGATCACAAGTACAGACCTAGTATGAAGACAAATTGAATATTCAGGAAATAAAGCCACTACTGCATGCAATCATTCTGCTCTATTTCTTTTATCTGAAGCCTCTTTTTTGAAGATATTTCAAATAACAATTAAGCACTCAATATTTTTAAATAAAATTATATATGAAATAAGAGCTTGGTTACAGGGTCCTTCTCATAATAAGGAAAGGCCAAAAATACAAATGGCATATCCAAGAGGAGAGAACTGATTTTTCAGGGCGTATATCCACTTTGTGCCTGGGTTAGTCCCGTGCCTGAGCACCATAATACTTGATGATGTATGACTTCCAGCAAGGGTTTCTGACCCTGCATTACATGATCACAGTGCTTTTTCTGTGAGATTTTGTCGATGAACTTTGAAGTTTGCCCTATAGTAAAATGTTTTTCCACTTCCATTACATTCATAGGGCTTTTTCCTCTGTGTGAGTTCTCTGAAGACATAAGAGTTGACTTATGGTAGATTGTTTTTCTACTTTCACATGGTTTTTCATCTGCGAACTATTTGGCATGTGGTGAAAACTGACTTTTGGCAAAAAGTTTTTCACATTCAATATATTTATAGGGCTTTCCCTTTGTATGAGTTTACTAATGTATAGGGGTACAGGGTTTTCATGGAGTTTTTCACTTGATTAAATTCAAAGATTTTGTTTTTCACACGAGTTCTCTGATGTAAAATTATGTCTAATGCCAGTAGAAAGATTTTCCACATTTTTTAAATTCATAAGGTTTTTCCCATATGTGAGTTCTCTGATACTTTCTGGCAATAGGTGTTTCCACATTTATTGCATTCATCAGGTTTGTCACATTGTGAATTCTGTGACATGTAAGCTATGACTTCTGGCAAATTGCTTTTCCACATTAATTACATTCATAGGGTTTCTCTCCTGTGTGAATTCTCTGACACCTAGTAAGGATTGACTTGTGGCTAAAGGTGGACCCTCCTATTATAAATATCACATACAGAATTCAGGCTTTAAAGAATGGCAGACACTCTATTCCAGTCTCCCATGAAGGCTATCTTACTCAGTTACCATTTTTTCCCCACCCATGGTCACACTTTTTAGAGTTCTTACTTCAGCAATAAATTCACATTCAGGGACTATTAATTGATAAGAAACTGTGTGAAGTTATTAACAAATTCCAAGATGTCTGCTTATAATTGTGGAATTACAGAGATAAAGATATTAAAAAATGAAATTTTGTGGAAAATGCCTTAAAAGTCATAAAGCTGATAAAATGCAGGCTACCACTAGGATCAGCCCACTGCACTGGAATTCTTGATATTGACCTATTCCAAGGTAGGCTCTAAGTTCTTGGGTTTCACTCTGGTCAGTTTGGTGCTCTTGTGGCTCACTCATTCATTAAAGGAAATCTGACATTTCACCAAGGCACTTAGCTGAGATGAATGTGTGAATGTGTTATGAATTTCTCTCAAATACCCATCTTCTGAGAACGCGTTGAGAACACTAATGGTATAAGCTAGCAAAAGTTAATTCCAACATTCATGTATACAAAAGGTGGGATAGCATTTGATATTAGCTGTCTAGAGTGGTGATGGCTTCTTCCCCACCCCCCACCCCTTTTTTTTGAAACAAGAAATAACTAACTCTTCAGTGTGGAGGAAATAAGTAGGGATCTACAACAATTATCAGTGGCAACTCCTTGAACATAGAGAACCTTACAGTTTCTTCTCATTTTGTGTCTTTCACTATGTCCTTCCTACATACTATGTATGTCTGGTGTATTATAAATATTGTTCTTAATTCCTATCTCCCTCCCACTGATCCATCTTCCACAAAATCATTAGAACATTCTTCCCTTATACAACATGCAACAGATGTTAATTGAGAGCCTATTGCGTGACAGATTTTGAGGTATTCAGAAAACATCAGCCTATAAAGGAAAGTAGTAAAATACCTAAATTCATTCAGCTAAAAGGTTGCTGGTGTAAGAACACATAAACCACTATAAATAGCTTTGATCAAATCACTCCTCTCTCTAAAATATTGCCAGTCCTTGTTACCAGTCTCATGAAAATCAAACTCTAAAATATGAAATATATTGATTTCATCGATATGAAAATTTTCTATTTTCATAAACTTTTATTTAGTAAATATAAATTTCCAAAGTACAGTTTATGGATTACAATGGCTTTCCACTCCATAACTTCCCTCCCACCTGCAACCCTCCCATCTCCTCCTCCCTCTCCCATTCCATTTACATCAACATTCATTTTCAATTATCTATATATACAGAAGATCAATTTAGTATATATTAAGTAAATATTTCATCAGTTTGCACCTACAAAGAACACAAGGTGTAAAATACTGTTTCAGTACTAGTTATAGTATTAATTCACATTGAACAACACATTAAGGACAGAGACCCCACATGAGGAGTAAGTACACAGTGATTCCTGTTGTTGACTTAACACTTTGACACTCTTGTTTATGGCGTCAATAATCTCCCTAGGCACTAGTCATGAGTTGCCAAAGCTATGGAAGCCTTTTGAGTTCACTGACTTCAATTTTATTTAGACAAGGTCATAATCAAAGTGGAAGTTCTCTCCTCCCTTCAGAGAAAGGTACCTCATTCTTTGATGGCCCGTTCTTTCTACTGGGATCTCACTCGCAGAGATCTTTCATTTAGGTCCTCTTTTTTTTGCCAGAGTGTCTTGGCTTTCCATGCCTAAAATACTCTCATGGGCTCTTCAGCCAGATCCAAATGACTTAAGGGCTGATTCTGAGGCCAAAGTGCTATTTAGGACATCTGCCATTCTATGAGTCTGCTGTGTATCCCCCTTCCCATGTTGGATCATTCTCTCCCTTTTTTATTCTATCAGTTACTATTAGCAGACACTAGTCTAGTTTGTGTCATCCCTTTGACTCTTAGACCTATCAGTATGATCAATTGTGAACTGAAATTGATCACTTGGACTAGTGAGATGGCATTGGTACATGCCACCTTGATGGGAGATGGGATTGAATTGGAATCCCCTGGCACATTTCTAACTCCATCATTTGGGGCAAGTCCGATTGAGCATGTCCCAAATTGTACATCTCCTCCCTCTCTTATTCCCACTGTTATATTTAACAGGGATCACTTTTCAGTTAAATTTCAACACCTAAGAATAATTGTGTGTTAATTACAGAGTTCAACCAATAGTATTAACTAGAACAAAAAATAATAAAAGGGATAAAGTATTAAGTTGTTCATCAACAGTCAGGACAAGTGCTGATCAAGTCACTGTTTCTCATGGTGTCCATTTCACTTGAACAGGTTTCCTTTTTTGTACTTGATTAGTTGTCACCGATCAGAGAGAACATATGATATTTGTCCCTTTGGGACTGGCTTATTTCACTCAGCATGACGTTTTCCAGATTCCTCCATTTTGTTGCAAATGACCAGATTTCATTGTCTTTTTTTTTTTTACTGTTGTATAGTATTTTACTGCTATATGTGTATAGAGTACATATCCCATAATTTCTTTCTCCAGTCTACTGTTGATGGGCATTTAGGTTGATTCTAGGTCTTAGCTATTGTGAATTGAGCTACAATAAACATAAAGGTGCAGACAGCTTTTTTGTTTGCCAATTTCATTTCCTTTGGGTAAATTCCAATGAGTAGAATGGCTGGGTTGAATGGTAGGGTTATATTCAGGTTTCTGAGGAATCTCCAGACTGATTTCCACAGTGGCTTTACCAGTTTGCATTCCCACCAACAGTGGGTTAGTGTCCCTTTTCCCCCACATCCTCGCCAGCATCTGTTGTTGGTAGATTTCTGAATGTGAGCTATTCTAACCTGGGTGAGGTGAAACTTCATTGTGGTTTTGATTTGCATTTCCCTGATTGCTAGTGATCTTGAACATTTTTTTTTATGTGTCTGTTGGCCATTTGGATTTCCTCTTTTGAAAAATGAGGTCCTTGGAAAAAGGAAACCTCCTGAAGTGAAATGGACACTATAAGAAATGGTGACTTGATCAGCATAGCCCTGACTGCTAATGGACAACTTAATACATTATCCCTCTTAGTAGTTTTTTTTGTCTGTTCTACTTAATATGACTGGTTTAATTCTGTAATTATCACACAGTTATTCTTAAGTGTTGAAAATTAACTGAAATGTGATCCCTGTTAAACATAAGAGTGGGAATAAGAGAGGGAAGAGATGTATAATTTGGGGCATGCTCGGGCTGACTTGCCCCAATTGGTAGAGTTGGAAACATACCAGGGGATTCCAGTTCAATCCCATCAAGGTGGCATGTGCCAATGCCATCTCACTATTCCAAGTGATCAATTTCAGTTCACAAATGATCATAATGAAAGGATTAAGAGTCAAAGGGAGCACATAAACAAGTCTAGTACCTGCTAACACTAACCGATAGAATAAATAAAGGGGAGAGTGATCCAACATGGGAAGTGAGATACTCAGGAGACTCATAGAATGGCGGATGTCCTAAATAGCACTCTGGCCTCAGAATCAGCCCTAAAGGCACTCGGATCTGGCTGAAAAGCCCATGAGAGTATTTCAGGCATGGAAAGCCAAGACACTCTGGCAAAAAGATCTCTGTGAGTGAGATCCCAGTGGAAAGAACAGGTCTTCAAAGAGGGAGGTGCCTTTCTCTGAAGGGAAGAGAGAACCTCCACTTTGACTATGACCGTGTCTAAACAAGATAAGAGTCGGAGAACTCAAGGGGCTTCCATAGCCTTGGAAACTCATGACTGGTGCATAGGGAGATTACTGATGCCATAAACAGGAGTGTCAATTTGTAAAGTCAACAACAGGAGTCACTGTGCGCTTACTGCTCATGTAGGATCTCTGTCCTTAATGTGCTGTACATTGAGGCTTAATGCTATAACGAGTACTCAAACAGTATATTTCACTTTGTGTTTCTATGGGGGTGCAAACTATTGAAATCTTTACTTAATGTACACTAAACTGATCTTCTGTAAAAAAAAGAAAAAAGAAATTATCAATTCCCAACTTGACTCTCACTGGGATTAAACATGACAATAGGTCTGATCTGATTTCATCATCATTTAAAAAAAAATCATCTATTATTTTTCACTTTATGTTTCTGTGTGGGAGCAACCTGTTGAAATCCTTACTTAAGGCATACTAAGCTGATCTTCTGTATATTAAGATAATCGAAAATGAATCTTGATGTGAATGGAAGGGGAGAGGGAGTGGGAAAGGGGAGGGTTGTGGGTGGGAGGGACGGTATAGGGGGCGAAGCCATTGTAACCCATGAGTGGTACTTTGGAAATTTATATTCATTAAATAAAAGATAAAAAAAAAAGAAAAATGAGGTCCTTGGCCCATCTCTTAAGCAGGTTTTTTTTGTTTGTTTGTTTGTTTGTTTTTGTTTTTTGATATTGTGGAGTTTCTTGATCTCTTTGTAGATTCTGGTTATTAACCCTTTATCTATTGCATAGTTTGCAAATTTTTTTTCCCATTCTGTGGGTTGCCTCTTCACTTTCCTGACTGTTTCTTTTGCAGTACAGAAATGTCTCAATTTTTTTGTATCATGCTCCCAGCCAGAATGGAACATAAGCAATTTCCCAAATTTTCCAAACTCCATCAACATTAATATGCCCTCCATTTTGAAATTTTCTTCATATTCTGTCAAGGCTCCTATCAAATGCAACCTTAGAAAGTAATGTCTTATTTATTTAATGATAATTTGTAATCAGGCTCTTGGATAGCTTATATGCCAAATAGATACAGGTTATTTAGGATTTCATGATAATTTAGAATTTACATACAAAATTAAGAACATAATTCTAAATATCCAATTTTTATATCAAACTGACAAGATGAACAACCAATAGTACCTGTTTCAGTTGTCTACTTTCACAGCAGAAAGTTGTGATTTTTAAAAGATCAATTTAGTAAATTTATCTACCTATAATAAAAGCTAAAGAAGAAAATCAAAAACTATTGGTTAATAAACCAAAACCTGAATAATCTTCCAGAAAATAAGTTCAAACAAGCTGGAAAATATAGGAGGAATGCCAAGGTGCCTTGTCTCCTTGCATATTCAGCAAATACATTGTTTTGTCGAAGGGCTATAAATTCTGACATCTCCTACTCCTACTTGACATTTCTGTATGTGTCAAAGGCCAATACAGCTAATCCACTCTTTCCAGTCACCCAGCTGGAGCTTTTCCATTAATTCCTAAAACATTACACGGTTGTTACAAGTTAACTTTTATATAACTTTAGTATTAAATATAGGTATAGACACCATATCTTGCTTGGGTCTCACAATTTTATCCATTTTGTAGAAGACAAAACTAATATTAAAGATGACTTGGGCAAGGTCAAATGTATACTGGTGAAGAATTACAAATCATTATATCTACCACATTAATATTTCAATCTATATTTCTCAGCCTGTCTTTCTCCCCTCTATCCTCTCTCCCTCTCTTACTATATACACAGATAAACAAAGTGATAAATATTAAAGATATAGATACACTGTTGTGTTAAAAGTGAGTGTGTTTGTAACTTAAAATGGATAAATAAAACTTTGAAGACAAAGAAAATGCAGTAATGTTAGTACTAATCAGACAAGTTCCATGAAAAAATTATTTTATGATGCCATATCAATATCACCTGTTGTATATAATTTCTACATTTATACTTATTAAGATGGCATTTGTTATATAAAGTATACAACATTCTTTGTGAATAAATAACTTCAACAACCTCTTAAATCCTATGGTTTTTATTTAGTCATATATCCTATGTAAAATTCTTTAATAAGTTTTTGGGCATCAAAACCAAACTATGTAGTTTTCTCTCTTGTGAAAAAGATGACACATAACTACGTTACCGTTACCGTGCATGAGGCTATCAGTGTGCAATTATCTCTACAAAGTTTCTCAATGTTTGAATCATGATTCAATGTTTCCCAAGTTAGTCCACTCAACTTTACACGTTTGACCTTCCTCTCCACCCTGATATATTTATTTTCCGATAGTTATCTTCAAAGGTTTCAGCATGGGAAAAGAATTTTGAAGTTTGCATTCTGGAACTTTGGTTGAATAATAAAGTTAAATCAGAGCATATTTCCCTCTCCTATTGGTTTCATTATGATTCGATAGCCCTGGGTTCCTAGAAACTAGTAACAATGTGCTAGAGACTAATAGCTACTAGTGTTGCAAAGCATTGCATCTCCACCTTCCAGGCCCATGGACATATTTCTATTTCTGGGCTGTTTGCTGTTGGACAGAGATACACAACAAATTCTGGCCAATAGCTTGGAAGAGAAAAAAAATTTACATAGCTTTTGGATCAGGCATGTTCTCCGCAATGCATGAGTCCAGTCCACAGACTGCCTGTATTGTATCATCTGAAGTATAGATGTTACACCCTGGTCCACAAGTGTGAGTGCGGGTGATATGGGCAGAGCTGCTGGGTGACCCCATGATGGACACATGGAGTGAATGAGAAATCAAATGTGGTTCTTTTAGGTCAGAAATTTGGAAGTTATCTGTTATCCCAGCACAATTTAGCACAGCCTAACTAAAGTAAAGATGCCATAAAGGATGAAAAATAATGGTTTTGTTGACTACATGGCAAAACTTCCACAGCAGAAATGCACAACACATATATTATCTCATTAAAATAATATTCAAGATTCCAAGGTGGCTGAATAGGGATAGGATGTACTGTTTTAGATGAGAGGAAAATAGCATACACAAAGCAGTGGAAGGTCATTCCAAGGGGAGGGTTAGCGAGAAGCTTACAGAGGAAATTCCACAGAAGGAAGATAGATGCCATGGAGCAGCATGAAAGGCATGCTCAGCAATGAGCAGAGAAATCAAACATGAGTACCACATCCAGGAACTGGATGAGACACCAGTTGTAGACAGCAAGGTGAGAGCAGACTGCGGCAGAAAAAAAATCCATGGTCCCAGCTAATTTTGAGTCTGGCTTGAAGGGTTGACAGGGGGCTGAGCACACAATTAGGACTGTGAGATGTCCCCATCTTTTCAACATACCATGGGCTCCAAATCCAGGGCTCAAAGTGCCAAGGCACAGCACCCACAGGCAGCTGGCTCTGTGACGTCTGCATTCTCTTCATGGATGGGACAAGCTAGCAGGGTGGAGCAGTTCCTCTGTATTCTGTGACTGTGGGAGCCTTGTGCACTATGAATGTGAGAACTAGCTGACTGCATGAAAGGGCAAAGGGCATAGCTGGGTCTCTGTGCAATCACTGTGTCTGGCACAGAGGTTCAGAACTCCCTGACTGCCTGGAGTAGGTCACTGCAGCAGAATCCAGACTCACACTAAGGGCTGCACAGATCCTTTGTGTGGTGCATGTGGCAGAATGGTGAGTGTTGCCCCCAATGTGGGCTAACCAAGGATCACCTTGGAAGCAAGGAGGTGAGGGTGTGATTACACAAACAGAGGTGATAATACACTCCACCCTACTAAAAATAGTAAAGATCTACAGCAATCAACCAGGGTGTCACCCTGGACACTCACACACACACACACACACACACACCCGGAGCACAGACCAGAGCTCCCTGGTCATACCCAGAACACATCTCTGGGTATTCAGAGAAAGAGACGAAACCACTAAAGCAGAGGCATAGTTCAAAGATAAAATCCATCAGAGGAAAAAAAAAATCCAACAAGTATTTCCACAAATACCTAAAAAGAAAACAGTAATTCAAGAAACAAGAATAAGGAGACAACATGACTCACCAAAGGAACACAACAATACTTTAATATTAGAATATGAAGACGAGGAGATGGATGAAATGCCTGAAAAGGATCTCAAAAGAATGATCAGAGGATTACTTAGAAGCAATGAGGAGCAAATTCATGGCTTCAAAGAATTCCATAGATGACATGGAGGAAAATTTTGCCATGAGATTGAGATTTTGAAAAGAACTGCAATAGTAGAAATGGAGAATTCAATATGTCAAAAAAAAAATACAGTGGAAAGTCACAATCACAGACTTAGTGAGGCAGAATAAAGAATATTTGAGACAGAAGAAAAGCTTTGGGAAATATCTCAGGCTAAAAAAAAAGAAATTAAAAATTAAAAACAATGTTTGAAATTGATGAGATACAATCAAACAACCCAACATATGGGTCTTGTTCCTGAAGTTGTGGAAAGATACTGGATTAGAAGGCTTTTCAGTGAAATAATTGGAGAAAACTTCCTTAACTTGAAAAAGGAAAACTGTGTCCAAGTACACAAGGCACATATAACTCTTGTAAACATGATCAGAAAAATCTTTGCCACAAAATATTGTAGTCAAACTTCCAACAGTAAAACATAAATAAAAGATACTAAAATGTGCATGAGGGACTACTAGATTACTTTCAGAGGATCTCCAATTAGAGTCACAGCTGATTTCTCATCAGAAACCCCACAGACTAGGAGAGAATGGAGAGACATAGTCCAAGTCTTACAGAAAAAAATAGCTATCAATTCAGAAAACTGTACCCTCCAAAGCTCCCAGTTATGAATGAAAGGGAAATAAAGATCTTCCATAACAAACAGAAATTGAGAGTTTATCACCATTAGTCCAGCCTTTAAAAAGATGCTTAAAGATGTGCTACACAAAGAAACATAGAAAAATAGTCCACTTTGAATATGGCCTTGTCTAAATAAGGTCGGAGTTGATGAACTCAAGAGGCTTCCATAGCCTTGGCAGCTCAGGATGAGTCTCGGGTGATTACTGATGTCATTAATAAGAGTTTCAATTGTTAAATCAACAACGGGAGTCACTGTGCACCTGCTCCCCATGTAGGACCTCTGCCCTTAATGTGTTGTACTATGTGAATTAATGGTAAAACTATTACTCAAACAGTACTTTATACTTTGTGTGTCTTTGTGGGTACAGTCTGTTGAAATCTTTACCCAGTATATACTAAGTTGATCTTCTGTATTTGAAGATAATTGAAAGGCCAGCGCCATGGCTCAATAGGCTAATCCTCCGCCTGCGGCACCGGCACACCGGGTCTTAGTCCCAGTCAGGGCGCTGGATTCTGTCCCAGTTGCTCCTCTTCCTGTCCAGCTCTCTGCTGTGGCCCAGGAGTGCAGTGGAGGATGGCTCAGGTCCTTGGGCCCTGCACCCATATGGAAGACCAGGAAAAGCACCTGGCTCTTGGCTTCTGACCAGCACGGTGCGCCGGCCGCAGCACGCCGGCCACAGCGGCCATTGGAGGGTGAACCAATGGAAAAGGAAGACCTTTCTCTCTGTCTCTCCCTCTCACTTTCCACTCTGCCTGTCAATAAATAAATAAATAAATAATTGAAAATGAATCATGATGAAGAATGGGATGGGAGAGGGAGTGGTAGATGGGATGGTTGCAGGTGGGAGGGAGGTTATGGGGGGAAAAGCTGCTATAATTTAAGAGGTGTACTTTGGAAATTTATACTTATTAAATAAAAGTTGAAAAGAAGGCCGGCGCCGCGGCTCACTAGGCTAATCCTCCGCCTAGCGGCGCCGGCACACCGGGTTCTAGTCCCGGTCGGGGCGCCGGATTCTGTCCCGGTTGCCCCTCTTCCAGGCCAGCCCTCTGCTGTGGCCAGGGAGTGCAGTGGAGGATGGCCCAGGTGCTTGGGCCCTGCACCCCATGGGAGACCAGGAAAAGCACCTGGCTCCTGGCTCCTGCCATCGGATCAGCGCGGTGCGCCGGCCGCAGCGCGCCGGCCGCGGCGGCCATTGGAGGGTGAACCAACGGCAAAGGAAGACCTTTCTCTCTGTCTCTCTCTCTCACTGTCCACTCTGCCTGTCAAAAAAATAAATAAAAAAAAAAAAAAGAAAACAGATAAAAGCAATAAAATAACTTTTAAAAAAAAATAAATAAATAAAAGTTGAAAAGAAAAGAAAAGAAAAATAAATAAATAAATAAATAAAAAGATAGTGATTGTTATGAAAGAACATGAAGGGAAAAAATCTCATAGTAAAAGTACAAAGAACATCTAAATCAAATAACCACAATATTTACAGGAAAATAGCAGGGCCAAGTCATTACTTATAAATAGTAAACTTGAATGCAATGCCCTAAATTCTCTAATTGAAAGATACAGACTGGGGGCTGGCACTGTGGCATAATAGGTAAAGCCACTGCCTGAAGTGTCAGCATCCCATATGGCTACCAGTTTGAGTCCCAGCTGCTCCACTTCCAATCCAAATCTCTGGATCTTTCATCCACTGGTTCACTCCCCAAATGGCCACAATGGCCAGAGCTGGGCCAATCCAAAACCATGAACCAGGAACTTCTTCTGAGTCTCCCACGTGGGTGCAGAGGCCCAAGGACTCGGGCCATCTTCTGCTTTCTCAGACCATAGCAGGGAGATGGATTATCAAGTGTAGCATATGGGACTGAAACTGATGCCCATATGGGATGTCAGCACTGCATGTGGCCAGTTCGAGTTCTGGATGCTCCGATTCTGATCCAGCTCCCTGCTATGACCTGAGGAAGCAGTAGAAGATGGTCCAACTCCTTGGGCCTCTGCACCCATGTGAGAGACCCGGAGGAAGCTCCTGGCACCTGGCTTTGGATACGCGCAGCTCTGGCCATTGTGACCAATTGGAGAGTGAACCAGCAGATGGAAGAACTCTCTATGCCTCTCTTTCTCTCTCTGTGTAACTCTGACTTTCAAATAAATAAATAAATCTTCAAAAAATCTGTTAAAAGAAACTAAGAAGGACACTAAGTAATGTTAGCTTACCATTTCAACAGGAACATGTGACTATAATAAATGTTTATGCAACCAATGATATGGTGCCTGGCTATTTAAAAGATATGCTAATGGGCTGACGCCATGCCTCACTTGGCTAGTCCTCTACCTGCGGTGCCGGCACCCCAGGTTCTAGTCCCGGTTGGGGCACCGGATTCTGTTCCAGCTGCTCCTTTTCCAGTCCAGCTCTCTGCTGTGGCCCGGGAAGGCAGTAGAGGATGGGATGGCTCAGGTGCTTAGGCTCTGCACCCGCATGGGAGACCAGGAGGAAGCACTTGGTTCCTGGCTTCATATTGGCACAGCGCACTGGCTGCAGGGCACTGGCCATAATGGCCATTTGGGGAGTGAACCAACGGAAGGAAGACCTTTCTCTCTGTCTCTCTCTCTCTCTCTCTCTCTCACTGTCTAATTCTGTCTGTCAAAAAAAAAAAAAAAAAAAGATATGCTAATGGATTCAAAGAGAGACCTAGATTCCAATACAATAATAATGGGGGACTTCAACACCCCAAATTCAGCAATGGACAGATCAACCAGATAGAAAAGCAACAAAGAAACAACAGAGCTAATTGACACTATGGACCAAATGGACCTAACTGGTATCCACAGAACTTTTCATGCCACAGTTGCAGAACACACATTCTTTTCATCAGTGCATGGAACTTTCTTTAGGATAGACCATATGCTAGGCCATAAAGCAAGTCTCAACAAATTAAAAAAACTGGAATCATATTACACATCTTTTTTGACCACAGTGGAATGAAGCTGTAGATTAACAATTCAAGAATGTATAGAAAATATGCAAACACTTGGAGACTGACCAAATGAATGAAAATTGGGTCATAAAGGAAATAAAAAAAATTCTGGAAATTTATGAAAATGACAGTACAACATATCAAAACTTACAGGATCCAGTAAAAGCAGTGGTTGAAGGAAATTTATAACAGTTGGTGCTTACATCAAGAAATTAGAAAGGCATCAAATAAATGACCTATGAGCACATCTTAAGGATCTAGAAAAACAACAAAAACAAACCCAAAATTAGTAAAAGGAAAGAAATAATTGAATTTAGAGAACAAACAAAATTGAAACAAAACATACAAGAGATCCATAAAATGAAAACTCATTTTCTGAAAAAATAAACAAAATTGATACACCATTGGCCCAATTAGTCAAAAAAAAAAGAGGGAGAAGACCCAAATTAATAAAATCATAGATTAAAAAGGAGATTTAACATCACATACCACAGAAATAAAAAAGGATCATCAGGAATTACTACAAATATCTATATGGAAAATCTTAAAGAAATGGATAGACTCATGGATTCATAAAATATACTAAAATTGAATCATGAAGACATAAAAACCTAAACAGACCATTAACCAAGATGGACATTGAATCAACAGTAAAGTCCCTCCCAACAAGTAGAAAAGCCCAGGACTGGATGGCTTCCCTGCTGAATTCTACCAGACTTTCAAAGAACTAATTCCAATTCCTTTCAAGCTATTCAAAACAATGGAAAGAGAGGGAATCCTCACAAACTCCTTCTATGAGGCAAGTATCACCTTAATTCCCAAACCAGAAAAAGACACAACAAAGAAAGAGAACTATAGTCCAATATCCATGATGAACCTAGATGCAAAAATCCTCAAATAAAAAAAGAGCTAATCAAATCCAACAACACATTAGACAGATCATTCACCCAGAACTATAGGGATTTACCCCTAGTATGCAGGGATGGTTCAACATATGAAAATCAATAAATATGATACATAAAATTAACAAACTGGAGAATAAAAACATACGATTATCTTAATAGATACAGAGAAATAATTCAAAAAATACAACATTCACTCATGATAAAACCTTAAGCAAATTAGGTATAGAAAGAACATTATTCAGGGCCGGTGCTGTGCTGCAGCTGGTTAACGCCCTAGCTGAAGTACCAGCATCCCATATGGGCACTGGTTATAGTCCCGGCTGCTCCTCTTCTGATCCAGCTCTCTGCTATGGCCTGGGATAGCAGTAGAGGATGGCCCAAGTCCTTGGGCCCTTGAACCCACATGGGAGACCGGGAGGATGCTCCTGGCTCCTGGCTTTGGATTGGCTCAGCTCCAGCCGTTGCGACCAACTGGGAAGTGAACCAGTGGATAAAAGACCTCTCTCTCTCTCTCTCTCTCTGCCTCTCCTCTCTCTGTGTAACTCTCACTTTCAAATAAATAAATCTTTAAAAAAGAAAGAAAAGAAAAAAGAGCATTCTTCATCACAATCACTGCAACTTATGACAAACATAGCCAGCGTCTTATTGAAAGAAGAAAAGTTGGAAGCATTTCACAGGATCCAGAACCTGAAAAGGATGCCCACTCTCACAATTGCTATTCAATATAGTCCTGGATGTTTTAGCAGAGACATTAGGCAAGTAAAAGAAATCAAAAGAATAGCAATTGGAAAGGAGGAATTCAAATTATCCCTATTTTTAGATAACATGATTCTATATATACAGGAACCAAAAGACTCCACTAAGAGACTATTGGAAAGTCTGGCAAAGTTTTAGGTTATAAAATCAACTCACAAAATCAGTAATGTTATTTATATTCACAAACAATGCCATGGCTGAGAAAGAACTTGTAAGATCAGACTCATTCACAACAGCTATAAAAAATTAAATACCTTTGAATAAATTTAACTACAGAGGTAAAAAATCTTTATGATAAAATTTACAAACTATTAGGAAATAAAAAACACACAAAAATGGAAAAACCTTCCTTGTTCATGGATTGGAAGAATTAGTATCATCAAACTGTCCATACTATCCAAAATAGTATTCAAATCAATCCCTATCAAAATACCACAGACATTCCTCTCAGATCTAGAAAAAATGATGCTAAAATTCATATGGAAATACAAAGAAACCCCAAATAGTTAAAGCAGTCTTAAGCAATAAAAGCAAAACTGTAGGAATCACAATACCAGATTACAAGACATACTACAGGGCAATTATATTCAAAACAACCTGACATGGGCACAAAATTAGATATGTAGACCAGTGGAACAGAATAGAAACTCCAGAAATCAATTCATGCATCTACAACCAACTAATCTTGGACAAAGATATAAAATCAATCCCTGGAAAGGGTTAGTCTATTCAACAAATGGTGCTGGGAAAACTGATCTCTGCATGAAAAAGTATGACACAAGTCATCTACATTATGCATTATACAAAAATCAACTCAAAATGAATCAAGGATATAAATCTATTACCTGATACCATCAAATTGCTAGAATTATTAGAGAACATTAGGGAAACTCTGCAAGACATTGGCATAGGCAATAGAATTCTTGGGGGAAAAAACCTAAAGTACAGGAAACCAAAGCAAAAATAGAGAAATGTGGTTACATAAAGTTGAGAAGCCTCTGCAATGTAAAGGATACACTCGGCCAAGTTAAGAGGCAACCGACAGAATGGGAGAAGATGTTTGCAAACTGTTCAACTGATAAAGGGTTAATATCCAGAGTCTACAAAAAGCTCAAGAAACTGAACAACGAAACAAACAATCCAGTTAAGAAATGGGCAAATGACTTGAAAAGGAATTTTCAAAAGAGAGAAAATAAATGGCCGATAGACACAAGAGAAACACTCAGGATCACTAGCTACTAGGGAAAATCAAAATGACAATGAAGCTTCACCTCCCTCCAGTTAGAATGGCTCTCATACTGAAATCAACAATAAATGATGGGGAAGATATGGGGCAAAAGGTACCCTAATCCACTGTTTTTGAAAATGTAAACTGGTGTAGTCATTGTGAAAGACCATATAGAGATATCTCAGAAAGATATCTCATATACCATATGACCCAGCAATCCTACTCTTAGGAATTTATACAAATGGAATGAAATCAGCATATGAAAGAGTTATCTATATCCCCATGTTTATTGCATCTCAATTCACAATAAGTAAGATATGGAGGCAATCCATATGTTCATCAACTGGTGACTAGATAAAGAAATTATGGTATTTATACACTATGGAATATTACTCAGCTATAAAAAATGAAATCCTGTCTTTTGGAACTGGAAACCATTATACTTAGTGAAATAAGCCAGTCCCCAAAACACAAATACCATGTTTTTCTCTATCTGTGGTAACTAATAGAGTATCAAAGAATGCAATGTATAAAAGTGAAATTGATAGTTTGAGATTTGATGATTATATAAAGCCCTGATTTCTACTATTGAGAAACAGTGATTTTTTTCTTCTATTTGTTGAAATATGTAGGGTTAATCTTATGAGTATAAAGTAAATTGAAAGTAAATCTTCGTAAAAATTAAGATTGGGAATAGGTGAGAGAGGAGGAAAAGGGTGGAAGCATGGATGGGAGGGAGGGTAAGGTGGGAAGTATCAGTATGTTCCTGAATCTGTATGTATGAAATACATGAAATTTATTTACCTTAACTTTTTTAAAGCAACAAAATCTTTATAACTATGATCTTATAACATAGATTAGAGAGGATCCTTCACCTGCATTTCCGTTCTGCCTCTCTCTATAGCAATACTCAAGATACATCTTGAGTTGCTTAATTTTATCCACATGTTCTTCAACCTGAAAATTTCTTTCCCAAACACATTTTATAATGAAGCACACATAATCCATATTAGCACCAGTTAAAATCTATCCAATGCACACTCACTTTGGAAATGTCTGTCAAACCCAATAAACTTTATAATTCAGTTAAGAAAATGATGCTTCACATTTTCATAAATTTAATTTTCTTTGGCAACACTAAATCATCAGAAATAAAGGAAACAAACAAGTCTCAAAAGAACCTACTGTGTTCTAAATCTATCTAGTAATTTTTATTTAAATACTTAAATATTTTATAATATTTTGCCATATCACAGTGCAGTAAAGAGCATTATGATAGGGAAATAAAAATTTAATCCAACAGCTTAGTTGATGTGAATCACAAATGTTGAAAATACCTAAGTTGATTAGAAAATATTCTTAAGCAAATAATTGCACAAATATTTCTAGCTGCATGAACTCAGCTAGAACTGCATTTAGGTAAATTATATAAATGCATGTAACATTATATAAAGTATATGAATTATATAGATGTAGTTGTTGGTAACCATTGCTTATACATTGCACAGAATACATATTCTTGTCATGCTTTATTATAAAGGAATTAAAAACTATGATTCTTTGTTCAGATCATTTAGTTTCCTGTGAATAGCGGGTTATGAAACCAGAGCCCATTTTTATTCCTCATGCTTAAATTCCTCTCCTTTCATAGAACAAGTCAAGCACTTCTTACAGAACTTCTGGGGAAAAAAAGTCCCACAGGATGTTCATGTGTTTTCTGAGAAGGAGAATTTATCACCTATGTCAGAGAATGGATGGGAGTAGGTCTCTTGTGGGCAGCAGGATCCAAGCAGTACCCCCCATACAATACCAATGCAGAACATAAGACTTGGATTTTATTTGCTTCCTCTGTCAGTCATTGTTCTTACCCTGTGATGCATTTCTTTTCCCTTCCCTAGTTTTATGCACGAGTGGTATACTTTGAATATACCATTTATTTTGTGGTGCATCTACTGTAGCTCCCAAAATTATTTATTGTTCAACACATAATAGGAGTGGACATATTTTTTTAAAAATGACAGCCACTGTAGCCCAGTAGTTTAAGCTGACTCTTGGAATGCCTGCATCTTGAGTTCCTGGAATCAAGTCTTGGCCTCTGCTTCTGATCCAGCTCCTGAGAGGCAGCAGATGATGGCTCAAGCACTTGAGTTTCCACCACCCACATAGGAGACCAGGATCGGAATTCCACACTCCTGGCTTCAGCCTTAGCCAAGTGTCAGCTGTCATAAGGCATTTGGGGAATGAACCCCACCTCCACCTGTGTGTGTGTGTATATGTGTGTGTGCATGTGTGTGTGTGTGTGAGAGAGAGAGTGAGAGAGAGAGAGAGAGAGAGAGAGAGAGAGAGAGAGACTCTTCCTTCAAATAAATAAGCTTTAAAAATAGTTATGTGTATGTGTGTTTTCTAGACATCTTATGATCTTTTAATTAAACTCCCTTCAGCTGCTCACCTGCCTTCTGAGATGCTGTATCAACTGTATGAGTGTGTTCCCTGAGTTTCAGCATTTTTACTGGCGTTAGTGATATTTGTTCTGCAAACAAAGAGAGTCTCATCCACTCAACCACAGTCTCATGTTGAATTTGTATTCATTAAGTGTTACATGGAACCTTGTTAACATGCAGAATCAAAGCCCAATTTCCAGGAGTCTCATTCAGAGGTCTGGTGTGAGCTGAAAATTTGTTTTATTTTCTCCTCAGAAGATCCTGGTGTAAGCAGTGCAAGACTCTCTGTGTCAAAGCCACACCCCAGTTATGAAGAAAGCGATGTGACTGTGGTGATTCTCCTGTTACCTGAGGAAGACACAGAGCTGGGTAAAGCGTTATATGAAGTCACGTATCTCCTTCATTATTTTGGCATCCTGGAGGGCCTTTAATACACAAAACAGGATAAATAGCCTCAATGCAAGAAAGACCATGAAAAAACTTTTATGCCAAAAAAAGTCTTAGTGTTTAAAACACAGCTCAGCCACATTCTGTGGAAGCTGAGATGTCACTTCACCTTGTAAGATTACTTAATCGGGCCGGCACCGTGGCTCAACAGGCTAATCCTCCGCCTTGCGGCGCCGGCACAATGGGTTCTAGTCCCGGTCAGGGCACCGGATTCTGTCCCGGTTGCCCCTCTTCCAGGCCAGCTCTCTGCTATGGCCCGGGAGTGCAGTGGAGGATGGCCCAAGTCCTTGGGCCCTGCACCCGCATGGGAGACCAGGAGAAGCACCTGGCTCCTGCCTTCGGATCAGCGCGATGCACTGGCCGCGGCGCGCCGGCCGCAGCGGCCATTGGAGGGTGAACCAACGGCAAAAGGAAGACCTTTCTCTCTGTCTCTCTCTCTCACTGTCCACTCTGCCTGTCAAAAATTAAAAAAAAAAAAAAAAGATTACTTAATTGGGCCAGCGCTGTGGCTCACTTGGTTAATCCTACGCCTGTAGCACCGGCATCCCATATGGGTGCCGGTTCTAGTCCTGGCTGCTCCTATTCCAATCCAGCTCGCTGCTGTGGCCTGGGAAAGCAGTAGAAGATGGCCCAAGTCCTTGGGCCCCTGCACCTGCATGGGAGACCAGGAAGAAGCACCTGATTCCTGGCTTCGGATAGGAGCAGCGCCGGCCATAGCGGCCATTTGTGGAGTGAACCAACGGAAGAAAGACCTTTCTCTCTGTCTCTCTCTTTCTCGCTGTCTATAACTCTACCTGTCCAAAAAAAAAAAAAAAAAAAAAAAAAGACTACTTAATCCATTACAAAGGGGGGGGGGGCTTGGAAAGGCAAGTAAATCTCACAAATTTCCTATAAAAATTAAAAGAAATATTTTGGTAATAGAAACAAAACAGTGCCTAGAATATGGCAGACTGAGTTCATTTAAACACTTCATCATTTCTTCTTGTAGCTGATACCACTTCCAGCCTCATTATAATAAAAATTGCTTCCTTCTTAATTCTCTTCTGAGGCAGTTTTGGGAAGATTGAAGTTGACATTTTCCCCACCTTCATGCAATGTTGACTGTCCAGTGAGTTAGCAGCCAGACACACTAGTGTCGAAATGCTATGCAGTCATGTGGTGGGGTCTCCAACCCCAGAGGAGAATACAACAAGCATCCTTTATAGGCTGAAATACCAATGTTCTGTTTTTTCCAATGAGTGGAACTGTGATTGCCCTTCACGGATGACATGTTTTATAGAGTGATATTCTGCTTTCAGGGCATCGTTGAAAACAAACTGTTTAACCTTCCTTTGGTTCCAGACCCCTGGCGAGTGAAGGAAGGCTGGTAATCATGGGTCTCCAGAATAGTGGATGGCTCTGGGGGATAATCAGTGAGGACAGACCAAACCTTTTAACTCCAGGTCACCAGTTCTTTTTTTTTTTTTTTTTTTTTTTAAATTAGATTTTTCTGTCTTTATTTCTTTAAGGTGATACTTTATAGACCAGTTCTAATATATACCAGGCCAGCAGTGATCAGAAGTGTGAAGTCATTATGTGTTCTTTTTCTGTCTTCTGCTGGGTACAGGGTTTATGTCAAAAAGCATCTCCACAAATGACGGCCTCAGCGCAGAAGCCACAATTAAACTGACATGGAAGAAAAGACATCTTTGCATCATTAGAAGCTGCCAGGCACAGAGTGAAGACAATCCACACAAATGCCTGTGCCTGACAAGGGCACCTGCCACAGAATGACCAAGTGGCTATAGGTAAATGGATTTGAATGTGTTTGAGCCAGCAAATGGACAGTGAGGTCTCTCTATATAATGGCACATCATTACCAAAAATTTGTAAGTTACACCTTCTACATTCAAGAATTAAGTTGATGTTAAATTACTCAAACATGCAGTTGCCCATACTTTGAAGAAATTTAGATAAAAATTTATTCTTCCCTCTATACTCTTCTTCCCATTTCATTTCTATGGAGTGGTGGTTGATGAGAACATTTGATAATGTTCTCTCTATAAATTAGGAAGATTTTGGTTACTTTAGTATTCTTGTTACTTTAGTATTCCTAGACTCAGTTGTAATATTGATTTTTTAAAAATTCACAGAAAACATAATGAAAACTTTATTTTGCAGCAATAATTTTGAAATATAAGCAAAATTTGTTTCATAATATGCATTTTCCTCTAGCTCTTTGAAGACTCCTCATATGCATGGATTTCAACATTATGTTATTATTTTTTAAGTTTTTCTTATTTTAAAAATTAGTGGGGAGACCTCCACATCCACTGGTTCACTATCTAAATGCCCACAGTGACCAATATTGGGGTAGATTGAAGCCAAGAGCCCAGAACTCAATTTTAGTCTCCATCATGCTGTCATCCAAGATGCACATTAGCAGAAAGCTAGATCTGGAAGCAGAGTCAAAACACAATCCTAGGCATAGAGATGTGGGATGCAGGCATCTTCACTTTCAGGCCAAATAACCACCAGTATTTTATAAACATTTTGATTAACATGTATGACTTGCTCTTCTTCATGGAGCACCTTGGAATATTTCAACAGACATACACAGTATAAATTATGAAGTCAGGCAGTGTCCCCAGGTCCTCACCCTTCCTCCATGTTAGTAGGCCATCAGCTCCTCTCCTCCAGTCCTTTACACAGCACATAATACATTATTGTTATCTTTAGTTGCCCTACTGTGATGAGGAACCTATCGCTTCCTTCTAACTGTGTTTTGTTTACCTTTTACTTCCATTTCTTTTGAACTCTTGCATATTAAATAACGTTCTCTAATTGGAAGTATTTTGGTGTTAAGGTGGTCATTATTTTGTGTCAAAAAATGTTGAGATAGAGAGTAACTCAATAGCCACAATCTCATATGTGTAAAATTTTATTCAAATCAAATTATATTTCTAAATCTCAATTGTCTTCACTATTCAAATGATAATGAAAATATCTATCTTAAATAGTCTTGTAGGCATTTAATAAAGTACTGCCTGTAAAGTGTTTTTAGAAGACAATGTCAGCTATTCTTGTCACACACATATACAAAATGTAGCTATGAGGCATGAAAGATAGGTCAATTTCCTATTTTAACCATTTTACTATCTATATGGACCCCATAATATCATTTTATAAACTTCTTACATATCATATATATGTATACATGAAGCTTTAAAAAAATCCATGTTTAATAAAAGTCATTCAATAAATGTCAGTTGCTTTTCTTCCAATAGTAAATGTAGAAGTGATTGAAACATATTTGCAGTTTCATCATATATTGAGCCATTTAAATGTTTCAGGCATTAAGTCAGTGAGTTTGAAGTTTGCCTCTTCATGGGAAATACAGGACAGTTCAAAAGGTCCCATCAAATGGAGGAAAACATCTTCGCATTTGAGTTTACAGATAGAAAAGCTCACTGAAGCCCAGTTTGAAAACATGAAAAGCTATTTTCTGAATTAGCCAAGAACAATTTCTTGGGACTCATTGACAAGTGCATAATAAACCCTTAGACTTCATATGGCATGCAGATGCCAGATCGGTCACTTATCCAAAACCAAATGCATAAAAGGAAGCAGTTTAAATCATGATTGGTTAATTTCTTTAAACACTATCAGGAAGAAGTACCCCAGGGTAGCAGGTGTCTTGTCGCATCTGTGTTGGTACCATCAATACCAGGGGTACTTTGCCTTAAAGAGCCATTTAACTCATTTTATTAAATATAAAATATTCAGAATCCTTTATTTCTATAAAGCTATCTGAATATTCCCTATTATTAATGAGTTAATTTATTTTAATTTTGCTTCTTGTTCCATTACATTCTGATTGTTGTGGTTGATTTTATTTATCTCCTCATCCAGGCAGCACTTTAGTCATGCACAAGACCTGTAGTTCAGTTGTCTTATATTACTTCAATGCTTTCATTAATAATACTTACTTAAAACTTTCAATTTCAAAATTGTATGCCATGAATTGTGACATAAGTAATAGAAGAACACAGCGTGGTGTTCCAACATGAGCTTCACTTACAGCATGGGCAATATATTTACTGCTTGTCTGTAAAATTAATCCAATAAATTTTGGCAAGAATGTCACCAGTAATAAATACATGCCCCCATATTTATTTTGTTCTGACTATAAAGACAATATAAAGATAGTTGTATGTGATGTGGCATTATCATAATTTAAGCATATTTTTTCTGATATGAGAATTTTCCAGAATCATTAGCTATGTAAAGAAACAAAGCTTGTTCTCATGCAATGACTGAGATATATATTTTTGCCACAGTTCTGTCACATGATATAAATATTTCAATTAATTGAATATGAAGTTTATTTTTTAGAAGTAGGATTACTGAGTAACATAAATCCATTCACTAAATTTATCTTTTCTGAGCATCTGTACGTAAGTCTCTTTTCTAAGCTTTTAAGCATTTTCAAATATAAGTTTGATACAGTTCCTTGATGTGAAGGAATCTAGTGCCCAATACTGGCAAACAGATATACCATTAATGATTTTGTTATTCATTGTATTTGGCAAATACACTATCTGTAGTCCAATCACTGGTTATCATATATAAATACATTTCATATAAGTTTTAGAATTTGGTTATCAATTTCTATAAAACACCCTCCAGGTATTTTGATTGGGATTTCATTGAATCTATATTAATTTGGGATGAAGTGCCCTCAATAACACTGGGTCTTTGAATATATGCACATAGATATCTTTTTTTTTAATTTTTGTACTTTTTTTTACCATTGTTTTCTTGTTCTCAGTGTGCAGGTCTTATATATCCTTGGCTAACTTCATCTTTAAAAATTTCACAGTTTTTAACACTATGGTAAATTATATTGGTCTTGGTTATCAGTTATTTGTTGCTAATACGTGGACATATAATTGATTTTGTACAATAACTAGATATTCTGCAAACTTGCTAAACTCTTGTAATTCTAGTAGCTATTTTGGTATATTCTGCAAGATTTTCTGCACATAAGATTACCTCTTCTAAAAGTTTGGGTAATTTTATTTCTTCCTTTTTATATTATATTATCTGTTATCTTTACTTGCTGCATTGTCTAGAACTCCCAGTACAATGTTGAATAAAAGTGGAAAGAACAGATATCCTTGCTTTAGTAGTTCTACTCTTTAGAAAAGGGCATTAGATATTTCACCTTTAAATATGGTATGCTACTGACTACAGATTATCTTAGATGTTATGTATGTGCTTGAAATTTTATCGTAAAGAGATTCTAAATTTTTTCAAATAGTATTATGCATCTATTGAGATGATCATGTAGTTCTTTTTCTCTTTGTGTCTGTTATTATTGTGAATGACATTAATTTTTTAATATTAAATAATTTTTAATCATTGAAATTAGCCTATGTGATTGTGGTATATTAACCACTTTATATATTGCTGATGGGATTTGTTAAGGTTTTGTTAAGAATTGTTGAATCATGATCTTCTGTATATAAAGAGAATCGAAAAATAATCTTGATGTGAATGGAAGGGGAGAGGGAGTGGGAAAGGGGAAGGTAGCGGGTGGGAGGGGCGTTATGGGGGGGAAGCCATTGTAATCCATAAGCTGTACTTTGGAAATTTATATTCATAAAATAAAAGTTTAAAAAAAAAGAAAAATAAATAAATAAAATATAATTCTTAACATCTAAACACTTAATGAGAGACGATGCATTTTGGTTCAGAAGAGGAAGTGCTATTCTAAGACCAGAGGATAAATCGATTGGCCTAAATGAGGTGTGTACTCTCATTTTTGGTTGCCATTGATGTGTTTAAGATGAGGCATGTGTTTCTGTTATGATTAATGAAATAGTAGAGAAACACCTGTTAAGTCAGAAACTATGAAGACCTGAGATTTAGCCTTCTTTAAAACTAACAAGTTATCCTTCCTTGTTTTTATGTGTATTTTCTGAAAGAAAAACATGACCTGAAGGTCAGGGAAATAGATTATTCAATACTCATGTCAAAATGCAGCAGAGAAAACACCTTGCACCAGTTTCCCAAACCTCACTCCTCAAAGGGCAATGCCATGAAAATCAGATGTTTACATTCATGCACAGTTGTTTGTATCACAGAAAACGAACCCCAACATTTTGAAACTTGGAACTCATTGGACAGCTTTCAATCTATGTAACACCAACCAGGAGTAGTGGGGAGGGGTGAAGATAAAGAGAGAGAGATAGAGAAATCTTATCTCTCTTTACAATGGAATGTAAACATACCCTCTCTGGGGAGGAAAGGGTTAGTTCTTCAGATCAATATTTCAGATTATTAGCAGACGTGTCTATATGAGAGGGTGAAGGAGGATGGTGCCTGAGTCTCTAGCTTTCAAAACTTTTGCTCTTCAAATATGCCCTTTGTTTAATAGAACCAACACTGCAAACCTGAAATATTCAAAGAGAACATTCTCTCAAAAGCCTCCCATCCTACATAAAAGGCAAAATATCCAAAGATAAAGGCCTTTTATCTGTTCCCCCCATCTTTCTGTCTGGCAATTGCACATAAAATTTGGAGATGCAAATATCAATTAGGGACCATGAGAAGATAATCATTTTGGAAAAGTTAATAAGATGTTAAAAATGAGGGCCGGCGCCATGGCTCACTTGGCTAATCCTCCACCTGCGGCGCTGGTACCCCAGGTTCTAGTCCTGGTTGGGGCACCGGATTCTATCCTGGTTTCTCCTCTTCCAGTCCAGCTCTCTGTTGTGGCCCAGGAGTTCAGTGGAGGATGGCCCAAGTGCTTGGGCCCTGCACCTGCATGGGAGACCAGGAGGAAGCACTTGGCTCCTGGCTTCGGATCAGCGCAGCGCGCCCGCCATAGCAGCCATTTGGGGGGTGAACCAACAGAAGGAAGACCTTTCTCTCTCTCTCTCTCTCTCTCTCTCTCACTGTCTAACACTGCCTGTCAAAAAAATTTTAAAAAAATTGTAGAAAGGAAAGGTCACAAAGGCCAGCATTGTGGGTTAAGTAGCTGCTTGCAACATCAGCTCAAGTCCAAGCAGCTCTGCTTCTAATCTAGCTTCCTGCTAATGTGCCTGGAAAATTAGCGGAGGATGACCCAAGTCCTTGAGCCCATGCCACCCATGTGGAAGACCTGGATGGCGTTCCAAGCTCATGTCTTCAGTCTATCCCAGACCTGGCTCTGTTGGGTACATTTAGGGAGCAAACCAAAAGATCTCTTTCTTTCTCCCTCCCCCCCACCTCCTCCCTCCCTCCCCCTCCACTCTCGGCTTTTCAAATAAATAAATCTTTAAAAAGAAAATAAAGATCATACAGTTTTACCATTTCCTTGGTGTTGCTAACATTTGAATTAATGCAAGATATTATATGCTCATGGATTAGTATTATAAAAGTAAAATAGATTCTTATTCAGCTAAGACATCTTATTTTGGATTTCCTTTTACTTGCAACTGCAAGCCCTCCCAAATCAGGTGCCTCATTAGAGGGAATGCATGAACAAGTACTTCATCTACACTGAGAAAACCCCTGATCAAATACATAACAAGAATGAATATAGCACATTTATTATGAAACCAATAATTTAATCATCACAATCTCTATTCACATGCAAGTGTATTTCTTGATTTCACAAATGAAGCAGTCTATGTTTAACAAGATTAGGTAACAGGACTTGGAAGAATGCAAAACATATAAACATGTAAAGTCCATGTTTTTACTCATTCTGCTTTGTTCAGGATCTCCTGCTTCCTTCATAGTTTACAAAAGATATAAATCCTTCTTGAGAAATAATGCATGCTACAAGCTGTGTCATGGCATATCCAATTTAAAAACACCTTGGTCCATAGCATTACCTATGCACTCTTCTGTTCTCTTTTGAAATAGAAATTCAGCTACTCTTATTCCTTGAGCTCTTTGAATGTGTACCCCCTCCAGAATCCATAGTGAAAATTACAGGCCAGCGCCGCGGCTCAATAGGCAAATCCTCCGCCTTGCGGCGCCCGCACACCGGGTTCTAGTCCCGGTCGGGGCGCCGGATTCTGTCCCGGTTGCCCCTCTTCCAGGCCAGCTCTCTGCTGTGGCCCGGGAGTGCAGTGGAGGATGGCCCAAGTGCTTGGGCCCTGCACCCCACGGGAGACCAGGATAAGTACCTGGCTCCTGCCATCAGATCAGTGCGGTGCGCCAGCTGCAGTGCGCCGGCCGCAGCGGCCATTGGAGGGTGAACCAATGGCAAAGGAAGACCAATCTCTCTGTCTGTCTCTCTCATTGTCCACTCTGCCTGTCAAAAAAAAAAAAAAAAAAGAAAGAAAATTACAATCATCTGGAGGCACTGCCATGACCCAGAGAAGTGATTCAAGAGGTTGGAATGCCACACTGTTGGTAACACAGATTCTCCAGGTAACAGTAACATCTTGGAGCTCAGGTAGCTATTCTTAAACCCTGCACTTAGAAATATCGTAGTTTTCTGTACATAATGGAATGTAAATAAAAAGTTAACTATTCTCTGAATAATTTAATTTCCTTCAGACAAAATCTCATTATAACAAACACCTAATCTATATCTTGTGCAAAACTTTACAAATCCTACCAGACCAGTGCCTCATGACTTTCAAATTTTTCTCAATACAACAAAATGTAAGTGAAACAAGGATTAATACCCTTAACGTACGCACTGGTTGAACAAATACAGCCAGAGATGAGGTATCACTGAAAATATTCTGGTTTGCTAAAATGCATGATGATTGAGGACATATAAGCAATGAAATGAGAATTTAGAGAGGTTTGCTCATAGCTGTCTTGGTTATCCAGCCTATTGTACACATAGGTTCCCGCTGGTATGTTCAGATGAAAAAGTTTGCCTAAGGACCTTTGATGGTTATTTGTTTTGTTTTGTTTTGTTTTAATTTCCATGTGAACCAACAATTTTGCAACATACAAATATAATACTAATTACTATGAATATGAAAATGCAAAAATATGCATACATACAGCTGCTTCAGTTTTTAAATATTAGTTTCAGTAAGCAAATCTCATAAACATAGAACAAATGTAAATTAAAAAAGAAAATAATTTAAAAACCATAAACAGTGTTTATTTAAAGTTTGTATATGGGAAATCAACAGAAAGAACTGCTGTTACACAAAACTCTGCTATTCTACAAAATGACTAACCAGAGTTGAGGAATGAAGTACTAAACTCCTTTTCTAGTTTTATTTTATGAAAACATTGATTCTAGAGAATTTAGTCACACTGAGATATACTGATGAGAAGTAAAAGCAATTTTAGAGCACTTTCAGCTACCTCAAAACAGTCATATCTAAGTTTCATCTAAAAAAAGAAAGCAAGTGATTCTGTATTTTAAAAGTGTGTTTTCGGGCAGGCTCCATGGCACACTAGGCTAATCCTCCACCTGCAGCGCTGGCATTCCATATGGGTGCCGGATTCTGTTCCAGTTGCTCCTCTTCCAACCCAGCTCTCTGCCTGGGATAGCAGTGGAGGATAGCCCAAGTTCTTGGGCCCCTATACCCGCATGGGAGACCAGGAAGAAACTCTTGGCTCCTGGCTTTGGATTGGCACAGCTCTGACCGTTGCAACCATTTGGAGAGTGAACCAATGGAAGGAAGACCTTTCTGTCTCTCTCTCACTGTCTGTAAACTACCTGTCAAATAAATAATTTTAAAAAAATCTAAAAAAAAAAGTGTGTCTTCACCCAGACACCACAGATCAGGTCCTAGAATTTATTCCAAAATGTTTTAGCTCCATTTAAATTCTCCTGATGAAAACAAATAGATTCTTGGTTCTGTATACTCCTTAGCCACTGTTAACAAACTCACCTGAAAATTCAACTCATAATAATGAGCTCCTGCTGTGTGTGGCCCCTTAAGAATTTAGGCAACAAGGTCTAAGAGTCAAAGGGATCACACAAACAAGACTAGTGTCTGCTAATACTAACTGATAGAATAAAAAAGGGAGAGAACAAGCCAACATGGGAAGGGGGATACACAGCAGACTCATAGAATGGCAGATGTCCTAAACAGCACTCTAGCCTCAGTATCAGCCCTTAAGGCATTTGGATCTGGCTGAAGAGCCCATGAGAATATTTTAGGCATGGAAAGCCAAGACACTCTGGCAAAAAAAAAAAAAAAAAAAAAAAAAAAAAAAAAAAAAAACCCTAAATGAAAGACCTCTGTGAGTGACATCCCAGTAGAAAGAACGAAAGAACGGGCCATCAAAGAAGGAGGTACCTTTCTCTGAAGGGAGGAGAGAACTTCCACTTTGACTATGAACTTGTCTGAATAAGATTGAAGTCAGTGAACTCAAAAGGCTTCCATAGCCTTGGCGACTCATGACTAGAGCCTAGGGAGATTACTGACGCCATAAACAAGAGTGTCAAAGTGTTAAGTCAACAACAGGAGTCACTGTGCACTTACTCCTCATGTAGGATCTCTGTCCTTAGTGTGCTGTACATTGAGATTTAATGCTATAACTAGTACTCAAACAGTATTTTACACTTTATGTTCTGTGTGGGTGCAAACTGATGAAATCTTTACTTAATATATACTAAATTTATCTTCTGTATATAAAGATAATTGAAAATGAATCTTGATGTGAATGGAATGGGAGAGGGAGCAGGAGATGGGAGGGTTGCGAGTGGGAGGAAAGTTATGGGGGGGAGCCATTGTAATCTATAAACTGTACTTTGGAAATTTAAATTTACTAAATAAAAGTTAAAAAAAAAAGAATTTAGGCAACAAGCAACTCCTAAGATCAGTGATACCAGAACTTTTCTCTATCTATTCAAGGAAATACACACACTGATTGCACACTGTGGTTTCAAATTACTGTAAAAGTTTCTGAACACTTTCTTTCAAAGCATCCTTATACCTTATCAGTGAGCCATCATCAATTCCCAAACTCCACTCAGAAGACTTTATTGGAGAATGTCAGGGCCTGCTTAGAGCCCTATTTGAGGAAATACAGAATAAGCGGGCTATTAGGTAAAACAACAACAGTTTGTTTTGCAACTCATCCTGTTTTTCCATAGTGAGTGCCAAACTCTTTTGCTTTTGGTTTTGCTTTCAAAAGTGTTGATCCTAGAGAATTCAGTCACATTTAGATAGATTGAAGAGAAGCAAAAATATGATTTTAAGGCATTTTCAGCAAGCTAATATTCATGGGTGACTTTCATCCAAAATAAAGCAAATCACTCTGTGTTTTAAAAATTCATTTTTGCCCTGACACCAGAAGCCAGTTCCAAGCATCTATTCCATAAAATTTTAGTTCCATTTAAATAGTCTTCTGATAAAAATGAGTTTCTCCCATTCTTTTTCACTTAAACTTTGCTTGATTTTGACCCAATACCATAAAATCACCCATTGGAACTAGTATCTTAACATTTAATGAGAGACCATGCATTTCTGAAAGATTTGAACTTAGTATATGACTAATTTATGGACCACTAGGTGGCTGCCATATGATGGACGTGATCTGGGCTACCATTCTTTCTAATTGGGTGAAGTCATCTTGGCCTGACAGGTACTATCAGAAAAAGGTCCCTGCACAACCACCCTGGAAATTATTTAATGTTTTCAATACAAGATAAGAAAACTACTTGTCCACTGATGCTTCTTCTTCATAGTCTATTATTCTAACTTCAATTAGTTTTGTTTTAAACACTCTAAGGGAGATTTGGAACTAGTGCAAATTTGTGGCATTTACATCCTATAACCTTTAATATTAATTGGGTAGTTGAATTGGTTGGGAACTCCACAAAACTGACTAAGCAAACTAAGTAGACAATTTTTTAAATATCTTTAACTTGCAAGGAATGGAGTAATATGTCGCTCCCCGTCTTCGTGGAGGAACGACACAGGACCCTGCGCTGTTCTTTTGTCTGCTCGGCCCTCCCCGGGTTTGCTGCTGGTTCTTCCCGGGCTGGCTACTGTCCCTTCCACCTCCATGGAAGGGCGGTTCCCCCTAGCCACTTTCCCCACTTCCGCGGGGGAGCGGCACACCGCCGGCCGGCTCTCTCGGGGGCTGCACAGGTGTTCCTTCAGATAGATGTTCCTGGTGCATGTTGTCTCTCTCCTCCTTTATAGTCCTCTTCCACCAATCCCAACTCTGCTACCCACACACCGAGTATGCTGCTCTCCTCCAATCAGGAGCAGCTCCTGCAGCTTGTCAAGTTGGTGAGAGGCAGCTGGGTAGAAGCTGTTTCCTCCTCTCCCAGCGCCATATTGTGGGAGAGCAGATGCATAGAATAAGTCTTAATTCCAGTAACTTAGTCTAGTCCGAGTTGCTCCCAGTTGCTCCCCACAGTAATACTGCCCTTATCACTCACTGCAGGGTATATAAAACACCTGTTAGCCTATGTTACTTTTTTAACTACTAGAAACACCCCTGAGCTACTTGAATGGCTTATCTCAAGGTGAGTAGTCAAGCACCCCATGGTTAGGGGTATACTTTTTATTTCATCAAATGTTGAGCTCTTTGAAGTGAGGATTCATCCACTGCAGTACCAAGGTACAATACTGGGCATTTTGGCAGATGGAAAGAGCAAGTTTTTCATGCACAACATTCAGAAAATAAAGTCCAAATCTAGCAAGGTACTGGAGTTTTCATGACCTTACTTTTACTAACTCGTGTTTCTGCCTTTGTAAACTTCTCTCTGTCGTTTGCTTTCTTTGGAAGGATCTGGGCTATTGTGGAGATGGTATGATTCATCCTAATTAGCCTTGGCTTCAGAAATTGAGCTCCTTGAAAAGGAAATCAGGCCCGGTTTACAACCCCTCATAATTGCTCAGGGTACCTCATACTCTGCATCAGCTCTACAAGTCCACATTTTCATCCTTATTTCTGTTATAAAAATTGTTATCATAGTATTTAAAAGTCTGTCTGCTTATTTGACAAAATGTATATTGCTAAAGCCAGCAGATTCTCTGGCTCATGATGAAACTATTTTATTTCCTTTGTTTCAAGGTTTAAAATGCGCTGTGAAATGGATATTTGCATTTATTTTCACGAACACAATCCAGGAATAAATTATTGCATATCTATGAAGTGCAGATGGGACTCCTGGCTTCAAAGTGTTTTTAGCAAGCTTCTCTGAAAACAAATAAAATATACTTATTTTACATATCATTTCAAATGGGACACTGAATGAAAATATTATAAAAGTATCATAATTTAATGTTTTTTATATGTGTTGAGTATATAATTTTGGTCTTCACAGTTACTACTACTAAGTAAGAACAAATTTCTACATTTTATTTAAACTATTTTCTTTTTGTCACAACAAGAACGTTTCATGAAAGGCTATCAATGTCAGATACCTAAAGGGTGAGTATGTAACCACTCATTTATGAAAGTATGTGATGTTCTCAAAAGATGCATTCAAAGGACAGGATCTCCTCTTTTATGCATTAGCAAACTACTGATGTCCATATTATTTCAGAATTTCCTACATCTAAAATATTGAGCAATATAGAACAGCAATACACATCTCCAGTATGTGGAAATACATGATTTAAAAAAGGAAGACTGTTTCGCTTTAAGTTAGAAAAAGCAAAAGAAAAATTTCAATAGTGATCAATATTAAGTGTCTCCCAAGCTACAAATGTATAATTTAGCATTTCAGTTAAAATGTCTACCTCTCTGCTTCCTTACCTTTTACCATTCTACACCTATATAGGCTATTTTAAATCAAATTTAGTTAGAGAAAAAAAGAACTTCACAACAGATAATTTTTATCTGCAACCTCAAGAAGATATTGTGGCCAAGGTAACTAAAAGAGTCCAAGATGTGGCAGCGTTAACAAAACATGGTGAAGTGGAAGGGAAACACCCTAGGAGAAGATGTCATAAGCTCTCACGACAGATATCAATGCTTCCAGGCAATAAAACAAACTGAATTAGCAAACTATAATAAAGTAATAAATTATATTTGCTAACAGCTTTCCAGTTTTTTAATAAACATCTTTAATTCCATCCTTGGCCTCTTACTTAGCCAATTAACAGCTGAATGGTCCACTGGTCACCTAGAAATAAAAAATGCTGTTGACTTAAATATACTTATATATTGTGAGCAACATAATAAGAAATAAAATAATCCCAGCTTGGATGTTAATATTTTGCAAATATGGATTCAAGTACTGTCTTTATGTAAATAGGGCATTGAAGGCATACCATGGCTAAATTTCAAAGTTATAGCAGAGGCCAAAGTAATCACCCATTTATGATTCTTTCCTGGTCCTTTTTCCCTGCATTTTGCCAATTATTCAACTCTCTGTTCTCCAACATTATTTAAATGATGTACAACTAGTGAGCTTCACTATTAGTTGTCATTTCTACTTCTCAATCATGATTCAGATGCAAGAAAGTAAAGGAGAAAAAAAATAGATGGCCATTAGGTATTTACTGCTTGCAGACTTTGTATTAAGTAAGCACTGTTTCACATCCTCCACATATAATAATTACACTGATCTCTAAGTCATGAATACTCCGATTTTGTTGATTACTAGAGAAAATGAGATTCAGTAAAATTACAATGCAATGCACAAGACAATAGGGTAGTAACGTTGCACCTGGGATTCAATGTATGGTCTTATTAATATCTAAATTAATCAAATTCCCACTGAAAAAGAGTGCTAATACATGGATCAGGCTCTGAATTGATTTCAAATTTAAAAAACTACATCATGGTACTTAAAAAGATTATTCTTAGTCATTAAGTAGAGATAGGATATGCTGCAACCTGACTATATCTCTTGTCCCCAGTCTATGGGACAAGAAGTGTCTGTCTAAATGTGTGCATATCATGCTAGGGGAAAGACAGGAATTATTTGCTAAAATCTCTAACCCACGATATATTGAAAACTATGCAAAGCATTACATATTCATTTTATTTTTCCATAGTTGTCTAAACTGAGTCTCTAATGCTAACAATCCAATAAAAGACTTCTGGTATTTTTGTAAATTGCACCCCATCCTTAACCTAGTTGGGTTAAATCATTATATTAAGAGTGATTTTCATCAAGTGCTTAAAACAGTGGAAAACAGAATGATATTTAAGGCAACTGGAAAGTCATCCATGTTTATTTCCCTCCTGTTTTCTCTAACTCAAGCTAAGCAGACCAAAGAGTAACTGTGTTGGGATAACCAACTATAATCAATGAAAGCTTTATTCTCCTGGAACAAGAATATGGTTCAGTCGTTAAGAAATCACTTGGGACACCCACACTCCATATAGGACTGTGTGGGATCAAGTCTCCACTCAGCTTCTAATCCAGTTTCTTGCTTACTCACCCGCTGGGATTCGCAAGTCATGGTTCAAGTACTTGGGTCCCTGCCACCCAGGTGGGAGGCCTGGATGGAATTCTGGGCTGCTGGTTTTTTTCTTTTTTTTTCTTTTTTTTCTTTTTTTTTTTTCTTTTTTCTTTTTTTTTTTTCTTTTTTTGACAGGCAGAGTGGACAGTGAGAGAGAGAGACAGAGAGAAAGGTCTTCCTTTGCCGTTGGTTTACCCTCCAATGGCCGCTGCGGCCAGTGCACCACGCTGATCCAATGGCAGGAGCCAGGTACTTATCCTGGTCTCCCGTGGGGTGCAGGGCCCAAGCACTTGGGCCATCCTCCACTGCACTCCCTGGTCACAGCAGAGAGCTGGCCTGGAAGAGGGGCAACCGGGACAGAATCCGGCGCCCCGACCGGGACTAGAACCCGGTGTGCAGGCGCCGCTAGGCGGAGGATTAGCCTAGTGAGCCACGGCGCCGGCCTGGGCTACTGGTTTTGTATTGTCCTCACTTCAGCTGTTGCGGGAATTTGGAGTGTGTAGACTGAACCAGTGGATGAAAGCATTTTCATGTGTATTCTCTCTCTCTCTCTCTCTGTAGCTAGCAATCTTTCCCTCTGTGTCACTCAGTCTTTTAAACAAATTAAAATAGTTTATTAAATATTCTATTTAAAAGCAATTTCTGTATCTTGAAAGTCACTGAATTATTTCAAGAGGCCAGTAGCTCAAGTATGAAACTTATCCCTTCCAGGGAAAAGCAATACCTTAAATAGGTTGAATGGCTGACATTATGCATGGTTTATATGCTCTTATAATTTTAGTCCATAGGAGAGAAAATTAATAATTTGGCAATAAATAACAAATATAATTGACTAATAATATCCTTGCATTTTCAGGAGATTAAAAATTCAAATATTGTTAGTGTTCTTATAAGATATTTTAATATTTTATTTACAAAATATGAAGACTGACAAGGATAGAATTAAAAACTAAAAATTGTTCAAAAATGGAAGAAGTGGATATTTAACTGGAAAACAGCATTTTTGCTTAAAAAATGAAAACAAGCACAAGCAAATTCTTCTGATAAAATCACTGATTTTTTACATTTATTATCACTGGTGGTGATAGGGACTGAAAGTACAGACAGGCTCTTATAAATGTTGAAATAAATGTGCGATTTATAAATAAGAATTTTTATAGAAAAGCTGACATTTTAGAGTTCTCAACTTAAACCTTTGATACAAAAAAAAAAAAAAAAAAAAAACACAAATGAATTTGGCCAGATAGTAATCTTGATATTTCCACAAACTGCAAAATTTGGGAATTGATAGAAAAGCAACCTGACTTAGGATAGTATTTTTAATAAAACTATTACTATGCATTGTTCATTAAAATGATAATAGTAAGACATGTTTAAGCAAATTCCAAAGTATAATTTAACAAAATGCAATAATATTTAAAATATTGTCTCACATTCGTTAGTGAAGGTTTCATTCTTAACAAAAATTTCTGTGTTAATGGCATTTGCAGTCATGGAGCTTCCACTCTGGATGTTCTGTTAGCTTGTTAGTCTTTATTTTAGTCATTTCTTTTATTTTTTGTTACCGAATTCAATTCACCAAGTTGCTTGAGATAAGCAATTTTTGTCATAAGTGATTCATAATTATTGGAAACATCCATTGCAAGTTAATGTCATTAAAATAACCAAGAGGATAGCACGTTTTTATAGGAAATAGTTTTATATTACCACTACAAGTTGTTAAGACAGTATTAATTTTCATAAACATATTATAGCATTACTAATTTTGAAGTCAGTATGTCTCGGCTTTGCAGTTTTAAAGAGCATCTAAAATTAAGCTGGAAAGGAATCTGTTCTTTATGAAAGATTTTCTGCAAACTTAGGCAAAATCGATTACTTGGGCTTCTCCAGAACAACAATGACACCCAAGGCTGACTCAATGGTAGAACTCTAAATCTGCATGCGTATAAATTATATCCTTTCCCAAAAAGACGTATGCACATGCTCGTTGCCTGTAAATCATAATATGCTTAGGGTTTAGTCACCTGCTAGGGTCTATTTTACTTGAGTGAGAAACATAGCAAAGGGAATAGAAATAAGCAAAAAAAAAAGGCTGTATTTCAAAATTACTGACAATTAAACTAAGATAATCATGGAACAATCTAAACTTTTGTTACCTCAGTTCAATTCAATCTAATTCAACTCAACAAACTTACAATAATTGACTACTTAGTGTCTAAAGCCCTTTCATCCAAATGAATAAACTAATTGTAAGCCATATGCATTCAGTCAAGAGGAATAATTTTCCCAAGAAAGAAGCAAAACAAACAAATATAAAATATTCCTTAGAAAGCCCATGTTATGCCAAGTTTTATGCTTTGCTTTGATTATGTTAAGAGCACATATCATGAAATTTACCAACTTAACCAATTTTAAATGGTTTTAAATTATATTGGTATGCAATGGAGCTCTAAAACATTTCCACCTTGCAACAATCCCAGTACCCACTGAACAAGTCCTTTCCCTTGCTCCTCAGCCCCTGGCAACTACCATTCTACTTTATGTTTCTAAGCACTGTGGTTTTTTTTTTTAGATATTTCATATATGAAGTCCTGCAATATCTAGCTTATCTAGCTTATTTCACTCAGTCCTCAAGTCCAACCTTATTGTAGCGTATGAAAGAATCTACATCTTTTTGAAAGAAGAATAATATTCTTCTGTATGGATAATCCCCATTTTCTTTAGCCATTCTTCTCTTGATAGATATTTGCATTGCTTCAGTCTCTTGGCTATTGTGAATAATACAATGAACAAAATGTGCATATATCTCCTTGACATCTGTTTTCATTCTTTTGGTATATTCCCAGAAGTAAGATTGCTGAATCACACAGTGATGAGCCTCTGCACTATTTTCCATGGCAATTGCACCATTTTACAATCCCACCAACAGTGCCAATAATTCCAGTTTCTGTACATCCTGGGCAATTTTTTTTTTCTTTCCAACACTAATTTGAATCAGGCAGTCAATAGAGAGAAGTGACTTGACTTAAGATGCAGGTTTTTTTTTAAGATTTTTTTTATTTATTTGAAAGTCAGAGTTACACAGAGAGAAGGAGAGGCAGAGAGAGAGAGAGAGAGAGAGAGAGAGGTCTTCCATCCACTGGTTCACTCCCCAATTAGCCACAATGGCCGGAGCTGCGCTGATCTAAAACCAGGAGCCAGGAGCTTCTTCTGGGCCTCCCACGTGGGTGCCGGGGCCCAAGGACTTAGATCATCTTCTACTGTTTTCCCAGGCCACAGCAGAGAGCTGGATCAGAAACGGAGCAGCCGGCATTTGAACTGGCACCCATATGAGATGCCAGCATAGCAAGATTAGCTTAAACCTTTCAACACTACTTTTGTATAAATGTCCCTAGGTTAGTTGTTCTTAGTTGTCTCATCCAATCTCAGTAATAAGTTTTCAGGGAGCAATTCTTCTTGATCTCTTACATTTCTGTATATCTAATGAACAGTGATTTTATTTATTCTAAAAAACTGTATGGCAAATGGATTTAGAAGTCCTACCCCTCAGGGAAAAAAAAAAGCATGCTTTGTTTACCATTCCATATAAGGTTAAATAAGATCAGGTAGACTTACTTCTCATTAATAACTTGAGTTCTCTAAGATCAGAGATACTCTCTTATAATGCAACATGTGGCCCCATCATGTTATCTGAAAACTGAGACTCAAGAAATCAGTACAAATGCTGTATATCAAATGCACCTCTTGCCTTGAGTAGGAAACTGTCCTAAGTCTTTGACCCTGGTAGGCTCATATCTTCTGAGAGCATTCATGGAAATACCATGGGCTAACTTGTTAGCTTACAAGTAGTGTAAAAATATCAAACCCTTCACAGGTACTTATCACCAAAAGAATATCAAGGAGGGAAGAGGTACTCTTTCCATGCTTCTGAATTTTTCTGGTAGGTTCTTTCCTTCCTCCCATAAGCTGCTGACTCCTGGCTTCGGATCAGTGCAGCTCTGGCCGTTGCAGCCATTTGGGGAGTGAACCATCGGATGTAAGACCTCTCTCTCTCTCTCTCTCTCTCTCTCTCTCCCTCTCACTATCTGTAACACTACCTCTCAAAAAAAAAAAAAAAAAAAAAAAAGACAGAATTAAACCAAGTTCAGTTGTAGTGTAGCAGAGCCCAGTGTAAATTTTAGTCAATTATGCATTGGCACCACCCTACCAGGGTAATTGAGGGAACTTCTCAAGAGCTCTTGGGAGAAATCATGAGATACTTAATGGTGCTTAAAATGAATGTCTTGCTACTCAAATTAAGTATGTATTTGTGATCACAGATTCCGTACAATAGCTATGAGAGAGCAATTAGCTAATTAGGTACAAGGAAGAGATTCTAGATTAGAGGGAGAAACTAGCGTAAGGCAGACTTTTTAAATTCAGTTGCTATTGAGCAAGGTGTAATTCCACTCTTCAGAGAAATGTTTAAGGGTCCTACCCTCTAGTAAATGGCCAGTGTCTTTGTGGTGTTTTTCAGTTTCGAAACGGCTAGGGCTACCACAATACCTGAATCAAATGATACCATTAAGAGTAGTCTTATTGACCATAAAGTAAATTGAAAATATGTTATCATTGGAGCTGGCACTGTGGCATAGCCGGTAAAGCTGCTGCCTGCAGTGCTGGCATCCCATATGGATGCCAGTTCATGCCCCTGCTGCCCCATTTCCAATCCAGCTCTGTGCTATGGCCTGGAAAAGCACTAGAAGACTGACCAGTGCTTAGGCCCCTGCACCTGTGTAAGAAGACCCGGAGGAAGCTCCTGGCTCCTGGCTTCAGATCAGCTCAGCTCCAGCTGTTGCAGCACAACTGGGGAGTGAACCAGCAGATGGAAGACCTCTCTCCCTCTCTCTCTCTCTCTCTCTCTGTCTCTCCCTCTGTGTGTGTATCTCTTTCAAATAAATAAATAAATCTTAAAAAAAGAAAATATGTTATCACAGAAGTTATAAGAAAAAAAAGAAGGAAGGATTGGGAGGGAGGATTCCTTAAGTTCTTAAAATTGTACCTTTGAAATACATGAAATCTGTTTTCTTTATATTAACAAAATATTTTTAAAAAACAAGAAAGCATAGCTGATGCACACACACATATGTATATGTATGTATTAGCAGCAGGACATGTATAGGAAAAAGGGGTTTTAGGGAAGGTTATATAAGAAAATGGGTCTAGTTGATTGTCAGGCAAGTTCTGATAGTCATCCTGCCAATCAGGTGGAAGATTCTTTGGTTCAAAACTTGGCTCTTTTGGTTGGTAGTCATAACTTCTTTAATTATTTGAAATCTTCCATTTTAGCCTTTCCCCTATATTTGTTAGCACATGTCAGTTGAACAAACATTCTGGTGAGTCACAATATTAGACTCTGCTGCCCAAAGTGTAAAAAGGAAAAAGAATATGTGTTTTCTTTACAGTTGCAGGTGCATGGCTAGACACAAAGTTAGAATGTGCAAGGGGAAGGGGACATGTATTCATCACAGTTGCACAGTGAGGAAAACGCACATGAAAAGGAAAAGGGACAGGCACAGTGGGCACCCTAACGGTAATGAAGCAGCTCCTGCAAAGTCCTCCTCCGGATCTAACTTGCTAGATCTCAAGCATAGTTTTGAAAAACTTTGTTTATACCTTTGAAAAACCAATGGATAAGAAAATGTCATTGTATTAATGACCTGTGATTACTTTAAAATTTACTGTTTATGGGTGAAATGGTCATTTTTACATCAATTATTGTTTAGGCCCGTTGTCTACATTCCCTCTAAACTGAGGTAGTTTTGCTTATTATTCATTAAACATCTTATTTTCTTTGTATTAAGCCTTTGTACTTTTATATAAATTTAAATTGTTATCTCAAAAATTAAAAAAATAAAGGGAAAAGGAAAGGGAGTGGTTGGGAGAGAGGGGTAAGAGGAGGAAGGGAATATCATTATGTTTTTTTTAACTTTTATTTAATGAATATAAATGTCCAAAGTATGGCTTATGGATTACAATGGCTTCCCCCCCATATCGTCTCTCCCACCCGCATCCCTCCCCTTTCCCACTCCCTCTCCCCTTCCATTCACATGAGGATTCATTTTCGATTCTCTTTATATACAGAAGATCAGTTTAGCATACATTAAGTAAAGATTTCAACAGTTTGCTCCCACACAAACATAAAGTGAAAAATAATAGATGATTTTTTTAATGATGATGAAATCAGATCAGACCTATTGTCATGTTTAATCCCAGTGAGAGTCAAGTTGGGAATTGATAATTTCTTCTTTTTTTTTTTTTTACAGAAGATCAGTTTACTATACATTAAGTAAAGATTTCAACAGTTTGTACCCCCATAGAAACACAAAGTGAAATATACTGCTTGAGTACTCATTATAGCATTAAGTCTCAATGTACAGAACATTAAGGACAGAGATCCTACATGAGGAGTAAGTGCACAGTGACTCCTGTTGTTGACTTTACAAATTGACACTCCTGTTTATGGCATCAGTAATCTCCCTATGCAACAGTCATGAGTTTCCAAGGCTATGGAAGCCTTTTGAGTTCACCGACTCTTATCTTGTTTAGACATGGTCATATTCAAAGTGGAGGTTCTCTCCTCCCTTCAAAGAAAGGTACCTCCTCCTTTGAAGACCTGTTCTTTCCACTGGGATCTCACTCACAGAGATCTTTCATTTAGGGTTTTGTGTTTTTGTTTTTTTGTTTTTTGTTTTGTTTTGTTTTGTTTTTTTGCCAGAGTGTCTTGGCTTTCCATGCCTGAAATACTCTCATGGGCTTTTCAGCCAGATCCGAATGCCTTTAGGGCTGATTCTGAGGCCAGAGTGCTGTTTAGGACATCCAACATTCTATGAGTCTGCTGAGTATCTCACTTCCCATGTTGGATCACTCTCCCCTTTATTTATTCTATCAGTTAGTATTAGCAGGTACTAGACTTGTTTATGTGCTTCCTTTGACTCTTAGTCCTTTCATTATGATCAATTGTGAACTGAAATTGATCACTGGGAATAGTGAGATGGCATTGGTACATGCCACCTTGATGGGCTTGAATTGGAATCCCCTGGAATGTTTCTAACGCTACCATTTGGGGCAAGTCAGCTTGAGCATGTCCCAAATTGTACATCTGTTCCCTCTCTTATTCCTACTCTTATGTTTAACAGGGATCACATTTCAGTTAAATTTCAACACTTAAGAATAACTGTGTATTAATTACAGAATTAAACCAGTCATATTAAGTAGAACAGACAAAAAAACTACTAAGAGGGATAATGTATTAAGTTGTTCATTAACAGTCAGGGCTATGCTGATCAAGTCACCGTTTCCCATAGTGTCCATTTCACTTCAACAGGTTTCCTTTTTGGTGTTCAGTCAGTTGTCACCAATCAGGGAGAACATATGGTATTTGTCCCTTTGGGACTGGCTTATTTCACTCAGCATGATGTGTTCCAGATTCCTCCATTTTGTTGCAAATGACTGGATTTCGTTGTTTCTTACTGCAGTATAGTATTCTAAAGAGTACATATCCCATAATTTCTTTGTCCAGTCTACTGTTGATGGGCATTTAGGTTGGTTCCAGGTCTTAGCTATTGTGAATTGAGCTGCAATAAACATTAGGGTGCAGACCGCATTTTTGTTTGTCAATTTAAACTCCTTTGGGTAAATTCCAAGGAGTGGGATGGCTGGGTCGAATTGTAGGGTTATCTTCAGGTTTCTGAGGAATCTCCAGACTGACTTCCATAGTGGCTTGACCAGTTTGCATTCCCACCAACAGTGGGTTAGTGTCCCTTTTTCCCCACATCCTCGCCAGCATCTATTGTTGGTAGATTTCTGCATGTGAGCCATTCTAACCAGGGTGAGGTGAAACCTCATTGTGGTTTTGATTTGCATTTCCCTGATTGCTAGTGACCTTGAACATTTTTTCATGTGTCTGTTGGCCATTTGGATTTCCTCTTTGTGGGGACAACTCGGACTAGACTAAGTTACTGGAATTAAGACTTATTCTATGCATCTGCTCTCCCACAATATGGTGCTGAGAAGGGAGAAACAGCTTCTACACAGCTGCCTCCAGTTCAACCAAGAAACTGTAGGACCTACTCCTGATTGGAGGAGAGCAGCATACTCAGCGTGTGGGTATCAGAGTTGGGATTGGTGGAAGAGGACTATAAAGGAGGAGAGAGACAACATGCACCAGGAACATCTATCTGAAGGAACACCTGTGCAGCCCCTGAAAGAGCCAGCCGGCGGTGTGCCGCTCCCCCGCGGAAGTGGGGAATGTGGCAGGGGGAACCGCCCTTCCATGGAGGTGGAAGGGGCGGTAGCCAACCCGGGAAGAACCAGCAGCAAACCCAGGGAGGTCCGAGCAGAAGAAAGAACAGCGCAGGTTCCTGTGTCGTTCCTCCACGAAGACGGGGAGCGACACTCTTTTGAAAAATGTCTATTGAGGTCCTTGGCCCATCTCTTAAGTGGGTTGTTGGTTTTGTTTTTGTGGAGTTTCTTGATCTCTTTGTAGATTCTGGTTATTAACCCTTTATCTGTTGCATAGTTTGCAAATATTTTTTCCCATTCTGTCGGTTGCCTCTTCACTCTCCTGACTGTTTCTTTTGCAGTACAGAAACTTCTCAATTTGATGCAATCCCAATAGTTGATTTTGGCTTTGACTGCCTGTGCCTCCCGGGTCTTTTCCAAAAATTCTTTGCCTGTGCCAATATCTTGAAGGGTTTCTCCAATGTTCTCTAGTAACTTGATGGTGTCAGGTCATAGATTTTGGTCTTTAATCCATGTTGAGTGGATTTTTGTGTAAGGTGTAAGGTAGGGGAATTGCTTCATGCTTCTGCACGTGGAAATCCAATTTTCCCAGCACCATTTATTGAATAGACTGTCCTTGCTCCAGGAATTAGTTTTAGATCCTTGATCAAATATAAGTTGGCTGTAGATGTTTGGATTGATTTCTGGTGTTTCAATTCTGTTCCATTGGTCTATCCATCTGTTTCTGTACCAGTACCATGCTGTTTTGATTACAACTGCCCTGTAGTATGTCCTGAAATCTGGTATTGTGATGCCTCCGGCTTTGTTTTTGTTGTACAAGATTGCTTTAGCTATTCGAGGTCTCTTGTGCCTCCATATAAATTTCAGCACCATTTTTTCCAGATCTGAGAAGAAGGTCTTCGGTATCTTGATTGGTATTGCATTGAATGTATAAATTGCTTTTGGGAGAATGGACATTTTGATGATATTGATTCTTCCAATCCATGAGCATGGAAGATTTTTCCATTTCTTGGTATCCTCTTCTATTTTTTTCTTTAAGGTTTTGTAATTTTCATCATAGTGATCTTTAACGTCCTTGGTTAAGTTTATTCCAAGGTATTTGATTGTTTTTGTAGCTATTGTGAATGGGATTGATCTTAGAAGTTCTTCCTCAGCCATGGCATTGTCTGTGTATACAAAGGCTGTTGATTTTTGTGCATTGATTTTATACCCTGCTACTTTGCCAAAATCTTCTATGAGTTCCAGTAGTCTCTTAGTAGAGTTCTTTGGGTCCCCTAAATAAAGAATCATGTCATCTGCAAAGAGGGATAGTTTGAGTTCTTCCTTCCCAATTTGTATCCCTTTAATTTCTTTTTCTTGCCTAATAGTTCTGGCTAGAACCTCCAGAACTATATTGAATAGCAGTGGTGAGAGTGGGCATCCCTGTCTGGTACCAGATCTCAGTGAAAATGCTTCCAACTTTTCCCCATTCAATAGGATGTTGGCTGTGGGTTTTTCATAGATTGCTTTGATTGTATTGAGGAATGTTCCTTCCAAACCCAGTTTGCTTAGAGTTTTCATCATAAACGGGTGTTGTATTTTATCAAATGCTTTCTTGGCATCTATTGAGATAATCATATGGTTTTTCTTCTGCAGTCTGTTAATGTGGTGTATCACATTGATTTTCTTGTGCACATTAAACCATCCCTGCATACCAGGGATAAATCCCACTTGGTCTGGGTGGATGATCTTTCTGATGTGTTGTTGCATTCTATTGGCGAGAATTTTATTGAGGATTTTTGCATCTATGTTCATCAGGGATATTGGTCTGTAATTCTCTTTCAATGCTGCATCTTTTTCCGGCTTAGGATTAAGGTGATGCTGGCTTCATAGAAAGAATTTGGGAGGATTCCCTCTTCTTCGATTGTTCTGAATAATTTGAGAAGAATTGGAGTTAGTTCTTCTTAAAACGCCTGGTAGAATTCAGCAGTGAATCCATCTGGTCCTGGGCTTTTCTTTGTTGGGAGGGCCTTTATTACTGTTTCAATTTCTATCTCAGTTATGGGTCTGTTTAGGTTTTCGATGTCTTCCTGGTTCAATTTAGGTAGGTTTCCCTGTTTGCTGGCATACAAGTCCTTGTAGTAATTTCTGATGATTCTTTTTATTTCTGTGGTGTCTGTTGTTACATTTCCTTTTTCATCTCTGATTTTATTGATTTGGGTCTTTTCTTTTTTTAGTTAGTTGGGCCAATGGGGTGTCAATTTTGTTTATTTTTTCAAAAAACCAGCTCCTCGTTTGGCTGATTTTTTGTAATGTTTTTCTTGATTCAATCCTGTTGATTTCTTCTCTGATTTTAATTATTTCTCTTCTCCTACTAGATTTGGGTCTTGTTTGCTGTAGATTTTCTAGATCCTTGAGGTGAATTGAAAGCTCATCTATTTGGTGCCTTTCCAATTTTTTGATGTAGGCACCTACTGATATAAACTTTCCTCTTAACACTGCTTTTGCTGCGTCCCATAAGTTTTGGTATGTTGTGCTGTTATCCTCATTTACTTCCAGAAAATTTTTGATTTCTCTTTTAATTTCTTCTATGACCCATTGTTCATTCAGGAGCATGTTGTTCAATCTCCATGTGTTTGCGTATGCTCTAGGGATTCCTGAGTTGCTAATTTCCAACTTCATTCCTTTATGGTCTGAGAAGCTGCATGGTATGATTCTAATTCTTTTGAATTTGCTGAGGCTTGCTTTATGGCCTAGTATGTGGTCAATCCTAGAGAAGGTTCCATGTACTGCTGAGAAGAATGTAAAATCTTTAGCTGTAGGATTGAAAGTTCTGTATATATCTGTTAGATCCATTTGGGCTATAGTGTCGTTTAAATCTACTGTATCCTTGTTGATCTTCTGTCCTATTGACCTGTCTATTTCTGAGAGTAGAGTATTGAAGTCCCCCAGTACTATTGTATTGGGGTCTAAGTCTCCCTCTAAGTCCGTTAACAAATCTTTTAGATAAACTGGTGCCCTGTAGTTAGGTGCATATACATTGATAATTGTTATATCTTCTTGTTGTATTGATCCCTTAATCATTATATAGTGCCCCTCTTTGTCTCTCTTAACAGTTTTTGTGGTAAAGTTTATGTTGTCCGATATTAAGATGGCTATGCCCGCTCTTTTTTATTTCTGTTGGCATGGTATATCTTTTTCCAGCCTTTCACTTTCAGTCTGTATGGATCTTTGTTGGAAAGATGTGTTTCTTGTAAGCAGCAAATAGATGGGTTTTGTTCCTTAACCCAATCAGCCAATCGGTGTCTTTTAACTGGACAGTTCAGGCCATTCACGTTCAATGTGACTAATGAAAAGTGGTAACTTTGCCCTGCCATTTGCCAAAGATAAGTTCTAATATATGCTTTGAATTCCCTGTGATCTTTTGCTGTGAGGTTTCCTTCCTTTACCTTCTTTCATATTGATGACCGTGTTTCTGTGTTTCTGTGTGTAACACATCTTTAAGCATCTGTTGCAGGGCTGGACGAGTGGCGACAAATTCTTTCAATTTCTGTTTGCTATGAAAAGTCTTTATTTCACCTTCATTCACAAATGATAGCTTTGCAGGATATAATATTCTGGGCTGGCAGTTGTTCTCTCTTAGTACCTGGGCTATATCTCACCATTCCCTCCTAGCTTGTAGAGTTTCTGATGAGAAGTCAGCTGTGAGTCTGATTGGAGATCCTCTGAGAGTAATCTGACGTTTCTCTCTTGCACATTTTAGGATCTTTTCTTTATGTTTCACTGTGGAGAGTTTAATTACAACGTGTCGTGGTGAGGATCTCTTTTGGTCGTGTTTATTAGGGGTTCTGTGAGCTTCCTGTACTAGGATGTCTCTGTCCTTCTCCAAACCTGGGAAATTTTCTGCTACTATCTCACTAAAAAGGCCTTCTAATCCTTTCTCCCTCTCCATGCCTTCAGGAACTCCTAGAACCCGAATATTGGGTTTTTTAATAGTATCCTGAAGATTCCTGACAATATGTTTTAGATTTCTAATTTCCTCTTCTTTTCTTTGGTCTGACTGTATCCTTTCCTGTTCTCTGTCTTCTAAGTCCGATATTCTCTCTTCTGCTTCACCCATTCTGTTTGTAAGGCTCTCTATTGTGTTTTTCATTTGATCTATTGAATTCTTCACTTCAGTCACTATCCCAGTTTCCTGTTGTACTAGTTGTTTCGTTTCATTTTGATTCCTCCTTAATATTTCATTTTCACGAGAGAGATTTTCTATCTTGTCCATTAAGGATTTCTGTAGTTCAGAATTTGTTTTTGAGAACTTCTTAATGTTCTTACCAATTTTTTGAGATCTGCTTCTTGCATTTCTTCTATGTCATCATCTTCATAATCTTGAATTGGGGTGTCTTTTTCATTTGAGGGCGTCATGGTGACTTCCTTGTTTTTATTACCTCGGTTTTTGCGTTTGTTATTTGGCATATTGGAGATATTTGGTTTCTTCACTGTGGTGCTTTTTCTTGTTATACTATGACTCTAGATTAAGTGGACTGTCTGTTTTTGATGGAGCCTTAGGGCTTGAGATGGGTGTGGCCTGAGAGCTCTGTTTGGTGTGCCAAAAGTGACACTCCCAGGTTAGGCATGGTAAATCATCTCTCTCTCTCTCTCTCTCTCTCTCTCTCTTTCTTTTTTTGATTCAAAAGGGAAGTAATTCTGCACAGCTGAATGAAGTTGAAGGTAGTTAGCAGGCAAATGATATACCCACAGGAGCCAGAGATCAGAAGCTCTTTCCCAAGGACCACACAGGGAATCAATTCGGCCCTCAGAGTGGGCTCAAATTCTCCTTCAGTCTCCCACTGGGTTGCCAAAGTTACGGAATTGTAGCGTCTCTGGAGAGTGCTCAAGTGAATTCCGTGAGTTCTCTCCCCCACCGTCTCTTTTTTCACAGTCTCAGTTCAGTAGCACCACAAATTTACTAGGTCCTAATCTCCTGTTAATTCGCCCCGCCCAGAGTCAGGTTTTTCTGCCAGGCTCAGGGCCGGTGCAGACCTGAGGTCACTCTGCTTATGACGTATGTCCAAGATGGCGCCTGCTCTTTGTCTTGCTCACCCTTGAGAGGTGAGCGGAGAGAGAGAAACCTGTGTCCATACCAGTCACCTTTTTTTTTTTCTCTCTCTCTCTCTCTTCCAGTTTGCCTGGTGAACTTTTCCCCCCCGGGGGTCGTTCCCTCTAGTCTCCTCTCTCCGCTTGCCTGCCAGTGTCTCAGGCTATTGAGGTTCGGCTCACCTCGCGTTCCAGCGCTGGTGTGTTGAGTCTGCCGCTGATGTCCCGAACTGTGGGCTCCCACGCTCTCCACGCAGGTCCGCTGTGAATCACGTGTTCCGGAAGAGTTTCTTCTGCTGTTTCCTCCCCTTACTCTTCCTTGAACCTGCAATATCTCCACTTTTATTAAACTATCTCTCCCTGGACTATCAGTGCGCTTCCTTCCTATTCCGCCATCTTGCCTCCTCCCAGAATATCATTATGTTCTTAGAACTGTTTCTACAAATCACATAGAATTTGCTAAAAACCAAAATTAAAATTAAAAATAAATAAAAGATAAAAGGTCTCTCAATTCTGATCATCTTCAATTCTGAATTTAAGGGAAACATAAATAGTGACATTCTATATTCACTGTTCAGTTATGGCTTTCCAAAAGTATTTTCTGGTTGTAGGATTTAAGGAGACACAAATTAATGTAAGTCCAGAATGCCAAATACATCACAATGAGACAGAAACAAAGACACAAAAGTTTTGTAGATGTATATTCTGCGAAATTTTAACAAAGTTCATGTTGAGATACTTTTAACTTCCCAGAATCAAGAATGACTCATTTCTGTGCCTGACCAGATTACAAAAAGTAGTTCATAAATTATGATAAGCCTCTTGGGGAGAGTTGATAAATTTTCATTTAAGTACAATCTTATTCATTGTTACATTTCATTTAATAATTTGAAATAAGTGCAAATCTTAATTTGTTCCAACCCACTTATCTTGAGCTTTTCTATCTGGTCATAGATGATAAAACCTGTGATAGACTTTTCAGATGTTTCCCATGGCCTTTTGCCCTGGGAGATACTCCATTGATGACAATGACAATTATATTCTTATGTCACAGGAAAGAGAGACTAGATAAGCAGGCCTGACCCAACCACACAAGCTCTTTAACAGCAGAGATTTCTTTGGTTTGGGGAAAAAAGGGGGAATTCAGGTATATCGGAAGGACATGATGAATTCCAGGCAGTGTTTCCTAGCCTTTCCAATGCTGGTTTCTAGTTCTTTCAATGTGCAAGGAACAATTAGTGCCTCCAGAAGTTGAAAGTGACCCCTGAAGTCTCCAGAAAAGAATTCAGCCTTGCTAATTTCTTGATTTTGAGCTTATGATAATCTTAACAAGAATGCATCTGAGAGAGGCTGGACTTCTGGTCTACAGAACTGAGATAATAAGTGCATTCCTCTTAAGATGATAAGTTTATGGAAATTTGTTACTCAATAAGCAGTTAATATAGAACAGAAAACCTAAATCATAGTCTCCTTTTAACTACTGGGGAGATTCTAAGCACATCAAACCTCCCACCTAATGCATTGTCAATTTTCTTTTCTTTCCTTTTTGTTTTTAGTAAAATACTATGTGTTAGTGAGCATCTGAAGAAAATCCTTAATGAATAATGAAGATAAAATTCCCAGGCATATCACTGTTTCCTCACACAGCATTCACCTAACTTTTGCCCTTGGTATTCTTTCACTGTAAGACTTGCTAGAGAAGTGTATAAAAAATGCACACTATTATTCTACAACAACAAATCAGGTGTGGTGCCAAGTCCAACTACAGTTAGTAGATGTGAGGCACTGATGTCTAATGGTAAACCTCCTGGGTTCCTCAAGAAGTCTGTCTGGATCTCAGTTATTTACTAATGTCTCTCATAGGTATAATATTTTAATATATCATGTCAATCTAAATACAATATATTTGATTCTAGCCAACTTCTACTCTCAAAATCACAATTTTTCCACCTTCCCTATTTTTGTGGACAGTTTTCACTGTTTTCCAAGTAATCTAGACTCAAAACTTTAGAATGATCTCAAGGTTTTGAAATTAAGCATTTCTTTTTGACGTCTGATGTACACATGTTTCTATTGTGCAAGTTGTAACAGAGAGTCTTAGACAAGATTTAGAGGGTAGAAGTAAGTCAGCAGCCATTTTAACTCACACAGGTTATGGCTGGGCAGTTGATTCCCATACTGGTGAGGGACACACCTTGGCTGAGATGTGTCTTATCTTCCCACAGATCCTACTTCGACTTCTCCTACTCCTAGACCAAGTGTGTGTGTTTAGCTTTTTGTCAAATAACCCCAGTATCTACTAATACCCCTTGTCAGAGACACAGAGATCTGATACAGGTTTCAGCCCACCTTTGTGGGCTGCAGTCTGTGCCTATGAGCATCTGCTTGTTCTGCTTTGTCCTACCTTACTTCCAACATCCCTTCCTAACTGCCTAACATAGAAACTTCAACCTCCAGCAGCAAATTACCAGATTGCTTAGCTAGCTCCTGTAGCAGATCATGCTGCAGAGAGGAAAATTAACTCTTCAGGATTTTGTTGAATGAAAAGATACAAAGACAAATCACAAGAAAAGTAAAAGGATGTATCTGGATAAGAATCTGGGAAGTGAGCTGAATGATTTATGAAAGGATTACAGAAAGGGTGGAAAAAGAGAATAGAATGTTGGCTCCCTCTTTCAGCTTTGAGTAGGCCAAGAAGCTGGGTAGACTGGGAGAAGTGCTATCTCCATTGCTAATATCAAAGATCTTGGCACAATGGTTGCTTTAACAGCAAGGAAAATATGAGCTTATACAGTCAAGTGATAGTCAACAAACAAAAGAAACAGGATGAGTACACACATACATACAAACACACACACATACACACACACACAAACACACACACATGCTCTTTTTGCACCTTCACAAGCAAGAGATATGGCTGATGGGGGCGTCTATTAAGATGCCTCAGAGTTTCTACTCCTCTCTCCATTAAACAGTAAAAAGGATGAAGATGTGGTTCAAATTCCAATCATCATTTGGCATTGCCTACTTTCTACCTCTCACGTATATCCTCTCCTTTTCATCAAAAAGGCTTCGGCAAACACTTCTCTAACTTACAAGATTTTGCAAGTTGGGCTTCAACAGCTGAGAGCATGAACACTGGGCCAATTCTAAGCAATTCAGAGGTATCCTCTTAACAGCAGAAACTAAGGTAGATGTATGGTTTAACAGCCAAGACGCTATTTGAAACATTTGCATTCTATAAGCAGAGCGTCTGTGTTGAGGTCCTGGCTCTGCTTCTGATTCTGGAACACAGCAGTGATGGCTCAGGTAGTTAGTTACCTGCCACCTTTGTAGAATATGAAGATTGAGTTCCAAACTCCTAGCCTTGGCCTGGCCCAGCCACAACTGTTAGGAGCATTTGGGAAGTAAATCAGCAGGTGGATAATATTTCTGTCCCCTCCCCTTCCCTTCCCTTCCCTTCCTTCCCCTCCCCTCCCCTTCCCTTCTCTCTCTCTCTCTTTCTCTCTCTCTCTCTCCCTACCTCCCTCCTTCCATCCCTCCATCCCTCCATCCCTCCATCCCTCTCTTCCTCTCCCCTACTTTTCAAGTACATAAAAATATTTTTTAAATCAGAAATTAAATAGAATCAGAGGTTTGACTGTAGGGGAAGAGGTTCAAAGTTACAAGCAAAAATTCTCAATGTCTTGATAATAACCTAGGGTAACAGTAGAGAGAATAGAACAAAATAGCAGATCATGTCAGAATGACAAATTTACTACCTTGATGTAACACAAGTCACATTTGTCCAAATGTCTTTAGTCAGAAAGTTCACATGTCTACTCCTGATTTCAACATTGCATTGGTTTAAAAATCATCAAGCAAGGTAGGACAATGCAGAGAGAAAACCAGAATACTTAGGAAACAATGTTGAATTCCCCCCAAATTTTAACAAACTTAGAATAAAGCAAAGCTACTCTTAAAAGAAGCTAAAATCAAGCTTGGTAATGAATCCGTCCCATTATTTTAAGGAGTGGCAGATAAATGCTGGAATGGGCTACCATTGTCATTTTAGTTACTGTTATAAGGAAGTAACTGGACTTTCTCAATCTGAACCCTCGCAGCTGGTGGAAAGGTGAAAAATCAACAAATTCAACAAAATGGGCAGAAAATAGATAATGGGTTCTGAACAGCATAAATTAAAAATCCAATATATTTTTATTATCTTATAAGACACAAATGAAAATAAGCAAACAGCAAAAAAACTGGCCAATGGGCTACCAGTTTACAAACCATTGCATATCAATAACTACCTTGAAATAACTTGATAATTATAGATTTTTAAAATTCTAAGAAAACAGGCAAAGTGTATTACCAACATACATAAAAATTACTACAAATCATACACCATCAAACTGATTGGTGACCTAAAGTAAATAATTAAAATCTTCTTTATTCTACCTTCAGCCTAATGGCAAAGTAAGGTTCTCACATTCTTGAGGATATGTTATAGACATATATCATTTTTGGACAGCTCTTTAAGTTGGGTACTTATTATTCTACCATGAAAGCAAAACTAGTAAATCATACTACCATTCTACTCTTAGGATTACATAGAATGCCTATTAGCTATTTATGACCCTAAGGGTAAAGAAGAAAGTGAGCAGCCAGCGTTGATGCCTAACATGATGAGAGTCATCATTCATCAGTGTCCTGGCAATTCTCACACACTCACAGACTGAGAATGCCTGTGAAACACCCACACGGCCCAGTACATTTCTGTAAGAAGCTATCATCAGGATATTAGGTCTTAAAAAATTTTTATTTTTTAAACTTTTATTTAGTAAATATAAATTTCCAAAGTACAGTTTATCAATTAAAATGGCTTTTCCCCCCCATAACTTCCCTCCCACTCGCAACCCTCCCATCTCCCACTCCCTCTCCCATTCCATTCACATCAAGATTCATTTTCAATTCTCTTTATATACAGAAGATCGATTTAGTATATATTAAGTAAAGATTTCATCAGTTTGCACCCACACAAAACATAAAGAGTAAAATACTATTTGAGTACTGGTTATAGCATTAATTCACATTGGACAACACATTAAGGACAGAGATCCCACATGAGGAGTAAGTACACAGTGATTCCTGTTGTTGACTTAACACTTTGAGACTCTTGTTTATGGCATCAGTAATCTCCCTAGGCTCTAGTCATGAGTTTCCAAGGCTATGGAAGCCTTTTGAGTTCACTGACTTTGATCTTATCCAGACAAGGTCATAATCAAAGTGGAAGTTCTCTCCTCCCTTCAGAGGAAGGTACTTCCTTCTTTGAAGGCCCTGTTCTTTCTACTGGGATCTCACTCACAGAGATCTTTCATTTAGGTCCTCTTTTTTTGCCAGAGTGTCTTGGCTTTCCATGCCTAAAATACTCCCATGGGCTCTTCAGCCAGATCCAAATGCCTTTAGGGCTGATTCTGAGGCCAGAGTGCTATTTAGGACATCTGCCATTCTATGAGTCTGCTGTGTATCCCGCTTCCCATGTTGGATTGTTCTCTCCCTTTGTGATTCTATCAGTTAGTATTCGCAGACACTAGTCTTGTTTGTGTGATCCCTTTGACTCTTAGACCTATCAGTGTGATCAATTGTGAACTGAAATTGTCACTTGGACTAGTGAGATGGCATTGGTACATGACACCTTGATGGGATTGTATTGGAATCCCTTTTCTTACATATAATTCACATATCATAAAATTCATCTCTTTAGAATACACAATTTACATGATTTTTAATATATTCACAGAACTGTGCAATCAACACCACTATTTCCAGAACACTTTCAGCACCACAGATGACAATGATCAAGAACATAATGTGGACATTTACATGGTATCAATATCTAGAACCTAAATCAATCTGGTGACTAGTTAAATGTAACAGAGATCTGCAATATAAATACAAAGAAATGATTATAAATTTTTCAGGTACCTACATACTCTAGGGAGTTATAGCCTTTATATTTAATATCACTTGTAGACTTAATGAATGGTCAGATCAACCAAGGAAAATTTATATGCCAGACACCACATTTACATTCATAAGCCCTCTAGCTCAATAGTTAAAGGTTATGGTGGCAACATCCTTGGGCTCTGATTCATTCTCTATTAAACTCAAACCATCTATAAGATGGCAGCATAGTCATTTAAAAATAAAATTTTAGTTCAGAAATTTTATATCCAGAATTACTATATTTTTAAAAATGTTGAATTACATTATAAAATGTATACTTCTAATGTATAACTGGAAACTGAATTAAAATTTTATTATTAGAGGCCAGCACCATGGCACAGTGGGTTAATCCTCCACCCATGGCACTGGTATCCCATATGAGCGCTGGTATTAGTCCTGGCTGCTCCACTTGCAGTCAAGCTCTCTGCTATGGCCCAGGAAAGCAGAAGATGGCCAAAGTCCTTGGATCCCTGCACCCATGTGGGACACCAGGAGGAAGCACCTGGCTCCTGGCTTCGGATCAGCAAACTCCAGCCGTTGTGGCCATTTGGGGAGTGAACCAACAGAGGGAGACCTTTCTCTCTGTCTCTCCCTCTCACTGTCTGTAACTCTCTCAAATAAAATAAATAAATAATTTTTTAAAAAATTTATTATTAAAATTTGTCTTTAACCTTTTTAAAAAGCCACGGGTCAACAAACATAAAGAGATGCTTTGACCAGTAACTCACCTGAGAACAGTGCTTACTAAAGACTAACAAGTTGCCAAAAACTTCTGCATCTCCATTGTGAGTAGGTCCTGGCATTCATTGATGGGACTGAGTGGTTTGTTTAGCACATAAACCTCTGTTCAGGTCAGGAGTGATGGGAATGAGAATTATCATTAGTGGGCAAAGCCATTGAGGCCACAAGGAATTAACCTGAGAAGCTCAGCAGGGATGCCTTCATTGAACTTAGAAGATTTTCCCTCTCTTTTCCAACTTCCTCTCTGTTATCTCCCAAAAAATCCAACATCCATTTTTTTTCCTTCATGTACATCATATAATATCTTTCCTTATTCTTCGGTCTCATTGCTCATTTTGCCTAAAGTTGATGCTTTATCCATTGCCATGATTTAACAGGTACCATTTTTAAAATCTACTATTGCACATTACCTTACTACTCATCTCTATGATAAGATGCACGATGCCCAAACCAACTTTCCTCTTGTGTAGAAAACAGACCATGTAGTAATTCTTGACTTTTCCCACACATACTCCATACAAAATCTAAGAAAATCCTGCTGCCTTGGTCACATTCAGAAGGGAATCTGACTACTTCTTCTTCCCTCCCCTCCTTACAACCAGATTTGAACTTCTACTCCTGTCTTGCCTTCCAACTATTTCACACACACCCATAACCACAACCTTTGCCCATTCTGGAAACAGCAACAGAGTTATTCTGCCATGTTGAAAGTTAGATTATCCTTATCCTAAGTAATATTAGGTTGCTCTTGATCAGAGAAAGAAGCCAAAAAGTCCTGAAAATGTCCCAGTAGAACTGTCTGATCTGCTGTCTCACCTTAAGTTCTCTAGTCACATCTACTCACTCCTATGCCCCCTACCTTTGGTTTCCCAACTCCAGCTTCATTGCCTCTCCTGCTGTTTCCTGAATTTATAGCAGAATCTTGCCTCTATGTCTTTGCACAAACTGTTTCTCTTCCTGGAATATTCTCCTGCAAGGAAATCCACCCAATTTCCTTCAGATTTTCTCTAAAATGCTTCTTTTTTCAGTGAGACCTCTGCCACCTCTCTCCCCAAAACAACACTGCCTATCTCCATATTGTGGTCACACTCCATAAGAGTCAAGCTCTTCCGGCACCCAAAATCTGGTTCTGATATTGAGACTAATGATGCCACCCACATACATGCCAAGACGGTATCAAAAGGGTTATTCCTTCCATAATGAAGCTTTCTGGAGAGAACAGGACTGGTTTGCTTAACAAGTCAAAATGGCATGGGAGAATGAGAAAGGGGACTGGTTGAGGGCTTTATTATGATGGCTGAGAAGTGAGGCTCATTTGTGCAGACAGCCATAGGCTGGGGCTTGCATGGATTTAACTTGCTGCTAGAGCCAAATCGGGGAACCTGCCTGTTCTTGTCAGCTTGCTGGGGATGTAGGGCAGAGGGATGATAGATGAGAAGGGGCTTGAAATCTGCCAACATTCTAATGACAAAAAAGGAACCAAAAGACTTATTATCTACCTTTCCTTGCTTTCTTTAGCCCTCCCTTCATCCTCATCTGACACACTGTTTACTTTACCCAACAATCTTATTTTATCATTCATTTCCTCATTCTATATAGAACCTAAGTTCAATTTACTTGCCCAGGATATGTTTCTCTTTGATCCATATTGTGTTACGAGCAATTCCCAGAGGAGCACTCATTTCTTCTGAATAACAAGCATCCTGTACTTAACAGCAATTAAATATTTATAGAAAGGATGAATCAAATGCAATAAATGTCTGATAATAAGTTATATCTTAATATAACCTTTAAAGTAAAAAAAAAAAAATAGTAATCACTTCATCATAAACTTTGATATCAGTTGACAATGATTAAATCTTCGGGAAAAAAACAGTATATCAAAATGTATTATTATTAAAGATAACAAATTTGCCATACAACCCAGGCATACCACTCCTTGGAATTTACCCAAAGGAAATGAAATTGGCAAACAAAAAAGCTGTCTGCACCTTAATGTTTATTGAAGATCAATTCACAATAGCTAAGACCTGGAACCAACACAAATGCTCATCAACAGTGGACTGCATAAAGAAATTATGGGAAATGTACTCTTTAGAATACTATATAGCAGTCAAAAATAATGAAATCTGGTCATTTGCAACAAGATGGAGGAATCTGGAAAACATTATGCTGAGTGAATTAAGCCAGTCCAAAAGGGACAAATATCATATGTTCTCCCTGATCAGTGACAACCAACTGAGCCCCAAAGGGGAAACCTGTTGAAGTGAAATGGACACTACGAGAAACAGTGACTTGATCAGCTCTTGTGCTGACTGTTGATGTACAATGTATACTTTATCCATTTTAGTATTTTTTCTTTGTTTTGTTCTAGTACTATTGGTTGAACTCTGTAATTAACACACATTTATTCTTAGGTGTTTAAATTTTAACTGAAAATTTATCCCTGTTAAATATAACAGTGGGAATAAGAGAGGGAGGAGATGTACAATTTGGGACATGCTCAATCGGACTTGCCCCAAATGATGGAGTTAGAATCGTGCCAGAGGATTCCAATACAATCCCATCAAGGTGGCATGTACCAATGCCATCTCACTAGTCCAAGTGATCAATTTCAGTTCACAATTGATCACACTGATAGGTCTAAGTGCCAAAGGGATCACACAAACAAGACTAGTGTCTGCGAATACTAACTGATACAATCAAAAAGAGAGAGAATGATCCATCATGGCAAGTGGGATACACACAAACTCATAGAATGGCAGATGTCCTAAATAGCACTCTGGCCTGAGCATCAGCCTTTAAGGCATTCGGATCTGGCTGAAGAGCCCATGAGAGTATTTTAGGCATGGAAAGCCAAGACACTCTGGCAAAAAAAAAAAAAAAAAAAAAAATTAAAAAAAAGAGGACCTAAATGAAAGATCTCAGTGAGTAAGATCCCAGTGGAAAGAATGGGCCACCCAAGAAGGAGGTACCTTTCTCTGAAGGGAGGAGAGAACTTCCACTTTGACTATGACCCTGTCAGAATAAGATCAAAGTCGGCGAACTCAAAAGGCTTCCATAGCCTTGGAAACTCATGACTAGAGCCTAGGGAGATTACTGATGCCATAAACAAGAGTCTCAAAGTGTTAAGTCAACAACAGGAGTCACTGTGTACTTACTCCTCATGTGGGATCTCTGTCCTTAATGTGTTGTCCAATGTGAATTAATGCTATAACCAGTACTCAAATAGTATTTTACTCTTTATGTTTTGTGTGGGTGCAAACTGATGAAATCTTTACTTAATATCTACTAAATTGATCTTCTGTATATAAAGAGAATTGAAAATGAATCTTGATGTGAATGGAATGGGAGAGGGAGTGGGAAATGGGAGGGGTGCGAGTGGGAGGGAAATTATGGTGGGGGGGAGCCATTGTAATCCATAACTGTACTTTGGAAATTTATATTTACTAAATAAAAAAAGATAACAAATTTGCATAGGAGCTATTTTTCAACAACTCCATTAATTCCATGTTACACAGATTTTAATTCAAGTTAAATTTGAGTACTCCAAACAAATGCGATAGTCAATGAGTTTTCCCTTATCTCTCAGATACTGCCAGCCTAGGAACCTCCACTGAAGTAGAGATTATTAGTCTAGTGGTAGCATGGTCATACTTGTTCCCTAGTATATCCCAGGCCAGTAAATACTTGAGAGAAACAGCATTTTGGTTGATTTTTATGTGTTTCCATCAAACATAAATTTTTAAATTACCCAAAAATTATAAAGCCAAGGAAAGACCTTAATCAATGGCATATTTTAAAAGGTACCTAAGGTTTAGTTTCTAAAGTAAATTACTCTATATTATGTGTATTCTACTAATGACTAAAATTCTAGAGATATGATGTTGATTGTTAAATTTGTGGTTTTTATTAGTAAAGATGCCAATATTGTCTCTGATAGAAAGGAAATCCCCAAGGTTATGATTTTATTGCCTGTAGGATATAAACTTTGCCTATAGGATATAAACTTGAAATATAGGAATATAAAATGGCCGATATATCGAATAACAATATTATTTTAACATTTTTCTTTCTGAATGCCTATATAACACTCAGTTCCTCAAATATTCTTTGAATAAGCTTTATAATTCTACTACTCTCATTTAAAATTAAAATAATTTTGTATACACAGTAATCCTGTTTCAATGACAGTAGTTTTTATTTCTTAACATCTGAAAATTATACTTGAATACCAGCACAATAACATTAAATGGCTCTAGTGGGATCAAAAAAGAAAATTAATACCTTGGCCATTAGTCAGAGGAGAGAATTTGAAACTCACTTATTTAGAATCTATTTAAGATTCAAAGATAGTCATAAAATCTTGGAATGCCATCCACAAGTTATAGAATGTAAATGCAATAGGCCATCGCTGCATAGTATATAATGTGAGGGGCTGAACTGTTTCATAGAACCATAAAAATGCATTTTTCAGTGCATTCTCAACATTTGATAAATAATATCATTCAGTTGCCAGTGCTACAGAGGTCTGGCTTTCAAATCATAATGTCAGTATTTTATAACATTAGAACCATCTGATATGTCTTTTCCTTTAAGCAAATTTTTTGAAAGAATTTTAATCTTGGAAATATAGCCCATACATCAGTCACAGCCATAGTCATGCCAGACAGAATACAGTGGTGGGTAACAAACTGAAGAAAATAATCATCTGAAGTAGGCAGTACCAGGTAGACAGTGCACATTGTCTCACTTCTGAGTTCCCTCTGCTCTGTACATTATCACACTTCCTGTGGATGGGGCAAACCCCACATACACACACAACCTCAGCCAATGTCCATCAAGACCAATTTTTGCAAAAGCAAATAGGATCTCATTTGAGTCTAGTATGGACTTAAATCAGCACATTGTCAGAACTCCTAAGCACTTTAAAAACTTGTTGAAATGAAATGCTTTATTTTCCCATTAAATGCAACTGGGGCCAGGACAGTCATTCCTGGAAAATGTTTTGGAAGTTCAAGCTTGGCTTAGCAGGCAGTCACCCTCTCTGTTTCCACACACATTTAGCCCTGAACTTTGCTATTTGCTTTCCATCCTTACCTCAATCTAGACTTCTAAAAAAAATGTATGCTTTCCCTTCCACTGAGACTTCCTATAATCTTCCTCTAATTAATTTTCTTCTTAAATAAATCCTGTTCATGATTACTTGGTTGTGAGGACATCTTGAGTCCATAGGAAGTAGGGTGGGGATACTGGAATTTGGGGCTTTCCATGCTTTTCTGTCTCCTACTCTTTGCACCAGCATTTTTTCATGTTCATTTCTGTAGAGTCCAGCCCCATGCTTGTGTGCATGAATACAGTGTGTAATGATCAAATCAACACATTAACATCTCCATAAACTTTTTTTTTCAAAGTTTGAGATTAATGTAAAATTGTATATATTTCAGGATATAGTGTGAAATTTCAGTTAATTTATCCATTATGTAATATCAAATCAGGGCAATTAACATTTCAATCCCCTTATCCTTATGTTATGTTTGGAGACTTCAAGGTCCTTTCCTCTAGTTACCATAAAATATGAAATAGTTTATTGTGAGCTATGGTTATCCCACTGTGCTATGGAACACCAGGACTTGTTTTCCTCCCTATATAACTTTGCTTTAGTATGCATTATTCAAACCTCTATCCCTCTTCTTCCCAACTTTTCTGGTCAATGGTTGTCACTACTCTACATTCAAATGGGCTTTCACTTATGAGAAAGAACATATAGCATTTATCTTTCTCTATCTGACTTACTTTGCTTACCATAATGTATGTCCTCCAGATCCACCCATTTTGCTATGAATGTCAAAATGTCATTGTTTTTTAAGGTCGGGCAATTATATCACATTTTCTTTTTTCATTCATCCATTGATAACCATCTGGATTGAATCCATTTCTGGCTATTTTGAATAATCCTGCACCAGTTTTCAAACTACTCCTTGTGGCTTTATGTACATAAGTTATTCAATATTGAACATTTTACTTTACCAGTGATCAGATAGGGGGAGATAGATATAATATAAATGTTTTTTGCTCATTTTCTATTTTATGTATTATTTTCATGAGAAATTCTCTTTATCCCCTAACCCCCCCTCCCCCACAAAAAAAAATGCTAATCAATACTAGTAAGAAGAAATGAGTTCTGGTCTTTAAAATGTGAATGAATCAAATAATTTGTAAGATATAAAAGTAATAATGAATTAATCTAAAACTGCTGAGTTAAAAAAAAGACCTCGTTATTCTTTTTTTTTTTTTAAGATTTTATCTATTTGAGAGGCAAAGTTACTGACAGAGAGAGGGAGAGATAGAAAGTTCTTCCATCTACTGGTTCACTCCCCAAGTGACTGCAGCAGCCAGATCTAAAGCAAGGAGCCAGGACTTTCTTCCAGTCCCCCATTAGGCCACCTTCCACTGCTTTCCCAGTCCATAAACAGACAACTTGATTGGAAGAGGAGCAGCTGGGACTTGAACCAGCATTCATATGGAAAGCTGGCACCACAGATGGAGGCCTAGCCTAATATACCACAGTGCAGGCCCCACGTTATCATTCTTATATGCTTTAAGATGCACTTTTTTTTTTTTTTTTTGCTTTATTCAACTTGGTGCCATTTGGGCAGATTTCATCCCTTTCCATTTTAGGAATCAGGAATCCAGAGTGAGAGTAAATGAAACTCCTCAGTGAATGTAGAATCTTTAAATCACCTCTTTGTGGGATGTGGGGAGCAACTCAGACTAGGCTAAGTTACTGGAATTAAGACTTATTCTATGCATCTGCTCTCCCACAATATGGTGCTGAGAAGGGAGTAAACAGCTTCTACACAGCTGCCTCCAGTTCAACCAATAAACTGTAGGACCTGCTCCTGATTGGAGGAGAGCAGCATACTCAGCGTGTGGGAGTTGGGATTGGTGGAAGAGGACTATAAAGGAGGAGAGAGACAACATGCACCAGGAACATCTAAGAGGAACACCTGAGGAACATCTGAGCAGCCCCCGAGGGAGCCGGCCGGTGGTGTGCCGCTCCCCCGCGGAAGTGGGAAAAGTGGCAGGGGGAACCGCCCTTCCACGGAGGTGGAAGGGTCGGTAGCCAACCCGGGAAGAACCAGCAGCAAACCCGGGGAGGGCCGAGCAGACGAAAGAACAACGCAGGGTCCTGTGTCGTTCCTCCGCGAAGAGGGGGAGCGACAGTGGGAATTATTATCAAATAAAATATATTACAATTATATTATAAATTCCTCAGTTGATTCAATAAAATAAAAAGTTCACAAAATAATGACTTTTATTTAATAGCTGTAAAAATCCCAAATTTGAAACATGAGTGCACAATCCATTCATGAAAAATTCAATGTATGGTAATTCAATTTAAAAGAAATATGATAGCATTGTATTTAAATTTTTAAAATTTAATAAAAATAATTTGCTATAAGCATTTTAGTCCCCTTTGTGCATTTAAGAACTTTCAGCTTTGCAGTAATCTTGCATAAAGCATAAGAGATTTTCATGTCATTCTCTTACCATTTTTAAGGGTTCTCTTTGAAATAAATTTTCTCATGAACATATCTTTAGAGCCATCTTTGTCTTAAAAAATGTTTAAATTTATACTAGCCTCCTTTCATTAATGAGAAAATTCCTCCATCTTCCCAATTAAAATTCACATTTCCTTTATGGTAAGAGTCTTCAAAAAATAAAATGGTTTTACATTGTTTTTTTTTTTTTTTCATAGTATGACATCCCAAATATCCAAGAGAAAAATGCCAGCTATTTTAGCAATCCTGTCATATCTGAAAAATGAGCCTTTGCCCTAGGAACTCCAAGGGGAGGATTTGCCCCCCTCCCTGTGCTTTTTCATCACGGTGCTCTGCAGGCTTCAACTCGTTGCTTGTCAACTGCTTTTTGTTACAGAGCCCTTATAATTATCCACTGACAATTACAGTTTTAAATGAGGCTGAAGGGTATTGAAAATGTGTTATTGCCAAAAACAATGCAGGTGAATTGTGCACATTAAAAGTGGCTGGGAGCAAGCACATTTACTAAAGCATAGTGATTTTCTATTTTCCTATTCCAAATCAACCACATATTGTGAACCATGCTAATGTGGAGAATAATGATCAACCAAGAACTGAAGTGTTCAGTAGATTTTTGGGTGAAGAACATCATCAGAGGATGACTCTTCTAGGCCCATGAAGAAGTAAAAGTCTTAGGAGAATGAAAGTCATTGTCCAAAGCCTTACTCCACTAGCTGCTGCCCATATGATCTTAGGCCTTTACAACTATGCAATAGGTTATATCTCATGTTTCAAGCCACACCATATGATAGTAATGTAAATATGGGTGAGTGAGGAAGGGGCTCATAGTGGGCAAGCATGGGAGATGCAGAATTTGATAGCCCAAAGACTCTTGCAAGTGAAGCAAAAGTCCAGATATATCATTATTCTAAGCTAAAAATAAACTGATTACTTAAAAACAACAACATTTTATATGTAGCAAATATTCTCTATAAAGTTGTATTATCTCTACTTCTAAACTACTCATCATGGGGCCCCCAAAGGATCTCAACCTAAAGGAACACATCCCCAGAATCCACATCCTCCTCTAGCCCCTCACAAGGCTACATCTACTCCCCCTAATACCCTGTATCATTTCTTCATAGAACATATTAAATTTTATATCAAAGTAATGTTGTGAATGTTTATTTGATAAATACATTTCCCCCATCAACAGGATTATACTCCATTTAGTGAAAAGAAAGGAATATATAAATAGGGGAAAAGTGAAATTTCCCTTCTGCCCTATTAAGGTTCCCTGAAATGAACTGACCATATTTAGAAGAAACAAAAGAAAAGGCATGCAAAGTATTAATGTACAAAAGAGGAAAAAAAAATAACAACACGGGAAAAATAACAGGCATGTTATTAGCCATTAGCCCAACATGATTTAGAACATATAGATGCCTTTTTATGTATGAGAAGGGGAAATGGTGAGTGGAGACAATATTTACAGGACTAATAAATGATTTTTAGGGAAATTCAATGGGCTGGGAGAACTTATAATGGCCTGTGACAAAGTCCATTGGGCCTCAAGAACAAACAGCCAAATGAAAATAGTTCTCCAATGGATCAAAATAAAGGACAATGGTGTGTGGCCAAAATCTGCGTTGAAAAGAACATCTATCTTTCTCCCTAAACTACACATTTATTTGTAGTTAAAAGCTATAATGATTAAAGCTATAATCATGAAGTTTCCTTTTTATGTATTTATATAAAGGAAACAGTTTCCATTCATTTCATATATTCAGCTTTAGAACACAGCAGTACTTCCAACCCTCCCTCTCTTCCCCTCACCCTCCCTTTTCTTTATATTATTTTTTTTTTTATTTTTTGTACAGGCAGAGTGGACAGTGACAGAGAGAGAGACAGAGAGAAAGGTCTTCCTTTTTCAGTTGGTTCACCCCCCAGTGGCCGCTGCAGCCGGCTCACCGCACTGATCTGAAGCCAGGAGCCAGGTGCTTTTCCTGGTCTCCCATACTTATTTTTAAATTTTTATTAATATAAAGAGAACAGATTTTTGCATTTCTTACTTTTATTCTAATTTTTGCTATGTTTCAAATTACTTATAATCACATGCTTAATCTTCCACTAAATAAACAATTCAACAAGTAGAAAGCAGAAAGACAACCTGTTAGCAAAACCAGTGCCATCTTATCTGAGGCACCATCTTAAGCCATAGATGCCATCTTGGGCTCTGGCCCAGTCACCATCTGGTACAATTCGGCCTCTCCAGAATCCAGTGTAGCTTATAGGAGTAAGGCGACCAAATGACCCAACCACAAGTGTCAACTCTACCTGCTACCCTCACTCTAACGGGATTTGCTGCTCCCACTCTGTCATCCCTATAAAGCTATAACAAGGTCTGCTATTCCACACAGGCCCTTTCACTCTTTCCCTCCAGCCTGTCGGGTTTCCACCCAAAAATAAACCTTTTCCCTGACTCCAGTGTGGTGTGTTTTGTGGTGGCCTTTTATTGGTGCTGGGACTCAAATCCAGGCACTACCATCAACCGTGCCCTTGGGGATCTCAGATGCTTCAGGATCCTTGATTCCTACCAACCACAAAACTCACTCCCCGACCTCCTTGTTTGCTACCAAACACTGTGTGATTTCCAGCCACACACCGGCCCTCCAAAACCCTGAGGTAAGAAGGAGAATGGGGAATTCTCTCACAGTGACCTCTACCATGGGTTGTAGTTCCACTCTGCTTCATCTCTAAGTCCTGGTACTAGGCTTGAAAACCTCCACAGGGTTTATACCTCTCCACAGGCTTTATTCCTTTGCATCTATAGGCAAGGGTGATGACCCCACCCTCTGCTTCCCTTCCAGGGGCTTTACACCTCAGGCTCCAATGGGTGCAGGTGACAACCCCCACCCTCTGCTCCCTTACTTTCCATGTTGGACTACCATTATCTCGGGGGCGCCTGCTATCCACCAGTCTGACACCACAGGTCACTATGGGAGCTTCTTCATCCCATGTTCCATCTGACTCTCCCCTCGGTTGTCTCCTAAATAATCTTGCTCCTCTCAAATTCGCCCCAGATCTCAAACACAATTACCTCATCCTTTTTTGTAATCAGGCATGGCCCATGTATTATCTTGACAACCAGTCAAATGGCTGCTTAATGGCACATTTGAGCCTAACATGATTCAGGATTTTTACCACTTTCTGTGAGCATTTAGGAAAGTGGAAGGAAATTCCCTATGTTCAGGCTTTCTCCTGTCTCCACCCTAAACCTTCTCTCTGCACCTCATATTCTCTGGCTCAGGTCCTCTCAGCCTCCAAGGTTCCCAACAAAGATCCAGAGCCTGAGCAGAAACCCTTGTCTTTTACTTTCCATACTGCAGATGAGATACCATCTGGTCATCCTCAACCTCACCATTCCCACCCATGGGCACCGGCTCAGCCCCTGGCACAGCTACCTTCCACTCAACAACCTCAAAACCCACCTTCCACTCCAGCACCATCCGCCTCGACTCTCCCTATCTCATCGACACCTCCGCTTCCTGCCCACACATTCCAGGAGGCAGCATCTGTTTCTACTCCACTTCTCCCTGTTCCTTCCCTTGACTTATCTCAAGTCTCCTGCTCACTCTTATCTCATAACCAGCCCTTGTCCATTTCTACTCCTCCTGATCCTTTTGCCTTATCTCAAACCCAGTCCTCGTTTTGACCTTCATCCTCCCCCATACCTCTGAGCCAACATTCTGTCCCTGCCTTGTCATCATCATTTCAAGCACTTGACTCTCCTCCCCTATGCCCCGTCCCTGAGTCACTTGCTTCCAAATGACAGCCAGGGAGCCTGCCTCCCTGTTACCTTGACAGGAAGGCGGGGGGGGAGAGGAGGGGCGGAGGGCATAGTCAGGGTACACAATCCTTTCTCACTTGCTGATCTCTCATAAATCAAACAAAAACTGTGTTCCTTCACCTCTAACCCAATGTCATACATTAAAGAGTTTCAATATTTAATCCAGTCCTATGACCTGATTTTTCATGAGTTTTTATGATCTTCTCCAATACCCTCCTTCCAGAGGGCCAAAGGCTAGTTTGGAAACAGGCCTGTCTCCATGCCAATTAGACTCATCAGACTGACCCTGCCAATGCCATAGGAGCAGATTCGGTGCCTAAACAGGACCCCACCTGGGATTATAACTCTCCCAATGGCATAATGTCCAGAAATCATTTCATTACCTGCTTATTAGTTCTGATTGTTTAAAAGCAGCTAAATTTTGATGGTTTGAATATACACTCACTGAATCATTTGAGTAATCACCTTGTAACAGTGATCAAATCTGTTCTATATTATGTCATGATGTTAAGGGATCCTGTTTCTGTAATGTAATATGCTACCGATACAAATGTCCAAAGTTACAAAAGTCTAATGATCTTGTGTTATCGGACATGATGGTTATCTTAATTAGAAAGGCCAAGAGGCCTAAAAGGGATGTCTTATAAAATCCTACAGGTGCTTTCTAAAATATTATGTGGAGCAAACAAGTGTCTCTTCTTGTTTTTTTAATGAGTTTATAATTGTAAACATGGCTATTTAAAGTCTTTTATCATCCACAGTTTTGCATACCATATTTATTGCTCATGAGAACTAAAACATTGTTGGTTCTGTGTTTAAATGTTCCCTCTTAGGTTCCAAAGGACTTCTTTTTCCCTGACCTCCATGTTATCCAATACCTTGGGACAGTTTGGTAAGCAGATAAAGTCAATAATGTACTATAGGTTCCAACTTAGAAAAAGTATGGTTAATTCAGATTACTAAGAGAAAAAAGAAATTCTAATCAATTGATGGCAATTAAAAAACAGTTATATTCTAAGAAACTATTAATGAAACTTCTTTTGTGTTCTATCTTATATGTTGTTATGCGTGTGTACATATTGTTTGTGGGAAAATTTATTAAGGGCTCTGTTTTAATTTGCTTACAGATAAATATTGCTCATAAATTAAACTGTTAAGTTAATGGAAGATATCCTTTTTGGTTCATGGGACCTAAATCTCTGTACCAGATGAATTTGCTGAAATATTTGTACTTGGGTTTGCTGGTCAAAAAAGCTACACTTGTGTTAGATATTTAAGCAATGTTTCTGATACACATACTCTTGTCTCAAAATTTATAGAAGGCATTGGACCTTTTGTTAAATTTTTTAATAGTTGTTACTTAACAGCTATAATTGCTTGCTGTGTTTTCATTTGATATTAAGTTATTGATAGTAAGTCATCTGGGAAACTTGACTTGTTCCCTCATTTCTCTATTCTCTTCAAGATGGAAACTGACTCTATATGGAAGGATTCTCGAGATTGTACAGTTTGATCTTCAGACCTTATAAAAGGAATGGCTAACACTTTTCTGTAATAATAGCATAGCCAAAATGAGAGTTTAAATTATAATTTCACAGCTATATGTACTTTGCCATGGGCACAGTAAACTAGCAAATCCTCCCTCTCAGATTTAATGAAGGGAGAGAAAGTTTTACTAAGGACTTCAAATTTTATGGCCGGCACCACGGCTCAATAGGCTAATCCTCCACCTTGTGGTGCCGGCACTCCAGAATCTAGTCCCGGTCGGGGCGCTGGATTCTGTCCCGGTTGCCCCTCTTCCAAGCCAGCTCTCTGCTGTGGCCAGGGAGTGCAGTGGAGGATGGCCCAAGTGCTTGGGCCCTGCACCCCATGGGAGACAAGGAGAAGCACCTGGCTCCTGCCTTCGGATCACCATTAGAGGGTGAACCAATGGCAAAGGAAGACCTTTCTCTCTGTTTCTCTCACTGTCCACTCTGCCTGTCAAAAAAAAAAATTAAAACTAAGGACTTCAAATTTTATATATAAGATGGTCATCATGTTTGATGTTAAAGTGAGAACACAGCTTTCCTCATGGGCATTGTCTACCCTACCTCAAAGAAAAAACACTATTAGAACATGCCTATGACTATAGACTTCTAATTTAGGACACCAAAGATTAGATATGGAATTTGAGAACCCCCTTGATTTGCATTCTCTTAAAGATTTCCTCTGGTCCAATTTAACAAAAAACCAGGAGGAAAAAGAAGTTAGGCAGCAGAAGCAATGAAAGATAGGTGGCAGGCCAAGTAATGGCTGCTTTACACATGATCTGCCATCAAAGAGACCCAACAGGCTAGTCCACTGCATTGCTTATCGAGGTAGAAAGTCAGGGGTTCAGCAAAAGTCAGCTTATGAAGAGCCCTGGCAGCTTGGCCAGCCAAGAGTTGGGTCACTGGAAATGTAACTGCCCTGAAGTTGAAGGACATCCAGGTCAGAGCTGCAGACCTTGTTGGCTCGAAGCTGAAAATCCCTTCACCTGGCCTAGCTTCCAAAGTAACCACTGCTATCAAGGGGATGGCCAAGTAGGATCAGCAACTCTGCAGGTAGGATGGTATATTAACTAAAAATGTTTTCCTTTTAGAGATGCCAACTACTTTCTCTTCAAGCCAGCTCTCCTCCCAGGCAAGCTAGGTAATAGAAGTCAACAGGGTGCCTTCCACATGGAGGTTCACATCATCCATAGATAGATAGGTCTGGATCTCATAACTGGCAAGGCCTTAAAGCCCACCTGATTATTATCAAGCCCCTTCTGTCAGTTTATATTTGTCTCTCATGGGAAAACTTGCTTCCGGTTTAGACAGCATCTTTCTTAGGTCCTTTAATAATGACTCTGTCCTTTGTTTAAGACCCTGTCTAGCCTACTTGGGGCCTCATTCCTTTGTAATCAGACCTTCTACTCTTACATCATTGGCTCTACTCCCGGCCTGTGTGTATTGATTGATGGTCCTCTCCCCTCACTTAATGTTGTATGATTATTCAGAAATTTTTCTACAAACTCCTCTACCCACAAGACATGAGTGTCCTTTCTCCCAGTTTTGGTTGGAATAGCTTTTCAGCCTCCCTCTCATTAGTAGTAATCTCAGGAACAGCTTTGAGCCACAATGTTATCTCAACCATTGACTCCAAAAACAACTCCAACAGTTCTAAGAGGAGGTCAATAGGTCTATTGAGACCTCAGCTGACACCATCCAAGGTCTCCAAAGTCAAATCATCTCACTAATAGGGGAGGTGCTACAGAACAGATAGACCTTAAAACTTATAAGGTCTGCTCCACTTCCCATCCAGCTCTCTGCTATGGCCTGGGATAGCAGTGGAAGATGGCCCAAGAACTTGGGACCCTACACCCACGTGGGAGACCCAGAAGAAGCTCCTGACTTCTGGCTTTGGATCAGCACAGCTCTGGCCATTGAGGCCATCTGGGTAGTGAACCTGCAGATGGAAGACTTATCATCTCTCTCTGCCTCTCCTCTCTCTCTGTAACTCTGAATGTCAAATAAAATAAATAAATCTCTTTAAAAAAACTTGTAACAGCTAAAAAAGGGAGAACTTGTATCTTTCTGGGAGAACAATGTTGCTATCATGTTAATCAATCTGGCCAGGTGGGGCAAAATGTTAAAAAGCTCCAACCAATTGCCACAACTATTAAACAGTCTTCCTTAGGGTCCAGAGAATCTCTCCTCTCTTCTTCCCTATGGAGCCCTTTTATCACTTGGTAATTGCCACTCCTAGGACCATTGGCTGCTATTCTCACCCTTGCATTTATACTACTTTGTCTGTTTAAGAGTTTACAGAAGGTGATAATGGAACAAACCAGAGCCTTCAACAACCAAATGCTACCACAGGGATATATTTGGCTCCCCACCCAGGAAATCATGACTTGAGTCATCATTCCACCAGTGGAAGAAGCTCTAAAAGATAGATCATCATCCCTCCACTCTTCCTGGTCTTGCTTTTGGGGCCAATGTAATCCCATACAACACTTGTTTTATAAAAAACAAATGGGAGGAATGGTAGTGAAATCAGCACTGTCTTATCTCAGGTGCCATCTTAAGCTCTATGCACCACCTTGGGCTCTGGCCCAGTCGCCACCTTGTACTTGTAAGTTCAGCCTCTCCAGAATCCAGGTTGGCTTACTAGGAGTCAGGTGACCAAATGGCCCAACCACAAGCATAAACTCCACCTTCAATGTAACAGGATTCACTGCTCCCACTCCCTCATCCCTGCAATGCTATAATAAAGTCTGCTGTCCCACAGAGGCCACCCTCCTTTTATTTTTCACTCTTTCCCTCTAGCCTGTCAGCACCACCCCCCCAACAATAAACATTTTCCCTTTCTCTAGTGTTTGGTGTGTTTTGTGGTGGCCTTTCACAACTGTTCCTCAGGAGTATAGACAAGGTCTATAAACAATAATCAAATCTCAAGACATCAATTTCACTCATATACATTGCATTGAGAAGACTGAAGGCAAGTATGATCCTCTCTTGAAAGATACAGCCCGGTAGATAAAGCAAGTTTGCAGAAGCCTCTCCAGGCACTGGGAAGGGAAGGAACAAGGGAAAGGCAGAGTAGCTATGACACTGAGCTTGCTTTCTAAGGCTTTTTCATGTTCCTTTTGATCAAATTGCTCAGTTGGTTAAAAAATAAATGCCACATTTGCAGGGACCATTTTCTGAGCATAAATACATATTTCCTTTCGCTTACTTATTATCACATCTTAAATACCTACTAAAGGCTGGGCACATTTTTAGAATTGAACAAATACTTTTGAAATGGGAAAAAAACTGAATGAATTAATGAATAACAGAAAGCAGCCTTTTCTTAGATTTCAACATAATGAAAGTAAAGGATAGCAGAATCTCCTAACCCAAAATATGCCACTTTGACACAAATACAATTTTTAGCTAAAGACCATTAAGAAGAAACAGATACAAGAATATCCCAGTGCCCTTGTCCTGCTTGCCTAAAACAAAGCCATGAACCTACAAAGATATATACCCTACTCTACACCAGGAAGGACAGATATTGATCCCTAAAGCTGCCTTTAAACTACAATCACAATGAACTCATCATAAAATTAAATAACAAAATAAAATCATAATTATAATATTATACACACTTGTAAAAATTCTAAAATACCCTGAATTTAATACTAATGAGCACATTGTAGACTCATAAAAATTTAAAATCCATCCCAAACTTACACACTGATGATATATAAAAGCATAGATACCTTTGATAGAGGTAAATCATCATCTTTCTTTTTCCTATGATTTTCAATCTACACATTATTCCTGGTGTGACTCCCAGAATTTGATCCATTCCTATATGGAAAGAGATTTCCTTGAACTTTACCATTGCAGGCATTGTATTTCTGTCCAGCAGAATGTCGTGTTCATTCCAACATCCTATGACAACTCAAACTAAACTAGATTTTTTTAAACTTTTATTTAATAAAAATAAATTCTGAAAGTACACCTTTTGGATTATAGTGGTTTTTCCCCCCCAAAACCACCCTCCAACCCACAAACCATCCCATACCTTAATCCCTCTCCCATCCCATTCTTCATTGAGATTCATATTCAATTATCTTTATATACAGAAGATCAACTTAGTGTATACTAAGTAAAGATTTCAAGAGTTTGCACCCACACAGACACACGAAGTATAGAGTACTGCTTAAAGACTAGTTTTACCATTAATTCGCATAGTACAACACATTAAATACAGAGATCCTATAAGGGGAGTAAGTGTACAGTGACTCCCGTTGTTGATTTAACAATTGACACTCTTATTTATGACATTAGTGATCACCCAAGGCTCTTGTCATGAGTTGCCAAAGCTATGGAAGCCTCTTGAGTTCACAAACTCCAACTTTATTTAGACAAGGCCATAATCAAAGTGGAAGTTCTCTCCTCCCTTCAGAGAAAGGGCCCTCCTTCTTTGATGGCTCGTTATTTCCACTGGGATCTCACTCACAGAGATCTTTCATTTAGGTCATTTTTTGCCACAGTGCCTTGGCTTTCCATGCCAGAGAAACTCTCATGGGCTTTTTAACCAGATCTGAATGCCTTAAGGGCTGATTCTAATGCCAGAGTGCTGTTTAGGGCATTTGCCATTCTGAGTCTGTTGTGTACCCTGCTGCCCATGTTGGCTCATTCTCTCCTTTTTAATTCTATCACTTATTATTAGCAGACACTGGTCTTGACTAAACTAGATTTTAAACAACTATCTGTAACTGCACTTGTTGATAAAGTAGAATCAATAAGTCCAAAGTTGAAAAACATGCCAATCTTTTTTGAGGTTATTTTCAGGGGCTCTGTTGACAATTACAAATGTCAAACCATTACTGTACACAAAAAATCTTAGGATTTGATAATTCTCTGAGAATGTGGTTCTTCTTCTAGAAAATTATAATAGGAAAAAAATAGAACCACAGTTTACAAGAAAAGATAGTTCATAACAAAATATCAGCCGGTCCCACGGCTCACTAGGATAATCCTCCGCCTTGCGGCGCCGGCACACCTGCGGGGCGCCGGATTCTGTCCCGGTTGCCCCTCTTCCAGGCCAGCTCTCTGCTGTGGCCAGGGAGTGCAGTGGAGGATGGCCCAAGTACTTGGGCCCTGCAACCCATGGGAGACCAGGATAAGTACCTGGCTCCTGCCATCGTTCAGCGCGGTGCGCCGGCCACGACAGCCATTGGAGGGTGAACCAATGGCAAAAGGAAGACCTTTCTCTCTGTCTCTCTCTCTCTGCCTGTCAAAGAAAAATATCATCCAGCACTTGAAAAGAAGACTCAGTTGTGCTTTCAATATTACTCGGATACATCCTGTAACAGTTACAACCATTATCTCATTCTCTAGAAAAGATAGCATTGTTAGACTTACTGATTACTATTGATCAGAACCAGACTAATTAAAGTTACACTTACAGAAAATTAGTAATTTCTAATGAGTTCAGATGATAGAAATACAATAATTTCAATGTGACATAAAAGATAACAATGCAGGATATAATTTTATTGCTTTATAGGACATAATATTTCTGTATGTTACCTAGCCATCTTATTCCAGCATTATTTATAATAGTTACTATACAACTATCACTATCCTAGTGTTCTTTAAAAAGTTCATAGAAAAACACTTATTACAAAGAAGTTATGCCTGGATTTAAAAAAAAATTTGCACCAAAATAAACTATGTTTTAGTTCCATTTCCCACACTTTTTTTGAAGAGCCTTTACAATGATCTATTAGATTGTTCTGAATCAGGTTCCCTATCCTATAGATTTCTTCATTCATAAGTTAAATAACAATCTGAAACTCTTTTCACAAATGTGTACAATAATACAATCACAGAAATTGGCCTAGATTTTAGTTAAACAATTTTACATCAGAAGGCTGAATCTACTTCACTATCCCTGCACACACTCCTGCATGTTACCTTCCAGAGAAATTTCCAGAACTCCAGAAAGATTCCTCTCAGCTATGAAAACCTTTATGAAAATAGAACTTAGTGTCTGCATATAGGTTCTTTTCCTCCCTTAAATTCTCAAGTTAGTACAACAATCAGTGACTTTTATATGAAGTGTGTAGAAACAAGAATATTCCATCCTACAGATGTATTGGCATTAGATGCTAAGAAAATGGACTGTGCTGGAATATAGTAATTGTGATGAGCCAAACCCATTTTCAATTCCCAATGTGGAATCCTCTAAGATGGATATTTAAGCTCTGCAGAGGCAGACTTGAGATTCTGTGCTGTTTATGAAAATTAATAAGTTAAAGAGACATTTTAATTTTATGAAGCTATGCATTGGCTCTTTTAGCCTGTTCCGATCATTAAAACAATATTAGTGATTCCATTAAGAATTAATTATGAAGCACATTTAGTTAAGAAAAGAAAACTTATTGGAAAAGTTTATAAATTGGAAAACATTTTTGTAACAGATTTATTTCATGTCCCAGTTTATGAATTAACAGTCTTAATAACCATCAAAACAGATCATTTGCTGTTACAAAGAAACTTCTTTGTCTCAACTGGTGAACAGACTAAGAAACAACTCCATGATGATAAGGCATGCAGCAAATAGACATGTACATTTAATTTAAACTGGATAATGATAAGATATAAATTACTTAGTAAGTATTAAGTCTATAAAACTATTAATGGCTTGATTTTTCACAGAATGTGTCAATTGTTTCTCATTTCTTTAGGATTTATTAATAATCGTTAGGCTCATAGAAAATAGTAACCTCTGAATTTTCTATTCAAAGTAAATTTATCAAGCTAGGCACATAATTTTTTAAATATACAGCTCATTATTAAAAATTCTATTTGATAGAAAATAGCAAGCATGGACACATAAAACTGTATGTCTTTTTTTTTTTTTTTTTTGACAGGTAGAGTGGACAGTGAGAGAGAGAGAAAGGTCTTCCTTTTGCTGTTGGTTCACCATTCAGTGGCCTCTGCCGGCTCGCTGCGGCCGGTGCACCGTGCTGATCCGAAGGCAGGAGCCAGGTGCTTCTCCTGGTCTCCCATGGGGTGCAGGGACCAAGCACTTGGGCCATCCTCCACTGCACTCCCTGACCACAGCAGAGAGCTGGCCTGGAAGAGGGGCAACTGGGACAGAATCCGGTGCCCTGACCGGGACTAGAACCCGGGATGCTGGCATCACAGGTGGAGGATTAGCCTAGTGAGCCATGGCACCAGCCTTAAAACTGTATGTTTTAAGACATTACTGTTAGTAATGCAGTGCAAGGGACACAATAATAGATAAACCATATTGATTTAATGATAAAACATATTACATTTAGCTTCTAACACTACTACTAAGCTTCTGAATGAAAGCTTATGTTCTTGTGCTTCCCTAGAAGTGATATTTTGCAAACAAAGCAGGAAATAGTATACTTTCTTTGATATTTGAAACTTTTGGTTTCCATGATATCATCCATATGACAAAAACAAACAGAATAGCAAGCCTCCATGTAAGTTTACTCTTTTCACAAGACTAAGATGACTATAACTTGCAGACAACTCATGGAAAGACATTCATATCTCCACTTTTTCAGCAGAGATTTCCAAACTAAAAATATGTGCTCTAATCCTCTGTCTCCTAACCCTATTTCTTTCATTCATAAGGCCAAAAAGGACTTCAAAATAGTATAGATGAATCGTTCAGAGAGACAGAGAAGAATGGTAATCAAATCCAAGGGCACTGAGAAATTTACTGGAATCAAAAGTTGAGCATGAAAAAGAGAGTAGAAACATATCTAACTTTTTTTTATCTTACTGATTTATTTGAGAGAGACAGAGTGCTCCCATCCTCTGGTTCACTCCCCAAATGTCCTCTGTCGCTCCCCCTCTTTGTGGAGGAACGACACAGGACCCTGCGCTGTTCTTTTGTCTGCTTGGCCCTTCCCAGGTTTGCTGCTGGTTCTTCCCGGGTTGGCTGCTGATCCTTCCACCTCTGTGGAAGGGCGGCTCCCCCTGCCACTTTCCCCACTTCCGCAGGGGAGCGGCACACCACCGGCCGGCTCCCTCGGGGGCTGCTCAGATGTTATCCGGATGTTCCCCTTAGATGTTCCTGGTGCATGTTGTCTCTCTCCTCCTTTATAGTCCTCTTCCACCAATCCCAACTCTGCTACCCACATGCCGAGTACGCTGCTCTCCTCCAATCAGGAGCAGGATCAGCTCCTGCAGGTTATTGGTCGAACTAGAGGCAGCTGTGCAAAAGTTGTTTACTCCTCTCCCAGCGCCATATTGTGGGAGAGCAGATGCATAGAATAAGTCTTAATTCCAGTAACTTAGTCTAGTCCGAATTGCTCCCCACAGTCCTCAATGGTTGGGATTGGGCTGGACTGAAGCTAGGAGCTGAGAATACAATTTAAGCTTTCCACATGGGTGACAGGAAGCTAACTGTTTCAGCCATCATCACTCCGCCCAGGGTCTGCATTAGCAGGAAGCTTCCATCAGGAATTGGTAACAAGTATGCAGCACAAGCACTTCAATATAGGACACAAGTGTCCTAACTAGTATCCTAACCACCAGGCCGAATACCCACCCCTAAATATCACCTCATAACATTAGCACTTGTAAATAAGGAAGTGTGCTAGTAGACAATGTCAAATCTCATTAAAGCACACTTAATTAACTTATTATGTACAGTTAAGACTAATGAAAAACATAGCTTTGCACAGTGCATAGAAAATGACCTCACCTTACAAATGATAGAATGGGGAAGACCAGAAGACATTCAAGATGCAAACTTCTCAAGCACATCAGCAACAGTGACCTTTTCAAGCAATGAATGTTCCATGCATGTGTAATATGACAGGGACCAGCCTTGCTTACCTGCTGTTTTAATCTGTGAGACTTGCATAAATGACCATTTTAGGTTCATGAAAGAAGTACCTCATCAAGACAGTTATACTTGTTTCAAAATAGTGGCCACTCATCTATATAGTATGCAAGTTACATGATGAAATCTAAATAAAAATGTTTAATAGAAGTTCTAGTGACAATGTAAAAATTTTTTTTGACAGGCAGAGTGGACAGTGAGAGACAGAGAGAAAGGTCTTCCTTTTGCCATTGGTTCACCCTCCAATGGCCACCACACCACGCTGATCCGAAGGCAGGAGCCAGGTGCTTCTCCTGGTCTCCCATGCGGGTGCAGGGCCCAAGCACTTGGGCCATCCTCCACTACACTCCCTGGCCACAGCAGAGAGCTGGCCTGGAAGAGGGGCAACCGGGACAGAATCCAGTGCCCCGACCGGGACTAGAACCTGGTGTGCTGGCACAGCAAGGCAGAGGATTAGCCTACTGAGCCGTGGCACCGGCCGACAATGTAAAATTTTACAAGATGCTTTAAATAATGCTTTTGACAAAGAGCTAAATAACAAATCAGATTATAAAAGCATTCAAAGATAACTAAAACTATAACATTAAAGTTTAAAACTCATTAGAGTTATATGACACTGAGTTTTTACTGATTATACTGTCATAATAATATCTTCATGTATGGGTGACTAATTTTTTAAATTTATTTATTTATTTGGGAGGTAGAGAGAGCAGCAGAAAGTGGCAGATATATATAGCGTTCCCATCCACTAGTTCATTCCCCAAATGCCCACAATGGCTGAGATTGAGACAGATTGAAGCCACAGCCTGGTAACTCAAACCAGGTCTCCAACATGGGTGGTAGGAATCCAACCACTAGAGTCATCACCATTGCCTCCCTGAGTTCCCATTAGCAGGAAGATGGAATCCTGAGCCAGATCCAGGAAAAGAACCCAGGCATTCTGATGTGGCATGAGAACATCCTAATAGGCCTTTGAACCACTCAAACATCTGCTCCAGGTGAATAATCTTCCATTTTAAAAATAAAAAAACTTAACGACCCGATACCATCAAATTATTAGAGAACATTGGAGAAACCCTGCAAGATATAGGCACAAAGACTTCTTAAAAAGACCCCTGTAGAACAGGCAGTCAAAGCCAACATTGACAACTGGGATTACATCAAATTGCGAAGATTCAGTACTGCAAAAAAAAAGAAAAAAAAAACAGTCAGGAAAGTGAAGAGGCAACCAACAGAATGGGAAAAATATTTTCAAACTATGCAACAGATAAAGAGTTAATAACCAGAATCTACAAAGAGATCAAGAAACTCCACAACAACAAAACAAACAACCTACTTAAGAGGTGGGCCAAGGACCTCAATAGGCATTTTTCAAAAGAGGAAACCCAAATGGCCAACAGACACATGAAAAAATGTTCAAGGTCACTAGCAATCAGGGAAATGCAAATCAAAACCACAATGAGGTTTCACCTCACCCAGGTTAGAATGGCTCACATTCAGAAATCTACCAACAACAAATGCTGGCGAGGATGTGGGGAAAAAGGGACACTAACCCACTGTTGATGGGAATGCAAACTGTTAAAGCCACTATGGAAGTCAATCAGGAGATTCCTCAGAAACCTGAATATAGCCCTACCATACAACCCAGCCATCCCACTCCTTGGAATTTACTCAAAGGAAATGAAATTGGCAAACAAACAAGCTGTCTGCACCTTAATGTTTATTGCAGCTCAATTCACAATAGCTAAGACCTAGAATCAACCTAAATGCCCATCAACAGTAGACTGGAGAAAGAAATTATGGGATATGTACTCTATACACATACAGCAGTAAAATACTATACAGCAGTAAAAAAAGACAATGAAATCCAGTCATTTGCGACAAAATGAAGGAATCTGCAATACATCATGCTGAGTGAATTAAGCCAGTCCCAAAGGGACGAATATCATATGTTCTCCCTGATCGGTGACAACTAACCAAGTACCAAAAAAGGAAACCTGTTCAAGTGAAATGGACACCATGAGAAACAGTGACTTGATCAGCCCTTGTCCTGTTGATGAACAACTTAATACGTTATCCCTCTTAGTATTTTTTTGTTCTAGTTAATGCTATTGGTTGAACTCTGTAATTAACACACAATTATTCTTAGGTGTTGAAATTTAACTGAAAAGTGATCCCTGTTAAATATAAGAGTGGGAATAAGAGAGGGAGGAGATGTACAGTTTGGGACATGCTCAAGCTGACTTGCCACAAATGGTAAAATTAGAAACATGCCAGGGGATTTCAATTCAATCCCATCAAGGTGGCATGTACCAATGCCATCTCACCAGTCCAAGTGATCAATTTCAGTTCACAATTGATCATAATAATAGGACTAAGAGTCAAAGGGAGCACATAAACAAGTCTAGTACCTGCTAATACTAACTGAAAGAATTAAAAAGGAGAGAACGATCCAACATGGGAAGTGGGATACACAGCAGACTCACAGAATGACAGATGTCCTAAAACAGCAGTCTGGCCTCAGAATCAGCCCTAAAGGCATTCGGATATGGCTGAAGAGCCCATGAGAATATTTTGGGCATGGAAAGCCAAGACGCTGTGGCAACAATAACAACAACAACAGCAACAACAAATGAAAGATCTAATGAATGAAATGAAAGATCTCTGTGAGTGAGATCCCAGTAGAAAGAACGGGCCATCAAAGAAGGATAGTTCTCTGAAGGGAGGAGAGAACTTCCACTTTGACTATGACCTTGTCTAAATAAGATCAGAGTTGGTGAACTCAAAATGCTTCCATAGACTTGGTAACTCATGACAAGAGCCTAGGCGGAGTACTGATGCCATAAATAAGAGTGTCAATTTGTTAAGTCAACAACAGGAGTGCTGTGCACTTACTCCTCATGTAGGATCTCTGTCCTTAATGTGTTGTACTTTGTGAATTAATGCTATAACTAGCACTCAAACAGTACTTTATACTTTGTGTTTCTGTGTGAGTGCAAACTGTTGAAATCTTTACTTAATATTTACTAAATTTATCTTCTGTATATAAAGATAATTGAAAATGAATCTTGATGTGAATGGAATGGGAGAGGGAGCGGGAGATGAGAGAGTTGTGGGTGGGAGGGAAGCTTTTTGGGGGGAAATGCCACTGTAATCCAAAAGCTGTACTTTGGAAATTTTTATTTATTAAATAAAAGTTTAAAAAAATAAAATTTAAAAATTAAAAACTTAAAAACAAAATTTTTATATAACATATTTGTGACAAATACTCATTCTTGACATGAAATTATATATAAGTATCATTTATTTAATTAATATGAAAAATGTATACATTTCCAAGAAGAAACACTCAAATGTTTCATGGTTGCTCCAAGCACTTCTGTAGTGCTATATAGCATATGGTTTTACTTTCTAAAATCTAAAACCTAAAGAATTTTTAAAGATATGTCAACAAATGATTTTAGATAATGAATCTTAGAGTGATATATGACCACATTTATAATTTTACATAATCAAGATGTTATTATACATTTTACTTTGGAAGTTTTTATTCTGCTGTGGTATTTACAGTTGTTTTAGTTATTTATAGAAAGCCTTTTATGCATGTAACTCAACATTTTAATGCTAGGAAAATATTTCTTCTCTCCAGAAGGTTTTGCAATCTGGTCATTGAAAATACACATGTAATTATTATGTAATGTGAAACAACAATACGATTTGATAAGTTTTTAGTATTAGAAACATATCTGAAATCTATGTGATGGTAATCATACAGTTGGGCTTGTGCACTTGAATCTGTAAATCCAGATGCAAATACATTTTGGAAATCTCTTAGTAGGCTAGTCATTCTTCACAGTAAAATAGGAGCTCCCAGAAAATACATTATTATCACTTCTTTTAAAGGAGTCGCTCAGAGTTTTGAAAGGGCAGCATGTGCAATAATGATGGCATAAAACGTTCAGAGAATTCACTCATCGGGCAATAATAATAAAACTGAATATAGGCTAGAAATTGGAGAACTCAAAGTTCGGGTATGTTTCTAAATGAAGATTCAATCCAGAGTTTGACATCCAGGGAAATCAGGATGTCATGAAGCATTTGTATATGAATAAAAACTGAGAAATGGGCTTCTATAGATCCACACTGTAAAAAATAATGCCAAGAGAAGTTCAAATGGTTAAAGAGAAATGGCACCACATGATCACTCTGATATATATGAAGCAATAAAAAATACCAGAAATAGTAACTATGCAGGTACAAAATAAAGATACAAAGAAGCTTAAAAACATTGAGGAAGATGGATTTTTTTTTAACTTTTATTTAATGAATATAGATTTCCAAAGTACAGCTTATAGACTACATAGGCTTCCCCCCACCCCCCCGATGACTTCCCTCCCACCCGCAACCCTCCCCTTTCCCGCTCTCTCTCCCCTTCCATTCATATCAAGATTCATTTTCAATTTTCTGTATATACAGAAGATCAGTTTAGTATACATTAAGTAAAGATTTCAACAGTTTGCACCCACATAGAAACACAAAGTGAAAAATACTGTTTGAGTACTCGTTATAGCATTAAATCTCAATGTACAGCACATTAAGGACAGAGATCCTACATGAGGAGTAAGTGCACAGTGACTCCTGTTGTTGATTTTACAAATTGACACTCCTGTTTATGGCATCAGTAATCTCCTTATGCTCCAGTCATGAGTTTCCAAGGCTATGGAAGCCTTTTGAGTTCACCAACTCTGATCTTATTTAGACAAGGTCATAGTCAAAGTGGAAGTTCTCTCCTCCCTTCAGAGAAAGGTACCTTCTTCTTTGAAGACCTGTTCTTTCCACTGGAATCTCACTCATAGAGATCTTTCATTTAGGTCCTTTTTTTTAATTTTTTTTTTTTTTTTTTTTTTTTTTTTTGCCAGAGTGTCTTGGCTTTCCATGCCTAAAATATTCTCATGGACTCTTCAGCCAGATCCGAATGCCTTAAGGGCTGATGCTGAGGCCAGAGTGCTACTTAGGACATCTGCCATTCTATGAGTCTGCTGTGTATCTCGCTGAGGAAGATGAATTTGAAGATAAATTCATTTTGGTGCAAAAAGTGAAATTCCTGCAAATTACTTCATGATACACATTTTCCATAAAAGTTTTGAAATACTTTCATATACACATTGTGTGTATTGCTTTTACTCTTAATTACTTCAGAAAATACATATGACTGATCAAAGCAAATTTTTCAATGTTATAAATAGGTTTATAACATATGTAGATTTCATAAATATATTTGGCATAAATACATGGAAAGGGTGATATAAATATGTTCTTCAGCCAATAGGAGTAACTTACTGGTGATATTTAACTTTAAAATAATTTTAAAAATAAATAATTTATATTATAATCTTTACAGTAGCCACCAATACAAAGAAATATAACTATAAAGCCAATTGTAAGAAGAAATAATTCATTTAAAAATTTTTGTTTCATAAAAAGGTAGTTAATAAAGGGATATGAGAAAAAGGCAAATAGCAATATTATTGAGACCAAAATCAAATCATTTATCAGAAATATTAAATATAAAGAACTTAACCACATTAATCAAATGATACAGATTTTCAAATTGAATAAAAAATTATTACAATTTACAGTCTACAAACAAAAAGTGATGAAAAATAAAAGGGAAGGAGGCAGAAACAGTAGTCACTGGGAAACAGCAGTTACTACATTAATAGAAGACAAATAAACTACAAGACAATAGGCAATAGTAGGAACAAGGAGGTTTATTTTCTATACAGGAAGATATATATAATATTATCACATTAATATATTGTATATTATTATATTAATATGTACTATTATATATTATATATTTTAATATATGTTACAACTGATATAAAATCTATAAATATCTGGGGCCCACAGTCTGTTATCAGTCTGTGATGCCAATATATGAGTGCCAGTTTTAGTCCCAGCTGCCCCACTTCTGATCCAGCTCCCTGTCAATGCACCTGGGAAAGCAACAGAAAATGGCCCAAGTACTTCAGTCTCTGCCACCCATATGGGTAGCACGGATGGAATTTCAGACTCCTGGCTTGACCTGCCCAGCCTTGACAGTTGTAGCCACTGAGGGAGTAGAGTAGTGGATGGATGACCTGTGTGCATGTGCGTGTGTGTGTGTGTGTGTGTCCCTCTGTCTCTGTAACTCTTCCCTCCAAATAAATAATCTTTTCTAAAACTATAAATGTCATTCTTAGCTCTTGCTTTTGCTCCAGTGGAGCTGTGGTCTTCCCACTTTTCCTTTATTGAATATTATGGTTATTGATGAATTAAGATATAGAGTGGATTAAGTTTATATCTTTGCAAAAATTAATGAAAAAAAATAAGTGAAGAAAGGAGGGGGAATTGAGAGAGGGAGAGGAGAAGGGAGGGAAGTATGGTTATCATCTTATAACTGTACCTATAAAATACATTGTATCTGTTTTATATTAATAAAAAATTTAAAAACTATAAATGTTATATTTAACCAATGTCTAAGTTTTGAATTATGTAAATCTAAAAACATTTAAAATATGGAAAAATACTTAATGGTTCAATTTCAGATAACGGATTCATCATCTCACAACATTCAGACTGCATACACAGGATATTTTGATCAGCCTTGTGGAGCCCACATTTACTTGGCCTAACCACAAATGTTCCTTCTACAGCCCTGGTTACAGCAGAGACCAGTCAGCTTTAGCCAAGATCTGCTTGCAAAGATTTTCACCATAGTTAAGAAATAAAAACTTAAATGGGAAGCAGGCCAGTGCAATGGAGGATGGCCCAAGTGCTTGGACCCTGCACCCCATGGGAGACCAGGAGAAGCACCTGGCTCCTGGCTTCAGATCAGTGCAGTGTGCCGGCCGCGGCAGCCATTGGAGGGTGAACCAATGGCAAAGGAAGACCTTTCTCTCTGTCTCTTTCTCTCACTGTCCACTCTGCCTGTCAAAAAAAAAAAAAAAAAAAAAAAAAGATATATCTCAGATGTCAAAGGTCACAGCATATTAGTTTTGTGTTTGTGTGTCTACAAATATGTTTATGTTTGTGGGGGGAAGGGTATTGGTATTGACAAGAAAGTTGGAACAATAAATTAGAATTACCTTCACTTTAATAGTTAGTCAGCACTGACTGGCGAGAGCCACATAAATTCAGAGAGGAGAGTCAACTCTCCTCTTCAAAGATCTTAACAAATATGTAGCAATACAAATTGCTGTATGCGAATATGAATTTTTTAAGCCTTTATATTTGTGGGTCAGCACCGCGCTGATCCGAAGGCAGGAGCCAGGTACTTATCCTGGTCTCCCATGGGGTGCAGGGCCCAAGCACTTGGGCCATCCTCCACTGCACTCCCTGGCCATAGCAGAGAGCTGGCCTGGAAGAGGGGCAACCGGGACAGAATCCGACGCACCAACCGGGACTAGAACCTGGTGTGCCGGGGCCGCAAGGTGGAGAATTAGCCTAGTGAGCCGTGGTGCTGGCCTTGAGATATATCTTGAAGATATTTTTCTTTGCTGTCAAAGTTATGTTTACAAAACTGGGCTGGAGAACATAAAAATGATGCTAGCAGTCCCTTTACAAGGCAAAAATACAGCCTTTGCTCCTTCATTGAACTTGTTATTAAAATGTCATATGCCACTTTTGATAAACATCAAAGGTTCCATTTTTAACATAATAACAATTAAATCTGAATATTTTAGTTGTCAGAAAGAACAAGGCAAGGTTAGAAACGCAGCTTCATCCTCACCTGTGTGCTGACCACTCAGCTTCCCCTGCGGATACTAAGATCTTTAGAATACAAGGGAGACATTACACAAAATTCTAAAATTTCAGTTTGTAGTTATCTGATTATGAATGAAACACATGGTTTCTTTTTGTCTCTCTTATTCTCAACTGTTTCTTTTGTGTACAAAACAGGATGTAGTTTGTACTGATGAGACATGTATTTCTTGGAGAGGTCTTCTTTGAACTTTCAACGTCATTATATTAATATTTTCTAACCTGCTCCTTGATTACTTCACCACAGGCATGAAACCTGTGAGTTTCCTAAACTCTATGAGGGCAGCATTGTATTTCTCTTATTTAACCACTGTGTATCTAGTTCTCAGTCCCATGTCTGGAACAATAGTTCCTCAATAAAAATCTAAAGAATGAGGAGACTACCAATATATTCAGATAAGGTGAATTCTCTACTGTGCACTTAAAGGAACTTGGTACCAACACAATCATTTAAAAATGCAAATTACACAAGAAGGAAGATAACTATGTAAGAAACAACATGGAATTGCAACAAATAACACTTCCAAACCCCAAAGGACATTACAGTTTTGTTCAAATAAAGCACTCTGGGAGATGGTTGTAGGATTGTTTAAGACAGAGAAAAAGAATGGCTAGATCCCTATTTTGTTTCTAGTTCCTCTGATAAATAATGTCCCACAATTAGAACTGAAAAAGTAAAACAAATATTTGAAAAAGGAAATTAAAACCTAGATAGCTGAAGGAATTATAATAGAGCTTGTTGCCGTGACTTTAAATGAGTTTAGATCTCTTGTCTGAAATGAGTTACATTCTTGTTTACTAAGAACTTTGTATATGAGAATGTCAAGGAAATATAAAACTAGAAGACTAGCTGGGAAACAATAGCTAGGGAGAGGGGATTACAAATTTCAATGATTAGAGGGCTTGATTTCTATATCAGGCAAATGTACAGAATGAAAAATAAAAAGAATAGATTGTGAATACTTAGACTTGAAAGTCTGGCTTGTTTCCAATCAACATAGTTAATATATGATACATAATTATAATGATTTCTTCCTTATGTTGAAATATTTGTAAGCAACCTCTCAATACGTCATTTCCTTCCTAAATTAGTTCCATATGAATCTGTAAAAATAAGGGCATTTTCTTATGTAATAAAACGCTACCATTGTAATAGTGAAATTAATAATTATTTGGTATATTAGTTATCTATTACTTTGTAACAACTGACCCATAAATATAAAGGCTTAAAAAATTCCTTTGTTTCACAGTTTCTGAAGATTGAGAATCTGACATGGCTCAACTGAGGTCTCTGTCCAGGGCCTACCACCTGGGCTGTGGGCTGGCTGACCTTCATTTATTTAGTAACTGGAAAACTTGAGTCCATGGCAGCCATTGAACTGAGGTTTCATTCTCTGGCTGTCAAACAAGGGCTGCTTTTGTCCTCAGTGACATCAATAGTTCCTTGCAGTGAGCTTCTTCCCAGGGCTGCCTGGGTCGTCCTGTGGGCTTTCTCATCATAGCAAACACCCAGGTCCCTGTCATGGATCACTCTCTAACTCTAACTCTAACTTTCTTCTCTGCTCCCAGTCAGAAGAAAATAGTCTGCTTTCAAAAGCTAGGGGAGGCCCACTCAGATAACCTCTTCCTAACTTAAGGACAGAAGAGGCCAGTGGCCATGGTCACAGGCAACATCTTTTAAGTGCTCCTCCCGCAGGGGATAAAACAAATGCACACTTCATAGTCAAATATCTTCACTACATTGTTTTCTTTAAATTTGTTTAAATTAGGAACTAAAAACATTCTGTATACGGCTTATTGTTGTTCAGTCTCTTTTAATACAAAACAGTGCTCACTTCCTGTTTTTCTTATGTAGACTCCTGACTTGTTCAAGGAATCGGGTCAGTTGTTCTCGATAATACACATAATACATGAACATTTTGCAAACTCATCATGCACATGGATTAGCAAGAGACTGATTTCATAGACAGCTCTGGATGTGGATTTTTTAACAAAATTGTATTAATTATAAATTGAGGCATTTCAAAAAATAAAGTACTTAAAGTGTCGCTCCCCCTCTTCGTGGGGGAACGACACAGGACCCTGCACCGTTCTTTTGTCTGCTCGGCCCTCCCCGGGTTTGCTGCTGGTTCTTCCCGGGTTGGCTACTGTCCCTTCCACCTCCGTGGAAGGGCAGTTCCCCCTGGCCACATTCCCCACTTCCGCAGGGGAGCGGCACACCGCCGGCCGGCTCTCCCGGGGGCTGCACAGGTGTTCCCCTTAGATGTTCCTCTTAGATGTTCCTGGTGCATGCCGTCTCTCTCCTCCTTTATAGTCCTCCTCCGCCAATCCCAACTCGGCTGCCCACACGCCGAGTACGCTGCTCTCCTCCAATCAGGAGCAAGTTCTACAGTTTATTGGCTGAACTGGAGGCAGCTGTGTAGAAGCTGTTTTCTTCTCTCCCAGCGCCATATTGTGGGAGAGCAGATGCATAGAATAAGTCTTAATTCCAGTAACAGTATAGTCCGAGTTGCTCCCCACATTAAAGTGATTGTACGAACTTGAATTGAAATTACAAAATGAATACAAGACTTGAAAAATTCTACATGCAGCAAGAAAACTGAGAAAGTTACTCAGTTACAAACATGGAAATGGTAAGGATAAGTAAACAATAGTCACAGGGTGAGATGTGAGAATTAAGAGTCCAGAAAACAGAGAAAAGAACCATGGCAGGGGGAGCATGACAGAATTGTAATTACTAACATGGTCCAGCTGGCTTTTAATTAGTGTGGATCAGTGATTTCTGTGTGTCTTGCACCTGGACCTATTTGCACCTGGACTTGGCTTATATGATGATATCCTTGAACTCAAGTCTGAGGAATAAAGGTATAAGGGGATCTCCTTTATGCCATAAAAAGGTGAGTCTTTGAGGAGATCTTGGGAAAGAGTGAGCATATTTTGTATTTGGAAAGAAGGTAACAATCTGTGGCCACAAATAGATTATGGTAGTTTTAAAACCAGGCTGCTGATATCTTGAAACTGCTCCTGTGATGAAGTAGGGCTTGTGTCTCCTCCTCTTTAAATTTATTTATTTTCATTTTGTGTGGATGGGAGAGGGAGAGAGGTAGGGAGGTGTCTTCCATCTGTTGGTTCACTCCCCAAATGTCTGCAACAACTGGGGCTGGGCCAAACTGAAGCCAAGAACCAGGAACTCCATCCAGATCACCCCTGTGGGTTGTAAACACACAGGTACTTAAGCCATCACATGCTGCTTTCCAGGAAGCAAATTAAGAGGAAGCTGGATCCAAGAGAACAGAACTTAATCTAGGAATTGGATTAGAGGCCAAGCAGCCAGGTCTTCAACCAGGCACTCAGGCATGGGATGAGAGTGCCGCAAGCAGCAACATAACCACTATACCAAGGCCCACCCCCCACCTCTTTTTTAATATAGGAGGGCTTGTGACAACTTCAGTCAATAGAGTCGCCATGTAACATCTGAGGCTGAGTCATAAATGCCCAGAAAGACTCGATGTTATTCTCGGGTACACTTTCTCAGAGCCCTGAGCCACCGGGCAAGATGCTGGCGTGCTAAGGCGGCCATGCCAACAGGTCATACGTGCGGCCTCCATCAAGAGCATCGCTAAGCCAAACCTTCAGCCATCCATGCCAAGAGAAAAACCACCTCAGATGTGTCAGGCCAAACACTAGATTACTTGACTATCACAGAGTGAGGTTTGCTGATGCCACGTGCTGTGGAAAAACCAGCACTTATATAAATTTGTGGCTCACTAACTGATGATGGGTAATTATGTCGTTGATATCTTGTGCCAGTAAGTTTTGAGGTAGTTTGTTTAGCAGTTATAAATAATCAGAATGCTTGGAGTTCTGTCAACTATTTGTACTGTAGAAATTTGTTGTAGGATTTTAAATTTGGGTATATATAGTCCATTGATTTTCTGCTTGATTTTCAAAAACAAGTTTGGAGAAAATGCAAAAAATCATGCCTCTTTTCAGGTGACAGCAGGGTTTATTTAAAAGAAAATGAATATAGATTCACACATGAGTATGGGCCACCCCACATGGAAAGATATTGTCATGAGTGGGCCAGAGAGCTGCCTTTGAGGAGAGAGAGAGGGGGAGGAGGACAGAGAAGGATCAATAAGCATAGTCCAGAAGCCAAGAGCAAAAGATGGTCCTTCCCATTCCAGTCTCTCTTATGAGATGGGGGTGGTTTCTGAACTGAATATACGAACAGGGTACAGTTCAGTGTGCATGAGGTTTGTTGGGAGCGCCATTGTGCCTCATCATGACATCTCCTTCTTCCTGGTCCTAGATGAGACCAGGTGCATCTTGGAAAAGTGGGCATACTGGATCGACAGGTAAGGGGGTGGAGTTACAATGCAAGGCTGACAGAAATTCTAGCTCACCTACTCCTACCTAATCTTCCTGTCTAGTCCACCCATGTCAAATTCATTTAAATCCCTTCTATCTCACAGCTGTCTAAGAAGCTGTTTACCCACTTAATGTTAGCTCAAAGCCAAGATGCCCTATGTACTAGGTAAAATTATAAAGTTTCCATCTTTCATGATACATTAAATTTCTTCTATTTTTCTTAAAGATTTAATAAGTAGGCTTTTGTACCAAGGAAAAGTGCTCTACTTTGAAAATAGTACAGAAGAATTATTGAGACCAGGGAATTACTACATATATTCCAGGGAAGTAAGAAAGTCTTAGGAATTTTCAAGAAATAGCAATCAATCCCCTATGATTAGGGAACTAAGAATATGAAGGCTGAGAAATCATAGTAACCAGGCCAGAAATTTACAAGTATAATATGTCACAATTAGAGGTTACTGAACATTTTTGAGTAAGGGAGTAACATTAGATTTTGAATTGGAATGATCACTGGTTATAAAGTGAAGAATGGGTCAAAAGGAAGTGGGCTGCTATACCAAAATTTTACGGGCTGCATGGCTTACACTGAAAAGATTTCTCAAAGCTATGGAGGTTGGGGAACCCAAGATTAGGGCATCAGCATGGCTGGGCTCTGATTAGGGTCTTCTTGCTGCAGATGGCTGCCCTCTTGCTGTGTCCTCACATCAGGGAAGTGGTGGGACCATCATGTGCTCATCTCTTATAATAGCAAAAGTTGTCAGCTTTGAATCTGGTATCCCAGGCTCACTAATTACATAATTTTTATGCTGTATTTATTCATCTATAAAAGTATGATAATTACCAAAACTTACAGAATTGTCATAAGAATTAAATAATAAAATACACATGTGCACATATACATAATGCTTAGGAAATTTGGTGAGATTAATTAATATGTTATGATTGTGTTGTAACCTCTAGAGTGTTTATTAAAATATTATAAAATTTTTAAACATCATGCTGCCTCAATTTTCCTGCCAAGACATAAATTGTTCATCTTCCTAAAAATTAATAGCTTTGATGAGAATAAAGGTAGCATACCACTACATTTTCTAATGACCTAAAGCTAAACAGAGTTAATGTACCATAAAACTTACAGATAGAACAAACCTCATGGAATAAACTGATGGAACAAATGTAATAAAATATTTAAAGAAGGAAAGTAATAAGGAACAAAAGGCACTAATGGGTGCTTCTGACTTTCAGAAAATGATTTCTCAGAAGTGTAAGAATGGTGCTGCAGAAGCTACATCTCAATGAGTTCCCTGCAAGCTGATTCTCGGACTTTGATCATAAACAGGTATTTGGTTATTTAGTATATATTTATATTAAATGTTTTATATTAACAGGAAATATGTGCCAGGTACCCTATTAAATGTTTTTTATGACATTTCCTATACACACATGTTGTTTGAGAGTAGACACTATTATTTCTATTTAAAATAAAGCCAATAAGCTAAGGCTCAGAAAACTAAAGGAATTTGCTTGGCTGGGAAATGGTTTTACAACTCTGAAATACCCACAGAGGGATTACATGAAAGGTCTATCAGAATCCTGTGTACATTGTCTTCCTATTCCTCTGTTCTGGTGACAGACACAGCCCTTGTCCTGTGGTCATAACACCAACGAGTTCAGTGCAGTTTAATCAATGCTAAGGAGGACAGGGCAGCTTAAGCTGCGGGAGTATGGAGTATAACACCAGAGCATCACTCTGTCTCCATGGAAATAGTCTCAGTGGTGGTGACGCTTGACCACATCTAGAAAGACAAAGAAAACTAGCTGCAGGACAGGAGGGAAGAAAGGCAGGCAGGGCACAGGGGTTCCAGATAATGAACTTCAGTGTGCAAAGCCGTCAATGCCTTAAAAAATGTGATGTAGGAAAGCTGTTTGAAAAAAAGAGCTCCTAAGCTGATGTTGAAAAAAGAGAGGTAAGGAAAAGAGGACATGTGTGTGTGTGCATATGTGTATGTCTGCAAGTGCACACACATGAAGGAGTAGGCAGGGCTGGCAGATTGGGTGAGAGGAGGCAGCAACCAATGAATATAAAGAAATCATCACTGTGTACCTACTCCCCATGTAGGACCTCTGTCCTTAATGTGTTGTACTACGCAAATTAACAGTAAAACTACTACTCAAACAGTACTCTATACTTGGTGTGTCTGTGTGGGTGCAGTCTGTTGAAATCTTTACTTACTATATACTAAGTTGATCTTCTGTATATAAAGATAATTGAAAATGAATCTTGATGAAGAATGGGAAGGGAGAGGGAGTGGGAGATGGGATGGCTGTGGGTGGGAGGGAGGTTATGGGGAGAAAAGCAGCTATAATTCAAAAGTTGTACTTTGGATATTTATATTTATTAAACAGAAGTTGAAAAAAATTTACACAAAAAAAATAAGTCAGAGGTTGGCTTACAAAAGGCCTTGAATACTGAATAGAGGTGTTTGAACTGTCTCTAAAAGTTATGAAAAAAACAAGAAGGAATTTAAGTAGAGCCAGATATGATGAGATTAGTATCTGAGCATTGATATTCCCAGAAAAAAACAAATCTGCAGAAAATCTGAAACCAACTTTGGATACAGTTCCTGTGGCCAGGGAGATTGACAGCTTGGAGTCCCTTCTTGGAGATGGGGCTGGCTCATCACTGTGCACAAGGATGGGTGTGGAGGAACTAGTTGCTGGGCAGGCAACCAACCATGACCTTCAGACACATTTTCATATGCTGAATTTTGGATATTTGTTTTGAAACTTTAGATGCCTTCTGGTGAGCAACGATATCAGCAATCCTCCCATGTTAAAATTCCTAAAACATTTTTTGCCCTATAAAATAAATGACATAGTTTAAAAGAAAGATATACTTCTGCTAATAAATACCACCAGATGAAGGATACTAAATGTATCCTGTCAATTTAGAAAAAAATAAAAATCATCTATTACACATTCTTAGACATGTACACACACATACTTACATAGTCATTTACATACATACACACACAGATGTGTTTTCAAAAAGTTCATGGAAATGCATATTATGAATAAACTGCATGGATTTCAAACTTTTTGCAGCTATAGTGCACTTATCTATTAATTCATTTACGTATGAAATTTTTGAAATCCCTTCGTAAAGTTAAGTATATGTGGGATATTCATTAAAACCAAAAAATATTAATAAACATATTGATTATGTTTCAAGGAAATTAATAGATGTCTAGGGTAAGCATAAGGAAAAATGCACTAATAATGAATGTATATTATTATTATACAATTATACTAAGGAATAAGCCAACAGAATTCAAAATTTCATTAATAAGCTTGTTTAGAATAAAATTAACAACTGAGGAAAATGTCAAGGAGTTGCTAGAAGAAAAAAAATAAAATGGAAAAGTCACATTTTAAAAAGATTTTTATTTATTTATTTGAGAGTTAGATTTACAGACAGTGAGAAGGAGAGACAGAGAGAAAGGTCTTCCATCCACTGGTTGGCTCCCCAGAGGGCCGCAACAGCCAGAGCTGAGCTGATCTGAAGCCAGGAGCCTCTTCTGTGTCTCCCATGCGGGTGCAGAGACCCAAGAATTTGGGCCATTTTCTACTGCTTTCCCAGGTGATAGCAGAGAACTGGATTGGAAGAGGAGTATCCGGGACTAGAACCGAAGCCCATGTGGGATGGTGGCACTGCTGCACCATAGAGCTGACCCCCAAAAAACACATACTTCTTACAAGGCTTACAGCTGGCTGTGAGATACAGCAATTACAGATGTGAGATACAAATTCTCCTTAGCTGTTCAGCGAAATTAAGGTGAAAATGTCTTTCAACAACATAATGAATGAGAAGGAAGACAGAGGTACAGTGTTAATCAAGGATAATCCAATACTAAAGGTGGAAGACAGAAAGATAAAATTTTAACGTAAGAGGCCACCATATTTTTAGCAAAAAAATTGGATGGGACTGGAATGTTTTGGCATGAAAATCTTTCCTCTACAGAAGCTCCCTTCAAAAGATGAAAGGATTTCTTGGAGAACAAAATAGAATAAAACTATCAACTCTACCCAGGATCAAAATATGGCTCTTACATCTCCCCAGAAAACAGAAAATCTTACCTGCTCCATTGGATAATCACCAAATCAAATTATTTATTAAATTTTAAAGAAAGAATAAGTCAAATTTGTAGTTATGATATGCTGACATAATGTATGTGGCTGTAGTAACTGATTCACATACTTGTTGCTGTTGATTCATTCCTGAGAGGAAGAGCGTGGTGGGGGCAAGAGGCACGGAGTCACCACACAGACCCCAGAAGTCAGGTGAAAGCAGGCCTGAGGCAAGCAGCCTACAGACTCCTTTATTTCAGTTGCTACAGCAGCTTATATAGCCAAGGCAGCCAATCCAGTCAAGGGGCGGTCTATGCCCTAACCAATCACACCCTGTTGCCAGGCAGTTTCCAAAGCCATCCAATCACAGCCTGTTGCTAGGCAGTTTCTGTTGCCAGTGGACATCTTGGCATGGCCTTCTCATTCCAATACATTTCCCTCTTTTCATTTATTTTTGAGCAACGGGAGTCATGATTATTGGCCATACCATTGTTGACCCCGTTTTGAGTGCTGGTTAGTCAATGATGGTAAGATCCCCTGGGGGACAACCTAAGACAGGCACAGCCATGTACAGAGACCACATGGAAATGGAGTCTGTGTGGTGACTCTGCGCCTCTTGCCCCCACCACACTCCTCTCAGAACGAATCCACCTAACTGATTCACATACTGAGACTCACTCAAAATATTTTTATCAGGAATCTATCAGTTTGATACATCTACATTAATATAGGTAACAAAAGATGGAAAAATTAAAAAGACAAGAAAAGGAAATGGACTTAAATCTCAAATGTTCTAAACTAAAAGTCCCAAGTGTTTCACCGATGGAATTGTATTTATGTTTTTTAAATTCTCTGTTTCTTCATCATTTTAATGGAGAAAGTAACCTCACATTACAAAGGTGTTTGATTATTAGATTAAGAAATATTCTGCAGGACTTCTTACTTTATTAAATTGAGTTTGTTAGCAGATTTATTAGTTATGATATATATTATATTTCCTAATAAATCACACATGTGCCTTATCACTCTCTAACCACTTCTCCGTAGCAAGCTCTGCTAATGCAATTTCATGCTACTTTTAGAAATTTTCTCAATACCTTTTGCTACTAAAATAGTAGCCATCACTCTGGATCTTCAGTCTTCCATAATGCTAAATTTCTTTCTCCTTATCACACCACAACCTCCCATCCATCTATCTTCAGAACATATAGCTCAGAGAAGCTGTCCATTTCTCACATTTGATCCTAGAGCAGATGTGAACTTACTATCTATGGGAATCCACTTTGTTGTTGTATTTGTGGAGACAACTGGGTGAGAGAGAAATTCAAGGTGGAAGACACATTCAGTCAGTGCTAAACTCATCTAGACAGATCACCACGACATTGCTCATCCTATTAGATTTTGTTCATGTTCTCTATCTGGTCCGTTGGCTGGATATATCACTTTACATTTGCTAATGTACTTGTCACTTTTCCTTACACTGGGTTGGTACCATCCAACTAAATCCACAGTCCCATTGTTTATGCTTAAGTTTATATGTCAACTTGCCTAGGCTGTAGTGCTAGCAGTTATGCCAAACAATTTTCTAGACGTTGCTGTCAATGTGTTATTTTTATGAGATTAATTTTTAAATTTTATATAAAGCAAACAAAATACTTTGAGTAAAAAAGAGAACATTATGTAATGTAGGTGGGCTTTGTCTAATTAGTTGAAGGCTACAAGAGAAAGAATGAGGTTTCCACAAAAGAAGGGAATTTTCTTTAAGACTGCAACACAGAAATCTTGACTGTACAGATTTCTGATGTGAGAAATGTGAACTCAAGATGGAAACAAAACTCTTCTCTGTGACAGTCTGCTGTCCTACTCTTCAGATTATGTCCTCACCAGCTCCCACAATTATGTAATCATGTGAGTCAAAGGCACAATATCACCTTGTCTCTCCTCGCCTCACCCCACCCCGCCGCGTCCCTACTTTTCCTGGCAGTGCTTTGGCTAGCAATTCTTTTTGAAACATCTCTAGCACAGTTTCTGTTATAGGGAGGCTAGGTGATCCAACAAACGAGATATTAAAGGTCAGGCCAGAAAACATCATGATTCTTTCCTTTTTCACAGTTATTAACAAATGTCACAAATATCACAAATCATCATCTTGGTATCTTCCTACCCATGGGAAGATCAAAGGGAGTAGAACATTTTCTTCTCACACTCTTAGGACAGTGCCTGCCACATGGATAGATATAACTATAAATAGACATTGTACTCCTCCATAAAATGGGAGGTGGAGGCATGGAGGGGAAGAATATGAGAATGTGATGATGGTGGCAATGCTGCCTCTCTCAACAGACATCTTTGCAAACCTCTTGAGGAGGAAGCCGACACAATCACCTGTGGTTCTCTGAAGAAAGTATGTGGAGATTTGAGGATCTTTTCTCATCAATCCATCAAGATTAGTCAATTTCCAATAAAGAGGTTCTCACTCAGCTCCTAACACCAGTGAGTTATTTTATCACCTTACCTATAAAATGGACTAGAAGACCAGTATTAAATACTTGACCATCAAACACTAAGGTAATATACCTAAATTAAAAATTACATGGATTGAATTTGAAGCTCTAGACATGGCTCTGGATAAACTAATTTGCAGTGTCACTGTGTGGATCAAGTGGTGTTACAGGGTATCATGCAACTACTGTGCAAGGCACTACTCCTCTTTAACTCATGAAAAAAGAGATAACATTTTGTATTCAGCAATAGTTTTATTTGACAATTTTTACAATTTCATTATATATTCAAAACTTTTCATACTCTTTCAAATTCTATGCAGTGACACCATTCTTCAGTCAAACTTTGGATGAGTAAGAACAGTGTTTTGACAAATAGAATCCCCATTTGAAATGGTGTAGAACAGGGCTATGTCATAGCTTGCCTCCTCTTCTCCCACATAAACTTTAAATAACAGATGGTGCACTTAGTAAGCTGAATGGGTGATTAGTTGCCATTACTTACAAGTAGACAAGACTGTGCTGATGTTACTGTTTAAGTATCACGAAAAAGATGCTGCCTTAAGAAGCAATTAAACCTTTTAACTAAATATTGTCAGAAAGAAAAACATAGGATCAATTACTTAAATTACGTGTTCATTATTCAGTTTTAAAAGGGTTCTGTTAAGTGGTTCTATACCAAGTCATTTATTGTGATCAACTCACTGTTTCATGCAAAGCTAAAAATCTTTGAGGGACACTAGATTTTGTTTTTGTTTTGTTTCTTGTCATGAAGTTCTTGATTGGGAATTTTTTTTGGAATTGTAATCCTAAAACCAAGATTCAAATGCAACATGACACAGAAATATGAAAGAACTTCAAAAAGTCCATGGAATATGAAATTAAAATGATGTTTATTTTGTGTAAAAAATGTGTTCACAGTTTTATCAAAATGCACATTTCCATTAACTTTTTGAAGAACCTCAAATGTACCCATCCCATGCTTTAAAAACAAATTGAAATATATCTATCAGAAGTATTTGCTGATAATCTTTGGAGCCACCTTAACATAAAAGTAACATAGTGTTACTCTCAGGAAGTAATATTAATTAGGCTCCTTAAAAATTACTAGCTCTGCTACTCACACATCTGTTAAATATAGTATATGATAATTTTTCTCTTTAATAAAAATCATGAGAACAGTTTAACTCTTCATGAAAATAAATGTGTTATCTTCCATTTAATACAATTTTTATTTAATTGTTTATTTCAATAATAGAGTGAGAAAAAGAGGGAGAGAGAGAGCTGGAATTTCCCATGCATTGTTCACTCCCGGATGCCTGCAATGTTCAAGGCTGAGCCAGATGGAAGCCAAGAGCCTATAACTCAATTTAAGTCTCCCATGTAGCTGACAGGGAGCCAAGTACTTGTACATCACCTGCTTTTCCCTAAGTTGCTCATAAGGAAGAAGCCAGAATCAGAAGAACAGGAACTTTATCCCAAGAACTCCAGGATGAGATGCAGGTGACTTAAATGGTGTCTTAACTGCTGTACCATATTCCTGCACTAACACAAGCTTTCTTAAAGCATATTATATTAAGACATACAGTAAGAGAAATAGTAACTATCCCATCATAGTCTCTAAGTTATACAACTCTATTAAAATATGAGACACACATTATTTTCTATTTCTTCTCTTGGTCTCATGTGGCTCCTTTGTGTCCAATGCATTAGTAAATAGACACTCTGTGTTACAATATCCTCCCGATATTGTCTATGCAACACTGCCTACTAACCTACTGAAAGGAGAACAACAGTAACTTTTCCAGAAACCTGTATTTCATGTCTGAGTGGACAGTTTTTTTTTCTCTGCAGTGCAGAGCAAGAGGACGACCAACCCGCAGCACATTAGTGGGAATAGAAAGGCAAAATCAGGCAATCCAAACAAACTCTGAGATGTCATGAAGATCAGAGAAAAAGACAAACTGAGTTAGGATCCAAACAAGATCAATCTGAGAGTAAAACAATAAGGACATAGTTGTGCAAAGAAACAAACAGGGTATAATCCCATTCCTTATCACAGTCCATGGAACACAATAAGGACTCATAAATATATGAGTGAAGGAATGAATTCATTAATGAATTAGTGGAAATTCAACCAGCTGGAGTCTAGCCAATGCATTATTCATTTAGTTATATCATAGAAATATGAAACTGGAAGAGACAAAAGATTGGGAAGAAAAAGCCATAAAAACACAGGTATCACTCATGGCCTCTGGGATTATTCTTGATATTTGTCCCTATTTTTCATCCTTTGTCTATTTGGCCTTTACCTGATTTTAGATGCTCTTCCAGGCCTCATCAACTACTTTAGTGGTCTGAACTACAACATTACACTATCTAGCATGTTCTACAATGGTTTGTGCCTTTGATGGCCAATGTCTTCTAGCATTTGTAAAGAACCAAAACAACAATTTGCTCTCTAAGATATACTGACTGTATTCCTCCCTCAACTTTGATGGGAACATTTAATGCCACATCCTATGCCATATTTATTCATATTCTACAATTTCTACCCATTGGGATTGTTTAATGAGAAAGTTTTGGCAAGTAACTTGTGAAAGGTCATAAAAGTTAGAATGAAATCCTTACATTTCCTCCACTTTGGGGAAAAGGCAAAATCCTTAACTATTTCAGCTGCACTTCTTAAATCTACCTGCTTTACTTACAGTGAAGAGATGTTGACGATGTTATGATTTCTCTGCCCTTAAGTCCATGATGCTTCACCTTCCTCCCCTGCTCCACACCAACATCAAGTATGCCTGGGAGCTTAGGTTATCTGTTCCCACTCACTTGGACTTGGAACTCAAGAAAATGTGAAGCATTGAGAGTAATACCTTTCATTGATGGATGGCTCCAACACTATCGCCCATTGTACCTGGTCACATGGTAATGCTGTCTTGACAATTTTCCCACAGAAACATGATGTTTGTGTCCTCTGTCTGAAACTTGGCTTGCTTGTGCTAACAAAGGTGAACACAGAGTACACCAGAAATGGCACTAGTATTTTCAGAAACTGGATTTGAGCAAAACAGGTTCCTCTTTACTTGATGGAATGCTTCTGAGAGTTCAGCCCTAACTCAAGTGCCTGACTTTCCTACAGTGACCATATTCTGAAGATGCCCAAATAATCTGACTTGGAGATTCCACATGGAGAGGTCTTGAATCCACATGAAGGCATTTCCTAGCCAGTTCTCAGGGGCATTAGCACCTACTCTCCCCATTCCAGCCTTAATCCAACTATAATTTTAGGAGAGATCTAGAGCTAGAACCACTCAGCTATGCTTTTGCCATTTCCCTAAGTCTACAGATTCCATGAAAGATATTAAAATGCCATTGTTACCTTAAGCCACTAAATTTTGGGGTTTTTATGCAGCAATAGAAAACCAAAATCCTCCATCAATCCATGAGTTCCATTGCAAATATGGGATGAAGGGCTTTGTTTTTTTCTAGGTGATTTTAGATGGAGATTTGGAAGACTCATGCTACTACTGCCACTATCTTCTCAGAATCGTCCACAGGGATTTTTTTTTCTTATTTGCTCAGGTGATCCCAAATCCCAGCCAGATTTGAGAATCACTTGCTTACATAAATAGGCCCCAAGGCATTTCAGTTCTTCTCAAGTTTATATTGGGACTTTCCTGTTGATATCTATGGCCCAATTTCACCCAGATGCACCATGAAGTGGGTGAAATTGAACTGATCCACATTAGAGTACATTTTAACAAATCTCCATGCTGTACCTCTGCAAATTAACCTGCTGAGAATTTGATTGGTACTTGGCATAATTTCTGTGAGCTGTGATTAGCCTCTTCTAGTCAGTTTTCCTCCTGTTGTGTTGTTGCTGATTGGTATCCCAAGTGAATTAATGGGGGAAAATCCATAAATGATAGTATGTACACTCTCTCTTGTACATATTCAGAGTGGAGTGCTTCCTGTCTTTTTAAAGTTGTTCTACCATTTATCCTAGTGAATGAGCTTATTTGTGAAGAATACTTCTGATTATACAAAATTGACCATCAATGATAATTAGAAGAAATTGTCATGCCTTGCAATTCATCCAGGCATGATCATTTGGATTTTTCTCTTCCAAATATTCACTTGCTTCCCTTTTTCACCATGGACAGAATAAAATTTATCATGCAGTTGAGTTTGGTCTTGTAAATGTTGACCAATAGAATGGTACTAGACATAACGTAAAATCTTCCAGAATTTTCTCAGATCTTTCATTTTGCTTAACCATCACAAGCAGAGCTTGCACCAGTAATAATTTACCCTTTAATCTGGAGAGGAAATTCCTGTGTAGGAGCCCTGACTCCACTTGCTACCTGGAGCAATGCCCAGCCAGTTCACAGCATGAAGACAGACCACCAAGTCAGGCTCATCCTACATAAGATACACTATAGTTTTTGCACAGACCTTTGAGCATATCAACAAATGTTTGCTTTGGGAATCCTCTTAATGTTTCTACAGTTACTTGATTGTTATTAAATATCAAACAACTTAATGTTATCAAAATAACCAATGAAGTTAAATAACAGTTAATTGGATATAGACCAAAGGTCAAAACATTATGACCTACATGTCAAATCTAGCCTGAAGTCAGTTTTTATAAATATAAATAAAGTTTTATTATATATTGTCCGTGGCTTCTTTCCTACTGCAGTGTTGTTCACCAGCCCTTAAAATACTGTCTCACTCTTTATAGAAAGCATTGATCAACCAAATACAGAAGAATGATTTATACAGGAGTCATTAAATCCAAGCTCATGTATTCATACAGCATAACTGCACAATCAGAATCTCCAATGGGGCCGAAGGGAAGTCACAATGGCAAAGCATAATTCTAATAGATAGACCTTTGGCCCCAGTTTTTCACTCCTTCTGGATCTGCCTTCTTTGCCTTCAGACTTTGCAGTTCTTCCCACTAAAGGCTCAGGGGATATTTCTTTGCCCCTTGACTTTGATATGTGACTTGTTTTTGTCAATAAAATAAAGAGCATGTGATCAGCACCAGAAGTACCTGTTGTGAGCCTGGATCACAAGAGCCTTGCATATTTATTCCTGCCCTCTCACTCAAACATCATCACTGACAGATAACTTGCCAAACAAGGGCACAGGCAAAGAGGCATATGTGATAAAACCTCTCCAGTTAAGGAACTGATTCTAAGCCTGAACCAGACCAACTGATATCCTATCACCACTTCCAATGAATCACAGATGTGTGAGGCAAGTGCATGTAGAAAGTTTCTTGTGGATTTGTGCTACACAGTGTCATTGGGCCCGCAATTAACTGGTTATATAGGTAGAATGTTAAGTGAGTCCAAGATTTCTTACCCCTTGGTATATTTATCCTCTGTGATTCTATAGGTGGCTTTGATGAATATCACTTCCAAAATTACATACATTATATGGCATAGTTAACTCTACAAAAGGGACATTATCTAGATGGTACTGAGTCATATCATACATTTAAATCTGGATGTAGAGGTCAAGAAATGGGAGAGGTCAGAAATTTGGACCATGATAAGGATTTGAAGGTTGTTGCTTGCCTGAAGATGGGGGCATCCAGAGGGCAAGGAATGCAGGTAGACTCTGGAAGCTGGGAGTGATCCAATCCACTATAGTCAATAAAGAAGCAGAGACCTCATTATTAGAACCACATGGAAGACAATTCTGCCACCACTTGAATGAGAAGAGAAGAATTTTCCCCAGACCATCACAATGAGGATTCAGCTATGCCAGTACCTTTTCCCTCTATGATGTCCTGAGCAGAAAGCCCAGCTACCCATGGAAGACTTCCAACTTCCTCAAGATGACCTGATGAAAAGATATTGTTTGATACTACTGACATAGTGGTAGTTTGTTATGAAGCAACTGAGAATGAACACACTGATCAAACTTCCTTGTACCCCATTTTCATCATCTGCACCATGTGGGTAAAATTCTGCCTCATAGGAGTATTGTGAAGATTAAGGAAATAATGAAAGTGATTATGTCATGGTATCAAACACATATTATTTTTAATGGCACCATTAGTAGCCTGTAATCCAACTCAACCATCAATGGTGAGGCAAAGAGCCAATGATGCAATGATACGCTCTGGAGTGAGTATTCCAATAAATATTTAATAAATAAATAACTCCATCTGGAATGCATGTCTGAGTCTATGAACGGTAATAACTTCTGCCTCAGTTGGGGTGGGGAGAATGAAGTCCCTAGAAACTAGGCTGCAATTAAGTAGAATGGCCATATTATATGGTTAGCTTCCATACCCTGGGCAAATTACAAACTTTGACGCAAATGTTTCTATCATATAAGATATTTTAATTAATGGTTATTCCTTAGGAACAGACTACAGGATTACAATGGGAAAATTTATTTCCACGATTATTTTTATAAGACAGTGGACTGAATTATTTCTCCCCAATATTCATAAGTTGAAGCTCTCACCCTCGAAATGTGACTGCATTTAGAGATGCAACCTTTTAAAAGATTCCTAGGTTAAAAGAAAATTTTTAGGGTTGGCGCTAATCTAGTAAATCTGGTGATTTTAAAACAGGATACTAGGCCAGAGACACACACAGGAGAAAGTGTCTGTGAAAACAGGGAGAATATGGCCATCTGCAAGTCAAGGAGAGAGGACTCAGAAGGCCAACACCTGGATCTAGAATTTCACCCTCCAGAACTGCTAGGTTTTTTTTTTCAACCACATAAATCTAATGTTAATACCAATACAAATTAAGTCAGAGATTATATTATTCTTATTGGCACAATTTTAACCAAAAATTGGAAACAATCTCTATTCAAATAAGAATGCCATGTTGATCCTGCCCAAGAAGATTACTTCATTATATCAGGGACTCCTATATTTCAGCTTGCATATGCCTGAATAATGCAATTCTTCTCATAGAGACTTTAGATCTGTATTTTTAAACCCATATAACAATACCATGCTATATATGGCTCAGCATAAGATTTCTCAAACCATATCACATATACTAACACTGCCTTATTCATTGAAATATGTGCACACATGTATTAAAGATGAAGTTTACTAGTTATACATTAAACTAATAGTTTCCATCATTTTCATATAATAGCCACAAAATACTCTGTTTTCTCATCTGTTTGATATATGATTAACACATCACATTTGTGATCAGGTCATTGTGCATTCTGCTCCTGAGCTACATTTGCCATCTGCTGGCTCACTAACAAAATTATCAATCCTTTTCAGCCAGATTGCATTGTGCTTTAGTCTCGCCATCACTTTGAAACATTGACAATACAAATATTCTACTTTGAATGCCAGTGAATAAATCATTATTTGGGGTCACATTTTTCTAGATTTGAAGTGTTTTGCTGAATTTGGTACATGGAAATATACAATTTTAGGACCATCTTTTCAAATCATAATCTTTGATGCTAGAAGTCAGTGGATTTATTAATAAGAACCCATGTGTTCTCCATTGACGGCAAACTTCTCCAAGACACTCAATAACATGACATAGATGGAAAGGGAAGGAAGCTGAAGCCAGGTAACCATGGGCCCAGTGAAATCCAATATAAGAGAACAAAACATGGTTGATGAAAACACACCCATTGCTTTGCTTCTCAGCTTCAAGTTCCCTGTCTACAAAATTAGAGATGTAGAACTATTAGGCTGGTATTTCATGCAGGCTTATGTTCAGAATCTCAACACTTAAGAAAAAGTAAAGCCTCAACATGAGTACCTGGAAGACTTCTCCTTGGTGTGATCCCTGCAGTCTTTTCAGGAATATCTGGACTTTCTATCATCACACACTTAGGAAATTCATGCCATTTGCAGCTGGACAAACATGTTCACACACCCTCGTACTGCTACTCTGTTGTTAACTGTTTGATTTTGGACAAGTTACCAGTATCCCTCAGACCCAATTTCCTCATGTATAAAATGAGATAGTAGCTCATGCTTCATCTTGGTTCTTTTTGAGAATAAAATTAAACAATGTATAAGTATAGTAAGTGTGTAATGAACATGATTGTGTAAAATTACTTTATATACCTCCTTATAACAGTATTTATATGATATATAACATATACAAAAAGGATTAGGTTTTGTTTAGTTTCAGTTTACTGGTCCAAAATCCAATGATTTCACCCAGTTCAGATCTTTTCATGAATAAGCCCAAATATATTCTTGTTAATTACCCTGTTTAAGAGTTCTCATTCATGGAGAAGAGAATAGAAACTCTGTCCCTTTGTTGTTGGTTTCTGCACTTTCCTTATTCATTATTACATCCAACACTGAAATACCCATGTGAGTTACCAGACTAAATGTACACTTAAACACTCCAAAAATCAGAAATCGCACACTAACTGCAGGTAACCCATTATCGCCTGGACTGACAATGCACACACTTCATCAGATTCAATTCTCTGGCTCTAAATAACTCACTATTTACCCTTTCTTAAGTTGGCCCTCAGCTGGGGGTGTGACATGAATATGCATGATGTGAATACTTTTTGTTAACAAAACCCATTACGTAAACACCTAGGTTAAAATTTCTGTCATGTTTGATGTTGACTCAGACAGCAAAAACAATGACTTTGAAGCCAGTCACATTACTCATAGTTGTTTTCTACAGTGGGCCATCTCTTTCAAGAGCACCCTGAGCAGACTGTCTCCCAACCTTCGGGAATGCAGTCTAGAGATTATCTGTTAACTACTAGAGCAGGCGTTATACCCTTTACCCTTTCTACGCCCATTTACACATCAGTTATTCTGTACTCCTTTGTGTAGATTTCTGTCTAGGTTCGTTTTTTACCAATGGAAAAATTTTATTTAAAATGTGAATAAGGACCTAGGCATTATTTTCCACGCAGTGATTTAAAAGAATTAAGCAAGAGATAGGGGAACATTCATGTTCTGAGATGAAAATACGTGACAATAACAATCCAACCATTTCCTTTTATTCTAACCCAACCTGAACATCATGATCTGCAACAATATGTGATCTTGCCTGAGTTACACTAGATTTCACCAACTGGTTCCCTTCAATCCACCCACCTGGATCATGCTACACTGAGCTGTACCAGACACTTGCAATGTCTCTGGAATAGGGCGAATAAAGAGGTAGAAACTTTAGAATAAGAAACCTAAAAGCCAGATAGGATGGTATCCTGCTTTTTTTTTTTTTTCTCTACTCAAAAGAGTATATGCAAGTTCATATATTATTATATTGGTTTTGTCTCTAATATTTGTTTCCCATTGCTGCTAGAACAAATTACCACAAACCTTGGCTTAAAACAACACAAATGTATTAGCTTAAGAGTTCAGAGAGTCTGAAGTCTGAAATGGATCTCCCTAGGTTGCGAAGTGTTGCCCCAGTGAATTCCCTTCTGAAAACTCAAGAGAGACTCCAAGTCCTTTCCTTTTCCATCTCCTGACCACCATCCACAATTCTGGACATGTTACCCCTTCTTTCGTCTTCAAAACCAGCAAAAACAGGCCAAGTGCTGTCTCTAGTTCTCCTCTGCCTCCCTCTTCCCCTTTTGAAAGTCTTCCTGATTCAGCCTATGATTCCAGAGGGGACTGAAATTATGCCTGAGCAAAAATTAAAGAAAAAAATTAAAAATCTATGGTTTCTGGAAACTTTAATTTTGAAAATAAAAAGGAAGTTGCAAATTACATTAAAATACTAGGGATTGTAAGTCTAAGTCAAACCAGAAGCCCATGAAATTCAAATGTGACCCTACTAATTACTGTCTGTGCATATGCAAAAAGTGTTTTCAGAGGAGCTTCAGAGTTTGAAGGGAAATTCAGAAGATTCAAAATTAAACATATCCTTGCTTATTCAATAACTTGAAAGAATGCAATCTGGCTAATGAATTTCTACTAGTAGTTTGACCTCATCAATTCTCCAAAATAAAGAATATTTTTCTCTTAAGATAATATTGTTTTGTAGTTTGAAACAAATACTGAATCATTATCTATTTGGAAGTAAAACCTTCAGATGAATACGGAACATAACTAGAAAAAAATTATTCGTATTTTTCCATACCTCTTCAAAAAATCTACTTTATCCATTTTTCATATTTTCCTAAAAGAAATCAATGTCTTTGATCAAAGTATTATTCTCTAGTAAGAATCTTTACTTAAAAATTCAAATATTCCCTGGATTATATAATATAATCATAAGACTGATTATGATAATAAAACAATAATGATAATTAAAATCTTACTAATTGGTACATTGTTAATGGATCTTCCCCACAAGCCTTTGAGACAGGTCTCATTAAAGTTCTTTGTTGCAAGCAACAGACATCAAACCAGTCAGAATAGTTTGAATATGAGAGCAATGCTCATAGAAACCACTCTCAGGAGAGAATAACTGAAAACAGAATAAAATCTTTTGAAATCTTTTTTTTTTTTCATATATTGTTGAGCAGATTGGAAGCAATAGTACATGAGTTCCACAGGTAACTAATTATCAGGAGCCAGAGTTGGTCACAGGGGTTCTGGTTATCCCTACTGATATAAGGATTTTTTGAGAAGGGACCCAGAATAGAAAGCAAAATCTCAGATCCATGTAAGGTCAAAGACTGAAAGGAAAGCCTCTCAGATGGGAGCAACCAGAACCACTAAAGGGTCACACACTCAGAGGATAGTGTCCTACAGAACCCACTGTCCGGCAGAAGCACAAAACTCATCCTCCAAACACAGGAGAAACTTCTGCTTTGGTTGGTCAAAGTGGGATGGGGAGAAGAACACTCTTTCATGAGAATTCCTAAACAGTGGCCTCCAGTTAACAAACGTGGTATGAAAACAAAACAAAAACTTCAGTGAGGTAGCAGAGGAGGAAGTAAAAAAAAATAGATCTTTCAGATAATCCAGACCTGAAGAAAAATAGAATATCATTGGATATAAAATTGTGGTTTATCAATTGAAAAATCCCACTCTCCAGATGTTTACTCTGTAACATAGAGTTACATTTTTTAAATCAAAACTTGAAAGGACTACAATGAGAAACTGACAAGTAAATCATTATATTGGAACATTTTCAACATTGAATACATTACTAATAAGAAGGAAAATATTTGTAATTACAGAAAATATAAAAAATACATTTAAAACATAAAATACAGAAAATACTACATCTCAAACTTATTGGATGCAGATAAATTAAGGTGCAGATTAAGATTAATATGATTTTTAAAGATTTATTTTACTTATTTGAAAGTCAGATTTACAGAGAGAGAGAGAGCAAGACACAGAGAGATTTTCCATCTGTTGGTTCACTCTCCAAATGCCCTCAATGGCTGGAGCTGTGCCATGGTGAAGCCAGCTGCCCAGAGCTTCCTACAGATCTCCCACATGGCTGTGGGGGCCCAAATATTTGGTCCATCATCTGCTGACTTTCCAAATGCATCAGCAGGGAGCTGGATTGGAAGTAGAGCAGCTGAATCTCAAACCAGTGTCCATAGGGGATGCTGGTGTTACAGATAGTGGCTTTACCTGCTATGCCACAGCTCTAGCCCCGACACATATAAATTTAAGAAGTTAGAAATGTAACAATAGAATCAATCAAAGTTAATTCATAAAGTTAGGAACTTAAAAGCATAATCCAAAAGATAGTAATATAACAAGGCTAAAAGAAAATTATATAAAGGAGTAATAAATTTAATAAACCTATATATTGATATTTCTCAAAAGAAAAATATTAGAAATCACTAACATTAAAAATGAAAAGGAGGACTATATTAGAGAAACAAAACTATAAGATAAATAGAAAGATGACAGGACCAGTGTTGTGGCCTACTAGGTTAAGCCTCTACCTGCAGTGTCAGCATCACACACGGGCGCCGGTTCCAGTCCCAGCTGCTCTTCTTCCCATCCAGTTCTCTGTTACTGTGTCTGGGAGAGAAATGGAAGGTGACTCAAATACTTGGGCCCTGCACCCACCTGAGGGACCTGGAAGAAGCTCCTGGCTCTTGCTTTCTGATTGTCCCAGTTCCGACCATTGCGGCCATTTGGGGAATGAACAAGCAGATGGAAGGCTTCTCTCTCTTTCTCTCCCTCTTTCAGTCTGCCACTCAAATAAATAGATCTTAAAAAAATAAAGATGATTGATTGACAGAAAGATGATAGAGAGGCTATTTATACTGAGAATTGACTCATATGATTGTCCAGGCTGAGATGCTCCACAATATGCCATTTAGAAGCTGGAGATGATTCCCCGGAGAACTAGGGAAGTCTGTGGTATAATTCACTGTGAATCCAAAGGCCTGAGAACCAGAGCAGCAGCTGGGGTAAGTCCCAGAGTCTAGAGGCCAGACAAAATGGAAAAGCACATTCTTGACACATCATTATCCTTTTGGCCACACACACCAAGGCTCATCACCAGATCTCCCCGACAATGTCATTAGAACTGAGTGCACAGCTTTTGTGTTCCATTGTGAGTAAACGTGAGCAGTAAAGGCATCACATGTCGCATAAACAAGGTGGATTTATTGTATTTAATTAGACAGGAATAATAAATGGGCTTTTCTGATGAGTGTCAACTTATGAAGATCCTCTACTTAGACTCTGCAATAACTTATCTCTTTCAGTCATATAAAAATACGCCAATAAAAAAACAAAGAATATTCTTATTTATTACAGTTTAAGAAAAACTGCAATTTTAGAGTTATATGCACAAGGACATAAATTCTATTTGAAGCCAAACTCACTAGAATATTTCCCAAGTGAATTAGAATATCAATATTTTCAAACTTTTTTTCTAAAAAATACTATAACAACTAATTAAAATAAAAGCAATATATTTATTTTTGTTTCTCACTATTAATATTAAAATTACAGGGAGGTAATTTTATATAGATATATACATATATAGCATATTGAAATATGCCTTAGGCTATAAGTATATTGTGTAAATTTGAGAGACCATAGAATACTTCATTTGGGTTAAATCATGCCTTTGTTTTAAAACACATGTTTCCTCAAATTACAAAAAAAATGAAATAAAAATTCATATCACATTCTCTGAATTCTCTTACTTACTCTTAGTTTATAAAGGTAGATCTCATTAAGTATGTTTTACATAACCACTGAGGTTGAGTGTTGTTCTAAAATATTTTGAAGATAAAAACAGTAACGTCCTCCTCACCATGTAAGTCAGATTTTCACTGATTTGGTGAAGAAACATCAGAAAGAATTCACATAGCTAAGCATCTAATTACTTCAGCAGCTTTCAAGGTGAGTGCCCCAGGAAAATCAAAGGATAGAGGCAGAAAATGTATCTGCATTCATTTGAGGGTGGGTGGATGAGCTTTCTAGCTCACCTGTGCTACTACAGTGAAACATTCTTAGTTGTGTCTTTTTGTTCATCCTTACAAACTGAAGTTGTTTGCCACCTGCTAGAGGTCAGTGTTTGTCTTTGTTCAAGATCATAAGCCCAGCTTTGCTGAAAGTAAGGAGTCAGGTAAAGATCCTGGCCAGTGTTTCAGCTCTCTCTCAAGAATATACATGAGTAAGTGTTGGCTGGAGGAGTCTGGTATGGATATTTGAATCAAGTTCAGTTACCTTATTCCTTAGCAGAGAAGCGAAGAGCTGGCTGTGTTTTATAATTTTGAAAAGGCACCATTACTGAGAGTGAGTAACTTATATTGCTGTGAAATATATAAAAGGAGGAAGCAATGACAAAGGGTGAGATAAGAAGAAAAGGGGGTAACCAAGGCCCAATCAGAACAGCAAGCATTGGAGACCATATACATATGGGCAAGAAATCAGCCTTGGAAACTCATGACTAGAGCCTAGGGAGATTACTGACGCCATAAACAAGAGTGTCAAATTGTTAAGTCAACAACAGGAGTCACTGTGTACCTACTTCTCATGTGGAATCTCTGTCCTTAATGTGTTGTCCAATGTGAAGTAATGCTATAACTAGTACTGAAACAGGATTTTACACTTTATGCTCTATGTGGGTGCAAGCTGATGAAATCTTTACTTAATATATACTAAATCAATCTTCTGTATATAAAGGTAATTGAAAATGAATCTTGATGTGAATGGGATGGGAGAGGGAGCAGGAGATGGGAGGTGTGCGAGTGGGAGGGAAGCTATGTGGGGGGAAGCCATTGTAATCCATAAACTGTACTTTGGAAATTTATATTTACTAAATAAAAGTTAAAAAAAAGAAATCCAGACATCAAACCCTACAGCTGAGGGGCTACTTCACTCCAATGTGTTCTGATCAGCAGTGAGGCATGTTGTAGGCATGTGTCACCAACTAGTTAACCTTTGTGAACTAACGACATGTTCAAATCCAGAGAAGATTCCAGTGATCCCCACAATCTCTGTAATAGAAAGTATATTTTGTTACAATGCCTAGAAGAGAAGAAAAACAAATCAGAGAATTTCCAACAGGGGATTGTCCCTTGGAAGTGCACCTGTCATGGGCATTCCTTGGGAAAAACACTGAGTAATGCTATTTTGGAGGACATTTGCCCTAGCTGAGGCCCACAGAGACTGCTCAATTTTTCTATCATATAACCCCGTAGAACTGAACTCATGTAGAACACTACAGTAACTGGTCAGTAAAAACAAACACTACATCCAGGAAATTATAACATGCCTAAATAATTCACCAAAGTGCACTTTATACGTCAATTCTGGGTGACAAACAGGGCTGGAAGAAGACAGGATGAGGGTGTATAAGATGTGTGGAAAGAGTAAAATATGAGGGCCTAAAGTTTTTTCAAAGTTAGGCTCACTTATCTCAAAGTGATGAGCAAAGACCATGAACTACAAGAAAAATTAGTTAACATAGATGTGAAGATGTCTCTCTCTGGAACCTTCAGAGTTGGAGCAGACACAGAAGATCGGAAAAGAAAGGCCTAAAAGAGTTGTCCCATCAAAAGATTTCACATCTTTGAGGAAGCAGAAACATTGCAATTAAATGGAAAAAGTGAATTATAGAAACCTGTGAACACAGGAAAACATTATTAGAGATAACAGGTGACACCATAAAAAGGCAAAAGACAGGGCTCAGAAAAAAGTGTAATTTAACAGGTGGGGATTATGGGGAATAAATGTTAAACCAGGCAAAGAGAATTTTAAGATTCTCTGGCTCATTGTCCCATGGAGATGTTAATGACTTGGTGGTTACCTGTGCTTGACATATCCATTGTAAAGCAGGCAACTGGAGAGAACAGTAATTAATCAAAATAAATTATACTTGAGTGGTACAAATGGAAATACGGTAACACTTGAGATGTGTTTAACTGTACAGTATTCGTCTAGTTAGCAACTACTAACCCCCATTATACTTTGTTTTACCTTCTCCTCCAACTGATTTTTATGTTTTGTTCTCAGTTTTCTGACCTCTCTCTTTTTTACCATTTCTCCCTCAATTTTTAAAGCTATCTTAATTTGTAGCAGCCATTTCCTTAGACCTATTTACTGTATCAGGTTTTTGGAGTGGCAGAGCAAACAGAAGAGAATCCCAAAAACTCCAGACTGACTCACTACTGAGTCCTGAAATGGTTTGCCTGAAATATGTCCACTTCTATCATTATTGCAAGCTCACCAGAAATAAAAAACATTTTGGTTTATTCTGTGAGGAAAAGCATGCTGGCACTGGATAATGATGGAATTCTCTCCCTGTCTAGCAAACAGGGATTTTGGCAAAACAGAGGGATTAGCGGAGAGGATCAGATTGTCGTATCATAAAGAGTTCTTAGATGTAAATACCAGCACACCCCCTTACTAGATCAAGCAGAAAGAAACTATTTAAAAATACTGATAATAGAGACTTGCCAGCAGGGTCAAGAACATATTTGGATGCTGCAGTCATACAACTAAGTTAAATGCTTGTGTCCCACTGCCAAGGACTACAGGGGAGCTTTATAGCCACTGTCAATGTCGTGGACACTGGGGTTTGCATGACCTTGGGTAGGAGTTTACTCCACTGGAACTTCTGCAATTGCTACGTTAAAAAGAAATATCTCCATCACATGGATTCCTCCTTCAGCTCACACTTTTCAACAATGATATTATGGCAAGATGTATGTATGATTGGATCAAGGTAATATTCTAAACCCCAGTTGCAAAGGAAGCAAGAAAGTGAGATTCTCAGGGCCGGCACTGTGCCATAGTGGTTTAAGCTGCTGTCTGCAGAGTGGGCATAACATATGGGTGCTGGTTCAAGTCTTGCCTGCTCTACTTCCAATACAGCTCCCTGCTAATGTGCCTGGAAAGTCAGTAGAAAATAGACCAAGTGCTTGTGGGAGGCCCAGAACAAGCTCCTGGCTTCAGACTGTCCCAGATCCAACCATTGCACTTATTTGGGGAGTGAACCAGTAGATAAAAGTGCCCTTTCTCTCTCTCTCTGCACTTCTTCAAATAAATAAAAATAAATCTTAGAAAAAGTGAGAATCATACTTCATACTTCGAGGACACGAGATTCCTAAGGTGAATGATTGTCACACACAAGAGGTGAGACATCCAAGAAGTGCCTAAAATCTATGCTAAATGCCTACCACAGTAAGGGAGCTTTCAGTAAACAGAAGGTCTTTAAATGTTAAGGAAAACTATTAAATTGTGTGCTGAATGTCTACTTATTATCACTTGCCAATTGGCTTCTCTGAGAAGACCATCAGCATACCCTTGATGATGCGTGCACTGATTCTGGGACTCAGTAACATCTGAACTGACCTTCTCAGAACCCCAACTCCTTTCAAAGCTGTAACTAACCAGGCTTAGAGAGCCCATGCATTCAGCTACATCATTTGATAAGTGCATGGACACTGGATGCCTTGGCAAAGATTTCCAAAATAATCAGTGACAGTGCCAGAGCTGGAATAATGTAACTGCACGCTCCACATGACCTTCACACTTGCTTTTCCCCAGGATGCATGTGCTGACTGGATCAGTCTCAACATTAGATTTTATTTTCACTTTTGTCAGCTCTATACTTCTAACATTTCCTATTATTTATATAACTATCATCCTCCCCCCTATTTTTAGAGTTTTCTCCTTATGTGAACTGTTCTTTCTCTAAGCAAGTCTGCTCTGTGCTTGGTTCCAAATTGTGCACATATTGCTCAGCTTTTAAACCTCAGCTTGTGTTTCTTCCTCGGCCTAGAGTATTCATCACATTTTCTGGTTGAAAATAGTATACTACGGCCGGCGCCGCGGCTAAATAGGCTAATCCTCCACCTAGTGGCTCCAGCACACCGGGTTCTAGTCCCGGTCGGGGCGCCGGATTCTTTCCTGGTTGCCCCTCTTCCAGGCCAGCTCTCTGCTGTGGCCCAGGAGTGCAGTGGAGGATGGCCCAAGTGCTTGGGCCCTGCACCCCATGGGAGACCAGGATAAGCACCTGGCTCCTGCCTTCGGATCGGTGTGGTGCGCCGGCCGCAGTGCGCCAGCTGTGGCAGCCATTGGAGGGTGAACCAATGGCAAAAGGAAGACCTTTCTCTCTGTCTCTCTCTCTCACTATCCACTTTGCTTGTAAAAAAAAAAATAGTATACTACTTCTTGGAAAGCAAGTCAAGTAACCTCATGTATGGTCAAACATACTAGACCTAGCTTAGTAACAATACATGTGTGCATTATACTGTAACACTATTATTCATTTACACATATGCATCATTTGACAATATGTAAGTGACCTTGCCTAATAGATCTTTGAAATCCTATTCCCTGGAATATCACTTTATCCATAAGGAAGAATAAAGGTCTGATGAGTGGCTGATATGATCTTTAAGTCTATTTTGTATAGGAAACATCTTCATAGCAAGATTCTAGGTGTTGAAACACACCAACATTAAATATATTAAGTATTTTGTGAGTGTAATCTTGGAAACATCATCTCATTACTGGCTCTTATCAAAACATTTCAAGAATGGGGTCTAGAGATCTGGCTCAGGGCTTATCATTGTAGCATCCCATATAGTCATGCCAGATGTTCCACTTCTGATTCAGCTTTCTGCTAATGCACCTGAGAGGCAGCAGATGATGATCCAAGTCCTTGGGCCCCTGCCCTGCATAAGATGGAATTCCTAGCTCCTAGCTTTTTACTGCCCCAACCATGGCTACTGTGGCCATGTGGGAAGTAAACCACCAAATGGATAATCTCTCTCTCTCTTGCCTCTGACCCCATGTAATTCTTTCAAATAAATAAATTTTCAAAAACATATTTCCAGAAGAATTTTAAAAAGCTTTCAGTAAACCTAATTATTGGGACTATCTTAAAACTGCCAATAGCATTGGTTGAGAAATTAAAACATAATTTATGTAACTTGAGTTCTCTCAAAGTTGTCTTCCAGTTTATTTTTTAATACAACTAGTATATATATATATATATATATATATATTCAAATCATTTTGGTGGGAATCAAACATGCATTTTTTTTAACTTTTATTTAATGAATATAAATGTCCAAAGTACAGCTTTTGGATTACAATGGCTTCCCCCACCCCCATAACTTCCCTCCCACCCGCAACCCTCCCCTTTCCCTCTCCCTCTCCCGTTCCATTCACATCAAGATTCATTTTCAATTCTCTTTATATACAGAAGATCAGTTTAGCATATATTAAGTAAAGATTTCAACAGTTTGCACCCACACAGAAACATAAAGTGAAAAATACTGTTTGAGTACTAGTTATAGCATTAAATCACAATTTACAGCACATTAAGGACAGAGATCCTACATGAGTGACTCCTGTTGTTGACTTAACAAATTGACACTCTTGTTTATGGCATCAGTAATCACCCTAGGCTCTTGTCATGAGTGGCCAAGGCTATGGAAGCCTTTTGAGTTCACCGACTCTGATCATATTTAGACAAGTTCGTAGTCAAAGTGGAAGTTCTCTCCTCCCTTCAGAGAAAGGTACCTCCTTCTTTGATGACCTGTTCTTTCCACTGGGATCTCACTCGCGGAGATCTTTCATTTAGTTTTTTTGTGGGTTTGGTTTTTTTTTTTGTTTTTTTTTGTTTTTTGTTTTTTGTTTTTTTTTGCCAGAGTGTCTTGGCTTTCCATGCCTGAAATAATCTCATGGGCTTTTCAGCCAGATCCACACGCCTTAAGGGCTGATTCTGAGGCCAGAGTGCTGTTTAGGACATCTGCCATTCTATAGGTCTGCTGTGTATCTCACTTCCCATGTTGGATTGTTCTCTCCCTTTTTTATTCTATCAGCTAGTATTTGCAGACACTAGTCTTGTTTATGTGCTCCCTTTGGCTCTTAGTCCTATCATTATGATCAATTGTGAACAGAAATTGATCACTGGGACTAGTGAGATGGCATTGGTACATGCCACCTTGATGGGATTGAATTCTAATCCCCTGGTATGTTTCTAACTCTACCATTTGGGGTAAGTCAGCTTGAGCATGTCCCAATTTGCACATCTCTTCCCTCTCTTATTCCCACTCTTATATTTAACAGCGATCACTTTTCAGTTAAGTTTCAACACTTAAGAATAACTGTGTATTGATTACAGTATTCAACCAAAAGTATTAAGTAGAACAAACAAAAAAGAATACTAAGAGGGATAATGTATTAAGTTGTTCATCAACAGTCAGGGCAAGGCATTTTTAAAATGACATTTGGCATCCATATTGTGGAGGAGGGAAAATAATCCATTGGTAAAGACAGGTTCAGATATCATCTTTTTTAAAAAATATTTCTTTATTTTTTTGAAAGTCAGAGTTACACAGAGAGAGAGAGAATTGTCCATCCGTTGGTTCACTCCCCAATTGGCCGCAATGGCTGAAGATGGATGATCCAAAGACAGGAGTCAGGAGATTCTTCCAGGTCTCCCATGTGAGTGCCTGGGCCCAAGGACTTGGGCCATCTTCTACTGCTTCCCCAGGCCATAGCAGATCAGAAGTAGGGCACCCAGGTCTTGAACTGGCACCCATATGGTATGCTGGTTCTTCAGATCAGGGCATTAACCTGCTGTGCCACAGTGTCAGCCCCTTGGATATCATTTTAATTGGACAATTTATTGAGTCAACTTTTCCTTTCTAGTTTACTGCAATAGTCATATTCCATAATAGAACATATTAAATTTCCCAGGGCCAAGCTAACTTTAACATTAAAATGACTAACATGTTCCTGATGGAAGCTTTCAAAATGTGGTTAAAAATAAATATTATTTCATATTACCATAATCTATCAATTGTTGGCATTAAAATATGATGAATATGAGTTTATAAAAATCATTAATTCCTCTAAAGTACATCTCATATTCACCTGCTGCATTCATGTAGATCTTAGAGGGGAACAAAGGAAAGTCCCCAGTACACAGCTCATTTCCATTAGATGGGAAATGTGGGAAGCCTTTTACCTTGACTCCCGTAAATCAAGACCTGGCTGCAATAGGTTTTCAATAGAGGTAGGTATTAATTTAACGACAACATTCATCACCTTAAAGGGCTTTTTAAAATTAAGCAGGATTCAAAACTGTCTGAATCTTTTAAAATGGAATGTCCTTATTCCATCTTTCAAGGTAGGGCTTGTGTCTGCACAAACATGCTAAGCTCTACTACCTTCCTAATACAAGAAGGGAGGCAAGATGAAAAGAAGAAAATGCAAATTTCAATAGAAGTCACTCAGCCGGAAGAATAGGCTCAATCTAGGAGCAGAAGGTTACTCCTGTGCCTCTGATTACATTTAGACAATGAGAGTAGCTTGTAGACAGGGAATGGGGCTGGAAATCTCCAAAGATCAAAGGGCATGTAAAATAAAATTTAAGAGAACTATTAGCTTGCTAGGCTGTCATAACAAACTGCTATAAACTGGGTACTTACACAACAGAAATTATTGTCTCAGTTCTGGAGGGCAAAATTCTGAGATGGAGGCCCTGATTCCTTCTGAGGACCTGTTCGGAGTTCCTACTCTTGGCTTGTAGACTTTTCTCTGTGGTCTTCATATAATCTGCACTCTGGGCATGTATCTCATAGCCTAAATTTCTTACACTTATAAGAGCACCAGGTATATTAGATGACAACTCACCCTAATGGCCTTCTGGCCTTATTTTCATTTGATTATCTCTGTAAAGAATTTATCTCCAAATAAGGTCACATTCTGAGGGAATGGAGGTTGGAACAACCTATCTATTCAGGGGACAGGTTCCAACTCAATGATAGTGTGATGTGCCAATCATTTAGCTTGCATATCTCCTCAAATGCACCTCTATGGTGTTTTTGCAAGACTTCTGTCCTCTCTTCCTACAGCTGCAACTTTAAGTTCATGATCTCACCGTGGGAAGTGCTATAGCTGTCTATTAAATGTCACTACTTGATTATATTTTACTTCCTCCAACTTGCTCTACTGTACACTGCAAATCAACTCATCCTAATATGTTCACCTAATAATGTCATTTTCAAATTAAAAGTAAAACAAAATAAAAAAAATGGTTAATGGTTCTGTATTGGTTATGACATAAAACAATTATTTATAATATACAAGAATGACTTTGCCCTCTGCAACTTCTTGATCTTATCTCTTTTTTTTTTTTCTTTTTTGGACAGGCAGAGTTAGACAGTGAGAGAGAGAGAAAGAGAGAAAGAGAAAGGTCTTCCTTCTTCCGTTGGTTCACCCTCCAATGGCCGCTGTGGCCGGCGCACTGTGCAGATCCGAAGTCAGGAGCCAGGTGCTTCCTCCTGGTGTCCCATGCGGGTGCAGGGCCCAAGCACTTGGGCCATCCTCCACTGCCTTCTTGGGCCACAGCAGAGAGCTGGACTGGAAGAGGAGCAACCCAGACAGAATCCGGCGCTCTAACCAGAACTAGAACCTGGGATACCAGCGCCGCAGGCGGAGGATTAGCCTAGTGAGCCACAGTACTGGCCAATCTTCTCTCTTATTCTTTGCCTTTACATGTTCTATCTCAAGCTATAATGGTCAGAATAGCATAAATTAGCTGATGTTGCACTAACAAGCAATCTCCCAAAACCCTAAGTGGATTAAATCAAATAAGATTTATTATTCTCCTTCTTTATATCCTTATGGACTGGCCACGGTACTCTGTTTATCATAACCACTTAGGGTCCAAGGCCAACACAGCAGTAACAATGCTAAACATTATTAGGAAGAACATAGAAAATTATATAATTTTCCTTAAAGTTCATTTATTTAAATCTACCTCATTGCCACAACCCACTTCTAGAGAATATGGAATCCTCAAACAATCCCAGAAAAACTTGGATGATTATAATCAAAATTAATAATCCCCTCCATAAGCCTAATTGAATGTCTTGCTTGAATATCAATTAAATATTTTCCTATTACTAAAATGCCTTTTTTATCCATACAAATCTGAATCTATGAAGAATCATACTAAATATATCTCCTCCACTGAGTTTTATAATTGGATTGCCTCCCATCTTATGCAAACTTCTCTTCCCTAAACTTTGTAGTACTCAATGCCTCTCATTACATTCAGCACCAGTTATCCTATGCTGTAGTTATTTGGATAATAATTGTTTTCCCTACAAAATGATTTGCATTAGAAGCAGGAATGAGGTTTAATTCATTGGAAAATTCATGGTACAGAAAACAAGGGTCTTATGCAAAATGACTTTTATCATTGGTGATAGATAGACTTTATCATTAATATTAAATAACTTATTTAATTTTTTGAGATTTGCTGTTTCTTAATTTTTGTATAAACTTTTCATATTGTAAAAATACAGTAATTCAAAAATTGTTCAGTTTTGCAACTTATTTTAATATGGACAAAGATCACCAAATACATGTAAGCAGAAACAAAGCAAAAATGTCCTTTTGAAAGAAGCTTCTTTGTTTAAGAGGGACTAAACAGTCTGAGAGATCGCAGCGAATTGTGCTGTCCATCATCATGCACTCACTTTGTTTTGATGCTCACACCTTGAAAGTATATCCTAGATCATCCTGCTATAATGAATTACCATATACTGGATGGTTTCAATCACAAACATTTATTTCTCAAGATTTGGAAGTTGGGAAGTCCAAGATTTAGTGTCTAGTAAAGGCTGGCTTCCCGGTCTACTAATAGTAGTCGTCTTCTTCCTTTTTTTAATGATTTGTTTTATTTATTTGAAAGGCAGAGTGACAGAAGGAAGAAACAGAGAAATTTTCTACTTGCTAATCCTTTCCCCACATCATCACTATGGGCGGGACTTGCCCAGGGCAGAGACAGGCCAAAGCTATGAGCCTGGAACTCCATTTGAACATTCCTTGTAGGTGGCAGGGACACACGCACTCGGGCCATCGTCTGCTGCTTTCCTAGGCACATTAGTAAGGACCTAGTGCAGAAGCAGAGCAGCTGCATCTTGGACCAGCATCCTGATACAGGTCAATTGCATCACAGGTGGCAGCTTTAAACTGACTGTAGCACAACACTGGCCTCTAGTCTGCTTGTGCCCTCACATGATGGAGATCAGATAAAAAATTCTGGAGTCTCTTCTCATAGAGTCACTAACCTCTTCCATGAGCTTATACACTTTATCCTTATAACCTAATTATCTCCCAAAGGTTTCATCTCTCAACACCATCACAGTGGGGCTAGGATTCTAGCATATGCATTTGGGGAGAACACAAACATTGGATTCACAACATATTACATACTGTATTATTTGAAAAATGACTTAAAATGTAGTCATTTTATATTATAAGCTGATTATATATATTTATTATATATATTTATTTTATAAGCTGATTATATCTATACTGAACATATGCAACTGATATACAATATTCCCCCTCTTATCTGAGGTTTCACTTTCCATGCTTTCAGTTGCCCTTGATCAACAGCAGTTAAAAAAGCTTGAATGGAAAATCCATAAACAAACAATTCACAACTTTTAACTCACTTGCTGAGTAGCATGATGAAATCCATCCCACATGAGATGGAATCATTCCTTTGTCCAGCCTATCCACAGTGTATATGCTACCCACCTGTTAGTTACTAGTAGTTGTTTCAGTTATCAAATCAGCTGTCACAGTAATACATAACTTGAGTTAAAATAATGCTTATTTTACTACTGCCTCCCAAGTGCAAGAGTAGTGATGCAAAGAAGGCACCAGGGCATAAAATATGGAAGGGTAGGTTAGCACTGTTGTTATGGCCAACACTTAAAAATGTATAAGAAAATAAATGGTGTATATAGGATTCAGTACTAGCCATAGTTTCAGGCATCCATTGGGAGTCTTGGAATGTATCTCCCATGGATTGGCAGTGTGGGGGTAAGCTACTGTATTCACTTCACTCAAGTATATAATTTGCTATTTTTAATGCTTTAATAAATATGTATGCCTTTCATTCAGTTCTCCCAGTTACTATTGGTCATGAGGTAGTTGCCTGACATTGTGTTTGATTGCTAGAACTTGGTCATTATGGTTTAATTATCAGTTTAATTAGGTAATGTTTATTTTTGATAATATCTGAAAGAGTTTCATATCCATTTAAAATGTATTCTAAAGGAATACATTTGACTTAGTGGTTATGACACTTGCATCCCATATTGGAATGCCTGGGTTCAATACTCAGGAGGTATTGGCTCCAACTTTCTGCTAATGTGGGAGGTAGTGGTGATGGCTGCAGTAACTGGGTTCCTGAAATAAAAATGGGCGACCTCAACTGAGTTCCCAGTTCCCACCTTCAGCCACAGCCTCAGCAATTTTGCATATTTAGGGAGTGAACCAGCAAATGGAATACACATTTTGCTCCATCCCTCACAGTGTTTGATAGCCTCTTTGTCAACATCTCTCACTCCTTACTTCAAAGCTTCCTCCAGATGGGGTGCTTGAAATATTTATTATAAAATTAAACTCTCAAAATATTTTAAATAATTTTGCTTATTTATATAAGTTCAATAAATTTCATGTATTTCGTATATATACAGATTTAAAAGCGCAGTGATAATTCCCCCTTCCACTATCCTCCCTCCCACCCATATTACTACTCTCCCTCCTTCTTCCTTACTTATTCTTTCTTTATTTTACAATGACGTACATTCAGTTTATTTTAAAATTGCAAGATTAACCCTCCACTAAATAAAGAATTCAACAAAAAGTAGGGGAAAAAACAGTGTTATACAACAGTAGAGACAAGGGCTGTAAATAATAGTTCTTAAAATGTCAATTTTGTTAATATGCATTACATTTTCTGTACTCTATTAGTTACCACAGATCAAGGAAAATTGAACTAGAAATAAAGACCCTCCCAACAAAGAAAAGCCCAGGACAAGAGTCTTCACTGATGAATTTTACCAGAACTTTAAAGAACTAATTTCAATTCTTCTCAAGCTATTCAAAATAACTGAAAGGGAGGGGATACTCCCAAACTCCTTTATAAGGTTAGCGTCACTTTAATTCCAAAACCAGAAAAGGATAACAAGAAGGAAAATTACAGACCAATATCCCTGATGAACATAGATGCAAAATTCCTCAAAAAAATATTAGCTAATCAAATCCAACACTGCATCAGAATGATCATGCACCTGGACCAAGTGGGATTTATCCCTGATAGGCAGGGGTGATTCAATATTAGCAAATCAATAATGTGATACATAGCATTAAAAATTGAAGAATAGAAATCATATGATTATCTCAATAGATGCAAAGGAAGCTTCGATAGAACTCAAATTCCTTGAGCTTAAAAAACCTTGAGCAAATTGGGCATAGAAGGAACATTCCTTAACACAATCAAGGCAATATATGACACTGAATGGAGAAAAGTTGGAAGCATCTCCTCTAAGATCTGAAATCAGACAAGGATGCCCACTTGCCTATTCAGTAAAGTCCTGGAATTTTTAGCCAGAGTCATTAGGCAAGCCAAAGAAAGCAAAGGGATACAAACTGGAAAGGAAGAAGTCAAATTACCTCTTTGCAGGTCACATGATTCTATATTTGTGGAGCCTGTATTCTATAATCTACAGTTAGCCTCTAAGAGACTACTGGAACTCATAAAAGCATTTGGTAAAGTGACAGGATATAAAATCAACACACAATTGTCCATATCCTTTGTATACAACGCTACAGTTGAGAAAGAGCTTGTAAGATCAGTTCCCTTCATATTAGCTACAAAATTGTAAAGACCTTAGAATAAATGTAACCAGTAAGGTGAAAGATCTCTATGATGAAAATCACAAAACATTAAAGGAGTAAATAGAAGACACAAAAAATGGAAAAATTTCCAATGTTCACAGATTCAAAGAATATGATCAAAGTGTTTATAACTACTCAAAGCAATTTACAGATTAAAGATGATCCCAGTTAAAATACCAATGACATTTTTCTGATATCTACAAAAATAATACTAAAAGTAATATGGAAACATAAGAGACCCTGAATAGCTAAAGCAATCTTATGCAAAAATAAATAAATTAAAAAAAGCCTGAGACATCACAATGCTAGATTTCAAGACTTAAAATAGGGCAGATATAATCAAAACATCCTGGTACTAGCAAAAAAACAACATGTAGACCAATGGAACAGAATAGAATTCCAAGAAATCAATCCACAGATATACAACCAACTAATTTTCAAAGGAGCTAAAATTAATCCCTCAAAAAAGGACACTGTCTTCTGTTCTTGGAAAATTGGAATTGGATCTCCACATGCTGAAGTATGAAACAAGATCCCTACCTTATACTTTATATAAAAATCCACTCAAAATGGATCAAGGGTCTAGATTACAACCTGATACCATCATATTACTAGAGAACATTGGGAAAACTCTGCAAAACATTAGCATAAGCAAAGACTTCTTGGAAAGGACCCTAGGAGCAAAGGCAATCAAGTAAAAATAGACAAATAGGATAACATCAAACTGAGAAGCTTCCAGGCTACAAAGGAAAAATTCAAAACAGTGAAGAGTCAACAACAGAATGGGAGAAAATATTTGCAAATTATGCACTCATAAAGGACTAATATCCAGAACCTATAAAGAGTTCAAGAAAATAAACAATAATAAAACAAACAGTGCAGTTAAGAAATGAGTAAAGGACTTAGACATGGAGTTTTCAAGAGAAGAAATTCAAATTGCCAATAAACACATGCAAAAATGCTTAGGATCACTAGCCATCAGGGAAATACAAATAAAAACCACAATGAGGTTTCACTTCATCACAATTAGAATGGCCCTCAAAAAACAATAAATGCTGTAGAGGATGTGGGAAAAATCTTTCCCTAACCACTGTTGGTAGGGATGCAAACTAACTCAGCTATTGTGGAAGACAGTATGGAGATTCTTTAGAAAGCTAAAAATAGATATACCATATGACCCAGATATTCCACTACTTGAAATTTACACAAAGGAATTGAAATGAGCATATGAAAGGGTTATCTGTATCCCTGTTTATTACAGCTCAATTCTCGATAGCAAAGATATGAAATCAATGCAGATACCCATCAGCTGATGACTGGATAAATAAAATGTGGTACATATGCAATATGGCATAGTATTCAGCCATAAAAATGAATGAAACCCTTTCTTTATCAAAACCTTTAAGTTGAACAAAAATGGTAGGAAAACCTAAAAGTTGATTGACTACTTTTTATTTATTATCAATTATTTATTTAAAACATAAGGAGACACAGAGATAGACAGAGGCAGAGAGACAGACAGCAAACTCCCACTCACTGGTTCACTCCCCAAATTCCTGCAACAGGAAGGGCTGGACTAGGATGAATCCAGGATTCAATTCAGATTGAACTGAATTCAGATCTATTACTTCATCTATCACCTGCTACCACCCAAGGTTCATATTAGCAGGATACTGGAATCCAGAACAGAACTGGGACTCCAAATCAAGCAGTCAAGTAAGGGATATGGACATCCCAAGCAGCATCCTAACCTCTGGCCAAATATCTATACCTGGAGTCCTTTATAAGTATTTCTAGGCTTTCTATAAATTTTCTACCTAAGCAGCACCCTCTTGTTTGTATTCTTGTTAGCTATGGCTTTTCTCCCCCAGAAGCAATCCATCGCTCTTTTCCTTTTTCTAAGTCATTGAGTACTGATTGTAGTACTATACAAATACAGTAAATGCACAGTTGCCTTTACGGCTATAATCTTGGATTCTCTTTAATTTCTATACAAGGGAGTCACATTTCAGACAAGAAAAGTTATTCCCTTTGTCATAAGTACTGATGAGAGGTAAAATTTTAAAGTAGCTATTAGGGACCAAATAATACAATGTTGTATAAGGAGTTAGTAGTGTATCTTTATATGTAAATACACATCATGATAGGCATTGCATCAAGACTGGGCACATATTCCTAAAATCTACTGGCAGTTTTGCCCTTTGGTAGAAGTGTTCAGTAGATAAACTTTGTCTACAGCAATACAGTTTAAGGTACATCCCTTAAACTGATCAGCATCAATCTGCTAACTGTTTTCTATTACTTGGTAAATACAGAATCTGAAAGTGAGCACTTTCATACTTTTATAGCAAGTGGGATTGCCTGACATCCAGATACATGATTAACGAACACATTTCACTAAATAGGTTGTAAAACAGGTTGAGATTATCAAACTCAAATGTTACACATATTTTGGTATGAGCTAGTACTGATGTTGTTTAAATGTTAAAAGAAAAAAAAAAATTGGTCCTTCACCACATAGAGTTTGCAGCTATCATCCAGAGGTCGCTTCTATCTCCTTTTCAAGGCTCTTTAACCTTACATGTTTCCCCAAGCTTCTTATCCTTGCAGAATCTATATATTCTACAGAGAAGCTGAATATCTCTGAATGTAAATCTTTATTATAAGAATCTGTTATGAGGAAAAAAGCACTGGATACAAGTTTCAATGATGTATTATTTCTGATCAATGATCTTCTAACTCCAGTATACACATTACACAATACTGCATTAATGTATTTAAGCCAAAAATGGCCAACAGACACATGAAAAAAAAAAATGTGCAGGATCACTAGCCACCTGGGAAATGCAAATCAAACCCACAATGAAGTTTTACCTCACCTCAGTTAGAATGGCTCTCAGACAGAAATCAGAATAATAAATGTGAGGATGTAGGGAAAGGGTACCCTAATCCTCTGTTAGTGGGAATGTAAACTAGTACAGTCACTGTGGAAGACAGTATAGAAATACCTCAGAAAGGTGAAAATAGATATACCATATGACCTAACAATCTCACTCCTGGGAATTTACCCAAATGAAATGAGCATATGAAAGTTATTTGTACCCCATGTTTACTGTAGTTCAATTAACAATAGCTAAGATATGGAATCAGCCCACATGTCCATCAACTGATATATATATGGAGAGAGAGAGGGAGAGACAGAGAGATAGAGAGAGAATGGAATACTACTCATTTTGAGATTCTATGATTGTTTACAGCCCTTGTCTCTACTGTTGAGGAATAGTGTTTTTTCCTTCCTACTATTTGTTGAACACTTTACTTAGTATAGGGTTAATCTTATTAGTATAAAATTAGCTGAATAAAATCACTGTAAAAATTTAGAGAGGGGATAAGACAGGAAGGAGGAGGAAGAGTGGGTGCATGGGCAGGAGGGAGATTATGGTGGGAAGTATTGTTACTGGAGAAATTGCAGGGTTCTTGTCTTCGCACAAGAAAGAATTCAGGCATGAGACAGAGAGTAGTGGGAGGTAAAATAGCAAGGTTTATTAGGGAAGGGACATCCGTAAGGATAGATGGGGAGAGACTTGGGGGGGTGGGGTGGAGGTTACACGGTTGAGTGGAGAGAATACACCTGGCCAGACCAGGCGGGTGGCTCAGCAGAGAGGCAGAGGGCTGAGCGCAGTCGGGTTAAGGCTGGGGGTTTTCAAGGAGATGGGTCTTGCTTCCCCACCTCTGCTCCTCTTGAAACAAAGGGCTTTTTGGATGTAAATATAAAAACTTCTCTCTTGACGGTCTGAAACAAAGGACTTTATGGATGCAAATGTTATCAGACAGGAGGAAGGGAGCAGGGTGTTTGAGATGCAGATACTGGGCTGCATCTGGGAGATTGTGGAAGATTTGTCAGGCAGAAAGGGTGGGGACCCCCAACTGGCAGGTTATCAGGTAGAAGGGGGCAGGGCAGGACAGGATGCGAATACCGGGCTGCCCCTGAAACACCATCAGGATGACTTTGAGATGCAGCATATGCTGGACATAGATGTCTTCTCTCTAGGCCTTCAGGTCACACACACATAAGCTCATAACTGACTTCCTACCTAACATTATCACTAGATTCCTAAATCTGTATATTTGAAATACATGAAACTTATTCACCTTAAAAATTATTAAAGAAATGTAAATATATATATCTATAGTTTTCACCTAAACCCTTCATGATTTAGCCGTGTTTATTTTCACAAAATTCTGATAGATGTTTCATGGATAAATAGAAGCTTCTCCGCCTCCACTAGCACTCATAATCTGGTAAACAGACCACAATTTTAGCATTACTTCTTAAAACTATAAGGATTCTTCTTTAGAGGGTAACTGAGATTAATCTCTGATGGACACAGCCTGCTACAAAGATCAGACTCTGAACCAGAGACCATATCCTCTACCAAAGAGCATTGTCAAAGAGCATTGTCAATGCACGAGACCCAATGTACACATACAGACACACAAACAAGCACATACACTCAGGCTGCCATGTTGAGACTAAAACAATTGTATTTTATCTGAAGAGCAATATATGAGGACAAACAGACAAACAGTAGGCTCGGCTTTGGTCTGGGTACTAAACTTCAAACTTCCATTTAGTCTTTGTTGTTCTGAGATAGAATGTGTAATAAAGTATTGATCTAACTTGATGCAAACATATCCATTTTTAACCAACAAGCAATGTGGGATGTGTAAGATCCTCCAGCTCATCTAAGTCCCATTACTCTAGTAATCTGTCCAATTTCTCTGATTTTTTTTTTCATCTGTCAAGTGTAGATGACAATACATGCTTCATGAGGTTGTGGGGTGAATTAAATTATTCTAAAGTGCTTAATTCATTGTCTAGCATATCATACATATGTTCAAAAAAAAGCCCCATTCTTTATTCATTTTTCTTTTTAGCATGACTTTCCAGCCAAGATTTATAAAATAGCTTACTCTAGACCCAACTCCTTAACTGAGTCTATAAAAATGCATAATTGGGAAGTTCTTTATTTACAAATATTCACTATGGCCAAATGGCAGAGTGAGACCACAAAACAGACAAAAGAAAAAGGATGGCTCATCTCAAAATCATGGGAAGAATGGCCCATCCCCCTTCTTTCAATCTGATAAATTGCCCAAGGGACTCGGTCTGGCAATACCTAGAACTGAAGAAGTCTTTTAGATTTGGAACATGAGCTAGCTTATCCTGTGTCTTGATCCCAGAGGGGAGAAGATATTTGCAAAGCTCTTTCAGGCAAGATTCATGCATTGTCACCTTGAGAATCATTGACCTGGACAGAGGTGGACATGTGTAAAATGACCATAGCTGATGCAGATGCTGCTGCAATTAAGTGCCAAAAGAGCATTAGGGTGAGTGCAAGGGGACAGAGAATACGTATTGAGAGAATCCTCCACAGCGATGCAAAAATGACACTACAGCTGATTTCCAGGTGAGACTAATCCAGAATGATCCATATAAGCATTCAGGAAAGAAGCTCAGACTAACTATATTTGCCAGGAAAAAAAATACCAGCCTAGGTGGAAATGAGACCCCCGTGTTTAAAATAACATCATCAGTTTGTTTTGCATTGATACAAGCTTCAGAGATATTAACATATTAGAAATGCATTGGCCTCAGGTAAAATGCAAACTCTTTTTCCCAGATACCTGGCAAAAAGAAGGATCATTTCTCACTTATACCTCTTCACAGAATAACTTTGTTGGAGTTTTAATGATTTTTTTGCTGACTGTTCAGAGAGGTGAATATTCTTCAATGCAGTTATGGGAAGGAATTATAATCTTCCAGAAAAACTTTATATTAACATAAAAACTAAATTCAGAAATTCCTCATTTGAATGTACATAGGCAGATGTAGGGAACTTCCAAGTTATATAAACAATTCAATCACGAATGAGTTTTATTCTGTAAAATTAATGATTACAATGGAGTACTCACTTTCCAACTTGAATTGCATCTAGGGAAGTACCTTTACACTCCTTGCAATGGTTTTAACAAGCAAAGGCATAATATTGAAAGGACAAAGTGTGGTAGATTCTTTATTCTTTTATGTAAATCTACAATGTAGTCTGTTTTCAAAGTTGAGTTGTATATAAACAAAATTTTAAATTTCGCTCATCTAGATTGTCTATTTTCTCAATAATTATGTTTTTCTCAATAATTATGTTTTTGCACAATACTAGGCAGTTTGATTTATTGATAACAAATTACACAATTCACTAGGCTTTGCAGCACTCTCCCAGTATCATCAGTCTTATAATAAATATTTAAACTCTTAGAGCATTCCAAGAGCAACACAGACATGCAAGGATTACAATTGAGAGGGACAATGTGAGAGACAAGAAACAGAAATGTGTGGAAATAGGAAACTCACAAAAATATACACTTGAAACTTTAACTTTTGTGAATGGATATTATAAAAAAAGTGAGGTATTAACAAGGTTGGTGATGATGAGAAGAAAGCGAACCCACATACACTATTAGTGGAAATGCAAAGTGCTGCAGCTTCATCAAAAAATGTTGAGCAGCTCCACAAAAGGCTAATAATAGAATTCTCATCTGAACAAGCAACACCCTCCCTAAGTATCAATTATAGAATTAATTTTTGCTTCCTCTCAAGTGTATATGTTGAAGTTTCTACCCCTCAGTACCTCAGAATGTAATTTTATTTGGAGATAAAATCATTAAACAGGCAGTTCAGTTAAAAATGAGATCTGAAGAGTGGGTCCTAAATTAACAAGAGAAGGAAGATGAAACACAGAGAGAGATACCAGGGATGTGCATGCATCAAGGCCAGGTGAGGAACTGTGTGGCCATCTGTAGGTTAAGGACAAAGGCCTTAGAGGAAGTTGACCACACTGACACAGTGGTCTTATGTTTTCAGCCTCTAGAACTGTGAGAAAAAAACCTCTGTGGTCCTTGAAACTCCTATCTGTGGTATTTTGCTGTGTTGGCCTAGCAAGCTACTACAGCATATAACCAAGACAAATGCAAACAGATGTCTACACAGAAAGTTGTACACGAATGTTCATAGCAGAACTATTCATAAAAACCAAAACATGGAAACAACTCAATTATCTATCAACTTATAAATAGGTAAGAAAGTGTGGTACATTCATCCAATGTGGTCTTAGCTTTAAAAATCAGTGAAGTACTGAAAATGCAAGAACATGAGTGAGCTTTTGAAGGAGTGTGTTGAATACAGAAGCTAGACACAAAGAACACAAATTACATGATAGTATTTATACAAAGTATCTGAAATAGACAAATCTATAGAAACAGAAAGTGGGTTAGCATTAAATAAAAGAGATGAATGAATATGGGGATTGATTTTGGAAACTTCATAAAAGTTCTAGAGTTAGGGATGATAACTGAACACTTTACGATACACTAAAATCATTGAAATAACATATATACTTCAAAGGACAAACATTATAGAACATGAGTTACATCTCAATAAAACTAAGGCACAAAAGAGAATAAAAGAGGAATAGCCCTGGCTTCTGTGTTTGATCCATAAAGAGGATTACTATCATCAAAGAGTGGACTACACAAAAGGAATAAATAGTCTACCCTAACATTTGAGAATGAAATACAAAGTTATATTAAACTATGACATTATGGAATTTTATAAATTTAAAAAAATTTAAAATTCTCTTCATATTTAAAAAATCAAATGCAAATTACAAGAACAAATGATTTGTGTACTGAAAGGAATGGCCAAGAGCCAAGAGCTGCCATAAGAATGGCCTTAATAAAACAGTCCTGGGAAATGGGGAGTAAACTAAGTTCACAGAGAAGGCAGATAGCTACTACCCAGAGATAAGGGCTACTACCCAGAGATAAGGGCGACAGAACATCCTGGTACGCACCTAAGCCCCCTCCCCTGTGCTTGTTCAAGCTTAACAAAGAAACCGCGAGGCACGTAGGGCACGTAGCCCCCTGTTTCTCCTCCTCCTCGAGGACCTCCTCCCCTTGTAGTTGCCCAATAAACTTACGCCACCCTATAGTATGTTAATTTTGTGGTTTTGCCCTTTAAAAACTGTGTAAAATGATTGTTCGGGGCTCCTCTCTGCCCCCGCTGCTTGCGCTGCTTGCAGCAGCAAGAAGAGGGCCCGTTTGCGCAAATGAAATAAAACTGCCTCCTGCCTTTTGCATCGTCTGGTCTGGAGTCTGTGTTTCTGGGGTCGTCACAAAAGGACACCGCTTTTGGGGTCCTACAGTACCAGAAGAAAACAAAAATAAACACCACCTAAGAATGTGAGATTCTGATACTAAATAAAAGGAATTTGTGCCGGCCTGCGGCACAATGAACTGGGTTTTCCTGAAACAGAGTGGGAATGCAGGGACAAGGATGCAAAGAATGGAGCCAAGACAAGTCCTGATCAAGGCTCCTTTATTGAACAAATCCAGTAGTATTTAAACAGGACCAGTTGTTTACAAGAAGGAGCACAAAAGATTTACATATCAAAAAGGCTCTTAAGGTTACAATAAAACACTTAGGTGATAAATGCAGGTTACAGGTGTGACTGATTATCTGTATCATCTCTTGTGAAAGGTTTAGGTTCTTCCTGCCTCTTCCCAGAATCTCCCCTAGCCTAATTGTCTGTGCAGGGAAGTCTCCATTCATATGTTTAAGTGTAAACAAAGGGAGCGACTACCTGTGGCTGCCCACAGAATTGAAAGAAGTAAGGGAATGCATATTTAGAGTAAAAAAATCTGTAAAAGCTAACAGAATATCAATCATTTTTTACAAGAAATGATGGGGTACTAGACAGACTTGCCCTTAACATTAAAACACAATTCAGGTGCTGATCTTCTCTAAACTGAAAACAGCAAAAGCTGTGACATTAAAGTTATTTATGAGAATTTGGCATAGCTATTTGACATCACCACCTTGTCTGTCCTTCAGGTTTCCAGACAAAATAAAGAGTTGTGGACTCCTTGTGGATCCTGAGTCACAGTTCACAGTCCTCAACCTGAGAGGGATAATTGCACAGAAGCCACCAGTAATCAGTCTGTGTGGTATTATCACTATCGCAAATCAATCCTGGGGACCCTGTTCCCTTCAAACTCCCTCTTCCACCACGGCTGCCCTGGGTAAGAAGGTCATGTCGATCTCCTAGTGTGTCTTCTGCAAGTATGACTGCTTTAAATGTCTTCCTTCAAGGTCAAATATAATACTTGCCTTGCCATTTGGACACCTTGTTTCTAAGCAGTAGCAGTTTCTTGGGGTCACAATTGATGCTGCCAGGTCATTGCCACTGTCTTTGCCTCAGCCACCATCTGAGCCACTCTGATTATCCACATGTGATCAGCTCCTCATGGCCTCTGCCCCAACCTACCTTCCATTTCCAGAACCATCAGCTCCCCCTGCCAGTTAACATCCATTTCTATCTGTCACATTTCAGGCTAGAGAATAATTTCCTGCTTCTTCCTAAATTTCTCTTTATTGATAAATGGATTCCTCCTCACTTCCATTTAGGTCTCTAAAGCATGTCTTCTGATATAGATAGATGATAGCACATTTGATAACAAATCTCAAAATGTTTCATGATTCTTAAAATGTATTTTCTAATATCCCTATTCAAGTAAATATCTCAATCTCTTTGTAGCAAATACTTGTGAAAATTAACCATATACATCAGGCATCAATGCAAGGTAAATATAGTATGCACTAAGTTTTTAATAAGTTTACAGGATATTTTTACATAGCATATGGTTGAATTGTGTCTGTCTTCTTTTTGGCTCTGTTATTGATTTCGATTATAAGATGCCAAGAGGTGTTTATATGATAAGTTGCCCTATAAATGGCTTTGTACTCAGACAATGAAATGAGAAATGTTCATCTATAACCATAGTCCAGATGCTTCCTTGAAGATGTCGCATTTAATGCTGTCAAAAACTTTGTTTCAGAAGAGACAAGCTAACTTCCCTTTAATTGACATACCTTGTCTTCCAGAGCCAATATCACACAAACTCCATAACTACATCAAAATCCTGATATAAAATATTTAAACCTAGAAATCCTTTTGTCATCAAAGGCTGAAATTAAAATTAGCATTAGTACTATGTAATGTAAAGCTACTAGTGAGAATTCTATTCCTAATGCCCAGATGCCATGACATGGTCAAGTATAACTATTTTTACTTAATTTTTTAGCATATATATTCTTACAGTGTTCAGAACAGAATAGATTGCTTAAACTGAGTGTGTGCAGAAAAGATTGAGAAGATGGGCCAGTGCTGTGGCATGGTAGGTTAAGCCTCTGCCTCTGGTGCCAGCTTTCCACGTGGGGCACCAGTTCATGTCCAGGCTGTTCCTCTTCCAATACAGCTCTCTGCTTATGGACTGGGAAAGTAGTGGAAGGTGGCCCAAGTAGTTGGGTTCCTGGACCCACGTGGGAGACCTGGAAGAAGCTCCTGGCTCCTGGCTCCAGATTGGCCCAGCCACAGCCACAGCAGCCATTTGGGGGGTGAACCAGTGGATGGAAGATGTTTGTCTCTCTTTCTCCCTCCCTCTCTGTCTGTAACTCCACCTCTCAAATAACTAAATTGAATCTTTAATAATAATAATAAAAAAAAAACAGATTGAGAAGTTGTCAGGTCCAGAAAATCTCACAACACTTTACAATCCTTCATTCCACATAAAAAATGATCTCACATGGAAGGTGGGATGGATACTGTTTGTCACATAAAGCTTTCTTTCTTCTGTGGAAGTAACATAAAGCAGTGAACCATATAATTACATGACTGTTATTTCACTTAAAATATGTAGAAATCTATTCTTGATCCAGCATACTATAAGTAGTGTACACCTGCTTTTGAGATATAATGATTGTATATATTATCCACATGGATGTCCAGAACATACTGGTATCCTTGTTTGCTTCCTAAGAGAACTTTTCTGCAAAGGAGAGCTAGGTTTGCATTGACAGAAAAAGTAAAACATTCTAGATCTTTTCCTAATATCATAAGAAAAGGTGGAAGATGTGACTTCATAAAAAATGGAGTCATTCTCATAAAGCAATGTTAATTGTGAGTGTTGTACATATATTCACTAGTGCATTATTAACCTAATAAAGAACACATAGAAGAGAATATCTAAAAGGAATATACTGAGTAAGCCAGTGGCCAATGTGTGCGAAGATATTCAACCCACACAGACACATCCACTCAGGGATCGTGACAGTGAAATTTATTATAAATTCTATAAGTCAAGATCAAGGCCCCCCAACAAAAGCACAAATACATTGCTTATAGATACACAGAGACTTGGAACCTGGATAACTCTTCAATCATGCAGTGACTCTGTTCTAACTTTATACATGAAACTACTGAGGTTTCCACAGGTTAAGTGGTTTGCCCCTAATTTCACAATTAATTTGAGAGGCATTTAAGGGGGAAAACTGATGATATCCCATGATATTTGATAAGAATATTAAGGTTGCTGAAACTATTAAAAATTATAATAAGCTAAACTATAAACAATACATATACATGTAAAAATGCATACACAGATACAAACATACTCATGTATTTCCTCACTCAGTCATCTGATAGGGTCTAAAAACAATGACATCTCAGTAGCAAAGATCACACTAGTGCCTGAATCATAATTTCTAATGCCCTGTTCTAATAACAGAAGTAAATTCCTTAGAGAAATGGTTAAAACTAGGAGTAGGGAAGTAAATAAACATGATGAGGCTGGCACTTCATGTAGTGATGAAAAGTAAGGAAGTTCTAAAAATAATGTTACATTGGTGGTTGTGTCAAAGGAGTTAACACACAGGAGTTAACAGGAAGAACTCCAAATGCCAAAGCTGGATTGAAGGAATAGTAAATGAGAAAGAGGATGAGCAGGATGAAAATTTGAGTAAAATGTAAATAATACACTGTTGTATTATAACCCAAAATATAAAGTAAATATCTGTAAGTCCATACTGATAAAAATAAGTGATTGAATAATAAAGGAGAATAGGTACTCCATGAAGAAGAACTCCAAACAATTTATATAGATACTTAAGGAAATGGGGCATATAAATCCCCACTCCTTAAGCATGAGCAATACATAGTTATTTCCTGTCCAAGAGTACTGGATCCAAATACTAACTTTATAGTTGAAACCCTGACAAACTCTTCCCTAGCTAGGTGATCTAGGTTGTCACCATCAGTGATACACCATCTGACAATATGCATTCTTGCTAAACCATGTGGGAAATAAGCATATGGGACTACCAAATTTGATCATAATAATGGTGCATGGTTCTACTACTCTTAGGCTTGAACCACCAATGCTGTGAGGAAGTGCAAAAAAGACCATAAGGAGAAACTACATGGAGAGACCACATGTATATCACTTCCTCTCTATTAGTCTAGAAGTCAGAAATTTTGCTCAGGTCCAAAGAGAGGGAACAGAATCTCCTCTACTTAATTAAATAATTAAAGTCACATTGTAAGAAATGAATGATAGGATATGCCACTGCAGCCATTCTTAGAAAATACAACCTGCTACAGATAGCAAGCAGAAAGAGAATGGAACCAAAAGAGTTGTATTTCCTTGTCTTACATCACAGTCATATAAGCAAAATTTTTTCACAGAGTATACAAGCAAGTTTAGGAAATACTTTATTAAAATAAAAATTTGAATATACAAGAGAAAAATTTTAGTAACAAAGATTTCTGCAAAATTGTGGAGGGTAGTGATCCAAAACTGTGGTAGAAAGATTATCCTAGGGTAATCCCTCTACTGTATAGAGGCAGTAAAGACTATGAATTCAGATTGGTGTGGTTGTTGACAGACTAAGCAGTTACACATTTTATATTTTGAAAAGAGCACAAGAAAAATACATGAACCAAATATGAGTGACTGTGAGGGGTAGCATAGAGTAACTGAAGAGGAAAGCACTTAAAAATATCATATGAGGGCTGGCATTATGGTGAGGAAGTTATAACCTGACACTGGCATCTTCTATGAGTGTCATTTTGTTTACTATCTGCTCAACTAATGATGCAGGTCTCTATTAATATACCTGGAAAAGCAGTGGAGGATGTACATAAGTACATAAGACTCTGTCACTAACACGTGAGACCCAGTTGGAGTTCCTGGCTCCTGGTTTCAGCCTAGCCCAGCCCTAGCTATTTTGTGGCCTTTTTTGGGGAATGAATTGGTGGATGGAGGATTTTTTTTCTCTCTGTCTCTCCTTCTTTGTAACTTTGCCTTTCAAAGAATTTTTTTTACAAAATAACAGTCTATTTTTAAAAAATTTCATATGTGATGATTAGTGTTGACATATAGTGGAGGTGGGGACTAGTGAATTCAGAGTAAATCATGGTTTTCAACTCTAGGACTTTCTCCAGAAGTACTCAGCTACATGGGTACAAATATGAAAATATGAACTTTTTGTTAGGTTTAAATTTTGTATAGATGAATGAATTAAAAATCATAGGAAAGAAGATTCAGACTTATCCTAGCTGTTAAGTTGCCTACACCCCACATTGGAGTGACTGGGTTCAATAATCAGCTATAGCTCCTTGCTAAAGCAAATCCTAAGAGGTAAAAGTAATGGCTAAAGTAATTTGGACCCTGCCACACCTTTGGGAGGCGTGGATTGAATTCCCAGCTCCCAAATTTGTAGACATATGGGAAGCCAATCATTGAATGGGAGCCTTCTCTCACTCTCTCTCAAATAATTTTTAAAACCAGAAGGAAGAAGAGTGTTAACAGCATTGGCAAGAATGTTGTTGAAATACTGGTCAATAATATCTAAAACATAATGATCACAGGAAAGTAATGGGTTGGACAACAGCCAAAGATACAATGGATTGTTGTTGCTGAAGTTCATAAGTGGCCAAAATTAGAGTAGTTAAACAAAAAGTGGAAGAGGTGGGCAGTTATGATGAAAGAATTGGATACTTTGCCAATTTCAAAGGTGTAGTAGTTTCTAGGTCCAGGTTATAACATGAAAGGGTAGGAAATAAAAGGAGAATCAAAGAAGTCAATAAACAAAAAGGCTGAGTCAGTGGGTAGCCATCCATATGGCTTCAAAGAACCAAGGATGATGGCCTTGAGTTCAAAGTCTCTATTGGACAATGTACTTTGTTGAGGGGATTAATCTATATATGACAAAGATGTAGGGAGACAGCAGTATGGCAAAAAGGCACACCTTTGAGTAGCACACAAACATGTCTGCAACTACACAGATATTAGCTCTTAAAAACCTGAAAGTGTAACACAGCTTTGTGGATAAAATGTAGATACTTTCCCAAAATAAAAATTTACTCTTGATTATAAGTATACTGCTTGCAAATAAAATTAATTGAGAATAACACTCCAACAAAAAATACAATTTCCAAAAGCAAAATGAATTTCTAAGATTGTAGGAAGATTTATAGTCACACCAACATTCCACATGATATTTGAATGATTGGGGAAGATATGAGAAATTTTGAGAACTAAATTTAAAACTTTCTTTGCTAAATCCAACATGTAAGAGGAGGTGTGATGCTTCTGTCTCAACAACAGACCTCATCTAAACTTTGTGTTGCTTTAAGAGCAATGTACATGTAAGACCAGTGATGTTATTCTGATCTCCTATTGCCTGAGATATCCACTTGTGACTCTAGAACACAAGCAACAAGAAAAGCTAGTCCTAAGAATCTTAAACTCATAGCAGGACAAAGATAGGAAAACAGAAAATAGATATAGAAAGTAAAAACTAAGATACAAGATGAAAACATTGACAGAACTTCTCTATCTCCTTCTCCCCCTTATCTCTGTCTCTTTCTTTATCAAATTTCTATTATTATCTATCCCCCCAAAAAACAGCTCCAAGCAACAAACATTTATTGTTTCATAGTTTCTGTGAGTCAGGAACCCAGGTAAGACTTGGCAATGCTTGTAGTTCAAGGACTTTATCTATCTGCAATCAAGGAAAGTGTCTGTGAAAACTGGAGTCACCTGCAGGTTTCTCTGCAGAAGAATGATCATCCAACCTCTCCCTTGTGGTTGTAGGCAGACCTCAGCCTCTCACTGGGTCTTGCAAAAACGTAAGTGTCTTATCACATGGTATTATCCACAGTACTCCCAGCACAAATAAATTTGTTTCTCCCAGAATAAGGGTTCTGGGAAAGAAGAAAAGGTGCCTATATTAATCCATTTCCCATTGTTACAGCAAAATACCTGAGATTGGGTATTTTTCTGTAACAGAAAATAAGTTCTTTCATTAAAAAAAAAAAAAGAAGTTCATTTAGCTTACACTACTGAAAGTGCATGACTGGGCTAGTAGCCAGATCTGTCCAACCACTATAGTCTTCATGACAACATGGTGGAGAAACAGGAAGGGATGTGGTCACACACAGAAGAGGCGAAGGGTAACAACTTGCTCTCATGGGGACTAATTCCCTGCCAAGACTAGTATCAATGCCTTGAAAGGCTGGATGCTCCCAGCCTTAGCCACCTCCCATCATGGCCATATCTCTGTAAAGATTCCATACCTCCCAACATCAACACACTTGAAACCAGGTTTATAGCACAAAAAACCCTTGAAGTTGCCCTCAAACCATATGTAAACTTACATATGTAAACCATATGTAAACCTACCTAGTCAAAGACAAAAGGTATCTTTTTAATTTTTTGTGAACTAACCTCAGCAGTACTTTGCATCATATAGTTGTGGTCTCTTCATTAGAAGCACGCCAAAAAGCACAGACCACCATCCAAAGGAGAATATGGCATTAAATTGTGAATACCAGGAATTGGGGATTACCTGGGACTTCAAGTCTACTTACCACACTCTCCTTTTGTTTCTGCTCTCTTCTTTCCACCTCCTTTTGTTCCTTCCCCATAAGAAATTCAGGAATCACCCCCACTTACCCATATCTACAGCTGAATAACAGGGTACAAGATTTGACTGAATAGGATTCATTTCCTTACTGCTCATTCTCATGAGACCACCTGGGCTTTTAAGTCTAATGCCGCAACTATTTTCAGCATCCATTGTGACATATGAGGAACCCTTCCTGAGCCCATTTATCAACTACCATTTAACATAGCATCCCCTCTGTGAGGCTACTTCACAACTACAATTCTAAAAAGCACAAATATACAGAAAGAGGAGAGAGACTGATCTCAATAGAGAAAGGAATGATTATTGAGGTAAGCAGCTCCTTTCAGCTGCTCAATTATGCACTGTTTCCTGTTTGTTTTTGTTTTTGTTTTTGTTTTATAGACCATTAAAAGCAATTACCTGCTTTAAAACATGTTCCAAAAAGGGAAGGGGCTTTTTTTGTACTGTTTAACTGGGGTACTTAATATCAAATTTTTCTACTCAAGTTATCACTCCACAGTGGATATCTGAAAATCTACCACATCACAAAACTTTATGTAAAATTAGTACATGTTCATTTAGAGGCCTCCTCACAGGTCCTCGGGTGCCATTAGCACATTACTTCTCCAAACACTGATGGATTGGAATAGAGACCTCAACATAGCCAACAGCAATTTCTATTATTGGCAGCACAACAGCTAATTTGTCTTCATGTTCTAGTAACTAACACTCTGGCCATTACTATGTATAATTATGGCCAATATTGGCATTTGGTGAGCATACATTTTTAAAAAGATGATTTATTATGAAAAGCTGACTGGCAAAGCTGAAACCAATCATTTTTAGAAGTCAAAATTTTAGAATAAGTTTTTGTAAAGCCAATGAAGCTGAATAGTACATATAAATAAAATTTAAAGATTTTTTAAACCCACACTAATGATATATTTCTAAACTTTCTGGTAAATAATTGCTATTTATGATACAAGATATCTGATGAATATGTAGTTTGTTTATTCTAATCAATGTGATATCATATAAACTTGTGAAATAGGAAAGCTCATTAACTGCTGATATATGTTTGAAGATGCATGGGGTGAAACACCTGTATCTAAAGATATTTTGAAAAAGTGAACATTACAATTAGTATCCTAATTAATCTTGCCCAAATATGTCCCAGTTGGACCTTGCCTCACCAACCTCTTTGGTCCTTTATCAGTAGTTAGAAATGGAAACAAATTTTATAGGGAAAAATACAGAATGTGAAGTAAAGATGACAAAAGATGAATAAAAGAATAACACATAAAGGAGTAGAAAGATGCTCTGGAATAATCAGAACCTCTCTGGATAAACAAAAAAAAGGGGGGGGGGATTGTTAAAACCCAAAAAAGCTGTTATTTACTTTATTGTTGCCTGATTTCCAATGTGGCAAAATTCCATGCAGACATTTATTAGGGAAATCAAAGGCACAGTTAGACTAGGCATACAACTATCTTGTAAATATTAGGTATCATATAATAGGGGGTCTAATCCTTTTCCCACTAGTTGACCTAGAGATAAGAAACACACATTTTGTATGGTATGCATTTTATGTTTTAACTTTTCCTCTGTAATTGCCTCATTTTTTCTACATCTATTTTCATAAATTCAGCACAGGAAGACAAGCATCACACAATCCCACTCTTAAGTAGAGTCTAAAAACATGGCTATCTCATAGAAATTAAAAGCATAATATTGGTTACCAGAGGCTAGGGAGGGGAAGAAGGAGAGAAGAATCATAAAAGTTTGATTAATGGGCACTACTTTATAATTAAATCAAATTATGAAGTTCTAAGTTTTGATTGCACAGTAGGGTAACTATCAATAATATATTATATGTTTCACTTTTTAAAAAAACCTAGAAAATACACTTATGGATGTTTTCACTGCAACAGCATGTTAAATGTTTAAGTAGATGGATATATTTTACCCTGAGTAGATATCACACAGTATATGCACATATAGAAATATCACATAGTACCCCACAAATAAATGTAAATGTTATATCTGTTAAAATAATTTTATTATATCAATTATCTGTGAGTTCATCACAAGCCATCTCAAAAATTCAGAGGTTGAAAATGATAAGTTTTCAGTATTTCTCAATAGTCTATAGATCACTGGCTGGTCTAGGACATAATTGTGTGAACTTAATAAGCTTTCGCATGCATCTGAGGGGACTGGGACTGCCATACTGTCACTGGCTGATCGGAATTATATATGCATGTTATCTGACACACACATAGCAGATGTGAAGAACTACAAATTCATATGCAGTTTTAGCTGTCTATGTGGATTTCTCTCCCTCCCCTTACCTGAGGCAACAAACAAGCCCACCTGGACCAAAACATTTTGCAGAGAGATACTAAGGTTATAGGGCAATGTCTCCACTATTTTTCAGCCTCTTAGAATGCAGATCTTTGCCCTTGGTATGCATATTTTCTTTTTTTTTAATTTTTATTTTTTTTGACAGGCAGAGTTAGTGAGACTGAGAGAGAGGGAGAGAGGGAGAGAGAGAGAGAGAGAGAGAGAGAGAGAGAGAGAGGTCTTCCTTCCATTGGTTCATCCCCTAAATGGCCACTATGGCCAGTGTGCTGCGCCGATCAGAAGCCAGGAGCCAGGTGCTTCCTCCTGGTCTCCCATGTGGGTGCAGGGCCCAAGCACTTGGGCCATCCTCCACTGCCTTCCCGGGCCACAGCAGAGAGCTGGACTGGAAGAGGAGCAACCGGGACAGAACTGGCGCCCCGACCGGCACTAGAACCCAGAGTACCGGCGCCGCAGGCAGAGGATTAGCCTATTGAGCCTCGATGCCGGCCTGGTATGCACATTTTCTAGCATGGTGCTAGAGTGCCTGGATTTTACTCTGTTTCTCATTACTTTAAGAGAATAGGTGTTCCCTGTCTCCTAGTTATGAGTGGAATTGTATATTCATAACTTGAAGTCCTAACCCCCAGCCCCTCAAGTAACAGAATCTTTCAAAATGTCATATTAAAATAAGGTCACACAACTGATGTCCTTAGGCAAGGAGATTAGGACAGACAAATACAGATGGAAGATTTTATGAAGACACAGTAAGAACAAGGCCATCTGCAAACCAAAGGACAGGCTTCATCAGAAACCAGCCCTGGCCATACCATCTCACTCAGGGCTATGAGAAAATAAAACGCTATTGTTTAAGCTACACAGCCTGTGATACAGGAAGCCCTGACACACTAATACCTCCCTTTGAAGCCAACACACAGATATGAAGGCAAATGGCAGGGATGTCCTCTGTCTTCCAGTTCTCTTTGTCTCACGTCTGGCCACTGGCACAAACATGTCCCTGGGTAACAACAATGAAAGATCCTAAACTTTCTTCACTCATAAGTTTCCATAAGTAAGAAAGTTATTTAATACCAGCATCATGTGTTTAGGCGCCATGGGTAATCTTGCATCTCCTACAACAAGATGTCAATAGATCTTAATTGGATAGACATACACACATACACACAAAGGGAGTCTATAAAAATGGAAAATGGATGGGGCCATTCTGAATTGTGGGAGACTGTAGACAGAAAACCTGTCAGCCCTGCCAAAAGCAATATTTGAGTTACTCACTTGAATCTTGATACGTTATATCCTACAAAAATACATTTTTGATTTATGTTTTTAATGAAACTTGCACTGAAGCAGAAGAGTACGATCTCTGCATGGATTTTTAAAATTTGCTTCACAGGATAAAAATGAAGGAACTTAAATCCCACATTTATTAGAAAATGATAGATAATCCTAATAGATAATATAATGGCACTGTAATAAATTAGCGATCTTCAGAAAAACACAAATCAGATGAAATGTTCCTCATAAGATTAGTCAGTGAGCTAGGGGGAAGTATTGAATAAAAAATATACAACAGAGTAAAGGATATAAATTATAGAAGAATATTCATTCTCCAAGTTTAATTTACATAGACACATATTTTAAAGTAGAATAATTGGCTATTATTAGCTACAAGATTAAATAGAGGATGATAACATGTTTTTTAAAAACTAAACACACACACACACATACACACAGAGGACAAAGGCTATAAGGTGATTTCCCAGGAATATACTGAATTGCAGACCTTTAATGAGGAATTTCACTCAGGAAATACTCTTGGGAGCAACATCTGTGAGGCAGTGAAGGGAATAGGAGTAGCCAAAAAGAAGCTGAATTTACAACAAAGCTATCAAAGCTCTGAGGAAGTATGGAAGTAGAAAGGTCCTTTATGGTTGCCTACAACTGAGAAATTAAGGCAAATGTGCTCCTATCATAAACCAGTCATTCAGCATAGGCATTCCCTGGGTAGGGGCATAACCTTAGAAGACCCTGCTCCCTTGGGCTGAGGGCAAGTCTTCTGGAAGGAGTGCATGTGGTGGGAAGGTCCTTGGCTAGCAGTAAACCCCTCCTGTATCCAACTTTATGTTCTGCTCCTCCCTCACTGCTGATTCAGCATCTCAGTATCCAATCCCACACACAATACTCAAGCTAATACATATCAGCTAGTCCTACAGATCCATTCAGAGTGGTCTATATTTACCTTCAGCATTTCCAACACCTGCCCTGCTGGCTTACACTGTGACTAATCATTTGTTATTTATCTGATGGCTAGAATGGATGTGGAGGTAGATACAGACAGAAGATGGGAGGGATGTATATTGTCTTCGGAGGAACAGGTATTTGCTTCATCTTCAATCAATGCAAAAGTGCTAACCTTTAACAGGTAGAAGTGTGGTACTTTTGCAGATCCAGGAAATTTAGGAAAAACTAGTAATTCAAGAATGTCAAATGCATCAACCCAGATGTCCATCACCTCAAGTCTCAGGATCCCATACATATACAATCTGCCATCCACAGCATAGCATATTTTATGTGGCTAAGAATTTAATCTTCTCTGGATCCCTGGCACTCTAAAAATTCAATTTTGAGCCTGATATTTAGCTTTTATGCCCTCTAATTCCAGAAGGCAAGATTTTTTTGTTGTCAGGGAGACTCTGAATGTTTCATTTTCTTTGTCTAAAACATCAATAACACTGGTATAAGCCATTCTATTCCTCTTACCTATAATTAATAATTATTCTAAATTTCACAAATGTTTAAGATATAGCCCTACCATTACATTTTGAACTGCAACTCACCTCAATTCAATAATGCTCAAAGTTTTATCATTACATCAGTATTACATGGTTATTACAAGAGAAATTTCAGCTAATTTGGTAGAAAGCTCTGGAATTGGAATGGTTCTTGGGAGATGTCCTAATTTAAAGACAGCGGGCCAATCCTTTGAAACCTTCATATCATTGATTCATTCCATGAGAACTTTCATTTGAGAATGCTTATTGTCTCTATGAGTCTCCCCCCTTCAGATGTAAGCAATCTTAATTAGGGAGGACTGAGCTGTGAGCCATCAGCTGGCAACACTATTAGCAGCTAGAGGAATGAATGCCTTAGAATCTGGGTGGCACACCATAGCATTCAGTACACAGGGTTGTTAGTGAATATGCATGGGACTAATCTACAACAAGATTAAATTAATTTAGCACTACAGCAGAATGAGCAAATTTGTTTTCAATAGAAAACAAAGTAATAAAAGCAGTTTGGAACAGTGGCAATGTTAATTCTAACCTGAAGAAAGTAGATAATAGGTTTCTATAAAGTCTTACAAGTTGAAATAGACTATATTAGATTTTAAGGAACATTCTGTGGACAGAAATCTTACGTGGTGGTAAAAGGAAATTCCACAACTTCACAAAAGAAATTACAGGGTAAGGAACTCTTTTAAAAATCCTTATTTTATAATCAAGTTCTACTTACCTTAGTTATACTTTGAAAGGACTTTTTCAAAAAGGGTAGATAAATCCTCTCTTTCTCTCTGCCCAACAGGTCACTAATATTTCTGTGGTAGCAGTTAAAGGAAAATATTACTAATGAAATTCCCTCAGGGCAGGCACCATGGCATAGTAGGTAAAGCTTCCACCTGGGACACTGACATCCCATAGGGGTGTCAGTTCAAGTCCTGGCTGCTCCACTTCTGATCCAGCTCTTTGCTAATGGGCCTGGCAAAAGCATTGGAGGATGGTCCAAGTACTTGGGTGCCTGCACACTCATGTGGGAGACCCGAAAGAAACTCCTGACTCCGGCTTTGGACTGGCCCAGCCCAGAAAATTGTGGCCATTTGGGGAGTGAAGCAAGAGATGGAAGCACAGTGAGTGTGTGTGTGTGTGTGTGTGTGTGTCTTCCTCTCTGCTCTACTTTTCAAATAAATAAATAAATCTTTTTAAAAAAGAAAAAGAAATTTGCTCTTAAATGTAAAAGTATTGGAAACCTGTGCCATATATATAAGTATTTAATAGGCAACGACATTCATTATCAACACTTGCAATGGAAGAGTGCTAGATTGTGAGTTTTCTGAAATCAGGCACTACATCATATTCACTTTTATAAACTTGCCACAATGCCTTGCAGGTAAAGTGTTTAGTAAATACTTTATGAGTGAGGGTAGCTATTAATGAAGGAATAGATTAATATAAATTCTATACTTGTCTAGTAAATAGTGTGTGCCAAAATAAAACATGTTTTGAAACCATGCAACTGATAAAGGATTAATACCCAGGATCTATAAAGAGCTCAAAAAACTCAACAACAACAACAAAAATCCATTTAAGAAGTGAACAAAGGACATGAACAGGCATTTTTCAAAGGATGAAATACAAAATAGCCTATAGACACATGAAAAAATGCTCAGGATCACTAGCCGTCAGGGAAATGCAAATCAAAACCACAATGAGGTTTCACTTCACCCCAGTTAGAATGGATTTCATACAGAAATCAAAAAAATAATAAATGCTGATGAGGATGTAGGAATAAAGTTACTTAATATACTGTTGATGGAAATTTAAACTAGTATAACCATTATGTAAAACAATATGGAGGTTCTTCAAAAACCTCAAAATAGTTCCACCACATGACCCAACCATCCCCCTATTGAGAATTTACCCCAACGATATGAAACAGTTATTTTTTTAAGATTTGTTTATTTAGTTGAAAGTCAGAGTTACACAGAGAGAGAAGGAGAAGCAGAGACAGAGGTCTTTCATCTGTTGGTTCACTCTCCAGATGGCCACAACAGCCAGAGCAAGGCCAATCCAAAGCCAGAAGCCAGGAGCTTCTTCTGAGTCTTCCATGCGGGTGCAGGGACCCAAGGACTTGGGCCATCTTCCACTGCTTTCCCAGGCCATAGCAGAGCACTGGATCGGAAGTGGAGCAGCTGGGTCTCGAACTGGTGCCCACATGGGATACCGACACTGCAGGCTGCAGCTTTACCCACTACGCCACAGCACTGGCCCCGTGAAACAGTTATTTTTAACAACTGATTATTGCAACTCAATTCACAATATCTATGTTATGGAATCAATCCAGATGTCCATCAGCTGATGAATGGATAAAGAAAATGTGGTATATATACACTATGGAATACTACTCAGCCATAAAAAATGAAACCCTGTCTTCTGAAATAAAAAAAAAAAAAGAAGATGCAACTGAAAACTATTATTCTTACGAAATAAGCCAGTCACAAAAGAAGAAGTATCATATGTTTTCTCTGATATGCAATAGTTAGTATAGAATACAAAAAATATATAGGGATGAAATGGACATCTTGTGATTTGGTTGTTGTTTTCCTCCCTTCTTGTAGAACTGTGGTCTTTCTATTTTTTATTTATTGAATATTATGGTTAGTGATGCACTAAGCCTGTGATGACAGATAGACTGAGAATATGTTTTTGCAAAAATTGAAAGAAACAAAAAAGGAGAGAAGGAGGAAGACTGAGAGGGCAAGAAGATTAGTATGGTTATCTTCTTAGAACTGTACCTATGAAATCTGTTCTCTTTATATTAATAAAAATTTTGGAAAAGCACCATGATGGTGCATGTGTTGGCGCAGTGGCTAAGACCCCACATGGAATGCCTGCATCTCACACTGCAGTGCCAGGATTTGTGTTCTGGCTGAGCTCCTGACTCCAGCTTCCTGGAAATACACACCCAACAACACAACAGGTGATGGCTCACGTAGTTGGGTCCCTCCATGCTATTGGCTCTGGCTTGACCCAGTTCTCACTACTGTGGGCATTTGGTGAGTGAACCAGCAGATAGAAGATCTCTCGCTCTCTCACTCCCTGCTCTTCAAATAAAATTTTAAAGTTACATAAATAAATTTAAAAATCATCTTCAGGGGTTGGCGCTGCGGCATAGTGAGTAAAAAGCCACAGCCTGCAGTGCCGGCATCCCATATGGGTGCTGGTTCAAGCCCTGGCTGCTCCTCTTCCAATCCAGCTCTCTGCTATGGCCTGGGAAATCAGTAGAAGATGGCCCAAGGCACTGGGCCCCTGCACCTGTGTGGGAGACCCAGAAGAAGATCCTGGCTCCTAGCTTTGGATCAGCTCAGCTCCAACCCATAGTGGCCATTTGGGAAGTGAATCAGCAGATGGAAGACCTTTCTCTCTCTCTCTGCCTCTCTGTAACTCTGCCTTTCAAATAAATAAATCTTTAAAATAAACCATCTTCATAAACTTTTGTCATGAGAATCACATAGTTTACTAAAAGCAACTATAAAGTTATTTTTGAAAAATAAAGATATGTTATGGCCTGTGTTATTCAATAAATACTATTTTTTAACTTTTATTTAGTAAATATAAATTTTCAAAGTACAGTTTATGGATTACAATTGTTTTTTCCACCCCATAACTTCCCTCCCACCCACAACCCTCCCATCTCCAGCTCCCTCTTCCATTCCATTCACATCAAGATTCATTTTCAATTATCTTTATATACAGAAGATCAATTTAGTATGTATTAAGTAAAGATTTCATCAGTTTGCACCCACACAGAACATAAAGTGTAAAATACTGTTTGAGTGCTTGTTATAGCATTAATTCACATTGGACAACACATTAAGGACAGAGATCCTACATGAGGAGTAAATGCACAGTGACTCCTGTTGTTGACTTAACACTTTGACACTCTTGTTTATGGCATCAGTAATCTCCCTAGGCTCTTGCCATGAGTGGCCAAGGCTATGGAAGCCTTTTGAGTTCGCTTTGATTGATTGATCAAAGTCAATAAATACTATTGAAACAGTATATGTTGATTAGGGATGGATTGCATGGCAGGTGCTGTTAGGTCCTGAAAAGTAAGATAAACAATACAAGTACTAGTACTCATTCTTTCCTACACAAAACAAATATATTTTTTAGAATTCCCTGATGATAGCAGTCAAGTGAAAATCAATTATCATCAGGCATGACAATGTAAGAATTATGTAGAAAAATGTGGTTGAGATTGGTAATTTTATAATCGACTATATTTCTATCTCTATGTATCAGAATCCAACTTTTAACAGAATGCATAACTCCCAGAATGATTGTTCTCTAGCCGTCTTGTAGGTGTCATAGACATGTGACACTCTCTGGCAGATGCCATGTAAATGTCCCAAAGGAATTCCAGGAAAGCCTCTAAAGGAGCCGACTCCTCTCCTACTGCTGAAGGGGAACCTAGTGATCAAGTTTCCAGAAGCCTTCCAGGATCAGAGGGTCAATCTGAGGAAAAAATTATATGCTGAGAACAGCAAATGGCAAACTGACTGGGAATCTACAGCTTTAGGGAAAACCACACCATCAATAGAAAGAAATTTCCATCCTGCTTAAATCACTGTGCCCTGTTTACTTTGATTAAACTAAGGTAGCACTAAATCAAGTGGACATGATAGGAGAGAAAAGCAATCACGTATGCTTTAGGAAGGACTGAGAGCTCTGTGCAAGAGGAGTCTTTTGAACTTTACCTGAGAAACTAGGGAAACGCTGAAGCTCAACTTTTATTGTCATTAATCTGGAAAGAAAATAAGATGCATCCTAAAATACTTATATTTGTTGAGGTTCAATTTTCCAGGCTTCCTATTTAGCTGTGGCTATATTTAATATTTTATGTTAATTCTCCAAATAAGGATCACAATTTAGTTACCTGAGTGAAGACAGTGTTCTCATTTATCAGTTATAATTTTAAAAGAACATTTATGAAAAATAACTAAATGCCATTTATGTTTTCAAAACAGCTAATTTTTATATACTTTATTCTCATGAATAAATGAAACTACTATAGTTAATTATATGGTAGATGACTTCCACCTAATACTATGTATATAATAAGATGTGAAACAGGGACCTCTGAGATACCAATGCAAAATCAATAGAAAAGTATATAGGAAGCCTTTTCGCACTATTGACACTTGGCTATTGTAGACTGCTTCAATTTTTACAAAGTAGAGTTTTATCTTCTTTGACATATATTCCTACGTATATGAATATACAGGTTGACATGAATTTCTAGAAAGACTGAATGTGAGGTTTGGAGGAAGAGAGAATATTGGGGAGAATTTTTAGATCACATAATATTATAACTAACCTAAATGTGTTACTGGAAAGAACTTTGAAATGAATATTTTGGCAGAGCAAATAATGTTTCAGTAATTTTCTGAAATTGCTTGTCAAAACCCATTTGACAAACTTTGAAGAGCCTAAGATTTACCCTATTTGTACGCTAACAGGCAAGTTTGCCATGGATTAACTGATACTGGCAAAAGATACAAGATTCTTGGGTCAGAAACAAAGTATTTTATTGCTCAGGGCAGTGCAAGAAGCCGGAGTCTCAGGTTCATATATGTTTCTCTTATTTCCCAAATTCCATTGAGGAAATGAATTAGGGCATGGGTGGAAACTATACATACAGTGGGCTGCTGACACTGAATTCAAATCTTTCATAATGGGCTACAGGCAAACTTTTATGACTTTTTTCTTTTTTTCACTTTTTTAAGATTGTGTTTATTTATTTGACAGGTAGAGTTACAGACAGTGAGAGACAGAAACAGAGAGAAAGATCTTCCTTCCGTTGGTTCACTCTCCAAATGGCCACAACGGCCAGAGCTGTGCCAAACTGAAGCCAGGAGCCATGAGGGTGCAGAGGCCCAAGCACTTGGGTCATCTTCTACTGCTTTCCCAAGCCACAACAGAGAGCTGGACTAGAGGAGGAACTGAGACTAGAACCAGTGCCCATATGGGATGCCAGCACTGCAGGCACCACGGAGCCGGTCCCTCCTGACTTTTTTCAAAGAAGAACATGTAATCTTTACTGTAACAGAGAGTGAACATGTCTGTTTTTGTGTGGAGGGAAATATTACCTCTGACCTCTGAAGCTTTTGCTATACAAACATCTTTCAGAAGGTAGGCAGTGCTTCTGATCACAAGATATGCAGATATGAAGACCCTATGGAGAACTGTCTGTGCAGTCATCTATTGCCTTTAAATATACTGGGTTAAAACAAATGTCTGTAAAGATGAAAATGTTTCATGTCTATATCATCAACTTGGTGAACCCTGGCTACATGTGGATACTAAGCACTTAAAACGTGATGACTGTCATAATGAACTGAATTTAATTTTGATAATATAAATTTAAATAGCTGCAAGTAGCTAGTCCCCACTATATTGGGCAGCATTATACATACAGATTTTCTTCTCTTGATTGTTATTTTGTCACTTATACATCCGCCACAGATATCCATAATTAATGGCACTTTAAAATGAATTAAATGAGTATTTGAGTAGAAAATTTTACTAAAACCCATACTCTAATTGATACAGTTTAGAAATGCTTTTAAGACAGCCATAATTCTCTGCTCAGACATATAAAAAATATGAAGACAAAAATGTAAGCCCCTTGAAGGCAAACAAATATTCCTTATATATGTAACAGCACTCAATACATTGATTCACCAAATATTTATTGGACTGGCTAAAAGATGACATCATAAATGTAGCTCTATTAGTTTCTCACTGCTTCTATAACAAATTTAATTCAGTGGCTTAAACAACACAAACACATTACTCAGCAATCCAAAATCAGTTCTGTGACCCGCAATTAAGGCTTTGACAGGGATGCAGTCTCCCTGCTGGTTCTACAAGAAAATCTGTTTCATTGCCCTTGCAGCTTCAAAAGTTCATCTGCAGAATGGTTCATGGCCCTAAATCATCCCCACCTCTGCTTCCATCATCAGACAACCCCACCGTCCCTTACTCTCCCTACTTTCACATCATCTTCTCTTCCTCTGACCTGACTCCCTCATCAAAGGGACCTAGAGTTTATACCAGGCCAATTCAGATCATCCAGGATAATCAATGCCCTTGACCTTAACCACATCTGCAAAGCCACCTCTGCCTTAGAAGGTTACATACTCACAGATTCTACGGACATAATTAGAGACAGTTATCTGAATACCACAGATGCCTGGAACTTAAGCACTGGAAGAAGTGGAATCAGCATGGTTGCTATTCTTGAAGAGGTCATACTTTATTAGGAAGAGACATATTATAAAGCATGAAGGACATAAGTAGAGTGCTATAATGATTACTAGGAAAGAAACAACTTCAGGTAAAGTGGTTAGGAAAGGCCTCTCTGAAAAATGATATTGGAAATAAATTATGAAAGGTGAGGGAAAAGCTCATGGAGAAGTACAGGGAAGTACATCCCCCACAGGAGTAACATACAAAAGCCAAGTCTCTGGGAGAGGGATGAGACTGGCAAGAATAAGGAGCAGAAAGGAGGCTAGAGTAAGTCAAAGAGGAAGAGAGTGTGGAATGTGATGAGGTTAAAGAGAGATAAGAAAGAGGTGGCTCATAGTGAACCTCTTAAGTAATGCAAAGAAAGATTTTATTTTGAAAATAAAATGGAATCATTGGACGTTTTTAAGCAAGAGAGAATCATGATGTAATAGCTTTTCCTTTCTATCATGAAACATCTTAGGCAGACTGTTTATAAAGAAACAAATTTATTTAGTTCAACGATTTGGATGCTGAATGACCAAAGAGCATAATACATGTTTTGGTGAGGGTCCCACCTAGATGCATGATTTCATGGTAGATGACTTTCTTGATGGCAGAGTTCCAAGATCAAACATGGAAAAACATGACAATGAGAGAGAGTATGTCTGTCTTTAGTCTCTGCCTCTGTCTTTTAAAGTCACAGAACTCAAACATGAGTGCTCCCTCCTAATGACCTTACCTAAACCTAGTCACTTTCAATAGCCTCAACTCTAAACACCACAGTCAAATTAAGTTTCCAACTTCTTAATACCATTAACATATGATCTGGGGGAATTAAATTCTTGTGCGAGTCCAAGGGTACAAGACATATTCAAATAAATAGCACACAATCTGAACTGTAATTTATTTTTAAGAAATAGTCTATAGGTTGCTATGGTGGGAATGAATTAGACAGGAGGGGCAAGAGGAAAAAGCAAAGCAGAGAGAAGGTCAAAGATGAAAGCAAGTAATGATTGAGATGAGGACAAACATGGCTCTGACTGAGACAGAAACAAGTGTATGAAGTAAGTATCAAACAAACCTGGAAGTGATAGAGTTTGATTGAATTTACTGTGGAATATGGACTGAGAAGGAGTAAATATAAATGATGCCTGTTTTTTTCCTTGCTTAGACATTTTAGATGATGATGATTTTGACTTTAATAGAGCATAAACTGCCATCTTGAATATGATTGGATTAATGGCTCCAGTTTTGAAATGTTAACTTTGGAATTCCTGGAATTCTATTAAGAAATGATTATAACATGGGTATTTAGATAGAAAAGACAAAATGACAAATATATTTGGATAAGATATATACTATGCATATCTCAAAATACATACTCTTATTCCTACACACATACATATACATTTGTAAGTCATAGGTAATATGATAGGCAAAGTCATAGGAATAAATGAAAACACAGAAAAGAATCAGGAATAGATCCTGTGGCATACGGGATCCAACATGAACAGATTGAGTAGAATAGATAGAACTCAACACAAAGAAGCAAAAGGAATATCACTAATTAGGTTGATAGAAATTCAATATAGCAGGTCGGCACTGTGGCTCAATAGGCTAATCCTCCGCCTTGCGTCGCTGGAACACCAGGTTCACATTTTACTCCATAAATACAAATAATTTGTCAATTAAAAATAAAAATGTAGATAAGCAGAATTTTAAAAAGGAAATTCTTCAGTTCACAGAAATGCATAAGAGTATTTCAAAGAACTGAGTCAAAGGATTTTGAGAAGCCAGCGAAAACAAAGAAAGAGAAGTTTCTACTGAACTTAGCAACATGAAATATTTTTGAAGATCCAGGCAAGGAGAGCTTTACTATAAACAAAAGCCAAATGAAGAGTGGATTGAGGAGAAAATAACAATCTTCATCTACTCAATAAACAGTGAAAAATATTGAGATTTATAACTTCATTCTGTGATTCTACTCTGCCTCAGAGCAATGGTACGAAAGGAGTGCATGGAGTCAAATAATTTGCTTTTAATAGGAGGTGGTACAGTTTATTTTCTTATTATTGGGGCAGATACAGAAAACACAGCGGTGCTGGGACAAGATTAATTTAGTCTAAGAAAAGGAAAAGTGGAGAAATGTATATTCCCAAGAGTCACAGGAAATTTTTCAAAATAGGAGGTTCAATGTAAAATATGTACATAGGCGAAGTTACAGTGTTTATATCAAGAGGACTACTCTGGTGAAATTTTCATTACATCTTTATTAATAAAGTTTCTTATTTTCATAGTGAAAACCGGGAGTCAAAAATTGACTCCATGGGCGTGGGAGGAATGGGACAAGTTAGAAGGATACAGAAGAGAAAGGAAAATAATCAATAAACCAGCAGCACAATCCTCTCAAACAGTTATGATTTTCTTTTACTCTTGAAAAATGAAACACAATTCTAAGAAGGATGTGACCAAAAAGTACATAAAAAGTATAGTTCAAACTGTGGATTAGTTAGCAGAAGAATTTGATATATATGTTGTGATCACTATATTAGGTTAATTGCTTAATGTGTATTATTTTAATTCTCACAAATCATTAAGAAGGCTTTATTTTTCCCATTCTATAACTGAGAAAAATCAAGACTCAGTGATGTGAAGTAGCTTACTTTAAGGCACAGTCAGTGAATAGCAGAGCTGAGATTCAAGATCAAGTCTGACCCAAAAGCTCATGCTCTTCTTTTACCAATGGGAAGACTTCAGAGATGTTAATTCAAGGAAAAGATGTGGGCCGGCGCTGCGGCTCAATAGGCTAATCCTCCACCTGTAGCGCCGGCACCCCAGGTTCTAGTCCTTGTCAGGGCACCGGATTCTGTCTGGGTTGCCCCTCTTCCAGGCCAGCTCTCTGCTGTGGCCCGGGAGTGCAGTGGAGGATGGCCCAAGTCCCTGGGCCCTGCACCTGCATGGGAGACCAGGAGAAGCACCTGGCTCCTGGCTTCAGATCAGCGCGATGCGCCAGCCGCAGCAGACAAGAAGCAGCAATCTGTTTGAACATGCTGCAGTTGGCTGGGTCCTTGCTACAGTAGGACAATGGTGGAGAGGCAGACATCTGATAGAGCTATCATCTACCTGATCATTCCATTTCTGCCATATCCAATTACTGCAACTACACTATGAGTGGCTCTAAAAGAAGTCAGCAGTGTTTCTCCCTTTTCTTCTCATCTCTTCCCCGAACTTCAGCATGAGGAGTAGATTTGAGGGAGGGTACAGAATGAGAAGGCAAAGGTAGAAGGCAATAAAATTCAGGAATATGTTAGCTTGAGTAACATGAAATAACTAAAGTATTAGGAATAATCTTGCCAGTGCCTCAATGTGGTAATGCAGCTCCAATTCAAAATCAGCCTTTTTAGAACAGGCATTTGGTATAGCAATTAAGGCACTAGTTGAGACACCACATCTCATAATCAAGTACCTGGGTTTGAGTTCTGGCTCTAGAGCCTGACTCCAGCTTCCTGCTAATACAGACCCTAGAAGGCAGCAGTGATAGCTCAACATATTAGATTATTGACCCCCTACATGGGAGAAATAGAATGAACTCCTGTCTCCACCATGGCCCAGCCCCAATTGTTGTGGGTATATGGTGAGTGAATAAGCCAATGGGATAGTTCTGCATTCTCATTCTCTCTCTCTCTCTCTCTGCCTCCCAAATAAAAGTATTTTATTAAAAAAAAAATCTTCTCATGGGCCTGTAGTGCTTGAAAAACACATTTATCTCCACCTTTTTTTTAAATTTGTATATATGTGAGGACTACAAAAAAACAAGGAGAATAGTATTTGAAGACAAATGATCCAGTATTAATTTTAAAACAATTGCCTTCTGTAGACGAGGCCTCAATGTTCACCAAATGCTTGTAATAAGCAGAAATGTTCTCCTAACAGGTGCAGTTGCTGCAATGAATGTCACAGCAGGCACACACATGGCGTTTTATCTACAGTCAGGTCATTGAAACAAAGTGCAGGATAATGAAAATATATGACTGCTCAGATACATTTGGAGAAAAGTCATTTGCCCTATGGTAATTGATGGTTATTGAGAACTGGGGAACACAAGAAAAATATTGTGAATCACCCTGTATTCTGTTGCCACCTGTATAACCACTCAACAAGCAGCACATAATAGAATATGAATTTGTCTTTGGGGTGGTATATAATTTTATGTATTTTTTTCTACATTGGGTATCTTTTTATTCCTTTTTCACATAGCAGCTTTCTTTGACTCTTTTAAAATGTGCCATGTAGTATACAGTTATCTCACTTTCTCTTTCCTCCCTCATGGTATGAGGAGAAATCCCTGAACAGATGTTATGTTAAGATTGCCAAACTCATTTTGCTTTTGATGTTCTATGCTCATAGCTACTTTCTGGAGAACACATTGGTGGAATGTGTTCCTTGTTGTGTACTGTACATTTAATAGCAGGAAGACAGTTGGAAATGAACTGCAACACAGTTCCTGAAAACGCCAGTGCTATTAAGCATTCAGAGAGAGCAGAAGGAAAAATCTGGCATAGGGTCCACATGATGAGACACAAAGGTTGCATTTGCAAGTCTATTAACCATTAAGAACAATGTTATATTAAAAAGAGGATAAACAGAGCAATGAAATGCTCAGAGAATGGAAGAAAAAAAACAGAGAAAAAAATTATCAAAATAAACAACAAACAATTAGCAACAAAATGGCCTCTGAAACAAGGTGGTAATGACATCACAAGGGTTAGATACTTACAAACACTCGCACTCAAACACATTGTCTTCCTAGCCAATAACTTCTGTGGTGAAAAACAGCCCATTAATGGAAATACCATCTCTTATAGGAGGCTCTGCCAGCTTAACCACATTTAACTGGGGAGCTGCTGAGGGATGAGCAAAGAGGTGATACAGGGTCAGATTACAGGTTTTGTGTATCACATGGGGAACAGAAAATAGTGAAATTAGAGATGATTGTGGAACAAAGACCCTTGATTGCTTTTGAAAAAGAACCAATGGCATTCCAAATATGTAGAAATGCTGTAAATATGTACTCTATTGAAGTAACACCTTGGAAGCAGAGACTCCATTTTAGAGCACCCGAGACTCCATCTTGTGAAAGCACCCCCCACTCTGAGACTCTGGTCTGAAACTATGATCTAAAACACAGACAACAACAGTCCTTTGCATCCCACCTAACTGAACACAGAAACTTCCTAGCATGGTTACTCAAGTTTAAAACAGATAGGCTGCAGCTGCATTAATGTTAAGCTTATAATTTGTCTCTTGTTGAGTTTATAATTGATATTAATTTCACAAAGGCCTTAGATCAGCTTGACCATAGTAACCACATATTCCCCCTGATCCTAGCAACCATGTATTCCTCCTTCCTTCCTGTGGTTTCTGCCTTTATAAACCTTGTTGCTTTCAGCTAAAGAGTCATGAGTTCTTTAGGGCATGAGCTCACTCTCCACCTCTGGCAATAAAGGACCATCAAATTTTATCCATGTATAGTTCTCCTCTGTTTGCACTCACTCAGGTACAACAGTATTAATTTGCTAGGCTTGCCATATGAAGCATGATAGACCAGGTGCCTTAAACACCAGGAATGTATTCTCTTCCTTCTCTGAAGGTCAGAAGACAAGGTCAAGATTTTGACACAGTTGGATTCCAAGACCTCCCTCCTTGGAGTGCAGATGGCCATCTCCTTCATGTTTTGTGTAGTCTTCCTCTACACATATTTGAGTCTTCATCTCTGTTTCTAATGAAGACACTGATCAGATCAGGGCTCATTTAAACTTAATTATCTCATTCCTGTCTCCAAAAAAAGTTATATACTGAAGTACTGGGAATTGGGACTCCAACATATGAATTTTGGATGAGGAGAAAACACAACTTGGTCCCAAAACATGAAATTAATGAACAGACTCTACATTGAGCCTTTGTTCAGTAACTAGAATTGAACTAAGTGTCAAATCTCTGATACTTGCCTTCCATGAGCTTACCAAAAAATGTTATGGAGATTATATACAGATCCATAGAAGGCATTTACAACACTATTCACAGAACAACACAGTTCATACAACCTAAGTGTTAATGGAATATCAAGGAAAACACAGAGCATGTGACAGTAGAACTGTGACTGGAAAAATTAACAAAAACTCACTAGACTGTAAAGGCCATGATATTTTAGAGATTTTTGTCAAGGCTTAGGCCACCCCCAAGAAACCAGTAAGGCACAGGTAAAGGAATCAGAACAGAAGTCATTAAAATCCTTCCCCTAAAAGCTGTAAAAATGAGAAGAGTTCAAAAAAACACATAAAATTATATAATATGAAAAAACTAGGCATACATTCCAGAAAGCATTATTCGCCAAAGTAGAGATATCTTCTAATTCCATTTCCCCACAAACTTTTTGAAGTATCTTCATGTTCTAGACAGTTGAGGGAAAACTTAAATTTTATATACAATTAAACTTGAAGGTTGAGTCTGCATGGGTTCCTATGCCAAATTATTGCTTTTAACTTTTGAGTCCAAAAACTGTAATAAAGATACACACCAGAAATTCCTGACAGTGCAGGGATTCAGAACAGAGAAGCAGTTAAGTAAAATAAGGATCAGGTTAACACAACTGCACCAGTATATGGAAGTGGTTTGCATCCATAAGAACTTATCTATGAGGAACTCTTACCATATTTAGATACTGCTGAGGAAGACTTTTTATCTTTTCGCTCTCTAAGATAAAATATCAGAAAGATAATTCTTTTAGTAATGATAGTGAAGATGAGCATCTGAAGGGAACCTGTAGACTTGTTCATCTCTTTAGGTTTATCTATTCCAACTCAGTTTATTTCCATGGTCAAGGCCAATAACACAGCCCTTGAAATGCTATTCTGTAGTGTAAACAGAATTCAGAGAAACAAAAAGGAAGAGTGCTTCATGTTGGTGACTGTCATCTGATTCCTTCCTTTGCATTTCATGTTAATTCACAACTAGCTCAATCTCTTGAATACCAAGATATTTATTAGCGGAGTGCCTTGTGTCAAAACTTGTAGAAGAAGAAAGTTGTTTTATCACTAATTCTTGACAATGAGCTACCTAATTTTTTTTTTCTATCCTGTGGTGTGAATTTCTTAGTATGTGACTTCTGTGTCCATTTAATTTATAAAAAATAATAATTAGAAAGGTTCTTAAATCAGGTCTCTGTAAAGTAATAAATAATAGGTTGGAAATAACTGAAACCACTTTATCCACAAAGATCCAAGTACAATGAATTGTTAAGGATATATAATAGCTACTGATGTTAGTTTCTGGGATTTCTTCTTAAAAAATTTTTGTGGTCAATAAAAGCCTTGACAATTGATATCTTCAATTTACCTAGTCTTGGGCTACCCACAAGAGGTGCAAACTTCTTTTCTGGGCCAATGTTAGATGCAGGAATACTTATTGCACTCCAGAAAAGACCCTTGCTCAAAATATAGACATCTGAATATTGGATGCTTATAAACTGACTTCTTAAAGATGATTTGCTCTCATTTAACAACCTCTGCAAACTAAACACACATGACGGTATGAATCCGTGGTGCTCTCTCACCTAGACCACCAGATCTGGCTCTCCTAAAGCTGACCGGGAAAGATAAGAGCAAGAGAGATCTGCAGCAATGAGAGGCAAAGGAGGGCGGTTGGTGAAAACCATTGTTAAGATCTCTCGTCATTTCCTACATGCCTTGCTAAACATCTGAGTTTATACCTAAACTTTAGAGCTTGATTATCTTGCCCAAAGGCAAGGCTGTATCCAAGCATCACAACTTAGTATATTAGACTGATATTTTTAACTTTGGCTATAAAACTGTGTGCCTTCCAGAAACAAAAGTATTCCAAATATCTTTTGCATTAACTTAGCATCCCACCAACAGCTAGGTTTGTCTATAATTATATTGTGCAAACATAACACATTTTAAAATGCTAACAAAAATGTTATCAAATATTTCATATGCTATCTAAATAATGTACACATATCTATTTGTAGATAGATAATTGTGTATTTTTAAACTGTGACAGAAGATATTTTTAATCAGAAAAAATTATACTATCTTGCCATTTAACAAAATTGCAGATGTACATAGGTTTCTTTTCAAAATTCACTGTTACTAAAAATAAAACTTAGCACTATTTAACCATTAAGTATTCAAGTCAACTATTTAAGAACATGGAATAGAAAAATCTGCTAATGTCCCAATTTCCTATATAAATAGCCTTCTGATTCGTGCTATTATCCATTTTTGGCAGCCATTGTTCTAAAACTGCATTCTCACTTAAAAAATAAAGAAGAAAATGGTGCAGACGTGTATGCTGAATTGAATACTGGGGTGGAGAGTTTCTAGTTGCCAGGGAAACCAGATCTTTGCATGCTGTGTTTGAAGGGCTTTCTCCTTGGCAAGAAGAGCTTGGCCTTGTGACACTCAGGGAAATGTAAAAGTTTACATTATACAACATACAAGCATGTATATATTAAATGAGCATTGAAAAGCTGTACTTAGTAACTGCAAACATTTACAATCAGTCAGCACACTGATTGGATTGTCTCACAGTTATTCATAAATAAAGATTATATAAGTAGACACAATAGGTAATATTAGTTGGCAGAGATTACACTAGCTAGTGTGAGATATGAGTGGGCAGAGCAAAAATATCAAAGCTTATTAGATGTCATTTTTATGCTGCAAACGTTTTTTCAACTAAGATATGTAGTTGTAGGGACAAAATTGTGATATCTGTGGTTAATACTGCATTTTGCAGAGATCTTCCTAGACTAGCTACCTACTATCAAGTGAAATATAACATGGAAGAATACAGGGCTGCAGAAAATCATTAGAAGCATCATCACTAAAGCACAATGAGATCTTGCCACGCTTGTTGTACATGCAAAGAAACAGATAGGATTAAGTTACTTAGTCAAGGGTCCCTTAATCATTTTGTATATATTAGATATTTTTCTAACTAGACTGTGTGACTTTTGAAAGCATATAACAGAAATTACACTGAAAAAGAAAATCACCAGTAAAAGATATTATAGTAACATTTAATATATTTGTAGAGTATTTCAGACTTGTTCTTTCTGACAATTTCAATCTAATGGTTGGATCATATCATCAGTCTTCTCCATTCAAGATTGGGTATAGGCCAGCGCTGCAGCTCAATAGGCTAATCCTCCACCTGCAGCGCCGGCACACCGGGTTCTAGCTCCGGACGGGGTGCCAGATTCTGTCCCAGTCACACCTCTTCCTGTCCAGCTCTCTGCTGTGGCCCAGGAGTGCAGTGGAGGATGGCCCAAGTGCTTGGGCCCTGCACCAGCATAGGAGACCAGGAGAAGTACCTGGCTCCTGGCTTCAGATCAGCGTGGTGCACTGGCCGCAGCAGCCATTGCGGGGTGAACTAACGGCAAAAGGAAGACCTTTCTCTCTGTCTCTCTCTCTCTCTCTCTCTCACTGTCCACTCTGCCTATCAAAAAAAAAAAAAAAAAAAAAAGATTGGATGTAGCTTGAATCTGTGAATGCCTTCCTCCTACAAGTCTCTTTCCACACATCCTATTCATTATGCTCAATCCATCTTATTTAGTTTGAATACATATCTCCCATTTATCATTGTTTGTTACATTATTATTTTTCCAAATTCTACCTATTAAAGGAAATCACAGTTTCCCATTACCTAGACCTATTTTCAGAGGTTTCCAGCACTAAATAATTTCTTCCTAGGGGTCTTTCTCCACTGGCCTTAAGATTATTCATTCTCAGGATGATGCCTCTTCTGCCTGATCCATGATATGTTGCTACCCAAGACAAAAGTGATTTCATCTTTCTTCACTTGAGATAAGTGTTTAAGTTTTAGAAAGAAAAATCGGCCAGCGCCGTGGCTCAGTAGGCTAATCTTCCGCCTTGCGGCGCCAGCACACCGGGTTCTAGTCCCAGTCGGGGCACTGGATTCTGTCCCAGTTGCCCCTCTTCCAGGCCAGCTCTCTGCTATGGCCCGGGAGTGCAGTGGAGGATGGCCCAAGTGCTTGGGCCCTGCACCCGCATAGGAGACCAGGATAAATTCCTGGCTTTGGATCAGCGCGATGCGCCAGCTGCGGCGGCCATTGGAGGGTGAACCAACGGCAAAGGAAGACCTTTCTCTCTGTCTCTCTCTCTCACTGTCCACTCTGCCTGTCAAAAAAAAAAGAAAAAAAAAATCTTGATGACTTGAGAATTGTACTTTCATGATACTATTCAAATGAAGTTGTACACTTGATTTGACAGAGAAGAGTACTGGTTCATTTTAAACAGAGATATTTGGATCTGTTTGAATAATGCATAATTAGTATAGTGTGGGCTCATCCTGCAAGGCCCACACTGTCAGGATGGTGGGGTGATGGCATTCTTTGACAAGAAGCACCAGAGACAAGTTTCAGTGAACATGTCCGTTTATTAACAATCAGGCACAGGCTTTTACGGGGCAGGCAGAGGGGGCATAGCTAGTTCAGGATAACACTAATTCTAAGGAAGATGATAGTGGCACCTGTATGCTTTTCCAATCAGCTTGAAGGTCATGTAGCCTACATAGCCTTCCAGGTGGCCCTTATGAGAATGGGCCACACCCAGGAGCTGTTTACCTTGTTGACAATCATAAGGCCTTTCAACAGGAAGTGGGGGTGTGGGAAATGTATCTGGGGTCCCTGCCACTGCCAGCAGCCAGGTCATGTGTGTGTCCCAGTGTGCTGAGCCCTCATCCAGGGTGTTTTCCCAGTAGGCTTGGCATACCATACCCTCTTAACCTCCTGCATGGGCTAGGCAAGCCGTCTCCCAGACAAGTGCAGGATCACCCAAAGTATAGGAAAAAATTAGTTCAAATGAGCTTGATTATTTTAGATGAACAATCTGTCTCTGAGAAGAGTAACAAAAAATGAAAATATAAAAAGGCAAATAATAGAGAAGAAAACTAGCTATGAATCATTCATACAGGGAAAAAAAATGACCCTACGAGATAGGAAAACTTTTTCTCTTTTTGTTCTGTGACTTGGCAAGAACCAAAAAAGGAGTTAAGCACAAGATATTTAAAAAATATATATAAAATTATTTTATGAATAATCAAGAATGGAAAGATCTGGAGCAGTGAAACAATACTGGGGCATTAAGAAGGATTTTATCATAAATATAAAATTTCAAGATGAGCTAAAACTTTCAAACCCAGGATAAAAATGAGAAAATTAGATTGTATAAAGATTGTATAAATTGTATACAATTTATAATAGTAATTCATTTAAGCATGTTGGCCTTCCTGTATAATTTTTCATAACTGTTTCTTCTTTCTTACAATTGCAATATTTTGAGCCTACAACTGCTTATGAAATAGAGAAGTATGACATGTTTTACAAACTATAATTAAGTAGTTAATTATTTTGTTTCAGTTAGAGTTACTATGGGAGTATAGTTGCTTTACCAGAATGTTACAGTGAAAAATGAACTATCCAATCCTTGATAGCAAACCCTAATTATGAAATGATCAGTGACATTAAACTGCCTCAGACTATAAATAAAGAACAAATATTTCACAAACCATTTCCTGTTCTGAAACTGAACAATCTGTGTGCAATCCCTCAGGGCAACCGGATTTACATTGCATTCCTAGCCCCAGAAGACCTGTCTTCTTCTTCTTGCAGGTGACCTGTCAGAGTTCAAGAGTCTGTAGGTCAACTTATAAGAGATGAATTTCTACAGCCATTAACCCCTGGTAGGTGTTCTTTTAATTTTGAATAACTTATAGGAAATGTTTTCAAATGAGTCACTATTTATTATGGGCTATGAAATACTTTACACATAAATTATAATTAACAGTAGCCAAAAACCCAGAATAAATATCCTTAGCTTACAGATGTAGAAACCATCTAGGTTTCAGGTATCTAGGAAGGCAGCCTATTCCTGGAGAGAGGCTCCACACCAGGAAGATCATTGACTATAATTTTGTCTTATGGTATCACCTTCCAATGTAAATCAGAAGGATTCATATTTCCAAGGATCTCTCATTCATCTATCCAGCACTTTACTCTACCCCTGATCTCTTGTTCCATTTCTGTATCTTGAAGTTTGCATCCTGAGTCTTGAAAGTTCTCAGTTACAGGAGCTCATTCAACTTCTCTAGACTAGAAACTCCAATGTTTTTAACATCGTCTCTACTATCATCCTTGGAAGTACTCAGAGCTGGCTGTGTGGTGCTTATAACTCTCTGTCTGAAGAAAGTGTTTTAGGATTCAGTTAAACTAATTTGTGGTATGGTCACTGGAAAAACCAAAGAACTGACTGTTAATGTTGGAAACTCCCAAAAGTATATTAATTTTCCCATCCTTTTGAAAATCACATGCCTCAACATACTATCTCTTGATGAGGGTCTAGGAAACCTTGTCCTCCAGAATTCATCATTACTGAAAAAGAAATACCATTTTGGTTCTGGAACTTTACTAGTAATATTGTTACTAAAGGGAAGAGAATGATTCTAGAGTCATACAGACTGGTGTGTACCTTTGCTTTTCCATTTACTATCTCACTGAAGTTAAGAGGGTTACCTAATATTTCTAAAGTAATAATTGTTTACCTAATATCTACAAGTTTTGGTGAGCTTTCAGGGTGGGGAAATGTTTTTTCTGTCAAGGGCATTTGGATATTTATAATATCATTCATAGATCATATAAAGTTATCAACTTAAAAATTATCCTGATGCAGAATTTATAGAATTTATTGAATTTTGAATCCCATCTGTAGTTGCCTTGGTAGGACCAGAACAAATGATTTTACAGGCTTGTATGGCCCATGGGCTGGACATTCCCCTCCCCTGCATGATGTATGAAAGCATCCAGCACAGGGACCCTTAAACCCTTTTTATATATACATGCATATTGAATAATTAATGGTGGATGATGTCTTATTGACTAATTTTATTATTTTAAATATATGAAAAGTTTATAGAGAGCAACTCACATCTTAACATTCTTTTCATATCCCATAGAACCTAGGATACTACTAGATCTATCATAGACAAACTCCCAACAATTGGAAATTTTGAACAAAAAACATTACAGCAACTCAGAGTCTGCCTTAATAGGTCTCATATGCCACATTCCTTTTTCTACACACCTTCAATGAGTTTCTGGGAAATTATTCCAATAATTTACAGGGTCATGATGTATGTTGTGGGAAGCTTAGAGTTGTAGTGTCCAAAAGGCCAGGCGAACATTTTAAGATCCTGGAGGCACAGTCAAGTGAAATCAGGAGTGGGAAGGTCTTCCAAAGCTGAACAGTTGTGTTGAAGGCATTCCTGGCCTAAATTTCAAGTTCTTTATACACCAGCCCAGTGCAATCCCCAGTGCAAATACCATTTATGATTATATGCATCACACATCTCAGAAATCCCCTTCATTCTTACACACATCTTCCTCAAGAATCCCCATTAAAGCCATCAATATCAGATTCTAAGAGAGAATATTTATGGCACAATATTTTTAAGGAAATGAATTTGAGGCACAATGATGTTGCTTCACTTTTCCAAGGTCACTGACCAGTTGAGACAAGAACATGAAAGGTTTCAGCTTTCTAAGTCAAATTCTCTTCATAATTTCAAGCATAAGCAATTAATAAGTAGATTAATACTAGAAAATCAATGACAACATTAATACTAGAAAATCAATGGCAAGATTTTAAAATCCTCAGATAAATGTATATTACAGTCTATATATACATATGCATACATGCTCATATATTTATTCATTCACACATGTGTACATATATATACACATATACTCATGCAAGCACATACACATATTTCTATATTCACACATATATATAAAAACTTATGTGTATTAGTACATATACATATACCAAAATATATATATACAGACATGCATATACTCACATTTATACATGTACACATATATACATAAAATACACACAATGTGTTCTCCCAGATATACATACACAAACATTTATATGTATAAACAAACACGTTATATACTTGCACATACATATATATTGAGGCGCTTCAGAAATTCCTGGAAAATGTAATTGAAAGATAAGTTCATTTTGGAGCAAAAATTATGTATCTTTTTTCATAATTCACATACCCCACAAATTTTCTAAGAGTCCACATATTTACAGTAGGCTTGAAAAAGTTCATGGAAAATTCTCATTATCTTTGAATCTTTGAACTTTTTAAAACCTAGGGCCGGCGCTGTGGCTCACTAGGCTAATCCTCGGCCTTGCGGCGCCAGCACACCAGGTTCTAGTCCTGGTCAGGGCGCCGGAGTCTGTCCCGGTTGCCCCTCTCCCAGGCCAGCTCTCTGCTGTGGCCAGGGAGTGCAGTGGAGGACAGCCCAAGTGCTAGGGCCCTGCATCCCATGGGAGACCAGGATAAGTACCTGGCTCCTGCCATCGGATCAGCGCGGTGTGCTGGCCGCAGCGCGCCGACCGCGGTGGTCATTGGAGGGTGAACCAACGGCAAAGGAAGACCTTTTTCTCTGTCTCTCTCTCTGTCCACTCTGCCTGTCCAAAAAAAAAAAAAAAAAAAAAAAACCTAAATATGTGTTTGAGTGTGTGTCTGTGAAGAGAATCAATTGTGTGTGATTTAAAGGAAATTAATTATCTTAAGGATGAGTATAATAGTACATATAATAAACAGATGTAGGAAAACAATAGCAACTCTGTCTATACTTGTTAGTACTTAAATAAGTACTCCAATTCCAATAAGTTACTTCACAGCAAACATCACTAGCCTAATTTTCACACATTTCTTTCAAGGAAAGTTATGTAAAAACTATCAAAAATTACAAATTTTTACATGAAAAACATAAACATAAAATTGTTTTAATTTTATTAGCTGTCTTACAGAATGTTTTAAGTATTTTATTTTTTGACCAATTTAGTCTGCCACAAACTATCCTTTCTAAACTTGTGGATTCAATACATTTCATTTCATGTATGACACAGTTATGACGCATTTAAAATCATCTTTCCATATTTGTTAGGTTCTTTGCTTGGTGGAAGGTTAGGTTTGTGATTGTGATGCATATAGAAGGTATGTCATAGTGAAAAGAAAAAGAAAAATTACAAGAGAAGGAGAATGGAGGGAAGTATCCTTGTGCTCTTAAAACTCTATACATGAAATTTGTTCCCTTTATAAAAATAAAAAAAAATAAACACAAAATCATCTTTCAACATACTTCTTGCTTCTTTAAAAAGAAAAGAAGTCACAGGGGCCGGCGCTGTGGTGCCGCGGGTTAAAGCCCTGGTCTGAAGCACCGGCATCCCACATGGGTACCAGTTTTAGTCCTGGCTGCTCCTTTTCCAATCCAGCTCTCTGCTGTGGCCTGGGAAAGCAGTAGAAGATGGCCCAGGTCCTTGGGCCTGTGCACCTGCGTAGGAGACCCAGAAGAAGCTCCTGGCTCCTGGCTTTGAATCGGCGCAGCTCCAGCTGTTGTGGCCATCTTGGGAGTGAACCAGTAGATGGAAGACCTCTCTCTCTGTCTCCACCTCTCTCTGTGACTCTGTCTTTCAAATAAATAATCTTTAAAAATAATTTTAAAAAGAAAGATGTCATAAAGTATGACACAGAAATCAGCATTATGATTGTCATTTCCCTGGGTTTATCACCACCTCATCTTTTCTACTTTTTTCCCCGGAGTGACTCACACAAAGATGAGAGGAAATAGCACCCTCTGAGGGTTTAAAATAAAAGGAAAATCAAGGAATAAACCAAAGGACTGGAATTACAGGTTCTGCCTTGTGACAAATTCTACTTCAGACTGGTCTCTCCCCTTCCACTCAAAGGCCAGCATCTGTCCACACCACCACATCTTTCAGGGCCTCCAGCCTATGAAGGCCAAACCTCCCATCTTAGTACATTTCTCAAATGAGTGGAATCTACAATAGACTGTGACAATGAGGTTAATTAACCTCTCTGGATCACTTTGAAAAAGAGTTCATTGAGAGTGAGGATGGCAAAGTGCAGACTGAGCTACTTATTTCCCAAGCCTTTCGCAAACTCTTTCAAAACCACTGCTCTTGGCAGAGGACAGAAACCATCTCTCAGCAAAGCATCAAGAGAAATGTTCTGTTAGCAGATGCTGTGCTGTTAGAAATTCATTGCAAAGAGAGCTAAAATGATAAAAAAAAATTGCAGGGAGCCTTCTGTCTTCTAAGATAATATATGAAGGGAAGAAAACTTCTTATTCCTCTGGAAAAATTTCAAACAGCAAGAGACATTCGTTTTAATGAGTTGTCATGAGGTGTTAAGAAGTAGAGAGACCATGCACCTGCCAAAATTTGCCTGTACTCATTTGTGTCTCTCTCCCTCCTTCCAGAGCTCAGACTGATGGAGTTTGGAGCTCTTTCATCTAATGCTGCTGTGCTTCACTTTGCTTTGTTGAGTAAAAGCAAACAAAAAAAGTAAATACACATACCTGGGAGTGTGGCAGAAAGGTGGAGGAGGGATTGAGGGCATTGTAAGTCTCACAGCTACAGGCTGTGTCCCCTCTCCACACCACAAGAGCCTTATGCAAGGGACTTGCCAACTACAGGAGAGGATGACTTAGGTGTGAGAAGTCCTCCTTACCTGTGCTCACCTGTCCTCAAGTCCTAGGTTGAAATGTTATGCCCCGAGAGACTTGGAGTCAGAAAGAAAGCATGGGCCTTTTAAGGCAATCAATTTAGCATGGAGTGTAAATAAATAAACAAACAAACCTCAAAAGTCTTCATAGTTTTCTCTGGTTCATTTTCTTAAAAATGACTAAATAATCTTATTCCTTGGCTACAAAAACCTCAAGCTTTTTCACTACACTTCTTGTGCATAAAATTTACTTTCCCTTCTCCTCTCATACCTTGAGATATACATTGTGTGACCACCTCTTTCCCCAATGCCTATGTGAAAAATATAAGATTATTGAGAAAGATCCCAATGGAAGCTGGTGGTATCCTTTCTCATTAATTCTTTGAATTCACCCATATCAACCACAATATTGGCTCTTTTAATGCACTTAATTAATATTTGATAAAGCTTAGGATGTAGGGTGTCGCTCCCCCACTCACGGAGGAATGACACCGGACCCTGCTCTGTTCTTTTTCCCCGGACCTTTCCGGGTTTGCTGCCAGCCCTGCCCGCCCCCCCCCCCCCCCCCGCCTCCACGGAGGGACGGCACCCCCGCTGCTTCCCCACTTCCGCGGAGGAGCGGCACACCGCTGGCCGGGCCGTCTCTCTCAGGGGTTGCTCAGATGTTCCTCGTGCATATTGTCGTCTCTCTCAGGGGTTGCTCAGATGTTCCTCATGCATATTGTCTCTCTCCTCCTTTATAGTCCTCTTCTACCAATCCGTGCTCTGCTGCCCACACCCCGAGCACGCTGCTCTCCTCCAATCAGGATCAGGATCAGCTCCTGCAGCTTGTTAGTCAAATTGGTGAGGCAGCTGTATGGAAGCTGTTTATTCTCTCTCAGTGCCATATGGTGGGAGATCAGATGCATAGAATTAGTCATAGCAGTTCCAGTAATTTAGTCTAGCCTCGGTTGCTCCCCACAGTAGGGCAGGCATTCGGCACATCAGTTAAATCAATCCTTGGATTGAGTCTTGGCTCCTCCACATCCCATTCAATTTCCTGCTGATGCAAATCCTGGGAGCCAGTAGTTAATGGCTCAAGTATTTGGGTCCCTGCCACCCATATAGGAGACCTGGATGGAGTCCAGGTCTTAACGGCTCAGTCTTAATTTTTGTAAGCACTCAAGGAGTGAACCAGCAGATAAAAGATCTCTGTGCTTTTATCAATGTCTTTCAATTTCTCTGCTCTCTCTCTCTGACTTTCAAATAAATAAATCAATATGTAGACTATCTATCTATCTTTGAGGAAAAAAAAAATACCAAGTCTATTCAAGCATCTGGCACTAGCCAGAGGAGCTAGGGTATTCCATAGTATGTAAGGACCAGGAATGCTACTAAGAAGCAGAGATGTACATAACATTATTGATTGACTTCTGCCTCTACCATTTAACAGCTATATAGAATAGTATAAAAAAATTTTTCTTTGTAATTTTTCCTGAGTCTGTTTCTCCCTGCTATATATAGTACACATGTACCCACATAGATGATAGTATCTACCAAAATTTATTACTTTAAGATTGTCTAACATTTAAAGTGCCTGGCCCAAGACTTAAAACCTCATATCCTGATTCTACATTCCAAACCCCAAAGGTGCCAGATCCTCTGTTGGATATGGAGTGCACCCCACCCGGGTGAGGCCACAGCATCTCCTCTCCACATCACATGCATTGCACAGGACTTGCTAGCTACCACAGAGGGTGACCTGGGTGCAAGAAGCCCTTCATCTGCACCTACCTGTCCTGACTGAGTCCTATGTCAGATCAAAATGTTATGCCCTGAGAGACTTGGATTCAGAAGGAGAGCATGTGCTTTCAAAGGCAACCAACTTAGCATGAAGCACAAAAAAGTAAACCTTAAAGGGGTTCATAGCTTTCTCTGGATTTGTTCTCCTCAAAATGGCTAAATAATCTTACAGAATTGTGCAGAACCCACTGAATAATCTCAGCTTAGAGCCTGAGAGAGGATGGAAAGGGGAAGGAGTCATTTTTGACTGGAAGATGAACCACACTGAGCTGTTTTTGCTTTCGATAGTAGTGTTAACATGCCAGTGTAAATGCATCCTGTCTTCAAACTTGAGATTTCATGTCATGGTAATAGAGGTATAGGTGATGTTGGTAATTACATGAAATTACATGGCTCAGAGTAGGAAAGAATGAAGGTAGACTTCACCAACAACCCAGAAGAGCTGTAAACTCAGATACAACGTGTTAGTAATCAATGAAATCCACTGAGAAATGCAGGCATAAATTTCAAACTTCTTTTAAAAATTATTTATTTATTTGAAAGGCGGGGTTGGTGAGGGGGAGAGATCGGTCTTCTATCCTCTGCTTCACTCACAAAATGGCTACAACAGCCAGAGGTGGGCTGCACACAGGTGCAGGGACCCAGGGACTTGGGCCATCTTCCACTGCTTTCCCAGGCTATAGCAGAGAGCTTGATCAGAAGTGAAGCAGAAGGGACTCGAACCAGCGCCTGTATGGAATGTCAGCACTGCAGACCAGGCAGCGGCTGATTTGCTGCCTGCACACAGACTTGGGAACGCAGCCCCCTGATGACATGAACTGCTAATGTCATGGTAAAGGGATCTTGTCATTTTGTTTTAAATAAAAAAACACTTTGTGACTAAACTTCAAAGATATAATTTTAAGTGAAGAGAATACTGTGTTAAACTAATTAAGCTAATTCCAAAATCTACTTCCCAAAAGAATGCTTTCAGTTGAAGCAATTAGCAACATATTTCCCAAATTAATTTGTAAGAAAAATGTCTCGTCTATGAAATTATGTTTTCTGTATTCAAAAAAAAAAAAAAAAAACACTGAAGTTATTGCCAAGAATAATGTTCAAGTAGATAGGTAACCTAAACAAGTATTTTTATTGTATCACAATTAAACACACTTTCAAGAGTATTTCAAGAAATTTGTGGAAATGGGATTAAAAGATAAGTTTATTTTTGGTGAAAAAAATGTTTGAGGGGCTGGCACTGTGGCTTAGCGGGTAAAGCTGCTTCCTGGCCTGCAGTGCTGGCACCCCATACAGGCGCTGGTTCGAGTCCTAGCTGCTCTACTTCTGATCCAGCTCTCTGCTATAGCCTGGGAAAGCAGTAGAAGATGGCCCAAGTCCCTGGGTCCCTGCACCCGTGTGCAGCCCACCTCTGGTTGTAGCCATTTCATGAGTGAAGCACAGGATAAAAGATCTCTCTCTCTCCCTTCCTCCCTCTCTCCCTCTCTCCCTTCCTCCCTCTGCCTTTCAAATAAATAAATAAATTTTTAAAAGAAGTTTGAAATTTATGCCGAGATAACTTTAAAATGCCTATATTAAAAACTATGCATAGATTTCAAAATTTTTATACCAAAATAAACTTATTTTACTTTCCACAAACTTCTTGAAGTTTTGTCATATTTATGTACAAATATATATATGCATATCTAATTATATTTACACACAGGTGTCAATACATTTTTACTTAAGATTTGCCCAGTCATTGACTGATACTACACACAATTTATGTCCTATTTATCTTAAAATATCAAAATTTGGTACAATGCTTATATATAGTAGGTGATCCATACATTTTTTCCATTGGCCTGTAAAGGTTGCCAAGGTTACCTTTGTGAGTAATAGATTCAAATTCTGCAAATATCTTCATGGAAGAGAGTCAAACATTCAGGAAGCTGCCCACATCAAATAGGAAAGAATTCCACTACTTTTTAAAAGAATAAAGACTTAAAAGGGATGTAGATTAACAAACAATTCCTGAATACAACATAAGCATCCTTCTAATATAACAGTTTTAATTCAATGAAAACTAGAATGCAGAAAACATAGTGGTTTGCACTCCGGAGATATTGTAGACTAATTCTTGAGGAAACAAAGAGACAGAAGCCATACACTAAAACTCTTGGCCAGTGAACTGAACTCCAGATCGGACAGCCCTGGAGAGGACAGACAACACCACAGATCTCCCACTCAATGGCAGAAAAGAAACCCAATGGGACTAAGGTATAAGCAGCATTTAGGTGAATAGCTATGAAACTGAAGTGCCTGGGGGCTGGTGTTTTGGCTTAGAGGTACAGCTGCCACCTGCAGTGCCATCATCCCATGTGGGTGCCAATTCAAGTGGTTGCTCCTCTTCTGATCCAGCTATCTGCTATGGCCTGGGAAAGTAGTAGAAGATGGCCCAAGTCCTTGGCCCCTGCATCCATGTGGGAAGATCCAGAGGAAGCTCCTGGCTCCTGGCTTCGGGATCTGGTCAGCTCTGGCCATTGCAGCCATTTGGGAAATGAACTAGTGATAGAAGACTTTCTCTCTCTCCCTCCCTCCCCCCTTCCCTCCCTCCCTCCCTCTGTCTCTCTGTAACTTACTTTCAAATAAAATAAAACAAATATTAAAAAAAAAAAAAAAAAAACTGAAGTGCCCACTCACTGATGGGTGGAGGGTGGTTGCAAATATCAATTGTGTGGTCCCTGTAAATACCTTGAGGAGGGCAACCCAGGGAACATCTAGGAATGAACTAATCATCAAGGGGAAATGAATAACTAAAAGAGAGGTGAGTATTTGAACCCAGACATACAATTTTATAAATGGAGGCATGAAAAAGAAATTGTCAGGACAAACAATCAAAAAGGGGAGATAATTCTAACTGCAAAATCCAGAACTGGAGTCTACCAGTTGATGGGTTCCCCTGTTTGTTCTTACAAAGTAGATGTTAAAGTGTGTCTCTACTTCCCTTCATTGGGCTTCTAGGACAGAGGACAAGGTGCCACAGCGGCCACTGGAACTTTGATTTGCTTATTTTCATAACATTAAATACTTTGAAAATAATTACTAGATTGACTTATGAATATTCCAAGGATCCCAATATATTTGCACTGTGTGGTAATTAAAAGAGGAAGAATAGAGCAGCATATTCTGGAAAACATTAATACTGCTGAAGGCTGACCCTTCTGAAGAAGTGCCAGGTGACTTTGATCTAACATCAGCAAGTTTCAGGACCTGGGGCTTCAGTGGCATTTTCCCATATCTGCATCTGTCATTGTAGCATGCAGAAGTACACCTAGTCATACCCTGGTTGGCTTTCTCCAGCATTGTTCTATCAATAATTAAACCTTCTGTGTTTAACATTACAAGGTTCAAATGTCACACAGGACAATCCCTAGCAGTTACCACTTTCAATTGTAAATACAGTTATCACGGACAAAGATGACAGAAGATGGTGGCTAAGGGAAGCTGGGATCTAAATCCTGTTAATGGAGCTGACCTGAGAGTAATGATGAAAGTCCAGCAGACAGAAGAAAGACATGCAATATGCTGAAGCTGCTCTTAATTTTTAAGTACCCAATTTCAGGGCCTAAAGGACAGACACACAAATAGCAAACTGTTAGGGAACCATTCATGGAGAAAGTAATTGTAGCGCCATTTGAAACAAAGTAACTGTAGCACCCTTTGAAACAAAGTAACTGCGCAGTAGCACAGCTTGAAAGAAAAGTAGAAAGGTAACCACCCTAGCTGGTAAGATTTGAAAAAGGACAGCCTAACTAGAAGGCCTAACCACAAACTGTGGTTGCCATGACTATGGGACCCTGGGAGGTCGGAATGTGGGTGGGGCTAGCCTCTAGAAACTGTATATAAGAGGACCCTCAGACGCTGTAAACCAGAGGTTGCTCAGCCTCTCTCCCTGGTCTGTAGTGTCTAGTGCCCGCAGGAGTAAGCTTGAGCGATCTCTCCTCCTAGTCGCCTAGAGTATCAATAAAGTGTGTTTAGCTTGACCTTCCTCAGTCTTCTCGACTCTTCCTTCATGGTAACCCAGCCAGTTCCCAAAGGGGGAGATCCTGACACAAACAATTTATCAGATGGCTGATTTAAATGTAATAAGTGTGTGAGGTCCTACATGTGGAAAGTTAAGGCACATACCCACCCTTGATGTTTCACAGTTGAATGAAAGAGTTAAAGGTGAGAATATATCACAGTGACAAAAAAGATTATAAACCCACGGGAAGAAGACTATGAGAGCTGTATGCAGAATACCTTCAGATCATAAATGAATAAGCTATAATCTGATGGACAGCAGGAGAAATAAAATGGCACAAAGATCTGTTTCTAGAGTGGAAGAATAACTCACTCACAAGGCAGAGAGTATTCAAGACTGGAGTGTGTGTATATATGTTGAATGGGGTGGTGGCAGGGGAGATTGTGTGTGAAAAGACCTGAGTAAAGTTAAATGGTTCAGCAAAACCACTTTGCATGCTTGACCTCATTCAAAACTATTATAGGAAGGGCTTTGCATACATAGACGTTGGGGTTTTATTTTAAATTCACTAAAATATTTTGATGTATGCCCAAAGGCATTTCATGCAAGTCATAATAAATGTTTCACCAAAGTGAGTAAACTTGCAGAATTTGGGATGATATTCAGCACCAACTGCTTAGATCTCACAGAGACTCAGCTAGTTAGAAAAAGAACTCTGCTCCAATCCATCTTGTCTTCACTTAGTCTGGTTGATAAAAGGCAAGACATCAATCAAGAAAGATCGTAAGTATCTAGTGCTCTGGGGAGAAATATGGACACCTTAGCAAGAACATGAAACTATTATGGAATAATTTGAGTTTGGATGAGCATAGGTCAAAAACATAACTTCTTGAAAAATGCCATTGCCATAGAAATCAAACACTATACTGGAGGAATATAATTCCCTAAAAAGTTTTTAACTGTATTTCTTAAAATAAGGTTTAAAATGTTAAATATACACAGAAAGGCTATACAAGCTGTGCCATTTAAACACTCAATAAATTCAATAAGGACCTATTTCAAAGCCAGCATTATGGCATAGCAGGTAAGATCCCCACCTGCAATGCCAGTATCCCATATGGGCACCAGTTCATATCCCAGATATTTCACTTCAGATCCAGACTCCTGCTAATGGCTTTGGAAAAAACTGGCATACATAGCCCACTTGTTGGGCCACTGCCACCCACATGGGAGACCTGAAAGAAGCTCCTGGCTTCAGCCTGGCCCAGTGCTGACCATTGCAGTAATCTGCAGAGTGGACATCGGATGGAAGATCTCTCTCTCTCTCTGAATTTCTCCACTCCCCTCTCTGTAACTCTTTCAAATAAATAAATATTTTAAAAATGAACTTCTGTTGCATAAATACAAATACTCAACTATTCACCTGTTCTGTCTACACAGTGAGAGGTTTCAGCTTTGATCCAGTTAAGAAATGTGACCTCTGACATTGCTGAATCACATCTCTTCCTTACAAATCTCTCACCTCCAGTGGAAGTCTCTTCTTGTTTCCATTCCTTTTCAGAGAGTCATTTCTGGGAGAGCAAAATGTGCAGTTGACATAAAGGTCAGAGAAACAAGGTTGTTAAGAGCTGGTGTTTTGGATTCTTTTGACAACAATTTGATATGCTATTCACCTTCCATGTGACCTTGAAAAGTGACCTGTCCCTTCTGAGTTTGAATGGCCTCACCTAAATATGAGTTATTAATGAAAAGTATTTCAGAATGTTGTGGTAATTAACATATATAATACATGTGACAGATATTAACTATTCAATAAAATTTAAATATTCTTATTCAGCATATTATTACTCCTGGCAATCAGCTAGGAGGGTGTAAAAACAGCACATGCAAATTCAAGTGAGAAAATATTAAATATGCTGCTTCATAAGTGCATCATAGTATCAAAAGCTATAAGAAAAGCATATTTGTGTTGGTCAGGATTTGTAACAAAACATTTTGAGATTCTAAACCACAACTGATATGTTTAGGTTTGGTCAAGCGATTGAATACTAAATGACCCCTTCCAATGTATGTCATTTTGCTTCATGCTTCACTGACATCTCACTCATGTTTGTAACAGAAGTCAAAGAAAGAAGGGATGTGGGATGCTGGACATAAATCCACCAGGTGGAATTTTCATCATGCAGCACTACTTATTCCTAATCTCTTGCTTGGTGAAAAACCACCAAATTCTAAACTGTCAGTGAACGCTAGGACCCTTATCTCAGACTTTTCACCCTCCAGAACTGTGAAAAATAAAGGTTTGTTGTTTATGCTATCTAGGTTATATTTTGTAATATAAACTTAAGCTGATTAACACAGTGCCATAGGTTCCAATTCTGCTCTATTCACAGGCAATATTATTTTCAATATGATCACAGATACCATCAGCAATTTCGTCCATTGTGGACTTCCATATCTGGTTTAGCAATGATAAAAGCAGAAACTTTGGAGGCCGGCGCTGTGGTGCAGTGGGTTAACAGCCTGGCCTGAAGCACTGGCATCCCATATGGGCACTGGTTCAAGTCCCAGTTGCTCCACTTCCCATACAGTTCTCTGCTATGGCTTGGGATAATAGTAGAAGATGGCCCAAGTCTTTGGGCCCCTGTACCCGCATGGGAGACCCGGAAGAAACTCCTAGATGCTGGCTTCAGATCAGCACAGTTCCGGCAGTTGTGGCCAATTGGGAAGTGAACCATTGGATGGAAGAACCCCCCCCCCCCTCTTTCTCTGCCTCTCCTCTCTCTGTATAACTCTGAATTTCATGTAAAATAAATAAATCTTAAAAAAGAAGAAATTTTGAGGATAGCAACAAACTCTTCCTAAATGCCCTCTCCTCTATGCCTCCCTGGGTAATGCACTGAGGCTATGTCTCAGCATCTGAGTTGTAAAATCTCGGTGGAATTCAGAGGACTTCCCCTGAAGCCATCACAGGTCTTGCATTTCGTAATATTACATTCAATTAGCTTCCTAAAATGGAAAAGTGACTGCCAATTCTATAATTTAAGTAATTGAGTGCCTGAGGAAAGAAAGGCCACTGCAATGGAAAGGATATTCAGCCTTCAAGCCTCTGTCTGTGGCTGAGCTAATGTCCCAGATGTGGTGATGTGTGCGGCCATGCTTCTCTAGCTCGGTACAGTGAGAATGACTGTGAGCATCAGTTCAGAATGGAGCCTCTTGGGTTCACAGGGCACAGAACTAAGCCAGTTAAGACTTCCACATCTGACCTCATTTTCTAGCTACTCAACAGTAAAGTAATATACTGTTCTTCCAAATTAATCTTCTAAGTCATTAAAAAAATAAATCTCATGCAAGCAGATCTCCAATGAAATGACAAAATTAATTGGATAAGGATGAGGGAGAGAGGTCCTTAAGATCATAATAAATGAAAGTCAATAAGCTGGGGGCAAATCTGCACACCCACACACCCACACACACACACACACACACACACATGCACACACACACTTATATTTTTTTCTAATAACCCCAGATCACTGGCAGTTAACACATAATGAGAGCAACTTATGCACATTAATCAACTAATTCTCACTCTACCTTTCCCAGAGATGATCACCTTCCAACTCTCTCGTCTTGCCAATGTATAAATATAGATGTTCAAAACACTGATTTAAAATGCTAAGAACTAGAAACTGAACTAAACATGTTAGCATCTTATGTTTCTGCCTGTGCTTTAAAAATTCATATTTCCAGTTTAGAATGCTTTCATAAATTGAGCTTCTGCAAAGCCAGGTTTTAAAAAGTGATAAAAATGGACATAAAGTGAGATGACCTCCAGCCAACAGCAAATAAGTTATTTAACAATGATGTGAAAAGTTCCATGGAATATAGAGTTCAAAGGGATTTATATCTGTACTCCTCCTCTTTATGAAACTAGGTACAAGCCAGTTGCTTGTCAATGAAATTGAGTATATAGATCCTCTATTTTCTTGCTACTTCTCTTCCCCAATAAGAGCAAAGCACTGAAACATCAATTGTGTCATCATTGTAAATGAAGCAATAGCTTTAAGTAGCAAAGCCAGAACAGACACAAATCAGGTGTAGTCTGAAGGGTCAAGATCTCACTTCACCCAAAAATTATTTCTTCAGATAACATTTACTATCATCAGGCGTTGGCTATTTTGTCAAACACCAAAACAAGTACAGTCTAAAAATACATCAAACTCTCTCTGAGCTATATTTCATCCTAAATAATAAACCTTATGCTAAAGTATATATAATTTTAAAGCAATATATTCACAATATTCAAAAATGGAAACTTTGAAATATATATATTTAGAGGCCAACGCTGTGGCATATGGGTAGAGGTGCTGCCTGTAGTGCCAGCATCCTATATGAGCACCAGTTTGAGTCCTGGCTGCTTCACTTCCAATCCAGCTCTCTGCTATGGCCTAGGAAAGCAGTGGAAGATGGCCCAAGTCCTTGGGCTCCTGCATCCATGTGGGAGACCCAGAAGAAGCCCCTGGCTTCGGATCAGCATAGCTCCAGCCATTGGGGCCATCTGGGGAGTAAACCCTTGGATAGAAGACCTCTCTCTCTACCTCTGCCTCTTTATAACTCTGCCTTTCAAATAAATAAATAGATCTTAAAAAAAGAAATATATATATTAAGTGACCCTCCGACTGCTATTCCAAATTCACAGAATTTCTACCACCATCTCTCATCAAAACAGATGATTGTTACTTGCAATCTCTTGTATATCATACCAAAGTTCTTTATGCAAAATCTGTATTGGTTTTTAATTCAATAAATGATTCTCTGCATAAATATCTGTTATGAAACAGAATAAAGCAATATTTTAAGTAAAACAAAACTAATTGATGATAATGCACATTTTTTACTAAAATAAAGCACATTTTTACTAAAATAGACTCACTTTTCTAGATGATTTTTGCTTAAGACAGCTGAACCTTCATTAGCCTAATTTCCTAATATTAAATTTTTAGCTACAGTTTCAATCAAGAAACATGCCCATTTGTCTCTGACAGGTAAAATGGAGTTTGGGAAACAATTGTGAAACAGACCTGAAAGGTGATTTATTTTCTAGTTAACAAGCATAAACAGAAAATAAATTTACAATGTAATTCTCTAATCTAGTTTTGGTGTTTCACAGGGATGCTAATTAATTAGATGAGACCTTATCGGACATAAAAGGACTTCTGAGAATTTATGTCAAAATAGAGTTCTAAATTTCTCAGTTATATTAGGAAATAAGATTGCCACTGCAGGGGAAGTAAAGGAGTTACTGGTGATTATCAGAATTGTCATAAAAAAGAAAGGAGAATTTCAAATTCACTACATACATTTGTATCAGGCCTTAACTATGATGTCAGTTACTTGTTTTAGCATCACCCTTCAAATAATACTGTCTCTGACTACCAAAAAGTTACAATCTAAAGAAATGTGTGAAAAACTAAAATTAGTACCAAATACTTACAACCTGTCAAAATTAAAATATATCATAAGAACACTATTGTTTTTTCAATGAGGGATTGCATTGGACAGCTATTGCTGTAATATCCTTGTATAGCAACAAACCACGTCAAAATTCAGTGGTTTGTAACACCTAGCATTTACTTTTCCCCCTTATATTTTTGCAACTTGATTACAATGTTTAGGCTGATGGTCAACTGAAATTGTTTCTAAGATGCAGGTTGAATTCAAGTCTGTATCATCCATCTGGTCCTCGTCCTTCATTAAGTGGAACCCCAGGATATGTTTTTTCCTTGATGAGTGGCAAAGCACAATAAAGTAAGGCAAAATAGCATCAATATATTTAAGTTTACAGTTTGTGTCACATTATTGTCGATACAAGTCACATGGCCAACCTTAATATCAATGGATATTTCATGGCAATGGTATGTATTTTACAAGTTAGTGAAGAAGTTGGGGCACTAGTTCCAATATACCACAGTAGTAAGGAAAAAGAAAACACAGTCTCAAAGGGTAGTATATTTATCAAAACTTTGTCCTACTTTGACCATGTAGCAATAGAAAAATGCAAAGAATTACATGTAGAAACCAGGTTACAGTTTAAATATTAGCTTTAGTTGCAGATGTAATTAAGCATTCATTAACACATTTGCTCTTCCAAAAACTAGCAAAGGCTTTCTAATTTCCAAATGCATTGCCTAAATGTGGCAATGGATAGACATTTGTAAACCACAGGTGGGTCCTGTCCCAATAGATATCATCACATCTAGTAGAAAGGACATATAGAATGTGTATGTACAAACATGTTGATTGTCAGAAGGAGAATTATCTATTGTTATAAGAACATCCAATAGGAGACCTTAATCCAGCAGATCAGATTAGATAATTATAAACATCACTCTGCTTTGTGCTGTAGCAAATGGATTGAAAATGGGCAACAATGGATACTGTAGACAAATTAGGAATTCAGAAGAGCGGTTTAAAGAAAAAGGTGATAGTTTGAACTAGAATGGTTGTGGGCAGGGAGAAGAAAGAGATATTTAAGAGATAGATCCAACAGGTATATTGGGATACTGGATATGGAAGTGAGTGGGAGCATTAAAGATAACTCCAGCTCTCTCACTTAGATAATTTTTTAACTTGTTTTGGAGGTAGAGAAACTAAAAGAAGACACAGAGAGCTCTCATAAACTGGAAACTCCAAATACCAAAAAATAGCCAGAGAATTGGCCACAGCAAAGCCAGGACCCAGGAACTCAATCCCAGTCTCCAACATGTATGGTAGGGAAAAAACTGCATGATGCATCACCTGCTGCCTCCCATGGTGTACATAAGCAGCAAGCTGTAAGTGGAAATGGAGTCAGAACTTGAACCCAAGGCACTCAGATACAGGATTTGGGCATCCTGAGCAATGTCTTAACTGCTAGAACAAAGTCGACTCCACACTCTCAGATGTTTAAAGAGATGGTGAAGGCCAGCACCACGGCTCACTAGGCTAATCCTCTGCCTGCAGGTTCTAGTCCCAGTTGGGGCACCGGATTCTGTCCTGGTTGTTCCTCTTCCAATCCAGCTCTCTGCTGTGGCCCGGGAAGGCAGTGGGGGATGGCCCAGTCCTGGGGCCCTGCACCTGCCTGGGAGACCAGGAGGAAGCACCTGGCTGCTAGCTTTGGATTGGTGCAGTGTGCCGGCCACAGCACACCAGCCATGGTGACCACTTCGGGGGTGAACCAACAGAAAAAAGAAGACCTTTCTCTCTGTCTCTCTTTGTCTAACTCTGCCTGTCAAAATAAATAAATAAAATAAAAAAGAGATGGTGAAAAATTTCACTTAGATGTGAAAACTGGAAGGAAAACAGATGAACAAGGTCATAGATTTGGGGGGATATGATAAATTCACAGTGCATTTGGGAAGTCCAGTGGAGGATATTTAGTACACAGTTGAATATGTGGGGCTCCAGTTCAGAAGCTATGTCTGATCCAGATATATAAATACAAAAATTACCTGCATAAATATAGTCATCGAAGGCATGAGATTACCTGACCATGGATTTCAAAAAAAGGAAGGTCTTGTTGAGGGACACCAATATAAATGGGTTGGAAGGGTTGTTTCCGGTTAAAGTCCCAGCTTTTCCACTTCTAATCGAGCTACCTGCCAATAAGCACTCGGGGAAGCAGCAGAGACAATGGCTCAAGCACTGCTGTCCCTGTCACCATGTGGGAGACCCAAATTGAGTTCTAGGTTTCTGATTTTAGATTGGTGCCATTCTGGCTGTTGTGGGCATTTGGAAGTTAACCAAAGGATGGAAGCCTTCTATCTCTATCTTACAAATGAATGGACAGGGTAAAGATGAAAACTCATGTCATCAAAGAGCTACACATACCTCACTCAGCTCCACGAAAAGAAGGGTGGAGAATAAAACCAAAAAGCAATTTCTGAGCCATGCTCTTATAATCCTTGAATAATGCTGATACATTTAATTCTGTGGACATAGGATTCACAAAGCTCTTGCATGATAAGAGTGGCTTTTAAGGTATTCAGGGTGGTGCTGAAGTAAGCAGGCATACAGGTTAAAATCCATTGGGTTTTTAAAAAAAAAAATCCATTGGGTTTGTGAGCTGGAAGACCATGCCTTCGCCACGCCCCTGTGTGACCTCATGCCCCTACCTGGCCACACTTGAGTGCCCACTGGCCAATCAGGTTAATTAACCACTGCCCTTTCAAAGTGGGTTAAAAGCCTGGGGCACGGTGTCCCGCCCCCCCCCCCACCTCTTGCCAGGAGAGGGCTTGCTGTAGCCCTGCGCCCCCAGGGCGTGTGGCCTTCTTCAGGCCACCCTAGGCTTCCTGGCCTAGATGCTAGGTATAAACCCAGATTTACCTCTCTCCTAGATAAAGCTCTTACTCTCCTATGCATCTTTCTCACTAAATGAAAGCTTAAAATGTACCATGCTGCCTCATTTATTTATGCCTGTATTTAGAATTCTTCTCTAAATATTAGGCAAGAACCATCTCGGGCTTATTAATATTGGGGATTTATTAATAGCAATATGGTAATATCTTCTGGAACCCTGAATTTCAATAGCATATGTGGCACCCCAGATGAGACTTCTGGGGACTTTAAGGGACCACATTTTAATATATATTTTAGGGGGTCATTTCTGATATCACTACCAGTAGAATTTGGAGTATAGAATGCTCCCCGAAAGGTTATCTTTAGCAGGAACAAAATGCACTCCTCCCTAAGGAATCTCCAAATTTACCATGAGAATAGAAAGGGAGCTGAGATTCCTCGGGAGCTCACAGTTTATCAAGAAAAAAAGTTACCTATCCCACCCTTCTGGATGTTTGTTTGTTTGTTGTTGTTTTATCTAGAGCAAGCCAGACAGGATAAAGAATTGTAAATCAGGTCTTTTGTTGGGTTTGTCCCACCTTACTGACTGACTGACAGTTTAGTCCCCAAGATTGTACTTAAAAACCCCACTACCACCAGCCTCTTTGGATTTGCCCTCTCTTGCCCTTCCATGCCACTCTGGCTGGAGGTCTTTGACTCAAATCTTTTCAAATCTCAAAAAAAAAGAGTGGCTTTTAAAGTGGTGTATGTTTCTGATGGAGAGCAGGGTGATCAATTGGGAATTATGGTCCTTGGTTAGGATGTCCTTGTTTGAACTACAGTGTCTTCCATGTGCATCCTTGCCTTTCCCTTCTCCTCTTTCCCAAGGAGTCCAAAGGAAGCATCTGAATCATTCCAGAAGATGTAGCCACAGGTGCATTTCATTTCTCTCCAATTTCTCTAATTTTCTGCCTTAGAACTGCACATATTGCCTCTTCTCCCCACTCCATTCACTTCTGGTGTCTTTTCAATGTCAGATATTTTGCATAAATTTCTAAATATGATATTACAGGCTAGCAACTTTAAAGACTTATGTCATATAGTCACTGAACCCTTGAAAAAAAAATAATGCAAAACAGAACCCAAAGGACAAACCACACTTATTCCGGCTTTGTTCATAACAGCCATGAGGCAGACGCAGCCCACATGCCCACTGACAGATGACTCGATAAAGAAAAGGTGATACATGTACAACTAATAAAATTCAGCCTTAGAAGGAAGTTCTGCTGCATGCTGCAACACACATTGAATTTGAGAACATTATGCTAAGCGAAATAGGTACAAAAAAGACACACTATACAATTCGATTTACATGATGTTCCTGAAGCAATCAAACTCACAGAAGTTGAAAGCACAATGCTGGTTGCAGGGGTGAAAGGAAGGCAAATCAGGAGTTGTTTGTTTTCTTTTTTTATATATATATATATTTTTTATATATATCTATTGATTTATATATATCTATTGATTGATTTGAAAGGCAGACTTACAGAGAGAGAGAGAGAGAGAAAGAGGCATTGGCAGAGAGAGAGTAAGGTTTTCCATCTACTGGTTTACTCCCCAGATAGCTGCAACGGCCAGAACTGTGCCTATCCGGAGCCAGGAGGCAGGAGCTTCTTCTAGGTCTCCCATGCAGGTGCAGGGGACCAAGCACTTGGGCCATCCTCTACTGCTTTCCCAGGCCACAACAGAGAACTGGATCAGAAGTTCAGCAGCCGGGACTCAAACTGGCACCCATATGGGTTGCTGCGCTCCAGACCAGGGCTTTAACCTGCTTGGCCACAGCACTGGCCCCTGGGCCAGTTTTGTAAGATATAAAAGTTTTACAGATCTATTGGACCACAGGTGTGTATGTACTTAACACTATAAACCATACCAATCTGAATAGTTAAGACAGTAAATTTTAGGTTAAGTGTTTTTATTTCAATTTAAAATGAGAAAGATTAAAGTAGAAAAAAGTACTTAATCACAATAGTAAATCCTTGAAGAAGATATTTGATAAATTAAACACCATCCCAAGTAGGAAAAAATGAAGTAACAAAGAGAACCCAGAGATGCTATTGATGAACCAGGGCTTTGTGCCTCTCCTGGGCCTAGCAAGACCTCTGATGACAACTTCTGGTGTGAGAAAGCAGTGTCTGGAATCCAGGGTTCCAGCAAGAGGTTAACAACCACTGTGTTTACTGAGACATCAAGCAAGCTTCATGTTTTTATTTGCTTTATTGCTTTTTCCCGCTCCCTAGACCCTGGGCCCAATGCAGACATGATGAATGCCCTTGTCATATCGAGTACAGATAACTGTCACAGGTCCCCTCCTGAGCACACTATAATTTCCTTCAGAAGGTTTGCCTTGCTATTGCCTGAGTTCCGAGACAGCCATTATTGTCAAACTTCACAGAAAAGAGAGACAAGAAATATGGATTTGTGAGTCCAGTTTAAATGAAGAGGTAGGGCTTTCCCTGGAAATATTAAATTAGAGGCCATGATTCAGGCTGTGTGTCTCACTCTAGTTACTCAGCTTTCACTTAAAGGCAACTCTTGGAAGAAAATCATGATCCCAATATTTACCAACAACATTCAGGGAAAATAATTTGGGTGCTCCCATGAGAATGATGAGAAACAGCATATGAGCAGATTTTATTTTACAGAATGCCAAGTATATTGAGTGCCACAGCCTTTGATAATATTAATTGGATGCCTCTTTAAGGGTGCTATGTGAATTTGACCTGTTTGGCCAATCACAGAGCAAAAGGGCCTTCATGGAGAGAATAATTGATGGGATCAAATCTAACAGCAAGTCTTGAAGGCAGGCCAATTGATCTCCTTGAAAAATGAAGGGATTCTCTGACAGCCACTATCAAGCTGACAAAACAGGGAGGACAAAGGTGAATTGGGATCTATTCTTCAGAAAGCAGCTACTCAGGTGATGGTCAACATCAACAAGTACTTCGGATCTGAAGCACAAATGGCACTGCAGACACATGGGAGCAATGTTCACAAACATGAAAGCAGCAGGTCATCCCAATTCAAAAATATCAGAAGAGCACCTGCATTAAAATCTCAAAGCTTAAGGGAAATGTCAGTCTCCAGATAATTGAGGCAGAAGATGTTGAACCTTTTGAAGAAGTCATTTCAAAAGGCTCAGAGTTTGCTCAGATAGGCTCTAGTGGGCACCACCTCCATCCCTTAGGAGGAACAAAGTTAGGCTACAAACCTCAGCGAAGACAAAATTCCCATGAGATGACATGTCTTTTAATTTCTCCAGCCTTGTTCGTTTCCTAGAATTTTAGAGATTTTTATCTCTGTGTGGACACAAAACTTAATATCAAAAGTTGAGTCCTTAGAGAGGAAAGCCAGCTTTGCTTTGTTCTCTTTGGCCATGGAATATTGTTACACAATTCAAAGTTAAAGACGCCATCTAAAATCCAGGCAGCAATTTTATTATAGCTAACTTTTGAAAGTTCACAGAAGCCTGCAACCATAAATGTCATTTTCATTAGAATGATGTGAAAGGTTACATACCACACAGAGGAAGACAAGCCTCAACTGTCATTTCAGCTCTTTAATTTCCCAGTGTGCAAGCTGTCCCTCAGATCCTAAAGCCACAAAGCCTCACAGACAAAACAGACTGAATACCCATAAAAGCATGCTTTCCTGGGAAGACTGCATCGTGTTGGCATCTGAAATCCTACAGAAGTTAAATATTTTCTAATTTAAACAAGAAGCTGCCCAATCCTCAGCACTATCCCCAGAATATACTTCTAAATCTGTAGTATTTTTGCAATCCAATCATAAAAGAACAGCAAGAGTTCTCTTTCCCAACACTTCACATTAAGACCATAGCAAAGACCATCTCAAGAAGGAAAAGGAAGTGTTGCCTATGTGTGTGTGTGAATGTGTGCACCATCAGCTGTGTGTGCAGTACACAGATGTGAATTCCTAATTAAGTTTACCAATTCAAGAATGTCACATAAGTTTGTTTCCTTAGAAGAAGAGATGACTGAACCAGGATCCAAAGCAAAACATAATTTTTCATTGCAAACCCAAAAGAAGAGGATGGTGCTTGGGAACATCATCATGATACTAAGAAGTTGGACTTTGTAAATAATTGTACTTAATCATTTTGTCATTTATATGTAGTTTCTATAATAGGATGTTTCAAATAGATTGGAAATGACTTGAATAATGACTAGATTTGAACAATGATTTCAAGTATAAAGTATAAAGAAGGGAAATAGTATAACTTACAATGAAGTGTAAAAATGTTGTCAAGGGGCCGGTGGTGTGGCGCAGCAGGTTAAAGTCTCAGCCTGAACCACTAGAATCCCATATGGCGCCATGTGGACACCAGTTCTAATCCCAGCTGCTCCTCTTCCAATCCAGCTCTCTGCTGTGGCCTGGGAAAGCAGTAGAAGATGGCCCAGGTTCCTTGGGCCCCTGCACCTGCATAGGAGACCCAGAAGAAGCTCCTGGCTCCTGGCTTCAGATCGGCGCAGCTCAGGCCATCGCAGCCATCTGGGGAGTGAACCAGCGGATGGAAGACCTCTCTCTCTGTCTCTACCTCTCTCTGTAACTCTGTCTTTCAAATAAAATAAAAATAAATCTTAAAAAATATGTTGTCAAAGCACAGAAAGATACAAGGCTCTTCCAAATGACAGTGATTATATGTTTTTAGATGCTCCCATCCCAAGGTCTTTGCACAGGGTGCTCATCTCTCTAATTATCAATCCTTTGCATTTTCTCCTTTTCAACTTTATTTGGATCTCCACTCACCTGCCACCTCCTCAGAGGCTCACCTGTGGTTCTCGCTAATAAGAGAGCACACACCTTGCCTGGCATGGTTAATTTTGTGTGTCCACCTGTCGAGGCTATGTTGCCCAGCTGTTTGGTCAAACACTAGTCTAGATGGAGCTGGAAAGGTATCTTGAAGATGTGATTAACACCTTAGTTGCCTCAAAGTAAAGATTACTTGTAATAATGAGGTTGGGCATCATTCTATCAGTTCAGGGCTCTAAAACTGAAGTTTTCAAAAACAAAAAGAAATCTGCATCAAGGCTGCAATGCAGAAGCCAAGCCTAACCTTTCAGCCCAAATTATCTGTACCACAAATGAAGGACTTGCCAGCCCCCATGAGTATAACCATGAGAGTCAAATCCTTAACTTCTCTCTCCATATTTATCTAGATAAGTAGATGATAAAAGACAGCTGATACATAGATAAATGAAAGATAGACAACAGATAAAGTGTTCTATTTTTCTAGAAAACACTGCCACAATCTGCTAGTTTACAACTTTTCCACCTGCCTCTGGACCTGTCAGACAAGATCATTATTTTGATCTGACTTAATCCAATATGACCAGTGGATGATGGTTAGATGCTTTTGAGAAATATGCATCAACTTCAGCAAGTAGAGATACACAAACTATTTAAAACACCTTTGTTGCTACCTAGTTATCACATATTTGCAGTATGGAAAACATATTTTACACAAAATACATACATTTTAAACAAAATAACTTTCTTTTTGGTTTCTACATGCTGATCTGCCCTAAAAATTTGAATTCAAGACTGCAAGACCAACTCCTGGCTGAGTTTCTAGTCTTACAGTCTATCCCACAAATTTAAGAACTGCCAGCCCCATAATTCCACAACTTGAGAGCCAATTCATTAAAGTATCCCATCTGTGTGTGTGTGTGTGTGCGTGTGTGTGTATGCACATTTACATATATTCTATTGATTCTGTCTCTGGAGAATCTTGACTGATACATCTTCTTTCCTACTCTATTTTCCCAACTTCATCATTCTTCATAATGACTATCTGCACTGGCTGTAGTACATAGGTTTTTGTTTATATTAAATAGGATCAAGAACAGTAAAGGAACTGCTCTTCCCACATACACAATTCTAAGAATTCTGGGTGACATGCCGATTTCACCAACCATGAGTTTAAATGCTTTACATGAGTGATTGAATTCACTCCTCCAGCTAGCCTGTAAAGATGATTCTATGTTTTGTCCCCCCATTTCTCAGGTTCTGAAACTTGGGCATAGAGAGGATCAGAGACTCATCAGAAGTTACTCACTTGGTGTGGGTGAAGCTGGCCTCTGCATTCACACAGCTGGGCCATGACCTCAGGCTCTCAAATCCTGCAGGTTAAAGCCCTTGTGGGACTTTTCAGCATTAACAGATATCATTTGGAGATTAAATGCTTTTTTTTAAGATTATTTATTTATTTGAAAGGCAGAGTTACAGAGAAGCAGACGCAAAGGCAGAGAGAGAGAGAGAGAGAGAGAGAGAGAGAGACTCCATCTGTTGATTCACTCCCTAGATGGCTACAATGACTAGAGCTGTGCCAATCTGTAAGCCAGGAGCATCTCCTAGGTTTCACACAGGGGTATAGGGGCCCAAGGACTTGGGCTATCTTGTACTGCTTTCCCAGGTCATAGCAGAGAGCTGGGTTGGAAGTAGAGCAGCCTGGTCTCAAACCAGCACCCGTATGGGATGGCAGCACTGGAGGAGGCAGCTTTACCCTCTAAGCCATAGTGCCATGCCCAAAAGACAATCTTTTTTTTCAATGCTGGCACTGCCAATCATATTTACTAATGAGGTTAAAATACTCTATAAGTCTATGGTCATGTGATTTAAAGGCACTCAATCTAGAAACAAGGGACTTTTAGCTTAAGGAAGAAAATAGGAAAAGAAAGATAAAGGAACAGTGAACGTCATCAGATGTTCCATAGACTATTAGTTAAAAGAGATCTCAAAAATTTAAAAAGATCAAATTGGTCCACTTCTAAGACTTGGAGAAGAAGCACAGCTGAGGAGACATTTGGAAATGTAGCCACACTCCTGCCATCACACATTAAACTAATGAGGAACAGAGAAGGGAGGCAGCGGAGACACAAGGTGACTCTAGTGAGCCTCAGAAAACAAAGCCTGATGGAAATACTGAAGACAATTGTAATATCTTCTCCCAGCCACACCTCCCACCAAGTCCTAGAGCCCCACTTCTGGTTCCAAGTCACCCAATCTAGCTAAAATCATACCCAGAGTTTCTGAGACTCTGTCCACCCCTAGAGACCTGACCAAGTAAAATGAAATAATCGTGCCCAGATTATGGCAAGACTCAATGAATGCAGTTATAATCACCACTGAGAAAGCAGCTTGTAAGTGTTGTGTAGCAGTTAACAAAGGAAGCAGGATGCCTAGAAGCCAGTGGGAACATGTCAATTACAAAGTTGCCAATAGGAAGACTACATCTTGACTTCAAAAACATTTTTGACAAGAATCACCTGGATAGTTTGGTGGGCATTAAGAGATACATAAGCATATATATTTATATATACAATATTCATTGTGTGGTTCATCAGCTGAACAACTCATTAAGCAATGTGAATTCACAAACCTTGTGAAATGTACATGAGGCCATCTGATTCTCAATGGGCCTAGAGCAGAAAGCCACAGGCAACGTGAGGGTGCCATAGGTTTGCCTCCACCTGAATGGGAAGCAGCTCTGTTTCTTTGCCACTAATGACTTCTTACACTGAATGCACTCACTCGTGCTCCCTGCTTATATCTAAAAATCTTTTATTACTAGGAGAAAGGGGAGGGGGGCCAGTCTCTGTGACAGAGGTGAATTACATGTATAAAACACCATGGCCTTGCTCACTTGACCAGCATAATGACGCATTTGCTGGTAGCAACTTAGCCCCAGACCTCTTTAGAGTTGGAAAAGTGAGATACCTTATAAAATCACCACTTTAACAACAACAAAAACAGGCTAAATAAAAAGAAAAAAATGTAACATTTATTTAATCAGTTTTACAGAAGTGAAGACACAAAGATTCATGGAAAAGTTTCCATTTTTATGCTTACAGTAAATGATGAATGGACATCCATTCTACAGAATAAAAAGGGTATGGCCAGTGGTAATAGCCTGAGAAGGTAAACCCAACAAGGTGTGTATTTAGATGCTTCTCAGCCTCTCTATGTAGCATTTCATGCTTCCAGATATAGGGCTTATGACTTACTTCCAGTAAAGGTAGATCAGAGAATTTCTTTATGGTCAACTCCCACTGCAATACAGAAAAGCAATGAAGGCCAGAATTATATTTCTGAGTTTTATGGCTAACTTTGGGAGAGAAAGGTACTAATTTCTATGTTCTACCTTGAACAAAAGGGAACTCTAATATCCATGGCCTCTTATGGAGGAGAAAGGGGATCAGAAGAAAGGAGGACAGAATTTCAGAAACAGGCTCGGCTTCTGAAGTCCCTCTAGAACCCTCCAATTCAAAGTACTGAGTATGCCAAAAAGTCATATGCTGAGGCACACTTTTCTGGCTGTAAGAATTCCCTGTGAAATTTTCTGCCCTTGAGAGTCTTCAGGGGTGGTGAGATGTGTTCAACTCCTATCCCTAACATGGTGTCCACACCAAAATCATTGCATGCAATCTCTCTCTTTAGAGATCCAGACCTGCCCTTGCTACATCTGCTGCCTTAGACATAGGATTTTCTGTCCCATGAATACAGTCCCCATAGGGAAGCTTGGGATTTAGGGGCCTAGAAATGACCATGACCTGCTCTAACTTGCTCTGCCACTCTACCATCTCCTCCAAGACTTCCCTTGAGCAGCTGGAGACTGTCTACAAGACCTGCCACTGAAGTCTCCAGAGGAAACTGTGCCATAGGCCCCATGTTCACAAAAACCAGTCTTTAAGGAAAAATGTCCAATGGCACTTCCCTCAGGAGCAAGAGCAATGGAATGACTCCAACTCAGATGTTCTCTGAACACCTTCCAGAATGCTCTCTCCCCAAAGACACCATGTCTTCTTTCCAAAGCTCTACTCAGTCTTCTTCTGTCTGGGAGACATAGTGAGGCTGGCATCTCAGTCAGTGGTGATGTCTTGGATTGGCAAGGTCTCCTCTGAACCCAGACACTCACAGCCAGAGCAAGTCTAGAAAATACTGCTTAATGCCTGAATCTGTTACTATAAAAAGTCCTTTATAATCCAGTGTTACACATACTTAGTATGTCAGTGGCCTGATAGGCTACCCATTAGTTGCATATTGTAAAATCCTGAACTGCTCACAATTAACCCAGTTCCTCTGCTCCTTGATGTACCTACAACACTATAGTGTGTGCCAAAATGCTATTCCTATTAGGAAGAGCTAAGAAAACAGGCACTAGCTCTGGGTTTGTGGGCTGTCACAAAGGGAAGGGAAGGAAATTCAATGCCTTGATCTCATTTATTTCCTTCTAGGAGTGGAGAGAATTAAAAAGGCTCTAGTGCTCTGTCCTCAAGTCATACAACCCAAGCCTAAACCCTAAAATATGTCTCTCCCAACTACTTCTTGCCTAGAGGTCCCACGGTTTCTCTAACACACAATTTCCCACACTGTACCAAGCCAAATAAACCTAACTTTGTTGACTTGAGTTTGTTCTTGGTGATCTTTAGTTAATGACTGTAGAAAAAAGATGCTGTTGACTGGGATATGTAGATTGGAGGAGCTCTTTAATCTTCTCAACTTCAACATGCATCTGAATGAAATGAGTGCCATGATAAAGCAAATTTGTATTCAGGAATGATGAGAGTGGATTCCAAGATTCTACAATTGGAACAAGCTCAGCTGATAATCATTCTACCACCCCAATGCACACACTTTGAGTAGTAAGGGTCTTGTTTCATGGTCTCAAACAGCTTCCTGTTCAAATCTCTTGGAAAACATCATGAAGGCAGATCAGTCCCATATGCAACAAAGTCTGAGAAATACTATCTACTATCCTATGGTACAAAATAGAAGGCTTTGAGGTGTGAAGTAGTGGTTGGAAGGGAAACTGCAAATTAGTCAAGGCATACAAGGGAGAGTAAGAAAGTATGCAGATCTGGCAAGAGTTTGCTTCCCTGGGATCACAAAATCAAGTAGGGTGACCCAGAAATCATGGGACAATAAGTAAGGCTAAAGGTCTAGGGCCAATTTAGAGTGAATACTCCATTCTGGATTGCCCTGGTAATATGGTTCTTAAATTATGGTAATGGTAATATAATAAGCAACCTACCTGTGAATTAAATAAACAGCAATTAGAGACAAATTTCCAGGAGTCTAGTCAGTTGCTTAAAGAAAGGTCAGGGAGGACAATGGAAGTTTTCAGCCACAGAAAAGGATGAAAACAAAAAGAGGAAGAACATAAATTATTCATAAAGAGCCAAGGATCCTGTGTTGTTCAAGAACTTTTGGTTCTGCTGACCTATAGCTTCTCCTACCATCGTGGGTCAAGTCAGTATATGTAATAAATTATGTAGTTACAAGTCTCATCTTTCTACTCTCCATTTATCAATCCTTGAAAGCAAAACTCAGGCACCTACTCTTCAGTGTCCAGCACAGGTCTGCTCCTTAACTTCTTTATCAACACTCAGGGCATTAGATTTGACTGGAGTACAAATTAGAATCAGAAGTCAAGAGAACCATTACAGGGTTGATCTAAGTTTCACTAAGACTATTAGAAAGCTCCAGTTTAAATGGGGGAATATATTTTAGTAATTTATCACACTACATGATGACCACAGTAATAATACTGTGCTTTGCATTTCCAAAGTGCTAAACGAACAGATGTTTACCATTCTCAACACGTACAAAAAATGATAAATTGATGAGATATGTTAATTAACTCAATTGAATTTTTCTGTGATGTATATTAGATTAATTAAGAATTAATAAAATTTTTAAAACAAAAAACCATCATGAAATGCAGTGAAGAGTCCCCTTTGCCATGCCCTATGGAATTGCTATTAGTTGTGCAAGGGCCCAGTGGATGTGGGAAGTTTTACCACCAGCAGCATCCACAAAACATGATTGGTTTTATTTTCAGATGTCACTGCAGATTCCAAATGTCACAAGATTCCAAGACAATTTCATCATTCTTTAAGGAGTCTGTATTTTGAACCACACCATCCCAAACACATTCTTCAGTTTCAATAAAGCTCTAACCACTGCTGAAATAGATAAATGGACTAATATGAATATGTGGAGAACATTTTTATATGCAATATCAGATTCTGATATTCTGATGCCCACCCAACTTCCTTCCTTATCCCTTTCATAGGACTCTAATCAGTCTTAAGCTTATGACTTATCCTTAAGCAAAATAAGACAGCTGAATAAGAACAGTCCCTTTTCCAACATCAAAGACCCTCACTAGCTCTGAGAATTTAGCTAAATAATTTGTGAAGACCTCAGATACATAAAGGAAATTAAAGTTAACATACTATTTAACTTTCTTCTCTCCAATTCTCATTTTTTTCTGACTGTGGAAAACTCTGAGAGTGTCCCCCATAGCACCATGAGCTCTCATTCTGAACACCAATATCAGGGTTTATCTGTCACTGTTATGTCTGCGAGGACTGGCCAGGGTGACAAGATAAGCTTTGTGGGGAGCACAGAGTATCTACTTGGGGTTCAGATTCTATAACACCCAGACCACCCAGATTCTTCTGCTTGAGCCCATAAATTTCATTCTTTAGTGATTATCCCTCAATCACAGGAAGGCTCAGACCTATGGTGCAGTTGATGGTGAATTAACCATGAGCATGGGCTCTGATTTTAAGCTCAGGAAAAGTTTGGAGAAGGTGAGCAGGTGAAGAATGACTTCCCTCTTCCACAAACAACCTAGCTCAAGCTCTTCCCTGGTCTTCCTGTGTTCCCTGGTGTTCCCCGTACTACATCTTTCCAGCTAAGTAGCAACTACAGGGTCCAGGAGCAATCCCCAGTTACACAAGGTGACAGCAGGCAAGAGGCTTCCCAGGAGAGGCCAAAATTAAGATAGATGCCACAGACCCTTCCAGCCCTCACAAAGGCCATTCAGTGGAATGACTCATTCATACATCTTCCCATCAGTCTTCTTGTTTCCAGAGAGGAAAATCCCTCAGAGCCTGATGAGAAGGAATGTGAACAGCATCCGCTCCTAACCACAGCTCCCCTATCTCCTTTCCCTCCTCTGCTTCCACCTTGTTCATAGCGTGCACCCATCCAGAACAAATCACCAAAAATAACAGTGGTCCTAAAATAATGTTTTATGTGTTGCTTCTGATAAATATCTGTCTCAGAGTAGAGTAGGGAAAGCATATCCAAGCACAGAAATAAAGAGAAGAGAATATAAAGTAAAAGATGGATGGGCTTGGTCACATGAAAAATTCAAATATTTATGCAACAAAAGCTTCCAAAAGTAAAATCTGAAAAGCACAAACTGGAAGAAAATTAGTACGCCATAAATAACAGACAATGGGTCATTATTCCTCATACATAAAATGCTCTTACATAGGAGAAAAAGATGGATATGCCAGTTTGAGAAACTGGCAAAATGTGAAAAGCTGATGCACCAAAGAAACAATACATATGGGGTATAAAATATTTCTTAGAGTCCAACTTGTATACAAATCAAACAAAAGGACTTTTGATGCCCGCCCCACCTTAGTTCATCATGGAAACAATTATTTTATGCTAATATCCTGTACTGGTGACATATCAGAAAGCATATATTTATAAGCCACTGGTGAGAATGTTACCTGCTAAGTGGTTTTTATCGAGTAATTTATGAATATGCATTAAAATCCTTAAAACTCTGCTAATTCTCTTTCTAGGGCTTTATCATGAGAAAATAAACAAAGATATAAGTAATTATTTATTAATAAAGATGTTAGCCACAGGGTTATCTGTAAAGGAGATTAAAAGAAACAACATTTATGTTGTCTATAAATCTCAAACATAAATATGATGTAATATCCATATCAGGGGATATGTATAATTCACAAAAATACATATTTTTAAGTAATATTTGATGACATGGATAAAAATTCTCAGTATAAAGGATGAGTTGAAAAACAGTAACATATAGACTGTAAACCCATTTTTGTAGATTTATTTTGAATATGTGTGTGTGTATTTGTATTCCTAGGAAGTATGACACATGCTGATGCAGTGATGATCCATGAGTGTGTGACCACTCAAGAATAAAGTTTCTTGGAGGAGCTTTATTTTCCTGCATTCCTCCCATCTATAACGAGCATGCATGTCTTCCATAAATATTACTTTTAAATAAAAATTTTATAAGTTACACATTTCTTCATTTTAAAATTTTGGCTTAACATGTAATGCTTGTACATTTTAAGGGGTACAATGCAACATTTTAGTTGATCAAAACATCTACTTTTTACTGCATTCATATCAAAATGCTCAACAAAGAGAGTATGGCCCTGGAGGAAGGGAATCATTCTCCATGATAAACCCAGAAAATGCTGTGTTCACTGCATGTGGTCACACCAGAAGCACAGATCATTTTATCATGCTTGGCGCAGTTACCAGCCTACAGAGAATGGATGTAGGCTTCTTCACTTCAGGTCTGTCTTAGTCAATCCAGGCTGCTACAGTAAAGCACTAGAGACTGGGTAGCTTAACTCACACACACTTATTCTCACAGTTCTGCAGATTTGGGAGTCCAAGACCAGAGTGAGGAGATTCTGTTTTCAGGTGGCCAACTTCTCACTGTATCCTGAGATGGCCCAGAGTGGACAGTGAGGGCAAATTCTGGCAAATCCTCTTACAGCAGCACTAATGCCATTATGAGGCCTCTGCATTCATGACCTAGGCACCTATGAGAGGCCCCACCTCCCAACAGTAAAACACCAGGAGTTAGGATTTCACTGGGGATGTCACAAATACTTAGTCCATAACAAGATGCATGAATATTGATTATTTCAAATTAAGCCACAAAGTTTTTAATATATGGCAAAAAATAAAAAAATATGAGATTCAGAAAGCACATTGAATTTACAAGAAAAAAAATTTATTTGGGTACATCAACAAGTACACAGACACATTTAGGTTTTTTTACCTTCCTCTAGAACTCCACAACCAGAACTGTCAAACTCAGTGAGAGTTGGAGATTTAAGGCTCTGTGAGACGGGGATATAGACTAGAAGGATCTGTTGTATTCACATGGCAGCTGTAAGTGGTGTCTGCCCAGGCTCAAAAATGGCATTTCTCTATGTCCAGATCCAATTGGAAACAAAATAGAAAGATAATTCTACCTCTGGTGATAGTACATTGTACACATGGAATTCTCCATTAGCTGTGGTTTAAGAGTAAATCTCCCAGTTGATCCGATTTGGTCTGGGTCTTACCTTATGTTCTTTTGAGAAATGGCAAGGACTCTGCAGTTTGTCTTTCATGGTCAGCTGCATCTTTACCAAAGTGCAGCGGTGCATGGCTCCCCAAGACGTGTTGATCCTGCTGAGATTTATCTTCCTACTCTACAGCCTCCACTAAGTCCTCGTACTTCTGGTGTTGACCACTCTAATGGGGAGCATTCTGATAAAGCTAACTTCAGTTCATGGGTCCTTCCACATTTAAAGATATTTTTCTAGGAAGAATTCCATAGGCCATGTCTAAAACAGATGTCAAGAGCTCTGATTTTTTATTTTTTTTTTTTTGGTCTCTCATGTTAAATTTTTTCTCATTGGTAGTAAAATGTTCAATTTAATCAAAAACTTTGAGACCTCTTTTTTTTACTGAAAAATAATAGATGATGTGTGGATTGCATATGTGAGTTTTGTGTTCAATATGTGGAATACAGCCTAAAATGATACACGCCAAAATGTTAGCAGTGATCACCTCTGAACAAAGAGATCACAGGTCTCTTGTTTTTAACATACTCTTCCCAGATACATGGAATGTGTAGTGTACTAAATTTTAAAAACTGAATAAATAAATCTAACTTTACCTGATCTACTCTGGATCATAGGCCCTTTAAATTGTTGCTAAACATTAAATGTATTCACTGAAAAAAAAAAAAAACAAAAATGGTTATTTGTCTGGAAAGCTTTATAGATCTAAGACTCAGTTAAATAATAATTTGAACAATTTTGTTTTCTAGGAACAATACAGTATTAAAACTGGGTTATGAACTAGTTCCTACACATGCACATAAAGAATTTCAAATATCAAACAAAAAGGTAAAAATATGGAGGGTAGGCAGAGATTTTAAAAACTATAGAAATTCCCTAAATTTAACACAATTTGTATTGAATTTTGCAAAAATCTTTCCTGTAGCCATGGGCAACTGAATAAGCGAACAATAAACAAGTCCCTTTGAGGATATTACATGATGTACATGATGCTATTCAAAAAAAAATAAAATAAAGACAAAACCCTAAAAAAAGAACTACAGAGATTGCTCAGGAAAGACAAAGAAGATATCATCATTTTTGTCTTTTTAATATCTCTGGTATAAGTTTATGGAAAATAATCTTAAAGACTGGAAACAAAAGTTCATGAACTCTTAGTACAATTCTTATTCAAGGTATTTGATAAATTCTGCCTTTCTTTTTCAGCAAGCAATAAACCAATTTAAAACTACAACAAAACAGTGAATCAGATAGAGAATCAAACTATTACCAATATTTCTAGTAAAGAGGATGGGGATAACACAGTATACATCAAGGGAAGCTATTTTCTGATGCTGTGTCCTCATATTGGACTGGCTTAGTATCTGGAGCCATTGCAGGACTCCTGGGCAGTGCAGGCTTGAGCCGCAGGGACACTGTCCCTGCCCAGCTAACTCAAGGAGGCAAATACGGAAGAACATTTTCAAGGACTGAATGTCTGGGTCCCCTCAAGATTCAGACATGGAAATCAAGCCCACAATGTAGTGGTTTTAGGAGGAGGAGTATTTGGGAGGTCCTTGGGTAGAGGCCTTGGGAATAAGTATTCTTAAGAGAAGAGACCAGAGAGCTGGTTTGCTCTGTTTCTGTCATGTGAGGATACAGTTAGAAGTCATCTGCGACCCAGAGGGAGCCCTTGCCAGGATTTGACAGTGCTGGCATTCTACTCACATGTGTCCAGCCCCCAGGCCTGTGAGAAACAAACATATCTTCTTTATAAGTCATTCAGTCTAAGATCCTTTGTTACAGAAAGACAAAAGATGATTCTGATGGCCCAGAAAGGAGTAATAAAAACACAAGTGGAATATGTATGAGATCCATACACATGAGGGTCTTCTAAAATTCATGGAAAATGTATTATGAAAAAACTATGCATATTGCACCAAAATAATCTTTTGATTCCATTTTCCATGAACATTTGAATACCCTCATATAATTTCTTCCTTTTATTAAACTATCAGGTATATTTGAGAGAAGAAGAGAGAGCAAATAAAGACAAACAAAGATATTACCACAGAAATCAATGTAACATGGACTAAAGTGGCATCTGTCAATCAAAACGGATATCTTTATTCAGTAGTGGGACACAGTTGTTAATTCAAATATTTCACATTTATAAATTCTTATTTAGTTTAGCCATCATCCTAATTTTTATCTTAAATGTGTATGTTTTTTAAATTTTATTTAATAAATATAAATTTCCAAAGTACAGCTTTTGGATTACTGTGGCTTTTTCCCCCCATAACCTCCCTCCCACCTGCAACCTCTCCCATCCCATTCACATCAAGATTCATTTTCAATTATCTTTATATACAGAAGATCAATTTAGTGCGTACTAAGTAAAGATTTCAACAGTTTGCACCTACCAGAAACACAAAGTGTAAAGTACTGTTTGAGTACTAGTTATACCATTAATTCACATAGTTAAATGTATATGTTTTATACATATATATGTATATGTCGTGTGTGCATATATATATATGCTAAGAGCATATTTTGATACATGTGTACACTGTAGAATAGAAAGTCAAATTATTTAACATATACATCACCTCACCTAGTAGGCTTTTTTCAGTGAGAACACTTGAATTTTCAAACACAGCAATTTTTAAATACTATGATACATTGCTTACCAATAGGGATACATTTTGAGAAATAATCTGTTAGGTGATTTTGCCAGTGTGCAAACATCATGAAGTATGCTTATACAACCGAAGATGGTTCTGACTCTACTAAGTGACACACGTCTATAGGGCCACCATCACATGAGCCCTCCATCACTGACTGAAACATGCAGCATGAGACTATACAATGCATTGTTACCATGAGGCACAATAGATTTCTTGAACTTATTCTTTCTCACTGAAATTTTGTGTACTTTGACTAAAATCTCCTGAATAATCTCCCTTCCCCCAGACTCTGGTAACTGCCATCTTATTCTCCATTTCTGTGGGTTACATTTCTACATTTCACATAGAAGTGAGTCTTGTGGTATTCGCTTTCTGTGCTTGGATAGGTCACTTAATATAATGCTCTCCAGGTCCATCCATGTTGTCACAAATGACAATGATTTTCTTATTTTTGAATGCTTATTTATTGATTTTTATTTATTTAAAAGGCAGTGGAGGGGAGAGAGAGAGAGAGAGAGAGAGAGAGAGAGAGAGAGAGAGAGAGAGAGAGAGAGAGAGAATGAGAATCATTCATCCTCTGCTTCACTCTCCAAAAGCCCATGTGACTGGGACTAGAACAGACTGAAGTCAGCAGCCTGGCATTCAACACAGGTCTGCCACATGGGTAGCAAGAACTCAAGCACTCAGGCCATCATCTGCTGCCTCCAAGACACATGGGTAGGAAGCTGGATTGGAAGGAAGGAGTAGGAATGGATTCCAGGCACTCTGATATCAACCAAGCAATGGCTTAGCCTACTGTGTCACAATGCCCTCCCTAAATTCCCTTATTTTTTGAGGTTTAATAGTATTTCAGTATGTGTGTGTGTGTGTATGAAATTCTTTGAAAAAAATCCTATTGTTAAAATATTATTTTTATTAGTTTCAGCATATTAGACCTATAATCCCACCCCTGCAATTCCATTAACAGAGAAGTTCTTTTGTTTACAGATCACTGACAAATGAGCTGACATTGATGTCTGGAAAATGACACAGTTTCCAAAGATGGTATATATGAAGTGTTTTCCACAGCCTTCCAACAGGTCAGAAGTAATTTACAATCTTCATACCCTGTGCTCGAAGCGAATCTCATAGGCTAACCTACTCCAGCTGTAAATCCCTGTTCATAACAGTTCCTGAAATTACAGAAAAGTACCACTGTCTATTGTGGGAAACACATTTTTGTTATTACAATCCTACTTCAGGTGCCATTATGTGGTATTTTGCCAACATGAGGTATCTCATTAATTAATTCCTTTTAAGTTTTCAAACAGGTGCCAAGGGATACCAATAGCAGGAGAAAAAAAAAAAAAACAATTTATCATATGTAAATAGGAATAATTCTGTCCCTGCTGGTTTCACAAAACTTGAAATGAAAATGTGGACACACTAAAAGCATTGGCACACTGAAATTGAAGGAAAATTTTGGGGTGTACATTTTGCAAGTAAAAAGTGTGATGAAATTGCATCTGGAAAAGCAGAGGAGAGAATAATGGCATAATATTACTAATTTGTTTCTCTTAAAGTTTAGGCTTTTTTCCCCCATCATTGAAATGTTGCCATGACAATCCAAGACAATAGAATCTCCCCAGGACAAAATGACTCATTAAAGTGAGGGCAAAAAGTGCAGCTAGTGTTCACATTTGAATCACAGCTCAGAGCATTTGGAGACAGCCTACTATGCTGCCAGCAGGAGGTTCTGACCACTAGAAAGGTCACTGCTTCCATTGCTACTGTCTTGGCGGAGACAATTACATTTCTATGATTAAACTTGCAACATTATGCATCAAACAGTGTACTTAGCTTAAAAACAATAAAACTGTGTATACTAAATATGAATTCAGGTGACAGTTAATGTGGAATGCTAAAATTATTAAAATGTCCTCTCTATCAAATTTTAAAATGCATCTTTAATCTTTTAAGAAGTTCAGCCTCCCTGGTTTCTCCCAGGCTTAACACCTTCAGAAATCTACACTTAGCGTAAGATTCTTAACTATACTACACCATTAGAGACTCAAGATTTTAACTTGCTCTGAGAAGATAGGTCCAGCAACCAAAATCTAGAGCAAGAATGGAACTTCAAATTCCTCTTCCCCATTCTTACCAAAGTTCTCCCCATGCTATTTGAATATTTACTTTGCTGAATCACCCTACTGGACTATAGCCTTACAAGGAAAAAGAATATGTCTCTATCCTCTTCCAGACCATCAACAGATATTGATTGTCTACTCTGTGCCACATCCTATTCCAGGAAGGGGACATAATGGTGACAAGACAGCACTGTCTTTGACTTGCAGTTTGCATTCCAGTAGGGCAGGCAAATAATAAAAACTCATAAATATGTGCACAATCCAATGTCAGGTACTGACATGCTGGTTCTTAGAAATCTACATTAGAGTAAGGTGAAAGAGAGAGAATGAAGAGGGTGTTATTGTACCCAGCACAGCTTGTCAGGGAAGACTGTTGAGGAAGTGTGATATACATGTGATAAGGAAGGGTTTTTCCAAAGAGAGGGAAAACCAAGTTTGATAGTGCTAACATAGGACTAGGATCCATGGGTTGAAGACAAATTAAGGAAGACCATGTGATCAAAGGCAAGAAGCAAGACAAATAGTGGAAAATAAGAGGAGGAGGAGTTCAGGAAACAGACCATGTTGGGTTCTGAAGATCATTAAGATATTGGGGTTTACTCCAGGGGTGATGAGAAATGCTTTTAAGATTTTTACTGACTGGAAATTAGGCTAGGAATGAAAGAAAGGAGATTCCTTTGGGAGCTACTGGAGAGGTTGAGATAAGAGGAGATTATGTCCTAGAGTAGTGTGGTAGGGTCACTGACTGTGAGAAGCAGTCAGGTTGGGAATCTGTTTGAAAAGAATAGCCAGTGGAATTACTGACAGATTCATGAATGACCATTAGCAGAAGCAAGAATTGAAGATGCTTTCTAGGTGTCTGGCTTGATCAACAGAATGGGACAAAGATGCTATTTAGTGAGGTGAGGAACACTGGGAAGGGATCCGTTTTCAATTGCGATGAGGGTGTCAAAGTTGGACACGTTAGGTTTAAGAGTCCTGTTAATATCCAAGCAGAAGTATCAAGCAGACAATTCAGCCTATATACCAGGAGCAAGGGATATACACTTGTAGATCACTAGAATTTAGAAGGCATTGAAAGTCTCAAGATTTAGATTACCTAGATCAGCAGCCACAAACCATAGTTCTCAAATAATAATTTTATAAAACTACTTTATTAGAACCCAGTCACATCATTTATTTACTTATTGGGTATGCACACTTTTATGCTACGATGGCATAATTGAGGTACTGCTGTAGAAACTGTGTGGCCCACATAAGCCTAACATATTTTCTGATTGGCAAAAATAATAAAAGGTGACATCTCCTAAACTAGAGAGGAATAGAGTTTAAGAGAGGTCTGTAGAGTGAAATCTTCCAACATCTAAGAAGTCAGGGAGTGTAGGAAGACACAGAAAAAGTGATACAGAAGGAGAGTAATGAGAGAAGATGAAAATAATTTTTTTTCACTCTCTGTCCCTCTCACCTAGGAAAAAGCCCGCATGGGGAAGATGCTTAATGGATATCGCTGGAATGTCAAATAAATTAATGAAGTAATACTACTCATTAAAACAGCTGAAAACATTTTGAATTCCAGTCTGCCAGCATGTCAATATTTTTCCGTGACAAAAGATTCTGAAGCCACAAAAACGGTTTTAGGGTAAGTGGGAAAAAATAATACTTTTAAACTCATATGTGCACAAAATGAAAACAGCAAGCTCCAGACTCAACTTTTGATCCCCTAGACTTCTATCTTGATCCTAAAAATAGGTTCTGCATATTTTTATTGTAGGATCCAAAACAGAGGAGAGATTGACCAAAATGAAAGGGTTTCAGATGCAACGCTCTTCACGTGCTATCACTGGGAAATAGGGAACTCAAAAGTCAATTTGTGTAGTGCAATTTAGCCCAGCTACCCAATGGAAATAAGTAATATCCTTGAGCCCTCTTATTTTCCTAGTTTTTTGTTGTTATTTTTCCTTTTTTAAATTTTTTTTTAGCTAGACTAGCATTTCTCACATCTTTCAGCTGCTTTTGGGAATCTAAGAAAAAAACCTGCTGCCCAGCAAGGTTCCACACTCTACTTTCCAGGACCAGGCTTACAGGCAAACAGTCTGTGTAGGTGGTTAACCCCTTTCCCTGCATGCGTTTCTTTATGATGGAGATGATGAATATAAAATGGAATTCTTCAACATTTTGTATGATACCGTTATATACAGTATCCTTCCGAGATCAGATAAACCCGTTCAGGGTGGTATGGCCGTAGACAACATATACAGTATCCTATCCAGAAACACCAAACTTCCTCTGAGACAGTAAGGAAATACATCCACTGTCAATAGCAACTATTACCAGCCTACACTGAAAATTCATCTTGATGAATTGTATTAGGAAATTCTCACAACAGCCTTTGCAAGGATTATTTTTTTTCCTATAAAGAAGGTATTGGGAAATTGGATTGGGATGGTAAACTTTCTCATTTTTACACAACTGGTAATGTGAAGAGTCAGACTTTTAACACAAATTTTTGTGATACTGGAGTTTTGTATTTTTTTTTTTTCATATCACCTTTGGCTTCTGCAAGGCATACCACTAAACTATAAATGGATTAAAAATAACACAGACAAGGTACAGACCAACCTAAACCATTTCAGTATTCACTGAAAGCATGGATCCATTTCTCTTCATGTGCTTGGGTAAAGATAAAGCCACCACTAAGCTACAAGATCTTCTCTCAGTAAACTTTACTGTAAACATTTTAGGTAGTTTTGGAAACCCAGACAAGCTGTTAATTCAGTTGGACTTGATTAGATCAAATTCCAGTGCCTAATTTAAAAATCATGCATGGTTACATTGATAAGCTTTTATTTCTACTAAACTTCATACCAAGTAAATTTTATCAATCAAGAAACTTTAGGATTCATTTCCTTAATCTTTACTAATTATTCTGTTTACTAAGCGAATATCAAATATTTTATCCAGAACAAGCAGTTAAAAAAAATTGTACTGTGCAACATCTTTCATCTATGGTAGCAGATGTCTCACTTGATAGTTTTTGGCAAAACTTTTCATCTTTAATCTGAAGGTTTAAATCCTGCCATGCTGTTTTTAATCATCATTTAACTTCTGTTCTTACTGTTTTCTTTATCTTGCAATTCAGAGTGAAGCTGTGAGAGCTTACAAATAATGTTCCCTAACGTAAATATGTTCCCTTAAAAAGGTAGGAAAAACTATCTTCTTGTGTACTTCGAACACTGAAACTATTCCAAGTTACCCACTTGCTCCTAAGCCCCAGAAAAAACACCATTTGGTAGATCTGTCCTTTAACACAATAGATTTTCTTCTTTATTCCTCATTTGCCCATTACTTTCCTGTCAATAGCATTTAAAAGAAATAGAATATGGAATCTTCCCTTTTATATTCCCCTGGACTGCCGTTAAATTCATTATAACTTTCAAAGACTTTACCAGGATGTATGAGTTGTACAGGTATAGATGGTTAGATGAATAAAAATATGCATTTCTTATATATATGTATGCATGATGTATAAATATTAATATACTCATACACATGTACACATATACACATGTATATATGCAGACATAACAACAGATTTCTTTTTTTTTTTTTTTTGACAGGCAGAGTGGACAGTGAGAGAGAGAGACAGAGAGAAAGGTCTTCCTTTTGCCGTTGGTTCACTCTCCAATGGCCGCCGCGGCTGGCGTGCTGCAGCCGGCACACCATGCTGATCTGATGGCAGGAGCCAGGTACTTCTCCTGGTCTCCCATGGGGTGCAGGGCCCAAGCACTTGGGCCATCCTCCACTGCACTCCCTGGCCACAGCAGAGAGCTGGCCTGGAAGAGGGGCAACTGGGACAGAATCCAGCACCCCGACCGGGACTAGAACCTGGTGTGCCAGCGCCGCAAGGCGGAGGATTAGCCTAGTGAGCCGTGGTGCCAGCTAACAGATTTCTATTTCAGACTCTTGTTGATACTCAACTACATTCATTTAAAAATGATAGTAACTGTTCACTTTTCTGGAAAGTCATCTTCTTTGAAGTTCTTAGCCAAGAGCTAAAGATAAATGAGACCACCTTCATACCTGTCTGTCCATGCTCACTCTGGTAGACAAATTAATGGAATCCTGCACATGTCTCGGTCTCCATCAGTGAATGCAGCTTTAATTAAATGAAGAAGCTGAGACAGGGAGATGATCTTAAATTATCTGGGTGGGTCCGATGTCATCATAAGAATCCTTGTAAGAACTCTTGAGAGCAGAGAGGAGAAAATTTACTGTACCAACAGATGCAGAAAGAGATTTACAAGATGCTAAGCCAGAGAGAGATTAGAAGATGCTCTGCTAACTGACTTCAAAGTTGGAGGACGGGCCACAAATCAAGGAATGATGGCAGCCTCTTAATACTGGAAAAGGCAAGGATTAGATTCTCCCCCCTGATCCCTCAGCAGGAACACTGATAGATCTGCAAAACCTTCTTAGAATTCTGACCTCCAGAACAATAATAAAGAATTGTATTATTTTAAGTGACTAAGTTTGTGGTAACCTGTGATAGCAGAAATAGAAGACTAATACATCTATCAAATCAACTCTGACAGTGAATGAAATGACAACAGCCCAATGAGAGAAATTTCCTTAGCACTGGAGCTTGTGCAATCACAAATGACATGCCCAGGAAGGAATGAGTGGATTGCCTGAAAGGAGAGATTACTCCCAGTCTCAGCCATGTGAAGAGAGGCAGGCCAACAGAGTTGTGAGGAGCAGGAAAAGGATGTCAGCACTTCACACTTGAGCAGGACTCAGAGGTCACTGTCTAGAGAGGTAGAGATCAGAGCAAGATTTCTACTGGAGAATTAGGTCAGAAGCCAGTAGAAGAAGGATCTTGGAAGTATGTGTTTTCCCAGGCTCCAATGCCGGCGTAGGCATTACAAAATCCTGAGGTACTAAATGTATTTTATGCATGCATCTACCTTTGTGTCTTGCTTATCAGCAAACTAGAAAAAAAAAAAAGAACCTTCTCAAGTATTATGTAGGGCATTAAACAAGAACTATATAAGAGCTTAATGTGAGGGGTCATCTTTCTACATTTGGGCTAGAATTTTCGGAGATGCCATCATGACTACAGATATGGCCATTTGAGGATCATCCAAAAAAGCATTTTCAGGGACCCAGTCCAGGCCCTGGAACTCTGGATTGTAACACAAGCTCATTCTCTTCCTTCGATAACAGAATCAGTCACACTGCGGTACTGACCACTGCTGGCTGTGAAGATTTAACTGTCATTGAAGCACAGATCACCTCCATAAGCTAGGAAAGGGAGAAAGGTAGTTTCTCCCTCTAGCTTCCAGAAGGAATACAGCCTTTCCAACACTTTGTGTTAGCCCTAAGAGAATACTTCCAACTTCTGACATCCAGAACTGTGAGACAATCAATTCCTGTTATACTAAGTTTTTTTTTTTTTAATTTGTTACAGAGGCATCAAAAATCAATATAGAACTAACCACGATCATTTAGATGAGTCTTACAATAGTTGATTTTGAAGGATGAGGTACATGCTTGCTAGAGAAGTAGCATAAAAGCCAAATCTAAATTCTTAGCAATTTTTCCTGTTAGCTACATTTTAAATATTTATAATCTAATTTTGATTGGCCATTCTAATTATCAGCTATACTTTTCTTTTCAGAGTATAGTATTTCTATTACTTCAAAGGTCTGTGTTTGCTAATTGGAGGTAATTTTCCAGAGCCAATCTGTAATCAAGAATAAACTGACATGTGGGCACTGGGTCCTGGTCTCGGTTGCTCCTCTTCCAGTCCAGCTTCTGCTGTGGCCCAGGAAGGCAGTGGAGGATGGCCCAAGTGCTTGGGCGCCAGCACCCATGTGGGAGACCGGGAAGAGATACCTGGCTCCTGGCTTCAGATCGGCATAGCTCCGGCCGTAGTGGCCATTTCGGGGGTGAACCAACAAAAAGAGGACCTTTCTCTCTGTCTCTCTCCCTCACTGTCTAACTCTATCTGTCAAATATATAAATAAAATAAAAAGAAAAGAAAAGAAAAGAAAAGAAAAGGAGAGAAAAGAAAAGAGAAAGAATAAACTGACAGATCACACATCAATGATGTGTGCTTCATTTGATTCAGTTAAAGTAGGGCTCAATTACTCTTGTACCCTTGGCTCAACATGCTGGGCCCATCAATAAAAATTTATTCAACAAATACCAATTATGTTAACAGAAAGTGTACCCAGATTAATGATGCCATTGCAAGAAAGAGTCTTAGGGTACATCAGGGTAGAATTGAGCAAGGAAATAGCATTTACAGTGAGTGAAAATGCACTCTCCAGATATGGAGAGGGAACAGGCTCTGGGAAGAGAGCTTCTGCGCAGAGTCTGAGGAGAATTCTTCATGTTTTCTTGTAATGATGGAGTGGGATTGTCCATGAGATGGGAAGGAGAGTCCTCAGATCAAGGCAGGGTTCTCCTGCAACAGGGGTACCGTCTATTTTCTTTGATAATGAGTCCTTTTGGATCTGTAATGGTGATTCTGGAAGTAGTCATAACTACAACCACAATGTTAATGACATCCTAATCAGCCCAGGGTCAACTGACATAATGATATGACGGACACATGACTGTCTTTTTTAGGACATTGTGCCATCCCTGTAGTTTTTCTGTTATTGTGATACAGAAACTTCTTGAGGCTCTTCAGAACATATAAGTTCTGTTCATGTTTAGCTGCCTAACAATTGTGTTGTACCCATTACCTTCCAGACAATGGTCTAGGCTTCATGATGGAGACATACTCTACTACCATGAATACTATGACCCAGTTGAAGTACATAGCAAATAAAAGAATCACTAAATAACATTTATGTGCCAGGCAGAGGGTGGTTACTCCCCGGGATTGCTGTAACAAAGCTCCACAAACTAGTTGGTTACTGTCTCACAGTTCTGGAAACTAGAAGTTTGAAATCAAGTTTTTGGCTAGATTTACATCTTCTGTTCCTTAGTCTGTAGATGGCATTCTCATTATATCTTCACATGGTCTTCCCCTGCACCTGTCTGTCTGTGTTTCAGAATTCCCCCTTTCCACAAAGACACCAATCACTGCATTAGGGCCCACTTTGATGACCTAATCTTTCTTTGGTCATCTGCAAAGATCCTGTCTCAAAATACAGTCACATTCATAAGAACTGGGGATTAGGACTTCAACACCCCTGCAGAGGAGGGAACACAGTAAATTTCACACCAGTAGGCAGGAAGGCTTTGAAATCTACCCACCTGGACATAGGGGGGTACCAGTGGAGTCCTTTCAGGTTTCTCCTGCCAGCCCTTCCCGGCATGATGCTTAGAGAGCTATGGCTAAATAGAAGCTCCAATTCTTTTTCAGAGGTTATTCTTTCACTTATTCATGCTCTCTCTGATGTTAAGCTCTGTCAAGTATTTAAAATCTCTCCTCCTAGGACTTTGAGCAATGCTTACTATCCCCTTGTCTTCACCATCACCCAGGAACTATGTAATAACATTTAAACCAAATATCAGCCATGCCCACAGGTCACTCAGATCACAACTTATCTAAACCTGACTTAAATGAAGTCTTCATCAGGCATTTAAAAAAATACTGTCTGACCATGTCCAAAAGTGAGAGGGCAACTTAGTAACAATGAATGCATTTGTGTTCTGCTACACAGGGAGCTTCTGTGTGGACATTTCACATTTCATCTTCTTGACAATTCTATCAGATGTGAACTCATATCCTCATTTAATGAAGGCCATAGACTGAAAGCCATTGCCACTTATCCCTGAGATCACAATGCTCCTTAATAGTAGATCTGAGACTCAAACACAAATTTGGTACTGGTTTGCTTATGATCATGGATTGAGATCAGCTGTCTTTTTTTATTTAATAAATATAAATTTCCAAAGTACAACTTTTGCTTTGTTGCAGCTCTTTCCCCCATAACCTCCCTCCCACCCACAACCATCCCATTTCCCACTCCCTCTCCCATCCCATTCTTCATCAAGATTCATTTTCAATTATCTTTATATACAGAAGATCAACTTAGTATATACTAAATAAAGATTTCAACAGACTACACCCATACAGCCACACAAGATATAGAGTACTGTTCGAGTAAAAGATAATAATGATGAAGAGTAAAAAGATAATAGAATGTGATCCCACTACACCCTACATAACATTTCACCCAAAGTATCCCATCCTATGCATCACATTCCCTTTAGGTTATTTAGAAATAGTCTCTTCAGAATCTCAGCTGATATGTCTTTCCTATGTCAGAAAGAGAAGTCATTTTCAATGTTTTTCTACAGGAAACAACCATGTTTTATCACAAATCATCTAGTTTCAAACTTAATTCTACTTTGTTCATTTTCATTCTTCTTACTCAGATTTTTAAAATGCATATCAAAAGGAGTTTTCAAACAGCAAATGATGATTGTCACATGGGAACTGCTAAAAATATGCTTCACAAAGAGCTTGATGTGGCCAGTTAACCAAAAGAATAACTAGTCCATGTGTGGCTATTCATTGAGAACAGACATCATCAATGTGTTCTAATGGAGTAGGAAAAACCTCACATTTTATTACAGCTCCACACTCTGGTTTTCCTTTGACCTTTTTCAGAACTGGCAAGGTGAGAGGGCAGTCCAGGGACTTCAGGAAAAAAAGAAGAGACTACTTCACATGAATGGGTCACAGACTACACTGCCTCATAACAAAATCTCAGAGAGCAGCACTGCACTTAAATTCCATTACTGGGAGCTTTGAAAAGGTTACTAACAGGGAGAAATTCACGGCCAGGAACCTGACAAGTTCACACCTGAATAGCACATTTGCTTATGTTAACCTAGAAGAAAGCTCTGTCGATGGAGCCACAGTGGGAAAGTGAGGAATTAAATCCCTGGCCTGACCTATGCATCTTTATTTCCTTTATTATCATCAAAGTTGGAAATATTTTTGGGATTAGTTGGTTTCTGAGCTCTCATTTTTATGAAATTACATAACTTCTGCAGTGAGAATTACATGGTTTTCTCCATCACTTTTTCCCATGTCCTGCCATATCACACACTAATAAAAAAGATAAGAACTTCTCACAACAGGCTTCTTAGAAGGTTTTAACAACAGTAAGTCTACTTGTCATGTGAAACAAAACTCCACTAGAAAATTTTCAAAAATGGAAAAGCAACAAACAAAAATCAATGCCATGACTGAGAAAGAACTTCTAATTTTTTTTTTTGACAGGCAGAGTGGACAGTGAGAGAGAGAGACAGAGAGAAAGGTCTGCCGTTGGTTCACCCTCCAATAGCCACCGTGGCCGGCACACTGCAGCCGGCGCATCGCCGGAGCCAGGAGCCAGGTGCTTCTCCTGGTCTCCCATGTGGGTGCAGGGCCCAAGGACTTGGGCCATCCTCCACTGCACTCCCAGGCCATAGCAGAGAGCTGGCCTGGAAGAGGGGCAATGCGGACAGAATCCGGTGCCCCAACCAGGACTAGAACCCGGTGTGCCGGCGCTGCAGGTGGAGGATTAGCCTATTGAGCCGCGGCGCCAGAGAAAGAACTTCTAATGTCAATTCCATTCACAATAGCTACAAAACTTAAATAACTTGGAATAAATTTAATGAAGGAGGTGAAATATCTCTAGAATGAAAATTATAAAACATTAAGAAATTTAAGACACAAAAATGGGAAAAACCTCAATGTCCCTGGATTGGAAGATTAATATCATCAAAATGTCCATACTACCCCAATCCATTTATAGGTTCAATGCAATTCCAATAAAAAAAAAAATCAATGATATTCTTCTCAGATCTAGAAAAAAATGATCCTAAAACTCATAAGGAAACTCAATGATATTCTTCTCAGATCTAGAAAAAATGATCCTAAAACTCATAAGGAAACACAAAAGACCCCAAATAGCTAAAGCAATCTTAAACAACAAAAACAAAGCTGGAAGCATCACACTACCAGATTTTGAGTCATACTACAAGGCAGTTATAATCAAAGCAGCCTGCTACTGGCACAAAAATAGACATGTAGACCCATGGAACAGAATAGAAATGCCTGAAATTAATCCATACATCTAAAACATCTTTGACAAAGAAATTAAAATCAATCCTTGGAGAAAGGACAGTCTCGTCAACAAATTGTGCTGGAAAAATTGGATCTCCACATACAGAAGTATGAAACAAGGCCCCTACCTTATACCTTATATAATAATTAAATAAAAATAAATCAAGGTTCTAAATCTACAACCTGATACCATCAAATTTCTAGAGCAGGACACTTGGGAAACACTGCATGACATTAGCATAGGCAAAGACTTCTGCCCAGAAGCAGAGGCAATCAAAACAAAAATTGATAAATAAAATTACATTACGCTAAGAAGCTTCTTCACTGTAAAGGAAGCACTCAACAAAGTTAAGAGGCAACCAACAGAATGGGAGAAAAATATTTACAAATTATGCAACTGATAAAGGATTAATTCCTAAGATCTATAAAGAGCTCAAGAAACTTAACAGCAATAAAACAAACAACCCCTTTAAGAAATGGGCAAAGGACTTGAATAGGCAGTTTTCAATAGGGAAATTCAAATGGCCAACAGACAAGTGAAAAAATGCTCAGGATCACTAGCCATCAGGAAAATGCAAATAAAAGCCATAACAAAGTTTCACCTTGCCACAGTTAGAATTGCTCTAATACAGAAATCAACAAACAATAAATTCTGGTGAGGATGTGGGGAAAAAGTTACCCTAACCCACTGTTGGTGTGAATGTAAGCCAGTACAGCCATTGTGGAAGACAGTATGGAGATTCTTCAGAAATCTGAAAATAGATCTACCATATGACCCAGTCCTCCCACTCCTGGGAATTTATCCAAACAAATGAAATCAGCATATGATAGAGTTATCTGTATTCCCCCTCTTTATTGAAACTTAATTCACAATAGCTAAAATAGAGATTCAACCCAAATGTCCATCAACCAATGACTGGATAAAGAAAATGTTATATATATATATATATATATATATATATATATATACACACACACACACACACACACACACACTATGGAAAACTACTCAGTCATAAAAAAGAAGAAAATATTTTCTTTTGCAACAAAATTAATGCAACTGGAAACTATTATACTTAGTGGAATAAGCCAGTCCCAGAAAGTCAAATATCATATGTTCTCCCTGATCTGTGGTAACTAATAGAGTAAAACATGTAATGCATATGAGAAACATGGACATTTTGAGATCTGATTATTTGTTTATAGCCCTTTGTCCACTGTTCAAGGACAGTATGTCACTATAATTCTAAATCTGTACATATGAAATACATGAAATTTGTTCACCTTTTATAAATAGAAAAATTTTTTAAAAAGAAAAAACAATATAAATGCATTACAGGTTTCCCTTGAAATGGTACTAATGAGTTAGATGATGGGAAATGCAAATTTGTCAACATCTTATAATGGAAAGTTGATCTTGAGCCAACAACCATGACTTTGAATGATTTCCCAAAACAGTGTGCAAACCACCATGATATTTAGCCCTTGAATCTCCAAAAGAACACTGACATCCAAATAAACCAAAGGCTTCAGAGAACTAAACTCCTAGAGTGCCTGTTTTGAAGTCACTTTCTACAGCCACACCAAGCAATGACTTTCTTCCATCTCCCACTGTACAGAGTACAAAGGACACATTAGGATAGCATCTGATCCCCCATCCAACCTGAAAGGTAGAAAGAATCAGGGGCATTGCAATCCCCGATGTATTGATTAGAAAACTAGGCTCAGAAAATGAACACAATTTGCTTTCATTTCAGTTAGTAATTGCCACACTGGGACTCTGGTTCTAGGTGTGGGCTACATTACTACTCACTGAGTAAAATCGTTCTGTTTGTGAAAGAACTGTGGATCCTCATCATAGGCACTTCAGTTATATTAAATCTGATGATGTTCAAGTTACACAGACCTACAGATGAGATTTCATAGATTCAGTTATTATATTAGGATATTTTAAATTACTGTTTAAAAAAACTGCCTAGGCAAGCTAACATTATGAAGAGTTTTATTTTGCTAACAGTCTTGTAGCTAAAATTCCAAGATCAGGGGTCCCATTGATTCAGTGTCAGGTAAATGTCCTAAAAATGCCTGGAATCACAACAGCAGGAGTATGTGGGAAGAAGAGATCCTCTCTTCAGACAAGAAGCCAGAGAGCAATTCAGGAGTTGGAGTCAACTTGTAACAATTGGCTCTCCCAAGAACTCAGTAGTTCCAGGAGAGGTACCTTAATCCCTTCTCAGAGCAGCACTCACAGTGACCTATACCTCCTTTACACACTCAGGGACCATCTCTTAAGGATCCCAATACATCCTAGCCCTGCTACAGTAGGGGCCCAGCTCCCAACACACAAACAATCTGGGGATAAACCACATCAAAACCATAGAAGATATCCCACAAGCACTTGGAGTTCAGTATCCTCAGAATCAAACACAGTCCTATCAGATTACCTGTCCTGGTACCATCTTGTTAATGAAGAAACACATTTCAATAGAATTGCTGGAGGAAACTTTCCGACATCACCAAACACCATCATCTATCCCATTAGCCTTTCTCTACAGTCTCGCCGTTTACAAATTGTAAAATCTGTGCCATTCTGTATCTCCTTACACCCTAGGATGTGTTTGCACACTGTATCTCCTCAGTATTTTAAAGTTGTGAAGGGCAGGGACTATGTATCTGTCACTTAACAGTTTGGTATATGTTTGCAGAAATTGATCTGAAATTCCAGAATAGTTTAGATATACATAAAAAGAACAAGGAATAAAGAAGGCCCCAGTATATCATACACAATTTCCCCTATTATTCATGTGTTACATTATTATGATATACTTCTCACAATTAATAAACATTGATTATTAAAGTCCATACTTCATTTTAATTTTCATTTAATATCATTTTCTAATATTTCATATTTCATAAATTTGTACTTTTTAATTTTTATTTATTTATTTGAAAGGCAGAGTTAGAGAGAGGCAGAGAGAGAGAGAGAGAGAGATATCTTCCATCTGCTGGTTCACTCTCCCAAATAGCTGCAACAGCCAGAGCTGGGCCAATCTGAAGCCAGGTGCCTAGAGCTTCTTCCAGGTCTCCCACATGGCTACAGGGGCCCAAGCACGTGGGCCTTCTTCCACTACTTTCCCAGGCATATTAGCAGGGAGCTGGAACAGAAGCACAGCAGCTGGGACTCAAACTGGCGATATAGGATGCCAGCGCTGTAGGCAGCAGATTTACCTACTACGCCACAGCATTGGCCCCATTTGTCATTTATTTATTCATTCATTGAAAAGAGAGAGAAAGAGCAAGTGTGCTTCCATTCAACAGATTCACTCCCTAGATCCTCACAATGGCCCAAATTGGACTACATCACAGTGGGAAGCTGGGAACCTCATCTCAGTCTCAAAATTGTGTGGTAGGAGCCCATCTCCATTTCCCAGGGTCCGCAGTAACAAGAAGGAGGAGTGAGGAGCTAGAGCTGAGTACTGGCACAGGTACTCTAATGTCCTATCTTTTTAGGCCGTAATCCAATCCAGCTTCCTGACAGTGCATACTCTCAGAGTTAACAGATGGTAGTTCAAGTACTTAGGTCCCTACCACTCCCATGGGAGACCCAGACTAAACTGCAAGCTACTGATTTTTGCTTGGCCCAGCTCTAGCTGTTGTAGGCATTTGAGAAGTAAATTAGCAGATGGAAGATCACTTTCTATCTGTCTGTTTGTCTGTCTCTCTCTCTCTCTCCCTTTTTGATAAACCAAAAATAAATGATAGATAGATAGATAGATACATTTTTTGAAAGCATGAGGAGTATGTTATACCTCCTTGCAGGCTAAGGATAATACATAAATGACTTGGAATTCTGCACAGAATATTTTTTCTCTTTCCTCTCATTTGTTTATCCAATCATTTATTCAATCATTTATTTAAGTTAATACAGACTCATGAATACTTATTTTACACCTTTGGTTATAGTCTAATACTTATTTATTTTATTGTTCAAACTATTACAGCTTTGGCCACTGGGAACTCTTTCAGTTAGAAGGAGTCTTTTAGTGAGAACTATAAAAATATAATTTATAGATACAACATTGGCTTTTGCAATTTGAGAAAATAACATATGCAATATAATTTAGAGTCTTGAACCATATTTAATGAACAATAACATTTAGCTTTCTGTTCCTTTTTATGTTTCTCCCTTATTTATTTTAACAGCTGTAAAAATATATTTCCCTTACACATCTTCATATCATACCAAATTAATCCCCGTATCAAGGTTGGCAATATGATAAAGGAATTTTATCTCTATTTTGCAGATGAGAAACTAAAACACAGAACCACTAAATGACATAGTCCATGGCTGTGCCTGCCCCACTGGGGAAATCAATCCTGTGGTCCATCATGCCCAGCCCTTCTGCTGAGCTTCGGTCACCACTGCTTTCCATTCTGTGATTATAGTGGGCCTTGTGGTCAAAGCAGCAGTATGGCGTTCTTGGCAAATTCCAAGTTCTCCAGCAAAGGAGAGCTAGTGGTTTGCATTTTGTCAGGACTACTGTACCTCCTCCTGCATTTGCAGCCTAGCAGAAGAGAAAGTTTCAGCTGCTTCTCTGGACCACCTGCAGTCTGAACTCCCAGCTTCCCCCAAGAAGCTCTAGGTCCTTGCTTTTGCCCTAAGTCTACAAGACCTTTCTTCAACATCCAGCTGCCTGTTATTTTTCTCCTTCCTTTGATAACAGACAGGATTCATTTCTGTTTTGAAAAGTTAAGCCCCGCTAAGCCATTATCCAACACTGACAGGAGATGAGATTTTGAGCTTCCTGCACTGCTTATGCAAGACTGAAAAAAGAGGATGGTAAAGGAGGAACACACACACATTGGGTAGAAGAAAAAATGCCTCAGGCTCGGTCAGGGTTTCACCCACAATTAACTCCTACTGTAGGCCACTCTCTCACTCCTTTGGGCCTCAGTCTCTGCTTGTGAGGCCCAAAAGTAGTAGAGATCAAGCCCTTCCAAGCTTCAAAAATGAATTTCTTCACAGGCACAACTTCCGTTTATACACACATCATTGGAATAGAAGTTTATGAACCAATACTTAACATTTCTACATGTGTTTGCTCTGATATTTCATTTTTAGGCCTTTTAATGTAATTATTTAACTGATAAATAAAAACTGTACATCCCTAGGGTATACATCATGGCTTTCTGATATAGATATGGATTTTGCATAATATTAAATTAGGTTAATCAATGCCTTCATTACCTCACATACTTATTATTTTCATTTTGATAAGGTAATATGTTTTAGTCCAAATCATTCTGTTTTTATGCAGGTAGTTTGGTACCTCCATATTATTTGTTATCCAAACAAGTAACAACTCATGGTCTAAAAATGCTGTGGTTGGATGATGCTTGATAAAATCCAGATTTTTTAAATGCTGCTTATTGTCAGAGCCCTAAGCTACATCCTATGAGTCTGCTTAGTTGTGCTTAATTATGTGCTAACTGCACTACCTGCACAATCTTGAAGAAGCATCTCAACTTTCTGAGCCTCAGTGTTTCCATCTATATAAGACATTCTGTCAGAAATACATTAGATAATGCAGTTAACTATGTCTTTATGATTTTGCAAAATATATGGTGTTACTAATATAATAAACTCAAGGAAAAAATTCTTCTTATCTAGGTTGGAGGCATATTCTCTTGGGAAGGCCAATATCACAGTAGAGAAACCTTGTGTAGCCATGCAGAAGTTGCCATCAGATTGCAGTAACAGTATTATTAACTTATCATTCACTTGTGTGTCAAACATTACAAAATATATTTAGACCAAAATATACAAGACTCCCTTTCAAATGTCTTTCTATTTTTTTCTGGCATCTCTCTGAATTCTTCACTCTATCTTAGCCCCTTTCTCACATGTTCCCACTACTTATGCCCATCACTTATCCATCTCTTTGTTCTCTTACCCTCCATGAGTGTTTTTTAGTAAGGGACCAGGCTGGTTCAACCAGGGCTAGAAGGCTGATCTGTCAGCATTAATTGAAGTTTTCTATGAGGATTAGGATGGTTGCTGCCCTATGGAATATGACAGATATAAGCACTTATACAAATTAAAACTAAGAGACTTGGGACTGGCGGTTGATACAGCAAACACAACAATGCTTGGAATGTTTATATCCCATAGCAGAGTGCCCAGTTTTGAGTCCTAGCTCTGCTATTGATTCAAGCTTCCTATTAATGCAGATTCTGGGTGGCAACAAGTGATGGCTCAAATAGCTGCATACCTGCCATCCACACGGGACACTAGGATATAAGTGCATAGGATTGAGTTCCCAAATCCTGACTTCAGCCTGATCCAGTCCTTGCTGTTATGGGCAAATGAGAAGTGAACCAGAAGATGAAAATATCTTTCCCCATATCCCCCTCCCCCTTTCCTTTTTCCTCCTCCTGTCACTCCCCCATTCGTGGAGGAACGACACAGGACCCTGCGCTGTTCTTTCATCTGCTCGGCCCTTCCCGCGTTTGCTGCTGGTCCTTCCCGGGTTGGCTGGCAACCCCTCCACCTCTGTGAAAGGGTGGTTCCCCCTGCCACTTTCCCCACTTCCGCGGGGGAGTGGCACACCGCCGGCCGGCTCTCTCGGGGGCTGCTCAGATGTTATCCGGATGTTCCTGGTGCATGTTGTCTCTCTCCTCCTTTATAGTCCTCTTCCACCAATCCCAACTCTGCTACCCACACGCCGAGCACGCTGCTCTCCTCCAATCAGGAGCAGGTCCTGCGGTTTATTGGTCGAACTGGAGGCAGCTGTGTAGAAGCTGTTTACTCCTCTCCCAGCGCCATATTGTAGGAGAGCAGATGCATAGAATAAGTCTTAATTCCAGTAACTTAGTCTAGTCCGAGTTGCTCCCCACATCCTCCTCCCCTCTTCTCTCTCTCTCTCTTCCTTTTTCACTTTATGCATGTGTATCTTTATCTGTCTGCCTTGCAATAAATAAAATGTGTATATTTTTAAAATAGTGTTTCATTCTTCCACTGAAAATTAAAAAAAAAATCTGGTCAATTTTCTTTACTTAGAGGAATCACTTTAGAAAACTCTCCCTTACATAAACTTATAAAACTTTCATCTCTCCTGTGGATATAGGCGATTAACCCACAAAGATAGTTGCTCCACTTACAACATGAATTTAGGACAAATTATGGGTGACAAACAATGCTCTCAAGTCCTCCTTTAAGAGTTTAGTCAATATTTACCTTGAAAATATAAATTGCATACTTCAATACAACATTAAGTTCAAGACACTTTTTTCACATACCAGTCATTTTGTCCATCTATAAAAAATTAATTCCTGATATTTTACCCACAAAGCAGTTTTTTAAGGAAAGAAATATGAGTGCTCTTTGAAGATATTTTAAAATTAGAAAACAAAAAAATCAAAAAGCACCAAATCAAGACTTCAAGGTGAGTGTCTAAAGATTTCCCACCAAAAATGTCACAAGACTGCCCTTGTTTTATGTCCAGAAGGAGCAAAAGCATTGTCATGGTAAAGGAAGATTGTCAGGTGAAACTCCTAGGTATTTTTCTGCAGAAGCTGTGGCTACCATTCTCAAGTTACTCTCTAATATTGCAAACACTATTATTCTTTGGCACCCTAGAAACTCAACAACTAAATTGTCTTGAACATTCCCACAAAACTGTTGTCTTGACCTCTGCTCTTGACCAGTCTGCTTTTGCTTGGACTGGACCACTTCTACCTCTCGGTAGTCATGGCTCTGATATTCTTCATCTTCAAAAGCTAGTCCTGGCAAAGCCATTTCATCCACTTATACAATCTTTGTCAAAATGCTTCATGAGTTTGATCTTTTATAAAATCCCTAGTAAAAAGCGCTGCTCTTGTCTGCAGCTGTTCTGGGTACCCACCAAGATGAAACCACTTTAATTTTTCTATCAGAATTGTGTAAGCTGAAACAATTAAGATGTTTAGGTATTGCCTATTGTTTCTTCTATTAATCATAATCTTCTTCAATTAGGAAAAGAACAAGATTAATTTTTCTTTGCAAATTGGTGTGGATGGTCTGCCATTGTGCCTTAGCTTCATCTTCAACATCGTCTCATCCTTTCTTAAAATGATATTCTTCATCTTCGAAAGCCAGTCCTGGCAAAGCCATTTCATCAGCTGATACAATCTTTGTCAAAATGCTTCATGAGTTTGATTATTTGAATTATCCATTTATAAGCTATGGATTGCTCTGGGGGCACTGCCTCCATAAACTTTTCATAAAGCATCAATAATTTCACCATTCTTTCACCCAAACTATATATTAGATGCTTTACTATTACTTCAATTTTAGAAAAATCCAGGTTGTTTTGATAGAGGTACCTTTCCAAACTGATGTTTTATATTTCTTACTGCCTCAAACTAGATCCTGTTCATACATGTATTGGCTAGTTAATATGAGTTTATTTTGGTACAAAATAGTTTTGAAATCCATGCACATGTTTTCATGCATAATTGGATCTAGTATACATTTTCCATGAACTCTCTGAATATCCACAGTACAGTGCCCTAATAAAGGCACTGGACTGGGAGGAATAGGGTTCTTCAGGACGGGAGGCTAAAAGAACACATTCTCAGCAGGAATATTAAACAAAAGACCAAACCAAGAGTGAAAATCAAGTTTCCAATGCCTACAAAGAAAATTATAGAGATGAATTCCTACACCTTTGTATCAAAAGTGAACAAAGCTGTCGCTGGGTAGAGGCCTAAGGCAGACTCACATGTACAGGAGTACTTACGCACAGGATGCTACAGAAGGAGAGTGAGGCAAAGAAAAGGGAGAAGAGGTGGAAAGTGGTCTTGGCTAGAGATATGTTTGATTCCACAAAAAGGATCTGGAACACACATACTCATGATTCCACCTTGAAGGAAAGTGACCTGTCTTTTGTATTCCCCACCTCAATCATTGCTTCACTGGGATCAAGGTAACTCCTGTCACCTGAGGGAAATTTTCCAGAGAAGGCATCAGCCTTGAGCCATTACCAAGAGTTAGGGGGTGCATGTGCAGCCTCTCTTCTGAGCTGATGACAGAAAAATGGCTGAGGGGAAATTAATCAGAGCAGTGAATCAAAAGCATGCTACAATAAGCTAAAATCACATGTGAGGAGGCGAATTGGGTATTGAGTAAAATCCTGCAGTATTTTAATTCTGTTTGATCACTTCTAAGCATCTCAAAGAACCTTCTCCTTGACCTTGCCCCTTCTCTAGCCTCCTTTTCTGGGAAGGTGGGAGTATACTTTTTGGAAGTATTGTTGGGTGGGTGGAAACTCATTTCAAAAGTGTAGGCAGATACAGGAACTACAATATGAATCCAGAGGTAACACTAGGATACAATGGAGACTCAAAATTTGGAAAAAGAAGAATATGTAGGTGGCCTATCCCTGTTCAGCGCTAGGTCCATGGTAGAACAATGAAAAACATCCACTGAGTGCTACCTCAATGAAATAAATATACTATGCCAGATGTCACTCGATTGTCACAATAAGCCTGAAGACATAACTGTTATTAACCCCATTTTACAAATGAGAAAAATGAAACTTAGACCCTGTAAGCAACTTGCTCTGAGTCTCACAATTAGTGACAATGAAAAGTCTACTCTCAAACCTCGTGGTTTCAAAGTGCATACAGTTATCTCTGTTGTACAGTACTGAGATTTAGAGATGTGAGTTTCTCTCCTGCTCAGTGTGAACTTGAGAGCTATATCAGGTTTTCAATATATTCACCTGAAAGGAGACAGACTAACGCACACCCTGCTGCCTCAGAAGTTCAACAAAACAGCATCTAGGAAACTGCTTGGAAAAGTTTAAAGCCCTGTAGAGGTGAAAGCTTTGCTATTTATGCTGAACAGTGAGGGATAACAAATGAGAGAAGTCTGCTAAGTGGGAAATTTATTAACACACTAAGAAAACAGCAGAGAAAAGAATTTTCAGGAAAGGCTCTCCCTTTACTTTTTAGCCCCCTTAGAATCAGGGCATGTCAGCTCCGTGGGCTGGAACGGGAGCAGCTTCCAGAGGATCCGGCACAGCCCTTCACATGAAAGACCTGCCTGTCTCTGAAGACCAGGCTGCTGACTCTACAGGACTTGTCAAATGGTTCCCTTTTATAAAGGAAAGAGGAAAAAGGTAAGATGCCCAAAAATACCAGAGCAGCACCTTTCACAGGAGTGAGAAGCTCACATGGAGACAGAGTGAGTAAGGTGGAACTCCGACAATTACGCCCTCCACTCAGAATTATGTGGCCTGCTCTAATGTATAAGCTGAATAGTTATAATAAATAGAACCCAGCACCCACTGGCTAAACAGAAGGTATTCCTTATCCATGTGATAGTTCAGAGGCAAACAGTCCAAATCAGGGAGATACTCTGGACTAGAAAGTGGATCTCTAACACATCACCTTCATTGAGTGGTGGGAACAGCAGTTAAAAAAAAATGAAATCCGGTCATTTGCAACAAAATGGAGGAAGCTGGAAAACACCAGGCTGAGTGAAATAAGTCAGTCCCAAAGGGACAAATATAGGTTCTCCCTGATTGGTGACAACTAATTGAGCACCTAAAAGGAAATCTGTTGAAGTGAAATGGACACTATGAGAAACAGTGACTTGATCAGCTCTTGTCCTGACTTTTGATGTACAATTTAATACTTTATCCCTTTTAGTATATTTTTTTTTGTTCTAGTTAATCCTATTGGTTGAACTCTGTAATTAACACACAATTATTTTTAGGTGTTTAAATTTAACTGAAAAATTATCCCTGTTAAATAGAAGAGTGGGTATAAGAGAAGGAGATGTACAATTTGGCACATGCTCACTCGGACTTACCCCTAATGAAAGAGTTAGAAACATGCCAGGGGATTTCAATTCAATCCCATCAAGGTGACATGTACCAAAGCCATCTCACTAATCAAAGTGATCAGTTTGATCACAATTGATCATAAAGATAGGATTAAGTGTCAAAGGGATCACATAAACAAGACTAGTGTCTGCTAATACTAACTGATAGAATTAAAAAGCAGAGAACTATCCAACATGGGAAGCAGGATACACAGGAGACTCATAGAATGGTAGATGTCCTAAACAGCACTCTGGCCTCAGAATTAGCCCTTTAGGCATTTGGATCCGGCTAAAAAGTCCATGAGAGTTTCGCAGGCATAGAAAGCCAAGACACTGTGGTAAAAAAAAAAAAAAAAAAAAAAAAAAAAAAAAAAAAAAAAAAAAAATGACCTAAATGAAAGATCTCTATGAGTGAGATCCCAGTGGAAAGAACAGGCCATCAAAGAAGGAGGTACTTTTCTCTGAAGGGAGGAGAGAACTTCCACTTTGACTATGGCTATGTCTAAATAAGATTGGAGTTGGCGAACTCAAGAGGCTTCCATAGCCTTGGCAGCTCATGACAAGAGCCTAGGGTGATTACTGATGTCATAAATAAGAATGTAAATTGTTAAATCAACAATAGGAGTCACTGTGCACTTACTCACTCCCCATGTAGGATCTCTGTCCTTAATGTGTTGTACTATGTGAATTAATGGTAAAACTACTACTAAAATAATACTCTGTACTTTGTGTGTCTATGTGGGTGCAAACTGTTGAAATCTTCACGTAGTAAATACTAAGTAAATCTTCTGTATATAAAGATAATTGAAAATGAACCTTGATGTGAATGGAATGGGAGAAGGAGTGGGAAATGGGATGGTTGCAAGTGGGAGGGAGGTTATGGGCGGAAAAGCTGCTATAATCCAAAAGTTATCATTTGGAAATTTATATTTATTAAATAAAAGTTAAAAAAAAAAGTTTAAAACAAGCAAACCAAAACTCTTTATTTGTAGATTTACCATTTTCTATGATATAAATATTGCCAGTATGGCTGAATCCATGGTACCAGGAAGATGCCACAGAATGAATGCAAAGCAAGGAAGAGATACGCATGATCAGCTCTCCTGCACTCCTGCCTCCATCTCTGCATTGAGGCAGCTGCTCCATTGTTTACTGAGTGAAAAAGCAGCAAGGGAGTGTCTTAGTATGTTTGAGCTGCTATACCATCTACCAAATTGCCAGTAAACAAAATAAATTTTTTTCTGACAGTTTCGGAGGCTGGGAATTTAAGAGTAAGGAGCTAGAAGATGTCATCTTCCAGTTAATAGATGACCTCTTCTCACTGTTTCCCTATGTGGCAGGTCAAACAAGCCGCCTTGAGTCTCCATTATAAATACACTAATCCTATTTATATGGACTCCACTTTCATGACTGACTACCTCCTCAGAGCTCCACATAACTCCATCACATTGTAGGTGATGGTGTAGGAATTTGGAGGTGCACAAGCATTCAGAACACAGCAGCGTCTTCCTCATGATACTGATGACCAGGGCCCGTGCTGTGGTATAGCTGGTAAAGCCACTACCTGCGGTACCAGCATCCCATATGGGTGCCAGTTCAAGTCCCAGCTGCTCCACTTCCAATCCAGCTCTCTGCCATGGCTTGGGAAAACAGTAGAAGATGGCCCAGGTGTCTGGGCCCCTGCACTCTCATGGGAGACCTGGAAGAGGCTCCTGGATCCTGGCTTCAGATCGATGCAGCTGCAGCCATTGCAGCCAACTGGGGAATGAACCAGCAGATGGAAGACTTTCTCTCTCTCTCTCTGCCTCTGCCTCTCTGTAACTCTGCCTTTCAAATAAATATTTTTAAAAAATGCTGATGTCCAACATGTGTTCATATCCCACCTGCCAAACAGGACCACATAGCCAGACTGAGCTAAAGAAAAGGCTTAGAAGAGTAGTCTTTCCAAGGGAGAGCTGCTGTGTGTGCACAGTTGAGCCCTGAAGAAAAAGAGGATATATATGGGTCTCTTTGACTTTAACCCTATACACCCCAAAATAGTCAGTTCCTCCCCACACTATCCCTTTCCTATAGTAAATAAAATTCTGTGTGAGTATCTACCACGTGATCAGAGGCACCACACTGGCTACACTTCTACACCTCTGGAGTCAGGCCCAGATGAGACAAAAGAGGCAGAAGCATCAAGTCCCTCTACCAAACACCCATTTAAACGCAGGGAACTTTCCTGAAAGTCATCGAATGGGGGAAAGTTGACTAATTCTATAATGAAAAATAAGCAGCTGAGAACTACAAAAAGTGCAAACAAATACTGCTGCAAAACTGTTTGCCACATGAATTTACAATCTGAACGTTTCCCAGTTTAGGGGCTCTTCCCTTTTTCTCCCTTTCAGGCTTCTCTTCAACACAGGCTGCCAAGTGGGTGCTCCTGCAGGGTTCCAGTCTCACTTACAGCTTGAGCTTACCTACCACTCAGTTAGCAAAGTTTTCTAGCACCTCTTACATGATGGACTCTTCTCTATACACCAGGCCACAGTGATGAAGAGAAGACCATCAATCAGGCACGCATGATGTCAGATGATGGTTAAGTATGCAGTGATCCAGTGAGCTTAAATTCATCAAATCTGCCAGGGCCAAGAAAGGTCAGTAAAAAGTTCATCAATTTAGTCAACATAAGTTAAAGGGTTTGGGGATACTTGATGTGTACTTCTCATCTATTTCTTATAAATTTTTATTTATTTATTTGAGAGGCAAAGAGAGCCAGGGATAGAAAAACTGAGAGTGAGTTATGTATTTCCTAGTAACAAATTTACTACCAACCCAATAAAATACAGCAAAACATTTACTTGTCATAATATTGTGGGGTCAAGAGCTTCAGCATAACTTAGCTTGTTTCTCTCAAAAGCTACAATAACCATGGTGCCAGCCAGGACTGTGTTCCATTCTAAGGCTGACCTAGGGAAGGAGGACCTTTCAGGCTGATGAAGTTGTTAGCAGCAGGCAGTTCCTTGTGGGTTTTCAGACTGAGAGTCTCAGTTTCTCACTGGCTGTTTTCATTTACTATGCACATGGTCCTCTCGATAGGCAGCCAACAAAAAGGTCACAGGTTTCATCAAAGCCAGCCAGGAAGAGAGTTCAAAGCAAAACCAATTTTACAAGGTTTAATAACAATCACAAATACGCAACTGCATGCATCCTATCCACCTTGCTGTATTCTACTGGTAAGAGGCACTGCACATATCCCGCCCACACCCACAAGGCCAGGATTACTTTGGAGCATGAACACTAAGGAACAGGGGCTACCTTAGACTCTGTCTGCAACTGGGTGGGGTAATTCTATCTTGAGGGTCACTGTCCCCTACACACAGGATGTTTCGCAGCCCTGACCCCTGCACACTAAATGCCAGAGTGCTTCCTACTGTGACAAAAAAATATGGTTCCCACACATTCCCAGGTGTATGTTACCTGGCAGTATTGCTTCTGACTGAGAACTACTGCAGCCTCCAGTTATTAAATTCATCACAAAATTTCTGCTTTTAGTGCCGAGAAAGTGATCGATAACTAACCAGAAAAAAAAGATCCTCATCATCTTATTTCCCAAACACCACACCACCCAGCTGTACGTTATGTTAAGCAAAGCTTAACAGTGAGGGAGACCATTAAAAAAAATCAACCTAAAATGTGTACTGCTTTTTCATAACAAACAAAAGATTTTTTCATGTAAGTGAAACATAAAAGATAGTAGAGTCAAAGAAATTTCAATTCATAAAACAGCCACAAACATGTATCCATCATTTTTGCTGATCAAAATGCCCTATAAACTCTTATGAATTCTTTTGAAACTCACAGCCTAGAAGCACAGTTGGTGGGGTTTTTAAACTCCCCAAAAGACAGACTTAATTTAGCACCTTTACAAACTATTCTCAAAATCATTGACATGAGAAAAGATACTTGTGTCATTTTCCATTATCATTACATTCCCAGATTGCACTGGAATTGGATTAATTTGATGCCTTTAGGAGACCGCCTCAAAGACACAGTCAGCAGAAGCAGAATCACAGCACGGAGGGCAGAAGGTGACAGGTCCATCACAACATTGAGAGCAGAGGTGTGCGCTCGCTTTGGCAACACATACACTAAAAATTGGATTGAGAGCAGAGGTGGAAGGCATCACGGCATTGGAGGCAAAACCCATATCTATTTGTAAAAGACAGTTGTTACATAAACATACTTCCTACAAACATTGTAAATTTAGAGGAAATTTAGGACCATCTGCATTTGAGAAACAGAGAAACTCAGGCATGGTAATTCAATGTTAAACCAAAGTCTTCTTCCAAGATAAGGTGAGACACAAAGATTGAGAGAACTATAGATGGAAAGCCTGAACTTTGAAAGATACATCTCCACTTTGAACATGCTCAAAAATCACTCTGAGATCTTGTTGATATATAGATTCTGACTCCATAAATCTGGATGGGGTTTGAGATTCCGAGGTTCTAACAAGGTCCCCGGTGATGCTTATATTCCTATCTGGTAAGAGGCTCTTTCCTCAAACAAAAGATTTGAAGAGACAATAAAAATCTCAGTAATCAACTCTGTGTGTTTGGCACAGGGGTTAAATCCCCATTTGGGATGCCAGCACCCTATATGTGACTGCCTGGTTCAAGTCCTGGCTTCTCTGTTTCTGATCCAGCTTCCTGATAATGCATTGGGAGAAAGCAGAATATGGTGCATGGGTATTGGTCTCTGCCACCCACATGAGAGAACCAGATTGAGTTCTTGGCTGCAGCCTGGCCCAGCCCTGGCTGTTGTGAGCATTTAGAGTGAACCAATATATGGTTGATCTTTGTCCCTCTCTTTGTCTGTCTTCCTTTCAAATAAAATAAAAATAACTTAGTAACCAAAAACATAAAATTTAATGCAATATTTTTAAAAACAAAAGTGATTCCTTAAAAGACAGAATTTTAAAATATCAAAAAATTTAATTTGTTTATTAACATTCTGCATTAATTGGTAACAGGAATCATCATCCCTATTTATTGGTGATTCCAGAAGGTGCTACTCTGAAGACCCCATTGCCATGGGAACAGAGCCAGCATGCCAAGCCTTTATATGCCACAGTGCATTTTTGTTTTACTTTTTGTTTAGAAACAGCTTTAAATTTACAAAACAAAAATTGTATAGTACAAAGAGTTCCTATGTATCCTCAACTTCCCCTATTATTAGTATGATATATTTGTCACAATTAATCCACAGCATACATTCTCGCCTATTTTTTATCATAATGCTTTTCAATTGTAAAGATTTATTTTCCACTTTCTGCTTAGTTTAAAATATGGATGGTCTGCAAATAGTTCGTGAAAAATGTGCACCATGAAAGAATTGAGCATGGATATCAAAAAAATTGCACCAAACTAAGCACCTATGAACTGCATTGTCCATGAACTTTTTGGAGGACCCTCATGGAGGGTAATAAGTATACACAGGGCACATTGTTCCTTTGGTCTCAGGCTCCAGCGTAGCTTGCAGGGCACTGCTGCTGGTCTTCAGATCACACAGGGAGCAGCAAGGCTGCCTTGCCCATCTGAGTATACAGCTTTCTTCTCATCTTTTTCCTCCCTCTCAGCTGCATCTGAAGTGTGACTGCTCAATGTGTGGTCACCAGTGACATTGACACCATCTAAGCCAGGCTTTGTAGAAGCGCAGAATCTCCAGTCTCACCATAGAACTTCTAAATCAAGGCCTGTATTTTGACATGATCCATGAATAATTGGAGGAGTAATAAAACCTGAGAAGCATGGCTTTATGAATTTCTAATCTCTTTCATCATCCACAGAACTGTGAGCTCTTATTTCTTTGTCCTTGTGTATCCTTCCTCAGTAGTACTGAGCCTCTATATTTGGGCAGTTTCTGTATGTATTAAGTAAAAAAGAAAGTAAACACGTATTTCCTGCAACATTCTTTTTTTTTTTTTTTTTTTTTTTTTTTTTTTTTTTTTTTTTTTTTTTTTTTTTGACAGGCAGAGTGGACAGTGAGAGAGAGAGACAGAGAGAGAAAGGTCTTCCTTTGCCGTTGGTTCACCCTCCAATGGCCGCCGCTGCAGCCGGCGCACCGCGCTGATCCTGGCAGGAGCCAGGAGCCAGGTGCTTTTTCCTGGTCTCCCATGGGGTGCAGGGCCCAAGCACCTGGGCCATCCTCCACTGCACTCCCTGGCCATAGCAGAGAGCTGGCCTGGAAGAGGGGCAACCGGGACAGAATCCGGCGCCCCGACCGGGACTAGAACCCGGTGTGCCGGCGCCGCAAGGTGGAGGATTAGCCTATTGAGCCACGGCGCCGGCTTCCTGCAACATTCTTATATTATTTATATTCCTTATTGTATTTCTGAGACAGCAATGATGAACAGCCTCTAGAAAGAATCCTATTCTTGTGCGAAAGGCAGAGAAGAAATAAAAAATAAGCAGGCTTATGGCCATAGGAACGTTTGACGTTTGACCAGCACCAACTGTTCTGGTGTAGAGATGGGTAATTCTTCAAGAATGTCAGAATTGACTGCATTAACCTTGAAACACTGGTCCCTTGGGTCATAAATTTCTGCAATATCATGAGCCAGGACTATTTGGAAGAGGAGCAGAGGGATAAAGGTGACAGTAGAGGGAAGTAATCCTCACCTCAGAAACAGAGAGGAGGGTTTCCTCTGAAACATAAAATCGGCCAATCTCATAGACAACACACCACTGGTCCCTACTGGACAGAAACCCAGTAACTCCCATTTGCTCCAGGGAAAAAGTCTTAATAGAAAAGTTTAAAATAAAAATGGATTTGCTCCATTTTACCTGTGGGGAGTTCAACAGAATAAGCAAATTAAAAATCATGCAATTACAGAATTTTAATGTTGAAAAATGTTTACATAGCAATTTTCCAATGATAATTTATGAGGAGACTTCAAAAAATTAATGGAAACATGGACTTAGAAGATGTTATTTTGAGAATCATGTATAGTTTTTGAACGATACACATTTTCTATGAACTTTGTGAACTATCCTCATATAATCCAAGAGTCTTCTGAAAGAAAATTCTGGTTTGTGATTATAAGGATCCAATAACTGGATTTTCTTGAGAAAAGTACTATGTGAACAGTGAGATGTAATATTATACTAATTCTTCCACCTGTTGAGAGGACTAACCAAGGCAATATCATGTAAATCATTGACAGGGGCAGGCATTTCACCACTTGAGACACCTGCATCCCATAGCAGAATGCTTGGGTCCGAGTCCTGCCTCCACTCCTGATACCAGATTCCTGCTAATGCAGCAGCTGATGGCTCAAATAGTTGGGTCTCTGCTACCCACATAGGAGACCTGGATTAATTTCCAGTTCTAGGCTTTGGCCTGGCCTTGATATTGTGGACATTTGAAGAATGAATCTGCAGACAGATAGGAGAGCTCTCTCCCTCCCCCTTCAAATAAATGAAATAAAAGAGTTGAATGCATAGGTGAAGACAAGAGAAGTGATGATGAAGTAGCTGGTGGGAGTACAGGATGTGAAATCAATTACTGAGTTCTTGGATGCAATCTATTGCTACTTGTATCCATGACAAAAGATTTATATTATTTTATGTACTGAAGCAGCCATAATTCATTTGGTGCACAAATTTTAAAAACCCACTATTCAACTTGACATAAACTGGTTCATAAAACTTAACATTAACATGTAAGAAAAAAATTGTATCTGATCTATAGTAACATAAAATTCAAAATAAAAGAATCATCTGAAGGGTTAATTATTAGAAATCACAGGCTGAATTTTTTTTCTTCTTTTGAGAGTCGAGGTCACTGGACTTGCTAGTTCAGTGACTCCACTCCACGTTTTAGGCCTGCAAAACCCATTCCCCCTTCAATGTTCTTTCCTTTTATTTCAGTATTTATACCACTGAGTTTGCTTTGTCTGATATTTACTTTTGACCATTATCCACTTCATTCCTTCCCTCTCCTTTCTATTTTTTTTTTTTAATTTGGTGCCTGTTGAAGAAGTTGGATTGACATCGCAGACCAAAATACTCTGTTTATCCAGAGAAAAGCAAAGAGAAAGCAATGAGACCGAGAGTGTCTGCAACCTCTAGCACACCCTCAGCCTGAGCACTGAGCCTACAGTTCTCAGAAACTCTTCCTCTGGCCACTCTGCTTTTTATTCCCCAGAGGTATGGGTGACCTGCAGGCAACACTCAGTGCTAGCATGAGGAGCTCCTCAACATTTTGGCATCGAACATGGGTGGCAGATTATATTTGCAAGATAAGGAACACGTAGGTCTCTTAGCTGTAAACTGTAAACTGTAGAGGGCATTGCTCAGGAATCAGACTTCCAAAACTCATGTATATGTGTGTGCACATGTACCTCTATTGAATTCTCATACTTCCCATGTAATTCTATCACCAGGTGTGGGGAGCAATCCGGACTGGACTAAGTTACTGGAATTAAGACTTATTCTATGCATCTGCTCCCCCACAATATGGCGCTGGGAGAGAAGAAAACAGCTTCTACACAGCTGCCTCCAGTTCAACTAATAAACTGTAGGACTTGCTCCTGATTGGAGAGCAGTGTACTCGGCGTGTGGGCAGCCGAGTTAGGATTGGCGGAGGAGGACTATAAAGGAGGAGAGAGACGGCATGCACCAGGAACATCTAGGGGGAACATCTAGCTGAAGGAACACCTGTGCAGCCCCCGAGAAGAGCCGGCCGGCGGTGTGCCGCTCCCCTGCGGAAGTGGGGAATGTGGCCAGGGGGAACCGCCCTTCCACGGAGGTGGAAGGGATAGTAGCCAACCCGGGAAGAACCAGCAGCAAACCCGGGGAGGGCCGAGCAGACGAAAGAACAGCGCAGGGTCCTGTGTCGTTCCTCCACGAAGACGGGGAGCGACAACCAGGGAAACTTATTGCATTGCAAATTGTAATCTGAATCACCTAATATATATATCCTGATATTCAGCATTTATGATAAGCTCCTAGGTGATGTTGCTGCTGCTGATCTGGGTACCATATTTTTTTTAAAGAATTATTTTTATTTACTTAAAAGACAGAATTACAGAGATAGGTAGAACCAGAGAGAGAGAGAGAGAGAGGCCTTCCATTCCACTGGTTCACTCCCTAAATGACCGCAACAGCCAGAGCTGAGCTGATCTGAAGCCAGGAGCAAGGAGCTTCTTCTGGGTCCCCAACATGGGGGCAGGGGCCTAACACTTGGGCCATCTTCTACTGCTTTCCCAGGCAACAACAGAGAGTTGGATCAGAAGAGGACCAGCTGGGACTTCAACCGGTGCCCATATGGAATGCTGGCACTGCAGACTGGCTCTTTAACCTGCTGAGCCATAGCACTGGCCCCAAGGGTACCACATTTTGAGTGAGAGGAGTTGTATATACTGGGGAAAGACCACAAGTCCTTAGCCCCATCAGGTATAGTTCCACCCTCACTTATTAATTTATTAATTTATTTTTATTTTATTTCATTTTTATTCCAAAAGAAACCATTTAAGTATTATAAACTGCATGCATTTCATAAGTACAACTCCAGGAACATAGGGATTCTTTCCACCATACCCACCCTCCCACCAACACTCCCATCCTGCCTCTTCTTCTCTCTTTCCCGTTCCCAGCCCCATTCTTTACTAAGATTCATTTTCAATTACTTTATACACAGAAGACCAACTCTTTATTGAATAAATATTTCAATAATTTGCACACACACACACACAAAAATTGAGAACAAGTTTTACAGTTAACTCTAATATAACTCATTGAGACAGAGGTCCTGCATGAGAAGTTAATGTACAGCAAATCCTGTTGTTAATTTAACAATTAACACTTATATATGATTTCAGGGACCACCCAAGACTCTTGACATAAGTTGCCTAGGCTATGAAAGCCTTCTGAATCCACAATCTCTGTCATTATTTAGAAAGGCCATAAGCAAAGTGAAAGTTCTCTCCTCCCTTCAAAGAAAAGTACATCCTTCTTTGATGGCCACTTCTTTCCACTAGGGTCTCACCCACAGAGATCCTTTATGTAGAACTTTTTTGCCATGATATCTTGGTTTTCCATGCCTGAAATGCTCTCATGTACTTTTCAGCCAGTCCAGAATGCCTTAACAGCTGATTCTGAGATCAGAGTGCTACTTAAAGCAACTGTCATTCTACCAAGTCTGCTGTGTGGGCTGCTTCCCATGTTGGAACATTCTCGCTTTTTAATTCTATTATTACCAGAAACGTGATCCTATTTATATGATCACTTTAACACTTAATCCTATCTATATGATCACTTTAACACTTGACCTGATCACTTTAGCATTTCAAATGGTATTTTTACCACCCACCTTAACAGGATTTCCTCCCTTACTTTTTATAGAGTTTGTTTCATGACAGAAATAAGGAAGTTACTTCGATATGTAAGTCTCTAAATCCCTGCACAGAAAACATCATTAACCTCTGTATCTGTCCATCTCAGTATGATGACACACACTGATGGAAGAAGGGTTCCCTAGTTCTGGAAGAATCTATATTTCCTGTATACATATTAGCCATATTTCTCAGATGGCTTCTAGAGTATAAAGCACTCATGTCTTGCCCTTATCCCTAAACTTGGGCTAAATGTTAATTAGTACAACCGGAACTCCTAGCAGGTTTGCTCTATGAGTCTGGAACTAACAAAGATCATTCATCACCCTGCCTCCAGCTGGATACTACAACAAATTTTATTCTTCAAATACATGTGTATTTCATATCTGTCTTAGCTATAGGGGTTGATAATTGAGGTTCTGAATCTGCTGACCATAACATGGAGAAATGATCCTGGCCAGTCCAGGCTTGCCCAATACAGTCACACAAGAAGCAGCAGAAGGCAAAAAAAAAAAAAAAAGCAAACCTCTGAGAAATGAAGCAGAAGGGGAAGCTAAGGAGATGTCAAAAGACCCAATCTGCCATTGACGGAGGCCACATGGAGAATCAGAGGCATGAAAAGGGTTATGTCAGAGGTGACCCAGTGAGGAGTCAGGCTTTACCACCACACAGCAAAGAGGAGGCCCACGTGGTTTTACAGGGGCCACATGGGAGCCGGGACTCCTAATCTCACCCCACCATAAGGAGAGATGGATAGTGAACAAGCAATGAACAAACATTCAATCATTCTCTCTCTCTCTCTCTCCCTTTCAATTAAAATGAAAATTAAAAAAAAGTACAGAAATAAAAAGCATGGGCTGTGTTATTTGGAGACTGCTAATGACTATACAGAAAGTGATTTGTAGTGGATGGATAGAGTGTAGTACATGATGTGGATAATGAATGCTACACAAATGTAAATAAAGAGCACAAAGTGATTTATCGTCTTTTTTTATGAAATGTACCTATGAAATACACACATATTAAGACAGCAAGAAGTAAACAGAAGAATTTATATTAAATAAGAAGAAAAAAGACTTAAGTATGTTTATACAATGAAGGGAAAGAGTCCTCAGAGCAAAGGAAATGAGGCTTCAGGGAAGGAAGGACTGATTGTAGCAGTTCTCCAGGAGACCAGGGGATGCCAATTACCAGGGATTAGATTTGCTGGGTAAAGGCTTCTCTGAAGACAAGATCACAAAGACGGGAGGAAGGCTGAGCACAGAAGTCTGTTTTAGTGGCAGGGAGTCTAATCAAGAGAGTGCTCCTGTGATGGTTTTGGGATTTTCTCAGTAGGTTAAAGGCCCCGTAATTTTCTAATAGTAAAGAAAAAGAAATTGAAGTGATTTTAGGGTGGTCTAAGACAGTTACATTGGACAAATATAACTAAGGAGTGATTCTTTGATCAGTAATTATAATAAATTGAAATAACAAGGTCTTAAAGAGTTGTTTCTATGGAGCACTCTTATTATTTTGAAAAATCATTTCTTCTCTTTCTTTGTAAAAAAGAAAGACATTAGTAAAATTACAATTCTTTGCTAGAAGTTTTAAAAAGTGAATTATAGTTCTGCCATCTACTAGGTATTTTCAGCCAATTTATACAATTTACCTGGGAAGAGAAAAACAAAAAAAGAAGAAGAAAAAGGCTGTATTTTCAACTACAAAATCAGAAAAGCAAAACCACTGAATAATAACATTTTTCTACCTCAATCAGTGCTAGCCTGCAACATTGCTTACTTGCAATAAATGTCATGTTCCTGCTTTTGCTCTTCTTTTCATTTTCTTCTTTATTTGTTACAAATCAAGTGCAGGTGTGGCTTTTTGGCCACGAGAAGAGAAGGCAACTTTATTCTGAGGAGCCCAAGACACAGCCTTTTGTGCAAGTGTGTGAGAGACACACCAGCATGCAGGAGTGTGGAGACCATGAAGCAGGAAGGGGCCGTCACCATCACAGCAGCACATGCTGTCAGTAAGCCAGGGAGAGAACTGAATGAAGCAATAATGTGGTTGCAATGGAAGTAGAAGGTCCTTTAACTAAAAAGGGACAAAAAGGATTTTTTTAAACAATCAACCTCATTAAACTATCTCTTGTTTCCTGGATCTTGTCTCTCTCCCATAATATTCTAATGTTCATATCACCTTAGAGCACAGCTATGTCTTCTCCTATCGCCCCATGAACCGAATAAGATTCAGAAGAGCTCCATGTGCATTTCCAAACTGTATACAGGGAGACCGTCGAAAGTTCATGGAAAAATGAAGTGAAGGATAAATCTACTTTGGTACAAAATAATTTGAAATCTATACACAGGTTTTTTTCATAATACACATTTGCCATGAACGTTTCAAGATTCTTTCTACACCAGCATGACAAAGTATATCAGTCATTCTAAGATGTGCCAGGCTTGATGCGAAGCTCTTTACAATTCCACTGTTTGTTACCATGGATTATGTAAAACCCCACCCATGAAAAAAGTCACATCCAGGACACTAAAAGGCAGGCCAGACACATGAAATTCATGCCTGTTTTGCTGTGAGATAATAGAGCATCTCTTTGTATTATTAGTCATTTCATGTGACCACCAAGCAAAAGACTTACGGGATGACTCTGGAAAAGAGTCAGGTGATACTTGTCCCTAGGTCTACCACAACACAGTCAAGAGCATCTTCAAGTCACTTGACCTCTTTCAAGCTCAGACATTCTGAAAGGGGGCAATTAAATTACCTATTTGATTTGCTGTAGTCCAGACACATTCAAGTCTAATTAAAGTGTTGGGCTCCACCTCTGAAACAGGAAGTCGTGTATGGAAACAGATTTCAAAAGCTTCATAAGTCACAGTCCAGATATGGATCCTATTATTAACTGGATTATGTCCCCCCCAAAATACATTCAAGTCCTAACCCTGAGTACCAAGAATTATAACCTTATTTGAAAATAGGATCTTTGTAGATGGAACCAAGTTAAAATCATACAAAAAGTGGAGTGGAAGAACATCCTAAATTCAATATGACAGTGTCCATTTAAGAAGAGAATACATAACACAGACACAGGTAGAACACCATGTGATGATGGAGGCAGAGACTGGACTGATTGACACCTACAAGTCAAGAAATGCCTAATACTACTAGACACTACCAGATGGAAAAATAGTCAAGGAAAGACCTTCTGAAAACTACCAAGAAAGCATGACCTGGGCAATACTTTTATGATATTTCTAGCCTCCAGCATTGTATATGATGTTTCTTTGGTTTTAAGCCAGACAGTGTGTGCTACTTTATTATGTAGTCCAGAAGCTAATACAAACTCCATGGCAAGAAATCATAAAGTGACTGTAAGGTCTCCCAGAATTGGGGGCCTACATTATGGTGTAGTAGGTTATGCCTGTGCTTGCAACACTGTCATCCCATAAGGGACCGGTTCAAGATCCGGCTGTTCTGCTTCCAATCCAGTCCCCTGCTAATGTGACTGGGAAAGCAGTAGAAGATGGCCCAAGTCTTTGGGGCCCTATATCCGTGTGGGAGACCCAGAAGAAACTCCAGGCTCCTGGCTTCAGCAAGGCCCAGCCCAGCCCTGGCTATTGTGGCCATTTGGGAAGTGAACCAACAGATGGAAGATCTCGCTAGCTTTTTGTAATTCTGCCTTTCAAATAAATAAAAATAAATCTTTAAAAAATAAAGATAAATACCATTTACCTGCAAATTATATCAAGTCTGACCATTTTCACTAACTCCCACTCTAGTTACCTGGTCCAAGCCACCATCAATCATCTCTACATACAATAATACATTTTTTGTAAATTCTGAACTATAGCATTGTCTATTGCTAATATAAAATTTGTCAGAATCGTAACAGTCACTTGTGTCAACTCTAACAAAAGAATAAATGCATAAAGCCAGGAAACTATGAAGGAAAGATTCTCATACATTTCATACATGAAATTATCATTATCTCATACATGAAAGTAATTATCATAAAAGACTCTGCCCAGACCACAGACTTGAACAAAGGTCACCACAACCTTACACAAAAAATACTCCTGCAAGGACATCTGCTCAGAAACTGCAGTTTCAACCTCACATATCAGCCTTGTTATTAACCCTTATGGTCACAGATTACTGTTTCCTAATTCTCCTCATTTTTTAAAAATTTTTTTTTGACAGGCAGAGTGGACAGTGAGAGAGAGACAGAGAGAAAGGTCTTCCCCTTCTGTTGGTTCACCCCGCAATGGCTACTCCAGCAGTGCGCTGCAGTCGGCACACCGTGCTGATCCGAAGCCAGGAGCCAGGTGCTTCTCCTGCTCTCCCATGTGGGTGCAAGGCCCAAGGACATGGGCCATCCTCCACTGCACTCCCGGGCCACAGCGGAGAGCTGGACTGGAAGAGGAGCAACTGGGACAGAATTCGGTGCCCCGACCGGGACCAGAACCTGGTGTGCCAGCGCCATAGGCGGAGGATTAGCCTATTGAGCTGCAGCGCCGGCCTCCTCATTTTTTTTTTAAACTTCCCTTTACTTCAACCTCTTTAAATAAGCTTCTAGTTTACTATGTCACATTTACTCCCATGACAGGGCTCTACTATTCCCAAAAAAGTATCATTATTCCTTGGGGAATCTCTGGTTGACACTGATAGATGTCATGTTCTCCTCCCCCCCCCACGCCCGCCCTTCATTTTCTTCCTTACTTGTTACAAATAACTAAAGATGTTTTCCTGTCATTGGCACTGGCATTTCATTCTTCTCAACCAAGTGTTAGCAAACCAGTGCATATGGGCTGGGCCTCATACCACCCCGAAGTGACAACTGATATTTTCCAGAGGAATTCCCAGGTCTGCATGGATTTTATCTGCTATGCTTCACTCAGTGTCAAGGATCCCAAGAGTTTATGGGATGTTAATTCTATAAGCTGGAGCTTGTTGTGTTTCTAAGCCATATGTGGTCATAAATAAAGTTATACTGGAATATAGCCATGTCCATTAATTTATATATTATCTGTGACCACTTTCACACTTTAACAGCAGAGCTAAGTACTTGTGACAGAGACTGAATGGCCTGCAAAGCCTAAACTATTTATTATCTTGAATTTTACAGAAAATTTTTATTCCTCCTTCACAGAAAATGTTCACTCTAGACTTTCTGGGGTCCTGAAATCCTGTGTTCCAACAGCTGTTAGGGGTTCCATGAGATTCTTCAAATTATAGTCTCAGGGACAAATTGTGTCTCAGGTATGTACAGGTGCATCATCCTTGGGAAGTGTAGTCAAGGACTGGTTATTTGTAGTGGTGCACATCACACTTGGACAGGAAAACTGGTGTCTACACACAAGGCATAAATTACCCCATTGGGAAATAAATATGGTTGTTATGTGTTCCCATGTTCCAGGGGGAAAATCCACAGAGTGCAAAAATTCTGAATGTGAAACTAGTCCTCTTGATTGTTACAAGGGTGTATTTGTCAAGGTCAGAGGAAAGAACACATTTTTAAAAAATATCTCAGGTGATGTACAATAACAAAAGAAACAATCCAGTTAAGAAATGGGCAAATTATATGAACAGGCATTTTTCAAAGGATGAAATTCAAATGGCCAACAGACACATGAAAAAATGTTGATGATCACTATCCATCAAGGAAATGCAAATAAAAACTCAGAATGAGATTTTATCTCACCCCAGTTAGAATGGGTATCATAAAAAATTAATGCTGATGAGGATGTGGGGAAAAAAGATAATACACTGTTGGTGGGAATGTAAGCTAGTACAACCATTGTGGAGGACAGTATGGAGATTCCTCAGAAATATGAAAATAGGTCTACATATAACCCAGCCATCCCAATCCTTGAAGTTTACCCAAACGAAATGAAAACAGATTATGAAAGAGTTATCTGTACCCCATCTTTATTGCAGCTCAATTCACAGTAGCTAAGATATGGAATCCACCTTGGTGTCCATCAACAAAGGGTCAAGAGTAGGCCACAAATGACTTCTTTGTGGAAATAGCATTTAAACAAAGACTACTAGAAGGCACAGATTTTAGCAGAGTGAAGACAAAGCATCTGCCATGGCAAATGGAAGAAGCACAAGTGTGGCTGGGGATGAATGAGTGAGGAGGAAGTGATGTCAGAGAAGACTGAAGAGGGATGCAGGGGCCAGATCAAAGACAATCCTGTACATGGAGTTGGAACACTTATTCTGTAATTGGTCATATAGTAAATTAGGTACTGTGGACCATGTGGCAAAATCACGGATATTATACAAATACTTATATATTGAAAAAAAAAAACAAATTAATAAATTTTAACTGACACAAATTAAGGTGTAATAATTGAGTATGATTTTGTAGTACAGTTTTACTAATGAGAAGATTGCAATTCTTTGGGTGTTGGGGGAATAACATTTGTTATTAGTGGCTTCAGAGTTGTTATTTCTGGGGCTGGCACTGTGGCACAGTGGGTTAAGGCCCAAGCCTGCAGTGCTGGCATCTCATATGAGCTCCAGTTGGAGTCCAGGCTGCTCCAGCTCTGATCCAGCTCCCTACTAGTGTTCCTGGGAAAGCAGGGGAGGATGGCCCAAGTGCTTGGGCCCCTGCACCCATGTTGAAGACCTAGAGGAAGCTCCTGACTTCAGATCAGCTCAGCTCTGGCCAATGTGGCTGTTAGGGGAGTTAACCAGAGGACAGAAGACCTCTCTCTCTCTAGACTTCTATCTTTAAGCTCTGTTGTTCAAATAAATAAAATTTGTTATTTCCTATAACCAAATCCATTAGATTTTATATAATTCAACATCAAAGTATTTTTTTCACAAATAGACACCACTAAATACTGTTAAAAATCCATGAACACATGATTTTTACTTGAGTGTGTCCATTACTTGAACCAGGCATTTACAGAGTTCTATTATGCTTTTTCATAATATTTTCATTTTAGGATGTCATTATGCTTCAGATTAATCAATTCTAAATAAAAGGTGGGAGTTCTTCCTTTGCACAGTTAAGTAGATTTTGAATTATGAAAACTCCCTTTACACTTCAGTTGATGTCTAAGAAGTACTGAGAGAATTACAAATGGAGTCTGTGGAAAGATTGTTTTACTATATGATTCTGAACAATATTTCTTCTAAAGTTCTATAGGGGTAAAAAACCTAAGCAGACTTTTAGGCCATAATTAAGTAGAAGTTTGTTGTGTTAAATGATATATGATTCTGTCTATTTTTAAAAAGTTTGCCTAATTCATTTAACAAAAATCAGAGTTTCAATTTTCCATAATACAATTTAAGCAGCAAAAATTATATATATATAAACATATATATATATAATTTCTGTTTGGGTTACTTTTTTTTAAATATAAATCAATCCTTCAGATAAACTGAACAGTAAACACATAGGACAAACAATTCAACTATGAGAATATCTGAAGAAAAAATATAGTAACTTCCTAGGTTCATTTCTTTCCTAGCTCTTCTCACAATATCTCTCACTACAGGTATGTTCTTAAACAAGATTTTCTTTTATTCAAAATTCTATTTTATTTCAGGAATCTCAGAGGAGTGCCACCAAATTATCCTAAAGCCCTTGATGGCAACAAAGACAGCAAAGAGTGTTCATTGTGACAACTTCACAGAATTCAATCCAAAGGACCATAATGAAGAAGGAAATTTAAAGATTGTTTTCAGTCTTTACTGAGAAGACATCACACACACTAACATGTCAGAAGAGAAGGGTTTACTGTGATTCTGCTTCTCTTTGTTCCACATTCTGATCCCTTCCAAGGCAGGCAAAAGAGCAGAGAAATGAAACCACTTTGGTCAATAGATTTCCAACCTGAATGCTGACTTTCAAAAGTGACCCTTGGTAAATGCACATTTGTTTTAATTTTCTAGCACTGCACAACAAATTGCTATAAATTTAGAGATTTAACCAACACCCATTTACTAGCTCAGAGTTCTGAAGAAAGCCCAACATAGTTTGGGCTGGGTTCTCTGCCCAGGGCTAAAAATTCTCAGGATTGAATGTTTATCAGGAACCTCAGGGAAAATCTGCTTGCAAGCTCATTCATTTGCAGAATCCAAGCTCTCTGGGTTGAGGGACAGAGTTCCCCTTTTCCTGGCCAACTGTTAGCCTGGAGGCTGTAGAGTCTAGAGGATGCTTCATTCCTTGGAGTGTCACTCCCTGCAGTCAAGCCCATACATTAAGTCTCCCTTTCTCAGAGTCAGCTGTGCCAAACAACACCCCAAACAAGGGAGAAAAATCCATCAGATTCCCATAGGGAAAGGGATTTGAAGGGTTGCTGCTCCTCCGCACGCGCAGGAGCCGCACCGGACCGGACGCTTGTTGTTCCCCTTTTTTACAAGTCCTTTCTATAGTAAAGTAAGAATATGTAAACAGTGAACTCCCAAAGCAAGAATGAGTAGAGAGAAATGAGAAAGAACGAAGCAACGAACTTCCCCGCGAACTCTCCAACGCACTCTCCAACCAACCCACACCACCATGCCGTCTCTCTCCTCCTATATAGTCCTCTCCACCAATCCATGCTCTGCTACCCACACGCTGAGTACGCTGCTCTCCTCCAATCAGGAGCAGGTCCTACAGTTTATTGGTTGAACTGGAGGCAGCTGTGTAGAAGCTGTTTCCTCCTCTCCCAGCACCATATTGTGGGAGAGCAGATGCATAGAGTAAGTCTTAATTCCAGTAACTTAGTCTAGTCCGAGTTGCTCCCAGTTGCTCCCCACAAAGGGTCATCTTTGATTTCTGCCTACCACAACATTTCCTGAATCTCCAATAAAAAATACAAGTTCAGACAACCATGTATGTCTGTATAGACAAACATGTGTACACATACATATATCATGTATGGACACATGCATCAGGATGTGATTCCTATTCCCTTTTGACTTTTTAATATTTCCTTTCCGAATCTCAAAAAGTAATCTTCAAACTAGAAACAGTTTTGTAGCAGAAGATTTGTAGCTGAGTACGATAATGATTCCATAAATAAAAATGATAAAATATCAGGTGGCTGATAAGTTTCATGGACATGGGGTCTCAAATAATAATTTCATTTCTGAGGCTAACATCACTCTTCTTTCAAGCAAAAATTTCCTTCCTACCTGAACAGTTTCCTTACAAGTATTATGATGCTTACAAATACTCAGCTAGATATATGCAGGAGTGAATATTTGTGAATAAGAATATTCAAATATTCACAAACAGAAATCTAATCTTTATTTCCAGAAACATAAATATTTTTGGAGTTGTTAAAAGAGTTCTATTATGCTATGTCTTTTGTTAAGAGATCCCATTAATTCCTATAAAAATACAAACTTTTAACAGAGAGGACAGTTGAGTGTTTTTAAAATTACAGGTGTTATTGGCAAATTTTGATAGAAATTAATTGTTGGCCATCAAAGAAGGAGGTACCTTTCTCTGAAGGGAGGAGAGAACTTCCACTTTGATTATGGCCTTATCTAAATAAGGTTTCCATAGCCTTGGAAGCTCATGACAAGAGCCTCAGGTGATTACTGACATCATAAATAAAAGTGTCGATTGTTAAATCAACAACATGAGTCACTGTGCACTTCCACCCCTTGTAGGATCTCTGTCCTTAATGTGTTGTACTATGAGAATTAACAGTAAAACTAGTCTTCAAGCAGTACTTTATACTTTGTGTGTTTGTGTGGGTACAAACTGTTGAAATCTTTACTTAGTATATATTAAGTTGATCTTCTGTATATAAAGATAATTGAAAATGAATCATGATGAAGAATGCGATGGGAGAGGGAGTGGGAGATGGGATGGTTGTGGGTGGGAGGTAGGTTATGGGAGAAAAAGCCACTATAATCCAAAAGTTGTACTTTGGAGATTTATATTTATTAAATAAAAGTTTTCTAAAAAATTCAATGGTCAGCTGACATATTAAGGATCTTCTTAACCCAGTACCACTAAAACCCTTGCATTTCTCTCCCAAAATATATATGTCCGTTAATTATAGAAAATGCAGTTTTTTGAGTTATAATCTAACATATGTTTGGTCTGGTATCAAACATAACTTATTATTTTGCTATTTCAAGATTTACCTTCTTCATACTTGAAATGTTTTTAAGATAGTCTTACATCTGAATTGAAGAGTGTACAGTGTTTTGTTCTTTTTAAATGGCAACCTGTTGGCCGGCGCCGCGGCTCACTAGACTAATTCTCTGCCTGCAGCGCCGGCACCCCGGGGTTCTAGTCCCGGCTGGGGCTGGGGCGCCGGATTCTGTCCCGGTGGCTCCTCTTCCAGTCCAGCTCTCTGCTGTGGCCCAGGAGTGCAGTGGAGGATGGCGCAGGTCCTTGGGCCCTCCCTGCACCTGCATGGGAGACCAGGAGGCAGCACCTGGCTCCCGGCTTCGGATCTGCACAGTGCGCAGGCCACAATGCGCCAGCTGCAGTGGCCACTTTGTGGGTGAACCCATGGAAAGGGAAGACCTTTCTCTCTGTCTCTCTCTTTCACTGTCTAACTCTGCCTTTTCAAAAAAAAAAAAAAAAATGGCAACCTGTTATAAGACCAGTAAGAAAACTTAAGATATTATAATGGGAAATATAATGTCCTTATGTGTGTGTGTGTGTGTGTGTGTGTGTATACATATATATATACATACTGCTTTAGTAACAAAATTTATGAAAATGCTTCTGTATTTCAAACACTTTATGGAATATCTACTATGGATACTCAAATTCTCTTCAGTACAATCAAGGAATCAGCATATATGAACACTAAATTCAGAAATAGTATATTTATAGCATGAAAGATTATTAAAAGCAAGGGAACTATATATAAATCAACTCAAGATGATGAGGACTGGCTGTGAGTTTGTTTTGCTTTCAGTGTGAACTTTAAAAACAAGACTTCATCTCCGTTGCCATGGAAAGTCTGCTTTTCCATGCTCACATTCGTTTGCAATATTTTGTTCTTCTGATTAGCATGTTCTCTGCTAATATAACAAAAGCCTAAAAAATTAACTTTTCTGCAATGAGAAAAAAACATTTTTAGATGTCTCTAAATCAACTGGGGTGATTTTTCTTCTTCTCCAGGAATAAAATCTGTCTCCATCAACTGGCTGCCAGCTCTCCAGCTACCAATTGGCTTCAGTTCTCTTCTGCATAAAAAGCCATCCTGAAATTTAGTCACATGAGAAATTAACCATTTTATTTTCTCATGTATACTGTGCATCAGAAATTCAGCTCCATTGTATCTAGGGACTCAACTGAAGATACTCAAGCAACAGGGGCTGAATCATAGCCCTGAGTGAAGGAATCACCTGGAAGTTTCCACACTCACAAAGTTGGCGTCAGAGCTGGGATGACTTACAGGCTGAGGTCATCTGGGACATGCAGCCTCACTATGTGGCTTAGTGTTCCTCATGGTGGGGCACCCTCAGAGTTGCTGTTTTCTGATGGGGCAGCTCTGATTTGAAGAGGGTACTACCTCAAACAAGGAAAAGCTGCATAATCTTCTAGGACCTCACTTCAGAAACAGCATCATGTCCTCTATATTTTACCAGTTAAAGTACTGGCAAGATCACCATAATCCAAAGCATAAACCCCCCATCTTTCAGTGGGAGGAATGTCAAATTTTTGTTACATTATAAAATCAACACACTGTCCATCACTATCATTTCACAATTAATTTTCCATTGCCATTGTAAAAATTAGTACCCAAAACTAACAGAGCTCTCTATTTATTAATAGTACAGCAAACATAAATACTGTTTGGAAGTTGCCAGGTTCCTAAGTAGATCCTGAATCCACATGATTCACTTGATTGCTTTGCCTAAGTGATCACATTAGTTGAAAACATTTAATTATACTATTTTTTTAAACTAACATCATAATAATAATCCTGTCAGTATGTGTAACAGATGAAATTGTGCTAGCATATAGTGAGTAGGATTAAAGGCAGCTACTAAGCGAAGGAAGGAAGGAAGGAAGGAAGGAAGGAAGGAAGGAAGGAAGGAAGGAAGGAAGGGAGATAAAGCAATAGCCATTTGATAAGAATTTATTGACAGAGGATTTGTAAGTCAATATTGTCTCAATTACATTTTTTCCACGGTGACCCTGTATCAGAAACCACAAATTCTCCTTGCCTTCAGCTTTCAAGCTCTATATTTCTAAATCATTTGCATGGCCATGGACCCAATAAGTAGAGTAGATTTATCCTCAGATATAGATCCTCACCTTCTATTTCCTAGTAACCATGGCCATGTGAGTTATCTGTATGGACTTCCATTGTTTGCCTGTGAAATAAAGCAGCTGACCTAAATAACTTATGAATTCCCTTCTAATACAGAAAGATTTTTTCCCGATACATTATTTTTTCATGTTAATGTAATATTAGTTGAAAGAGCACAGATTTAGTGTAGTTTATAGGAACAATTTTAAGAACATAATGATATTCCCTTCTTCCTTTCCATCTTTCCCCTCCTCACACCTTCCCTCCTTTCCCATTTGCTATCTTTTTTCCCTCTTTCTTAATTTAAGATAACATATTTTAATTAGCACTTCAGTCAAGGGCTTAATGCTCAGTTAAATAAAGCGACAGACAAGTAAAAAGACCCTAGTTCAGCAGTAATATAAGCAATGGTTTTATTAAAGGTTTGGTTTGGTTTGGTTTGGTCTCTTTTCAGAGCCAGCCTATGGCACAAGCCATCACTTGCCATGCAGGCATCCTATATCAGAGCAGCAGTTCAAATCCTGAGTGCTGTACTTCAGATCCACCTTCCTGTTAATACACCTAGGAGGGCAGTAGAGGATGGCCCAAGGACTTGGGTCCTTTCCATCCATGTGGGAGACCAGGATGGAACTCCTGACTCCTAAATTTGGACTAACCAAGTCCTATCTGTTGCAGCCATCTGGGAAGTAAAAGACTGGATGGAAGATTTTCTCTCTCTCTCTCTCTCTTTCTCGTACTCTCACTCTTGCTCTAGCTCTGTCAACCTAGCATTTAAGTAAAATAAATTAAACAGATCTTTTATCCCTATTTTCTTGTGTTTTCATTGCTACTGCTATTGTTATATAACAGTACATATGGAAAGCTAGTAAATCTAAGCTATATTTTGAAATGGGCTCACAAACAGAAATAGTAGTAGCAAAGGTAGCTTCCATTTAGCCAGTTGTATGGTATTGTATTTCTACCATGTAATAAACATCATGTTTTGTTTATATTTTTCCCTTAGGAAAGTTAGGGGCTAAGTTGGTATACTGAATTGGGAATGTACTCACAAAATGAGTCTTCAAATAAATGCATTGTGATATAAAGCTTCGGATGTATCAAACATATCCCACTGCCCAATCCCAGCCATATTTGCAGCAAGATCAGAAATCAAGTAAAATTTGCATTTTTCTCTTGAAACAAACAGCAGGTTGCTTGCTCACCAGCCAAAAGGAAAATCCCCATGAAGCATTCCTGGGAACCTAATCCAGAGAAGGAGAGTTTTTATTCTCCAGTAATTACCTCCCAGCTCCTGGCTCTGTTGCTACTTACAGGCAAGTTGGTGAGCATGTATGCATTTTGAGAGAAAGAACTGTCCTGATACCCATGACACTCCACACAGCTACTGACCAAAGGAATGTTCTTCACTGCATCTAACGAAAGCAGTCCAGCTGCTGGTATCTCTCTTTACAGTCTTAAATACCAGGTAGAAATCACAATTCTATGTTGAAATTTGAGTCCCTAGGAAAGAGGTGGTGGTGGGAGATGGTACATTTATATTAAATAAATCCATTACTGTGTTCTATTGCCCTTGTAATCATAGACAGGAATGCTATATGGTGCCAGATTGAAAAAATTAAATTATCTTCTCTGAAGGGAGGAGAGAACCTCCACTTTGACTATGACCTTGTCTAAACAAGATAAGAGTCGGAGAACTCAAGGGGCTTCCATAGCCTGGGAAACTCATGACTGGAGCATGGGGCGATTACTGAGGCCATAAACAAGAGTGTCAATTTGTAAAGTCAACAACAGGAGTCACTGTGCACTTATTCCTCATGTAGGATCTCTGTCCTTAATGTGCTGTGCATTGAGACTTAATGCTATAACGAGTACTCAAACAGTATATTTCACTTTGTGTTTCTATGGGGGTGCAAACTGTTGAAAGCTTTACTTAATGTATACTAAACTGATCTTCTGTAAAAAAAAAAAAAAAAAAAGAAATTATCAATTCTCAACTTGACTCTCACTGGGATTAAACATGACAATAGGTCTGATCTGATTTCATCATCATTTAAAAAATCATCTATTATTTTTCACTTTATGCTTCTGTGTGGGAGAAAACTGTCGAAATCTTTACTTAATGTATGCTAAACTGATCTTCTGTATATAAAGAGAATCGAAAATGAATCTTGATGTGAATGGAAGGGGAGAGGGAGTGGGAGAGGGGAGGGTTGCGGGTGGGAGGGACGTTATGGGGGGGAAGCCATTGTAATCCGTAAGCCGTACTTTGGAAATTTATATTCATTAAATAAAAGTTAAAAAAAAAAAGTTGATAATTTAACATTTAAAAAAATTAAATTATCTTGAGTTCCTCAAAGATCACAGGAAATGTGATAACTTCAGAGCAAGGATCCAAGCAAGAGGCATTCACAATTCCATTCATAATCAGACACAAGTGCACCCTGGCCATCAGTCTAAAGTGTCTTCCTCAGAAAGCTGTGTGGGGCACTGCCTACCTCAGATCCTACCACATCCCTAGAATATAGCACAGTGCATGGTATCTAATGGTGCTCAAACATTTGAATTGGTTGGATTTTGAAAGGAAAGAAATTAATTAAAGGTGTAGGGCTCAGGGACACAGGAGACCCGACTTCAAACTAGAATGTTGCTGAAGATTTTGAGGATTTCTGTGTTTCTCTATAAAATCATAAACTTGGAGCCAGACTTCCTAATCTCTTTCAGTTTTAATTCATCTGACTCTGTGATTGTTATATGCTGGAAGTTTGGTTAAAACTTGAATAAAGGGGCCTGCATTCTGATGTCGCAGGAAAAGACTCTGCAATGACAGCATCCCAGGGTTGCTCATCCATGGCCTGGATGCTTCATTTCTGAGTCAGCTCCATATTAATAACCTGGGAAAAGGAGCAGAAGATGACCCAAGTGTTTAGGCCCCTACAACTCATGTGGGAGACCCAGATGAAGCTCCTGCCTCCTGGCTTCAGCCTCGACCAGTGCAGTCCTCTGGGGAGTGGTAGATCAGCAGGAAGATTTTCATTCTCTTTCATTATTTCATTGTCTCTTCTCTTCTGTTCTCTTCCGTTCTGCTCTCTCTCCCTCTCTCCCTCTCTTTCCCTCTCTTCCTCCCTCCCTCCCCCCCTCCCTCCCTCCCTCTCTCCCTCCCTCCGCTTCTCCTGTTCCTTCCACTTGTAACTCTTTCAAAAATAAATATTTTTTAAAAGACTTAAGTAAAACCAAAGCATTGTTAATAATTCTCACTCCAAGCACTCAGATTTCACAAAATGTTAGAAAGCCTAATCTCATAGGCTTGGGGCAGGAATTACTACCAGGAGCACTGTGTCACCTCATCTCAAGCCCCAACACACACACAGTAAACCCACCGGCCCCCTCTTTAGAGAAGTAGATATCAACGTCCACTGGGGTTGGGGCTAAATTTCTGATTGTCTTGAAACTCCTACTTTTGTAATTTTGCCAACACCTTAAGAATTCCTAAAAGAAATAATCTAACCAGCCAGCAAAAAAAGTTATTCCAGGCAAACATATTTTGCCCTGATTTTTCAAGCCTCCCCTGTGAAATAGTTCTTTGCTTACCATTGATCTTTCACTATGCTTTCACCTCAACATCAGTGTTAGAGAATATTATAATCCTTTGAAGGCATTCGGTTATCATGATCCAGAATCATGATATCAATATCCGATCTGTTTTTCTCATAAGAATTTCCTATATGATTTTTCAAATAAAATTATACTGTTCAGAATCACAGATGCATACTGATTGTGTATGAAATATCAATGAATAAGAAAGGCAGAGCCAATTTTCTATCAAAATGTATGGCTTCCCTTCAAATATTGTGAATTCGTATGCCCAGTGGGAGCTAATTTCCCAATCTCCCATGCACCCAGGTGTCCAAGTGAGTTGCTCTCATCTATGCAACATGAGCTCAAGTGCTGAGCATTACTTTTGGGTCAGAGTTTTTAAGAAGCAGGTTTGGCTTCTTTGCCGTCTGGACAAATGCAAACACAGGACTCTAAGAATCCCCACAATCGCTGAATAATGGCGAGTAGAACAGCCCACCAGGAACACCTGCATGGATCTGATCCACAGTGAGAAATTAACTTCCATCACGCTTGGTCCCTGAAGTCCTATGGTTTATCTGTTACAGCAGCTGGTGTTACCCCAACTAATAGATTTTAAAATGAACAGAATTGCCTAGTCTCAATTTCCTCACCAGTGATGTAAAGACAATGAAATCCACCCCAGAGCTTTGCTGTGAGAGGTAAGGAAATAACATAACTAAGCAGGCAGCCAGTTTCTGGCAGAGAATAGGTATTTGGTAAAGAGCAATTACAATGCCACCTGTGTCCTGAACTTTCCACTATTCCTCTCATCTAGTTTTAACAGTAATCCTTCAAATTGAATGCAATTCAATTTGTAAATTAGTAATAGTGTTTTATTGCTGTAATCAATCTCTCACTGGACATTAAAAGAAAATGTTAATATAGCAGACAATCATCCACTCATCCCCCCCACACATACACACACAGATGCACAAATCCTGCCTTTTCGCATCAGTGGTATTTATAATTGCCATAGATCTGGTTTGAAAGCAAGAGTGGAAAGGTTGGAAAAGCAAATAATGCAATACTCAATCCTAATGCCCCTCTTATCATTAACTTTCCTTTCATTGTTGCCACTCCAAGATATTTGTGTCTAGGGCTTAATACTAAAGCACACACAAAGACACACACAAAAGAAACACACACATGAAAAAAAACATCGCACAACACCATCACCACTAAAGATTGTTTCTTTCCCCTTGGTCTTGATTACCATAACTGCATGCATCTGTCTCAGCAACTTCAATCAAGATAACTGATTCTGGGAGAAAGTTGGTAAAATATAAATTCTTAAGTTATTTTGAGGAAATTGATGCCCAAAAAGAGTAGTTATGAATTTTAAAACTTTTGCTAATCATGAGATTCTCTTGCAACAAATGAGCATTAGGATATACTGAATTCAATTTTAATCATTTTTAGGAAGAACATTTTGAATCCAGAGAAGGCATCCTCAGGGACTGGTAGCAAGGCTGGGCATTGCCTTGCCCATTCTTCCCTCAGTTTCTACCACAATTGCACAACAATTGCTCTTGAAATGCTCGTCATCTTCATAGTAATAACAGATGTGTGATAGATCAAGGCAAAAATATAGCTATTCAATAAAGCTGAAAAGGGAATACAGTCTATAAATTGTGACCAGTGCTGATGATTATAAAATATTTGAATTTCTCACCTCAACATCACTACTCTTGCTTTTTTTTTTAGCTTTTATTTAATGAACATAGATTTCCAAAGTACAGCTTATGGACTACATTGGCTCCCCCCCCGCCCCATGACGTCCCTCCCACCCGCAACCCTCCCCTTTCCTGCTCTCTCTCCCCTTCTATTCATATCAAGATTCATTTTCAATTTTCTATATAAACAGAAGATCAGTTTAGTATACATTAAGTAAAGATTTCAACAGTTTGCAACCACATAGAAACACAAAATGAAAAATACTGTTTGAGTACTCGTTATAGCATTAAATCTCAATGTACAGCACATTAAGGACAGAGATCCTACATGAGGAGTAAGTGCACAGCGACTCCTGTTGTTGACTTTACAAATTGACACTCCTGTTTATGGCATCAGTAATCTCCCTATGCTCCAGTCATGAGTTTCCAAGGCTATGGAAGCCTTTTGAGTTCGCTGACTCTTATCTCATTTAGACAAGATCATAGTTCTCTCCTCCCTTCAGAGAAAGGTACCTCTTTGAAGACCTGTTCTTTCCACTGGGATCTCACTCACAGAGATCTTTCATTTAGGTTTTTTTTTTTTTTTCCCAGAGTGTCTTGGCTTTCCATGCCTGAGATACTCTAATGGGCTTTTCAGCTGGATCCAAATGCCTTTAGGGCTGATTCTGAGGCCAAAGTGCTGTTTAGGACATCTGGCATTTTATGAGTCTGTTGTGTATCTTGCTTCGCATGTTGGATCGCTCTCCCCTTTATTTATTCTATCGGTTAGTATTAGCAGGCACTAGACTTGTTTATGTGATCCCTTTGACTCTTAGTCCTTTCATTATGATCAGTTGTGAACTGAAATTGATCACTTGGACTAGTGAGATGGCATTGGTACATGCCACCTTGATGGGATTGAATTGGAATCCCCTGGTATGTTTCTAACTCTACCATTTGGGGCAAGTCAGCTTGAGCATGTTCCAAATTGTACATCTCTTCCCTCTCTTATTCCCACTCTTATATTTAACATGGATCACATTTCAGTTAAATTTTAACACTTAAGAATAACTGTGTATTAATTACTGAATTAAACCCGTAGTATTAAGTAGAACAGACAAAAAAATACTAAGAGGGATAATGTATTAGGTTGTTCATTAACAGTCAGGGCTATGCTGAAGTGGGAATAAGAGAGGGAAGAGATGTATAATTTGGGGCATGCTCAAGCTGACTTGCCCCAATTGGTAGAGTTGGAAACATACCAGGGGATTCCAATTCAATCCCATCAAGGTGGCATGTGCCAATGCCATCTCACTATTCCAAGTGATCAATTTCAGTTCACAATTGATCATAATGAAAGGACTAAGAGTCAAAGGGAGCACATAAACAAGTCTAGTATCTGCTAACACTAACCGATAGAATAAATAAAGGGGAGAGTGATCCAACATGGGAAGTGAGATACTCAGCAAACTCATAGAATGGCGGATGTCCTAAATAGCACTCTGGCCTCAGAATCAGCCCTAAAGGCACTCGGATCTGGCTGAAAAGCCCATGAGAGTATTTCAGGCATGGAAAGCCAAGGCACTCTGGCAAAAAGATCTCTGTGAGTGAGATCCCAGTGGAAAGAACAGGTCTTCAAAGAGGGAGGTGCCTTTCTCTGAAGGGAGGAGAGAACCTCCACTTTGACTATGACCTTGTCTAAACAAGATAAGAGTCGGAGAACTCAAGGGGCTTCCATAGCCTTGGAAACTCATGACTGGTGCATAGGGAGATTATTGATGCCATAAACAGGAGTGTCAATTTGTAAAGTCAACAACAGGAGTCACTGTGCACTTACTCCTCATGTAGGATCTCTGTCCTTAATGTGTTGTACACTGAGGCTTAATGCTATAACGAGTACTCAAACAGTATATTTCACTTTGTGTTTCTATGGGGGTGCAAACGATTGAAATCTTTACTTAATGTACACTAAACTGATCTTCTGTAAAAAAAAAAAAAAAAAGAAATTATCAATTCCCAACTTGACTCTCACTGGGATTAAACATGACAATAGGTCTGATCTGATTTCATCATCATTTAAAAAAAATCATCTATTATTTTTCACTTTATGTTTCTGTGTGGGAGAAAACTGTTGAAATCCTTACTTAAGGTATACTAAGCTGATCTTCTGTATATTAAGATAATCGAAAATGAATCTTGATGTGAATGGAAGGGGAGAGGGAGTGGGAAAGGGGAGGGTTGTGGGTGGGAGGGACGGTATGGGGGGGAAAGCCATTGTAACCCATGAGTCGTACTTTGGAAATTTATATTCATTAAATAAAAGATTAAAAAAAAAAAAAAAAAAAAAAAACAGTCAGGTCTATGCTGATCAAGTCACCATTTCTCATAGTGTCCATTTCACTTCAACAGGTTTCCTTTTTGGTGCTCAGTTAGTTGTCACCGATCAGGGAGAACATATGATATTTGTCACTTTGGGACTGGCTTACTTCACTCAGCATGATGTGTTCCAGATTCCTCCATTTTGTTGCAAATGACTGGATTTCATTGTTTTTTTACTGCGGTATAGTATTCTAAAGAGTACATATCCCATAATTTCTTTATCCAGTCTACCGTTGATGGGCATTTAGGTTGGTTCCAGGTCTTGGCTATTGTGAATTGTGCTGCGATAAACATTAGGGTGCAGACTGCTTTTTTGTTTGCCAATTTAAATTCCTTTGGGTAAATTCCAAGGAGTGGGATGGCTGGGTCTAACGGTAGGGTTATATTCAGGTTTCTGAGGGATCTCCAGACTGACTTCCATAGTGGCTTAACCAGTTTGCATTCCCACCAACAGTGGGTTAGTGTCCCTTTTTCCCCACATCCTTGCTAGCATCTGTTGTTGGTAGATTTCTGTATGTGAGCCATTCTAACCGGGGTGAGGTGAAACCTCATTGTGGTTTTGATTTGCATTTCCCTGATTGCTAGCGACCTTGAACATTTTTTCATGTGCCTGTTGGCCATTTGGATTTCCTCTTTTGAAAAATGTCTATTGAGGTCCTTGGCCCATCTCTTAAATGGGTTGTTTGTATTGTTGTTGTGGAGTTTCTTGATCTCTTTGTAGATTCTGGTTATTAACCCTTTATCTGTTGCATAGTTTGCAAATATTTTTCCCATTCTGTCGGTTGTCTCTTCACTCTCCTGACTGTTTCTTTTGCAGTACAGAAACTTCTCAATTTGATGCAATCCCAATAGTTGATTTTGGCCTTGACTGCCTGTTCCTCCCGGGTCTTTTCCAGAAACTCTTTGCCTGTGCCAATATCTTGAAGGGTTTCTCCAATGTTCTCTAATAACTTGATGTTGTCAGGTCGTAGATTTAGGTCTTTAATCCGTGTTGAGTGGATTTTTGTGTAAGGTGTAAGGTAGGGGTCTTGCTTCATGCTTCTGCACGTGGAAATCCAGTTTTCCCAGCACCATTTGTTGAATAGACTGTCCTTGCTCCAGGAATTGGTTTTAGATCCTTGATCAAATATAAGTTGGCTGTAGATGTTTGGGTTGATTTCTGGTGTTTCAATTCTGTTCCATTGGTCTATCCATCTGTTTCTGTACCAGTACCATGCTGTTTTGATTACAACTGCCCTGTAGTATGTCCTGAAATCTGGTATTGTGTGCATCACTACTCTTAGTACTTTGAAATTTTTCCTAATTGCTATGGGTTCAATGAGATATGGCTCCTAAACTCATGAAGATATTTAATCCTGAAAGTCATGATTTCGTTGAACTAAGAGGATGGAAACTTAATTATGATGTTTAGAAAGTGGCATTGAATGAAATTCTAGACTCCTGGCTTTGGTGTGACTTTTCCTTGTTGCCTTTCAAATAAATACAAATTTAAAAACAAAAATTTCTAAAAAGTGATACTCTGGGGGCCGGTGCTTTGGCATAGCGGGTAAAGCTGCCAATTGCAGTGCCTGTATCCCATATGGATGCTGACTGGAGTCCCAACTGCTCCAGTTCCAATCCAGCTCCCTCCTAATGCACTGAGGAAATCAGTGGAAGATGGACCAAGTACTTGGACTCCTGCACCCTCATGGGAGACCCAGAAGAAGCTCCTAACTCCTGGCTTCAGCCTGGCACAGCCCTGGCCATTGAATCAATTTGGGGAGTGAACCAGTAGATGGAAGATTCTCTCTCTCTCCCTCTCCCTCTCTAACTTTCAAATAAATCTACAAAAAAACACTGATACTCTTAAATTAAAAGTGTTATAATGTGAGGTCTTTATGACACTGGAGGCATGCACTCAGAGGTACTTCTAATAAAAAGTTTGGTTATAAAATCTGAGTCAGACCCAGCCACACATTGTCTCTCTCCTCTGCTTCCTTACCCACCATCTGATTGTTAATCTGCACACTCCTCACCATTGCCATTCTTCTCCTCTCTAGTTAGCTGAACCAGTAGGAATGTCTGATCTTAGGCTGTGAACCTTCAAAACATGAGCAAAACTGAACCTACTTCCTTTATAAATAGATTATCTTCGATATTTCACTGTAGCAACAGAAAGCTGACTAATATACTCACTGAGCATGTGTATTCATATTTGTAATTGTAGCAGATATGCAGCTTTTTACACTGTGACATATACTTTAAAGACAAAACTAAGTGGTCTCAAGAAATCATCAGCAGATGGCTTCCAATTATTTTAAAACTGAAAAAATTTACTTTCCAGAGACTCCCTGTGTGTCACCAGCAGAATGAGTATTCTACAGCTCATGCTGTGTGGGTGAAGGTTTTCCTTTTCTTGAAAAACCTTGCAACAAAAATGTTATATCTTCAGGGTGATGTCATGTTGTGTGAGGTCAATTTCTCAGACCTTTCTCCCCATGGAAAACTAACAGATACCATCCCCTATGGTTTCACCTAAAAATACGTGCTTATATTCTTACCCCAGACATCTTCAAAATAATTGTAGCTGAAAGAAAGCTTTCCAGCACAAGTCTGTTTTCAGGTTCTTCACTGACAAACAGAAGAAAATGATGCCTTCTAACAACAACAAATGCCCAAAGAATGAGAAAATCCTCTCTGTTCAGAAGTGTCAAACTGGGAGGCCGTATCTAAAAATAATTCTCAGGAGTAGGAACTTCAGCACATTCTGGATCACATAGTAAGCCTAGGAGGACTGACTGAAAACCACTGAAAATCTTCTAAAGCAAATGATGTTATAATCAAATTTTAAGCAATTTCATTGCAAAAGGTTAATGAAATAGTGTGGGGCATCATTTAAGCACATAGAATTTTGAAAATTTTAACATGTCCATATATTAGCTCCATGAGGGTGACTTAACCAAGTATCACACCTGAGTGGATTAAACAACAGAATTTTCACCTAACAGTTCAGAAAGCTTGGAGTCTAAAGTTAACATGCTAGCAGGTTGGCTCCTTCTGAGAGTTATGAGAAAAAAAATCTGTTTTATGCCCCTCCTAACTTCTGAAAACTTCTAGCATTTCTGAGATTGTTGGTGACATTGTCCCTGTTTCTTGTACTCATCCTTTTTGAGTGTCTGCCTCTGTATTTAGATCCCCCTATTTTTATAAAGAGGTAGTCATATTGTACTAGGGCTCATTCTAATGACTTTATCTTAATATCATGTTCTCCAAGGACCCTTTCTAAACAGGGTTATATTCATGGATACGGGGAATTAGGAGCATTTTTATCCCTTGAAAACCAGTAAAGTGTAGAATGAAGTATATACCTATAGAATTTCTTAAAATTTTATTTGTTCATTTGAGAGGCAAAGAAACTCAAAGGGCAGGGGAAAGAGAGAGGGGAAGCCTCCTCTTATCTGCTGGTTCACTCTCAAAATGCCCTCAATGGCCTAGGTAGGAACAGGGCTGAAGCTAGGAGCTAAAAAGAAATTATGGTATATATACACCATGGAATACAACTCAGCCATAAAAAAGAAGGACATGCTATGTTTTGGAACAAAATGAATGCAACTGGAAACCATTATACTGAGTGAAATAAGCCTGTCCCTAAAAGACAAATATCATGTTTCCCCTGATCAGTGGTAACTAAGGACCAAAAATGTGATGTATTGGGGTAAAATTGACATTTTGAGTCTTGATGTCTGTTTATAGACTTTTTCTCTACTGTTGAGGAACAGTATTTTTTTTTCTTCATACTAATTTGTTGAACTCTTCACCTAGTATAGGGCTAATATTTTGAGCATAAAGTAAACTGCAATTAGATCAGTGTAAAAATTAAGAGAGAGAATAGAAGAAGGAAGGAGGAGGAAGGGTGAGAGTGTGGGCAGGAGGGAGGATAGGTTAGGAATATCACTATGTTCCTAAATCTGTATACATGAAATACTTGAAACTTATATACCTTAAATAATGGTTTTTAAAAAGAAACTCAATTCAGGTCTCCCACATGGGTTGAAAGGAAGCCAAGAACTTCCTGAATCATCACCTGCTGTCTGCAAGGTCTGTACTGGCAGGAAACTGGAGTTAGGGGTCAAATCCAGGCACTCTATTATGGGATCCACATATAACACCCACTAAGCTAAAATCCCACTCCACAGGGTTTATAATACATAATAAGGGATTATATCACAATAATAACCAACATAAAGCCCACAAAGGAGTCTTGAGGAAAATAATCTAAGCATATCCAGATTTTTGGAATTATTAGTTGTAACAAATACAGGACATGTTTTTTGACAGTTATTAATTCAAAAAAGAATATGGATGATCGGGGGCGGAGCCAAGATGGCGGAATAGTGAGGGCGCGCACCGATAGTCCGGGAAAATTTAGTTTAATAAAAGGGGAGTTACGGTAGCCTCAGAAAAAAGAACCAGGAAAATATTGCAGACAAAACTCTTCTGGATCCAGTGGGCGTGAATCGGAGGACCTACTGGGAGAACAAGGTCGCCCACCACGCGCGAAAGCCGAACCGCAGGACCGAGCCGCGGGACGGAGCCGCGGAAGCCGAGCCGCAGGACTGAGCTGCGCAAGCTGCAGGGTCTGCGCGCAAGTGCTCTAAGGGGAGTGCAACAGCGGGGAGACTTGGGAAGTCCAGGGCTCCGAGTCCACACATCGGTGCTGGAAGGGGAGCAGACCTGCGTGGAGAGCGTGGGAGCCCACAGTTCGGGACATCAGCGGCAGACTCAACACACCAGCGCTGGAACGCGAGGTGAGCCGAACCTCAATAGCCCGAGACACCGGCAGGCAAGCGGAGAGAGAAGACTAGAGGGAACGACCCCCGGGGCGGGGGGGACTTCACCAAGCTAACTGGAAGAGAGAGAGAGGGAAAAAAAAAAAGGTGACTGGTACGGACACGGGTTTCTCTCTCTCCGCTCACCTCTCAAGGGCGAGCAAGACAAAGAGCAGGCACCATCTTGGACATACGTCATAAGCAGAGCGACCTCAGGTCTGCACCGGCCCTGAGCCTAGCAGTAAAACCTGACTCTGGGTGGGGCGAATTAACAGGAGATTAGGACTTAGTAAATTTATGGTGCTACTGAACTGAGACTGTGAAAAAAGAGACGGTGGGGGAGAGAACTCACGGAATTCACGTGAGCACTCTCCAGAGATGCTACAATTCCGTAACTTTGGCAACCCAGTGGGAGACTGAAGGAGAATTTGAGCCCACTCTAAGGGCCGAACAGATTCCCTGTGTGGTCCTTGGGAAAGAGCTTCTGATCTCTGGCTCCTGTGGGTATATCATTTGCCTGCTAACTACCTCCAACTTTGTTCAGCTGTGCAGAATAACTTCCCTGTTGAATCAAAAAAAAAAAAGAGAGAGAGAGAGAGAGAGAGAGAGAGAGGTTTACCACGCCTAACCTGGGAGTGTCACCTTTGGCACACCAAACAGAGCTCTCAGGCCACACCCATCTCAAGCCCTAAGGCTCCATCAAAAACAGATAGTCCACTTAATCTAGAGTCATAGTATAACAAGAAAAAGCACCACAGTGAAGAAACCAAATATCTCCAATATGACAAATAACAAACGCAAAAACCAAGGTAATAAAATCAAGGAAGTCACCATGAAGCCCTCAAATGAAAAAGACACCCCAATTCAAGATTATGAGGATGATGACATAGAAGAAATGCAAGAAGCAGATCTCAAAAAATTGATAAGAACATTAAGAAGTTCTCAAAAACAAATTCTTGAACTACAGAAATCCTTAATGGACAAGATAGAAAATCTCTCTCGTGAAAATGAAATATTAAGGAGGAATCAAAATGAAACGAAACAACTAGTACAACAGGAAACTGGGATAGTGACTGAAGTGAAGAATTCAATAGATCAAATGAAAAACACAATAGAGAGCCTTACAAACAGAATGGGAGAAGCAGAAGAGAGAATATCGGACTTAGAAGACAGAGAACAGGAAAGGATACAGTCAGACCAAAGAAAAGAAGAGGAAATTAGGAATCTAAAACATATTGTCGGGAATCTTCAGGATACTATTAAAAAACCCAACATTCGGGTTCTAGGAGTTCCTGAAGGCATGGAGAGGGAGAAAGGATTAGAAGGCCTTTTTAGTGAGATATTAGCAGAAAATTTCCCAGGTTTGGAGAAGGACAGAGAAATCCTAGTACAGGAAGCTCACAGAACCCCTAATAAACACGACCAAAAGAGACCCTCACCACGGCACGTTGTAATTAAACTCTCCACAGTGAAACATAAAGAAAAGATCCTCAAATGTGCAAGAGAGAAACGTCAGATTACTCTCAGAGGATCTCCAATCAGACTCACAGCTGACTTCTCATCAGAAACTCTACAAGCTAGGAGGGAATGGCAAGATATAGCCCAGATACTAAGAGAGAACAACTGCCAGCCCAGAATATTATATCCTGCAAAGCTATCATTTGTGAATGAAGGTGAAATAAAGACTTTTCATAACAAACAGAAATTGAAAGAATTTGTTGCCACTCGTCCAGCCCTGCAAAAGATGCTTAAAGATGTGTTACACACAGAAACAAAGAAACACGGTCATCAATATGAAAGAAGGTAAAGGAAGGAAACCAAGGAAGGAAAGCTCACAGCAAAAGATCACAGGGAATTCAAAGCATATATTAGAACTTATCTTTGGCAAATGGCAGGGCAAAGTTACCACTTATCATTAGTCACATTGAACGTGAATGGCCTGAACTGTCCAGTTAAAAGACACCGTTTGGCTGATTGGGTTAAAAAACAAAACCCATCTATTTGCTGCTTACAAGAAACACATCTTTCCAACAAAGATCCATACAGACTGAAAGTGAAAGGCTGGAAAAAGATATACCATGCCAACAGAAATGAAAAAAGAGCAGGCGTAGCCATCTTAATATCAGACACCATAACTTTACCACAAAAACCATTAAGAGAGACAAAGAGGGACACTACATAATGATTAAGGGATCAATTCAACAGGAAGATATAACAATTATCAATGTATATGCACCTAACTACAGGGCACCGGTTTATCTAAAAGATTTGTTAACGGACTTAAAGGGAGACTTAGACCCCAATACAATAGTACTGGGGGACTTCAATACTCCACTCTCAGAAATAGACAGATCAATAGGACAGAAGATCAACAAGGATACAGTAGATTTAAATGACACTATAGCCCAAATGGATCTAACAGATATATACAGAACTTTCAATCCTACAGCTAAAGATTATACATTCTTCTCAGCAGTACATGGAACCTTCTCTAGGATTGACCACATACTAGGCCATAAAGCAAGTCTCAGCAAATTCAAAAGAATTAGAATCATACCATGCAGCTTCTCAGACCATAAAGGAATGAAGTTGGAAATGAACAACTCAGGAATCCCTAGAGCATACGCAAACACATGGAGATTGAACAACATGCTCCTGAATGAACAATGGGTCATAGAAGAAATCAAAAGAGAAATCAAAAACTTTCTGGAAGTAAATGAGGATAACAGCACAACATACCAAAACTTATGGGACGCAGCAAAAGCAGTGTTAAGAGGAAAGTTTATATCAATAGGTGCCTACATCAAGAAATTGGAAAGGCACCAAATAGATGAGCTTTCTATTCACCTCAAGGATCTAGAAAACCTACAGCAAACCAGACCCAAATCTAGTAGGAGAAGAGAAATAATTAAAATCAGAGAAGAAATCAACAGGATTGAATCAAGACAAACATTCCAAAAAATCAGCCAAACAAGGAGCTGGTTTTTTGAAAAAATAAACAAAATTGACACCCCATTGGCCCAACTAACTAAAAAAAGAAGAGAAAAGACCCAAATCAATAACATCAGAGATGAAAAAGGAAATGTAACAACAGACACCACAGAAATAAAAAGAATCATCAGAAATTACTACAAGGACTTGTATGCCAGCAAACAGGGAAACCTATCAGAAATGGATAGATTCCTGGACACATGCAACCTACCTAAATTGAACCAGGAAGACATCGAAAACCTAAACAGACCCATAACTGAGACAGAAATTGAAACAGTAATAAAGGCCCTCCCAACAAAGAAAAGCCCAGGACCAGATGGATTCACTGCTGAATTCTACCAGACATTTAAAGAAGAACTAACTCCAATTCTTCTCAAACTATTCAGAACAATTGAAGAAGAGGGAATCCTCCCAAATTCTTTCTATGAAGCCAGCATCACCTTAATTCCTAAGCCGGGAAAAGATGCAGCACTGAAAGAGAATTACAGACCAATATCCCTGATGAACATAGATGCAAAAATCCTCAATAAAATTCTCGCCAATAGAATTCAACAACACATCAGAAAGATCATCCACCCAGACCAAGTGGGATTTATCCCTGGTATGCAGGGATGGTTTAATGTGCGCAAGACAATCAATGTGATACACCACATTAACAGACTGCAGAAGAAAAACCATATGATTCTCTCAATAGATGCCGAGAAAGCATTTGATAAAATACAACACCCGTTCATGATGAAAACTCTAAGCAAACTGGGTTTGGAAGGAACATTCCTCAATACAATCAAAGCAATCTATGAAAAACCCACAGCCAACATCCTATTGAATGGGGAAAAGTTGGAAGCATTTCCACTGAGATCTGGGACCAGACAGGGATGTCCACTCTCACCACTGCTATTCAATATAGTTCTGGAGGTTCTAGCCAGAGCTATTAGGCAAGAAAAAGAAATTAAAGGGATACAAATTGGGAAGGAAGAACTCAAACTATCCCTCTTTGCAGATGACATGATTCTTTATTTAGGGGACCCAAAGAACTCTACCAAGAGACTATTGGAACTCATAGAAGAGTTTGGCAAAGTAGCAGGGTATAAAATCAATGCACAAAAATCAACAGCCTTTGTATACACAGGCAATGCCATGGCTGAGGAAGAACTTCTAAGATCAATCCCATTCACAATAGCTACAAAAACAATCAAATACCTTGGAATAAACTTAACCAAGGACGTTAAAGATCTCTACGATGAAAATTACAAAACCTTAAAGAAAGAAATAGAAGAGGATACCAAGAAATGGAAAAATCTTCCATGCTCATGGATTGGAAGAATCAATATCATCAAAATGTCCATTCTCCCAAAAGCAATTTATAGATTCAATGCAATACCAATCAAGATACCGAAGACCTTCTTCTCAGATCTGGAAAAATTGGTGCTGAAATTTATATGGAGGCACAAGAGACCTCGAATAGATAAAGCAATCTTGTACAACAAAAACAAAGCTGGAGGCATCACAATACCAGATTTCAGGACATACTACAGGGCAGTTGTAATCAAAACAGCATGGTACTGGTACAGAAACAGAAGGATAGACCAATGGAACAGAATTGAAATACCAGAAATCAACCCAAACATCTACAGCCAACTTATATTTGATCAAGGATCTAAAACTAATTCCTTGAGCAAGGACAGTCTATTCAATAAATGGTGCTGGGAAAATTGGATTTCCACGTGCAGAATCATGAAGCAAGACCCCTACCTTACACCTTACACAAAAATCCACTCAACATGGATTAAAGACCTAAGTCTACGACCTGACACCATCAAGTTACTAGAGAACATTGGAGAAACCCTTCAAGATATTGGCACAGGCAAAGAGTTTCTGGAAAAGACCCGGGAGGCACAGGCAGTCAAAGCCAAAATTAACTATTGGGATTGCATCAAATTGAGAAGTTTCTGTACTGCAAAAGAAACAGTCAGGAGAGTGAAGAGACAACCGTCAGAATGGGAAAAAATATTTGCAAACTATGCAACAGATAAAGGGTTAATAACCAGAATCTACAAAGAGATCAAGAAACTCCACAAAAACAAAACCAACAACCCAATTAAGAGATGGGCCAAGGACCTCAATAGACATTTTTCAAAAGAGGAAATCCAAATGGCCAACAGGCACATGAAAAAATGTTCAAGGTCATTAGCAATCAGAGAAATGCAAATCAAAACCACAATGAGGTTCCACCTCACCCCGGTTAGAATGGCTCACATACAGAAATCTACCAACAACAGATGCTGGCGAGGATGTGGGGAAAAAGGGACACTAACCCACTGTTGGTGGGAATGCAAACTGGTCAAGCCACTATGGAAATCAGTCTGGAGATTCCTCAGAAACCTGAATATAACCCTACCGTTCGACCCAGCCATCCCACTCCTTGGAATTTACCCAAAGGAATTTAAATTGGCAAACAAAAAAGCGGTCTGCAGCCTAATGTTTATTGCAGCACAATTCACAATAGCTAAGACCTGGAACCAACCTAAATGCCCATCAACGGTAGACTGGATAAAGAAATTATGGGATATGTACTCTTTAGAATACTATACTGCAGTAAGAAACAACGAAATCCAGTCATTTGCAACAAAATGGAGGAATCTGGAACACATCATGCTGAGTGAAATAAGCCAGTCCCAAAGGGACAAATACCATATGTTCTCCCTGATCGGTGACAACTGACTGAACACCAAAAAGGAAACTTGTTGAAGTGAAAGGGACACTATGGGAAACGGTGACTTGATCAGCATAGCCCTGACTGTTAATGAACAACTTAATACATTATCCCTCTTAGTAGTTTTTTTGTCTGTTCTACTTAATATGACTGATTTAATTCTGTAATTAATACACAGTTATTCTTAAGTGTTGAAATTTAACTGAAATGTGATCCCTGTTAAACATAAGAGTAGGAATAAGAGAGGGAAGAGATATATAATTTGGGACATGCTCAAGCTGACTTGCCCCAAATGGTAGAGTTAGAAGCATACCAGGGGACTCCAATTTAATCCCATCAAGGTGGCATGTACCAAAGCCATCTCACTAGTCCAAGTGATCAATTTCAGTTCGCAATTGATCATAATGAAAGGACTAAGAGTCAAAGGGAGCACATAAGCAAGTCTAGTACCTGCTAACACTAACCGATAGAATAAATAAAGGGGAGAGTGATCCAACATGGGAAGTGAGATACTCAGCAGACTCATAGAATGGCAGATGCCCTAAATAGCACTCTGGCCTCAGAATCAGCCCTAAAGGCATTCAGATCTGGCTGAAAAGCCCATGAGAGTATTTCAGGCATGGAAAGCCAAGACACTCTGGCAAAAGATCTCTGTGAGTGAGATCTCAGTGGAAAGAACAGGTCTTCAAAGAAGGAGGTACCTTTCTCTGAAGGGAGGAGAGAACCTCCACTTTGACTATGACCTTGTCTAAACAAGATAAGAGTCGGAGAACTCAAGGGGCTTCCATAGCCTTGGAAACTCATGACTGGAGCATAGGGAGATTACTGATGCCATAGACAGGAGTGTCAATTGGTAAAGTCAACAACAGGAGTCACTGTGCACTTACTCCTCATGTAGGATCTCTGTCCTTAATGTGTTGTGCATTGAGATTTAATGCTATAACGAGTACTCAAATAATATATTTCACTTTGTGTTTCTATGGGGGTGCAAACTGTTGAAATCTTTACTTAATGCATACTAAACTGATCCTCTGTAAAAAAAAAAAAAAGAAAAGAAAAGAAAAGAAAAGAAAAGAAACTATCAACTCCCAACTTGACTCTCACTGGGATTAAACATGACAATAGGTCTGATCTGATTTCATCATCATTAAAAAAAATCATCTATTATTTTTCACTTTATGTTTCTGTGTGGGAGCAAACTGTTGAAATCCTTACTTAATGTATACTAAGCTGATCTTCTGTATATTAAGATAATCGAAAATGAATCTTGATGTGAATGGAAGGGGAGAGGGAGTGGGAAAGGGGAGGGTTGTGGGTGGGAGGGACGGTATGGGGGGGAAGCCATAGTAATCCATTATTCGTACTTTGGAAACGTATATTCATTAAATAAAAGTTAAAAAAAATAAATTTAAAGAAAATAAAAAAAAGAATATGGATGATCTATCACAAAAGTCTTATTTGTCTTTTACTTAGAAAAATGTACTTTTAATTTTTTTTTTTTTTTTGACAGGCAGAGTGGACAGTGAGAGAGACAGACAGAGAGAAAAGTCTTCCTTTGCCGTTGGGTCACCCTCCAATGGCCATCGCGGCCGTTGCACTGCGCTGATCCGATGGCAGGAACCAGGTGCTTCTCCTGGTCTCCCATACGGGTGCAGGGCCCAAGCAGTTGGGCCATCCTCCACTGCACTCCCTGGCCACAGCAGAGAGCTGGCCTGGAAGAGGAGCAACCAGGACAGAATCCCATGCCCCGACCGGGACTAGAACCCGGTGTGCCGGCGCCGCAAGGTGGAGGATTAGCCTAGTGAGCCACAGCGCCGGCATCTTTTAATTATTCTGAATTGTTTTCATGGACAAAATTAGTTACCATTCCTGTATATAATTTTTTTAAATTCAAGATCTTTTGTTGTCTTTATCTTAGCAATTCTGCTGCTAACACAAATAGGTGAAGTTCCAAGCAATTTTAACTCTACTCTTGAATATTAAGCACAAAAAAAAGGTGTTTTTATTTTGGTTTGGAACACACCATATTAGAATGAAATGGTAAGCTTCATTAGTCCTCGAGAGACCTCAGAGAAAATCTGTGAATCCCACTGTAGCCTAAGTTTCCTAAAAGGACTATAGGCTTGGCTACTGTGAACTCATTCTTTCCATGAAACATATTGGCAGCAATGGACTACAGTTTGTTTATATTGCATATTTTGCCTAAAATCTAGAACTTAATACAGCTTTCTTAGTTTGTGTTGGAGTAGCCCATCAAACCCAAGACAAATCAGTACTATATGATCTGCTATTGCAAAGTTTTTATTTTCTTTAAACAACCAGACTGAATTTTCATCCTTCAAAACTAGTAATTTCAACATTTTCAAAAGCTGTAAACTGTCAGAGAAAAATCACACATCATTACATCTTGGTATGTTTTGCTATTGCTTTTTGAGGGTATGCTATTACTATTATTATATAGGTATCTCACACATGTGTGCATGTATACCTGTGTGCATATACACACCAAGGAAGAAGTAAAAATAATGGGAAAGGGAGGAGATGTATGGAAAGCAAAATTCTGAGAAGGCATTCAAGATGCCCGGACTTATACACACCCTTTATAACACCCTGTCTGATTATGAGTAGGTGCCATGACTACAAAAAAAAAAAAAAAATCACTTCTGTCAATAAATTACATTAAAAGAAAAAGCTTATAGGTGTTTTTCAGGTAAAATTAAAGCCCATACTTAGTTGACTTCAGCTAATCACAGGGAAGATTTTTCTGGTGCCATGACCTAAAAATGCAAATACTAAATAAAAACAAAGTTGGAGGCATCAGAATACCAAATTTCAATACATACTACAGGGAAGTTATTTTCAAAACAGCCTGGTACTGGTATAAAAACAGATGAATAGACCAATGGGACAGAATAGAAACACCAGAAATCAATCCAAGTGGCTAAAAACAAGTTATCTTTGAAAAAGGAGCTAAAATCAATCCATGGAGCAAGGGCAGTCTTTTCAACAAATGGGGCTGAGGAAACTGGATCTCCATGTGCAAGAGTATAAAACTAGACCCTTATCTTGTATCTTAAAGACCTAAATCTATGACCCAATACCATCAGATTATTAGAAAATGTTGGGGAAAGACATGGACATAGGCCAAGACTTGAAAAAGACCCCAGAAGCAGAGGTAATCAAAGCCAAAATTGATAAATAGCATTATATCAAATTGAGAAGCTTCTTCACTCTAAAAGAAACACTTAGCAAAGTGAAGAGGCAACCAAGAGAATGGGAGAAATTATTTGCAAACTATGCAACAGATAAAGGATTAATATCAAGAACCTATAAAGAGCTCAATAAATTCAACAGCAACAAAAAAGTTCAGTTAAGAAGTGGACAACAGACATAAACATACATTTTTCAAGAAGAAATCCAAATAGCCAACAGACACATGAAAAAATGCTTAGGATCACTATCCATCAGGGCAATGCAAATCAAAATCACAATGAGGTTTCACCTCACCCCATTAGAATGGCTTTCATACAGAAATCAACAAATAACAAATGATATTGAGGATGTGGGAAAAAATGTACCCTAATCCACTGTTGGTGGAAATGTAAACTGATCCAGCCACTGTGGAAGACAATATGGAGATACCTCCAATATCTGAATATAGATATACTATATGATGCAGCCATCCTACTCCTGGAAATTTACCCAAAGGAAATGAAATCAGTATATGAAACAGTGATCCTGCACCCCTATGTTTATTGCAGCCCAATTCACAATAGCTAAGAAATCAAATCAACTCAGATGTCCATCAACTAAAGACTGGATAAAGAAATTATGGCATACGTACACCATGAAATACTACACAGCATTTCAAAAATGAAATCTTGTCATTTGCAACAATATGGATGCAACTGGAAAACATTATACTTAGTGAAATAAACCAATCCCAAAGAGACAAATACCATATGTTCTCCCTGATCTTTGTTAACTAATAGACTACTTAAAAGGTAATCTATAGGCTGGTGCCACGGCTCACTAGGCTAATCCTCTGCCTGCAACACTGGCACACCAGGTTCTAGTCCCAATCAGGGTGCTGGATTCTTTCCCAGTTGCTCCTCTTCCAGTCCAGCTCTCTGCTGTGGCCCGGGAGTGCAGTGGAGGATGGCCCAAGTGCTTGAGCCCTGCACCCGCATGAAAGACCAGGAGGAAGCACCTGGCTCCTGGCTTCAGATCGGAGCGGTGCCCTGGCTGTAATGGCCACTTGGGGGGTCTAACTCTGCCTGTCAAAAGAAGGAAAGTAAACTATAGAATTGAAATTGACACTTTGAGATGTGATAATTTTGAACAGCTCTTGTCTCGACTGTTGAAAAACAGGTTTTTTGTTTTTTGGTTTTTTTGTTGTTGTTGTTGTTTTCTGGTTTTTTTTTTTTTTTTTTTTTTTTTTTTTTGCCAGAGTGTCTTGGCTTTCCATGCCTGAAATACTCTCACGGGCTTTTCAGCCGGATCCAAATGCCTTAAGGGCTTATTCTGAGGCCAGAGTGCTGTTTAGGACATCTGCCATTCTATGAGTCTGCTGTGTATCCCGCTTCCCATGTTGGATCATTCTCTCCCTTTTTTATTCTATCAGTTAGTATTTGCAGGCACTAGTCTTGTTTATGTGATCCCTTTGACTCTTAGTCCTATCATTATGATTAATTATGAACAGAAACTGATCGCTTGGACTAGTGAGATGGCATTGGTACTTGTTGAACTCTTTACTTAGTATAGGGTTAATTTTATGTCTATAAAGTTAACTCAAAATAGATATTAGTAAAAAATAAGAATGGGAATAGGAGAGGGAAGAGGAAAAAGAGTGGGAGTGTGAATGTGAGGGAGGGTAGGGTGGGAAGCATCACTACATTCTTGAATTTGTATATATGAAATGCATGAAGTTTGTGTTCCTTAAATAAATGGTTTCTAGGTAGAAAATAAAAGAGAAAGATAAGACAAGACAAGAGGCCCTTCCTAGGTCAGCTCTTTGAGGCATGGGAGACAGTTTCCTGCAGACCTTGAAGTTGCAACTGCCCTACTGTTCCTCTGAGAGGACTATGTGTCAGGAAATGTGGAGCAAACTTAGGAACTGAAAATGACTCCCAGAAAGAAAGTGGGTGGCATCAGTACTATAGCTGCAAGTAGATCAATTTTTTAACAACCTTAGAGCTAGGAGAAGGAATGAAGCCTTGGCTCACAGTGAACCCTATGCCAACACCTTAATTCCAATCAGATAAATCTTGAGCTGGAATCCAGATAATTAGTGGCAATGGCCCCCTCTCTCCTTGAAGCTGAAATAATAAATATATGTCATTTTCATCCCCTCAGTTTATGGTATCTGCTATCTAGGAAGAGACAACACATAAAAGAAGTAACACCCAGGAAAGATCCTAGAGCAGAAATAGGGGAAGATGCAATCAACAGAGGAGATTCACCTTGTCCTCACTCTGCTCTAACATTCCCCATTATGTATCAACCTTAATACAGCCTAAGGTGGGAGGAGCAGATCTGGGTGTCTGCAAATGTGTTTGCACCTCACCTCTTTATCCCCATGGCATTCTTTAAAAAAAAAAAAAGGTGAATGTTGCTGTGGCAAGATCTTAGAATTCAAAGTGATTTTCTCTAATTAATTGAAGAAGTCAAATAATGCATACAGTGAGCAACGCTTAGCTTCAGTGAGAGCCCCAGTCACTGGCTGTGAAAATCTGTTACTATTTCTCCACCTGACACCTGAAAACTTGCCAACACAAACTGCAACATAGGTGAAATAATTTTTTACATATATAAAAACCAAATCCTCCCATAGGAGAAACAGAACTGTCCATAATACAAAAACTCACTGCAATCACTGACATGATTCTTCATTTAACTATGTTAAAGTTAAACACCCAAGAAAAGTTGTTAATTCTCTTTAGTTAACTATCAGTACAGCAACAAGTAAAAGGCATTCAGTTATTTGGCCTTAGTCAATTGCTTCCATGATCACTTTTATTAGGAGACTTATTTTAAGTAACGATAATAAATCTTGACCACATCTAAAGGTTTCAGGAAGTTCTACAGCATTCTCTAATAAATGACGTGTCATTTTGATCACAATTTAATAAACAGTTGATTTTTATTAGACTGGAGAAAGTAAAAAGGTATAAAAATTATAAGCGCCTTTCTATAAACACATACTGTGTTGCATTCCAAATTTCAAACTAAGTATCAATGCCTCTGAGATGTTTGTTTCTTACCACTCCGCTCTTGTGGGAAAGTTGGATATGTCCTCAGTCCCAGAGGCTGAGCTAGTCATTCTAAGACAGCGTTCCTCAATCTTTATCTCTATCAGCATTTCTTCGAAGGTTTGTTAGACACAGTTTCCAGGCCTCCATTTAAATAGATCACTCACTTGGTAGAGAAATGGTTGTAATGATTCTCAGATTAGAGTGTTCAGGCCTGTAGCAACTATAATAACAGTGCTACCAGTATAATCTGGGAAACTACTAGAACACACAGCAGAATCATAGAATGACAAATGCCCTAAACAGCACTCTGGCCTCAGAATCAGCCCTTAAAGCATTTGAATCTGGCTAAAAAGCCCATAAGAGCATTTCAGGCATGGAAAACCAGACACTATGGCAAAAAATGTCCTACATGAAAGATCTCTGTGAGTGAGATCTGGGTGGAAAAAATTGACCATCGAAGAAAGAGGTACCTTTCTCTGAAGGGAGGAGAGAACTTCCACTTTGATTATGGCCTTTTCTAAACAAGGCCAGAGTTTGTGAACTTGAGAGGCTTCCATAGCCTTGGCTGCTCATGACAGAAGCCTTGGGTGATTACTGACATTATAATTATGAGTGTCAATTGTTACATCAACAACAGGAGTCACTGTGCACTTACTCCCCATGTAGGATCTTTGTCCTTAATGTTTGTTCTATGAGAATTAATGGTAAAACTAGTCTTCAAACAGTACTTTATACTTTGTGTGTCTATGTGGGTGCAAACTGTTGAAATCTTTACTTAGTATATACTAAGTAGATCTTCTCTATATAAAGATAATTGAAAATGAATCTTGGCCGCCACCGTGGCTCAATAGGCTAATCCTCCACCTGTGGCGCTGGCACACCGGGTTCTAGTCCTGGTCAGGGCGCCGGATTCTGTCCCGGTTGCCCCTCTTCCGGGCCAGCTCTCTGCTGTGGCCTGGGAGTGCAGAGGAGGATGGCCCAAGTCCTTGGGCCCTGCACCCACATGGGAGACCAGGAGAAGCACCTGGCTCCTGCCTTCAGATCAGCGTGGTGTGCCGGCCGCAGCGCGCTGGCAGCAGTGGCCATTGGAGGGTGAACCAATGGTAAAGGAAGACCTTTCCCTGTCTCTCTCTCTCTTACTGTCCACTCTGTCAGTAAAAAAAAATAAATCTAGATGAAGAATGGGATGGAAGAAGAAGGAGAAGGGATGGTTTGTGGATGGGAGGGTGGTTATGGGGGAAAAAACTGTTAAAATTCAAAAGTTGTACTTAGGAAATTTATATTTATGAAATAAAAGTTTTCTAAAAAAATGATATTTGATTGTCTCCCTTTTCAGGTATATTGTCATTTTATAAAAATATAGGTGGTTCAAAGGTTCCCACAACCATATTTTTCAAAACAACACATAGAACTTTAGTATCTTGCTGCCTATCCTCCCAAGAAAGAACCTGTCCCTGCTATTGGAATATCAGATCTCATCTGACAGAAATAGACTTTGACACAGGCTTCAGGTCCAGATTTGAGTTACTCTCTTCACAGGAATTCCTATAGCTGTGTAACTAAGAACAAGATATTTGACTTTTACATTTTGGTAAATGTTGGTAATACAACATCCTAGGAACTCTAGCTCATTGACCCTAGAAACCTAGAGTGTTCTGGGTGGGATCCACAAGATTGTCAAGGCATTCAAAGGTCCTAATTCTTTCCAGAAGTACAGCAAACACCACACTCTCCATTAGGGTATGTATGTGCTGACCTTTTTCTCTCTCAGTTACTGCCCTACTTGGCAGACAACTCTGTGACCAGTACTGAGACCAGCTCCAGAACCAGCACCAGGATCAGCACTAGGGCCAGCAACATCAGCTCCAGTGCAAGTACCATGGCCAGAACCCAGCAAACTTCAGGCCAACATCTGAGCCAACACCCATACCAATGCTATGGCCAACACCAGGGCCAGTGCTATGAACAGCTCCTGGACAATACACTAAGTGTGTTCTGGTTGGCAGAGCCAGAACCTTGCCCACATGCTGGTCATGTTGTCATTTTCCCTGGATCCTACAAAGATAAAGTCTGCATTGACAATCCCAAGGCCCAGACATACGCTAATGAACATTCTTGGGATATCATTGTATTAATTTAATTCAGTGCAAAGTGTACCAACCCCACCTATGCGAAAAACTCCAGAAAATTAATCATGAATCCTCTACTACAGAACAGACAATTCCAACTTCTTCCTGAGTTCCTTCCCAGGTGTTTCAATTAGTGCAGTGCTAAAGAACATCATTACCAAACGGCTCAGGGGCTGGAGACTTCAACATGCTAATTACTGATCCTTTTAATGGAAAAGAACTTAGTCACTCTGTCTAAAGTTTTCAAAAATGACAGCAAATACAACCGTCTAGAGGCAGAAGGATGGAAGAGTTGATCTCCTGAGATACATTAAAGTCAAGTTCTATCAGTTCAAGAAAGCAGTTCATTCTAAAATATATTACAAGATACAGGCCCCTTTTGATTTCTGTATATCATTGCCTCTTTGTTCTCTTGTGCAAAATATTTTCATAGAATTCCCTTTACAATACGTAGAAGTACTATATATAGTTATGAAGTGCAATGGAATTTTTAAAAGATTAAAATTATTTGAAACAGGTCGGCAGTTTTTAAAGTGATGCTCTATAGAAAAGCCTAGGAATTCCCCAAAGAGTAAACATTTTTCACCAAATAATGACTGCTTGAACTGCCTGAGAAACTCACACAGGGAGGCTACTGTATTTAAATACTAGAATTGTACATAACGTTTTATTGCATGTGTGTTTAAAATCAGCTGTTAACAAATGAAAATATAACACCAAAGTTGATTATGAAGTAACTTAAAGCATTAGAGAAACTTTCCTTTATTGTTTCTCCACAGTGTCACAGTTCAAGTTTTTCAGAATGTGTCCTGTTCTCAGTTCTACACCCATGCCCCTTCTCCCAGTCATTTCGAAAAGTCTTCAGTTCTCTCTTGTCTATGAAAGAATACCTCATGAAATGTACATTTTAGGTTAATTTGTCTTTAAACAACTCGAATGCACCCAGGACAAACTTGATACAGTCACAAATTCACATGTCTCATGCAAATTATGCACTTTCCTAACATTTTTATTTTTGGTTGTAAGAAAGACTATTACAATCAAATTTAAATAAATAAAGGCAATTCATTGGTCCAGGATTGGATTTGTTGGACTCAGAAACTTCAGTTCTGATACCAAGTCTGAATGATCTTGCTCTTTGTCACAGTTTTGATAGTGCCTTTGTATTTTTTAAAAACTTTGTCTTCAGATAGTAGGCACTATGCTGCATCTGGCTGACACCTTGAGTACCTCATACCTCATACCCCTTGAGTTCAGGCCCTAATCTAAGCAGAAAAAAGATGGAGAAGCCCTACCAAAATCCTGTGGCACACTCAGTCACACTGGTTTAGGCTACATATCCATAACCAGAACACTCACATTCACCAGAGAAAACCAAGGGTTACTCTGCTGTAGCCTGGCCTCACTCTTCCTAGGGTTATCCTCATGAGCTGAGAGTGGGAGAAAATTTCAGACAGAAATCAAGTAAGTGGATGTTGGGCAGTAACACTTCACAACTTCTTTAGCTAATGGTGCTCATTCATCAAATTCTAAAATTTAAAATCATACCTCTGTCCTCACGGTAGCCAAGTGGCCACCAACACTTGCTCTTCTATTTCTACACATCATTTAAAGTCATTCTTTAAAATGCATCACTACGGACTCACAACTGGCTTTCATAGATGCTCACAAATGATTCTTCCACTGCTAGTCTTATGTCTCCCTCAGTCACCAGATTGAAGCACCTAAGATATATAATGATTCTGCCACTTCACCACTTAAAGGCTCCCAGTGCCTTGTGGACAAGTGCAGCACCTCAGCACATCTCTCTGGCTGCGACCTTGTCTAGCTATGCAACACTGCTTTTAACATACTCCCACAGAGAGACTGTACACACATTTACAAACCTTGAGTTCTTGAAACAAGACATGTTCTTACATACCTCAGTCCACCCCAGTTTCCATTTCCTCTCCTAAGGCATTTCTCTTACCTCCTTCATTTCTAACCACCAACTGAGACTAGCTAATGTTATTCACTTGCCAAGACTCTTGTAAAGAAAACAACATACCACAAATTTTGTGGTAAAAAGTAACAATTTTGGAGAAAGGAGGTTTCAAATGATGCTTACAGGGCTAAAGTCAAGATGTTAGAGTGGGTGTTTGGCACAGCGGTTAAGAAACCACTTGGGATACTTGCAACACATATTGGAGTACGTGGGCTTAAACTGCAGCTCAGCTCCCACTTCCAGCTTCCTGCTAATACATACCTGGGGAGTCAGCAGATGATGGATAAAGTACTCGGGTCTCTGTCACCTACGTGGAAGACTCTTTTTCAGTTGTTGGCTCCTGATTTTAGCTTGACCCAGCCCTGGCTGTTGTGGGCATTAGGAGGGGTGAAAGAAAAATGTCTGTAGAGCTGCATTCTTTCTGAATGCTCCAGGGCAGACTCCAATTCTTGCCTTTACTGCTTCTGGAGTTTACCAGCATTCCTTCTTACCAGCTGTTTTCATCTGTAAACTTCACTCTGCCTTTGCTTTCATCATCACCTCTCCTTTGTGACTTGATATCTCCCTCTTTCACTTACTACTGAATTGGACCAACTCAGATAATTTCCCAATGTCATTGCCTTTAACTCAATCATTTCTACAAAAACCTTTAGCCATATAAGACAACATATTCATAGGTTTCAGGGATTAATATAGGACATTTTTGAGTGGATGTTATTTCTCCCACCACATCCAAATACCCTTCAAGACCCAGCCTCAGTGTGAACTGCTTTTACAAATGTGTCCTGGGCTCCTGTCTATTCTGAGTGCTCTCTCTGCTCTTGCTTGCTTATCACACTCTGTATTTCTTCCCTCTACTACTCAACACCCAATCTGTGGCACATTGTGATCTGTAATTTCTCAAGGCAACGCAACTTTAATTTATTCATTTATTGGTGATAACACACTGTTCTCTGCCTAGTACAAACAAGAAAATAAATAAATGTATTATAACTGTTGACTCCTCTGACCATCCTAAAGGCACATTCTTTTAACTGATCCTTGAATACCAGCCTAATTTTAACGTGGGCAGGGTAATTCACAATGAAAGTATCTTGCATTTGAATGAAATCTAGCCAAATTTAATTATATTTTTCTGTTCCTAATGGACCAATTATATCTCTGAATTTTAGTATTTTATGTAATGATGTTTCACGGCTCCTGGTCAACTAACAAACAGAAATACGGAATTCTTAAAAAAATCTGTAAGTTACTTATTGGCTTCAACCATTATGGCAAAGTTTCAAGTGCTTCCTGGTACATAAGTTCTAGGAAAAAAATGATTAAAGAAACTGTGGAAAATGCACAGCCAATCCTAATCAAGAATACAGGCACTGACAAGGAGGTGACTTAACATCAATACTCTGCCACTTTTACCTAAATGCATACTCTTCATCCAGCCTTAGAGCCCTGATTTTCTGTATTACAGAATGGCTACTCAACTCTCTAAGCACACCTGTATTAACACACATGTTTCATTAGCCTATAAGCATACACCTTTCATTAGCAGCTCTGGTGCAATCAATTTCATGATGTGAACCATGTTCATAATTCACAGAATAATACCTTAAACTTATTGAATTGATTGTCAAATAATAGGAAAAATGACCCAGAGGAATTATTCACAGGTGGTCTTAAGTAATGGAGAGGTTGTTGGCGAGAGATTTGCTAAGATAATTTATAAAAATTCAGGCATAAATAAAAAATCTTCCTCCCTCCCTCCCTCCCTCCCTCCCTCTCTTCCCATCACTCTTTCAAATAAATAAAATAGAAAACAAAGTTGCATAGATGGCCATCTATTTCAGTGGAAACAATATGTTTCACTACTGTGAAAGCCTTAACTCTGTCTAACTGTGATGATGATGCTGAACAAATTTCTCACTGTCGCTAAGATCTAGAGTCCACAAAAATGAACTGGTCCAGATGTAGATAAATAAATGTTTTCTGATAAACCTTCTTGGACTTTCTCATTGTCAAAATAAGCAAGCACCTGAAACTCTTGGTTACAAAGTGAATACGGGCCATGACATATGGTTGTCAGCGCCTTTTTTTTTTTTTTTTTTTGGACAGGCAGAGTTAGACAGTGAGAGAGAGAGACAGAGAGAAAGGTCTTCCTTCCGTTGGTGGTTCACTCCCAAAATTGCCGCTGAGGCCAGCATGCTGCACCAATCCAAAGCCAGGAACCAGGTGCTTCCTCCTGGTCTCCCATGCGGGTGCAGGGCCCAAGCACTTGGGCCATCCTCCACTGCCTTCCTGAGCCACAGCAGAGAGCTGGACTGGAAGAGGAGCAACCGGGACAGAATCCGGCACCCCACCAAGGACTAGAACCCGGGGTGCCAGCGCCGCAGGCAGAGGATTAGCCTAGTGAGCCGCGGCGCCAGCCAACTATTTCTTTATGCTGCTTGATGTCTGCTTCATATTAAACAAGTAGTAGATGTCCTGGTCTAGCTTAATTTTATCCACTCATCATATGAATCAGGTGTGTGTGTGTGTATATATATATATATATATATATATAGTGATGGGAGAGTGTTTTATGTAATGCTCTGGTTTCAGTTTCTTGACAATAAAGCAAAAACTTTTTTATTAGAGTTCTGAACCATAGATAGTCTTTTTAAACCCCCAACTTTGATTCAACAGAGTAAAAAAAAAAAAAAAAGGATTCTCCTGAAAAAGCTATCATTTTATAAATTATTTAGTATATATAAATAGTATTCAGTATAAAACCACACCACACAGTTTCAAGTAATACTAGCCCCCTCTAAATTTTTCTCTTTAAGATCACTGACTGGGCCAGCACCGCGGCTCAATAGGCTAATCCTCCTCTGTCTTGCGGCGCCGGCACACCGGTTCTAGTCCTGGTTGGAGTGCCAGATTCTATACCAGTTGCCCCTCTTCCAGGCCAGCTCTCTGCTGTGGCCCAGGAGTGCAGAGGAGGATGGCCCAAGTGCTTGGGCCCTGCACCCGCATGGGAAACCAGGAGAAGCACCTGGCTCCTGCCTTCAGATCAGTGCTGTGCACCGGCTACAGCGCGCCGGCCACAGCGGCCATAGGAGGGTGAAACAACAGTAAAGGAACACCTTTCTCTCTGTCTCTGTCTCTCTCACTGTCCACTCTGCCTGTCAAAAAACAAACAAACAAAAAAAGATCACTGACTGTTCATTGCTTACCTGTCATATGACATTTCCTCACTTTGAAAATATCTGGTGCTTGTAGAGAAGACAGTTTGAGATCCTGGCAATTTCAGTCACCTGAAAAAAAGAGAAACACTCATAGGATTGTGGTTTTCTTATCCATGAATACCAAGTTAGATTATCACTGAGACGTATTGATTTTGTTTGAGTTTTTTAGTTGGTTGGTTTGATTTCATTTGGAGGGTCATTGGTATTACTAAAAAAAAAATGTAGAAGTGTTTAGTTTTTAATTATTTAGCATATAAAGTTTGAAAACTTTCCTTAGTCTCCATAATGTTGAATTTATTCTGGGCATACAAGGCTGATTTAACTTCTGAAGACCAAATAGTATCTACCAAAATAATCAGGGTGGGCATTAGTATAATTGTTAAGATGCCTTCATCCCACATTAAAATTCACTTGGGGCCAGCGCTATGGCATAGAGAGTAAAGCCACCGCCTGCAGTGCCAGCATGCCCTATGGGTGCCAGTTCTAGTCTCAGCTGCCCCTCTTCCAATTCAGCTCTCTGCTATGGCTTAGAAAGGCAGTGGAAGATGGCCCAAGTGCTTGGGCCCCCGCACTGCCTGGGAGACCCAGAAGAAGCTCTTGGCTCCTGGCTTCAGATGGGCACAGTTCCAGCCATTGCAGCCATTTGAGAGTGAACCAGCAGATGGAAGACCTTTCTCTCTGTCTCTTCCTCTCACTGTCTATAACTCTACCTCTCGAAAAAAATAAATAAAATCTTAAAAAAAAAAACCACCTAGATACAAATTTAACAAAATATATCCAGAGTCCATAGTATAGAAAAATACAGAACTCTGATAAAGTGAATCAGGCATTTAAACAAAGGTAAAGAGAACCAATGTACATGAAATGGAAAATCCAATATAGTTAAGAAATCAATTACCTCAAAGTCGAGGTATAAGTTTGACATAATCTTCATCAAAAAGCTATTTAATTATTGTTGATAAACCAATCCTAAGTATATGTGGACAGGCAAAACAGCTAGAATAGCCAATATAGTACTGAAGAACAAAATTTAGACTCATATTACTCAATTGCCAAACCAATTATAAAGCTTCAGTAATCAAGGCAGCATGGTATTGGCTAAAGAATAGACACATATATCAATGCAAAATAACAAAGAACTCAAATAAAAAATCTGCACTAATATAATTAACTGACGAATGAGCAAAGGCAATTCAATGGAGAAATGATAGTCTTTTCAGCAAATGTTTTGTATTAAGTGGAAATCCTTCTGCAAATACTAACTTTCACAAAAAATAATTCAAAATGAATCGCTGAAAATAATAATGTAAATGACACTTCTCTTAAAAACTGAGAATAAAAGATTTTGAAAATGCTTTGATAGTAAAGAAATGTTCAGTGTTTGAGGAAATAGATTTGTTACCCTTATTGAACATTATAAAACATATACATGTACTGAAACATCATATAATATCCCCACAAATATGTATAATTTTGTGTGTTGTCGCTCCCCCTCTTCGTGGAGGAACGACACAGGACCCTGCGCTGTTCTTTCGTCTGCTCGGCCCTCCCCGGGTTTGCTGCTGGTTCTTCCCGGGTTGGCTACTATCCCTTCCACCTCCGTGGAAGGGCAGTTCCCCCTGGCCGCATTCCCCACTTCCGCAGGGGAGCGGCACACCGCCGGCTGGTTCTCTCTGGGGGGCTGCACAGGTGTTCCTTCAGCTAGATGTTCCCCTTAGATGTTCCCCATAGATGTTCCTGATGCATGCCGTCTCTCTCCTCCTTTATAGTCCTCCTCCGCCAATCCTAACTCGGCTGCCCACACGCCAAGTATGCTGCTCTCCAATCAGGAGCAAGTCCTACAGTTTATTGGCTGAACTGGAGGCAGCTGCGTAGAAGCTGTTTTCTCCTCTCCCAGCGCCATATTGTGGGAGAGCAGATGCATAGAATAAGTCTTAATTCCAGTAACTTAGTCTAGTCCGAATTGCTCCCCACAGTGTGTCAGTTAAAATACCTTAAAATCCATCATAGATCTAGTTGTAAAATGAAAAGTATAAATTTTTTGGAGAAAATATGTGATATAGGTTTGATGATGAGTTTATAGATGCAAAAACATACACCCATGAAAGAAAGAACACTGAATGTGTTAAAATTTCAAAATCTTGATGTGAATGGGATGGGAGGGGGAGTGGGAGATGGGATGGTTGTGGGTGGGAGGGAGGTTATGGGGGGAAAAGGCTGCTATGATCCAAAAGTTGTACTTTGGAAATTTATATTTATTAAATAAAAGTTAAAAAAAGAACAAAAAAATTTCAAAAACCTACCATGCAGAAGACAGTTCTAAATGATTGAAAAGAAAAGCTATCAACTTGGAAACAGTATTTGCAAACATAACTGTAGTAGGACTTTTAGCCAAAATATAAAAAGAATTCTTAAAACCTAAGTAACTAGGCGGGCACCACGGCTCAACAGGCTAATCCTCCACCTGCGGTGCCGGCATACTGGGTTCTAGTCCTGGTCGGGGCACTGGATTCTGTCCCGGTTGCCCCTCTTCCAGGCCAGCTCTCTGCTGTGTCCCGGGCGTGCAGTGGAGGATGGCCCAAGTCCTTGGGCCCTGCACCTGCATGGGAGACCAGGAGGAAACAGCTGGTCCCTGGCTTTGGATTGGCATAGCGCGCCAGCCACAGCAGCCATTTGTGGGGTGAACCAATGGAAAGAAGACCTTTCTCTCTGCTCTCTATCTAACTGTCTAACTCCGCCTGTTTAAAAAAAAAAAAAAAAAAAAATTACTATCCAGGTCTATAAAGAGCTCAAGAAATTCAACAACAAAACAAACAATCCATTTAAGAAAAGGGCAAAGGACATGAATAGGCATTTTTCAAAGGATGAAATACAAATGGGCAACAGAAACATGAAAAGATGCTCAGAATCACTAGTCATCAAGTAGTCATCAAGGAAATGCAAATAAAAACGACAATGAGGTTTCAACTCACCCTAGTTAGAATGGCTATTATCCAAAAATCAAAAAATAAATGCCGATGAGGATGCAGGGAAAAAGGTACCTTAAAATTGCTGATTGGAATGTAAACTAGTATAATCTGGAAGACAATATGGAGATTCCTCAGAAATTTGAAAATAGATCTACCATGCAACTCAATCACCCCACTCTTGGGAATTTACCCAAACAAATTAAATCAGCATATGAAAGAGTTATCTCTATCCTCATGTCTATTGCAGCTCAATTCACAACAGCTAGGATATGGAATCAACCCAGATGTTCATCAACCCATAACTAGATAAAGAAAATATGGTATATATACACTATGGAATCCTACACAACCAATTTAAAAAAGAATGAAATCCTGTCTGCTACAACAAAATGGATGCAACGTGAAATCAATACGCCTAGTGAAATAAGCCAGTCTCAAAAAGACAAATAGCATGTTTTCTCTTATTTCTGGCAGTTAATATTGAATACAAAAATAAGGAATGAAATGGAAATCCTGTGATATGATTGTCATTTTTAGCCCTTTTTTATATTCCTTTGGACCTGTGGTCTTCCTACATTTTACTTGTTGAATGTTATGGTTAGTTGTGAATTAAGCCTGTGATTATAGAGTAAATTAAAATTATATCTTTGTAAAAATTAATGAAAATAAGGGAAGAAAAAAGGGGGTGGGGGAGGGAAGGAAGTATGGTTATCAGAATTGTACTTATGAATACAAGAAGTCTGCTTTCTTTATATTAACAAAAAAAGAAATGCATGGAAATTTCTGTTTATATTAATAAAAATTTTAAAAGACAATCAACTTTATTTATAATGAGAAAATTGAAACTAAAATATGATACCATTAACCACTTATCATTATGGCTAATTTTTAAATAACAATATCAATTGCTCACAAGAATGTAGGATATTAGAAATATTCATTACTTCTGAGAACGCAAAATAATGCAGCCACTGTGGGAAAAAATTCGATAAGTTCTTATAAAGCTAAACAATCTTTACCACATGACCATGTCATCACACTCCTAGGATTTTACCCAAATGAGTCAAAAACATATTTCCACACAAAAACCTGCATATGAATGTTTACAGCAGTCTTACTCATAATCAACAAAAAGTAAAACCAAACAAAATGTCCTTTAATAGGTGAAAAGATAAACTCTGGTGCCTCTGTGTATTATTCAATGATAAAAAGAAATGAGCTATGAAGGCATTAAAGAAACACAGATGAATTTAAATGTATATTGTTAAGTGAAATAATTCAGTATAGAAAGTGTATATACTACTGTATTATTCCAATTACATGACATTCTGAAAATGACGAAACTATAGGGTTTCCAGGGAGTCAGAGAGATGAGGTGAGGTGAGATGAATGGGGTAAGTACTGATGATTTTTTTAAGAATTATTGGTATGATATTGTCATGATGGATGTATGGCACTGTAAGTGTAATGAATACATTATTCTTCCTCTTTTTACTTTTTGATTAACAAAAGCTCACTGCTGGTCTTTTGACCAATCAGAATTGTATTGCAACAGACAAATAATACTTGATTAAAAATTCCAGGGACTGACCCCAGGGAAATGACTGAAATCCCGACCTGACAGGAACACAACTGCCCACTGCAACATTCAAGTCTCGGCTCAAAGAGGCCACAACCAAACTAGTTTCAAACCTACCTTGAAAATCTGTTTGACAATCAACTGAGCCCATTATCTTACCTATCTTCCCCCAACCTCAACTCATCCTTTAAAAGTGCTCTTATTTACTACCAAGACTGGAAAAAGCATTTTTGAGACTCAAGATGGCTGTATTTCTCCAGGATTGCTAGCCTCCTGAACAAACCTGTTTGTTTGCATCAATTCTCATCTTGGTCATCCAGCATCGAACAGCCCTGCCCCAGTGTTTCCAGAATCAGAACAAAGCAATATAACTGTATTAGAAGTATTCAAAATGGCCTTGCTGATTAAGGAAGGAACAATGTGAAACATAAGCAAGGTCAAAAAATAATTACATTTGTAAAACTAAACCCAAAAGAAACTGCATATAAACACTCTAACTGATTAAGCTGTTTTCCCACAAAGGACACCAATAAATAATTCTGATAAGGTTATCCATGTATAATACTTGAACTGAAAAATTGAGTATGCAGATGGCAGATGATGGGAACCAGGCTTTTCACATTTGAGTGAGAAGACAAAGAAAAGAGGTTACAGGGATCTATGTGGCAATGAATGGTAATCAGAGACATTAATACAAATCTCATGTTTAATTTAATAATGATATATGTATTTTTACACTTAGAGATTTGTAGAGATACATGTATGCATGAGTTAATGTATACAAAGGGACATCCTTGTTCTGTTCTCTGAGAGAACCTAGAAACAATGACATCACAGATGAACCTGAAGCAAATCACAGTGCCATACAGTAGGGTAGTGCTAAATCCAGGTGCTCATACACACACGCACACACACACAAACACACAATGGCCAGTGCTGGAACAACTTGAGCAACAGAAGAAATAAAATAGCATACATTTATTTACAAAGGAATAAAATAAATACCACAAATACTGATTTAAATAAATTCTTATATGAACAAATAAAACTGGGAGAATAAACAAATCCTCCCCACAGAAAAGTTTTAAGTAATTTATGTAGTTAGCCACCTTCAAAGAAGTATAGCATAATTCCTCCTCCTTAAATGTCATTGCACATGGTGACATCATTCTAAAGAAAACACTAAGGGGGGGGGGGGGAGAATGTCACTTTAGAGTGAAGAAACCTGAACATCAACAGCAGTAAGTGATTTGAAGAAAACAGCACTTTGCCTCCATCATCTTCCTCCAGAAATCATATGGTCCAGGACTATTTATAAGGAAATCATCAGGCAAATCCCAATAATTAATAACAGGATTTTTAATTATATTCTTATTAATGTAGAATAGAACATTTTACAAAATACCTTGTCCATGCTTCCCAAAACTGCAAAGATCATCAAAACCAGTTAAAGTCTAAGAAACTATCACAGCCAAAGAAATCTGAAGGAGACATAACAACTAAATGCAATTTATCTTGCATGGGATTCTGGAATGGAAAATTAATACAGTAAAAGCTAAAGAAATCTGAAAGAAATAAGGACTTTAATAGTTAACAACTTATCAATATTGGTTAACTAATTAAAAGAAATTTACCATTTTAATATAGATGTTAATTATAGAAGAAACTGACTATAGGACATGGGGGAATTTTCTGTATGCTCTTTGAATTATGTGTAAAATCAAAATTAGTCTAAGATTTGAAGTTTATATTTAAAAAGCAAATTCATAAAAATATTTTTGTCCTCAATATTATTATAATTATTTTCAACTGGCTCAAACCCAAGTATTTTACCTAGCACTCCACAAACCAAACCCCAACAGTCACATCTACAGTGGAGTCTACTTTTGCCTTCAGCACCTCATGATTGACAAGAGATTACAGTTTCTTAGTATGAGTTTCTGAGGTACTTTGATTTTAGTGATGTTTGCTAGAACTCAAGAAAGTAACCATGTTTTAATGGTGGAATATACAACCCCATTGCTTTCTTAATCAGTTGGACCATGAGCTGTGTATCAATAGCTTCTGATCAACAAATGCTATAAATTAAACTGAAATCCACAAAATTTATAGAGAATACAGAAATTTGGTGTTCCTTTTTTTAAAACCAGTACTTCATTTTAAAGGACTGGAAATAATCTAAAATTTTAATCACTAGGTTTGATACAAATATTTATGATTCTGTGACTTATTTAACGGCTATTCCAGGTTTCAAAGAATAATGTTTCAACACATTTCTATTATCTAGTTCATTTCAAAATCTGAAATATCTTGCACTTTATTAAAGCCTAAGTTGATAGGTCTATGGTACTACATATTTATGAATAATAATAACATTCAGCTTCAAAGGTTATATAAATCACTTGGTGCTGAACTTGTGGTTGATGATTTGGGATTTTTTAAATTGTCAATAAAAATATTACTCAACTTCAGTGGAGAAAAAAGTACTGAAAAATTCTCTTGGATATTTTTATGATATTAGATTTAAAACATTCTTTCATTACAAGAGTTGTATTGTTATATCTGTTACAAACTTTCTTTGATTTGTTTGGCCAACTTTTTGGAGAAAAGAAAATTCATTAAAAACAGATTTACATGACATATTCTGAAGTAGAAAACTACTTCCTTTTTACTCAGATCTAGAGAATAGCACACTTGCACTTTATTTCTTGCTGCAAAAATATGTCATTATTATGCATAGTCGTGTGTCACTTGAAACATTTGTCAAGAATCACTGATAAGGAATCATGTAAGACATTGACTGAATGCACATCTACTTTGTGTAGCAGTACACAAAGGCATCCCTCCTACTGGTGATTATTCAGCAATTTACTTTGGCAAACACTTGAGTACTTCCTACTGTATCATATGCATGATTTATGTCCAAGAGCAGGGGTCAGAAAACTTCTTGGATAAAAGGCTAGAGAACAAATATTTTAGATTCTGTGAGCCATAAAGAATCTGTCATAATTACAAAATTCTGTTTTTGTATCTTGGAAGCAAATAGGAGGAAGTATAAAACAAATAGATGAGGTTGTGTTCCAATAAATCTTTATTTACAAAAAGAGATATCAGCCCGTAAGTTATAGTTTGCCAACTGCTATTACAGCACAGGGAGAGTTAGACAGAATTGAGATGTCTAAAATTGTTCATTTTTTTTGAGGACTAGAATGTTCTGTTCTTTGCTGTGCTTGGAAAACCTCTTCTTTCTTTTCCACATCCGTTCATAGGACCTTTCTTTCATGAAGTCATTATCAGCCTCTTCACATATAATTATTTGTCTCTTTTTTGCAGTGTTCTACTGTGACTGTTAATTTTCAAATCTACCGTTATAAACAAGGGGCCATTTGGGATAGGGCCACCTCCATCACCCAACTTAAGGTACACTGTCCACACAATGTGGCCAGTTCTCTTTGTGGTGAGCAACATGGCAGCCTTTCTTGGCAACAGCAGATATACCCAATTTCTGTCTCTTCACACACACCAGAGTGCCGTTATTTAATGAACATAGGAAAAATAAATTTAAGGAAAAGCAATGATAAAAGCACATGTAAGTCAAGGAAATGCTGTGTGAATTCAGAGGATGTAGAAAGCGAATTCAGCTGGAGGGATGAGAGAAAGGTTTCTAGGAGTGTATCTTGATGTGGGGTGTATAGAAGAGGTAGAAACATTTGTTCCACACCCTGTGCATAGTAGGCAGCCCCTAGCATGGCCTCCACGATCCTCAGCCCTGGATATTTGTGCCCTCTGTAGTCACCTCCTTGTTCTTGTTGCCTGGACATAATGGCTCAAGTGTAGTGAATAAAACAGTACAAAAGTGATGAGAGGTCTCTTCCAAGATTGGGTGACAAAAACCCTGTGGTTTCTATCATATTTATCACTCTGAGAGTAGCCAGTTAATAAATCATGAGTTACCCTATGGAAAAGCCTCATATCAAATTATCCATGTCTCCAGCCAACACACAGCAAGGAAGGAGGCCTCAAAACAGGCACAGGAGAAAGCTTGGAAGTGGTTCTTCCCTGAGTCCAGCTGTGGCTGATACTGGAGTCCAGCCTTCTGAGTGACTCAAGCCAAAGAAACCCAGCTAAGTTATAGCTAGATTTCAGACTCACAGAAACTATGAGAGGATATATGTATGTTGTTTTAAGTGGCTTCATTTTAAACTAATTTGTTTCTTAGCAATAGATAACCAATATGTCATGTTTCTAAAGCATTTTCTCATTTAATCCTCCCAATATACATATAAAGTACACATTTTAATCAACTCTACTGACAGAAAAAGACAAGAGATTATGCAGTTGCTCAAAAAATGCAGTTAGTGATCAGCAAGATTGACATCTGAATCTCTGGCTTTTTGGTCATTACACAGCAGGAAAAAGCATGAACTAAAGCTCAGGCTAAAGAGATTCCTTTGGAAGCTACCACTCAAGATCTAATCTGTTTCAGCGAACTGTGGGAAAACTTCAGTGACTTGGGCTGGTCACCACACATGCAGAAGTCATGCAATGTCAGCATAAAAGCAATGTATTTATTATTTGAAGGGGTCTCTCCCTTTCTCTTTAAATCTGCTCCATGGGGCTAATCTTATGTCCTGCAAAGAAAACTCTGCCAAGTCTCATAAGCTTATTGGTCACACTTTGACAATAGACATGGTTTGTTGTCCCTGTCATCTTAAATCATCAATTTAAAGTATTCAACTTAATATTTTGATCAGTCCTTCAACTTTCATCCTCAGGTTATTTATGTCTCACTAGCCCCTCCAGATGCAGGGGACTACCTGGGGGCTGCAGCCTGTATGGGACTGATATGTCTTCCCATGTCACGGACTTCTGCCCTACTTGCTGACATATTTCTGATCCTGCCAGAGTTGAAGGAAAAAAAAGAACTTGGTCATTGAAAGAATTCAGTACTTGGTGGCTAGTTGAATCCACCTTAACCCTGTTGTGATATGGCTTTGTAGTTTCTAGAAACTAGCAACTTCTTATAGTTGACTTTTTACTCACGGAACTTTCTCCAGAATGTCCTATGGGCCTACATCAACTTTGACAGGAGCTAGACCTTGCCATCAACTAGACTCTTCTCACCACATGTCAGCTCTATTCTTGCCAATATTCATCACACCATTTTACATGGCTGTCTCATTTTGACATCTGCTCTTTGTAGCAGAATCCCCTGCCCAATCATGGCATACTGCTATTCCCACCAAGAGCATCATGTGTTAGTATCCTGACTGCAGAGCTCCTTTCTGCTGAGACAGGCTGCCTCTTCCTGTAGGTGCCAGGGACCATCAGCAGTGTACTAAGGCTATGAGTGGCCCATATTGAAGCAGTACTCCTTAGTCTTGAAGATTCTACTAGTGTACTCTTTGCAGGAAAGTAGACGCACAACACAGCTCCAACAATTTCATCATCAAAATCAACCCCAAACTTGATCTCTCAACTCATCAAAACCTTTCTTCTGCATGGGGAGTTTAAGAGTTGTGAAATGGATTAAATAATATTTCTTTCAAAAATCTATTTATGGAGTAGCATCTTGCTGAAACCTCAGTTTTAACATCAAGTTATAGCACAAGCAGAGTTTTTGCTTTAGGGGGATTCATCTAGTGTGTATAGGCGATATTGAAGTTTGCAGGCAGTGAAGGGGCGAGATATAATAAGCAGTTATCGACTAAGCTAAGCTATGGACAAGTGAGATCTGAACTATCAAAAGAGTAGTGGAAATAAATACAGCAGGATTGTCTCAGATTCTTTAGTAGAGGTAGATCAATAGGAACTGAATAAATGTGACTAGAAATAGGAACTTTATAATGAGAAGAAAAGTCTTGTCAATAATAGAAATGGGGAATCATAAGGAATGCATGTGAAGGGAAAATGGTATGATCAAGTCTATGGGTCTTTAGAAACAGTTACAATAGATAAGCATCAGGGAATTTGAAACAGAACTCTGAATTCAGAAAGGAAGCATCAGCATCACCTGCATAGATTTGGTTATTGAACCCACAGTAGTCAGAGATTAACTTGTGTAGAAAATGACTTGGGGAAAAGAAATTTGCTCTGAGAAGTGGAAAGAGCACTCAGAAAATTAGAAGTCCAGGAAAAGGCAAGGCTTTAATGATGGGGTTAGTCAAGAGGATAAAGACTGAGATGGGTTAAAAAGGGAACTATGGAAGAAAAAGCCCTTAGGAGGACATCATCCCCAGAAATGCTACCTGGAGTTGCTAAAAGCAAGTCCAATTTCCAAGGGTAGGATTTTGAGAGAACTCTTAAAAAGTAGAGATAAGTAAAGAGAATTTTCCAGTGAAGTAGGATAGATGTCTTAAGAAGGCAAGAAGATCTGGGAGGACATTTCAAAATAAATATAGTTGAACATGTTTGCAGGCAGAGAGAGGAAAGTCAGTGAATGCAATTTAATTCAGAGAAAGGAGAAAGGAGGAGGGAGTTATCCAGAGTACAGAGCCTCCAAAGAGATGCAGCAAGACAGAAAGACAAGTCCAGTAAATGGCCAGGCCTGAAACTGATGGGCATATCTGCCAAAATAAAGGCAGAAAAAAAAATAATGGCAGGAGGGGAGCTTGAGAGGCAGAGAGCAAATTTGAGAAAATTCAAATTAGAGAGTTTAAAACTCTATAAAGAGAGTGATGAAGTCATTTGGGAGAATGAGAATCTTATAAAGAGTGAAAGTTTTTGAATCAATCAAATACTAATAAAGGATTTCTGATAAATACTGAAGGCTCAGGGCTGGCCCTGTGGTGCAGCGGGTTAAAGCTCTGGCCTGAAGAGCCAGCATCCCATATGGGTGCTGGTTATAGTTCCAACTGCCCCTCTTCTGTCCAGCTCTCTGCTATGGCCTGGGAAAGCAGTGGAAGATGGCCCAAGTCCTTGGGCCCCTACACCTGCATAAATCTTTAAAAAAAATACTGAAGGCTCAATAGAAACTAACCTCCATCCTCACCGCAAATTCCTTTATTAATGTCGATTTCTGTTTCTGGGTTAACCAACCAGCAGTAGATGGTGGCTTTCTCCAGAAGTGCTGACAACTTCAAAAGAAGAGCAGAGAATCCAGACAGAGCATAACCCTGGGCAGGCACTTGACAACATCTTCACAGGTGAAGGTCAGGTTAGGGAGAGAGTTCAGGGAAAAGACAGACCAACCTCTAAGTGCCTGTCCAAACACTGGTGTTGCAAGCCCTCCACAAGCAGTATGGGGTGAGGGACCAGCTCAGTCCTCAGGGATGTCAGGTGGAGCTGGAAGCGTGAGAGTTAAGAACCAGGAAGTGGTGGAAGTGAAGGAAGGATTGCAAGCTGTGGAGCATGCAGAGTTATCCAGCCATCACAGAGGTCAGAGGAGACATGTGTAGCTGCTGTTGAACACAGCTCTTTTAGATCCCTCCAGATGGTCTCTCCATGTATTCATTCACTCTGCACCCCTCCCCCGCCCCACTGAATTGGAGTGACTTTCCTGATTCCCGAACTAGGAGGAAGGAACTGAGCATGCTCAGATCAGCATCTACCCCTTTCCACTCAGATTCTGACTCCCTACAGGAAACAGCTTATCTCTGTTGCTATTCTATGGACAGGGATGGCTGCGGACAAGCATTCTCTGTGACAAGCAAGTAAACTGTAAACTAGTTCTGGGGGTCAGTCTATTTGCCTCTCACATTAAGATACCTGCTCCCCCTTGGCAGATATCATGAAGAACTCAGTAAGTAACAAAAATGAAGCAGAAGATTGTATTATATGCACTTTTTCAATGGTCTTGTTCCGTAAGGTAACTAATTCAATAATAATAGTTTTTACCTTATGTATAAGGGAAACACACAGAATTATGTTTAGCTACTAACATTATATTAAATTCAATTTCAGTTCTAAATTTCAAGGAACCAAAAGTCCTGGACCACGAACACAATTACATTTAGCATATACCAGTGAACATCCATAAATTGATTCCTTTGTAGTTGATTTTTTTTTGCTATTTTTGATGTAAAAAAGTTTTGATCAAATATTTACTTAATCAAGTCTATTAAACCAATTTATTTTCCTTTGTTATGTTCAATCAAAAAGGTATGAGAGGTAAAAGCAAATTTATGAATAAATTCCCTCTTAATAAATTTTATATTTTTAAAGTTGACTGACTGATGTTACAAAACAAGAGAGGGAAACAGAATTTAGATTTTGTTTAACTGAATGCATCCCTCTAATAGACTACAATAAACAAATAAATTGGGCACTAATCCCAAGTTTTAATAAAAATATGAAGTCTTTCTGAAGTTCAACACTAAGCCCTTCATCTGATCTCTTCACTCTTCTCTATCTGGTGTTCTTTTTTGACATTTAGAAGTAACATCTTGAATAAATACTACAAGAATTATGCATTATATATTCTGTAAGCTACCAACTTTGAAATACGTGAAAGAAAGCTATATATACTTTCTAGTAATCACTACTTTGGAGCTCATAGCAGACATATAAACAATGTAAAATAAACAAAAATGGAAAATTGCATATGGAAGGGTGTGAAAACTGCCCTTTTTTATTAACAACTCTAGAATAAGAGACAGAGTCCTTTAAACCAAATATTATAGGTAACTTCAGACTCTGAAGCAATGACAAAATAATATAACACAAAGATAAATGAGATTTAGACACTAAACAGATGGATGATACACATATGTTCCTACAGCAGCTGCTGCGACAGTAATGCTTGAGCAGTCTTTGGAAAAATTTAAGTAGTTACTCTCTATTTTTTGCAAGAACTGTACTTAAAATCTAGAGTGCATAAATATTACTACTTCTTTCCTGCATGTGCCTATTAGCCAGAGGGAAGTGCACTGAATTGAGTGTTTGATTTAAAATGTGTATAGTTATAAAGCTCATCGTATCCAAAAGACTGAGAAGCAGTTGTTCGTGGTTGATAATGATAAACACATTAGACTGCATGATCAATGCTGTCATTATCAAATTATGTACCTAACTGATCACAACTGGCCACTGTTCTCCTAGGGATGATTCTATCCCCAAGTGTTGTTGACTGCCATATACAACAATCATTTGGAATGATCTATGGTTTCCAGTTCTCTGTGAAAACCATGTACCTTGGCTCTACTTTGGGGCAACCCAATCCATCAGAAATCCAGCCAAGCCCAGAAGACATTTTGGGTTTTTCCATGCATGCTGGAGAACTGACAGCTGATTGAATAGCATGGCTCCATTTTAATGAGTCTCCTTGGTCTTGAATCCATCACTGCCAGATTGATAAACATCAATACTTGGCACCCCCCATTAGAAATTATTTAACCTGTAAGTCTGCATGATGTGTGGGTTGAAGAGCTGCCAGCTCAGAAGTGTGTAATAATGAAAACTTGCTTAACTAAGCCACAAAACCAAGGAATACATCTGTCTCATAAATAAGGATCTTGCAAATTAAAGTATTAAATGTCAACTTTTCTGCACTTTTACAAGTAAAAATATTATCAAAATTGTGTTTTATGGCTACCAGGATCTAAATATGGGGTACAGAAAAAATAATACAATACTATAAATGCAGAATTTTTGTGTGACTTTCAGTGTTTATAGAAACGAATGCAGGTGTATTCATACTTAGCACTGACTGATCCAGAATATTCTGCAACCTAAAACAAAGTCAGCCCTTTACAGTAGAAATGATCACTGAGGATGGCTTCTTTTTTTTTTTTTTTTTTTTTTTTTTTTTTTTTTTTGTGTGTGTGTGTGTGTGTGTGTGTTGGTGGAGAGGTGCTTACTTGAATAGAATCAGTGACAGAATGCATGCTGGGTAGATGGGCAGTCAGTGTGCCCTATACTTCTTGTGTCACCCATACACCTAGGACAAAGCTTGGCACATTAGAGGTTGTGATAAATATTTATCAGAGTAATTTACTCTTTGATCTTTTGATTTCATTTCTTGAATTCTATAATTGCTTTTGCTTCCTGGGAGATAATCATTTTAATTGCTTACTATTGTCTTACTTTTAAATGTGATTTTTTTTTATAGGTAAATTCTTTTTTTTTTATCTTTTATTTAATGAATATAAATTTCCAAAGTACGACTCATGTGTTACAATGGCTTCCCCCCCCATACCGTCCCTCCCACCCACAACCCTCCCCTTTCCCACTCCCTCTCCCCTTCCATTCACATCAAGATTCATTTTCGATTATCTTAATACACAGAAGATCAGCTTAGTATACCTTAAGTAAGTATTTCAACAGTTTGCTCCCACACAGAAACATAAAGTGAAAAATAATAGATGATTTTTTTTAAATGATGATGAAATCAGATCAGACCTATTGTCATGTTTAATCCCAGTGAGAGTCAAGTTGGGAATTGATAATTTCTTTTTTTTTCTTTTTTTTTTTTTTTTTACAGAAGATCAGTTTAGTGTACATTAAGTAAAGATTTCAATCGTTTGCACCCCCATAGAAACACAAAGTGAAATATACTGTTTGAGTGCTCGTTATAGCATTAAGCCTCAGTGTACAGCACGTTAAGGACAGAGATCCTACATGAGGAGTAAGTGCACAGTGACTCCTGTTGTTCACTTTACAAATTGACACTCCTGTTTATGGCATCAGTAATCTCCCTATGCACCAGTTATGAGTTTCCAAGGCTATGGAAGCCCCTTGAGTTCTCCGACTCTTATCTTGTTTAGACAAGGTCATAGTCAAAGTGGAGGTTCTCTCCTCCCTTCAGAGAAAGGCACCTCCCTCTTTGAAGACCTGTTCTTTCCACTGGGATCTCACTCACAGAGATCTTTTTGCCAGAGTGTCTTGGCTTTCCATGCCTGAAATACTCTCATGGGCTTTTCAGCCAGATCCGAGTGCCTTTAGGGCTGATTCTGAGGCCAGAGTGCTATTTAGGACATCCACCATTCTATGAGTCTGCTGAGTATCTCACTTCCCATGTTGGATCACTCTCCCCTTTATTTATTCTATCGGTTGGTGTTAGCAGATACTAGACTTGTTTATGTGCTCCCTTTGACTCTTAGTCCTTTCATTATGATCAATTATGAACTGAAATTGATCACTTGGAATAGTGAGATGGCATTGGCACATGCCACCTTGATGGGATTGAATTGGAATCCCCTGGTATGTTTCCAACTCTACCAATTGGGGCAAGTCAGCCCGAGCATGCCCCAAATTATACATCTCTTCCCTCTCTTATTCCCACTCTTATGTTTAACAGGGATCTACCAACAACAGATGCTGGCGAGGATGTGGGGAAAAAGGGACACTAACCCACTGTTGGTGGGAATGCAAACTGGTCAAGCCACTATGGAAATCAGTCTGGAGATTCCTCAGAAACCTGAATATAACCCTACCGTTCGACCCAGCCATCCCACTCCTTGGAATTTACCCAAAGGAGTTTAAATTGATAAACAAAAAAGCGGTCTGCACCCTAATGTTTATTGCAGCACAATTCACAGTAGCCAAGACCTGGAACCAACCTAAATGCCCATCAATGGTAGACTGGATAAAGAAATTATGGGATATGTATTCTTTAGAGTACTATACCGCAATAAGAAACAACGAAATCCAGTCATTTGCAACAAAATGGAGGAATCTGGAACACATCATGCTGAGTGAAGTAAGCCAGTCCCAAAGGGACAAATACCATATGTTCTCCCTGATCGGTGACAACTGACTGAACACCAAAAAGGAAACCTCCTGAAGTGAAATGGACACTATGAGAAATGGTGACTTGATCAGCATAGACCTGACTGCTAATGGACAACTTAATACATTATCCCTCATAGTATTTTTTTTTGTCTGTTCTACTTAATATGACTGGTTTAATTCTGTAATTATCACACAGTTATTCTTAAGTGAGGATGGCTTCTTGATAAAAGGAGATCACCCACCCATGTAGAACATGGTCTCCAGGACATATGGAGAAAGACATGTACAGGTCACAAACATCCATGTGGTTCTGAAGATGGCTAATCTCTTTGTTGTTAGCAGGAGCTATGACATCATTCTGGACAAATAGCTATGTATCGGGATGAATTGTTCCTCTTCTAGTCTGAGGCAAGTAACAGTGGGTGTGTGTTGTCAATTATTTTTCTCCCTGCTACAGTGATGCATTTTTGAGTTCCTAGTGTCATGAAAGGCTAATACTTCTGTGAGCCTAGGTCTCTGACCACCACCAACATGATGTGGATGCAGTATAAGCAGGAAAAAGTTTGCACGCATTGCCACTGAGATACTGAAACTGATTTGTTGCTGCCGTCTAATCTAGGCTTGCTCTAGCAGAGAATGTTGAGAGTAATAAGTGACTCATTGGGTGAACAACTGATGCTCAGGAATGTTCTAGAAAATAGTAAGAGGTGAAGAGTACATGGTCTAGACACTGATTATCTGGAGAGCTATGTGCTGACAAGTGAATGGTAGGGACAGTCATGGATCTTTCTAAAGTAGAACTTCATGAACGGTGATAAGACCTCACAACTGGAACAGGCTGGTCCAATGAGTGGATATGGTCATAGAAACAAGAGAGGCACTCAAATAAAATGAAAACACTATGGAAAAGTGTAGCAGAGCCATCTAAGCCACTGACACAGAGTCCTGAAAATCACCTATGACTAATCATAAGATTTTTGCCAAGATTGTTATAGCAAGGGTTGGGAATAAGTATGCTAGAAGTACCAGTAGAGGTCTTGAAATACCCACTCTGACAAAGGGAAGATATTCTGAGGCAAAGAACCACACTGGCCAGAGCACTAATTTTTAAATGGAAAAGCTTAACTAAGTGTCAGATGATGACTGATCCCATGCTTAAAACTAGAGTTATCAACTAAAGTGATGGTGAGTGCATCCTCTCTCATGTCAAGTTGGACTTTCACAAATCATGGCAGGTTCAAAGGGAAAGAGCTGCAGGTATGAAGAAATGATGCACAACCTGATTCATGCCAAGGTTAATTCATCAATCAGCATAAAACAAGTCTCTTAGTGCCCCCACCATCACCTGAAAATTATTCATAGAAATATAGTATCTTCATTATTAATAATTGACTATGTCATTTGATGGTATTAACACTATAGTGTTACTAAAAGGAAATCAATTCCTAAAATTTCTTTCCACATCCATATTTTAAATGCTTTTTCAAAAACATGTTTGATTAATTTCTGACATGTGAAAAAATCAGAACATCTTTACCTATTAGCATCAGCAAAGGCAAATAAAACTTCCATCTTTATGTAAAAATGCATGGATTCTGTTCTAGCCAGAGAGCCTCAACATTCCAAAAAACGAAAATCAGAAATGACACAGTGAATTTAGATTTAGACTTCATCCAGATACAAATTAGTTTGGCTAAATTTGGAATAGTGAATAGAATTCATAAAATCACCCATATTTGTCATTAAAGCAGCAATTTGACAGATGTATTTTCTTTACAAATTGAATGTGTCATGGGTAGACCACATCCAGTTTTACTAACCAATATTCAAATGATTTACAAAATAACTAAAGAGTTGCAAGTAAGAAAGCCACTCAAATTTATAAAGAGATACACATGAAAAGAAACTGGGTATTACATAAAATAGGTCTCATGACAGACTAGATATTTTCTGATCATATTTTTTAGCAATGAATTTGATCAAATTGCACCAAATGATGGATTCAGATTGGTCATTGAAGCAAATTAAATGCCAGACACTGTTATCCAGTTAGTTAATAGTCAACTTACAAACAATCCAGTGTTTAAGTATTATTTTATATGGCAATACTAGATGTAAATTCTTTTAAATGATTTAATTTAATTTACTTAGTCAACAAAATGTTTAGTCATTTTAAAAAGTTCTTTTTATAGCATATGCTCTTTTATAGACTCAGTAACAAAACAGTTATTCTTTATGAATTACTACAATATTTTATACCTCTGCTTTTCAAGCAGAAACATTAAACTTTCACTTTAGTTGTTCAATAACCTGATGGCAAATATATACACTTGGTCATGCACATCATCACACATGCAGCTTCAAAATACCATCCCACTTAAATCAATAGTGTAGAATTTATTGATTTAATTCCATCTTGAGAAGGAAGAATGAACAGCAGTGATTGTTGATAACTTATCATTGTTTATACAGGGTTTCAAATTTGTTTGTTATTATAAAGAAATCCATCTATTTCATGTCAAGCTGATAAGCAAATAGGTCAGGGAATTACCAAGGAAAACAGATCGTTTTTATAGGGCATATAAATGAAAATATCAAAAGATATTTTGTGGTTAAAAACTTCAAAGACATTAAACACTTTAAATTCTTTATACAAATTATTCGCTATTTTTTTCTAATTGTATTATTGTCAAAATATTCATATAGGCAAAAGTATGTGTGTGTGCATGTATGTTGTGTGCACAGACATATGCATTCAATTATATACACACTCCCCACAAAAGCTTTGTTGCCACACGCTTTGTTGCCTGGGTAAGAAGTAGAAGATGACCCAAATGCTTGAGCCCCTGCACTCACATTACTGGCTCTTGGCTTTGGCCTGGCCCAGCCATGGCTGTTGTGCCCATATGGGGAAGAAAACCAACAGATGAAAGATTCATTCTCTCTTTCTCTCTCTCTCCTTTTCTCTGTAATGCTGCCTTTCAAATATAAATCTTAAAAAAAATAAAAATAAAGGAAATCAGGATGATTTCCCCACACCATCTCTAATGACAGAATTTCAAGAGTTGGACTGTCCTCTGCTTCAATATTCTGTTACCTTCCAGGCATCATTCAAATGACACCTCAAGTCAGATTCACAAACTTATTTTAGTCATCTGCTTATGAATGCATACAGGAGACTAGATGCCTCAATAGACTATGGTTTACCATGGAAAACAAAACTACAAATCTCAATGATCTCTACACTAATGTCCAAGTTAATTTGACAGTTTTTTCACTGAAGGGACTGATGTTGCAATTACAATGTTAAACCTTTCCTACCCACTCAAATTTAGAAAAAAAAATCTTTTTTACACTTTGTGCTCCACAGTCATAGGATCCCAAGGGAGACTTAAAGAAGAATGACCTCAACACACTTATATTCTGTATCAGAGAGTGGTCCCTCACTTTTGCACCACAGAAAAATGACTGGACCACAGGTTGGAGAAACACAAAGGTGGTAGTTGATCAGTCAACTTTTTAAGGGCATCTTCTTCATTTAGCCCTTTGAAAGCAGAAGTGAATTGTCATTGATTGTGCCAGTTAGATTTTCTCTTGGAAATTTAAACTGGCAGATAAAGAAAGAATTAAATAGCAGCTGGGACTCCGGTTGAACATATTTGGACAAACACAAAATTACAGAGATTGCAAATCTACAGTACTAGAGGGGAAAGTTAGAGAAGACGCTGATGCCACAGAGCATCAGTAGGAAGATGAATGTACAAAAGCAGCAAAGACCAGAAGAGCACCTTAATGGCAGAACAGAGATACAGAAGTGCATGAAGTCAAGCTTCTTAGAGCTGCCTTGGAGGCACTTCCAGCTTCTGTGAGGCTAAGACACAATTTCTGTACTTGGGTTTCAGGAACATGCCAGCTTCCCTCATTGCCTCAGGTGTCCTCACAGCACACAATGCCTTGTCCTTGCCAATAACTTGATCAGGAAAAACTAAGATCATCCATTGGTACAAAGAAGGCATAACATAAATACACCCGACTACGTCAATCATTTCCCCTGAAAAACAATGAGGTGATGAGAATATTCCACACAGAATATAACTGTTCTTTCTCTGGAACCTGAGGCAGTGCTTTGGACATAACAAGCACTAGGGACATGTTTGTTTCCTAAGTTAACAACTGGATGAAAGAAATAATGAATTCCAGTGGAATGATTCATTATTGACAGTGTTCCTCCCTCTCTCTTTTCTCAACTCTATCTCTAAAAATATGAAACTTAAAATCATAGAAATATCATTTTATATTACCAGTTCTAATAATAAAGTATATCACAAGATAGAGAAACATGAAGAAATCAATTTAATATTTTTAGATAGGCAGAGATATAAACAGAAAAAAAATTAGGCCCACAGTAATGTAATCTACTCCATTCGTATAAGTTACATCAGAATGGGTCTTCTGTTTTTTTCCTCTAATAAGAAGGCTATTTTTGGAAAACAAAAGAAAAAAGTATAGAGGGAAAGGAGGAGGAGAAGAGAAAGAGGAAGGAAGAGCGGGAGGATCCTGAGTCCCGCCGCTGTGCACAGTCCATGTTTATCTCATTGCAAGGCACTCACCACTCATCTTTCTGCTTCACCTCTCTCCTCTCAGAGAGTTTGGTTGCATAGGACAGAGATCAGCAAATTGGCACTGAAGGCAGGAATATGGCCCCCGTCCCCTTCCCCTTCTCCTCCCAGACTGTCTCACTTTGTTTCCCCATGGACTCTGACAACCAGGTCAAGTGTAAATGAGAAACAAATTATAAATCTTTTTATTGTTTATGTATGGGGGGGGAGCGAGAGCGAGAGAGCGCCCATCCACTGGCTCATTCCCTAAATGGAAATCTTGAATGTAAGGTATTTAGAATGGAATGGACTTGTATTTCTTTGCTTTCTGAATAATATTTCTTTGTCCAAATTGGATATAATGAGAAAGAAAACTAGCCAGCTTTAGACTGAAACAATCATGAGTTCAGAACTACCTATTTGTAGAGCTGGTTAAGCTAGGAAAACAAATATTCAAGCTTAGATTTTTATGAGTTCCATTCTGGAAAAAATGTTTTTCATTAGTTCTGTTTTTTTTAAACTTTTATTTAGTAAATATAAATTTCCAAAGTACAGTTTAGGGATTACAATGGCTTCCCTCCCCATAACTTCCCTCCCACTCGCACACCTCCCATCCTCTGATCCCTCTCCCATTCCATTCACATCAAGATTCATTTTCAATTATCTTTATATACAGAAGATCGATTTAGTATATATTAAGTAAAGATTTCAACAGTTTGCACCGACACAGAACATAAAGTGTAAAATACTGTTTCAGTACTAGTTACAGCATTAATTCACTTTGGACAACACATTAAGGACAGAGATCCCACATGAGGAGTAAGTACACAGTGACTCCTGTTGTTGACTTAACAATTTGATACTCCAGTTTATGGTGTCAGTAATCTCCCTAGGCTCTAGTCATGAGTTGCCAAAGGAAATTTACCCAAAGGAAATTAAATTGGCAAACAAAAAAGCTGTCTGCACATTAATGTTTATTGCAGCTCAATTCACAAATGCTAAGACCTGGAATCAACACAAATGCCCATCAACAGTAGACTGGATAAAAAAATTATGGGACATGTACTCTATAGAATACTATACAGCAGTCAAAAACAAGGAAATCCGGTCATTTGCAACAAAATGGAGGAATCTGGAAAACATCATGCTGAGTGAATTAGGCCAGTCCCAAAGGGACAAATATCATATATTCTCCCTGATCGGTGACAACTAACCAAGCACAAAAAAGAAACCTGTTGAAGTGAAATGGACACTATGAGAAACAGTGACTTGATCAACCCTTGTCCTGACTTTTGATGTACAATTTAATACTTTATCCCTTTTAGTAGTTTTTGTTCTAGTTAATACTATTGGTTGAACTCTATAATTAACACACATTTATTCTTAGGTGTTTAAATTTAACTGAAAAATGATCTCTGTTAAATATAAGAGTGGGAATAGAGAGGGAGGAGATGTACAATTTGGGACATGCTCAATCGGACTTGCCACAAGTGGTGGAGTTAGAAATGTTCCAGGGGATTCCAATACAATCCCATCAAGGTGGCATGTACCAATGCCATCTCACTAGTCCAAGTGATCAATTTCTGTTCACAGTTGATCACACTGATAGGTCTAAGAGTCAAAGGGATCACACAAACAAGACTAGTGTCTGCGAATACTAACTGATAGAATCAAAAAGGGAGAGAATGATCCAACATGGGAAGCGGGATACACAGCAGACTCACAGAATGGCAGATGTCCTAAATAGCACTCTGGCCTCAGAATCAGCCCTTAAGGCATTCAGTTCTGGCTGAAGAGCCCATGAGAGTATTTTAGGCATGGAAAGCCAAGACACTCTGGAAAAAAAAAAAAAAAAAACACCTAAATGAAAGATCTCTGCGAGTGAGATCCCAGTAGAAAGAACAGGGCCATCAAAGGAGGAGGTTCCTTTCTCTGAAGGGAGGAGAGAACTTCCACTTTGACTATGACCTTGTCTGAATAAGATCGAAGTCGGCGAACTCAAAAGGCTTCCATAGCCTTGGCAACTTATTAGTTCTGTTTAAAGGCACTGTTTGATGGATGAATTAAATACAACCCATCAGGTATTAAGAAGACCCTGTGTGGCCGGCGCCGCGGCTCACTAGGCTAATCCTCCGCCTAGCGGCGCCAGCACACCAGGTTCTAGTCCCAGTTGGGGTGCAGGATTCTGTCCCGGTTGCCCCTCTTCCAGGCCAGCCCTCTGCTGTGGCCAGGGAGTGCAGTGGAGGATGGCCCAGGTGCTTGGGCCCTGCACCCCATGGGAGACCAGGAAAAGCACCTGGCTCCTGGCTCCTGCCATCGGATCAGCGCGGTGCGCCAGCCGCGGTGGCCATTGGAGGGTGAACCAACGGCAAAGGAAGACCTTTCTCTCTGTCTCTCTCACTGTCCACTCTGCCTGTCAAAAAAAAAAAAAAAGAAGACCCTGTGTGATCCCAATGTTGTTTTTTTCAATTTTCATTTATTTGAAAGGCAGAGAGAGAGAAAGAGAGAGACCAAGATTCTCCCTCCACTGGTTCGCTCACCAAATGCCCACACCAAGCTGATGCTGTGTCAGGCAGAAACCAAGAGCCTGGAACTCAATCCAGATGCCCCACATGGGTGACAGGGACCCAAGTACATGGGCAGTCATCTGCTGCCTGCCTGAGTGCACATTAACAGGAATTGGAATTGGAAGCAGAGCCAGGACTCAAAATCAGGCCTTCCTATATAGAATGTGGATGTCCCAAGCAGTTTTAACTACTACACAAAACAGCTGTACTGTGATCCTCATGTTTAAATTAAATAGAGAAAAGAATGGAATATTGCTTTGAGTCCATTTTACCTAAGCAATTTCAGCTAGAAAATAATAGGAATAAAACACATGTTGGTAAAGTTAATACAGTTTATTGGAATGTAGTAATTTTCTAGCTGCATTCAATTCTAGATATTAAAGATCTCCCTGTTGGTGTTTAACATGGTTATTCATAGCAGGTTATAAATAATTATTAGCTACCCCTCAAACTGAGATTTACTCTAATTGTTTATCCTATGATTAAATCAACACACTACACACAAATGAAGGATTTTAGCAATCAATTGTGGATGAATTTCTTCTTTAGTATTTTATTTCAGAAAACACAAAGTTGTTTGTTAAAAGAGCTTCCTGTTTTTGTTTTCTACAAGGGTATATAAATCATACAATATAACAAACCCATTCTTTAATGGTGCAAAAGAATAGCCATAAGAAAAAAGTCCTTCTTATTTATTTTTCTCTCTTGGAATTTAAAAAAATATTTCAAGCTAATTTTTTCACCAAAAAATTGCTCCTGGGTTTAACAACTTGTGCAATAAGTTACATTTCAGCCTTGGAGGAAACTTGACAATTTGAGTTATACACTTAGAAAAACAATGCTGTAATGGAGAATTTTATGAAGTGTTAGCTATAACTGTACTATGTAGAATAAACAATTATAAGAAAAGGAATGAAAAAACTACACATGCATTTTTCTGTTAACTTGAGGCACAAAGCCTAACTACATATGCAAATAATCAGTCTTTAAAAGAGCTTCTTTGGTCCTCCTAAATGTGTATGTATAATCGCCATTCTCTAAGAGTGTAACTCAAATACATACCAAATTGGGAAAAGAATCATTTTATAACATATTATGTTTTCAATGTAATGACCTGCTGCTAGTGAGTCAGGCAAAATAAAGGCAAGACCATTAGTCATGTATAAAAAGAGAAACAACACAACAACAACAACAAAATCAAATTCTCCCTTAGAAGGGCACATATGTGGAATGACTACTCACACGTTACACTGGCAACTTAAATTTAGACTTCTTGCATACAGTTCAAGAAGAACTGCCCGTATACCAACTCCAGAGTCTTCCATGAAATGGAATGCTAGGCTATAACAGCCAAAGCAGGTTGGCCAAAGAATGGTGTCAATCGGAGGCCGTTGCCAGGGGTACAATTTTAACAGAGGATTTCCTTGAGGTGATAGAAACATCTCACTGAAATCTCTAAAATTTCCTAAACTTATTCCAAAACACCAATGGAGGTATTTTCTCAAGAGTTACTTGCCCCCAGGGAAGAGCAGAACACAGGGCTCCAAGCTTGCCCTGGAACCAGACTGCTTGGAGTCAGCCTGCCATTGATCCTCCACTGAGTGACTTCTTGACTTCGGTCAAGTTACTTATTTTCTACCTGTCTAAAGTCTTATCTGATTATGATTGTAATAGGATTACGATAAGATAATACTACAACATTTGCATGCATGGCAGATTATTTAATGTTTTAGGGAAAGACTAGTTAGAATATTAACTCAAAAAAGAGCAAAATGTAAAACAGATGCCAAACTTACAAATATGTATTTAGTCTGTTAAGTGCATTTAAAATGTTTATATAAAAAATACTAAAAATTCATGGCAGTTATGTATGGATGGTAAGAGTCACCAATGATAGAAATGTCAGAGAAGCTTTTATATAGGAAGAGAAGTAAATCCCTCTGATCTTTTATGAATTCCACTTTTTTCCTGACATTCAAGTGACATTATATTGTTTTTCTTTTTTCTATCCTTTTAGGATTTCCTCAAACCCTTTGAAGTTCAGCTACCCAAATCTATTTTTATATTTCGAGTATTTGCTTTCTTTTCTGTTTTGCTGTGTTGCTTACTGAATGCTGTGACTGGATTCCACTTTCCACATCACCTTATTCTTCACCAGCTTTGTTTAATTTCCCCCAAAAACTTCAGTAAAGATATACATTATTTTTATTTTTATTTATTTATAGAGACTTAGAGAGACAAAGAGAAAGAGAGAGACTGACAGAGAGAAAATGCCCAACCACTGATTCACTCCTTCTGTGCCCTCAAATACTGGGGATGGGGTGGAGGGGCCAGGGCTGAAGCCAGGAGCCAGAAACTCAATGCTGGTCTCCCATGAGGAAGGCAGGAACCTGACTACTAACCCATCACCTGCAACCACAAAAAGGGTTTAGCCTAGTGGTCATTACGTCTAGTATGATGCCTGCTTCTTTTCCTTCCAAGAGATAGTATATATCTCCATTTATCTAGGTTTTCTACAATTTCTGCAACTAATTTATAAGTACTGGGTTTTAATGAGCACATATTTCAATGCTTTATTTCTAATGTACACTGCTTTATTTTTGATGAAAACATAATTATACATATTTATGGGCATAATGTGATATTTTCATTCATTTATATATGGGATAATGGTCAATTCAGGGTACTTGCCAAATATCTACCACAATGTATATGTTTGTTTATTTATTTTTTTATTTATTGACAGGCAGAGTTAGACAGTGAGAGAGACAGAGAGAAAGGTCTTCCTTTACAGTTGGTTCACCCTCAATGGCCGCGCTCGGCCAGTGCGCTGCGGCCAGCGCACCCTGCTGATCCGAAGCCAGGAGCCACATGCTTCTCCTGGTCTCCCATGCGGGTGCAGGGCCCAAGCACTTGGGCCATCCTCCACTGCACTCCCGGGCCACAGCAGAGAGCTGGACTGGAAGAGGAGCAACTGGGACAGAATCCGGCACCCCGACCGGAACTAGATCCCGGTGTGCCAGCGCCGCAAGGCAGAGGATTAGCCTATTGAGCCTCGGCGCTGGCCCACAATGTATATGTTTGATACTATTTCCTCCTATTTACAATGCCATGATTAAATTGACAATGTGTCCCTATAGACAGTATTTAGTCAATAAAATGTTTTCATAACAGGAAAAATAGCACTTCTTAAAGTAACATAAATGTGGCCGGCGCCGCGGCTCACTAGGCTAATCCTCCACCTTGCGGCACCGGCACTCTGGGTTCTAGTCCCAGTAGGGGCGCCGGATTCTGTCCCGGTTGCCCCTCTTCCAGGCCAGCTCTCTGCTGTGGCCAGGGAGTGCAGTGGAGGATGGCCCAAGTGCTTGGGCCCTGCACCCCATGGGAGACCAGGAGAAGTACCTGGCTCCTGCCATCGGATCAGCGCGGTGTGCCGGCCGCAGCGGCCATTGGAGGGTGAACCAACGGCAAAAGGAAGACCTTTCTCTCTCTCTCTCTCTCTCATTGTCCACTCTGCCTGTCAAAAATAATAAATAAATAAATAAAGTAACTTATAAATGTAAGTAGATTTTTAATGTATGTCTGTAAACTATATTTATCTCTGACTAGTCTTAGAGGTTATTTTATTATATATAAATCTATAAAAGAACTGTTTGGATAAATTTTTAATATATTTGTTCATCAATACTTAAAATACCATGAATTTTCTTATAATTAAGCAATTATCTTGAAATCATCTGTTTTATGAAATGGATATGCATAGATCAGATTTTCTTGTATAAAATTCTCTACTCTCCTGATACTGGTTTCTACCAATGGTTTGCACACAAATAAATTTGGTAAATCGATTGACTCATTTGGGTGTTATTAACCTTTGATATTGAAACTACTGGTATTAGTGTGTTAGCAAACAAGAACTTTTTAAGGATGCTAAGAGGAAAACTTAGCATCAAGGATTTAATGACTAGAATAACCCTCGTAAATAAGGCTGTATGTCCTAGGTCAATGTGACCAAGTAAATCAGAACCCAAGTTTCTATAATTAGGAGCAGATAATCCAGTCAAAATCAATATGTGGTAGCAATAGTAATCTCTTTATAACCCAGGGTTACCCTGTTGTTTCAAAGAAAAATTCTACATGATCTTTGAAAGTTTTTCTGAATTGATACCATAAGGATGTCTAGCACCTAAGAAGTTAAAATAATAAATCTATTATGAAGAATCCGAAGGTTCCCTAGACCTCACAAGCCACAAGTAGAAAAGAATTATGTTAATAATTATAGAGCAATGTCCCATATTATTGTCTTTTATAAAACATCAACCAGGTAAGAATTCAAGAGCTTCTGAAATTTTGTGTCTCACACATGTAAATGTGTGTAAGTCCACTCAGTTAGCATGACCAAAGTCTCTGTCATCCTCCTCTATGGCAGCGTCTCCTTCCAGAACTGCCCTAGGTGGTCCTGAGTCTCTGGAAAGCATGGGCTCATTCCTGAGACTAACTGGGGAGACTGTCATACCGCTCCAGGGTGGGGTATGGATGACATTATCATTTCTGGGGCTGAAATCTTATGTATGGTAAGAACATTTTATAAATCAGTTCTGTCTCTATGCTTCTCCTTTCTGGGAGTTAGGCATGAGTTTCACATAATAATTGTCCTAAGTATACACATGTGCCAGGGATTATACTAAGAACTGCAGATGTACAAATGAATGCTAGAAGTTCTGACTTCCAAACGTTCATGGCCTATTAAAGAGGATGCATGTTTGTAAAATAAACTCAAAACATACATACACATCACAAACAGGTAAGGTAAACACCTTACCTGTTAAAATGCTTAGCAGAACTCTTTATCACCAGAGGGCAAGAGTTGTTTTCAATACTTTATTTAAACTTACATGTTATTATTCACTGGCACATAAAATAGCTCAAAATCATCTAGATGTTTCCCTCATTTCATATGAAAAAATGGTCTGTTTAATTTTTCTTTTCTACCACAACAGCAGCAGACAATAATTAAACCAAATCTCCTTATGGTGTAACTGGGGGAGGGAGGGTATTTCCATGTTTAAATTTGATTCTTAATTCCCTCTAATTCTACAACAGTTTCTAAAATCTGTTTCTTTATCTCATATTCTAAAGTCTCCTATGACATATGCTACCTTTAAGTAATATTTTTAAACCCACATATGCTAAATATGCTGTGATGATTCTCATATTATCAAATAGTTTCTCACTAATTCTACAGAACAAAATGTTCCCAACACTAGAAGAGATATGCCAAATTTCATATTCTTTAAATTCTGTTTCACCCTGAGCCTCACAAGATTAATTTTTAATTTCCTTAGAAAACCATGAAACCCAGAGGAGATTTAAGTAGCAAAGTTTCATAATATATATTAGGTGTTTGAATGATAGCTCAGATTGGCTGCTTTATATTATGGCTCACCACTAGATTCAACTTTTATTCCAAAGAATGTTTTTGCCTTCTTCTCATTGGGGCTTATTGACAGCCAGCCCATTCAATAGCTTTTATTCCAATCTGTTTAACCTCTAATATTCAATTGAAGCCTTAGAGGAATCATGGCTAAGCTAAGACAGAGAAATCAGAACCAAATTTGAATGCCCTCTTGTTCCTTCTCTTCAGTTTCCTACTGTGCCACCAGCGTTACCATTCTTCTTCACATTTTTTGAATGACCTTCTGTAAAAACATTGCTTCTTTCTGGATCTCAATCTTTTTTTCCATTTCTCTTTCCTAACTCAGTGTCCTATTTCATCACTCACTTATTTGCTTCAAATACCCTCTTTTTTTCTTTTCTCTTTTTTAAAGGTTTATTTATTTGAAAGTCAGAGTTACAGAGAGAGGGGGAGAGAGAGAGAGGGAGGGAGAGAGAGAGAGAGAGCTTCCATCAGCTGGTTTACTCCCCAAATGGCTGCAATAGCTGGGTCTAGGCTCCCACATGGATGGCAGGGGTCCAAATACTTGGGCATCTCTGTGGCTTTTTCCAAACCATTAGCAGAGAGCCAGATTAGAAGTGGAGCAGCCATGACACAAACCAGCACCCATATGGGATGCCGGTATTAAAGGTGGCAGCTTTATCCACTACACCACAACACTGGCATATATTTTCTCTTTTGAAATGAAACTAAAAGGGGGGAAAAAAGGCAAAAGCTAAAAAGGAGGAGCCAGCACTGTGGAGTAGCAGGTAAAGCCACCGCCTGCAGTGCTGGCATCCCATATGGGCGCTAGTTCAAGTCCCGCTGCTCCACTTCTGATACAGCTCTCTGCTAAGGCCTGGGAAAGCAGTGGAGGATGGCCCAAGTCTTTGGGCCCCTGCACCCATCTGGAAGACCCAGGGGAAGCTCCTGGATCCTGGCTTCAGATTGGCATAGCTCCAGCCATTATAGCCAACTGGGGAGTGAACCAGTGGATGGAAGACTGACCTCTCTCTCTCTCTCTCTCTCTCTCTCTCTCTCTCTCTGCCTCTCCTTCTCTCTGTGTGTAACTCTGACTTTCAAATAAAACCTTAAAAAAAGAGCTAAAGGGGAGAAAAACCAAATACCTGCCTTGTGTCCTTAAGTTTCACTGACTTCGCAAACACACATTTTATTATTTATGATTCCTCAAATATCTCCAGATTTATTGCCCACCCCTGTTATCCACATAACTAAAACCTATCTTATCTCTTCCCATCACCTAAGTGTCACTCTTATTCTTTGTCTAGTTGATTAATCTACTCTGGCAAATCTGATGTGTTTCAGAAGATAGTTAGCCATCCATCAACTTTAAGTACACTTTACCTTAAATATAGTTTACCCCTTGCCTTTATTCTGTATCAAGGGAGTTATTTTATTTTGGGAAATTGAATGACCTGAAATTCTTTGACCTTGCAGCATGTGCTCAACCTCTAAACTATTACCAGACAGGAATTTGTACATATCAACCACATCAAGAGCATTGAGAAGAATCTGATGCCCCTTACCCATCCAAATCCAAATGTAATTATTGTATGCAAAGACTCAATAATTCACAACCCTTGTTCAGAATTAAACTCATGTATGGATCTTTCCATGTGTCAGCTGTGGAAATGGACATAGGGAATAACATGAACACACAGCATGCACAGGACACACCCAGCATCTTGTGGGTGAGGCTGTGATTGTGACTTTCAAATTATGTCATAAGGATTCAGAAAAAAATCACCTAACCTAGAATGAACAGAGGCGGTCCTGGGACATTTCCAGATAGAAGTGATAATGAGGCTGGCCTAAGTTTGAAAGATCAAAATGGGATGACCAGATGCAAAAATATAATTTGAAAGAAGATGCACCAGATAAATGTGTGACATTTACAAACATCCCTAAATGTGAACAATGAGTGGGTAAGTTATAGGGAAAGAAGTTCGGATAATGGTATTATTGGGTGCATGCGTTAAGACAGGAAAAAGATGAAGCTGAGAAAAGAGAAACAAGCCAGATAACAATGGGCCATCTGTACAAAGTTAAGGTTTTATCTTGAGGACAACAAGGAATTACAAAATATTTCACACCACTAAAACAGCATGAGCTAACCCTGCAAAAATTGTATTAAGGTTGATATTATAAAGAGTATGGAGGCCAGCGCCGTGGCTCACTAGGCTAATCCTCCGCCTGTGGCACCGGCACCCCGGGTTCTAGATTAGAAGGAGCCACTTGGGAAGCTAGAACCATTCGTATCTGTAGAAGTTCTAGAGCATCAGCATGGGTGTGCATTGCTAAGAAGGAAGAAGAGCTTCGAGGGCACCTTCAAGGGCAAAATGGGATGAGCAGACAGAAAAGAAGGAATGTTTCTGGCTTACAATCCCTTCACATCGGACTGTGTTAAGAGTTTGAAGCCGGCGCCGCAGCTCAACAGGCTAATCCTCCGCCTAGCAGCGCCAGCACACCGGGTTCTAGTCCCAGTCGGGGTGCTGGATTCTGTCCTGGTTGCCCCTCTTCCAGGCCAACTCTCTGCTGTGGCCCAGGAGTGCAGTGGAGGATGGCCCAAGTGCTTGGGCCCTGCACCCACATGGGAGACCAGGAGAAGCACCTGGCTCCTGCCATCGGATCAGCACGGTGCGCCGGCCGCAGTGTGCTGGCCGCAGCAGCCATTGGAGGGTGAACCAACTGTAAAGGAAGACCTTTCTCCCTCTCTCTCACTGTCTACTCTGCCTGTCAAAAAAAAAAAAAAAAAAAAAAAAGAGTATGGAAATGTTCTCTGAGGCATGCATACAGCCTTAAGTCTTTTATGGTCTACCTTTTCCATTTATCGGTAGCAATAAAGCCTGCCAGGTGGTTGTGAGAACAGATGACAGAAAATCTATTCAAAATATCTAATATACTAACCTATGTGTAAGTTACTCATGTGTTGACCTCTCCTATCCCACCTATCAACTATTTCTACCTTTTTCTGACAGCTCTGTCTTTCCCTAGAAGTCTGATCCTTAAAGACTGGATTTTTCTGACTCCTTTCTCTCAGCCTCTTCACCAGTGGCAGGCCCCGGCAGGAGACGGAAGGGCAGAAAGAGACAGGGGCTGGGAAATTTGCTCCCTTCATGCTCCCTACTTTAGTCCTGTGATTCTGGTTGCTGCATCCTGTAATGCAAAGCTTATCCACAGTGCTGGTGCTCCGAGAATATTCTCTCCTTTTACTCTCTAGATTTCCCACTCTGCTAGTCCTGGTTGCCTCAGCACCTTTTGTGATGCCCTCAACCTTGCCACAACTCTACAGCTTCTCATTCAAGCCTCTTTAGTTGATCAGTTTGAGTAGAATTCTATTTTCTCACAGAACTTCATCTGATATACTTAGTTTATACGCAGTCAATGACAACAATCTTAAACAGAAGACTGAAACACCGAAGACTGATGTGAGACTGACATTCTTCCCTTGCCAGCATTCTACAAATGTGCTGTCCACATTGAGAGCAATGGTTTCATTTATTAGTGCAGTATTAAATGGGTATCAATCCTTTTTCATTCATATTATACAGAATGATGCTTAGCTGTTGCTAAGCAACTGTGTGAGGTTGATTCTTCAAAACCCATTGCTTCTTTAATTTTAAATCGTAGAACTTTTCTCATGGAATTTGTGGAACGATTCTACATGTGGGAGAGGTGAGAGTACATCTGCCATCACAGCTCTTTTTGGTGCCAAAGTCCCTGCTGTGGGAAGACAGCAATCTGTTGAAGCCATTAATAGCACAGAGGAAAACCTACAGTAGAAGAAATCAGCAGAGTCAAACACCCTGCAGTCAGAACAAAAAAGTTAAGAATTCTTTCTCTAGAATGGAATACCCAGACTGTGCTAGTACCTTGGGGACATAATCTAGATTTAAATCTAGTCACCAGGTTCTTATACCAAAGATAAGTATTTATATAGGGAAGAAGGCAAAAAAAATCCCTAAATTATTTAAGAGTTTACAAATTCAAGAGAGATTCTTTTTATTCACCAAAATATTTTTAACAAAAATCTTAATGTAATAGAGCATTTTATAAACTCAAGTAGTCCCACTAAAAAAGAAAGGAAGAAGTCTAAGGCCTTCATCTTCTCTATGAAATCTGTCTCATTAAAAAAATAGAAAACAGGGTTATTAAAAATTTAATGATATTGGATTTTAAAGGACATAAGCAGCTAGATAATCATTAGGTAAATTTATCAACATTGGAAAATATAGAGATAGAGCAAGTAGAAAATTATTTTCCATGTTGTCTAGTTTGTATCTTGTGAATAGGAGATATTATCTCAGCATCAAACAAGTTTTTTTGTTTAACAGAAGCATATTCTAAAAAATGATAATCTAGATTGATAAAAATGTATAAAGATTACATTAATGATGTGCTCTCTATGCCACAGAAGGAGTTTTCTAATTCCATGATCTGTTGCTCTCCATATACATCCTACTAGGACACAAAAACACTTTCTTCATCATCAGCAACTGGAAGATGAGTTTTTGTCTCAAGGTGAATGTTGACAAAAAGGAAACTGAAAAGCAGCCTTTTGAGAGTTACAACCAATAACAAGGAATTAGAAACAAATGTAAGCCTTTTTGGAATTTAATTAAAATATTCATGAAAATAGGAAAAATCTTCTATATGATGTTTGGTGCCACTAGATTAAAACTAAAGGAAGGCCAGCGCCGCAGCTCACTAGGCTAATCCTCTGCTTGCAGCGCCGGCACCCCAGGTTCTAGTCCTGGTCAGAGTGCCGGATTCTGTCCCAGTTGCTTCTCTTCCAGTCCAGCTCTCTGCTGTGGCCCAGAGTGCAGTGGAGAATGGCCCAAGTGCTTGGGCCCTGCACCCGCATGGGAGACCAGGAGGAAGCACCTGGCTCCTGGCTTTGGATTGGTGCAGAGCGCCGGCCATAGCGGCCACTTGGGGGGTGAACCAATGGAAAAAGGAAGACCTTTCTCTCTCTCTCTCACTGTCTAACTCTGCCTGTCAAAAAAAAAAAAAAAAAAAAAAAAAAAAAAAAAAAAAAAAAACTAAAGGAAGTATTTGATTCAGATATGTTGAGGGTAAAAGAGAGGAGCTTTAATTCAACACAGGTGAGGCACCACATGCTTTCATCTCTCTTCAAAACCAAAGTCTTATTGATGTGATTTAAGCAAAATACAACAAAAGACAAATTAAAAAGAATAAGAAAAGATTTACCAGAAAATCAAACCAAGGAAAGATTTCTCAAGAATATAAAGCTGAAAGAATCAAGTTGGTGATAAAGTCCAACAAAGGGAACCCAAAATACAAGCTTTAAATTGGACTAAGGCAAAAGACATTTCCACAGAAAACCAGAGGGAAAATCCATGGTCAGGGCTAGGAGCATAAAAGGACCCCAGAGTTAGAACCTCAGAATTCAAAGTCAGCTTCCACCACCTCTGGCTTGCCTTGGTATCTTCATCAGGAGAATGAGAATTATAACAGTACTGATCTCACAAACTATTGTGAGGATAACATGAGAAAATGGTTTAAAAGTGCTTAGAAGAATGTCTGGCACATAGGATATGCTTAGGCATTTCAACATCAGTAAAGATGAGAATGCAAAATATCAAAACCCAAGGGAGGCAGCTAAAAATAAAAACGTCATTGTTTTTAAATGCCTTTATTACTCAAGAGCAAAAACCAGGGCAAGCATTTGGATCAAAGATTAAGCTACCACTTAGGATGCGTGCATCTGGTACTGGGTTTCTAGTTCCAGTTCCTCTCTCCAATCCAGCTTCCTGCTATTGCAGACCCTGAGAGGCAACAAGTAAAGGCTCAAATACTTGAGTCTCCCTCACTTGCTTGGGAGGGCTGGACTGAGTTCCCCAGCCCTTACTGTTGTGAGCATCTGGGGAGCATACCAGCACGGGAGGTGTCTATCTATCTCTTCCCCTCCCTGTCCCTCCTTCTCTTTTTCTCTCTCTTTTGTTTTCAAATAACAAAGAAAGACTTACATGCATCAAATACACTGTAGCAGATTCCACAGAATCTCTGCTCAGATCCCAGGGACTGAGAGGTGAGCTGGTGCTAGTAGCTAACACCAGGTACCAGCACTTGGAAGATACAGTGACTCACCTCGAGGTACCTGGCAGTCATGGCCTAGTACATGGGCTCCAGTGGCTGACTAATGTAGGAACCAAAAGTCCTGCTTCTTGCCTCAAGTGAAGACAGCTGTGGTGCAATTTACATTCAATCTGAGATCCATAGATCAGGCTGGGGTTAGATTTTTCATTTAACTAGCTACTACTACTACCCTCGTGGAAATAGTGTACTTGTATTCTACTCCAAAAAAAAAAAAAGGTTCAAAACATAGAAAAGCAAAATAAAAAATACACATATATGAAGGGACTTCAAAAATTTCATAGAAAATGGAATTAAACTGTAAGCTTGGGATGGGCATTTAGAGCAGTAGATAGTTACCACTTGGAATACTCATATCACACATCAGAGTTGCAGGTTCAAGTCGTGGCTGCTATACTTCCAATCCAGCTTCAAGCTTATGTGTACCCTGGGAGGCAGAAGGTGATAGTTGCGTACTTGGGTCCCAGCCACCCATGTGAGCAGTATGGAAGTTCTGGGCTCCTGGTTTCAGCCTGGCCTAATCCTGGCTATTGTGAGCATTTGTAAAGTGAATCAGCTAATGGACAATCTCTCTCTCTCTCTTTCTCTCTCTCTCTCTCTCTCAATATCTTTGCCTTTCAAATGCAGTATGCAATTATAAAAATTAAAAGAAGAAATAAGAAGGGAAGGATGAGGAAGAGTAGGAAGTAGCATTATGATCTTAAATCTGTCTATATGAAATACATAAAATTTTTTCAGCTTATATAAATTTAAAAAAATTTAGAAAAATACACAAAATTTTTAAATGTAAATAAAACATAAGCTTATGTTGCTGCAATAAATTTTGAAATCCATGCATATATAAGGTCTCTAAAAATTTCATGAAAATCTGTATTATGGAAAAACATGCACAGGTTTCTTTGCACATGAATAAATTTATTTTTTAATTTCACTTTTCCACAAATTTTTAAGTATCCTATTATACACAGAATTGGTATTAGTGATTATCATGGTTAATGGGAAGAGTAGTTTAGAGGAAGCTTCCACTATTTGCTATATTTTCTCTGCTTTAATTCAAATTTTCCAGTAAACAAATAGCCTCTTCTTTTATAGTTTTTAAGCAAAATAAATAAATAAATACAGGAGAAATCACTTTTAGTTTCTGAATTTTTCTAAAATACTTTGAATAGTTAGTCTGTTTATGTGGCTAAAGAAAGGACTCTGCAAGTGAACTCTTCCACAATCCAAGACAAAGAAATTATGAAAGAATTTTAGGAGCATAGAGCTTTCCTCTTGACTTTGATTCATCTGCCTGAAGAAACAAAAATGACATTAATTGCTTTCCTGGCCCATTATACATGTTCCTGCTGCTGCAGAAGATTTTTAGCACCACTTTCTTTCTGCATATCATTTCTCATAGTTACCTTCAGCAGTGAGTTTAGATAGATTTTAATACAGGAAACTCATTTTCTCCCTACTTGTTTGGTTTCATAAGGCAGAGTGGGGCCACATAATTGTTCTAGGTATAATAGGCAATTATGATGTATTTTCTCAAATATGTAGTTGAAGAATTCCCCTTTTACCTTGGTATAAAGCCAAGCCAAACAACTCAATCCAAGTGATCAGAAATTCTGATCTACGTTTGTAGAAAACTAATGTTAGTATTCTAAGACTTCATTCGGTGTCTCTCCATGGAGACATAATAAATGGAAATTGCATCATACAATGTAATCACTTAAGAATTCTAAAGAGAACTTCAAATGCTCAAAAATACAAGAGGACAACAAATATGCAACTTGAGGCATCATATCTATACAAATGACTTGTCAAATACTACAGCATTTGTTTTTCAGCCCATCAATAACTTTTATGTATTTTCCAAGTCACTTTGTAGGACCAGATTATCTTAGCACTTCATTAACAAAAATGACCTTGTCCTGTTCATGTGTCAACTTGTACAACACCAACACTTTTGAACTTCAAAAAACTTGGTGAAAGACCTCACTGAATCTAAGTCTTTCTTGGTCTTGTTAGTGTTTGCTCCAATGATGGGAGTATAAACTCACATCAGTGCTTCTGGTATGGCCTTTATATTATGTAAACACATTCATTTGATTTGTTACTGGAAAATTTTCACTTCGCTAAGTGTGCACTTGCCCTATACGTACTCCCAGTGTTTACTGTGAATCAGTATTCACTGCAAACAACCAAGTGTTCCAGATCTGTGTTAATTAAGTTAACATCAGCTATTCTGAGTGGCTTCGGGGTTCTAATATTAATAAAACAGAAATACATTTGCTGTTCCCATAACCATTCAGTGCAAGTGTTTGCAGGTGGAATTCCACATATGCACTCGGTGCCTCAGCTCCTCCACTCTGTCTACCAGCTGGGCACTGCCATCCTCCCAGGGAAGGGAAGAACAGGCCTCAAAGTGACAAACGTGTCTGCCCTCACTCCATTGGTGAGAGCTGACTGAGACCTGAATGCAAATGGAATTATCAGCAGCTCAGGAACTGGAACTGAGGAAGGAGTTGCATGAGTCTGGCAGGCAACTCTGCTGCAGGATCACAGCGCCTAGCTGCAGGGAACCCATGTCTGTTCTAACTCAGCTTCCCAGGGCTGCATGTCTGAGATGGATGTGTGTGTGCTGGAAGGCTGCGATCACAGCGCCTTAGAGGATGTATACAAAGCACAAATCAAGTCACACAGCCCTGATGCTTACCAGGAAACATTTGTAGCTGGCAGACACACCAGACTTGCCTCCTGAACTCTGGTTTTCGTGAATATGAGCAACAAGAAGATGCTAGAATGACACCACTCATGCCTGCAAGTATTCTCCACATCAGTCAAACACAATACCTGTAGCTTCCTGAATGCAGATTCTGTCTTTTAGTCTAGGACACAGTGCAAACACTCTTAGGAAAGATAGCAAGGCATCCCAAATTATCCTTTAAAGATTATTGTAAATCCCTGTAGTTTGTAGTCAGGGCACCCAGACTGACTTGTTATCAAGGTGACTGACCTCCCAGCTGCTTTGAGCATTGGTTGTGGATGGCTCAAATCTGCTCCATCTACAGATGATTGTTCTCAGCCTAAGTATCAGTCTAGCCTGTGAGGTTAAACAGCATTCACCTTCACTTAGGGCAGCCAATCCCCAGCTGACATGTGGTACAAACAGCTGGCTCCCTATCTCCAGGTGAGCTGACCCTGGAGTGCAGGTCATGCTCCAGAACATTCCATGTCACTCCCCTTCTCCAGAGTTCCTTCCCTGAATACCTTGCATGAGTATTAATCCCCAGCTCTGCTTTCAGAGACAGGGTTAAGTTTCGAAGGAAGGAGAATGGAGAGGCATGGCCACAGCAAGGTTTGGTGGCTGGTCTCAGTTAAGGAGCTCTCAAGATCCTTGAGAGAGGAGACCCTGGATGGTGCTCCAGAAGAGCAGCAAAGGAGAAAATGCTGCCTCCCTCACTCTCCTGAGGCAGCACACAAGGATCTCTGAGAAGAGCCACACAGCACAAAATGGCATCAACAGCAGAGAAGGCGTGAAGCCATACAAGGTGACAGTCTCTGCACACATCTCGATGAAGCAAGCCAGTGATGCACAGAACAAGCCACACTGAATAAATGTCTTTGTCATCTCATACCAAGCCGGTACATTCCCTTCTATTGTATTCCAAGGCTCTCTCCCCAGACTCATAATTCTGTCTCCCAGGAAAATTGCTTAGTGGCCTTCACCTCCCTAACAAACTCTATTTTTATGGATGGGCCCCTCAGGGAGCATAGTCACTGTGCAGAGAGATTTGTTTCGCTTGCCTTTCAGATCTGTACTGCTCATAAGCCTGAATCTCCTGTCCTTGCTGTAACTCCCTAGAGAAATGAACCAGCTGGAGGCCATGCCCATGATGCAGATGAATAACATATCTGGTGGCTTTTGGTTTATCTGTCTCTTGCTTCTGTATTTTTCTTTTAAAGAACAGGGTCTATTTTTTGTTTTTATTTATTTGTTCAAGAGTGATATAGAGTGCTCCCACCTACTGGTTCACCCTTCAGATTTCTGCAACATCTAGGGCTAGACTGAAACCAAATCTCAGAGCTGGGAATGCAACCTAGCTCTCACACATGGGTGGCAGGAACCCACGTACTGAGGCCATCACCACAGCCTGCCAGGCTCTGCATTAGCAGGGAGCTGGAGTCAAGAGCTGGAGCAGGGAATCAAACCATGACACGCTGATGTGGGAGTAAGCATCTTAATCATTGGCTAAAGGCCTGCTCCACCTTTGCCTTGTTAAGAGTGTGCTATGAAAGCCAATGGGCAAGGGAAATGGAAAACTTGAGTAAAACCAGAGCAAAATGCAGTGTATTACTAGAGCCAGGTGACTCATGGGGTTTCTCAGCTAGACATGTTCCCTCCAGAGTGTTAGCATAATAAAGGGAAAAAGAAGTGACTGCCCTAAAGGTTATTTATTTTTGAAGTAGAATAATGGAAATAATTTAGGTGTGGTCACCACAGCAAAAACTTTCTTAGATTTTCCCTCAGGGTTCTTTGAAAAAATGCTTTCTTACAGTTTATTAACCTAGATGTATAGGGGGAGAGCAAGAAAGAAAGAAAGAATTTTCTAAAACGGGGAGTAAAATGATGAAATTCTCCTGTAATTACCTGAAATCCACTACTCATTTAAATAAACCAAGAATATGAGATCTTTGAATTTTGCAAATAATGACACAATTTTAACTTATTGGTGTTTATTTTCCAAACATTAGTGTTTGTTTTCTTTCCATGGATGATAAACACTAGCCTGTATACTGATTCCTTAATAGATAGTCGAAGCTAACACATTCCAACTTGGTTTGTGCTCACTACACTTTCTTGCTTTCACCTTAGGGTCAAAATATCTTTCTTCAGTACAAACATCACGAGGTATGTCTGATACTTAGAAACCTTGCAGTAGCTCAGTGTTGCTCATGAAACTGTGATGCAGAGCAGACAGACAACTTCGTTGTTTGCTTCCCCTCTTCACACTTCTTCAGCAGATCCCTCCTTTTCCCCAACTAATACCCCAGACACTGAAAACCACAAATCCCCCCACCAAGCCTCATCTTAAACATCTCCTTTGTGCACCTTTCTCAACTACCCTCTGTTTGGAACATGCGGTACTGTTACACAAACTGACACCACACCCAGCACCTCTCCTGCACAGCAGCCTTTCTGGCCACAGCTCCATGAACACTGCATTGGTTTCTGAAATTGGATCCCATTACCTATCACAGCAGCTGGCATTAGCTACACATACAGCAAATTTTGTGGAGTTAATTAATGAGTTTCACATTAAATTTGCAAAATATCTGGATGCTTCAGAAGGTCACCAGCAATACAGAATTAAATTTTACTTAATTGACTTAAGAGCAAACTTCAGAAAGACCAAATTTCTTCAATATAACCTTTACAAGTTGGAGTCAGAAGACATAAATTTGCACACACACACAAAAAAATAAAAAGTGCAAACATGACATTCTAGAATGACACTGTTTAATATTTAAAATCCTTCTGGGGGTGGGGGTATCAGAGCTACAGTAAACTTTATATGCCTTAATTCCTAGCAAATAACCATGCTTCTACTACCTTGTCCTTATGGCAGTGTTGATCTAACATAATTTGTATACTGTGGTTTTAAAGGTCAATCCTCAACTACTTCAACCTAAAAAGAATCTGGAAAGTCCAGGGTTTGATGTTAGTGAGTATTTCTAGCCCATTTTTGGTTCTGTCATATTTAGGGTAGGGATTTGGGCTAGATTTAGTCCTGTGATCTTGCACTATATAAATAATTGTTATTGTAGCCTGTAATTGCCTCTATATAATATATTCTAACAAAAATGATGTCCAAGCAAAAAGAAATCTGGATGATATATTAAATCTATTGTTCAAGTACTGTGAATCATTTCAATACATTATCAGAAAATTTTAGCCACCTCTGGAAGTTGTAAGCATTGCTTTGGAAGACACTACTGAGTCCCATACTGGTATGCTCGCTTCCACAGGGTCATGACCCCGAGAGGTTCTGCCACAGCTGGAAAGCTTGTGGGAAAGTGTGAAGTTGTGATGCTCTTCAATCTTTTCCCACCCGTGACCAGCCTCATCCCAGGGCTCTGATGAGCTTGAGGAAATACAAAACCTACTTTGCAATGGTGCTATCAATAGCTATGATTTCATGGAGACAAATGAGACAAGTGCTCTAGGAATAAGATCAGAGAAGTAGTAGCTAATATTCAGTCACCACTTACTGTGTACCAGCTACTGCACTGAAGGCTTCATGTACTTAATTTCATCTAATCCCCTCAAAAATCCTATTATTGTTAGATTTTTATTTCAGAATGCACAGACACCTTGCTTGATTCCATATCTTGGCTATTGTGAATAGTGCTACAGATATCTCTTTGATACAATGATTTCATGTCTTTTGCATATATAGGTAGTAGCTTGATTGCTGAATCATAAGGCAGTTTTACTTCTAGTTTTTAAAGAGAAATCTGTACTATTTTCCATAGTCACTGTACTAACTTACATTCCCCCATCAATATTGTACGAATTACCCTTTCTCCATATCTTTGCCAGCATTTATTACTTTGTCTTTTTGATAACAGCCATTGTAACAGGAGTCAGGTGATATCTCATTGTCATTGTCATTTGCATTTTCCTGTGGACTAGAGCTAGTAACGATTTTTCATATATATATTATATATATGTGCTGGTCATTTCTTGTTTTTTTTTTGTTGTTGTTGTTGTTATCTGAAGCCAGGTGCTTCCTCCTGGTCTCCCATGCGGGTGCAGGGCCCAAGCACTTGGGCCATCCTCCACTGCCTTCCGGGGCCACAGCAGAGAGCTGGACTGGAAGAGGAGCAACCAGGACAGAACCGGCGCCCCAACCGGGACTAGAACCTGGGGTGCCGGTGCTATAGGCAGAGGATTAGTCAAGTGAGCCGTGGCATCAGCCCATTTGTCTTCTTTTAAGAACCATCTATTTAGGTCCTTTGCCCATTTCTTAATGGCGTTGGTTGTGTTTTTTGTTGTTGAGTTTTTTGAGTTCTTGATATATTCTGGATAATCCTTTGTCAGATAAGTAGCTTTCAAATATTTTCTCCCACTCTGTTTGATCTTTTCACTCTATTGATTTTTTCATCTGCTGTGCAACAGCTTCTGAGTTTTTTAAAATTCTATTTGTCTGATTTTGCTAATTTCCTGCACTTTTGAGGTCTGATCTGAGAAATAATTGCCTACACCAATGCCTTAAAGTGTTTCCCCTATGCTTTCTTCTAGCAATTTCACATGTAGGTCTTTGATTCATTGTGGGTTGATTTTTGTATTTGGTAAGAGGGAGGAATCTAATTTCATATATATGTCTAGTTTTGTCAGCATAATTTATTGAAAGGATTATACTTTCTCCAGTATGTGTTCTTAGCAACTTTGTCAATCAGTTGGCTGTGTATACGTCAATTAATTTCTGGGATCTCTATTTTGTTCCACTGATCTATGCTGGTTGTTATGCCAGCAGCATGCTGTTTTAATTACTATAGTTTTGTAGTACTTTGAAATCAGGAATTTTGATGCCTCCAGCTTAAATAATTTTCCCCAGCATTTCTTTGGCCATTCTGGGTGTTTTGCAGATCCATACAAATTTTAGTATTGTTTATTCTATTTCTATAAAGAATGGCATTGCTATTTTTATTTTGATAGGGATTACATTGAATCTGTAAATTGCTTCAGATAGTATGGATATTTTAGTGATACAAAATACATGCCTTACTAATGAGGAAAATAAGGTAAAAATATAAACTAGGAAATCTTACATTTTAAAAAGCTACATATTTGAGAAAGTAATAATCAAGAAACAAAATAAAACAAATGCATAATTGGTCTTCCTGGGTTTTTCTCTAACCCACTCCTGAAAGCTGAAAGTGTACACAGCCAGCAGGCAAGATAGCCTAGAAGAGGCTCAATGTTGTCTGCAAGACAAGCCAAACAATTGTGAATTTGTTTATGGAGAATCCACTATGAGAAATGCACTCTAGTAAGCTATAAGTAGGGAACATAAAAGAAATTTCTCTACTCTCAATTCTCCTGCCCCTAGAAGTGTTAAGCCAGAATTGGTCCAAGTTGTGTGTCCTCTAGCTTAATAAGTTAGAGTGTAGGGGGATGGGAGGGGGCTTCACTAAGAAAGAAATGACATAGAAAATGTTAATTTAAAATCAGATACAGAAATGAATATAAATTTAGAATAAAAATGTGTTAGAAATAATTTTAAAACTACAGTACAACTAAATACTACAACAGAAAAAAAAAACAGCATATTAACTGATCACCTGTTTAATACATACCCAGAGCATTTTTCATGCATTTTGACTATATATTTTGGTACTTCAATCAGGGTATATTTCAACTTTACAATTTGACATTAGGAGTGACACTTTTAGCATTTTTGTCAGTTTGGGGAAGATTTTCACCAAATTTCTTACATACATGAACTACTAGAGATTTTTTTTTTTTACTTTTATTTAATGAATATAAATTTCCAAAGTACAGCTTATGGATCACAATGGCTTCCCCCCCATAACGTCCCTCCCACCCACAACCCTCCCCTTATCCACTCCCTCTCCCCTGCCATTCACATCAAGATTCATTTTCGATTCTCTTTATATACAGAAGATCAGTTTAGCATACGTTAAGTAAAGATTTCAACAGTTTGCTCCCACACAGAAACATAAAGTGAAAAATGCTGTTTGAGTACTAGTTATAGCATTAAATCACAATGTACAGCACACTAAGGACAGAGATCCTACATGAGGAGTAAGTCCACAGTGACTCCTGTTGTTGACTTAACAAATTGACACTTTTGTTTATGGCATCAGTAATCACCCTAGGCTCCTGTCATGAGTTGCCAAGGCTATGGAAGCCCCCTGAGTTCACCGACTCTGATCATATTTAGACAAGGCCATGGTCAAAATGGAAGTTCTCTCCTCCCTTTTTTTATTCTATCAGCTAGTATTTGCAGACACCAGTCTTGTTTATGTGCTCCCTTTGGCTCTTAGTCCTATCATTATGATCAATTGTGAACAGAAATTGATCACTGGGACTAGTGAGATGGCATTGGTACATGCCACCTTGATGGGATTGAATTGGAATCCCCTGGTATGTTTCTAACTCTGCCGTTTGAGGTAAGTCAGCTTGAGCATGTCCCAAATTGCACATCTCTTCCCTCTCTTATTCCCACTCTTATATTTAACAGCAATCACTTTTCAGTTAAGTTTCAACACTTGAGAATAACTGTGTATTGATTACAGTATTCAACCAAAAGTATTAAGTAGAACAAACAAAAATAATACTAATAGGGATAAAGTATTAAGTTCTTCATCAACAGTGATGGCAAGGGCTGATCAAGTCACCGTTTCTCATAAAACCTGTTAAAGTGAGATGTTTTTTATATAAATGTTTTTGATCACAAAAATAATCTGAAAAATTCCACTTTGCATGACCCTCACAAAAAGGAGAACAAATACAGTATATGGTACACAACTTAGTATTTTTGACAGGAGATAATTTTCATTCTGTTGGGTGAGGAGAAGGAAATCTTCCTTTCACAATCTTGACTTTTCAATAACCACATTTTCCACAAACCAGCCTATGTCTCTGTACATCTCTTACCCACACACTAGGTGCTATAAGACATGTTCAAATCAGTGTATTACCTATGGCCCTGAATCTTCATGTTCCTGCACCAAGTGAGCAAGCACAAGGTGTGGAAACTCCTTGCTGCAAACTCCCATCCCAGGACAATGAGGAACATCTAATACTCACAGAAAACACTGCAATCTACATGTTCAACTCCCTCTAAACACAATTTGAACAAACTTAGTTGAGTCTCAAACATGCCCATGGCCACTCCAACACAACACACAAACCAGGATTTTGAAGGAAATACAATGAAGTGAAAATTAGAGTTAACAGTATTTACTTTTGAAAATATTACACACACACACACACACCACAAACAGATAAACACAAAGACCCTGGAAAAACACTGTAGGGCCCCTAGGACCTTGCCCAGGAACTTGGGAAAGAATGGCTTTTACTGTGTATTTACTCTGTTCATCGATTAGGCAGGTGGTTCTCAACCGGGAAGGAGGTAGAATTTTGGCCCCCATCACATATTTTACAATGAGTGCAGACATTCGAGTTTGGGTGTCTTCATAGGTGGAGCTAAAAAATGCTAATTCCATCTGGTGAGTTAAACCCAGGAATGCCCTCGGCATCTTACAATGCTCACAAGAACACCTCTCCACAAAGAACTATTGTCCCAAAATGTGACATAGTGCACAGATTCAGAAGCCTGAAGCCAGACAAACCAAGAACAAATAACAGAACCAATGGTGTGGAAACTCCCTGCTGCAAACTCTCCCATCCCAGGACAATGAGGAACATCTAATACTCACAGAAAAGGCTGTAATCTACATGTCCAAATCCCTCTAAGCACAACTCATTCAGGGAAGGGCCCCATGGGTGAAAGTATAGCCAGTGAGGCCGAGGTACTTCCAAGCTGAGATCTGAACAACACAGAGAAGCCCAGGTGGGAAAATGTTGAGGGAAAGCACAGCAAGCAGAGTGGAGAAGGGATGCAAAGGCCCAAGATGATAAGGAGCCCAGTGTGCAGAGAAACATGGCACACTCTAGCCAGGTCCCTGTGTGGCCTTGCAGTCCAGTATAGACAGCAGAATAAGAAAGGAAATAATCTGAACTAAATTGTAAAAGGTTATTCTGATGTTATGTGGAAAATGCAGTGTAGAAAGACAACAAAGGTCTTGGGGAGAGACAAGCATTACTATTATAGTAATCAAGGCAACTGATAGTAAGTATTAAAATGGTTTTTAAAAATTAAGAAAATAAGAGTCAGCAAGGATGTGAAGAAACTGAAATGTTTGCTCACTGTGTGAAGCAATGTAAAATGGTGTCATCACTAGGGCAAACAGCATGGAGGCTCATGAAAAAAATTAAAATAGAACATCTATCTAGAAATCCCACTTCTGGGCATTTTTCCCAACAGTTGAAGTCAAGATCTCAGAGCCATTAGCTCTCCTATATTCTTGGAAATACTATTAATAACAGCTGAGATGTGGGGAAAGAACCCAGATCTGATTCAATTCTAGGGAGTACTAAAAAGGGAGGTGCCTATGCCATTTCTCACTGGTTTCCAGAGACAGCAGCTAATTGAGGATTTTCCAGTGAAAATCTCTTCAGATACTAAAAAACTGTCAGAGAAGCCACTCATCCACAGAACTCAGCTGTATCCATAGGGCTTCAGATCAGGCTTTAAGTACCTCAGTCTCACAGATAAATAAACAGCTTGGGCCACAAGACAAGTGAGGAATTCTGACAACACGAAATGCAGACCAAAACAGAGCAACAGTAAAACAAAATTGAAATGATGAGATACTGAAGAAATATTTTTTTAAATCTGTAGTGAATATATGCAGAAAGATGAGACATCTCACCCCTGAAATATGAAAAACGTCATCTGTAAAAAATATATTTTAAAATAGTCTTAGAAGTTGATGATAATACAACTAAAAGACATCCTGTAAAGGGGAGAGGAAAATAACACTAGATGGAGAAGAAAAAAATAAATTGAAAATAAAAGAAATCTAGAAAACCATACAGGCTAGGAGGGAATGGCGAGATATAGCCCAGGTACTAAGAGAGAAAAACTGCCAGCCCAGAATATTATATCCTGCAAAGCTCTCATTTGTGAATGAAGGTGAAATAAAGACCTTTCATAGCAAACATAAATTGAAAGAATTTGTTGCAACTCGTCCAGCCCTGCAAAAAATGCTTAAAGAAAGATGTGCTACACACAGAAACACAGAAAAAGGGCATCAATATGAAAAAAGGTAAAGGAAGAAAACATACCAGCAAAAGATCACAGGAAGCTCAAAGCATATACTATAAAATATCTTTGGGAAAATGGCAGGGCAAAGTCACTACTTATCAATAGTCACATTGAACGTTAATGGCCTCAACTCTCCAGTTAAAAGGCACAGACTGACTGAATGGGATAAGGAACAAAACCCATCTATTTGCTGCCTACAAGAAACACATCTCTCTAACAAAGATGCATGCAGACTGAAAGTGAAAGGTTGGAAAAAGATATTCCATACCAACAGAAACCAAAAAAAAAAAAAAGCAGGTGTAGCCCTATTAATATCAGACCAAATAAACTTTAACACAAAAACTGATAAGAGGGACAAAGAGGGACACTATATGATTAAGGGTTCAATTCAACAGGAAGATGTAACTATTATAAATGTATATGCCCTAATTACAGGGCACTGGTTTATTTAAAAGATATGTTCAGGGACTTAAAGGAGACTTAGATCCCAATACAACAGTACTGGGGGACTTCAATACTCCACTCTCAGAAATAGACAGATCAATAGGACAGAAGATCAACAAGGAGACAGCAGACTTAATTGACACTATAGCCCAAATGGATCTAACAGATATCTACAGAACTTTCAATCTTACATTTAAAGATTTTACATTTTTCTCAGCAGTGCATGGAACCTTCTCTAGGATGGACCACATACTAGGCCATAAAGCAAGTCTCAGAAAATTCAAAAGAATTAGAATCATACCATGCAGCTTCTCAGACCACAATGGAATGAAGGTGGAAATTAGCAACTCAGGAATCCCTAGAGCGTATGCAAACACATGGAGACTGAACAACATGCTCCTGAATGAACACTGGGTCATTCAAGAAATCAAAAGAGAAATCAAAAACTTTCTGGAAGTAAATGAGGATAACAACACAATATATCAAAACTTATGGGATACAGCAATAGCAGTGTTTAGAGGAAAGTTTATAGCAATAGGTGCTACATCAAGAAATTGGAAAGGCACCAAATAAATGAACTTTCAATGCATCTCAAGGATCTAGAAAAACTGCAGCAAACCAGACCCAAATCTAGTAGGAGAAGAGAAATAATTAAAATCAGAGAAGAAATCAACAGGATTGAATCCAGAAAACATTACAAAAAATCAGCCAAACGAAGAGCTGGTTTTTTGAAAAAATAAACAAAATTGACACCCCATTGGCCCAACTAACTAAAAAAAGAAAAGAAAAGACCCAAATCAATAAAATCAGAGATGAAAAAGGAAATGTAACAACAGACACCACAGAAATAAAAAGAATCATCAGAAATTACTACAAGGACTTGTATGCCAGCAAAAAGGGAAACCTATCAGAAATGGATAGATTCCTGGACACATGCAACCTACCTAAATTGAACCAGGAAGACATCGAAAACCTAAACAGACCCATAACTGAGACAGAAATTGAAACAGTAATAGAGGCCCTCCTAACAAAGAAAAGCCCAGGACCAGATGGATTCACTGCTGAATTCTACCAGACATTTAAAGAACAACTAACTCCATTTCTTCTCAAACTATTCAGAACGGTCGAAAAAGATGGAATCCTCCAAAATTCTTTCTATGAAGCCAGCATCACCTTAATCCCTAAGCTGGAGAAGGATGCAGCATTGAAAGAAAAATAGAGACCAATGTCTCTATGAATATACACACAAAAATTTCTCAATAAAATTCTCGCCAATAGAATACAACAACACATCAGAAAGATCATCCACCCAGACCAAGTGGGATTTATCCCTGGTATGCAGGGATGGTTCAATGTTTGCAAATCAATCAATGTGATACACCACATTAACAAACTCCAAAAGAAAAACCATATGATTATCTCAATAGATGCAGAGAAAGCATTCGATAAAATTCAACACTGTTTCATGATGAAAACTCTAAGCAAATTAGGTATAGAAGGAACATTCCTCAATACAATCAAAGCAATTTATGAAAAACTCACGGCCAGCATCCTATTGAATGGAGAAAAGTTGGAAGCATTTCCACTGAGATCTGGTACCAGACAGGGATGTCCACTCTCACCACTGCTATTCAATATAGTTCTGGAATATTTAGCCAGAGCTATTAGGCAAGAAAAAGAAATTAAAGTGATACAAATTGGGAAGGAAGAACTCAAACTATCCCTCTTTGCAGATGATATGATTCTTTACTTAGGGGATCCAAAGAACTCTACTAAGAGACTATTGGAATTCATAGAAGAGTTTGGCAAAGTAGCAGGATATAAAATCAATGCACAAAAATCAACACCCTTTGTATACACAGGCAATGCCACAGTTGATAAAGAACTTCTAAGATCAATCCCATTCACAATAGCTACAAAAACAATCAAATACCTTGGAATAAACTTAACCAAGGACGTTCAAGATCTCTACGATGAGAATTACAAAATCTTAAAGAAAGAAATAGAAGAGGATACCAAAAAATGGAAAAATCTTCCATGCTCATGGATTGGAAGAATCAACATCATCAAAATGTCCATTCTCCCAAAAGCACTTTATAGATTAATGCGAACCAATCAAAATACCAAAGACATTATTCCCAGATCAGGACAAAATGATGCTGAAATTCATATGGAGACACAGGAGACCTCGAATAGATAAAGCAATATTGTGTAACAAAAAGAAAGCCAGAGGCAGCACAATACCAAATTTCATGACATACTACAGGGCAGTTGTAATCAAAATGGCATGGTACTGGTACAGAAACAGCATGGTACTGGTACAGAAAGAGATGGATACACCAATGGAACAAAATAGTAACACCAGAAATCAACCCAAACATCTACAGCCAACTTATATTTGATCAAGGATCTAAAACCAATTCCTGGAGCAAGAACAGTCTATTCAATAAATGGTGCTGGGAAAACTGGATTTCCACGTGCAGAAGCATGAAGCAAGACCCCTACCTTACACCTTACACAAAAATCCACTCAACATGGATTAAAGACCTAAATCTATGACCTGACACCATCAAGTTATTAGAGAACATTGGAGAAACCCTTCAAGATATTGGCACAGGCAAAGAATTTCTGGAAAAGACCCCGGAGGCACAGGCAGTCAAAGCCAAAATCAACTATTGGGATTGAATCAAATTGAGAAGTTTCTGTACTGCAAAAGAAACAGTCAGGAGAGTGAAGAGACAACCGACAGAATGGGAAAAATATTTGCAAACTATGCAACAGATAAAGGGTTAATAACCAGAATCTACAAAGAGATCAAGAAACTCCACAAAAACAAAACAAACAACCCACTTAAGAGATGGGCCAAGGACCTCAATAGACATTTTTCAAAAGAGGAAATCCAAATGGCCAACAGGCACATGAAAAAATGTTCAAGATCATTAGCAATCAGGGAAATGCAAATTAAAACCACAATGAGGTTTCACCTCACCCCGGTTAGAATGGCTCACATACAGAAATCTACCAACATCAAATGCTGGTGAGGATGTGGGGAAAAAGGGACACTAACCCACTGTTGGTGGGAATGCAAACTAGTCAAGCCACTATGGAAGTCAGTCTGGAGATTCCTCAGAAACCTGAAGATAACCCTACCGTTCGACCCAGCCATCCCACTCCTTGGAATTTACCCAAAGGAATTTAAATTGGCAAACAAAAAAGCTGTCTGCACCCTAATGTTTATTGCAGCACAATTCACAATAGCCAAGACCTGGAACCAACCTAAATGCCCATCAACGGTAGACTGGATAAAGAAATTATGGGATATGTACTCTTTAGAATACTATACTGCAGTAAGAAACAACGAAATCCAGTCATTTGCAACAAAATGGAGGAATCTGGAACACATCATGCTGAGTGAAGTAAGCCAGTCCCAAAGGGACAAATACCATATGTTCTCCCTGATCGGTGACAACTGACTGAACACCAAAAAGGAAACCTGTTGAAGTGAAATGGACACTATGAGAAATGGTGACTTGATCAGCATAGCCCTGACTGTTAATGAAAAACTTAATACATTATCCCTCTTAGTTTTTTTTGTCTGTTCTACTTAATATAACTGGTTTAATTGTGTAGTTAATACACAGTTATTCTTAAGTGTTGAAATTTAACTGAAATGTGATCCCTGGTAAACATAACAGTGGGAATAAGAGAGGGAAGAGATGTACAATTTGGGACATGCTCAATCGGACTTGCCCCAAATGGTAGAGTTAGAAACACAACAGGGGACTCCAATTCAATCCCATCATGGTGGCATGTACCAATGCCATCTCACCAGTCCAAGTGATCAATTTCAGTTCACAATTGATCATAATGAAAGGACTAAGAGTCAAAGGGAACACATAAACAAGTCTAGTGCCTGCTAATACTAACCGATAGAATAAATAAAGGGGAGAGTGATTCAACATGGGAAGCGAGATACTCAGCAGACTCATAGAATGGCAGATGTCCTAAACAGCACTCTGGCCTCAGAATCAGCCCTAAAGGCATTCCGAGCTGGCTGAAAAGCCCATGAGAGTATTTCAAGCATGGAAAGCCAAGACACTCGGGGGAAAAAAAAAGACCTAAATGAAAGATTACTGTGAGTGAGATCCCAGTGGAAAGAACAGGTCTTCAAAGAAGGAGGTACCTTTCTCTGAAGGGAGGAGAGAACCTCCACTTTGACTATGACCTTGTCTAAACAAGATAAGAGTTGGAGAACTTAAAAGGCTTCCATAGCCTTGAAAACTCATGACTGGAGCATAGGGAGATTACTGATGCCATAAACAGGAGTGTCAATTTGTAAAGTCAACAACAAGAGTCACTGTGCACTACTCCTCATGTAGGATCTCTGTCCTTAATGTGCTGTTCATTGAGATTTAATGCTATAACGAGTACTCAAACAGTATATTTCACTTTGTGTTTCTATACGGGTGCAAACTGTTGAAAGCTTTACTTAATGTATACTAAACTGATCTTCTGTAAAAAAAAAAAAAAAAGGAAATTAATATCCCAACTTGACTCTCACTGGGATTAAACATGACAATAGGTCTGATCTGATCATCATCATTTAAAAAATCATCTATTATTTTTCACTTTATGCTTCTGTGTGGGAGCAAACTGTTGAAATCTTTACTTAATGTATGCTAAACTGATCTTCTGTACATAAAGAAAATGGAAAATGAATCTTGATGTGAATGGAAGGGGAGAGGGAGTAGGAAAGGGGAGGGTTGCGGGTGGGAGGGACGTTATGGGGGGGAAGCCATTGTAATCCATAAGCTGTACTTTTGGAAATTTATATTCATTATATAAAAGTTAAAAAAAATAAAAATAAATGGTGCTGAGACAACTGTTGGAAATCTACCAACAACAGATGCTGGCGAGGATGTGGGGAAAATGGGACACTAAGCCACTGTTGGTGGGAATGCAAACTGGTTAAGCCACTATGGAAGTCAATCTGGAGATTCCTCAGAAACCTGAATATAACCCTACCATACAACCCAGACATCCCACAAGCAAATAAAATTGGCAAACAAAAATGCTCTCTGCACCTTAATGTTTATTGCAGCTCAATTCACAAAAGCTAAGACCTGGAACCAATCCAAATTTCCATCAACAGTAGACTGGAAAAAGAAATTATGGGACATGTACTCTATAGAATACTATACAGCAGTCAAAAATAATGAAATCTGGTCATTTACAACAAAATGGAAGAATCTGGAAAAGATCATGCTGAGTGAAATAAACCAGTCCCAAAGGGACAAATATCATATGTTCTCCATGATCGGTGACAACTAACCAAGCACCGAAATAGAAACCTGTTGAAGTGAAATGGACACTATGAGAAACAGTGACTTGATCAACCCTTGCCCTCACTGTTGATGAAGAACTTAATACTTTATCGCTTTTAGTAGTTTTTGTTTGTTCTACTAAATACTATAGGTTGAACTCTGTAATCAATACACAATTTTTCTTAAGTACTTTTATATTTAACCAAAAAGTGATCCCTGTTAAATATAAGAGTGGGAATAAGAGAGGGAAGTGAGGTACAATTTGGGACATGCTCAATCAGACTTGCCCCAAATGGTAGAGTTAGAAACGTTCCAGGGGTTCCAATTCAATCCCATCAAGGTGGCATGTACCAACGCCATCTCACGAGTCTCAGTGATCAATTTCTGTTCACAATTGATCATAATGATAGGACTAAGAGTCAAAGGGATCACATAAACAAGACTAGTGTCTGTGAATACTAACTGATAGAGTAAAAAAGGGAGAGAACTATCCAACTTGGGAAGAGGGATACACAGCAGACTTATAGAATGGCAGATGTCCTAAATAGCACTCTGGCCTCAGAATCAGCCCTTAAGGCATTCAGATCTGGCTGAAAAGCCCATGAGAGTATTTCAGGCATGGAAAGCCAAGACACTGTGGGGAAAAAAAAAGGAAATGACCTAAATGAAAAATCTCTGTGAGTAAGATCCCAGTGGAAAGAACAGGTCATCAAAGAAGGAGGTATCTTTCTCTGAAGGGAGGAGAGAACTTCCACTTTGACTATGACCTTGTCTAAATATGATCAGATTCGGCGAACTCAAAAGGCTTCCATAGCCTTGGCAGCTCATGACAAGAGCCTAGGGTGATTACTGATGCCATAAACAAGAGTGTCAATTTGTTAAGTCAACAACAGGAGTCACTGTGCACTTACTCCTCATGTAGGATCTCTGTCCTTAATGTGATTTAATGCTATAACTAGCACTCAAACAATATTTTTCACTTTGTGTTTCCATGTGGGTGCAAACTGTGGAAATCTTTACTTAATATATGCTAAATTGATCTTCTGTATATAAAGATAATTGAAAATGAATCTTGATGTGAATGGAAGGGGGTGGGAGAGGGTAGGGGAGGGTTGTGTGTGGGAGGGAAGTTATGGGGGGAAAAGCCATTGTAATCTATAAGCTGTACTTTGGAAATTTATATTCATTAAATAAAAGTTTTAAAAAAAAGAAATTTAGAAAATTGAATCACAGAATCAACATCTGACTGAGTTATTTACCAGTGTTATAATGCCTGTTTGAGAGAAAAGAGGAAATAGGAGTGAAGAAATTATGAAATGTGTAATAGAATAAACCATAGAACTTCCCAACTAAATAGCATGGCATGTGCCCCCCAATAAAAAAGACCACATCAATTCCTTATCTGTTAAGAACCAGAATAAAAACTAGAGGAAATTGGAACCCTGGAACAAAAGATGAAAAATTTCCAACACAAAATTTCATATATAGAAAATTTCTAAATTAAGAAGTAAAAATATTGTTTAAAATTATATAGTTTCAAATTTCTATATTTTTGTCTTCTATTTAGGGAGACAATAGGTGATCTAAAATAGATAGATAAAGGTATAACAGACATACCAATTCTTTAGAAACCAGAAATAAACACCAGGGAGAATAAACACTATTGATTTTAAAAGAGTTGGCTCTTTGGAGTGTAACCCATGGGTGAGAAACACTGGGGTAGAAGATGGCTATTTATCATTAAAGGACCTCTGCTTGACTGCTCATCTTACATCAACAATCATTTTAATAAAAAAGAGAGAAATACAGACAAATTTGCTATATTTGTTACACCAAAAATGTCCTTTTTCAACAATGCAAATTCACCCGAATTGCTAACGAAACTTTTTGAAATTAAACCAAATTCATCCACAAACACTTCCCACACAGAACATTACCTGCTCTTTCAGAGTTCCTGAGTATTCGTACTACAGAAATTAATCTCTGCTGAGAGTTAAAACAGGACCTTTCCTGACACTTTCAATGCCCGTCCCCCCAGGCAGTCATTCCAGATGTTGATATTGATGAGCCTCTGTGTCATCTTATTAGTGACGCACTCTCCCAATCCAGCATGACAACAGCAGACATACCAACTATAATTTCTGAAATCATGCTCAGCTGCACTTCCACTTACACCTCCTGAGTTCTCAGTAGAGTCCTCTTTTACCCATTGAATTCCACCAGAGTTTCATAGCCCCTGTGAAAACTCCAACGTGGAGGCTACTCCTATTTCTACACCCAACAGTATCTCAATAAAGAACTACATACCCCTTGCTCTCAAATAGTGCACATTAGTTAACAAGTGGTGAAAAGGCAACAGGAGCTCTAATTCAAGCTGAACGCTTGAGTCTCTGGTTCTGTACCAAGCAAGGGAGTAAGGGGAGAAGTGTTGGGGTACTGGAGTCTCTTTGAAACTCAGTTATGGCTTTTGTTGAAGTCCTATCATCTGTTTACTGTCACCCCAATAGTCAGCAAAGGAAGAGGCGACAATTTCTAAGGCTCTGTTGGAGCCCATGTTCTCTTTCCCTTGCTCCTAAAATACTCAGAAAACACAGCTTCCATGGATAGTAAAAACTAGGCAAGGATTTGTCAGGTGTTCTCAGAGGAGATAAGCTTTGTCCTGCCTTTCCATCTCTTTTGAGGAGGAGATGGAAATCCCACTGCTTCTATTTCTGGCTTTCAGAACAAAAGGCACAAGTGGCTAACTACCTGCCAGCATTGTGGAAGGTTGAAAAGGCACTGTGGAGATAGGAAAGAAACCCTTCATCAGAATAAAATTGAGGCATTTTAACGTGCTTTATTCTCTAAATATCTTTCTCTTTCCAGAAGGCTGTAATCAAATCAAAACTATTATTTTATGAAATAATTTAAAATTAAGTAAGACAGTTTGAAAGATCTCACTGATCAAACCCTTATCAAGAAAGAAACACTGTACCATCATTACTGCTCTTTTCCTGCGCAAAGACTGTGTCATTATAACAATTCAGAGATAAGGAAACAGAGGATCATGTGGGCAACTTAATTGCCCTAGATGGCACCCTCCAAGGGTCACTGGAGCATAAGACAATCTTACCTATGACATGTTCAAAATGAAACTTTATTTTTGCCTCCCTCTCAACCTTTCAAATGTGTTCATTGGATGAAAAAGCAGGCAATCTCAAGATCTTTTTGGTCACTCACAGGAAATCAAAGGCTCATGGTCAGATTTTAGCCAGAATTTGGAAATAACATCTGGTTGCTTCCCTTAGCAAGAAGCACAGAAGTGGAAGTACAGCCATCTCCTTTCCTGGCTACTCTTTCACTGCCCACATCATGGCCATCTCTAGGACACCTTCTGATGAAAAGGCGGGACAGACACAAATGATTGCCTGCTAAGAACCTGGTGGAGGTGAAAGGCAACTCCATCTCTAGGAGTGGCTATCAGGAATCCCTAAAAATAACTCCCAAGACTCAGGAGAGACACAGGTTTGCTCTGGGTGGCCCTTGGCCCTCCTCCCCGTCTGCCTGGTGGTCCACTGCATAGAACACTCTTTCCACTGTAACCTCAAATAACTCCAGATCAGTTCTTGCACATTTGATTCATAAGACAGACCTGTGCAGGGCCCAGGGCAACCTTTCTCCAGCACTGCAGCCCTCAAAGCACTCTGTCATTCACAAGAGATTTCTCAAGGCTATTGTGCCCTAATCTCAGAATTCTATGCTATCCCAGTAGTCTTTTTGTCAAAGTCCCAAGTGATCTAACTAATAGCATGGGGAAGAAGAATGAGACTCATGTAACTCTGTGTGCCCTCTCATAAGACACCCATTTCTCAAATCTCTCCATTCTTTTGAAACAGATTGTGAATTTGTGATCAGGATTCCCACCTAGTTCCTTAAAAATTCTGCATTTCCACCTGGAAATTCCCTTGTATATTCATGCCTCATTCAATGGCTACAATGAATCGACTGTTGTGCAGGTAAAAAATTGAAGCCAGAATTCAAATCTGGGCTTGGTGTCTTTGAATGCACCTTCTTTCCTTCAGTACCATACTGATTCCACAAACACTGCTGTCACAGATGGGACCAGAAGTACTTTGTACCTGGTGTAAGATTTGTCAGCACAGTCTATATAGATGGGGACAAATATTCAAAGTATTTTAAATAAAAAGACCAAAATGAGGTTGAAATTTTAAGAAATGTGAGTTGTTTATAGACAAAGAAGGTTAACAATCTGCTGGGAGACATTTAATGACTGTAAAACATCAAGATACCAAACCTTATGGGTAGTGAATAAACAAAACACCATAATGTCCAGTGTGACGATCCATTTACAAATAGGGTTTTTGCAATTCTGATCATGACACTTCATGAATTATCAGAATATGAATTAGATCCATCTAAAACTGTGTATCCAAAGCCCAAAGGAATGATGATGAAATAAGCTAAAGCTAGAACCAGAACTAGAATTCAGGACTCAGGATGCTTCCAACATATCTATGTCTCTTTCACTAAACATTTAGAGTGATTTCCCAGAAAGTAAAAGGAAGAGGGGACAAAAATCAAGAGGTTGTAGATATATATTTGAAGTTATATTCTCAGTAATGATGCTCAGATGAGTTCTAAAATGGTATTCAAGGATCCAAAATGGCTGAAAAGGGAAGAGAAGAGCTAATTTTAACCACAAGAATATGCCAGAGCAGGAGAGGGACTGCATTCCCAAGGAACAGTTGAACAGAAGTTTACAGTGGAAAGTCTACAGATGGCTGAGAGACTCTGTAGAGGAGTGAAGACAGTAGAATCATGCAGTAGCTAGCAGGCTTCCATCAGTGACTTCCAAGACAAGCAGGGATGCTATCTTCTCACACTGAGGTCAAAGGAATCTGTAGCACTCCACTGGTGATCCCGTGTGAGGGAGAACTTTGTGGTTCCCACCAACTGAGTCTAGTCTGAAGAGCTGGTGGGGGTAAGGGTGCCCACCTAACTCCACTAAGGGAGGGCATATTTCTCCCCTCCTATCACTCAATCAACCTCTGTCACCAAGGCAGATGCCTCCAGGGAGGGATCAGCTCTCTCCATAGGTAGAGAGGCTCATGGGGCAGTGAGTCAATCCCTTGCACACTGTGACTGTGAAAAACCTAGACCTTGTGACTGTGGGAATACTGAGACACATTATAGAAAAACTTTCAAAAACTAAACATATGAGAAACAATGACTTGATCAGCCCTTGTCCTGACTGTTGATGTACAATTTAATATTTTATCCCTTTTAGTAGTTTTTTGTTCTACTTAATACTATTAGTTGAACTCTATAATTAACACAAAGTTATTCTTAGGTGTTGAAATTTAACTGAAAAATGATCTCTGTTAAATATAAGAGTGGGAATAAGAGAGGGAGGAGATGTACAATTTGGGACATGCTCAAGCTGACTTGTCCCAAATGGTAGAGTTAGAAACACAACAGGGGACTCCAATTCAATCCCATCAAGATTGCATGAACCAATGCCATCTCACTAGTCCAAGTGATCAATTTCTGTTCACAACTGATCACATTGATAGGTCTAAGAGTCAAAGGGATCACATAAACAAGACTAGTGTCTGTGAATACTAACTGATGGAATCAAAAAGGGAGAAAACGATACAACATGGGAAGTGGGATACACAGCAGACTCATAGAATGGCAGATGTCCTAAACAGCACTCTGGCCTCAGAATCAGCCCTTAAGGCATTCAGATCTGGCTGAAGAGCCCATGAGAGTATTTTAGGCATCGAAAGCCAAGACACTCTGGCAAAAAAAAAGGACCTAAATGAAAGATCTCTGCGAGTGAGATCCCAGGGGAAAGAACGAGCCATCAAAGGAGGAGGTTCCTTTCTCTGAAGGGAGGAGAGAACTTCCACTTTGACTGTGGCCTTTCCGAAATAAGATCAAAGTCGGCGCGCTCAGGGGGCTTCCATGGCCTTGGCCACTCATGACTAGAGTCTGGGGGATTGCCGATGCCTTAAACAAGAGTGTCCATTTGTTAAGTCAACAACAGGAGTCACTGTGCACTTACTCCTCGCGTAGGATCTCTGTCCTTAATGTGTAGTTCAAGGTGAATTTTTTTTTTTTTGACAGGCAGAGTGGACAGTGAGAGAAAGAGACAGAGAGAAAGGTCTTCCTTTTGCCGTTGGTTCACCCTCCAATGGCCACCACGGCTAGTGTGCTGTGGCCGGCACACCGCGCTGATCCGAAGGCAGGAGCCAGGTGCCTCTCCTGGTCTCCCATGGGTACAGGGCCCAAGCACTTGGGCCATCCTCCACTGCCTTCCCTGGCCACAGCAGAGAGCTGGCCTCGAAGAGGGACAACCGGGAAAGAATCCAGCGCCCCTACCGGGACTAGAACCCTGTGTGTCGGCACCGCTAGGTGGAGGATTAGCCTATTGAGCCACGGAGCTGGCTTCAATGTGAATTAATGATATGACTAGTGCTCAAACAGTATTTTGCACTTTGTGTTCTGTGTGGGTGCAAACTGTTGAAAGCTTTACTTAATATATACTAAATTGATCTTCTGTATATAAAATTGAAAATGAACCTTGATGTGAATGGAATGGGAGAGGGAGTGGGAGAGGGGAAGGTTGTGGGTGGGAGGGAAGTTATGGCGGGGAGGAAGCCATTTTAATCCATAAACTGTACTTTGGAAATTTATATTTACTAAATAAAAGTTAAAAAAATAAACATAAAGAAAAAGTTCTAAAATGTCAAAGAGAAATACCAGATTATCTTTAACGGAACTCCAATTAGATTGACAGCAGATCTCTCATAAGAATCCCTATAGGCTAGGAAAGAATAGAGAGATATAGTCCAAGTCCTAAAAGACCAGGAAAGCTCTCATTTATAAATGAAGATGAAATAAAGACCTTCCAAAACAAACAAATTGTTGGAACTTGTCACCAGCCAGCTAGCTTTACAAATGATATTTAAAGATGTGCTATACACAGAACAAAGATAATCAGCATTATGAAAGAATGTAAAGGGAGAAAACCTCCTAGGAAAAGCACAAAGGAAATAAAAATCAAACAATAGGAATAGTTACAGAGAAATGGCAATACCGAGTCATTACTTAATAATAATTTTGAATGTAACTAAATTCTCCAATTAGAAGATTCAGATTCCCTGAATAGATTTAAAAAAAAAATCCATCTATATGTTGCCTATAAGAAACACACCTCACAAACAAAGATATATACAGACTAAAAGTGAAAGTATGGAAAAAGATATTCCATGCAAACAGAAATAAGAAGCAAGCAGGAGTAGCCATTCTAATATCACACAAATAGACTTTAAGAGAAAAACTGTTTAAAAAAAGAAAAAGAAGAGCATTATATAACGATTAAGGGATCAATTCAACAGGAAGATGTGGCTATAGTAATTGTACGTGAACCCAATGCTAGGACACCTAGCTATTTCAGGTAAATGTTAATGGATCTAAGGGACACATACGCTCCAGTACAATAATAATGGGGGACTTCAACACCCCACTTTCATCAGTGGACAAATCAACTAGACAAAAAAATTGACAAGAAACAAAGGAGCTAATCTATACTATTGATCAAATGGATCAAACTGATATCTATCGAACATTTCATCCCACACATTCTTTACATCAGTGCAAGGAATGTATCCTAGAATAGTCCATATGCACAACAAGAATAGTCTCAACAAGCTAAAAAAAAAAGAAATCATACCATGTATCTTTTCTAATAACAATGCAATGAAGCTGGAAATTAACAACAAAAGAAACTGTAGAAATGTGGGAACATATGGAGACTGAACAACATGTTCTTTAATGAACAGTAGGTCATACGATAAATCAAATAATACCTAGGGTGATTACTGATGCCATAAACAAGAGTGTCAATTTGTTAAGTCAACAACAGGAGTCACTGTGCACTTACTCCTCATGTAGGATCTCTGTCCTTAGTGTGCTGTACATTGTGATTTAATGCTATAACTAGTACTCAAACAGTATTTTTCACTTTGTGTTTCTATGTGGATACAAACTGTTGAATCTTTACTTAATATATGCTAAACTGATCTTCTGTATATAAAGAGAATTGAAAATGAATCTTGATGTGAATGGAAGGGGGGAGGGAGAGGGAAAGGGGAGGGTTGCGGGTGGGAGGGAAGTTATGGGAGGGGGGAGCCATTGTAATCCATAAGCTGTACTTTGGAAATTTATATTCATTAAATAAAAGTTTAAAAAATAATACCTATAAATTAATGATGATGACAACACATCAAAACTTATGGGATGCAACAAAAGCATTAACAGGAGAGTTTACAACAATTAGTGCTTATATCAAGAAATTGGGAAGTCCCATTCAAAATAACTCCAAAAAAACTTAAATAACTTGGGATAAATATAACCAAAAATCTGAAAGACTGCTACCATGAAAATTATACAATATTAAGGAAAAAAGTAGAAGAAACCAAAAATGGAAATATCTTCCATGTTGGTGGATTGAAAGAATTCATCTCATCAAGATGTCCATACTACCCAGAGCAATTAACAAATTCAATACAATCCCAATCAAAATACCAAGGACATCCTTCTGAGATCTAGAAAAAAAATGACAGTAAAATTCACAGGGAAACACAGAGATTCCAAATAGCTAACACAATCTTAAACAATAAAAACAAAGCCATAAGGACCACAATGTCAGATTTCAAGACATATTACAGGGCAGTTATAATCAAAACAGCTTGGTACTGGCACAAGAACAGATATGTGGACCAATGGAACAAATTAAAACCACAGAAATAAATCTACACATCTACAACCAACTAACCTTTGATAAACAAGCTAAAATCACTCCTTGGAGAAAGAATAGTCTCTCCAACAAATAATGTTGGCAAAATTGCATCCCCAGACAAGAAGTATGAAACAAGACCCTACCTTACTTACACCATATACAGGATCAACTCACAGTGGGTCAAGGATCTAAACCTAAGGCCTGAAAATATCAAATTACTGGAGGAAAATATAGGAAAAACACTACAACAAACTGGCCTAGTCAAAGACTTCTTGGATAAGTCCCCAGAAGATTAACCTTGTGATTTTAACATAAATGGAAAGTAAAGCATCACAAAAATTAAAATAAAAATAAGAAAGGAATAGGAGGGAGGGCGAGAGCAAGGGAGGGAGGGAGGGTAGGAAGTATCATAATGTTCTCAAAACTGTATATGTGTAATACATGAAATCTGTTCCCTTTATATAAATAAAAAATAAATCATATAATATTATCTATATTTCCACTGAGTTTTTGCATTATTAATTTTCTGCTGCTTTCTTAATACCAGAATACCAAAAAATAAAAATAAATGAAGACCTGAAGCAATATCTGTTAGATTTCATATATATGTCATCACTGCATTTTTATTCAAAAGCATCCCAAATATGCATTTTACTGTAAAGGTAATTTCCCTAGTGGTACTGAAAAATAGAGCTGAAAAATCAAAGTCTCATTTATGCCCATCATAAACATCAATATTGTAGTTTAGTTAGGTAATAACTCAATATTGTAGGTTTTAGTTTGGGGCCCTTGTTTTTGTATTTACTTGAAATATTTATCTAGTTAATATTGACATTTTCTGACTAGACAACTTATTCTGATGCTTTACTCAAACATTCAGATGAGTTGAAATATGTTTTCAAAAGATTATTTAGATATAGATATCATTAATACTGCATATGCTAAAATCTTTACTACCTGTTACCAAACTACTCTAGACTCATTTGATTGCCTCATTTCCTTTAAGGTTAAAAAGGCCACACATAAAAAGTGGATTACAGCAATAATTATATATAATAACACATACATATCAATAATAAAGTGAGAAACAAAACTTTATAATTAGGGGAGAGTTACTTTGCATTAAAAATAAAATGAACAAGTTCTAGACACATGCACTCTTTTTGGTATACCTGAGATTAAGATAAAATACTTATGATAATTCATTAGATAGATTAGACTAGGGATACATTTATTTAATACAATCCCTTTATTTAATAGATAAGTAACACGACTCAAAGATGTTAAGGGAACTGGCCCAAGCCCACACAGCTATAGCCAAAACTAGAATCTTTTCCTTCCACCTGCACTCATACATATTATCACTCAACCTTATAAAATACCAAGTACAGCTACTAGCCCACAAATCCATGTGCCCATAGAATATACTTTTTAATTCTATGACTGAATTAAATCTCTATTTTAAGCCCCTACTCTTCCACTGGTAGAAACCAACTTCTAGACAATTCAGGGTTTTTCCCATTTTACTACATCTCTCAAGTTGCACCTGTGTCCCAGGACTGCTTACATGATGCCCACCATGAATACTTGTCACTGAGGGGTCCTGTACCTTTTTCCAAGCCTGTACCTTTCAAGTCTGAGGGATGCTTGATTCAAGTTTCTAAGATCCTTCTGTCCCAGTGCCATAAAACCATTTCTAGGCTACTGTTCTAGCACTCAGGAGATTCCTAAGATTCTGAGATCTTGCCAAGTCCCCGGCTTTTGCTGGGAACAAGGGTTTAGACTCACTTTTCAAATCCCACCTATTGCTTATATCACTACCACCCTTTGCATGGAGAGAAGAAACCATGGAGAACTTGGGTGGGGAGTTCAGCTGGGGTATGATGTGACATGATCTGCATTTTAATAGATGGTCTTGGTTGTTATGTAGGAAATGGAATCTAAGGAGAAAAACTCAATAGAGGCTTCATCTTCTGTGAAATGCACAAGAATTGTGCTAGAGAAGTACAAGAAGAACTGGTAAGAAGCAATATGGTGTGGGAGATGGGCTAGGCGAAGATAGTCTAGGATAGAATCAATAGGACAGAATGGGATAGGATAGAACAGGATAAGAAGGGATACATATTTTTAGAGATAACCAAGCTTCTTGATAGATTGTGAGATAAAAGGGGAATATAAGAGTCTAGGATGAACCAATAGCATTTTGGTATGGTTGTTTATGTAAGAAAGAATTTTCTAGACAAAGTGGCCAACCTTGTCAGATGCAAAGAACTGGGAATTTGGGAAGATGAAGAGTATCTTGTAGGAATGATTTCAGTGGAATGCCAAGATTGAAAGCCCGACTAGGGTGAGTTGAAGAAAAATAAGAGATTAGAACATACAGAGAAAGATCTCTCATTGTGAAGAAAACATAAATATTAAAAAAGTAGAAGAAAATGTGATGTGTCAGGATAGATTTTAATGAAGATGGACATCTTTGTAAATCAATATCAGTAAGTCAGTAGAAAGGCAGAAATTGAGAAGGGAAAAATCATATGGCAAGAAAATAGGTTGGACTGGAGAGAGCTGGAGTAGGAAGGAGACAAAGTTCTTGAGAAGGCAAGTTTGATCTTGGGAAATCTACAGGATATCTCATCATTACAAAAGAAAGAGAAGAAAATCTGATCATGACAAATCAGGTGTGTCAGTGCATCAAGGATGAAGAGTTAATCTTGTTATTTTTCTTCATTTTTTAAAATATTTATTTATTTATTTGAAAGGTAGAGTTACTGAGAGGGAGAGGCAGAGAAAGAAGTCTTTCATCTGCTGATTACTTCCAATATGGCCGCAATGGCCAAGGCTGGGCCAAACCGAAGCCAGGAGCCAGGAGCTTTATCCAGATCTCCCACATCGATGCAGGTGCCCAAGAACATGGGCCATCTTCTACTGCTTTCTCAGGTGCATTGCTAGGGAGCTGGATTGGAAGTGGAGCATCCAGGACTCAAACTGGCACCCATAGAGGATACTGGTGCTGCAGGCAGGGGCTTAACTCAGTAAGCCACTGCACTGGCTGCTAATCTTATTCTTATCTGACCAAATCTCTTTCCTCTATGAAAAATGAGGGGAATGGACCTGCTAAATGTAGGGGGAGGAATATTGGAATTGAAAAGAAAGAAGATATGAGACAATCATCTCAGTGACAGTGAAGTTGGAATGTGTAGTTATGAGATTATCCTGAATATTGTTCAGCCCTCAGGTGCATGAGCCACCACAAGTACCACTTTTGATGGTGAGAGAGGGATGGATACGAGCCTTGTGGAACTGATGAAACTGCGATGGGTCATTGACATGGCTGTTGAAGTCCTAAGGAAAGATGACAGACTGGTTCCCAGAAAACAAAAACACAAACTCTGAAGTCATCTATGGATGAGGCCAATAGAAGACACAAGTAAAAATGCATAGAGTGGGAAAGTCCTTTAAGTGACACTCTACTGGAATTGAGGCTTTCTAAAGAACAGAAAGAAAAATAGTTTGGAAGACACAACAAGGAGCAAAGGACAGGAATCTTACCACCAAGTCATGAAGAACCTATAATAAAGACAGCAAAGGCTCTTGTAGAGGAGTCAGCTTTCAGCTAGGAGGAAAATTGATTAAGAAAACCTTCAGTATGAAGTTGCGCAAGACAGCACTATGGATGAGTTGGGCAAATTCGGGTTGCATATGTCTAGGGGCAGATTAAGTGGTTTGCAGAGTAGTTAGGGAACAATATTCTTGGAATAATGGATAGTGTGGAAGAGGTAAAATTGCAGGGGAGACTAAACTGCCTAGGGATTTGAGGTATGATGTGCAAAATATGAAATCTTTCCTTCCTTAGCAATTTGTAGACACTCAGTATAGCTCCATGCAAATTAATGGAGGCGTGATAGAGTTTTCCATATGCCCATCTACTTCCTGGCACACTTAGTTCCCTTCTCCTGAGGACCTGAGCTACTTTAGGCTATCATAACTGAAGGTGGTCCTGTCGAGGGAGATAAATGATCTCAGATAGCTGTTCTTTGGTGCAATTACCCTCTAGTTTCTGCACTAAGCATTGGTAAAATATGTAAAGGAAGTGTTCGTAGACAATCTACCTAAGGCTAGGTGAAATGATGTCAATTTCTTCATCTTCTCTCCCTGTGCACAGGAACTGAGAACACCAAAGCTTCTTCACTACTCTCCAGAAGCTAAGATCAGATAGAAATTGATATACGGAGAGGCAGAGCCTAAGAAAAATGTAAAAACAAGGAGTTTAAAAAAAAGTGTAAATAATGAAATAGGACTGATAAAGCTCTGGAGATCAAGGGGCAGGAGGGGTGGGAGGAAGAAAGAGGCATGAAAAAGGAATATGGAGTAGGGATTCCCAAACATGAACCAATAGGTACTCAAGGAACAAAGTAAAGGATCATTTTAGACTATCAACCGGACTACATGTGGTGTTTTATAATCTAATAGGAATATTGATTTCTATTAGCAGAATGTTTCTCTATTCAATAAGCACTTGGAGGTGTGTTTATTCATCAGTTGTCCCTGTCATTCATTATTCATGCTGTTAGCTATCTAAAATACAAAGTCCAGAACTGACTTAAAAATATTTTCAGGATGGAGGAGAGGTAAAACATAAACAAAGATAATGCCTTGCAGGTAAATGCCCATAGAGAGCAGTAGCTGAGCATCAAAGCCAACTACCCTCAGATGATGGTATCTGATCAGCTTTGGGGTCAGTTTTCCAAAAGAAAAATGAAAGGAAGTATTTTCTAAGCAGAGTCACCGGGAGCAATTAGAAAGATGTGAGTGTGAAAAATGATAGGAAATCTGAAAGATAGAAGTCTGGTTTATCTCATGGTGTGGTTGGCATAGACAGGGCAATGGATAAATGTAGAAGATGTTAGATATAAAAGGTATCCAGCAACCAGATAATAATGGAACCAAGACACTGAGTCTATCCTGAGATTTCTTAGAATCCACATCTAAAGATCAAGCAGGTTGTATGACAATATTTCCACCTTGAAAAAACATGACATAGCAAGGAGATGGAACAGATTGAAACAGGCAGATAGAATGAAATTGAAATAATCAGAGGGACACTGCAATAGCAAACTGAAAGAAAAGTGAGACAGAAATTCATCTGTGATACAAAAACACATAATTTGGTTCAAGGCACGGTTTATATCATTTATAATAGGTAAGTACCAAGCTCTCATTGGGAATATTACCCTTTATTTTTCTGTTGTTTCTAAGGAGCATTTAACCCAATTACTTTAATTTCCACTTACAGAGTTTGTACTGGGAAGTCACTGCTCAAAGGATGAGAAAAACCTAAACTAATTAACTATTTCATGAAAACAGGAAGCCTGACACACATCTTGGGTCCTCTAGCAATATGAGTATAAAAACCTAATACTCACAGACTTCCACAAAAATTTCAAGATTATTTACTTCTCAAAAAATAAGAGCAAACTTAGAAAGTTGTATTAGAAAAGGTTTCCAGAAAATGGGACCAGTAAGAGATGTAAATAGCTATATCTATTGGTCACTAGATATTCATTATAAGTTAGTTGCTTACAGAAGTATGGAGGCTCTGAAGTCCCACAAGGTACCATCTGTAAACTGGAGACCCAGGAAAGCTAGTAGCATTGTTCAAAGACTTGAGAGTCAGCCTGTGGTGCAGATTCCAATCTGAACCTTCAAGATTCCAATCTGAACCAGGAGTGCCAAGGGCAAGAGAAGACCCATGTCTAGCTCAACCAGTGAGGCAGAATTAATCCAACCTTCCTTCCACAGGGAGTCTGGGTCTCAATGTATTGCACAATGCTCATTCACACTGGAGACAGCCCTCTGATTTGTTCAGTCCACTAATTCAAATACTATTCTTTTCCAGAAACATCCTAACAGACACACCCAGAAATGTTGTTTAGTTATCAAGGCAACTAGGGGCCTATTGGGCCATTGTTGACATATAGAACTAACCATCACAAGAGTTCATAATAATTGCTAAATATTTAATATCAATTGTTTTAATAAAATTTGCATTTTCAAGGGTGAAGCAAAATTCTAGTCAATAGTAACTGGAAAAATAATTACAGTAGAATTAAAGCAGGCTAGGAAATCTGTTGTTAACTTCAGAATCATTAGAAAAGTTTGCATGTCTATTTAAATTTAAATTTCCAATGGCCAAAACTGGAACAAGATGAGTACTGGATTATAACACTAAATTACCTATCCAAGAGGACACACTAATACAAATAAATTATCAAATATATAAAAAAATGGGAAAAGAAACAAATCTGCCTAGAAGAATTCCAAGTATACACACACATACACACACACACACACACACTCCAGAAAACCCTAACTCCTCACTGCTGAAGTATAGGCTTAGTATAGGACATTCTTCCAAGAGTATAGTTAGAAAGAGAAAGAAAAAAGAGAAACTTTACTGTGGAAACACATAACAAACACAACCTCAGCTCCAGGCATCAAGGTCCATATCAATAGCAACAGGTCAATTGACAGTACACACCTTTGACATGATGAGTGGCACTTTAACTCTAGTCCTCCTCCCAAAAATATAGAACTCCAGTTTAACCATGATAAAGACATCAGAAAAATCCACATAATGGGATATTCTACAAGTCTGACCAATATGTCTCAAAAGGGTCAAGGTCATCAAAAATAAGTAAAGGCTGAGAAACTGCCACAACTAAGAGGAGACTGAAAAGACCTGATGTCTAAACGTAATGTGAGATCCTGAATAGAATCCTGGAACATTATGAATAAAGGCTGATATTAATTAATACTCATATATCAATATGTGGTTATTAATTATAACAAATGCAGCATATTAATGTTAAACACTGATAGAGGAAATGAAGTATAGAATATATAGAAATTCTCTGTATTATCTGTAATTTTTCTAATAGCCTAAAATTGTTTATGAAATAAAATCTATCTACTTTTTTAATTTAGGAGTTTATAACTCTCTAGGGAAGAACACAATTATTCTTAGGTGTTTAACTTTTAACTGAAAAGTGATCCCTGTTAGGAATCTGGAAAGCATTATGCTGAGTGAAATAAGCCAGTCCCAAAGAGACAAATACCATATGTTCTCCCTGATTGGTGACAACTAACTGAGCACCAAAAAGGAAACCTGTTAAAGTGAAATGAACACTATGAGAAACGGTGACTTGATCAGCCCTTGCCCTGACTGTTGATGAACAACTTAACACGTTATCCCTCTTAGTATTTTTTTATTTGTTCTACTTAATATTTTTGGTTGAATACTGTAATCAATACACAGTTATTCTCAAGTGTTGAAACTTAACTGAAAAGTGATTGCTGTTAAATATAAGAGTGGGAATAAGAGAGGGGAGAGATGTGCAATTCGGGACATGCTCAAGCTGACTTACCTCAAACGGTACAGTTAGAAACATACCAGGGGATTCCAATTTAATCCCATCAAGGTGGCATGTACCAATACCATCTCACTAGTCCCAGTAATCAGTTTCTGTTCACAATTGATCATAATGATAGGACTAAGAACCAAAGGGAGCACATAAACAAGACTGGTGTCTGCAAATACTAGCTGATAGAATCAAAAAGGGAGAGAATGATCCAACATGGGAAGTGAGATACACAGCAGACCCATAGCATGGCAGATGTCCTGAATGGCACTCTGGCCTCAGAATCAGCCCTTAAGGCACGCGGATCTGGCTGAAAAGCCCATGAGAGTATTACAGGCATGGATAGCCAAAACACTCTAGCAAAAAAAAAAAAAAAACCTAAATGAAAGATCTCTGCGAGTGAGTTCCTAGTGGAAAGAATGGGTCATCGCCGGCGCTGTGGCTCACTAGGCTAATCCTCCACCTAGCGGCGCCGGCACACCAGGTTCTAGTCCCGGTTGGGGCGCCGGAATCTGTCCCGGTTGCCCCTCTTCCAGGCCAGCCCTCTGCTGTGGCCAGGGAGTGCAGTGGAGGATGGCCCAGGTGCTTGGGCCCTGTACCCCATGGGAGACCAGGAAAAGCACCTGACTCCTGGCTCCTGCCATCGGATCAGCGCGGTGTGCCAGCCGCAGCGCGCCGGCCGCGGCAGCCATTGGAGGGTGAACCAACGGCAAAAGGAAGACCTTTCTCTCTGTCTCTCTCTCTCTCACTGTCCACTCTACCTGTCAAAAAAAAAAAAAAAAAAAAAAAACAAAAGAAAGAAAGAAAGAATGGGTCATCAAAGAAGGAGGTGCCTTTCTCTGAAGGGAGGAGAGAAATTCCACTTTGACTACGACCTTGTCTAAATATGATCAGAGTTGGTGAACTCAAAAGGCTTCCATAACCTTGGCAACTCATGACAAGAGCCTAGGGTGATTACTGATGCCATAAACAAGAGTGTCAATTTGTTAAGTCAACAACAGGAGTCACTGTGCACTTACTCCTCATGTAGGATCTCTGTCCTTAATGTGCTGTACATTGAGATTTAATGCTATAACAAGTACTCAAACAGTATTTTTCACTTTGTGTTTCCATGTGGGTGCAAACTGTGGAAATCTTTACTTAATATATGCTAAATTGATCTTCTGTATATAAAGATAATTGAAAATGAATCTTGATGTGAATGGAAGGGGGGAGGGAGAGGGTAGGGGAGGGTTGTGGGTGGGAGGGAAGTTATGGGGGGGAAGCCATTGTAATCCATAAGCTGTACTTTGGAAATTTATATTCATTAAATAAAAGTTAAAAAAAAGAAAATAGAAAAAAGAACTTTTTCAATCATCAATGTATGACAAGACAGGGTAACGAAATCAGAACAAAAGGATCAACTGAGAAATTTAGAAAAATCTAAATATATTAATAACCAAAGTAAATGTAAATCTTTTAAATCACTCATTAAATCCCAAAGTAGATCATTTACAATGAAAGAAGTAGATCCCAATTGTCTTAGTCTGTTTGGCCGCTATAACAAAACATCTTTTACTAGGTGACTCATAAACAACAGAAATTTATTGGCTCACCGTCCTGGAGGCAAGCAAGTCCCAGAATAAGGCTGGGAAGGTCAGTATCTGGTGAGGTTTCCCATTTCAAGATGGCACCCATGATGCCCTCACATAGCTGAAGTCCAGAAGGGCAAAAGGCACTAGGAGACTCCCTGAGCCCTTTGATAAGTGAGTAATTCTATGACTAACAGTAGAGTTCCCATGACCTAATCACTCCCTAAAACCCACCTCTTAACACTATTGCACTGGGGATTAAGTTTCAGCATATACTTTGGAGGCACACAACCATTCAAAACATTGCACCTATGTCAGAAGAGGGAAACATTTCAAAAATACAGTATAAAAACGTCAGTAGTGGACAATGTGAAGACATTTATATTAAACTGAAAACCACACAAAATAATCACAAACATTGTTCATGAAAGTGTATATAATAGAAATTCAAAGAATAGAAAGGAAAAACACAACTTAAGGGAGCTGCTCCTTTTGAGGATAGAGAGGAGAATGAGATGGCAGAAAGGTAACAAGAAGCCTTTAACTGCATTAGCAATGTTTTGTTTTGTTGAAATCACTCTGATATAATAAATAGGTTCTATAACACCAATTAAATTGTTTCAGGGTTATTTCTGGATTAAACAAAACAAGCCAGAACAAGTCTGACCTATATTAATTAACTAATATTAACCTTATCACTGTACTATTTATCTCATTATGTTATGTGAACTATAAACTATGGAAGCTATGGAGTTTAACTTATGATATAAAAGTTCATTCATCATTAATACACAATTAAGGATAATTAAATCCATATATCAGCTTTTAAACATAATATTCAATTAACTTATGACCTGGTCAAATAAAGTAAAACATGACAATGAGCCTATTGGGGAAGACTTGGTCTCCTTTGACAGCTGAATTCAGAATTCAATTAAATGGTTAGGCTGCCTACGAAGATGTAACTGAATCCTCTAATTCCTAGAGACTAAAAGATACCTATGTAATTAGCAACTGTGCTTCTTTGCATTTGCTTTGTTTTCCTTAAATTTTAGTTCTATGAATTAAAAACAAAGGAAGAGTGGAAGGCAGAGAAAGGGAAGAAGAAAGGAAGAGAGGAGAGAAGAAAAAGAGGCAGAAAGTGAAAGAGAGAGGAGGGGGCCGTGTTGTGGTACAGGATACCTACATCTCATGTTGGAGTATCAGTTTCAGCCACAGCTCCTCTGCTTTTGATCCAGTTTCCAGTTAATGTGCTTGGGAAGGCAAAACAAGATGGCCCAAGTGCTTAGGTTAGGCCCCTGACACCCATGTGGGAGATAGAATGGAGTTCCTGGTTCTTGATTTCAGCCTGACCCAGTTCTGGCTGTTGTGGCCATTTGGGGAATGAGTCAACAGATTCATATTCATTCTTGACCTCACCTCCACCCAGCTCTGCCTTTCAAATATATGAATCTTTCAAAAAAATTAAAGAAAATGAGGGGGAGATGGCAAGAAAGCCTGGAAAGCCAAAAGGAAGAAGGGAAGGAGGGAGGGGAAGTGGAACCTGGAATGGAGATTTCCTCACAAAATAAAGAACACAAAGGCACTAGACCCTCCAACAAAAGAGATGCACAAGGATTAAAAGGCTTGGTTTTTCTCTTAATATAAGAATTAAACATTTTGAATTGGCAGGACATAGAGTAAACAGAAACTAGAACTAGCTTGACTGGTAGTATTTTATTTGGCAAAAAGAGGTTGAGTATAATTAAATAAATCAAGATTACATTGAAAATCATGGCTTTATAGAACACATGCTCTCTAACAATTTGTTTTTCATACATTGATAAATTGGGGGTGTGTCATGGGGAAATTCTGCAATTCTCTCTGACATTTAAGAACATTACTTCCCATTTCTTTTGAAACTTATTTGTTTTAACATCTAATCACTATTTTATTATTTTTCTGTGATATTTGTTTTATAGACAAGTTAATTTTAAAAAATTAAAAGCCACAATAGGAACATCCAGTATAAACAAAGTTTTAGAAAATAAAATGAAACTAGCAATTGCTAACATTTAATTTTCCTCCAATTTGTATAAGTAAAAGAATTTTACTAAGTTTGCCAAATATAGCAGGCATAATTGACAATATATTATTTTAATTAAACATCCCAGTTGCTTTTATTATATATTTTAAAGTATTTCTCATTATAACAGTGCATGCTCATTAGAGAATATAAACATTAACAAAGACAAAATGAAGAATACCCACAATCCCAGAGGCATCCACTATTAGTACCCAATAGTGTCCCAATTTACCAACAATTGTTTCTACAAAATACATTTACCAGATCACCTGAAGCCCTAGGCATTTATTTTTAACAAAGTTTGGCCACAATTTGGTCAACTGAGCTGTTAAATTATCTCCTGGATTCCTTCTCCAATTCACAAATTCATGTTATTTCTGGAAGCACCCTGTGACTATGTGTGCTCTCCAAAGAGCCTGGTTTCCTAGTATGTGCAACCAGCAGTTGAATTACCCAGCTGTGGGCAAGGTGTGCCAGCTCAGAGACCATAGCTCTAGGTTCTTTCCACTTTACCTCTGGGAAAGTTTAAACTTTCATTAATTGGTTATTTTTGCCCTTTTTATATTTCAATGTGGATTCTAGTAGCAATGACTCTGAGGAACAAAATATCTCTTAGCCTTTTGTGGTTTTGTTTTGTGTGTGTATGAGATAAACAGAAAGCATTCTAGCATGTATCTAGAATTAGTGTAAAAATAGGAAAGTTAAACTAGAAAGCTCCCAATGAATGCCTAATTGTAATTTCAAAAGCATATGCTGAGGAAAGACCCTAAATCATCCCCCACATACCCTAAATTCCCCATAAGAGAAAAAAAATGAAAATTGGATGATCAGCAAAAAATTATCACTCAACATCACTTGTAAGAACACTGGTGTATTTTGCAGGTCTAAGCAAAAGAAACTGAATCTCTAACATCCAAGAATCTTGATAAGCTTTAGCACTCTTGATTTTAATAGACAAATATGAATTCTTTACTTTTTAGACTTATTCATTCAATACAATTTCTATATAGTTTTCAAGTATATTTATATCCTGTGTTAAAACTCTAACAGTATTTATCTTTCACTAAGGACAGTGGTTTATCCTTTTACGGTTTGACGTTGGCAGCATCAACCAAAGTCAGTGGGGAATCCTCCAGCATTAAATCAGGACAAGGCAATGTTCATTAGTAATTGTGATAGTGTACAAGCCTGCTCAGCTCTAACAGTAAAGATTGTCTTTAGATTACACACAATTTGTCTCCCACAGTGGAATCTAATTTTAGGGCAGATAACAAGTCTTTGTATCCCACACAATCTTTAACAAAGTAACTGTCAAAAAGTGAACTAACACAAGAGCAATGCCCAGTAAAACTAACTCCTTGTTCTGTTACAAAAGTTAAGAGTGTGGCACAATTTCTAGCTATTCACTGCAGAGGTGACTAAAATATCTGTGAACTAGCCTGGATTGAAACTCCCTAATGAATTTTAAATCAGCAACGCCATTCTATTTTTACTTTTCTTCTAAGACAGAGCTTGCAAGTCACCTGCAGAATTGAATAGAGTTTTATTTATTTGCCTTTGCACATTGTTGGTTGAAATGTGAATTTCTAGTGGTAGATTTCATTGATTTCTGTCAAGCTGGACAATAATTTGTAGAGTTAGTCTTTCCCTTTCAGAAAGAAAAGGAAGAAAGCTGCTATATCAAACCTTCCCTTTTGTCAGCAAGATACTGGAGAAAAACTACTCTGCATTGACTTCTAAAAATGATAAGATGTACCCCTAAGAATTCAAACCACATGGCCCAAGATACTTGCAACATAGCTTAAACAAAGCAGTTAAATGAAAAGAATTCTCATTTATTGGAAACTTCCTGGTTGTTTAGGCTGCTAGAGGTCTGGAATGCCATCAGCCATCCATTTACCACCCCCAGGGGAGCATTCAGGTTCAGAGCTGATCACTGGCATTCAGGTGGGAGATACCCAACAGCCATCACTGCAGAACAGCAGCAGGACAGGTAATGACACGGAGAGATAACTGAAGGACATAAGTTACCCAGCCCGATTATACAGACTCCAGTGAAAGACTTGGTGCCCACTGTCCCACCCCCTTCAAAGAATGAAAAAGCACAATTCAGAGGACAACACACAGCTAACACTCTCCCTAAACATCACTATTAGCATGCTTTGGGGACTGAACAAGTGAAGTTCAAGGAGATATCCCTCCTAGGTATCATGTAAAAATTCTCATAAATTATTCAGGTCATCTACAACTGACATCAGAAGAATAGTGTTAGGAGCAGTGCAGAGCCCTGATTGAATTCAGTAAGGGTTGGAATAAGCCCTAAACCCATGCATGGAGAACTGACCTGGACATGTGTCCATGTGTAAGGGTGAAGACATGTGTTCCCTCCCCCTTTGAAGTTCTGAGACTGTTGACATAAACTGATGAAATATGAATAGGAAAAAAAGGCATACATATTTACTACATGCACAGGAGAATCATGGGAGAGTTGTTACCCATTCACTCACTGATATACAAACTTACACATCCATACCCGTGTTCATAGAGGAAAGTGGGCAATTTTGAGGGGTAGTAAATGATTTTTAAGAAAGCTTAATAATCCAAAAGAACCCAACAGTGTGTCAATTAATCTCTCTGGAAACTGAATGGGATCAAAACCAGACAAGAGCTATGACAAAGTCTGCTTAGGAGGTGATACCCCTTGGTCTTTCTTCCTTAGATATGAGTTTAATTTTTCTGGTGAATGAACTTTCTTTTTCTGGTAAGATTTATTTTTATTATTTTTTATATTTGAAAAGCAGTCACAAAAAGAGCGGGACAGACACAGAGAGAGAGATTCTGTCTACTGGTTCACTCCACAAATAGCTACAATATCCAGGGCTAGGACAGGCTGAAGCCAGGAGCCTTGAATTCCATCCAGTTCTCCCACATGGGTGTCAGAGGCCCAAGTACTTTGGCCATTTTCTACTGCATTCCCAGGCACATTAGCAGGGAGCTGGATCAAAAGTGGAGCTGATGGGACAGGAACTGGTGTTCATATGAAATGCCAGCACTGCAGGCGGCAGGGGAATCCAATATTCCACAATAGTCGGGCCCCATGGTAAATGAAATTTCTGGAATGAATTTGAGGGCAATTGTGTCCCCTTCAGAGGAGCTTCCAGTAATAGTACTTCAAAGACAAGATTTCACCTGCTCTTGGGAGAAACCTGAGAAGGTCTGAAAGCCCTTGCTTCTGAGGCTGCTTCTATGGCCTTTCAATTCTCTAGTTCAAAGTCATTAGCAAGTCAAAGCCCCATACTCTGGATTTTTCTAGCCTGCTTTTTCCAAATCTCAACACCTCCAAACCTTTGAATGCTCAGTTCTTAAGGCATAGCATTAACTAGCTGACTCTGGTGCTGACGGTGTGGTCATAAGAAAAGCCATACATGGTATGGTTGGTCCTTCAAAATTTGGTGAAGATAAAAGCACCCTTCAGCTCTGTTTCCCAAGAAACAAAAATGAGCAAAACTGAAATGCAGTTGGGGCCAGGACATACATTTCTCTGAAAATAAGACATCAATTTCTGCAAAGGAGCTGAGTCAGAAGCCGTCAGAATAACGCTGCTCCAATGGTGCCTCTTATCACTGGAAAATATGTCTCCAGCATTTTCAGATTTCTATATTTATTGTAATGGAATCTGGGGTTGGGGTAACAGCTAGAATCTTTTATAATACTTCAGAAACAGGAAAGCAGAGCACACAGCTTCTTCAGGAGAGTCAGAAAGGGCGTTTCCAGGAACCAGACAAGGACAGCCAGACTGAGAATGTGATACTCAGACTCAGAGTAGAATTGAGGGAGCGTATTAACTCTCAGTGCTTTTCCTTGCCATGTCAAAATCACCTGTGATGACTTACTTACAGAAACTTGGCTCTAACTGATGAAAGTTCTAGGCCAAAGCATCTTCTGCCTCCCACCTTTGTAAACCAGTCAGAAAAGTGGCCATTAGACACTAATTTTCTGCACTTATTTGGGTTATATGTGACTCTGTTGTCTCCTGAATCCTGCTTGGGACTGACAAATCCCTTGATCTTCATTACCAACAAGCAACATAGTCCATCAGCCATGTGCTTGAAGTGTATAGACCCTGCCTCTGCTTTCAGAATTCAGCCATCATGGCTTAAGCCTGTACTGTTAAGTCTTTAACTGGCATGAAACAGGGAGATAAAACGACCACCCCTCCACAGGATGGAATCTGGCATCTTCAATGGCCACACACTGAGCTGCAGCATGCAACCCTAAAGAGCAGGGCACTTAACTCACTGTGCAGAGTGAACTTCAGTGACCATCAGAAAACAGGAAGGAGGCAAGCCCCAGCACCACAGCAGACTGCTCTGAGACACAGGTTTTTCATGTAAGTTTCTTTCTCACTAAGATGCACCTGGGGCCCAGATATGTCTTTGTACTGCTCATTGTGACACAGTGGCTGGATTGTTGATGATCTCTTCAGCTCTTCCCTTTCTTGCTCACCCTTTTCCTCAGCCTTCTCCCCTGTCCTGCACCTGCATTTCTCAAATACAGCAGCAATCCTTTAAATCTGTGCCTCAGATTCCAATTTCTAAGAAACCAAGGCTAAGACTGAATTTAATGAGGTTTCCCTAAACTTGATCACCGAGTTATTTCATTCATCCAAATGCTAGACTTCAGAGTAAGTTCAAGTTGAATGTACTATATCCTTAGGAAAATAATGAGATATACGCAAACTCATCTATTTAATACAAGGAAATAAATGATAAATTTTATAAAAAAGTATCCTCCTAAAAGTACTCCAAATAATGTTAATAAAAATGTTACTCTAGGTGTCAGCACTGTGGCACAGCAGGTTAAAGCCCTGGCCTGCAGTATTGGCATCCTATATAGGAACATCAAGTCTTGGCTGCTCCACTTCCAATTCAGCTCTCTGCTAATGCAACTTGGAAAGCAGCAGAAGATGGCCCAAATCTTTGTGCCTCTGCGCCCACGTGGGAGACTCAGAAGAAGCTCCTGGCTCCTGGCTTCAGATCAACTCAGCAACAGCCATTGCAGCCATGTGGGGAGTGAACCAGCAGATGGCGGATCTTTCTCTCTGTCTCAGTAGACCTCTCTCTGAAACTCTCTCACATAAATAAAATATATCTTTTAAAACAATATGTTATGCTAAGGGCAATTGCAATGGCGTAGTGGGCTAAAATTATGCCTGCGATGCTGGCATTCCATGTAAGCACTGGTTCAGGCCCCAACTGCTCCTCTTTTAATTCAGCTCTCTGTTATGGCCTGGGAAAGCAATGGAAGATGCCCCAAGTCCTCGGGCTGCTGCACCCACATGGGAGACCTGGGAAAAGCTCCTGGCTCCTGCCTTTGGATTGGCACAGCTCCAGCTGTTGCAACCATTAAGCGAGTGAACCAACAGAAGGAAAACCTTTCTGTCTTACCCTCTCTCTGTAACTCTACCTCTCAAATAAATAAAATCTTTAAAAAAAAAGTTACACTAAAAAAACACATAGGGTCACAATCAAAGACTGATGAAACTCTGAGGTGAACAACCCTAAAAAAGTTGCTGAAGATTCTGATTCATCCTCTGTCAACATTAGAAAAATAAATATGGAATAGGAGACAGATAAAATTCCTTTATCATGAACATAGTGGTCTAGACAAATTGATTTCCTGAAGCTGAAGACTCGTACATTACTCAAATGGCTAGAATTCATGTCCCAAGGCAGCTGGAAATGAAATAGCTATGTCTAAACTGTCTAAAATGAATTAGAAAATATAAACATCTGCTCTAAACATAGTTAAGAAAATGAAAGATGTAATGAATTCTCCAAATGTGTAAATCCATGTATGCGTTGTATCCTTTTATGTGTGTAATGAGAGAGCAGCACATTTGAGAAGGAACTGGTGATGAGAGTAAGGTGCTCGTAGAACTGGGCCCCAGAAATTCAGTGAGGAATTAGATTTAGTCCCTGCCCTTGATGAAATCACAGTGTGATCCAACAACAGACACACAGTAATTAAGTGTAAAATATATATACATATTTTGAGAAAGTCTTAGTCTTTTCGGGCTCCTATAATAAAATTCCATAACCGGATACCTTATAAACTCAGAAATTTACTTCTCACAATTCTGGAGACAGCCACATCCAAGATCAAGGCAAAAGCAGATTGGTGTCTGAATAAGTTCTGTTTCCTGGTTCACTGGGTGGTACCTTGTTGTTCTCACCTCACAGGTAAGAAGAGGCAAGGAGTTCTCTGGTGCCTCTTTCAAAAGGGCACTAATCCCATTCCTTAGGGATCTACCCTCATGACCTAATCACCTCCCAAATCCCCCACCTTCATCATACAATGTGATGTTACTTTTGTCACATTTGTGGCTGGATTTAACCTACGAATTATGAGGGGACACAAACATTCAGGCTTTAGCAGAGAACAATATCTTCCATGCCATGGAAGTACAGATGATATTTGAGATTTCACCTTGGAGAAGGTAAGAGATACCAGCAGATTTTTAGTTAAAATACTACTGTTAACTGAGAAATCAATCAGTTTAAGGAGCAAAATAATAGCTTTAGTTTGGGACATGCTCAGTTTGAGGTAAAACATCCAGCTGCAGATGGTCTGCAGACAACTGGAAATTTAGACCTGAAGTTTAGACGCTCTCAGTCTAAACCAGTCTTGAGACTTGGGCAGATACACGTTATAATTAAGTTCATGCATGAGAAGTCCAGGGAGCACATGTCCATAAAACAAGAGGTTGGGTTGAGAGGAGTCAAGAAGCTCAATTTGGGGATTCTGGATAGTATAAACATTTAGGATGAAGGGGAACTAGAAAAAGAAACCAAGAAAGAACAATAAAAATGTAAGAGGATAAACAACAAAAAATGATGGCTGGAAAAACTGAAAAGGGAAGAAGCTGCTCACCAGTTTTCAGTGCTGCTAAGCAGCCAACTGCAATCACAGAGCAGGTCGTGTAGAGAGGATATTTTCAGAGGAAGGACTGACCGATGCCAAACTAAAACAGGCTGACAGAATGGCTGGCAGGGAAGTGCAAAGGGGGAAGAGACACCGGGTGCAAAACTGACATTGTATCCTTCCGTTAGGTCAAAAAATGTAAATTGCCTGAAACCCGATTGCTGGGGACAGCCTGTTGCAAATCTTTCTGGGATCTGTGCCATCCTAATACATCTGGTCCCATCTGCAGTTTGAAATCTTTGGTGCTGTTTGTTGGCTCCAGCTGCAGTATCTTCAGAGAACCATAATGGGTTCTGTGGCTGGCTGGGATTTTACATACTTAAGTAGCTGCCTTTGCCTAAGCTCAGAGAAATGGAGCTGAATATGGCAAGGGAGTCACCTTCTTCCTCCAGTTTCCCAAGAGTCGTCTGCTATTTCCCACTTTCCCTCCAATTCCCCTCCAGAAATTAGGAGCTCTCACCACCATCACGCTCCCTGATTGGTCCCCACCTTGAATCTTATTGCAGGATGCTGAGAGTCTCACAGAAAAGAACTAGTAGCTCCTGGGAGAGGGGAAGGATGGAGAGCTGGCTGAGCAGAACAAAGGAGGGTGTAGGGACGCAAATGCAGATGTTTACTCTTTGGCTTCATCTCAGTTTTATTATTCTCTAGTCTCTCACTTCCCATATATTGGCATGTAGTCAGGCACCTTATATGGAAAGTAACCATTGCATGGATAGAACAGAAAGACGTCACACCATGGATGAGCTGTTCCTTGTACAGGAACTGAGCCAGTCACGGGTGTCTTTCTTTCAAATCCATTTTCCATTATCCCTCTAAGGAACATCTTCAAGGCTCCTTTGTCACCTGGATTAAATATGGTTTCACCCTGAGGGAGGCCCTGGCAAAGAAAATGGAGGCACGTGGGAAGAAGCTGGGGGACAGGGAGTGGTCGGGCTAGTTCTCTTGCTCTACTTCACACAATAAAACCAACACTGGCTGCATCTGCCCTGGAGCTGCAATGCCACCGTTTCCGTGCCATGACTGTCACTCCCTGAGAATGACCCCTGTGTTACGATAACACCACCAATATCACTGCTTCCTATTGCCTCTCCAATCTTGTGGGTGAGCCCAGCTTTTCCCACTGTTGTTAATTCCTTGGATACATCAACAAGATGCACCTATTTGGCTGCTAATATCTTCCATTCTCCAAGAAAAGAGGCCCTGAACCAAACGAGTGAATTCCTTCTAGTGAAAAACTTAGACTGATTTCTATCTTCTGAGTGGAACATAACAGAGAAACCATCATAATCAGATCTAGAAGTACAGTGTTAGAATTATTATAAAAGACATGGAAATATAAACACACATATGTGGTTAATTACAAAGTTCATGAAAAAATGGAATTAAAAGGTATTTATTTTGGAAGCCAGTGCTGTGGCATAGCAGGTAAAGCCATTGCCTGTAGTGTTGACATCCTATATGGGCACTGGTTCAAGTCCAGGCTGTTCCACTTCTGATGCAGCTCTCTGCTATGGCCTGGGAAAGCAGCAGAAGATGGCCTAAGTCCTTGGGCCCCTACATCCATGTGGGAGACCTGGAAGAAGTTCCTGGCTCCTGGCTTCGGATCAGCCCAGCTCAGACCATTGCAGCTATTTGAGGAGTAAACCCAAAGATGGAAGATATGTCTCTCTGTCTGTCTGTCTGTCTGTCTCTCTCTCTCTCTGCTTCTGTAACCCTGCCTTTCAAGTAAATAAATAAATCTTTTTAAAAAGAAGTATTCATTTTGGTGCAAAACATTTTGAAATCTATTCATAGCTTTTCAAAATACATATTTCCATGAACTTTTGGAAGACCCTCAGATGAATCAATTTCAAAAATTTTTTGAAGCCACCTCATGTGTATTCATTCACACTGAAAAATACGCTGTGAAAATCAGAAGAACTGGGGTGGTTGAATTTGGTAAGTTTCTGAGCTCTGTTAGGTAAGGGGAGGTAGGACTCCAGGAAAGACAGAGATATAAAGAACTTTACCAGAAAATGGGTTTCAAGGAGAAGAAAATTCTGTTTAAAGAGAAATGAGAAATCTAAACATTTTCATTTTCTGCTGACATAATTGCGCAAATAAAGCTTATATGTATATGACTTCTCTCAAGAACTGACAACAACAGTGCTGTGTCTTCTGTTTATGGTTCATCTGCAATTGCTGGGCCCTCCACAACTATAGATGTATTGAAACAGACTCTTCAGTGGATGAGGCTTAAAGTGTGATTTTTTTTTATTAAGATTTGTTGGTTTGTTTGAGAGGCAAAGTGCCAGAGAACGCCCCACATGGTCCCAATGAAGCTAGATCCCTGGAACTCCTTCCTGATCTCCCACATGGCTGGCAGGAGTCCAAGCACTTGGGCCATATTTCGTTTCTTTTTCAACTGCACTAGCAGGGAGTTGAATTGGAATCAGAGCATCCAGGACTTGAACTGGTGTTCCCATATGGGATTCTGGCATAACAAGCAGTGTCTTAACCCACCTCAACACAACACCAGCCCCTCAAATGTGACTTTTAAGGATTTCCCCACTCAGAGTTCAGGAACCTCAACCGAAGGAGGTATGTGCAAGACCTCATAGATAGGACAATTACTAGAATAGCTGAATGACTTCCTGAGACTCGCCCACTAGTAAGAAAATGGGAAATTTTGCCTCATGTCAAAATTGCCAGGATTTAGAAGAAACATTTCACCACTGATGAATTTGAATACTCTGGAAGATGACAGTGGAAGGCTGCTTCAGCAGACCTGAGCAAGACCTCTGAAGACCTTGTTGGAAAGATCCTATTTCATCCCAGAGCAGAATGAGATTTTTATTTCTGTGCATGCCTTAGTGTTCAGGATGGAAATGTGTATCAGGATGCCCCCCCACCACCACCACATCACCTATTTCCTTTTTTCTGCATTTGTGAGTTTTGTCCTGAAGTAATTTTAACCAGCTTCACTCACTACAGCAGTTTCTTTTAATTCTCAGTTGGAAGGTTCTGGGACATTAAACAAAACAAAACAACTCTCTTTTAAAAATATTATTTTATAGAGCTATTTGCTGCACTTATTTTACACACAGCATGATGATTACTTCTCCAGGCTTTTTTCTTTTTTGTTTAGCGATAACTAGATAAGCAATTTTTAGGAGACAGTCACAGACACCCATTACTAAATGCCTAGCATATTTGAGGAGGAAGCCTCAAGACCATTTGTAACACCACTGAAGACATTTTCAATAACTGGCACAATTTTGAAATGGAAATTGCTCTTGGTGTTAAATTTTAAAAGCAATTTTGTTTGGAAATATTAGTGCAATCTGCAAAGAAACATCAAATCAAACAGCCGAGGGGGTAACAGGCTTTGAAGCTTAAGCAAAGTACGAGGAAGATTTCTTTCTCTTTTTGCTTACTTGCCTCTCTTTCTTCATCCCTTTTGTTCATCCATCCCTTTCTCCTTCCTTCCTGTCTTCCAAAATATATGCAGAACACACTTAAGCACAGCAGTAATAGTCTCTCTCTCATGAAGGTGCAGGCCATTGATACAATCAGATACTAAGCAAATAATTACATAAATAATTATAAAATTATAAAAATAAAAACATGAGAATATCAAACAAGGTATCTGACATCAGGTGTCAAGTGACAGATTTCAAAGCCTGTACAAACACTCCAAGAGAGAGATTAGGTAAGTGGTTGGTTTATATTCAAAAGATGGGTTGTTCACACACTGTTAATGGGCATATATATTGGTACTTACAGTAGGGAATTTCCTCAAAATCTTAAAAATAGAACTACCATAAGATCCAACAATCCCATTACATGGTATATACTCAAAGGAAAGAAGTCAGGATGTCAAAGAGATACCTACACTCCTGTGTTCATTGAAGCACCATTCACAATAGAGAAGATATACAACCAACCTAGGTGTCCATCAACAATGAATAGAGAATGTGGTATAGAATACACAGTGGAAACTATTCATCCATAAAAACAAAGGAAATCCTCTCATTTGCAATAACACCAATGAATCTGGAGGACATTATGCTACATGAAATAAGCTGAAAACAGAAAGACAACTACTGCATAATCACACTTACATGCGTAATCTAAAAAGCTAGAAGTCACAAGAGAGCAGAAAAGTGGTTATAGCTTGAGAGGGACAGGATATTGGGGTAATGCTGGTCAAAGGATGCAAAATTTCAGTGAGGAGAGGTATGTTCAAAAGATCTATGGTACAACACGGTGAAAATGGTGTGGTTAATACTCATAATGATGCATTATAATCTTGAAAATCACTGACAGTTGGGGCCAGTGCTGCGGTGTAGTGGGCTAAGCCTCCACCTGCAGCACTGGCATCCCATATGGGCACTGGTTCTTGTCCTGGCTGCTCCTCTTCTGATCCAGCTCTCTGCTATGGCCTGGGAAAGCAGTGGAAGATGGCCCATTAGCCTGGGCCCCTGCATCCACATGGGAGACCTGGAAGAAGCTCCTGGTTCCTGGCTTCAGATCAGCCCAGCTCCAGCCATTGTAGCCATTTAGGGAGTGAACCAGTGGGTGAAAGACCTTTCTCTGTCTCTCCCTCTCTCTGTCTGTAACTCTAATTCACAAGTAAAGAAAAGTTTTTAAAAATCTTAAAAAAAAATCACTGACAGTAAATTTTAAGTGTTCTCAGTACAATAACATAAGTATGTGATGTAATGATATGCTAATTTGCTTTATTTAGCTATCCCACAATGTATACATATTTCAAAATATGATATCATACAATATGTTATCATGCAATAACAGTAAGTCATTATGATTTTTATTTGTCAACTTAAATAACTAATTTTAAAAATACACGGGTTGTACGTATTTTGTGGTTAACTGATTACAGCCTAAAATCATTATTATGACAGTTCTTTCCTTTGTCCAATGACCTGAGAGGGCCTGGATGATTTTTAAGTAATAATCACTAAGCATGTTACAGTATGGTAGGTATGCATATGGGCTCTGCTGACGTGGGAGTTAGTCTAATTGAAGAAACAACATGGGTAAGCTTGGAATGGGTAAATAAAAAGCCCCATATAATTCAAAGTCAAAATCAGAACTGAGGCAAGGACTGATGTAGAAATCTAAAGAAGATCAAGAGCTTCCTGAATATGGTTAGGAAAGGAGAAGGGAGAAAGGGAAGAGATAAACATTTCCCATGAGGGAAAAACTATATCAAAGTAATAACAGAATAGAAAGAAGAAAGATCCTGGCATGTAGAGGGGTACTTATGTATATAGCATCTAAGTTATTCAGGTTAGAGAGCTGGTGGAGATACTGATTGGAGCCAGGATCAGACGACATGGTTTGTGTATGTATATAGGCATCTAGGTATATGGACATAAGGATATATGTGTGTGTCTATGTGTGTGTACATATTGTTTGTTAATTAGTATATAAGACAAAAATACTCAAAGTCTTAATCAAGGCAGGATTATAGGTTGAGAGCAGGTAAAAAGTAGAGTTTGGGAGTATAGAAATTGAGAATTTAAATAAAACAGGATAATTCAACTCCCAAACAGATACTCCTCTCTCTGTCATGATGCTCTCTGCCTTCTTCCCCAACATGTTATTTATTATATTTGTAAAGAAGTAAATCATGTGTATTATCATAAACTGTGCCCAGCCTGTTACCCAAGTCAGCTCAACAGCTTACAGAAGAAAGTTGGCTAGTAGTTAAAATTTCCTAATAATATCTGAGTTTTAATTTTAAATTAACCCTAATAAGTCAGAATCCTATTATTCTGTATATATCTGAATTGAAATGATGAAAAAGAATTGTGCATGAGTAGTTTATATGATCAGCATTACTTAGAATCCATCAAATAAAGAATGAAAATGTTAAAAGATATATATCCATTCATATTAAAAGCACCCATCTTCATAGAAATAACCCATCCTTGGGAGGTCTTTTTGACATCATAGGTAGAAAGTGAAAGTGCACTTGCTTCTTTGTCAGTATATTTAAATATTAGCTCTTTTGTTGTACTTCTGCCTCAAGGCTAAATTTTTACAAAAGTAAACAAGGTAGATAGTGTTTCTTAAACAAATGATTCTTGAAAATAGACTTATGGGGGCCGGCGCAGTAGTGTAGCGGGTAAAGCTGCCGCCTGCAGTGTCAGCATTCCATTTGGGTGCATGTTCAAGTCCCAGCTGCTGCACTTCCTATCCAGCTCTCTGTATGGTCTGGGAAAGCAGTGGAAGATGGCCCAATTCCTTGGGCCCCTGCACCTGTGTGGGAGACCTGGAAGAAGCTCCTGGCTCCTGGCTTCAGGTCGGTGCAGCTCTGACTGTCGTTGCCATCTGGGGAGTGAACCAGCGGATGGAAGACGTCTCTCTCCCTCTGCCTCTCTATAACTCTGTCTTTCAAATAAATAAGTCTTAAAAAATAGACATAAATTTAAACACAATTCCTTAATTTTCCTCTGTTCTTTGTTGTATCTATCAGTCCCTTTCCCTTGGTTTCACTATGAAGACAACCTTCTAAAAAGAAACACTTTGACCAATCAGCATGACTGAGCATGACTTCTTGCTGCTGAACAAGGGCCACTGGCCTGGAACAGCACCTGCCGAGGCTGGGCGGGCTTCAACCATCTCACATGGAGCAAAGCACTCCACTCTCACCACCATGAGATGGCCTACCTCCTCTTGCAGGTGAAGAGAGGGAGGTTGACATAGCAATCTACCAACACACAATCACTCAGCTCGTGAGGAGAAAGCAAAGGTTCAAATTCAGACACTTGGGTAGCAGAACATATGCCATTAACCACATTTCACAGTACCATATAAACATGCCAAGACCACCACCTAAGATTATTCTACATACAGACAATACAAATTATATGGAGCATTTAATATATTATAAGGAGATAGGCCAAAGTAAGTTAAAATGCTATTTGCGGGTCCCAGGATGAAATGAAACATCCTAAGCTAATATTACTGATGACTTATTATCTCAAGACCTTTGCTAAAAGAGCTGCCTGATTTGGCATGTCATATAACTGGATGGGAAGAAAATCAAGGGTTTTGCATGTTTTCCAGTTCCATGAAATATTATTGCTGATATTATGTCTCACCATGAGTTAAATAGTCTTAATAATATGTTACACTTCATAGCTTTGGTCCTTTGATTAAATTATACATGAAAACCATGACTCCATCGTGTTATCATGTAAGCTCAGGATACAAAATATTTAAACTCATTTTATACTTTAGTTTAGGTGCAAGTTGTATTTAGTGCATTATCTGCTATTTCCTTAAAAATTCTGAATTTACTATTTCATTTGAAAAATTAGCATTGTAAGGATGGAAACTTTGTTTAATCTTCAATCTAGGTTTATTTCATCAGATGAGAAACAGTCACCTGAAATACATACCTTTATTCCTATTACTTTTAATTCCAATACCTGGAAATGAATTTCCCATTATTTTTTCTCATTAACTTATAAATCAAGATTATGCAAATCACATAAAATAAATGTTAGAAATCGCTCTGTATCAACATAAAATAGCATAATTTTTGTTCTAATTACTGTCAAACTTGTACAGTTTGATATCTATGAAACAGTTATTCATGAACTTTAGAACTTTATTTCTTTTCCCTAGTAGGATGTTTGAAAGAAGTATTTTGGTTTCCTTGCTGAAACTTAATTACATTCACCAAAGTACCTTGAGCTTTGTTAAACAGTAGTTATAAAGCAAGAACTTTGTGCAATGCTAACTGAAATACAATCAAAAGGCCACCCCACGCAATGTGGCAATAAAAAGAACTGTGAAGGTACATAACCCCAAGTCCCTTCCAGGGAGGCTCTTGCCAGGTGCTTTCTCTCCATCAGCAGGTGATGCTTTGGTAATCAGAAACATCCCAAATGAAGGGTAAAGAACATGGAATACCATTGTATAGCATCTGAAAAGATGAAATTCTATCATTTGCAACATGGATGAACCTGGGGAACATTCTGTTAAGTAACATTAGGCAGACACAGAAAGATAAACCTCATTCATGCATAGAAAAAAGCATTGGTCTCATAGACATCAATGGTAAAATATTGGTTACCAGAAGCAGGGAAAAAATGGGTAGGGTGGGGGCGGTGGAGAAATTGGTGAGTACTCAGTTACAGTTAAGTAGAATGAGTCAGGTGTTCTCTCGCACAGTAGGGTGGCTACAGGGACTGATAATGCATCTTATACTCCCAAATAGCTAGGAGAAGATCTTGAATGTTTTTACCAAAAGGAAAAGATAAAAGTTTTAAGTCATGCATATATGGACTACCTGGATTCTAATATTATGCAATGTATACATGTATCAAAACATTAAATGCTACTTCATAGGTATGTAATTAACATCAATCAAAAGCGAAAATAAATTTTAAAAAGAAACTGAATAGCCCACATTTCTAAAACACTGTTTAAAAGGATATGGCATATAATTGTGTCATGACCTAAATGATAGTCTAATATTTGCTATGTCTAAAGATGAAGTAAAAATGATTACAATTAAGTAAAAACAATGTGTCAGGTACTATACTAAGGCTTTTATGTGCATTATAGTTAGAAGGAAAGGGAATGTATTTAGCTAAGCTGTTATGTGGAGCCAGGGGATTAGATGGGCTATTAGGAACCTGAGTTAAATTTTACAATATTTCATGATATTTTATTCTAGAAAGCTAAGAATGCTCCTATTTGGCTTTTCCCCCCTAGGCTAATGATGACTAATAGGATGTAAATGAAAGGCGCTTCATTAGGAGTGGACCACTGCTTAACACACTCCCAAAAGACAATTCCTAGTGAAGCTGAACAGGAGCCCACAGCTCATTCTAGAAGGCTAACAGAGTTTCAACTTCCCCCTCAGTTTTTGGATTGCTATAATGATGGGTGCAGAGAAGCATAGGTGGGAGAGAAGGTGTGAGAGGCCAGAGCCACACCATGACAGGCTTCTCACAAGACAAAGGAACTGGCTAGGCCCAGGATGCACCTGGGAGGAGAAGATGAAGGCTGACACTGGGCAGTCCTTGGTCCTGCAGGACAGGTGGGGGCAACCAATAAGGTAGGGCATCCTTGGTCCTGCAGGGCCAGGGGAAAGAAGGAATGCGGATGTAATACTTGTTTGCCCAGGGACTATAAAAACCCTGAAAACAAAGAGAAGGGGGTCTTGGTCTCCCACCACTGCGTTGCACGGGAGGCCAGGGCCCAGCATGCTGGACCTACAAAAGAAGTCCCTTTGTTCTTTGCATTTCGGAGAGTCTCGCTGATTCTATCTAGGCAAGCCAGAACACAACAAAGGAATGGACACCACAGAATACCAGCCATTCTCACACAAAACTCCATAGGACAGTATTCATGAGAAGAGAAATGCATGAGACACAGTCAAATTAAAAATCGCACTATTCAAAATATAAAGCTTCTTTGCAGCTATTCATAATTGTATGTAGATGGTGGGGTTTTTTAAGTATGTTTTTCTTTTTTGATTATTTCTTAATTTTTCTACAATAATATTTTACTGATTTGCACTGAGAATCAACACTTTTATCCAAATTTTTATTTTAAATGATATGAACTATTTCAATGTATCTTGGGAGTTTTTCCGCCTTTTCTGACTATACTATATGGAAATCCCTGAGACAGACATTCAATTAGTACAACACTCATGAAAAAACTGTTATCATCATCCCCTGCTTATATTTATAGACCACTAGTCCCCCTGCTCCACTGTAAGGAAATGATAAGCAGGTTCCTTATTCAGGTTCCATCAAACTGTTGTAGTTATTGCATGAATTACCACCATCAACTTCATCACAGGTAATAAGCATGCTTATGTGCTGGACTCCACTGTAAGTATTTTACACATTTTACCAATCCTTATAACAACCTTATGTGGTAGACACAAGCATCAACCCTATTGCAAAAACAAGAAAATTGAATTGGAGAGAAGTTAAGAACTTAGATCTTCCTGATCACATAGCTAGAAAATTCTGTAATCAGTGATTACTCCCAAATAACAGACTCTAGAGCCAAATTTCCCAACCCCCATTCTCTCTGTCTGCCTCTCTGATGGACACAGGTAAAAAAGAACTGGGAACAGTGAGAGCTAATGTGAAATGCAGGTACCCAGAGCCAATAGAAATGAACAGCATACTAATGAGCTAAGCTCCTATGTCTTTTGTTTTAGATTTTATTTATTTGAAAGGCAGAGTTACAGAGAGAGAGAGATGGGAGGAGGAAGGGAGAGAGACAGAAAGAGAGATATCTTCCATATGATACTTCATTCCCCAAATGGATGAAACAGCCAGGGCAGGGCCAGCCTAAAGTCAGGAGCCAGGAGCTTCATCCAAGTTTCCCATATGGGTGCAGGGGCCCAAGGACTTGGACCATCTGCTGCTGTTTTCCCAAGAGCATTAGCAGGAAGCTGGATTGGAAGTGAAGAACCTGGGACTTGTGCAGTGCTCATATGGAATGCCGGCCCAGCAGGGGGTGGCTTAACCTGCTACTACGCCCGCCACAACACCAGTCCTTCTTGTGTCTTTTGATTCATGAGTGCCTACGAGTGTGTACCATAAACCTTCCTGGAAAGTTTCTGCTGGGTCTTGTTCACACAACAGGCCAAATAGCACATGCACTAAAGAATGCTATGAATTCTTGAACATCAACTTTACATGTGGGTTAGGAGGAAATGGAATGAAAAGTACAAATGAAGTTGGAGGTGGAGTCCATGGTAAGAGGACTCCCTTGGATTTTTAGGGTACCCGCTACTGCATAGCCAAGTTCTTTCCTCTTTCTCTCACAGGGATGCTATTTTCAATCATTTCTACAACCTACTGGACCATGCCCACCTTGTCATCCTGCCAGCCCATCTTACTGTTCACCAACCCTAGGAGCAGCTGACCATCTGTTCTTGTTTATTCCCACTCCCACCTCTGGGCTGCTAAGAATTATAAGAAAAGAAATAAAAGCTGTGGCAGTTAGTTTGACCATCAATTCTCATTATCTACTTCAATTCCAGCTATCATGTTGCTATGCACAAATTTTCATGCAGTTCTGCATTATTTTTGTTTCCCACAGAGGCTGAGAGCACAACATTTTCCCCCTCCATTTTCTATCACTGTGCCCTCCCTCACACTCAGCAGATCAGCTCATCCTCTTCTTAGACGACTGAGGTAGTAGATTTGCTTTTCCTTCACCCCTACCCTCACCACACAGAATTTCTGTGCTCTTCTACCTTCAGGTATTTTCATTCCTGCCCTTTAGGAAACATAGTTCTCCCCTTAACTAAAAAAATTCTCATGGATTAAGCTCTTTGCCATTCATTTTTCTAAATTTCCTCATTTCATTCTTTTTTCCTTTCATGATTAGAAATATGCAAAAAGTTCATGGTAAAATGGTATGAGAAGATGCATATTTTCATGTAAAACATTTGAAGCCCATGTATGGTTTTCTTCAAATACATAGTTTCCACTAACTTTTCAAGTTATGTTCCTCTTCATTTATGCTTTTAAATTTGGACATGATTTCCTGCTATTTAAGCTGAATAACAAATACCAGCTTTCCAAACCTGACCCTAATAGCTTCCTCCCAAACATTCTTGGTCATCCACTTCCTTATCACAAGTATTCATTCAACAAATACAAAAGTTCGTACCTATTATCTGGCTGAATTATAGTGAATAAAATATAACAAAAATATCCATCTTTGGGAGCTTACTGTCTAGGAGGGAAACAGGCAATAAAATGAATTAAAAGGTAAAATATACTATATGTTAGATCATGCAAAGGCAAAAATTAAATTGAGAAAGGAAAATACAAAGTTGTAGGAGATAGAAAACTTAAGTGTTAGAGAGGATGATCAGAGATCAAAATACTGTGAGGATTCACATGTAAGTCCCTGGGAGACATGAAAGAAGTTGCCAGGCAAGCATTTGTGCAGTAGTTCTGCAGGCAGAGTGAATGGCAAGCACAGAACTGGGGAGACCTGGGTATATGATGATGATGAGAGAGGCTACATGGATGTAATAGACAATGCAAAAGAGACTGGTAGGAGGTGACGACAGAATAACATTAGAGAACTGCATCTGAAAGGGCCTCTGTGGGTTACTAGATGGACACATTTCTGCTATGAAAGTACGTTTAAGTTAGGATAAAAATTGACCCAAGGTAAGAATGCCTTCAGCAAAACAGGGCATCCTTTTGTCACATATAGCATGCAGTACAGTATAAATAATCTAGGACTGGTATGCTCTTGATGCACCAAACTCCATTTGTGTTTCTGTTCTGCTTTTGTTAGCTTGCAGCTTCCACCCTCAAGATTACTTCATGGTCACAAATGAATGGTGGAACTTCACCTATATGCACACATTCCAGGCAACAGTCAACCAAGTGCCCCCTTTCAAGGGGTACTCATAGAGCTACCTGTCAATTAGGTGTTCTTACATATCATTGGCCATTCCTCTTCTTAAATTTTAGATTACTACATTGACATTCTCCCAAATGGGAAGCTCAGATGGAAAGTGGGGAGGGCAAGGATTGGATGGGAAACTAGCTGCCATTGGTGCTTAAAAACTTGATAACTTTTAGCCAGAAAATGAGGAATGTAGATTATTTTAAAAGTAGAATTCTGCAGAGTTCAACCAGGAAAACAGACACAAAATATAAACTAAGTATTCACAATATAAAAATATAAAACCCTTATCTTAAAAAGGGAAAATTATGGGCTGGCAGTGCGGCTCAATAGACTAATCCTCCACCTCCAGCGCCAGCACCCCAGGTTCTAGTCCTGGTCAGGGCGCCAGATTCTGTCCGGGTTGCCCCTCTTCCAGGCCAGCTCTCTGCTATGGTCCAGAAGTACAGTGGAGGATGGCCCAAGTCCTTGGGCCCTGCACCCTCATGGGAGACCAGGAGAGACACCTGGCTCCTGGCTTCGGATCAGCACTGTGCGCCAGCTGCAGTGCGTTGGCCGCAGCGGCCATTGGAGGGTGAACCAATGGTAAAGGAAGACCTTTCTATCTCTCTCTCACTATCCACTCTGCCTGTCAAAAAAATTAAATTAAACTAAATTTAAAAATTTTAAAAAAGGGAAAATTATTAAATCTCTGCTGGCATGTTGGAAAGGAGAGTAATAGATCCGTGACTTCAAATTGTTCTTCAACCAGAAAACTCATTGATTCTAGGTACTGCATTCCTGGAAGCTTCTGTTGAGGCCAGATAATCCATTGAGGCCCTTGGTATCCCATTTGCAGAGATATTTATTCTACAAAGTCCATCTCCAAACCTGTTAAGTGGGATTTTACATAACAAGACCATACAGCCTTCCAAAGCAATAGTGTCTCAATCTTCAGAAAGCAGTAACCCAATGTCATTCTCTGTGGGTTTTAAGTAAATATTAATTGATGATGAATGAACAACACTTTACTATCTGTTCAGAACTGACTCAAAATATAGTGTTGAGTGTTAATTATTCTTGTAGATACGGTTGGGTGAATACTAATGGTTGGAAGTATGAGATGCCCAGACAAATCATAACTCCCATTTCTAGCGTTTTGTCTAGAAGGGTGACTACTTATTGAATGATAAATACATACAGGCAGCAATAAAAGGTCTTTTCTAACATTTAGATCTTTTAAAATGATTTTTAAACAATCAATCATCAGGATAAATCAAGGTGTGAACGACAAGTGACAGCCTGGAAGACTGTGGGCTACAGAAGAAAATCAAAGCAGCATTTATGTTTTAGGAAAAGGAAAAAATGGGGTTTATATATATGTTAACTAGCACAGTATTATTGACCATCATTAAACCTCCAGCACCTCCCAGCACCTATCAAAGTTGCTGTGCTGCACTCTGAAGGTAGATACTGGGATTTGCATTCGAACCGGCAAATATTTCAATTCAGTATTTTCAAATTGACAGTATGATAGTTATTTCAAGAAAGAGAATTCAGATATTTTTAATTAAAGCAAGTGATTTCTGAGGGTCTTGTTAAATTTTTATTAAACTTTTAAACAAAATTCAGAATAATAATTGAAGATACTTAAGTAGGACAGAAGGGAAGGGTTGTAGTTCAACTGTAGTGCATCTATCTGAGTCCATGGATTGCATGCTAGAATGATTTATTAATAGCTGCAAATGCTTTATTTGCACTAGTCAATCAGTTGGTATAATTTTCCTTATCTGTTTTCAGTTACTCTAACACAACATAATCATCTCAAATACAGGATAACATCAGATTTTAAAGACAATTAAAATTATGGATCTAATAAGCATGTTCAGAGTATCAAAGTACACTGTGCAGGCTGATTGCTAGCCTTCAAATCCAAGCTCTATCATGTTCCAGGCATATGTTCCTGTATAAGCTGTTTATTCTCCACAAGCCCCAATTCTCCCAAGAAGGAAGTTGAATATTTTAACAGACTATACAAAATTATTTTGAGTATCACACTAAATAATAAACATAGGGCCAGCACTGTGGTGTAGTTGGCTAAGCCTCCACCTGTGATGCCAGCATCCCACGTGGGTGCCAGTTCATGTTTCGGCTGCTCCTCTTCCAATGCAGCTCTCTATTAATGGCTTGGGAAAACAGTGGAAGATGGTCCAAGTGCTTGGGCCCCTACACTCACAGGAGAGACCCAGAAGAACTCTTGGCTTCAGATTGGCCCAGTTCCAGCCATTGTGGCCATACTGGGGAGTGAACCAGCAGATGGAAGATCTCTCTCTTTGTCTCTCCCTCTCTCTATCTGTAGTTCTACCTCTCAAAAAATATTTTAAAAATATAACAATAAATGTAAAGTGTTCTGTACCTGATTGTATTAGCCAGGGTACTCCAGAGACACAGAACTAGTATAATGAACTGATGGATGGATGAATAGATACACAAATAGACAGATACATGCATACATAGATAGACAGACAGATGACGGATAGGCTGATGATAGATGATGGAAAGACACATGATACATAAAGATTTATTATTAATGACTTACATGATAATGGAGGCTGAGAAGTTCTATAATCTGCTATTTGCAAGCTGGAGGGCCAGGAAAGTTAGAATACAGCTTCAATCCAAGCCCAGAGGCTGAGAAACAGTTGAGCCAATGATGTCCATTCTAAGGCCCCAGGAACCAGAATCTTTGATAACTGAGCACATCCCAGCTGATGAAGAGGGCAAGCTTGCCCTTCCTCTGCCTTTCTGATCCATTTGAGCCCTCAACAGACTTGAGTATAGATGCACACCCACTCTACCAATTCAAATACTAATCTTTTCCATAAACATCCTCATAGAAAAACCAAGAGATAACATTTCACCAGCTACCTGGACATCCCTCAGCCCAGTCAAGTGAACACATGAATTTTACCATTATACTGGAACTTGGCATATTTATAGAACACATTGTATGAGAGTACTTCGAAGTTCTTAAGAAAATGGAATTAAAAAAATAAATTTTGGTGAGAACAACTGAAAGATTTGCATATTAGGGGTAATCAAAAAGTTTGTGGAAAATGTGTGTAATGTAAAATTAGGTATTTCAGAAAACCGTTGCACCAAAATGAATGTATCTTTTAATTCCACGAGTGAAATGTGATATTCCATTATATGTATACAATGTGTGAAGATGAGATCAGGATAATTGATATACTCATCACCTCAAAATGCAACATTTTCTTATGTGGAATATATTCCAAAAATCCCTTTGGAAGCTGGATTCAACAAAAAGAGATTATTGACTGTTGCAGGTTCATGAAGAATCAAGTTTGCATCCAATATGGATAAACTTAGTATAGTTTACCACAGGGCTTGGTGTTGTAGCATAATGGTGTAAGTTGCCATCTATAATTCTGGCATCCCTCACAGGCACCAGTAAAAGTCCTGGATGCTCCACCTCCAATCCAGCTCTCAGCTAATGTGCCTGGAAAAGCAGCAGATCGCTTAAGTACTTGGGCCACTGAACCCACATGACCCAGATTAATATCCTGGCTCCTGGTTTCAGCATGACCAGCTCTGGCTGTTGCAGCCATTTAGGGAGTGAACCAGTGGATGTAAGATCTCTTTATCTCTGTTTCTCTCTCTCTGTAACTCTACTTTTCAAATAAATAAAAATAAATCTTAAATAAGTAAACCAGGGGGCAGTGTGGCATCACCGAGAATAAGGGAAGAGTAATAAATAGGTCAGTATGATAACTGAATTCAGGGAGTGTGAGGTCTTCTAATAATGAGTTGACTAGGAAAGGTCCACTCAGGTTCCTCTGTAACTAACTCAAAGTCATAATTATGGATCTTATCCCTTGCTTTTACCATATAATATAGTCACAAGAATGTTGGCCCACCTACTACGCCACATGCTGTAGCTGAAAAGCAGGTCATATGTCCCACTCACTGTCAAGGTGGTGGATTACATAAAGGTATGGGTACTAGAGGACAGGTATCATGAGGGCTGGCACTAGGGATTATTTGAATCATTCCAAGCCCTAAGATGTGCCTCTAGAAATTGTAAGAGAAAAAAAAAAAAGGAAGACTAGCTTATCCAGAATTTTTGCCCAAGCAACTGGAAGAATTGAGCTTCCATTTACTCAAACAGAGACTACTGGTAGAAAGTTTGGCAGAGCAATGAAGAATCAAGATTTTTATGTCAGACATGTTCTATCAGAGATGTCTATTTAACAGTCCAGTAGAGAGGTCACAGTAGAACATGAAAATCCCCAGTTCTTTGGGAAAGCTGCATACCTATGCAATCAGAAACCGGCATGTAGCACCTGTCTGAGTGAATTAACCAATTACAAATTCCTTGCCTCCCATCTTAACAGTCCTGAAATGTTATTGGGTTAATATTCCACTGTTGGTCAGCCCCAAGGTGGCTGACTCAAAAGAGATAAAAGTGCTAAATGTCACTTAAATACAGAATGTATATTTGTATAAATATGTTAAGCAATTCCTTTGGTTGAGGTTAGGGTGGGCAACACAGACCATTCCCTAAAGACTCTCATTTCTCGATGACTCTATGATTGACCACATCATCAATTAAAGGATATGTTCTTTCCGGAAATCAGAATTTTTACCCTCTTGTTGTTTCTGCCCTAAGACTTGAGACATAGCACAATGCCATCAGAAATAGTGACTCATTTTAGAAATAATTTTTAAAAGAAATGGAAGTTTTTCTAGCAGAAATATGAAAATTATGGAAAGCTTGAAAAGGCTTTACCACTACCACTATATAACTCTGAAATATATCCCAAGTAGAAATACTCCCTCTTGAGAATCATTGCTTTATATCTTTAATAAAATGCTCCTCTAAAATATTATATTAATTTCATAACTCTCAGAATAATTTTATTGCCCTATTTCCCAATTTCTTGAGACTTACTCTTATTAAAATCAAACTCCCCATACCTTACTTCTCAGTTTACAGCCGAAAATTGAAGTGCAACAAAATTAAATGACTCCAAATCTCACATCTAGAAAGAATCAGGTAAGTTAATGCCCAAGGTTAGAAAACCCCAAAGTCCACATTCTTCTGTAAATATCGAAATTTTAAGAACTGTGATGTGTGGAGCTCTTTGAAGACATTGGGGATGAGAGGGAAGAATGAGTTAAAGAAACTTGGAAAATTCTTCCTTTCCACATGTAGTAGTTACTGGAATAGTCTCAGAGAACACTGTTCTATCATTTTAACAATACAAGATTCAGCAGGTAGAGTAAGCAGAATGATACATCTTCAAAATCATATTTCTTCTTGAAATTACTATGATTCTTGGAAATGTCTACTAGAAGTAATTCTTAACTGGTCACTCCAGGTACAGAAAATGGCTCTTTCATTTCTAAAAAATGCATCTATTTTAGTAATCACAATATTTTCCATTAATTGTATTTAATTTCCATTCAGTACATTCTTTTATTAATTTGAAGATGACATGATTCCCATATATAAGGGAACCAAAATACTCTACTTGGAAATTACTGGATCTTACAAGAAAGTTTGGCAACATTTTAGGTTATAAAACCAACACACAAAAATCAATAGCATTTATATATGCAAACAATACTATGGCTTAGAAAGAATTTGTCAGACCAGATCCATTCACAATAACTACAAAAATAATTAAATAACTTGGAATAAGCTTAACAAATGATGTGAAAGAGCTCTACAATAAAAACTACAAAATGTTAAGAAATAAGACACACAAATAATGGGAAAATCTTCTATGTTCATGGGTTGGAAGAATTAACATAATCAAAATGTCCATACTACCCAAAGACATTTATAGATTCAATTTAATTCCAATCAAAATACCAAGGACATTCTTCTCAGATCTAGAAAAAATCATGCTAAAATTAATATGGAAACACAAAAGACCCTAAATAGCTAAGGCAATCTTAACCAACAAAAACAAAGCTGTAGACATCACAATACCAGATTTCAAGACACACTGCAGGGCAGTTATAATCAAAACAGCATGGTACTGGCACAAAAATAGACATATGGACCAATGGAGCAGAATAGAAACTCAGAAACTAATCCACGCAGCTACAATCAACTAATCTTAGACAAGGGAGCTAAGATCAGTCCCTGGAGAGGAGAAAAGATAGTCTCTTCAACAAATGGTCCTGGGAAAACTGTGTCTCTGTGTGAAAAGCAAATGGTGCAGGGAAAACTGGATCTCCACATGCAGAAGTATGAAGCTAACCCCCTACCTTATACCTTACACTAAAATCCACTCAAAATGGATCAAACACCTAAATCTATGAACTGATACCATCAAATTCCTTGAGAAAATTGGGTAAACTCTGCAAAACATTGGCATATGCAAAGAATTCTTGGAAAAGACCCTGGGAGCATGGCAATAAAAACCCAAATTTACAAATGGGATATATCAAATTGAGAAGTTTCCACACTGCAAAAGAAACACTCAATAAAGTGAAGAGACAACCAACAGAATAGGAGAAAATATTTGCAAACTATGCAACTGATAAAGGATTAACATCCAGAATCTATAGAGAGCTCAAGAAACTCAACAACAAAACAAACAATTCAGTCAGAAATGGGCAATGGATTTAAAGAAGGATATTTCGAAAGAGGAAATTCAAATAGCCAATAGACATGTAAAAAAATGCCCAGGATCACTAGCCATTAGGGAAATGCAAATCAAAATGACAATGGGGTTTCACCTTACCCCTGTTAGAATGGCTATAACCCAAAAATCAAAACATAATAAATATTGGTGAGGATTTAGAGAAAAAGGTATGCTCATTGACTGTGGGAATATCTACAATATGACCCACTCATCTCACTAGTGGAAATCTGCCCAAGGGAATTGGAATCATCGTATTTAACAGTTGTCTGTACCCTCACATTTATTGCAGCTCAACTCACAATAGTTGGGGGCTGCTGGTGCTGTGGCATAGTAAGTTAAGCCTCTGTCTGTGGTGCCAGCACCTGCTATGGGCACCAGTTCAAGTCTCAGCTGCTCTACTTCCAATTCAGCTCCCTGCTGATGGCCTGGGAAAGCAAGGAAGATAGCTCAAGTTCTTGGCCCCCTAAACCCACATGGGAGGCCCAAGAAGATGTTCCTGGCTTCTGGCTCCTGGCTTCAGATTAACCCCACTCTGACCATTGCAGCCATTTGGGGTGTGAACCAGATGGAAGACCTCTCTCTCTGTTCCTCCCTCTGTAACTCTGCCTCTCAAATAATTAAATCTTTTTTAAAAAAATTCACCATGACTATGATATGGAATCAACACAGATTCCCATCAACTGGTGACTGAATAAATAAAATCTGGCACATATACATGATAGACTACTACTCAGTCATAAAATAGAATGATATCCTATCTTTTACAACAAAATGGATGCAACTGGAGACCATTTTGCTTAGTGAAATAAGCTAGTCACAATTATTACAACCATTTTGCTTTCTGGACCTCTCCTTCATTGAGCTAAGAGCATTCTGAGGGTAGACTTAATATCTCAATCAGCTTTGTATATTCAGCATTTAGGACAGTGCCCTTTGCACACAAAGGATGCTCAAGAACTGATGGATGGATGGATGGATGGATGGATTTATGGATTTATGGATGTGTGGATAGGTGGATAAACAAATGAACAAACAGGTAAATGGATGAATGTTTTATGATCCATATCTGTCACTAATACAAAAATACTAAGCAGGGACAGATTTTTTCAAGATGTAATTCTCTTCTATTCAGCTAAACCAGTCAATAGCTCAAAATGTAAATCCAATTTATATCCTATAATAAGTGCAACTTTGAAAAAATTCAGAAGGCTATTATTCATGAAATAACTGTTCACTCTGTGTCAAACACTATTGGGCCCTTTAAGTACATCATCATCAGCTATAATCCTAATAAAAGGGTGAAGAAGTGAGTAGTGTTAATCTCACTTCTGTAGGTGGTATCCTGGAAAAAAAAAAAAAAACACATACCATAGTACATTCTACAGCTAGGGTTTAAACCTAAACTTGTCTGATTCTAAAGTTCATGTTCTTTCCCTCCTGTCCATAATACCTTTAAGAATGTTACTAAATAAATCAGGCTCTGTGGTAATTCAATGTGGAGGAAAATAATAAAACAGACCCAAAATCTTATTGTTTTGCTTCAGTTTCTGCAGCTATTTGTTCAGTGCTGCAGGGTGTGTATACATTTAACAGCTTTTTTATTGGGGGTCAGTTTAAGTGACTCTCTGGAGAGGCTCTTTTATCACCACAGCATTGAGGTTTGAAACTGGTTCCAGTTTCTCTGGTAAAGCTGTTTTCATCTGAGATCTTTGTATTTAATGTGTGTGTGTTGAGTGTGTGTGTGTGTGTGCATGTGTGTCTATTTTACACCATGTCCAACCATTCTGGTGGTAGCATATGGTTAGTTTTGTTAATTGGGCTTTTTGTTATGCTGTGTCTGCAAAGCTTCTTTCAATTTATATTCAAATGTTTGTCATCCTCCGGCAGTCTGTTTTGTGATGTCTGTGTTTGTTTTGTGACCCATGACTATAGCATGTTTTTCAAGCTGTGTTCTGGCAGATTATTTGAAGATGCCCACCATGTGCAGACTTTGTACTGAAATATCATCCCTGCTGTTTCCCTCACTAGCCAGCACAGTTGGCCTTGGGAGAAGATAAGCAAAGGGGAAAATCATTGTTTTAGCCCATTCTAGACAACCACACTGTTAGTGATCATACAGATGGGATGAAGGTTGATTTACAGATGATTTATGTAGCATCAAACATTCATACCTTCCTACCACTTTCCAGGCAATGCACATGGCCCAGGTTCAGAAGATGTAGGAAAAGAATATAAAATAAGGAACCCACCAAGAATGGTCATGAGCGCAGACTCTTAAACGTAACTGCATGGGTTCAAATCCCAATCCACTACTCACCAACTCTGTGACCTTGGATGGGATTCATCTCAGTGCTTCAGTTTTCTTGTCTATACAATGTGGATAATAATGATATCTATTTCACAGTATTGGTGGGAAGATAATACCTATGGAGTACTTAAAATAATCAACAGAGTAACACTCAATAAGTGTGGGCTACTATCACCATCATTACTTCATGTCACTGTTAATAAATGTGAGGATCTACTTAGCACAAGGAGGGCTGTAAATCATTAAGAAAAAGCCCAATGATGTCTAATCAATATTGTTCAAACTGTATTCTGCAACAAACTAATAAAGAAAGGTCTTTATTAGTTTGAGAAATGCTAAGTTAAACAGATGACAGTACACATTAAAGAGCCTGTATCAGGTTCAGTGCAATTTGACTCACCGAGATGAAACATGTGACTTCTGAGCTTATGTAACTTCTTTGGGATGAGTATCTTCCCCTGGATGATCTTTTGGGAAGCCCTGATATGGGTAAAAGTTGTAAACAATCACAATTAGAAATTAGGTTAGAGTTAAAATTCAGGATATTATCTATGTTCTAAATGTTTAAGACTGAATTCTTGGAAATTAATGTGAGATTGCAATATACAACTGTGTGATACCACAGAGGGAGAGAAAGAGAGAGAATGGGGGAGAGAGAGAACACTGATCCACAGAGCAAGTGCCACCATTAGCACCATTAGAGATCAGAACCTGTGATCTTTGTGGTGTCTTATCCTTTGGTGGAATAACATTTCTTAGAGAATCCCAAGATCTCCCAATTCCCACAATGAACAAGACATAAAACCCAGCAGGAATTCTGCAGCCCGCAGGTAATGCTGAGCTGCTTCCATGGAATCACGAAGGTACAGAATTTTGTCTCCAATTTTGTTCCTTGTGGAAAATACAAAAATATATTGGTGTGATTGTTTGGCCTACAACTTAACACATGCCTCTCTAATTACAGAAGAGTCATGAAAGAAAGACATGGTAAAGACGTGTCCTGGAAGAATGAAGGAACACTAGCCACAGAGTAGTAGTGTCTGGTAGGCCTCATTGTATAGAATCACTATCTCTGAGCTAAGACTTTTCCATCTGGCTTTCTTTTTTAAAAGTTTATATATACTTTTTATGTTTTAATGTAAAGTCTTAAATAGTTCTCCTACAATGACAGATACTAGGAGGAAAATGGTGAGCCTGATAAAAAACAGCCCCACACCTGATTACTCCGTGAATTTCTACTCACAGTGCTGAGCAGAATAGATTAGCAGCTGCGAGAACACATGGATGCGCTGCTTAACTCAGGCTGGCTGGGCAAGAAAAGAGACGAATCCTGTGTGGGAGCTAAACAAAGAACTGAGGAGTGAATTGGAATGAGCAAGAGTCTGCAAGGAAGAGGCTAAGGTTATAAATTAGCCAAGCCCAAGAGCAAGAGCAACAGCAGGTCTGACAATTAGAAACAGGTTTATCATGATTGCAGTGCAGAGTGCTAAGGAGCAAGATGAGCAGAGGCGAGATGGAGGGGAAGCCAGGGCAGGACAAAGGACTTCAGCTTTTCCTGGGGACTATGGGGAGCTGTTGAAGTGTTCTAACAGAGAGGGATGCCATCAATTTGCCCTTTGGAAAGGCAACTCCAGCTTCAGCAAGAAAATTCATTTTGATTGGGAAAAATATTGGTGACCAGAAGACCATTTAGGAGGCTGTGTCAGTAAAGGAGGCGAGAGATGATGTCGGAAGTGTAGGTAAGAAACTCAGGAAATAAAATCTGTGATTGACTTGATGAGGAGGATCAAGGGAAAGAAGAGTTAAAGGACAGCTTCCAACTTCTTACATGGGCGCCATTCACTGAGACATGGCATAGAAAGCAGAATACAGGACGAAGACAATGACCTTGCCTGGAATGTGTGGAGTCAGATTGTATGCCGGACATCTTCATGGAGATATGCAGCAGATGGGCAGCTGGACGCTGGGATCCCAGTCTCGGTTTGGGTCAGCCACGCTGTAGACTGGATGGAGTGAGAGGGGAATGTCATCAGGGAGTGCTGTGATGCCCAAGGAGAGGGTGTACAGGGCACAGAAGTTCTAGGGCAGTGCCCTGAAGGATAAGGCAAACACAGAGAGCCCACAGGGCATGGAAACAGCAGGGGAAGAACTGGAGAGGGAAAAGCAGCAAGAATTAAAAGCACGATCAATCACATCACGTGATGCTAAGGCATGAGAAAGGCTACACCTGAGTACACTTGAAAAGCAGCAACACACCCATGGATCCCGTAAGCCATTGCCAACAGTAGGCAGCTGGATTGCCCTGAAGACTGAGGGCAGGCGCTGTTACAGGACCATGATGCACTCCCCAAATATATGGCTGTGAATTGTCTAAGCATCCATGTATCCTCTCTGTTTCAATCAAAACAGTAGCCAAGAGAAAATCTCCTTCCATGACTCTACACCCACCCGGTGAGAGTGGGCATTGGAGTAATGGGAAGCAGTGGGAGGCAGCAAGGTCAATATCTCTTTGGTTTTGTTTTCTTGTGTTGTGATTTAAAGAGGGGAGAGATTTAGATGCTTAAGTATGTTGAGAAATAGTCTGTTGATAGAAAAAAAAAGAAACTGTAAATCAAGTAAGGGCCCTGAAAAAGGTGTAGGACCCTGAGCTCCATTGCCCTTGATTTTGTAGTCAAGACAAAAAAATCACAGGTGTATATCCTTTCTAAAAGACCTTTTTTTTTTTAGACAGGCAGAGTGGGCAGTGAGAGAGACAGAGACCTTTTAAACCTTTTTTGTAAGGCTTGTCTCTAGCGACCACCATGTGCACAGGAACTGTGTCTATCTTATTCATCACACTGATCACATCCTCAACAAACATGTAGTTAGATACAGCAGATGATTTTTAACTGTTTTTGTAGCCAGTCACAGGAAGAAGTTGGTATAAGGATTAGAGGTTGCGGCTTGGAATTCCAAGGCCTAAATATGCCTAAAATCTAGCAATAGCTCAATAATGTCCTTCTCTAACTCAAATGTTGGGACTCTATCAAGAATCAGCAGGGTTTAGTGCATGCTCACTCTGCTGCCCTTGAATCCAGCAGGCTTGTGTTTAATCCCATGCTTTATCTCTCAGATCGTTCAGTGTCTCTAACCCTCAATTTTCTGATCAGAATATAAAAGGGACAGTGTCGCTCCCGCTCTTCGTGGAGGAACGACACTAAACCCTGCCTAGGCTTCATATCCGAGTCACAGCACCATTATGTCGCTCCCCGTCTTCGTGGAGGAACGACACAGGACCCTGCGCTGTTCTTTTGTCTGCTCGGCCCTCCCCGGGTTTGCTGCTGGTTCTTCCCGGGCCGGCCACTGCCCCCCCCACCCCCGTGGAAGGGCGGCTCCCCCTGGCCACCCTCCCCACTTCCGCAGGGGAGCGGCACACCGCCGGCCGGCTCTCTCGGGGGCTGCACAGGTGTTCCCCTTAGATGTTCCCCTTAGATGTTCCTGGTGCATGCCGTCTCTCTCCTCCTTTATAGTCCTCTTCCACCAATCCCAACTCTGCTACCCACACGCCGAGTACGCTGCTCTCCCCCAATCAGGAGCAAGTCCCACAGTCCACTGGCTGAACTGGAGGCAGCTGCGCAGAAGCTGCCCTCCTCTCTCCCAGCGCCATACTGTGGGAGAGCAGACGCATAGAATAAGTCCTAATTCCAGTAACCCAGTCCAGTCCGGCTTGCTCCCCACAGGACAGCCTCATGGAATGAAAGAATCCTCCGGGGATTTCAGGAAACAAAAATAAAAAACCAAGGGCTGTATATCAGTACTCAAAGATCTTCAGGATTCAGAAAAAAAAATCTAACAGAGCCATGAAAAATAGAGAGCTCTAGGAGCTTCTTACTTGTAACTAAGAATTATTTTTATTTACATTGAAATTGTACCTAAAACTGTTGTACAACATTTGTCCTTCAAACACCTCTCCCTGCCCAACCTAAACTTATTGAACTAATAAGTAACAAAACTTTGGTTTAAATCCAGAAAGAATATAAAAGTTAAATTTAAATGCTTTCGGCCAGCGCCGCAGCTCACTAAGCTAATCCTCCGCCTGGGTGCCTGCGGCGCCGGCACTCCAGGTTCTAGTCCCAGTTGGGGCACCGGTTCTGTCCTGGTTGCTCCTCTTCCAGTCCAGCTCTCTGCTGTGGCCTGGGAGTGCAGTGGAGGATGGCCCAAGTGCTTGGGCCCTGCACCTGCATGGGAGACCAGGAGGAAGCACCTGGCTCCTGGTTTCGGATCAGCGCAGCGTGCCGGCTGCAGGGCACTGGCCGTAGCGGCCATTTGGGGGGTGAACCAACGGAAGGAAGACCTTTCTCAAGACTTTTGTCTCTCTCTCTCACTAACTCTGCCTTCCAAAAAAAAAAAAATTCAATGTTTTCTTATGAATTAATTAGGAAAAGAAAGATAACCCTTAGTGTCGCTCCCCCTCTTGGTGGAGGAACGACACAGGACCCTGCGCTGTTCTTTCGTCTGCTCGGCCCTCCCCGGGTTTGCTGCTGGTTCTTCCCGGGTTGGCTACCATCCCTTCCACCTCCGTGGAAGGGCGGTTCTCCCTAGCCACTTTCCCCACTTCCGCAGGAGAGTGGCACACCGCCGGCCGGCTCTCTCGGGGGCTGCACAGGTGTTCCTTCAGATAGATGTTCCCCTTAGATGTTCCTGGTGCATGTTGTCTTTCTCCTCCTTTATAGTCCTCTTCCACCAGTCCCAACTCTGCTACCCACACGCTGAGTACGCTGCTCTCCTCCAATCAGGAGCAGGTCCTACAGTTTATTGGTTGAACTGGAGGCAGCTGTGTAGAAGCTGTTTCTCCCTTCTCAGCGCCATATTGTGGGAGAGCAGATGCATAGAATAAGTCTTAATTCAAGTAACTTAGTCTAGTCCGAGTTGCTCCCCACACCTTAGGGCAAGAGACAGAGGAAACACTTCACAAAAAAAGATATTCAATATACAATAAGCACATGAAATGATGATCAATATCATTGATCATCAGAGATGGGCAAAGTGAATCTATAGGAGATGCCAGCACATCATGACAGAGTGACTAAAATAACTGAAAGATTTGAAGAATATAGGAATTCATTGAAATTGTAAAGTATGTCTAAAAGAATATTTTGTAGATTTATATTTTAATTTAATCTATAGTATGCCATCTCTTTATTCAAATGAATTCTTAATTTATGAATATAGTTGCCAATCTTTATTCCTGATTCAAAATTTCTAGTTCTGAAACACTATTTAATTTCATAAGATTTCACTAAGTGAAAAATATTTCCATTTGGAGTTAATATGCTAAATTTATGGAACCCATAAAGGAGATAAGTGGTTTTTAAAGTGTGGCCCCAAAATGAGCACATAAATCTACTCAACTCGGTGCATGTTGGGTATTTCTGATTCATTAAGAAGCTCTGAGTTGTGGCCCTTCCAAGTATCTAAATTCCTCTTCTCCATAACACGCAGTGTTCCATTGTTGTCCAATGCTGCTGGTCCTGGAAGCTCTATGGATTAATGGCTTCAAACCTATCTATCCATTACAACCATCTAGGAAGCGCTCAAGAACTGGGAATCCCTAGCCCCACTCACAGAGGCTCTAATTTAATTGTTCTGGGGGGTCTGAAACTTCCAGAATTTTAAGTTAATGTGCAAATAAAAATCAGAACTACTGCATCATACAGTGCTCATGGAAGTACAGCATAAATACCTTGGAAAACCACTTTCCAGTGGCCACTAAAGCTGAACAAATGCAGATACTATGATTTCACTCCTAGGCAGCTAACTAAAGTAGCACATGCAAGAAAACATGTAAAAGGGGCTGGCGCTCTGGTGCAGTGGGTTAACTCCCTGGCCTGAAGCGCCGGCATCCCATATGGACACTAGTTCTAATCCCGGCTACTCCACTTCCCATCCAGCTCTCTGCTATGGCCTGGGATAGCAGTGGAAGATGGCCCAAATCCTTGGGCCCCTGCACCCATGTGGGAGACCCGGAAGAAGTTCCTGGCTCCTGGCTTCGGATTGGCGCAGTTCCAGCCATTGCGGCCAATTGGGGAGTGAACCATCGGATGGAAGACCTCTCTCTTTCTCTATCTGCCTCTCCTCTCTCTGTGTAACTCTGACTCTCAAGTAAAAAAAATAATAATAATAAAAAACATGTTTAAGACCATTCAGAGCAGCATTATTTGTAACTACACAACAGTGGAAACAACTCAAATGGCTAACAGTAAATGTCAAAACAAAGTCATGCACAGACTACTGATATGCACACAAATGAAGGAATTACAAAAAACAATACTGAACAAGAGACACAAGAAAGTGTGTTTGGTTTTGATTTCATAAAAAGTTTAAAACAAGTAAAAGCCATACTTGATAATAGAAATCCAATTAGCAGTTTTCATAGAATGGTCACAAATGGGAGGGGAGGGGTAAGGAAACTTCGGGGATGCTGGAAGTGACATTTCTTGATCTGAGTACTATGTTAAACTGCAGTGTTCATGAGTTGTCGCTCGTAAGTCAAAGTCCACCAGGAACACACGTGTACTGAGCAGTGGCTTTGACTCATTTTACCTGATGCAGCAAGAAAGATCAAATAGGAAGGGAAATCGTAAGATGTCTCAAAAGGTAGGAATCATGCAGGAGGTGTTTATAAGAACTTGGAGGGTGAAATCAGTCATAAAATGGAGCAGCCAGGGAATGGTCAAAATTTAGTTAACTGGGGAGTTTCTGGACCAGTCAGGCATCTCATCTATAGATCTCTGTGGTCCCTAAAGAGTTATTGGTTGGATGAGTTTATCCAGCAGTATTGTTTTGGAACTCATGAGCTTGAACAAGTTAAGTTAAAGGAGTTGGAATTTAGTCTAGAGTGGACCTCATGGTTTGGTTGGGTTGGCTCTTTGATATATTTTTACAAATTTTAGTGTAATTCTTTGCAATGTTGATTTTTCTTTTTCAATTTTCTATTCTCCCTTCATAGTCTAGCTGCCAGTGGAGCACATTATATCTTTGTAACTACTTATTTCCATACTATGTATTAATATTTATATATTTTATTGAGTTTTATTCTTATAGTACATGCACATTCTTGACCTATATTATATTTGAAGAAAAGGTCAACATAACCAAAACGAATGGAATCTTCTCATTTCTACTCTGCTTCTCTCCTCATCTTCCCTGTTGCCTGGCCACGCTCCCCTCTATGCTGCTTCCCTTGTCTAGTGCTGTGAGCTGGCTGGTTATCCAGTCTTCTCACAAGCCCTCCTTCAGAATGTGGCTGCCTTTGAGACGCCACACCTTCCCTGGAAAACCAGCTCCCTTTCCTCTCCAAGGCCTGCCCTCCCATCCTCCTACTGTTGTACTGGGATTTCCCACAAACTCTTACCATGGTCTCCTGGGGTGGGAGAAAAGGAACACAAGTTTCACCTTAGAATACTTTTCTAAATATATATTGATTCTATTCTCCTCTTAAATACTTATATTTCAGAACAATGTTGTTATGTGTCTGTGCTTTTTATTCTAGAAACTTTCCTGCTAAGAATCTATTTGGTCTTCTTAGACAATGATAGACTACAATAGGCCACACATTCCTGAAAACCTACCCACAACATCATGATATCTTCTTTGAACCATCCAAGCACACGAGATCCCTATTTTACTGTAATATGAACCAAAACCAAGAGGTTGTATTGTTTTCCTATTTTAGAATTAACTTTTTTTATTATATGGGTGGAGAAAAAAGGAGAAAACACTTTTTTCTGGTCAGGAAGTTATTTTTTCTTAATTGTAAATTATTTCTTAATTGTAAATACACTGAGGTAACATATCGCTCTGTAGAAAAATGTAAGAAAAAAATTCTTATAATTTACCTAGCTGTGTTTCTGTGAAACTGAGAGAAAGCACCTGTGATTATTTTGAAGATTACTTTGCTGACCCCTACTGGATAGGATTTTTTTAAAAATATGTAACAAAAGAAAATTAATATATTTCGTACCCTAAAATTTTTAAAGAATAAAATGGGTAGTGTTAACTAGGTTTATTTTTAATTTCCTTTTGTGATCCAAAAATATTAATCTTCATTTTTTTCTTTACCTCCTTTTTTTTTGTGGGCAGGGGATGTAGAAAGTCCAAACATTCAAACATTTCAATTTTTTTTTACTTGGAAATGAAAAGTATCATTTCTCTTTACTATAGTAACAAATGAAATAATCTACATTTAACAGTCTTTGTCTAAATTTTAATATGCATGCTGATAGATCTCCTAGTTTAATAAAACATGAGACTTCACTTTTTTTTTCTTTTTTTTTTTTTTTGACAGGCAGAGTGGATACTGAGAGAGAGAGACAGAGAGAAAAGAGAGAAAGGTCTTCCTTTTGCCGTTGGTTCACCCTCCAATGGCCACCGCGGCTGGTGCGCTGCTGCCGGTGCACCGCGCTGATCCGATGGCAGGAGCCAGGTGCTTCTCCTGGTCTCCCATGGGGTGCAGGGCCCAAGCACCTGGGCCATCCTCCACTGCACTCCCTGGCCACAGCAGAGAGCTGGCCTGGAAGGGGGCAACCGGGAAAGAATCCGGCGCCCCGACCGGGACTAGAACCCTGTGTGCCGGCACCGCTAGGCGGAGGATTAGCCTAGTGAGCCGCGGCGCCGGCCTTCACTTGTAATATGAACAGGGAAAGAGTCAAGAATAATAGTGATAAAAAATGTTAGAGCTGGCACCGAGGCTCACTAGGCTAATCCTCCACCTAGCGGCGCCGGCACACCTGGTTCTAGTCCCAGTCGGGGCGCCGGATTCTGTCCCGGTTGCCCCTATTCCAGGCCAGCTCTCTGCTGTGGCCCAAGGTGGCCATTGGAGGGTGAACCAACGGCAAAGGAAGACCTTTCTCTCTGTCTCTCTCTCTCACTGTCCACTCTGCCTATCAAAAAAAAAAAAAAAAAAAAAAAAAAGAAAGAAAGGAAATGTTAAAACTGGGCCTGGAACTGGGCCTGGAATCCAGAATCTGAATGCTAGCCAGGCTAGTGCTTTGACCAGTTCCTACTTAACTGTAGATATATCATCTACTCCTTGTGCTATGATGTGGATATGGTTTGAATCCCTCCCAAGACTCCAGGTGTTGAAGTTTTATCCCCATTTTGAAGTATGAAGAGGGTGAGAGGGTGGGAACTTAATCTGACTACAGAGTTTAGAGATAGGCCCTTTGGAAAATGATTAAGTTTAGATAAAGCTGTTAGGGTAGAGCCCCCATAGTTTAACCCTGGTGGCTTTATGAGAAAAGAGAGAGAGAGCAGACAGGCAGATAGAAACAGGTGTACTCCCTGTCTCTTGACATGTGAAGCTCTTAACCACCTCACAGGATTCTGCCAGCAGAAAGACCATCACCAGACAATGCCCCTGGACCTTGCACCTCCAGACCCATGAGCCAAAGTAAACCTTTTCTCTTTATAAAGCAGCATGCCAAATAGACCAATATACATTGATAATAATTATCTGTGTCATGCTATGGATACAAATCATTTCTTAATTACTTATTTAACATACCAAAAGGGAAGGAGTGAGAGATCAAAGAGCACCCATCCTCTGGTTCATTTCTAAATCAATCCTATGAGCCAGGAATGCAACCCGGGTCTCTAACATGGGTGGCAGGAATCTAATCACCTGAGCCAGCACTGCTATCTCCCAGAGTCTGCATTGGCAGCAAGCTGGAGTCAGAAATAAAACCCAGGTCCTCTGAAGTGAGATGCGGGCATTTTGACTACTAGGCTAAATACTCACTCCAAAATCATTCCTTGTTTCTATTCATCAGTTTATCAGATGCTAATGATGGGGCATATGGTCTGGTGACAAATTTTGGAAAAACACATATTAGTTATGTATTGATGAATAACCAATAACCATAAAAGTAGTACTTTTTTTAAAAAAATAACTCTTAATCATCTATAGCTTTTTATTTTAAGATTTATTTATTTGAGGCCGGTGCCGCGGCTCACTAGGCTAATCCTCCGCCTTGCGGCGCCAGCACACCGGGTTCTAGTCCCAATTGGGGCGCCAGATTCTGTCCCAGTTGCCCCTCTTCCAGGCCAGCTCTCTGCTGTGGCCAGGGAAGGCAGTGGAGGATGGCCCAGGTGCTTGGGCCCTGCACCCCATGGGAGACCAGAATAAGTACCTGGCTCCTGCCATCAGATCAGCGCGGTGCGCCGGCCGCGGAGGCCATTGGAGGGTGAACCAACGGCAAAGGAAGACCTTTCTCTCTGTCTCTCTCTCTCAGTATCCACTCTGCCTGTCAAAAAAAAAGGAGAAGATTTATTTATTTGAAAGATAGAGTTACAGAGGGAGAGAGGGAGAGGTCTTCCATCCACTGGATCACTCACCAAATGACTACAATGGCTGGAGCTGGGCCCATCCAAAGCCAGGAGCTTCTTCTGGGTCTCCCATGTGGGCGCAGAGACCCCAGCACTGGGGGCATCTTCCATTGCCTTCCCAGGCCATTAGTAAGGAGTTGGATCAAAAGTGGAGCAGCCGGGACTCAAACCAGTGCCTTTACGGGATGCCAGCACCACAGGCAGAGGCTTAAATTACAATGCCACAGTGCCAGCCTGTATCTATAGCTTTTGTCTGTGGTTCCTGTGGGTCAGCAGTGCAAGTGTGGCTTAACTGAGTCCTCTACCTCAGGGTCTCACAAGGTTAAAAAACAAAGTCCTGTTGAGTGAAGCTTTGGTCTCATCAGAGACTCAGCTGCAGAAGGATCTGCTTTGAAGCTCTCTCAGGTTGTTTTATTGCTGCACAGAAATGACAGCCTCATTTTTTGCTCATTATAGTACAGAGCCCATCCTCAGCTCTCAATGACTGCCTGGAGTTCCTGCCATGTGGCTTCTCCCAACACAATGGCTCCATTTTTTGTCAGGTTGCTGCTTCAAAGCTAGCAAGGAAGGGAGAGGCTCCAGCCAGAAAGTGCTACAGTTTCATGTAACATGACCTCAGAATCACATCCATGTGATCATAAGGATCCTATCACCTTTGCCATGGTCATCTGGCTAAAAGCTAGGTACAGATCACAAGGGAAAGCGGTCACACAAGAATTTGAACACCAGGTGTCAGAGATCTTGGGGTTCAACCTGGTGTCTGTTCTCCACAAAATAGACCCAAAAATACAAAATACATTCATATCTGACTTCCACTTCCAAAATAAAAGTGAATACATATCTAATTTTGCCTTAAAAATGCTTTGTGTATATTTGATTTATGACAACCTAATTTAATATGAACTTAATAGTGCTATCATTGTTCTTCAACAAATGAAGCAGTTCTAGTGAAATGCTTGTAACTGAGGCAACCTTCAACTAGTCACCATCAAATATTCATGCCCTTCAGGGAGAGGAGATAGACGTGATAGAGAAAATCTAGTTTAAAGACAGCTGCAAAATAGACAAGAAGAATGAAATAATCCAATTTGTATGAGCCTTACAGACTATGGTGGTTAATTTTGGTTGTCAACTTTACCAGATAGAGGAATGCCTTAAGAATTGGAAAAGTAATCTTATTTTTCTGTGTGTCTGTAAGGGTGTTTTCACACAATTTGGGCAGGTGGGATAGCAAACTGAGTAGAAAAGAAACACCTTCATTGCGGTGGGTGTCACCAAAAAGACTGGAGACACAGATGGAACAAAAAAAGCAGAAGGGGGGTGCTCATGCTCTCTGCATCTGGCTCTTCCTTCCAAAGTGGGCACAATTTATGTTGCTGATGTACGTGGTCATCAGACTCCAGGTTCTTCAGGCTTGCAATAGCAACCCTCTAGAGTGCTCTCTATTTGGACTGGGGCTGCCTCTTTGAAATCTGTCATTTCAGCCTCCTTTGTGAAACTTTTAAGCCACTGTGAGTCTAGTTTCCTACCAATGAAGGCCCCATAGGCCGGCGCCGCGGCTCAATAGGCTAATCCTCCACCTGTGGCGCCAGCACACTGGGTTCTAGTCCCAGTCGGGGCGCCGGATTCTGTCCCGGTTGCCCCTCTTCCAGGCCAGCTCTCTGCTATGGCCAGGGAGTGCAGTGGAGGATGGCCCAAGTGCTTGGGCCCTGCACCCCATGGGAGACCAGGAGAAGCACCTGGCTCCTGGCTTCGGATCAGCACGATGTGCCGGCTGCAGTGGCCATTGGAAGGTGAACCAACGGCAAAGGAAGACCTTTCTCTCTGTCTCTGTCTCTCTCTCACTGTCCACTCTGCCTGTCAAAAAATAAAAAAATAAAATAAAATAAAGACCCCATAAGGACATAGATGATGGCTCAAGTAATTGGGTCCCTGCCACCCACCAATTAGACCTTTATTGAGTTCCCAGTTCACGGCTCTAGACCTGGCCCAGCTCTGGTCATTGCAGGTATTTCAGGAACACTTGGGAATCAATCAATCTTTCTCCCTCCCCCTCCCCCTCCCCCTCTCCCTCTCAAACAAAAAATAAAAATAAACCATAAAAAAATAAAATAGAATCCATCTGATAAGTTTCTAAAATGAAATAGGCAATTACAGTATTGTCAATTTCATTAATTCTTGAAAGTCATGGACATGGATTTGAGTAATCCTAAATAGTTTCCTGGATAGTTTCCTATCTTTAAAGAGTTTGACTACAGTGATATTTCAAGGTAATTTTGTAGATTTAAAGATGAGTTAGAACTAACTGAACACTTATTCATCAATGTTAGCATTTTGCCAGATTGATAATTGATACGCAATAACTTTCATTTAATCTTCAAAATAACCTTGCAAGTCATAGGATTACCCTGACTTTACAGATGAGAAAACCAATGCATAGAAGTGACGCAACTAGTCCCAAATCAAGCGATACTAAATGGGAGTATTCTGACTTCCTGTATAGTGCTATTTCCATTGTGGAGTAAACACACAATGTTTTTATTTTAAATTCCTTTAATTTCTAATGTCTAAAAAGTACCTTTAAGAAGTCTTTTTTCCCAATTTATATTATTTGATAGGGTTAGCAAAAAAAAAAAACATACTTATAATGATATTTCAAGAAGTTTATGGGAAAATGAAATTCAAAAAAGTTTTGAAATATATTCATAGTTTTTTCATCATGTGCATTTTTCCATAAATGTTTCTAAAGACTTTTTTTTTTTTTTTGACAGGCAGAGTTAGTCAGTGAGAGAGAGACAGGGAGAAAGGTCTTCCTTCCGTTGGTCCACCCCACAAATGGCCTCCATGGCCAGCACGCTACACCAATCGGAAACCAGGAGCCAGGTGCTTCCTCCTGGTCTCCCATGCGTGTGCAGGGCCCAAGCACTTGGGCCATCCTCCACTGCCCTCCTAGGCCACAGCAGAGAGCTGGACTGGAAGAGGAGCAACCAGGACAGAATCCGGCACCCCAACCGGGACTAGAACCCATTGTGCCAGTGCCACAGGCAGAGGATTAACCAAGTGAGCCGTGGCGTCAGCCTGTAAAGACTGTTTGTATGTTTACCCTAAGTTTATTTGAAGTGGTTAAAGAAATTGATGGATAAAAATCAAAATGTCTGTGATAATCCTAATGTTGCCATGACAGTGGTCTGCAGAGAAGGAAGAACTCAAGCTGAGCTCATGCTTACCGGGGCCTCAGATTTCTTGACTCACGGCTATTGGAATCCCTGCAGATCAGCTGTGAGTGGCCTCATTGTGGATGCTTTCCTCACTTTTTGGCAAGGGAGTATTTCTAATGCTCTCAGGAGTCACCTGTCGCTCCCCCTCTTCATGGAGGAACGACACTAAACCCTGCCTAGGCTTCATATCCGAGTCACGGCACCATTATGTCGCTCCCCCTCTTGGTGGAGGAACGACACAGGACCCTGCGCTGTTCTTTCGTCTGCTCGGCCCTTCCTGGGTTTGCTGCTGGTTCTTCCCGGGTTGGCTACCGTCCCTTCCACCTCCGTGGAAGGGCGGTTCCCCCTGCCACCTTCCCCACTTCCGCGGGGGAGCGGCACACCGCCGGCCGGCTCTCTCGGGGGCTGCACAGGTGTTCTTCTTAGATGTTCCCCTTAGATGTTCCCGGTGCATGTTGTCTCTCTCCTCCTTTATAGTCCTCTTCCACCAATCCCAACTCTGCTACCCACACGCCGAGTACGCTGCTCTCCTCCAATCAGGAGCAGGTCCTACAGTTTATTGGTTGAACTGGAGGCAGCTGTGTAGAAGCTGTTTCTCCCTTCTCAGCGCCATATTGTGGGAGAGCAGATGCATAGAATAAGTCTTAATTCAAGTAACTTAGTCTAGTCCGAGTTGCTCCCCACAGTCACCCATTCCTATCATTGCATCTTGGTGACTCACCATCCCACATTCCCATCTTGCCCTAGAATATAACCAAGTCCATGTCCACCAGAGTCATATCCTTCAGGCCACTTCACATACATGGGGATGTGGCCTGAGCCAGGCCAGACCCAGCCTTCCAAAGGCTTTGCTGGAATTCTCAGGAGAAAGACATTCTCTCTTCAGGGTCTTCAGGGAACCAATGATCCTGAAAATCAAGTCTGAATCTGCTGAAGAGTGGAAGGAGGAGGAGAGGGAAGGCTGAGTTGCAGAGGGGAAGGGGGACAGGGACAAAGAGAAAGGAAGTGAAAGATGAGGGATACAAGGAAAAGAAGACAATGATGAAGAACTCTCCGTGCAACACATCTTCAAAATAAATTGTTTTAGCCTTAGGATGGTCTTTGAGCCCCAAAATTACTTTGAATTATGGAACAGGAGTTACCAATTTTCAAGGGTTGAATTTCTTTAAATGACTATACTCAATCTTGCTGTTTGGGGAAGTCCCTCAAAATTAAGGCAGAAAAAATGATCTACTGATGGGAATGAAAAATACTTTCATTAAGAGTGTATGTGTTTTCTATTTTGCTGTACTTTATAAAGGATTCTAGCTAAGAACACTTTTTATTTTCCTTCATTCCTATTCCTATTGAAATCCATGGGGTTTAAAGAAACCTAAAGAATAAGGAGGATGTGATTTATTATTATTCAGAAAATTTTAACGATCAGAGAAACCAAGAGCTTATATTAGCATAAAATACTTAACATCACATACTGTATTTACCAAAATGGATGCACAATTATGTCAACTAATTTATACTTAATCCATTGTTGGAATAATTTATTTATGAAAATTAACTTGAATAACATTGCAATCAGTGGGAGAACTGTGATGGGGGAAGCATAAATAGTATAAATAAGTAATGAAGTGAAATAAATAAATGAAGAGGGACCATAGTTCACATTTAGAAACAAGTTATGGCTGCATGTTCTCTCACCCAATGGAAGATGAGTACAAATGATTTCATGTGCACATATCACTGAATTGTGGAATGGGTGGAACTTCTGTGTCTCAGGGGACAATTTTATTTTACACCAACCAACCACTGCCTTCAAACATGCTCTGTCCACACTCTTCCTGCCTCATGCCAGTTTTGTGAAAGAGCCCATTTTTTCAGTCACTTTCAGATTCTAGTTATTGCAGCTTTTGCCACTGTCAAGTCACTAATTCTCCACTCCTCGTATTTCAACAGGGAAGAGTATACTTTGGAGGAATCCCTTGCCTCTTATTTCTTCCTCCTCCCTCACTTTGTGAACAGCACTTTTTCAATTTCAGCACTGCCTGTTAGTGGATAAGAATGTGAGTTCTGAGATAAGATTTTAGGAAAGCCATGTGCAGTACAACAGAAACCTTATTCCTCAACCAGTTCTATCTGTGAAAAGTTGAAACAATGTTGGATTTTACAGCCCCCTCAAACTTCTGTATCTGTTGACTCAGACAAAAATCAGTGAAGGAACAGGACATAAGTGTTGATTCCTTAAATTCCAATAACTGGGATGCACTTTCAATCATTAAAATTGTGGTTTAGTGCTATATTTAATGCAAAACTATTCTTCTGCCTTGGGGCATTCCACACATAGGTAAGAAGTGTGGTCCATTCTTTCACTCCTCCACTCTTCTCTCCCCTGTTCACTGGGTAATGACCCCTGCTTCCTAAACTGTCCTGATGACTCTGCTCAGCTTCCTTCCTCTCAGCCTAGGATTTCCTCATTCCAACAAGCCACACATACCCTTTGGCTGATTCCTACAAAATGGCAGGAGCCCTCCACCCACCAAGAGAGGCAATAGGGTAGCCAGGCTCACATTATTTAACCTGATTATTTTACCACACACATGACACTGACCAATTCCCAGTGCCCCATATATAAAAGGGAAGATTTCAAATATTGATATTATATGATATCCATGAGGAATAAGTGGGTGAATATGTGTATAATCTATTTACTATATTGTCTTTGTACATGTATGTGTTGTACATTGAACAAGGATTAAGACACCAAAGTCCCCCTTTTGTAGGTACTCCCAGTATTTCTGAGTGGTTCTCTTGGTGCCCCTCACTCTCCTGAGATCAGAAGATCGTTACTACCATCTCCCCTGTATCGGCAGCTTTCCCATGAATTCCCCCCTGAGGATCTTCTCTTCCACTTATACAAGCTAGGAGGAAAATAGTGTAAGCTTCAGAGGACAAGCTTAACTACCTCTTGACAAGTCCTAGGATGGGGATGTCTGGGTACTCCCTTTACGATGTGAGATACTGAGGCACATGGTTAACATTCCAGTCAAGGGTTAAGCAGTTCTTAATGGGAAGCCTTCCCTGTGTCCCACAGAGTCCAGCACAGTGATCAGATAACAGGAGGCCTCAACTAATATGAGTCATCTATGGTGAATCATGTGTAATTATAGAAGCAGGATCTGAAACACTTAATAAACACAGATAGCAAGTCTCTGTCCACTTTTTTAGACTTTCTTAACAGCATCACCAAACTCATTCCCTCTTTCCAAACTGAAGTACTTGTAATTGCTTAAAGTTCACTATTCACATATCTATGTGTCCCTGCTATTCCCCTCTATGAAATGTCCTTTGTTTCCTTTGCTGGAATCGTATGTGAAATCTTGGGAGCAAACAGCCCCAACCCTTTCATGCACTCCATTTTACCCTATACACACAGGCTTCATCAGGCTCTTCCACATCTGATTCCTGTAGAAGACTGAGAGCCTCTCTGAGGCAGGAATCCTGCCCCCAGCAGGGTCCCAGCACAATGCCTGGCTCTGCACTCACATGTAGGGTTAGAGTCGATAAGCTGTACAAAAGAATATATCATGGGAGGAAATGTTGTTAAATTGACATCATTATTTCAGAATTAGTCCTGGGAGAGAAGAACCAATTTTGCTTAGTAAATATCTCAATAGGCCATGTTTGTTTGGAGAGGATTAACTAAATTACTCCACATTCAAGTTATTTGGGATGGGGTAAACAACAAGGAAGAAGAAAAGAAGATATCAGACAAAAAAGGCAAAAAAGGATGAATAGCTGGAGCCAACCAGCAAAAATTAAATGGGCAGGCAGGATTTCTGGAATGGCTTTATGATCTACTAGTGTTCTCAGCACAACCACCATTCAACTGGCAACAATTATTTCTAAAAAGTCATGTAAAGTCTTCAGAAATGTCATAAGGATATACAGCAAAATGGAGAAAATCAAGTTCAAGAAAATCTATGAAATCTTTACATAGAGAATCTGTGGCATTTGAACCATGAACTACTCCTACTCAAGCTCCCAGGTGTATGTATTCGAATCTCTACATCTGACATGTACAGCAACAAGATGGGGTTCTCTCATCCTCACCCCCTGCCCCCAGTCTAGGGCCACCCTTTCATGCTGGAAGAATCAGGCTGCTAGTATCTCAACCCCCAACAGTATTAAAGGCAGAGAGGACTGAGGTCTTCTTCCCTCACCCAGCCCTACTTTTGGACACAGAGTCTATCTCAGGAAAAGCAGGTTAAGGATACTGAGGCCCCAAACACCCAGCCCCAGATTCACAGGACAGTCTATGCTTGGAGAAGTAAGACAAGAAGACCAGAGATTATCAAAATCTCCCTCTGCTCTCTTGCAGAACGGGAACTGTCACGTCAGTTCTGGCCAGACAGAGGCAGGTCAGAGAGGTTGACCTTAAGGAGGAAGAACTCTGCAGCTCTGCCTGAAAGAACTGACTTCATTAGAGACAAAGCTTCAAGAATTCCACACCTAACTGCCAAACACAAAGGAGCTGTGGGAGTGACCAATTCTGGGGCTAGCAGCCCCACACTAGCAGCAGCAAATGAAGTGTCACAGAGAAAGGCAGGGAAAGAAACAGGCGGGACAAACTTTCCAGAGGTCTCAGCCAACCCTGGGGGTTGGGAAGCCTGCGTGCAAGCAGCAGACTGCACCCACTGAGCAGCAACCAGAGCAGGATGTAGGGAGAACTTGAAGGCATGACCCAAGCTCTACACAGGCACAACAACTGACACAAGCCTTCTTGGTTCAAGAGACTTAGTAGGCAAATAGAATTAAACACTGAGTGAAATATAAGATAGTGGAACCAACAGTGCCTCCTAAAAAGTCAGGCTTAAAAATAAAATCATGGTCCTCTACAGCGATATGGAAGACTGTGCACAGGTTCAAAACTGCACCATCTCATCATGACTAGACAGAAGCTTCAAGCTACTTGTATCAACTGAATGTTGGGCAAAATCAGGAGATCATTAACTATGAAAGTAACCTCTAAGCCACACAGATGTCCAATCACAATGCATGGAATTCTGACTAAGGAGCTAAAGCACAACCTTTGACCAATACTGGCTTATGCTGACCCAGGAACTACCCCTTCCCCTAGCCTTGGAGACAAAAGCAAGAAGAATGGACTGTGGTAGTCAACACCTATCAGGAAAGTAGATTTCATGAAACTAATTCACTCAAGTCTCTAAACAAACAAATAAAACAAGCAAACAACAAAACAAACCCCCTGAGGGAGAAGTAGCATCAGCATCCATATTTGCTACAAAATATTGACTAAAATTATACAGTTTATATACTTTTCAACAGAAATTTATCAGGCCTATATGTGACCTATACCCAGGAGTGAAAAAAAAAGCAAGTAAAAGAAACTGCCTTGGAGTGGACATTTGGCCTCGTGGTTAGGCCACCACACAAGACACCTGTGTCCAGCATTGAAGGCCCTGGGTTTGATTCCTAGTTCCAGCTCCTGATTTCAGCTGTGAACCAGAGGATGGAAGCTTTCTCTCTCTGCCAATCTGTGTGTGCATGTGCATAATAAATAAAAAGTAGAAAACAAAAGAGAAAAAAATGCTTTTGAGGGGATTCAGATACTGGACTTAACAAGCAAAGACTTCAAAATAGTCATTATAAATGCATTCAAATAACTAAAGGAAATCCCATTTAAAGAATTAAAAGGGCCGGCACCACGGCGCACTTGGCTAATCCTCCATCTGCGGCGCAAGCACCCTGGGTTCTAGTTTCGGTTGGGGCACCAGATTCTGTGCCGGTTACTCCTCTTCCAGTCCAGCTCTCTGCTGTGGCCCAGAAAGGCAGTGGAGGATGGCCCAAGTGCTTGGGCCCTGCACTCATGTGGGAGACCAGGAGGAAGCACTTGGCTCCTGGCTTCAGATCGGTGCAGCGCACTGGCCATAGCGCCCATTTGGGGGGTGAACCAACGAAAAAGGAAGACCTTTCTCTCTGTCTCTCTCACTAACTCTACCTGTCAAAAAAAAAAAAAAGAATTAAAAGAAATTATGGAAATAATGACCCACCAAATAGAGAATATTAACAAATAAATAGTAATTATAAATAAAATCAGATAAAAGTTCTGGTATTGATAAGATGTACTGAAAGTTATAAAAATCACTAAAAAAGTGAATAGGAGTTTCCAAGGACTTCTATAATGATACCACAACCTGGGCAGCATAAACAGCAGGACTTTTTGTCTCACAGTTCTGGATGCTGGAAGTCCTAGATGAGGGTGTTGGCAGGGTTGGTTCTTCTTGAGGAACACAAAACATGAATGTTTCATGTCTCTCACCTAGATTCTCCTTGGTGTTCCTTGACTTATCTCCTTGTCTGTCTTAATCTTCATGTGGTATTCTCCTTGTGCTTGTGTATGTATGTTTTATAAGGACACCAGTGATGTTAGCCTGAAGTCCAACCCTACTGCATTATGACCTCATCTCAACTAATGACACCTTTAGCAACCCTGTTTCCAAATAAGGTCACATTCTGTAAAACTTCAAGACACAAATTTTGGAGAAACACAATTCAACCTATAAAAGAGCACAAAACAGATCTGAGTTGACAGAAATTAAATCTGAAGCAATAAATGCAATACAAGGTAGATCATTATAGAGGATATATCAAGAAGAAAAAGGATAAAGTTGGAGTTAAATCAGAAGAGATAATGAAATCTAAAGAATAGAGAGAGAAAAGCAGTAAGAAAAATGAACACAGCCTCAGAAAAATGTTGAACATAAGGAAGCGCACCAACATATGCATAGTACAAATATCAGAGGACCAAAAAGAGAAAATATCTTCAGAAATATAATAGCTAAAACCTAAGTAGAATGGGAAAGTGGGAGGATTCATAAGAAAATGGAGGAGGAAAAATAGATGGGTTGTAAAATGGCTTTCAAAGGTTTTATAATAACAATAGCTCATCAATTTTAATTTTGGCTATATGCTGTGCTTTGTTATATCATCATCATATTACCCAATGCTCCAACAAAAGTCTAAAAATGCCCAACCACATGTGATGAGCATTGGGGAAAACCGAGGAAAGAAACAACTGGAACAGAGAGGAAAGCAATGGGTGCACATAGTAAAATAGGAGGTTCCTAAACCAAAGCCAAAGCTGATTAAGTTCAATGCAGCCAGGAGTCTTCTGATAAGTTCAAGAAATGTTGGGCTTCACAGATCAGATCTGAGTCAGTTTTAACTGGATTTTCAGGGACAAAGAAAAACCAACCTGTCTGAAAATTTGGTAAGTTTAAAAATGGAAAAAACACTAATGATCCAAATGGTACTACAGTTTTATGGGGAAAAAAAGCTTTTTTAAAAAAAAAATTAACACATAAGTCAACAACAGGAGTCACTGTGCACTTACTCCTCATGTAGGATCTCTCCTTACTGTGTTGTACAATGTGAAGTAATGCTATAACTAGTACTCAAACAGTACTTTACACTTTGTGTTTCTGTGTGGGTGCAAACTGTTGAAATCTTTACTTAATATATATTAAATTGATCTTCTGTATATAAAGATAATTGAAAATGAATCTTGATGTGAATGGAATGGGAGAGGGAGTGGGAGATGGGAGGGTTGCGGGTGGGTGGGAAGTTATGGGGGGGGGAAAAGCCACTGTAATCCAAAAGCTGTACTTTGGAAATTTATATTTATTAAATAAAAGTTCCAAAAAAAACAAAAACAAAAACAAAAATTAACACATACATAACTTCAAAAATGTGTTTAAACAATGAGTTGCAGAGCACATTAATTCATATTGTTTCTTTCTTGCCTCAGATAAATGTGTGTGTTGTTTTCTCTTTACAGGTTATTTAACTCACATCACATTTTGGCATACCTAGGGAAACAGGAGTAAGTCAAACTTACAACTCTGACTTCAGCTGTTAGATCACCTCCTGACTAGTGAGAAAGAATTCCCACCTGCCTGCTTGAGGGCTGAATTTGCAATACATCAAAACCTCAGAGATACCCAGGCACTGAGCCATTCCTAAAGGGACTTCCATTCTTACCACTGGAAAGCTCTGCAAAAACAGTACATCCATTTTGTTCGATAGGAACTCTCTTTCTTTGGTAAAAGAAATCTTTAATAAAGATTCTGCAATTCTTCCATCTGAGGCACCTGTGAGCAATAAATAAATGCATGCAAATCAAGGGAAGAGTTCATGGACAATGGAAAAGTCTGCCTGCCTTTGATTGAGGGGAATGCAGCTGCCTGCTGTCCTCTAGCATGCTGCAAGAGCAGCCTTTTCTGGAAAGAGAAACACTAACTACAATATCATCCTGTCCTTGGAATAACCTGTGCCTCGGACTCAGCAAAGTCAAAGCACAGTTGAGGAACAAGCAGCACAGGCTCCCTGGCCTTGAGTTAATGTGAAGGTCAAAAGGTATCATAGAGAAGGTGTCTCTAAGCTGAGTCCTAGGGGACAGCTGGTGAAGGCTGGTTAAGATAGATGGAGGGGATACTGAACTGGATCTCCGTGCTTATGGGGCAGAAACACTGCAGCCAGGGACACTGCACCACTTACTAGCTCTGTAGCCTTGGCCTCTGACCGAGTTAACTTTTTAAACTTTGTTCTCTCATATGTAAAATGAAGTTAATTTTTACCACATAAGGTTGTTTCTGAGCATAAATAAAGGTATATTACCTAATTTGGTGAATAGTGGCTTCTCTTCCTACTATCATCCCCAAGTTATATAATAGGTCAAAAATAAAATCTTTACAAATAAAGAGTTGAGAACTTTTAATGAACATTTTAAAAAGAACGGTGTTTTCCTTTATAAATAACAGTGTGGAGAATTCATGACAACAATTTAGACTGGAAGAGGGTCGGAGTGGAAAACAATGTCGATGTACAGATAAAAGAGAGTGATCAGACGCTCACTTCACATACAGAATTCACACCTAACATTACTGCCTGAGAAAGTATTAATTTAAATGGGTAAACACAGTTTATTAAGTGACAGAAAATTCACAGAGCCCTTGCAGTCCCTTGTATAAGCAGTAAGTAGCCCTCTACCCTCTTGCAATACAGTGCCTGCTTGTCAGCTTTTCATCTATGCAGAACAGGAGGCAAATGGCCAGGGTTACACTTGTGTTTTGGTTCCAATTGGCACTTTGTTTTCATTTCCTGCAAATAAAAGTCATTTCATTAACCCATACTTAAAGCAATTGACTACCTGACCCTTTTACTAAGCCCACAGAATTTACCTAGGATGGATATTATATAGAAATGCTGTTTTTAGGCAGCCCCTGAGGGCTGACATGGAACCACTGAGTAGCTGAGAGAAACTTAAGCTAGATATTCCTAGGACGTACAATAGCTGTTAGGAAGCTGACTTCCTGTGCTTCCCAATGAGTGAACACCCAATGTGTGCTCCAAGAAGAGGCAGAATGTCATGCATGGTTAATAGCACGTTCTGGAAAATGGTGAATCTATACTGTATTAGAGATCCAGCCTCTGCTAATTAAGTGGTTTTCAGCTCGCTGCCCATTCTCTAAACCTCATGGTACTCATCTATAAAATAGGAAAAAACAGTGATACCTACAATTACGGAATATATGTGAGCGTTGTTATTTAATATTGCAGAAGAGCTTCTCCAAACTGCACTGTTCAGAGAAGGCAATACGAGTCCTGCTGCAACGCATTCTGACTGAGCAGGTGCAGCGTGGGCACAAGGTTATGCATTTCTGGAAGCTCCAGAAAGCTTTAGTGCTGTTGTTCCTCAAACCACCTTTCTAATAACAAAACCTTCAAGAAGTCACTTCTGTCCTGCTACATTGTACATAGTTAGCAAATATCAGCTTGATGATGATGACAAAGATGTTGGCTGACTAAAGACTTAGAATCAAATAACTCTATCTGCAAGCCTTCCCTTTAGCTCTGGAATGCTTCAATATCTCTATTAGCCCACAGGAGCTGTGCTGAGAATATTTGTATACAGTAAGAATATAATAACATTGGGTAACCAAATAATGACCACCCAAAGGCATCAAGTCCTAATCTCTGGAACCTGTAAATACCACCTTATAAGGAAAAGGGGTCTTTGCAGATATGCTGAGGTTTAGACTTCTGAGATTAGATTAACTGGTGTAGCAGAATGGGCCCTAAATGCCATCATAAGTATCCTTATAAGAGAAAGACGAAGACTGCAAGAACATACAAAAGACAAGATGACAAAGAAGGAGAAGGAGACTGGAGTTGGGCAACACAAGCCAAGGAATGCCAGCAGCTGTCAGAAGCTGGAAGAGCAAGGGAGGATCCCCCAAGACCTTCCCAAAGGAGCCTAGCTCTGCTGACACCTTGATTTGGAAACTCCAGCCTCTGGAACTATGAGAGAGCAGACTTCTATCACTTTAAGCCACCAAACTGGTGATAACTTGATACAGCACTCATGGGAAAGGAATACAACCAGATCAATTAAAATGCTTGCATGTACACAAACTAATATGTCCTAGATATTATCCTAGAAGTTAAGCATTTTACAGAGTAAATTATTTTCTCTTTGCTTAAAGGTTCTGATTTTCATGAAACCATAAACAGAGAGTATATTAAAAACAAGATTTTACTTTAGGAAATTAGGAAAATTACACATTATGCTTCCATGTAAAATGTATAAAGTTTCCAAAAAAAAAAAAATAAAAGCCCCTGTATTAGCAGTGAGAAAAAGCCAGATAAACTATAGCTAAATAGAGATCTGGAACTAATGAGGAGTTTTCTAGGATTCATTGACCTATACTATTCATTCCCGCTTCAGGAAGCACTCCTAGAATTCTCACCAAAGCAACTTTATAATGTTGGGGATTCCAGGCCCAGGTTCAGGCCAGAATTCCACCATCTCCAGCCTCTTTGAAGGTACCTGGATTCATCACCAGCACCTTTGCCAGCTGTCTCTGGAAGAACTAGGGGGAAATGAATTACTGAGTTTTCACAATTTGTCCTTCAAATGGTACTCCATGCCAAAAAGTTGTAGGGGCCAGCACTGTGGCATAGCAGGTAAAGCTGCCACGTGCAGTGCCAGCATCCCATAACGGCACCAGTTTGAGACCCGGCTACTCAACTTCTGATCCAGCTCTCAGCTGTGGTCTGGGAAAGCAGTATAAGATGGCCTAAATCCTTGCACCCCTGCACCCACATGGGAGACCTGGTAGAAACTCCTGGCTCCTGGTTTCAGATTGGCTCAGCTGTGGCCATTGTGGCCATTTGGGGAGTGAACCAGTGGATAGAAGACCTCTCTCTCTCTCTCTCTGCCTCTCTGCAGCTCTGCCTTTCAAATAAATAAATAAATCTTTAAAAAAGGAGTTGTAAAGAGAAAACCTGGAAAATCAGTCTTATCTCCATCAAATATACCCTCCAAAAATTAAGGTGGAATGAAGACTATTCCAGACTACAAAGGCTGACAAATGCCAGCAGAAATAATCTTCAAGAAATATTCAAAGAAATTCTTAAAGCAAAAGCAGAATGATAGCAAATGCAAATGTCGATCTCCACAAAGAAAAATGAGAGTGAAGAAAATGTAAAAAGTAAGGTAAATATAAAAGACATTTCTTGTTCTTAATCACTGTAACAGATAACTTACAAAAGTAGTTATAATGGGGGCCGGTGTTGTGCCTCAGTAAGTTAAGCCACCACATACCCATACCATCCTTTATGAGTTCCTATTCCTAGCTGCTCCACTTCTGATCCAGCTTCCTGCTAATGCACCTAAGAAAGCAGCAGGAATAGACTCAAGTTGTTGGGTCCCTGCACTCACAGGACAGACCACAGTGAAATCTGGGTTCCTGGCTTCAGCATAGCCCAGCCCTGGGCCTTTGCAGCCATTTAGGAAGTGAATCAGTAGAAGGAAGATCTCTCTCTCTCTCTCTCTCAAACTCTGCCTTTCAAATAAATAGATAAATATTTTTTAAAAAAAAGTTATACTGTAACCTAGGGTTTATGACACATGAGAAAGTGAAATGTAGGAAAACAGTAGAAGAATGAGAGGGAGGAACTGTTAGTGATGTTAGTAAAATGCCACAGTCTTACCTATGGCATGATCTATGTCCCGGAAACCATCCTAGGCTCTAGCTGGACCACCATTGCTGGAAGCCAAGTGACCACATGGCCCAACCATTGGTGTCAGCTCTACCCTCACCCTAATGGGATTCGCTGCTTCTACTTCCTTACCCACCCACCTGGCAAAGTTTTAAGAGAACCTGTTCCTGAACTCGTGGCTCTCTGGATCTCTTTCTCTCTGTGTTTCTCATTTCTCTCTCTCTCTCTCTTTATCTCTCTCTCTCTCTATCTCTCTCTCTCTCTATCTCTCTCCCTCCCTCCCCTTTTTCCTTCTTCACCCCTTCCCTCAGGTCTGTGGGATTTCCCCAACAATAAACCCTTTCCCTTACTCCAGTGTTTGGTGTGTTTTGTGGCAGCTTTACAAGCGACATGACTGGAAGGCCAATAGACGTGAAAAGATGAACATTGTATCCTTGGACAAAGGGAAAGTTCCACCAAAGAGTTATTTAAAATGGCAAGGGAGAATTCATTCAACACTACTGCAATGAGCCAGTGCTCAGACTTAACTGCCCTGAAACAACAGGCAGGAGGATTGTTAAACATTGGGGTGAGCTCATGGAGAAACCCTAGAGGACACTGCAGGAGGTGGGTCCCAGAGGAGGCCATCTGTTTTCAAAGTCAGCTTCCTACCCTCCCACAGAGACTGGGAGATAGGGATACTATCTTTCCTGATTTTCAAGGAGATGGCTTCCAAGCACTTTCAAATAATTGATATCTTAAAGGGGTAGAAAAGCAATTTACAATTGTAACTTTTCTAAAGCAAATTCTCTAGGAAAACTGGCCTCAGGGAGGAGGAGTAGGAGGAGATGACTAGTTAATCCAGTGGATGGAAGATCTCCTTCTCCTCCCACCCCCATTCAAATAAATACATCCATAAAACTTAAAGAATCTACATTTGCAACAAAATACACACAAGACTGAAATGCATACTAAAATATAAGAATAAAGTACATTCTGCCACATTTCTAATGAAGAATATGCACATGGGTGGCATGTGTTTAAAAGAAATCTGTCTGTCTCATGGTTTCATACAGCAACAGGATTCAGCAGCAACACTGCATAATAAAGATTTGAAAATCTGGGAATACATAAGAGACTGTTTATATGAGAAGCATTCAAATATCCTTTCCTAAAAAGTACTTTCTATCACCTCAGTTCTCTTTAGTTATGTAACTGTTCTTGGGTGTTTTTGAACCATAAACTTGTCATTCAATTGTTTTATTGATTGTGCATTTACTAACACCAAACCTGATTGCAGGATGCCCTGGCATTTCTTCCAAGATATTTTAATTTAATTGCACTGTGGTGAGGTCTTGTTACCAATATATTTTTTTAAACTTTTATTTAGTAAATATAAATTTCCACATTACAGCTTATGGATTACAATGGCTATCCTCCCCCCTTAATTTCCCTCCCACTCACACCCCTCACATCTTCCGCTCCCTCTCGCATTCCATTCACATCAAGATTCATTTTCAATTCTCTTTATATTCAGAAGATCGATTTAGAATATATTAAGTAAAGATTTCATCAGTTTGCACCCACACAGAAACACAAAGTGTAAAATACTGTTTGAGTACTAGTTATAGCATTAATTCACATTGGACAACACATTAAGGACAAAGATCCTACATGAGGAGTAAGTGCACAGTGACTCCTGTTGTTGACTTACCAATTTGACACAATTGTTTATGACGTCAGTAATCTCCCTAGGCTCTAGTCATGAGTTGCCAAGGCTATGGAAGCCTTTTGAGTTCACCAACTTTGATCTTATTCCAACAGGGTCACAGTCAAAGTAGAAGTTCTCTCCTCCCTTCAGAGAAAGGTACCTCCTTCTTTGATGGCCCCGTTCTTTCTACTGGGATCTCACTCACAGAGATCTTTTATTTAGGTCTTCTTTTTTTTTTTCCAGGGTGTCATGGCTTTCCATGCCTAAAATACTCTCATGGGCTCTTCAGCCATATCCAAATGCCTTAAGGGCTGATTCTGAGGCCAGAGTGCTATTTAGGACATCTGCCATTCTATGAGTCTGCTGTCTATCCTGATTCCCATGTTGGATCGTTCTCTCCCTTTTTGATTCTGTCAGTTAGTATTAGCAGACACTAATCTTGTTTGTGTGATCCCTTTGACTCTTAGACCTATCAGTGTGATCAATTGTGAATTGAAATTGATCACTTGGACTCGTGAGATGGCATTGGTACATGCCACCTTGATGGGATTGAATTGGAATCCCCTGGAATAATTCTAACTCTACCATTTGGGGCAAGTCAGCTTGAGCATGTCCCAAATTGTACATCTCCTCCCTCTCTTATTCCCACTCTTATATTTAACAGGGATCACTTTTCAGTTAAAATTTAAACACCTGGGAATAATGGTGTGTTAATTATATAGTTCGATCAATAGTACTGGAACAAAAAAAATACTAAAAGGGAAAAAGTATTACATTGTACATCAACAGTCAGGACAAGGGTTGACTAAGTCACTGTTTCTCATAGTGTCCATTTCACTTCAACAGGTTTCTATTTTGGTGCTTGGTTAGATGTTGCTGATCAGGGAGAAAATGATATTTGTCCCTTTGGAACTGGCTTAATTCACTCAGCATGATCTTTTCCAGATTCCTCCATTTTATTGCAAATGACCGGATTTCATTGTTTTTGACTGCTGTATAGTATTGTATAGAGTACATGTCCCATAATTTCTTTATCCAGTCTACTGTTGATGGGCATTTGGGTTGGTTCCAAGTCTTAGCTTTTGTGAACTGAGTTGCAATAAACATTAAGGTGCAGACAGCTTTTTTGTTTGCCAATTTAATTTCCTTTGGGTAAATTCCAAGGAGTGGGATGTCTGCGTTGTATGGTAGGGTTATATTCAGGTTTCTGAGGAATCTCCAGACTGACTTCCATAGTGGCTTAACCAATTTGCATTCCCACCAACAGTGGGTTAGTGTCCCTTTTTCCCCACATCCTCTCCAGCATCTATTGTTGGTAGATTTCTGAATGTGAGCCATTCTAACCGGGGTGAGGTGAAACCTCATTGTGGTTTTGATTTGCATTTCCCTGATTGCTAGCGACCTTGAACATTTTTTCATGTGTCTGTTGGTCCATTGGATTTCCTCTTTTGAAAAATGTCTATTGAGGTCCTTGGCCCATCTCTTAAGTGGGCTGTTTGTTTGGTTTTTGTGGAGTTTCTTGATTTCTTTGTAGATTCTGGTTATCAACCCTTTATCTTCTGCATAGTTTGCGAATATTTTTTCCCATTCTGTAAGTTGCCTCTTCACTTTCCTGACTGTTTCTTTTGCAGTACAGAAACTTCTCAATTTGATGCAATCCCAATAGTTGATTTTGGCTTTGACTGCCTGTGCTTCTGGGGTCTTTTCCAAGAAGTCTGTATCTTGCAGGGTTTCTCCAATGTTCTCTAATAATTTGATGTTGTCGGGTCGTAGATTTAAGTCTTTAATCTATGTTGAGTGAATTTTTGTGTAAGGTGAAAGGTAGGGGTCTTGCTTCATGATTCTGCACGTGGAAATCCAATTTTTCCAGCACCATTTGTTGAATAGACTGTCCTCACTCCAGGGATTGGTTTTGGATCCTTGATCAAATATAAGTTGGCCGTAGATGTTTGGGTTGACTTCTGGTGTTTCTTTTCTGTTCCATTGGTCTATCCATCTGTTTCTGTACCAGTACCATGCTGTTTTGATTACAACTGCCCTGTAGTATGTCTTGAAATCTGGTATTGTGATGCCTCCAGCTTTGTTTTTGTTGTACAAGATTGCTGTAGCTATTCGAGGTCTCCTGTTTCTCCATATGAATTTCAGCATCATTTTGTCCAGATCTGAGAATAATGTCTTTGGTATTTTGATTGGTATTGCATTGAATCTGTAATTTGCTTTTGAGAGAATGGACATTTTGATGATGTTGATTTTTCCAATCCATGAGCATGGAAGATTTTTCCATTTTTTGGTATCCTCTTCTATTTCTTTCTTTAAGGTTTTGTAATTCTCATCGTAGAGATCTTTAACATCCTTGGTTAAGTTTATTCCAAGGTATTTGATTGCTTTTGTAGCTATTGTGAATGGGATTGAGCTTAGAAGTTATTTCTCAGCCACAGCATTCCCTGTGTATACAAAGGCTGTTGATTTTTGTGCATTGATTTCATATCCTGCCACTTTGCCAAACTCCTCTATGAGTTCCAATAGTCTCTTAGTAGAGTTCTTTGGATCCCCTAAGTAAAGAATCATATCATCTGCAAAGAGGGATAGTTTGATTTTTCCTTCTCAATTTGTATTTCTTTAATTTCTTTTTCTTGTCTGATGGCTCTGGCTAAAACTTCCAGAACTATGTTAAATAGCAGTGGTGAGAGTGGACATCCCTGTCTGGTACCAGATCTCAGTGGAAATGCTTCCAACTTTTCCCCATTCAATAGGATGCTGGCTGTGAGTTTTTCATAAATTGCTTTGATTGTATTGAGGAATGTTCCTTATATACCCAGTTTGTTTAGAGTTTTCATCATGAAAGGGTGTTGTATTTTATCAAATGCTTTCTCTGTGTCTATTGAGATAATCATATGGTTTTTCTTCTGCAGTCTGTTAATGTGGTGTATCACATTGATTGTTTTGCGAATATTGAACCATCCCTGCAAACCAGGGATAAATCCCATTTGGTCTGGATGGATGATTTTTCTGATGTGTTGTTGCATTCTATTGGTGAGAATTTATTGAGAATTTTTGCATCTATGTTTATCAGGGATATTGGTCTGTAATTCTCTTTCAATGCGGCTTCTTTTTCCAGCTTAGGGATTAATCTGATGCTGGCTTCATAGAAAGAATTTGGGAGGTTTCCCTCTTTTTTGACTGTTCTGAATAGTTTGAGAAGAAATGGAATTAGTTCTTCTTAAATGTCTGGTAGAATTCAGCAGTGAATCCATCTGGTCCTAGGCTTTTCTTTGTTGGGAGGGCCTTTATTACTGTTTCAATTTCTGTCTCAGTTATGGGTCTGTTTAGGTTTTCTATGTCTTCATGGTTCAATTTAGGTAGGTTGCATGTGTCCAGGAATCTATCCATTTCTGATAGATTTCCCTGTTTGCTGGAATACAAGTCCTAGTAGTAGTTTCTGATAATTCTTTTTATTTCTGTGGTGTTTGTTGTTATGTTTCTTTTTCATCTCTGATTTTATTGATTTGGGTCTCTTCTTTTTTAAGTTAGTTGGGCCAATGGGGTGTCAATTTTGTTTATTTTTTCAAAAAACCAGCTCCTCGTTTGGCTGATTTTTGTAATTTTTTTTATTCAATCCTGTTGATTTCTTCTCTGATTTTAATTATTTCTCTTCTCCTACTAGATTTGGGTCTGGTTTGCTGTAGATTTTCTAGATCCTTTAGGTGAATCGAAAGCTCATCTATTTGGTGTCTTTCCAATTTCTTGATATAGGCACCTATTGATATAAACTTTCCTCTTAACACTGGTTTTGCTGTATCCCATAAATTTTGGTATGTTGTGCTGTTATCCTCATTTACTTCCAGAAAATTATTGATTTCTCTTGGATTTCTTCTATGACCCAGTGTTCATTCAGGAGCATGTTGTTCAATCCCCATGTGTTTGCATATGCACTAGGGGTTTCTGAGTTGCTAATTTCCAACTTCATTCCTTTATGGTCTGAGAAGCTGCATCATATGATTCTAATTCTTTTGAATTTGCTGAGACTTGCTTTATGTCCTAGTATGTGGTCAATCCTAGAGAAGGTTCCATGTACTGCTGAGAAGAATGTAAATGCTTTATGTGTAGGATGAAAGTTCTGTATATATCTGTTAGATCCATCTGGGCTATAGTGTCATTTAAATCTACTGTCTCCTTGTTGGTCTTCTGTCCTGTTGATCTGTCTATTTCTGAAAGTGGAGTATTGAAGTCCCCCAGTTCTATTGTATTGGAGTCTCAGTTTCCCTTTAAGTCCCTTACCAAATCTTTTACATAAACCAGTGCCCTGTAATTAGGTGCATATACATTGATAATTGTTATATCTTCCTGTTGAATTGATCCCTTAATCATTATATAGTGTCCCTCTTTGTCTCTCTCAACATTTTTTGTGTTAAAGTTTATGTTGTCCAATATTAAAATGCCTACGCCCGCTCTATTTTCATTTTTGTTGGCATGGTATATCTTTTTCCAGCCTTTCACTTTCAGTCTGAATGCATCTTTGTTGGAAAGCTGTGTTTCTTGTAAGCAGCAAATAAATGGGTTTTGTGCCTTAACCCAATCAGCCAATCTGTGTCTTTTAACTGGACAGTTCAGGGCATTAACGTTCAATGTGACTATTGATAAGTGGTAACCTTGCCCTGCCATTTGCCAAAGATATTTTCTAATATATGCTTTGAACTTCCTGTGATCTTTTGTTGTGAGGTTTCCTTCCTTTACTTTCTTTCATAGTGATGACCGTGTTTCTGTGTTTCTGTGTGTAACACATCTTTAAGCATCTTTTGCAGGGCTGGACGAGTTGCAAAAATTCTTTCAATTTCTGTTTGCTATGAAAGGTCTATTTCACCTTCATTCACATATGAGAGCTTTGCAGGATATAACATTCTGGGCTAGCAGTTTTTCTCTCTTAGTACCTGGGCTATGTCTCGCCATTCCCTTCTAGCTTGTAGGGTTTCTGATGTGAAGTCAGCTGTGAATCTAATTGGAGATCCTCTGAGAGTAATCTGACGTTTCTCTCTTGCACATTTTAGAATCTTTTCTTTATGTTTCACTGTGGTGAGTTTGATTACAACATGTCGTGGTGAGGATCTGTTTTGGTCATGTTTATTAGGGGTTTTATGAGCTTCCTGTACTAGGATATCTCTGTCCTTCTCCAAACCCAGGAAGTTCTCTGCAAGTATCTCACTAAAAAGGCCTTCTAATCCTTTCTCTCTCTCCATGCCTTCAGGAACTCCTAGAACCCGAATGTTGGGTTTTTTAATAGTATCCTGTAGATTCCCAACTACATTTTTTAGATTTCTAATTTCATTTTCTTTTCTTTTCTTTGGTTTGACTGTAAACTTTCCTGTGCTCTGTCTTCTAAGTCCTATATTCTCTCTTCTGTTTCACTGACTCTGTTTTTAAGGCTCTCTAATGTGTTTGTCATTTGATCTATTGAGTTTTTCATTTCATTTTGATTTCTCTTCACTATCACACTTTCCTGTTCTACTAGTTTCTGAGTTTCATTTTGATTCCTCCTTAAGATTTCATTTTCTCGAAGGAGATTTTCTATCCTGCCCAGTAAGGAATTCCATAGCTCAAGCATTTGTTTTTGAAAACTTCTAATTGTTCTTATCATAAATTTTTTGAAATCGGTATCTTGCATTTCTTCCATCTCATCATCTTCATAATCTTGGCTTGGGGTGTCTTGTTCATTTGGAGTGTCATACTGTCTTCCTTGTTCTTGTTTCCTTGGTTTCTGCGTTTGTTGCTTGGCATTGTGTATTCTTTGGGTTCTTCTTCCCTCACTGTGGTGTTTTTTCTTGTTATACTATGACTGTATTAAGTGGACTGTCTGTTATTGATGGAGCCTTAGAGGCTTGAGATGAGTGTGTCCTGAGAGCTCTGTTTGGTTCCTCAGGGTTAAGGGTGTGCCAAAGGTGACACTCCCAGGTTAGGTGTGGTAAATCTCTCTCTCTTTCTTTCTTTCTTTCTTTCTTTGATTCAAAAGGGAAGTAATTCCACACAGCTGAGCAGAATTGGAGGTAGTTAGCAGGGGAATGATATACCCACAGGAGCCAGAGATAAGAAGCTCTTTCCCAAGGACCACACAGGGAATCTGTACTGACCTCAGTGTGGGCTCAAATTCTCCTGCAGTCTCCCACTGGATTGCCAAGGTTACTGATTTGTAGTGTCTCTGGAGAGTACTCACGTGAATTCCGTGAGTTCTCTCACCCACCTTCTCTTTTTTCACAGTCTCAGTTCATTAGCACCACACATTCACTAGGTCCTAATCTCCTGTTATTTCACACACACACACACACACACACACCCCAAAGTCAGGTTTTTCTTCTTGGCTGTGGGCGGGCACAGCCCTGAGGTTGCCCCGCTTATGACGTATGTCCAAAATGGCGCCTGCTCTTTGTCTTGCTCGCCTTTGAGAGGTGAGCAGAGAGAGAGAGAAACTCGTGTCCATATCGGTCACTTTTTTTTTTCCTCTCCTAGTTAGCCTGGTGAACTTTTCCCCACGGGGTTTCAAGCCTCGTTACCTCTAGTCTCCTCTTTCCGCTTGCCTGCCAGTGTCTCAGACTATTGAGGTTCAGCTCACCTCGCGTTCCAGCGCTGGTGTGTTGATTCTGCCACTGGTGTGGGCTCCCACACTCTCCACACAGGTCCACTGTGAATCACTAGTTCCAGAAGAGTTTCCTCTGCTGTTTCTTCCCCTACTCTTCCTTGAACCTGTAGTATCTCCACTTTTATTAAACTGTCTCTTCCCGGACTATCAGTGTGATCCCTTCCTATTCCGCTATCTTGCCGCTCCCCTGTTACCAATATATTTTTTAAAAATTTTCTAGGGTCTGGCACTATGTCACAGCAGGTTAAGCTATGGCCTGCAGTGCAGGCATCCCATATAGGCATCGATTGTCTGCATCAACTGTCTCCCATGGCACAAACATGCTTTTGCTTGCAAAAAATTCTGGCTGTTTTGCTGAAGGGTGAAGAAGTAGTCTAGGCCAGTGAGGCATAACAAGCCAAGGTCTCTGCATTTAGGTCTCTAACTGCAATATTCCTCCAAGGGGCTCTCATCTTACACCATCAGCAATTCCATCTGAGGAGAGCATAGGATATTGCTGAAGGTGGCTACAAGGCAGAGGAAGGGGTCTTTATACAAAAATGCAATATGAGGGTTTCACAACTTGGCAAAGGTTCGTCCCATTCAATCTAACCCCAAGAACGACCTTAGGATTTCAATGACAGGCTGCAGATCCTCTAATTCCAAGGATAAGGATTCTAACCCACCATCAAATGCTCTCCCATAGCAAGATTGTCTGTATGGACTGCATCCCAGGACAATCACAAATTTGTCACTGTAGCAAGATACAGACAAGCACCAAAGGCTGCTGCAAGATTCAGTTGTAGTATTTCTTCTGTGAGATACACGAGAATACTTCAAAAAGCTAGTGGGAACTGGAATTCTTAAGTAAGCTAATTTTAGTGCAAAAAACTCTATTCTGTCCTCATAAAGTTCATGGAAAACTCATACTGTGACAGGAGAGTGCAGGGATTCTAGAATTTTTTTACACCAAAATAAGCATTTTTTAATCCCATATTTCCACAAAGTTTTTAAGTACTCTCATATTTATAAATTATGAAGAGCCTGTTATGGATATTACACAATGTATCAAAACATCACACTGCACCCCACAAATATGTACAATTTTTATATGTGTTAAAAATTTTTAACTAAAAATTTAAAAAATGATATTGTTAAAGTCTAGTCAAATCCAAAATGATGCTCCATTCTGTTCTTCATGCACTTAAAGACTCATTTATATTTTATAAAAGAAGATTAAATTTTCCTAAAATAACCTAGTTAATTTTCATTTACACACAAGTCATACATTTTAGAACATATTTTGTATGAGAAATACATCTAAATGCAAATGTTGGCATTAGCAGAGACCAAAATAACTAAGTCATCAATGATTCTATTCCTCTAACATCAGTTTGGAGAAATTCAGTTATTATTCCATCCTCACTCAAATGCAGAGAATTCCTCATCTCTAAATGATATAAATATGAATATGGGTCAAATAACATGATCTCATTTTTTCCACTGAAGACTACTAAACTTTCAGCATGGGAAAAGGAAGATTAGGAAAGCAAACTAGTAAAAATAGACCAAAGTAGGCTAAAACATCACATTATGTTTTCCAGTTAACATTCAATTTTCTGATTTCTAACATAAACAAAAATATCTAGGAAAAAAGCTTTTGTTTTCCAAGAATATGATCCAACTTATACTGATCATCTTTTAAAATGACCCTCATTTGTATCTTTGGCATCAGTGGTACCAAAATGGTACCAGGGGATATAAAATGTGAACAACACCAAAGTGTTCTGTTCATGAAATATTAAAAACATATTCACTATTTGCTAGAATATAAAAAAAATTGCACTGGTGCATGTAAATGATCACTTTTCAAATGATAAAAACACAAAAATGTTTTATAAGCTCCTTTTCTGCAGGTCTCCTGGGATTTGCTTTAAGTATTTGCATGAATAATTTACAACTGGATACATCACAGATGACTGCATTGAGCACAGTGAAGCTCAAGAGTGAATTTGAAACTGTGCTCAGCAGGAGGCAGACGTGTTCAGGGTCAGCAGCAGCACAGGTTTGGTGCCTAATCCTTCACTGGTCTTCCCTTCCATGACTTTCCTGGGAGTCTCCCCAGTGTTCTTCATCACATTTAAGCTTTCTCCATCTCAGCTCCTCAGAATGAACACTCTATGCGGCCTTATTAAAATCGACTCCTGTGCAAGCACTGAGGAATATTTAATTGGCTTTCCAGGCAAGTCTGTTTGTGACCACATTTGATAGGAATGCTATGCATATTAGCCTAAGTGAAGAAATAAATGAAGAAAGGTATTATGGTAATCATAAAACACTACTGGAAAAGGGGCAAAGCATCGAGCTACACAATATGTCTTGGCTCTCCCCACAAGACACACAGCAAGGAGCAATAACATATTACCCAGTGCAAAATACAATTTGGCATGCAAATTAAAGAGAGGACAAGGCTCCCAATCTTGGCTTTTTACCCAACCAACATAAACTCAAAGTTGGAAACAATTAAGCATGCCCATAAATCCAGAGCCCTGGAAAACTAAATGGAGTCCTAAATCAGAGACGACACGAGGAAGGCATAGAAAGCATACTCATTAGCCCAGGCCAGACAGAGAGAGGAGCATTAGGACTTTTATAAGAATTCTGATTAAATCCCTTAACATGTTGAAATTATGACTTTACGTCATAGCATTGCTTTCATTTCATAATGAAAAATTGAAATCCAGGAAATAAAGAGGCCATTTTAAAAGGCTTATTTGAAGAGTTTGGAGATCAATTTATTGTCTTGATTGGCCAGGGTTACTGCTAATAAATGAATTCTAACAGTGTATCTGAAAACCTGAGGCTACTTCTCATTCATCATAGACCCATTCAGGATATTTTCTTCCACCTTTCAGGATCCTTCCATCCCACCGAGTCTCTGTATTCTCATGCAAATAAGGAGAGAATGGGATTCTGTCCCCAAATACCTCTACCAGGCTGCTTAGTTTTTGTTTCTTTTTTTTTTTTTTTTTTTTTTTTTTTTTTTTTTTTTTATTTATTTCCAGGCTGAAGATCAGAAACAGAAAAGTCTCTCAGGGTACAGGTTAAACAAGCAACACATTCTACTCTTGTATTAATAAATTAATTTTGTCTAAAGTACAACACAGAATAAACCAATAAACCTCACCTGTAAGACTTGTGCTTGATAAAGCACAAAAAGGAACATTACATAGTAATAAAAGTATTAATCAAAAAAAAAAAAATGCCAAGCAACACAGGGTAACTCTTGCCATTCATAGCCCAGAGCATGTTTGTGGATACTCCGTTTTTTAGCCAAATCTTATATTTGATTCTGAAGTTGATTTTCAAGTCTTCCCTATTCTCTTTTATTGGCAATACTTGTGGACAGCTGACAGGCACATATTGGACAGAACAGATGTCAAGCATTGACTAGAATGCATAAGTCTTGAGAACACTCCAAGACTTCCTTGGGTTTTCAAAATCTACTGATGTGTTTCTTGATTTTTCCAAACCACGCACCCAACACAGAAGACCACACTGTGAGTACAAGCTTACCATCTATTTCCTCTTAAGAGGCATTATTTTGATGTGCTGACAGAGGCTACTAACCAACAGTAACCAGTTGTACAGTATCATTTTCCACTAATACACAATTGTACATATTTATGAGGTACCACATGATATTTTGATACATGTATGTTTTGTAATGTTCCAATCAGTGTAAACATTTCTATCACTTCAAACACTTTTGATTTACTTAAGAGAAAACATTTAAAATCCTTTCTTCTGTCTTTAAAACAATATAAGGAAGTGATTTCCATTCCTATTCTTTTTATATTATTCTCTTATTTTATATTCTTCTATTATGAAGAAGAAAGCTTCTGTTTAGCATTAGTGTGTCTTTAACACTGTTCTACTGCTTCTGAATCATCCCTTTTTCCCCAAGAAACCTTTTATTTAAGGTACACAAACTTCATGCATTTCATAAAGACAACTTCAGGAACACAGTGATTCTTCCCACCGTAACCACACTCCCACCCTTATCTATAGTCACCCTATTGAACAATAAAATCATTCCTAATACTTGCAAGAGAAAATTATTAAAAATTTTTAAAGTTAAAATTAAGTAATGCATCAAGACAATTTCAAGGGAAAGGGGTGTACCACTGATTTTCTTGGGGAAATATTGACTTTAAAATTGTTCAAAGACATATTTTATTATTTTTATCATTAATAAAGTTTTTGTGTTGCAAAAATTTAAGGCTCCACTTTATCAGTATGCACTCACATATTTAGTCTTATAAAATGTTGCCTTGCCAAACAAAAATTTACTGATAATGACACTACTGATACTATGTATCTCGTCTAAACTATAGAATCCTACAAGCTACTTAACTACAAGATGTGCAGTGTCTCATCACATCTCTTGATGCTGAATTCTTTACAAAAGGATTTTTCCACTGAACATAGCATTTAACACAAAGTCATCCCAATGACTTAGACACACTTGATTTCCATCAGCTGCTACTCTCCATGGGCAACCATCATGACTAGGTGTGACATTACCTTGAGTAAGCAGCCCCATTCAGCCTTCTACTCCTCGCATTGTCCTGTCACTCTCCCATCCGACTCCGTGCTCACCTTCTCCATCTAGGGAGCAAGAGGTCAATCCCTAGCACTTCTGTGTCTGAGATGCTTTCCTTTTCAAGTTCAGATCTAAATTTAGATGTCACCTCCTCAAAGCTGCCTTTCTTTATGGCCCAGTCAAATTAGGTCTCTGCAGGTGAACAGCATCCTGAGTGCAGATATTGCTCAGAAACACCTAGACCATGGCTCTGTTTTGTCCTCCCATGCAGACATAGTCTCCCTGATGTTCAGTTGATTCCAGGTTTTTCAGTATTTCCTGAAAGGAAGAGAAGGCTGAGGCAGGTTCGACAGAAGGGCAATGTATGCCCTGAGCAGCAAAGGACAGTTCTTTATGACATAAGAACTTCCTTGCACACATAGGGTCACAAGAAGGTGTGGTTGGTACAAGAGAACCAGAAAGTCAGAGCAAATCCAGGCACGGATGTGCAGAGGCTGCTCTAGCTCAACGGAGCACCTCACTACTGTTAAGATTCTGTGTCCTTCATTAAAAATAAATGGGGACACTATAGTGTGACTTCTGCCTGCTAAACTGTGATTTAGCTGAAGTGCTGCTGTCTCCCTTGTTATTCTCACTCACGACAGCCCGTATTTCCTTCAGAGCACTCTGCCCACAATTTTGAGTTTTATCCATATACCTCACATATGCCATGTTACAGGAAGGGTCTTCAAAACATTCATGGAAAATATATATATGAAAAATGCACTGACTTCAAAATATTTTTGCACCTAAATAAACTTATCTTCTCATTCCATTTTTTCATGAGCTTTTTTAAGTACTCTTGTACAATCATCCACTGAAAATATATAAAACTATACATCTGATCAATGTCTTATTTTCTGAATCTACTCCTGAGAGAATTTTTTAACCTTTATCAAGATAAAGAGAACAAATTTCATGTATTTCATAGATATAATGCTAAGAAGATAACCATAGGTCAGGTTCTGTGACTTTTTTCTCACCATTGAACCACCAGCACAGCATGATTCCTGACACACAGGAGATATGAACTAAATAATTTTTAACACATCAGTATTGAAACAGATGGTAAAGACTGTTCTGTTGCTCAGCGATGGTACCAGGCCCCTCACTCTCATTTTCCCCAAGTCCAAGGCAGTCTGAGACTTCATCACCTGGAAGATTCAATCAGTGTCTCCTGCCTGTCTGATTCTGTACAATGCCCATGGGGCTTTGGTGTCAGAGATGGAGCAGGGGTAGAGGCGGGGTGCTGGGCAGCAAGGGGCCTCGCTGGCTCATCACTGCTTTAGAGATGGTCCTTGCTGAACAAGTACCTAAAATTTTCTGATTGTTTCCACAGTGTCTTTTCCTATATTGGGTCTTCAAGACTCACATACACTTATACATACTAACAGGTATGTATCACAAAATTATATGTTATGCATTTTCAAGTTACCCTATCAAAATCCAAGTTTTGAAACTTTTATGGCTACTTTTTAGTGAATATCCCTCTTTTATTTTTATTTGTTTTGTTAAGATTTATTTATTTGAAAGTCAGAGTTATAGGAATAGAGGAAGAGACAAAGAGATCTTCCATCTTGGTTTACTCCCCAGGTGGTTGAAATGGCCAGGGCTGAGCCAAGCAAAACCCATAAGCCAGGAGCTTCATCTGGGTCCCCCATGTGGGTGGAAGAGGCCTAAGTATTTGGGTCATCTTTTGCTGCTTTTCCCAGGCTATCAGCAGGGAGTTGGATCAGAAGTAGAGCAGCGAGGACTTGAACCAGAACCTCTATGGGATGCCAGAGTCACAGGTGGAGGCTTCACCCACTACACCACAACTCCAGTCCCAAATAACCTGCTTTTAAATAAACAATTACAATTTAGGCATTTACTAACCATTTTGTATTCATTCACCACTTGTTCACATTTTCTTCATTTGTTCTTCAAAATAAAATGATTGCTTTATCACAATCCAATACATTAACCCACACTAAAAGAAGTTGCTCAGATGAAACAGTGTCCTGGAGATGGGGAGGAGTCACTGGAGCCACTGGGCTTAGCTCTCATTATAACAGCAGAAAATAATGATGTTGCTCACAGGGCAAAGCCTAGTGCAAGGGACCCACACCTGTCTCCTGGTAGTCCCTCCCTGACTGAATCCTTTTATCACAGAAAAACATGCAGTTATACAGATCCAGGTCTTAACCAATGTCTATGAAATGCAAATTTTAACTCAATACCTGACCAAGTTCAAGTTGATAAGCCATAGATGAAGCAGTTTATAATTTATAATCTGAATTTAAAATAAAAAATGCACAAAAAGTCCCTTAGAGCATATTCTTCTTAGTTAATAAAAAATAAATGAAATCCCCTATTTTTTTCTTCTAATCATATTTTGTTCCAGGTCAACCGAACCTTTATCATATTGTCACACTTATTTTTATTTTTATTTTTCTGTTATTGACTAAACATTGTCCACAAAGATGCTTTACAGTCATACAGCATTTTCACTGTTTATAAGTTATATTTTTCACTTATTGGCATATGTTTGCCATTTCCTTATTATAAAAATCTTCAATGGATTTATTTATTTATTTGAAAGACAGTGAGAGAAGGAGAGGCAGAGAGAGAGAAAGTCTTCTATCTGCTGGTTCACTCCCCAGTTGGCCACAACAGCCGGAGCTGCACCAATCCAAAGCCAAGAGCCAGGAGCTTCTTCCATATCTCGCAAGTGGGTGCAGGCGCCCAAGGACCTGGGCCATCTTCTACTGCGTTCCAGGCCATTGCAGAGAGCTGGATCGAAGTGGAGCAGCCGTAACTCAAACTGGCACCCATATGGAATACTGGCACTGAAGGTGGCAGCTTTACCCAGTATGCTTCAGTGCCAGCCCCCTCAATACTGTTTTTGATGGCTGCCTAATATGTCCTAATTTTCTTAAACATAGACTTACTATTGAACATGTAGGACATTTCCATTATTTTCTGTTACTAAATGTAATTTCACATATAACTTGTTTTTAGCCTTTTAAAATGTTTCTGTTGAGTGTTGTTTTTTTAACCGCTAGACCTCAGAGGATCTACCCATGAAGGAAGATTTATTTTGGTTCATTGTTTTTGGAAGTTCACAGGCCAGCATCAGGTAGGCACCACTGGTTTGTCCCATCTGGCAAAGATGGAAGTTGGCACTGGTAGAGTGAATGGAGAAACAATTATGTGGTGAGCTAAAGCAGGGAGTGGCTATGTCCCATCTGGCTTTCATAATCAGCCCTCTTGTTGAGAATGAACTTCTAAGCACATGCATTCAACATCATAAATGGATCAAGTCCCTACTTTCCCAGTACCACTAAACCATGACCCTGGGTGTTAAAGTCCCACATGAGTTTAAGAGCCAAATAACTTCCAAACTACAACACTTGGTATTGAGAAAATAAGGCCCAAAGCATGTAAACATATTTAAGGCTCTTTGTTTCATTTAATTTTTTTAAGATGTATTTTTTTTTAAATGTCAGAGTTAGAGAGAGAGAGCAAGCAAGCTTCCATCTGCTGGTTCATTTCCCAGATGACAACAACAGCTGGGGCTTGGGCCAGACTGAAGTCAGGAGCCAGACTGAAGTCAGGAGCCAGGTGGGTTGCAGGGTCCCAAGTACTTGGGCCATCTTTCATTGCTTTTCCCAGGCTATTAGCAGGGAGCTGGATTGGAAGTGGAGCAGCCAAGATATGAGCTGGAGTCCATATGCGATGCTGCGTTGCAGGCAGCAGCTTTACCGGCTATGTCACAACACTGGTCCCCTTTAACACTATTTTACAAAAGGATTAGGTCAAGGTACATTGCTCTAGCGATTTCTAAGTATATCAGCTACATAGATACCACACTATGATTCACTTTCAGGTTTAATTTTTTTATTATATAAGTCAGTGTCTCATTATCAACTATAAATGGGATTGAACATTATTCTATAGGTTTATGTGATTGTCCACCTATATTTTTAATTAATTCTTCTATTTCCTTCTATTTTAGAAGTCATTTGAATTTTCTGCTTGAAGTTCTAACAATAAATCTCTCAATTTTATCTAAATTCGAAAGGCAATGGGAGCAAAATTAGCACAAACTTGTTTTTTTGAACTATGAACCAGAACCCTGTTAACAGAAGGTTAATCCCTTCAAGGAAAATGCTCTCTGCTCAACCTAGTCATTATTTAGAGTTGAAGTAAGAAGAAAATACATTATTGTAGATTGGAGGGCCACACTTCATTAGGAAGTTGTAAATTTTACTTCCTTTTTTAAGATTTATGTTATTTATTTGAAAGACAGAGTGATGGGGTGGGGGAGGAGATGGAGAGAGAAAAACATCTTCCATCTATTAGTCATTCACTCCCCAAATGGCCTAGTCCTGGACTAGGCCAGAAGAAAGACAGGAGCCAGAACTCTATCCAGGTCTCTCCCATAGGTGGGAGGGGCCCAAATACTAGGGCCACTTCTACTACTTCTCCAGACACATTAGCAGGGAGCTGGACTGGAAGAGGAGCAGCCAAGAACCCTATGTGGCACTCTAATATGGAGTTCTAGCATCTCAAGTGGTAGCTTAATTCCCTGTCCTAGTGCACTAGTCTCCACATTTTATTTCAAATCACTAAATTGATCAAAATGAAGAAACAGGTAAAATGCAATTAAGCATCCAACTAATGAGTGGAGAAAAGCTATGTAGCTCACTAACTGCACAAGTAACATGATGTCTACACCATCCACACTCATAGAGTAATGAAGGTTACAATAATTTGGATCTGGTAACTTCTGAAGTATTGGGTGTGGGACATCCCTTGTGTTACTTGACATCACAGAGAAGGGCGACCCCACGGAGCACCCAGTGTTCAGGGGCCTGAGCCGTCCTGAGGTCCACAGCGGCAATGTAGTTCAAGTCCGTTCGAACTGGCTTCTTGTAGATGGGGCAGGAGTAAAACCGAGGATCTCTTAAAGCTGTAACAAATTGCAAAAAGAAAGGAAGCTCATGAATTTGTAATTTAATTCTCCCCAAAAAGATGCAGAGTCAAGCTTGTGCATTCTGAAGATCATTCCAAAAGTAGACAGATTGCTAGTGAGGGAAATTGTACTTGGGGGGTCAAGCAATCCCTAGATTGCAGCAGACACTATCACCAGTGTCCAGTAAGTGTGGCAAGACTCCCAGACAGCCTCAGGTTTACCCTGCTGATCTCTTTTCCTTGTGCCCTTGAAAGTGACCCCTGCCCATATGTTTCCACCATGTCCTTTCCACCTAGCAATTCCACATTTTCCCGTACCCAATTCCTCTTTACTTCCCCACCAAATCTTGCACACACATTCCTCTCTTTTTCCCTTATGCTCTGTCCTCGGCACCCAAGGCCTGTTCCATTTAATCAGACATCTGTAACCATTGAGCATCATTTCATTTTTAGTAGTATTTCAAAATTCCATTTTTAGCACTCTGTGCTATATACACCATGTCACATTTTAAATCACAAAATAGATGGTGCCCTATCAAAACAGGTGCTATGGATTCTCTTTGTATACAAAGAAATAAAAATGGCTGGGAAGCAGACAAAAATGGCAGCTCCCTGAGATTCAATTCTCTTGTTTGCAGTGGAGGAATAGATGTCCATGACCGTATTTATGTGCAAGCAAAGATGATCTATGTGTGTCCATCTTTCAAAGGTCTCTCCTAGGGGATGGTGCTGTGGTGTAGCACGTGAAGCTGCCATCTGTGATGCCAGCATCCTATATGGACGTTGGTTCAAGACCCAGCTGCTCTACTTCCAATCCACCTCCCTGCGCCTAGGAAAGCAGCAGAGGATAGCCCAAAGTGCTTGGGCCCCTGCCCCACATGGGAGACCCAAAGGAAGCTCATGGCTCCTGGCTTTGGCCCAGCCCGGCCCTGGCCTTTGCAGCCATTTGGGGAGAGAACCAGAGGATGCAAGATCTCTTCTGCTCCCCCACATTTGTAATTTTCAAACAAAAGAAAAAAAGAAAGAAATCTTAAAAATACAGATCTCTCTTTATTTTTATTTTTATGTTTATCTTTATGTTTATTCCATCATAAACACAGAGTGATTCTCTCCTGCTCAGTGATAGACTCAGGTTGTTGGGCCTTAAGCCTACACAATTCATGGGAGCACTTTTCAAGAAAAAGAGTAAAAATTTACAAACACAAAATTAGACTTCAGAAGGAGTCTCTAAATGAGCAGCCTGAGAGTTTAAGCTTCAACAGCTTTTTATGAAATTAGGGATGCCCACAGCACATCTCTTAACATCCTTCTCAAGAAGTATAATATTACTTCTTAACATTTATTCATTGAGAGGCAGAGAGACAAAGAGAGAGTATACACACTAACATCAGCTGGTTCACTCCCCAAATGTCCACAAACAGCAATCTGGGCTGAGCCAAAGCTGGGAGCTGAGAATTCAATCCAGGTCTCCCGTCCGAATGGCAAAATCCAGTAACTGGAGCCATCACCACTGCTTCCCAGGGTCCTTGTTATTTTATACTCTCTTCAATACTATAAATTTTGAGTGGACAAATTTGTGTCTGTACCCATTACTATGCCCCTCTGACAGTCCAATACAATATTATAAATGATTCTCATGGAACTATTAAGGTGAAATCACATCTAACGAAAGAGAATAGCTTTGTGTTTGTGAATTAGTGTTACAAACACTGAAACAAAGAAACAGTAAATATATCACAGTAACTGAATTTATTTCCCACAACTAACTTGCTTAATAATTTAGCTTCTTTCAACAGATTACGAAGACAAGGCACTATCAGAAGTTAGTCTCATTATCTGACCCAACAGAACCTTCAACTGGCCAAGCCATATTTTTATGTATTCACTATAAATTTATTTGGCAGATATTAAACATTTGAAGATACTACTCATAATGGCAAGTAAAAAATTAATATTATAAAGCAGTTATTCTTGACCAGGGGTGATTCTACTCTTGAGGACATTTGGGTAATAACTTTGTGTTTGCTACTGGCATCTCGTGGGTAGAAGTCAGGGAAGCCACTGACAGTTACGATACCTGGGACAGAGCCCCCACCTACCCACACACACCCACAATTATCCAGACCAAAAGTGCCAATAGAACCATGATGGAGAACCCCTATTCTAAAATAACAACCAAGCACAGATATTTTAGAATATTTTTAAGTCTATTTGCTAAATCCCATGGAATTAATCATTAGAAACAACCCAAAATAACATAACACCTAATTTTTAAGGTTGGATATAAGTTTTTCAATTATCATGATGATATCACTAGTAATAATGATGTAAGTATATATATGAAAAATGTGATCAAATAAATGACAGTGAATTATAGAAGAAAGTACTAGCTATATAAAATAATATATTTAAATCCTTTAATCTGAGGATCTATAAACATGTAACAAATATACAACCAATAATACTTCTTGATGCAAATTTGATTAACAACCATTATATAAACCTTGAAGGAAGCCACTGGAGTCTTACATTTGACTCTAATTACAATTATAATAATTACACCTTAAGAAATATTTGACTACTTGGATCTTAATCCCAAAATAAAAGTGAAATTGCAAAGAAAATAGCATTTTTTGAATAAGAAGGTAAAAAATAATTCCCTGAAATATTTATCCAATTTTATTTATTTTTAATTGCTTCAGAACTGAGGTACCCCTGCCAAGTCACAGCGTGCAGCAAATTTCTGCATCAGGATTAGAAGCCACTGAAAATATAATTTCATAGTGAAAGTGCTGACAGATGCTAAACAACTACAGAAACAGATGAGTGGAAACCATTCTCCTGCTTAGAGAATAACTGAAATCCAAAATAAGTCTGCCAGGTAGCTAGAACAAATTGGCTGCATATGTTGAAAGTCCTACGGTTCCAGGAGGAGGATCAGAGAGAAGTGGATCCTTAAGGTTTTAATAAAACACCTTGGGTGAAATATCATTGTGTAAGCACAGAACTTCTCTATTTATCCACTATTTTTCATCCAAACATTAGTACACATTAGATATGTAGACCTTCTAAAATTCAACATAACTGTGTCATGTGGGGAGTAGCTGGACAACGCTAAATCATTGCTCTACCTAACCTCCCTGTTGTTAACCACATCTACATCCTCCTAGTACTGCTTTTAATCCTTTAAAACTTGCATGCACGAAACATGGTAATAATAAATTACTTATTATGTGCTGGACGTGTCAGTGGAGGTCAGTCAACAACCTCATGCAATGGGGATTATTATTAGATCGTTGCAGATGATTAGAAAACTGGGACATGAGGAGGTGTGTTACTTGTCCCAGATTATAAATCTATGGAGATAAGCTAAAGGTCAGAATGAAGTCATGGCCGGTGCTCCTGCCTTGTGTAACACCGGGATGACCCATGCAGGCACAAGCCTGCTTCACCAGGCACCTGAGAAACACAAACCAATGAACTCATGCAAGGGAGCAGCCCTTATTTTGAGTTCAGTCTTTATTTTCCAGTTTCATCCAGGCACCAGAAGGACTCCCAAACACAGAATCTAACCACAGGAATCCCCAGAGGTCGGCACTCACCCCACAACAGATCAATGTGATTCTGACACCAGCTTCACCACTTAGTAGCCAGGAATCATGGGCAAATCACTTACTGTCTCTAAATCTTAACTTCTCCATGGACAAAACAGAGATGATAAATGCTACAGAGCTGTAAAGATTCATTACGTTAATATGCAGGAGTTTCTGACTCAGTGTAAAGACTGGAATGCAGTAGATGCCTGAGATACATTATCTGCTATTTTGTCATGCCCCACACTCACACATGCACATACATTTATACACTTAAATTTTCACTAAATTCCCAGATGCATGTTCCCCATGATCTTGACAGAGTTCCAGGTACCAAGTGAAAGTGAATTCACTGCTGCGGGGCGCAGGAGTGAGAGAGTGGCCTCCTGGTCACTGCTGGTGGCTCTCCCTACCCCAGTCCACATCTGCACAATCTCAGATCAGAGAGGGACACAGGGCATTGGGCATTCTTAGATACATGTTTTCCCTAGCAGGAAATAATCCCCTGTGCTTCAGAGACCCTAACACACCACCCACACACACACCTTACTTAGGAACCAGAGGTACACATACTTCTTGTCCACCTAAGTGTCCTAATTTCTGTTTTCCACCACATCTGCCACAGCACCAGCATTTATTCAGAAGCATCTCTGTCCATGTGATGCAAAAATCCATCTTTTCTGAATCTGCCTCTTTTAAGCTTCCTTTGAAAAGAAAGGATCTGGAGTTTGTGTGTGGCTTTATTCTCTTGAGGAAAACAGAGCTACATGGGCAACTTTTCCACGATGTCCTACATGAATTTTATTTTGGGGTATATTACTCAGATTATAGAGTTAAGAAAAGTGTCTGGACCTCTCCTTTCTGAAAATAAACCAACCAGTTCTATATAAAATTTCAACAGTAAATTATTTAAGAAGTGGATACAACTGGAGATAATTATGCTTAATGAAAAAAGTCCCAAAAAGACAAACATTATAAGTTTTCTGATACGTGGTAGTTAATATAGAATACGATACGAAAAAGTATAAGAATGGGGGCCAGCACTGTGGCGTAGCAGGTAAAGCTTCCGCCTGCACTGCCAGCATCCCATATGAGCACCAGTTCAGGTCCCGGCTGCTCCACTTCCAATCCAGCTCTTTGCTATGGGCTGGGAAAGCAGTAGAAGATGGCCCAAGTCCTTGGGCCCCTGTACCTGTGTGGGAGACCCCAAAGAAGCTCTTGGTTCCTGGATTCGGATAGGCACAGCTCTGGCCATTGCGGCCATCTGGGGAATGAACCAGCGGAGGGAAGATCTCTCTCTGCCTCTCCTTCTCTCTCTGTGTAATTCTTTCAAATAAATAAACAAATCTTTAAAAAAAGAAAAGTATAAGAATGAAACTGACATCTTATGATTTGATTATTGTTTGTAGCCCTTGTCTCTATCCCTGTAGAAAACAGTGGTCTTTATGCTTTTTATCGTTGAAAATTATGGTTACTCTTGCATTAAGCCTACAGTTATAAAGTAAATTGAAAGTATGTTACTATAGGGGCCCGGCGCCGTGGCTCACTTGGTTAATCCTCCACCTGCTGCACCAGCATCCCATATGGGCACCCGGTTCTAGTGCTGGCTGCTCTTCTTCCAGTCCAGCTCTCTGCTATAGCCCGGGAAGGCAGTGGAGGACGGCCCAAGTGCTTGGGCCCTGCACCCACATGGGAGACCAGGAGGAAGCACCTGGCTCCTGGCTTCGGATCAGCGTAGCTCCAGCCGTTGCAGCCATTTGGGGAGTGAACCAATGGAAGGAAGACCTTTCTGTCTATCTCTCCCTCTCACTGCCTGTAACTCTACCTCTCAAATAAATAAATAAAATCTTTAAAAAAAAAAAAGAAAGTATGTTACTACAAAAATTAAAGGAAAAAAGAAGGAAGGAGGAGGGATTGAGGGAAGAATGGAGGGAAGAAAATATGGTTATCTTCTTAGAATTGTAGCTATGAAATTCATGAAATCTGTTCTCTTTATATTAATAAAAATCAAGACTATTAATTATAAGAATTCTAATTTTAAAATGCTGTCTTTGACCACTCATGATGCTACACTTCTTTATCTCAATTAGAACGCTGTTCAAACGTCAAAATTAAATGTGCAGCGTGAAAAGAGTAACAGTAATGTTAGTTTTCCACTGCTAAAAAGATATCTTTTCAATTAAAAAAATCTTTTTGACTAAACAAGTTTCCAACTCAAACCAAAAAAAAAAAAACAAAAAACAAAAAAAAACGAACTAACGAACTAAAGCTTTTTCCTTTCAATACTTTGAAATTAGTTCCCTTTTCCTTTGTTTATTTTATTTTCTCCCTTACCTGCTGCTAATGAACATCACCACTGATGAATGCCCAGCAGGGTGAGTTCAGTTCTGCTATAAAAATCTGTTCTTAAGTAATAAAGAATTGCCTGTATTATAAAATTATTACTTTATTACTACCATGCTGAGATGTTCAATGTCAAATTGGCAGGGATTTTCATAATTTAGTCACAAGGGGGAAAAATGTAACACCTAACTCAATGTGGAGAAAATTTTTCTTTCATCTTATAAGAGAAATATTTTTTTACTTAAAATAACTTAATTTGAAAGAAATTGTAGTAGTTAGTGTGCAGAGAAGCTATTAGGACCTTGTGGACACCAAGTGTAGGTTTAAATCAACACTTGAACACCACTGTAGGACAGCATAGTATGTGGACCCGTATTGTGGACCCATATATGTATTTTTTAAACTCTCACTCCTCCTAAAGTGGGGATTTAAAATATTCAAGTAATGTAGCAGAAAACAATGCCTTTGATATAAGATGAGGCAAAAAGCCGGCATTTAATTTTCTCTTTATTCGGTTTTGCCGAGAAACCCTGCAGATCTCACAGGCCAGTTGATGTGTGCTTTTTTGTACTCCATCACCGAGTTAAGCTTGAAGCAGCAGTAGGCTCTAGAACTGGCTGAAAGGTCTTGTGAGTCAGCGCAGAATACATGGCAAGCACTGCTCCCTCAACGACATGCAATGCATCATTTCTCTGTGGCTGATCATTCCACAACTGGCCACTGCAGGTTATCCAGGAGTGCTTTAATAATTGCCCAGTAGTGTACCATTCATGAGGACACACGCGAAGCATATGGGAAAGCAAATCCTTTGCTCCATCTGAAATACTGTCCCAGTGCCCACCACGCAAAGAGAGTTTTCCATTTCCTATATACAGTAGTATCTCTACAGGAGTTATCACTGGCGCCATGGCAAAGGGAGTGTGACCAGTCAACACTGTGTGAAAAAGGACTCCTAAACTCCAAATACCACAAAGGGCATCATATGCCTGCTGCATAAGAACCTCAGGTGATACAAAGTTTGCAGTGCATCATGGAGTTAAGAGAAGTCCATTTTCTCCTTGAAGCTGTTTGGCAAACCCAAAATCACAGATCCGAATTGAATCTGCATTGGCTGATTCATCCATGTATAAAACATTACTAGGTTTAAGATTAAGGGAAACATTTTTACAATATGCTCACTGGAGGCAAGGATTTGATAAATCAAAATTTCTAACATATTATTTTTTCTAAAAGAACATTTGAGCATTGCTTATAAAAACATAGTTAGTACCCCAGGACTTCATATCACCCTAAGAACTAATAAATGTAAGAAGTCTTGAAAAATTTCATGGAAAATATATAATTGAAAAATGCATGGATTCAATTTTTTTGCACCAAAATAAACTTAGATTTATATCCATTTTTCCATGAACTCTTTGAAGTACCCCCCTAATACAAAAACCATAGACAGCATACTTGCCTAAGTCCTGATAAATACATGGGTACCCTCAGATTCAGCTAAGATATCAAACAACATTACATACCAAGTACTGTTTCATGCTCCTTATCTGAGGCTCAACTTTCCCTTTCCTGGGCTTCTCTTCCTTCATCCTTTAAAATCCTGATTCTCAGGGGACAGAGTTTGGTGCTGTGTTTAAGTTGCAACTCGAGATGCCTTCATCCCATATCAGAGTGCCTGGATTCAAGTCCCAGCTTCACTCCCAGTTCCAAACCTTGGGAGTCAGCAAATGATGGCTCATGTATATGGGCTCCACCCATGTGGAGGACCCTGCTCCAGTTCCATGGTCCTGGCTTCAGTCTGGCCCAGTCCTGGCTATTGCAGGCATTTGGGGAGTAAACTAACAGATGGAAGACCTCTCCCTCTCTTTCTCTCTCTATCTCTCTGTATCGCTATCAATATCTCCCCCTCTTCTTCCTTCCCTCTATTTCAAATATGATGAAATAACAAAAAAATAAATACTGGTTCTCTCCCAGTATAATCCTCAGCACCTTGAAAAGTTATATAACCTCAATGAGCTAAATCTCCCTAGCAAATTGTTGTGAAAATTAAATGACACAAGGTGAAATCCACCTGTAAAATGCTCTCCATGAATGTCAGTTCTTTGAACCCCAAACCCATTTCCACCTTCTATATGAACAACCTCCTCCAAGCAGAAGCTTTGTTATTGACATAAACACAAGTAGAGACCTGAACTCTTAGAAGCAGCCAGCAGAAGGAGCTAAACTTTGAGTCAGGGAAAACTAGGCTGGAATTTCAGCTCTACTGCTAACCAACTGCTCAACTGTATTCAAGTCATTTAGCTTCCCTGAGAGTGAGCATCTTCTTGTTAAAGATAAAATGTGGCTAAGAATAGTGGTCTTTCTTTGAGCCGGTTAATCCTCCACCTGCGGCGCCGGCATCCCATATGGGTGCCAGGTTCTAGTCCCGATTGCTCCTCTTCCAGTCCAGCTCTCTGCTCTGGCCCAGGAAGGCAGTGGAGGATGGCCCGGGTGCTTGGGCCCCTGCACCCACATGGGAGACCAAGAGGAAGCACCTGGCTCCTGGCTTCAGATCCGCGCAGCATGCCGGCCATTTGAGGGCTGAACCAACAGAAGGAAGACCTTTCTCTCTCTCTCACTGTCTAACTACCTGTCAAAAAAAAAAAAAAAGGAATAGTAGTGTTTCAAGGTCATTATAAGGGAAAGAAAGGCAGTATCTTGGTAAAAATCTCAGGGAATGTTTGGAACATACAAAAAATTAGAAAATGGTGAGGGTTCTTTTTATTACTTTTACTGGTTTTTTTTTTGTTTTTTTTTTTTTTGACAGGCAGAGTTAGACAGTGAGAGAGAAAGAGACAGAGAGAAAGCTCTTCCTTCCATTGGTTCACCCCCCCCCCAAATGGCGGCTATGGCCAGCGTGCTGCACCGATCTGAAACCAGGAGCCAGGTGCTTCCTCCTGGTCTCCCGTGCAGGTGCAGGGCCCAAGCACTTGGGCCATCCTCCACTGCCTTCCTGGGCCACAGCAGATTGTTAAGGGTCTTCCAAATAATTCTCCTGAATGTACCATGGATACTTTCATATAACCTCATCCAAAACCAAGTGCAGACTTGGTGTCTTTCTGAACAATATCCTGCTTCTCCTTTAGTTTTCTACAATTGAAGATAAATGTATTTGAAGGCATGATTCTAAGGGCAACCAAAAAGCCTGAGAGTAGGTGCTAAACTGGAGTCCAGAATGGACTTCAGGGAGATGGGCTTTCCAGAAGCTGGGGCAATAATGATGCTCAGGGGCCCAAACACTGCTCTTTCTTCTCTCTTCTGCTGCAGGACAACAAGGCACTAGTGGCATGGGGTTTGGTGCCTAAGTTGGAGATCCCATCTGAAATAGTCCAAAATTTCATATATCCACCTCACCACTCTCTAACCAGAAACATATAATTGACAGGTGATGGTCTTCTGGAATGGTGCAAACTTGAACATACAGGGGCAGTGGCAAAGCCAGAGTCAGGCAACTGTATCACCTTGGGCAGACTTGCGTGGGAGCACTTCTGGAGACACATGCCCCACTGGGAACACCAGTGCCAGGAAAAGCCTCACTAAAATCAGCTGAAACTGCTGTCATGCTATGGGACAATCCCTCTGCCTTTAAGAATCTTGGGTTTGCTGGAGGATGGTCTCTCCCAGCCCATTCACAACCCATATGGACTGATGCACATGAGAAATCCAAAAACCAGGAAGCCGTTCTAAGATCTCTCTCTCTCCTCTCATCCAAAGGACATCCAACACTTCCCCATGCCATGTTGTTCAAAACTTCAAAATCTTGCAAAGTCAACCACATCCTTCATACTTGGATAGTTTTACTCTTGCCATCCTAGTCCCCAGTATCCTCAATGCCACCCCAAAGCATGTGCCCATCACAGTCTGGATGCAACGTGTGCTCTCACCACAGCCTCTCTGATTTCATCTCTTCCCACTCTTGCCCTTCATCCTTGTTTCCCCAGTCGCATGTACCTTCTTTCCATCCCTCAAACACAGCACCCCCTTTTGTCAACTCGTGCCCTTTCACTCTCCCCTTTGCTCCTGAGTAATTGCACAGCCCCTTATGTCACTTGGATTTCACTTCACTGTTCTCTCTTCACTGAACAATCAAATCGTCTCAGACTCTAGCATACTGTGTTTATGCCTTCCTTAAACCAACAAAAAGTATCTGAAATCCCTATGTTAACCTACAGCAGTTCTCACCCTCTATAGTAGTTACATCCATGAAGTATCCAGGAACACTGACTTAACACATGCAAAGCCACTGCTCCTGAGCAAATGCATCGTGAATCTTTTTGCAAGTCTTTGGTCACAATACGTTTATCAAGCAATCAATGCATAACCTTGTTTTGTGTGTTTCTGCTTAAATGCACATTTTACTATATATTGTTGATTCACTATCATTGAATTCAAGATCAACAGCACTGTAACCCATGACTAAAGGAAGTTTATCCAACACACACATTTTTACCATGTGTCACATCATAGCCTGCGTGTACTCAGAAACAGTAGACAGCACTTAAGCACTACACTGGGGGAGGCCATCTTATTAAAAAGAAGAAAAACATGGCATTAAAGACCCCAAAAGGATACTGGTTTATAGTATTGGGAACTAGAAAGCAGAGCACCCTCCTGTATAGCCTCAGCTAAGAATATGTGTGTCAGGCAACTCAGATCTTTCACAACCCTGCTCATATCCATGAATAACCACAAACATGCCCAGAGTAGTCATTTGGGTCTCACAAACCAATTTTAGCAAGTAGGCAGATTCAAAAATCAGAACCTGCAGGTAACAAGGCCCAAGTACATCAGCTTATTGTGGGACTACCTTTTGTTCTTTGAAACCGAGCTCCATGAAAAGGAAGATACCACCTGGTCTTCTCTCATAGTTGTACCCACAGCACTAGAGCAGGGCCTGGTGGGTTGTCAGGGCCAGATAAGTAGTCACTGAAGGACTGAGTGAGCTAATGTTTCCCTCTGCCAAGAAAGGTCTTTCTCTTACTCCCTGTCATACTCATTCCTGTCCTCCAAAGCACAGCTCAAAAACAATCTCCCCTAACTTCCAAAGATAGTTACACTTCCTATTAGGCTCCCTACGCATCTTGAGTTTATCTCTATCATAATAGTCATCAGATTATATTTTAATTATTTATTTACTTATTAATCTTCATTAATTGGCTGACAATTCCTATAGGAAATATCAGTTTCATAATTATCTTTGTCTCCCCAGCATCTAAGGTCTTGGCTGACATATATTAGGCATTCAGCAAATATTTGTTTAAAAAATAAATATTTATACTTTGCAAACTTGTTCCCTTAACCCATGTTCTAAAATGTGCTACTTATCTGAGGGGTATCGTTCAAAGAGATTTTCTCCCTATTTATTTAAAGAAAAATCCTTTGTGTTTCTCTTGTTAAATCAGAACTCCGTGGAATCCACCACCAGGGCTACCTCTAGCGTCGATGGTCTGTGCAACTAAAACAAATAAGGGATTTCCTCTGTGTGGAAAAGTGATGAATGCTGAGATGTTAGCTGAGTGAGAGACAACGACAAAAGCCTCCATGAGGCCGGCGCCGCGGCTCACTAGGCTAATCCTCCGCCTAGCGGCGCCGGCACACCGGGTTCTAGTCCCAGTCGGGGCGCCGGATTCTGTCCCGGTTGCCCCTCTTCCAGGCCAGCCCTCTGCTGTGGCCAGGGAGTGCAGTGGAGGATGGCCCAGGTGCTTGGGCCCTGCACCCCATGGGAGACCAGGAAAAGCACCTGGCTCCTGGCTCCTGCCATCGGATCAGCGCGGTGCGCCGGCCGCAGTGCGCCGGCCGCGGCGGCCATTGGAGGGTGAACCAACGGCAAAAGGAAGACCTTTCTCTCTGTCTCTCTCTCTCACTGTCCACTCTGCCTGTCAAAAAAAAAAAAGCCTCCATGAAGGGCCAGTGGGTAAAACTGCCACCTGCAATGCCAGCATCCCATTTGGGCACCAGTCTAAGACTCAGCTGCTCCACCTCCAATCTAGCTCCCTGCTAATGTGCCTCGGAAAGCACTGGAGGATGGTCCAAGTGCTTGTGTCCCTACACCCACGTGGGACATCCAGAAGAAGCTCCTGACCCCTGACTTCGACCTGACCCAGCCCCAGCAGTTACAGCCATCTGCAGAGTGAACCAGCGGATGGAAGATCTCTCGATCTCTCTCTCTGTGTCTGTCTCTCTCTCTCTCTTCCTTTCTCCATGTAACTCTTACTTCCAAATAAATAAAGAAATCTTTTTTAAAAAGCCTCCACAAAACATCAGGTCAACAATGGAGAATATTTTAGATATTTTTAGAGTTGTCAAATAGAGCTTTTATTGTTTTCTCAAAATAGAATAATGTGTGTACTTCATGTAATTATTATTACATAACTATGCTGAAATATGAATCCAGAATTTTACCATTAGCTACAGGGTTATTATACCCCTGAATTCTTTCTGGGTTTTATAACCTGGCTCACTCCTCCAAGCTAATAGATCCACAGCCTCCAGGTGAGGCCAGCACAGTCCCATCGGGTAAGTCTTCTGACCACCACCCATCCCACCACATCATATCCATCTTTCAAAGCCCAGACCAAGCTCAACTGCTCAACTGCTCCTGAGGCACTGACTCCAACCATTTCCTCCAACTGGATCTCATCTTCATTTCCCTCCATTTATTACTGTGCCAAACATTTAATTCTTACTTCATCAGCTAAAGCTTATCATGAGTTTCATGAGCACCCATATTTTAGGCAAGGACATCTAGAATTATTGTGTCTCAAATAATCCTCAGGTGTCTAGAAGACAATAAGTTCTGATTAAACATAGGTGTGGATATAAGGCTACTTGAAAAAACAGTAAGATTTCTATTATATGATAACAAAAATAGCAAGATCTTCTGTTTATAATGTCATGTAATATTACCAACACCCAAATAAGACAACTTACTATTGTTTTCTGCATAAATCCTTATGACAGGCATCAATTCAAAGAGCACTTTGGGTTTTGATTCAGTGAGTTTCATGTTCCTCTTGTCCCAGCCAGCACCTTCAAGATACAAGCCATAGACATAGACACCCTCTGTGGGAGGGGCAAGAATGTCATCTCTCATCCATTTGGTGACTTCATTGCAAAGCACCATGTTGTCCAGAGCCCAGCCTTTGTTGGCCCGAGTTATTTCCTATTCAGGGTGGCAAACGACAAAGGAAGCAATTAGAGTTTTTTCTTAGGAGAGTGTGACAATGATTAAAGTTCAGCTACAAATAACCCCAATTTAAAAGAAATGAAAGAGTATTTAAAGAATTAAAAAGATTCTCTCATAAAAATACCCACGTCTTCATATGACCACATGTACTTTAAAAATATATGTCAAATCAGGCATGAAAGAATAAATAATTTGGAATTCATCTAGTAGGCCGAAAACAAATGATTGGATTTATGTTCATGACAATGTGATTGCCAGTACCAAAAAGAGATGGTCATCATCTAGTTTATCCTATTATTCTATTATTGAAAGCTATAATGAAAGAAGAAATTTTTGCAGAGGAAAATGTAACAACACAATGGTACAAATCAGAACTCTCACCTGTCGCATTGCAGTTAAAAATCCTTGTGGATTAAAAAAGCCTGTCATCCAAAAGCAATGGGGTCGGCCATTGAAAACCCAAGAGGTAAACTGGCAGTTCCTTTCTATTAGTTCAGTAAACCAGAAACCCAGGGTACTTGAAACCCACGATGCCTGAAATACAAATATTAAAAAATTAATTAACATGGGTTTAATCTGCTATACTAACTGGCTATGTTACTAAAAAAAATGAAATATCAATTTCACTTTTACAATGACACTGTCCCTGAGTTGTGAATTCCCCTTGGGATCTGACATATGACCTTTCCAAATTATTCCTTTTCCTTCAAGATATTAATGACACAAAGATATGATAGAACCAGCTAATCATCACATGAATAACAGGTCAATTCACAGAGCAATTCAAGATGTCTGATGTCCATAGAGTCACTTTCCACAAACCATATATTCATGAACATTTTTACTATGGAGCAATCAAAGCAATGTTTTGGATTATACTTAATAGGACTCCACCATTTTTCCTTAGAATTCAACTTCAATATTATTTCAGGGTTTTTATTTACATAAACATGCTCATGGCCTCATCCAGAGAAATCCTCGACACTTTAAAATACATTCTCTGGGCAATAAATCATATAATCCTTTCTCTATTTATTTTTAATGAGGTAAACAACAGTTACTTTGTGTGGTGTTTACCTCTTTAGAATATACTTTCATTTCCTCACATAAAGGAGCAGAAATGGAAACCCAGGTTTCTTTCACAATGACAAGTGATTTGCATTCACTGCCTCTATCTTTCTCCTCAGGGAGAACTCAGGCTCATGTGTGGAACTTCCATTATGACAACTGGCATGGGTATGTCATTAATATAAGAAGTAGCATTGGCAGGGATCACCAAATCACCTATGTATCAATCAATGTAGTAATTAACCTGGGTAGGTATATCACTTGAATTTCAAATATCTTGAGAATTAATTTACCTATTTTTCAAGAGCTACTGAGATCCCAAAGACTGATAATAAGTGAAGAGGGATAAAAACCTGAATAAAAGGGTCACAACTTAGAAATTAAGTAACTCATTATATACCATATAAGTGTGACAACTAAAACAGACCAGTTTATACCACATTTTGTCTGAGAGTAGAGGGGGCCATCAATGGGAGGGTGTCTCCTGGAAGGATACCTGTTTCAAAGTCTCCAGGTGCTGGCCCAATTGGGATAGCTGATTCAGTGGGGAATGAATTTTCAAAGGCCAGTGACCTGGAAGGTTCTCCCTCTGTTGTTGGCATTGAAAAGAGGCAATTCAAATAGAATACTCTCTGGCCTTAGCAATGAGTTTTTGAAGACAAGAATAAAACGAAGAGTTCTGGTCAAAGCTGACTCTGGTTTCTAAGCTCTGTGATGGTGTCTGAGGTGGAGAATACAACAAGATGAAGCCTTAATTGCTATATGCTGCCTTCAGGGCCCAGAGCCTTGGAATCTGCTGAAGCTGTGAGTGACATATGCGGCTCAGCACTACACGAGTCCTCTCTAAGAGACCACCTGCTCTAACCCCTACACATCTCACCTGCCTACTGATCTGAGTCTCCTGCAGATGGTCAAGCCTCCAGTCAGTCCCACCTGCCATTTCATCTCTAGATGCTGCCCTCTCTGTTCATACCTCAATATGACCCAATCTCCAGCCTCCCTGCCCTCTCCAGACCTTCCACTATACCGTCAACATTTTCAAATCTGTCATCAGGAAACTCTTAAAATACAGGTTACTGCCTTCGTCATACTCCACAGCCCTCATCACCAACCTCTTTCATTTCTGACTGTTAGTGTCAGGCCACCACTGCCCATCATTCTCTTCCTTTGAGTCTCATGCCATCTGGACATATCACTCTCGCCCTTCTTATCATTTTCGTCTACTGATCACACCACCTACGCATCAAGAATTTAGGCTCCTGGTTTACTCTTCCACTCAATCCCCCAAATAATCATGATAATGATGATGGCAGTGGTATTAGTGATGGTGGTGGTATGGCAGAGGTGATGGTGGTGGCAAAGGTGATGATGGTGACAGGCAGAGTGGACAGTGAGAGAGAGAGACAGAGAGAAAGGTCTTCCTTTTGCCGTTGGTTCACCCTCCAATGGCCGCCGCGGCCGGCGCACCACACTGATCCGATGGCAGGAGCCAGGTGCTTCTCCTGGTCTCCCATGGGGTGCAGGGCCCAAGCACTTAGGCCATCCTCCACTGCACTCCCTGGCCACAGCAGACAGCTGGCCTGGAAGAGGGGCAACTGGGACAGAATCCGGCGCCCCAACCGGGACTAGAACCCGGTGTGCTGGCGCCGCAAGGTGGAGGGTTAGCCTAGTAAGCCGCGGCGCTGGCCAACACATCCTACTTTCAACGCTGTATCTTCTCTATCATAATTAACCTTAGCAATTTCATTTACATCTCCCCACACAATGGGCATGCTTATAACACATACACACACACACACATTCACACTTAAATATGGTACAAAGAGAAGGAAGCCATTTAGGCTCCATTCCCAAAAATGTCCTCTCCAAAAATACTTATTTTCATACATGCAAAGACAGGAGTTAATTTTATCAAACCTATATGTTTATGGAGTCATGTCGACTCATCTAGACATGTTCGGTGTCTTTATTTAAATTAGTATTCTTTAAAACCACATCTGGGCCAGTGTCGCGGCTTACTAGGCTAATCCTCTGCCTGTGGTGCCGGCACTCTGGGTTCTAGTCCCAGTTGGGGCGCCAGTTCTGTCCCAATTGCTCCTCTTCCAGGCCAGCTCTCTGCTGTGGCCCGGGAAGGCAATGGAGGATGGCCCAAGTGCTTGGGCCCTGCACCCGCATGGGAGACCAGGAAGAAGCACCTGGCTCCTGGCACACTGGCCATGGCGGCCATTTCGGGGGTGAACCAATGGAAGGAAGACCTTTCTCTCTGTCTCTCTCTTTCACTGTCTAACTGCCTGTCAAATTAAACACACACACACACACACACACACACACACATCTGTCTAGCACAAGTGCCAAGAAGTAATCAGTAAGCATACTATTAAATTATTATCTTGTTGAGATCCACACAGTACACACCGTATTACTCACACAGCAAATAAAACATTTTTCTTGTTGGTGTGATTTTTATATACTGATATATGTATGTCCAAGGATGCTGCATTCAAAAAAGCTAACATCATGGGCTTGTTAAGTCCTGGAATTTGAGTTAAATTCTGATCTGGAAAAACATATAATCCTTCCCTCCCAACCTCAGGATCCTCATCTGCAAATGTAAAATGAGAGCAATACCACACAAACTTTAAGTGAAAAAATGCATGTAGATTGCCTGGTAGAGCCTGTGATGTGTGCGACTCACTGCACTGAGGGATTCTTCCCTAACCCAAGGAACTGCTCTAAGTAAAGTAGCCTTGGTTGCTTTCCACTTGCCAACTGCCACGATTCACGACAGTGTTTATGCAGCAGGAAAGCGGGCGTGTACATACTTTCTTCCACTGAGCCGGAATTCGGGCGTCAAACATGCAGTCCAACGCGTCTCGCAGGCTTTCGCTCATGACGATGGTGCCGTCGATGGCGAGCTGGAGCTCAGTCAGGGTGCTGCGGACCAGGCTGAGGACCCTCTGCATTCGGTCAATCTCCTGCCTGAGAAAAATGTTCATCGGCTGGAACGCACCCATCTTTTGCAGCCTCTCCTTCACCTGTCAGGGAGACATTAAAGCACATGGTCAAAATTAGACATTAGATCATTAACTGAAACTAATGACTTTATGGAGCTGGTACCATGGGACTTCCTAAATATGTCCCATTTTTTCTTTTAATTCCATTAAAAAATTCTTTCCAATGACACAAAACAGGCAATAATCAGTCTGAATTCTCATACCATGTGGGAAAGACCAGGCAGTCATTAATCCACAGAAGAGCATGAAACACACAGCCACAACCACACAGTCTTCCGGACAGCAAATGCTCTTATTTGGGAAACATCCCCTTACATCAGTCTGAGCTGTTTCAAACACATGTGTGTATAACTACAAGCAGAAGGGCATGTATATGCAACCATTCTACTGGTTGTCTCAAGCAACTAGACTTGTATTTCTCCATCAAAGCATCCATCTATCCATCTGCATCCTACAAGAATTTACTTAGTCTTCTATATACTAGAGCTTCTGCTAGACTGAGTTGCTTTATTCTAAGGTAGCAATGATAAATTCAGCAAAGGGAGAAGTTTTCCACATCTACTTAGAATGTTTATTTACATAATTATTACTCTATTTTTAGATGTTTTTATTGCTTCATAAATATTTCAACCCCTGTTGGATGTGAATGACCTCTCTCCTGATTCTGTAATGAAGAGTGCTTATGAAACCTAATAAGAGTATTGATTTTCTCCAGCCAAGTGAATGAAGATTCTTCCAGGGAAATTATTCCCTTGATGATAGGTCTTTGAGTTCAGTCTGTAGCATTAGCAGCCAAAATCATTGGCTTAGTAGGAAACAACAGCATGCAAAAGACACAAAATTCTGCAAGATTCCTTTTGAAAAGCCAGATGAGAATGTGAAAAACTACCAAGAAGCATGGTGACTTTGTGACAGAAGTACCATGTGGTTAATTCAGGTCATCCCTTTAGACTACATGGAAAGTAAGCCATTTCTGTTTGCTTTTATCAAAGATTTTTGAAAATATTACCAGGGTGAAGCATCTCACAATATTAATTATAATGTATAAGATATTAATTTTCAGGGCAAGTATTTGGCATAGCAGTTAAAACACCCATTAAGATGTCCATATCCCCTATCAGAATGCCAGGGCTGGAGTCCTGGTTTAGCTCCTCATTTCAGGTTGACTGTGTACCCTGGGAGGTAGCAATGATGACTTGAGTAGCTAGGTTCCTGCCACCCATGTGGGAGAACTAGACTGAGTTCCTAGCTCCTAGCATCAGTTTGCCCAAGCCCCAAATCTTATAGGCCTTTGCAGAGTAAATCAACAGAGAGAAAAATCTCTCTCTCTTTCCACATATGTGTCCCTCTCTCCCTCCCTCCCAAATAAATAAATTTCATAATAATAAATTTGCTTAGAAGCTAATTACATAATGAAATATCAATTTTCAAAACAAGTGACATAAAGATGCTGCAAAGGGGTCACTAAATAAATGCAGACTTTCTGAAATTAAGAGGACTTGAATTTTAATTTATATATATATATATTTTAAATCAGGTGTTTTAATCTGATATTACACTGCTTTCCTTTCAAGAAATGGCAATAGGAAGTACCTGTAGGAAGGTTCTAGAAAGCAATCCTAATCTATCAGAAAATAAATATAATTTAAGAACAAATATCAACATCCTCATCAGGTTTCTTTACCGCTTATATTGAAACAATTAAATTCATGGACTCAAAAACATCTTTGTCTAGTTCTTTAAGAAGCTGGTTCTTATATTTTTTCTTTTTTAAAAAATATTTAATTATTTATTTGAGAGGCAGAGTTACAGACAGAAAGAGGGAGAGGCAGAAAAAGGTCTTCCATCTGCTGGTTCACTCCCCAAATGGCTGCAATGGCCAGAGCTGAGCCAATCTAAAGGCAGGAGCCAGGAGCTTCTTCCAGGACTCTCACTGTGGTGCAGGGGCCCAAGTACTTGGGCCATATTCCACTGCTTTCCCAAGCCATAAGCAGAGAGCTGGATTGGAAGCACAGCACTTGGGACACGAACTCTCGCCCACATGAGAAGTTGGCGCTACAGGCAGAGGCTTAACCTAATATGCCACACCTCTGGCCCCTATATATTTTTTTTTAATTTCAGAAAAGTTATCTGTGCCTACCTTCCTTCCTCCTTACCCTCCCTCCACCCCAGCTCCACTCCTAGAACACACAAACACACAGAGTTGACATTTTGTCAGGATCTTGGCCACTCACATCAAATGGGCTGTAGTCCGGGGGCAGCTTCTCTAGCATATCATCAGCCAGCCGGGCCACCACAGCCTCCCGGGTCTCATCCCCTCCTCCAGAGCTGTCTTTGGGTTGGATGCCCAGGATGGTGTCCAGCACGTCCTTGGACAGCTTGCTCTGGTAAGTGATGTCTGCATTGGGGTGCAGTCCAAAGACCTCCGGACTGTCATAGGCAGGCAAGCTCTGGACAACACAACACAGACAAGCACAGACTGGCAACCTGAGCACGAGATAAATTCTATTGTCTGAGAAAATACAAATGTTTTGGTTAGGCTAAGCATTTCTGTGATGTGTCTTCTTTCTGTCAAGCTACAAACCTCAGCAATTTCTAACCTTGAAAAACACAAAATAGGCTCATGGATCTTTAAGATTTGGACCACAATTGCGATTTCATTAGGGATACTATATTGTGGTACAATATGGGAGACAGAAATGGGGTTATGAATTGGCATTTTCTTCCTGATCATCTAATCCAATTCAAACCACCTGTTGAAATAGATGTTGTATAACTAACAGTTAATGTAAGATGGCACAAGATACCAGGAAATAAGATTATCAAACATGGATCAAATAAAGCCACAGGTGGCAGTTGTACTCTCCCAGAGAGAAAGAGAGAGACTAGAAAAAGAGATTCAGAGAGCAACAGAGTTAGGAAGAAAAACAAACAGGAGAGATAGAAATACCAAAAACAGAACAAATGAACAAAAAACCTCCTCCACCAAAAACAGAAAATTGCCTAAAATTTGACTTACATTTCTATGTAGAAATCTTCTCCTTAACTTAATTGTTGTCTTATTTATACTTTCCCTCCATTCTTCTCCCTTATTTTATCCCTCTTTACATAATGTCTTCTTATGAGATATTCAAATGCATTGTGAAATGGAGTATATATTTAAAAATATATATATGGGTATGCCTAAATTTACACTTTCCTAGACACTTTTCCTATTTATTGCTAATGATTTAAAGACACATAAAGTACAGTAAAACGAATACATTTGTTGTTTTGAATTTTAAAAGTGTAGAAGTGGTAATATATGATAAACTCATTATGTTTATATATCAAAAAATCCTGTAAATATACTGATAAATTAATCCTTTGAGAGTAACTGTGCTGCAATTTGTTCATTCAGAGATAAATCATAAGAGACCAAAGAGAACACTAAATCATAATTTAATGAATTCAAGGTATAGAAACAGAAAATATTGTTACCTTTGATTTTTTTTTAACCCCTACATGATCCCAAATTTCCTGTTAAAGTCTACTTTATGCCTTCTTATAGAAGTTCTTCTCAACCAGGGACAATTTCTCCCCCAAGAAAACATTTGGTAATATTGTTTTGTTTTGTTTTGTTTTGTTTACAGGCAGAGTGGACAGTGGGAGAGAGAGAGACAGAAAGAAAGGTCTTCCTTTGCCGTTGGTTCACCCTCCAATGGCCACCGCGGCCGGCGCGCTGCAGCCGGCGCACCGCGCTGATCCGATGGCAGGAGCCAGGTGCTTCTCCTGGTCTCCCATGGGGTGCAGGGCCCAAACACTTGGGCCATGCTCCACTGCACTCCCGGGCCACAGCAGAGAGCTGGCCTGGAAGAGGGGCAACCGGGACAGAATCTGGTGCCCCGACCGGGACTAGAACCCGGTGTGCCAGCGCCGCAAGGCAGAGGATTAGCCTATTGAGCCGTGGCGCCAGCTGATAATATCTTGAGATATTGTTGGGTCTCACAACTAGGTGTGGGGTTGTGCTACTAACATCTAGTGGACAGAGGCCAAGGATGCTGATAGACATCTTACAATGCACAGGACAGTCTCCCACACCGAGAATCATCCAACTCCAAAAGTCACCAGGGCAAGGTTGAGAGACCCTGCCTAGAGGAAGCTCTCACTCAAAGCAGGTTCCTGATATACCCATATGCTGTCCATTGCACCAGGGTTAAGGGATAGATGGCAAAGGATGAGTCGAGTGGATGGAGAAACAGCAGAGCAAGTCTAAAGGATGTCTCTCCCCTGCTGCTGTGACAGCTGAAATCTCACAGCAGAGTGCTGCAGGCATCTGTGCCCATGCCCTAGTTCTGAATCTGCCCCATCTTTCATCTTCCCAAAGGGAATCACGACTGAGGCACTGGAAGAGGGGCTGCAGAAGGAATTCATGTGAAACACACACTCAGAACAAGACAAACATTTTCATCACCCAGTGAATAAAAAATATGGAGAAAGCATCTATAACAGAAGCTTTGGAATATATCACCTTTAACATTCATTTTAGAAACAGTACAGGCAGTATAAATAAATATACAAAAGGTCAAATGGCTGCAAATATTTATTCTAGGCATAAAATTCTGAAGTTGACAAACCTGGATATATTGGAGATAGTTGTCCACAGTGCTGCATTTTGGAATATTGTATCCTTGATAAAAGTTGAAATCTGGTCCAAACATATTTTCACTGAACCAAACCTTAGCAAATGTGTTCAGCAACCTCTTATCATAGTCATCAGTGACTCTGCCTCCATATTGAATCTCTCCTATCATGTAGCGGACGGTGGTCCAGGACACACCCTGAGAAAGTTCACAGAATAATTAAGTAGAACTGACTGCCACCTTGTCATTAATCTCGCTGCCAAGTAACATCTACGTATTCACCCTCATCGGCAGTATTCACACTACCAGCCTTTCCTCACCAAGAATGTGAAAGGAAGTGAAGAGACAAAATTAGATATGCAAACACAAGTTGCTACTCAAAGCTCATGTTCAGGACTTCAAATTGGCTTCTTAATGCATTCAAGTGTTTTCAGACTTTAATATTAATGGGGAAAAAGTTTACTAATGACAATATTGAGGTGGTTCTTTAAAAAACAAACACTGCAAGAATAATCTAGACTCTCATTTTCATGTCTTAGGATTAAAAAAAAAATTATCCCCACTCTGCCCCCACAGTTGCCCACTCCAGGTCGTCATATGGAATACCACTTTGCCTTTGAGAAAGAAACAATAATAAAAATATGTCTGATCTTTCACACCTCAAGCAAGGACAGAGTCAGCCTAGAATGAAATGGCCCAAGCCTGGCCTCTCTCCCCTACCCCTACTACTAGGGCACATCTAGGCAAGGTCCAGCCTTAAAGGATCCTTGCTTCTGGCAAGAGATGATCTGAGATTGGCAGATCTTCTGGACCAGAGCACAGGTTTTCTCTTCACCAATGCCACAAGAGCTAGAGGAAGGGCTGCCAACGGCTGCCCCCTTTTTTCCTCAGCTAGGGTTTTTTGGGGACAGGGTCTGGCAACGTGATGATCTTAGCGGATAATCTGCTGAGTTCCCTGTCAGTTACCTTTCAGCCCCTAGAAGGGAATGTGGGGCCCACCTCTTTTTGTACGTACACCACTCAATGCCCTTCCCTCTTACACACACATTGCAAGCCTTCCCTCTCAAACAAAAAACAAGACAAAAATCTGCCCATGTTTTCTTGAAATAAAAAGGTAGTACAGGCGCCAGTGCAGGTCGTGTAGCGGGTAAAGCCACTGACTGCAGCCAGCATCCCATATGGGTGAAGGTTCGAGTCCTGGCTGCTCTACTTCCAATACAGCTCCCTGCTGATGTGCCTGGGAAAGCAGTGGAAGAGGGCTCGAGTGCTTAAGCCCCTGCACCCACATGGGAGACCCAAAAGAAGCTCCTCGCCCCTGGCTTCATATTGGCCCAGCTCCAACCATTGCAGCCATCTGGGCAGTGAACCAGATGATGGAAGACATATCCATATGTCTATCTGTCTGTCCCTCTCTCTCTCTCTCTCTCTCTCTGCCAGTGCCTCTCTGTAATTCTACCTTTCAAATAAATAAAATAAATCTTTAAAAAAGGCAATGTAATTTAGAAGATGATTTTGCAAGCACAGAATATCTTCGTCTTACATAATCTGCCCCAAAGCAGGGCAGTCAAGTGAGCTGGATGACCCAGGCCCACCAACTACAGGTGGCAAGGTAGCAGGTATAGCAGTACCTTTTTGACATCCATGTCATCTAAGTGGTTTTGGATGAACTGCACGGTGGCATTGAAGTCTGCTTGATTAAATTCATAGGGGATATTCCACCCTAGGGCACCAAACTTGCGCCTCTCCTGGACCGTGGAGTGCAGGAAAGCCACTGCGTACAGCATGGGCTTCCACTGGGTCCCAGAGCTCACATCCAGCAAGTCTTGGCTCACACCTGCCATTATCAGTTGGGTGAAAAAAAAAAAAGTATCATCTCTCAAATATCTTTACTTTCTATTACTTTTATAGGTAATTAATTACTTTATCAATTCTGACTATTCACTTATTTTGATTTATTTCTATGATAAGTATAATTAACTTTTGTTTGTCGAGAGGCCATTTCCAGCAGGTTAATGTGGGGCTAACAATGAGATGGAAGGATAATGGCAGTTAAAATACATACTACTGCTACTATAACCACCTCTACTCATTAGCATATTATTATTATTTGGGGATTATACTTAGAACATTTACTTTTAATGAACTTTATAGTAATTAAGATAGTAATACAGAAGTGCATTATACCCCAAGAATATGATCCAAACAATTTACTCCAAATTTAAATGTTATATTTAATCATTTATTATTTGACTTTTTTACTGCTATTATCATCCACTCTATTTTATCTTGGATATTGGCTAGAATTCAAATCTTGTTGCCAAACCAATAATATATTCACTCATATTTTCCAGACTGAAATATAATTGTTACATTATTATTCACTATATCATTTTAATTAAAATTCATTCCCATCCTCTTGGAAGGATCTTATTGTCTCTATTTTACACACAAGAAAACTGAAATACAAGCTGCTTGGGTGACTGGCACTCAAGAGAACAAAGCACTTGTTAACACCTAGTTCCAGAATGAAGATTTTTGGCTCCAAGTCCCAGAGGCAACACTCCACGAAGCAGAGGAAGCAAAGACAAAGAGCACAAACTCGGTTCCAATCACAACTGGAGGGACATCTGAGTCTCTTTTTGTTGATTTTCTGTACTGTTTGATTTTTGACTCAGCATTCTGACAGATGGCCCTAATGACATGAAAGCAGGCTGTAACTTTGGTACAGACTCTCCTCTTAGAAGAGGCTATGGTACCACTTCAAGTACGGGGCACAAAGAGCATAAGACAAAATTGCCTATGCTTGATGTTAGCATAAAAAGGCAGACATATAGGCAAAAAAAAAGAAGCCTAAATATAGCAAGGTTGGGAAAATAAATGGAAAAGGGAGAATCATGCTCTCTGATTCCCCAACACTGCCAGAGCGCATCCCACAAGGACCATGACAAAGGAGACTTCCCATGGTACTATCTACTGTAACTGTATTTTAGCCAATTCTGACTTTACAGTTTCACTAAGCAAACCAGTCAGTGCGAAAAATTCAAGTAAACTCAGAAGCACGCCTCGACTCACCCCCATATGTCCTTTTCAGCCCTGCCCGCAGGCCTTGTGGCGGCTCATTGGCAAATCGGATGGACATCTGAAGGAGTGTGATAGGAAACTGCTTGTGAACCTCAGTGGTCATCCACAGGCGGAAGGCATCGTGGACAACATCAGTTTCTAAAATTATGTCCATTAACTCATCCATGAAATCGAGTCCCAGATGGCAGTTCTGCAGAAGCGCCCATCCTCCCTAAGTGAATGACAGTACAAGGAAATTAGGTGATTTTGTGTTTTGCCCAAATTAACCACTATGCTTTTTGGAAATTAAATAATTACAATTTAATAGAAAAGTATACTCACCCCTTTAAATTATCTAGGTCAAATCTAAGCACACAATGCTATTTAAGGGAGAGAAGCTATATTTTTCTGTTGTTTCATACATTTGTTCCATAGTATATACTTTCATGCCAATTATAGTAAAGATCTATAGGAGTAATCATGAAAACAACCAAAATAAAACATAAAAAGAGATAATAGGACTTCCAATAAAGACGGCTGATTGAAAACATCCACATAGCTCAGCTCTCTCCCCAAATTCCATTAAACTACAATACAGGGATTTTTTAAATAAGGAATGAAATTTTTTTAAAGAGAGAGAGAGACAGAGAGAAAGGTCTTCCTTTTCCATTGGTTCACTCCCCAAATGGCCACCACAGCTGGAACTATGCTGATCCAAAGCCAGGAGCCAGGTGCCTCCTCCTGGTCTCCCATGCAGGTGCAGGGACCCAAGCACTTGGGCCATCCTCCACTGCCTTCCCGGGCAACAGCAGAGAGCTGGACTGGAAGAGGAGCAGCCAAGACTAGAACCCGGTGCCCATATGGGATGCTGGCGCCGCAGGCGGAGGATTAACCCAGTGAGCCATGGAGCCAGCCCCAGGAATGAAATTCTTAAGGACAAAGATAGTGAGGTATCTCAGTAACATTTAAAGCAGATTTAAGAAAGTTGAATCTGGAGCCAGGGTTGTGGCCCAGTGGGTTAAGCTGCCACCTGCAATATCAGCATCCCACATGAGCACCAGTTCAAGTCCCAGTTGCTCCGTTTCTAATCCAACTCCCTGTTAATGCACATGGGAAAGCAGCAGAAGGTGGCCCAAGTAGTTGGACTCTTGCCACTCATCTGGGAGAAGCAGATGGAGTTTTGGGCTCTGGGCTTTGGCCTGGCCCATTCCCCGGAACTGCAGCCATTTGGGGACTGAACCAGATGAAAGATGATCAATATCTCTCTATCCCTCTGTGTCTCTTCTCTCTCTCTGTAAACTTAACTTTCCAATAAATAAATCATTTTAAATAAATGATCTTTGTAAACAGTTTAAGATTTACCTGCCAAGAACTGTAATTAAACATCCTGGTAATAAACATTTTTATTCTAAGTATAATAATATCCACATTGTGCAAACTGACTGGGATATGGATGTTCTGTAAAAGCCAAGGCTCAGCATAAAAAGTCTGAAATTTGTATTTGCTTCTCCATGAAAATTTTCTAATAGACATACCTTTCCCTGCTTATAAACAGCAGACAGCATGTAATCTAATCTCTTAATAATTCATGATGTTTTTTATACATTGCAATTCCATAACCTGAATATCAACAGCAAAACTCAACAGACATTTGGCCTTACATGTGTCATGGTCTGCTGCAGGAGCTTTCGAGCATGGACCTCCTGGCCCTGGCCCATGGACACATAACGGGTTTCTATTTTTAATCTCTTCCCCAAGGCAATGATGGAATCTGTGGGGTCTGAGCCCATAGACAGGAGACAGATGAGTGGTGTTCGTGGATCAGATTCCTCCCATGTCTTTTCCAAGTCCAAGATAACTCCTTCTGCGTACTTTTCTCCCATGGAGTCCATGATGTACTTCCGAGCCTGCCAACAACAGTACAGGAGTCAATAAAAATAGTTCCAACTCTTTCATGCATAAATGCAGTATGGTTTCCAAAATTCATTTCTGCAGATTATCTCAGTGATGTTAATAGCCCTGCCAGGGAAATATGACAGAGGCTTTTCTCCTGTTTGTTTGCTTATACGCCCATTCCACAGGAAGAGAGGTGTGTCACTTGCCAAGCACAAAACCATCCAGTTAAAAAACAAGTGCTCAAGTTAGATGGTTCCTAGTCTGGAGCCCATTTCAATACACTGGCTGCTTCTTTCTATACATAAAAAATGAAAATGTTAAGAAACCCTATTATTTGGCATGCTTTAAAGCAAATATGCTTGTATATGCATTTAAATAACAAGGAAAGCAACATAATGCCTGAGATTTAATGGGTACTTATCAAATAGATAGCAACTGAATGAATACTTATTGAATGAAATTTGTTGGATACACATTGAATGAAAGAATGAATTTTATAAAATGTTTACTCTAATCTTTCTCTCACCATTGTCACCACACCTTTCCTCATTGGCTCATATCTTTTACTATTAATTTTGGTTTGAATATAACCTATGCTCACAATATCACAGACTTTGTCAACTTTTTTATCAACCATAAAAACTTTTTCTATTCACAACACAGTTCTTCCTCAATATTATTTATTTTTCAACAAATGTACTGTATGGCCTTTAATCTATATTCTCCCCTCATAAATTATTATGTTCCTTAAAAAAATTTCTCCTACACTTATGTCTTCTGCCGCCTGAAATGGGTAAAACCTTGTTTTCTCTTCCCCAGTAGGATTTCCCAGAATGATTGTTCTCACACAAGCAGAGCCCAGCAGTGGAGCAACAAGCCCTAGAAGCCTCCCAAAGGCTGGTTCCTGGAGAACCCCAAAACAGCCTCAGGAGCCTTCAAATGAATCAACATTTTTTAGACAGACCTGGACTCCTGTGGAGCAAGAATTGGTGAAACCATTATCTTAGGCTTAAAAGAACCCAGAATTTGACTTCATCCAGTAATTCAGTCTCTTCCTCATCTTAAATATCTAGCTATGCTCTATTCATCCCCCAGCTGAATGTCTTACCCCCAAGTCTCTAACCTACAAATTGATATGATGTTCCCCAGTGGCCTCAACAAAGGAATCACCTGAGTTGCTATCGCCTATTGCTAAGAAGGGGTAATGGGTACCAACTGAGTCTAGGCTGTTGAATGACCAGAGTGGCTCAACTAGTGATTGCTCCTAGTTTGTAGGCACTCCCTAAACAAGTTTTACTATTCACAGGGCAAAATGTCCCTTTCAAAAGCAGTCTCACATGAAATCTTCCCCATAAGAACACACACACACACACACACACACACACACACAAATGAGCACAGCCCTGCTTCATAATATCAGAGAAGCTCTTACAGAAAGAGTGGGGACATTTTACTTTCATAATATCAGAGAAGCTCTTACAGAAAGAGTGGGGACATTTTACTGTGGGTTCCCTCTCCTCTGAAGTCATAATCCCTCCCCCATAATGCCAGTCTACCCCATCAATGGCAGATTAAGAGGCATGCCAATTTGGGAAAGTAAACAGGTTTTCCTTTCTTAGTAGCTATCACTAGGTGACTTTGCGGAAAGGCTCCCCACCTTGCTTCTCCAAGGTCGAAGAAGTGGTAGTCAGAGCCCTCACTGGTAAGGCTAGCCAGTGGCAATTAAATGGCTAGTCAGTGCCATTTACTAGTTTTGGTGCTAGGAGAAGTGTTGAGGAAGGAGCATTTAGTCCATTTAAATTTTGGGCATGGGTTGAGGCATGGTAGTATACCACTCATTTTCTTACTTTTCAATATTTTCTCCAGGATGGCCAGCTCCAAAGTCTCTAACCTGAGTTTAAATGCTCATACATTTTTAGCCTGTTCTAGGGATTTTAAAAGTTTGCCTGACATATTTTTTGACCTCCTAAAAAGTCTATTCTCTGTTCACAGTCAGTGCCATTTAAGTAGTGAGCTTTGTGATCATGAAGGACATCAAAGGTTGGATGCTCAGGCACTCCACAGTTGCATCTGTTTCTCACCCATGCGAACCTGCTGTTGTTGGAGCATCTCCAATGGTGTACCTCACTGGGACTTCAAGGCATCCTACTCCAGGATGCTAGGAGTCCAAAATCATTAAGGGTACTCTACACATCCAGGTAAGTCATGGATTTGAAACCACAACAGACACATGCTAATGGAGTGCATTTCTTTTTCTTTCTGACTATACCTTCAATGCAACACCCTACATTATTTTACTTAGCCAGCAGGTTAATCCTATCCAGCACTACTGGATCTCCCATCCCAGATAATTCCTGCATTTAACTGGTATGAACCTTGGACCCCCAAGTTCCTCTTCCTTTTTCCCAGCAGTGCTATAGGTCTTAGGGACAGAGAAGTGAACAAATAACCCTGTCCTTCCCAAAGAATGATACACACTTTGAATAATAGCAAATAACCTAGTTTTTAAGGATTCATGATTTACAGGTTAATGTGAATGCACAAAAACTGAATAATCTTGCAGAGATTTATCAGAGCAGGCTCAATTAATAAAGAAGCGTTGACACTGCAGCTGCTTGGATGGATGGGATTTGTTTAAATACAGAGGATGGCTGGGTGAGTCAGGATGATGAGCATGCACAGGGTACCTCTGCAGAGATATCAGAACAGCAGAGAACAAGTCACTGACAGGGGACCAAAGGACATCAGTACAGCTCATGTAATGTAGTGGAATGAGGTGAAAGGTCATATCAAGATGGCCACTGACAACAGAAACTGCCTGGCAACAGGCCGTGATTGGATGGCTTCGGAAACCACATGACAACAGAGCCTGACTAACGGCAGGCCGTGATTGGATGGTTTCAGAAACTGCCTGGCAACATGAGGCTGACTGGCAACAGGCTGCAATTGGATGGCTTTGGAAACTGCCTGGCAACAGGCTGTGATTGGTTGGGGCATAGACTGCCCCTTGACCGGATTGGCTGGTCTTGGCTATATAAGCTGTTGTACTAACTGAAATAAACGAGTCTGCGGGCTGCTCGCCTCAGGCCTGCTTTCACCTGACTCCCAGGGGTCTGTGTGGTGACTCTGCGCCTCTTGCCCCTCCACGCTCCTCCTCTCAGAAATGAATCCACTGCAACATTGTTGAGAAATCAACTGCAACAATGTAAGAGCTGATTCAGCATGGGCCAGCCTCTTGCATAGCCTGCCAATCTTTAGGGAAAGCTAGCAGCTCATTGGTGTGAAGGACACAGAGTGCCACATTCTTACCCTGAAGAATACTTTTGTCCCAGTACCTGGACCCAGTGAGGCAGACTCAACCCTTGAGTGAGGGGATAAAATGAACAAATACATCTCCCCACTCATACTGATGCCTCTTTCTTGGGTGTTTTGAAACACAATATTTCAAACACAAATGTGTATACAACATGAGACACTCCCCCGATGTTTCTGACATCAGGGACAGCCACATTCCACTGAAATACAAGGAACAGCAATGCTTAGGGAGAGTGGGGATCGTATTCACAGTGTAGACCTTCTAATATGCTTCCCAAGAAGTTGTCCACTTGAAAATCATAAAAGGAATCCAAAGAAAGATTAAGAACTACAGAGAAGAAAACACTTTTCAAGAGGGGCCTCTTAGACCTTGCTTAGGACTTGGGTACTTTATCATAAGGACCCTGGAGGCCATGGCAGGATGCTGCTATTCCTTCTGCAGTATACAGGATGGGCCCAGGTGAGCAAAAAGAAACAAAGGGAGATCAGTCAGGAAGCCATGGCCATGGTCAGCCTAGGAATGACAGCAGCCAGATAAAGATGAAAGTTACAAAGAAGCTTTGCAGACTTACATTTCAGCATTGAACCAAAGTTTTCTATGAAATATAAGAGAAGCTACTGTCGTTGAACCTTCCCTTCTATACTGCACTGAAATAGGGCAGCTCTTTGACAATTCATTTGGGCAGGATAAAAGTAATGATGTTGAGAAGAAAAACAGAAAGAAGGGTTATCTCAGTGCCCTGAGCTGCAGACCTCATTTTTCTTTTCTCCATAAATCACTGGATTGAGTTGTTTCCATGATTCCACAGTACCAAACTGAACCTGGAGGTGATTACTCCATACGTCTTTAATGCTCCCTCTGGAGAATGAAGGGGAAAATGTCCTAAATTTGATTATAAACCCCAGCCTATTGTATCCCAGGACTTATTTGGAGAGGCCCATAAGGAGTCAACCTGTGCTGAATATTAGAGCTAAACTTTAAACTCCGAAACCAACCCAGAACTTTACAGTGAGTAAATTTCAATGATGCTAGGCTAGCAGACTAGAGGTCTAGGGAAAAAATCAGCCTTCTGGAGGCAAGATTCACAATTAAAACATAAGTAAAAATTCGAACAGCTTAAGGACAACCTTCTCTCTTACATCTAGAGTCAGGATTTTTTCTAGAGCAATGACTATGGGTTTGGGAATGCTGTTCAAACCAGTAGTCTACTGTCCTCTCCAAGGCCTTAACATTATACTTACTCATACATTGTTTTCCTGTGGGCAAAGTGGAGCACCTGTGCCATTTTTGAGCTAATATAAAATTACACAGAATAACACATTGCCTTTGTTATAAAGGGCTCTTCAAAATGTTCATGGAAACGGAATTAAAAGGCAAGTTTATTTCAGTGCAGAAGATTTTGAAATCCATGTACAGTTTTTTAACATTTTCCATGTTTTTTATGCTCTGAATACTTGTATGCATGGATTTCAAAAATTTGTTACATCAAAAGAAACATCTTTGAATTCCATTTCCTTGAACTTTTTGAAGTACCTCTATACCTATATGCCAACCTTAGAATCTTTGTTTTCTCATTTACTCTTATTGCGCTGCTTGGTTAAAGGATGTTAAAAAATCACTGGGCCCAAGTATATATTGCTATATGTTTAATTATTGCTTACCTTTCTATTTTCACATTTATATTGCAAGAAAATTACATAGAAGCCTACAAGAAATTCTCATGGGTACTGACATTTAAAACGTCTCCTTGAATTTAAAAGGAAATATTCTCCAGTCTTCCTATTTAAGGTATACTTTGTACCTGAGCAATGGTTCTGTCAGGACACCAGGACCTAATGAGGAGCAGACGTCTGAAGCAGTCAAGAGATTTATCGTAGGCATTTGGAAGAGGTTCCTCTTCAGGCTTTTCCTTATCAAACCAAATCTTCCACATTTTCTCATTTCTTGATATCTGAAAATACCATAGAATAAGAAATGTGTCATGCCATACAACTATTTTTAATAAAATTCATTTTTCATCACATTTTCCAGATGTGTGAAAGTGTGAAGTATGTATGCATTTTGACTATTTTTCTGATACTAATACGAAAAGTCTGATGGTTTGAAATCAAATGTGCTTTTCTCCAAAGCCAGACTGTACTAACTCCAGTCCATAGCTAGCTCTCAAATTAGGGAAAGTCTAATTTCTTCTATGCATTTTGGTAACAAATTTATCAATAGTAAGGAAATACATAGAAACTCATTTTAATTATTTTCAGGAAGTCTGATTTCTTCCACAAAATACTCTAATCATTAGGAACCAAATTTCATTCTCATAACATTTTCTCATTTCCTAGAACAATTCCTATCACCAAAAAAAAGACATTTAGTATATGTGGACATGTATTATTGAGTGAATAGATTTTCAGCCAATATTCTTTTAATCTGTAATCTGAAATATACCATTTAATATCATAGCCAAATGAATGTTCAGATACCTGCTACCTTCAAGCAATTGGTAAGAAGTCAAAGGACACACTACATTATCCTCTAGAAATTAGAAACCAAAGGTAGACAACATTTTGTAGGTAAACACACCAAAAAACATTAGACAAACCAGTAACACCTACACATTAACATAATCTTATGTTCTTAGGTATATTCCCCTTGATTAAATCCTCAAGTGTATCTCCTGAAGTATAGTAAAAGGGAAAAAAAGTCTAACTTGATATGTAGAAAGAATGGGAAGGGGTTTCAGGCACAAGATACAACTTCTGGTCTGGGTGAGGTCCCAGGGGGCCACTGCATGGGGGAATAAATAAGAATGCATAAACTAGGAAAGTCAAGAGCTAACCTCAGAACATTTTGCAATAAGAAAAAAAAAAACTTTAATTATAGCTAAATAAAGCCACCTTTATTGCTGCCAATAGCTGCCAAATTTATTGCTGCCAATCCCACTTCTCTGTGGTTACTTGATTGTAAAGGCCAAGTATTTCCTTGAGATTCATATCCAGATGACAAAACAGTATAACGAGAAGAGCAGAAGAGGAAAAAGAAGTAACTAGACAAGGCACAAGAAAGGAAATTTAGTCGTTAGAAGCAGACAGATTATCCATATTTCCTTTTTATTTAGTCTCTAGAAAGAAGGTAAAGCCTTTTCAAGACTGAATGAATTCAATCTATCAGGTTTTCTGCTCATGAAGCTCTGAATGGTAATACTGACATATGGCCCAAGACAGGAGTAGTTACGCTTCCCGAGCACATTTCTTCCTGCAAGATCAGTATGCAATAGGTGCTGCATGCCTTAGCAGACTGTGGGTGAACTGCAAGGAAAGTCAAATACAAGTAATATTTTAAGCATGGCCATGTTAAGAAATCCCTCTTGTCTACAGTACTCGGATTTAAACCAGTGGTAAATCAAAAAGCTCCTCATCATGACATTAGCTTAAGTTTAGTCAAAGCATCAGTTACCTGATCAAGGACATCTGAAAACTGTTTAAGTTTGCTAAGTTCTACCAAATTCAGCCAAGTCATATCCAGGATCCATTTGGATGGTTTTGGAGGACAGGCTTTAAGGTCTAATGAAGCACCACCTTTGAAATAAAATACACCATTTTCAGACATTGCTTGCTTTACCATGAAACCAAAAAAAAACTTTTATTCAAAAATTAACTTCAATTATTTCACTACCCTGACATTTATTAAATAAAGAAATATAAATCATAGTGAATGACATGTTTTCAAAATTAATAAATAAATAGATGGCTTTAAGAAAACCATTTAATAATCAGAAATACAGCTCTGGAACCAAGAAAATGCTGAATTCTGCTCTAGTTTAACTGGTCAAAGTCTGGAACAAGCCATCTCATCTGTCTGGACCTCTATTTTCAAACACGTAAAAAGCAAATAATGAAAGCTGAGTGTTGTGATATATGTGTGTGAAGCACAAGCACACTGAAGACATGGCAGAGAGCCTCTAAATGGCAGCAATGGTCAACATTAAGAACTGCTCAGAAGCAGACACTGGGGTGCAACAGGCTAAGCAGACCCATGAGACAGCCACATCTCATAAAGCAGTGGCTGCAAGCAAATCCTGCCGCCATTTCCAGTGGTTTCCTGGAAGGCAGCAGATGATGGCACAAGTACTAGTTTCCACCACCCATGTGGGAGACTCTGGCTGTTGCAGGCCTCTGAGGAATGAACCAGCAAATAGAATATCACTCCCTCTCCCTTATGCTCTGCCTCTCTCTGTGTCACTCTGGCCTTCCAAATAAACCTTGTTATAAAAGGAATTGCCCAATGTTGGCCTTGCCTAATTTTAAATACAGAATTTATTTGGAACTATTAGTACCACCACATGTATTTGAAAGGCATCCATCTATAAATCAGTGTATCATTTACATAGATTTTGAGCACACCCAATGGCCCTGTGCTATATCACTTAGGTTTCATCAATCTAACTATAACACTTCCAGCGGGTACTGACTTATGTCTCTTGCTGATAATTTACCTAAACTCACACAACTCTCACAGCATAATAAGATAAATGATATCTAAAATGTTTTTGTTGCCCAATTCAGAGAAATTTAAAGTGTGAACAATCATGTTTTAAGAAAAAAGAAATAGGAAGTGTCCTACAGTATAAAATACCCTACTTAATAAATAACATCCAGTAAAGTATTTCAGGGAAAATATGCTGTAAACATTACCCTTAAAAGGATATAACCAATCTATTTAGCCACCTTTTAAATCCTTTTTTGAAGAGTATGCTATAAACAAATAATAATGTTTGGGATATTTATTGAGCCAATCTCAATCCTGGCACCATGTATACCACTAAGTTTTTATCTTTAGCCAAATCCATCATAGAATATTTACAAGTAAAGTAGGGCCTTAAAGCCATTTCAATGGAAACAGTAGCTCATAAAATGAAAACAGATTGTTTTAACACCAGGGAGCAGTTAAATAAACACCTAAGGACAATTTCATTGTGTTGAATAAATGTTGCACCAATTTCCATGGCAACTGCCCATTTTCCAACAAACTGAAAATAATAAACTGCACACCAGAGGCTTGGGGAATGACTATTAGTGGAAAGGAAAGGGTGTCCCTTATAAACCAAATTATTATTCATTGTTTAAGAGAAGGTAACCATGGCATGAAGATTTTGCTTTCTCAAAAAGTGTGCAATAGGGCAAAAAAAAAAAAAATGACTGTAATGTGGGGAGGAGGACCTATTCCTGGATAACACAGCACCAGGTTAAACAAGAGGGTAATTCTAAATAAACTGTCAGATTGAGAATTATGCTATCCCTTTCATTGCTCAAACTCTTCTGCTTTGAGAAAAAAAGATAAGATTGGGTTTTTCCATAATACTTTGCAAAAAAGATACATGCTTATAATGAAAGATTTGTACAAGCTGTATTACACAATCATGAAGTGTCACAGATAAGCAGACTTAAAATTCATCTAGGCGATTGATTGCCACCTAAGGGATGAGTGAACACCTGTATCAGAATATACTATTACTATTCATCTTAGCCCATTTAGGCTGCTGTAACAGAATACTGTATTCTGGAAAGTATTCTGCTTATAAACAAAAGAATCATATTTATCACATTTCTGAAGGCTGGCAAGCCCAATATCAGTGCTCCAGATGGTTCAGTGTCTGGCAAAGGCCCACTTTTTGCTGCACACACAGCCATATTTTCACATCCTCTTGGTGGAAGGGGCAAGAGGCATCTCTCAAGACTCTTTGTAAAGGCCTTTATCCCTCTAACCAGGGCTTCTTTGCTCCCCATGACTCAAGTACTTTCCAAAGGCCCCACCTTCTAATAGTGCCTTGGGAGTTAGAACTTTTAAATTTACGAATTCTGGGGCTGGAGACCTAAACATTAAAACCACAGCACTATCTAAATAACAGTTTATTTTAAATAATTTTAAAGTCTTTATGGAGAAAGATTACATTATCAGGTAACTCTCAACTGAACCAACTATGAAAAGACAGTTTGACAACATAATTGTGTTTCAGAGTTTCCGCTGAAACTCATTTCATAAAGCAGTGCTATAAATAGCCATCGAATTCCAAAAGCCTACAAAAATCTAACTAGTGCAAGCATTAAGCTAATTAAAATCCTGAGGAAATTTAGCAATATCTATCATTTGCTGAGCAAAGTCTCTGTGCCCAGATTTACATAAATTGTGTGAATTCTCAATAATTCTGTTACATAGATTTTACTATCCTTGTTTCATAGATGCAGAAACAGAAGCTTAAAATGGCTAAATTGCCTGCTCTAGATCACACATTGGGAAAGTGGCAAAGCCAATATTCTACCTGCCGTCTTCCTTACTGTAAAAGCCATGTTTGTTCTCATCACACCAAACTGTGATATGCTTTACAGACATCAAGCAGACCTGGACACTCTGCTCCACGTTATTCCCGTGGGTAAAAGTACTTCATGCTTGAATTCACAATATCTGGAACAACAACCCATCAGGAAAGATCCCTCAGTGGGAATCAGTCACTGAGGCCAGAAATCAGTAACATCCTAGGGTTCATTGGAGAAAGCAACTCTAACATTCACATGGCGAAGTTTGTGTCTCCCCAGACACTCATCTTCCACATTTAGGAAGGCTGGAATTTTCCCAAGTTAGGAAAGTTGGAAAATAAGGTTCACATATCGGTAAGGAGCAAGCATTCAAGGGTTAGCAACAAAGAATTAGAGGGGGAGAGAAGATATCATCCATATATCAGTTCTAAACTAAAATCTGTAGGAAAAAAAAAATCTCTTGCAACCATAAGGTAGCATTTTGGTTAGGATGGTTGAAATTGGGAAGATGAGAGGTAAATTATTGGCTTTTTTACATTCCTGGTAACTAGATAAAATAACCAGGTTATTTAACGCTTAGCTGCCTTTTCTAAAAAATAAGTATAAGTAAATCTAAAATATATTCATAGGTATATAAATATGAAAATACATCTGGATTTGTGTATAAGTATTGCTATGAACCTACATCCTACCAGGCCACAGTATGTGCATATTCACTATTGCCCCCATAGAGGTCATCTTTCAGTTCTCCAGCATATCTACTTTCTATACAAAGTCTTGAAAAATCCCCTGCTAAATGAAATCGCATCTTATCTTCAAAGGCTTTGTTTAAAAAGGCATAGTAGACAACAGCATTTAGATACTAATATCACTTCAAAATGTTACAGTTTGAATATTTGTGTCCTCCAAAAAACTCGTTTGTTGAAATCTGACCTCTCAACATGATGGTATCAACACCTGGACCAGTGGGACACAATTAAGGTTAGATGGAGCCACCAGGGTGAAGTGCTCATGAATAGGTCTAGTACCCGTGTAACTGTCACAAGAGAGCTCGCTTCCTCTGCTCTGCTCTATGCCATGAGAGGATGCAATCAGAAGTCAGCCAACTACAACTTGTAAAGGGAAACTCACCAGAACCCAACCTTGCTGTTCACTGATTTTGGACTTTCAGCCTCCAAAACCTTGTGAAATAAAGTTGCCTTATTCATAAGTCACCTATGCTATAGTAATTTGTTGTAGCAGCCTGGACTGACTAAACACACAATTACTTTAAATATTTTTCCCAGACATCCAAAACTGTGATGGCAAATTTATGATTTATTTCCCCAGTGGTCCAGAGAATCTGTCTGAGCAATGTTTTAAAAGATGCAGAATAAAGAATCAATGGGAGGCCGGCGCCGCGGCTCACTAGGCTAATCCTCCACCTTGCGGCACCGGCACGCCGGATTCTGTCCCGGTTGCCCCTCTTCCAGGCCAGCTCTCTGCTGTGGCCCGGGAGTGCAGTGGAGGATGGCCCAAGTCCTTGGGCCCTGCACCCCATGGGAGACCAGGATAAGTACCTGGCTCCTGCCATCGGATCAGCGCGGTACGCTGGTTGCAGCGCGCCGGCCGCGGTGGCCATTGGAGGGTGAACCAATGGCAAAGGAAGACCTTTCTCTCTGTCTCTCTCTCTCACTGTCCACTCCTGCCTGTCAAAAAAATAAAAAAAATTAAAAAATAAAAAAAAATAAAGAATCAATGGGATGAACTGCAGAGGTCTCACCCAGTGCACTCCATCCATCCCTCAATGACGTTTTCTCCATGTATGCCATCTCTTCTGCCTCCAACACTCTTGCTCTAGATTTCCCCATGGCCACAGACCCTTGCTTCCTCAGGTTTTTGCTCCTCTGCCTATCTCCAAGGAAGAGATCCCTTTTAACATCCCATTTAAAATCTTTAAGCCTCTGCCATTGCACCTGCCCTGTAACCCCCATCTCCCTTATCCTGCTCTCTTTTGTGCATATAGCTTACTATATACACTACACACACACACACACACACACACATATATGTCATAATGGCTTTGTTCACTGAGCTGTCCCAAATGCCTATTCCATGGCCCAGGTACACAGGAGGTCCTCAATTAATATTCAATCAATAAATTAAAAAATGAGATATTTCACATAAGTGCAATTTTAATTGTGAGGAAATAATTTAAAAGGAGCAAACAAAAATAGTGTAAAGGGCCTTCATGATAATTCTGACATCTGCACCTGTAAACAATACTTTTCATTGTTATATGACCTTTAATAAGAGTGAGAAACTCCTCATGCTTCACTAGGTTTCTCTGGATGTCAATCTTCAGGGTAAGCAGCAGGGTAAACAGGAATTTGTGCTCCTCATACAGCCCTCGGGCAGCATACTTATAAACCTCATAGGTCATGTGCTCAATGATATTAGCAATCCGCTTGCTAGTAATTGGACTCTTGACAGATCTAGGAAGAGAACATTTAAATCACGCTTATCCCACTATCCTTTTCAATAGTCTATAACAAACAACATCTTCAATGGAGAATAAGTAACTTTGGAAGACTAATCCTTATTTTTACACATCAAGTGTAAGCCTCCTAAATCTAAAATAACAAGCATTCTCTCAACATGAAATAAGCTAACAGAATCTTCAATTTTGTCTGAATCAATTGTACCTGCAAGGCATTATTACTCACAACATCTTGGATATTTTATAGTTTAACAGAAACACATGGAACCAAAGGAATCAAATCAATGGATAAATAGTTGGTAGTGCATTCTCTGAGCATAAAAACACAAATGAGAATGATTTGTTAAGACATTAGAAATTACACTTATCTTTGATTTAAAAACAAAAAAGGAAGTTATCGATGTAATGCCCATTCATGCACACAGATACAGTATTTAGCATAGTTTCCTGCATACAGACATACCTGGCTAAGGAAAGGTCAAACAAGCCAAGAAACTGACGGAGCGAAGTCTGATACATCTCATTAACCAAGCGCATCTCAGTGATGAGGAAGTAGAGGATGCTGCCCCGTGTGGCAACTAAAACACAAACAGCAAGGTTGCATGTGCCTTGAGAGTGCAAAATAAATGACCCATGCAAACAGGTCAGCCTAGACTCTAAATGAAAACAACAACTTTGGTTTTTATCTCATATCAGTGGATGTCTACCAGCAATAAGATCTAGAGTAATACTCCTTCATTAATATATTTTATTCTTATTTATCAGCTTTTCTTTCCTTATCAAATGGTATTTCCTACTTCAGAATCACCAGACCTTTGTTAAATATACTTAACTACATTTTACAAAAAATAGAAAGCCACAAGAATTTAAAAGTTCTTATGCTCATACACAGTGATATAGCCATTTAGTACTTCATTCTGGAAATCCATGCCTAGGCTTGGCCTCAAGTTTCTAAGACAAGCCTTTACAAAATGAATGTTCCTTACTGATCACCATAGATGGCATTGTTTCCATTCTTTCTCCAGGAGAAATAAAGAAACTAAGGATAGCCAGTTGAACTCTTGAGCAACACTGATTTGCAGGGTGGTGGTAGAGCATGAAGACCAAAGAACCACCTCCCTTGTAAACAATATACTAGCAATTGTTATCAAATGACAAACAGTGAGCAGTCCACAAATGCCACACTAATTCTTCAGATTTCACTAATTTGTACCAGGTATATATTTGTTTAATTTCTTCTTCTTTACTTTCTAACTTAAAAATAAGTTCATGAGAACCTTAAAGGATTTGCCAATTAATGTAAATTAAAAGCATGTAGGGGCTGGTGCTGTGGCACAGTGGGTTAAAGTCGTGGCCTGCAGTGCCGAAATCCCACATGGGCACTGGTTCGAGTCCCAGCTGCTCCACTTCTGATCCAGTTCTCTGTTATGGCCTGGGAAAGCAGTAGAAGATGGCCCAAGTCCTTGGGCCTCTGCACCCAAGACCCGAAAGAAGCTCCTGACTCCTGGTTTCAAATCAGCTCAGCTCTGGCCATTGAAGTAATCTGGAGAGTGAACCATTAGATGGAAGATCTGTCTCTGGTTCTACCTCTCTCCGTAACTCTGTCTTTCAAATAAATAAAATAAGTCTTTAAAGAGAAAAAAGAAAAAAATCTCTAAAATATGTATACCAGTATAAAAAATTTTATCTCAAATTTACTGAAAAGTTTCCAGAAGAAATACCACAAAACATAAATGGCCACCCCACTTTCGAGTCATTTGCATAACCTGCTTACATCATTCAACTTCTCTAATTCTCATCTCTTCCTCACTCCACCCTCCTATGATATTTGTCTTCCATTATCAAACTCACCAGGTCTATATTCCTCCCGGGCTGAGTTAATTTGAATTTCGGTCTCTGCAGAAATTTCCAACTTCTGTGTCACCTCCTCAGCTGTCTTTTTTGTGTTACTCAGCACAACAATGAGACTCTCATCTTCCACCAAGGATCCCTGAGTACTTGTCAGACGGTAAAGCAAATTATCTTCCAGTTCCTTCATTCTTCTCTTGTTTGCAGTTACATCCTCCATAAGATGAGTTCTTTCTTTCTCCAATTCCTGTTAATTTACATAATGATATTTTCTTCTTATATAACAACTATTACTGGAGCATTCCTTAAAAAGTTAAGCAACCTGGCTACTCCCAAGTATCTGTACTGTATTTATCATACCTGAGGGCAGGAGATATGGATATCAAAAAAGGAGAAAGGAAATTAACAGAAGAGAGAATAGGGAGAAAACAACATAAAATTTGAAAAAAAAAATCATTATCCCTTTTTATTATCATCTACTTATTTTCTAAAGTTAAATTGTTTTCAAGTGCCTTTTGTGATTGTATATAGTACATAATCTTTGAAAGTAAAATATATTTGAAGACAAATACACAGATCTCTGGTCAAATAAGTTTACTCTGTTTCACTTCTTGTTTAAAAGCGTTCCACGATAGGGCTGGCCTTTGGCACAGCAGTTAAGATGCTTCTCAGGATGCCCAAATTCATATTGGAGTGCCAGGATTCAAGACCTGGGCCTGCTCCTGATTCCAGCTTCCTGCTAAGGTGCACCCTGGGAGGCAGCAGGCAATAGCTCAAGCGGTTATGTCCCCTGCCACCAAGGTGGCATTCTCCTGGTTCTGGCCCAGCACAAGCTCCTGTGGGCATTTGAGGCATAACTAGCATAGGAGACCTCTGTTTGCCTGTGTGTGTGTGTGTGTGTGTGTGTGTGTGTGGTAGGAGATAGAGGTGTCATTCAAAACAAATAAAAAAAATCAATAAACAGTGTTCTGCTATTGTGTGGATGTGGTTATTTCAAACTTGGTAGTTCAAACAGTATCTAATAATAAATTGAAATGCAAATTTCCAAAAACTTAGGCAAGCAATCTAAACTGATGTTGCAGATACATTTAGATTGAAAAGTCTTCTAAGGCCTGAAAAGATATTATTCTCTCCAAAAAAAAAAAAAAAAAAAGTGAATTTGCACATCTTCTATGAAGGCCCTTTAAAGATAGCAGGGAGAACAAGGCCTTGAAGTATCATGGTCCTTGCTGATTGTTTCTTCCTCTTGGTAGCCTGGTGAGGGAAAGATGGAGGAAGGGAAAGAAAGAAAAGATAGGGCCAGAGAGGGTTAGAGAATGGAGAAGTATACATGACGCTGGACAAGACCAAGAAAGCATGAAGCTCAGAGGCTGCAGACAACCAAGAAAACATGATTCCGGCACCAAGTTAAGTTCCATAAGGAGAATGCAATTGTTACATGAGAGACTCTAACATTGAAGCTAAAGAAAAGCATCAAAAATGGAAATGACAATGAGTAAATAGTATTTAAAAATTTAAAAAGAAAGATATGCATTAGAGAAATAATTCAAAAAGCATTCCAGATACAGTATCCATTGACAATTTACCCAAATTTAACTGCATTAGTGTTTATAATTCCATATAAATACAATACAGGGAAATTAGGGTTCAATGCAGGTGACCTGAATAATAAAATCACAAGGAAGCATTGCTGGCAGTTCTGATTGTGACTCAGAACTGATGGCACCCTGCTCAAATTCTTAGGTCAGCCTCAGAAAGGTAATTACTCAACTGGGTATTCTGGACATGGATCAGTAGGTTTTGCAGGTTCTACTCCATACTGAGAGGACCAGAAAGCTAGAGCTGCACAGTGATGAATCTTAGGGAGCCACACATACATGCTAATGGGACTACCCATTAATGACATGACCTCCCTTTGTTATGATCCAGTTCTCACACAAAGACCAAGGGAAAGGAGAAGCCAGTCCTTTCATTTCAGTGATTTGATAGTAATTCCTTTTTAGTACTTTTTTTATGCATTTAGGAAAAATATTCTTATAACTCTACAAATTTCATCTTTGTTTTAAAAACTATTGACATAACTCCAAATTTAATATTTCAAAGTTCCATAAGCTCCACATCATATATCCTTTAAATGCCTCCACTTGAGTATCTAAGATACATCTTCTACTTGGCACCATTAGCAGAAGTTCTGATCCGCAGCCTTCCCCAGCCCAATAAATGGCAGCCTCATTCTTCCAGCTGTTCAGACAAAACCTTTCAGCCCTCCTTGATCACTTTCTTCTCTGAAACTCCACAGAAAATTCATCAGAAAACCCCACCAACTCCAAGTATAAATTCTACACTCATCATTTCTCACCCCCTCCCCCAGCGGCACCAACCTGACATGATCTATCATTATTGACTCCTCTAAACTATAGGTTCCAAGCAGGCCTCCATCCTCCCCCACTCACAGGCAGAATAAAGCTACTAAAATACAAATCCTCTCCCCAAACCCTCCAAAAGCAATCATCTCACCCAGAATAAAACCTAGATTTTTTCTAAGACCTATGAGGCTCCACCAACTTCCCCCTCTTCCATTATCACCATCTTTTTTTCCACCTGTTTTTAGTTACAGCGGGAAGCTTCCATAGAGGTTATTTTAATTCATTTATTCGCTACATGGGAACTCAAATTTCAGAAAATATACAAATTAGTACCAACAAATGACATTTAATGGTTGCTATAAAATTCATTTCCATAAAGTTAAAATAAAGGCTCTTACACTATGACTACACTAGGAAATAAAAAAATAACAAACTGAAAAAAATCAAATAATTTTTACGGCTATATTCATAGATTTAACACACTTTCATAATCATTTTTGAGTTCCTAAAGGTGAACATTATAAAATTCCTCACCTGAAGATAGGTAAAGAAAAGAATGTAAGATAGTGGGAGAAGATCAAGAAGATACAACATTTGAATCACAGATCCCGGGACCTATTTGTTACATGACTTTGGTCTTGTTCTACAATTTTATCAGCCTCAGTTTTTTCATCTGAAAAACGGAAAGACAGCTCATACAGTAACTGTGAGAATATCACCAGCAGTGCAGTAAAGATGGTGTCTATTCTAACAGATGTCTCTTCCCTTCCATCTCTATGCTAAAACTGGGGCATTAGACAACCAAATCCAGGAAATTAAGGAATCTGTGGTGCTTCCTCTCATTCATCCTGAATACGCTGAAGAGATAGGAATAATGTTCCCTAAGGTAGTCATTCTCTACTGTCCACCTGGCATAGGTAAAAACCCTGTTAGACAAAGCAGTACCAAACCACAGTCACTTTGTTGAGAGTGGTTGGCTCTGAACTTACTTGGAAGTACCTAGGTAATGATCCCAGGCCCATAATGGAACTGATGCGAGTTGCTGAAGAATATGCCCAATCCTTTGGTGTTTAGTACTGAAACTGATGCCACAGGGAAAAAATAATATGACCCAGGGCTGGCGCCGTGGTTCACTTGGTAATCCTCCGCCTGCAGTGTCAGCATCCCATATGGGTGCTGGATTCTAGTCCCGGTTGCTCCTCTTCCAGTCCAGCTCTCTGCTGTGGCCCAGGAGGGCAGTGAAGGATGGCCCAAGTGCTTGGGCCCCTGCACCTGCATGGGAGACCAGGAAAGAGCACCTGGCTCCTGGCTTCAGATCGGCACAGTGCCAGCCGTGGCGGCCATTTGGGGAGTGAACCAATGGAAGGAAGAACTTTCTCTCTCTCTCTCTCTCTGTCTATAACTCTACCTGTCAAATAAATAAAAATAAATAAATAAATAATATGACCCAAATTCTGGTGGTGAATGGCAAATTCAATAAATAATGTTGGAACTATTGCACCATTTGGATAGGTTTGATGAAAGAGGAGACATGCAAGTTAAGACAAGCCACATAGAAACTTTGTACCCAGTGCTTGCCAGAACAGGTCACATTAACAGGAAGATCATGCTCCCACCCGTGCCTCCAGACTTAGAAGCACATTTTTCAGATTCACTTGAGCAGGATGGTGCTGGCCAGTGATGTAACCCCTAGATGGCTTGATTACCACTAAAGATGAGCTCTCTGGAGCTGACATCAATGCAATCTATACAGAAGTTGGTCTCATACCTTGAGAGAATGTAGAATGAAAGCAATAAATGAAGCCTTCAATACAAAGAAAATGTTCTATATAAAAAACAAGAAAGCACCCATGAGAGACTCTGTCTCTAGTAAACCACAGGTGCCTTCAGCAAAATGGGAGTTTTCCTGACCCCTGAGACAGGTGAGTGTGGGGAAGTTGCCCAAAAAAATTCACTACCATCCAGGTGGAGAGGATTCAGCAATATCAACAGATCCAGAAATGGGGGAAGAGCAGATGCTGCCAAAGAGAAAGTCTCTTACAGAAAGTATACTACATAAACCCCAACAGAAGTGGCTTAGAGTCGCTCACTTCTTATATCATGAAACTTTACTGGGGAGAGAAATATATATATAGTTTAGCTCTTATATTACAATGTGGAACAGGGTAAGATGACCTTCTCTTATTATGAAAGAATGAGTGTCGTGCTACTCTGGCCACATTTTTGTAAGGCTTATTTACTGTGAAGCTGTAAAAGATTCTGATGAGATGATAGGAAAGGAGCAATTTTCTCAAGACACTCAATTTTCTCAAGAAGAAAACTCCTGGCACTTGATCCACATTGGCTGTACAAGGCTATTCAAAATTGTTCAAAAGACTAGAACATGTTCCTACTTAAAACAGTTGCAACAATTAAATGCTCAGTGTTGTTGTTATTGGGTTTTGTTTTGTCACCACTAAAATCTGTAAGGCCTAATTATTTGTTCCAAGGGAACTGTATTCATCTCAGCTTAAAACAAACAGACTTTAAACCATTCATGGAAAATAGAATTAAAAGATTATTCTACTTAAAAAATTTTGAAATTCATGTACATAAAAGGTGCTTGACAATTTCATGGAAATGTATAATATTAAAAAAACTATGCATAAATCTCAAAAAAATTTTTGTAACAAAATTAACTTATTTAATTCTATTTTCCCACAAACTTTCTGAAGTACCCTAAAAACCTAAGACAAGGATAATATTCAGACTGCCCTCAGGGACCCTTATCTCCCTGAAGCCAAAGCTATAGATAGAAGCAGAGTTAGGGTATCTCAGGAATTTCACCTGCTCAACCTCCCATGCTGCTGATCAAGAATCTCAGCCCTTTCTGGAGTAATTAAATGCTAATGCTAACTTTCCTCAGCCACCTCTATTGAGATTTAACTCAGGACTCAAAAAATAAATCAACCTATAAGTACCTATTTTGAAGGCTCTTATTACCTCCATAGCTTGTCTGTGGCAGGAACTATGTAACACTGGCATGTGCCATGCTGAGGTCAACCAACCAAGTGAATGCATAAAGCTGAATTAAATGCCCTTAATGCAGCTTCAAACCCCATGATTCACATGCTACAAATTAAAAATAAAGAGAAAAATTCAGAAGAAAAAACAAAGGGAAGGAGAAAGAGGTAAACGCAGGATAGGCCTCAGAAGTATGATGTAATCAACAGAAAAGGTAAAGATAACTGGAGGATAAATTCAAAAAATGTTGCCAGTGGTCTTAATCTAAACAAATCTTCAGGTCTGTGTAGACACAGCCATTAAGTAAACTAACTTTCTCATTGCTATCTAACCCAGGAGAAAATCAATAGCAACGCTAAGAGTTCAAACAGTTTCACCATAATAGTCCCATTAAAATCCTCTACATTGCTCTACTTAAGCCTCACATGTTCCCTAGGGAAAATGCTGACTCAGAGAAAGGAAGTTTATAATCTGAGCATTTTTCACGAGCATTAAGTTATCTCACCAAACAGAAGGAAGCAGCCATATAGTTATGCTTCCAGAACATAATTAAGTCAGGAGCTTTCAGAAGGTGCACCAGCAAGCTCCAGTGGCACAAACTCCTACCTCCTCACATCAGATGCCATCACAACACACACAGAGCTCTACTGGGTAACAAGCAAACATTGACAACATTGTTATCTGTGTTTAACATTTTAATTTTGTATCCTAAAAGCATAATAATGAATCAAATGAAAGGAAAATTTGGATATGTGTTAGAGCACTGAAAGCCAAAAAGTGAACAGAATGCACAATAGCATTTCCGGAAAAATAAAGCCATTTATAAAGCCAGGATAATGATGCTAAAAATGAGATTGACATCGACATAGTTATACCACTACTCTGCATAAAAGAAATCAATTGGTATATGTAATTTATTTATAATATATAATATTTATTTATAATATAATAAATATAACCATATTTATAACATATGGTTAGATAATTAATAATTTTAAGACCCTTAAGAATTCATAGAAAACAGGACTTAAAAAAAGAAAAGAAATTCAGTCCCATTGCCGCTATTATCATACCTAAGCTTCATCAATGCAACACAGAAAAGGAGAACACCCTTCACCCACCTGCTTCTCTGTAAGGATAACTCTCCCAAGTAGCTGGTCTTCTAGACCTTTCATGGTGACAGTGAAATCAATGATGGAGGTGCGAGCACTTATTTCAGGGGTGTAGGCTGGATTGGGCAGCTTGGTGGTAATATAGAGTCTGAAACCATCCATAACATCTACTTCTTTGTCACCAACTTTCACCTTCAAAAAAGGAAAAAGAGAAAGTTCAAACTAACAAAATATAGACACACCTTACTGTCTTTTAAACATAAAATTAATTACTGTTTAAATAATTATGTAGCCAAAGATCGTTTGTATACTAAACAAAGAAATGGTCATTAGATATTCGTGAGCTTTTAAACCACTGGGATGGATGGATATATGGATGGATGGAAGGGAGGGAGGAAGGGAGGGAGGGAGGAAGGGAGGAGAAAGGGAGGGAGGGAGGGAAAGAAGGAGGACTCGAAGGAGAGAGGGAGAAGGGAAGGAATGAGGGAGGGAAGGAGGAAGAGGAAAGCAAAATGGAAGAGGGGAAGGAGGGAAGGAAGGAAAGAAGGAAGTTCAATATATATGTTGCAATAAATATAGAATTTGGCACCAAAAATTATTGTGATCATACTGAAGAAAAGAGATGGGTCCTTCACTCAAAATGTGTTGAAGTTCAAAACTAATAATACCACATGTGGCCAGAAGACTATGAAAAGACTTATCATTCACATAATGAGATTTTCTGGGGAGAACAGAGAAGGTTCCCAAGCAGGTGCCCAAAATGGCTTTAGTCAAAAAGGGGCATCTAGTGTATGGTTTTCTGGTAGTTATAGGAAAAGCTGAGAGGAGGGTTCCCACATCCAGGCATGGACAAGGGTTTGAATAATTAGAATTTGTAACCAGGGCCAACGAAAGGAGCAGATGTGATATAGGAGAGAGGAATAGAGGGGTTTATAGGCTGATGATAGTCAAATATGAAAATGGAGTTGGTTTCTTTCTATAAGAATGAAACAGATAATTCAAAAAGGATTGTTTTTAAGTACTTTAACCTCCACTCCAGAAGTATAAAAGAGAAAACAAATATCTCTCAACGCTGACTCCAATTTAACTCGTTGCCTATTGAGAGAATTCCATCTGTTTCACACATACCTGGCCTCACGGCGATTATTCTGCACATTGTTATCACCAGGCTTAACCTACCTTAAAGGTAGACCCAGTTTTAATGAAGTTTCTCTCCAAAACATTATCCAGGGCTGGATCTAGTTCCTCCCCAACATCTTCAATAAGCAAGGGCCTTCCAAGGGAAAGGCTGTCCTCCAGGTGGTTTCTGAAGTATTTGTGGTTTAGCGAAGTGACCTAGAAAGAGGAACACAAGAGGACTCTTGTCAGACGGTCACCACGCTGATCCGATGGCAGGAGCCAGGTACTTCTCCTGGTCTCCCATGGGGTACAGGGCCCAAGTACTTGGGCCATCCTCCACTGCCCTCCTGGGCCACAGCAGAGAGCTTGCCTGGAAGAGGGGCAATCGGGACAGAATCTGGCACCCCGACCGGGATTAGAACCCGGTGAGCCGGCGCCGCAAGGTGGAGGATTAGCCTAATGAGCCACGGCGCCGGCCTTCAATTATCTTTATATACAGAAGATCTACTTAGTATATACTAAGTAAAGATTTCAACAGTTTGTCCACACAGACACACAAAGTATAGAGTACTGTTTGGGTAGTAGTTTTACTGTTAATTTGCATACTACAACACATTAAGGACAGAGATCCTACATGGGGAGTAAGTGCACAGTGACTCCTGTTGTTGATTTAACAATTGACACTCTTATTTATGACATCAGTAATCACCCGAGGCTCTTGTCATGAGCTACCAAGGCTATGGAAGCCTCTTGAGTTCACGAATTCTGATCTTATTTAGACAAGGCCATTGTGAAAGTGGGAGAACATTTTAATATTAAGATTTAAACTTATATCCACTACTGCTCTACCTGGGATTACCAAATATTGCTAAGATGTTAAAATATTTTATTTATCTTGTATTTTTGTTTATCTGGGCAATAAAACTTAGCTGATAACAGAATATATACATATACAAAGTACCTGGAGTTCATTTTGACTTTCTTTGTTTTTAATCCAGATCTTTCCTTGAGTCTGTGGATCAATTAGCAGAGGATAGCGTGATGCCTTTGTGACAATGATTCCATTCTGAATGGACAAGTCATCATTTGGCAGACCTTGGAGGTTCCATTCACCAATAGTAGGAGCATCAATTAACATCTCATTGAGATTTAGATCATTTCCAAATGGAATTTTCCGAACTTTCATTTCCTTTTTCCAATCATTTAACAGCAAATCTCGAAACTCTTGGTTAAATGGACCAGAATAAGAGAGAAAAGCCGTAGCCAACAATACATCTCCTAAAACAGAAAGTAAACATCACTAAAATATTTATGATTATCCTTGTAATTGTGCATATAATAATTTTTATAAATATAAGACAACCACTGTTTTAAATCAAATTCTACAAATCAAACTGTGACCAGACCATACATTGTTGTGTGCTAGAAAACAGACAGTAATTTGGTTCATTGTTAAACAGGGAAACAGGGTCCAAAGGGTCTACCAAGTCATAGCTGCTAGCAGTCAAGCATTGGGTTAACTGGACTTGTTTTGGAAGGGAAAGGATTAAGTTTAAGGAACACAAAACCTCAGAAGAAAGAGCTTTCATTCAAAGTGCCTTGGATCAATATCCTCATGTGTTTATAAGAGAATGCATAAGCAACCTGATGATAAGATGTATAAAGATCTTAACAAATCTAATCAGGATAGAATCAATACCAGGCCAATATCCATCCCTCTGAAATGGTTGGGGACACACACACACACACACACACACAAACACAAGTTTGAAATAATCAAGGGACGTATTTTATTCTGATTAAAGCTTCAACTTGCTAACTGATGCAGCAAGCACATAATTTCATTAATAAAAGAACATACATACCTACAAGTCTCTTAGTTTGTGCAGCAAACTCTTTACTTTGCTCTGTCCATCTCTCTTTTTCTCCAGCCAGGCCACTGATCAGTGTGGAAGCTGTCTGCATCTTATGCCTACACCGTTCTGCATCTTCAAGCAAGGTCTAAGAAGGCCCATAATCAAAAGAAATTCTTATTGATATAAATATGTCCCCTGGATCAAAAGTATAACTTTAAGATATTATATATTGGCCCTTCAGATACATATGAGCCATTTTTTCTAAAGAAGGTATAAGATTTCATGTCCATGTGTCTGTCAGCTCAATCCTGTGTCTTATGTCTCCTCCATGGAACTGGAAGTGACACTTCCACTGATGTTTTGAGCCAATAGTAAGACTCTACTCAGATGTTAAAAACTGAGATAATAGAAATGTCTGCATTATGATTTCCCTGTGAAAACAACAAGTATTCATGCTAAGATCATATAGCAATAAAAAATGAAAGAAATACATATCCCTAGTTAAAAAAAAAAAAAAACTGGAAGGTGTCTCATGTTCAAATTCTGGTATCACTGCTGCTTACCTAACTGCACGCCTCATTTTACCTTAGAGGAAACTTTAGATTATCTTCAGATTTGATGCCCTGAGGCTCCTGAACATATTTCAGCTACTCTTGATTCATAGACCCCTTCCTGTTATTCCTGGCATCAATAAAAGTAAGTTAACCCACACTTCAACATACTGTTGTTGCTCTCTCCTTGATTTTTAGAAATGAATGATTCCATTCCTCTATATTTAAAAGACAAATGCTAATTCTATTTGTAAAGATTTGTACTTATCAAATAAAGTCGGTATTGCCAAAGACTAAGCTACATGACCAATCACTAGACACTCATTTATAATAACAAGAAATTTAGATATAGATCTATAGATAGATGCTGGCCTTAAAATTTTAAGAGAAATTTTTAATTTTTCATTTATTTATTTTATTTATTTGAGAGGTGGACAGAGAAACCACCTGGAGGACAGCCTTTCCCTTGGAAGGCCCTTGCTTATTGAAGATGTTGGGGAAGAACCAGATCCAGCCCTGGATAATGTTTTGGAGAGAAACTTCATTAAAACTGGGTTTACCTTTAAGGTAGGTTAAGCCTGGTGATAACTTACATAATCAGGTGCCTTAAATCTCTCAAAGCATTTTAGCTGAACACTAACATATAAGGCTTGCTGGTTTCAACCTCACCTCCCTCCCCTTAAGACACTCCACAACTCCAGCAACTCTAGCACACACAGTCTCCTATGCAAGTGCTGTCTCTGAATCTTTTTAAAATTTTTTTAAAGTTTCATTTTTTAAAAATTTATTTGAAAGGCAGAGCTACAGAGAAAAGAGAAGAGATAAAGAGATCTTCCATCTGCTTGTGCACTACCCAAATGGCCACAAAGACTGGGGCTGAAAGCCAGGAGCTTCTTCCAGGTCTCCCAGGTGAGTAAAGGGGCCCAAGCACTTGGGCCATCCTCTGCTGCTTTCCCAGGTGCATTATCAGGGAGCTGGATCAGAAGTGGAACAGTCAGGACTCGAACCTGTGCCCCTATGGGATGCAGACATTGCAGGCGAAGGCTTAACTTGCTATGCCACAATGTCAGCACCAGAACCTGAATCTTAAGCTACATTAGCTCTATGTTAAATCTGTTTTGATAAACAGGAGTGTAATTCCCAACTAATATATCAATTCCCAATAGAGATAGAATTAGTATTAAATAAAAAAAAGAGCTAGAAGCTAGAAAATACATGAACCTGAAAAAGGTGCTAAGGCTACAAGATATGCATCAGTTGAGAAGGCTATAGATGTCCCTGTCACTGGTCAGTTACACAGTAGCCTGAAGCAAACATAAGAAAACCAAGGTCTAGTATGGAGTGTACCACTGACCAGCTCTAGGACCATGAACCATTCTCTTCTCTCTGGGTCTCAGTTCCATTCTCTAAAATGAAAGTAAAAATACCCACCCTGCCTACTTTGAGTGTTTTTGAAGATTAAATGAGAAAACATGGTGGCAGGCGTTGCAGCATAGCAGTTAAGCTGCCACTGGTGCATCCACATAGAAAATAGGAGTGCTGGCTCATGTGCAGGCTACTCTGCTTGCAATCCGGCATCCTGCAAATGCGTCCTGGGAAGCAGCAGATGACAGTGCGAGTGTGTGGATCCCTACCAGCCATGTGGGTGACCCAGATGGAGTTCTGGGCAAGTGGCTGTGGCCCAGCCCTCCCTGGCTATTGTAGGCACTGGGGAAGTGTGCCAATACGTGGACATACTCTCTCACTCTTGCTCTGCCTTTAAAGTAAATGAAAAATAAAAATAAACACTTATACAAGGGGACAAAGTAGGAGGACACAATATGAAAAACACACACAAAAGAATGCTACCCAAGGTGCTATTACCATCAATATTATCATGAATGAAGAAAGTAGCAATTAGGTTCCAGAACTGACTGTGGTCCTGGCTGACTGTTCTGACATCCTGCCAAAAGCCCTTGGTGTCTGTTAGAAACAAACTCCAGGGTTCCGTGACAGATTATATGCTGTCTATATGCTATAAATAAATTCAGTGAATCTCCAGCAAAAATCTAACCCTTGGAGAGAGAAAGTACAAAAGGAATGAGGAGTTAGAAAAGCCAGGTGAGTGTATGACAGCCCCTCCGCTGACAAAGGAGTTACCTGCTTCTCGGTCATGGCCTGTTCATACTCTGCCTGTACCACGTCGAGCTCTGCTTGCTTGTCATCCAGCTCAGCCTGTGCCTTCTGCAAATCCAGCATGGCTAGGACGTGGCGATTTTCCTGCACCACCAAGTTGGCCTGCACAGGACACACACAGAGTGAACTGGCAGGTAGCAAACTTCCAAACGCTCCACATTTCAGTCTGAGAACTCAGTAATGTCACATGTTTGAAATTTTTCTTTGTTCTACCCCTGAAGCATTTCAAATTGCAGTAAGTCAAGACCAAATCTTCATGCAAGGTAGCCATAAAGGTCCACAAGCAGAAAACTGTAGTTCAGCAAATCTTTTCTGTAAAATGCTATGTAGTAAATATTTTAGGATATTTAGGCCAAGAGACAAAATCTAACCATTGTTTAGGTACTTATTTAAAAAACCATTTACAATAGAAAAACTAGTCTTATTTGGTGAGCCATACAATCAAATTTCATGAGTGGATTTGTTCCAAGTGATGAGATGCCTATCCTCAGATCATAAAATTATAATATTAAATGTGCATAGACAAATTGTAGAAATTTTAATGTTAAGAGTTGTAGAAAGAGAAAAATCTGGATTCAGTAACTGACTCATGATCATTCAATTTACTTATGTTTTACTAAACAATGGTGCAAAAGTGGTACACAATCAGCAGAAACTGCTGCAACTTTTGATCTTTTCTCAGCCTAGCAATGTGCAGTATAGTCCTCTCTGGCACTGCTGGGCAAGGATGGCAGGGGTGTTGCAGCTCCCTGTCAGCTCTGTGATCACAAGGGGAAGCAGTTCACAGCCTGTGTGCCATGAGGCTGAGCCATGGAGCTCAGTGGGTGAGGGGATTTCAAATGGCACAGTAAACCTATAGTAACATTGAAAAATCCTAAGTCAAACTATTTTCAGTACAGATACTCTTCTACTTCCAATGGGGTTGTATACTAGTAAGCTCATCATATAGTCAAAAAATCTTAAGTGCAATCAACAAATATCAGGAATTGTCTGTATTTAGAACTACCTGCCTATGATACTCATTCCTGCTGATGCATAACAAAGGACAGAATTTAGTTATTCATTGAATGTAAAGATATTGGTGTGATAGTGGTCTTCACGCTGTTCCTGTAGTTACCATGTATTTCTTGACTTGCAGAAAAGCAGAATTAGTACCTTCAGCTGTGACTAATTAAAAATATCTGTACTAAGAGAGCTGCTAAGATATAATCAGAAGACATAATCAAAAGTAATATTAGAAAAAGATGAGGTATAAAAACTAATTCATGCTTACAGGAACTTAGATCCTTTAACAATGACTGTTAAAATCAACTTTCTCCCTTCAAGTCTATAAAATGCTAAAATTTACATTAATGGAAAGATCTTCTACTAGATACCATATTCTTTCTGAGCTTTGAAAAGATTATTTTTTTTTAAATGTGATAAATTTCTCTCCTTTCTCAATACCTCGAGCTTCCAAATTTTTGCAGAATATATCTTTAAGGAAAAAGTCACAGTTCTCTAATTGACTAGGTTCAGCGGCAGGCAAAAGTATAGCTTTAAAATTATAATTTAAAAGGAATCTAACTCATGAATGCCTTCTTGGCTCTTCTCTGAAAGCAAGGCCACTACATCAAACAACTCACTGAGGTTACCCACCAGTGTCAAACTATAACAGCCCCAAAGATTTTGAATACTCCCTATCACTTTACTCAAGTCAATAAATTTTCATTTAAATCAAGCTCTCAAATATTGCCAATGAAAATCCTTCCAACTGCTCAACATATGAACTCTTTTTTAAGATTTAATTATTTATTTGAAAGGCAACACTACAGAGAAAAAGGGAAAGATAAAAAGAGAAAGAGAGACATTTTCCACCCAATGTTTTACTCCTCAGATGGCTGCAATGGCCAGAGCTGGGCTAGTCTGAAGCCAGGAGCCAGGAGCTTCTTCTGGGTCCCCCACATGGGTGCAGGGGCCCAAGTAACTGGACCATCTTCTGCTGCTTCCCAACATGCATTAGCAGGAAGCTGGATTGGAAGTAGAGAATCTGGGACTCAAACTGGCACCCATATGGGATGCCAGCACCACAGGTGGCACCTTAACCTGCCATGCCAGTCCCATGCTGGGACTTCAACATATGCACTCTAAAACTCTGCAGGTCTGCAGGTTACTTAAACTGAGAGCCTTGGTTTTCCATTAAAGTACTGAAAAATTACTTCTTAGGATGTATGTGTGTGTGTGTGTGAGAGAGAGAGAGAGACAGAGAGAGAGAGAGAGGAGAGAGAGAGAGAGAATATTAAACAGAATATATATAAAAGCCCACCTCGAATACTTGATACATAACAAGTGTTCAGTAAATGATACTTGGTATTGTCCATGTCTAATATTTGAGTATCTACTTTTTTAACATCCTATTTATTTATTTACTGATTTTTCAAAGAGAAGTTCAAACAGAAACTATAATGAGCTTTGGTGGAATGTTATTGTTAAATAACATTAAAATGCTATTGTTAAAATTAGTATTCGTTTAAATGTACTCACTATTAGAAGTCACTTTGTCCATCTAAACGGATTGCAAGATGAAAGAGAATGGAACCTGTCTGGGTTACTAATTAGTGTCAAAGAGAGTGCACCTGGAATTGGGCCATGTCCTTTTCAACTTTTATTTAATAAATATAAATTTCCAAAGTACAACTTTTGAATTATAGCAGCTTTCCCTCCCCATAACCTCCCTCCAACCCACAACCATCCCATCCCCCACTCCCTCTCCCACCCCATTCTTCATCAAGATTCACTTTCAATTATCTTTATATACATAAGATCAACTTAGTATATACTAAGTAAAGATTTCAACAGACTGCAGACACGCAGACACACAAAGTATAGAGTACTGTTTGGGTAGTAGTTTACCGTTAATTCGCATACTACAACACATTAAGGACAGAGATCCTACATGGGGAGCAGATGCACGGTGACTCCTGTTGTTGATTTAACAACTGACACTCTTATTTATGACGTCAGTAATCACCCGAGGCTCTTGTCATGAGCTGCCAAGGCAATGGAAGCCTCTTGAGTTCACCAATCCTGATCTAATTTAGACAAGGCCATAATCAAAGTGGAAGTTCTCTCCTCCCTTCAGAGAAAGGTACCTCCTTCTTTGATGGCCCATTCTTTCCGCTGGGATCTCACTCACAGAGATCTTTCATGTAGGTGTTTGTTTGTTTGTTTGTTTGTTTGTTTTTGCCACAATGTCTTGGCTTTCCATGCCTGTGAAACTCTCATGGGCTTTTTAGCCAAATCAGAATGCCCCAAGGACCGATTCTGAGTCCAGAGTGCTGTTTAGGGCATTTGCAATTCTATGAGTCTGCTGTGTATCCTGCTTCCCATGTAGGATCATTCTCTCCTTTTTAATTCTATCAATTGTTATTTGCAGATACTGGTCTTATTTATGTAATCCCTTTGACACCGAATCTCATCATATTGATCAATTATGAACTTAAACTGATCACTTTAACAAGTAAGATGGGATTGGTGCATGCCACATTGATGGGATTGAATTGGAATCCCCTGGCACATTTCTAGCTCTACTGTTAGGGGTAAGTCTGAGTGAGCATGTGCAGAACTGTACATCTCCTCCCTCCATTATTCCCTCTCTTATATTTAACAGGGATCACTTTTCAGTTAAATTTAAACGATTAAGAATAATTGTGTGTTAATTAAAGAGTTCAACCAATGGTATTAAGCAGAAAAAAAGGCCATGTCCTTGACCCCTCCTCATTTAGGAAGAAGGAGCATGCAAGGGAAGTCCTCAAGCAATAAACGAAGTGAGAGACCTAGGACTGAATTTCTTAATGCAGTCAGGAGAACCACCCAAGGAGAATTTGCACTCCCTTAACCTTTTCTCTCTGCCCAGGCAAGTGCAGGACCTATGTAACTGCAGGTATTTTCTGACTGATATAGTGGGGACTGGACAAGCTAAACAGTCTAAGATGCTGGATGCTCAGAAGAATATAGGAAGGCATTCTCAGGACAGATTTCCCAGAAAAAAATTTTCAGCTTCATCTGTAAATAGAGGGTCCCACAATAAGTAAAAGACTTCCTTTCTGAAGGGGTACCCTTCACTATCTACTTTGTGATCTGCACAGTCCTGAGACTCCCTGAAGGCTGAACTATGGAAGGGATTATACACAGGAGAAAAACGTTGTTCTTACATAAGCCTTTTTCAGAATGTTCACTTTTAAACATTTCAGTTCATTGTACTTAAAATAACTACACATTGTTAATTTAGCTGTAATTCCACTTAAGACACTACGTATGCTTACTCACTGCAAAAGTATGCAAAGGACACCCTGTACTTTTCATCTGATATGGTAATTACAATTCAGCTAATATCAAAATGCCCATTTCTGAACCATGCTGGAGTTTTCTGAGGATCCCAAAATCCATGTCAGTCAACATGATATCAATTATTTCTGTAAAACTCTCTGAATTGAAAGAATCTTTGTTCCTTTAAATTTTCCTAGAATCCCAAAGGCTCTGGCTACTGAATAAACTACCCTGGTAAATTAACAATTGGAAATAAAATGGGTCATACGATCCTATACCTATCTTTGTGCTACCTTTGGTTATTTTTTTTTTCATAATTATTATGTTTCTTGAGTAGTTTCAAATATAAGTGGGTTTTAATAGGTGTTCTGGGGCTATCAGACTTACACAAAATCAAGATAATCAACCATGTCTTATGATATGATGTTGAGAAGTTAGCATTTTATTTTCAAAAAATGCACTTCCTCTCAATTTGATGGAGGCTGAATGTGTTGTAGTGGTGGGGAGTATATATGAATTAAGATAAAAATGTCAATTATTCAAAAGGAAACACAAGTCTATTCTCAAAGTCACCTTAAATAATAAAGAAATCAGTCTCTTTCATGAGCGACAAAGGAGGAGAACAGAAGAACATGTAACCCTTGCAACCAAGACCAGACACAGGCATTTTCCAGTCACCAGCATCCACATCATGACTCACTCACAGGGCTCCCTGGCTGGAGATCTTGAACATTACAGAGAAATTCTGTGCTGTGGTTTTCTATGTATTTTTTTTTCAAGTTGACATTCTCGAAGAAAACTATCCAACAACCCACAATGGATTTTGCATGTTTACCCAGAGTCAGTCCATACTTACAGGATCATAGGATCCTGATTAAAGTAGAATGACAGAGAAGCACACACTATGCCTTGTCTTTCTAATACTCACTCTTTCAGTGGATCTGGGTACCCTAGCACCAGAGGCTAAAGTCTCTGGTGCTACTGTGAAAAGTTAGACCAGCTGACCTAGCGCCTTTTCCCAGGCATGGTCACAATTCTACCTGGAGACATACCTTCAGGGGCAGCACCTCTTTGTTTATAGAGAAAAACGAAGCCATGGCTTTGGTCCAGGAACAAAGACCAGCTACATTCCCACATACGCGTTTAGCAGTTTCAATGTTGTAGTCTGCCATTTCAAAGTAAGGATTCAAAAGTTCTATCACTTCTTCATTGATTGTGTCTTTTGGGAATTGCTATGAAAGAAAGGAGTAAAATTGAGTAAAACACTTCTTTCCATGAAATCAAACTCAAATTATACTTGTATTTTGTCAATATGTCATGATATAAGGCAAGTCATAAAAATGAAAAACAGTAAGAAATGACAGCAAAGAAACGTTACTATACACTTTGTCTTCTGTGGACAAAAGATACCAACCCTAAAGAAATATACTGGGATTCAGGGAATGAGTAAATTGTTTAGGTGATCAACACTAATATAATTATTCAAATTCCCAAAGCTATAAAAATTTCTTGACATTAATCCTAAATACTGGATTACAAATCCACAAGATCAACAGTGAAATACACATAACACAGGTATGTTCAGCCTAAGGCTATAGAGACTTAGCATTTATCAGCAACTAAACATATAATACCTTTAGACAGAAGTTCTATTAAACTCAACTGAAATGTGAAGATAATAACTTGGACACTAGGCCTTGAGGATAATGAATTAATTTTTAATCACAGAACTATCAAAAATATGAGAGAATTAGTAACTTCCGAAGGGATGAAATTTTAAAGCAGTGGCAGAAACAGATTCAGAATGCCTTCCTGTATTAGAAAGGGCAGACTGGACAACGAACAAAATTGGAAATTGAAAGTGGTATTTTCTCTTGAGTGTGATTAAATACTTTCTAAGTAGAAAGAAATTGAGCATCCAAACAAGCATATACCATACAGACTAGAACACACTTTCATTCCGACCTCACTGAAGGCACATTTCCTTTATGAGACTTGAAAAATAGTGAAGCCAGAAATATATCTAGAACCAACAGAAGGGTAGACCATGTGACAAGAAGACAAACAGAAAGGTATGATCCAAAAGCACTGGCCCTCCCACCAGGCAAACAAAGTAGGCTTCTTGTGTCACTTGCCAGGATTCTACTTGAAATCCAATTCCACTGTCACAGAATAGCATAAGTATCTGGGACCAGACTGTATAGCCCACTGCTTTCATAAGCTACTCATGGTTATAGTTGCTGTAAGGTACCTCACAAGACTCTAGTCATAGCAATCACTTGGGCGATGTTGGACTGCAAAATGGAATAAAGTTAGCACTAAGGTTATAGCTTAGACAATGGATCTGAATTGGGTATTCTCAGTTGTCTCAAGATCTAGATATGAAAGCTAAAGCAAACCTTCTTAGGGAAATAAAAAAAAAATTCATCTGGCTTATAGATAGACAAAGATCTCCTAAACTCAACACAGACACCAAAAGTGCTGCTTAGGAAAATATTGACTAATTGGACTACATTAAATCTAAGAATTTCTGATTATCAAAAGACACTATTGATAGGATGAATACTAAGCCACAAAGTGGCAGAGATGTCTAAAAATATATAAATGACAAAATAGTCATGTTTAATATCTTAAGAAAATTCTACAAAATAATAAAAATAGGCAAGAGTATGGAACAGGCCTTAAGAGAAAAATTCCCAAGATTATCATTAAATATGAAAATATTTTCAAATTCATGAGTCATCAGAGAAATGGAAATTAAACCCATAATAATAAAAAATACTACAAACCCACCAAAAGAGCTAAAAGTAGAAATTGATGAAGATGTGGAGAATTCAAAACTGACTGGTGTGTACATTTATATAATCACTTTTGAAAACTCAGTGGCATGATCTACTAAAGTTGGTTAAATGTACATAATCTAAGACCAAGAAATTACACTCCTGAGTATAAGAGCCAACAGAAATGTGTACATGCAAGCACCAAATAACATGTAGACAAAGAGTCATAGCTTTATTTATGTTAGCCAAAAATCAGCAGCAACCCAAAAGTCCATCAAGAGTGCATGGGCTAAACAAGTCAAAACATGTTAAAGTGTTCATGCTAGGGCTCATTCATACAGGTTCATGAGAAATTACTGTTAAATGTTGAGGTATTCTGTAAACCAGTTGATAAACACACCCATTATTAAAATTAAATTATATAAACTTTTAACTAAATAAATTATATTTAAAACAAAGTAACACATCTGCAAAACTCATCACTTTCTATTTTACTACATCTTACTAGCATCTTTTTTGAGGTCATTTGTACTCTTTTTATCTACATCATAGATATAATAATAATGTGTTGTTATGAACCTTTTCCCAGCTCTACCTTCAACAACATAATTTTGGTAGCTTGAAGTTGCCATCGTCAGAGTTGTTACACCATGATAAACATTATGATAGTGAATAAATTTTTCCTTCCCATCCCACCAAGAACCAGTTGCTAAATATTTACCACGTATTCATATCCTTGAAAGTTACATAGCAATGAAAAATAAGAATGTAATTCTGTCTTTGGCAACAGTAAGAGTGACTCTCATAGACACACTGAACAAAAGAGGTCAAAACCAAAGGGTTCATAAAAGTATGGCTTCATACAACTATATTTCAAAACAGGCAAAATTAATGATCAGGATAAAGGTCAAAATAATTGTTATTTTAAGGGATGTTACTGACTGGGTTGGGGAATGAAAGTGATTTCTGGGAATCTAGAAACACAGTCTCTGCTTTCAATATTCATTAATAAGTATGTATGTATGTAAATAATCATCAAGTAGTGCACTTGGCACTTCTGCATTTTGTTACATGTAAGTTCTTTCTCATAACAAAATTAAAAAGATATAAATTAATATTAAATAATCACTACTGAGGTCTTCAAAAGATACATGTATGCATATATTGATATATATTATGCACAACATATATATATATACATATATATTATCCCCTAAAAACAATTTTTTTCTTTTATTACAGTATGGAAATATGTCAGGAAAATCTCTAATGCTTACAATGTCTGACACTGGAAGGAGAAAGCTCTACTCCAAAAGAAACACTTAAATACATAATCAAAATAAGTACGTAGAGTTAATTCTTCTTAGATTCATAAGATAACTCTGTTAACAGATTCAGATACCCAGTGAAGACCGAGTCCCCTCTTAATCCATCATGATTGACTACCAACCTGTAAGTTCTGTAAGAAGTTGCCTGCAGTCATCAGTTTTAAAGATTCCTGCCAGGAGGGAATGGTACAGCTTCTTTCCAGGTCAATTTTCACCACGTTGACTTTCCTTTGAAACAGCAGCAGCACACAGTCCATGATGCGCATGATGAGGTGAGGGGGCCTGCCCAGTGTGCGCACAGTTGCGATGTCAGAAGGCTTGATCGTCTGGTAGGAGGGAGGAGGAGATGGTCATCCAATCTCAGATAAGAAAGTGCAGACAAATTTTTAGTGTGTACATGCAGCTTTTTCAGCAGAGAACAGCAAGCATCTTTCAGTTAGATACAGAATGATAGGGTCTAGACACATATTTCATCCCATAGCAAGACACATCTGCGAAAGTTCAGATTTTTACAATTCAAACTGACAGTGAAGGAGAGAAACGTTGGTCAGCAGATAAGGAGCTGTGACTTCTCTAAAATTGTACAGACCACTTTGTGTCAGAAAAAAAGAAAAGTGTAATCTGGGGGAAAAAATGCTCAGCACTTAAACAGACATCAGGGTTCGAAACCAGGAAAAATACAGCACTGGTGGTGCTTTTTTACTCATTAGCCATGTAGGTCAGGAATTTACCTCTCTCTCAAGCAACTCAGACTTGTCACAGTGGACTGACACCAGAGGGTAGCCCCAGGGCTGACAGACTGAATAATTAGAGGTTTCTTAGCTGGGAACTGACCTTTAAATAAAGCACTTGAGAAACAGAGTTTCACAAAGCTTTCAGAAAAGTTCTATTCTGTTCCCAATACAGATATTCTTATAGAGTAAATTATTTAATACTCACATAAACCTATTTTGGTTGATAATAATTGCTCTATCTATAAAACTCTTTATAAAAAAAGAATACAGAAAATACTAACTGTAAGAATCTACTACAGTGCCATCTCTAGGAGGAATAATGTATATTCACTCCTTTCAGGTCTTAAAAACCTTCCACCTAGTTTGCATTTACAGCCCTCCTGTCAAAAGAAGGTAACTGATGTCTATCCACCTGCTCAAGGCTAACCATCTATTCTCAGAGGACTGAGAGCACGTACACACCCACACCCACCCACATACACACACATACACACTGAACTTATTAATCAGGAATCTAACCATATTCCTTTAAAGGATTGCTTTAGTACGCCAGCATTTCAAAAGCTAGATAGCTAGAAATTGAGGAGAATCTGTGGTAAAGAAATGGAAGGGGCAGTGGATCTTTATTTTAAATATTTGGTTAAAAAGAAAGGGGAGAAATAGTTAAAAAAAAAAAAACAGTGGAAAATAGTATCAAGTTAAAATGATAGAAAATGTTAAGACCTGGGCATGCTTACTCTGTACTGCCTTTAAAAATTAGCCTTTTCAGGGCCAGAGCTGTGGCACAGAAGGCTAAGCCACCATGTGGAGCCACTATTCCATATAGACACCAGTTCATGTCCCGGCTGTTCCTCTTCTGATCCAGCTGTCTGCTTATGGCCTGGGAAAGCAGTGGAAGATGGCCCAAGTGCTTGGGCCCCTGCACCTGCATGGGGGACCCAGAGGAAGCTCCTGGCTCCTGGCTTTGGATCGGCCCAGCTCTGACCGTAGAAGCCATTTGGGGAGTGGACCAGCAGAAGGAAGACATTTCTGTCTGTCTCTCCTTCTCCCTATAACTCTACCTCTCAAAAAAAAAATCTTTTTTTTAAAAAAAAAGTAGAATTTTTAGACAGAATTGGGCTTAGTATTTTAGGTATCCAAATACAAGGGTTTGGGGGCAGAGCAGAGCTGACATTCACCCTGGACAGTTGAATACTGAACTCCTCTTTTCTTTGCAGATAGAGTAATATGACTTTTGTAATCTCTAATACACCATGACAATATGACAGTTATTTAACACCAGAGGGTTTTTTTTTTTTTATTTTTGCTTTCAGCAGCTTAAATCAGATCAAGCACCAAGATAGGAAGAAACATTCTTTGCTATTTGATGCATGCATTAGAGCAAACTGATGTCAAATGCTATAGTCTGGATGTATCTGGAACTTTCTTAGAATAAACTATAACCATTTTTCAAGATTTCAAAAGTTCACAAGGAGGTAATAAGATGGAGACAGGGGACTAGCACTGTCACACAGTGGGTAAAGCCGCCACCTGCAGTGCCGGCATCCCATATGGATGCCGGTTCAAGACCCAGCTGCTCCACTTCCATTCCAGCTCTCTGGAATGGAATGGCCTGGGAAAGCAACAGAAGATGGCCCAAATGCTTGGGCCCCAGCACACATTTGGGAGAACTGGAGGAATCTCCTGGCTCCCTGCTCCTGGCTTCGGATCAGCACAGCTCCGGCCATTGCAGCCAGTTGCAGAGTGAACCAGCGGATGGAAGACCTCTCTCTTTCTCTGCTTCTCCTTCTCTCTGTGTGTAACTCTTTCAAATAAATAAATAAATATTAAAAAAAGAGATGGAGACAGGACCAATGAGGGAAATTATCAAAATCTCTTTCATGCATCCATCACCATGTCCGTTTCCACACATTTCTACACTGATGATTATGTGGTTCTAATTGGTGGTAGAGAGTACTGAATTAAGGGGATAATGGAAAGCATTTTTATAATATCAAAAAGCATGCCAAACCTTTTAAATCTAGGGAAATCTTAGTCCTTTGAGCAAGACTTGAGATGCCATATGCTTCATTCCTGTGCCTTGAATTTAATAAGGTTTGCTAGGATGCTTTGTACTATAATCATCTTCCCAATGCTGATCAGAGACTCTCAGTGAAGCCAAAGGGCAGGGCTGAGAGGGGAGTAATTAAGGTTCCCCCAAATTGGAGAAACTGAAAACCCAGGTTAGTGCAAACAGGATACGGAAACAATAACAAAGATGTGTCACATGGAAGAGCAATGTGAGAAGTGGGAGAGATGAAAGAGGCAATATCTTATGAAATCTTTTCATTTGCAGCAACACAGATGGAAGTGGAGACCTTTGTGGTACCTGAAATAAGCCAGGCACATGTAAAACCAGTACTGCGTGATCTCACTCACATGAGGAATTGAAAAACCTTGGTACCACAAAGCTGAGAGTGGAAGGGCAGTCACCAGAGGCTGGGAGAATAGGCAGAGAAAGGATGGGAAAAGATTGACTAATGGGTATGAAGTTGCAGTCAGACTGGAATGAGAAATTCTGATATTCTATTGCATAGTCAGGCAACTATAGAAGATTATGATATACTGTAAATGCATTTTTAATTCAGAAGAAAGGATTTTGAATATTTTTACCATATAGAAATCATAAATGTTTGAAGAGACAGACATGTTTACTTTGATTTGTATATTGCCAAAATATATAAGTATCAAAACTTCATGTGGTACCCCGTTAAATCCATCAATTTTAATGTATCAGTTAAAATAACTTGAAAATAAAAGAAATCCATAGGTTGTATATTGACACAGAAAGCCTAAAAACTTAACTTGAATCAAAAAGACATAGAAATGTCTTAAGGTGCACACTAACAAAGTGGTTAAAAAACACATTATCAATAATGAGTGATGCATGCTTGATTAAGGTTAAATAACTTGAATCTGCAGCAGGCAGATGAGCAATATTCCAATTCTCCAGTCACTTTCTGGGCTAGGAATATATAATATAAGGGAGTAGATGAATGAGACTGAAGTAAAAACAATCTTGAGTCCAGAATAATCTTAAATTGAGTCTTCAACACTATACCAGTCCTTTAAAGGTGTGACCCAGTTCACTAAACACATTTCACTTTCCCACAACCAAGCTTCTTCATAATGACACTATTTCTGTCTATTGCCACACAGTGGTATGGATTAATTGCATCAGAAGCCTGCTCAAACTCGGTCATTGATAAGCCTCATTGGAGCAATAGCTCTCTCCTTACCCGGATAATGCACAGATACAGAGACTGTTGTATGTTACATATAACCTACTCCAGTGTCCTCAATGAATGAGTGACAAATGCTATTTTGGAAAGTATGTGAGACTTTCCCAGTGTCACACAGCTTACTGATGACATCGCTGAAGTGAAAACTCAAGATCTTGGCCACCATTCAATGACAAAGTAAGGGGAGGAGATGTTCAGTAGTTTGTGCCAAATCTATAAAGAGCTAATAAGATCTCCAAGCAGAAAACATTACCTGAAAGAATTCCAGTGGGCAAAGCTTTGATGTGAACCTGAAGAGCGTTTCCTTGCTATTATTAGTATTTGCTTGCCTCCATCTTCCTCCTGGGCCCTAAAGTGGCGTCTATGTGAGGTCACACAGATTTACCTGCAACGCTGCTTCTGCTTCTTCTAAAGCGGGCTTTGCAGCTTTCAGTTTTTCCTCAGCAATGGCTTTGTCTTTAGAGATGCTGTCCACAATGGCCTGGGCTTTGTCCTTCACCTTCTGAACCTCAGCCTTGACCTTTTCAGCAGCCTGTGCCTTCATTGTCACTTCTTTTAAGACCTAATTCAACACAAAACAAAAAGAGCTTCATCAAAAATTATCAAACAGGGGCAGGTGTTTGCCCAGCAATTGAGACACTCATATCCCATATCACAATGTCCAGGCTTCATCCCCACCTCCAGCTCCTGGCTCCAGCTCCCTACCAATGCAGACCCTGGAGGCAGCCATGATGACTCAAGTACTTGGATCCCTGCCACCCAAGTGGAAAACCAGGATTCAGTTCCTGGTTCCCAACTTCAGTCTGGTCCAGACCTAGCTGTTGTAGGCATTTAGGGAATGAACCAGTTCATAAAACATTCTCTCTTTCCCTCTCTCTAATAAATTAATTGATTAGTTAAAGGAGGAAACAACAGCCAAATGTGTATTTTGTTTATTAATTTTATCTAATTACCCAATTGTTCATATATAATATTGAGATTTTATTCTAATGGAAATAAATAACCTATAGTTCCATAGTTATGATGTAGTAAACATGCATGAATTGTTCCATGACTCCCAATGAGAACTGGAACTCAAGTAGAATAGGGCATGTATGTATATGTCCACCCACCATGTCAGCTTTATCATTGGCCACTTGCAGCTCCTTCTCTTTTAGTTCCAGTTCTTTGCTCAGGGCTGCAACAGACTCTGAAGCTTCTTTTAACTTTTCTAATCCAGTGTTCATCCTGGAAAATCCAAGCAAGCAATGCTAAAATTTGTGGTACTTTGGCTCCATTTCCAAGTACAAGTCCACCAATAGAGTAGCAGGAGTCACATTTGAAGAATGAATGTATGCAAACAGGAAACAAAAAGAATGTAAGTCCAGGCTTAACTGAAGACTAACACATGCATTCTCTTCACAGGCCACAAGGGAAGAGTAAATGCCCTAAAATGTGCTCCTGACATGAGGAACAACAGTGGATTTAGCATCTGGACCTACAAAATAGTAAAACTTCAATGACTTAGACCTCAAGTGCTTGTAGCCCTTTCCTAGGAGAAGGAAAATAAATAACTGTTTTACAATAAAAATTAAAGGTCCAATTACATTAAAAGAAGAAAGATTTGAATTCAAGAAAAGAAACAAATTTAAAGTCATCATAAAAGTTCCAGAAAGGAACTAGCTGCCTCTCTGAACCTGAAATAATGTGATCTTACAGATGGGAGCCCTCAGAGTCATTTCATTTAAATATTCACTCAGGGATCCCTAACATACAACCCTGACTGGTTCTGGCCATGTACAAGTATAAGGTCTGTGTGTTCAGAAAAGCACACAGAACAGCAGTGAAATTTCAAAGGAACTTCAGTGGAACAGGGCATTCATTGTGCAGCCAACACGTACAGGGGCCAGGCTCTTCTAGTCACTCAGAAGGAGTTGGATAAGAAGAGGGAGGAGGGGGTGTCTGCATTATCAACCTCCTTACAGGCCTATCACTTCTACAAGTTTGCCATTCAATATCACAGGAAAGCATAGGCCACATTAAAGCTTAATCACAGTTTATCCTATTGGGCAACAATTAAACCCTAGGAACCATGAATAACTCCCTGGAAAGGCTCAAGAGGAGAGTTTCCCATCTCAGTGCTATTGACAGTTTGGCCTGCATAGTTAATAACAGCAAGGAAGGAGGGGAGTTGTCCTGCTCCCTGTAGGATGTCCTGCAGCATCTGTGGCCTCTCTCCACTGGACGCTGTTAGCATCCTTCCCTGGCAACCCCACCACTCCAGCTGTGACAAAAGTGTGTCTAATCATTGCAAGATGTCCACACCACAAGCAGCAATCAGCCCTAATTGACAGCCACTGCTAATGTAACTTTGGAGCCGGACGTCACACTTACCTGTTGGCCAGTGTCTGCACTTCCATGTGCTTTTCTCCATATATGAACTTATAACCCTGAATAAAGGAGAGGTATGACTTGGGAGTCACATGGGTAGAGCGTCGAAATCTCTGGAAGTAATCGACACACTTCTCAGCCACCCCATCCTGGAAGGAGCCCATGCACTGAACCACCTCCTTCTTGGTCTCCAAACTGCAGTCAATATGATAGGAGGAGAGGAAGTGTTCAGACACTAGAAAGAGGAACCATGATAGTGTGTGAAAGATGGTTGTGAATTATGATTTCAAAGTTAACTGACTATTTTTAAAAGACAGACATTTCTTATGGCTGCACATGGATTTTCATAACCTCAGCTAAGTAGATCTATTTCAACAGTTTTGGCCCCAGGTCTGGGACATCAACAATTTTATTTTCCTTCTCAGGTATAAATATATAAAAGGCTTGAAGCCTATCATCATTCTTTGTTCTCTAGTGCTTGTGCAAAGAAGTCTCTACCAGCTGCAGGTTCTGGTCAGCAGCCAACCTGCTTTATGGTTTGCATAAGGATAAAGGTGTTACAAATAACTCAGAAATCAATGCCCACCTGGTACTCATTCTTAACAGTCCCATTTATTTTTTTTAAACTCAGACCCTGTCAGACCTTTAATTCCCCTGGTTCTCACTGCATCTGACACATGAAAGTGTCATTGCTCAATGATTTTATGCCTGGATCATCTTTCTCTTAAATGCAGCAGCTCCCTATTTGTGGTTGGTTCTAATTTACAGCATCCTTTAGAAATGTTTGGATAAAAGTGTCCTGTTGGAGACCTTGATCTTTTCCACGGTACCAAACAGCAGACCAATTCTAAGAGGACATTTACTGCTATAAGAACAAGCCATAATTTAAGAACGTATGTGTTGAGTGCCTTCTATATAGCCCCCGCAGTGAGGAGTGTCATGGAGTGGAAAATAAATATGAAGTTTGGTCTCAATCCTGAAGAATTTACAAGGGTTACACATAAGGCAGTTAAAATTAGCAAAACAATATATATCTTAGAAGAAATGGCCAATGTACATAAGAGTTGTAAATAGAAAACAGCCATTAAAAATGGAGAAGAAAAAGAATCAAGGTGACAGAAAAGAAGACAACTCTTGGGACTGATGTTGTGGCACAATGGCTTAAGCCACTGCTTGTAACACCAGCATACCACATCCGAGTGCTGGTTTGAGTCCCAGCTATCCCACTTCTGATCCAGTTTCCTGCTAAAGTGCCTAGAAAGGCAGCAGATAATCACCCAGACACTTGGGATCCTGCCACATGGGAGACCAAATGCGGCTCTGGGCTCCTGGCTTTCACTGCAGCCATCTGGGGAGTTAATGAGCAGACTTTAACCTGAAACTTTAGACAAAAAAGGAGGGGAGGAAGTTTCTTGATGCGGTGGACATGTGTGCAAAGATAAGGATGATTACAGCCTGTTCTCAGGAAAAGAACAATAAAGAGAAGGTCTATATTGGGCTAGTGAAAGACTACAAGTGAGTTAGGACCACACTGTAGAAGGATGATGAATTTTAACACAGTATAATTCATTCATTCAACACTGTGTCAGGCACCAGTAGTTGCTGAAGTAGTGAGAAAAAAAATAGATATGTAGTCATTGACTCCATGGGTTTTTTTTTTTCTAAAAAGACAAATAAACATTAATCGAATAAATTACACAACTAGACATACAAATTACAAACTGGTTAGCCTCAAGAAGGAAAGGCATAATGTGACTGCCTTAAGGGAACACAGCAAGAAACAGAGGAAGATTTCCCTGACCGGGGGAAGGCAGCTGAGCCACAATTATCCAGACAAAGGAAGAAGGATGCAGCAAGGAATAGGAGAGAGACTGCATGGAATGAAAAATGACAAGTTCAAGGATCCAGGAAAACAAAGCCAGAAGAAAACATGAGTGCAGGTGAGTGGCCAGATCTTCCCAGCCGTGTTAAAGACTGTGATCTTTTTCTTGGGAGCAACAGAAGGATATGTAATGGTTTAGACAGAAAGCAATGTGATTGCATTTATATTTTCATCATTATTCTGTCTGCCATGTAAGATAGAGAGGAGACAGGTGAAAGAGGAGGAGAGATCATTAGAAAGCTATTTGGGTTTTCCAGGTGAATGACAATGATAGTTTGGTGTAGGATGTCAGTGAAAGGGAAAGAGTTGGAAAGATGCCACCAATATTTAGAAGACAAGGTTGACATAACTTGGAATTGGATTACACTTGAGACTTGAAGGAAGGAGAAGCATCATTAAAACAAAGAGGTTTCTGATCACCTATAGTAATGGACGATGGTGGTGTATTTTTCTGAGAGAGGGAAGTGGTTCAATTCCAGATATTTAGGGTTTAAGGGACCTGTGAAACAATGAAGAGAATGGTTCAAGCAGGCATATGAGGACAGAATTCAAGCCAAGGGCCAGACCAGATTGGAGATAAAAAGTAGGGGGACATATTATATAAGGGGTAATAGCTAAGCTTTTCTGGGGAGAGAATCTGGAATAAAGAAATGAGCCCACCTTGCTCTGCAGTGTACCTGGCTCGGGAAGCAACATGCAGCTCAATAAATCCAAGCGTGCTTCAAAATACTCAAGGAAAATAAAAGTAACACAGAAGTTCAATTTGGCACAAAGAAAAAAATCTTGAAATCCATGCATACGAGAGGTCTTCAAAAAGCTCATGGAAAATGAACATTCTGTAAAACTACGCATGGATTTCAATGTTTTGCACCAAAATAAACTCACGTTTTAGTTTTACTTTTCTATGAACTTTTTTGAAGTATCATAATGTTTTCAATGAACAAAGAAACAGATTTTGTTTTAATTTATTTGAAAGATAGAATTAGACAGTGAGAGAGAGAGACAGGTCTTCCTTCCATTGGTTCACTCCCCAGATGGCCGCCACAGCCAGGGCTACGCCAATCCGAAGCCAGGAACCAGGTGCCTCCTCCTGGTCTCCCATGCGGGTGCAGGGGCCCAAGCACTTGGGCCATCCTTCACTGCCCTCCTGGGCCACAGCAGAGAGCTGGACTGGAAGAGGAGCAACCGGGACTAGAATCCGGTGCCCATATGGGATGCCGGCACTGCAGGCGGAGGATTGACTCAGTGAGCCACAGTGCCGGCCCCCAAAGAAATAGATTACCACATGAAGATCAGCACACTTCCTAGGAACTATGGACACAAAATGAAAGTCCTCCCACCCACCCTTTGTATAATCTTGGCTTGGGATTTTGATGAGATCTAAAAGAATGTGAGAAATTAACAAAGGAAGGGTTGTAAAAGCAGGGATGATTGAATAGACACTTAGCAGGAAAGGCTCTATATTGAATCTAATCTCCTACATCATGGCATAGTACAGCATTTGCCACCAGAAATTAGTTTTATTGTTAATATCTCACATGATATTTTATAAAGTACTTACCTACTGATTATTATATCTTGTAGTATACTTTAATATAGCTCTGAAATGCTGTTTTCCTGTTCTTGGTGTAAATATACTGCTTCAAGGAATTTTAAAATCTTGTCCCAAGTGGGTATTTGGCTCAGCAGTTAAGATGCCACTTTGGATGCCCACACCCATATCAGAGCGCCTGTATTTGAGTCCCAGCTCCACTTCTGATTCCAGCTTCCTACTAATGCACACCCTGGGAGGCATTAGGAGATGGCTCAAGTACTTGGATGCCGGCCACCCATGTGGGAGCCCCAGAGAGAGTTCCTGGTAGCCTGGCCCAGCCTCAGCTATTTTGAGTCTCTCTCTCTCTCTCTCTCTCTCTCTCCCTCTCTCTCTCTTTTTCTCTCTGTCTTTCCCTCTCTCTCTCTCTCCCTCTCTCCCAACTCTTTTTTTCTCTGTCCTCTGCCTTTCAAATAAATAAACATAAGACAAAATTTTATTGCAAAAATCTTGTCCCTAGGTATATTTACATTTGATGGGACTTAGACTTTTAAATAACTGGTCTTTTCTCAAATCTCATAATACTGTACATTTATATTTTAAACAGTTAAAATATTCTATGTTTAAAAAGTTACCTAATGCTACCTAATGGAAAAAACACTATCATCAATATTATTATGCTAAAAATTAAGTTTTGTTTTAAAAAAGAAAAATTAGAGAGCAAAAGAGAAAGCATGGTTTCTGGCTTCAGTTCTGATTCTTAAATTTTTTTAAAAACTAAGTTATTTACAATACAGATTGACAAAGAGAGAGGAAGAGACAGAAAAAAATATCTTCTATTTGCTAGTTCATTCCCCAAATTCCAGTAACAGCCAGGGCTGGGCCAGGCTGAAGCCAGGAGCCTGGAACTTCATTCAGGCCTCCCACATGGGTGGCAGGTGCCCAAGTACTTGAGAAATCCTCTGCTGTTTTCCCAGGCACATTAATAAGGAGCTGGATCAGAAGGAGAGCAGCAGGAACTCCAATGGGTGTCATGAGCAGAGGCTTGGCCCTCTGAGCTACAGTGCTGGACCCTGCACTGAATTCTACTGGCTTCTTCCACTTTTAACAAATTCCTCAGCTTCACTCTCTCCAGTGTTTCCATCTCCAAAGGTCAAGAGATGGGTTAATCAGTGGTTCTCAAACTGGGTACCACCAAGTTACAGAGGCAGGTTTGGGGTATGACAGGCAGGGTAGGGAGGTTAAGGGGAAGATTCCAAAACAACCTCTCCTCCATATTTCACTGTACTCTTTTCTAGTGTTACCTGTAAGGAATTAGTGGGAAATAAGGCTTTCTGTACAAAGCATAATAATTGGACAAGTTTGAAAGCCACAGCCCTGAATCAAGCTTTTCTCCTATTATCAAGAAACAGCTGGTCAAGGATGAGATCTAAGTACCTGCACCTTCTATAACATCAGATAATATCTCACCAGAATCTCAGAAAATTGTAACTAAATGTATGATCTTTAACATTCCATGCACCACTTCTGTGTTCCAATTTCATTCATAGAGTAAGAGAAATGTTAATGTTCCACTGGATGGAAGAAGTAGAGGCAGCAAAGATTCTAGTCCGAGAAGACAGTGGATAACTAATATCTTTTGTCAAAAGCATAAACCATCAGAGGACTGCTGGATAATATTTTCCTCTTTGATTTACAGCACTGCAACATCCAGGATAGTCCACAGATATATTATTTTAACTATTCTGAGGTTGACAAACCCACTCAAAAAGGACACAATTATGTGGGCATTCATTTTACCTAGTGATTAACACACTGGTTGGGATGCTCAATGGGTTCAGGTCCCAGCTCTGCTCTCAATTCCAGTTCTAACCTCGCATGTGCCCTGGGAGGCAGTAGGTGATGGATCAAGTAGCTGAGTCCCTATCATCCATTTGGGAGACCTGGATTGGGTTACTGGCTCCTAGCTTTGGCTTGGCTAACTCCCAACCATGTAGCAACCGGGAAATGAATTAGTAGATATGAATGTGTTTTTCTTTCTTTCTTTCTTTCTTTCTTTCTTTCTTTCTTTTCTTCCTTTCTTTCTTTCTTTCTTCCTTCCTTCCTTCCTTCCTTCCTTCCTTCCTTCCTTCCTTCCTTCCTTTCTTTCTTTCTTTTTCTTTCTTTCTCTCTCTCTCTCTCTCTCAAATAAATAAATTTGTTTAAAAAAAAAAAAAGAAATAGGAAACACAATCTAAAAGACTAAAACTTCATTGGCTTCTTGTGGCATCCCGAAACTTGCCTGGGAAGCAAGACTTAGAGCACCACTAAAAACTAAAATCGCTAAAAATTAACCCAAGGGGATCGAGATTGAAGATGTTGTTCTCTGACACACACACACTCTGGGAGCACTGAGCTATCAAATGAGAAACAGCACCATCTTGTGGCCAAAATGCTCCTATGTTGGACAAAGATGCTTCAGCAAGTAGACAGCCAACAGCCCAGAAGTGAAATAAACAGTGAGCCAGAAACCTCGACAAATATTCCCACCACACTAACCAGCAACTAAGGCGTCCTTAGGCCATCGGCTGAACCAGTCAATGGTGCATCCTGAAATAAGGGCAGGGAACTTCAGAGCTCGATTTCGGAATTTCTCCCCCACCGGTGAAAAGCAGAGAACAATATGCAGGTTCTGCCGGACCCGACTCATGAAGTAGTCGTACAGGTTCTCGTTGGTAGGAGGACGCCTGGGGAATTCCTTTTTCATGACTGATGTCAGATCACTATTAATTTCATCAATTTCATCACGGGCAAATAGGTTGGAGACCTTTAAAATAAGTACAGGTCTTGAAATTCAGTACAGTCATGTGAAAACAAATCAAAATGTACAGCTCAATAGGTATATTGACTTTCATCCATTTGTGTTCTTAAGGTCACCTTTAAAAAATTCATGGAAAGTTTTTAAGACAAAATACGCCACATTTTAAAATACACCCTGATTCTATTATTACATAAAGTGATAACCATTGGAGGAGATACATGGACACACCAAAAATCTAACCAGCTTGCCTTCTCACCTCCTCCTGTTCTTTCATTTGTCACTTGGAGTACTCAGTGAGATTTTAAATGGTAAACTCCACATTTTTAATTGGGAGTTTTATTCTTCAAGAAGCCAACAGGGGCTGGTGTTTTGACTTAACCAGTTAAGCCACCACCTGTGATGTCAGCATCCCATATGGGTACCAGTTCGAGTCTTGGCTGCTCCACTTCTGATCCAGCTCCCTGTGAATGGCCTGGGAAAAGCAGTGGAGGATGGCCCAAGATGGGCCCCTGTTCCTACATGGAAGATTCAGATGAAGCTCCTGGCTCCTGGCTTCAGATCAACCCAGCCCAGCTATTGCAGTGATTTGGAGAATGAACCAGCAGATGTAAGATTCTGTCTTTGCACCTTTGCCTTTCCAATAAACAAAATAAATCTTTCTAAAAAATAAATAAATAAAAGCCAACAGAAAGGTGCATTGCTTCTACCCGATCACCTAAGGCCCAAAAGCACACATTCAGAACTCATGGAGAGCTCTAAGTTGGAGTGCCAGGAAGAGAAAAAACACATGAAGAATAATTGAACTCCTACCTCTCCTGATGATAAGACATTGTTCATATATTCCAAAAATGACTCATCTTTAATCTCATTGTCTGTGAAAATAAACGTGATTCCTTTGCCTTGTTGACCAGCAGTTCGATACGAAATCTTCAGGTCTTCCATCAGATTTGAAGTGTTGTAGGACCTAAAGGAATACTGTCACTGTGTCATTAACTAAAACATTTGTGTGTGAAGGAAACAACCTTGTAATAATGTTTTATGCCATTAGCTTTTCCCAAAATGCTGATTTTATTCCATGATACAGGTATGTAATATATTTGAAAATTACTAGTTAATTGTCTTTTAAACCTCCATATTTCATAAAGCATTATAATTAATGTTTTTACACAAAAAATTAGAGTAAAAATTCAACCTAAAACAAGAATACAATTTCTACCACAAACAAATGTCATCTGAATGTGTATAATTTTGAAAATACTTGCTGGCAATTTTACTATTTGTAGGAAACAACAATTAGAATATTCACTAAACACTCATCTGTAATTGATATTTTAGAAGATATCTCATAAGTTAAACAAAACCAGCTCATTTCAATCTTTCATTGTATGGGAAGTGAGAGATGTCCTATTAAAAACTGTGCTTTTGCCGGCGCCGCGGCTCACTAGGCTAATCCTCTGCCTTGCAGCGCCGGCACACCGGGTTCTAGTCCTGGTCAGGGCGCCGGATTCTGTCCCAGTTGCCCCTCTTCCAGGCCAGCTCTCTGCTGTGGCCAGGGAGTGCAGTGGAGGACAGCCCAAGTGCTTGGGCCCTGCACCCCATGGGAGACCAGGATAAGCACCTGGCTCCTGCCATCGGATCAACGCGGTGCGCTGGCTGCAGCGCGCCGGCCGTGGCGGCCATTGGAGGGTGAACCAATGGCAAAGGAAGACCTTTCTCTCTGTCTCTGTCTCTCACTGTCCACTCTGCCTGTCAAAAACAAAACAAAACAAAACAAAACAAACAAACAAACAAAACTGTGCTTTCTTCATTCCTCACCACCATCACTATCACTGCATCCCTGGACAATAGGTAACAAAATACAGTCAGGGGGCCGGCGCTGTGGCATAGCAGGTAAAGCTGCCACTGCCTGTGGTTCTGACATCCCATATGGGCACCAGTTCGAGTCCCGGCTGTTCCATTTCTTTTTTGTTGTTGTTGTTGTTAATTTTTGGCCAGGCAGAGTTAGACAGTGAGAGAGACAGAGAGAAAGAGGTCTTCCTTCCAATGGTTCACTCCCCTAATGGCCGCTACAGCCAGCACTGCGCTGATCCGAAGCCAGAAGCTGGGTACTTCCTCCCGGTCTCCCATGCGGGTGCAGGGACCCAGGCACTTGGGCCATCCTCCTCTGCCCTCCCAGGCCACAGCAGAGAGCTGGACTAGAAGAAGAGCAACTGGGACTAGAACCCTAGGTGCCGGCACCGCAGGCGGAGGGTTAACCAAGTGAGCCACGGTGCCGGCTACCTCTAACCCAACTCTGCTAGGGCCTGGGAAGGCAGTGGAAGATGGTCCAGGTCCTTGGGCTCCTGCACTCACGTGGGAGACCTGGAAGAGGCTCCTGGCTCCTGGCTCTAGATTGGCCCAGCTCCAGCCATTGCAGCCATTTGGGGAGTGAACCAGCAGATAGAAGACCTCTCTCTCTCTCTCTCCCATTGATTCACTCCCAAAATGGTCACCATGGCCGGCGCTGCACCGATCCAAAGCCAAGAGCCAGGAGCTTCTCCTGGTCTCCCATGCGGGTGCAGGAGCCCAAGCACTTGGGCCATCCTCCACTGCCTTCCCGGGTCACAGTAGAAAGCTGGACTGGAAGAGGAGCAACCAGGACTAGGATCCGGTGCCCATATGGGATGCCAGCGCCGCAGGCGGAGGATTCACCTAGTAAGCCAGGGCACCAGCCACTCTCTCTCTCTCTCTCTCTCTCTGCCTCTGCCTCTGTCTCTGCCTCTCTGTAACTCTGACTTTAAAATAAATAAATAAATCTTTTTAAAAAACACAGTTAGGAGGAAGAAGTAAGGAATAAGTGCACTGTCCAATGACTATAGTTTACAACAACCTGTTACATATTTTATTAAGAACTAGAAGAGAGGGGTGTAAAGGCTGCAAACACTAAGAACTGATAAATTTCAAGGAAATGGAAATTCTGATTGATCTGCTTTGGTCATTACACACTGTATACAATTATCATATTATATCCCATAAATATATACAATTATGTCAATTAAAGAGAAAATGTTTGGAGAAAAAGAGTTTTCTGAAGAATCAGTGCACTGTAGTAGAACAGCTAGAAATATTAAGAAATATCCCACTCTTGGCCGGCACCGCAGCTCACTAGGCTAATCCTCAGCCTGCAGCGCCGGCACCCCGGGTTCTAGTCCCGGTTGGGACACTGGTTCTGTGCTGGTTGCTCCTCTTCCAGTCCAGCTCTCTGCTGTGGCCCAGGAGTGCAGTGGAGGATGGCCCAAGTGCTTGGGCCCTGCACCCGCATGGGAGACCAGGAGAAGCACCTGGCTCCTGGCTTCAGATCGGCGCATGGCGCCGGCCTTAGCGGCCATTTGGGGGATGAACCAGTAGAAGGAAGACCTTTCTCTCTGTCTCTCTCTCTGTCTATAACTCTGCCTGTCAAAAAAAAAATATATATATATATATATATATATCCCACTCTAAATTCTTTAACTATCAAAAGCAATCCCCAGGGGCAGGCACTTAGCCTAGTGGTTAAGATGCTATATCCCATATCAAAGTGCCTGGATTCCATATCTGGCTCCAGCTCCTGACTCCAGGTTTCCACCAAGGTAGACTTGGATTGAGTTTTCAGCTTCAGCTTGGACCAGCTAATGCAATTGTGGACATTGTGGATATTTAGAAGTGAATTAGTAGATAGGAATTCATTCTCTCTCTCTCTCTCTCTCTCTCTCCCTCTCTCTCTCTCTCTCTTCCTGTCTCCCTCCCTCCCTTCCTCCCTCTCTTTTTCTCCCTCTCCCTCTCAAGTACATAATTTTTTCATTTAAATTTTTAAAAATTGTGAAAGTATTCCATAGGCAGAAATCAGCTTACCATCAAGAAATATTAGACCCCAAAATAGAATATAGCCCATTCTTGCAAAAAATGTAAATAAAAATATCCTAATTCTAGAAAGCAAAATATGCTAGATTATCTTTGGTATTTTGTATCACTAAATAATCACAGATTTCACTACAGTGGAGCAAATGGCCATCTGATATTTTTTAAGCTACTACAATTTTAACTTCTATATTATTTCCTTTTTTAACATCTATACACTAGAACCTAGAATAAGAAATCACATAACCATGAATCAATATTACTGGAGGACCTCTAGAGATGTGAAATCCAAGAGATGAAAAAAGCATTTCAAAGGCAGTCTCTCTTTAAAGAAAAAAAAAGGAAAATATCTCACTCAGCTTCTTGTGATAATGAAAACTTTCAAGTCAGCCTCCTAGAAGTCAAGAGCCCAATGCCTCAAGTGGCATGACCTGAGACATCCTACAAATACATGTGCTTCATGTATGTGAGGCTCTTGTATGCCAGCCTTGGTCACACAGCTGTGCAAAGGCTGAAGTAGAACCGTGTCTTGAAGGCTATGAGAAAGCCAGGAAAACCTTATCCTTCCTGTCATCAGTGAAAGACCATTCCCACTGCAGCACACACAGGGGCTAATTTATCACAGTGATAGTCATCACAGGGTAGGTTTATTGAGATCTGGTGACACAGAAGTCCTTCAGACTAGAACCCAGACACCTCGCAATCAATTCTCAGCTAAATCTGGGATGTCGAGCAATTCACAGCCTCTGAGCTTCTGCTGCAAGATGAACTACTGCTATCTGCCCAGTAACCCATAAAGTTCTTTGGAAGATCAAATTATTCATGCATGTAAAAGTGCTTTGAAAACTACAAGGCTTTATATAAATGCCAGGAACAAAAATCAGAGCCCATTCCCATTCTTTTGCAAGCTATGCTCTGGTTCTACATACAAACTAGAACTGTACACAAAATGACTAGAATCATTTCTCTCTGTTCTAGCACTTGAATAAAACAATAACCTTTGGATTTTTCCTCTAATAAGAACACTACAGTTCAGGAAAGATGTGAAATATAATAACTGGATCTCCAAATCAATGCTTAATAAGTTCTAGCCTCTATCCTAGTAGGTGTCTAGGGGCCTCCCTCAATAAGGCTGGTCATTGCCATGTTTTATTTATCAATGCCCAATAGACAAGACTTTCTGTTCCCACACCTAGAAATTAGCTTCAAATAATTTCAGCCCAAATATCTCCAACTGGTTTCCTGATCCTTATCTTGATTATTCTTCAAATTCTGTTTGACTCCCCTGCTTATCTCTTCATGTTCACTTCTCACTTGCTACTTCTGTTTTCTCCCAGGACTGCACACATCTGAGGACAGCTGCTCTGGGGTTCCCTGTCTTGATGAGTAGCAGTGCCATCTATCTGTTCTCCAAAGCCAAAACTCAGGATGCACGTAGTCCTAAAGCCCCAGGTTCCCGTCTCTTGAATCTCCATTCTCCATTTCGCCATTCTCACTGCTGTCATTCCGGATCCCATCAAATCTAGCCTAGATCCTTGAAACAGTCTTATTACTGTTCCAATTCAGTCACTCCGATACATCTTCTGTACATACACATCAGACACGTTCTTCATGCCTAGACCATCCATGGTCCCCTGTTGCTCTAGGATGAAATCCCAATGCCTTGCCATATTTTCAAAAGTCTCCATTTCACTTTCCCTCCTACTTGCCAACTCTGTATCTGGCCTTATTGAATTTCTTCACATGTGCTGATCCTTCTGCCTGGAACATTCTTGATTCTTCCTCTTCTCAGAGATAAACCTTTTTTTTATATTTAGGTTTCACATCACTTCCTCCAGGAAGTCTTTTCTGACCATCCCCTAGACTAATCTCGGACCCTCCCTCATGTTTGAACAGGATCCTGTCTGCATTTATTTCCCTATCATACACAGCACCGACAAATCTTATTGAATGAGTTTCTCAGTTGTCTGTCACTCTTGATGACACAGTCTAGATTTACCTTGCTCCCCAGTGAATGCCCAACACATTGTCATCATTCAATAAATATTTTGAATATGTCTGAATGAGTACATCAACGTAAGTGTTTCCTCAATTTTTCCATTGTATTATCCTTCTTGAATCAGAACTAACATTTAAGAGGAATAAATTTCTTCTGAAATATACCAAAACTAGTACATGTAATACATTATATATAACATAAACACAAGGAAACAACTCTTTACTAAAATGAGAGGCTGAAATACTTCAAAAACAAATCACTAGCATGAAATTTTCAAGGTCTATGACAGAGGTTGAAAGGGGAAGATGATCAGTCAGTCAACATTCAAGAATAAAGAGCATTGTGATTCTTCCTCTATACAAAAAAAAAAAAAATTCTTAACTTCAGACGGTCTCTGAGAACCTATTATCAAAACCCATTTTAGATTATAGTAAAAGCCTTTTACCTTGTCAGAGTGATCTGGAAGGAAGTATAGCCAGCAATGAACGAAGCCAATCTGGTCAGACTCTGCTTTCCCGATCCGCCCACCCCAACCAGGAGGGCATTGCCCCGAGGAGTACGAATGACACGGGAGATCTATAATATGGAAGAGAAAAACATATATCTTTCAACATGAAAATCTACTGTTTTGTCCTATTTACTCAATTCAAGAATAAGGCCAAATAGTCATTTTGTAAAACGTGTGTATCTCAAGAACACACTGGAAAGGGGAATTGATGGAAGGAATGCAGTCATTTCTGAAACAGTGTCTGGGATGCACTGACAGGGTGAGGACAGTGGACTATACTTTTGGGAATTAGTTAGTCACTGGTACACTCTAGGCTATGACTTGCTCTGGGTCTTTAACGGTGATAAATAAAGAAGACTAAGGCTTCCTTTTAATTTGCCCAACATAATGCAGTATTACAGAGTATAGCACAGAAACTGCAGGATAATCTCCACCCTTGGAATACAGAGAATGCAATTAATTCAAATATCTCCCATATTTGGAATGTCAGCAAGGGACTAAATAAAAGGAGAGAGAAATTCCCAAATATGGTATAGATGACAGAATTGGTTTTTCCTTTTAAAAATGCAGGAAGTGAGCATACAAACCCTCCTATTATTTGGGAAAGACAGTGCTACCCAAGGAACCCACCATGAGGTGAGGTGATTACAGCCAGGTGAGAAAGTCAGTGTTATTCAGCATCTTCAGACCCAATCCAATCCCCCTTGTGATGGAAGTTCATGTTGACTTGGCTTCATTAATGCCAAATGAACCTCTTACAGTAGCTTCCAGCCCAGCCTGGAGAAGGTTCAACATAGAGTCCTCCATGTCGCTCTTCTTGCCTTGAATGATAACCACTTCCCTTTCATTCCTAACTGAACTTTAGGTTTGGGCGTTGCTGCGATATGCATCTTTCTCGGACACCTGCCATGGAGCAGGACGGGGCAGAGAAGGAAAGGGTTGCTTCTCTGGGGCTGGAGAAGGTTCCCAGCGTGCCTGGGGCTCTACATTCTGCCAAGGTTGTGTTCAACATCCTCTTCTAGCTGAGGGTGCTCTATTCCTCTTGGAAATACACCTAGGTTTTTGGATTATTTACCCCAATTTAACGTTTACCCTGGGAAAAGGAGACCATTTTTCCGGTCTCTTGCGGACCTGAGAACCTATGGAATAGGTGAGTGCTTAGCCCTGTTTTCTCAGCCTCTGGCTTACCCTTTCTGTGTGATTCTCTCAGATGTCATTGTGGGGGGTGAGGAAGGAGTGGCACACCTTCACCTGGCACAACTTTAAATGGCACAGACAAGGCAGGTAAGAAGTTCTAGAAGCCACATTCGGACCTTCTGTGTCTTTCACCAACAAAAATTTCTTTTATGCAAGTGAATATATTAGAGGTTTATATAAATGTGTTTGTTAGGAATTAATAAATGTTCATTCCAAAATCTTTAACTGGAATTGGGCTGAAGTATTAAACTAAAACTTTCAATTCCCAGGATCTGGCACAAAGTAAATCCTCAAAACATATTTGACAAAATAACAGATACATGAGCAAATAGATGGCTTTAAAGTATACTCAAAAACTTAAAAATCAAATAGAAAACAGGGATTATGGGAGAAAGCGGCAGCAGGTGAGACCCTCAGATGGGGCTATGTTGTTGTGGTACATATGTTGTGAGACAGAGATATTCATTTTTAAATTCTATTAGCATATGTTTTAAAATTAATAATGTGCATGCTTTTAAAATGTCTTGCAGATGCCACAGTCTAGTGCATGCATAGTGGAGAATGCTGGGACACAGAGAGCAAAGATGGCAAAAGGAGGGAGGACTACTAGGCAAGTTTCCCCGGCAGGGGAGGCAAGTCTTTGGTATGGAGCTGGAATTTGATTTGGGCATTAGAGTTTATTATACAAAAATGCGGCATGGTGGGGAGGATTTCAGCCAAATTTTAAGATGCATGAATGGGACACACAACATCTCAGCAGGACTAAAATGTCCCCATAAATGTGGGAACTTCAATTTGAGGCATGGAGATAGTGGGAGACGAGGCAGCGAGGGTTGTTCAGGGACATACAGGGAAATTCCAGATAATTTATCAAGAGTCTCATGCTTGACCATCTTCACAGTAGCTCATCCTGTGAAGTCTGAGGTAGCTAAGACAAGGTGCCCATCCTCACAGAGCTTAGTGTTCAGTGGAGGAGACAGACACACAAAGAGTTACACCTTATAGAGCACAGTACAGGCTGGCAATGCACACTGGTGAGGCTCTCAGAACCAGGATGTGCTTAATCGTAAGTGTCCTGCTTTCCTGGACTACATTCTGGGCAAGACTCATGAGGCCAGGTGGTACGTAGAGGATAGAGCATGAAAACCACTCATAACCTAGTTTGAACTTTGACAACAGAGGTAAAAAAGATATCACAGAGAAAAACTCTGTGTTGAAAATCATTATTTTAACTAATAAAGGAACAAAGAGATATGCTTAGTTTCCAATCACATTCCATTTGGTTGCAGTTTCTGACTCCATTTTCATCTCTTGGAGTCTATTGTGTCTTTTAACGAGGGCATATACTGCTAGACTCACACACACAACACAGAGTGTAGAGGTATTGTGCACAGAATGTGAGCTTGCTTAAAGAGAGGGCCTGTCAAGAAGAAGGTGAGGAATGGAGTATTTTAACTCAAAAACTCCAGTCACTGATTCTTTGGCCAATTCCAGAGCAGACAGATTAGAGGCTGAGGGTGACAGGAAACAGGCAAGGACTCAGCTGAGGCACCCAGGACTCCCACATCACACACAATGTGAAGAAAGGCTCATCCCTCACCATCTGTCTCATGAAACAGAAAAAAGAGAGTTCGAGCGAACTTGGTCAAGCACAAGACAAACATGCATAAACTTCACCTTCAATTCAAGCTGTAATGAAATTTCTAGTCGACCATACTGTGTCTCCAATAGAAACACTGTCATGAAGTTGCCTTTGGTATTACTCATTTAGAAAATGGAAATTCATTATTCGTCCTTATAATTATTTTTTTCTTTATTTTTTGACAGGAAGAGTGGACAGTGAGAGACAGAGACAGGGAGAAAGGTCTTCCTTTTGCCATTGGTTCACCCTCCAATGGCCACCGTGGCCAGCGTGCTGCGGCCGGCGCACCGCGCTGATCTGATGGCAGGAGCCAGGTACTTCTCCTGGTCTCCCATGGGGTGCAGGGCCCAAGCACTTGGGCCATCCTCCACTGCCTTCCCGGGCCACAGCAGACAGCTGGCCTGGAAGAGGGGCAACCGGGACAGAATCCGGCGCCCCGACCGGGACTAGAACCCGGTGTGCCGGCGCCACAAGGCGGAGGATTAGCCTAGTGAGCCGCGGCACCGGCCTCATCCTTATAATTATTAAATAAGATGGAATGTCTATTCTTCCTGAAACACTTAACTCTTAATGATAAATTAGTAGCTAATTTCAAAGTGCTATTTATATAGGGCTTCAGAAGAACATTTGGGCTCATGAATCAGCACAGATGTCTCAGATTCTGATATGTCAGAGTTGCAAAGCTCAGTACCCTCACTCAGGGGATACTCAACTCCAGAACAGCCCCCTGATCTTCTTCCTTCTCCCTGACTTACTGGATGAAATGTTTCCTCACCCACTTGAGGGGAAAGAGATCATGCAGGCAATCCTCATTTTCAAAGGAAAGGTTCAGCGATAAGCTATAAAACCCTCTCCATTGCTAAGATCCAGCAATTATTAGAGGTGACAATTTGTAATTATGAGATCGTTCCTCATGGTTAACCCTAAGTAATGGAAGACAGCCCTGAATTGTCTTCTTTCTAACAGAAAGGATGTATTCTGAAAAAGCAATTGATGTCAACACGGTAAGGATATCAACAATTGGTTTTAAACAGCAATATCTTGCATCTTAGATAAATTAGGTCACTTAAGTTGTCAAGGAAAATAATATACTTTACGCCCAACCTTTGAGGATCTGTTGTCATCTAAACGATGCCATAGTGACTCATGTGACAAAATAAAATGGAAACTGTACTGTTCTGGTGGATTTCATTTGAAACAGAATTTTCATCTGCCCAAAGTCAATTAAAAATCATGGTAAAATACTCATAAATTCTACCACTGGAATCACTTTAAGATAAACAGCATTAAGTGCATTTACATTGTTATGCAACCACTACCACCATTCACCTCCAGAGCTTTCTTCAACTTGCAAAGCTGAAATTCTGTACCCATTGAACACTGACTCCCCATTGACATCACCTCCCACTCCCTGGCTCAACCACCATTCTTCTTTCTGTCTCTATGATTCTGACTTCTGTAGGGACCTCACCAGAGTGAAATCATATAATGTTAGCCCTTTTTTGTCTGAATCGTTTCACGGCATAATGTTTTCAGTGGTTATGACTAATTTTTTGAGTGACATTCTTTTCTTGGCACAGAAATGAGCAGACATGGCCTATGCTTTGAACTCAGATGTCAACCACATTCATCCTATGCACTGGGCTGGAAGCTGTATAGGCAATGCTGAATAAAATCACCACATCACACATTTGAAATACACATGTTCTTATTTTCAGCCTATAAGGTGTGACATGTTACATCCCATATAGAAATTAAATTGAGGCCGGCGCCGCGGCTCACTAGGCTAATCCTCCGCCTAGCGGCGCCGGCACACCGGGTTCTAGTCCCGGTCGGGGCGCCGGATTCTGTCCCGGTTGCCCCTCTTCCAGGCCAGCCCTCTGCTGTGGCCAGGGAGTGCAGTGGAGGATGGCCCAGGTGCTTGGGCCCTGCACCCCATGGGAGACCAGGAAAAGCACCTGGCTCCTGGCTCCTGCCATCGGATCAGCGCGGTGCGCCGGCCGCAGCGCGCCGGCCGCAGCGGCCATTGGAGGGTGAACCAACGGCAAAGGAAGACCTTTCTCTCTGTCTCTCTCTCTCACTGTCCACTCTGCCTGTCAAAAAAAAAAAAAAAAAAAAAAAAAAAAAAAAAAAAAAAAAAAAAAAAAAAAAAAAAAAAAGAAATTAAATTGGACGACAGCACTGAGTTTATTTTTAAACTGAATATTCTCCCAGGAGATGAAAATGAAAGGGGGAAATTCTGGTGTGAAGCCAAGTGCCTGTCACTTCAGCAAGATGCTACTTAGCGTGGCTACTGTACCTTGACTAAATGAGCCATTGCATCTGCAAAGAACACCATGTCCATGCCAGTGCCACGGACACTCTCATTATAGAGCTGCAGGAACATATTCAAACGCTCCTTTAGGTGATTAAAAGATTCAATTGGCTCATAAATTTTGGGCATTTCAGCATCAGCCTCCTCAGATGTTTCGCCTTTGGTGGAAAAGAAAAATCAGTTAAGTTTCTTTAAAAAGTTGAATTTCGCTACTTCCTTCAACCTAAATTCATACACTCACTCCCTATAATATACTACCAAATAACACTGAATTTCATCAAAACACCATATTATGCATCTTGAAGAAATCAAGCAAGCAACAGTAGAAACACTAAGATTTTTTGTGATCATATGCAATCTAAGTTCTTTCCTGTATAGAAGAGCCAATTTCAAATAATGTTTTACGTGCTGAATTTAATTTGAATCCACAATTGAACACTGGCATTTCAAAGATTCTCCCAGAGATTAATTGGCTTAATGGTCAAAAGGAATGCCAAAGAAGTAGAAATTTATTATCAAATCTGCAAAGAGGTCAAAAATTACATGATTTTTTAAATAAGAATGAAAAGATAAAGGTCATTGCATTTGCCCAGTAGCTTTTTATCATTTAGGAATTTGAAGTTATTACTGAGGCTAGAAGTGAATCTAAAGAAGTAGGTGGAGAGTTGAAAGGAAAGATAATTTCCTAAATAACCATATTGAAATATTTTACTGAAGAACGATGCATTAAAATTAATATATTTTAAAGCATTCTTTTTAAAAGCTTTTTGTTTTTTGTTTTTTGTTTTTTGACAGGCAGAGTTAGTGAGAGAAAGAGAGACAGAGAGAAAGGTCTTCCTTTTTCCATTGGTTCACCCCCCAAATGGCTGCTATGGCCAGCGCGTTGCAGCTGGCGTGCTGTGCCAATCCGAAGCCAGGAGCCAGGTGCTTCCTCCTGGTCTCCCATGTGGGGGCCCAAGGACCTGGGCCATCCTCCACTGCACTCCCAGGCCACAGCAGAGAGCTGGACAGGAAGAGGAGCAACCGGGACAGAATCCAGCGCCCGACCAGGACTAGAACCCAGAGTGCTGGTGCCACAGGTGGAGGATCAGCCAAGTGAGCCGCGGCACCAGCCTTAATTTGTTTTTTATAACCCTTTTTAAGATTTTATTTACTTATATGAAAGGCAAAGTGACAAAAAGAGAGCAAGAAAGAGAGATTGATTGATCAACCTTCCATCAGCTGGTTCATTCCCCAAGTGGCCAGAGTGGCCAGGGATGGGACAGGCCAAAGCCAGGATCCTGGAATTCCATCTGGGTCTCCTACATGCGTGGCAGGAGCCCAAGCACTTATCTTCTGCCGCTTTCCAGGCATATTAGCAGAGAGTTGGGTCAGAAGTACAGCAGCCAGGACTTGAACTAGCACTTATATGGGATGCCAGTATCACAGGCAGTACCTTAACCCATTGTACCACAATGCCAGCCCCCCAAATTAGCATTTTTTTTTGACAGGCAGAGTGGACAGTGAGAGAGAGAGACAGAGAGAAAGGTCTTCCTTTTGCCGTTGGTTCACCCTCCAATGGCCAAATTAGCATCTTTTTATAAGATCAGAATAATATAACAACTTATCACTTTTCCAAAATTGACAGCAAAAAAAGCATAATGCCAAAAGGAAGAGCTAAATTGGACATTTGGGGCCGGCACTGTGGCATAGCAGGTAAAGCCACCGCCTGCAGTGCCAGCATCGCATATGGACGCTGGTTTGAATCCCCACTACTCCTCTTCTGATCCAGCTGTCTGCTATGGACTGGGAAAGCAGTAGAAGATGGCCCAAGTGTTTGGGCCCCTGTACCCACATGGGAGACTGGGAGGAAGCTCCTAGCTCCTAGCTTTGGATCGGCCCAGCTCCGGCCATTGTGGCCATTTAGGGAGTGAACCAGAAGATGGAAGACCTCTCTCTCTTTCTCTCTGCCTCTGCCTCTCCTTAACTCTGCCTGTCAAGTAAATAAATAAATATTTTTAAAAAGTTACTGTTTAAATTGGACATATATAAATTCACTACAAATTAACATTAGTAACAGGAAAAAAAGTGACACATTAGTTGAATGTACCAATAACAACTTGGAAATTCACTAAGTACTGGAAGAATAGATGGATCTTCCAAATATGATAGTACATAATTATTTTTAATTGACCTTATTCTAATAAAATAGTATGTTAACATTTTTTATGATACAGCAAGGAAATTGGTTTAAAATAACCATTAAGATGGGCCCACTGGCAAAGTTCTCACTAGTCAACTCTCAGAAGTCACAGCTCTTTCATTAATGCTCAGCTCTAACTTCGGGAAACAAAGCATTTTGAAGTCACAAAAGGTAATGTGTTTTCCTCCCCCACACAGAACAGTGTGCTCTGTTCCTTGAAAACCATAATCTAATTAATTATCTATCATCCAGAATTAGAGGAAGTAAAACGCCTAACCTTTACAGGATTTTTGTATGTGTTTGATCTGATTCAAAATAAAATGTGTATCAGTTTCTCTCCATGTTAGGATTATTCCAACTGCAAATCCAGCAATAAACACCATTTCACAACTGTCACTTAGATATTTTATATAGAGCACACAGATCATTATCAGAAATATGCCAGGGCCTGCCTGGTCATTTCCCATTATGTAGAAGATATGAATTATATATTTTAAATATTTATTTATTTGAAGGTCAGAGTTATGGAGAAAGACTGAGACAGTGACAGAGAGACAAAGGGAGAGATCTTCCATCTGCTGGTTCACTCCCCAAATGCCCACAATGGCTGGGGCTCGGCCAGACTGAAGCCAAGAGCCACAAGCTACATTCAGGTCTCCCACATGGGTGTCAGGGGTCTAAGCACTTGGGCCATCATCTGCTGCCTTCCCAGGCACATTAGTAGGGAGCTGGATTGGAAGCGGAGCAGCCGGGACTCGAACCAAAACCCACATGGGATGCCAACATCACAGCCTGTGGATTCACCTGCTATCCCACAACAACAGCCCCTGAATTGTATATTTTTAAACATATCCTTCTCAAAAATTAACTTTAAATCTACCTTTAGTATTTGAAGAGGTCATTAAATGAAGGAAACACAATTCTATTTAAGCCCACTTATTTTGGGGGAGGGGGAGAATTGGAGCACGGCCTCTTTTCATAAGAAAAGTAATATATCATATTGTTCTTGAAAGCATAACTACAAAATCTTTCCTTCACATCATTCATGTCTTTCCAATTATATTTAACAGCCCTATCCAATAATTTGAAGGATTTCTTTTCATTTTTAACATTTGAGATGACCTGAACTATGATAATAATCATTATTTTTGCTACCTTTCAATCAGCAACTACTATAGGCCACAGACATTCCAAGACATTTTGCGGATAACCTTTCAATTATTTCCCACAGTATCCATGATATACATGATAAAATTTCCATTTTCATAAATAAATAAAATATGAATCAAGAAAGTTCAGAGATGATCAGCTAACACGTTTGATCCCTTCCTCAACTCTAACTCTGGCAGGCTACAATTCCTGTGTGTTTTTCTTTTCTCTTCTTAAGATCCAAGAGTGCTATGCATAAAAATAGTGGCTCTTTAAACTCTGTAATTATGCATTTACTCACTCATTCCATATTTACTGAGCACCTATTATGTCCCAGGGTAGTTTCAGAAAAAAAATTACTAGGGGGCTGCTGTTGCAGCAAAGTGGGTTAAGCCACCACCTGCAACACCAGCATCCAATATAGGCGCCAGTTCAAGACCCTTTTGTTCCACTTCCAGTCCAGCTCCCTGCTAATGCACCTGGGAAAACAGCAGAAGATGGCCCAAGTACTTGGGCCCCATACCCACATGGGAGACTTCGGCCTGACCCAGTCCCAGGTGTTGCAGATATTTGGGGAGTAAACCAGTGGATGACAGATTCTCTCTCTCTCTCTCTCTCTCTCTCTCTCTCTCTCTCTCTCTTCCTCCCTCCCTCCTTTCCTCTCTTCCTCCCTCCCTTCCTCCTTCCCTCCCTCCCTCCTTTCCTCTCTTCCTCCCTCCCTTCCTCCTTCCCTCCCTCCCTCCCTTCCTCTCTTCCTCCCTCCTTCCATATATCCCTTCCTCTTTCTGTAACTCTGCCTTTCAAATAAATAAATAGATATTTTAAAAGAGAAAAGAAAAAAACACTTCACAGAAAGTCAACATCCCTCAACTAAGTCTTCCATCTTTAGGTCTCCCTTTGGGGAATCCTTTCTTGGAAATTTCAAATTCTGCTTCAATAGTTTACCTGTGGCTTCAGGTGCATCCCTCAAGAAATCCACAAAATAAGCATCAACTCCACAATCAACCAAGAGTTTTTTCTCTTCACCAAATTCTTCCTCCACCAAATTTGCTAAAGCCTTATCAAACCATGTCACATCATCAGACACCGTGAAACGATCAGCTATAACCCGTTTACATTCATGCTTCCACAGTCTTAACAGCTCCTGTTAAAAGCATAATTAAAATGCATTATTAATTCCTATTATGCCATAACTGGGAATTCAAGTTGACCCTATTGGAAAGTATAGATGAAACACTCAAAAATATTAAGGTTAAAATATGCTTCACTGTACTTCAAATTGGCCTCATTCATGTCCTAAGTATACAGCCCAGTATATTAAAGTATATTAAATGTAAAGCATAATACATATATTAAATATAAAATAGAACCTATTCATTTGTAGTCTCTAAGTTTAAAAGAAAACATCTCTAAAACAAAAATATTAAATGTCACTTTGATCAACCAACAAATATTATATGTAAAAATCTTAAGTGTGGGATGAGTTAGCCTTTTTGGAAAAGATGCCTACATTGAAGCAGCTGGAGTTTAATATGAAATATCACATAAGGAAAAACTCTCATGTATACAAATGATGTTACAAATTTGCTTAGCAGAAATAAAGAAAGTCCGTAACAAAAATCTGGATTATCTAAACAAAGCAATCACCTAATCCAAATACTCCCAGACTGAAAGTTGAAGAAATGAATTACACGATACCCTTTTTGCTCTATAGCCACAATAACAAACGTTTGTCTAGCCTCATTATTTCATATTTTAAAAAACTGGTGGAAATGTCTTAGCTTGTTAATATTTTGCAGTTTAGAAGGTCTTAATGCCATTCTATTTCCTGCTAATGAAATAGTAAAATGCTATTTGGTTGCCAGAATATAAAGAGTTTGGTAAATTATGAGGATTCTCCAAAAAGTTTTTAGAAAATGGAATTAAAAAATAAGTTGCTGTAAAGGTTTTGAAATCCATGCACAGCATTTTTGTTACACATGTTCTGTAAATTTTTGGAGGCTCTCCATATATTCAACAATTCAGTTAAGACAAGTTCATGGTTACATCAGTTGCTGGAAATGATTATCTTGGTCTAAAATAAACACCAAAAAGTGGCTATTCCAATCTAGAGTAATATTTGAGAACTGCACTCATAACTCCACTGATCTATCAATAATTATGAGAGAAAAAAATCAAGTTAAAACATTCACTGCAAGTAAAATGACTGTCAGTTATGAGTTTTCCCCAAAGTGCTCATCTTCAAGAACCAGCCAGTGTGGTTACCTGCTCTGTGAACATCTGGAGTAGAGTTGGGGTTTTTTGATAATCAGTGTTTGATGGGTTTAATGACAATTTTGTTGAGATTTTGATTATCTCTGTGTGTTTATGTGAAGTCCTCTAAAACACGTTTGCTCACCTACCACCTCAGCTCCAAAAAGGCTAAAGAGAGGCCAACCCTGACTTTTCCAGGGCACATGAGTCAGGCTTTGGAAAAACAGGCATACTGGTCTTTTACATAATTAACTTAGTTTGAAGGGAATTCTTATAACACAGGGAATTGTCATTTTCAAGTGCATGAAAAAATGCTTTTTCTTATATTAAGCAAACTTTCTATTCTGTTGCCTCTTTTCAATTTAACCAACATATATAATTTTTCTAGTGCATCTACCTACATGGAAAGATCATGAAAGATTAACAAAATACATTCTTTCTGGAAGGGGAGAGGGAGTGGGAGAGGGGAGGGTTGCAGGTGGGAGGGACGTTATGGGGGGGAAGCCATTGTAATCCATAAGCTGTACTTTGGAAATTTATATTCATTAAATAAATGTTAAAAAAAAATACATTCTTTCAATTTTGAATGTTTATAAAGAATTACTTTAAGTTAAAATACTAAGTTCAAAATATAAAAACTATTACAAAGTAAAATCAATAGTGATTATTTTCATTGGTATAAAAATTATATGATAGGTTAAGAAAACCAATTGTTTCTTTTATTCAAATCATTCAAAATAATTGTGTATACTATTTCCTTAAACATAAACCTAACTTAATTGGAATTTTTAATTGAAATTTTCTGATATATTTGCTTTTTTAATTCATGTTAGTTGGAAACAGGCAAAGAATACGCACAGGGAAGCATCTCGGAATATTTCCATAATTTAAAGTAAAATTAAATTAATAAAAAATGGTTAAGATGCATGCTAATAACAATGTTATTTTTTGTTCTTGGTCTTTCTCTCTCTTAGATGGCACTTACATCTGGTTCCCTGATGACTTCTGAAGTCGTGCTAAGCATTCCTTGCCAGATCCTGGAAAGATCCCGAAGGTTAAACACATAATGGAACTTGGCAGGGGTAGGGAGCATTTTCATCTTGGTCATCTGCCATAGTCGGCGTGTCAGTGGCACCAGTCTGGTCACTGAATCTCTCACTTCCTCTGAAAAACCCCTCTGGATACAATAATAGCCTTCCCCAATCACACCTGAGAAAGGGAGGAAATCAGAACATTTTGACTAGTCACTCAAATGAAGTCAGTTAAAATGAAAAGCATTATAATACAGAAGTAATGCAAAGGTGATGACACATTTTTATTGATAGCCACATATTAAATAAAATTATGTTAATAATTTTATGATGCTTTTTTAAATTTCATAAAAGTAAATATAGGTTTAAGGAAGTCAACATTCAAGATACTGGAAAGTTGGGGCTGGCCCCATGGCATAGCACCATACAGGCACCAGTTTGAAACTCGGATGCTCTACTTCTGATCCAGATCCCTGCTAATGTGCCTGGAAAAGCAGTGGAGGATGGCTCAAGTACTTAGTTCCCTGCATCCACATGGGAAATCTGGAACAAGCTCCTGGCTCCTGGTTTTGGACTGGTCCAGCTCCAGCTATTGCTGCCATATGGAGAGTGAACCAATGGAAAGAAGATCTCTCTGTCTGTCTCTCCTTCTCTCTCTGTAACTCTGCCTTTCAAATAAATAAGTAAATCATTTTTTAAAAAAGAAAGTTGAAAGTTGATGAAGAAACACTACTGAAGATTCTGGCTACAATTAATTTATTATTATTAAATGAGTAACAATGATAAAGTTGTAATATACAGAGATAAGTAAAAAGGTTTCATAGCTCCTCTTAAATTTTTTCATTCTAGTGTCACCTTTTCATTCATTATATATAGAATTTTACAGGCAATGAAGGATAATTAAAAATGCTAATAATCATTGTTCCAATCCACTTTCCTGTTACCAAGTTCAGATACTATAAATATAATTCGGCTTCTAAACCTCATCAATTGTTGTAACTGAAGGAAGATTATAGCCATATTCTACTTGCCTGGGGTGCCAAGATGACATTTTAGTCCATCAGAAATATACTAATATAATCTCAATAAGTTTTTTATGAGGCATTTCAAAAATTATAAATCAGTGCCTAACATGAAACTGTTCATAATGTTCATTTTATCTACAAAGAGTAATTCCCAAGTCAGTAACAAACGCATCTTCATTACTCAATTAAGTATATGTGGTTATTTATTGGGTGGGTGGTTCTTCAATTAAATTATCTCAAGGATACCAAATAATCAGTCAATAACTTATTATGATCCTGTCAATTATTCTAAAAATCAGACTGGAGCCCTGATTTGCTCTTTGCACCACAGTTCAAGGGATCAAAATCATTAGACGGGTTGGTTAAACAAACACTTACTGAAACTTAACATGGAATTATAGCTATTTATTTCAATGAGAAAACTACCTCATCTCCATGTTCACTTAATGTTAAACCTCCTTGTTAAAGCTGACAACAATTACTGCTACAGTTTGGGAATGGTTTGAGGGCATCCCTCAAAGGTACTTGTCCAATGCTTGGTCCACATTGTGGCAAAATTGGAAGATGATAGAACCTTTAATAGGTGGGGCCTAATGGAGGGTACTGAGGCTACTGGGCTATCATATCACCTTTACAGAGTTTCCTCATGGGACTCCAGTGAATTCCCACAAGACCATTTATGAAGAAAAGAGCAAGGTTGACCCCTGAATCTCTTTGGCTTCCTGTCTCACCATGTGGTCTGTTCTACACAATTTCCCATCACTTTGATGCCATCTATCACAAGGTCCTCACCAGAAACCAAACAAATCTTGGACTTCCAGCTTCCAGAACTGTAAGCTAAATAAGTCTCTTTTACTTGTAAAGCCACCCAGCCTTGAGTATTTTGTTATAGGGACATAAAATGAGCTAATGCAGTCACTTAAAAAAGACATGAGTAGAAAATATCTAATCAGGCATCCAATCCTATCCATATAAATCCCTATAAGAAACAAAATACACTACAAGAGAGTAATAAGGGTTAGAGATAGAGTAGCCAATCAATGTGCTTTCTGTGTGGGCCCCTGGGTGAACAGCTCCTCAGAGGAAAACAAGAAGGTGCCCACTGCTCCCCCCAAGTCCCACTGACACTTGTTTTACCAAAGATCTTGTCCACAGAAGCATCAGAGGGCAATGTGCAGTTAAAAATAGAGAACTGCCTCTTGAGTCTTTGGGGTATGTCATTGCGTCCACCCCCAGGATGGATCATGGCTGCCAAAAACTGGATGTCCACAATGTTGGTAAACTCTCCTGGCTTCTCCAGATTATAGAATCCATTTTGCTCCATCAGTTGCCGTACTATCTCATTAGTGACCTAAAAAGACAACAACTTGCAAAATTAAATATCATTCCTTATAGCTCCAGAACCTCTCTGTGTTTTGAAAGAATAGACGTTATTGGAATTCAGAAATTGGACCTTGAAAAAGTAGAAAAACATTTACTCACCAAAGAATAAATCAATGTTGAATAAAAAATCAAATATACAATAAGATCAACAAACCTGATCTCCCCACTCATTGATTATTGGCATATTCACATCATCAATAAAAACAGTCATCTTCTTTCCTGCAGGGGGGCCATATGTTGTACCCATGCGTTTATCGACATAGCTCTCTATTGTCCTCTGTTAGGTGGAAAAAAACAATGAAAACAACTGTGAAACTATCCTAAGGTATGGTCAATTACTGTGTAGGAAAAAATAAATAAATAAGAACCTTTGACAAGAATTACTTCAAAAAATACCAAAATTCCCCTCCTTTTTTATTAAAGATTTATTTATTTATTTGAAAGGCAGAGTTACAGAGAGGCAGAGGGAGAGGAAGAGGGAGAGGGGGAGAGAGAGAGAGAGAGAGAGGACTTCCATCCACTGGTTCACTCCCCAACTGGCCATAATGGCTGGAGCTGAGCTGATACGAAGCCTGGAGCCAGGAGCTTCTTTTGGGTCTCCCACGTGGATGCAGGGGACCAAGGACTTGGACCATCTTCTATTGCTTTCCCAGGCCATAGCAGAGAGCTTGATCAAAACTGAAGCAGCCAGGACTTGAACTGGCATGCATATGGAATGCCAGCACTGCAGGTAGCATCTTTACCCACTACGCCACAGTGTAGGCCCCAAAATTTCCCTCCTTGATTCTGGTATACAAGTTATAAAGTACCTAAATTATCTCACATAATATTCATAATATTTGACAAACTAGTTTAATTTACCAATAAATACAATTCTAATCAATGTGAATTTTGAATGGGATTAATCTCTACTTGTACATATCTTTTCTTGTTTTATTATATAACTAAAACAATAAGAAAACCCACCCCACATTATTCAATGGCTCAAATCCTGCTGTAAATTACCCTTCCATCTGCGATAAACACAGCTACTCCCCCAGACGCTTCTTAGAGCTGCCCTTGGAGCTGCACAGCCTATCATGGGCTGAAGGCTGCTCTCCTCATTAGAAGGCTGCCAATGGGCTCCTGCAGCCTGAAACTACCCAAATCTGCTGCTCTGGGGCAGAAGCAATCACAGTGGATTGTGTTTCATTCCTCAACACAAAATAGAGAACAAGACTCTCTATGTGTCCTCATTTCTACATTCTGAACTGAGGTGGTACAAAAGGAGATCATATGATGCTTTATAACTTCCTTGAATATGAAAGAGAGTAAGAAAACTGATGGAAACACATTTGAAGCTGGTAGGGATGAAGTAGGGGAAGAGTCCTTGACTCCTGATTGTGGTAATCTCATTTCCACAGGAAAGTTTAGAAATCAGTCTTTCAAAATGTATAACTGAGTGACCAGAGGCTAGCACTGCAGAGAAAACAGAAATGAATTTAAAGTTCCCAGACTCTAGAAGACCATGATTCATTCATAGTGCTGTATACCTACTGATGCATGATAAATCATGCTAAAGATGATGCAAAAATACAGGAGAAGTAGAGGTACATAGACATAAAATTCTCCTACAAAAAAATTTCGTATTTCATGATAAAAAGGAAGCAAGTTAAAAATGACTTTTACAACTAAGATCCAGTAACAAAATGAGACTAAAGATTAAAGCTAAAGTCTATATATCTGTCCTTGGAAATCTTCACAGAAATTCCCAATTATAAGTTTTCATCATCATATTAATGCATAATAGCATGAGATGTTAAAGATCTTTCACCATTTTTTATAGAAAGATATATAAATATATTCCAATTCATTCAATTACAAAATGACTCTCCTATGAAGTAATATTAAAGTAAAAAAATTTTCACATCCCTCTGACATAAAAGAAAACTGTTCATGCACTAGTCTAAATTTAGCTGTGCTTTTCAATTATTTTAAATGCATAAACCAATTAATAATCTCATGATACCTCCCTCTGGCAAAAAAAAAAAAATAGCCTCTACAACATTGCAATGTCTAGTAATGAAAACTCTCAGGCAGGTAGATTCTCTGTCTCTAAGGCGTCTGAAAGCTAAAAAGCCAAAGATGGGATGACTAGCATAACAAAGAGTACTAACCTCATACCTGCACTTCCTCCCCTTCCTTTTTAGAAAATCACAAATAAGCTATGTACACTGCAAAAGAGCTAAATTAACAAAAACAAAAACATGAGTGTTAGAAACATCAAGTAGTTTGTTGAGACTGCTCTGTTTTTAGAAGTATTACCCATTCCATAGTTACTTAATGAATTTTGGAGTTAAGTGGGACCTCATGAAGGCCTGGAACATAATAATTACATGTTCTACTCCATTATCTATCTATCTATGTATCTACCTAGGGAGGGAAGGAAGGAAGAGGGGACAGTGGGAGAGGGGAGAGGAGAGCAGGGAGAGAGAGAAAGAGAGAGAGAGAGATTACATTATATATCTGTCCACTTGAGGTCATTTTGGGAAACTATCCTGAGACTGGTATCTCCAACTGGACTTAAATATAATATATATATATGTGTGTGTGTGTGTGTGTGTGTACACACACACACACAGAGAGAGAGAGAGAGAGAGAGAGAGAGCATGATTTGTAACTTATCTAGAATATTCTGTCTCCCTAAAGAGATCAGTGTAAAGAATTATCAGGGGCCAGCACTGTGGCATAGCGGGTAAAGTCGCCGCCTGCAGTGCCGGCATCCCAAATGGCACCAGTTTGAGTCCCAGCTGCTCCACTTCCTATCCAGCTCTCTGCTCTGGCCTGGAAAAGCAGTGGAAGATGAACCAAGTCCTTGGGGCCCATCACCAGCATGGGAGATTCTGAAGAAGCTACTGGCTCCTGGTTTCGGATTGGCGCAGCTCCGGCTGTCGTGGCCAATTGGGGAGTGAGTCAGCAGATGGAAAACCTTTCTTTCTCCCTCTCTCTCTCCCTCTCCTTCTCTCTCTGTGTAACTCTGATTTTCAAATAAATAAATAAATCTTTAAAAAATAATTATCAGTGATTTTTTAAATACTCTGCCATTCACATTGTGTTCCCATTTCATCCATTGCTTTGCTTGTTATGAATCCTGATCCAGTTAATGAAACCCTGTAGAGTTGCTTGATTGATCAGTGTCTATCACCCCCACCAGAATGTAAGCAGGGCAAGCACCTTATCTATCTTGTTCATCACTGCATCCTCATTGTCTGAAAAACTGCCAGGTACTGTGTATTATTTATTAGTAAAGATGTGATACATAGATAAATAAATACAGGAAACCTGGAGACACTGTTGGCCGTATCAATTTATCTACCTACCTACCTCGTATGCTTCTACTCTAACAACATCCACTCAGCAAACCAGAATTTCTGTCAATTCTACTTCCTAAGCACAATGTCAATGCATCCTTATTTCCACCCTCACTTTCATGGTCTTGGTGTAGCCCAATCTCCCTCCTGAAAAACGATGGCAGTCATCGCCTCTCAGGTCTGAGTGCAGCCAGGCCTTTTCCTTGTTGCTCTGCCCTCTGCAGCCAGAATGAACTTTCCAAAGGACAGTGTAACCCTGCTCATTCCAGGGCCCCCATTGGTGGATTACAAAGAACTATGTGATGCCCCTGTTTACCCCTTCAGTTCCAATTTTACACAATCCTTTTCAGTCTCCTTGGTCTGGTCCCTAAATCCTTACTTATTTGTGATAAGTCCAGTTGGAGATACCAGTCTCAGGATAGTTTCCCAAAATGACCTCAAGTGGACAGATATATAATGTAATCTCTCTCTCTCTCTTTCTCATGACAAGAGACAGGAGGTCAGAGACTTGTTTAGGTTCTATGGGTTGCATAAGAAGAGGTCATGCTGGCTATCATTTTCCAGCTTCAGGGTAAAGTTACTGTATTTTCAAAGAAAAGCATCAATTGCTCTTAGTATAGGACCTTACTAGAGATTTAGTTGTTGTTTTGTTTTTTTTTTTTTTTAATAAATAGCTGTAAACTAGCCTGTGTGATGAGTGTCATTTAGTGGCCTGTGTTTACAGTGTTCACTGTGGTATCCTTAGTTACACATTCCTATATTAGCCATTTCCAATCCCAAAAATCTCATAGGATCAGCATTATTCAGACACACTTTGTGAAATACTTAAATGAATGAGCCTCCAAAGATGTTGCTTCTCTCAACCCAGCTATTTATGCAACCCATAGAACCTAAACAAGTCTCTGACCTCCTGTCTCTTGTCATGAGATGCCAACATGAACCCCCCCTTGTGACAGTGGTGTTTCAAGAAATCAAAAAGATGGCTAGAAAACCAAGGAAACTTAGGAACGGAGGTGAGGAAAGTCGCAGCTCTCCATTCTAGGCTAGGAGCCCTAATCTTAGAGGCAAATCAATCTTCTCACTTACTTTCTTAACAAACAATTCAGCCTTTGTAATTTCTAAGAACCAATATAAATATTAAGTACCACCATGTAATGGTCAATTCTTTAATTACATTGACTTCTAAAATCCCCTAAAGAAACTAATTCCCATCTCCCTCTGGGCTCCACAGTCCTTAGATTATACCCTAAGTAGCACTTATCCAACTATGCTAGATTGCACACATCTGTTTCTCCAACCAGAGAGAGGGGAGAACATTGCATTGGAATAGGTATTGACAGCTCTTTGGTTCATTATTCACACAGTCATCTCTATGAGCAAAATAAAGCATACAACCTGCATGATCCTACACCACGGCTTGAAGGTTAAAGAAAAAAAGGGGTAAACTACTGCTTCCCCACTTATTAGCATTGTTATTTCATGTAAGTCACTTAACACTTCTGAATCACAGCCGAGTTTTGGGAATATATATATAAAGAGGTGAAAATCATATGTGTGTGTGTGTGTAAATAACAGAATAGTATGTATGTGTGTATATATATATATATGATAACATGAAATTACTTGGTGAGATTGATACATTATAAAAATGCAAATATATTACTTCTATGTGAATCTCCTTTTACCATTACTTAAATCACTTTTCATACATATTACATAAAATTAAATTGATATACAAGGATATTTCAAAAAGTTCAGGGAAAAAAGAATTAAAAGATAAGTTTATTTTTGGTGAAACACAATTTTGAAATGTTCGTATGATTTTTCCATAATATACACATTCAATGAACTTTTTGAAGACTCTCATGTAAGGTACTCTTAACATTAGATTTCTATTTATATACTATAGCTAAAAGATAAAAATGGAGAGTTTATGCTCTTTATCAAGACCTCTACTGCTAAATAATGCCTTCTAATTTTATTATAATTCATAAAAACCAAATGAAAATAGTCTTGGGTTGGTGAAGATTAAAATGCTCACTAGGATATTATAAACAGTAAAATATATCAAAAATAACATGCAAACTCAATAAATAAGAACTAAAATCTAAAAATAAAACAAGAACACCAAGTGATAAATCAGCCACTGGACCGTGGATAAAGAAGGTGGCAAGTAGGGGCTCAGGAGAGCACCTGGACACCTGCTCTCCCACACAGGTTCTGCCACCACTGATTCATAGTACTTGAGAATCCCTCCATCTGGGTGAATTAATATTAACAGTAAACCTGACATCTAAGAGTGCTTTTCCATGGAAAAATGCTTTCACATATTATCTCTTAGGAGTCTCCTCTTGACATTGGTCATTAAACTATGCGCTGAGCGGTCAGAATGATTTTCTGCACCCACAGGGATCCTGTGGGTGAGGTCAGAAGGAGCTTGCGCAGCACAGCTCCAATTCCACTAAAGTGAAGGCATGGTTCCCTGTTTCACACAGTAGTCTTTCATAGAAGATGTCATCTGGAAAGACAATTCTCAGTCCTGGGGGGAAAATGTGGAATTTATGATTCTCATTAAAAAATAATAAAAATAAAACCTACTGCTATGTAACGGTTTGTAAAATGGTGGTTGCATTCAAAACACATTCAGATTATTTTTAGAAGAGATAAATCTTTTCAGAAATTCCCTTAAGTAATTTTCTTTCTTCTTTTCATCTCTCTGTATTGTTAATATTTCTAAAGATATTCAGGAATTACTTTCAAAAACAGGAAAAAAAAGTTACAACAATATTAGTTGAGGGGGATGAGAAATCTCTTTAAAAAAAAAAAAAAACTGAGGGATGGACATTATGACACACTGTGTTGAGTCACCTCTTGGGACAGATACCTATATCCTATAATGGAGTGCAGTTTCAAGTCCTGGCTTCAATTTCAATCCAGCTCCCTGCTAATGCACCTAGGAAGGCAGCAGATGACAGCCCAAGAAGTTGGGTCCCTGCCACTCATGTGGGAAACCAGGATGAATTTCCCACTTCCTGGACTCAGCCTAGCATAGTAATGGCTATTGTGGCCATCTGGGGAGTGAACCAGCAAGCAGAAAGCAGATCAGTCTCTCTCTCTCTCTCTCTCTCTCTCCCCCCCAACCTGCCCCCACCTTTCAGACAAATTAAGTAAATATTTGTGAAAACAAAAAGCACTGAATTTCTCTAGCCAGAAAATGTAGTGATTATGATTTCTGTCCAAATCAGATACTTTGGATTGTGAAAGTGATGTTAATAATTAATCTAAAACAATAGAAGCAAAGCAAGCCTATCTCAGGCAAATAGTCCTCTTAACAATAAGAAGGTAAAGTGACACCATGGTGCAAACAAAGAAAATCTTATGAATACAATCTGTCAAGTAACAAACAGAACCAGTCCTAGTTTGAACAAAATGCCATAGTAACAGAAGAGAGACAGGCAGCAGCTGCTATCTCATCTAAAATTTCATTTTGGTGGGTCCCAACTGAACAGAAAACAGAAATACAAACACTTGGTCCCATCAGCCCTGTTTAGCATGAACAACTGAAAATTACAGTGAGGAAGTTAATTACAGGAGTTTGGCTAATCGAAAGCTTTCTACAACTAATAAGTCTCCCTCAACAGAAAACCCTGATATCAGCAGTCACAACAAGGCATGGGTATGAAACAGAGTGGATGGTCCTGAGATGTTTCTGAACAGGAAAACATACACACTGACTCCACCTTAATACGGAAAGATGGTTGTGAACCCGCAAAAGCTAAGAATCAATAAAGAAACCCTAAACAATAGAGATGTCTGTGTTTTCAAAGTCTGCTTTATTATTTTTCTGCTTCTAGGATACCACTTGTAGAACCGTATTACATGGCTTATGAACTTGTATTTCAAAGGATAAACTGGCTTTCTAGAAAATGTCTGGGTTTTTTTCAGGAAATTGATAAATATTTCATGTTAAAGATTCACAGAACGGAGCTGGCACTGTGGCACATTTCATCAGGCAGATGCCTGTGATGCCAGCTTCCCATAGAAGAGCCAATTTGAGTCCTAGCAGCTCCACTTAAGGTTCAGTTCCCTGATAATGTGCCTGGGAAAGAAGTAGAAGATGGCCTAAGTGCTTGGACCACTGCCACCCACATGGGAGACACAGATGAAGCTCCTGGCTCTGATTTGGCTCAGCCTGGTCATTGTAGCCATTTGGGGAGTGAGCCAGCAGATGGAGATCAATCTCTCTCTCTCTCTCTCTCTCTCTGTCTCTCTCTTTCTCTCTGTGTGTGTGTGTGTGTGTGTGTGTGTCTAAAGATTTATGTATGTATTTGAAAAGCAGAGCTACAGGGAGAGAGAGAGAGAAAGAGAATGAGACCACAGATCTTTACTACTTTACAGGAGTAAATATTATAAAGCTGCTAAGAAAAACAGAATAACAAGTCTTTGCCTTGTATTAGAGGATTTGGCACCATCTTCAACTCATGGAACTTCCTGAGGAATGTCTTTGTTACTCATAGGGGACCCTGAAACCACTCATGCCTGAAAACCAAACATGTGATTCAAGATTTGAAGTTTTAAGTCATATGATTTCAGCAGACCTTTTGTGAGGTGACGGAGCTTGGAGATGGAGTTTAATCACATGGGAAAGGGCTCAATCAGGCATGCCTATGGAATGAAGTCCCAATAAAAAGACATTGAAGCTCTGATGAACATCCTGCTAGGTGATACACATGCTATGCCTGGAGGTTCATATTTGCAAACCCCCCCAAAACCTTATCATTAATCTTTTTCTTTGGCTGCTGCTGATTGGTATTCTTTGTTAGAAAACTGTCACAGAGTGCATGATAAAAATCTTAAACAAATTTGGAATAGAAGGAATATTCCTCAACATAATCAAGGAAATATACAACAAAACCACAGCCAGCATCATATTGAATGGGTAAAAGTTAGAAGCATTTCCACTGAGATCTGGAACCAGACAAGGTTGCCCACTTTCACAATTGATATCAATATAGTTGAACTGCAATATAGTTCTGGAAGTTTAACCATAGCTATTAGACAAAAAAAGGAAATCAAAGGGAAACAAATTGGAAAAGAAGAAGTCAAATGAGCCCTGTTTGCAGATGATATAAATCCATATATAGAAGAACCAAAGACAGTCTCCCAAAAGATACTAGAATTCATAAGAGAGTTTAGTAATGTTGTAGGATATAAAATCAATACACAGACAATATCATGGCTGAAAAAGAACTTCACAATAGCTACAAAAAATTAAATACCTTATAATAAATTTAATCAAGGATATCAAAGATCTCTATAACCTTAATAAAGGAAAAATAGAATACAGCACAATGGAAAAATCTCCCATGTTCATGGATTGGAAGGATTAATATCATCAAAATGTCTATACTACCCAAAGCAATTTACAGATTCAATGTGATTCCAACCAAATACCAAGGGTATTCTTCTCAGAGCTAGAAAAAAAATGCTAAAATTCAAATTGAAACACAATAGACCCTGGATAGCTAAAGCAATTTTACAAAAAAACAAAAAAAGCCAAAACAAAGTCAGAGGCATCACAATGCCAGATTTCAAGACATACTACAGGGCAGTTATATAGAAAAGATCCTGGTGCTGGCACAAAAATATACATGTAGATGGAACAGAATAGAAACCTCAGAAAATAATTCATGCAGCTACAACCAACTAATCTTTGACAAAAGAGATAAAATCTATCCCTAGTGAAAGAACAATCTCTTCAACAAATAGTTCTGGGAAAAGTGGATCTATGCATGCAAAAGTATGAAATAAGACTGCTATCTCATACCTTATACAAAAATCAACTCACAATGGATCAAGGATCTAAATCTACAGCCTGATAATATTAAATTATTAGAGGAAAACATTGAAAAACATTGCAAGACATTGGCATAGGCAAAGGCTTCTTGGCAATGAAAACAAAAATTCAGAAATGTAATCATATCAAGCTAAGAAGCTTTTGCATTGCAAAGGAAACACTCATCAAAGTGAAGAGGCAACCAACAGAATGGGATAAAATATTCACAACCTATGCAACTGATAAAGGATTAATATCCAGAATCTGTAAAGACCTTAAGAAACTCAACAACAACAACAAAAAAAAAATAATCCAGTTAAGAAGTAGGCAAAGAACTTCAACAGGCATTTTCTAAAGGATGAAATACAAATAGACACAGACACAGGTGAAAATGCTCACTAATCACTAATCAAGGAAATGTAAATCAAAACCACAATAAGGTTTCACCTCACCCCAGTTAGAATGGCTCTCATCCAAAAATCAAAAACCAATAAATTTTAGCAGAAATTTGGGGGGAAAGGTACCTTAATGCACTGTTGGTGGTAATGTGAACTAGTACAAGCATTATGGAAAACAATATCGAGATTCCTCAAAAATCTGAACTAGATCTGCCATATGACCCAGTCATTACACTCCTGGCAATTTACCCAAACAAAATGAAATCAGTATATAAAAGAGTTATCTGTGCCCCCACATTCACTGCAGCTCAATTCACAGTAGCTAAGATTTGGAATCAACCCAGATATCCATCAACTGATAACTGGATAAAGAAAATATGGTGTACGTACACCATGGAATACTACTCAGTAATAAAAAGAAATGAGATCCTGTCTTTTGCAACAAAATGGATGAAACTAGAAACCACTATGTTTAATGAAATAAGCCAGTACCAAAAAAGATAAGTATCATATGTTTTCTCTGATATGTGGTAGTTAATATAGAATACAAAAAAATAGAGATGAAACAGACATCTTGCAATTTGATTATTATTTTCCACCCTTGCTTATACTCCTGTAGAACAGTGGTCTTTCAACTTCTTACATGGTTAATATTATGGTTAATAGTGCATTAAGCCTGTGATTATGGAGTGTACTGAAATCATGTTTTTACAAAAATTGAAGAAAAAAAGAAAATAGGAAAGGAGGGGGATTGAGGAGGGTGAGAAGGAGGTAGGGAAGTATGGTTATCAATTTAGAATTATACCTACAAAATACATGAAATCTGTTTTCTTTATATTAAAAGATTTAAATAAATAAGATAAAATAAAAGTCACAGAAAGCATAGCACTTTCCTGGGTTCTATGTATCACTCTACCAGATTATCTGAACTGAGAGTGTTGTGGGACCAGAGACTGCATCCCCTTGGCCAGCTGTATAGGAAGCCAGGGAACCCCTGGGCATGAGGCTGGTATCTGAAGCAAGGGCAGTCTTGTGGGGGCCTGTTCTTCAATCCATGGAATTCTCACTAACTCTGGGCAGTTACTAGTCAGAATTATATTACAGATCTAAAGATTAAGAACAATCTCTGGACGTGTGAATAGCTAGGTAATGACCTTACATAATGAAATAAAAAAAAAATCACACTTTGATTTTTAAAAACCTCCATTCTCAAATAAGGTTATTTTTATTTATTTTTTATTTATTTATTTTTTGACAGACAGAGTGGATAGTGAGAGAAAGAGAGACAGAGAGAAAGGTCTTCCTTTTCCGTTGGTTCACCCCGCCATGGCCGCTGCAGCCAGTGCACCGCGCTGATCCGAAGCCAGGAGCCAGGTGCTTCTCCTGGTCTCCCATGCAGGTGCAGGGCCCAAGGACTTGGGCCATCCTCCACTGCCTTCCCAGGCCACAGCAGAGAGCTGTACTGTACTGGAAGAGGAGCAACCGGGACAGAATCTGGCGCCCCAACCGGGACTAGAACCCAGGGTTGCCAGCGCCGCAGGCAGGGGATTAGCCTATTGAGCCGCAGTGCCGGCCCTCAAATAAGGTTATAATTATAACCCTTAAAGAGGATGTTCTATTGATCATAATGATAGGACTAAGAACCAAAGCGATCACATAAACAAGAATAGTGTCTGCAAATACTAGCTGATAGAATAAAAAAGGGAGAGAATGATCCAACATGGGAAGTGAGATATACAGCAGACCCATAGAATGGCAGATGTCCTAAACAGCACTCTGGCCTCAGAATCAGCCCTTAAGGCATGTGGATCCGGCTGAAAAGCCCATGAGAGTATTTCAGGCATGGAAAGCCAAGACACTCTGGGGGGGGGGGACCTAAATGAAAGATCTCCGCAAGTGAGATCCCAGTGGAAAGAACGGGTCATCAAAGAAGGAGGTACCTTTCTCTGAAGGGAGGAGAGAACTTCCACTTTGACCATGGCCTTGTCTAAATATGATCAGAGTCGGTGAACTCAGGGGGCTTCCATAGCCTTGGCAGCTCATGACAAGAGCCTAGGGTGATTACTGATGCCATAAACAAGAGTGTCAATTTGTTAAGTCAACAACAGGAGTCACTGTGCACTTACTCCTCATGTAGGATCTTTGTCCTTAGTGTGCTGTACATTGAGATTTAATGCTATAACTAGTACTCAAACAGTATTTTTCACTTTATGTTTCTGTGTGGGAGCAAACTGTTGAAATCTTTACTTAATGTATGCTAAACTGATCTTCTGTATATTAAGAGAATCGAAAATGAATCTTGATGTGAATGGAAGGGGAGAGGGAGTGGGAAAGGGGAGGGTTGCGGGTGGGAGGGACGTTATGGGGGGAAGCCATTGTAATCCATAAGCTGTACTTTGGAAATTTATATTCATTAAATAAAAGTTTAAAAAAAAGAGGATGTTCTAAAGTAAAACTAACAAAAATTCTTTAAGTATAAAGCAGTGTCAATGGAATGAATACATATAATGTTAGCAACTTGCCAGTCTAGGATAGCTTAGTCTGCTGCTTCTGAAACACTAAAATTGCAGAGCTGCCTCACTGTATAAATGCTAATCATTTGAGAAAAGGCTGGCCAACATTCAAAAGTCTACCTCCAACAAAGGAGTACAATGAAGTTGATAGTCTCATTTACAAATTTAAACAATGGTCTTTGTTTTTTGGCATTCTGTTGTCACCAATAATATTAAATGATAAAAAGAGAAGATTTAGCCATGCCCTAAAAAGATTTCATTGTTCTGATTCTTTTCAGTCCAACAACAAAAGTCATCAATAGCAAAATTTTTGGGATTTGAATTACACTAAAAATTTCCCTTCCTGAAGTACAAGTTGTGGTTCAGTGGACTAAGCTGCTGCTTGAGATGCCCAAATCCCACAATCAGAGTACCTAGGATTGAGTCTTGCCTCCATTTCTGATATTAATGTATCTGGGATGTAGTAGATGATGGCTGAAGTATTTTGGTTCCTGCCATTCATGTGGGAAACATGGATGGAGTTCCTGGCTCTTGGTTTTGGTGTGGCCCATGACTGGACTGTTGTGGGCTTTCGAGGAGTAGACCAGTGGATGAAAGATATCTCTGTTTCCCGTCTTTGTAACTCTGACTTTTAAATAAATAAATAAGGTTTTTTTAAAATTTCCCTGCCATTTGCAGTTTGCGAAGTGTATCTTCTTGATAATGCACCAGTGTTTTAATAGATATGAGAGATGATTTTCAAATGGTTGAAGCTTGGACTGACATTCAGCATTTCCTCCTCAGTTTCCATAAGGTCCTACACAACTGAGGACCAGTAGACAAAGAACTAATCAGCCACTGCAAACACAGGCTGAAACTGGCAGTTTCACCAACAAAAGCAATGCCAACTTAAGGACATTTTTCTGTCATTTTTGTGCAGTATGATAAGGTAAGATGTTAAAGATGCTAAGATTTCATAACTTGCTGTCATTGGTCATGGAAACCATCAGGGAATGCTAAGTCAGGGAGTATTAGGATGAAAGTGGCAGTTTAGGAAACGGAAATTAGCTAGATTGGAAGAGAAGTGGATGTGAGCCAAGATCACCTGGGGAATCCCTCCTTGCTAACATCTGGTACAGAATAATGAAGTGGGTTACACAGAGGTGGATTGGGAGCATGGGACAAAGAAAGTGATGTGGAAAGCATCTCTTTAGACACAGTAACAGCCTTTGACTCAAGACTTCAAAGCAAATAACATAAAGGTTTGAAAAATGATAACAGCCACAGAAAAGCAGAAGCTAAGGAGAGGAAGTAAGTTTTGGTGGAGGAATCATTGTTTCTTTTAGTTTGGGATTTGAATGTTTATAGGCTTTTCTTCTATATTTTAAGTAACATTGAGGCCTTATTTAAACATGTTATTTCACAACAGTTTTAGATTATATATTATACCCTAACTGGGGAGAGATTCTATTGTGCCTGAATCATAAAGATAACAGAAGAATTTTCAGATTTAACATGACCGGGTAATCTAGGACAAGGTTCGGTGAGCACAGGTAGAAGAGGAAAGTCACGTGAGTCTCCAACATTCACCATGAACTTGGGCTTCACAAGCAACACCAATGAGCCTTACCTGAAACATCAGTGGGCTGGTTGCAGATGAGAAGTTCAGACTCTTGACCATGTGACTCTCAGGATCATATTTGGACATAAATCCTTTGATGATGACCGTTTTGGCTGTCCCTTGCTCACCAATTAATAACACAGCCTAAAACAGAGGAAGTGGAGGACAGAATCCAAGAACTGAAATAAAGGGATTGCTAAGGGTTGAAATGCGCCCCCTCAAAATTCACCTTCAGTCCCCAGGACCTCATTGTAACTGGAGTAGACACAGAGCCTGTAATGGGGAGACTAAGACCAAAGGAGGCCATTAGGACAGCCTGCTTGGTGCCCTACAGAGGAAACTTCAGGACTGCCTGCACACAGGCCAAAGTCAGAGGAAGACATGGAGAAGGTGACCACCTGCCAGTCATGGGAGGGGCCTCTGAGGAAGCAACCCTGCCTGTCTGGATCCTGGATTCAGTCCCCAGAGCTGCAACAACAGAAATTGCTGCTTTTTAAGTTACAGCAGTTCTAGCAAACTACCACAAGGATCCAAAAAAGTGAAAATTCACTTCTTTGCTAACGCACAAGAAATATTTATTTCATTATGAATTAGAACTATTGAACTATAACACTGCTCTGGGGAATAATAAGAGAAATATACTAAGTTTGGGAATATTTTCACTTTGTCTAAACAGCAACGTAAGACATTATAAAATCATAAAGGGAGATTCCTGCTTTCAAGTGGTATTTCAACTTGCTATTGTTAATAAAAATTGAACACCATACCTTGCCCTGTTTAGCAATGGTTTTGATCAGAAAGTCGGTCCTCACATTGTCAACATTTGGCACCAGGATAGAGCCATACTCTGGAATGGAGTCTGAGGGATACACGTACTCCTGTGTGCGTGTGTTCCAGTGCATCCAGGTACCTGAAGTGAACAGAGAACACTCACATCTTCCTAGGAACAATGTAATGCCAGCTGTAACAAGCAGATATTCAGACACCTTATGATGATACCTTCCAAATTCTCCCCATGAAACAAAACTCGTTGACATTAAAGATCTAGAGTGGGCATGTAACATGGCTGCCTGAGAGTCCCAAATCCCATACTGGAGACCTTGGGAGCCAGTCCTGGCTCTGCTTCCAATTCCGGCTTCCTACTAATGTGCATCCTGGGCAGGGCAGCGGATGGCTCGAGTAGCTATGTCCCTGCCACTCACACGGGAGGCCTGGATTAAGTTTCTAGTGGAATCAGAAAACTAGATCTTGGTCTTTCTGTTTTTCTGCCTTTCAAATAAAATAAAATAATTATTTTTTAAAAAATTAAAGATCTAAAGATGCAAATATGTGTCAAGTTAAAATTTCCCAAGGAACTATTCCATTGTGATATTAGAAGTATTATTTTTTTAAAATCTGTAGGTTTTCAATAATATAAACTCAAATAAAAATACAAAACACAGAGAAAATAGCCTATGTCTAAATTCATTAATGACTTTAAAATTTCTAATCTCGCAAGCTAGGATATCATATATATATAAATAAAAATAACATAAAATTGTATATATATACATTTACTACATACACTATATATGTAGACACTGGGGGCACTTCAAAAAGATTATGGAAAAATGTAATTAAAAGATGTTTATTTGGGTGTCAAAAATTTTCAAAATTCATGCATAGTTTTTCATAACACACATTTTACACAAACTTTTTGAAGACCCCAGCATGCACTTTGTATATACACATATTAATAACCTTGAAGCATATACAGACACGTAGAATATACACATATTTTAAAAAATAAACTTCAGATTTTGTAGCTTTTATATAAACTGCTTATACTAAAAGATTAGCCAAAATGGATCTCATTTGGGGATTTTTTAAATTTTTTTCTTGATTCATTAAAAATTCAGTATACTGTATATATAAGTGGAAATGTGCATCTGGAACACAAAATAAATTTTTAAAGAGAAATAATTAGCATGCTTTGCACATGAAAATTTCAATTGCAATTTCATAGCTAAGGAAAAGAAAACGTTTCACGTAAATATCAGCCCTTGGGAGAAAGCTGCTGGGGTTGCAAGGCCGACATGCTCACCATCGGGAGCCACGTAGTAGTCGAAGGCCGAGTCTCCGGGGCCGGCCAGCGGCGGCAGGTCCAGCGAGGATGCCGGCTGCTCCCGCAGCCAGTGCTCCAGGCGGCGCCGGCCAGCCGGCTCCAGCGCGGCGCCCACGCTCCAGAGCAGCGCGAAGATGTAGAGCCGCTGCAGGTGCTCTGGCCGCAGCTCCCCGCCGTGCTCCTGGGACCAGAACGAATGGCTTCAATGCGAACAGCAAACGTGCAAGAGGAGCGAGGGATAGCCCCAAAACAAGATTACAGGAAAAGATGGCTAGAACTGCAGAACAAATGAGGAACTTGCTTCTGGGAACAAATACCAAGCTGGCCTTAAAATTAAATTAGGGCTCCGTCTGAGTGACTTCATTAACCAGAAACTAGATCCCAAACCCACACCTTGCTTTGTATTTTATATAACAAAATGCAAAAATACATATATATAAAACAAATATATATAACAATATGTATGTATATCAAACAAATATATATATATATATATTTATATACATATATAAATGCAGGGACAGGCATTGGCCCAGCACTTCAGTTCTACCTGAGACAGCTGCTTCACATCAGAGTATCTTGGGACACGCACATCCCATATGAGAGTGCCCCGCTTCAAGTCCCTGCTCAACTTCCAATCCAGCTTCCAGCTAAAACACACCCTAGGAAGCAGTAGATAATGATTCGAGTTCTTAGGTTCCTGCCTCCCCTGTGGGAGACCCCACTCCTGGCTTTCTCCTGGCCTAACCATGGCAGGTGCAGGCATTTGGGGACTCAGCCAGTAAAACGGGAGACCCCAATTCCTTCCTCCTTCTCTCTCTCTCCCTCCTTCCCTCTTTTCCTTTCAAATATAAGAATGAAAAATTAAATTAAATTTAAAACATTTTAAATACCAAATATAGGTGGTCCATGTTTGAAATGCCCCCTAATCTAATTTCAGCTACAGTGCTCTGCAGGGCATGGCTTGGAGAGTAGGAGAGGGATTCTCCAGAGAGTGGAGCAGTTCACCTTGGGTGGGATCAGGCCTTGCAGCAAGTTGATGCTTTGAGTGACCACGAAGGCCTCCAGCAGGTCCATCTTGTACTCCAGGTTCTGAACACTGAAGCGGTACAGGTCTGGGAAAGACTCCGTGTAGAGCTGGCGAAGAGCCGTGGCCTCTTGGGGTGGGCGCTTCTTAAGGAAACCCTGTCAGTCCACAGATGAGGAAAATGGCCATTTTTGCACCAAAGTTTCTATGATGTTAACTAACAATGATAGCAATTTTTAATGACTGTACCACACTTACCAGGCCTTGTTATAAAGTCAGTCATGTTTTAATACATTAAATCCTTAGAACTTCCTGTGGGGTAGGAACTGTGATCCTCTTCCTTATACAGATGAGAATCTGAGGACCTAGGACCCCATAACCGACAGGTGGCAAAGCCAGAATTCAAACCCAGAGAACCAGCATCTGCAACCTGGCATCTCCACCATCAGCCAGTCCACTATACACATGCTTGGGTCTTTATTAAAGCCAAGAGGGAGAGTCTTCACCTCCTGGTTAAAATAGGCCAGAAGAAAATAAGAAGGCATATATGGGGAAATAACTTGGGAAAAAGAGGCAAAGAATTAAAGATGAGCAAAGGAAATCTGTACCTAGATTTAAATGGAAAACAAAGATTTGGGCTGGACCCCACTCAACATTTTCGAGCAGAGGCCCTGTGATCACCTCTGCCACAGATAAGAACCAGGACTGTGTTTCCAGGATATTGAGGGAAAATTCAGTAAAGGTGTGACTGGAACTATAAACAGCACAAAGCCTCCAAAAGCCAGCAAAGAAAGCAGAACAAAGCACAGGGCAGTTCCTACCCAGGTTCCCAGGTGAGGGACTCCCTCTGGTCAGGAAAAGGTAAGTAGAAAGCTCCAATACTTCCACCACAGCCCTAACAACAGTACAATTCCACTATCCTCACGGGCCTTGCATCCAGTCTAGAAAGCTGACTGGGGTCCAAGCAACTACTTTGTTCCCAAAAAGGAAGCCACACTTCCTCACTCCATCCCCAAAGCCCTGGACCTGAGCTGCTGCAGTATATCTGCAGCTATACTCCATCCTACATCAAGTAGACCTGTTAATACCAGAAGCCCCCACAGATGAAACCAGGGCCCTTTAAAAGGCAGGCAGCAGACCGCTTTGCATCCCTCAGCCATAGGGTTGCTGGGCACAAGCCCTGAAGTGATGGTACTCAGTCACTCTGCAAGATCTAGGCAAGTTTCTCTCTGCTTCTCAGGGCTTGGTATCAACAGCACAAGTACAGAAGACCAGACCTGAAGAAGTTGCCTTCTGCATCTCTTGGCATAGGAAACTGAGTAGCCAGGGAACAAGCCTTCAGCAACATCTTTGCATGCCATGTGAAAAACTGGGAGGGGTAACTTATGTATCCTGCAGCTATGGGAACTGTGGCTATTGTGCTACAATCCCTAGAGAAACTTGCCTGCCCTGCTTCAGACTGCTGAGGAAGTGTGGCTTCCCCAGCATAGCCAGCACTCTATTTGTTGTGAGACCTGGGTAAGGACTCCACTTCACCCTGAAACTCTGGGCCTAGGAATGTTTGTTCTATATGTCCCAAAAACACTTGCACTCACCTGTGGGTCATAGAAAAGGCCTCAACTGCATTCCACCAATTCAGGCTTGCACATTCTTGTACACAATACCCAGCATAACCTATAACCCTATGGGATATATAAGATACCCTCTGGGTCCTACAGCTCTGAGACTAAAATTGTTGGAGCTATATTCCATGGAGTCACCTGAGTTCTCCCAATTTGACCTGGGATGGACTCTATCTGCATTCCACTGCTCCACATCCATATCTGTCAGTGCCAAATCCCCAGCATAATCAGTACATGGAACATGACACCTGACTAAGTTCTCCATCGCAACCTGCAATTCTTGGACTGTGACTGTTGGCTCTCTAAGTCTCAAGAGCACAGGTGCTTGCCCTCTGTGACCTGGGGGAGGATATGTTTCCGTCACATTGCTGTAGGCCCACAATTGCCAGCGCACAGTCTCCAGTAACCCACACTTTTCCCATGGAATCTGAACAATGTACCCTTTCTGCTATTCAGTTCTAGGACTCTATTAGTTCAGAACCCTACCAGAGTCATTGGAACCCACCCTTCAAGACCTAGGGAAGACCCTACCTGCATTCTACTGCTCCAGGCCCATACTCGGCAGTGCACAATTCCCAGCATAATCCGTATTCCCTCTCACAGGACAAGGGCAAGTTCCTCTTTATATCCCCCAGTACTCGTAGTAGAATTTTTGGTGCTATAATACCCAGCATCCCCCCCCCCACACACACACAGAAGGCCCTCGAGAAGTTTCCATCTACATCACACAATTCCAGGACCACAGTTAATAATGTCATAAGCCCCAGCATCACTCAAGTTTGTCTAGGGGGGATAATTAGCTCCCCCTGGGTCCTATAGCACAAGGAATGTGTATACAGCCATCATAAAATAGAGTGTGATTAACAACTCAATTATCTGGGAGCTGAAGACACACACCTTTGGAAGGCCATGTTCATTTCAAAGTCTTATTATTACTTCCATTAACTGCTGCAGACTAGACAACTATAGGACCCATAGTCACTGCTGACACTGATTATAAACAAAGAAATCACTCAAATGTTACATTTCTTGGTTGATCTATAACCAAAGCCAAAGCAACTATCCAACTGGTACCCATCATTCAATCTCAAAACATAAGTATTCCATCTAAACAAAAAAGCTATTTCATAAAGAAGGAACTATCACACAAGATGCACAGTTGTCGATGTAGGAACACAGAAAACATGAAGGAAAAAGAAGCATCACATCTCCTAAAGAACATGAGAGTTACCTAGAAGTATATCCTAGCTGGCTCTAGGCTCAATAGGCTAATCCTCCGCCTACAGCACCAGCACACGGTGTTCTAGTCCCGGTCGGGGTGCCAGTTCTGTCCTGGTTGCTCCTCTTCCAGTCCAGCTCTCTGCTGTGGCCCGGGAAGGCAGTGGAGGATGGCCCAGGTGCTTGGGCCCTGCACCCGCATGGGAGACCAGGAGTAGCACCTGGCTCCTGGCTTCGGATCAGTGCGGTGCGCCGGCCACCACGGCCATTGGGGGGTGAACCAACGGAAAAGGAAGACCTTTCTCTCTGTCTCTCTCTCTCTCACTGTCTGTCTCTTTCTCTCTGTCTCTCTCACTGTCCTGTCAAAAAAAAAAAAAAAAAGAAGAAGAAGAATATCCTGACTTGAAAGAAATCTGAAGAATTCAAAATGATGATCCTAAGGAAATTCAATGTAATTTAACAAAACACAGGCAATTGAAAGAAATGGGGAAAACGATGCATGAAGTGAATGAGAAATTTACCAAAGAGATAAAAATCATTTTTAAAAATCAAACAAATTTCAGAATTTAAAAACTTCAGTAAATGATATAAAAATATATAATTGACAGTTTCAACACCAGAATAGACCAAGTGGAAAAAAAAATTTCCGATCAGGAGGACAAAACTTTTGAAATTACCCAGTCATACAAAATAAAGAGAGAAAATTAATAAGAATAAAAAAGCCCTACGTGACAAATAGAATTCCATTAAGTGAAAAGGTGTTTGTATTAGGGATACCTGGAGGAGAAGAGCAAGAAAAAGGCATTGAGAACCTATGGAATTAAATCATAGCTGAAAACTTACCAAACCTTAAAGAAATATGAACAAATGGATTCAGGAAGCTAAAAGGACCGCAAACAAAGTCAATCAAAAAAGACTTTTTCTAAAGTATATTATAGTTCAACTGTCAAAATTAAGGACAAAGAGAGAATCCTAAAAACAGTGAGTTAAAAATGTCAAGTTTCATATAAAGGAAAACCTGATAGACTAGCAGAAGACTGCTCTGCAGAAACCATATAGGCTAGAAGACAAGGGGATTTTATGTTCAAGGCTTTGAATAAAAAGACTTCTAGCCAAGAATACTATATTCAGCGAAGCTATCCTTTAGAAGTGAAGGAAACATAAAGTACTTCTCAGACAATCAAAACTGAGAGACAGTTCATCATCACCAGTTCAGCCTTAGAAGAAATCCTGAAGGGAATCCTCCATTAGAGGTAACTGTCATGAAAACACATGACAATATGAAATTCACTAATGGAGCATATACATGAAAGACAAAGTGACCATGACAGAAATCTACCAAAACAACAAAGGTAAACAATAATAGAGGGAGAATGAAACAGAAAATAAAAAACAGCCAGTAAACAAACAACAAAACCACAGGAGTCAGGTCTTATCAATATTAACCTCGGAGGCAAATGGATTAATTTCCCCAGCCAAAAGATATAAGATGGCTGAATGTCTTTAAAAAAAAAAGAAAGAAAGAAAAAGAAAAACCTAAGAAATAAATCCCATTCATAACTAGAAAAAATTAAATATTTAGGAATAAATTTAACCAAAAAGGTAAAAGATCTCTAATGAAAAGTTTAAAATACTGAGGAAAGCAATCACCAAGCACCCAAGGACACAAAATTGCAAAGATATCCCTTGTTCAAAGATTGGAAGAATCAGTATCACTAAAATGTTCATACTACCTAAAGCAATCTACAGAGTCAATGCAATTCCTACGAAAATATCAATGATATTTTTTATAGAATTAGGGGGGGAAATCCTAGAATACATTTGGAACCACAAAAGGCCCAGAATAGCCAAAGCAATCCTGAGTGGGAAAAAAACCAAGCTGGAAGTATCACAATGCTTATATAAAAACATACTACAGGCCAGCGCCGCGGCTCACTAGGCTAATCCTCCGCCTGCGGCTCCAGCACACCGGGTTCTAGTTCCAGTCGGGCACCAGATTCAGTCCCGGTTGCCCCTCTTCCAGGCCAGCTCTCTGCTGTGGCCCGGGAGTGCAGTGGAGGATGGCCCAAGTCCTTGGGCCCTGCACCCCATGGGAGACCAGGAGAAACACCTGGCTCCTGGCTTCAGATCAGCGCGGTACGCTGGCCGCGGCGGCCATTGGAGGGTGAACCAACGGTAAAGGAAGACCTTTCTCTCTGTCTCTCTCTCTCTCACTGTCCATTCTGCCTGTCAAAAAAAAAAAAAAAAAAAAACTAAAAATAAAAATAAAAAAAAGATACTACAAAGCTATAGTAACTAAAACAGCTTGGTACTGGCATAAAAACTGACACATAGATCAGTGGAACAGAATAGAGACCACAATAATTAATCCTTGTATGTATAGCAACTGATTTTTGACAAAAGCACCAAGAATACACATTGGAAAAATGATAGTCTTTCTAATAAATGGTGCTGGCAAACTTGGTTATATACATATAGAAAAATAAAACTAGATCCCTACCTCTCACCATATATAAAAATCAACTCAAGATGAATCAGAGACTTAAATGTAAGACCTAAAACTATAAGGGCCAGCACTTTGGCATAGTAGGCTAAGCCTCTGCCTGTGGTGTCAGCTTCCCATATGGACACCAGTTCATGTCCCGGCTGCTCCTCTTCTGATCCAGCTCTCTGCCTATGGCCTGAGAAAGCAGTGGAAGATGGCCCAAGTGCTTGGGCCCTGCACCCATACGGGAGACCCAGAGGAAACTCTTGGCTCCTGGCTTCAGATCAGCCCAGCTGTGGCCATTGCAGCCATCTGAGGAGTAACCAGAGGATGAAAGACCTTTCTCTCTATGTCTCTCTGAGTGTGTATCTCTTTCTCTCTAACTCTGCCTCTCAAATAAATTTTTAAAAAGACCTAAACTATAATTTCCAGAAGTAACCATGAGAAACACTTCACAACACTGGTGTAGGAGATGATTTCTTGGAGAAGATTCCCCAAAGAGGGGTAGTTCTATATGATAATGAAAGCAAAATTAGACAAATGAGATTATATAAAACTCAGAAGCTTCTACACAGCAAAGGAAATGATCAACATTGTGAAAAGATATCTGATGTAATGGGAGATAATATTTGCAAGCTACTTATCCAACAAACAGTTAATCCAGAATATGTAAGGAACTCAAAAACTCATTAACTGAAAAACAACCAATCCAGTTAAGAAATGGGCAGAGGACCTGAATAGACAGTTCTCAAAAGAAATGTGGCCAACAAATATATGGGGGGAAATGCTCAACAGTACTAGTCATCAGGGAAATCACCTCACCCCTGTTGGAATGGCTATCATCAAAAAAACTGAAAGTAACAAATCTTGGTAAGGATGTGGAGAAAAGGGAACTTTTACACACTGCTGGTGGAAACAGAACTGCCATATGACCCAGCAATCCTACTACTGGCTATATACCCAAAAGCCATGAAATCACTGTATTAAACAGATACCTGCTCCACTGCATTTACTGCCGCACTGTTCACAACAGCCGAAATATAGAATCAACCAAGGAGTTCAGCACCAGATATATAGATAAAGGAAATGTGGTATGTATGTACGTGTATGTATATATATACACATATACATGCATGTATGTATGTGTATATACATATATGTATGTGTGCATATATACATATGTGTATATACACATGTATGTGCATGTGTGTATGCGTATATACGTATGTATGTGTATATGCACATAGGTATGCATAGGTATGTGTATATATACACATATATGTGTACGTATGTGTATGTGTGTGTATATACACACAAACAATAGAATATTATTCAGTTATAAAAAAGAATGAAATTCTACCATTTGCATCAAAATTGTTGCAACTGGAAAACACCATGTTGAGTTAAATAAGCAGGACACAGAAATACAATGTTCTCCCCTTTTATGGGGGAACTAAAACTTTAAAAAAAAGCAAAAAATACATTCCCGTGTATATCAGTTTTGCTGAAAATACACTATTCTTTCAAACTTTGTCAAATTGCTAAGAACTGTATACTACTATGGTTCTTTAATAATCTGTGACTATTTAAAAATATACTACATAAGAGTGAAATTGACATCTTTTCATTTGATATTGTTTATAGTCCTTGCCTATGATCCTGCTGAACTATGTATGGTCTTTTTATTTTTTATTTGTTGAACTCTTTATTTATTGAAGCATGAACTTTTGACTATGATACAAATTAAAAATATGCTATCTCAAAGATATAAAAATAACAAGACAAAAAGAAAAATAAAGTGAATATATGCATAATGGAATGCTATTCAGCCAGAGAAAGAATGAAATGCCTGGGGCCAGAGCTATGGCTCAGTGAGTTAAGCTATAGCCTGCAATGTCAGGATCCCATTTGGGCACCAGTTTGAGTCCCAACTGCTCCACATCTGCACCAGCTCCCTGCTAAAGAGCCTGGGAAAGCAGCAGAGGATGGCCCCAGTGCTTGGGCCCCCACCACCCATGTTAGAAACCCATAAGAAGTTCTTGCTCCTGACTTTGGCCTGGCCAAGCCCAGGTTATTATAGCCATTTCAGGAGTGAACCAGCAATTGGAAGATTTCTTGGTCTTCTCTGTCTCTCTACAACTCTGCCTTTCAGATACATAAATAAATCTTTTTAAAAAATGAAATTCTGTCATTTGCAGCAAAAATGGATGGAACTGGAGGACATGATGTTTAGTGAAATAAGCCAGAAATACAAAGACAAATATCACATTTTTCCCTTAAATGTAGGATCTTGAAAAAATGTCTGAACACAAAATGTTTATTACTAGAGGCTGGGATGGATATAGGGAATAGAAGGAGTTTGGATAATGGATAAAATCAGCATTTTGCTATTTTAAAAAATTTACCACAATTACTTAGTTCCTTTAATTTCTTCTAATTAATAGACAATATAGAAATTATCAAAGAATATTCAGGAAAATGGAGAATTTTATCTTTTGTGTAAAACCAGTATTAAGAATGTGTATGTCATTCATAACTAATTACCACTTAACCCACTTTTTCTTAAGGTGAGGTAAGTCTTCTCTGGGTCAAGAGATCAGCTCATTGTTTACCTCAGTAGTCCAAGAAACAGTTAGAGTCTGTGAACAGAAGCAATAAAATGTTGATTCTGAACCATTCATTCATTCATGAATTTAGCATGATTCCACCTGTACAGAAACATAACACAGTACTTTCTGGGTGGTGGAATCATAAAACTAAAATGGACAAGGGCAGGCAACCAGCTGATTGCCTGACGCTGACAACTTCTCAACTCTATCCCCTCTAACAACTCTCTCTGGGCTGTAAATACTTCTAGTTTGATGCTTTTGGAGCCTTGCTTCTTCCTAACCACTCCCCCCACCCCCCCAAAGAAAAACCTGCATTATTCAAGGCATATAAAACTAGTATTTTGTAGTTGCAACATTAATGGAATGGTCTTAGCCTCAACATGGACAGACAATAATAGAAGCTTATTTTATAAGTCACAAACTCTAAATATGCAATAGCTAGCAGTACAGAAGCATTTTTCAAAAATCTCTGTGAAAATGACATATTCTAGGAAAACCACGTACATACAGTGTCGCTCCCCCATTCGCGGAGGAACGACACCGGACCCTGCGCTGTTCTTTTTGCCCGGCCCTTCCCGGGTTAGCTGACCCCCCCCCCCTCCGGCCTCCGCGGAGGGGTCGGCAGCTAACCCAGGATGGCCTCGTTCCTCCGCGAGTGAGGGAACAGCAGCAAACCCGGCAAGGGCCGGACAAAAAGAACAGCGCAGGGTCCGGTGTCGTTCCTCCGCAAATGGGGGAGCGACAATACAGTTTCCTTGTAGTATATTAAAAATGTGGTAATCAAGCCTGGCCATACAGAAAAGAAACACACACACACACACACACACACACGCACACACATATCTATTTTGGTGATTTGAAAATGTCCTGAGTCTCCCTCCAGAGATTCTAGTTTCGTAGGATGGGGATGTGACCCAATACTCTGTATCTGAAAAAAAAACTGTCATTGATGAGTACTTTTTCAAAGCTAGAATTGAGGCTTCTTGTTCTTTATTCTATTTAATGGGTAGATAATTTAATTGTGAAATGTTTTTAGTAATGCATTCAACCATATATCAGTATAATTTTGTTGTAAATACCCCCCTTCTTCATACCTTCATACTTTACCAAGTTTAAACCATTTTGCAAACTTAAATCATTTTAATTTCTATAAAGACATTAACAAAAGTTAAGAGATACTCAAACAGAAATTAAAGTACAGAGATCAGCACTGTGGTACAGTGGGTTAAGCCACCACTAGCAGTACCAGCATATAGGTGCAAGTTCCAGTCCCAGCTGCTCCACTTCTGATCCAGTTCCCTGCTGATGTACCTGGGAAAGCGTGAAAGATGACCCAAGTCCTTGGGCCTTTGCACCCAAGTGGGAGACCCTGGCTCCTGGCTTAGGACTGGCCAGTCCTAGTCACTGTGGCACTTGGGGAGTGAACCAGTGGATGGAAGATCTTTCTTTGTCTGTCCTTCTCTAACATTGCCTTTCAATTAAATAAAGAAATCTTTATAAAAAAGAAAAGTATATAACATAATAATATACAATAAACAGCTCTTTTAGTTATAAAGTTTTAAAGCAAAATAATCCTCAAAAAATTATGAAACTGAGAATAACAAATTTGACCAGCCAGGTCAAAAAAATTCTTCCACATCAATTATCTAATAACCCTTATATTGTAGTATTTATTTAGTAAGATATATAAGTATACAAAGGATTAACTATAATTTAATTATAATTAACATATCCTAGGATATGTTACCTTAATAAAATAATATACCTGATTATTAATTGAAGAGATTTTCATCTGGACTATGATTTCCAAGTACAAACTTAAAGTTAATATTATGACTACTAAATCTCATAAAAATGCTTTATATGTAATTCTAATAAATTATCTTTAAATTAATATTCTAAGACAGTTGTTCCCAAATTTGATGTGAATGAGCACCTTTTAGAAATGTCATGACTTGCCAATGTGAGTAAATTAAATTTTAGTTATTTGGTCCTGAGACCCAATTTGGTAGGATTATTGACTCATGTGGGCTGGCAATTACCTGGAAATCACAATTCCACTATAATTAGAAGAGTGCTGAAGACATCTGCAAGGGCGATCAGGATTGGGAAGTCCCAGTGCAGTCAAAGATTCTCCATTAACATTGGCATAAAAATGCAATTATACCACCACTGCAGAGAACTGGCACATGAGCTCAAGAGTACTATAGGATCTGCTGTCTTTTTTAACTATGCAAAAGAAAGATTCAATCATACCTCAAGAATAGGACTCCAATCAAGGACAGAAGAACTCATGAAAACCATGCCATTTCTTGAGACAGTAGCAGGAGAGGCATTGTCAATGTTGTGAGGTTCGAAAACAATCTTGCAGTTGGGAGCCATGGGAATCCGATCACCATTGGCAAGGGTTAGGGTTTTGTTATCATCCAAGACAGAATTCAGATTTTCAATCCAGATGGCATCTACTGGACCATCAAGAACTATCCAGATATGTTCTCCTAGAATACCCAACCAAAGGAGAAGGGAAGAGACATGTGCTAGATGCATATGTATATAACTATAAAGCACAAACTACTATAGTTTGATGTAATTTCATTAATTTTTAATTAAACTCTGATCTAAATGGTTACTTTATTTTGGCACATAGGATTTTGTAAGTTTTTTACATAGCAGCTGTATGAGGCCCATAATCAAATAAAAAAGTCATTTGTATATTAGACAAAAATTCATTGAACACATTCTATGTATTGGAACTACTGCAGATTCTGGGTATGTCATGGTAAATAAGACAAGGTTCTGCCTTCACAGAGCTTACATTCAAAATGGCAGAAATGGCAATCAAACAAGTAAACAAAGAAATATGTAAGATAAGAAAAATGAAGCAGGATAAGGGGATGGACCACTATCTTGGATAGTGGTCAAGGAAATATTCCAGGAGGGAAATGAAGTGACAGAAAACCTAGAAGTAGAAATTTTCCCAGAAGTAAAAGCATAAGGTCCACATAGCAGGTATAAGCCCAGGTTAACGCAGCAGACTGAATGTTTGCATCCCTCTAAAACTATCATACTGAAATCCTAACTCCCATGTAGATGGGATTAGAATGTAGAATGCGGGGCCCATTGGAAGTGATTAAGTTACCAATTGGTGCCCTCATAAGTGGAATTAGTGCATCTCTCTCTCTCTCTCTATGTGTGTGTGTGTGTGTGTGTGTGTAATAGATTCCCCTGTCCCAATAGATTCCCCTGTCCCTCCTACCATATGAGGACATAACAGAAGAATTATCAGTCTACAGTCCAGAAGAACGCCATCCCCAGAACCCCACCTGACAGATTAAATATTGGTTATTCAAATATCACTCTTTCTATGGTACTGTGTTATAGCAATATAAACTAAAAGAGATGACCATGTTCTGGAAACAGTAAGAAGCTGAGCCCACTTGGCATGAACAGGAGAAGGGGAAGAGGTATATGAGTGTAACAGAAAAGACAGACAAAATTAGAGAATCTTTTATGGTTTGCATGTGTTAGTGCCCAGTAGACATCCAATAGAGTTGTTGAATTAGGAGATCCAGGGAGACGTCAGGGGTAGAGATTAGAATGCAGAAGTCATAAACTTAGAGTAAGAAAGGTTTCAAGGAGGAAACTGATCAACTCTTGCAGAAACCACCAAGAGCAGGAATAGACTGATAGCTGGTGATCTGTAATTGGTAAGTTGGAGGTCCCAAGTGTCCTCAACAAAGTAGTCTCAAAAAGAACTGGGCACAAAACTTGACAAGAATCCATTTAAGAAGATATTTTCAGAAATATAAATCAGTAAACAACACAGAATGTTCAACAATATTATTATAAATTTACTTGTTCAACTTAATAGTCATCAACACCATGACCAAGTTTATAGCTCTGAGTTTTCTTTGCTATACATAACCATTGTGGAATAGTCTACTTCAAATAAAATGCTTTGAAAGTCTTAGGCCGGCGCCGCAGCTCACTAGGCTAATCCTCCGCCTAGCGGCGCCAGCACACCAGGTTCTAGTCCCGGTCGGGGCGCCGGATTCTGTCCCGGTTGCCCCTCTTCCAGGCCAGCCCTCTGCTGTGGCCAGGGAGTGCAGTGGAGGATGGCCCAGGTGCTTGGGCCCTGCACCCCATGGGAGACCAGGAAAAGCACCTGGCTCCCGGCTCCTGCCATCGGATCAGCGCGGTGCGCCGGCCGCAGCGCACCGGCCGCGGCGGCCATTGGAGGGTGAACCAACGGCAAAGGAAGACCTTTCTCTCTGTCTCTCTCTCTCACTGTCCACTCTGCCTGTCAAAAAAATAAAAAAAAAAAGTCTTAATTAAACTCATTCAACTGGCAATTCAAGTAAAATGGTAATCTAAGCACCAGCGTTACTTTGAAAGAAAGAGCACATCTCCTTTTTTATGCCAGAAGGAAAAAAACTTTCTCTGAGCTCCAGTTCTTGGCAGTAATATGTCGTTATTGTCTCCTTGTTTACACTGGAACAAATCAAAAACAAATTTGTATTTCTTTCCAGCAAAATATCAAGAATTCCTATGAAGGTTTCAATTTCCCTTTTGACAGCTGGCATTAGGTTCATCATGTTCCTTGAACATTTTTAATCACAACACTGTTGCCCAAAGTCTAGACCCAGGAAGTAAGCCTGAACCTCTCCTCCTCCTCCTGTGCCCTTCTTTCCCCAAGTGATTATATTCAAAGTGCCATTACTGTACTCACTCAGGAGTGAGAAAACACAATGAGAGGACAGCTGATACCACCTCCTCCATCTGAGTTCATATTATGAATGTTGGGTTCAACATAAAGAGCCCAGACACAATCACTAACCCTTAATTAGTTTGCTCAAACCACCAAACACCCGTGTCCATCTAAACAGAATGACTTTTTACTTGAGCATAGACTTCATTTTTCATATGCACAATTTTCTCTCCAAAAAAAATCCCATTTTCTCCTGTGACTTTATAGGATAATCCATTTTTTAAACAGGATGTACTTAAATAAGAGTAACATTTTTAAAATATTCAGTGGAAATCATACTGCAAAATCAATTTATTTAATACTATCAAATTTCTATACCAACTTTTCCATCCATTTTATTCTAAGATGTCACAAGGATGAAGAAATATTTTTTACAAAAAATTAGGTTTTAAGGACATTAATCAATAATTTCATTATTTCAACATTCACAAGTATCATGCTGATTTATGACTTCTTTATCTTGGCTAGGATATTACATGGAGAATACAGTTCTAATTCTATCCAGTCACCAGTGATTTATTTAGAAATACATGTTAAAAATAATACTTGTAATTCATCTTCTACCTTTCTTAGCCTTCAGTGTTTTCCTCCAAAGAGTAGAAAATATTCCATCAGTCCAGTCATTTGTGGCCACGTCAAGCCGACCAAACATCTGTGGGGCAGTAATTGCCTTGGGATTCATTCTCATTTCCCGGTGTGGTTTTCCACAATCTATCCAAGTAAATGTAAATTTTAAACATCTCAGATGTGGACTGTACCATCATTAGGCAATATTGCACTAATCTGTGGTATACTGTCAGCAGGTACTCAAAACATGAAAAATGAAAAATTACATTGACAATATATATCTTAAGGCATTCCAAGTTATCATAATTGTCTCATTATACTTTATTGACTAAAGCACTTTTTTCATCTTCTATAAAAGGAAATTGTATATCCCTTAGGGGAAAAAAGGACACCACGTTGCAATTTATCAAGGTACTAACACAATTTGGAAGTTCGCTAAATTTGACAGCTCAAAAATATCTTTGGTTTATGGTGTACTAGATTAAATCTTGTGCCTAAGATATCACCTAGAAGATACCTCATTCTCTCCACTATCAGATTTGATTTGCTGATATGTGTTCTTGCTCACCTTAGAAAAGATAAACTAAATGAATTTAGCATGAATCAAGGACTTGCTTTTGTGGCCAACCTGAAGAAATGTATTTCAATCTTATTTCAATCTTTCAAACCCTAAAACAACCCTTAAATGAGCAAGGAATTTGCACATAGGAGACTACGGGCCGGCGCCGCGGCTCACTAGGCTAATCCTCCGCCTAGCGGCGCCGGCACACCGGGTTCTAGTCCCAGTCGGGGCGCCGGATTCTGTCCCGGTTGCCCCTCTTCCAGGCCAGCCCTCTGCTGTGGCCAGGGAGTGCAGTGGAGGATGGCCCAGGTGCTTGGGCCCTGCACCCCATGGGAGACCAGGATAAGCACCTGGCTCCTGGCTCCTGCCATCGGATCAGCGCGGTGCGCCGGCCGCAGCGCGCCGGCCGCGGCGGCCATTGGAGGGTGAACCAACGGCAAAGGAAGACCTTTCTCTCTGTCTCTCTCTCTCACTGTCCACTCTGCCTGTCAAAAAAAAAAAAAAAAAAAAAAAAAAAAAAAAAAAAAAAAAAAAACCATAGGAGACTACGATTATTCAGCAGATGAACAAAGAATAATATTTAAAGTATGAAATAATAAAAATCAATGCTAAAAGACATTCTGTGTGAAAGATTAACAAAAACAAGCCCTCCTGTTCACATGCACACATTAAAAGAGATGGCTCATTAAAAGCCTTTGTGATAGTTAATTTTAAGCATCCACTTGTCTGTTCTTGGGGTGCCCAGATTAAACATTGCTTTTAGGTGTGTCTATCGGGGTGTTTCTGATGAAATTCACATCTGAATCTGTGGACCCAGAAAAGTAGGTAGTCCTTCCAGTTTGACTAAGCATCATCCTAACTATCTGGGAACCCAGTGGAGCAAAAGCCAGGGGAAGGAGGAAGTTGTTCATTTTCCTCCTGCCTGTCTTTTTGAGCTGAAAGATTTTCTCTCATCTCTAGCCCTCAGAGGAGGATTTCCATTATCAGCAGTCCTGGTTCTTGGGCCCTATGACTCAGGTTGAATTACACCACCAGCTCCCCTAGGCCTCCAGCTTGCAGATGGCAGATCAGAGGACATCTTGGCCTTCGTAACTGTGAGAGCCAATTGCTCAACAAAATAAATCTCCACATTTATCACTTTCATTTAAGATACCAGAACATTTTTATAGGAGCACTCTAAGAAAAGAATGCTTCGCTCCCCCAATGTTAGCTGAACCAGTTTCTCTTGATTCTCTCCCTAGACACTTCTGGACTCTGACCTGATCACTCTGCCTCCATGGTCTTTGCTCTAGCATAGACATAATTTTCTTGCTCTTGCCTCTTTATGGACTTGAGAAAAATCTCCTGTCCCCCAGTCTCCTGTAGCCACCAGGTGGTCTTCTACTCGTAGGAGAGATTGTGTCACTCCCTAGCTCAATATTTTCCTGTCACCTACAGAATAAAACGTAGGTATTTGGTGTGACTTAAAAAACTCCTCATGCCATGCCTACTCTCCTAATTTGGATTCCCCAGAAAACACAGCCTAAGACAGGGCTTGGATGCTGAGATTGTGGAACAGGGGACAGAGAAAGTAAAACAGTGAAAAGAAAAAGAAAATTAATAAATGATAGGTCACAGATGTGATGTCCTACCTCCAGCTGAGCCATTTCTTGGAATCAAAATCTTAAGACTAAAAAGCTGGGAGACTGCAACCTAGCATGAGAATCAAGGGGAGCTGTCCAACACATCCGCATCCATAGCAGGGGAGGGCCAAAGAAGTGTGCCACTTTGCATCAACAGAATCTGCTATACTCATACCTCCATATTCAGTCTCACCTCCTCCACTCACCTCATACAAACACAAACACAAACTTCCTTTTATTCAGGCCTCTCAGAGTATATCCAGTCCCTATGATTTGCATGGCCTCTTTATTCTGCTAAGATGCCTTTTATTCAACTGCTACTCAATGCTCAAGCCTTGGGTGAAGTAACATCTGCTTCAAGAGCCTTTCTATACATTCCTCAGAGAAGTTTCTGATTACCTATGCCTCTCCTCACATCATGATTGTTCAAGCCTTCCTCATAGCAATTCCACATTGAGTTATAAGTATCCATGACTGTTTTGCCTGCTATCCTGAAAATTCCATACAGACATGGCCATTTTTTTTTCATAGATTCTATTATGGAATCTAGTAGAACATGAAAAGACAGAATATTAAAGATATTTGATGAACAAATACTTCATGAATCAGGGAAAAAATAATACACATGGGTCTTGCATTTCTTTTATTGAAGTTCAATCCAATTATCTCCTCAATCTTTTGGATAAAATTTTCATCAAGAAACATTGAGTTGCTTAAGATAGCAAAGGTGTTAAAAACCTGAGCAGGTTAATAAACAGGAAACAGCCTAATGATTAATTCACGCTTGTGAGGAATTTCTCCAACATTATGTATGTTAAATAACACATACATTATGAATAATGTATCTAAATTGCTTAATATTTAGTACTCATTTTGCTTATCCTTGTAGCAGGTGCACTTGTAGTTCACTGCTAATAGAAGGCAGGCTCATAAATGCAACAATAATATTATTGAGCATAATTTGAGAGGGAAAATACAACCGTTTTTAAACAATATAATCCCCATACAGAATCTTTACAGCTTATATTAAAAACCACATGATCAGTCCTGCAGATGTGAGTTCTCAGTTTTAGTGGAGGAAGGTACTGGCTAAGAGCAGAGTCTACCTCAATCTGATGTACAGAATTCACTTCCCCCAATAACTGAGGAAGCAGAGACTAAAGCCAGTATGTTCAGGTCCCTGGAGTTAATACTGGCAACATCCAGCTCCTACCAACTGTGTTCCTGTATTGCACCAATGTCAGTGCATCCAAGCTTCATGTGCTGACTGGCATCTCTCCACTATGAGATTATGGATGTTGCAATCCAACAGCCAATGTTCTATGAAATTTAGGAACTCAGCTCTGCCATGGGTAAGGGTTGCTGGTATTCTAAGGAAGAGAGGCATCAAGATCTGACAAGAACCACAAAATATAAACACAATCATAAATGTAGCAGTGACCATTATCCTCTGACATCCTAGGATGAAGAACTCAGATATAAGACAGAGAAATCTGAATATAAAATGCATTTATTTAACTTTACCAGAAAAAAATATCTGATTTCATGTGGGAGATTGTTTTATGATTAGTATTGTTCTTATCTCATAGAATTGAGGCTTTAAGATGGCAATTATTTCATATTTATTCGGAGCTAGAATACTGTATTTTCTATTTATTGGTATGTAGCACAGTATATATGGAAACTGAATTTTTTATTAGTGGGCTCTGATCTTAACTCAGTCTCATCACTTGCTTTCTTAGTGACCTTGGGCATTTTTTAATTTAGACCTTGGTTTTTGTACAAAATGGGGATAATAATAGCCACATCTCAAGATCATTAAGAAAACTGAATGACAGCATTGTTATACATATAGCACAACTGCATAAAGCCACTTAAAAATGTTTTTCTCTCTGGCATATTAATGCAATTTATTATTTCTAAAATAGACCCATGAAGAAGTAAAGTAAAAATGAAAAATAAAAAAGAAGCAAAGCATCATTCCCTCCTACAAAAATATATTCATAGATTTGCCATAAAGTCCCTCTTGGGCATTCAAGTGTGTTACAAGTATTTAAATGCACTGCCCGGGGCAATGAAATCAGCTTCCCTGTACCTGTCATGGCCTTCATCAAGGTGTGGATGCAGGTGGTTTTTCCTGCTCCACTAGGCCCCAGGGTCATCATTCCATGCCTCACTCTCTGTGTCTCGAACAGCTGGATGACTTTCAGTTTCCAAGGAGGATGGTTAACTAAGCCAGCTTCTTCAACCTGAAAGCATAACAAACCCTCACATTGGACCACATCAACAATGATCCGGACATACTATTGTGCTAAAAACATGTATAGACGGGGTGTAGGAGGGGCAGGGGAATAAGACATTATTGTTTAACAGGTTCAAAAATTCAGTTTGGAAAGATGAAAAAATTCTGAAAGTGGACAATGATAACAATTCACAAATGTGAATATCCTTAATGTCACTGAACTATATACCTTGAAATATTTAAAATAGTAAACTTGATGTTATATATTTACCACAATAAAAATACTGTAATATATATATACATATACATATGCACATTTTTACATACATATACAAAAAGCATGCTGAACATAATAAAAATGTCATTCCAGGGACAGACAGCCTATCTCTTAAGATGTGGGTTAAGATATCTGTGTTTGGGCCGGTGATGTGGCGTAGCAGGTATCACCTGCAGAACCGGCATCCCGTATGGGTGCCAGTTCAAGTCCTGGCTGCTCCACTTCTGATCCAGCTCTCTGCTGTGGCCCGGGAGGGCAGCAGAGGATGACTCAAGTCCTTGGGACGCTGCACCTGCATGGGGGACCTGGAAGAAGCTCCTGTCTCCTGGCTTCAGATTGGCACAGCTCCAGCCATTGAGCCAATTGGGGAGTGAACCAGCAAATGGAAGACCTCTCTCTCTCCCTCTCTCCTCGCTCCATGTAACTCTGACTTTCAAATAAATAAATTAATTTTAAAAAGAAAAACAAAGATATCTGTGTTCCACATTGGAGTACCTGGGTTCAATTTCCAGCTCTAGCTCTTTATCCCAGCTACCTCCTAATGTAGACCCTGGGAAAGCAGCAGTGATAACTCAAGTGACTGGGTTCCTGACACCCACGCAGGAAAACTGGATTGAGTTCTGGCTCCCAATTTCCACCAAGTCCAGTCCTGGTTGCAGGCATTCAAAGAGTAAGCCAGAAAAGAGGAGTGTTTGCAATCTCGCTCGATGTCTCAGTCTCTCTCAAATACATGATTATTTAAATGCAATTACAAATTAAGAATAAACAAGTGTTTTTACTTTTGAGAATTGAGCACATTTATATTAATGTTTTATTGAATATATGTCAGGCAAAATTCAAGAATAAAGACTCAAATGGCAAAATATATCTTACATTTTTAAAAGATGATACTTATAACTGAAAAAAAATTATGGCATGTTAGATTGGTTAAAATTCAAGCTATCTTTATAAAATCACTGCATAATTTTAATCTATCTAATACACATATGGAAGCTACTATGCATAAAATTAGTACTATTAATATCTTCATTTTACAGATGAGAAAACTGAGGCACAGAATGACTAAGCAAATTTATCCAAATGCCCAATTTATAAAGTTATAGAATTAGGGGGCCAGGGTTGTAGTGTAGTGGGTTAAGCCAATGCTTATGATTTCAGTGGCCCAGATCAGAGTGCTGGTTCAAGACTTGGCTGCTCAACTTCCAATCTAGCTTCCTACTAATGCACCTAGGTAAACATCAGAAGATGGCCCAAGTACCTGGGCCCCTGCTACCCAGGTGGGAGATTATGATGGAATTCTAGGCTCCTGGCTTTGACCTGGCTGGTCCTGGCCACTGTGGCCATTCGCAGAATGAACCACAGATGGAAGATCTCTCTCATTTTGTCTTCCTCTATCACTGACTTTCATATAAATAAAATAAATCTTTAAAAAATGTTAGTGGAATTGGGTTTTTTTCCCCAAGAAGTTGAGTTTCACTGTCCATGAACTTAACCATTATGCTGTACTTGAACTCAATGTCAAAAGCAATTTAAATTTTACTTAAATAACTTTGATAATAATCATGCATCATTTTATGCTATGTATGTGCTCTTCAGATTTTTTTTTTTTTTTGGAATCAGACATTATTTAATGATGGGTAGGATCTCATACAAACCTCAACATCCATGAAATCTAAACCAAACATCTGTGGTTTAAAACAAACTTTGAATTACCCTCCTAGAATTTTTATGCTTCAGGAAATGAACTTTCACATTTTTTAATATTTTTGCTGTTCAGATGAACTTTTGGTCAATCTTGTACTTTCCATCATTGCTGGGTCATCTCTCTGTTTACTTCCCCACAATACCATAAGGTCCTTGAGGAAATCAGCACAGAATCATTGGAAGCATGAGCTTGGGAGTCTTTTCCAGGTTTGAATCCTGATGCCTTCACTCAGCATGATGTGTTCCAGATTCCTCCATTTTGTTGCAAATGACTGGATTTCGTTGTTTCTTACTGCGGTATAGTATTCTAAAGAGTACATATCCCATAATTTCTTTATCCAGTCTACCGTTGATGGGCATTTAGGTTGGTTCCAGGTCTTAGCTATTGTGAATTGAGCTGCAATAAACATTAGGCTGCAGACCGCCTTTTTGTTTGCCAATTTAAATTCCTTTGGGTAAATTCCAAGGAGTGGGATGGCTGGGTTGAATGGTAGGGTTATATTGAGGTTTCTGAGGAATCTCCAGACTGACTTCCATAGTGGCTTGACCAGTTTGCATTCCCACCAACAGTGGGTTAGTGTCCCTTTTTCCCCACATCCTCGCCAGCATCTGTTGTTGGTAGATTTCTGCATGTGAGCCATTCTAACCAGGGTGAGGTGAAACCTCATTGTGGTTTTGATTTGCATTTCCCTGATTGCTAATGACCTTGAACATTTTTTCATGTGCCTGTTGGCCATTTGGATTTCCTCTTTTGAAAAATGTCTATTGAGGTCCTTGGCCCATCTCTTAAGTGGGTTGTTGGTTTTGTTTCTGTGGAGTTTCTTGATCTCTTTGTAGATTCTGGTTATTAACCCTTTATCTGTTGCATAGTTTGCAAATATTTTTTCCCATTCTGTTGGTTGTCTCTTCACTCTCCTGACTGTTTCTTTTGCAGTACAGAAACTTCTCAATTTGATGCAATCCCAATAGTTGATTTTGGCTTTGACTGCCTGTGCCTCCCGGGTCTTTTCCAGAAATTCTTTGCCTGTGCCAATATCTTGAAGGGTTTCTCCAATGTTCTCTAGTAACTTGATGGTGTCAGGTCGTAGATTTAGGTCTTTAATCCATGTTGAGTGGATTTTTGTGTAAGGTGTAAGGTAGGGGTCTTGCCATGGCTGAGGAAGAACTTCTAAGATCAATCCCATTCACAATAGCTACAAAAACAATCAAATACCTTGGAATAAACTTAACCAAGGACGTTAAAGATCTCTACGATGAAAATTACAAAACCTTAAATAAAGAAATAGAAGAGGATACCAAGAAAAAGAAAAATCTTCCATGCTCATGGATTGGAAGAATCAATATCATCAAAATGTCCATTCTCCCAAAAGCAATTTATAGATTCAATGCAATACCAATCAAGATACCGAAGACCTTCTTCTCAGATCTGGAAAAAATGGTGCTGAAATTTATATGGAGGCACAAGAGACCTCGAATAGCTAAAGCAATCTTGTACAACAAAAACAAAGCCGGAGGCATCACACTACCAGATTTCAGGACATACTACAGGGCAGTTGTAATCAAAACAGCATGGTACTGGTTAAGAAACAGATGGATAGACCAATGGAACAGAATTGAAACACCAGAAATCAACCCAAACATCTACAGCCAACTTATATTTGATCAAGGATCTAAAACTAATTCCTGGAGCAAGGACAGTCTATTCAATAAATGGTGCTGGGAAAATTGAATTTCCACGTGCAGAATCTTCAGATTTTTTATGTTATAAGCTACTAAAATAAATCATCTTAGAAGCTGTTTAATACCTAGCTTTTTAGATAGTGCTCCAATTTATTTAGCCAAATGATGGAGAAACCATTTGCAGAATTAATGACCACTCTTTCCTGATCAGGAAATTCAGACACTTACATGGTGATTTTTAAAGCAAAATATACAATAAGTACTGACACATTTGATTTTTATTACAGACATTTTTGAGGAACTGAAATGCACTTTTATAAATATAAGCTAACTACCACTGCTATAAAGCTGCATTTGTCTCAAATTCTTCACAGGAAAGGAAATTTGGTGCACAAGATTTACCTAATTCATTCCCCTTTCTCGGATGGCTATGAAAAGTTAAAGCTGCAGCATATATCCTGGAAAGTCCAGACAGTTAATAAGATATACATAATTATGTGGACCCCTCTACTCATCCCGGAGCCTGAGAAAAAAGTCACAATGAGGAAAGAATGATAACTGAGAAGCCATGTGGGGTCACTGCAAATAACACTGAGAGATAGGAGTCCAGAGATTACACCAAGGTGCCAAACACCAAGGCAGGAGACAGTCACAGCCCTAGCTGGACCCTGCACACTAATCATATGTCACTCTTGACCCTGGTGTGGGATGGTTTCCATAAATAATGGGACACCTGGTACAAGATTCACTGGACCTGTGGCTGTGCCACTGTAGAAGATCCCCTGACAAGAGGAACTCTCTCACTACCGTACAATCACCTCTCTTAAAATCAGAGTTTTAGCTTGACTTTCTCAGAATCCACAGGTGCAAGCCACACCAATTGATTCTCAATAAATTCAGACAAACATACACAGCATTTGATGCCCTATGAAACATTACCTGTCTACTAATTGCTGCTTCCAGTTCAGGGTAACCTGCCTTGTCCAAAAGAATATTTGGGAAAAGATCTTCAATCAAACTCAAAAATAAGGGTTCATCTTCATCAATCTAAAAAAAGAAAAAAGGAAAGCAGACAACCCATTATGACACAAACACAGCAGTGTACAAATTAAAAACACCCAATATAGTCCAGACTATTTCAGTACAACCAATAATAAAATATCACCTTCACTGAAATTAATAACATTTTTCTTGCCTTTCCTCTAAGTTATAAAAAGAATAAGAGGATAACAGTAAGGAGAAACGAAATGAAATGAAAGAAAATACTCCTGCATGACAATCTTTCCACAAAATAGCCAATTTGGCAGTATATTAAATAGACTACAATTCCTGATTTAAATTAAAAGAGTTTTTTTTAATGTGGTATAGTAAGAAATTCATGAATTAGAATTTGGATCATACTTTTTCTTTGAAATAAAAATATATCACTTTGTCACTCTATATATGGACCCACTGAGACCAGACATTGATTACTAGTGTCTGCTATAAGAGAGTGAAATTATCACATATTTGTATAATTTACATATAATTTTCTGTAAGGCTCTACAGACTTTAAAGAGGGTGAGATTTTAGCTCTAAGACACAAAAGTCATTCAAGGCATTTGGAGCTTTAATGTGTGGATTTCAAAAAATCCATTTCAATTCTATATGAACAGACATTTTAGACTAGAGATGAGTCATTACTAAAAGAATTTCTGAAAAGTCTAATTTAAAGTTTTGCTCTTCAGCACTTTATCTGATAATTAGGCATTTTAAATGAGCATAGTTAAAGCCAATATTTCTAAATCTCACTTGTGCCCAGTGAATTGAACTGATATTTAAGCAGGTAGAACATTTCCATACATGAATCTTACCAGTTTTGAAAGATTCATGTCTCGTAGTACACGCATGACAATTGTGGATTCCGTGTCTGTGGGGCTGGCTCTCTTTGCTGCCCCCAAAGTCCGCAGGACTGACAGAATATTACGCAGCCCAAAATCATAATGTACCTGAAGAATTTGAGACACATGGGGCTTATTCTCCATGTTTCCTACCATGGAAACTACATTTATTTGACAGAGGCATATTCACAATAATGAACAAATTCTGATTTTCATTTAGAAAAGTCACTCAAAAAGTGGAGCAATACATTACATTTCTTTGTCAAAAAAAAAATCCAGAAAGTTCTCCCATAGACAATCACTAGCTGAGGCCCTTAGATCAGAACTCACTGATAGAGCTTGACAGGGAAAAGGGAATGACAGACATCTTGTGAGCTTCTTCCTAATCAATCCTACACAGCAAAGTTATTTCTGTCATTAGACTTAAATCTGATACCAGACTGGGACCTCGGTCATGACCATCACATCCATGTAGATGAAGCCTTCTGACTAACAAATAAGAAAGAAGCAGCTGTGCTCCAGGATTACCAAGAGGAAGAGGAAGGACAATCAGAAGGCCAAGCCCAGCTTGTCAACAAAAGCTCAACCACTCCACATTTAGCACATAGAAAGTGAATGATTAAAACCCAAGTATCCAACCACTGTGAAAAACACAATGTCAGTTCCTCAGAAAGATAAACAGAAGTGTCATTCAATCCAGAAATCTCACTGCTGGGTACACATCCAACAGACATGAAAGCTGGGTATCCAAGAGATAGTTTCATATCCACGTTCATATAACAGCAGTATTCACAACAGCCAATAGGTAGAAGCCACCCACTTTAAATGTCCATCAAGGGATGAATGGATAAACAGAATGTGGCATGTAGCTATGGTGGAACATTATTTGACCATTAAAAGAAGGAAATCTTATCACATGCTACAACATGGATGAACCTTGAGGGTATTATGCTAAGTAAAATCCTGCAGTCACAAAAAGACATGCATTATATGACTTCACTTATATGGGGCATCCAAAGAAGTCAAATTCATAGAAACAGACAGCAGAATGGTAGTTACAATAGACTAGAGAGAAGGAGAAAAGGTAGGCTTTGTTTTGTTTTCTTTTGTTTTGTTGGGTAGAGTTTCGGGTATTTATTTATTTATTTATTCGTTTATTTATTTGAAAGGCAGAGTTACAGAAAGACAGAGGCAGACAGAGAGAGACAGACCGAAGCCAGGAGCTTCCTCCAGGTCTCACTCACAGCCACAGTAGACTTGGGCCATCTTCTACTGCTTTCCCAGGCCATAGCAGAGAGCTGCATTGGAAGAGGATCAGCTGGGACTCGAATCAGCGTTCATATGGGATGCCAGCACTGCAGGTGGCAGCTTTATCTGCTATGCCACAGCGCCGGTCCTGAGAGTTTCAGTTTTTCAAGATGAAAAAAGTTATGAAAGTTCAGGAAATCTGTTCACTACATCATAGAAAATACTACACAGTTCAAAATGGTTACATGGTAGGGCCAGCACTGTGGCGTAGTGGGTAAAGCCGCAACCTGTGATATCGGCATCCTATACAGGCACACACTTGAGTCCCAGATAGTCCATTTCCAATTCAGCTCCCTGTTAATGTGCCCAGGAAAGCAAGCAGTGGAAGTTAGACCAAATACTTGGGCCACTGTACCACATGGGAGACCCAGTAGAAGCTCCTGGCTCCTGCCTCCATGTCAGCCAAGTTCCAGCCATTGGGGCCATCTGGGAGTGAACCATTGGATGGAAGATAGCTCTTTCTGTTTCTTTCTCTCTCTGTCTCTCTCTGTCTCTGTCTCTCTCTCTGTGTGTGTGTGTGTGTGTTTCAAATAAATAATTAAAAAATAGATGGCAAATTTAGTGCTGAATATGTTACCACATTAAAAAAAAAGTTAAATGCAGGAAAACAAAAAAGCAGTGATCTGCTAAAGTAGCTGGGAGCAGTGTACCTCACTAAATACTAGTTGGAGGACACAAAAACACACATATTGAGTTCATATAGTCAGGGAATTTAAACTCTAATAAAGATAATAAAGTATAATTATGAATAAACTTGCATAAAAGTAGCAATGACTTGGAATTGCTAGTGGGTGACAATTAAGGAAAACTTCCTATCAGAACTGGGCTTTGAGTTAAATCTGTGGGCACAAAGAGAGATTCACAGAATGTTCACCAAGAGATCCACATGAGACCAACTACTTTGTACACACTGACACATTTCATTCCACAGTGACCTTGTCTGTGGGAGTGAAGGCACAAAAAGTGAAGCAGTAGTTAAGAAAAGGGCAGGGGCTTGTATTGTGGTGTAGCAGGAAAAGCCACAGCCTGCAATGCCAGCATCTCATATGGGCACCAGTTCACGCCCACATCATTCCACTTTCAATCCAGCTCCCTGCTAATGGCCTGGGAAAAGCCTCAAAGGGTGATCTGAGTATTTGGGCCCCCTGCCACCCACACGGGAGAACCAGATGAAGCTTCTGACTCCTGAATTCGGCCTGGCCAAACCCTGGCTGTTGAGGCCATCAGGGAGTGAACCAGTGGATGGAAGATCTCTCACTGTCTCTCCCTCACTCTGTAAGTCTTTCAAATAGATAAATAAATCTTTTAAAACAAAAGACAAAGGCAAAAATCAGTCATGTGGGAAGTTTTCTACATCCAGTAAATAGCACACAAACACTATTTCTTTGACAGAGGGAAGAAACAGAATAAGTGAGTAAGGTTGTTATTACAGCAGGCAAAACTAGAAATGTTGGTGGCAGAAAAGCAGAGTCAGGGTCAGGCTAACAAGGAGGGTTTGTGGCCAGGGTCAAAATTCTGTGTGTTTCTGACATAGGAAAAGAACTTTTGGGCAGAATGTAATTTGGTTTAACATGTGGGTATAAAAAATTAATCTATAGTCAAAGAAGTTTGGAATGAAAGTTGGGGTAAGGAGAAGAACTGAAGTGTAATGTATGTTAGGAGACACTGTTCATGTTATAGTCTTATGTTTATTGCAATGTGTCATTATTTAACATATTTTTAGTAGTTTTTACTTATGTGCTAGACAACTGCAGTGTGATGCCTACCTCCTCGTATTCATTCCTTTTCGTGATCTTATCAGCTTGACTATGGGCAGGACCTGTCATTTGCTCCTAACTAATGGAACGCAGCAGAGACAGTATGTTGAATGCAATTACATGTAGGCAATTATGTGGTCCATTACATAGGATTATAACACTCATTTTGCTGGATATTTTTCTTTGCTGACTTTGAGAAGCCAAGTGGCCATGTTGGGGAATCCCACATAGCAAACAAAAGAACTATGTATAGCCTCTAGGAACTGAAGGCGATCTCCAGGCACAGCGAGTAAGAAATGGAATCTCTCAACTTACAACCTCAAGGAACAGGGTTCTGTCCACATCCTGCAAGAGCTTGGAAGTAGATCATTCCCCAGTCAAGCATCAGATGAAACCAAAGCCCTAGACAACACCTTGACTACAACCTTGTAGACACTAAGCAAAGAACCCTATTTAGATGACTCTTGACCTGCAGACACTGTGAAATCATAAATGTGAATGATTTTAAGCCACTAAATTTGTGGTTGGGCTATTACACCGCAGCAGATAACTAATGCAGATGTAATATATGATTAATTCCAGGCCTCTCAACTATGAAACCTCATGATGTTTGAACCTAATACTCCAAAGAGTAGAAGAAACTAGCAAGGTCACAAGAGAGAAGATGGCAATTAGCAGAGCTTGGCCACACCTGAGTGGCCTTAGAAATGAGAAGAATAAATGAGAAGTTCCTAAAAACCCTAATAAAACACAACACACATTATGATGAATATATAGGTGGCATAAAAAACAGATGTTAATAGCCATAATTCTTTGGTTTTAAATCAGTTCAAATAGTATTTACTTCATTTCTATGCTATAAATATTCATTTCTTTAACTGTACATACAAATATTCATTGCTTTATCAGTACATATAAAATTACTTTTGTAATGATACAACATCTTTCTATTTAGTATCTGTAAGGCACTTTAGCAACAATCCCAATCTACAGTTTTTCAAATGAGAACATTTCACGAAAGGAAAGATGAAACATTTGTAAGCCCATAGAGACCTGCAGAATGGCACACCTGCTTAGAAAGCTGTTCCTCACACAGCTTGTAGAGCGTGAAAAACTTCCTTGCCAAAACAACATTGTCTATGAAGCCACAACTGGCCAACTTCACTCTTATGATAATCTGACGGTCGGGGACCATCATGGCCACTGAGCGGAAGTTAATCTTCAAGTTTTCAGGGAGTTCCTGCCGCCCAGCATAGCCGGGATTCTAAATAGAAAACAAAATGCAAGGACAAATGCTAAGATCAGGGGGCAACAAGCATACATCAGCATGATATTAAAAGATTCGCAATGTACACACAACAAAACCAGAATGACAACCAAGGAACTCATTTACATATATCATTCTTCTTCCACCTGGACAAATTAAGTCATGAGTTATTAATATGATCTTTGTTTAACACCAAAGGCTTTCAAACAGGAGTGAAAATTACAATCCCAATTTCCATTCATGGAAAATAGATGACATATGGCCAGGGAGAGACATAAAGAGTGTGATAAGACAGCTGAAATTCAGTAACTCTTCTAGCTTCCTTACCATGGTTAGAAAAAGTCCAAATTCAGGGTTCATAGTCACATTATCTCCATCAGTAAAAATGAAAGATTTTTTACGTTCCTTTTTACAGGTGAGAATAATGGAAATTTGCTGGGCTGCAACTGAGAGAACTGGTAGATCAATACGGTTGAATTCATCAAAACAACCCCAGGATCCAGATTGTGCCAGTCCTTAGAAAGCAAATTAAACAGAAAATCCAATTACTATGTAATTTTGGAAAGCCCAGGAAAAGCACATTATGCAGCTGCCAAAATGAACCAGAGAAAGGTTTGCTCAAAAAATAAAGCTGAACAAATAGATCATGCATCAAGAGGCCCGAAACAGCTGACAATTTGGCACTTTATCTATAAACGCCAACCTGCAGGAATAAAGGAACATTACAAAAGGCAAGTAAACTTAACACAGGGTCCACACAACATGAATGAGATTCATGGTTTTCCAGTAAGTTTTACATAGTTGAAGAATGAAATTAACATTACAAATTATCGAAAAATAAATCTCAACAAACTAGTCTACCATAGCCAAAATTTCTTGTTAAATTAAAAAAATATATATAAACATCACCTTTAAAAATCCTCCCAAGTCCTCGAAAATCCATCTGATCTGAACAGTTGAAAACCACAACATATTTCCCAAGACAACGTCCCATATCTTTGGTGGTCTCTGTTTTGCCTGTTCCTGCAGGTCCAGCAGGGGCTCCCCCCATGCTCATTCCCAGGGCTTGGGCCAGCGTGATGTAACACCTGGAGAAGAACAATCAACACAACCAAGCCAGAATGTAAGGAAACCCACCCAAGATCACAAAACAGAAGATCCTATGTGACATTCCTAATACTCAAACCTAAAATACACTTTTCTTTATTGATGTTAACATGTGTTGAGACCAAGGAGGGGTACTCTCTAGTCAAATAAGTTTGAAAACTCTTTAAAAGGTCAAACAGATTTCTTTCCTGCTGAACTTTTCAGTCTTCTTATGATCATGTATACTGAGAATCTCCAAGTATGAGAAATAGTACACAGCATTTTCAAAATTTATTTAGCAATTTTTCCTCAGAAATCTATCCACTAAAAGAATAATATTCACTCAACATCACTAATCACCAGGGAAATGCAAACTAGAACCACTATGAGACATCACTTTACATACATCAAAATGGCTATTGTCCAAAAGATAAGAAATAACAAATGTTGGTGAGGGGGTGGATAAAAAGGAAGCATGTACCCTTATGGTAGAAATGTAGCTTGGTGCAGCCATCATGAAAAACAGTATGGAGCTTCCTAAGGAAATTAAAATGGAACTACCTCTCTTCTAGGTCTATATCCAGAGCAGATAGAATCATCACCTTGTAAAGATACCTGCACGCCTATGTTCACTGCAGCACTATTCCCCAAAGCCAAGTAACAACTTAGCTATCAATGGACAAATGGATAAAGAAAACATGGTACATTCATTTGTGCAATGGAAAATCACTCAGCCCTAAAAAAGAAGACCATGCCATTTGCCACAAGATAGAGAATATGGAGGACATTATGCTAAGTGAAATAAAGTCAGACACTGAGAGACAAACATTGCACGATTTCATTTATATGTGGAATCTAGAAGGAGACAAAAAGATCAAATATATAGTGACAGAAAATAACTCAGTGGTTACCAGGAGAGGGGCATATGGAAGAAATGGTAAGAGTCAGGTCAGAGGATACAAAACAGATATGGAAGATGGACAAGTCTAGAGACCTACAGTGCAACATGAAGACCAGTCAATACAACTGTATTGTACTGGAAATTTTTGTTAAATAAATATATTTTAGTTGTTTTGTAACAAAAAACAAACAAAAATTATGTTTGATGATAGATATGTTAGCTTGCTTCACCACAGTAACCATTTGAGTCCCATCTGGTCTTCTCACAAGCCAGTTCCTAGTAACATACCTGGGAAAGCAGAGGAGGATGACCCTAGCACTGGGGCCCCTGTCACTCAGGTAGAAAACTCAGATGGAGCTCGTGGCTCCTGGCTTTGGCCTGGCCTAATCTGGGCCATGTGGGGAATGAACCAGTGATAGAAGATCTCTCCCTCTCTCTCTCTTTCTCTACCCACCCACCACCCCAAACCATCACTCTGCCTTTCAAATAAAGAAACCTTCTAATATATAATAAAGACAAAAAGAAAGAAAACTGTCTGTGAAATTCACTGGGAGCCATTTAAATGATTAATTCCCTTTTGAATCTAACTGTTGATCATTTGATATACTTGGGACTCAAATAGTGTAGTGCTAAATAATCACATCTTTAATCTATTTCTGTGATCATCACTATACCTGCATTTCCTTTCTAGTACATCTTATTAGATTAGCAAGTAAAAGATTTTGTGGGTGAATACAAGAATGCCTATAAAGGAAAAATTTTCACCTGCAAATTACTTGATTCCCAGCACCACCTGGTGTTGTCAAAGGAGACAGTTCACAAAGTGCTACTGTTCAGGATTTTCATATGTCATAACTATAAAGCATTCACCATGACTTGAAAAAGATTCCCAAAAAAGGATGTGCTCATTCAGCATGAGGGATAGACAGGGACAGTGGGCACACAGACGGGAAGTCCTCCGTGGTCTCTATCCTACTAGAATGGGTTCGAGAAGGAGACAGTAAATGCCTCAGCCCTGAGTGCATACCAAGCCTGGATATGGATCAAAAGGTAAAGGTATGCGATGAAAAGGATCCCTTCTCTCCATTAGGGTTTGCTTTTTTAAACTTTTATTTAATAAATATAAATTTCCAAAGCACAGCTTTTGGATTACAGTGGCTTTTCCCCCCATAACCTTCCTCCCACCCGCAACCATCCCATCTCCCGCTCCCTTTCCCATCCCATTCACATCAAGATTCATGTTCAATTATCTTTATATACAGAAAATCAATTTAGTATATATTAAGTAAAGATTTCAACAGTTTACACCCACACAGAAACACAAAGTGTAAAGTACTGTTTGAGTACTAGGGTTTGCCTTTTAACCAAAGGTCTCATTTCTGCCCTTGCAGAGTATGTAACATCAATAGCTGGCATGATGCAGCCACATCCTTGATTCTCATTGCATTCCCAGAGAGACCTGAAGGGAAACCATCTCACAGATGGGGCAAGAGGCTCATGGAGATTGAGCAGCTCTTCTCAGGAGTGCACAGGGAGGCCTGAGACTCAAGGCAGCCTGTCTGCAAGCCATGCCCCCTTGTTACCTGGCCTTGGGACACATCCACCTTCTCAGGGGAAGAAATGCACCCCCTTTCAATTCTGGCCACTCTGCTGCTGTCTTACAAACCCTCTTTACATAACTGGGATTGTTTAGCAAGTTGTTGTCTCAAAGAAATCATTCTTTGATTTGAAAAGTAGGCAGCATGTTTAGCAACTGATCCCTTACTTTCTCCACTAGGCAGGCTTCAGCCCAGCTGCTAGACTGGTACCCACACCACCTTGCAGTGACTGCAAGAACTGTCAGAGCATCTCGAGACACAGGGTCATGTGACTCTTCTCAGGGAATTCGACAGGTTTGTGTACCTTGCCCCTGGCTTCTCTGTCTTCCTTTCCAATCTTCTTCCTCCAAGTCATTTCCAAAAGTTCTCCATTCAAAAATAAGATTGGACCTTTTATGTGTTTCTGTGGCCTTCTCCGAGTTCTATTCCAGTTTTTTGCCTCGACATTAAACATTCTGCTATCAGAAGCTGGATCAAATTCATACCAGTAACCCCGCCCCAGCTGCTTGCCTAGACCCTGATACCTTGTGTACTATGACTTTATGGCAAATAAATGGCTTTTATATGCTCAATAGCACACTCCTATTGGTTCCACCTGCACCAACAGCTCCTGGAATTAGACACAGACTATGACCATGATGCCAAACGAAAAATGACAGACCCCATGACCCAAGGTTCACCATATTTTGTTTTAACCAAATCTGTCACCAGAATTAGTATTAAGTAGTAATTACTCTGTAGACGCACTTCATAACATGTAAACCAGAAGTGGTTTTGGCTCCTAGGATTCTAAAACATTAAAAAGCTTCCAAAGATCACAGTGGCAAATATATCAACAAGGCTCTTTACTTTGTTGAGAACTTAGTTTAGTTACAAAGTCTTTGATTACAGTACTTGCTTAAGAGGAAGTGAGAAGAAAGGTTGCAAAAGAGTATATTATTCAATGATTACAAACATCAATGCTCAAAGTAAAAATAGTGATGAGAGTAACATTTATTATGTCTGGGCTCTGGCCTGGACATTTAGGTGCCCCTTCTCATCCACAGTTTTACTCTTTGCAGTTTCATTTACCCTTAGTGGTAAACATGGTCTAAAAATATTAGATGAACATTTTTTGAAACAGAGAGGGGGTTCATTCACACAAGGTTTATTACAGTACACAGTTATAATTGTTTTATTTTATTATTACTATTAATCTCTTACTATGCCTCATTTATAAATTAAACTATCATAGGCATATATAGATGTATAGGAAAAATATAATGTACCTAGACTTCAGTACTCTCTGAGGTTCCAGGCATCCTCTAGGGGTTTTGAGATGTATCCACCAAGGAAAAGGGGAGACTACTGTGTGCTTCATTTCTAGTCCCCACAATGATTCCAAAAGAAGGGGATGAGAGAAGTGAGGTGTCTGACCCAACACTACAGATATGCTAAGGGCAGAGCTGAGTGGTCTCACACATTGCAAGACTATGTCAGAGAAAGACACATCATTATGCTTGTCTACATTTCTTATCAAGCAGATAAGATGCTGCATCAGCCATCAACTCCCTCTGCCCTCTCTATTAAGTGCTAGCAGTAGTATGTACTTCCAGTCTTCTCCACGTGTGCTCAGAAGTGGAAGGAAAGATTGGTCATTAAAGACACCATGAGTGTTTGGAGAAAGGTGCTACACGCTTTTATGGAATGATAATCGCTGTTTGAGCCTCTGAAATGTTCACAGCTCTGTCCACATGGCATGATGCCCCAGAGTCAAGAAAGCGGCCACAGTTACTGAATTTTTCCAGCTGGATCAGCAAAAAGCTGACCACAAATGCATCTGTGTCTCCAGTACTTACTTCGTTAAAGTAATCATCTTAGTGAAGAGTGTTCTTTTGTAAAAGAATTCAGCCAACAACCTGAAAGAGCATTATAGATCCTCCCGTAGAGTCTCCAGGAAGGAACACAAGTCCCACTGAGCCCTGATTTTAGTCCAGTGAGAACTGTCTCATATTTCTGACATACAGAATCCTAAAAATAACAAATTTGAGCTGTTTAAACTTCTAAATGTGTGGTATTTGTTAAGGCAGCAATAGAAAATGAACACCAGGAGCCTGAATGGAATGAGTTCAAGACAAAAATAAGAGAGAAACTGCTTTGGATGGGTTTTGATGAGGGCACAGAAATTAGAAGGAAACTGGAGGGGTCAGGGTATGGGCTGCACATTGATCAGCACGATACACAGAAAGTAGAAACGGATGCTGCTCCCAGAGAGGACATCCCAGTGTCAGTGGAGATGTTGTCTCTGTATGATGCATCCAAAGAACCAGGAGAGACAGAGATCATGCAAGGACAGGTGGTCACATTATGGATGTGATCACAGGAGATCAGTGCATCTGTCTTCTCAATAAAGAGAGAGGAAGGTAAGGAGGCACTGGAGGGTGAAAGAGAGGAGGCAGGAGACAAGCACATACACTTTTCATATAGATTTCCTGTTGGGGAACTCTTCATGTTTCTTAAATTAACATTACTTTAACTCACAAATCATGATTGATTGTGTACATTTATAAGGTATAATATGAAATTCTGTTACATGGATACAATATGGAAGGATTCAGCCAAATGATTTAACATATGCCTAACCTCATCTACTTACCATTTTTTATGGGAAGACATTTGAATTGCTCTCTCTCAGTTATTTTGAAATACACATTATTATTTTCCACAGTCACCCTACTGTGGAATAGATGTTAACACTTATTCCTCCTGCTAATCTCAGCCTTGGTACCCTTTGACCAACAACCCCTCATTTGCTCCCTCTTCAGGCTCTGGAAACCACCATCAAGCTCTGAACATCCACGAGTCTGATTTCTTAGATTCCACCTCTGATGAAGCCATGTGGTATTCATCTTTCTATGTTTGACTTATTGGATAATCTCCTTCCCCACAAGGTCCTGCCACAGCTACGGCAAGCCATCTTCAACCCAGACTTCAGAGAGAATAAGAAAAGCTAAAAGAGCTAAATGCAAGAGGAAGATGAGACCCACAAAATATCTTGCAGCTCCTCCAGCTTCAACTGACAGTGGACACTGCTGTGAGCATCATAAATGAACCAAACAGGCAATCAGTCCTAGCAGATGACAGTGTTAATACATCAAACTCAAATTGCCTCTGATAACATTTTAAATCTTATAGCTTGAAGGATCACTCTGTGATAATGACCCATGTTCAGCTTCAGCTAAGGCCAAAGATTGATGATGAGGAGCCACACAATGCTGTATTATGAATACAGGGTAGAAGGATTCAACTAAGCCATTTGGACATTTTAAGTATTCAGCATATCCAGACCAGAGAATATACAATGTGCCTCATATCACAAAGTTCAAATTAGACTGAGAAATCACAGAACATTAGCCCTGGGAGGACCCTCCAGGGACAACCCAGTTCAACTTACAGATGAAGTGATGAAGTCTAGGGAGATGACAAAGATGGCCCAAACAAACACAACCAGCACAGAGCAGAATCGACAACTCCCCATGCATAGCCCAGGCTTCTCCCCACTGCTTTCACCTGCACCGATGCTCCATTTCTCTCCTGCTAAAAGATCATCTTAATTGTCTCTATGTGGTGACAAGGGACTCCAGCAGCCTTCAAAGCCTGCTGTGATTTGCACCTGGTGTCATACAACAATTAATTCCCTTTCTTGCCCATTCAATGTCCATGGATGCATTTAAACCTTGCCTCTGTAAGACTAAATGCAAAGGAAGCAAATCTAAATTCCAGGTGAAGACACAGGTGTAAAGCTAAAAATACTGAATTTCAAAGGCTTTGATATAAAAAGACTCTATAAACCTTAAGAAACATTAAGCAAAAATCCCCTGAGCAACTCGTGAGAATAAAAATGTTGAAGTGGAGTGTTGAGGGGTTAAAATCACAGAATCCCTCCATCACCTGTCTGTGAGAGGAGTTATGACAAGTCTGTCGGTGCAGCCTAAAAATTCATTCTGGTATATGAAAGCCACATCAGTGATGTGAATCATCATCTTGTCAGAATCTTCATTAAAATAAAATCTGCACTGCTTCAGCCACTCAAAGTCTGTTGGGCTCTTGATGTGCATGTGACACTGAAATGCAAAAGGCATAATGTTGGAAATGAGACTAGGAGTATTTATTTAGTACACATATAAGCATTCATGTGGACCATACAGTGAAACACAGGGAACTCAAAGGCTACCCAATTAGTTCAGAGATGCCAGCTTTATCACCATCCAGTTCACTCAAGTATTCATCAACAAAAAAGAAGCTTTAGAAGATATGGGAGGGGCCGGCACTGTGGGGTAGCAGGCAAAGCTGCCACCTGCAGTGCCAGCATCCTATATGGGCGCCAGTTTGAGTCTCAGCTGCTCCTCTTCCAATCTAGCTCTTTGCTATGGACTGGGAAAGCAGTAAAAGATGGACCAAGTCCTTGGACTTCTGCACCCACGTGGGTGACTTGGAAGAACCTCCTGGCTCCTGGCTTCAGATCGGTGCATCTCCGGCCATGGCAGCCATTTCTCTCTCTAATTCTCTCTCTGTAACTCCGCCTTTCAAATAAATAAATAAACCTTTTACAAAAAAAAAAAAAAAAGAATATGTGGGAATAGGAAAATTCAAGAGAAATCCTGATGTATGGCCCTCTAATTTAAATGGCATTTCATATCTTAAAAATAAGATCCCTCTTTCTGAAATTTTACCCTTAAATGCCCAATAACATAGTCCCAACCCCAGAATATAACGCATAAAAACATGTTCTGGCATGCAAAGACAGAAATAAACAATGTTAGAAAAAAGACATCTCGGCCGGCGCCGCGGCTCACTAGGCTAATCCTCCGCCTAGCGGCACCGGCACACCGGGTTCTAGTCCCGATCGGGGCGCCGGATTCTGTCCCGGTTGCCCCTCTTCCAGGCCAGCCCTCTGCTGTGGCCAGGGAGTGCAGTGGAGGATGGCCCAGGTGCTTGGGCCCTGCACCCCATGGGAGACCAGGAAAAGCACCTGGCTCCTGGCTCCTGCCATCGGATCAGCGCGGTGCGCCGGCCGCAGCGCGCTGGCCGCGGCGGCCATTGGAGGGTGAACCAACGGCAAAAGGAAGACCTTTCCCTCTGTCTCTCTCTCTCACTGTCCACTCTGCCTGTCAAAAAAGAAAAAAAAAAAAAAAGAAAAGAAAAAAAAAGAAAAAAGACATCTCAAGATTATGACAAATTATATTGCTGGGCTTTTTTTTAATCCATTAATTATTTTTCCTACAAATGGCAGCAGGCCCAAATTTTTAACATCTAAAAGGCAGGTTACTTTCCAGCAAATGCTTTTGCCTGGATTTTTTTTACCAAAATGTTAAGGCACTTTACTCATTTTTCTTTGACAAATAAGAAATCTAAAATTACCTTGACCTCTTTATTTCTCAGAGAAGCAAACAGTGTGCTTAACTATTAAGAAAGGAAATGAACACAAAACAGCTGGAATGTACTGTCTTTTATTGCCATTCCATCAGAACCAATCTTTCATAATCCTTTTCACATAATGGGTAAGACACAACCCAGAAAATTATTATGAAAATAAGAGCTTCTTGTCTCTTATTTAATGTTGTATTTTATAGTAAAGGACAAATTTCACTTCTTTTCACATTTCCCATTTTTTGTAACTATTGAACCCTCCTTTTTCCTACACTGCTTTTTCTTTAAAAGCAAAAATCTGCATGACACCTGAGTGTCACAAGCTATATTAGGAAAGACCATTTGCAATCAATGACATAAAATGTAAAAAACTTGTTAAGGATGTGATTTACCAAAAGCCTTAAGGGAAACCCTAAATAGCTCTACTAGCAATATTACTTAATTTCTGCAGCACGAAACTAGTGCTCTCCAATAAATAACTAAAAGGAGTATGAGATAAATGAAAGCCTTTCAGGTTGCTACATGACTTTTTAGCATTAAAATAATCACATAAGGACTTTAAAAATAGAGTCTAATTGTCTCTATGCTAATTGTAGCATAGTATAGATCATCGGAATATGACTGAAATTTCAGGTAATGACTGAAAAGAAAGTCTGACAAACAAGCTCCAATCCTGAGATGATTCTTTGCCTGAATTTAACCTTTTCTGAATTAAATCAAACTAATTCCAGCAGGTAAACACAGATAGTGTCTAATATTTACTCTTCTGTATATGTCACAGCATTTATAAAGAATTTACCAGGTCATCGAAGATATCCCTTTGGTGCACGTGAATAGTAATCAGAGTCTCAAATTTAACTCGCTCCACGGAACTCAGATCCTTTGTGGTGATGTCTATCAGTGTGTTCAGTAGCTCCAGGAAAGACTGATTGGTTTTCTGCATGATTTTTTTATCAAATTTGGCATTTCTAAGGGCTTCTTCTGAATCTCTTGTCCATATCATTTGAATTCCTAATAACCCAACCTTATGGAAATAAGAGCTTTATGAGTGTGAGGCATATTTATCTATTTAATCAGAAATCACCATATAATGAATATTTGTGATCATTACACAAATAGAGAGTCATGGTTACATCAACTTGACACCTGGTCTCAAAACCTATGAAAACTCTATTCATATTACTCATCTAGCAATTAAATATGTAAAGCCTCATGATGTATCTACAATATTTTTCGCAAAATCTCAAATGATTACATTTGTCACATATTTCCCTGAATAGTTTTTAAGTTACTTACAGGAAAAGAATATGCCTCAGATTTGTTTTATTCAAACTAGCACATTATTTACACATAGTAAATATTCAAAAATATTTGTAGATCACAATGACTAAGAAAACATTATTTCCTGTATTTTAATGCTGAAATCCATTTTCACATTTGTAGTAAAGCATCCATTCTGTATGTTTTCATGATTTATATACATTGTCACATAAAGATATAAATATATATGATTAAATAATCTGCAGTTGGAATCTTTAAGCTTATCTATATTTAATGGATCCTTAAGAAAATCTTAGGGTCCAGAGTTAAGCTGTCAGTTCATTTGTGAGGCTTGTAAGAGGCAATCTCTGAGATTTAAGATGATGTTTTACCAAAATATTTTCTCATTTCAATACACTGACCTGAGCAGGGAAGGAAGAAAGAAATTCAATCAATTGGAAACCTGTTTCTTGAATATTTGCAGCTGCCTGACGAATCACATGATGTAACGAGGACTGAGATTCCTCCAGGAGAGAATTAAGCCAAACTTCTACATTTCCCTCTGCCATCACAGGTTTGTCCAATTCAATTACCTCACCCTCTCGGGAGGAAACTGACAGAATGCAGTCGTAGATCTATGTCGGAAGACAAAATAAAATTTGTATAAAAAATGAAAAAAAAATTTTACTCTTTCTCCATGCCCCTTGTGTCAGTTACCATTCTTTTAGAAAGTTAAGCTATTAGAAAGTTAAGATTAGGAAATACAAGACAAAATATATAAAAACAATTTCAAAACAATAAAAAATTAACCATAAAATCTAACACAATGCCAAACTAATTCCAAATAATCTATATTCTAGGAGAAAAATTTATTTTCTAATAGAAATATTTAATATACAAGTGATGATTGAAAAAAAAAAAAAAAAACCTCTAAAGTTTCCTAAGTGAAATCAGACTCTTGAAGAACCTGTCATTCCATACCATCAGATTATCTGGTCGACATTGTCAAGGATCTACGCCATACAAATTCCAATTCTGTAGCAAACATGACAGAGGAGCTCTTGGTTATACAAGTTTTCTAATCCAAACCTAGCTCCTATTCTGGTCACTTCAGTCTCCATGCAGCCCAGCTTAATGAGGACAGTGTGGTAGTTGCATTTCTCAGATACAGGAACCAACGGCCCTCTTCCACTCACTCATCATGTAATGTTGCAGAACAACATCTCAGAGATCAAGTTTGTTATCCATAGTTAATCATTAAAAATCATGCCTTTCTATTCGGATCCAGCAAAAAAGCCCATGAGAGTATTTTGGGCATGGAAAGCCAAGAACTCTGTCAAAAAAAAAAAAAAAAAAAAAAAACACACACACACAACTAAATGAAAGATCTCTGTAAGTGAGATCCCAGCGGAAAGAATGGGCCATCAAAGAAGGAGGTACCTTTCTCTGAAGGCCTTGTCTAAATAAGATTGGAGTAGGCAAACTCAAAAGGCTTCCATAGTCTTGGCAACTCATGACAAGAGCCTCGGGTGATTATTGATGCCATAAACAAGAGTGTCAATTGTTAAATCAACAACAGAAGTCACTGTGCACTTACTCCCCATGTAGGATCTCTGTCCTTAATGTGCTGTACATTGTGATTTAATGCTATAACTAGTACTCAAACAGTACTTTACACTTTGTGTTTCTGTGTGGGTGCAAACCGTTGAAATCTTTACTTAGTATATACTAAATTGATCTTCCGTGTATATAAAGATAATTGAAAATGAATCTTGATGTGAATGGGATGGGAGAGGGAGCGGAAGATGGGAGGGTTGCGGGTGGGAGGGAGGTTATGGGTCGGGGGGGAGCCACTGTAATCCAAAAGCTATACTTTGGAAATTTATATTTATTAAATAAAAGTTAAAAAAAAATCATGCCTTTCCTACCTCCCTACCCATCTCACAGGCTACACACAGTAGTTAAACAAAATAAAACAAATTGGAAAGTAAACACAAATGTTTGCTGTTGTTTCTGTTCTTTGGCAAGATGGAATGCTGTTCCTTTGGGATCAGATTCAGTGCCATGGTAATCAAGTATTCCTTGGCTGTAGAGAGAAGTGTTCTACCAAGAAACTAATGAGTCTCAAGTTCAGGGCCCTATACTTGCACTGACCCTTTCCAAGTCCTGAAAATAAATTTATATTTATAATGTTAGAAGATTCAGAATACAAAAACTCAGGTAGTGCCCTTGGATATAGAAACTTGATAGAAGGAATAACAAAAAAGCAAGTGCAATGTTGTCTTAAGTAACTGCAATGGCCAGAGGCTAAAACCGTGTGGACAAATGAAGAAGTTTAAATTATCTTCAATGTACAACTTAAGACACTGAGAAGCTTCACTCCTGAACCATGAAGTCTTAGGATTTTCTAAAAAAAATTATTGGGGCTGGTGCTGTGGCATAGCAGGTAAAGCCACCACCTGCAGTGCTAGTATCTCATACGGGCACTCGTTCGAGTTCCGGCTGCTCCTCTTCCAATCCGGCTCTCTGCTATGGCCTGGGAAAGCTGTAGAAGATGGCCCAAGTCCTTTGTCCCCTGCACCCACATGGGAGACCTGGAAGAAGCTCCTGGCTCCTGGCTCCTGGCTCCTGGCTCCTGGCTCCTGGCTTCAGATCCGCCCAGCTCTAGACATTGCAGCCATTTGGGGAGTGAACAGCAGATGGAAAATCCCTCTCTCTGTGTCTCTAACTCTGCCTTTGTAACTCAGCCTTTCAAATAAATAACCTTTGAGAAAAAAAAATATTTTTAAAAGGTTTTTTTTTTTTTTTTTTTTGACAGGCAGAGTGGACAGTGAGAGACAGAGAGAGACAGAGTGAAAGGTCTTCCTTTGCCGTTGGTTCACCCTCCAATGGCCGCCACGGCCGTTGGCGCACTGTGCTGATCCGATGGCAGGAGCCAGGTACTTATCCTGGTCTCCCATGGGGTGCAGGGCCCAAGCACTTGGGCCATCCTCCACTGCACTCCCTGGCCACAGCAGAGAGCTGGCCTGGAAGAGAGGCAACCGGGACAGAATCCGGCACCCCGACCGGGACTAGAACCCAGTGTACTGGCGCCGCAAGGCGGAGGATTAGCCTAGTGAGCCGCGGTGCCAGCCGAGAAAAAAAAATATTTATAAATATGGAACAAACTTCATGTATTTTTTTTTTTGACAGGCAGAGTGGACAGTGAGAGAGAGAGACAGAGAGAAAGGTCTTCCTTTGCCGTTGGTTCACCCTCCAATGGCCGCCGCGGCCAGCGCGCTGCAGCCGGCGCACTGTGCTGATCCGATGGCAGGAGCCAGGAGCCAGGTGCTTTTCCTGGTCTCCCATGGGGTGCAGGGCCCAAGCACCTGGGCCATCCTCCACTGCACTCCCTGGCCACAGCAGAGAGCTGGCCTGGAAGAGAGGCAACCGGGACAGAATCCGGCGCCCCAACCGGGACTAGAACCCGGTGTGCGGCAGGCGGAGGATTAGCCTAGTGAGCCGCTGCGCCGGCCCCATGTATTTTGTATATACAGTTTTAAGAGCATAATAGGGCCGGCACTGCGGGTCACTAGGCTAATCCTCCCCCTGCAGCACCGGCACCCAGGGTTCTAGTCCCGGTTGGGGCACCGGATTCTGTCCCAGTCGCTGCTCTTCCAGTCCAGCTCCTGCTGTGGCCAGGGAGTGCAGTGGAGGATGGCCCAAGTGCTTGGGCCCTGCACCCCATGGGAGACCAGGAGAAGCACCTGGCTCCTGGCTTTGGATCAGTGCAGTGCGCCGGCCACAGCGGCCACTGCAGGGTGAACCAACGGAAAAGGAAAACCTTTCTCTCTGTCTCTCTCTCTCACTATCCACTTTGCCTGTCAAAAAAAAAATAAAAAAAGAGCATAATACTTCCCACCCTACTCTCCCTCACTCCCAACTTCTCTCCATCTTTACTTTTTTCTTTTCATTTTTATAATGACATACTCTCAATTTTCTTTATAGTTACAAGCTTAACCCTCCAGTAAGTTCAAAATTGAACAGCAGTAAGAATACAAATAAGGACTATAAACAATAATCAAATCTCAAAATGTCAATTTTGGTCATAGTACAAAAAAATGTATATGAGCGAAGTCTGAGTTCTTTATCAGAAGGCTGCAAGCAAAACATCAGAACTTGCTGTGTAATTTAATCCCTTCTTTCAGTCCACACACCCCACAGACTAACAAGCAACACTGAAGTTTTGACCATTAAAATCCATCCTGTCTTTCCTTCCTCTGTGTCCCCTCTGCCAAGGTTTTTTTATACTACTTCATCCTTTTACATCTTAATTTTGCAATGTTTTCCATACTGGTTCACTTGTCCCTATAATTCCACATCCACACTGTGCAAAGAATCATTCTGAAGCACAAATCAGATCACCATCCTGTTTAAAAGCCTCCGGTGGCTTCTTGCCACTTTGGGGATGAAATAGAATTTCTGTAGTGTGATACACTTGGCCTTCGGAACCTGGCCTGTGGATCATTCTTCCTTTGTCCATCGGTCCCTTTGGGGATTGAATTGTGTCCCCCAAAATGATACCCTATTATTTGTGAAGGTGACATTATTTGGAAATAGAGTCTTTGCCAACATAACTAAGTTAAGAAGAGTAATTCTGGGTTAGTATTCTAATAAGAAGTAGAGGAATTTAGGCACAAAAATATAGACATGGATAGAGAATGCCATGTGAAGGCCAAAGCAAACACTAAAGGGATGTGTTTATTAGCCAAGGACACCACAAATTGAAACCAGCCACAGAAACTAGGACAGGGGCACGGAACATAGGCTCCCTCTGTAACTCCAGTAGGGGCAACTCGGCTAACATCCTGTTTCTACCTTCTAGTTTCCCGAATAATGAGAGAACACATTTTTGTTGTCTTCACCCACAGCAACTCTAGGAAAATAGCACACTTTCTCACACAACCACACCTCTGACACCCTGGGCTTCCCATCCCTCAGACGACACAATTTCATTCTTCACCTGCCTCACAATGTCTCACTCACCTTCCAAAAATCACTTCAAGTCCCTGTTGTGCAGGAACTCTTTCCTGACACCCCCATACACTCAGGGGAGGGCTCACTGACAGTCATTCCCATGTTCCCTGTGCTGAATGCAAACATACTACTAATAATTCAAGTCCCAAGTTAGCCATACTTTACTTGCCAGATTTCTGTTGAGTGTTACACTGCATAAAAGAGACTTTCATGTTGATTATGCTACATTCTTCCTTGGGAGCCTGGGGTTGGCATCAGTCCCCACACATAACATGAGGGCTATGACCATAATGACTGGCGTTTAATTGCCATGGCATCACTGCAGTAACTGCACCCAGCAGATGATTGCTACAACTACTTTGCCTTCTGCAGCAGAGCGCAAGTTTCCTGAGGGTTAGTATAGTCCCACTGATAAGCACATCTGGCACACAGTAGTTACTCAGTAAAAGTAAATTGTAGGCCGGCACCACGGCTCACTAGGGTTCCTGCAGCGCCGGAAACCCAGGTTCTAGTCCCGTTTGGGGCACCGGATTCTGTCCTGGTTACTCCTCTTCCAGTCCAGCTCTCTGCTGTGGCCCGGGAAGGCAGTGGAGGATGGCCCATGTGCTTGGGCCCCTGCACCCGCATGGGAGACCAGGAGGAAGCACCTGGCTCCTGGCTTTGGATCGGCAAAGCGCCGGCCATGGTGGCCATTTAGGGAGTGAACCAACGGAAGGAAGATCTTTCTCTCTGTCTCTCTCTCACTGTCTAACTCTGCCTGTCAAAAAAAAAAAAAAAGTCAATTGCATGTTAGGATTAATAAATGAATGCTACTAAGGCTTTGTGTGAGGCACCAAAGGGGAATTGAATATAATATTATGGGAAGAGTCATTTTTCCAGAGAATTTGGAAGGAGGGATGGACAAGACAATATCTTTTGGCAGCTGTTCAAATGTAATCTCTCTTAAGTTGAATCTCCCAAGATTCTATAAGTACATTGGGAGTATAAAAATAAGGGGCTTTTAGCAAATCATGCTAAAACTTCTAAAACCTTTTTAAAAACAATAAAATGACTGCAACAATACTGGTTAGTCAAGTCACTATTTTCTGAGCAACTGATTTATTTGTCTTGTTGGATTTCTAAGTAGGAAATCATTAGATTTCTAAACAGTTAAATTAGTATAACTTGCATTCTTTGTCACATTTAACTATCATCTTATTCAAATCTACACTTTGAGTATTAACAAATCATACAGTTCTGAAGGCAAATTGGATCCCATGGTTTGCTTTTAGTCACTGGCCAACGGTTTGTGAACAAGAAAGGAAACCTTTGCAAAAACAGTGTCAGAGAACCACTTTACAAAAACAATTCAGATTCTAAAATGGAGTGATTAGGGGTCAGCAATTAGAGTTAGGCAAACCTTGTCATGGAACTTGACGCATTTAATGTTGTCAAATACATTCAGTAAATGGGCTTGGATAGTGTGGGAGTCCGACGCCTGCCCCAGAATCTCCAGAAGAGCGGGATCCGAGACGAAGAAGAAGCGAGGAAAGCAAAGACGTTTTTTCTCCAAGTATCTAAGCAGGAAAGAAACAGACAAACTTTTACAAACACACAGAGCCGAACCTTTTAGGAACAAATCAATCTGGATGGAAAAGAGGAAAGATTATGTGACAAATTAATCTTCCCATATGTTTTCTCAATGTTGTTGGTTTGCTGACTTGTTGGATTTTGTCAAATTATATTATTTTTGTTATGAAGAAACGACTTTTATACAGAAGTAGTGGTAGAATTTTTTCATTTTTCATAAGAGTAAGATCTTGCACTTTTTTTGCAGAGAACTGGATAAAATATACACAGTGAGTTTTGGGTTTTGTTTTTGTTGTTTTGCTTCATCTCTAAAATACATCTTTTCATTTCTAAGGGAAATGCTCCATATCACCTAAAGACTCCATATAGTGCTGCAAATTGTGTCTTAAAAGAGAATCCAATGAATCCAACATCAGAAAAGAAGGAAAATCCAGCTGTGAGCAAGCTCCATGAAAGGGGTTTTGTGCTGTTCACTGCCTCCAGGAGTTACTAAAACCCTGAGCGTTCCTATCATTGACCAGCTCTAATTATACTTTAGCTTCTAGATTTGCTGTATGTTACTAGGATTCCTGGTGTTGTGGACCTATTTGTTACTGTTATTTTATTATCTATAGCTTTGTTTTCTGGCATTTGTTAGAATTATTGCAGTTTTCATCACAGTTTCTTACTGAAATTTTACCAATTTCTTTAAACTTTAGATTCACTTGGTTTTTTTCATTTCTATTCTTTCCTTGTCATTTGTATTACCTACTTGTTTCTTATGTAAAATTATGAGGAAACATTCTTATTTCACAGCAGCAGAATTCTCATGCTAGGAAAATAAAGATTTTACTGTAGAATCACATGGGTCAGAACCTACCATCTTCTAGTGCATGCAAGGAAGACATGCTCAACGTCCATGTTGAGTCCAGTGCTGGGCAGGTTTTGCTGAGTACAATGCCTAGAGTGAGGCAAGAGCTAGATTCCTCAGACCTTTCTTCAGAAAGAGGCGAAGAAGAGGAGATAGAAAGGGAGGTTCATAGTTAGTGAGGAATCTGGAGAAGAAATGACCATATCTACAGTGATGATCTAGACAAGCCTTGGTGTGTGAGTGGTAATCATCCTCTCCAACACCCATAGGATGGTCAGGAAAATTTGCTGCACAGGATATGTTACGGCAATAGGATTTATTTACTTTCAGTGTGAAAAGCATTGAGCCTGCTCTCTAAGAGGAGGTGGGACAAAAGCAGATACCCAATGCCTACTCCTTATTTGTTATCCTCACAGTAGCCTTTTCTGATGCTGTTCTGAGAAACTGCAATGCCAAAATGTGAAGTAATAGAGTAGAATAAGTCCATAATAAAAGAAGAGAATTAAAACAACAAAAGAAAAGCTGAGGTGATGTGTGTGTGTGTGTGTGTGTGTGTGTGTCTCCTTATGGTGGCAGATAAAGAAAAGAGAGAAAGTTTAAAAAGTTAAAAGCCCAGCGGTAGGTAGAACACTGGTGTGATTTTCAGAACCCATATATGATCCAACAATCCCTGCTCCTCAGTCCTTCTGAGAAGAACCCTGGAACCCTGGAAACATTGTAAACCCCCTATCCTCTTTCCCTCTGTCCTGATGCTGGTGAAGAGCTTATCATCATGTCAGGTTGACGTTCAAGAACCCTTAGTGTGGTCTGAGACAACATGCTAAATAATCATCATTATAGCAAAGCATGAAAAACAAAAATCCTTCTCTTTGTCAAACATCCTTCAATGGTCACATAACTTGACCTAACAATTTTATAAAGCAGACCAAAGTATTAATATCTGAGAGTCTTTTTCTGAAAATGTATTTTGGAGGGATCACTTGCATGTGGTTTTCATTAAAGAAGAAAAGATGACAATGATTCTGCATTGGCTATGATCTCAGGGTTTATTCTGCCTGCTTAGCATGATCCTCAAAAGGAAAGTTATCAAATTATGCCAATACTCTGTAGACTAGGCCTTTAGTATACCCACCACCCAAAATAAACTTGAAAACATTTGCTAAGGAAAAATCTGTCCCTACCCCTAGCTGCTACCAAACCATCTCCATAGTTAATATGATAGATATGCATTTAGGCACAGTCTTATTTAGATTCTTCAGTTGTCCTACGCAGATAAAAACCTCGAAATATCCTCAACTGAATCCCAGAGTTTACAGATTAACCTTAAACCAGAAGTGAAGAATATGTATCCTCTGGATTCTTATCAGGGTTTAAAACGCTCACATTTCATGTGGTCCAACACCTCCCACCAACATGGATATTTAAAAGATATTCATGAAAGATGTGTTGAAGCATATGCAGTCATCCCATTCCCTTGTTTCCCTGAATGGAGTCATTCCTTTAGAAAAGCACGTGCTTGACTTATACCATGAAAAGAAAGTAGGTGAGGACCCTGCTCAGAATTTAATACGATACACAATAGAACTTCTTTCACAGTATGGATTCAAGGACAGAAAAAAAAGTGATGTTTTCCTATACAAACAGTACTTTATAATTTTGGAGCCTATGAAAAGTATACCTAATTGACTAACTCTCTTCTTTTATCCCTAAGAAGTACTTTTGATCTCTAAATCTGAGGTTTATTTATAGTTTTTTCTGTACCAATTTTACTATCATTGCTATCCCTTCTTTTCCTTTGACCTTAATTTTCTCATCAATTTATTATTTCTCAATCACTATATCAAAACTTTTGGGACAGCCAAAAATAAATACTTCATATTACTTACATGTTATCATACTGGTATTTCTTTTATTTTTAGTTTAGTCACTTTTTTGTTGAAGTTTGATAACCTATATTCCCTTCACAAGGATCCTTCCAAAGTGCTATTCAAAGACCAGTATTTTAAGCATCACCTGTGTCTACAAGGGCAGCCTGACTTAGATGACTAGTCTGGGTTCATCAACGCATAGGAAAAACTTCTTAGTCACAGGAAACTGTTACAGATCACAGAGACATGAGTCAAATAAATGAGACAAGGTCATCTGTCTTCCAGAGTTGGGCAAGGAGATTAATATTTAAGTTGAATGCTTAGAATAAATGTGGTATGGCGGCCGGCGCCGCGGCTCACTAGGCTAATCCTCCGCCTGCCGCACACCGGGTTCTAGTCCCGGTTGGGGCGCCGGATTCTGTCCCGGTTGCCTCTCTTCCAGGCCAGCTCTCTGCTGTGGCCAGGGAGTGCAGTGGAGGATGGCCCAGGTGCTTGGGCCCTGCACCCCATGGGAGACCAGGAAAAGCACCTGGCTCCTGGCTCCTGCCATCGGATCAGCGCAGCGCGCCGGCCGCGGCGGCCATTGGAGGGTGAACCAACGGCAAAGGAAGACCTTTCTCTCTCTCTCTCTCACTGTCCACTCTGCCTGTTAAAAAAAAAAAATGTGGTATGGCAATACACACTTAGAATATTGTCATTTAATCTATTTCTACTTTATGATTTTGAGTAGGTAAAGAAAAAAACAATAAAATGTATGATCCTCAAAATTTACCAAACCTACACACATGTGTGCATAGTTTGTGTGTGTGTGTGACAGATTTACATTAGCTACTCACTTCTCTGTAATCCTAACCACTTATATGCATACACTGTTTTATATAATGAGTATAATGAACTATTTTGGTCTGACAGATGTTTATTTAGGGGGAACACAAGAATAACTTTTAAAAGCAGGGACTATAAGAATGTTTACAAGGTCTTATTTCAGTGGTGGAAGCAGCCTGAAGTCCTATACGTCCAACATCAGGACATAGCTGGTAAGTGTATGGGGAGACTGTAAGGCTCTACATTAGCAGTTTTATTTGTATAGCAGTTTTATCCATGAATTAAGTCTTAGAAAAAGAAGATAAATTTGACTGTTAGCTAGTCTCTCCCTTTCACCTCTAGGATACTGAGAGTTTGAAAAGCTACAGAACTTACCCAGTAAGGGATTTCTGGCATATTTCCAACTGGTCCAGCAAGTGTGGTAATAGCTGTCCCATGGTCTCATCTCCAACACAACACTGAACCACATTTGGCATTTCATGTGCCCGAGTCATGATCTTCACCCAAGATTTATCAATATTGGAAAAGCGCTTGGCCTCCTATAAGAATCAGGTAACAAACTGCTTAAACATACCTGCAATCTGAAGAGGAGAGGATCTCACACACCCCCAGCTGAAGCCAGAGTTCCAACAAGTCGAGACCCACATTTATATGCCTAATATCACATATATCCTATTTAATTCTCCTTGAGCCTCTTGAACTATATCACTCACTTTACTAATCAAGAATCTTTAGTTCAATCCTGGTTCTCCCATTATGCTCACTAAAAACAAGACAGATAAAGAGGTAGGCATTTAGCTTAGCAATTAACACAGCAGTTAAGGTACCAACATCCCACACCAGAGCAGCTACGTTCAGTTTCCAGCTCTGGGTCCTGCCTCAAACTTCTTGCCAATGCAGATCCTGAAAGGTAGCTATAATGGCTCCAGTAATTGGGTTGCTGCCAGCCACATGGGAAACCTGCAATGAGTTCCTGACTCCCAGCTTCAGCCCAGACTCAGTCCTGGATGTTGTAGGCATTCAGGGGACTGAATCTGCAGATGGAAATGTGTTCCCTCTCTATCAAATAAATACTTTTAAACACAGAAAAATAGCAATACAATATAACATAACTTGTGAGGCAAGGAAACTCTAAACAGTTTTCATGGGTACCTCTAAATGGAGTGAATTTTCTACTTTCAGGTTTTCAACATGAACATTAGGTTGTTTGTGTATTCAGAAAACAATTTCAATAAGAATACAAAATTGATTCCAGTATAATTTTAATATTGCAAAAGGTTTCAAAAAGATTTTTTCAGAAAAAAGTAGAAATGCAATATACTGGAGTATATTGCAAAAGTGGAAAGTAGCAATATACTTTTTTTTTTAATTTTCTCCCTAAAGCTTTCTATATGTTACCAATAAGGATATACTATCAAATATGTCAGCAAAAAACTCCACTTAGCTCCTGGTATAGTCTATGTGAAAGTTTCTATTATTAAGTTCAATGTTAAATTCTTTTTGTACTCATCAAGCAAAAAACCAGTACAAATACAAAAGCAAAATTTAAAAAAAAAAACTTAAAATTCACTGTCAGTCAAAAAAAATGGTCTGCATTATAACTAGATAACAGATCAATCTTCTATAATTAAACTAAAAACTAAGCAAAAAGAAAGTTAGGAAACAAGTGAAGAGAATACTCAATTATGCTTCTAAAACTCAGCTATATTGTTAAAGTGATATAATCTTGCAAACAACTTAAAGTAATTGAATAAGAATTCTTGAGATTTGGTTAAAATGTATTTTGGAAATCTCAAAATATACTCTAGACATACCTAGTAAGAGGCTTATAATTTGATGAGAAAAATACACTCAAAATCTTGAGAAGAAGCCCTTTTTGTTTTGGAGATTTTTTTTCCTTCAGATTTCCACCCCTCAATTTGACAGCACAGATATAATTGGGTATATTGTATAGTGTGCATTATTTAAAAATGTCAGTAGTGGAATAACAAATTATCCTACCATTGTCAAGATAACTATGCCATAATTCTACACTGTTTCAATTTCTACCTTCAAATTGTGGGAAAAAGCATATGGTTTATACCGGCATATCTTCTTTGTTTTGTTAACCCTCTGTTTCCTATCACACCTCACAATTTTGCAGGATTCTTACTGAGTGTGACCCCTTTCCTTTCAACAATCTCACACTCCCTTTGACTAGTAACAGCATCAACAAAAAGATTTGGAGGATAAATTTAATAGAGATTAAAATACTACTGCATTTTTTAAAAATTATCCATTCTTAGAAACTCCTTCAATTGAGAAACTTGATGAAATCATAAAGAAAATTCCAAAACCTTGGGCAACTGCTTGGCAATGTCCCCTCCCACAAAGACGGCTTCTAAATAAATCCACAAGTTTTGCACTGTCATCCAGTTCTCGATGATGTCTGTCGAGTTGGAAAGGTACTGCACCCATTTTTGAATCTGAGCTTTGAAGGGCATATTGTACCTAAAATAAGAAATATGTTACGTATGCTGTGTTATTTTCTGTCCTAATGTTGTTGCTATTTTCAAATTAAAGAAGCTTTTAAAATCTTCATTTTCAACCTCTTGATTTTTTTTACAAATTTGATTATGTTGTTGGGTTTTTAAATTATGCTACTATGTGATTTATTTATCACAACTTATTAGGAATTTTTAGTCTAACTTTTTCCCCTTTTCATCCAGAGCATGGAAAGAGGGGAAAAAACCAGCAATCTAAGGAACAAATCAGGCCCTAGACTTGATTCCACCCATCTTCCATAGTTTAATCATTCTAGTCACTGTTGCTACATTCAAGAGAATAATAATCTCTCTCCAGGGCTTCTGTGCCTGTTCCTTGAGTCTCCAGTTTTTCATATATGGAGCAAGTATAGAGTCGTTGGTAGGAATAGACAATTAATACAATATTCAAATACAATAATATCTGACTCTTCAGTGTCTTTTTCTTTTTTTTTTAGACAGGCAGAGTGGACAGTGAGAGAGGACAGATAGAAAGGTCTTCCTTTTCCGTTGATTCACCCCACAATGGCCGCTGTGGCTGGCGCGCTGCGGCCAGCGCACCACGCTGATCCAAAGGCAGGAGCCAGGTGCTTCCTCCTGGTCTCCTATGCGGATGCAGGGCCCAAGGACTTAGGCCATCCTCCACTGCACACCCAGGCCACAGCAGAGAGCTGGACTGAAAGAGGAGCAACTGGGACAGAATCCTGCACCCTGACCGGAACTAGAACCTGGGATGCCGGCGCCGCAGGCAGAGGATTAGCCTAGTGAGCCACAGCGCCAGCCAAGTCTTGTTCTCTCTTACTTTCCACTCACCTATGTCCAACTCACTCAGATTTGTGCACATATGTGTAAAAGGCCTTATGTATAGAGACTTGTACACCCAACAGTCACTTTGCTGCCTCTTTCATGGTTGATCTATAGTTCCCTTTTGGCCCTTGAGACAGAGACTGCCAGCAGCCTCCCAATGTCCTTTTTTCCTCCTTCTTTATATATTCAATCCCAATTAAATGTGTTTATGTCTGCTCCCATAAAACCCTGAATTCCCCAGCCTCCTTTGCAACAACATATAGTTTAAGCTCCACACCAATAGTTCTCAAATTTGGCTGTATTTTGGAAGCATAAACAAGCATTAGATGTTATTGATGCAAGCTGGGGTCCCAATCATATGTGTGAGAAGTGGCCCAGGCATTGGGGTTTTCAGATGTTCCTGAGTTTATCTTGTGTGAAGTGAAGGCTAAAATCCACGCTTCTTCTACATGAGATGTGAGAAACAGCCTTGAGTGTAAAGGAAGGTCACACCTAGTAATGACAGAAGAGTGATGCAGATAGCAGTGAAGCTTGCGTTTTTCTTGGTGTGATGCAGCCCCCATTCACCCTGAAGCATTCACTGCTTTTACATGAGACACACAGAAATTTTGGTATTGCACAGGCGATTTTGAATGTGGTATGGGCAAATTTAATGCTAAATGAGTTTACAGCATGCCATTATTTTTCCTCTTCTCTTTCTTATCTCTTCATTCATTCCTCTAGCCCTACATAATATGGACTTGAATATTAGTTCATTAATATTAGTCACATTAATGAATACTATTTTAACTACCATGTTAATCACTGTTAACCAAGTTGCTTCAATGCTCTCAAATTCTGAGTTTTTTGTATTTTTCACTAGAATGTAGTTCCATAGAAACAGAGAACTTTATACTCAGTGTTCCACTCATGGCACCAATAAATGCACATAATAGATGCTCAATAAAAATATTTATAATCCAGTTGATAGACTAGAAGCCATTGGGAAGTAAATTTTCTTGGTCTCTAATGCAGACAATTTTTATTTAATTCATATGTGTGCCTTTTCTACCTTCCTAATGTGGGTTATTGTTCATTTATCCTTCATTCTGGTTAGGTATGAATAGTAAGCAGGTTCATTAAAATTCATCAAATCCTGGGAAATCCAAACTCAGTCTTACCAACAGTCTAAGTCTCCAAGACCTAATTTTATATCTCATATTAACTCACTTAGGCATACCAAGTAAATGGAAAGAAGATGAAGTTTTATTGAGGCAGTAATAAGTAGGTAGTACTCTCTACAAGTATTGATACAGAGAAACAAGTGATATTTTAAAGCTAAACTAGCACAATTAATTTGTATCATGAGGATATTCACATTCTACACAATTACTGCATATTTGAGAAGATCCTAGTGTACAAAAGATTATTTTGGAAAAAGAAAAAGAAAAGCAATAAATGAAAGAAACGTAAATTCATGAGTCTGTGGTTGGCATCTCCAAATGTGATGATTTTGTTGAGCATGTCAAAAGCAAGCATTAGACAGCTATCAGCCTATGCCAGGTCTCTCCTATCTATGAGTTAACTTCATTCTCCATTCTGATTCATTGTTTAAATCAAATACGTACCCAAATAAGAGTTTCTAGTTCACAGATGTTGGCAAAAAGTTTTCTCACACAATGATTATTCTGGAACTCAGAATAATGCCCCCCCCCCCAGGAATCTGGGATCTGTTGAGCTGTTAGCTGTGCAGTGAAGCTTGTCAGTGACAAAGTTGAAATGTTTAGCAAGATCTAAGTGATTAACTATATGTCACATTATTGGGTCCAATTGACTTCTCAAATACATACCACAAACACAGAATGATGAAATAAAACCAGTGTTACACATTCTGCACCAAAGGCTGAAGTTAAAACAAGTATTTTAGGGGCCAGTATTGTCACATAGTAGGTTAAGCTTCTGCCTGTGCCATCAGCATCCCATATGGGTACCGGTTTGAGTCCCGGCTGCCCCACTTCCAATCCAGCTCTCTGCTAATGAATGGCCTGGGAAAGCAGTGGAAGATGGCCCAAGCATGGGCCCCTACATTCCTGAAAGAAGCTCCTGGCTCCTGGCTTTGGATCAACCCATCTCTGGCCATTGCAGCCATTTGGGAAGTGACCAGCAGATGAAAGACCTCTCTCTGTGTCTCTCCCTCTCTCTGTCTGTAACCCTGCCGCTCAAAATAAATAAATAAATCTTTAAAAAAAGAAAATATTTTCAACTTGGAATAAATGGTACCAGGCTTTTTTATTAATTTCCCTTGAAAATGTTTGTTATGGTTATCAAATCTAAGGAAAGGATAGATGGTCTCCTCACCTGTTGCTCAGTAGGGAACCCAGCAACATCAAGCTGTCCTCCATGTTAGCAATGATTTCTGAGGTGCTGTCTCCTCGCAGGAGGAGTTCTCCACGGGTTTTAAAGCCACCAAATGTGAATGTTTTGTTGTCCCATTCATGAATCACTTGCTTTAGCTTTTGTTCGATGTCTCTTTCTTTCACTGCGCTGATACAGATGTCCTAACAAAACAGCAAGCTCTCATTCTGTTACATGAAGTCACACATCCTTCTTTAATGGTCTAGGTTTAGCAGAGATCTTGTCTTCACTATTATTTCACGTGTACAAGGGGACTTCAAAGACTTCATGGAAAGTGAAACTAAAAGATAAGTTTATTTTGGTGCCAAAAAGTTTTGAAAACCGTGCATAGTCTTATCATAACATGCACTTTCTGTGAATGTTTTGAAGATCCCCTTGTATGTATAAACATGTATATTTTCAGATCTTAAATTCAACACAACATATGGCATATGTGTATGTAGACTTAGATGTAGGATCAAAAATGGAGATAAAAAATAGTTAAATAAAATAGAAACTTATTATAAACTTCCCAGCAAACTGTTCCAGAAAGATGACAGAAGAGGTATGTAATAACTGTTGAAATTTTTGAAAGTTTATCCACAGGCTGAAGTTTTAGTGTTGTCCTCATTTACCTCAAGTCAAATGAAAGCCATGATTTTTTCCCAATCTCACTGGTAACTTCTCCAGTCCCTCTGAAGCCTCATCTTCTGGACCATTAGTCTAGCACTGCCTACACCCTCATTCTTTCTCACACTCCATTCTCTCTGTGTGAGCTCATCTGTGCCCAAGAATTCAGTAACTTTTTACAGCTCCAAGCAAACCCCAAACACATCTGTTAAATGTGAAATTCATGCCTGAAATCAAGTTCATGATCTTTGTATCTCATCACCTTATCTGATCCTTTCTAATAGTCTCTGTGATTTGCACCATCATCCATCCAGACCACTCTACAAGAAATCTATAGAGTTCATCCTTACCTCTCCCCATCTCTCTCTTACAATGTTTCCTTCATCATCAAATTTTGGCCAATTGCATTTCCTAAAAAAATCCCTTGAATATTTTTCCTCCTCTTCAACCCCACTAACTCCAACAAACATTATCTCTTGCCTGGGCCTCTATACTGGTTTTCCCAGTTATTTCCTGTTGTTTTGAAGATTAAAAGTGTTAACATGCTCTTGGCCCAATCTACCTCCCTGGCTTCATCTGTGTCTTGCCTACCCATCTTCCACACTCCAGCATGGCTTGTCTTCTAGTTCCCCATTCACACTTTGCACCCTTGACATGTGACGTTCATCTTCCTTCTTTGCACTTTCCAGGCCCCTTGCCCTCACCACAGGACCACACTCCCTGCACCCAGCTAGCCCTGCACCTTCACCCTAGACTTTCCTATCTTTAGCACCCTCAGACAAGTCAACCCCACAGGCTCTCATGGAGCAGCATGATTTTCTTTCAATCATACTTACCACATTGTATAAGCATACCTTTATTTGTATGATTATTTAACTGAACTAATTATTTAATGGCCTCTGAATGCAGAAATGCATCTTTATGTCTCCAACACAGAACCTGTCCCATAGTAGGTGCTTGACAAATATTTGTTGAGGAATTAATGCTGAATGCCAGGAAATGAGTTTCAATTGTCCTCAAATAATTTATTCAACATTCCATACATAGGAATGTTCTAAAATAAACCCCTGAGACTTTCTCATATTCCAGTACTTCATGACATCTATCAATTTTACCTCTATTTCTTCTTTGTATTTCAGAAGAGGGGCCTCCATGATATTCCTTAACTTAAAGGTTTCACTCCCCACATCCAGACTGTGCCCAGTGATGGCAGCTATCCTCTGCCAGTGCCGCTCCATCATGGCCTTACTGGCCATGTACTCCAGCAGTGGGCAACACTCGCTGAAATCATCGATCATCTTCTTCAGGTCCAAGAAAGCCTGCCAGTCCTTCAGGGCCCTGGGCAGCTTCCGACACCTATACAGGGAAACCAGTGTAAGCGGCCACTCTGTTCCGAGCCCAGCCCTCTCATGTCCCAGACTGACTGCTAGCATTTGGGTCAGAAACAGTCTCTTCAAATACTCTTCTCATTTTTTAATTTCCTCACCCCAGCTATATGTTGATATAATACAGTGACTCATAAGGGAAATTTCATATTACAGGACATTGCTTCTCCCAGATAGTAATCATTTTTCCATTGTCCTCTCACAATTACCCAGATGGAGACATTATAGGCAACTTTCAGACTTTCAGCCAAAATATACAATGAATGACCCCCCATCTTCATTGTATTCAACACTTAAAACAATGTTAAAAATAATCATTGTGGTCTTTCTTTCATTCCAGGAAATCATCTAACTCAAACTTGAAATGTTTGATAAGTACAATGTAAACAGCAACACCCCCTGAGCTTCAGGAAAGCCCCTGAAGACACGCATCCAGGTTTAAAGGATGTTCCTGTCTCACCATGTACACATGGGGGTCATTAGTGAAAGCTGTTGACAAGGATGATGTCAACAGACAGCAACAATGCAGCAAGATGTACTGCAAAACATCTGGAGTGAAAAATACCTTGGCAGCACGTCAAAGAAGACAGCATCTTAAGTTAAACAGCTCGGTGGGGGGGGGGGGGTCTAAACATTTAAATTCTCACCTGTTCTGGAACTCTAACAGTTCACTGTTAATTTTTTCAATATTCACTTCTGACCAAAGAACATCGTGATAACTGTTTACAGTTTCTATGACACTGTTATACAGACTGTATATTTTCTGAAGAAGATTTAGTTGCTTCTTTATTTCAAGAAGCTGAGGATACTGTGTAACAGGAAGGCCAAAAAGTTCTTCTCCTCCAGTATAGGTGATATATTTCCGGTAGATGTTATCAAATTGATTCTATTATAAACACAAGTGACATCACTTGAGAATGATTCGTACATAAACAAATATATAAGTGCAAATAAAACATCATTGGTGGGAATTATGACCTAAAGGGTTAAACTACCAGTTGGGGTGTCTGCCTCCCATACCAGAGTACCAGTTTTAGTCCTAGCTACTCAGTGCTTCCAATACAACTTCCTGTTAATGTGCCTGGGAAGCAACAAATGGCCCAAATACTTGGATTTCTGCCACCTGCATGGGATAACTGGATGGAGTTCCTGGATCCCGGCATCTGCCTGGCCCAGGCCTAGCTGTCACTGGCATTTGGGCAATATACCATTGGAGGGAAGACCAATATCTCTCCCTCCCTCTCTCCCTCTCTCTCTCTCTCTCTCTCTCTATATATATATATATATATACATATAAATATACATATACATATCTGTGTGTCACTCTGCCTTCCAAATAAATAGCTATTTCTTAAAAAATAAAAGAAAAGAAAATCTTGGCAAACAAGTAAGCATGTATGATCTCTGGACACATGCAAACAGCAGTACTAAGTGGTAATAAATAATTCCTAGAAGACATCTCTAATTGTAACCATACCAAATCATACTTTTAAAAGTAAAATTATATATTCTGCAATAAACATTTCTCTTTGTAAAAGAAAGTATATATGCATTTAAAATATAATAAGGTTTTCACTATTTAGCAGATCATAAAAACCAAAAAGATTACCTGAAATATGATAAGCCTATCATTGGCTTCCTGTGGTTTCAAGCCGCTAGCCATTGGACCATTCTAAAGCAAAAGGTTGACATAACATAAGACAAAATGTTTGCATACAGATATCATGAACACAAAGTATCTGAATATTAAAGTTAGTCTCTATCCATGTCATACAATATAATAGGAAAAAGTTTTTCATTTCTAAAAAAGGCCTCAGGAACTTATTTGGAAATATTTTTCAAGTTTAAAAAATCAGGCTAATGCCACAACTTTCAAAAGTTAAGAAATTTTGAAAATTAAAAATATTTACTACTATTTACCTTTTAGGTGACACAGGCAAAGATGGATCAATGAAAAGTGTTCATAATGTTTAATTTTGAACTAAAACATGTATATCTGATAACTTACAGATCTTGCCATTCTAATATCTTTTTGAAAAAAGTGTCAATATTACAACCAGGTTTCTCCATATTAGAACACCTTAATCATCTGGATTTCTATGTTTCTTCATCCATGAAGTTAGTACATGGATCCAATCTCCTAACTTTCTTAGTTCTGTGCTTTGTTTTGCTACTAGTTTATAGGTACAAATTATATTATATATTCTACATAGTCCCATTCTGCAACACATTAAGACTCTAAATGGATTTATTTACGCAACATGTTCCCACTAGGTGATTCTTCCCTGAAAACCATCAGTATAATTAAAAGATGAACACAGCTGGGGCTGAGCAACATCTGTCTGGTCTAGCACTGTCTCATCAGCACCAAGGACAGCACCCGGCACAGGCTGGGAGCTCTGTTATTTGTGGAATTAGGGAATGCTGTGGAAAGGGGGACTGTACAATCAACAGCTTCCATAGAGATCAATGGTATCATAGGAACAGATATTTTAAATCCCTCATTTTCTGCTGAAATTGTTCTGTATGAACTCTAAGGGAAAGTGATTATGAAAGAAAAAGTCTTTGCTGTCATGAAAGTAAAATGCCCATTCCTATGAAATTCTTAGGAAATTTCATGGAATTTGACAAGATTTTTAAATAACAATAATAATCTGCATAGTCTATTAAATTCTGGAAACACACACAGAGAAAGCCAGAGTCATACCAAATCATAGTCCAGATAAAACTGGTGACAGTCCTGCAGGAAGACTTCTACAGTGCTAATAAGTTCTTTTCTGAAACTGGGCTGCAGTGAGACCAATTCATTCTGTACTTCACTGGCACGGGCCAGAAGTTTTTCCCATGCATAATGCAGAGTATCAACTTTGTCCATCTCTTCCTTTGCTATTAGAAGTCCATATTTATTAAGCAGAGCATAAGATTCCTACACAAAAGAAGAAAAACTTAATCTCTGCCAGTCAGATGAAGAAATCCACACATGGTCATTTATTAAAGCATTAGATTGGAGAGCCAGAAAGACAGTGAAACTACTCTGGGAATTCAAGTTATTTCACTTGAAAACTGCAAGAGTTTAAATGAGCAGCCAAGCCACTCAGCTTTTGTTTCCTCATCTGTAAGATAAGAAAATTCTCTAGGTGTTTCACAGGAACTTTGTATCAAAAACTATAATTTTAAATGGATTTTGAAAAACATAAACCATTTTGCAAATAAAAGATATCTTTTCTCAGACTCCCAAATTATATTTGAAGACTGTGTAATTACATAAATTAAAAACATAAAGCAATTTGCCTCCTAATATGAGAATAATGAAATAAATCAGGGTTTTTAATTCAGTCCTACTTCACTTTGTTGACAAGAAGTTTCAATTTTGAGACAAAACAGGGTGCTTGTGATCAAAGTTTGGGCCAGGTAATTGGCTTTAGCATGAAAAAATCTTGGATCACTCTTATGGCTAAAATTTAAAATCAGGCAGAGTTTGGTTTTCATGAGAAAGGGTTTTCCCTAAGCATTCATGTCCTCTCTTCTCACCATTGCTTCTCCTCATAGAGGTGGAATGAGTAATATGATCGTTGACTTGGGAGGGGGAAACTACTGATTTAGGAAAACATAGCCCAGTGCCCCTCCCTTTCTTCCTTCTTTCTCCATAGAGATATGCATGTGGTCTGCACCTTAGTACCACAATTAGGATCAGGGCAACAGAGCCATTTGTAGTTTTCCAGTGTTGCCTCTGATGGATGTTGTAGTATGACATTCCTGGGATTTCCTACTCACAAACCCATAGTGTGTGTGTGTGTGTGTGTGTGCATGTGCATGTGCATCATCTACACACATGCAAACACACCTGTCTAGGAAGAAGGAGAAGTATACTAATTCAAGTCTCTCAAGTAAGTTCTACCAGTAATAAAGGTCATATTTTGATACTGACCCTTTTTCTCTAATGTTATCTTAACTCCCAGGTAGGAGAAAACAAGATTATCAGTTACTGCACCTCCTCTTCAAACTCAAGGATCTCCCCTCAGCCTGCACAAAGAAAGAGCTCTGTGATGTTTCAATGCTAAAAAAAAAAAGCATGATGGAACCAGTGATTCCCCTGGCCCAACACAACAAACATGTGACAATATATACCATTTCCACAGTAATGTGAAACTTTTCTCTTTTTTAGTTTTATTTATTTACTTATTTATTTGAAAGGCAAAGTTAGAGAGAGGCAGAGGCGGAGAAAGGGAGAGGTCTTCTATCCACTGGTTCACTCCCCAAATGGCAGCTATGGCCAGAGCTTGGCCGATCCATAACGAGGAACCAGGAGCTTCTTCCATGTCTCCCACATGGATGCAGGGGCCCAAGGATTTGGGCCATCATCAACTACTTTCCCAGGTGCATTAGCAGGGAGCTGGATTGGAATTGAAGCAACCAGGACTTGAACAGGCACCCATATGGAATGCCAGAACTGCAAGCGGAAGCTTTACCCACAATCCCATGGGATATGTACACTATGGAATGCTACACAGTGGTAAAAAAAAATGATGTAATCCTGTTTTTCACAACAAAATAAATGCAACTGGAAAATATTATACTTTGTGAAATAAGCCAGTCCCAAAAAAGACAAATACCATATGTTCTCCCTGATCTTTGGCAACTAATAGAGTACCTAAAAGGTAATCTATAGAAATGAAATTGATACTTTGAGATGCAATGACTTTGAACAGTCCTTCTCTCAACTGTTGAGTAACAGTTTTTTGTCTTCATACTATTTGTTAAACTCTTTACTTAGTGTATGATTAGTCTTATGTGCATAAAGTTAATTAAAAATATATCTTAGTAGAAAATAAGAATGGGAATAGGAGAGGGAGGAGAAAGAAGGGTTAGGAGTAAAGGTGGGAGGGAGGGTAGGGTGGGAAGAATCACTGTTCCTAAATTTGTACTTATGAATTGCATGAAGTTTGTATACCTTAAATAAAACATTTCCAGCTTAAAAGAAAAAGAAGCTTTTCAAAATTCAAAGAGGGACTCAGAAACTGTGAGGCTATAGTCTGATCCTTACCATCAGAGTCTAAGTCCAAGTATTTGAATTAAGATGAAACAGAGAGATGACATCTTTACATCTGGAATTTCTTCAATGTTACAATTATACTAGTTTCACTTCAAAGAATTATTACAACAGTTCTTCACAAAGTTCATGGCAAACAATTAAGTGGGTTTTTTTTTTTTACAAAAATACTTTGAAATCCATGCATGGCTTTTTCATAATACACATTTTCATGAACTTTTAAAAGACCCTTTGTATAGTGAACCACTTCTGATAAGACATTTTCATCTGTTAATAAAATAGTATCAGGCAATATAAAAACAAAAGTGGTGTGGGGCCAGTGCTGTGGTGCAGCAGGTTAATGCCCTGGCCTGAAGTGCCAGCATCCCATATGGGCACTGGTTCGAGTACCGGCTGCTTCACTTCCAATATAGCTCTCTGCCATGGCCTGGGAAAACAATAGAAGATGGCCCAAGTCCTTGGGCCCCTGCACCTATGTCAGAGACCTGGAAGAAGCTCCTGGTTCCTGGCTTCAGATCGGCACAGCAGTGGCCATTGCAGCCAATTGGGGAGTGAACCATCAGATGGAAGACCTCTCTCTTTCTCTCTGCCTTTCCTCTCTCTGTAACTCTGACTTTCAAATAAATAAGTAATTTTTTTAAAAAAGTGATATGCCACACTGACCAAGATGCGTGACTTCATTAGCCCTCAGTCTCCTTATATAGAAAGCAAGGGCTGTTGTAGGATGAAATGAGTTATGTATGAACGCTGTTGATGCCCATCCAGCTCCTGTTCATCAGATGGCATTCCTATCCATCACCTCTTGGTGTTGGCTGTAAGAACCACAGCTGCTCCCTTCCTTCGAAAATTGTCCTCAGATGGATGGCAGTCTCGTCACGGGGAGATGATAGTCCATAATCCCTGAGCAATACCCCTGGCCTCAAGCTAGGCCAATTGTGTGGTTCCATTCATGTTATTGAGTTTCCCACGGATCAGGCTGAGATCAATGTATGGCTGAGACCAGGTTCCTGTTCCCTTCAGTCCCCTTTTCCAATGAGCACTTGTCAATCAATCACTTGTATAGACACTCTCATCTCAGGTTCTGCTCTTGTGATCTTTAAGTAACATGTTAAGGATGAGGATTGGACCCTGGAAGACCTCCCATAAGTTAAGTGTTAGGCATCACTACTGCTGAAATCATGGCTCTTAGATTTAGTACCCATTTGTCACACTAGTCCAGACCTGGCCAACACTTCAGATTTTATCATCCATTATGTAGGCTTATTTCTGCAGTGACCAGGTAAGAATCAGTTACCTCAATAGGTCCCACTTGAAAGTCAATGAAGATTTGCTGCTCCCGGATTTCTTTCAGCGTTGCCATTGCAATCCGAATATCATCTAGGTCTTTAATTGGACGATTCAGTTTCTTACTGAATTCTTCAACAAGGGTAAAAATGTTTTCCATCTCATTCCTGTATTTTTTATTACAGTGACGCCCTATGACAACCATCCAGGCTTTTGTCTCAGCAGTCAGAGCAAACTTCAAGTCAGCTGTAAAACACAAATGCCCAGAGTTCAGTTTGAAGACCCTGAGCCAGTGGGAAAAGACACAGGAACATTGCTCACTAATAGTACTTACTTCACAGTTTACTACCCTCTAGCCATGAAAATGCAAACTGGAAACGGAAACATTTTTCCTTACTTGTTCATTTTATAAAACTTGTTTGTCATAACCATTCAAATGCCAACAACAAAATGCCAAGGAAAAAAAGTTATACTATCAAAACTTTCCAAGATAAGACTCAAAGTTTATTATTGTCAGTTGGTAAATAAAGTTTTAATTCAAAGTATAACAGACTCATGCCTTTTCTCTGAATTGGCCTTTGTTTTTCAAGGGTTAGCCACAAAGCATGCAAAATACTGCAGAATAAATAATTAAAACACGATCAATCTTTAAGAGAGCTAGAATTCACTGGGATACTAGTCTAGGTAAAGAATCAAAGCAACCCTGTTGAATTGATGTGACTGAGAGAAAAGGAACCAACCTGTATACAGAGCAATGGAACCCACAGAGATGTACTCAGGCTCTGCATTAATCTCCTGCTCTAGGTTCTGGAAATAGAGAATCTGGGATTCAAACTCAGAAAGCAAGGGATTGTTCATGATAAATGTCCTAATGGTTTCTTCTTTCTCCTTTTGCCAAATGTGATTATAGCTTTTGAAACAGTCCATTGATGTAATAACTTCCTAGAAGAGAAATAACAACAAATTTGTGTTGAGAAGAAAGAATTGGAAAAGCTATCCTGACAGAAGTGAATATTTCCCAATTGCTAGTGGCTCCCATAGATTTACAAAAATGCTTAGTGAACTATGTGCTTAGTTGGAAATGCCACTGAACTTAGACTCTGAATAATGGTGTGGACATGAATTCAGGGCCAGCAATAGTTTCAGTGTCAGCATCCCTGATCTAAGGGAGAGAAGCAGAAACTAGAAGAAAAAGAGTCCACAAAGACCCTTGTGTACAGGGCCATCATTATTAGCACCAGACCATAGGTTGAAAACCAGTTTAAGATCATACCAGGAGCCGGCGCCATGGCTCAGTAGGTTAATCCTCTGCCTGCGGCGCCGGCATCCCATATGGGTGCTGGTTCTAGTCCTGGCTGCTCCTCTTCCAATCCATTTCTCTGCTATGGCCTGGGAAAGCAGTAAAAGATGGCCCAAGTCCTTGGGCCCCTGCACCCATGTGGGAGACCGGGAAGAAGCACCTGGTTCCTGGCTTCAGATCAGTGCAGCTCCGGCCGTTGTGGCCATCTGGGGAGTGAAGCAACAGAAAGAAGACCTCTCTCTCTGTCTCTTCCTCTCACTGTCTATAACTTTACCTCTCAAATAAATAAAAATCTTTAAAAAAAACATACCACAGGACTGGGATTATAAGGAAAATAACTGTGAGATCACTCCACCCCTTCCCCAGATCTCCTCCAAGATTCTTCATTGTTTGAACCCACTGGAAGTATCAATGGGAACCTATTGACATGTTGGCTAAGTTCAGAAAGTCATAGGGTGAAGAGGCAAACAGAAGATAGCCAGCATCAAATCCCAATGGAAGATTTCATGGAATGGCTTAAAATGTGTATTTATTGGAAAAGAATTAACATCTGTATAATACTGTAACATTATACACATGTTCATATCTTCCAATCTTTTTCAAAAATTCCCTTAAATTTTACAGTAATCTTCAGAGAGATCCCACACATTTCTCATTATATATGTTCCTAATGTTTTACAATGATATTCTTATTATTTTCTACTATGATGTTTTGAATATTTTATTTTATTTAAATTATACAAATTTTATATATTTCATATATACAGATTTAGAAACAAAGTGAGGTTTCCTCTCCCTCTTGGCCACCTTTCAACGCTTCCCTCCACCTGATTCCCATTCTTAATTTTTACAATGAAATATTATCGCTTCACTTAGTGATCATATAGTTAGCCCTACTCTAAGTAGAGGAGTTCAGCAAATAGTATGAAGGGAAAGAAAACAAAACAAAACAAAGCAAAACTAAACAAAAGATCACTACTCAATGGAAGAGACTAGGGTTATAAAGAATTACCCATTCTCCAAATTATTTTTTACTATTTCTGTAACTGGACATGGGTGGTATTCAAGTTTTAAAAATTTATTCTCAAACGGTAGAGTTAGAAACATACCAGGGGATTCCAATTCAATCCCATCAAGGTGGCATGTACCAATGCCATCTCCCTAGTCCAAATGATCAATTTCTGTTCACAATTGATCATAATGATAGGACTAAGAACCAAAGGGATCACATAAACAAGAATAGTGTCTGCAAATACTAGCTGATAGAATAAAAAAGGGAGAGAATGATCCAATATGGGAAGTGAGATACACAGCAGACCCATAGAATGGCAGATGTCCTAAACAGCATTCTGGCCTCAGAATCAGCCCTTAAGGCATGCAGATCCGGCTGAAGAGCCCATGAGAGTATTTCAGGCATGGAAAGCCAAGACACTCTGGGGGGAAAAAAAAAAACTAAATGAAAGATCTCCGCAAGTGAGATCCCAGTGGAAAGAACGGGTCATCAAAGAAGGAGGTACCTTTCTCTGAAGGGAGGAGAGAACTTCCACTTTGACCATGGCCTTGTCTAAATATGATCAGAGTCGGTGAACTCAGGGGGCTTCCATAGCCTTGGCAGCTCATGACAAGAGCCTAGGGTGATTACTGAGGCCATAAACAAGAGTGTCAATTTGTTAAGTCAACAACAGGAGTCACTGTGCACTTACTCCTCATGTAGGACCTTTGTCCTTAGTGTGCTGTACATTGAGATTTAATGCTATAACTAGTACTCAAACAGTATTTTTCACTTTATGTTTCTGTGTGGGAGCAAACTGTTGAAATCTTTACTTAATGTATGCTAAACTGATCTTCTGTATATAAAGAGAATCAAAAATGAATCATGATGTGAATGGAAGGGGAGAGGGAGTAGGAAAGGGGAGGGTTGCAGGTGGGAGGGATGGTATGGGGGGGAAGCCATTGTAATCCATAAGCTGTACTTTGGAAATTTATATTCATTAAATAAAAGTTTAAAAAATAAAATAAATTAATTAAAAATATTTTTATGAATTAAAAAAATTATTCTTTAATAAAACAGTCTAGTTTGCTACCAATTGTGCCTCTTTAAGAAATGGCTCACCCACCATTGGTAAATAGGGGATGGAGTCCATTTAAGAGGAGATCACGTTATGAAATGTTATATATCCCAGCATTTTGTTTTGCACCAGCTACAGTAGGAAACCACAGGAGAGCAGTCCTGTGTGCCATGCCCCCACTAATCAGTCCTTTTTGGATCAATGTGGTCATGACTTTCTCTTGAGAATGTTCTTTGCATACCTGATTTCTTTATATTTTATCATTGTTTCCACTTAGCACCCACAACTGCTCCTTGTACCACCTTCCACCAAACTGTTTTCACACTTTTATAAAGTTCTATAATTACTGTGGTATTACTGAACATGTGAATATTTTTCTATGATTGCTACTTTTAAATTTTTACTATGATTATTATTGTTTCTGTTACTACTGTGCTTACAAAATTGTCTCAATTCTGAATATATGACTCAACTCTGTTTTTCTCATATTCCTATATTAATGTGCAACTTTGCAAAACAGGAGAATTTTCAGAAACATGCCTGCAATTATCTTTCAATTGACAATGAATTTAACTCTCATCAGACCATAATTTCATTCAGATTAGCCTCTTGGATTTACTTGGTAGATAATCATATCATCAACAAATAATTTGTATTAACAAATACACTTATGAATAGATCTGTATGATGTTGACATGCATTCCAGGAATGTATTGAAATATCACACAGATATATTCATAATTTTAAGACAGTTTGGAGCATGAATCTCAAATTATTGAAAACTCCTGATATAGACAGAATTCCAGAATTCTGAGCTCTTTCAACATCCAAGAGTTTACAATATTAAGAATTTACCCTAACAACTTCTTCAGAACAAAGTAAAAAAAATCAATAAACAGGGCCGGCGCCGCAGCTCACTAGGCTAATCCTCCACCTGCAGCACCAGCACCCCGGGTTCTAGTCCCAGTTGGGGCGCCGGATTCTGTCCCAGTTGCTCCTCTTCCAGTCTAGCTCTCTGCTGTGGCCCGGGAGTGCAGTGGGGGATGGCCCAAGTGCTTGGGCCCTGCACCACCATGGGAAACCAGGAGGAAGCACCTGGCTCCTGGCTTTGGATCAGCGCAGCGCACCGGCCGTAGCGGAGATTTGGGGAGTGAACCAACGGAAGGAAGACCTTTCTCTCTGTCTCTCTCTCTCACTGTCTAACTCTGCCTGTCAAAAAAAAAAATCAATAAACAGAGTGCAGAGACAACAAACAGAATGGGAAAAATACTTGAAAACTATTCATCTGACAAAGGATTAATGTACAGAATATGTAATGAACTCAAAAATTCATCAATGAAAGAACAAGCCAGTCAAGAAATGAGCAAAGCATCTGAATAGACATTTCTTAAAAGAAGAAATACAAATTGGAGACAAATATATTTTAAAAATGCTCAGTGGCCGGCGCCATGGCTCACTAGGCTAATCCTCCGCCTTGTGGTGCTGGCACACCGGGTTCTAGTCCCAGTCAGGGCACCGGATTCTGTCCCGGTTGCCCCTCTTCCAGGCCAGCTCTCTGCTGTGGCCAGGGAGTGCAGTGGAGGATGGCCCAAGTGCTTGGGCCCTGCACCCCATGGGAGACCAGGATAAGTATCTGTCTCCTGCCATCGGATCAGCGCGGTGCGCCGGCCACAGCACTCTAGCCGCAGCGGCCATTGGAGGGTGAACCAACGGCAAAGGAAGACCTTTCTCTCTGTCTCTCTCTCTCACTGTCCACTCTGCCTGTCAAAAAATAAAAAAAAAAAAAAATGCTCAGTATCACTAGCCGTCATGAAATTCAAAACCACAATGAGATATCATCCCACACCAGTTTGAACAATTGTTATCAAAAAACAAAAAATATAACTCTATGAATTTAATGATACTTCCCTTCCTCCCTCTCCCTTTCTTTTTTAACCTTGAGATAACAATTTTTAATTTACATTATAGCCAAAGGCTTCATGTTCCACTAATTAAAGAGTTCAACAAGAAGTAAAAAGCCCATAGTTCAGCAGGAATATAAGCAAGAGTTATAAATGAAAATATATCCATTTTACTCATATAAAGTAAAATTTTACAGTAATCACAGATCATTAGAACTATGTTATATTCTTTGAATTGTTCCTGAATCACATCAAATCTATTCTCTTTGTATTAATATCACATTAACATGAGAATTGCATTGTAGTAATTATACATTTGCTGTGACCATGAGAATCTAATAACTAATAAATTCCTTTAAAATAACAAATAAATAAAACAAAAAGACAAGATACAAGAAGTAAAAAGGAAATAAATAAATAACAAATGCTGGTGAGGATACATACAAAAGGATAGACTTACACACCATTGGTAGGAAGGCAAACTAGTACAGCTGCTGTAGAAAAAAAGTATCCACGTTCCTCAAAAACCTAAAAATAGATCTATCATCTGACTCTCCCACTTCTGGGTATATATCCAAAGGAAGTGAACCATCATATGAAAGAGATACCTACATTGTCATGTTCATTGCAAGACCATTCTCAATAGACAAGATATGGAATCAACATAGGTGTCCATCAATGCATGAATGCAGAAAAGAAATTTTGGTATATATAAATATATTATACATGAAATGGAATATTATTCATCACTTTAAAATTTAAATTATGACATTTAGAGCAAAATGGGTAGAACTAGAGGTTATTAAGCAAAGTGAATTAAGCCAGACACAGAGACACAAATACTGTATGTTCTGTCTTGTATGTGAAAGCTTTTTTAAAAGGTCAATATGAACTCAGAATAGTGTTTACTGGAGACTGGGAGTGGGCAGTACACAGAAGTGATTGAGGGGGATGTGGAGAGGCAGATAAGGGCACCAAAGCACAGTTAAATAGAAGTAGTAGGTTCTGCTGGCCCACAGCACAGGGGTGGGGCAGCCATAATTACAATATTGGATTTATACTGCACAAAGCACTGCAGGAGAGGAGCTGGTAGGCTCTAAGTATTGAAGAAGGGTCTGGAGATAGGGATGCTGATTGCCTAATTTGTTCAGTTTATATTGCATGCATGTATTGAAACATTGCACTGTGCCTCAGAAAAGTGCACAGTGTAACATGTTAATCAAAAACATTTTAATTACATAAAAAGAATACACTCTAAATAAGTTTTAGACTCTTGCCTATAACCATGACTATTTATTAAACTAGATTGTATTAGGATAGAAGCAACCTAGACCTTAATGGAAAAATTACATGGACGACATATGCAGAGCTGTTCTCTTCAAGTTACTCTAATTACCAAGGTTATGTAGTTTGTTCAGTCCAGCAGTGTTTACAGGAGAGGCAGTTTTACAAGTTGATAGCCAACTTATAGATGTGTTGAATGTAGGCTTCTTTTATCTTCTAATCCAATCAGCCATGGCAAGAGAAAAGGGGCAGGGATCCTAGGATTTTCTTGTGGTTCTGACAGAATCATTCAGAAGGAAGTGTGGCTCTACAGAGCTGACCAAGTCCAGAACTATTATTAAGTGTTAATACATTCTTTCAGAAATGCAATAAATGTGAATTCTATTTATTAAACTATTTCCATAAATGTGGAAAAATTCTCAAGTCAGTTTAAGTACCAACCCTTTGTACTATTTTGAGAAGACTAATATCTGTTTATTTCCTTCATATTTCATAAAAATAAATGTAATAAAATGATACAAAGATAAGAATTTGGTTTCCAACAATATGTTGATTCAACTACTATGTCTTATCCCCTACATTTCCATAATAGTGGCTGATTTTACTGAGAAAGAAATAGACTTTACTACTGATTAATTTTATTATATTTTCTATGATTACTGAGATATTTGAAAATTTGAATGTTTATTATTCTCATAGAATACTTACCTTCATTATTTACTATAACCCCTGATAAATTAAGCATTGGGTAAGTATTTGTAAAATTATGCAAACACTGTCCCTGGGGAAAATTAAATACAGAACCTTCAATATATTAAAGAAGGAAAACTGGAAGTACATAACTACAGACTTCCAGTTCCCTCAAGAACACAACTGAAATTAAACTTGCTACTTCCTTGGATTGCTAGAATAATAGTAGTTCTTCAGGGTGCTTTCAAACAAATGTAATTCATTCTATCAAAATTGAGTAGTAAAAAAAATTAGTATGCAATAAGAGTTACTCCCTAAACATTGGAAAATACTTTTATGGAGCCAACAGGTTTTAGCGACAACGTGAATATACACTTTTTCTTAAATAAAAAATAATATTTTGGAGTTTTAAGTCTTGACATTACAAAGTGATCAATTTCAGTTCACAATTGATCATACTGATAGGTCTAAGAGTCAAAGGGATCACATAAACAAGACTAGTGTCTGATAATACTAACTGATAGAATAAAAAAGGGAGAGAACAATCCAACATGGGAAGTGGGATACACAGCAGACTCATAGAATGGCAGATGTCCTAAACAGCATTCTGGCCTCAGAATCAGCCCTTAAGGCATTCGGATCTGGCTGAAGAGCCCATGAGAGCATTTCAGGTACGGAAAGCCAAGACACTGTGGCAAAAAAATGACCTAAATGAAAGATCTCTGCAAGTGAGATCCCAGTGGAAACAACGGGCTATCAAAGAAAGAGGCACCTTTCTCTGAAGGGAGGAGAGATCTTCCACTTTGACTATGACCTTGTCTATATATGACCAGAGTTGGCGAACTCAGAAGGCTTCCATAGCACTGGCAACTCATGACAAGAGCCTAGGGAGATTACTGACACCATAAACAAGAGTATCAATTTGTTAAGTCAACAACAGGAGTCACTGTGCACTTACTCCTCATGTAGGATCTCTGTCTTTAATATGTTGTTCAATGTGAATTAATGTTATAACTAGTACTCAAATAGTATTTTACACTTTGTGTTTTGGTGTGGGTGCAAACTGTTGAAATCTTTACTCAATATATACTAAATTGGTCTTCTGTATATAAAGAGAATTGAAAATGAATCTTGATGTGAATGGGATGGGAGAGGGAGCGGAAGATGGGAGGGTTGCAGGTGGAAGGGAAGTTATGGGGGGAAAAACCCCATTATAATCCATAAGCTGTACTTTGGAAATTTATATTTGCTAAATAAAAGTTAAAAAAAAAAGTCTTGACTTTGAGAACAAATTTGCCTAAACAAAAAAGGAATAATTGAGGGAAAAACATTTTGGAAGACAAAGTAAACCTGTATTTACATCCATATCCAATGGAAGTCTGTATCGATAGTAACAATTTTTATATCTTTAGTTTTATCTAATTTTCTTGTGGCAACACAGGGGTTGTATTTAAAAAAATGTCTGTGTAGATTCCAAAAACGTTAACACCAAAATAAACTTATCTTTTAATTCCACTACTTCACTGTTTTTTTAATATACTCATTCACACATAGAAATTTTATCTGTCATTTTATAAGATTTACCTGACTATATAAATATTAAAAGTTAACTGTAAACCTTACCCTATTTCTAATACGTTTGTATCATTTCTTCCTTGCAGGTAAATTACAACATTAGATTGACTTATGATTTAGAACACATTAAATTTTTTGAAAGTTCATTTCATTTGTACAAAAAAAAGACTAAAAGCACTACACAGAACACAACATGAAAATATGAATGACAGTTACATTCTACAATGAAAGCTCTTCAATTAAACAAACATTTGCTCAACACGTACCTATGCCTTTAGCTGCTCACTGAAGGCATAGTAGGTAAGACTTGGGCTACAAGCAGGACAAGCCTGTGATGTTCAAAATCACACAGACACATGTTAGACCTTGCTACAAACCTTCTTGACGTACCTTCTTGGTTGAGTTGATGATTGTGCTAAGCACAGAGACTAATTTTACTATCTCTTTATTGTCAGAAATGTTCTTGTAATAGTTCTTGGTTTGCACAGGAATGGGTAAATTTACAGATGCTATCTCAAAGGTATCTAAAATTAAAAAAAGAAAAGTCTATGTTAGCATAGAGAACATATTTTTAAAAAATAAGAAGCTTTTCATAATATAGAATAGGGATTTCTTCTCCCTTATAAAAGCAACCCTAAAAATTGTCAACTTTTCAGGACTCTGGAAATTAACCAAAGCTTGCAACAATGTAAAAGTGCTTATTTGAGAAAAATGCTGGCTCTTGACAACAGTTGCAAGTTTTGTGGTGTTTAACTTGCTCTGTTCCCAGTACATCCTCTCTGCCTATGTGGTAGCCTTAAAAACCAGCAGCCCTGCAACCATCTTAGCTGTGGAAACCAATAGTCCAGAACTGTCACTGTTTGACGTGCCTGGAAGATACGCCCTGGTAAAGTCCCACTCCAACAATTTTTCTTTATTTGACTATTCAGAACTTATTGAGTGCAGAAAGCTCTGTCCACAAGGTATTTGAAAAAAATCAAGTGACAACTGCTTAATATCACAGCTACTTAAGACAATGATATTAGTTGGGACAAGTAATTTTGGCCAAAAAAAGTTAAATATCTGGGGAATGAGGTGTCTACAGAGAGCATTATAAATCCTTGATACATTCCTGGGGATCTAGAAGATTTACATACTTTGACAGAGCTATGAACATGCCCAGGAAAGACACACAAATGCCCCAGTGTTCCACTTCTGACTGAACCTAAGTCCTTGTACAATCAATAAATAACAACTTGGATAGTATTTCGGACTGTCTGAGCCTTCAGGGTTTTCCAACACACATATAGGCTATCTAAGAAAAGCAGATAAGACTTACTGGTTTAAAACATTAGCAGAAATCTGTGCAATCATTAGTTGACCACTAAACTAATGAGCCAGAAACTATAATAGCTAATACTGCAAGGAAAACAGATTTTATGAAATTAGTTCAGAAAATCAATGAAGGAAATACAGTAACAACAAACGCTGGGGGAAAGAGAACTAATTTTCAAGAGTTGGGACATGATCATTTTTATAATCGATTTTCAACAAAAAAAAATTGTGAGACATGCAAAGAAACATGGAAGTAGTGTCTATACACAGGAATGAAAGCAATCAATAGAAACTATACAAGAAGCCCAGACACTGGAACCACTAGACCAAGATTTTTAAACCAGCCATTACAGATACATTCAAAGAACTTCAGAAATCATATCTAAAGAATTAAAATATAAAGATTATACCTTACAAGATAGAGAATATCAATAACAAGACAGAAATATAAAAGAGAACACAGATTCCTAAGGTGAAAAGAACAAATGAAATGGAAATTCTCTAGTGGGGCTCAACAACAGCTTTGAGATGTTCAAAAACTCACTAGTGAATTTAAGCCCAAGTCACTTAAGACAGAGGCTGTTATTGTTTGGAGAGATCTTTATTTTTTTAGTATCAGTGTTTTATTCTAAGTACTAAATTTTATATTTTCTTTCACATTCATTCAGGTTTTTTTTTTTTTGAGAGACTGATTTTATATAAATATGGAGAGAGATCCCAGCAGATGCTATTATACTCCACAAATTCCTGTGGGAATTTGGGAGCCAGGAACTCAAGTCAGGTCCCCCACATGAGTGGCAGAGACCCAACCACTTGAGCCATCACCTGCTGCCTACCAGAATCTGCATTAGCAGGAAATTCGACAGCAGAACCAAGACTGAAACCCAGACATTCCAACATGGGATGTGAGCATCCCAGCTAGAAGCTTAGCCACTAAATCAAATGCCCACTTTCCAATTTACCATGTGATTCCTTCTGTGACTCATTGATCATCTGGGAATATATTTGATTTCTATATACTTATGATTTTCCTGAGTCTCCTTCTATTGTTGATTTTTAATTTCATTTCATACAAGGTCAAACGTACATTTTTTATTATTTCAATACTTTTAAACTTCACTTCAATACATCCCAAATTACAAGGACATTTTAGTGAAATAATTACAGAAAAATTCTTTAAGAAAGAAAGGGACATTCAATCCCATCAAGGTTGCATGTACCAATGCCATCTCACTAGTCCAAGTGATCAATTTCAGTTCACAATTGATCATACTGATAGGTCTAAGAGCCAAAGGGATCACATAAACAAGACTAGTGTCTGATAATACTAACTGATAGAATAAAAAAGGGAGAGAACAATCCAACATGGGAAACGGGATACATAGCAGACTCATAGAATGGCAGATGTCCTAAACAGCATTCTGGCCTCAGAATCAGCCCTTAAGGCATGCGGATCTGGCTGAAGAGAGTATTTTAGGCATAGAAAGCCAAGACACTCTGGCATAAAAAAAAAAAAAAAACTAAATGAAAAATTGAAAGATCTCTGTGAGTGAGATCCCAGTGGAAAGAATGGGCCATCAAAGAGGGGGTACCTTTCTCTGAAGGGAGGAGAGAACTTCTACTTTGACTATGGCCTGTCTAAATAAGATTGGAGTTGGTGAACTCAAAAGGCTTTCATAGTCTTGGCAACTCATGACAAGAGCCTCGGGTGATTATTGATGCCATAAACAAGAGTATCTATTTGTTAAGTCAACAACAGGAGTCACTGTGCACTTACTCCTCATGTAGGATCTCTGTCCTTAATATGTTGTTCAATGTGAATTAATGCTATAACTAGTATTCAAACAGTATTTTACACTTTATGTTCTGTGTGGGTGCAAACTGATGAAATCTTTACTCAATATGTACTAAATTGATCTTCTGTATATAAAAATAATTGAAAATGAATCTTGATGTGAATGAAATGGGAGAGGGAGCGGGAGACGGGAGGGTTGTGGGTGGGAGGGAAGTTATGGGGGGAAAAAGCCATTGTAATCCATAAACTGTACTTTGGAAATTTATATTTACTAAATAAAAGTTAAAAATAAAAAAGGGACATCCAAGTACAGGAGGCACATAGAACTCCCAATAGACATAACCAGAAAAGATCTTTACCATGACACATTGTAGTCAAACTCTCCACAATAAAACATAAAGAAAAGATTCTAATATGTGTACAAGATAAATACCAGATTACTTTCAGAGGATCTCCAATTAGACTCACAGTGGATTTCTCATTAGAAACCCTACAGGCTAGGAGAGAATGGCAAGATATATTCCAAGCTTTAAGAGAAAAAACTGTCAACCCAGAATATTGTAGCCAGCAAAGCTCTTACTTATGAATGAAGGTGAAATAAAGACCTTCCATAATAAAAAGAAATTAAAAGTATTTGTCACCACACATCTAGTCTTACAAAAGATGCTTAAGGATGTACTATACAAAGAAACACAGGCATGATCATCACTACAAAATAGGAAATCCAAACTAAAAAAATCGGAATATTTATGGAAAAATGGCAGTGCCAAGCTGTTACTTATTAATAGTCACCTTGAATATAAATGGCCTTAACTCACTAGTTAAGACTGGCTGAACAGATTAAAAACGGATTAAAAAACTATACCCATCTATCTGCTGCCTACAAGAAATGCTTCTCACCAGGAAAGATACTCGTAGACTGAAAGTGAAAGAATGCAGAAAGATATTCCATGCTAACAGAAACCAAAAAAGTGCTGGTGTAACCATCCTAATACCAGACAAAATAGATTTTAATATAAAAACAATTAAAAGAGACAAAGAAGTGCATTATGTAATGATTAAAGGCTCAATTCAACAGGAAGAAGTGACTATTAAACACATATACACCAAATTACAGGGCACCTGGCTATTTAAAAGAAATGTTAATGGGACTAAAGGCAGACATAGACTCCAATAGAATAGTAATGGTGGACTTTAATATGCCACTTTCAGCAGTGGACACATCAACCATACAGAAGATCAGCAAGGAAATAAGAGTCAATCAACACTATAGACCAAATGGATCTAACAACTATCTACAGAACTTTTCATTCTACAGATACAGAATACACATTCTTTTCACCTGTGCATGGAACTTTCTGCAGATAGACCATGTTCTAGGCCATAAAGCAAGTCTCAGTATGTTCCAAAAAATCAAAATCATACCATGCATCCTCTCTGACCACAATGGCATGAAGCTCAAAATCAACAACTCAGGAATCTCCAGAACATTTGCAAACACATGGAGATTGAACAACATTCTCTTGAATGAACAGTGGATCATAGAAGAAATCAAAAGAGAAATCAAAAAATTTCTGGAAAGAAATGAAGATGACAATACAACATAACAAAACTTATGAGATACAGCCATAGCAGTGTTAAGAGGAAAGTTTATAGCAATTGGTGCCCACATCAAGAAATTAGAAAGGGACCAAAAGAAAGAATTATCAATGCACCTCAAGCATCTAGAAAAATAACAGAAAAAACAAATCCAAAACTAGTAGGAGAAAATTAATCATTAAAATTAGAGAATAAACAAAATTGAAACCAAAAAAAAAATCAACAAAACAAAGAGCTGGTTTTTTGAAAAAATAAACAAATTTGACACACTATTGGCCCAATACTATTGCTCCAACTAACCAAAAAAGGGATGGAGAAGACCCAAATCCATAAAATTAGAGATAAAAAAGAAATGTAACAATAAACACCATAGAAATAAGAATCGTCAGAAATTACTACAAAAGAGCTGTATGCCAACAAATTGGGAAACCCAAAAAAAGCAAATAAAATACTGGACACATACAACTTAACTAAATTGAGCAATGAAGACATAGAAAACTTAAACAGACCCATAACCAAGACAGAAATTGAATCAGTAATAAAGACCCTCCCAACAACAACAACAACAAAAAGGCCAAGACTGGATGGCTCCACTGCTGAATTCTACAAGACATTTAAAGAAGAACTAACTCCAATTCCTCTCAATCTATTCAAAACAATTGAAAGAGAGGGAATCCTCCCAAATTCTTTGTATGAAGTCAGCATCACCTTAATTCCTAAAGCTCAAAAGGATAAAATAGAGAAATAGAAGTATAGACCAATTTCCCTGATGAACATAGACACAAAAATCTTCCACAAAATTCTAGCGAATCAAATCCAACAATACATCTCAACTTAAAATATAATTCTCTGTTGGAACATATTTTGAGTTTGAATTTTAAATAATTCTAGGAAATAAAACAATATTTATTTTTAAATAATAGAAAATTGAAATTCATACAGCATTAGCATGTGCTTTTTACCTTAAATTAATAATCAAATAATATTATAAGCTATGGTGAAATTTATTTTGAGATGTCTTTTTAAAATTTTTTGTTTATTTGTTTTAAAGACACAAAGAGACAGGCAAAGGGCTCATTCCTCAAATGCACCCAATAACCAGGGCTGGTGAGGCAGGAATTCAATCTGGATCTCCCACAGGGGTAGAAAAAATTTAGTTACAAAAGCCATCAGTGCTGCTTCCCAGGGTCTGCATTAGCAGAAAGCTGGAGTCAGGAGTCAAGAGCCGGGAATCAAACCTGAGTTTTCTGATGTGGAGCGTGAGTATCTTCACTGCCACACTAAATCAGTTCCCGTTTTTTGAACCTTCTTTATCCTCCTCACTAACATTATTTTAAAGAGGAACTTGCCTCCATTGTTTCCACATAGATATTTGGTTAGTCATCTCAGGGAAGATATACATCAACACAGTTATACAAGGCTTGCTGTTGTGGGGCTCATTAGAGATGGAATTAGGACAAATAACTTGAACATCTTATGTCCCTAATATTACTGAGTACAAATGAAAAATGTGGGTTATACAGCAAAAATCTCAGCCCACATAAGAGGTCCAAAAGATAGGTAGATTATGTGATTGTGATGATGAAATATTACTCTTTACCCAATGAAACTCAAATTTTGCCTCAGTTCTGATTATCACATTGGACCCATGGGAAGTAAACAGTATGTCATGGTGACATGAAAACATACAGATATTAATATTTTGCACACCTAAAATTTACCCATCGATTAATATTTTGATCTGAAATGATTTGAGAATTTTAGGGAGTGGGGAGGAATAAAAGAGGCCTTCAAAAAGCTTGTGAAAGTGCATATTATGAAAAACCTATGCATGGATTTCAAAATATTTTACACAAAACTGAACATCTTTTAATTCCACTTTTTTCTTTTTTTAGGTGCACAGGTTTTATTTGAATCATACTTGGGGTTTTAAGAATTTTCTTTTTTGTCTTTTTTTTATTTAATAAAGCTCCTGATCCATCTTCCACTGCTTTCTCAGCCCATAAACAGAGAGCTGGATCAGAAGAGGCGCAGATGGGACATCCCATATGGGATGCCAGCACTGCAGGCAGACAGCCTACTACACCACAGCACCAGCCACTGTAGATACAATTCTAAGAACATAATGATATTCTTTCCTCCCTCCCTCCCTTCCTCCTCCTTTTTTTTTTTTAAGAGATAATACTTTAAATTTACATTGCATTAAAAAGGCTAACAAGTTTAACAAGCAAAAAGACCCTAGTTTAGTGGGAATATAGACAATGGCTATAAACAATAATTGAGTGGGAAAATGACCATTTTACCCATAAACAGTAAATTTTAAAGTAATCACAGATTATTAAAACTAGAGTAATACAAATTTCTTAACCACTAGTTTCACAAAAGTAAAAAGAAAAGTTTTACAAAACTATATTTCAGCAATTCCACTTTTCTGCAAGCTTTACAAAGTGTTCTGATTCACTTGATTTGCAACAAATTTTTAAAAAACTAGAAGAATATTACCTTGAAGTTCATTTTCTCCCATTTCATCATCAGAATCACTATCCTCATTGTTCTGTGAAGCAGCCACTTTTCTTTCATGCATCTTTTTCTGCAATATAAAAGGATTTCTTCAGCTCCATCTGTAAATAAGTCAGCTTCCATAAGAAACAATGTCTTCCTCCCACACCCACCTTGGACAACAGCTCGCTGCTCCACTGTCGGACCCCCTTGGGCACACTGATGATGCACTCCACAGCTTTGTTCAGTGTCTGCTGTATGTCTTCCAGGGCAGGAGCCATGGCAATGTTGGGAATGGCCAGAGTGATGCTTGCCCGGAAAATGGGCACACTGCTCAGCTTCATCACAGACACACTGTTCCTGTCTGAGTTAACACAAACCAGGGAAGAATTAGTATTCGTAATATAAAACAGATCTTACTAAATTTTCATCAGAAAAATTAAAGTACCTAGAACAATATACAATAAATTTATAATCGAATAAAACTTGTTTAATGAAAAAATGGAAACTAATGAAATATCTAGTTTTGCTCAGTGTAACAGAGCAGTTCAGTAGAACCAAGCAATTTTCTGCTGACTACAATTGGTTGATACACTGTGCATAAAGAACCAGGCTTAATTACAAACTCTTACATAAAATGTCAAAGGTGACAGAGTCCAAATAACAGGATACAAACAAATTAGTTAAATGCAGAATAAGATAGCAAGGAATGGGTGCCAGCACTGTGGCTTAGCAGGTAAAGCTGCCGCCTGCAGCACTGGCATCCCATATGGGTGCTGGTTCCAGGCTTTGCTGCTCCACTTCAATCCAACTCCCCACTAATGCTCCCAGGAAAGTAGCAGAAGATGACCCAAGTCCTTAGGCCTCTGCACCCACATGGGAGATACAGATGTAGCGTCTGTCTCCTGGCTTCAGCCTGGCTCAGCCCTGGCCATTGCAGTCATTTGGGGAGTGAACCAGTGGATGGAAGAACTCGATCTCTCTCTCTGTGCCTCTTCCTCTCTTTAACTCTAACTTTCAAATAAAATAAACAAATCTTTTTTAAAAAAAGAAATAAATAAAAAGAATAATCACCAGAACAAGCCAAACTGAGAACAAAAATTCAGTCTGGAATTTCAAATAAAACATATGACTTTCCTAATATGTGTTTAATCAGAATGCAAAGGAATCAAAAAACAGAAAAGAAACTGTAACTCATCATTCATATTGAGGGGGCTTTTAAAGTTGGATATAGATTGTAAGTGTAGGTATACAGATATGGGCGTATGGTATATGTATGTGTGTGTGTCATAATTTATATCATTGGAATTACCTATAATACATAAAGTTGAAAATCAAATGAGATTTAATATTTAGTATATCGACCAACATTTGATCACTTCTAACAGCAACCTTGTGTTGATGAAAAGGAGTATCTTCCATTCTGAAGTGAAATGAAACACCATAAACATGGTACCATACAAAAAATTCTTTTAAAATGTCCATTTTTATTTATCAACATTTCCTCAATATTAAATATGTTTTCCCTTAAATGTCAGTATTTAAAATAAATAAGAATTTATTATACTTTTGATGCTTTAATTAATCGTTCTTATTTCTTATTTTTTTTATCCTTTTTGAGAATGTTCGTACTTTGGTGGATTTTTGTGGTCAACCTGAGGAACTCAACACCTAGTTCTGAACTATGCAAGGAAGAGATGATGGTTTAGAGGAAACTGACTGGGAAGTACTAGGTTGACGTGAAAATAGTAAAACAAGTGCTGATTTGAAGAGTATGGCATTAATAAGATCATTCCCACTTTATAAGACTGGTAAATAACCTAATTGAACAATGAGATAATCTTATTCATACATTTATTTTTAAAGTTTGTATATTTTCTCTAATTAAAATTATTCTTTATAAATTTTTCATTTTAACTTGTATTTATTTGAAAGACAGAGAAACAGAAAAACAAAGCCAGACAGAAAAAGATCTTCCACCTGCTGGCTCACTCCCCAAATGCCTACAATATCCAGGGCTGGGCAAGGCCAAATCCAGGGGCCCAAAACTCCATCCTGGTCTCACATGTGGGTGGAAAGTATACAAGTACTGGAGACATCACCTCTGTTTCCCAGGGTGCACATTAGCAGGAAGCTGGATCAGAAGCAGAGTCGCTGAGGATCAAATCAAAGCACTTGGACATGGGATGCAGGCAACAAAGGTGGAGACTTAACCTCTGTGCCAAATGCCTGGCCCTAAATAATTCATTTTCTATGTCCTCATCAGATTAAATGTGATACTTGTCTGTAAGGGGAAATACCATGATCATGAAAAGTGATATAGATTTTGATATTATCAACAAAAGCTTAGCAACTGAAGGCAAATTACTGAAACCCGCTCTGTTCCAGTTATCTCCAATTTAGTATGAGAGTGATGAGAATGCATCTATTCACAGAATTGTTGGATAATCAGCATCCATCATGGTTAAGCTTATAAGAAGGCACGGAAAGACAAATACAGGTTCTCTCTCAATCTGAACTTAAAACAGTGATTACTAGAGGTTGGGAAGGATAGGGGTTGAGGGGTAGAAGAAGGTTGAATAACAGGTACCAAAACAGTCACACAGAGTTCACAGTCCTAGAGCTCCTCTGCACAGTGGGCAGCTACAGGTCACACCAATGTACTATTTACTGCATGAGATCTGGAAGAGTGGCACTAGTAGGCTCCAAACACAGAAAAAGGAGAACAAGGCAGAGAAGCTGGTTGCCTGGTGTGCAGGGTTTACAATGTGTACACAGGTTGAAATTCTGCACTGTATCCCTCAAAAATGTAAAAGTACTACATGTAATATAAAACTTTTTAAATAAAATTATTTTAATTTGATAGTACTATACATGGGTGTGCACAAGCACACACACACACACACACACACACCAGCAACTATGCCTGATCAGTCGGTGGGCAACTGTGTGGAATCAGATTACCCTGGAAGTTAATTGCGTGGGAGGAGTGAATGCGTTTGCGGATGGCCTCCAGGGTGTTCCTTGTAACTTTCAGGAGAGCATCCATGTTTTGATGGTTGAAATGGGAGAGCAACTCGCAGGCTTCTTCCAGCATCTCTGTCCCTTTCTTCCCTCTCGTGACTGTCATCAAAGGCAGGGAGCCAGCCTCCGCATTAAGGGGAAAAGGCAGGGTGTCAGAATTTCCTTCTTCTCTTTTGGCTATTAAAGGATGAGAGACACAGAGGTAAGTTAGATGGAAAGACAAAAAGACAGATCCATTCATCTACTGCAATTAAAGGGGAGAAAGTTAAGATAAATTGCATTCAAGTTCAGTATCACTTAAACAGCACACCTCTGTCAAAGTGAGGCCATCAAAGAGTAGGACCAAGTGGACTAATGGACTAATCTCCTCCCTAGTGTGAGGAAACACGTGTATGAGAGAAGCAGGAGCTATGACTAAAAATCCACACAGGGTCCCAGGGAGGTGGGTTCTTACAGACTTCTCTGCCATCCGTACCCTAATGCCTTAGGGGAATAACTTCCCTCGCCCAAGTTTCAGTATTCCTTTTCCCACAAAAGCTTTTCTCTGGTTTAGATACCCTGTAATGGGAATTCCGATTCATTATCCATTCAGCTCCATGGATAAAATGAAATAAAATGCTCCATACACATACAAGGGCCTATGCAAAGTATATGTTTGTAGAGCTCAGCAAAAAGTAATGGGAATTAACAATGTGGAGCCATTACAAATTACACGTTTATAAATATCATCCGAAAACTGGGAGACTGTTGACAGAATTGTGATATTAACTGATAAATAGAAAATTAAATTGTAGTTATCGATAAATGTCCTGGAGAAACAAAACCGTTATATTACCATATCACTCACCTGTAGTTACATTTTTTGAATCAGCACAAATTTTGTTCAATATTTTCTCACTGTCTTTTTTAGATTGTACTTCCACACTCAACAACATATTTATTAGCTCGTTGACTGCTTCTTCTACTAATGAGCTTTTAAAATGTAATATCTGAGCACCTTTTACACAAAGATCCTAATTTAAAAAAAACAAGACAGTATCATATTCGTTTATCTTAAGAGCATATCAGTAATAACAGCAACACCACAGATTCAACCTCCAGGTGAGCCTGCAGCCTCCAGTGATGTTCACCACAACCTTCACACCTGCCCAGGCCAGGTGTCCTGTTAGGAAATGCATGAAAGACAAGGGAACCAACTGGAAGACAGTGAATTGAGTCAAATTGCACCTACTTCTCCAGCACGGAGCAAAAAATTCCCAAAGCCACCAGCACCCTCTGTCCCCATGAAGAGAGCACATACATCCGCTCTGACCACCTTCTTTCTCGCCTCATCTTTGTCAACAAGTCATGGTCATTGCCCAGCAGATTCTCAGACATGGTCACCTCCCTCCCTCACATTTCTTAGGAATGACATTTAGCATACATAAATTAATATGATTTTAACTACTGTGATCAATTCTGCAGGCAATTAGACAGAGAATGGGAGAGTGGTGCATGAGGGAGATAGACACAGTATCAGTTCTTTACCAAGTGGTTGGAAAATGAGCCCATAAAACAACAGAGCTCCATTCTAAGTTCCATTGTCAGGCATCTTGAGAGTAATCTGCCCTGGGACCATCTCCTTCAAACATCAACCTTGCAATTTGACATTCACCTCCAGAGCCTGAGGCATTTTAATGCATTTACACAGGAGCAATCTGATGTGACCTAAAACAAACTACTGAACTTTTCTATCATCACATAAAGTTCAATCTAACTTCACTCTCTCAACTCAGAACTTCACACAACTCCCAATCTCTACCTGTGGCTCACAGACCATTACAAAAAAAGATGGAGACAGTTAAGACCAAGAGGCAGGTCAGAGATTAGGTAAGGGATAGAGTGAAAGTAACATGATTCAGTAACAAATATAGACTCTGGTGCCTAATTTCCTAAGTTCAAATCCTAGGTCTACACAATTAAGATAAATCCTTAGCCTCAATTCCCTCACCCATGAAATAGTGATAATGTTAGAATCCACATTAAGTTATTGTGCATATTCCTGCGATGGTGATAATGTGAGAATTCATGTTATGTTATTGTGTATATTCCATAAGACAATGCTTATAAAAACTAAGCAGAGCTTGGCATAAAGTAAGTACTGAAGAATTGCTTATTGTTATAATCTGTAAGCAAATCACAAACAACAACCCCAGCCTTGTCCACCTCATCCTATGTAAGCTAGCTCCTCATTCTCTGAGATGACGAATATTTTTTAAAGTCTGTGTCTTAACTCCCCTGACTCTACCTTGGGGACAAATACAAATGGACCATGATGTCTCCCATCCTTAAGGCCAGCTCTTATAGGAATCCCTCAATTTACTTTCTAGTAGTTCTTTCAGTCCTCTCAGCAATATAAACATACAGTTGAAAGCATAAAATTCCTTTATATGAAAGTTCTCAAAGATGAGATCTATAACTTCTCAAAAAACTAGTATAGTTCTAACAGGATTGTTAAATCTCTTAATCCTTTTTCACTAATAGAGGATATAATCATAAGAATGTAAACAGCATAGAGATTAATGAAACAGGGTATGAGCAGATTGAGGCAAAGTAGTAATAACTAGATTCATGAAAACATCCCCTCTGCCAAACAGAATAAATCAAAGACGCCGCTGCCACTCACCCTGCTTCATTCCAACAACTCACTCCCAGAAGTGACACTGGGACTTTGAAACTGACCAAAAGGATCTGTCTCTAAATGCTGCATAGTCCTCTCATTTGCTATTCACATGAGCCTCCACTATTTCTTCATTCCCATGATGCTTCAGCTTTGGTCAATCAAGAACTGGGTATTTTTTTAAGATTTATTTCTTCTATTTGAAAGACAAGGTGACATAAAAAGGGATACACAAAGAAAAAGAGATCTTCCATCCACTTGTTCACTCCTCAAATGGCTGCCAACGGTAGGGGCTGGGTCAGCCTGAAGCCAGGGCCCCTGACCCCCACATGGGAGATCAATAATCTTCTAGATCCTCCATTTTCTCCAGGTTTGCTCATTACTAACCCCTAGTCATGCCCTCTCCTAATTACATGATTCCTCACTTCAACTATTCTACTACTGATATCTTTCATTTGGTCATTCCTTCAGCTTCTTCCTGCCCCACCCAGATGCTCATCCCAAAGGGTGATCCACCCTCCCCACCTGCACACACAGACCAGGGCCACACTAATGCTTGGCACTGGGAACTCATGGTCCCCAAACTCATGGCCCCAAGTGCTACCCAGGAATTATTCTGTATGATCACAGTCACTTTCCTCTCCCAAGGCCCCATAACTGCTGCATCTCCAAAAAGCTTATGTCATCTTCTATCACACTCAGCTAATGGCCTTGATTATTAAAACACAATTAAGAAGAAACTATGACATGGTGACTCATCCAACTCTCTGATTCCACCTTCTCACCAAGAAGGCAAAATGGGCTGTCTTGAGCCCCTTTTCCTTCTATTTCAGTGAATTTAAGGGTTCTTCTTTTGTTACAAAATAATCTCAAACTTGAGTTTCCCAAGCCTGTCCTGCTTCCCCAGAGACTCTACCTACCAACCACCACCTTTCTTCCTCTCTGTTAAACCTTATCCTCAGCACATGAACACATGAACTGTACCTCAGCACAGCACCTTCCTCCTGCTATCATAACAACTTGCTTCTACCACAGGGCTGCTGCACATGCTGTTCCCTCTGCCTGAAATGCTCTTCCAGATACTCACAGGGCTTGCTCTCTCACTTCCTCTGTTCAAATATCATCACCAAAGTCACCCTGGACCAACAGCATAAAAACAGAACTCTGTGTCAAGTGGTTCTTTTCTCCCTTGCCCACTTAATTGTTCTCCAATGAACTTATCACCACCTGGCATGCTACCTGCTTATTGGTCTGTTGATTTATTTTTCTGTTTCTCCCTCTTGAAAGTGGGTGCAGGGGCCGGCACCGTGGCTCACTTGGTTAATCCTCCTCCTGCAGCGCCAGCATCCCATATGGGCACCGAGTTCTAGTCCCGGTTGCTCCTTTTCCAGTGCAGCTCTCTGCTATGGTCCGGGAGGGCAGTGGAGGATGGCCCAAGTGCTTGAGCCCCTGCACCCGCATAGGAGACCAGGAGGAAGCACCTGGCTCCTGGCTTCGGATCGGCGTAGCTCCGGCCGTAGCAGCCATTTGGGGGGTGAACCAACAGAAGGAAGACCTTTCTCTCTGTCTCTCTCTCTCACTAACTCTATCTGTCAAATAAATAAAAAAAAGTGGGTGCAATGATGATGGGAATTTCACCTGTTTTTTTACTGAATCCCCAACAGTGGTTCAGGTAGGAGTTCCACAAAATATTGTTGAAGGAATAAATGAAGTATGAAAAGTAAATAAATTCAAGAGAAATTATTAACTTATATTAATAACCAAAAATGCAAATTAACATTAAGCTTCATGACTTCTTTTTTACCTAAACTAAAATTAGTATATTATAATAAAAGTGTGCATTGGAAGGTGAAATCAGTACCAGAGCATTGCACTGTAAGTTGTTAGCATCCTTTTGAAAAGCAATTTAGTGACAAATTTGAAGAGCCAACAAATAGAGCCAGAGTCTTTGACTCAATAATCAAAGAGAAAATAATAGTAATGGGGAAAAGACTTGATACACAAATATATTCATCATCCCTCTTGACAAAACAACCAAAACTCCAGAAAACATTTAATTTAGACCTCTTGTGATAATATAATAATGATTTAATATAAACTGAAGATTACCAAAAATGCAGGACAGAATCAACACAGCAGGCCCGAGATTGTGTTCTGTAAAAGACCTGCTTTCGAGATTGGACCCAGACTGGCCTCTGGGAGTTTGGCTGTCAGGAGGTTGTCTGCTGCTCAGCTGATAAGGATGACTCACTGTGCTTAGGCTGCTTGTACAGTGTGGTTTATCCTGAACACCTGCTTTCTTTCTGGGAGTCTGGGATTTTGGTCCACGCTAGGCAGAATATGCCCATGTGGCAGACCCAATAAAAGCCTTGGCACAGAGTCTTCAACTGACTTCCCTGGGCAGACATTTGCTCGCAGATTGCTGCCTTTTCACTGGGGGGTGGAGGGAACTGAGATCCATGTGAGCTCTCAGGAGAGTGGATGAGGGATTCTTCTAGACTCCACTTATATTTTTCCTTAAACACTGGCTGTGTCACAGTAATAAGTTTCAATACAACTATGAGCTGAGTTCCATGAACCCTCCTAGAGGGGGTAGTCTTGGGGGTCCCTTCCATAAGACATAAACATCATCATTGGACAGTTCTTATCAGCAGGATGCCCACCAGGAATATTACATATGAAGCTAAAGTAACTATTCCCAATGGGGCACTGCATGGAGCACCACTTCCAGGAGCACCACCCTGGCACAGGGAAGAAAGAGACCCATTCGTAAATAATGGTCTACAGAAAGCTACAGTCCTTTATTTTAATATGTTAAAGGGAGGGCCAACACTGTGGCATGACATCCCATACGAATGCCAGTTCGAGTCCTGGCTGCTCTACTTTGGATCCAGCTCCCTGCTAATGCACCTAGGTAAGCAGTGGAAGATGGTCCAAGTCCTTGGGCTCCTACACCCAGGTGGGAGACCTGAATGAAGTTCCTGGCTGTTGGCTTCAGATAGGCCCAGCTCCAGGCATATCTCCCTCTCCCTCTCCCTCTCCCTCTGTTTCTCTCTCTCTCTCCCTCCTTCTCTCTCTCTCCCTCTCTCTCTCTGCCTCTGCCTCTCTATAACCCTGACCTTCAAATAAATAAATCTTAGAAAAAATATGATAAAGGGTAGTGAATCTCTAAGTAGAATATTTAAGCAGTTGGAACACAGATCCTAGAGATGGTTCTAGATCTTTATGGCACGGAACACCAGTCTGGAAAACACTTCTCCACAGAAATGCTTAAAGAGGCCCAATCAACACAGAACTCTTCTGTGAAATAGCTCTACTCTTCACAAAATGTGGAAAAATCAAAAATGTGCTCCACAGAAATTTCACATACACACACACACACACACACACACACACACACAGATCTGAAAAAACTGATCTGTTCGTCATTTCCCTGTGGCTGCTTAGCTGTATTTCTCTTCATTCCAAATTACTGTCAGAAGGTTCTGTGTTTGACTCACATCTATCATACAGAAATCACAAGTGGAGAGAAAAAATATCTAATTTGTTCTTCAAAGAAAAAAAAATCCTGGAGCTGGCACTGTAGCATAGCAAGTAAAGCAACCATTTGTGGCATCAGCAACCCACATGGGTGCCAATTGGAGTCTCGGCTGCTCCTCTTCCAATGCAGCTCCCTGCTAATGGCCTGGGAACCTAACAGAAGATGGCCCAAGTACTTGAGCACCTGCACCCAAGTGGGAGACTCAGAAGAAGCTCCCAGCTCCTGGCTTCGGATTGGCCCAGCTCCAGCCACGGTGATCATTTGGGGAGTGACCCAGCAGATGAAGATCTCCATCTCTCTGTCTCTCTCTCTGTCTCTCTCTCTCTCTTTCTCTCTCTCTCTCTCTTTCTCTCTCTCCCTGTAACTCTGCCTTTCAAATAAATAAATAAATCTTTTTTAAAAATCCTTTATAGGATAATGAAGCCCCCCAAATGTTTTAATAAAAAGTATCAATCTGCTAACAACCTTTGTCATTTGGAGAAATTCTTCACAGGTGAGTGGTTCCTCCTGGGGGAGCTGACACAGCGGTGTGCCACTCATTTCCTCTAGAACGGAATCAATGCGGAACTCAATCAAGTCATTGACCCTGTCAAGAAGCAACTCCAGGTCCTCTTCAGAAAAAAATAAAGTGAATACAGGAGTTAGGTAAAGTTTTTTGTTCTTAAAACATCAACACTTGATTTAAAAAATAGTGGTAAAATCAGAATTAAAGTTTTTCAGTTTACATATGCCTACCCACCACCACCACCATCATACTGCTGTTCCACATCTGCATATCCCTTGTTGTTACTTCTTCTTTCACCAGGTTCCCAACTGCTTTAGTATGACTAGGTCTGACTTGTACTTGAGGACTTAGCTTAAATGCATGTCTTGCAGAAGGCTTTCTGGAAATCTGCATGGATTCAAGTAGTCCCACAACTCTTGTGCTGCCATGGTGGCCAGCACATCTCATATTATCTATTCATGCATGCCACATTGTGTATACCATGTTGTCTACTCAAGCATACCACATGCATATATCATATAATCTACTCATGTGTGCCACATTGCATATACCATGTTGTCTACTCAGGCATGCCACATCGTGTATATCATATAATCTATGCATGTATGCTACACTGCATATTCCATGTTGTCTACTCAGGCATGCCATATTGTGCTTACCAGCTTGTCTACCCATATAGCTCACCTTCTTCTAGAATTCATTACATTACATTACATTACATTACATTACATTACATTTCCAATATTTAATTCAATGCTTATTCTACAGGAATTATTCAACAAATATTATTAAAGTATAATTTCCCTATTTTTTTCCACTGTTATTTTTATAACATACATTTTGAAGTTGGACAGAAGTAATATTGAATGCCAAGTTTCAACAATGAAAAGATCAACTCTGAGGAGAACTAACAATGATTTTTCATCAAAAATAGGAATGATGTGGTCAAGTACTTGGTCTCCTGTGAAGATGCTGCCTGACTCTTCAACAAATGGTGCTGGGAAAATTGGATCTACATATGCAAAACTACAAAATAAACCCTTACTTTCCTCCTTATACAAAAATCAACTAAAAATGAATCAAGGGTCTAAATCTATGACCGGGTACCATCAAATTACTAGAGGAGAACATTGAGGAAACACTCAAGACATTGACATGGGCAAAGACTTCTTGGAAAAAACCTAGAAGTTCAGGTAATAAAAGCAAAAACAGACAAATGGGATTACATCAAGCTAAGGAGCTTCTGCATGGAAAAGGAAACACTCAACAAGGTGAAGAGGCAACCAACAGAATGGGAGAAAATATTTGCAAATTATGCACCTGATAAGGGATTAATGTCCAGAACATATAAAGAGCTCAAGAAACTCAACAATAACAAAACAAACAATCCAGTTAAGAAATCAGCAAAGGACTTGAATGGGCATTTTTTTCAAAGGATGAAATTCAGATGGCCAAAAGATACATGAAAAAATGCTGGGAGTCACTAACTATCAGGGAAATGCAAATCACCTCATCCCAGTTAGAATGGCTCTCATACAGAAATCAACAAACAATCAATGCTGGTGAGAGTGTGGGGGAAAGGGTACCTTAATACATTGTTGTTAGGGGTGTAAACTGTATAGCCATTGTGGAAGACAGTATGAAGCAATTGCAGCCATTTGGGGAATGAACCAGTGGATGGAAGACCTCTCTCTCTCTCTCTTTCTCTTCTCTCTGCCTCTCCTTCTCTCTCTGTGTAACTCTGACTTTCAAATAAATAAATAAATCTTTTAAAAAATTACTTTAAAAAAAAAAAGATGCCCACATCCCATATCAGAGTGCCTGAGTTCAAGCCCTGGCTCCTCCTTTGACTCTGGTTTCCTGCTAATGTACACTCCAGGAGGCAATGGTGATGGCTCAAGTAGCTGAGTCCCTGATACCCATGTGCGAGACCTGGATTGGGTTCCAAGTTCCTATTCTAAGTCTGGCCCAGCTTTAGTCATTGCCTCTAAATAAATAAACAAATAAAAAATTTTAAGAATGAGGGCTAATGGGTACCCTTCTAAGGGATGATACATTTTTAAACATATACCATACAGTAAAATCTCTATTTTTCTAGTACTACTTTCTCTTTGGAAATTAAATTGAAACTGAATATAGAAAAGTCAATATTATATATTCATGATATAGCAAAGACATAAACACTGCCTTAAATAAATACCTTTACTTACTAAAGAATAAAAGTCTAAAATCTTTCAACTATTTCTATGCTAATTATGAAAGAAGATACTCAATATACCAAAGAGTTCTGCCTGGCAATCTTATTCACTACTAAAGGAGAGCCAATATTTTATTCAAGCATGTATGCTCAACAAAATTCTTAGCTAGAACTCTTCAAAGCATTTTCAAGAACATTTGTGGCAAGCTGAAAAATGGTTCCACAATGATGTCCATATACTAATTCCCTGTGAATGTTAGTTGTGTGACAAAAGGAACTTTGTAGATGTGATCAAGTTAAAGATCTTGGAACGTAAGTATTGTCCTGGATCATCCCATGGGACCAACGTAGTTATAAGGGTCCTTAGAAGAGGGATATAAGAGGGTCAGAGTCAGATAGAAGACAAGTTGACCATGGAGGCAGAGTAGCAGAGCGAAATTGTGAAGATGCTCTATTGTTTGCTTTGAAGATGGAGTGACCATAAGCCAATAGATGCAGGTAATCTCTGGAAAACAGAAAAGACTAAGATTAAGAAAAGTATTCTGGGCCGGCACCATGGCTCACTTGGTTAATCCTCCGCTGCCTATGGTGCTGGCATCCCATAAGGATGCCGGGTTCTAGTCCCGGTTGCTCCTCTTCCAGTCCAGCTCTCTGCTGTGGCCTGCGAAGACAGTGGAGGATGGCCCAAGTGTTTGGGCCCCTGCACCCACATGGGAGACCAGGAAGAAGCACCTGGTTCCTGGCTTAGGATCAGCACAGCGTCAGCCGTGGTGAACATTTGGGGAGTGAACCAACAGAAGGAAGACCTTTCTCTCTGCCTCTCTCTTACTGTCTATAACTCTACCTGTCAAATAAATTAATTTAAAAAAAGGATTCGTCTCTGGAGCATCCAGAGGAACCATCCCTGTTGACACCTTGATGAGACTCATTTTGGACTCCTGACCTCCATAATTATATTATTTTAAGCTGCTAGATTTGTGGCAACTTGTCACAGCAGCATGGAACTGACACAACATTTGTGCATAGACTGTACAAAATCATGTCTGTAAAAGTCCTGCACATTATTGGGCAGAGTGATTCTGAAATACATCACACAAATAATCATCTCTAAATAGAAGAGTTGGCTCAGTAATCCAACAAGGAGCCCAAGATTTAACATTGCTTATCTTCCAAAGAAACTTAACTTTTGTTCAACTTTAGGCCCTTTCTTTTAATTATAAAAAGAAAAACAAAAATAGAATGGGAGAACTAAGAAGAATTTCATTAGAAATTATTTCCTTATTTCCAGCCAATGCTCTATTAAAACAGCTAAATTATTCTGTAATCATACTCTCTAGGGAGAACATTACTAAAGTCTACCTTTGTTACCTGTTCTGATTTTCTCATCAAAACTCATTATAAAGTTTTTTATACATTTTATAGACTCCTCCTTAGAGAATTTTAGTCAATTTCCTCATGTTGTAGAAGATACGTTTCTGAAATAAGATTGATTGAGAGACCGAGGGGCCAGCGCTGTGGCATAGCAGGTAAAGCCTCCGCTTGCAGTGCCAGCATCTCATATGGGAGATGTGGGAGACCCGAAAGAAGCTCCTGGATCCTGGCTTCGGATCGGCGCAGCTCCAGCCATCACAGACATCTGGGGAGTGAACCAGTAGATGGAAGACATCTCTCTGTCTCTCTCTCTCTCTCTCTTCCTCTCTGTAACTCTGCCTTTCAAATAAATAAATAAATCTTTAAAAAAGAGAAAGAGAGAGAACAGGAAACTAAGCCCTAAAACTCATCCTCACCACTTCTCTGAAACAGAAGCCATTTAACATCTTGGGATCATAGTTTTCCAGCCCTTATATTGAAAATCTTATTTAAGATTATTTCTAAACTTTTCTCCATATCCCTAAATGCTGCTAATAATGGATTTCATAGTATTCAGGTTTCAAACTGTAATTAGCCACAAATGCAACTCATTCATATCCCAGAACCCTTTATAATTTGTCTTTTTTTTTTTTTTTTTTTTTTTGACAGGCAGAGTTAGAAAGTGAGAGAAAGAGAGACAGAGAGAAAGGTCTTCCTTTTTCTGTTGGTTCACCCCCCAAATGGCCGCTACGGCCAGCGCATTGTGGCTGGCACGCTGTGCTGATCCGAAGCCAGGAGACAGGTGTTTCCTCCTGGTCTCCCATGCAGGTGCAGGGCCCAGGCACTTGGGCCATCCTCCACTGCACTCCTAGGCCACAGCAGAGAGTTGGACTGGAAGAGGAGCAACCAGGACAGAATCCGGCACCCCAACTGGGACTAGAACCCGGGATGCCGGCATCACAGGCAGAGGATTAGCCTAGTGAGCCGCGGCTCCGGCCATATAATTTGTCTTTGAATTGAGTTCCCAATCTGTAAAGCAAAACAAGATGGTGGAGGTGGCAACCATCATTCCTTGCCCAACTCCCTACCATCAACCCAGAACTTCTTCAGAATTCTTGCTGGTAAGCTAAACAGCTCGACACTATGAGCACCAAGTTATTTTGGAGGTACAGTGAAAATGTACTGGTAAGACCAGCTCTTAACTATTTAGGTTATAGACTAGGTACTACCTCAGCAGGCACACAAGCACAGAGAGAGAGACAGAGAGAGAATAAAAGAAGATATCAAAGGTGGTGTCTAGAAAAGCGATCATAGAAGAGGTAATCCAGAAATGAGATGATAGCAGGGGAAGGAATGGAGTTTGGAAGATAACGAAATGAAGGAGCACAATTACGCAAAGCTAAGACAATTATAAATATGTAAGTTCACTATTGCAGAATGAAGTATGAGTAATACAAAAAAAATATAAGAAAAACCCTGATTCTCAAATCTTCCAGAAAAGAAACTTACCTGACTGCTGTATCAGAGTTTCCTAGATGTATTTGAGCTTAGACTCTTCTTTATAGCATACCTGTACATCTGTATTCTGGGAAATTATATTTTATAGAATATATTTCCATACATATATTTGAAAGAGTATTATACAACACATTAAATACAATTTTTGTTTGTTTAAACTTCCCATTTACCCCCCTGTTCAGCCCTCTACTCTGTCCAAATCCACATCTTTTAAGCCAGCATCTCAAAACATGCTAGCAAAAAAATACTAACATAATTAGTATAAAAAGCTGAATAATTCCAAAGATTCTTTAAATCTTAATGTCTAAAAATGAGAATTAAATATGTGACTAATATACTTAGATAAAACTAAATAGTAAATACTTAATGCTTCCAGAAAATTACTGAATTTGTATACTTTGATAATACTTCAATTCAATTTCTTATGGAACAGATTAAAAATAACATTCTTCATTATTTATATCAAAGTATCAGTAAGAAATTATACAACAGGTACTAAGAAGCAAGCATTTAAAACTGAGAAATAATAATCCTTTAGGCAAACTTACTGATCTTTGCAAAAGCATTTTCTAAATACGTCTCAATATTCAGGGATGTCCAGGTCAGGGCAGTCAAACCAGGCTGGAGAGCTTCATCCACTTTAGCCAAGTGTGGGACCATCAGTTGCTCAATGGTCCGAGGCATTTTTGACTTTACTCGCTTATACTCAGCCAGCATCATCTGCAATTAAATGGGGCTAAATAATCACTTAATATCTCTTACTTTTAATATCATTTTTATATAAAGGATGAGTAAAACTATAGCGTCCTAAGAACTTGTCAGGTAGAGAGAGTAAAAAATTAAGAAAAGACAACACAGAATTTCTCCATAGGTACAAACTGATGGTTCAATAAAACATAACTGAATGTGAAAAAGAACTTCAGAAATTTAAATGTATACATAGATGGTCAACTGATTTTCAACAAAAAAAAGATCAATTCAAAGAAACAACAATAAAGAATTTAAGAGTAGAGTTTCTCATCCTCTTGCAGTCTAAAAGGGAAAAAAATGTACATTTTTAAGCTAAGGAAAGTCAGGGAAGAATGCCTCCACCTGTGCACCACTGGGCTCATTCATACAACCATATGCATCCTATTCCACCAGGCATCTCCTGTGCACCAAGTCACCAATCACACACCAGAGGTCTACCTCAGCCCATTGTAAGGATTATTGGCCAAATCTTGATGCAAACTCATTGCACTCAGAGACAGAATCAGGAATCAGTGTTAATTTAATCAAGTGTCATGGCTTTAAGTATCATCCAAATGCCAAAGGTGGACAAGTTTGCATGTCAAGCCAAGTTCTCACTCCTGAAGCCTAGATTCATATATGGCAACAGACTACTCAGTAACTCCATTTGGATACTGAACAGACATCTGAAACTTCACGTGTCCAAAACTGAAAATTTGCTGTTTTCCCAAAACCTTCTTTGCTCATAGCACTCTCTGACCTACCAGAGGGCACCTCCACCCTTCCAATCCACAGGCCAAAACTCAGAATCATCCTTGCCTCCTCTCTCTCACTCCCACATGCAATACATCAGGATACCCTGTTTGTTCCATATTCAAAACGCATTCCGTATCTGACCTGCTTACTTTATCCATTGCTGCTTCTATTACTGACTTTCATCTACTTTATCAGAATGGTCTACTTTTGTCTCCCTGCTTCTACCCACCCATCCTATTGTCTACACTCAATTTAGCAGCAAGAGTGAACCTTTCATAATATTAAATCTTATCATGCCACTACTTGGCTACTTCAGGGCTCGATGGCTTCTTATCTCATTTAGGCCTGCTTGTCCTCATAACTAAGGATTATGTAGGTCCTTGGTCTACAAAGACCTACCCAACTTTATCCCCAATTATTTCACTGATCTCATCTCCAACCACTATTACCTGCTCTGACTAGTTCCTGACCTACTGTCTTCCTTCATTCATGGTCCCTAGCCTCAGGACGTTTGCACTTCCTTCAAACAGTTACTCAAATGCCAACTTCTCAATTAGGCCTATTCTGACAATCTATTAGAAGATATAAACTACCACCAAAAGCCACTTACACATTCTATGTCCTGCTCTATTTTTTTCCCTAGCATCTATCCAACAGACTAAATTTACCTATTTTAAATGGCCATTGCCTATTTTCTGCCTTACTTAATTAGAACAAAATCAAAAATTTATTATGGGGCCGGCACCATGGCTCACTTGGCTAATCCTCCACCTGCGGCGCTGGCATCGCATATGGGCACCAGGTTCTACTCCTGGCTGCTCCTCTTCCAGTCCAGCTCTCTGCTGTAGCCCAGGAGGGCAGTGGAGGATGGCCTGAGTGCTTGGGCCCCTGCACCCACATGGGAGACCAGAAAGAAGCACCTGGCTCCTGGCTTCGAATCGGCGCAGCGCCGGCCATAGCGGCCATTTGGGGAGTGAACCAACAGAAGGAAGACCTTTCTCTCTGTCTCTCTCTCTCACTGTCTAACTCTGCCTGTCAAATAAATTTTAAAAATTTAAAAAAAAAAAACATTATAATTTTTAATTTCACAATGATACAAAGATTATACATTCAATAGAAACTACTTTGAATTTGGAATTTTCATGTTTTTCTGGTCTAGAAAGTGTAGAATATTCTCATAATCCTGGGTGGTGGCAGTGAATTACAGCTCCCAGTTAGCCCAACAATCACAGGGTAAACAATACTATGCTGCGTACTGTGTTGTCAGCATTTTTTAGATAGGTATTCAGTAAATTTCAAGAGGTATTCAACATTGAATTACAAACTAGGCTTTCTGCTTAGTGATTTTGCCCAAGTGTGGATTATGCAAGTGTTCTGAGCACTCATAAAGTAGGCTAGAGTAAGCTAGGATATAAATTAGGTGTATTAACTGCACTGTTAGGATCTTTTCAACTTAAGTTTATCATGACGCAACCCCCACTATAAGTCAAGGAACACCTATGTTGAGTTCTAGGCCTGTTTCATTCAATGAGCCTGAAACAGTATGTAGCACATGGGAGATGATCAATCAACATTTCTCCAGTTAATCAATTAATTGTTATCAGAAGGAGCACTTATGATCTAAAACTCATAGGTTTTGGTACTCCATTGAAATTTACCTGTTGTATAATAAGATACAATTGTTGGTGTTACCTTAATATCAAGGCACTGCTTCTGAAAGTCTTTGCCTTGGAGTACTAGGCCTGAGACTCTATGAGAAGAAAGTTCCTGGATGGGTAAGTTTTAAAAACACTATATATATAATACCTCCTCTCTAGAACAGTCACAATTGATAATTAATAACTGAAAAACATGCAGTAAGGAAATGAAAAGTCCTTAGGGGCTTTGAGAATGTTGTTAAACCCAACATTCCCAAATAGGGTATATAATCCTTTCTCCATATAATACTTTTCCAGTTCCTCTAATTCCCTTTCAATTTCCATGACAGCCACTTTAGAAAAGCACAAATCTGATGGATCTTTTAGCAGCTCCTTATATATTTCCCAAAGATTGTATCCACTTGCTTGCCTATTTTGCAATACCCAACTCTTGTTTTTTCTGGCAAGAAGTTCTTAGAATCTACCTCCAGGAGGCTTTCTACTTCTCTCCTGTAATCCTTTAACCTCAGCAGGTATTATTTGTCCATTTTATAAATGTGAAAGCAAGGCTTAGACAGTAATTTACCCAAAGATAATGGTTTAAATCCTGATCAAGTTGACTTTAAAATCTAAAGTCATAACTATTAGCCTATGCTAGCTCCACACTCTAGTTTCAACAACTTTCCAACAATTTGATGAATAAAACCAACTCTCAGCTACTTTGGTGTATCTGGGCAAATCTGAAAATCTGTTAAATATTAAGCACAGTTACTCTGCAGAACTTGAGATAGTCCCCTACACCTGCCAACAGATCTACTCTTACTCGTGTTGAATGGAAACATTTAAACCTTTCAATCTCCAACATATAAATTTCAATTAGATGATAATTTCCTAGATCAAGTTATCATTTATAAGGGTGGTGGCTTGAAAATATTCTTTGTATTTCCTTATGGGGTAGTGTCTATGTACCCTCCCCTAGAATCTGGATGGGCGTATGGATCCTGACAGGGAACAACAGAAGTGATGCTGTGCAACATCTCAGGCTCCTCCTTGTTCACTGTTAGCGCTTGCTCCCGAGTTGCCTTCTAAGAAATTCTGCTACCCTAAGACCTCCATTCAGAAGGCCATGTACAGACGAGCAGATCAAACATCTGCCAGCTCAACTCTACTAAACAACCTTTGTTGAAGCCACATGGAACAAAAGAAACACCTATCCAAGCGCTGTTCAAATTCATTACCCACAAGATCAAAAGATATAAGAAATCTTGCTTTAAGTCACTACAGTTTGTGGAGTTTTGAAATTATTCTCTGGATAAAATTATCATTGGTAAGTACATGGTCTCATAAATAGGATTTGTTAGTAAAAAATATTATTTTCTTATAAATGTATAGATTAGTGATTTTCCTCACAAGCAAGAAGAGTCAAAAGGGAACATCAACATGCTGATATTATTTTATGATTCCACAGTTGAAGAATGTCAGTCCCCTGCCAATATTAACTTTTTACTATGCCACAAAGCAGTGGGAAACAGTGGACCAGAAGTCTGAGTTGGGGTCTTAATTCTGCTCTTATAAACTACAAGACGTTGGCTAAGTCATTTAACTTCTCTGGGCCACAGATTTATCATCTATAAAACAAAATAACAGCATCCTATTCCATTTGCCTAACATGGTAGAAAGAACAAAATGAAATAAACAATGGGAAAAAGCTGAAAATGTAAAACACTATGCATACACATGACCTTGGCATCATCATCAGATGGTAGCCACTATAAATTTTAATAACAGTTTCCGTATTGCCAATACCATGGCTGCCTCTCTGACCTTGTCTTTCCCGTACTCTGAGCAGAAGCCTTTGTCACTGGTACCCCTCATTCTCCCTGCAGCTTTTCTTACCTTTGGCTTCCTGGACACTTGATTTCTTCCCACCTATAAAGCCAATTTATTTGTGTATCTGTGCTATTCCAACTGATGTTTCAATACTGGAGCAACTTGGTGTTTGGCCCAATGGCCCACTATTCTGTTCTCTTTATTGTCTCCCTAAGAGATCTCACTTAGGACTATGGCAGTAAACAGCAACTATATTTTGATAACTCTGAAAAGTATATTCCCAGCTTTGTGCCACTTAACTCCAGGCATATATATTTGGATTTAGATTTCTAAAAAGCTCCCTCATATTTAAGATGGGAGTGACTGATTGCCTCCTGCCCCAAAAATAAATTAGTTCCAGTTGTTGCCAACTCCATAAATGGAACCTGCAATCAGGACCACTGTAAATTATCATGCAAATTACACAGAATGAAACCTGCACAGCAATACATGGTGGCTCTATTTTAATCCACTGAGCTGCTCACACCAAAAACACAGAAATTATCCTGAGTTCTCCCATAATTGGCCTGTTGACCGACATAAATAATTCTCCCATCAACATTGCTTCCTTTCTTGTTCAAGTCACCATTATCTCCACCAGAAACCAGTACAATTGCCCACACACTGGCTTCCCACCAACACACTTGTCCTCCTAAAACTCCTATTTCAGCCCAACAGCAAGAACAATTTAATTGTAAAAGACCTCACACCTTTTTCTCCGGCTCAAAATCCTTCAATAGTTTCCCAGTACACTCAAAATTAAACCCAAATTCTAACTTTGGCTTACATGATCCGGAATGGTCTAGCCTCAGCCAACACAAGCATCTGAACTGCCCCCTCACACACTCTACCCCAGTCACATGGGGGACTTTCTGTTCCTTCAATGGGACATACCACCATGTTTTAAATGCATTTTAGAATTGGCCAGGAAAGGAAAGAGTAAAGGGACCTCACCTTCATGTCACTGAAATTCTTTTTGTAGGTATCCCGTTTCTGGAAGAGGGCAGCTGCTAGGGGTGAGACTTCCAGACCCATCTGGGACATGCACTCTGTCTCTCGAAATAAGACTAATATCTGAGGGTCAAAGTTTGCAAACAATTCGCCTGTGCCTGGAGCCTTCACCAACAAAGAAGCCTCAAGAACTATGTGAACAGCTTCACTCTGTAGGAGTGAATTAACATTATCACCGTTAGAAAGTCCAGTACATACAGAGAATCCAGCTCAGTCCTTCCTGAGAAGGAAAATTCTTACATGTTCTTACTAAGTTAAAGGCAGTGCACTTGCTTACTCTTCTAAATTCACACTCAGAAAATATCCTCCAAGTTCTTAGTGGCGATACTGCCGAGTCAATTTGATAAAACATTTCAGCCATGACTCACACCTGACAGGTAAGTGGGCACTGCAATAGTGGTGAATTCTCAAAACCCATCTAGCTCCTTGACACATTTATGCCTCCTAAATTATATCCCTAAGAAAAGTTTCATAAAACTTATTAAACTTGGTTTTCAGCTATCCAGAAAAACAATGGATACAGCTATGGAGACATCATTTCCTGCCAATCTACAAAGAAATACATGTACTAAAAGGGTATAATTTGCTTTGCTTTTTATTGGCTACTGTTATGTTCCTTTCTCTCTTTAAAATTTAAATACACAAAAAAATTAAGAGAATACTTCAAAAAGTCTGTGGAAAATGGAATCAAAAGACAACTTTATTGTGGTGCAAAAAAATTTTTCGAAATCCATGCAGTTTTTCACAATACACATTTTCCATGAACATTTTGTATACCATTCTATGCATAGATTTCAAAACTTTTTGCACCAAAATAAGCTTATCTTTGATTTCATTCTTCCATGAACTTTTTGAGATATCCTTGTACATATTTATGGAGTACTATGTGATATTTCAGTACATGTATATACTGTGAAATGTTCAAAGCAGAGTATCTACCTCCTTAAACATTTGTTTGTTGTGAAAACATTCAAAATTCCTTCTTCTGTTTTTTTCTTAATAGAAAGTAGACAGTACTTCATATATAGTCACCCTGCTATGTACTAGAACACCTTTGATAAGCCAATAGTACAGTCAAAGAAAACTTAAGGCTGTTTAACAGACTAGTATTGAGTGACCCATTTAGGATCTTCCTGAACTGAAAAAAATAAGGAAATCCTAACCAACAAAGTAGAGGAACACACAAATAGGATCTTCTCACTCAAAAGTTTCTAAATTAAATAAGAATGAGTTTCTGTTACATGGCTTATGATTATCATTATTTTCACTTCACTGGCATATAGCTACACAGATTCAACTAGTAAGAGAAAACACCCACAAATCCAACTGTCTATAGGAATAACACTGAAAAAAATAGGAGGCTCACTTGTTGAAGCCATGCCCTGTGGTAGAGGACCTCAAATTCCAGGAGGACCTTGGCCATCCTGTTGTAACTGCGAATTATAGGCTTGGCTTCTGGTGTCTTCAGCACACTTGGGTGCTGCTGGAAAAGCTGCATGGGTTGCTCGATCCTGTGGAAGAGCTGACGGGCCCATAAAATCTTCCCAGCAATGGGAGGCTGGTCTCGAGCCAGAGGAGGATCATATTTCTGCTTTGTGTACAATTTTGAAATCATATCAATGTCAGTCCCATAGTTCTCAAGGATTAGCCTGTATTTGTCATCAATACCAAGATTAGGTATGTTCAATCTGATTGGAAAAAAAAGTAAAAGACCTGAATTAATGGGAAGAGGTCTAATAATCTCTTTTTTAATATTTTAAAACATATATTAATAGTTTATTCTATGGAAGTAAAAGAATACAAATAGCAGCAATCCTTAAAATGTAGGCAAAACTATTAACCTGGGAGGAATTATTTCAAATTACTTAAACATTAGGAAATATCACTGTAGGCAGTTACAGGCACTTCAAAGTTAGGAGTATTCTCTCTGTGAAGAAATAACATAAATCCTTAATCTTAATGAGCACTAATCTTCTTATTCCTTTGAAGAACATGAAAACTATGATTTGGTACCAAGATAGTCAAAAGAGATTTTCTTTCCACTAAAACATGAAATAATAATATTAGCAATAATAACAGCAAAATATAAACTATGTTTATATTACCCTAATGTTAGAAAATGGAAATTAAAAAATTATTTCAAATTTTTTACCTTTCAAATTTCTTTAACATACTTAGAGCTTGATTTGTGTTTTGAATTTTTTCAAATGTAACATCCATGAACTTCTGTAACTCATTCTAAAAATAAATTAAAATATGATTATGAACAATGAATTGGCACTGGGACTTTCCTATTTACAAGCAAGACAGAATAGATTTCCATTGTATACAAACACATATAAAATGAGACAAAATTTAATGAGCTTAAAAGAAAGATAAAAGCTCTGTTTTAGTAATCTGTCACTACTATAACAAAATACCTGAGTAGCCTAACTTTATAACAAAAAGAGTATTCCTTTGGCCCATGGATCTAGAGGTTCAAAGTCCAAAGATCAGGTGATCCCACTGCCTTCTCTCTGTGAGGGGATGTGTGTAGAGGAAGGATCACATCGTGGGACAGAAAGCAGAGAAAGGAGTTAGGCCCAAACTCAGACTTTTATAACCCTCTGGCAAGAACTACCTTCCAAGGGACACCTCCAATGACCAAAGGACTTCTCACTAGTCCTACCTCCTAAATACCATAACTGTGTAGCACATAATTGGGAGTTGGCTCTCTGGCAGGCTCCATGAGTATCGGACCAAACTCAGGGACTGGGGGTGAGGCACTGGGGCTCCATCACTATGTGGGAGAGAAGCAGAAGGGCCCTAACACTCTCAACAGATCCCACAGAAAACCAAGATCCTTGAAGCACTGCCAAGTGCAAGCAGAGGGGACTGAATGACTATTCTCAAGTTCAGAAAGCTGCAATGAGGCTTGCCATCTGCCTAGATCATGAATTGGAGAAAAGCCAACCTGGAACAGGGTACCTACACTGCTCTGACAAGGGCCACAACCTTGTGAGGCATCTGCTAAGTCTAACATCTGCTCAGCTGTGCCACAGTAGCCAACACAGCAATAGATAGTGCATTAACACAGAGGCAGGGCATGATTTCACCCCCTATCATAGAGCAGCTGAAATCCTGCACCTAGGCCACCTCTAGATAATGGGTCCAAGTTTATCCCACACATGATATGAGGGGCATGTATCCCAAAAAATTAACACAAAAGGTATCTGGAAAGGTAAAACCAGTAGCACCCAGCAGAAAAATAATGCAAAACCAGAAGCAACCCAAAAGCCCAGGGCCTCAAGACTCCTATAGGAAAAATATAAGTGACTCCTAAAGAAGATAACCTCAAAATTCTTTTTGAAAACTACAAAGGAAAGGAGATTAATAGAGTAACAGAATGCCTAAAATTATTCCAAAAAAGGTAGAGATGAGAAAAGTCTGAAAGGGACTCCAGGTAAGCATTTCCCTTTAACTTGGTCTCTCACTTTGGCAGTGAGTAAATAGTGCCTGACTTTCCCCCTGGAATCAGAGTGCTTCTGGATTCAACAGCCCACCAGGGTCCCTCACACTGCCCCTGTGGCCTGGTCCTGCCTGTAGGAACTCCAAATCTGGATAACATTCCAGGTTTTGTCCAGTGGAGCCCTGGACACAACCCTGATCCAAAGCTCCTGTGGGCCTCAGTCTTTCGCTTCAGCCTTCAGAGTTACAGTTTCCTGGTCTCAAAAACTTACCTCCTCCTTAGTCCACCCTGAGTCTTAGGAAGATCACTATGTTTGCCCCAGTTTTATAGAAATGAAAGCTGAATTCATGGGAGAAGATGAGTATTGAATGGAGAGAGGGTAGAACAGTTGGTTAAAAGAAAAAAAGAAGAAAGGGACAAAGAAAGTCAAAGAAAAATGTATCAGTGAACCAAGGACAGAAGTGTGTCATTTTTTTATATGGAAGGTAAGATGAATAATAGTGTTAGATTTATTTTTTTTAACTTTTATTTAATAAATATAAATTTCCAAAGTACAACTTTTGGATTATAGTGGCTCTTTCCCCCTATAACCTCCCTCCCACCAACAACCATCCCATCTCCCACTCCCTCTCCCATCCCATTCATCATCAAGATTCATTTTCAATTATCTTTATATACAGAAGATCAATTTAGTAGATACTACATAAAGATTTCAACAGTTTGCACCCACACAGAAACACAAAGTATAAAGTACTGTTTGAGTACTAGTTATACTGTTAATTCACATAGTACAACACATTAAGGACAGAGATCCTACATGAGGAGTAAGCGCACAGTGACTCCTGTTGTTGATTTAACAATTGATACTCTTATTTATGGCGTCAGTAATCACCCAAGGTTCTTGTCATGAGCTGCCAAGGCTATGGAAGCCTCTTGAGTTCACCAACTCCAATCTTATTTAAACAAGGACATAGTCAAAGTGGAAGTTCTCTCCTCCCTTCAGAGAAAGGTACCTCCTTCTTTGATGGCCCGTTCTTTCCGCTGGGATATCACTCACAGAGATCTTTCATTTAGGTCATTTTTTTTTTTTTTGGCCACAGTGTCTTGGCTTTCCATGCCTGAAATACTCTCATGGGCTCTTCAGCCAGATCCAAATGCCTTAAGGGCTGATTCTGAGGCCAGAGTGCTGTTTAGGACATCTGCCATTCTGAGCCTGCTGTATATCCTGCTTCCCATGTTGGATTGTTCTCTCCCTTTTTATTCTATCAGTTAGTATTAGTAGACACTAGTCTTGTTTATGTGATCCCTTTGACATAATAGCGTTAGATTTAAAATTAAAAAGTAAATGAAAATAGGAGCTAATAACAATAATTAGTGGTTTGAAACCGAGCTGCAGAACAACAATAAAATTATATTCTCAGTACAATGAGAAGTGAGCACAGGACTAACATGGTCTCCCCCACCTCATTCAGTCCCACTCCTTTTACTTAAAAACATGAACATCTTTTGAACATCAAGTATATGCTCCTCTCCCAAAAAGACAATTATCACATTTTTACCTGATTTGTGGTAACTAATCACAAAATAATATAGAAAGAAAGAAAATATAATGTATATAAGCAAAAGAAAATATAATGTATATAAGCAAAATTGACATTCTGAGATTTTATTACTGTTTATAGCCTTTGTCACCACTATTAAGGAACAATGGTTTTTCTACCTACTACATGTGGAATTCTTTATTTAGTGGGTGGTTAAGCTTGTGATTATAAAGTAAATTGAAAATATGTCATTGTCAAAGTTGAAAGAAAAATAAAAAAGAGGGGTCAGCACTGCGGTACAGTAGGTTAAGACATTGCCTGCAGTGTCAGCAACCCATATGTGTGCCAGTTCAAGTCCTGGTTGTTCCACTTCCAATCCAGCTCTCTGATCATGTGCCTAAGAAAGCACGGGAAGATGGTCCAAGTACTTGGGCTTCTGTCCCACTTAGAAGACCCATATGAAGCTCCTGGCTTCCAGCTTCAGCCTGGCCCAGCCCTGGCCATTGTGGACATTTGGGGAATGAACCAGCAGATGGAAGCTCTCTCAATCAATATCTATCTATCTATCTATCTATCTACCTCTCTCTCTTTCTCTCTGTCTCTCTCTCCCTCTTTCTCTCTCTCTCCCTCTCTCTGTAACCCTGCCTTCCAAATAAATAAACAATATTTTTTAATAAAAAGAAAGAAAAAAAGGAGGAGGAGGAAGGGAGGGCAGGTAGGGTGAGAAGTATTATTGTGCTCTTAAAATGGTATAATTAAATGTATTTCCTTTATATAAATTATAGAAAACATTTTTTTAAAAAAATACTCTTCCCACTCGAATCTTCACTAGCCCTAGCCATGCAGAAATACAGTATTACTTTTCCATGCTTCAATCCTTCTTAGAGGTTGTAGCAATGATCAGAATCTACTTAATATTTTGCAGACCTATACTCCCCATAAGTTTCTAGGGGACTTGGACTAGGTCTTTTTTATCTTTGAATTTTTACTTTCAGAATCTCACTCATTAGTATGGCCCCTATCTGTCCTTCTGTGCCACCTACACATCTACATTTCAGTCCTGTCACTGTCATCTTCTGCATATGAATTCAAGGATAAATCTGCTTGATTTATTTCTGTACTCATAATCCAGAGCATAGAAGGTGACTATATAACTGCTGTTCAATAAATGCTTGTTTTATTAAAATTAATTCACACCTTCTTACCAACAAATAGGAAGAAAACCCTGCCCTCAAAGTGCTTGGCATCAATCTTCATTCCACACATAAAAACACAATGTGATCAGAAACCACCAAGAAACACAGATGGAGACTCAACAAATGGACTTGACCATAGAACACAGAATCAAGATCTACCACCATCCATCAAGTTCCAATAAAAAGAGATCAAGATCCATTGTCCCTGGGTCTGAGTTAACCCCAGAAAGAGGTGTAATTGCTTACATTATTATAGGCATCACAGCTTCCAATCAAATGAAATGTGCCATAGAGCATAGTGGCTAAAAACTTGAACTTGAAAACCAGACTGCCTGGGCTTCACCCCACGGATCCACACTCTTGTGTCTGTGATTTGGGGATGGTCATTTAAAAATCATAACGATCTTGCCGGCTCTGCAGCTCACTTGGCTAATCCTCCGCCTGCAGCGCCAGCACACCAGGTTCTAGTCCTGTTTGGGTCGCTGGATTCTGTCCCGGTTGCTCCTCTTCCAGTCCAACTCTCTGCTGTGGCCCGGGAGTGCAGTGGAGGATGGCCCAAGTGCTTGGGCCCGGCACCCCATGGGAGACCAGGAGGAAGCACCTGGCTCCTGGCTTCAGATCAGTGCAGTGTGCCAGCCACAGCGTGCAGGCCGTAGCGCCCATTTAGGGGGTGAACCAACGGAAAGGAAGACCTTTTTCTCTCTCTCTCACTCACTGTCTAAATCTGCCTGTCAAAAAATAAAAATAAAAAATCATAATGATCTTAAAAAAAAAAAAAGGTGAGGGAGGGGAGCTGGCACTGTGGCATACCAGGTAAAGCTGCAGTGCAGCATCCCATATTGGCACTGGTTTGGGTCCCAGCTGCTCCACTTCCAATCTAGCTCTCTGCTATGGCCTGGAAAAGCAAGTCTTGGGACCCTGCACCTATGTGGGAGACCCAGAAGAAGCTCCATGCTCCTGGCTTTGGATTAACCCGCTTCAGATTAGCCCAGCTCTGGCCACTGAGGTCATTTGGGGAATGAACAAGCAGATGGAAGACCTCTCTCTCTGCCTCTGCCTCTCTGTAATTCTGCCTTCCAAATAAATAAATAAAATCTTTCAAAAAATCATAATGCTCCCATTTCTTCCTCTGCAAAATATGAGGATTAAGAGTCTCACTTTAAAGGATTCTTCTGATTGTTCAATGAATTAGCACATTCAGTATGCTAGGAACCACTCCTAAACTGAGAATTGAATAACTGACTATAATTCCTTCTGAAAGTCAGGCTGGCTGATCTGCAGGGAATAGAGGGAGGCCAGAGAAAGGGATCTTGAGGCCAAACTGGGTACACACTTGAATCAGGCCTGGAACCATAGTTTCTAAAGCCAGCTGCAATCTAACCTTTGGGCCTTACCAGACATCCTCCACCCTGTACTTGGGCTATCTCCGATGATAGTTATTGCTGTACAGTAATAAAACAAAGGGAAACAAAGGTCTCCATTCTAACAATGCTACAACATTTCAACAGAAGGTGAAAGTTAACTTGCTAAGAACTAAGATGGAACACCTGCAGAAGGCTGTGATTACACATTAGTATCCAAAGCTATATTTATGACCCTTTAATCCATGAAAAAGAGCCCTCAATTATTCATCTGAAATCACAAAATGTAAGCCGAGGTTGCTGTCGGCCACCTCCCTGGTGAAGATGCCCATCCCTTACGAATGGGTAATGACTAGCAACACTGCACAATGAGAAAAAAACAAACACAGGACTGTCAATGGAAGTTTTATTATACAACTTACATGAAGGTCATCAATTTGCTTGCAAAATTCTTCATAATCCTGGTCAAAATCCATTTTCCGCTGATCTAAGAAATTATATTCCTTTTTCTTTATAGTTGCAACAATGCCCTGAAATATTATAAAAGAAATAAGACAACATTTCAATATTCTTGTACTGCTTACCTAAATTTGGCAGAACCAATAAAATCACTCCTCCCTCAAAATAAAAATAAAGATGAAGAATTACTTCTCTAATTATTCACACTACTCAGTGTTTATTACTTTACAGGCACTGTAATGTTGCCATACTGCACCCAAAAAAATCATTTAGAAAGCATTTTCATCATGTTTGATATATTTTTGAAGAATAAAATAAAAACCACATCTTAAAATTATTAGGAGAAATGTTTTCTCTAAAAATTTCTTAGTGATCACAACTGAAATAATCTTTAAAAAAAAAAAAAGAAACCCAGACTGCAATTCACTAAAATATTTTTGTTAAGAGGTTTAAATCTTGGGGCCAGCATTGTGGCATAGCAGGTAAAGCCATCACATGCAACGCCAGGTCCCATATGGGCACAGTTCATGTCCTGGCTGCTCCACTTCTCATCTAGCTCCCTAATGGACTGAGAAATGCAGTGGAAGATGGCACAAGTGCTTGGGACCCTGATACCCATGTGGGAGACCTGAAAGACACTCTTGGCTTCAGGCTCATCCAGCCCCAGACATTGCAGCCATCTGGGGAATGAACCAGCAGACTGAAGATCTCTCTCTCTCTCTCTCTCTCTCTCTCTCTCTCTCTCTCTCTCTCCCTGTCTCTCTATAACTCTGACTTTCAAATAAATAAATAAAATTTTTTTAATCTCAGGCAAAAAACAACAGGCTTTAATAGAACATAGGGAAGGAAGGAAATAATGCTGTTATTGTGTCTACAGATAACAAGCTACCTTCCAAGCTTCAAATGTCTTAAATAAAATGTCAAACCACAATCAACCACTTACAAACTCCAGAATTAATTGCTTCCTTCTGCCCTGCATAGCTACAGACTGTGACTACAGAAGTACAAATTAGGCTATTCATCTCCTTGAAAATACTATTATCAGAAGTTTGTTTGCTCTGAATAATGAGATTTAATGCTCTGTGATCATGCTTAACCGAGTACTAAGCCATTCTCAAACCCAGGTGCCCACACTGTTGACAGAGGCATATAATTTTTATGAGGAATATTGGGCCTCCAACAATCTCTGCCTCAAAGTCATTTTCATTTAAACATCAAATCTCTCAATAGACAAAAATCTATAGACTGCGTTAACTTCTTAAATCAAGTTTACTGCTTAAACAACCTATACATTCGATATAATAACAGGCAGTCTGATTTAGAGACACATGCACAGTTTTATGTAAAATGTCTTTAAAAAGTATAGAAAAGCTACATTGCACATTTTATGTAGTAATTAAAAATATTTGGGGGCAGGCATTTAGCCTAATAAAGATGTCCACATCCCACAAAGGAGTGACTGGTTAGACACCCACCTCTATCTCCTAACTCCAGCTTCCTGCTAAATAGACCCCAGGAGGCAGGGGTGATGGCTCAAGTAGCAGAGTTCCTGCCGCTCAAGTGGGAGACCTGAGCTGCATTTCTGGATCACAGCTTCAGGTACCAGCTCAACCCCAGCATTGCAGGAATCTGGGAGTGACCAGTAGATGAGATTGATCTCTCTCTCTCTCTCTCAAATATTTTAATTTTTTTAATTTTAAAAGATTTGGTTCCTGAATAACTCCTACTGCCTTGTGAAAGGATATAACATTCACTTAAGAGGATTAAGTTAAATAAATGAAATAATTAATCATGATCTTTAATCTACCTAATCAAATTCAATCTGCTTAACCATTCACTTGAAACATACCTACTGCACAGCTATTATGTGCCAATAAACTCTGAAGAGGCAGGAACAGAACAGATGGCCCTGCTCTCAGCTGACTCACAGACCTGGATGAGGACACGGAGTCAGAACATGTGTTAAGTCACAACAAATGAAGGTGATAATGACAGAGCGATAAAATGGATAAGGTGACATGGAGTGACTGAGGTGAACCAGGGCCAAAGAAAACTTCATTGAGAAGCTTGGACATTTAAATCAAGATCTGGAAACCACAGAGTAAACAACCATGTGATAATCCACAGATAGAAGCTTTCAGGAGAAGAAAACAAAAGGCTCTGCATGCTCTAAACAGACTGAATTTAACCTATCCTGTGTCCAGAATAACAGTGAGGAAACGAGAGAGGAGCAAGCAGGATGGGGCAAGCAGGGCCTGACAGTCATGCAGAGAATATGAGGTCCAATTCCGTTGACAACACTCAGAGCCACTAACATTGGCACTAATACACGAAATCCTCACTTTATGGCTTTCACATACCTTCTACAGTTTATCTCACTACCCTCTGGCATAAACATTTTAACCAACACTTTAAATTTTCAAAGCAATTCTAGTATTTTTATCAGGTTAGAACAGACTTCTTATCTGCATTTATTCAGACTCAGTTCAACTTCTCATTTGAAAATAAACTTTGAAATATGCTCCTATGCTATTTTTTATTAAAAACAGAAAATCATTAGATTCCAAACTGAAAAATAAATGGACAAAGTCCCTCTTTGTCTTGAAAACCCGTCAAAGTACAGCTTATCCACTTTGCTGTTCACACACAACACACCTTGAAAACATGTTTTCTTTTTCTTTCCCAAAACCCAAGAGTTCAGGAAATGAGAACTTTCTCTAAATTGCCTAAATTGCTAGAGTACAAAAATCAGTGTACAAAAATTATGTGATCAAATTCAAGCATAAAAAAAATTTCATTATCACTGTCCCAAATGAGAAAAATCTTGATGACATCCATATAAAGAATTAAAAACACATTTTGTTTATAAATTGTCATTGTTAAATCCTCAAAATGCTATTTCATCACTATGCCCGCTTTCAAAGTAAAATGAGTCACAGAGGTACCCTCACAAAATAAACCAAAGGAAAATCAAGGGAATTAGGAAAATCAGAGCCAAAAAAAACCTGCTGTTTTTAAATCTGTGTCCAAATAAAAAGCTTAAAGGCAGAGATCATCAAATGCCATTCAGAACTTGCTATCAGGTAGTGCATGATACACAGTATGTTCTTCATTAAATACATTTACAGGAATAAATGAAATAATAACTTGAATGTTTTTCTTATACAACTAATAAAAATGCTTTTACTTAATAGAGATTAATTTTTACTCTATTGATAAGTCATTCTCTTATATATATAAAGCTTTTATTTAATAAATATAAATTTAATAAGTACAACTTTTGGATTATAGCAGTTCTTCCCCCCATACCCACCCTCTCACCCTCAAACCATCCCACCTCCTACTCCCTCTCCCATCCCATTTTTCATTAATATTCACTTTAATTATCTTTATATACAGAAGATCAACTCTATACTAAGTAAAGATTTCAACAGTTTGCACCCACACAGACACACAAAGTATAAAGTACTCTTTGAAGACTACTTTTACCGTTAATTCTCATAGTACAACATATTAAGGACAGAGGTTCCCACATGGGGAGCAAATGCACAATGACTCCCGTTGTTGATTTAACAATTGACACTCTTATTTATGACGTCAGTAATCACCCGAGGCTCTTGTCATGAGCTGCTAAGGCTACGGAAGCCTCCTGAGTTCACAAACTCTGACCTTATTTAGACAAGGCCATAATCAAAGTGGAAGTTCTCTCCTCCCTTCTGAGAAAGGTACCTCCTTCTTTGATGGCCCCTTCTTTCCACTGGGATCTCAATCACAGAGATATTTCATATAGTTCATTTTTGCCACAGTGTCTTGGCTTTTCCATGCCTGAAATGCTCTCATGGGCTTTTAAGCCAGATCTGAATGCCTTAAGGGCTGATTTTGAGGTCAGAATTATGTTTAGGGCATTTGTCGTTCTATGAATCTGCTGGTGTACTGAAAGAAGTCATTCTTAAAACCACACACCTGAAAAGAACATATTGTCATCATTATACTTTGCCCAAATAAATCTAAGTTACTGTTAAAAGGCTATGGGATTAGGGGCCAGCACTTTGGTACAGCGGGTTAAAGCGCTGGCCTGAAGTGCCAGCATCCCATATGGGCACCGGTTCTAGTCCTGGCTGCTCCTCTTCTGATCCAGCACTCTGTTGTGGCCTGGGAAAGCAGTAGAAGATGGCCCAAATCTTTAGGCCCCTGCACCCACGTGAAAGACTTGGAAGAGCTCCTGGATCTTGGATTCAGATCGGCACAGCTCCGGCCATTGTGGTCATCTGGGGAGTGAGTCAGCGGATGGAAGACCTCTCTCTCTGTTTCTACCTCTCTCTTTAACTTAACTTTGTCTTTCAAATAAATAAAATAAATATTTAAAAAATGTCATAGGATCAAATTTCATATCATAGACTCAGGATTCCATTCTAAATATGGTTGTTTGTATAAAATTCTAAAGTTCAGTTACAGGTAACAGTAGCAAATCGGTTTTAAAGCATAATACCTGATATTTAGTGACCATATCTTCTAGCCCTTCAATCTTAGAATCTTGCAGGACTGAATAGGTCTTGAAAGTTGTGAGGATGTCTATTATCTTGGCAAGACGTCGGTGGAAAGTTTCAAATTTTCCAAAAATATACATCTCACTAAATTCAAATTGCTTCTCATGTGGGTTTTCTTTAAGCTTCTGCTTTGTCTTATGAAAGCAGTGCTGGTATTCCTGAAAATCAAAATCCAAAATATAAGAAAGGGCCCCTAACAAAGGTATCAACCTTTCTTCAGTGAAGGTGACAACAGCAAAATTAGAATGGAATTTGCAACATTTTACAGTTCCATGCCTTTGCAAATATTCATACATCAGCCTGGAATATTATCTGTTCCTATCCCCCAGTCTAGCAAATTCTTGTTTGTTCATGAGGTAGTGCAAAGGTGTGGCTTTGCCACCTTGATGCTTGATGATGTTTGGTAACCACTCTGTGTCTGTCTTGAGATTCATTTATAAAGTGTGAGAAGAAAACTCCCTTCCCTGGGTCATTCTTGTATCCCCAGTACTCAGCGTACTATCTGGATATGGTAGGCCCCCAACGAGAAAGAATAAGTGAATACCTTTCTAGGAGGTTTATTAGCACTCAATTTTCTTACCACTAAAAAATTACCAGCATTTTTAGTAACCAATAGTAAGACAATTGCTTAATGATTTAAGATGGCATCAGCAAAAATAACATAAAAATAAAACATCCATTAGGCCGGCGCCGCGGCTCACTAGGCTAATCCTCCGCCTAGCGGCGCCGGCACACCAGGTTCTAGTCCCAGTCGGGGCGCCGGATTCTGTCCCGGTTGTCCCTCTTCCAAGCCAGCCCTCTGCTGTGGCCAGGGAGTGCAGTGGAGGATGGCCCAGGTGCTTGGGCCCTGCACCCCATGGGAGACCAGGAAAAGCACCTGGCTCCTGGCTCCTGCCATCGGATCAGCGCGGTGCACCGGCCGCAGCGCGCCGGCCGCGGCGGCCATTGGAGGGTGAACCAACGGCAAAGGAAGACCTTTCTCTCTGTCTCTCTCTCTCTCACTGTCCACTCTGCCTGTCAAAAATAAAAAAAAAATAAATAAAAAAAATAAAACATCCATTACCTGCTTAAGTGTAATTGCAGATAATATTTTTTCCATCACAATATCCTGCGGCTGGTTCCAGATGGAAGCAGTTCCATTGTTGGTAATGTAGGCTTTGCATGCAGATATCATCTGATTTGTCACCTGGAATTTTCCAGAAAAATTATGTTAAGTGCAGAAAACAGCCTGGATTATAAATGTGAGAATCTTCTTCTACCTCTCAGAGCTCAACATTTGGGAACACAAGCTTTGGGTTTATTTTTTCCATAAAAAACTATGATTAAGCACTGACCCTTTGCTATCGTCAAAAATCATTTGTGGGCCGGCACCGCGGCTCAATAGGCTAATCCTCCACCTGCGGCGCAGGCACACGGGGTTCTAGTCCCTGTCGGGGCACCGGATTTTGTCCCAGTTGCTCCTCTTCCAGTCCAGCTCCCTGCTGTGGCCCGGGAGTGCAGTGGAGGATGACCCAAGTCCTTGGGCTCTGCACCCACATGGGAGACTGGGAGGAAGCACCTGGCTCCTGGCTTCAGATCAGCGAGGTGCGCCGGCTGCAGTGCGCCGGCCACAGCGGCCATTGGGGGGTGAACCAATGGTAAAGGAGGACCTTTCTCTCTGTCTCTCTCACTGTCCACTCTGCCTGTCAAAAATAAAAAATAAAATAAAATAAAATTGTTTGTGGAGGTGAGCCTCTGTCACAGCAGGTAAAATGTTTGTATGCATAGCTATATGGTGTGTGTGTGTGTGTGTGTGTGTGTGTTAAAGTTCCTGGGTTAAAGTCTCAACCTCTGTAATTCTAATCTAGGTTCTTGATAATGTGCACCCTGGAAGGCAGCTGGTGATGGATGACTCAAGTACTTGGGTACCTGCCATCCACATGGGAAATCTGGATTGAGTTTTGGGCTCCTGACTCTGACCTAGCCTAGCCGGACTGTTGCAAGAACTTGAATAAACCAATAGATGGAAGATATGTCTGTCTGTCTGTCTCTATCTCTCTCCATCTCCCTTTCAAATAAAATGAAAATAAACAATAATATTAAATCACTTGTGAAGTTACACAGTTGAAAGCACTATGGAAAATCAATAATTTGGACCACATCATTTACTCAAGATGAATTGTCCTAACCAAAACATGCACTTCCCTAACCAAGAGCTGATGAGAGTTTCCTCGACCTCCTTTGGTTGCCTGCTCTAACATTTCACACATGGTTGATAAGCACCATGATCTTTTCAGGCCATCATGCAATGTCAAAACAAGAAGTCCACAGAAGGACCAGCATTGTGGCACAGCAAGTTAAGTCACTGCCTACAATACCAGCATCCGGTTCATGTCCTGGCTTTCTGCTTCTGATATAGGTCCCCGCTAATGCACCTGGGAAACAACAGATGATGGCCCAAAATGCTTGTGCCCCTGCCACACACATGGGATGGAGTTCCAGGCTCCTGGCTTCAGCCTGACCCAGTCCTGGCAATTGTGGCCATTTTGGGGGTGAAACAGCAGATAGAAGATCACTCTCTTTGTCTTTCCCTTTCTCCCTCTAACCCTGCCTTTCAAATAAATGAATAAATCTTAAAATAAAGGAAGGAGGGAAGAAAGGAAGGAAGAAAGGAAGGAAGGGAGGGAGGGAGGGGAAAGAAGACTACAGAAAGAAGAGTGAAGCTAACATATGAAATGATTAACATTTTATTCTCGCTTCCAATGTTAAAACATCTGTCAGGAATGTCTTGGCTTTTTAAATAAAGTAAAAAGAAAATTAAACGATGGTGTTGCTGTATAGAATGATGCTCTCTCTGGGACCTGTGGCATGAAGGGTGAGGGTGTTGGTAAAACAAGACCACTCATGCCTGTGTGTGAGTTTGGCATACAACTCTCTCTCTCCATTTTTATTTTTATGTTCATTTATTTGTTTTATTTACTTGGAAGGCATAGAGAAAAACAGAGCTCTCCCACCCAGTGGTTCACTCCTCAAATGCCTGCAACAGGCAGGGCTGGGAACACAGTCTGGGTCTCCCAAGTGAGTGGCAGGGACCTAACATTTGACAGAGTTCGGACTTGAATCCAGGCACTCCAATATAGACGCAGGTGTCTCGCTCTATGGTGTCTTAATCTCACAAACACCCACCCCTCTCTCTTTCTGTACCTGTCAAATTTTCCATAATGAAGCTTTTGATAACTCGACAAGTGGTGGTTCCACAATAATATTCTCAATCAAATCTTGCAAATAACATGCATGAAATCTATATCAATAATGCAAACTGATTTCTGAGTCTCATTTACATGGGAATATCTCCCTGGCGCTAACATATGGTTTTTTGTTTGTTTGTTTGTTTGTTTTTTGACAGGCAGAGCGGACAGTGAGAGAGAGAGACAGAGAGAAAGGTCTTCCTTTTCCGTTGGTTCACCCCACAATGGCCACTGCGCTGGCACGCTGCGGCCGGCGCACCACGCTGATGCGAAGCCAGGAGCCAGGTGCTTCCTCCTGGTCTCCCATGCGGGTGCAGGGCCCAAGGACTTGGGCCATCCTCCACTGCACTCCCGGGCCACAGCAGAGAGCTAGACTGGAAGAGGGACAACCAGGACAGAATCCGGCGCCCTGACCAGGACTAGAACCCTGGGTGCTGGTGCTGCAGGTGGAGGATTAGCCTATTGAGCCGCAGCGCTGGCCTAATATGGTTTTAAAACATGAAGACATTGGGAAAGGCTGTTTGGGATGTCCCTGATCTCCATCTGAAATTACCAACACAAAAGCAGAGAAAAAATGCTTCCCATTTACCTCTCAAGGCCTAAGGGTCTCTAATCCCAGTAAGAATTACACCTCCTAATTCCTATTACTGACAAAACAATTCTGGTGGGTCAAAAAAAAAAAATCTTCCATTTTAATACAACATTTAAAATGCCTGCTTTGTTATAGCCTTGCCCAAATACTGACGGAGTTTTTGGATTCAAAAGGCTTCCATAGCCTAGGCAGCTCATGTCAAGAGTCTCAGGTGATCACTGATCATACATAAGAGTGTTAATTGTAAAATTAACAACAGGAATCACTGTGCACTAACTTCCATGCAGGACCTCTGTCCTCAAAGAGTTGTATTATAATTAAGTGTAAGTGCTTGCAAGATGTATCATTCTGGGCTGAAGCCATGGCTCAATAGGCTAATCCTCCGCCTGCGGCGCTGGCACACCGAGTTCTAGTCCCGGTCAGGGTGTCGGATTCTGTCCCGGTTGCTCATCTTTTAGTCTAGCTCCCTGCTGTGGCCCAGAGGGCCCTGCACCCCATGGAAGACCAGGAGGAAGCACCTGGCTCCTGGCTTTGGATTGGCGAAGCGCGCCGGCCACAAAGCACCAGTCATAGCAGCCACTTGGGGGATGAACCAACAGTAAAGGAGGACCCTTCTCTCTGTCTCTCTCTGTCTAACTCTGCCTGTTTAAAAAAAAAAAAAAAAAAAAAAAAAAAGGTGTATCATTCTTGGGTGCTTCTTTAAAGTTTATTAAGTTTCTAAAAAAAAAAAAGGCAAAATTAACTTAAAGATTCAATAACTGAACAGCCCTTGTCTCTTCTGTTGAGGAACAGTTTTTGGTTTGGTTCGGTTTAGTTTGGTTTTTGGTTTTTGGTTTTTTTTAACTGTGCAAATTGTTGAACTTTTTACTTATTATAGAGTTGGTCTGTGTATAAAGTTAATCGAAAATGGATCTTAGTGGAGAATGGGACTGGGGATGGGAGAGGGAGGAGGTGGAGGGGTAGAAGAGTGGGTGGGAGGGTGGGTACAGTGGGAAGAATCACTATATTCCTAGAGTTGTACTAGTGAAATGCACGAAGTTCGTATTCCTTAAATCAAAGGTTTCTTCTAGGGAAACAAAGAATGTCTGCTTTGATGATGAAAAAGTCATTGACTTCTTAGAGGTGGTTCAAAAGGGGGAACAGCCATGGTACTCACCATGAACACTTACAAATTAAGACCTAAGTTTTAAATATCACTATGTGTTTGGCAGACCTTTATACTTGCTTGATACATTACTGGAATGTTGCAAGCGGCTTTTGTTACCATGATTACTGTTCTAATAACACCAAGTAAACAACTGCAGCATCAAATAAATGTGGAACAGTGGCATATAAAATTTGAAAGAGGGGACAGTTAAATATAGTTTTTCTTAATTAAAATTTACCCGACTGGAATAAGTGATGCTCAAAATATCATAGGGAAAGAAACTCAAAAGTGAATCTTTTTATTTTTATTATATAAAAAATAAAATATTGTAATAATTACTTGGGGAAATAATGCTTTAACGGCTAGAAATAGCCTCTCATACAACTTTAGTTCTCTCTATTGATAGACTAAGCTTTATTTAAATTGCAAGATACATATCCAGTGGACTGTGCCAACATGATAATTTTTCATTATCAACAGATGGACCATTGACAAGGAAATACAAGTGACAATGGATTCTGCTCTATGCACTTACCTTTACAAACAGAGATGTGATCTTCTCAGAGGTGTTGTAGTAATGAGAGATGCTATAGATCATTTTAATCGCACTTATAAGGGTAGGAATGGCATCAATCATGGATATCTGGAAGATATCACAAAGTTTTCAAGGAAAAAATCATACTCAGAAAAATTCTAATTAGAATAGTCTAATCATTCCATCTTCATTAGAATAAAGTTTAACATAATTTTATTTAAAGTTTTACCTAATGTTTTACATGAATATATTTAACAATAATTGTTTTTATTTTATATATTAATCATATATGGTTAATCAAATTGTATTTCTTATATGATTAATCAAATTATATTTCAATTCAAAATCTATAAACTTGCTGTTAATGACAAGCAACAGAAAGTTAACAGTTATTAATGATTAACTGTCAATAAGTTAATTTTTTTTTAACTTTTATTTAATGAATATAAATTTCCAAAGTACGATTTATGGGTTACAATGGCTTCACCCCATACCGTCCCTCCCACCCACAGCCCTCCCCTTTCCCACTCCCTCTCCCCTTCCATTCACATCAAGATTCATTTTCGATTATCTTAATATACAGAAGATCAGCTTAGTATACATTAAGTAAGGATTTCAACAGTTTGCTCCCACACAGAAACATAAAGTGAGGAATAATAGATGATTTTTTTAAAATGATGATGAAATCAGATCTGTCAATAAGTTAATTTTTAAAAAAATAAAAGTCAACACTTCCTAAAGGTAGAAGATATTTTAAAAAACAACCAAGGATGAATTATCCTATTGTTCTTTGAGGTATAGTCCAGAATGTCAGTTGTAATACAAATGATCTTCAAAAACTTCATGGAAAAATGTATTTTACTAGGAAAATATACAGAGTTTAACATTTTTTGCATCAATATAAATCTATATTCTTTTTTTGACAAAGTTTTTGAAGTGCCTTCATATGTATGGAAAATGTAACACATAATAAGTGCTTTTTCTCATAGACATCTTTACTCATAGAGTCAGATTAGAAATATGGCATGTGAATAATTTCATTAAGAATGAAAAGGAGCTTCAAAATCTGCCCACCAGACTGTATCATCTATGAACTCAATGTCAACATTCAGTCCCACTGGTGCAGAGAGCATCATCTGCAGGCTAAAGGTGTAGAAATCCTCAACTCACAGGGTCACTGCTGTACAAAGGATCACAGCATTTCTCAAGGGTGTACAAGTATTTGACATTGTCCTTGGCTTCATTAGCTGCATCAGTGATTCGAATATCCGTCTCCCGCCATATCTATGCACAATACAGGAAAGCAATTTTAATGCAATCACTCACAGAGACACTTCCCCTGCAACAACTCCTAAAATCGCCACAAGGCCCTTCACTCAGATTTTCAGTGTGTTCTCCGCGTCTTACCTAAAACTGAATCCAGAGGGGTGAAGGAGAATGCTACTCTGAAGAGCGATTTTTCATATTTTACTACAATTTTAAAAGTATCTCGTCCAAGCCTTCTCTTATAAAAACCTATGCTACAAAGAAGCACAGAGCACCAAGAGGGCAGACCCTCCCCTTAAACCCACGTCTTCTCCCCTGAACTGCCTAACTTCCATTTATTCTGTCTTCCCTTTTATAGCCCAAACTCCCATTCCCTAAACTCCTATACTTGTGTTTATCCACTGATACAGCAATTGTTGATAATTACCAGCTATATGCCAGGACTTTAATATAATTTGGGAAATTCAAAATTGAAAAGATAATATAAAAACTTGGGGACACTAAAAGGAAATGACTTAGCATAAGCCAACACATTCAGTTGACTTTATGAAAGTCCTACTGAGCAAATTTCTGAATGGTATAACATGCTCACCTCTCATATTTCATCGAGCCTTGATTTAAGGTAAATCTAAATCACATTCATTGATACAAATTGCTATTAAAATTATTAGCTGGATTGAAACATCCAACAAATGCTCAAAAATGATCTTTATGGCAGCAGTGCCAGGTGAGTTAGGCAGCCTCTACCACAGCCCCTATTATCACCAACTTCTTGTATTCATACTCTTGCATCATATCTTCTCCTTGCATGCTAAATGTAATGACTTGCTTTTTAAAAAGAATGTAACAAAAGTGATGGGCTGGGGCTGGTGCTGTGGTGTAGCGGGTAAAGCCACCGCCTGCAGTGCCAGCATCCCATATGAGCGCTGGTTCGAGTCTCAGCTGTTCCACTTCCAATCCAGCTCTCTGCTGTGGCCTGGGAAAGCAGTAGAAAATGGCCCAAGTCTTTGGGACCCTGTACCCATGTGGGAGACCTGGAAGAAGCTCCTGGCTCCTGGCTTGGATCGGTGCAGCTCCAACCGTTGTGCCAACTGGGGAGTGAACCAACAGGTGGAAGACCTGTCTCTCTCTCTCTCTCTCTCTCTCTCTCTCTGTGATTCTGCCTCTCAAATAAAATAAATAAATCTTTTTTAAAAATTGATGGGCTATCACTCCCAGGAATAGTTTATGAAAAGACTGTGATATCTCTATTGAATTCTCTCATACTCTCTTCCTTGCTCCTTGTAAGGGAAGTCAGCTGCTATGCTGTAAGCCACCATACTGATGCCCTATAGAAGGGAAAGGAACTGAAAGGAGCCTCCAACTAACATCCAGCAAGGAACTGAAACCTGTAACAAATGTGGAAGCAGATCTCCCCAGCTGAGCATTCAGATGTGCCAACCTCCTGACGGCAGCCTCATGAGAGACCCCGAGTCAGAGGAACTCAGTTGTGCTGTACCCTGATTCCTGACCTGGAAACTGTGAGATAAAAATGCTGCTAAGTCTTGGGGTAATTTATTTTGTAGTATAAAACTAATATATTAGGACTAAAAAATAAGCACAGATAAGTTTTCATTATTACCACTTCTAGCTAGCCTAAATTCATAATATATATATTGATATTAGCAGGTTATATCTTAATTACTTGCAATGCCCTCTAATAATATATATCCACACATATACACTAGCCAACAAATTCTTTAATTCAAAGTCTATTTCCACACCATCCAAAACTATATAAGGATAATATCCAATCTTAAAGGCTTATCATAAAGATATAATAAGGGCTGGCGCCATGGCTCAATAGGCTAATCCTCCACCTTGAGGCGCTGGCACACCGGGTTCTAGTCCCGGTCGGGGCACCGGATTCTGTCCCAGTTGCCCCTCTTCCAGGCCAGCTCTCTGCTATGGCCAGGGAGTGCAGTGGAGGATGGCCCAAGTGCTTGGGCCATGCACCCGCATGGGAGACCAGGAGAAGCACCTGGCTCATGGCTTCGGATCAGCGTGATGCGCCGGCCACAGCGGCCATTGGGGGGTGAATCAACGGAAAAGGAAGACCTTTCTCTCTGTTTCTCTCTCTCTCTCACTGTCCACTCTGCCAGTCAAAAAAAAAAAAAGATATAATAAAATTTTTCTGTTCATAATTACTCTATGAAATTATTCATAGAGAAGTCTCAATTATATTTCAAAAGCCAAAATAAAGGGCTGATAACCTTCAGAAGTCTTGACTTTGCAGCAGCAAGGACTGCCAAAACAGCCTTCACATCAGGGCTCTTCAGCTCCTCCAAAAGATAGTTAAACTTGGATAATCTCTTTTTCCAGTACTCCAACTCTGCTCGGGGCCCGACGTCATCTGACTCCTTCCGCAGCTGGTTGTTTTCAGCAAGGACCTGCAAAACGTGGGGGGGGGGGGGGGGGAGGGTGAGCCATTGAGAGGGGCTAGAGGCGTGAAAGTTATATATAAGCTATATAAGCAAAATAAGGAAAAAAATTGTATTATCTAAATCATGGTATATTTTGTTCATTTACAAACTGTGAATGAGTTTCTTACTAACTTGTCTCCATTTTCAAAACTTCAACAAAAATTGAGTTGACTTTTCTCATTGAAAAACACTTCATTAATGAACTTTTGAAGGCCCTAATTTTGTAAATCTTGACTGTTCCTTTACTATATAAACTTGGAGCACTATAACAATAGATAATCCTATGTCTGCAGCTCTTAAATTCTTTTTTTTAAAGATTTATTTATTTTATATGAAAGTCAGAGTTACAGAGAGAGGAGAGCAGAGAGAAAGAGAGAAAAAGAGAGAGGTCTTCCATCCAATGGTTCACTCTCCAATTGGCTGCAACACCTGGAGCTGTGCCAATCCAAAGCCAGGAGCCAGGAGATTCTTTCAGATCTCCTACGCGGGTGCAGGGGCCCAAGGACTTGGGCCATCTTCTACTGCTTTCCCAGGACATCACAGAGAGCTGGATCAGAAGAAGAGCAGCCAGGACTAGAACCGGCGCCCATATGGGATGTCGGCATTTCAGGCCAGGGCATTAACCTGCTGTGCCATAGTGCCAGCCCCAACAGCTATTAAATTCTAATTACATTGGTTGGTGCCACGGCTCAATAGGCTAATCCTCTGCCTGTGGCGCCGGCACCCCAGGTTCTAGTCCCGGTTGGGGCGCCGGATTCTGTCCCGGTTGCTCCTCTTCCAGTCCAGCTTTCTGCAGTAGCCCAAGAGTGCAGTGGAGGATGGTCCAGCAGTCCTTGCGCCCTGCATCCTCATGGGAGACCAGGAGAGGCATGTGGCTCCTGGCTTCAGACCAGCGCAGTGCTCCAGCCACAGTGGCCATTGTGGGGTGAACCAATGGAAAAAGGAAGACCTTTCTCTCTGTCTCTCTCTCTCACTGTCCACTCTGCCTGTCAAAAAAAAATTCTTGGAGTCACTGTGTACTTAGTCCTCATGTAGGATCTCTGTCCTTAATATGTTGCTCAATGTGAATTAATGCTATAACTAATACTCAAACAGTATTTTACACTTTATGTTCTGTGTGGGTGCAAACTGATGAAATCTTTACTTAATATATACTAAACTGATCTTCTGTATATAAAGAAAATTGAAAATGAATCTTGATGTGAATGGAATGGGAGAGGGAGAGGGAGATGGGAGGGTTGCAGGTGGGAGGGAAGTTATGGGGGGGAAAGCCATTGTAATCCATAAACTGTACTTTGGAAATTTATATTTACTAAATAAAAGTTTAAAAAATTCTAATTACACTTACTTTTTGGTGAAATGTCCACCTTCATAAAAAAAATCTTTTATTATAAGCCTTAATCTCCCTTTTGGAGAAAATGCTCAATTAGAAAACTCCTTATATGTCTACAGAGATTGCAGTTACATAAGTATATAAAGTCACTTATTATGATCTCTTGCAATTCTTACTCCCTTCCTAACTAACAAGTAATCTCCACCTTGAACCTCTCATCTTTATAAGGACTTGCAGTAAAACAAATGAGAATGTCATATAACTTCATCTATCAACTGGTTCAGTAACAGGGAATCTGAAATGGACGTTGGTTTCTGAAAGTTACCTGTTCAGTCTGTCTGATCCATACTTTCATACAACCCTCTACTTTTTCCAAAGTCTCAGGATTATTAGCCAGAGTCAAGTAGTCTATTGGTTCCTTCAGGGTTTTCAGTTGAAATATCTCACACTTTTGAAAATTCACCTAATTAAAACAAAAAATAAATAGTAAGATAATGGTTTTAAAAACCAGACACACATTTTTTGGTCAACCCTTAAGTCTAGACAGATCCTAAAGGGATCCTTTAATCTAAACTATCTCCATCAACAAAGATACTTGGAAGTATGGTGTACAATATATAATGACCAATCTCCCCTATGCATTGAATAGCACTTAAGATGTTTGATTCTTGCATCAAATTTAGAGAAGAAAGAGAGAGAAAGGGGGGGGACAAATCAAAACATCACAAGATTAGGAAATTAATAGGAAATGTGAAAATTATCTAGTCAATTTATAAAGCAGAACAGAGAGTTAGCAGGGCAGGGGGTGAAAGGGTAGTTCCTAATCTATTTTTGTTTTGTTTTGTTTTGTTTTGTTTTGACAGGCAAAGTGGACAGTGAGAGAGAGAGACAGAGAGAAAGGTCTTCCTTTTGCCATTGGTTCACCCTCCAATGGCCGCCGCGGCCAGCACACCGCGCTGATCCGATGGCAGGAGCCAGGTGCTTCTCTTGGTCTCCCATGGGGTGCAGGGCCCAAGCACTTGGGCCATCCTCCACTGCACTCCCTGGCCACAGCAGAGAGCTGGCTTGGAAGAGGGGCAACCGGGACAGAACCCGGTGCCCCGACCGGGATTAGAACCCGGGGTGCTGGCGCCGAAAGGCAGAGGATTAGCCTAGTGAGCCACTGTGCCAGCTAAATCTATTGTTTATTGTTTGGAACTAAGGAAAGATAAAGACTTTCATATCCCTGTCAACCACATCCTTACAGTTGGAAAGTTCAATGGTAAACACTTGGATTCAGTTCAGGGGACAGGAAAGTGCACTTTGACTTGCCAAAGACACCTAATATGTTTTTATACACAAAATACACAAACTTCACAAAAAGGACTTCTCTATTTGATTAGGACTTCCTGGCGAAAGTACACCTGGTACCTTCAGTTCTCAGGCCCAATCTAACTTTACCTATAGTCCAGCTCTGTTGTGTCTTTCAATGTGTTCAGAAGAGACATAGCTATTTGTCACCCTCAAACCCCAGCAGGGCCAAGGAACCACTTTTCAAAGCTCAGGTCCCACCCCTGGTAAACCAAAGAGTGCCCTAGGGGAAATGGAAGAGAAAAGCATTTGTTGGGTGAAAGTGTCCCTGCTACTGGGGCCTGCCCCGGGGAACACAACCACCCAGAACATTTCTCTCAAGGTTTTCCATTTACTTTGGTCAGCTTTCCAATAAGCCCTGACCCCTGATGGTTCCTGGCCCTGCCTCCCAAGCTCATCACTGCTCAGAAGTGACTGCAATCCATTCAGAGCCCAGGCTCTGCATCTGATGTTTCCCCATGGGGCTCAGAGATGCTACTCTTTCCTCCTTGAATCAGCCTCCATTCTCTATCTTCTTCATTTTGCTTCTCACTGGGAAACACCAAGGCCAACCTACCTCCACTCATTTCCACGTGCCTTAAGCTCAGGCTACAGCAGCCCAGATGGGCCTTCCAGAACTCCCCCTTAGGGTCCCAGAAACCTTAAGGAGCCAGCTCAAAACCCATGACCTCTCCCACTCAGTGGAGTACCTCTCCCATGAAGAGACATCCCTTCTGCTCCTGTAATTCTTTTCTTATACTATTAAGTAGAAGTCTACAAAAAACACTGATCTTTAAATAGAATGTCAATAATTTCATTTGGTACAACCTGGATTGGCCTACATCATAGTAAATTGCAAACATAATTCAGCTGTTGGCAGGGGTCATACAATTCCTGTCTGGATAAAATTTGCTCAACTCCTCAACCACATATACTTTGGTGACAAGAATAATCTCCCCTCTTGGGGCTGGCCTTGTGGCTTGGCAGGTTAAGCCACTGCCCACAACACCAACATCCCACTGAGTGCCAATTCAAGTCCCAGCGCACTTCCAATCCAACTCCCTGATAATGTTCCTGAGAAAGCAATAGAAGATGTCTCAAATGCTTGGACCCTTGCACCCATGTGGAGACCCAGATGGAGTACAAAGCTTCTGGCTCCAGCCTGACCCAGACCCAGTCATTGTAGCCATTTGGGGAGTGAGTCAACAGATGGAAGATCTGTCTGTCTCTCCCTCTCTCTATCTCTGCCTTTCAAATCAATAAACAAATATACAAAAAGAAGAAGACTCCCCCTCGGCATCCCAAGAGAATCAGTGTCCCCTAGAGAGAAGGGCAGATTGTCACTTGCCATGTGTATCATTGGAGCCATTTCTCTACCCCCATACACACCTGATCTCAACTCTGTCACCTTCCAGTTCCCTTATTTCCTCTATCCTCTCTCCCACCTCCCCCCAGAACACACACACACACACACACACTGTATTCTCACCCTCTGCCTCAAGTGATCACAAACACAGGGAAATAAAATCTCACATTTGCCATACATACACTTAAAGGCCCTTTTAGACACTGGCGGAACCATAGGATCAACACTCTCTCCCCAAACTCATCAATTTTCCTTTCCTTCTTCCTATCTCTTCATGATTTCCTCTCACCCCTACACACACACACACACACACACACACCACTCTTGCTCCAAATTCTTTCATTCTAGGATACACAGCAATGCCATGAGCATTTCATACTCTTGACTTCATAAACATTCAACACATCTAACTGAGAAAAATCTTGAATCATTGCCAACAATCTTATGAAACCCTGGAATGCATTCATCACACGTATTTTAGATCAAATCTAGTCACCACCATATCTTGAGAGGGCAAAAATAATTGTCAAGAGAATTTTTTCAAGATTTTCAACCTGGTGGAATTAAGACCATCCGAAAGAAATATCATCCACTTGTATATTACATTTGCTGACCATCTGGTCATTTTAAAGGGACAACTTACTCATCCTTACCTTCTCCTTCAAACTCTCCTGTGCACCCAACAGGACATTCACAAAACCTTCCAGAGAGTTCAGGAACTCTTGCTGGATGTTAGATGCTTCCTGAAGACCCTGGAGCTCACCCCAGCCATGGCTTGTGGCCCTGAGTGCAGGGATGAAGATGTCTGACAGCAGCCGTCTCATGCTGTTCAACAGGCCCCCATCTGCAGTATCCAACATGTTGAAGCTCACCTCCTGGGAAGCAATTAGTATATTCTTCACTGCAAAAATTATCCTCAACTGCAACATAGCTTCTAAGTCATTTCTAAATATTGTTAATTAATCAAATCTCAAGTGTATCTGCCCAACAATTTGCCATTTTGATACTCTGGTTAAAAAATAAGCTTTAGACTATCCTCAAATACAATTAACAGAATATATGCAAGAAATTAATAGAACACCAGATATTTTCTGTTTTATTTTCTCCAAAAAGACAATGTACCCAACAAGGACTGGGGAGATTTTTATGGATGTACTTCACTGTACATAAAAGTTACATATGCACCTGTAGAAACCTTATTCTAAATGTACCAAAATTACCACTACGTGAACTGTATATGGAAAATTCTCCTGAAAAGGAGGGACCTCACTGTATACACATACACAATGTTAAATCAATTTTGTTAATAAATACTAAGCCTTCTTAGAACATTTTAGGGAAATGTCCTCTTAATTGCTTACTTTAAATGCTTTAAAACTATTTCTTTGGAAGTAGTTTTAGATATTGTAATGAACACGATGGTTGTTCCACAAGGAGGGACATTTTTGTGCAGTTTACATGAATTTGGAAATCTGGGGTTAATATTAACTGCTGCCCTTACCCGATGGATGTTCTCAGGGGTGATGGCTTTGGAAGGGTCAGGCCTAATGAAGAACACACACACTCCTGTAAGAGCAACATCTTTTCCCTCGGTCACGAACACCTTAGTTTTTTTTATCTTTCCAGAAACAGGATTTCCCCCTCCTGGAGAGCCAAGCTGTCCTACAATGCAAAAGAATCGTAGTTTCACAGATCCTATTTGTAGTTTATATTTCCTGTTAAAATACCATCATCTTTAACTGGTCTATGTGCCCTGGCTGGGGCCACCCCTTGAACAATCTCCAGCTTGAGCCCTAAAGAGATCTAAAATGATTAGCTTGATTCCAGATCACAGATTCACTTCAAAATTGTTGCTCAGAGCAGGGCAGTGAGGAAGAATCAGGGGTAGAAAATATCCATCGGTGTGGCTTGTTCCAGGACCTTTGCTAGGAACCTTTTCCACATTGCTAAAACTCACAACTGTGATACAGCTCTGACCTGTTGCAGGTCACATAGCCACCAGATGGCAGAGCCATGGTCAAAAATTAGCTCAGGGGCCAGCCCCGTGACGCAGTATGTTAATCCTCCTCCTGCAGTGCTGGCATCCCATATGAGTGCCGATTCTAGTCCCAGCTGTTCCTCTTCCCATCCAGCTCTCTGCTGTGGCCTGGGAAAGCAGTAGAAGATGGCCCAAGTCCTTGGGCCCCTGTACCCACATGGGAGACCAAGAAGAAGCACCTGGCTCCTGGCTTTAGATGGGCATAGCTCCAGGCGTTGAGGCCATTTGGGGAGTGAACCAATAGGAGGAAGACCTTCCTCTCTGTCTCTCCCTCTCACTGTCTGTAACTCTACCTCTCAAATAAATAAATAAAATCTTTAAAAATAATTAGCTCAGGAGGCAGGTGCTGTGGCACAGTGGATTAAGCTGTCACTTGGAACACCCACATCCCATATCAGAGTACCTGGGATTATGTTCTTCCTGGTTTTTGGTCCAGCTTCCTGCTAATGCACACCCTGGGTGGCAGCAGATAAGCCCCAGTAATGGAGTCCTAGCCACCCTGGCTTCAGTGTAGCCAGTCCTAGCTTTTGCAGGCATTTAAGGAATGAACCAACAGTCAGAGATCTCTCTCTCTCTTTCTCTTTCTCTCTTTCTCTCTTTCTCTCTTTCTCTCCCCCTTCCTCCCTCTCAAATAAATATAAATAATAAATAAACTTTAAATAAAAAACTTAAAAAACACAGCTCTGGCTCCAAAACTCAACACCCTCATTTCACCATGCTTATTTATACAGTTCTGGCTCCAAAACTCACTACTCTCACTTCCCCATGTTGTATTTACACTGTCATAGTCAGTGTAGCTGGCCAGTCCTTTAGTACATTGCTAAAGTCTAGATGGTGCAGAGGTAAAACCATGTGGTGATTAATGTGTGGGCCCTGGAGTCAGACTCCAATTGCTTCAATCTACAGCTGAAATTCCTAGCCATGTGATATTGGGCAAGTTACTTAATCTTTCATCCACTGGTTCACTCCACAAATGGCTGCAATAGCCAGAGCTGGGCCAGGCTGAAACCAGGAACTCCAAACTCCATCCAGGTCTCCCACATGGTTGGCAAGTACCCAAGTATTTGGGCCATCATATGCTGCTTCCAATGCATGTTAGCAAGCAGCTAGATCAGAAACAGAGCAGCCAGGAATCCAACCAGTACCCCAGTATGGATGTGGGCATTGAAAACAGCACCTTAATCTGTTGCACCAAAACATTCTCCCCAACTTTTAGTTTTTAAACAAGTATATTCATACTCTATGCCAAAAGCAATAACTATTTTTCCTTCTCCTCAAAATGGCAATAAAGCATGTTTTTATTTGAGGGACATAGAGACACAGAGAAAGACATCTCATCTGCTGGGAATGGATTCCTGCAATGGCCAGGATTGAGTCAAGTCAAAACCAGGAGCCTGGAATTCAATGCAGGTCTCCCATATAAGTGGCAGGAACCTGATTCCTTGAGTCAACACTGCTGCCTCCTAGAGTCTGCATAGCAGGAGGCTGGAGTCAGGAGCTGCAGCTGCCTAGCAAATCCAGGTACTCTAATGGAATGTGAGCCTCTTATCTGGCATCTTAACTGCTAGGCTAAATAAACACCCCATGATATTTTGTAACATATTCATATATGTCTCTAGTTAGGCCTTAAAATATAAATCAATCTACTGGAAAGCAGAAGTCCAGCTGAGTCCACAGAAAGATTTGCAAATTTTTCCTAAATGAAAGAACTAAACTTGTCATTCAATATTACACATTTAAATCAGAATCAATAAAAAAATAAGCATAATATAATAGCTAAAAATTTTTTGCAATGCTTCTTGATAATAATTCCTATGTTAGCAAGAAATAGTGCCTATCCAGATGAGAACAGATGGCCATTAGAAGTTCCAGAACATATATAATCTCCTTTATTATTCCCCTCTTGCCAGCACAGCAAGAGACAGAAAACAAACCACCTCCAACAGAGTCCAAGCAGGCAGGCTAAATGACCAGCATTATCTGTGCTCTATGCTTGAGATGGAAACAGAATTTCTTTTTATAAGATTTACTTATTTGAAAGTCAGAGTACAGAGATAGAGAGACAGAGAGAGATCTTCCATCAGCTGGTTCACTCCCCAGAATGGCCACAACAGTCACAGAGAGGCCAGGCCAAAGCCAGGAACCAACAGCTTCTTCCAGGTCTCCCATGTGGGTAGCAGGGCCCTAAGCACTTGGGCCATCTTCTGCTACTTTTCCCAGGCCATTAGCAAGGAGCTGGATCAAAAGTGGAGCAACCGAGACAGGAACCAGCGCCCATATGGGATGTCAGTGTTTCAGGCGACGCCTTTACCCACTAAGCCACAGCCTAGTCCCAACAAAATTTCTTCCCAGGACCACATCCACCATACTTCTGGCTCCCCTACATCACTTTCCATCCCCATATCTACCCCACTGCTGCTCCTCTACCCACCCCCATCCCTGAAGTAGTAAGAGGTTTGCTCAGTGCCCACAGTGGCTTTCTTCTTTGTGCCAATCTCCAACAAATCTGAGGACATATTACTGGGTCATTTAACATCAAATTTGTATACCTGTTTCTGCTACCTCCATATCCTGATAGTAAAACATAAGGTGACGTAGACCTCCAACAGCAAAAAGCTGATCAATTCTTTCAATCTGTAAAAAAAAAAAAAAAAGGCAGAGTAAGTTCTGTTCTGATTTACAAACTTCTAAACAGTCAATAGCACAGTTTCAAATTCATATGAGAAGAATAAAGATAAAATCTACATATTTTCTGATATCTACATATTTTCTGATATTTACATATCAGAAAAGCCAGTATCAAAAAAGCAGAATATAGCAAGAATGTGGAAAAACTGGGAGTCTTGTGAACTGTCAGTGGGAAAGTAAAATGGCGAAGCCATTGTTGAAAATGTCATTAAGGTTCCTCAAAAACTGAAGAAGAGAATTACCATACAATCCAGCAACCCTACCTCTACTGCTTTCCCAGGCCATAGCAGAGAGCTGGATGGGAAGTGGAGCAGCTGGGACTCAAACTGGCACCCATATGGGATGCCAGCACTGCAGGTGTGGCTTTACCCACTACACCACAGAGCCAGCCCCAAGAAGGCAATTTTTTTTTTTTTTTGACAGGCAGAGTTATACAGTGAGAGAGAGAGAGACAGAGAGAAAGGTTTTCCTTTTTTCATTGGTTCACCCCCCTAGTGGCCGCTATGACTGGCGCGTTGAGGCCAGTGCACTGCGCCGATACAAAGCCAGGAGCCAGGTGCTTCCTCCTGGTCTCCCATGTGGGTGCAGCGCCCAAGGACCTGGGCCATCCACTGCACTCCTGGACCACAGCAGAGAGCTGGACTGGAAGAGGAGCAACCAGGACAGAATCCAGCACCCCGACCAGGACTAGAACCCTGGGTGCCAGCGCCGCAGGCGGAAGATTAGCCTAGTGAGCTGCGGCACCAGCCCAAGAAGGCAATTTTAACATATGTTACCACAGTGCTTCTTTACACCTTGGAAACATTACGCCAAATGAAACAAAATCAATCACAAAAGGACAAATATTTTATGATTCCAATTATATAAGGGACTTAGCATGCTCAGATTCCTAAAACTGTGGTGGCCAGGGTCTGAAGAGAAAGGAGAATTGGTAAGTTGTTGTTTAATGGAAATAGAATTACTGTTCTGCAAGATAAAAAGAGTTCTAGGGACTTTCATACAACAAGGTGAATTCACTTAATACTAAACTCAACACTTATAGTGGTTAAATTGGTAAATTTTGTGCTGTGCAAATTTTGTCATAATTCAAGAAAACATTTTAGAGGATAAAAGCTAGCCTGAACATTTAAGTGTGAAAATAAGCCCCCTTCAGTTTCCACTACATTGTAGACAAGAGTTAAACCGTTATACCTAAAGCAAAAAAAAGTTGGCCTGTTCCCTTGGTTGAGAATGCTGCAAGAGCAAGGAGAGAATGAGAGATTCACCTCCCAGCCCAAGCAGTAGAGGATCACTTCCATCACAGCCAGGAATATTACTCTTGCCATGTTAGCCTTGCTTTAGAGTTGGGGCCAGCTGGTTTCATCAAACTCCTAGGTTCTAACATTTCTACATCCTAAGGTTGCCATAGCAGTTTGACTTGGGATTCCTACAGTACTGAATCTTTGCCCCTTTATTCCACCAATATTATCCCAAATCCAGATGTGTGAATTGGGATGCAGAAGAAGTGAAGTATTTCATCTCTAGAATAACTTCCCCAAGACTGGATCATCTATGTGGCCCTTTCTCCTTCCATGCCTCTGTTTTGGAGGGAATAATATTACCTACCTCCAGATATTGAATGAAATCATATAAAATGTCACTTAGAACAGGGAATGACACATGGTAAACATTCAAACAATGTTAGCAATGATGAGAAGCAGAAAGGCATAGGATAGTTTCTTAACTGCCTCATGTCTTATCTGTGTTCCTTCCCCCCGCCTTTTGGTTTTTTTTTTGTTTGTTTTTTTATTTTTTGTGTTGTTATTTTGTTTGTTTGTTTATTTTTTCGTCTAATGCCTAGTCTTAAAAAAACACCTTCTGGGGCAGGTGCTGCGGCGCAGCAGGTTAACACGCTGGCCTGAAGCGCCGACATCCCATGTGGGCACCAATTCAAGTCCCAGCTGCTCCACTTCCCATCCAGCTCTCTGCTATAGCCTGGGATAGCAGTGGAGGATGTCCCAGGCCCTTGGGCCCCTGCACCCACATGGGAGACCTGGAGGAAGCTTCTGGCTCCTGGCTTCAGATCGGTGCAGTTCTGGCCATTGTGGCCAACTGGGGAGTGAACCATCGGATGGAAAACTCTCTCTCTCTCTCTCTCTCTCTCTCTCTCTGCTCCCCCTTCTCTCTGTGTAACTCTGACTTTCAAGTAAAATAAATAAATATTTAAAAAAAAAAAAAACCTTCTAGAATTATCATAGGGCTTCTGAAATTCTGATATCCTCAATACCCAGGAAATGGTATCTTCCCATTTCTGGCCATCTCCATCCAAGCACAAATCACCAACCAAACCACAGGCTTTGAAGAGAAATTACAGCAGAAAATAAATTCAAAGTCAGGAACAAAAGTGTTAGCTGCACAACCAAAGTTAAAGCCACAAAACCATGACACCATTCAGTCGCCAAGCCTGGAAGACAGGATCAGTACAAAAAAAAAAAAAAAAAAAAAAAAAGGAAAGAAAGAAAAAGAAAAGGAAGAAAAGAAAAAGATAAGCAAGCACCTTGAGAGGAGATTGCATTCCCCTTCCTCACGTTCTAAAATGGTGCAGAAGCCCAACATCTTTGGATGTAGAAATGTCAGCCACACCATCAGAACAGTGGAACTCAAGTAATATTATAATCTCCCCTCTCAACCTAGACAGCTGGAGAGCCCTAACTCACTCAGCCACCACCACAGGGCAGTGTCCATGGGCCATCCATACCCCTCATGATCAAGTCAGTGACAACACCCACACATCGCACCTGATTGCCATCCAGAATGGCATCCTCCACTTCAGTTTTGTTCAGGTCCAAACAGGAAGCTACAATTGCAAATAAATACTCATGCCTCCCATCCAGATGAGCCCGCTTGGCTTCCTTCTCTTCCTTCAATCGTTGCTAAAAGAAAAGAATAAAAATGTTGTATGCAAAACACAGTTCTCAAATGGATTAATTTTGTATAATCATTTCATACTATTGTTTTTTCAAGTCTTACGTATTTAGATAACAGACAACTTTAATGGTACCAGTTTTTAAATACTATCTTCTATTTTTAGAAAAATGTTATTTCTCCCATGAAAAATAAAGTGTGCTCCTGTTTTGAAACTGCATAATACTTAGAAGCCAAAAGAGGGAATATAGATAATTTACCAAACAGAAATTATTACACTAACATTTTGTTCTAAATCTTTACAGACTTATTTCTACACACATGTGAGCATTTAACAGATACACAAAAAGAGAGATTTCCATTTTTGTGAACACTTTGCTAAGCCATTAGAGAAATATTCTTCTACCCAACTCCTATCTTTCTTGTCTATATACAGGTTCATATTTGGGCTTGAAACTAATTCATGAGTTCCACTGCTCACTTTTTGAGTATGGGTTGCTAATTGAAATAACAGGGTATATTCAACATACCAGTGTGGGAAGTTTGAAACATAGCTTTCCATATGCTCTATGCTCATACAAATATGACAAATACACAATCTACATTTATATTCTCTCTTAACAATGTATCATGGACTTCTCTCTAGTTTAATTCAGACCAGCCCAACCTGTATAACAGCTGCAAAGCATTCCACAGGGAAGTACCATAATTTAATCAACTTTTGGACACTATTAGAGATTCAGCTTCCAATGCAATTCTTAAAATAAACACATTACCCTTAGTGACAACCAGTTGCTCCCACTAGGAAGAAAGTTGACCCATCTGGATCCCTTCTTTTAATCAAGAAAAATTCAATAAATTCCAAATGTGTGCCAGCACTACAGATGCAAAAACTACCCAGAACCCTCAAAAAAGCTAAGAGTCTGGCCAGGTGACCATGGTAAGGCAGCACAACAGTTGCTACAGAGGCCTAAGATTTATGAGTCCCTAAATGCAGGAGTATTCATGGGTTTTCACACAAGAGCAAAAAGATGATCTGCCACCCTTTCCTAGGGTGACAGTAGAGCTTTCAGGAAGAGGCAGCATAAGCCAAGATCGAAGGAAAGTTAACCACACTCCCCAGAATAGAAGAGTTTGGGCACATGCAAAGGCCAAGAGGCATAAGAAAACATGTTAGTGCAGGCACTGTGGCATAGTAGGTTAACCCTCTGCATGTGGAGTTGGCATCTCATATGGGCACTTGTTCAAGTCCCAGCTGCTCTACTTCCAATCCAGCTCCTTGCTAATAGCCTGGGAAAGCAGCAGAGGATGGCCCAAGTGTTTGAGCCCCGTACCCACGTGGGAGACCTGGAAGAAGCTCTTGGCTCCTGGCCTTGGATCGACCCAGCTCTGGCCATTGTAGCCATTTAGGGAGTGAACCAGCACATGGAAGATTTCTCAGTCTCTCTCTCTCTCTCTCTCTCTCTCTCTCTGCAACTCTGCCTTTCAAGCAAAATAAATAAAAATCTTTCAAAAAAAAGAAAATAAATCACATTTGGTAAACTATAAGACAGCCAGATTGAACTATGAAGGACTAAGAAAACATAATAGGATATGAGAAAGAAGTCAGATCATAATCTGGCTGAAAAGCCCATGAGAGTATTTCAGGCATGGAAAGCCAAGACACTCTGGCAAAAGATCTCTGTGAGTGAGATCCCAGTGGAAAGAACAGGCCATCAAAGAAGGAGGTACCTTTCTCTGAAGGGAGGAGAGAACCTCCACTTTGACTATGACCTTGTCTAAACAAGATAAGAGTCGGAGAACTCAGAGGGCTTCCATAGCCTTGGAAACTCATGACTGGTGCATAGGGAGATTACTGATGCCATAGACAAGAGTGTTGGTAAAGTCAACAACAGGAGTCACTGTGCACTTACTCCTCATGTAGGATCTCTGTCCTTAATGTGCTGTGCATTGAGATTTAATGCTATAACGAGTACTCAAACAATATATTTCACTTTGTGTTTCTATGGGGGTGCAAACTGTTGAAATCTTTACTTAATGCATACTAAACTGATCTTCTGTAAAAAAAAAAAAAAAGAAATTATCAATTCCCAACTTGACTCTCACTGGGATTAAACATGACAATAGGTCTGATTTGATTTCATCATCATTTAAAAAAAATCATCTATTATTTTTCACTTTATGTTTCTGTGTGGGAGCAAACTGTTGAAATCCTTACTTAATGTATGCTAAGCTGATCTTCTGTATATTAAGATAATCGAAAATGAATCTTGATGTGAATGGAAGGGGAGAGGGAGTGGGAAAGGGGAGGGTTGTGGGTGGGAGGGACGGTATGGGGGGAAGCCATTGTAATCCATAAGTCGTACTTTGGAAATTTATATTCATTAAATAAAAGTTAAAAAAAAAAGAAAAAAAAAAGAAGTCAGATCATAAGCCATTTGGGAAAGACTGCATAAGAAAATGTAAATGCCACTGAAATCCATGAAGAATCGCTGATAAGTTTCAAATCATGAGAGATAGATATTAAAGTATATGTGCATCTCAAAAAAATCCACCATTCTGACAAGAGTAGAAAGTGGACAGGAGTGACATAGGCCTAGAGGCAGCCAAGGGGATCATGGTGGCTGGCATTCCTGAGACAAGGAACACATCAGAGGAACAGGTGGAAGCAGCACAACCACAGGTTGAGCTTCTGGGTGTGCTGGATGCAAGGATGGTTCAATATACAAGGGTAAGTGGCAGGTAGACCACTGTCACACGGATCTGGAGAAAATCACACTGCAGATACAGATATGGGCACAGGTTCTCAACCCAGCACTACTGACTTTGTAGGCCCAACCAGTCTTGTCCTCTGCAGTTCTGTCTGTGCCTGGTGGTGTATTTAGCAGCATCTTTGGTCTCCCAGCTTGTAGACACTAGTAGCTATCCATTACCAGCTTTTAAGAATGAAAAGTGTCCACAGACATTGCCAAACATTCCCTGTGTGACAAAATTACCAACACTACTCCCCACCATAGAGAACCATCAATATAATATACACATAGACAGAGATAGAGATAAATAAGACTGCAGTATAAAAAACTGCATGGTATCATGTGCAGTTATGCAGTACAAAATCTGCAAAAGAGCATGCAATAGCCCTTTCACCCAGCAAGTCGTATGTGTCAAGCAAAATGAATAAATCACAAGTTAGAATGTGGCTTTCTAACAAAGATATGGAGAAAAAAGATAAGAAGAAACTTGAGAAACACTAATAAGTCAGGAGCAAGGAAGGAAAGAAATGCAAATGTGGAGAGCTGACCATGAGTGCACAGGACGTGGAGAGGGAACCCAGAGACAGCAGCATCTATACACCACAAGATGCCCAATTGTACTAACGTCATAGAGAACTAAATGGGTTAATTAGGATATCTTTAGCTATTGTATTCATAAGGTGAATGCGGCATTCCACAGCTATTTGGCAATGTGACCATGCCACTAACTTATCTAGAGAGAGACTGAATTTCCCCTCCCCTTGAATTTGGCTGGCCCTGTTACTACTTTCAACCCAAAGAATCTGGGGGTAAATCACTTGGTGAAACTTCCTAGGCTACTTTATAAGACATCAGAATCTTTTGTGTTTATATTTAGAATGTTCCCTGGAACTCAGCTGTGGGGAGCAACTCGGACTAGACTGTTACTGGAATTAAGACTTATTCTATGCATCTGCTCTCCCACAATATGGCGCTGAGAAGGGAGTAACAACTTCTACGTAGCTGCCTCTCGCCAACTTGAGTGATGACCTGCAGGAGCTGATCCTGCTCCTGATTGGAGGAGAGCAGCATACTCGGCGTGTGGGTAGCAGAGTTGGGATTGGTGGAAGAGGACTATAAAGGAGGAGAGAGACAACATGCACCAGGAACATCTATCTGAAGGAACACCTGAGCAGCCCCCGAGAGAGCCGGCCAGCGGTGTGCCGCTCCCCTGCGGAAGTGGGGAAAGTGGCAGGGGGAACCGCCCTTCCACGGAGGTGGAAGGATCGGTAGCCAACCCGGGAAGAACCAGCAGCAAACCCAGGGAGGGCCGAGCAGATAAAAGAACAACGCAGGGTCCTGTATTGCTCCTCCATGAAGAGGGGGAGCGACATAATGGTGCCGTGACTCGGATAGGAAGCCTAGGCAGGGTTTAGTGTCGTTCCTCCATGAAGAGGGGGAGCGACACTCAGCCACCATCCTGTAAGTCTAAGCCATATGAAGAGACCACATGAATGAAAACCAAGACATTCTAGGCAATAGTTTCAGCTGACCTCCTAGCTGACACACCAACTTTCAGCCACATATGTAAGCCATCTTGGACATTCTGATCAATGTAAACAGTTCAGTCAATGCCAGCCAGCAGCAGAACCACCTAGCTGAGTCCAGTCACCCACAGAATCAAGAGAGATAAAAGATGATGGCTGTTGCTTTAGGTTCTTACCTTTTTTGGTATATTTTGTTACACAGCAATAGATAATAATCTGTTTAGAATAAAGTCATTTGTTGGACAGGATGCAAATGAATTCAGACTTGAATAAGGAATGATTGGATGGGCAGGCAATGTGGTATAGTGGATTAAGCCACCACTTGGAATGCCTGAACCCCGTATCACAGTGCCAGTCCAAGTCCCTGCTCCTTTGTTTCCACTCCATCTTCCCTCAATACAGTAGAAAATGACTCAAGGTCTTAGGTTCCTTGCACCCACATGGGAGACCCAGATGGAGCTCCTGGCTCCTAACTTTGAACTGACTCAGCCCCAAATGTTATGGGCAGTTGGGGAGTGAACCAGCAGATAGAAGACCTCTCTCCTTGTCTCTCCCTCTCTCTTCATCACTCAGCTTTTCAAATAAATGTTTTTTAAAAGATTGGAAAAACATAAATATAAAGATACTAAATACAAACTACTTTTTCCAAAAACTTGACTCTAAAGAAAAAGAAGGTGGTACAAGTAGACAGAAGAAACTTTAGAGGCAGGAGAGGATTCTTAAAATAAATAAGTATCACAAAGAAGTAAGGATGAAAAAGTTGGGGATTTCAGTGTGATTGAAGGGTCGTTGCTAATCTTGTTTAACTTAAGTTCATTTCTCTGAAACTGAAGGACTACCTGAGAGGCAATTCAGTTGTTGGGGAGATGATTAAGATTTAAAAAATAAACAGTATACCCATTTTCTTACTATTTCTCTCTTAAAAGGAACACAGGTCATGACCCAACATATACATTTCATAAGCATCAAATCACTGTAAATGTAAATATTTTCAAATGTCACCAAAAGAATAAAGATGCCCTGCTGTTCTAAACTGTTTTCTCCCTTCCTGGCAGGGGAAAATAAAAGCCTTTTCTCAAAGTGATCTCTCTGAGCTTGCACTAAAAGTCTTAACAGCTTGAGAACACAGGGGTCAACCAGGGGATGGAGGAATTCTGCAAAAGAAAGAGAAAGCAAATGCTCAAAACCTAAAAGAAACCAACGAAGTAGTGAGACACAAGACTTGAGAGGTAAGGCAACCAGAGTCCTAAAAAAGACAAAATTTAAAGAAGATTCTGCTATGGCAATACATTACTCTATGATTCAACTTTAAAAGATTCCCAAGGGGAGAAAATATTCAAATGGAGGAAAGGGGAGACTGGTCCCAAAAATAGGATATGGTTATTCTATTTTACTTAAATATCACAGAGGGGAAAAAAACTTTCAAAACAGTTTTAGGCATGCAAAGAAAATCATCAGCATTTTTAAGTAAATGTTCTCAAAAACTATTTTTAAAAGCATGTTGAGTTCACTATATTCTTACCTAAACTGATCATTCTATCTTCTAAAAACAAGTAGTATAAAGTAAACCCTCCTGCCATGTAGAAGAAAGACCATGATGTTTATCAATCTCAACTTTCAGTTCCTCACACAAAGGTATCCCAGTACAATGAGATTTTTTATTTGTTTTTCACTACCATAAAGAGCCAACAATGTCAAACAAATATTTAGTGATCAGATCAGTGCACTGTCAGTCCATAAGCCTGATCCTGAAGCATTGTGGTTGCTAGGCAACTACAGCTACGGGCACTCAGGTGACTGCCTCTCTGGGGCTGGCATATCCACCTGGCCTTGGGAATGTCCAGGACACTTGAAGAGTAAAAGCAGAATGGGATTAAGAAGGCAGGAAATAAACTATGAAATGATTTTTCTTCCCAAGTCTTAAGACTGCTGTGTGTTGCATAAGTAAGCACCAACATACAGGGTGGGGAGTATGGCCAGAAACCTCTTGAGTGCTCAAGAAAACCTTGAGCAGTATTAAAGCATTTCTGTAGTTTCTGAAAACATGTATTCTTAACTCTTTGGGATAGGAAAGTGGATAATGTGCTGCCTAACAGGAAATGAACACTGCTTCCCAGGTATGGCAAATGTCCCACTAAGAAAGGAGCACTGAATATAGAGTGGGTGGCAGGTTCTAATCCCAGGTCTGCCACTAATTACATGACCTTGCAACTGTCATTTAACCTATGTTTCAGTTCTCTCAACTCCAATTCTGAAGTTGGACCAGGTGACAGCTAATGTCCATTCCTCCTCTAACATGCGGGCTAATTATCATGTGTTCAAAAACTAAAATAGATGAGATTCTAAAATACAAATCCAAATAAAGATCCCAACACTATGTACTTTCCAAAGGTTCTAAGACTTTTTCTCAAAATCAATCCATCCATCCAAGTTTTTAAAAATACTAATCTTTAACACTGCATAACCAAAGTCCATGCAGACTTTCTTTTTTTCTTTAAGATTTATTTATTTATTTGAAAGGCAGAGTTACAGAGAAGCAGAGGCAGAGAGAGACAGAGGTCTTCCATCTGCTGGTTCAGTCTCCAAATGGCCACAACGGCTGGAGCTGCACCAATCTGAAACCAGGAGCCAAGAGCTTCCTCTGGGTCTCCAATGTGGGTGCAAGAGCCCAAGGACTTGGGCCATCTTCTACAGCCTTCCCAGGCCATAGCAGAGAGCTACATCAGAAGTGAAGCAGGCCGGCGCCGCGACTCACTAGGCTAATGCTCCACCTTGCGGCGCCGGCACACCAGGTTCTAGTCCCTGTCGGGGTGCCAGATTCTGTCCCGGTTGCCCCTCTTCCAGGCCAGCCCTCTGCTGTGGGCAGGGAGTGCAGTGGAGGATGGCCCAAGTACTTGGGCCCTGCACCCCATGGGAGACCAGGATAAGAACCTGGCTCCTGCCATCGGATCAGCGTGGTGCGACGGCCGCAGCGCACCGGCCGCGGCAGCCATTGGAGGGTGAACCAACGGCAAAAGGAAGACCTTTCTCTCTGTCTCTCTCTCTCTCACTGTCCACTCTGCCTGTCAAAAAAAAAAAAAAAGTGAAGCAGCCAGGACTCGAACCAGTGGTCATATGGGATGCCAGCACTGCAGGCAGCAGCTTTACCTACTACACCACAGCACAGGACCCCATGCAGACTTCTATATACATACTCTGTATAAAGTACTCACACCATCCATTGGTCTCTTATTTTGGTTATAGGTTCATAAGCCCCAATATAGAGGAGACCTTGTAGAAATGGAGATAAAAGTCTGAACTTGACCAGTGGTTGTGAAGACTAAACTGCATGAGGTCTCAAGATAATAGTAAATCAATCAGCACTTGAATTAAAATAGCATGCCCAAGGCACACAGTTGGACTAGAGGTGGAGATGCCCACATCCCATATCAACTCCCATCTCTGCTCCAAATGCCAGCTTCCTGCTAATGTGCACCCTGGCAGGCAGCAGATAATAGCTACAGTAGTTGGGTACCTGTCACCCACATTGGAAGATCTGATTCAGTTCTGGATCCTGGCATCACCAAGGATTTGACCCTAGACATCAAAATTTAGATGAAATACAACTTAGTAATTATGATCTTTTTAACTGTACAACTGCTTAAGCTCGCTCTACCCTTAAAAAGCTCTGCCTTCTTGACAAGTCAAGTTTGCCTTTGACCCAGACCCAAACCCACCCTCACTAACCCCATTGGATAGAAGTGGATAGAGGGTGGGGATATTAGGTCCAAAAGCCTCTTTGTGCAGAAACACTATTCTCAAACCCTCCTGAGGGGTACATTTTGTGCTATTAATCCTGGCTGTTTTGCTAACTATAGCTCTGCTAGTCATTGTTTGCTTGTCTTCCATGTATATAGCCTAATCTATCATCTCTCCTGAGCAGTAAAACAAAATGGGTACCAACTGAGTCTCACCATTAACAGATGAGTCATCTGAAATGTCACTCTCAAGCAACTGAGTTATTAAGTGCTGGAATAAATCCTTCTAGATCAATGTACATCCAAGATTGCAAATCCAGTTTTAAGTCAATAGGTTCCTGGGCCTTTGATGCTATAGTGACTCAGCAAGGACCACTACAAGGAATTACAGTTCTTTTCTAATTTACAGTGAATATAACTCAATTCACTTAGTTTACATCCCACTTAAATGTGTTAAATTATAGAAACTGAGAGAAGCAGTTCTCTTACTCATTTCCATTTAAAGCACTCTGAACAAGTTAATCCCATTTCCATGGTTTCCAGCTTTTCTCTTTTAACCCCCACAGAACCCATTTCCCTTCTCCCCATCTCTCCAAGAGAAGGAGGCTGCCCTGGGAGGAGGCTCCTGGGCCCATCCTTCACCTTTCTTCAACTGGCTGGGAGAACTATGGTGCAGAATTCCCACTCCTTGCTGTGCCCTGGAGCCTTGCCTTCTCCTGTTCCCTTTTCCTCCCATCTCTCCGCGGGGAGGGCCTCCTTCCTGAATTGAGAGCACTTCTAAAGGGAAAGAGGCTGGAGGCTGGCTAGTCCCGCTGCAGCAGGTGGCACCTCTATGCCCTCCTTTGTGTAATGGGAGCTTCACTCTCCCTCCACTGCATGTGGGAATAAGATTTAGACTCTTGTACATTTTTACTGGAATTTTCAGGGCCCCTAAGTCTCACTAAATACTAACTCCCTTATCTGTCATTTTCCTCAGGCAAACAAGATTCTGTTTACCAGGTACTGCATGTGAATTTTTCATCCAACCAGCCCAAAACCTACCATAAGTGTATTCCCCTCACTATAACCTCTCTTCCCTGAACATTCCATCATCCAAAGTCTAACTTCCAGTCTGCTGTTGTTACAGAAACCTGGGGTAGGAAAAATCCCTTCATTCAAACAGGCACAAGAGACAGCGGAAGATCCAAGCAGTTTATTAACGCCAGCGGGCTCCCTGGAATCATTTCCTGAGGACTGAGCAACAATCCCAAGTTTCGCACAATGTTTATAGGTTCATCAGCATCATACCTTAACTGTTCCAGCATTGGTGGGTTTAAATTGCAGCCTGTGTGCCTTAGGACCACACTTTCAATGGCCGGGGGGTCTGGTATGTTTGTAGGAGAGATACCAGGGGCAGATTTATAGGACAGATTTATGACTGGAGTTGACAGAAGCAGAGCTTAGGACATCTTCCCTCCCTGGACAAGATACCAGTGGGCAGCTGTTTCACTAGTTAATAGCAAGCAGCCACTTTTCAAGGATTGTGTTGGGGTGGAGGGATCTGCTTTTCTTTCTTTGTCGCTGGTTGCAGCCGCATTTCCTCTACACTGTCTGCCCACCAAATTGCTGGGCTTGAAATGACACTTAAAGGGTCTTCACAGACAGTCTTTCTTCAAACCTCACAGTGATTCCAACCCAAAATCAGAAATATTTCTTGTACAGTTCCAAGAGTTCCCTTTGGCAGCAGGGGCCTTTAATTCAAGTGACTTTTACCCATACTCTTAACAAAATATAATGTCACCATTCACATTATACAAGGATACTTCAAAATATTCATAGGAAGTAGAATTAGATAAATTTATGCTAGTGCAAAAAAATGGCATTCTGTGCAGTTTTTTCATAATTTCAATTTTCCATGAACTTTCTGAAAAATCCCCCTCATATCTGTATTAGGAAAAAACTGCACATAGTTCAAAAATTTTTGCACCAAAATAACCATTTTCTACTTGAAAGACAGAGAAAGATAAAGCTCTCTTCTGCTAGTTGACTCCACAACAGCCCAAGTGGGTCAGTTTAGAGCCCAGAGCCAAGAACTTAAACTAAGTCTCCCACATGGGTGGCAGGGACCCAATTAGTTGAGGCCACATCACCTGCTGCCTCCTAGGCTGTGCGTCAGCAGGAACAGTTAAGAGTAGCAGCCAATTTGTGAACCCAGACACTTCAATGTAGGATGTAGGTGTGCTAGTAAAATGGTACAGTCTTATCTGTGGTGCAATCTATGCCCCAGACAGCATCCTTGGCTCTAGCCCCCGCTGCCATTGCTAGAGGCCAGGTTACCAAATGGCCCAACCACAGGTATCAGATCCACCCCCACCCTAATAGAATTTGCTGCTCCTATTTACCTACCCCCTGCAAAGGTATAATAGGACCTGCTTCCTGCACACGTGCTCTCTCTGGATCTCACTCTCTCTCTCTCTCTCTCTCGACCCCCCCCCCTTAACTCTCTTGCCCTCTCCCTCAGTCCATCAGGCTTCCCCCACCTGACAATAAACCTTTCCTCTAACTATGGTATATGGTGTGTTTTGTGGTGGCCCTACAAGGTATCCTGACCAGTGGCTTAATCACTAAGCCAAACTCCCAACCCTAAATCTTTTCAGTCCATTTCCACAAACATTTTGAAGCACCTTCACCTGTGGCATAGGGTGACTCTCCAAAACTTCCCTCTTTCATACAATAAACTAACAAAGCTGCTGCTCATTAGAATCACCTGGAATGTTAAAGAACCAATGCCTGACCTCCTATCCCCAAGAAGGTTTGTATTATCTGGTTGAGAGTGGGCACCAAGCACTGGCATTTCTCCAAAGCTCCCCTGACTATTCTATAACCAAAAATGTAGGATTTAGGCAAAAGAGGGACATGGGAACAGTGGCAGATATTCTGAAACAACTGACTGCTGGAGCTTGTTTTTCAGATGTGCCAGGAAAATATACCTTCCAACACTGTACTCCGGGCCAGCATGACAAGCAAAACTGCGAGAGACCAGCCTGAGTCAGGCCTCTGAACACACTAAGCATGAAAATGTGAGTTGCTTAAGAAGGAAGGGCCTTGCTGCTGCCCCGGTCCCTTTCTACATCCCTGATACTCTCCTAACCCTTGCTATAAAAACCCTGGCAAACTACTTCTCAGGGAGGCAGTCTCTTTAGAGAACTTTCCTTTCCCATAGTCTCCTTTACTTGTCATAAGTCAATAAACTTTCTTCCAAGCAGCTCCACTTGAGGCTGATCATCTGCAGACACCCCCCAAGCAAATGGATCCCTTAGGTCCACGGACAACTCAGATGAGCATCTCAGCCTGAAATCAACAATCAAAGTGAAGTCATTTTTATGAACTGATTGCGGATGGTAAATATCAGGCTCTCCCTTGAGAGGAGACCCTAATAGAGTAGGTTCAAGTGATAAGAGTGAGGCAGAGAATTAGGCAACAGAGCTGAGAGGTTTCCAGCAGTCTCTGTGTCTTAGCCCTGCACCACAAAAAAAAAAACAAAACTCCATCCTCTCGATTGCCAATTCAGTATACCCAATTTCCCATAATGCATCTGAGCCTCTTCCACCATGAAGACACCATGATGAACAAGTGTAAGCTAAGCTCCATGTGGAGATGTTCATCACATACCCTGAACTCCACCAAAACTCCACCCCTTCTGTATTAATTAGGGCACCACCCCCTACCCAATAAAGGAGGTAGCTGAACTGGGGTGTACACTATTCTCATAGGAGCCATTCTCCCTATGAGCTGCCCACACTCCTGTCTTGAGTATACACTATCTCCTTAAATAAATCCTGCTCTCATTCTTGTACTTCATGTCTCTGCTTTCAATTCTTCTCAAGCTGAGATGAGAACCTGGAATCAGTCTATCTTGAGGACCACCAGTGTACCCCCACAAAACAAGGCTGTAAGTCACTCTAGCTCTGTACCTCTTTTGTTGTCTCCTTACTGCAGTGCAAAAATTCAAAGAAAAAACGAGTTCAGCTCTAACTTTCTCTCTTCTCTGCCATGTCTCATAGCAGAGCACTTGGCACAAAGTAGGCACTGACAAGATGCGTGTGGGATGGACACATTTTTCCATGGAGAGTCATGTCCTCCAGGGTCTGGCTATGGCATGACAATGTGGTCATCTTTGGGCATTCACTTCTTCAGGCTCAAGAATGCTCACCTGGGCATTAACAAGCAGCACCTATGCTCTCCCCGCTTCCCAGTTACATTCTAGAGCCATTCACCTTCCAATGCTTCAAGGAAATTGTTTTGGCCTCTTCTGAGTGAAACATGCTCACCAGGCCAAACAGGTCTGGGCCTGATTGACAGGAGAGTTTAAGACCGGTTTGGCTGTTTTCACCAGAGTGTAACAAAACAGACATCCTTTCTGCTTTCAAAAGATAATAGGAGAGCAAAGGTGCTGGAAACCATGGCTGCCCCCTGCAGAGCTTTTCAGCATGGCAGGACCTGTGCTAACCCCAGAGCTATGCCCTCTCTCTTCCCCTATTGCCCCCATTCCCAAGAGAAACCTGGGCTCAACCAAAAATTTCATGAACAGCAGCATTCCCCGCATAGACTCACGCAGTATAGAACACGAATGATACACACCCCATGTAGCAGCAGGTAACCTTTCTACAGCGCCTTGAATGCAGACGCTACAGACCATCAGGTCCCAGCCTCCCTTTCTTAGAGTGTCCTTGTCTGGTTTTTATGATCGTAAATCAGCCCCTTATTAGCTCACTGAATTGAGGGAATAGTATAGCTGGCCTTACAAGGTCCCTGATCACCTTGAAGTTCAGTCTTTTCTTGAGGGGTTTCTTTTCCAGGAACCCTAGGCCCCAAACAAAAATAACTACCACCTGCATGTAGACCCTAGGCCCTAGGGCATGTTTCACTCAGAAGAGGCCAAAACAATTTCCTTGAAGCATTGGAAGGTGAATGGCTCTAGAATGTAACTGGGAAGCGGGGAGAGCATAGGTGCTGCTTGTTAATGCCCAGGTGAGCATTCTTGAGCCTGAAGAAGTGAATGCCCAAAGATGACCACGTTGTCATGCCATAGCCAGACCCTGGAGGACATGACTCTCCATGGAAAAATCTGTCCATCCCACTTCACCATTATCAGAATCTCCTAAAGGATACATTATCACCAACCAATCGAAGAAAGGGCCACAAAGACTGCAGACCAGCCAGAGACTTGAGCACGAGCTGAACACACATCTCTCATCCCAACTTCAATCTGTATGAACCCATACTATACCCCAACCCCTCTGGGAACCTGGCAGTTAAGGGACAGCTGCCAGGCTCTTTGCTCTGCGCTTGTCAGTAAACACCTCCTTTCGTTCACCACCCTTGTGTCAACGACTTGCTCTCTGTGAACCAGTGAGGAAACTCAGTTTTGGGGGTTCTATAGCCATCCTTGAATCAATTTTGGGGATGTTCTATATCAAGCCAAGTTGGAAAATAGGTGGATTTAACAGTGAAAAATACTACCAGATACCTGTCTTTCAAGTTGTTTCTTTTTCTTCAAGTCAACAAAACCAGCTAACATATATTTGTTTCATTTTAGGGAATGAAATAAAAACAGAATCCACAAGTCTGGAATTTATATCCAGGATACACTTGTAACTTGGTACTAGCATATTTTAATGAGAAAAGAAGAAAGAGGCAGAGTCAGATGTGGATCACATTTTTGCAAATAAGTGAATGGATATATATAGAATTATTTCACAACTTTTTATTGAAAACTATTTGTGTTCATTATACAAGAGAGAGAATATATGGCTTGACTTTTCTAAACCCATAGAACTCAAGAGACATTTGCTTGTTATTAGCATGGATATTCTAGGTAAAATCAAGTATTAGATTAAGGTAACCTAATTATAAAATAGCATCATTACAGTAACAATTCCAGACCAAGGTTAAATGAATACAGACTTAAAGTTCTTACTTCAAACATTTTTTGAATCTTCCCCATTGGTTATTTTCTATTACAATATTATTATACAGTAAATAATATCAGTGCACTAAATAGAAAATGTGTAATCACTTATACAATACATTGCAATATTAAGTATTCTGTTAATGTATACTTCACCAGAGTTATAGAACCAGTATCCTAAATATACAAATAAAATATCAAAACTTAATTTAAAAAGTTGCTCATACCACAGAATAATTTATTATTAATACCTAATATTTTTAGTCAATTATAATGTTTTAGACTTGGTAGTGAGGTACAGAAAAAATTTTCAGATATGAAAAGTTTAACCCATTCCATTTATTCTGCAAGCACATGTTAAGGTGTATTATGTACCAAACTTTAAGACTATTTAAAAATGGAGCTCGGCACAAAGAAATGATGTGCGTGTGAAATGATGGGTGCTAATTTGCTTGATTGGCTCATTCCTTAATGTACACATATATCAAACATCACATCATAGCCCCAAAACATATAAATTATTCACCAATTAAATTTTAAAACAGCAGAGATGGTGTTGTCCCTGCCTTCCAGGAATCAAAATGCAATGAGAGAAAGAGAGATGTAGACACATGTCACTGCTCAACAGTGCAAGACAAGGACTCTGTGAGACAAACAAGCAATGTACTGAGCATACAGGGGGAAGCTCCCACCTCCTCCTTCCTGACAGTATCAGGAGTGCTTATCAGAGGAAGCAACACTTGCACTGAGCATGTGTTGCTGGAAGATGTCCACCTGGGAAGCAGGTATCAAAATCTGAGAAGGGCGGGCAGTGCAGGAGAGAGAACGTAAAAGATGCAGATACAGCATTTCTGCTCTTTTGTGGCAAGACAAAAGGCTATATATTATGACCTGGGCTAGTGGGGATCTGTAAGGACAGGGTGATCAAGCCCCATATGAAGAATGGGTTCATGTTGAGAATGGAGGCCTGGAGAAGGCTCCATTTTCTTCTGACATTAATTGGCTGTGGGAGAAGTTTCAGATCCCTGTCTTTGTATTTGTACAACAAAAAGCGGCTGAGCTGGGCCCTGAGCTAGAAAGCTCATTCTTCAGTGTGACTTCCAAAGGCACAGCCTTGCATCTCACTGTCTCTGACCTCATTTCAAGGTATATGGAAGGGGCAGGGCTGATTGCAAACAGCACAGGAAGCACGCAGCCTGGACTCAGCCTTCTCTGTAATCACCATTAAACTTTACAGGTGTGAAAGACTACCCAGTGCCCAACCACCGGAATGCGTGTCTGCCCCAGGCGAGTCTCCTCCCAGAAGATGCAGCGAGAAGAGTTTGAAGCATCAGCATGTAGCTTACACATCATCCAAAACTTAGAAAACAAATATGTCTCTCACAAATCCATCAAAACTGTGAACTTTACTCCCTGGGTCTTCACCCAGTCAGGTATGAGCAATGCTAACACGAAACACGTGTGCAATTTTACAGACAACAGCTCCTTACCGTTAAAACACGGGTGACACTCTGCTTCCAGAGCTGTCTCCTTCCGATCCTAAACATCACAGCAACCTGTCCAGTTCATGGGCTGGCCACAGCCCACTCTTCCCGAAGAGTCTTCTTACTCTTGGAGATCTAGTCATCACCCAACAGGCTTCCAAATGCAAAGAGCTCCGGAGGCCCAGAATCTACGTTTGTGTTTCTAATTTGCATGTATTATTGGCCTCATTCATGAAATAAAAATGAAAAGTGCCCCTCTGCTACTCAAATGTTCCTTCCAGAGTCTCTGTCCTCGGGCCTCTGCTCTATTCCAAAGCCTCAGGTTGTTAGGGAAATACTGTTTATGTACTATTACTGCCTCTTAGTCATGTTTATCAACCAGGAAAAGCATTGTCACTGCTAGGTTGCAACACAGCCTCAATGTAATGCTATATGCTGTCCAACAGTAAGCTTTAAGTCAACAGAGACCATTTTTAAAGAATTTCTTTGAACAATGAGAAATTTTATATCAAAATAGCAAAGAATCCACAGCTTTAGATGTCTTGCTCAAGTGAAGAAATTCAATCTCTGTCTCAACAACTTTGTGTGCATGATTAACTGCCAGCATTGTGACTAATTGTGACTAATTGTCAGAGAGGCTAATTGTGACCCAAAGGAGCCATTTTCTCTTCTGGAAAGAACAAGAAGCCTATTCTATATGCAAATAGCAAACGATGTCCATAAATTACTTGTGGCTCACTCAGTTGCACATACACATAAACCAAGGTGATTTATTCTATGTGGCTAAACATGTTGATCATTCTTACTGTGACAATGTGATAAGGAAACACTGCCAAGTGCTTTAAGAGATTGTTCACATAGGATTTCTCTCATCAAGATGAGCAAAAGCATTTCAGGTTAGAATTGTTGGAGCCAAGATTTAGTCCTTGGAATTCAAGGTCCTAGCAGGTCATCCGAGAATAGTCAGGGAATTAAGAACTCATCCTGGCAATATCCTGCAGTTCAACTTCACCAGAGACCAATGTGAAAACCAAGGGTGATGACTTGGTATTTGAACTTGGAAGTTTATCTGCTCAACAACCAGTGCTAGGTATGACCTCCATATTAATATAAAAGCAACATTTAGACTTGAATATAATTTGATCAGAAAATAACAGTATAGGAAGTTAGAGTTTGTTTATGGTTTAAGAGCAAAGGACTTCTGGAGTTTCAGTATTTGATTCCAAGAAATAAACTGGCAATAGATTAACAGGAGGAAAAGCATATAAATTTATTGCCCAAGAAGGTGAGCACCCAGCAACACAATGAGTTTTGGAGGCATGAATGCCCTCTTCATAGGGGAGGCAACTTGAGAGGAAGAGTAAATGTTTTTTTAAAGGAGATGAATGGGTCTGAAGAATAGACAACAGCCTGGGACAAAGTCCTTCTGAGCTTTGGCCTTGGTATCAGCTCTAGGCTTTTCCCCTGAGGTTTGCATCACTCTCCCCTATGGATGAGGTACGCAGGGAAGGATTTTAACACTGAGTGTCTTCTGGAGGTGTGGGCCTTTAAGGCACACAAATGAGCTTCAGAACAAACTCTCCCTGCGTGTGCTGCTCCCCAGGTTTGAAGTCCAAAGTGGAATATTTAGGAGGTACCATCTTTTGAGCCCCAACAATTAGAATATTTTTAAATCACCTCCAGCCTTGGTAAGTGGCAGTTTTCTGTTCTGATTATGAATGGCAAAGGCAGTTTCCAGACGCACGGCCCTGTCCTCCACGTGGTGTTGAACTGGCAGCAGAAAACAGCCAGGTGAGCCAACCCTCCCTGCTCTGCAACTCCAGTCAGAACCTAGAACCCTGCCCACACACAGCCTCAAGACGATGTGCTACAAAGCATCCCACCACCACGTCTCACCGGTATGTTTAAATGGGCACCTCTCATGGGGCATTTGAGGCACCATTCCCACTTCCGCAGGGGTTTTCCAATGAACTCAGGGAAGAGTTCCACAGATGCTGGTGCATTCATCTGGAGTTCGACAAATCTAACAATGACTCCCCTGAGGCTTCCCAGCAAATGGCAAAGACTTCCAGCCTCTGTGGATTAATTCCAACCCCTGGGGCAAGGAAGAAGCCCCAGGCTGCTCTGGCCTCATCTACCTATGTGACATCAGAGGTTCTGTTTCTTGCGTTATACATTAGAAATACAACCACATAACCAACATACTGATTATGATTTAAATATATTTTAAACTCCTGGATCCTCATAAGCAACTAATAAAAGATAAAACCATCTTTTTTTATACAAAAGACTTTCAAATACAATTAATGGCAGCATCAATGTAGGAGTCAAATGCCCAAGGGACGATCTTGATCTAACATACAAATCCTAGTTTAGAGCTATCTGGAAGTTTTCTGGCTGATTTCATCTGAGTATGTCCCAAGATGCAAGTTTTATCAGCTCCATCTGCACATTTTTCATGAATATCCCTCTTGAAGAATCTTACTAAGGTCCAGCAGAAGCAAACACAGTCATCCATTCAATGGCCTTGTAAACAGTGGCACAACAGGAACAGGCATTATGGAGTAGGAGGTTAGGCTGCCATCCAGGATGCCTGTATCAGAGTGCTCATCTGCTCTCAGTCCAGCTCCCTACTAGTGGACTTGGGAAGCAGCAGTGCCACCCACGTAGGAGGAGTGGGTGGAGTTCCTGGACCTGACTTCAGCCCAGCCCAGCCCAGCCCAACCAGCAGATGGAAACACTCTCTCTCACTCTCTCACTCTCTCGCTCTCTCTCTCGCTCTCTCTTTTTCTCTCATATACAAATCTTTTATTTACATAAGGGATAGTATATAAAAATGGTAAATGAGGTCAGTGGGATGAAAAAGTGCCATATTCAATCGGGTCTCACTTGCACACCTTTCCACTTTTCACTTTATATTCAATGACCTCATAATGGCTGTCAGTGGGCAACAAGCACATCACCCGTGTCACTGCCAACATTTGTGCAGATCCAGCTGTCATCCCAGGTGGCGCGATGGGGCCATTGCAGCACCTTGATATGGCAATCAACAAACCCTTAAGGATGCCTTTGAGGAAGTAATGTGTGTCTTGTTTGTTTTCTAAGTCTTCACTGACATCTTCTGGGAAGATCAAGAAACACCAGCAAATCTTGGAAGAATCCCTCTAAATTTGAAGAAGCTATAGAAATTTCTTAACTGATTCACTGCACTTATCATTGTATGGATGCAAGGGATAATGTGTGATTGTGTTTATTTATGATTAAGTCTAAAAGAATTTTTTTCAATTAAAATAAAAACAGGCCAGTGTTGTGGCTCACTTGGCTAATCCTCCACCTGGGCACTGGCACCCCGGGTTCTAGTCCCAGTTGGGGCACCGGATTCTGTCCCGGTCGCTCCTCTTCCAGTCCAGCTCTCTGCTGTGGCCAGGGAGTGCAGTGGAGGATGACCCAAGTGCTTGGGCCCTGCACCCGCATGGGAGACCAGGAGGAAGCACTAGGATCCTGGCTTTAGACTGGCGCAACTCCAGCCATAATGGCCATTTGGGGAGTGAACCAACGGAGGGAAGACCTTTCTCTCTGTCTCTCTATCTCTCTCACTGCCTAACTCTGCCTGTCAAAAAAAAAAGGCTAAAATAAAAACAAAAATTCTAAGCAAATCAAGCATCCTCATCTCACCTGTAGCTGTCTTCCTTTCCTGGTGAATAGAAAACACATCAGTATGCCTTTCTTCTGATGATAGCTTAGGTCAGACAAAACACTTTTATGAGCCCTAATGATCAAAGAAAACTTCTTGAAAAAGGCAGAATTTAAGGCAATACTTAAGGGTAAAGTTCAAATAAGTACATAGGGAAAGGTAGAGTATGACACATGGGGAAAATATCAATAACAAGATAAGAATATTAAGGAAGCTGCTTGGGGGCCAGAGCTGTGGCATAACAAGTTAAGCCTCTACCTGCGGCGCAGGCATCCCACATGGGCACCAGTTCAAGTCCCAGCTATTCCTCTTCCAATCCAGCTCTTTGCTATGGCCTGGGAAAGCAGTAGAAGATGGCCCACGTTCTTGGGCCCCTTGAACCCATGTGGGAGACCCAGAAGAAGCTCCTTGCTCATGGCTTCAGATCGGCCAGCTACAGCCACTACAGCCAATTAGAGAGTGAACCAGCAGATGGAAGACCTTTCTCTCTGTCTCTCCTTCTCTCTATCTGTAACTCTGCCTCTCAAATAAATAAATAAAATCTTAAAAAGAATGAAGGAAGGAAGGAAGGAAGGGGAAGAAGGGGGGGAGGCTTCCTGTGCTGCTGATATGAAGGGGAAAATGATTGATTGATCTCTGAAAGCTGTTTTAGTAAGGAGTCAATGAAGAATCACCTGGTAGATGGGTATGGGAAGGACTGAAGTGGAAAGAGATTGAAAGCAGTATCCTGAGAGTGAAGAACAAAAGACTGTATAGAGAAGTGAAAGCAGTGGTCACCCAAAAATGAACAAATGAGCTTAATAAGCAGAGGCAGGTCCCCTTGTCCCCAGCCAACATTTTGCAACTCATAAGCTACTCCTACATACAAATTCTGGTTAAACAACAAATGGAAAGAAACAGAACAAAACTTACCAATCAAAAAACACAAACAAATGAATTTATGGACCTTAACAACTAGTGCTAGGGGTAAAAAGACACAGTTGTCAAAGATGATCCCAACACCATAGTATCTCAAATAGGAATGAGAGAATTTAGAGAAAGAAAATATTTTCAAAACTAGATAACTAAAGAAATGCAAGCAATGTTCTGGCTATTTACTTTAATTTTGGCCTTTTCATCCTGGAAACATGCAAGATCAAACAATCAAGTATGATTATTCTATCATAATTTAAAAACTCAAAGTATAAAGAAAATAAAGGAACCAGTAATATATTGATGGCATAATCATTGCAGTTGGTTTCTTGGATTTGCCACCATTTTCATGAATTGAAATTGTGTATCAAAAGCTAGAAGAGATGCACAGGTTTTCTGCAAAAATTCAAAGAGAGAGGACAAATCCCAGAGAATACAGAATGCTGATGCACTGAGAGGGAAGCAAGCACCACACAGAGCACCTCAGTTCTGCAGGTAGAGATTGGAGGAAGAGGGGAACTCTGGGCTAACTGCACATTCCACATGTTATTTTGTATAGTGACTTCCATGTAGGAACTATGAGAATTAAGAATGTCTGGCAATAGGAGAAGGGTATAATAAAGGAAAGGCTATTTTTAAGATTTATTTCATTTATTTGAAAGGCAGAATTACAGAAGGGAAGAGAGAGAATGAGAGAGAGAAAGCGAGAGAGAGAGAAATCTTCCATCAGCTGGTTCATTCCCCAAATGGCTGCAATGGCCAGTGCTGGGCCAGGCCGAAGCCAGGAGCCAGAGGCTGCATTCAAGTCTCCACATGGGAGCAGAGGCCCAAGCACTTGGGCCATTTTCCATGCTTTTCCAGACACATTAGCAGGGAGCTAGACTGGATGTGGAGCTGCCAGGACTCGAACCGGTGCCCATACAGGATACTGGCATCACAGACAGCAGCTTCACCCACTACACCATAACACAGACCCCAAAGGGATCTTCAGGAACATTTTTCCTCTCCCTCTTCATGTCCTCCCTGATGATGCTTCCACTTATCTCTATAGACATAATGCTGTCCTGGCTTTGGGAAGCTTCACTTTGATCCTGACTCTTGCACATGCTGGTTGGTTGTATGGCATTTGCTAAACCACCAGCCACATTGGCCCCATTTGCCCAGGAATAACATGAAGTAAGCAGTCTAGGGATCCTGAAAGGACTTTCCAGCTTCAAAAAGATTACAACATCTGCAAATGATCCTAGAAGCTAAGCATACTGCATGCTCCCAGTCATTGCAAAGTTACCTGAACATGAATTCTACTAGTACTGTCACATAATCTGCCCTATAAAATGTTGGGAATATTCTATCTTGAATCACCTGAAATAAGGCTGATTAACAATGCAGTATTATTACATCTATGATAATAACATTTTTCATAGGAATTTCTTGCCAGATGCTCATATCTTGAACAAATGATGTCCCTGCACCATAATACTTCTTTGTATATAAGGCTACAGTACTTAAAAAAATATTCTCCCAAATGTAACCTCAAGAAGCTCAGGGGCTCTGAATGAAGACAAGGAAATCAAATTTTGAGTAAAAGTCATACAGCCTATTATAGGAAGCTCTGCTAGCACCCTGCTTTTGGTTCTGCTCCTCAGTGTGGTTGTATTTTTCCACATTGAACCTGCACAGATCATAGGCACCCCAGCTTGGCTGTTGTAGTTGTTCTTTGTTTAGAACTAAAATTTCAACATTATAACACACATAACTCAGAAGAATAACACTTCTTTAATTAGAACCTTGTTTGTAGTTATAACCTAAAGGACAATGAACAGCTTGGGAATGAGTCTATGGCTTAATTAGTTGCTCTTTCAGAAATTCGAAGTCCAAGCAAACATACGAGCAGTATTAATTAGAAAGACAGGAAGAGAACCCTTATTAATGTGATCACTCTCACTTTGAGAAAGCAGTGGAGATGATGATTTTTGCCTTCAGGCTGCCTTTTAGCTGATGTTGATCCACTTCACACATGGACATTCACACACGGACATTCCAAGGCACCAAAGCACGACTATTTTCCCAAACATAAAGCAACTAAAACTCCAACTCATAATCCCCTCCTTTGGGGTTCTAATTTCATTTAACAGGTACTTATTTAGGAGGAAATATATCTCATTAAATAACAGGTGTTGAAGATCTGAAGAAGCAGTAAATAATACCAAGCAACTCATCCACCTGCTCTTGTCAAGTCCCCAGATAATCTGGAAGGCTATCTTTCCTACCATCACACTTGTGTTTGTTTTTGTTATTCAGAGAAAGAAAAGAGTAGAGACTTAAGTTCACCAGCAAACACTAAACTTCTAATTTTACCCTGCATTTGAATCTCTTCGCTTTCTCTTGTAGTAAGATATCATGAAATGGTAATCTCAAAGTCACATTCCCATCCTATAGAAAGATTTCACGAGAATACTGAGTCAAATGTCATTTGTCTAAGATAAAATCTCAGTATTAGGAATCATTAGTGATTCAATCAAGAGATATCTAAAAGCAGCAAAGAGCAATCCCAGCCTCTAACATCACTCCATCCAGCCACCATCATAGTGGTACTTCCCAGCTTGTGAGAGCTTCACTTTACAAACCCTTTAATGTGATTTTTATCATAAGTAAAATCCACAAAAATAAAATAGACATCTTTATAAACACAACTTGGTGGCACTAACACCCACAATAAGAGGTATGGCACTAAAGTGGGATGTACTAATGGGAGAGGCATAAAAACTTTTGATTGCAGGAAATCAGGTATAGCAAACATCTGAAACCAAGCAGTCATTTCTGTAAAAAAAAAAAAAAAAAAAAAAGGCTTTGTCTCTCATTGGAAAGCTTAAGAATTAGTTCAGGAAAATGACAAAGGGAGACATTTCCAGCCAGAACAAGAATGGTTCTATCACCTCAGTAACAGAGAAGCTGGGAGTAGGTATTTGGTTCAGCAGTCACATGGCTGCTTGGACACCTGCATCTCACACAGCACCTCACTTGAATCCTGGCTACAGTGCTTCTGATCCTCCTTCTGCTAATGTTCATCTTAGGAGGCAGTCAGTGATGGCTCAAGTACTGCAGTCCTTGCCATCCATATGGGAGACCTAGAAGGAGTACTGAACTCCAGGCTATAACCTGGCTCAGCCCCAGCTACTGTGGGCATTTAGGAAGCAAACCAGCAGATGAAAGATTTCTGTCTCTTTATCTCTGTCTCTCTGCCCTTCAATGAAATGAAATTTTTTTTTTTAATTTAAAAAGAAACAGTACAGCTAGAGGCAGATCAGAGTTCAAGGGGAGACTCAGAGTATGATTTCTGTGTCCCCCAACTTCCACTGTTATCACCACACACTGGGGGCAGGGATCCACCTGTCCTAGTCACAGTTGTATTTCCATCTTCACACCACTCATTAAATGAATGAAGAACAGCCCCCATTTATGACCTCATCTGGGAGTTAATTAGGTCTTTAAACCTCAAACTACAAACAATTACAAATTATATTAGAGTTACTCTGCTACCAGCAAAGTAAGATCTGTATTGTCAATAAAAACAAAAGTAACACAATTTATTTATGCTTTGGTGTTTTCTGTGTTTCTCCTCTCTTATGCATCATCACGTAACTTGTAATAAATGTCATAACCACTCACAGATGTCATAAGATAGCTTTCAGACTCCGCTGTTCCTTCAACAACAAAAATGCTAAAACATTAGAGACCAAACATAAAATCCATTTACCATACACATAAAAACAAATGCATTTTATTTCTAACAAAACTGAATTCTGGAAGCTCTATGCAGACCTAATGTTCTTTTGAGCTTCTTTGAGGATATTGCAATGCTTACTTCTTTCCAAAACAACATCACACTTCCTATCAGAGCAGAGGTGAAAGATCACCCAATTAAAGTAAACACACACACACATTTCCCATCATAAGTACACTTAGCAATTGCTTTATGAAGCAATATCTAGCTCCTACTTCTTACAGAGTTGTCAGCTTGCTGATTTTCCAGGTATTAATAACTCTTCTACTGAAAACAGTTAGCACTGAGACTATGCAAATGTGGGTTCAAGTATCTAAGTGAATGGCCCATTTAATACATAAATCAAATTTACTGACAAGTAAATTTCAAGTTAAGGACATAACATAACTAGTATGAAAACATGAAGAACAGAATAAGGCAAGGATTTTGAAATGTAGCCCTTAAATGGTGATTCGGTACTTGACGTGAACTTAATCTGAGTAATTACTTTTTTGGATTGTTTTAACTTTCAAATATTACACCATCAAAAATGTACAATGGGAGGTGAGTGTTGTGGTACAGCAGTGGTTAAGCTGCCACTTGACACACCCACATCCCATATCAGAGGGGGTTCAAGACCCAGCTACTGCATTTCTTTCAAGCTTCCTGCTAATGGACCCTAGGAGGCTTCAAACCATGGTTCAAGTACTTGGGTCTCTGCTACCCAAGTGGGAGACCTGATGGAGTTCCAGGCTCCTGGATTCAGCCTGGCCCAGTCCTAGTTGTTGTACACATTTAGGGAGTGAGCCAGTGGATGGAAAATTGATCTGTCTCTCTCTGCATTTCAAAGCATATGAAAATAAATAAAAACATTTTTTAATGTAGGCTAATCCCTGTATTAATAGGAACCAAAACAAAAATATCAAAGAAAGATTCTATCTAGAAAACATCATGCTGAGTGAAATAAACCAATCCCAAAGGGCCAAATATCATATGTTCTCCCTGATCGGTGACAACTAACTGAGCACCTAAAAGGAAACCTGTTGAAGTGAAATGCACACTATGAGAATCAATGACTTGATCAGCCCTTGTCCTGACTGTCAAGGAACAACTTACTATTTTATTCCTTTTAGTCTTTTTTTGTTCTACTTCGTATCATTGGTTAAACTCTTTTATTAATTATTCTTAGGCATTTAAAATTAACTGAGGGGTAATCCCTGTTAAATATAAGAGTGGGAATAAGAGAGGGAGGAGATGTACAGTTTGGCACATGCTCACTTGGACTTACCCCTGATGGTAGAGCTAGAAATGTGCCAGGGGATTCCAATTCAATCCCATCAAGGTGGCATGTACCAATGCCATCTCACTAGTCCAAGTGATTAATTTCTGTTCACAATTAATCATAATGATAGGACTAAGAGTCAAAGGGATCACATAAACAAGACTAGTGTCTGAAAATACTAACCAATAGAATAAAAAAGGGAGAGAACAATCCAACATGGGAAGCAGGATTCACAGCAGACTCAGAATGGTGGATGTCCTAAACAGCACTCTGGCCTCAGAATCAGCCCTCAAGGCATTCAGATCTGGCTGAAGAGCCCATGAGAGTATTTCAGGCATGGAAAGCCAATACACTGTGGCAAAAAAAAAAAAAAAAAAAGAAAGAAAGAAAGACACCTAGATGGGGGATCTCTCTAAGTGAGATCCCAGCAGAAATAACAGGCCATCAAAGAAGGAGGTATCTTTCTCTGAAGGGAGGAGAAAACTTCCACTTTGAATATGGCCTTGTCTAAGTAAGTTCAGAGTTGGTGAACTCAAGAGACTTCCACAGCCTTGGCAGCTCATGACAAGAGCCTCGGGTGATTACTGACATCATAAATAAGAATGTCAATTGTTAAATCAACAACAGGAGTCACTGTGCACCTACTCCCCATGTAGGATCTCTGTCCTTAATGTGTTGTACTATGCAAATTAACGGTGATACTACTACACAAACAGTACTCTGTGCTTTGTGTGTCTGTGTAGGTGCTTGTCTATTGAAATCTTCACTTAGTATATACTAAGTTGATCTTCTGTATATAAAGATGATTGAAAATGAATCTTGATGAAGGATGCAGTGGGAGAGGGAGTGGGAAATGGGATGGTTGCAGGTGGGAGGGAGGTTATGGGGGGAAAAGCCACTGTGATTCAAAAGTTGTACTTTGGAAATTTATATTTATTAAATAAAAGTTGAAAAAGTGGTAGTACATTTATTTTTCTAGGAGGTAATTAAATTAATTCCTTATTTTAGGTTTGAGTTTAAAAATGTTATATATTTTAAGAAAAGTTTGGAGCCAGCACTGTAGCGCAGCAGGTTGATGCCCTGGCCTGGAGCGCTAGTGTCCCATGTGGGCGCTGGTTTGAGTCCCAGCTGCTATGCTTCTGATACAGCTCTCTACTGTGGCCTGAGAGAGTGGTGGAGGATGGCCTGGGTCCTTAGGCCCCTGCACTCCTGTACCCCTGTGGGAGGACCAGGAGGAGGCTCCTGGTTCCTGGCTTTGGATAGGCTCAGTTCCGGCCGTTGCAGCCAGTTGGGGAGTGGGCCATCGGATGGAGGATCTGTCTCTCTCTCTCTCTCTCTCTCTCTCTCTCTCTCTGTCTCTCCTCTCTCTGTGTAGCTCTGACTTTCAAATAAATGGATAAATCTTTAAAAAAAAAAAAAGAATTTAATATAGCCCATTATTTTCACCAAAGGCATCCAACATACATTTATTGAGCTTCTCTGATACATATGGCACAATATTATTCAAGTATAAGACCATTCCTTCCTTGAAAGAGCTAATAGTCTAGCAAAGTAGTAAAAATTAAATGAGTAGTGAGTCAGTTATGAAGTACTAAATTATAAGGTCCTACCAAGACATATGGGAATCCAAGTTGCTACATCATGCTTATGAGTTGAACTCAGTTTTGAAATTAGTCAAAATCAGGCCGGTGCCATGGCTCAACAGGCTAATCCTCCACCTAGCGGTGCCAGCACACTGGGTTCTAGTCCCAGTCGGGGTGCCGAATTCTGTCCCGGTTGCCCCTCTTCCAGGCCAGTTCTCTGCTATGGCCCGGGAGTGCAGTGGAGGATGGCCCAAGTGCTTGGGCCCTGCACCCCATGGAAGGCCAGGAGAAGCACCTGGCTCCTGGTTCGGATCAGCGCAGTGCGCCGGCCAAGGCAGCCATTGGAGGGTGAACCAATGGAAAAGGACTGTCCCTCTCTCTCTCACTGTCCACTCTGCCTGTCAAAAAAAAAAAAAATAGTCAAAATCACTTAGGCAATTGCACACCTAAAAACAAAACAAAACAATTTAAAAACTAAAGATAAATATTAACCTGGATATCCATCAACATATGAATGGAAAAAGAAAAAGTAGGAGATATATATATGAACTGAGAATATTGTGTTAAGTGAAGTAAGATCTGAATATAGAGTAGAGATTACTGGAGACTGGGGAGGATGAGGGGAAGGGAGGATAGAGCAAGGACATAGAACAGCTATCAGAACATAGCTAGATAGATGCAATAAATTCTAGAATTCTATAGCACAGTGGGGTGACACAGAATGTAATAAACTACTACTATATTTTATGAATAACTAAAAGAGCTTATAGCCTCCAAACATAAAGTAATGAAAAGGAAATGGAAGTGTTCATTATCGTGATTTGATCAGTACACATTGTATAATACAGGTGCTAAAATATCACACTGTATGCCAGAAATATATACAATTATTATGTGGTAATATATAATATATTATATAATATAATATATATAATATTATAATATTATTATAATAATATAATATATTATATATAATAATGTAATATATAATATATATATTGTGTGTTTCTAAAAATGTTTAAGGAGTTAGAAGTGCTGACTATCTTGAATTGATCATTATACACTCTATCCACGTACTGAAATGTCTCCTTGAACCCCACAAAAATGTACAATTTAAATAACTAAATAAACAAGTAAATCTCCAAAAGAATGGTTAAAAGAAATTTTTAAGGTAAGCAAAATTTAAGAATTTCCTTCCATCAAAGAAGAAAATATGTTCTGAGATAAATGTTCAGAATGAGTTGCTAGAACAGGCCTGGGGGAAAAAAGCCCTCTGCTTTCTTCTTCCCTCTTGCCCAAAACAGAGGGTTAACCACTGAACCTGCTTTGTCCGAACATTCTGGAAGAAAGGCAGTGTCTCCCTTTTCCCCATTAAACCATCCCAGCATCCATCTCTCTGCCACTCCCTGAGCAAAGCCCATCCCTCCTACACTGGGGTCCACTCTTCCTCTTCTCAGTTAACCTCCCGCTTTTCTTCTTACTCCCTCCTTTCTGACCCTGAAGTCTAGAAGGAAAATCACCTTTCAACAAACCTCACAGGTTCTGTCACCATCACCAATTCTCTTGCCATTCTGAGCACCATTTAGAGACAGATCAGTTTCACACAGTCAACATGAAAGGGTAGGCAAGTACAGAAAACATGGCTTCAGGAGTGGGTTCAGGGGCTGGCATTGTGGTACAGCAGGTTAAGCTGCCACCTACAGCACCAGCACCCACATGATTGTGAGTTCGAGTCCTGGTTGCTCTGCTTTCAGTTCAGCTCCCTGCTAATGCACCTAGAAAAGCAGCAGCAGATGCCACAGGTACTTGAGCCCCTGCCATCCACATGGGAGACTCAGGTGAAGTTCCTGGCTTCTGGCTTCAGCCTGGCCCAGCCCTGGTCATTGCAGACATCTGGGGAGTGAACCACCAGACAGAAAATCTCTGTCTCCCTCCTCCTCTTCCCCCTTCCCAGCCATTAACTCTGCCTTTCAAATAAATAAAATAAATCTAAAAGAAAAAAAGTGAGATCTGCTGTCAGACAATGAAAGGAAAAAACCACAGGATGTGCCCAGCTCATTTCATAATAACAACAAAAAGTAGAAAAACAAAATGTAAAGGAGTTAATGTGTGGAGGGGCATTGAGCAACAGGAGGTAATGTGTTGTTTCTCCAATCCAGAACCTACACAAAAGCAGCCTCCTTGGAGAAAATATGGGGCAATTACAAGTGAAAGAACCACAATTGAAGACAATTTTTTTTCCAAACTGTTATTCTCATTCAGGGATTATGTTTCTCTCTCCCCCTCTCTTTTTTATTAAGAAAATTAATGAAATGGAAAACTTTTAAATCACAAAATCTTGCACTACAGAAATGCTTGAAATGGTAAGCAATCTGTTTAAAGTTTATTTTTCCCTAATAAATTCTATTCAACTCTTACAGAGACTAAACCTTCTTAAAGTCAGTTCAAAACTGTTATTTCAATATTAAAATCTTATTATAATATATAAGGAAAAGCAAGACCTGAGGGGAGGGGAGGACCTTGTCAAGCATATGCAACAATAAACAAGAGCTCCCAGAATCACCTGCCTTTCCCTGCAGACCACCCTGTGGCTCACCCTGCCTGCGGCCACTATCAGCTCTGTATCATGAGCACCTTCACAGCTCTCAGAAACACACTCCCTCCATGCCAGCTACTGTCCCATTCACAGGTCAACAATCTGCCCCAGGCCCCTTCCTCCACGGAGACCTGCCCAAGCCTCAGTGCTCCCTTCTCAGAAATTCTGGTCTTCGTGCCTCCATTCTCATAGTTTTCATACTAGATAATTTCATTACATTTTGGAAATATGAAGTTTTCAATTTAAAAAATAAAGAAATATCATTTACAGTAGGATTTTTTAAACAGAGACTTTGAGAACTGTGTTAAGCCCAGCATCAGAGGCACCCATTCAATGTATATTAAATAATAGTTCAAATAATAGTACACTGCATATGGTAAGAAAAAAATAACATTTCCTTCTATTAAATAATAACTTCTATTCTTTTATCCCCTTGGAACTGCTGTTTTCTTGCCACATTGCTATCAAAGCTGTTTTCCCGAGAAAACAAAAATGAGTTGCTACACTGGTGAAAAGCAATAGCAGTACCTGGGATGTGCAGAAGGGACCACTTGGGGGCGCACTAGGTTAATCCTCCGCCTGCAGCGCCGGCATCCCATATGGGTGCCGGTTCTAGTCCCAGTTGCTCCTCTTCTGATCCAGCGCTCTGCTATGGCCTGGGAAAGCAGCAGAAGATGGACCAAGTGCTTGGGCCCCTGCACCGGCTCCTGGCTTCGGATCGGCGCAGCTTCGGCCATTGCGGCCATTTGGAAAGTGAACCAACAGAAGGAAGACCTTTCTTTCTGTCTCTCTCTCTCTCTCTATCACTGTCTGTAACTCTGTCAAATAAATAAATAAATAAAATCTTAAAAGGGGGGGGGCAGCACCCTGGCTCACTAGGCTAATCCTCCGCCTTGCGGCGCTGGCACACTGGGTTCTAGTCCCGCTTGGGGCGCCAGATTCTGTCCTGGTTGTTCCTCTTCCAGTCCAGCTCTCTGCTGTGGCCAGGGAGTGCAGTGGAGGATGGCCCAAGTGCTTGGGCCCTGCGCCTGCATGGGAGACCAGGAGGAAGCACCTGGCTCCTGGCTTCAGATTGGCGCAGCTCTGACTGTAGCGGCCATTTGGGGGGTGAACCAACAGATGGAAGACCTTTCTCTCTGTCTCTCTCACTGTCTAATAACTCTGCCTGTCAAAAGAAAAAAAAAAAAAAGGACCACTGGTTAAAAAAGGTAATTCCAGCCCCTCCTGAACCTCTTTTCCTGCTTGTTCCCCTGCTTAAACAGACGATGTAAACTTGTTATTCTGCATTGCTGCTCTATTATCCTACATCCAAGCATGAGGTTTACACTCTGATCAACTGTCACATTTTCTTTGCATGGAAATTTACAAACAGGTGCTCTTTCATATTATCATTTTACTGAGCGATTATCAAATGGGACAGAATTTCATATGGAAATTTTGTGAACTGAATTATTCATACAAGTGATTTTCAATATTTATCATTGCTCTTAGCCATCAGCTAATGTTCACAAATGTCTTCCTTAAAGGGAATTGTTGCAATAGTGTTTGTAGGGATGTCAAATTGTAAATTCTATTATTAATAATGGATCTACAGATACATGAAAGACTACCACACCTGCCATAACAGACTTAGGTTTATTGTGCTTTTCTCCTTTCTTTGAAAGAGGAAATCTCTAGAATTCCAGTTACAAGATTTACAGCATTTCGATCTCAAGCCCTATAAAATCTCATGTTCAGAGGTTAACGAAAAGAAATTAATCCAGGATACTACATGCTGGGCTCTTTTCTCCTTTCAAGCACAATGCATTAAATGAAGCACAATCTACATACCAGGGGAAGGATTCTGGAAATGGCGATTACTGGTGGAGGTTAGCTGCCCTCCAGTGGCTGAACAGGTAACTCACCCCTAGGCATCACTGCAGAAAGAAATTCTGCAAGGAAATGCAGAGTAGACCTATGTCTCAGGAGTACTCAAAGGAGATCAGTAATTTACGCTTATTGCCTCATATTTACAAAGAATACATAAGGGCAGGGAAATTATTGCATGACTTCATAGAAGAGAAGCCAAAATATCTTTTCCAATTCTAAGAATAAAAAATCTTGTCTTTATGTTCCAATGGTTGGTTTCAAAAATTCCCCTATTAGAAGCTCTGCTCACCTATATCATTTGAGCCAAGATAAGTAATAAAATAATTATACATAAGAGAATACATCTGATGGCATGGGAGATGGTTCACCAAAGAGATGAGAATTTTGATATCAATTTTTAAAGAAAAACATGCAAATATGTCCATACCTAATCCCAATGTTGATATAGTTATACAGTGAATCCACCAAGTTGATTTTGATTATTTTCTTATGGGAAATGTAATTTCTTTCTCTTCCTTAACAGCCTTCACCTCTTTTAAACAATTCTAATATTTCTAAGCACAGTCTTTGACTTTTTTAAGTGCACATATATTGTGGGAAGCGCCAGAAAAATAAATATCACTCTACTAACACACATTCTTCCAGTCTCTGAAAATTTCCCTGGCTCTCATTTTCTACAAAATCTAAAGAATTTTTCCAAAATAATTTCATACATATTTTATATAAACTCATATGTATGTATGTACTTTTTAGTTTAAAACATATCATGAACATTTTTTCAGGTTACTGAATGTTCTTCAAAACATGATTTAATGGTTGAATATCACATTGATTAGATGGACCTTAATTTATTTTGCCAATGCTTTTTTTTTTTTTGCTTTCAGATTGGTTCCAATTTTTCACTATTATAAAGAACACTATAATGAATATCTCTGTGTACAAATCCTTGCTTATTTATTTCAGTAAATTACTAGAAAAAATGTATCCCTCAAAAATTGTATCCTTGAGCTCCCATGAGAAATTTAATGTAATTTCATTTCACCTTTGCCTACATGATAGATGAGAAAAGGCAAGGCACTGATATCTCCTTGCAAGTTTAATTTGCAAGTCTTTGACAACAGTGAAGCTGAACATTTTTCAATTATTTATAGGACATTTGTGTTTTGCGCTTTTTTAACTTTTATGAATTGCCTGTTCATATCCCCTTCTATTTTTCTTCTGATAGTTTGCTTTCTATTGATTTTACTTTTGAGACTGGATAAAATACAGCACAATTCAGAGGAGGAAGAGCTGCTTCCGTCTTAGCCTCCTACAGAGTGGAATTCAAGACAAAAGCTGTTGCGTCTCAGAAAACAAGACCCCAGAGCACGGCGCTTTGGCTGATGAGTGCTCTGAACTAAAGGACATTGGCAGTCCTCAGACTCAGGTCTGCCTGGCCTTCTGCCTCCTGTCTCTTGGCCTCACTCCCCTCTACAGCAGCAAGCTATGGAAAACAGAATTCCTCCTTCTCCTGGAGGCAAGCCGCAGAACCCCCGAACCCTTACCCCAAAGCCAGCTATAGAAACTAGAGTTACCGCTCTAGCTGACCCCCTCTCTAGGAGCCAACTGTGAAGAAATTCTCCGGCCTGGGCTTGTCCGACAGTCAGACAGACATAAGGCCTTCGTTTCAGAGGATCCTACACCATCCCCAGGAGAAAGGAAGGCCAAGAGGACAGAACAGAGGGCCTTGCTGGGGTTCTGCTCAGAAAATGACATTAGGCTACATCTCTTTTCCAATCACATTTCTACATGGCTGTTCACTCCTCACCAAATCCAGGGATAAAAACAGACAGCTTCCCATGTACCTCTGATTCTTCACTTCTGAAGTCTCCCATGTCACTTAAAACTTTGGATTAAACAGGTTTGTTGACCAGCGCCGCGGCTCACTAGGCTAATCCTCTGCCTTGCGGCGCCAGCACACCAGGTTCTAGTCCCGGTCGGGGCGCCGGATTCTGTCCCAGTTGCCCCTCTTCCAGGCCAGCTCTCTGCTGTGGCCAGGGAGTGCAGTGGAGGATGGCCCAAGTACTTGGGCCCTGCACCTCATGGGAGACCAGGAGGAAGCACCTGGCTCCTGGCTTTGGATTGGCGAAGCGCGCCAGCCACAAAGCACCAGTCATAGCAGCCACTTGGGGGGTGAACCAACAGTAAAGGAGGACCCTTCTCTCTGTCTCTCTCTGTCTAACTCTGCCTATTTAAAAAAAAAAGGGGGGGGGGTGAACCAATGGCAAAGGAAGACCTTTCTCTCTGTCTCTCTCTCTCACTGTCCACTCTGCCTGTCAAAAAAAAAAAAAAAAAAAAAAAAAAAAAAAAAAAAACAGGTTTGTTAATGCTTTTCTCATGTTAACCTGTCACCATGACTATGAGGAGTGAAGAAAGATATTTTACCTTATTTTTTCATTGTGTCATAGATGGTTAGCAAAATTAATCATTTATTAGAATACAGAAAACCTAATGCATTTTAAAAAGCAGAAGCCATAAAAGTCACAATCTGCTACAACAATGTTTTAAGCTGAAAATTAATGATGAAGGAATTCTACATCTCTCAAACTCCCTTCATTAGTTTTTCTAATTATGTATTTATTTATTTACTTGAGAAGCAGAGAGACAGAACGCTCCCATCTGCTAGTTCTCTCCCTAAATGCCTGCAACAACCGCCTGCTGAGGGCAAAGCCAGGAGCCTGGAGTAATCTCCCCCACTAGGGCAGCAGAAATGCAAGGGCCCTCACCACTGCCTTTCAGAGTCTGCAATGGCAGGAAGCTGGAATCAGGAGCCAGAGCTAGAAGCTGAACTCAGGTTCAACTCTGAAGGGGGACATGGGCATCCTAACCAGCATAACTGCTAGCCCAAATGCCTGCCCCTCTCAACTGATTTTAAATTAGGGAGACTTCTATTAAATTACTATTAAGTACCTGTAGAACCTGAAACAGCAAATACCATCATTCTGAACAAAACACATCCCACTAAGATGCAAGAGGACTGACAGAGGGGAAGAGAGAAACAGAGTCACTTTGTGTGTCCAGGAAATACCGGGTGTAGGGGATTGGTAGGAGGCCCTATTTAGGCTTAGTTGGTTCAAGAGCCCCAGTTCAGGATCAGGGCTCTGTTTCTTGACTTCCCTTTCAGCACCAGCCGAGCACACAGAGTAAGTCCTTGAAATCCCCACTTTGCTTGAGAGAAGCAAAGGGGCCACGAAGGTAGGAACCAGAGCAGAGGAACTAGGTAGAACTGGAAGCAGTCTCCTCATCCACGCACTCACAAACACACACATCCCTGTGGTCTCCATGCATTGCTGCCCTGGCTCCCAGCCCCCTCCCTGGAAATCTGAGGGTGTTCTATCAACAACTTCCTTGCCCCTCCAGGGCGGAAGGCCCAGCCCTGGACTCACTCACACTATAGTCTAATGAGAACCAGAGCACTAGAAGCACACTGCTTCCCTCCAGTGTGAGGAAAGCCCCTTCTCCTCCTTAGGATATATCCAAATCTCCAGTTTTTTTCATTCATCAGGTTGTAGAAGTTCTTTCAGCCCAGAAAATTTTGAGGAATTTGTGGGTTTGGGCAAATGCAAGAAACATGGTGAAGAGGAACCTGCTTCTGACATCATAAATAAGAGTGTCAACTATTAAATCAACAATAGGAGTCACTGTACCCTTGCTCCCCATGTAGGGACCTCTGTCCTCAATGAGCTGTACTATGAGAATTTAATGGTAAAACTATTCTTCAAACAGTACTTTATACTTAGTGTGTCTGTGTGGGTGCAAACTATTGAAATTTTTAGTATAGAGATGATCTTCTATATATAGATAATTAAAAATGAATCTTAATGAAGAATGGGATGGTAGAAGGAGTAGGAGGTGGGATGGTTTGGGGATGGGAAGGTAGGTATGGGGGGAAGAACTGCTATAATCCAAAAGTTGTACCTATGAAATTTATATTTATTAAATAAAAGCTTTCTATAAAAAGGGGGGGGGAACCTGCTTGGACCCCACAGTGAAAGAATGCAGGTGAGAGGTGCAGAGACCAGTGAACCCAACACTGCAGGGGTCTAGATCTGGGCATTCGTGGGCCTACTTCATTTTACTGATGCCAACGTTCTCAGTGCACCTGCTTCTAGAATCTCTACTCTCGAGGTTGGCAAACTATGACTCATGGGCAAAATCAGGCCTACAGCCTATTTCTGTAAATAAAACTAGATGGGAACACAGTCATGTTATTCACCAATGTATTGTCAATGGTCTCAAAGGCAGAAATGAGCAGTTAACAACCAAAACTTGCAAAGTACATAATATTTATTATCTGGTCCTTTACAGAAAAAGTTTGCTGGCCTCCAGTCTGGACCAAGGCCACCCAAGATCCTTCTCCTTATGTCAGTGAAGGATAGCCCTGCAAGACCCTGGCCACACACAGCCCAGCTGCATCCCAGAAGACCAAGGAGGAGGCTCTGCTCACCTCTCTCTGCATGGTGTCAGCATCCTGCCTCCCTCTGCCCTCTACCTGCCCACTGAAGCTCGCTTCCTTATCCATGTAGCTCTTTGCTCAACATTCACATCTGTGGGGTCCCCTCTTAGGTGCCAAGCATTGTGGGGTAACGCTGAGCTCAGTTCCACAGAAATAGGGACCTGGAAGCAAAGCTGAGATGCTTCTCCTGACATCCCCATACCTTCCTCATCATCTTAAAGGCCTGAAAAGACCCCACCCTTTCATCAACCCTCAAGGAAGGACAGAAATTGGAATACGGGTTGCCCCAGGCCCATTTCTGACATAGGCAGGTTTCTTTGAAACAAGATAAGGGACTCCTTACCTTCCATACCTTCCTCCACCACTTCCCAGTTCTTTCTGGTATGTAATTAGTAATATAAAAATCAACTTTTGGAAGTAAAAGTAGGAGTTACTGTTCCCATTTTCCAGATGAGGAAAGTAAGAGCTAGAAAGGTAAAGCGACCTATCTGAAGCCCACAGACAACATGACCCCATCTTCACTGCACAGCACCTGAGCCCTGGGAGATGCTACTGCTGTCCCTTCTAGTCACCCTTCTCTCAACTCCCTCAGCACCTGACTCAGAACTTAGCTCTTCCAGGAAGGATGCCCTGATTGACACCCTCTCCTGACCCTGGGTACTCCTCTATATCCTTATACCTTTCCTTATTGGTTTTTGTTATTTTATTTTTATCTGTTGATGCTTTGTTTTCAGTTCACAGCAGGTGACCATGCCTACAGGTTTATCTTTACTGTTAACAGATTTATTGAGGTATGATTGATATACCTAAAAATGCACATTCTCAGCACATATAATGTCATGAGTCTGCACACATTCATATACCCATGAAACCATCAGCACCATAAAGGGAACACAGATGCCATCTGTACCAGCAGTGTCTTCATCCCTCTTTGTGTTTGCTTCAATTTGTTTTTGTTTTTATTTTTATGGTATGAACATTTACCATGATTGATTAGCACCTGAATTACTATGTGAGGAGTCTTCAAAAAGTTTGTTGAAATTCACACTCTGAAAAAAGGTATGGATTTCAAAATTTTTTGCATCAAAATAAAATTTTTTAATCTCATTTTCCTTGAAGTTTTTGAAGTACCCTCAGATATAAATTGAGCTTTCAGTTAACTTTTGATGCCATAAAATGTTTCTCATACAGCATTCAATGTAGTAAAATTTTAGTACAATAGAAAACATTTACAGGTTTTTAAAGGTTTTCCTAGAGTGTAAGGAATCAAAATTCACTTTCAACAACCCAGATTAAAGAGAAATTGCCCCCAGATCATTGCTAAAAAGGGCAAATATTTCTTCCAACTCCTTCAACCAGGAAAAAAAGTCTGAATATAAAACTGAGCCTAACCCCAAATGTAACAAGGGCAGCGAGGACTGACGGCTGCGCAGGAGTCCATCATGGATGGGAAATTACTGGGAGGGATTTGGTGAGGTATCGAGTGTGGGGAGAGGGGGAACCAGACCCCATCTCAATACCTGACTTAGCAGGGTCTTGCTAAAACTGGGCTTGCCAGGAAAAACAGGCTCAAGGACCAGGTCTAGCCCAAGAGGGCTCAGAGAGACTCAACATTGGTCAATGAAGGAATCCTACTTGCAGTTCAAGGGAATTGAAAAACAAGCAAATGAAAACTTGTCCCAGCAGCTACTCAGCCAGCCTTACAAAGAAGCATCATGTCCATGGCCACCCCACAGTGGCAGTGCCCTTGTCACCCCCTCAGTCAGCCCTGAAAGCAGAGGCATTCTCCACGCCCATGGGTTCTGCCATTCTGGCGACTCAGCAACATTCTCCCTCCTCCTCTGTGTCTACTATTGCTATCACTACTCAGACGAATTAAGACTTCTTGCCTGGAAACAACCGGAGTCAACACTGGATAACTGGATAAATGGCAGGAAAGGGGTTTATTGGAGTGATAGTGAAAAGGTATAAAGGGTAGACAGGAATATTGGAGGATCAGCCTCAGAAACTGGGTGAGAACCAAGAGAGGCTGGAAGCAGGGAGATCAGCCAAGATCACACCACAGGACATGATGTACAGCTGCCCGATACTCAGCTCCACCTCAGCTATCATCACACCGAGGATGTACGTACCTCATTCCAGATTCCAAGTCCCTGATCAGGGTACCTGATGGAAGATCCTGCCCACAACAGGGGCCATAGGGATGGAAATGAAAACAGAACTGACAGAACCTGTGGCTGAGCAACAGTTGGGGACACAAAGACATGAGGGAGATGCTGAGGCATGTTCAAAGCTACACACAGTAGCCGACATAGAGGCAGGGCTGAGAAGTACTCAGCTGATTTGAGAGAATGGTGTGAATATTGTGAACTGAAAAACGCCACATTGTTCTGTTGTATTTGGGTCCCAGGCACTTTCTCACTTCTCACCCCAAGCCTCCTATCTCTGCACAAGAAGGTGATACCTCACTGTCCAAAACGCAGGGTGTGAGTCCAGCTTCCTGTCCATAGAAAATTACCTCTACCTTGGCCATTTGGTAAATTCCAATTCTTTACTCTCCATGAAGCCAACCTAATGCCAACCTCTACTGTCCTATCAACTATAGCATGCTACAAATATGTACTTAGGCACTATGCACACTCAGATACAGCATTCTTCAACACATACATACATATGTACCATGTACTTCCACATACAGCACACTGTGGTATAATGCTGTCTTTCTATCATTCTCTCCAAGACACAAGAATGAATTTCTCAAGTATTTATCATTGGGGGGATATAAATAATATTTAACAATCCATACATTAATAGAAATAATATATGAATCAACATATAAATCAGTTGTACATACATTCTCTTTATCATCTAAATAAACTGAACTATACATAAAACCACTAACAAAGTCTTATATTACATATTCTTACACATATTTGTATATTATAAAAGTATATGGCTTAATCAAGGTATATATTTGACATAGAAAACTGCTTCCATCTCTTTCAACAAATTTCCCTTATTAACTTTACAATCATTTGGTGGCATAGTCTTGGATAATTTCTCTTTAATCTGAGTTATATTGTTCGTGGGGCTGAATGTTCACCCAGTTCCTAGTGAGTTAACAGCAAATGTATTCAAAATTTCTTAACCCTAATAGTATTGAGATTTTTACATATTTAGGATCTTCACTAACAATTGTGTAGGTGGGATATTAATTATGTCCATGTCTTAATCGTGAAAATCTGTGAATACCCACAGGTGAGCATAACTGCATTTGTCAAAAGGGACTTTGCAAATGGGATGAAGTGAAGGATTTGGAGAGGGAGAGATGATCCTGGTTAATCCAGGTTGGCCCAAGGTGAGGAGTCCTTCTAAGAGGGAGGCAGGGGAGTCCTACTCAGGGAGAAGCAGATGTGATGAGATGAGAACTATTCCAGCAATGCCAGGAAGAGCCCAGGAGCCAAGGAATTCGGTGCCCTCTAGAAGATGAAAAAGGAAAGGAGGTGATTCTCCCCTAGAGGGCCCAGGAGTGCAGGCTGCCCACACCTTGATTTTAGCCCAGAGGAACTAATTTGGACTCCTGACCTCCAAAACAGTGTGAATAAAGTTGAGCTGTTCTAAGTCACCAAGTTTGTGGTGATTTGTTGCGGCAGCAATAGGAAACACATACAACTATATCTTCAAAGGTGTTTCTACCAGATCATGTCTAATAAAGTCAAACCCAACCTCCAGGTTCCACGGGAGAAGGCACGAGGTCTGCTTAGAGGGACAGCTCCGTGGCTGAGCTTCCTCCGCTACTGCTTTAGTGCTAAGTACCTTCTGTGTGCTTTGGTTTCCTCATTTATAAGATGAAGAAAAGAATGATAATTATAGTGTTCAAAATCTCCTTTTAGAAAGAACATGCTTGGCAAAAAGCACTGATATATAGATGTATATACAGAAAGATAAAGATAGACATGCATTCCCTGATAGCTACAAAGAATTGGCATTCAGTAAAGTTTTCCTATTAAATGGAGGTAAAGCCCAATGAAGATGGTGAAAGGGGGTTTTCCCAGTCTCCAAACCACCCCACAAGTCCCACCCATACTCCCCTATGGTCTCTTTGCCTCTAGAGTACACTTCATGTCCAGAGAAACTGAACCAGGGAATCACTGCCTCTGTGCCTCCCAGTACTGCTCATCATTTTTTCCTAGATTTCTGATACCCAAACTCCCAAGCAGACCATAGCTTCTACATGAGTGGCAGGCACAGCCTCACAGGCCTAAGAAGGCATCAGGCCTTACTGGTTCCCTACCAGCTCGAGTCTGCCTGGTCAGGAGTAGACACACGATGTCCAGAACCCACAGATAGCTGGCTTAAGAGACCAGCAGCTGAAAGGAACAAGGGAAATCCTCCACCAGGCTTCCCAAGGGCCTCCCAGGGGCTGGGGAGTACTGGTAGGGCAAAGACTGGCCCTCTAGAGGTGACAGGGAGAGGAGACAAGCAGCATCCAGAAGAAAAAACTTGAGAGGCATTAATGAACTTGGGTATCTACCAACAGAACACATATCAGCCCATAGTCCTGTGTCAGGCTTAGCATGGTCCTTAAACTGCTAGAGGGTAGAAAAATGGAGGATCCCAAATGAAAGGACAGAGTGGTCAGGGCAGTAACAGTGCACTTGGGGATTCTGAAGCAGGGATGAATTATTCAACTTTTCAACAAACACTATGGCTATACCAGTACATACCCACTGGATTTCAACCCCACATACAATTCTCTTTTGCATATTGCAGTGAATATTGAATATTGGTTCATTTAACATCTAATTCTAATCCATTTCTAGTATTTCATTTTGTATTATAGTATCTTTTTTTTTTCCCCACAGGCAGAGTGGACAGTGAGACAGAGAGACAGAGAGAAAGGTCTTCCTTTGCCGTTGGTTCACCTTCCAATGGCTGCCACGGCCGGCGCACCACGCTGATCCGATGGCAGGAGCCAGGTACTTATCCTGGTCTCCCATGAGGTGCAGGGCCCAAGTACTTGGGCCATCCTCCACTGCACTCCCTGGCCACAGCAGAGAGCTGGCCTGGAAGAGGGGCAACCAGGACAGAATCCGGCGCTCCGACCGGGACTAGAACCCGGTGTGCCAGCGCCACAAGGCGGAGGATTAGCCTAGTGAGCCGCGGCGCCGGCCGTATTAAAGTATCTTTTAAAACTATATTTCCCAGACTCCTTTGCAGATATCTTTGCAGTTAGAGTTCTGTATATAATTTACACTGCACCAACCAGACAAATTTGCAGATTTTACAAGAACAGAGGTACATTCATTTTGCTAGAACAAATCACTGCAGAGGTGATGTAGCCCGAGAGCCAGAACCCACTACAGCAGCTCACTAATGGATGGGCCGCACTTCCCTCAGGGGCGTGGCATTGAAGCTCAGCCTATTGTTTTGTTTATATAGAGCTCCCAATGATTCCATGTGATAGCAGTAGCCCTTGGTAAATTCTTTTGGGGTGTTCATCAGCTAAAGCAGATGTGTTTGTCTACAATCAGCAAAAGACACTAGAAGCAACACTCAGGAAACAACCTCACCGAGGGCTATGGGATCTGAGCTTGGCCTCCTGACTTGCTCAGGGCTGAAGGCAGTGTATCTCCAGTTGCCTTCAGGCACTAGGATACAGTCACGGCACACAGTGGTAAATTACTTACATAAATTATCACTTGTGGTTGTGTTGAGTGTTGAACAAAGTGACATTGAAGGGCATGGCTTTGGAAGCCCCAAGGTCTCCTGCAATTGATGATTACAGGGAGCATGAAGCATACACAACTGTAGGGTGGCAGCCACTTAGCAAGGCCACTGTGCACCAGAGAAAAGGAGATTCCCAGACCTTTTGGAAATTAATGACCCAGGTCCAAGCTAGCAAAGCATGCCATTGTAGGGAAACACAGAGTCGGTGATGAATGGCATGTCTCACAGTGACCCACTGGAAATATAACCTTGGTTGTGGTCACTTCCCAATGTCCAAGTGTAGGCTCAAAATAGATGCCTTTGGCAAGTGGCAGAGTCATGCATTTCTCCTGATGTGGATTCTCCTACAGCATCCTCTCCATATGAAAGAGATCAGTGGCACTAGGGAGAGTCATCTGGCGCAGTGGTTAAGACACTGCTTGGGACACCCACATCCCATATCAGAGTGCCTCAGTTTAGCTCAAGTCTTGGCTCCACTTCTGATTCCCAGGCTCACCCTGGGAAGCAGCAGATAATAGCTTAAGTACTTTGGTCCCTGCCACCCACTGGCTTACTGGTTTCAGCCTGGCCCAACCCTAGCTATTGTAGACACTGGGGGGAAAGGGGGGGGAGAAGTATCAGAGGGAAGATCTCTCTCTTTCCCTCTCTAAATAATTTTTTTCAAAAGAAAGAAACCAGTGCCACTATCAAAGATGTGACAGATGCAGGGTGGCAATCTTACCACGAATTCTTTCAATGCTCCTATTCTACCAGGACCTGTCCCAAAACAGATAACCTCAGAGCAGGGCTCCTTGCTGTTGGCACTACTGCTGCTTGGGCTGGGTAATTCTTGCATGGTGGATTGTTTAGCGGCACACATGGCCCCTAGCCATTAGATGCCAATAGCACACACTTCCCCAGTTGTGACAATGTCTTTAAACATTGCCACATGTTCCCTGGGGGACCAAAGTCTCCCTTGTCTGAGAAGCACTGAACAATGTGAAATAGCTTCATCAGGAAATTGACTCCAATTCCAGCTGTTGGTCTATATACACTTCCTTCACTGGGAAGAGGCCCAACTCCTGCTGAAATCTTTGAGTTTTTGAGGCAGTATATTCTGTATTTGGATATCACACTCCTGACATTCACATCGTAATAATGTGTGAGGCCTACAGCTTTGAGTGGAACCCAGGGCAAGACCTTGCTCCAGCTGGTGTAAGTGTCTGTGTCATTGATCCAGCTGGAAGTGTCTGCGGAAGACGGGAAAGTCATGGCCAAGACCCTTACCCACTTTGGAAATGATTTCCTCTTTCTGAAGTAGCACCTGGCTTGTTCCTGAGCCCTGAAGAAGCTCAAAGAGGTCACGGCCTGAAATTCTCTTCAAGAATTCAGTGCTTTCTGGTCCTTCAAGTCAAATCTGAGCTTTTCTAACGACTGTCCAAAAAAAAAAAAATCTTTTTATCCACTCATGCATTTCTGACACCAAATATGTGAGTTTTCCATACCAACCAATTCTCTAATTTTCTGTAGGCACCATCTGAGTGTCCTATAATTTAATTCAGGCTTGGCACCAACTACCCAGAATTATCACAGCTCCTACAATTTAAGGTCTCAGTGTCACAAAACTACTCCCACTTCAGATGCCAACTGAAAGTGTGGGTCCCCAAGTTATTCACAGTTCTACACAAGTTAGTCACAAAATGGGGGCTCCATAAATGTCCTCTTCAACAGTTTGCTAGAACAACTCGCAAAACTCAGAAAAACGCTTTACTTGTTCTCACCAGCTTATCTTAAAGGAGATGGAGGAACAGATAGATGATGAGGCCAGTATGGAACGCTCTAGAAGAGTCCCAAGCACAGGAGCTTGGCTTCTCTCCCTGCTGCCCATTGGGTGAGGTCTAGAAGAGACCAACTCACGAATGTGCCCACCAGCCGAGAAGCTCTATGAACCCCAACCCCACTGCTCAGAGGTTTTGTGAGCCTTCTTTACTTAAGCATGATTGATGAGATCACTGGCCATTGGTGATCGATCAACACAACAATTTTCCCCTGGAGGTTGGGAGGTGGAGCTAACAGTTCTAACCCTGTCATCTCCTAGTTGGTTTCCTGGGCCACCCCACCCCAAATCCTGAAGCTACCCAGGGACCCCCAGCCACCTGCCATTTCAAAAACATCATCCAAAGAACCACTGAGATCACTCTGGTGATTCCAAGGGTCTTAGAATTAGAAGTTCTTGCATCAGGAACCAGGGACTAAGAGCAAACGTAATAGCAGAAGATTCTCCTGGCATCCACATCACTCCAAAAATTGCTCCAGAAGATTTTAGGACCTTTGTGTCAGAAACCAAGGACCGAGACAAATATGTATTTCTCATGATGTGAGGAGTCAGATGGGTTAGTAGGTAGTCAAGGTGGTCCCAATCAAACTTAAGGTGTAAAATATTTGCTTCCTTTCCCAAACAGGCCACCCAGCATCTCCAAATTTACCTTGAGAATAGCAAGGGAGCTCTTCCTGAGCTCACAGCTTGTTGTGAAAACAAGTTACTTATACCACCCTTCTGGGCGGTTTTTCATTTTATCATGAGCAAGCCAATAGGATAAAGAATTGTAAATCAGGTCCTTTAGGTCCCCTCCCCCTCTAGTAACTGAATGCCAATCTGATTTTCAAGTTTTTTTTTTTCCTTCGAAATTGTACTTAAAAACCCGAGTGCTATGGGGCCTTTTGGGGTCTCTCCTCTCTTGGAAGCCCCCCTCCATGTTGCTCCAGCTAGAGGCCTTTGACTCTAATAAATACTTTTAAATCTCTCTGCTGTCTACTTGGAAGTTCTTCTTCCATGTGAGACAAAGAACCGAGGTAACAATAATTTCTCCACTGCCATTTTCCTATAACAATGTCACACTGTCCAACAGGCCCTGTGGGTACAAGTACAGTCCATGAGCAGAGAGCTCACATTCCCAGGGCACTTGCACTGGACACACAGCTGGCCACGTCTCTCAGTGCACACCCATGCTTCCTTAGGAGGCAGGGGACACTCCTTTCTCTCCCTCCGCATCATACAGGGCTTCCGGCTTGCTCCTCTCTTAGAGTAAGAAAAATGAAATCTTACATCCTTTTCAACTCCCTCTCAGGAACAATGAGGAATTTGATCACCAGAAAGATCTGATCACTTCGCCCAGATGCTGACTGACCAGGAGGAAAACTCATGGTTATTTTGCTTATTTGAAGGCACAGAGATAATTTAAGATCCCCTGGTAAGAAGTGATGCTAAGGGGCCGGCACTGTGGCATTGTGGGTAAAGCTGCCACCTGCAGTGTCAGCATCCCATATGGGCACTGGTTCAAGTTCCAGCTGCTCCACTTACCATCCAGCTCTCTGTTATGGCCTGGGAAAGCAGTAGAAGATGGCCCAAGTCCTTGGGCCCCTGCACCCACGTGGAAGACCCGGAAGAAGCTCCTGGCTCCAGGCTTCGGATCAGCGCAGCTCCAGCAGTCAGCAGTTACAGCCATCTGAGAAGTGAACCAGCAAATGGAAGACCTCTCTTTATCTCTCTCTCTCTCTCTCTCTCTCTCTCCTTTTCTCTCTCTCTCTCTCCCTCTCTCTGCCTCTCCTCTTTCTGTATAACTCTGACTTTCAAATAAATATATAAATCTTTTTTAAAAAAAAAAGTGATGCTACAACACAATTCCGCTCATTCCTTAACATTTAGTATACCCAGAGAAAGAAAACGTGTCAATCTGTTGCATTTCACAGCATGGTAAAGCTGCTAGAAAAATAGAGGAATTACCACAATGCAATACAGAACCTTCCATGGGTCCAGCTCCATTCCCTTGCTCCATCTCCAGACAGTTTACCTAGCCTTTTCAAGCTTACAGAAATCCATACTCAGTCTGATTAATCATAAGTGCACTTTGTCCTGGCTTTATTGAAATTGACATAGGGGAATGCATTAGGATTGTAAAAACACTTCTGTATGCAAGAAATCAAGGGTAAACCATGTGGGCTTTTTCTTTTGTGTTATTAGTGCAATTATAAAGCATCACTATCACCTAATAAGTGACTTCATCACCTATGAAAAGTAGCACTTATAAATTTCACATAAAATATGCTGGTTGGATTATGCAATATTTCAAAGTATTTTCTGAACAGAGCCATACTAAAATTCCTATTTATTTGTTTCAATTTCATAACCTTCAGTATGTCACTAACATATTTTTAGACCTCTCCACAAGGTGGGGCTACTCTCCAAGCAATTCTAAGAAAGGATGGGTAGGTATTTTGGAAATGTTCCATTATAAAGTGTCACTCATGCTAGCAGTCTTGAAAGAACGGGTCATTTACTGCAACTCTGGGAATCATTGTTAAGGGGAAGAATCAACACCTCTAGCACCATCTCAGGAGCTATAACTTCTCAGTCTCTGCTAGCTCGTGCAATGGTGGCGCAAAGCTTGGCTTAGACATCTCCCAAATCACCTCATTCCTCCATCTCTGTTCCCAGCAACCGGCCCCTCCTTAGCCCCTTAGTCCAAACAGGCTGCTATGACAAATACCACAGATTGGTGTCTGATCAACATGAGAAATTTATTTCTCACAGTTCTGAAGGCTGGTAAGTCCAGGATCAAAGCTCCAGCAGATGTGGCATCTGGAGAGAGGCCACGTGGGACTCACAGAGGGTGCCTTCTCACTGTGCCCAGACCTTCAGAAGGGATGTGGGAAACCTCCAGGGCACAAACTCCATTTATAATGCTCCACCATCAGGGCCTTGTCATCTTCCAAAGCCCTGCCTCCTAATACCATTGTATTGGGGGTTAAGATTTCACAGAGAATTTGTGAGGGACACAAACATTTTGCCTACGGCAGCACCTGATTCCCTCAGGGGAAAAGAAAAAAAAAAAGGCATGTCAGGATCCAGAGGTGCTGATTCCACCAGCTCACAAGCAGAAATTCTAGAAGAGAGGGGCAGGGCAGACTGAGTAACATTTTCAAGAAAGTGTGGTGTATCTCCCTGGTCCCATCACAGCCCTGCATGGCCACTTGATTTGCCCCATTCTATAGAGAAGACCATGGCTTTGAGCACCGTCTCACTGTAGCTTGCAACTAGGATGGCGAGTGTGTCTGAAGGCAAAGCCTTTGAACTTCTCTACCATCCTGTGGCCAAGGAGACATTGGTGACCTTGTTTGGTAAGCTGAGGTGCCCACGACTCAGTCTTAAGGGGGAATCTTATGTAAAGGATCAGAAACCTACAGCCAAGTATTTTTAGATGCTAATTATTGCTTGCGTATCTCCAAAAATACGAAAGGGGACTCTGTTCATAACCCACAGCAATATTGCTCAAGAGCACCTTGCCCCTGGCCTCTGTCCTCTCACACCCCAAAGCTGTCCCGGTACTCCTCACACACAAACCTTTCAAACTTCCTCCCTTTCCTCCTCCCTTCTCTTCCCCTCTTTCCTCTTGCTGGCCTCTCTGGTTCACTGCCACACTGGCACCTCAAACCCTCCCTTGAGGGTAGGGGGAACTGTCACAGGTCCCTGCCAAGGCCAAATGGGATTCAACCCCATCTGGACATGCAAGGTGAGCTGGGAAGTCCTCAGGGAAGATGATTCATAAGTGGTGACTCACATAGGATTTTCAGGGGATTTCTTCCCTTTCTCTTATTTTGGTCAATGGAGAAGAAAGTCTGGCATAGATCCCTAGTGAAACTGGGGCGGGGGGGGAGGCTTTGGGCAGAGCCAGCTTTACCAGGAAACAAGTCAACCCTGAGGTCCAGGACTGTACACACAGACCACAGGTCTGATGGTCCTAGGGCCGCATGTTATCAAAATTGCAAGGACATGGAGAACTTCCATGCATAGATACACCGAGGCTGCGGGCTGTAGCAGCATCCCCCACCAACAGGGGCTTAACCAAGTCAGACACCCAGCCCAGGATGCCAACCCCATCACTGCCACAACAGTGGGCATTTTATGTGTCCACTTGGGGACATGGGGCCCAGACATTTAGTCAAACATTGCTAGGAAGGAACAAAGGTCTCCAGGATCACACCCCAATCACACGAACCTTCAACCCCTTCACCTCCTGGTTCTCTCCCCAGACTCATTCCGTCCAGCCACAGTTCAGTTAGAACTGCTAAGCCATAAAGGTCCTCTCCCATGTGTTCACGAAGCCAACACCTATACCTCCTACATGCCCCTTCTCAAATGCCACCTTCATCATCAGAACTACACAACCACCCACAGTTTCATGCCCCTCATCATAGACACCTGAAGCTCCTAACTCTTCTCCCTTCTTCCCATAGCTTGCATCATCTTCTAACATACAAGTAGAGCGTGCTTGCTCAATGTTATTCTTTCTCATCTGCCTCAACCAGGAGGGACACTTCACCAGGCATGGATTTTTTGGCTTCATTCACAAGTGCTCAACAAGTATGTGTGGAATGAAGGAGCTCCTCCTTGGGTCTACAGCCACACCCCTCACATCAAAACACCTCTGAAGGATGATTTCTACTCACTATTGCTCACTATTGTGATCCTCATTCTGTCTTGAACTCACCCTAGTCTGGTTTTGTCTCCACCAAACTAATAGAGCTCATCAAGCGGCCAAGAACACCTATAGCTAACTTGAATAGGGAATTCAGTCTACATCTTAGCTGTCAACTGTTTTTGCAAGGTTGGCTCCTCCCTCTTCTTGAAATACCTTTTTCACTTGACCTCTCCTGACCCTACTCTGACCTGATGACTTTCGCTCAGTTTCTCACCACCCAGTCTTCTGAAGACCAGGCGGGCTCAGAGCCCAGTCTCCAGGCCCCTTCTCCACTCATCGGAGCCCCTAGAAGATTTCCTTGACCACCCATGTCCCTGTCTGTAATGTTGAGCACTGCTCTGAAATCCAGGTGGGGGCATCCAATGCTCAGTTCTCAGGGTGAATTTCCCAGACTTGGGAATCAAGGTCAGCTTGATCCCAATCATAACCTACTTCCCCCCTAAACCTGCTCCTCCCAGTCTTCCCAACCCCAGTGCTATGGCAAAACACCCTGGAGTCAGGCTTCACCCTACTGCCTCTTACTCATTTCACTTTTAATCAATCATCAAACCCTACGAAATACACCAGAATCTGAACAGTTCTTAGCTCCTCCAACACTTCCCCTCAGGCCATTTTTATCTCTAATTACATCACCATGTCTCACTCAAACTATTACAATAGCTCCCGAGGCTTCTGCCCTTCTCCTTCTACTTCCCCACACAGCAACTACCACAACTATCCTATTAAGTGAAAGTCAACTCATGTTCTTCTTACTAGGCCTACTGTGATCTTCCCCATCTGCTTCATGCTCCATCCCCTACCACATTTCTTCTTTGTTCAACTCCCTCCAGGCACAAGCCCTCCCTCACAGTTGTTCTATTAACATGCCAAGCACACTCAAGCCACAGACCTTGGCACATGGTGTCCCCATGCCCTGGAGTCCTATCGCTGGTTTAGTTGGTTTATGTTTCTTGCAATCTAAAGAATCCTCACCCACACAGGATATCACTATCTTTAAGAATACATTAAGTTGCTGGCGCCTTGGCTCACTAGGCTAATCCTCCGCCTTGCGGTGCCAGCACACCAGGTTCTAGTCCCAGTCGGGGTGCCGGATTCTGTCCCAGTTGCCCCTCTTCCAGGCCAGCTCTCTGCTGTGGCCCGGGAGTGCAGTGGAGGATGGCCCAAGTGCTTGGGCCCTGCACCCCATGGGAGACCAGGAGAACCACCTGGCTCCTGCCTTCGGATCAGCGGGGTATGCCGGCCGCAGCGGCCATTGGAGGGTAAACCAATGGCAAAGGAAGACCTTTCTCTCTGTCTCTCTCTCTCTCTCACTGTCCACTTTGCCTGTCAAAAAAAAAAAAAAAAAAAAAAAAAGTACGTTAAGAACATGGAATTCAGTAGAAAGCATTTGTTGGAAAACACAGGAAATTCCATAACCTCTAATTTTTAGCTCCTCTACAGGTTCCTTGAGTAGAATCTGGGATAAACACACTGTGCATCCCTTGCCTCCTGGCCCAGGACTTCCCCCTTGCCACAAGACACCTGAGATCTACTCATCATCCACAAAGCCCAACCACAGGTGCAGGCGAATGAATGTCAGTGAAGTAAAATGTGCTCCAACAGGAAGCTGGATCGAGGGTTAAATTATCCCTCCCTCCTCCTGAACTGTCCTAGGCTCAGGTGGCCTCAGGGCAGGGAGCCCCTCCCCTGGCCCCAGACTCCTCCAGGAAGCAGCAGCCAAAAACCACACCCTCATCCTGACTCTCACCTCCTCCCTGCCTCTCTCACTTTTACCTCACTCTCCTTCCCCTGGAGTTACACAAATCCTCACCTCGGGCTCTGCTTCTTGGGGAAATTATTCCAAGATGTTCTGGATTAAAACGAGGTGTGTGTTACACTTAGAAGCTGGACGTGGTAGAGAGAAAGACGTGCTGGTCCCTGTCGTTTTGGCAGCTGAAAGTACTGAAACAGTGGCCAAACGGATGCTCCCCTGGGGAGACGCAGCTGAGAGTTACTTAGAACCCATCACCCACCAACAGGTTCCTCACACGGGAGAAAGTGAGATCACCTTAGCAATCACACTACGTGTAATGCCTCATTATCCACCAAATAAAAGAGAGTTTAATAAGACTCCTCAAATCGTGCCTCCTTTAGCCTGGAAAAAAAAAAAAAAAAAGGAACGAACAGCCATCAGCAACACAAACCTATGGCATAGAAACCAAAACCAAACCAAAGAAGCCACTTCGCTGGCGTCCGCTAGGGGGCGAGCCTTGGCCGTCCCTGGGACTCTGTCTAAAGAGATTTCACTCTCAGGTCACCTCCGCTGCTTCTGGTTGACAAGAATATTCTATTTTGACAAACTGAAATTTGCTCTGCTATATTCCGAGAATGCAAGAATCCTGAAATCCAACACACCGAAGGCTGTTTCATCACAGGCTGAACGTTTTCCTCGTCCGCGAGCCACAGCACTCTCACTGCACCTGCTCCTTTAGACGAGGGGTTTGGCAGCCAAGGTGTCTCTGGAACAGAACGTTCGCCTTGAGCTCTGGTTCTACTGCACTTCAACCTGGAGGGCAAGTGCGTTTGCTGTTTGAACAAGGGGTTTTGACAACCAAAACTTCTCCTAGCAAAGCCAGTTGCAGAAGGGGAGGCTGTGTATCAGGCTGCGACATGGAGGCCAAGGGAGGAGGATGCTGCTCACAGCATGGGGAATGTAGGAATCGTGTGATAATAGGAAAATCCATTTCTTTGTAATCATTCATGTAAGGAAATATTTTACAGCAAAAACCTTACAGCTTTGCGATAAGAGAGCCGTAGAGTAACTCAGTGCCGAGCTATACAATGGAACTCTAGGCAACCAAGAACTGCTGAAGAAGCATTTTAATGATGTGTCTGCAATGTGTTACAGAATGAAAATAAAATTACACCTCAAAGGAGTTTGACCCACTTTTTTGTAAATTAAAAAAGAAGTTTTAAAAATAAAATAAATGACAGGTACATTTCTGGAGAGAAACAGTTGGTGGTAATTATTTCTAAGTCTGATATGAAGGCTTAGAAATTATTTCTATGTTTTTGATTAGGTTGGGTTTCCTAGGTTTACTTTGTCTTTTTTATAATTATTTCTAATTACTAGCATTACTCTATAGCAATCCCTGATCTAAGCACTTTATAAATATCGACTCACTTAATCCTCACAACATAGTACAACGTAGTTCTGTCCTCATTTTTATGGATGAAAACGCTGAAGTACAGGGGTGGGCATTAGCCTGGCAATAGAGATACCCATGCCCCAGCTACCATGCTCTCAACTCCAGCTTCCTGCTAATGCAGATCCTGGGAGCCAGCTCAAATGACTGTCACTGCAACCTAAGTGGGAGACTTTGAGTTACCAACTTCTGGCTTCAGCCCTGGCCCACCGCTCACTGTTATGGACATTTGGGGAATGAACCAGTAGATGCAAGATTCTCTCTCTCTCTCTCCCCCCCTCAAAAATAAACAATTCTAAAAATAAAACATTAAAGCACAGAGAGGTAAGGTTAGTTACTCAAGGTCACACAGCCAGTAAGTGGGAGAGCAGCCAAGATTCAGACCCAGAAGGTCAGGCTTCAGACTCTGTGCTCTCAACTAATATAGAGCAAAGTAAATCAAAAAGATACAGAAAAAAGAAGGAGAAAAGGGAAGGAGGGAGGAAGGGAGGAAAGGAGAGAAGTAAGAAAGATGGAAGGCCAGAAGAAGGAAGAGGAAATATCGTGGGCCACAGGGAGCAATACACACTTAATTTACAAATTTTTTTGTTAAATCATTTAATGAGGCTGGCAGTGTGGCATAGTAATGTTAAGCCACCTGAGGCACAGGCTTCCCATTTGAGCATCCATTCTTGTCCCAGCTGCTGCACTTCCAATCCAGCTCCCTGCTAATTCACCAGAAGAAGGCCCAAGTGCTTGAGCTTCTGCACCCAGGTGGGAGATCCGCATGAAGCCACTGGCTTCTGGTTTTAGCCTGGCACAGCCATGGTCATTGCAGCCATTTGGGGAGTGAACCAGTAGATGGAAGATATCTCTCTCTTTCTGTCTCTCCTTCTCTCTTTGTAACTCTGCCTTTCAAACAAGTAAATCTTTTTCAAAAATTATTTAATAGCTCTAAAATTGAATTAGTAAAGAGAATAATCTGGCTTTTTCCAGGTCTTCTTCCAGGTCTCGCATGTGGGTGCAGGGGCCCAAGGACTTGGGCCATCTTCCACTGCTTTCCCAGGTGCATTAGCAGGGAGCTGGATCAGACTTGAACTGGCACTCATTATGGGATGCCAGAGCTGCAGGCCAGGGCTTTAATCTGCTGTGCCATAGCACCAGCCCCAATAATCTGGCTTTTAAGAACGGAAAATATAAGCTGAAAAACAAAGAATCATTGAAATGTTCAAACCCAAATAAATTAATTACAAAGATCTAAAAGCATGCAAATAAATCTCTTAAATAAAGGTCGTCCCTTTCTTTTTCTCTGCACTGGCTGCCACCGCTATGGAGCATTGGGTGTGGAGGGCCAGATTTACTCCCCCACATCTTGCAAGTCTTGACTTCGCCCCTGTAGAGCATGCTGCAACCTGGCTCGCAAGAAAGCCATATTTTTTTTAAACATGTAAAAGAAAGCCATTGTTAAACAATAAAAGAGGAAAAATCGGTACTGCCCAAGCTGAAAGTATGGCAAACCTAAAATATCAACCTGCACAATTTAAAACTGTGTCTTGTTCAAGACCACCTTCAAAATCACAAGAGCACACTTTAGAAAGTCAGAGAAGGTCAGGAATAAAGGAAGAATGAAGGGAAGACATGCGCTCTGCTTTCAGAACTTCTCTATCATTGTCTTAAAGGTCTATTTGTACTTGATCTTTGCTTTTTAGTTTTTGACCAAAATGGCTACAAATTTTAATCTGATTTCTTTGCACTAATTTACTACTGAGATGCTGGCCCCTGTTTTATTTCACATTGGTGCCAGTGACCTAAAAACTCGATTTTTAAAAGTCCATTTTTAAGAAACACCACTGGAAGAATACATTTTTTTAAAGATTTTTTATTTATTTGACAGGTAGAGTTACAGACAGAGAGAGAGAGACAGAGAGAAAGGTCTTCCTTCTGTTGATTCACTCCCCAAATGACCACTATGGCCGGCGCTGCACGGATCTGAAGCCAGGAGCCAGGTGCTTCCTCCTGGTCTCCCATGCAGGTGCAGGGCCCAAGGACCTGGGCCATCCTCCACTGCCCTCCCAGCCACAGCAGAGAGCTGGACTGGAAGAGGAGCAACCGGGACAGAATCCGGCACCCCAACCGGGACTAGAACCTGGTGCCCATATGGGATGCCGGCGTGCAGGCAGAGGATTAACCAAGTGAGCCACAGCGCTGGGCCCCAGGAAGAATACATTTTTATATTCAGGGGATTCCCTTATAATGGAGCCATGCTTATACAACGGAGCTACTGAAGAGCTGCCAAGTTATTGGCATTCCACTCATTTCATGTTATTATTTCCCAATACTAAAAGGAGATCAAGAAGGTAAAAACACATTATGAGCTATTTTAAATCCTCATAGTAAGATTTAAAATATTAGTTCGCTGTGTGTACATATTTGCATGCAGTTAGCAAGACATAATTAAAAATCCCAGGGTGAGACTTAATCAGCCCCTCCCCTCTTAACCAATCAACCACAGAGACTGTTAGGCAGTGACCCACTTACTTCTTCAGATGTCTTAATTAGTCCCAGAAACACCAGAGCTCTTTTTTGAGAAGTGGAAATCTATTTCTGTTACTCATTAACACCCTGGAAGCATATTCTGCAGCTATAAGATGCAAGCCAATGGAAGGGCAATGGTAAGTCACAAACATGTCTGCTGGCCATACTCAGTGAAGGGCCACTGGACCCCACCCTTCCCCTCAGTAAGGACCCTCTACACATGCTGAGCCCCAAATGCAGAAGGGAGAATTCTAACACAGACAAAATTAGGTTCCAAAGTCCTTATGAAACTAGTGAGCAAATGTGATTCCGATGCAGATGCTACAACACATTCAGAAAGCAGCTAAAAACCCTGTGTTTCCATTACCCGCTCTAAATTTTCTCTGTAAGCAGGAGGGACATACTTTACAGGCAAATCAAGTGGCTGGGAGGGTTTCTCATATTTAAGTCTCTAAGTCTACACAAGCCTGGGAAACATATGTATTCAAACCTTTCCAAATTAATTTTCTCAGGTAAAAGAAAATCCAATATTCCACTGACTACACTCTCAACTGAACATGAAACAAATTATATAGAATTTAGAGTCATGGAAAGATCACTTAGTTAATAAACACTTTTTATTATACCATATGTTCATCATTAGGCTACACATAAGCATAAGGTGTTTCCCCAATTGCACAAGGGCATAAATAAAACGAATCCTGCAGTCCATCTTCATAAAAAGCCTCCTTCCAAAGCATGAGCAGGTATATAAAAAGAAATTTGCTTCATGGGTGGTCCTGGAATCAGCTCGGCTAATTTGCCATCAAGTTCCACACCGTGATACACCCAGAAGTCAGTTGTGATGCTCTGGCCTCCTGACAGCCAGGTTAGCCTGGTTCAAACACCCAGCCTGTGCCCTCCTCAAGCTTTCAGCAGACTCCTGGGGGGCTGAAGGCTCAAGATCACCTGCAGCTGTGACTGTTCTTCCTCTGGGGCACCGAGTGACCACAGAGCCCACTGCTCAACTTCTATGAGATGAGAAAGTTGCTCATGAAGATGGCAGATGTCCCCAGCGGCTGGGGGAGACAATTTCCAAATGAGCTCAGGCATTCCCACTCTCAGGCTGTCCTCTGCTCCCTGCTGACCTAAGAGATCTTCCCACATCTCATCCACCACACATGTCCCATCCCCAGCTCCAGGCTTCCCACCCTGCTGCCCTGTGCCTCCACCTCTCAGCCACTCCCCACCCTGCCCCAAGGTGGTGAAGTCGCTGTAAATCCTTCTCTTTGCTTGCTCTGACTGTCCCCAGGTGTAATCTCCTCTCTAGTGGCATATTCCAAGGTCCTCCCAGCCCCTGCCAAACAAAAATAATTTCCTTCCCAACAATAGGAATTCTGTCCTTAATATCATTACTTATTTACATTGAGTTTCCCAGGAAAGTACTGTCATCATTCTCTCATGGCCCCAAAAAGCAAGCCACAGTTATTTATATATGCCTTTCAAACCATTGCTATAGAAACTTCAGTAAAATAGTCGTACTGTGAAGAACCAAGATGGGAGTCCTGTTGCAAAATGACTCGTTGCTCATTTCAGCAATGAAAAGATACCACAGCCCTAAGACTACCACTATGAATATTCCAGCCCTGCTGTGACTCAGAAAGCAAGGGAACCCCGTTCTTCAACATTACTGCTATCCAGGAGGCGCCCCATTTCCGCTGATGAGCTTAAAGAGAAGAGGACCTGTAACCTGCTTGGAGATGAGCGACCTCCATTTGAGAGCTCTTCACTCTTCATCTCTCTCTTCCTCTCTGCTCTAGGACCATGCTCAGACTGCTGCTCACCTGGTTTGTCCACTGCCATGGTGCATTTGCCTATAAAATTATTTCCGCCTGCATGGATACCTATTTGCTTGCTTCCATTCACTGGGAACAGCTGCCAAATCCATACTCGGCATCATCTGTCCATCTCACATGAGTTCAGCGAAGCAGGAGCCAGGTGGGTAGGAGGTCAGTGTTGAGCAGCTCACAGCTGCTGGCCACCGACAGGACCTGGGTTGCTGAGAGGGGCCATCCGTGAGTCTTTACCGCACACTGATCTCACCTGTCCTTTTCAAGCTGTGGCACTCACACTCACTGTGTGCTAAGTTGGGTTTTATTTTAACTTGGGATTTGCAACAGAGCTTGACCTGCTGGTCTTCCCAGTGAGATGGTGCCATCTTTTTCAGAATCAAGTTCTCTATCTTCAGTTTCTTTTAAAGTCTCTCACATTGCTGTGTATACAAAGCAACATAAATAATGGTGCTTAACAAACCATGCCTGATGCCCCAACCACCAATGCCAGCCCTAGTGAAAATTGTGGCAAGGGTAAAATTAATCTCATCACTTTTCTTCTAATCACCTCCCATTCTTCCACAGCCAAGAGTTTTTGGGTCACCTCTGTAGTGCAACTCGTTTAAGCCTTTGTGGTGGAACCTGAGGCTTCTGCAAATTGAGGTAATATATTTAAAAAAGGAACACAAAAAATTATAAATACAAAGCTGCGTATTAAAATAAATATCTAGAAAGAAAAAACAAAACATGACAAGTTATGAAATTCTTTAAAGCTAACAACACAAAAGGTGAGGGAAAATAACAGAATATCCTTATTAACTTCCTGAAAGGCTTCAACATCACAAAAAGTACACAGACATAAATATGTTGATCTAGTTGTGTTTGGGGCCTCAAATACTTTGGTCCCATTTTAACAATTTAGAAATAAGTTCCAGAGTGAACATAATGACAATCCAGTCTCTGCTCTGGCAGAGTTGATGGAAATCTGTCTTTCATTTTGGAGAGAGGGAATGTATGAAATACACCACTCAAGAGAGGACTGGCTCCTTGTGGTACAGTGTACAGATTGGTACCTACAGACACAGGAATTCTGATGAATTCTATTTTACTCAGTTCTAAGCACAAAGGAAGACATGCACAGTATGTTTACAAATGTATCACTGCATGATCAAGAACAGTCTTGGCAGAAGAGAATTTCCATTTTTGATCCGTGAGACCCAGTCCTTTACTTAGGGCAACAGTAAAATGTTGCCTATAGACTGGCTTCTGGCTCTTGCATTTCAACACTGGTCTCTCCTCCACAGAACACACATTCTTTCCTGCTGGAAGTAAACATCCACACGAACATGACCTAGGCCCTGGACCTTCAGGTCTCTGGGCAAACGGGCACAGCAGAGAGCGGGTATTGACAGAAACATATATAGCAAAACATATTTGTGTTAACCACATAAATACATACTGAAAAATCTAAATGAAATGTTTTCCCTGTTGCTGAATCAAAAAAAAAAAAAAATGCTTGTTGCCACTCCAACTCCACCCAAAAAGAAGGAAAATTGGATGAAGGGGAAGCCAGAACAGCAAGAGACAGTGGCCTTAGGCAGCTGCAATTAAAACATTTCATGTTTTCATTCTGTTCAGGATACTGCAACAAAATTCCTTAGACTGGGTGATTTATCAGTAAAAGCAATCTATTTCTCCCAGTGCTCAGGCTGGAAAGTCCAGGGTCAAGGCACTGGCAGATAAAATGTGTGATGAGGGCTCGTGTTTGCTCCCTGCATTGCACCTATTGCTGCATCCTCACATGGAAGAAGGGGGGAAGGGCAAAGGGGACTCACAGACCCCCTCAAACCCCTTCATAAGAGCATTAATCCCCTTCCCAAGGGTGGAACCATAATCATCCCTCCCCCAACCCCCACCAAGAAGCCATACTTCTTCACAGTATTACACTGAGGGTTAAGTTTCCACATGAATTTTGGAGGGACACAAATATTCAAACCTTAGAATGCTACTTATGCAGATTTTGTCAAAACATTTGTCTGTGGAACACATTGCTCAGCCTTGGCCATGCAAAGGAGCTGCCCTGAGCCCACACTTCAGCAGCTTCACTGTGAACTCAATGCTAGGCTACCCAGGCAGAGCTGGGAAAGCAAATAATATTTACTAAGAAACTTGGGGATGGATTTGGCACAGTGGCTTAAGCCATCACTTGGGATGCCCATAACCCATATTGGAGTGCCTGGTTCAAGTACCAGCCATTCTGCTTTTAATTCAGCGTTTCACTAACATGCATCCTGGGAGGCAGCAGATGATGGCCCCTGTACATGAGTGCCTGTGACCACACGGGAGACCTGGATACAGTTCCAGGCTCCTGACTCTGGTCCAGCCCAACCCCGGATGCTGCAGGCATCCCGGGGAGGGGTGGGGGTGAACCACAGGATAGAAGATATCTCTCTTTATCTCTCTCTCTCTCTCTCTTTCTGTCTTTCAAATAAAGTGGATTAAAAATGTTCAACAAAACTTATCTCACCCTATATTTTACATTTACTAACTCATTTAATTATTTTTTTTTTGACAGGCAGAGTTAGGCAGTGAGAGAGAGACAGAGAAAAAAGTCTTCCTTCCATTGGTTCACCCCCCAAATGGTCACCATGGCCCGCGTGGGTGCAGGGCCCAAGCATTTGGGCCATCCTCCACTGCACTCCTGGGCCACAGCAGAGAGCTGGCCTGGAAGAGGAGCAACCGGGACAGAATCCGGCGCCCCAACCGGGACTAGAACCCAGGGTGCTGGCGCCACAGGCAGAGGATTAGCCTAGTGAGCTGCGGTGCTGGCCCCAACACATTTAATTCTAAATATTATCTCACATTACTTCCAAATTATAAATGAAAACAAAGGAAGTTTGTGGTAAGTTTCTGAGAGGATGGTCTAAAAACAGTTGCACTGAGTGTTTCTATTGAGGGAGCAAGAGGACAGAGAAGGAATGAAGACATGTTTTGAACTGCCCTCACTTTCATATCATTTGAGGGCTTCTTTTCTTTTTTCCATGGCCATTAATTACTTTTTTAAAGATTTTATTTGGTTGCAGTAAGAGCATTGAACATGAGATCTATCTTCTTAAGAAATTTTTTAAAGACATTTATTTATTTATTTATTGGACAGGCAGAGTTAGACAGTGAAAGAGAGAGACAGAGAAAAAAGTCTTCCTTCTGTTGGTTCACCCCCCAAACGGCTGCCATGGCCAGCGTGCTGTGCCCATCCGAAGCCAGGAGCCAGGAGCCTCCTCCTGGTCTCACATGCAGGTGCAGGGCCCAAGCACTTGGGCCATCCTCCACTGCACTCCCGGGCCACAGCAGAGAGCTGGACTGGAAGAGGAGCAACCGGGACAGAATCCAGCACCCCAACTGGGACTAGAACCTGGGGTGCCGGCTCCACAGGTGGAGGATTAGCCAAGTGAGCCACGGTGCCGGCTATTTATTTATTTTGAAAGGTAGAGTGACGGAGAAAGGGAGAGACAGAGACAGAGATCTTCCATCTGCTAGCTCACTCCCCAAATGGCCGTAATGGTTGGGGCTGGGCCAATCTGAAGCCAGAGCCAGGAGCGTCTTCTGGGTCTCCCACATGGGTGCCGGGGCCCAAGAACTTGGACCATCCTCCACTGCATCCTCCAGGAGCATTAGCAGGGAGCTGGATCGAAAGTGGACCAGTTGGGGCCGGCGCTGTGGCGTAGCAGATTAAAGCCCTGGCCTGCAGTGCCAGTATCCCATATGGGCGCCAGTTCTAGCCCTGGCTGCTCCTCTTCCAATCCAGCTCTCTGCTATGGCCTGCGACAGCAGTAGAAGAGGGCCCAATTCCTTGGACTCCTGCACCCACGTGGGAGACCTGGAAGAGACTCCTGGCTCCTGGTTTCAGATCAGTGCAGCTCCAGCTGCTGCAGCCATCTAGGGAGTGAACCAGCAGATGAAGACTTCTCTCTCTGTCTCTACCTCTCTCTGTAACTGTCTTTCAAATAAATAAATAAATCTTAAAAAAAAAAAAGAAAGAAAAAGAAAAGAAAAGGAAGCAGAGCAGCCAGGACTTGAACCAGCGTCTATACAGGATGCCAGCACTGCAGGCAGTGGCCTAACCTGCTAGGCCACAGCGCCAGGCACCCCTTCTTAAGAAATTTTCAAGGTTACAGTGAACTATTGCTGACGACAGGTTCAGTGTTGTACAGCAGATCCCTAGAGTTTAATCATCTTCCTTCATTGAAACTTCACACCCACTGATTAGCAGCTCCCACTTCCCACTCTCCCCAGGCTCTGGCCACTGTCATTCCACCCTCTGATTCTTAGATCTCTCCTATGCTATGGTTGAATACGGTTTCTCGCCACCAAGACTCACATGCAGGCTTCATTCCTCAACTCAGCAGTACTGGGAAGTGGGGCTTGGTATAAGGTATTTGGGTAATGAGGTTGGAAGCGTAATGAAAGTTAATGGCCTCTCTTGGGAATAAGTGATTTCTTGCTTTTGCCAGACTCTGAAAGAAGACTGTTATATAGTAGGGCTGCCCTCGTGCTTTCTCTCTTTGCCCAACTGCCCTTCTGCTTTTCTACCATTCACGAGCAGCACAGGGCACTCACCAGAAGCCAAGCAGGTGCTGGCACCATGCTCTTGGGCTTCCAGAACCACAAGTGAAATAAATCTCTTTCTTCTATAAATTACCCAGGCTCAGGTCTTCTGTGATAGCAACAGAAAATGGACTAATGAAACTTATCTCACCTTATATTGTACATTTACTAACTCACTTGATTCTAAATATTATGTTACTTCCAAATTATAAATGAAACAAAGGAGGTTTGTGGTAAGTTTCTGAGAGGATAGCCCAAAAATGGGTTGAACTGAGTGTTTCTAGTGAGGGGGCAAGTGGACAGGGCCTTCCCGTAAGAGGAATCATGCAATATTGGTCTTCCTGTAATTGGGTTGTTTCACCTAGCATAATGTTTTCATGGTCCATCCATATTATCACATATTATAGGCTGTTCCTTCTTTTAAGGTTGATAGCATTCCATTGTACCTATATACCACATTTTCTTTATCCACTCATCTGTTGATGGTCATTTAGGTTGTTTCCACAAGTTACTGTTATAAATAGTATTGCAATGAATATAGGAATGATAATATCTCCTTGAGATTCTGACTTCAATTCTTTTGGATAAAAAAATGAGAGATTGCTGGATCATGTGGTAGTCCTATTTTTAATTTTTTTTAAAGATTTATTTATTTATTTGAAAGAGTTACACAGAGAGAGGAGAGGCAGGGAGAGAGAGAGAGAGGTCTTCCATCCAATGGTTCACTCCCCAATTGGCCACAACAGCCAGAGCTGCGCCGATCTGAAGCCAGGAACCAGGAGCTTCTTCCGAGTCTCCCATGCAGGTGCAGGGGCCCAAGGACTTGGGCCATCCTCTACTGCTTTCCCTGGCCACAGCAGAGAGCTGGATTGGAAGTGGAGCAGCTGGGTCTTGAACTGGCACCCATATGGGATGCCAGCGCTTCAGGCCAGGGCGTTAACCCACTGTGCCACAGTGCCAGCCCCCCTATTTTTAATTTTTAGAGTAGCATTTATTCTGTGTTCACCATCTTGTATTTCCACCAATAGTGTGCAATATTTCCATCCATATCCTTGGCAACATGTGTTGTCTTTTGTATTAAGTTTTAATGAAAGTCATTCTAACAGGTATCAAGTTACATCTCAGTGTGATTTTAGCATTTAAATTAAAAAATAATTTATAATGTATTTTAAAGAAATGAAAAAGGCCAGCATTATGGCTAGTAGGTAAGGCCGCTGCCTGTGACACTGCCATCCCATACAGGCTCCAGTTCCAGTCCAGCTGCTGTACTTCCAATCCAACTCCCTGCTAATGGCCTGGGAAAGCAGTAGAAGATGGCCCAAGTGCTTGGGCCCATGCACCCATATGGGAGACCCAGAAGAAGCTCCTGGCTCCTGGCTTCTGACCAGCCTAGCTCAGGCCATTGAGGCCATTTGTGGAATGAACCAGTAGATGGAAGAGTGCCTCTCTCTCTCTCTCTCTCTCTCTCTCTCTCTCTCTCTCTCAGTTCTGCCTTTCAAATAGATAGATAAATCTTTTCAAAATGAAAAGAAATGAAAAAGAACTCACACTTAGGAAAATTATCAGTAAGAGTTTCATGCATTTTATCACTGTTTTAGGTTCAATTGTGTCCACTCAGAAAAGTATGTTGAAGTCCTAACCCCCCAGTATTTCAGGACCTTATTTGGAAAGAGGATCTTTGTAAATTTAATCAAATGATGACTAGGTCTTTGTGTGGGCTCTAATCCATATGACTGGTGTCCTACAAAAAGAGGAAATTTGGACCACATATATGCACAGAGGGAAGATGAGGTAAAGACACAAAAGATTGCCACATGACAGGAACACCTGGGGCTACCCAACGCCAGGAGGGATGCATGGAACAGGCATTCAGACAAGCATGGACCTGCCAACTAAGATGTTCAGAGTTTCTAAACTCCACAACTACAAGATAATCACTTTCTGTTATTTTACGTTTCCCGGTTTATGGCACTTTATTACTCCAACCCTAGAAAACTAGTATGATTAATTTCCCTTGAGATAATTAGTTTAAGAGTACCTTACAATTTAACAGGATGATTTTAGTATGGTAAAATTTGAAAGAAGAGAGACACTGGAGTACCAACCACATGCCTCATGGACAGCCAAGTGGGACTGCCTCCCACTCAGCCCATTATAGAGCTCATGCAACAGCAAAGCCAAAATCAAGAAACAAGCCCAAACTCCACCCTAAATTTACCCCTGTGAACTTTAATTTCTCTGTCCATCGGTACAGCACAAAAAGAAAATTACTGGGGCCGGCACTGAGGCCTAGTGGGTAAAGCCACCATCTGTAACATTGGCATCCCATATGGACACCAATTCAAGCCCATATGTCCCAACTGCTCCACTTTTGATCCAGCTCCCTGCTAATGGCCTGAGAAAAGCAGCAGAGGATGACCAGAGTGCTTGGGCCCCTGCCACCCATGAGGAATACAAAGATGAAGCCCCTGGTTTTGGCCTGGCCCAGATTTGGCAGTTACAGCCATTTAGGGAGTAAACCAGCAAATGGAAGATATCTATCCCAGTCCCCTCAGTCTCTCTCACTCTCTCACTCTCTATCTCCCTCCCTCCCTCTCTCTGCCTCTAACTCTGCCTTTCAAATAAATAAAAAGAACAGAATTAATTTCTGATGCCTGCTTCTAGCAGAAAGCATACATACATCTTCTCAAGGGTGCATTGGAAAATATGTCACTAGGGCGCTGGGGTTTTTTGGGCTGCAGGACTTTTGTATGGTTTTTCTGAGGGCAGGTGTTTAGCACAGTGGATAACATGACAATTGGGACACCCACACCCATATCGGACTGGGTTTGAGTCCCAACCCTACTTCAAATGTCAGCAATTCTGGCTTCCTGGTAATGTGCACCTTGAGAGACAGCAGGTGATGGCTCAAGTACTTGGGCCCCTGTATGAGACCTGGATTGAGTTCTGGACTACTACCTTTGGGCTGGTTCAGCCACCACTACTGTGGACATTTAGAAAGTAAACCAGAATTTGGAAGATATCTCTCTCTCTCTCTCTCTCTCTCTCTCTCTCTCGTAGATGAAAATAAATAAAACCATTAAAAGGACTTTGAAAATGCTTCATTTGTCTTTAATGAGTAGTATTTGTATAGTGTTTTTAACAGTAATATAATAGGAATTGTAAAATTTCTCTTAATAGAAATAAATTAATCTCACTGGCCTATTTCTATAAATTGCATATTTTCTATTAATTATAATTATGGCTGGGAAGAAAATGTTAAAGCTGTATCTAAAATTGTAAACACCATTTTCCACTTGATCATAAATATTTTGTCACCAAAAAGTTAAGTCTGGGGTAATTTTGCTTCTTGCTGTTTGATTTTGAAGCAAAATACATTTACGTTTTTCAAACTAGATTGATTTGCATGATAAAGATTCAATTACAGTGAAGCAAATCTTTGATTTCTTTGGAGGATAAAACCCAGGACTGAGTGAAAAGCCAATTAAACCACCATTAGCCCTGGTCACAAAGAAGACAAATTGCTCTTCCTGCCATCTCACCTCCCTCTCATATTCTATTCATGACTTTTGGGGCAGACATTAGCTTCCAAGGATGGCAACAAAAACGTCCCAGCCCATATGTTCTTCATACAATGTGAGCTTGACATTCTTCCCATTAAGAAGTAGGGTCTCCTCCCTGAAAACAGAGGAGAGGCTGTCACCGCTTTGACCAATATTGCAGCAGAAGTGACTTCCCAGCGAGGTCATAAACGTGATATGGCTACCACCTTGCTCCCTAGAAGACTCTCTTTGAAGCTTTCAGCCACCATGAAAATAGCAGACCACTGGGGCTATCTATCTCCTGTGGAGAGAGAGAGATGCTTGTCCAGTTCTAGCTACCCCAGCCTCCCCAGCGTGACATGAGCTGACCTCTGCCCCCCCCCCAAGCCAAAACCACTCAAGTGACTCACAGAAATTGCAAAAGATAATAAAACTGTTGCTATTTTAAGCCACAAAGTTTGAGGGTCATCTGATGTGCAACAATTATCACCAGAACAATCTCCAGCTTTCCTGAGCTGCGGCTTCTGCTTGTAAGGAAGTGCCTCCAGTACTGCTGCTTTGTGTCTGCTTACATATCTTCTATTGAGAAATAGGGACAGCAAATCTAGGGAAGAGTCCACCTGGCCCAGTGGTTCCTTATCTGAAAGAGCAAAGAGGAGAGCTCTGTGGGCTGTGGAGAGCAAAGGAGAGATCAGTTACAGCCACCTTTTTCGGATCAGCTGTGGGTAAGCTAATTAAAGGCTTTTGTTGCCTAAGCCAGAGAGGGCAGGCAAGACAGGAAAGCATGAGCACCAGACCAGAGTGTTTTGAAATCCAAGCAATGGGGAGTCAACGCAGCCCAGGGGCTCTTCAACCCTGAACACCCAGTAGCAGCTTAAGCCCCACTTATCAACAAGAAGTCATTTCCTATTCCCCTTCAACTATTAAAACTGCCATCTCTTATGGCCAAAGTTTTTTTTCTAATTTTTATTTGAAAAGCAGAGTTACACAGAGAGAGAAGGAGAGGCAGAGAGAGAGAGAGAGAGAGAGAGAGAGAGAGAGAGAGAGAGAGAGAAGTTTTCCATCCACTGGTTCACTCCCCAATTGGCCGCAACGGCCGTGTGCAGGGGCCCAAGGACTTGGGCCATCTTCTACTGCTTTCCCAGGCCATAGCAGAGAGCTGGATTGGAAGTAGAGCAGCCAGGTCTTGAACCAGCGCCCATATGAGATGCTGGCACTGCAGGCGGCAGCTTTACCCGCTACACCACAGCACCAGCCCCAGGCAAAAGTTTTCAATACCCAATGGTGACAGCATGCAGAAATGGAAAGTTCTGGGTTATATCACTATGTTTACAACCTGGTCTTTTCAAAAGATGTAAATGAAAGACAGAATGACAGGAAAGAGGGAGAGAGAAATAGAAAAAAGAGAGGGGTGGAGGAGAGAGGGAGAGGGAGAGAGAGAGAGAGAGAAATCTTCCATCTGTTGGTTCACTCCCCAGATGGCCACAATAGCCAGGTTTGGACCAGGCAAAAATCCAGGAGCCAGGAACACCATCTGGGTCTCCCATGTGGATGGCAGGGACCCAAGTAATTGGGCCATCATCTGCTGCTTCCCAGGTGCACTAGCAGGAAGCCAGATCAGAAGTGGAGAAGTAGGGCTCGAATTAGCACTCAGATATAGGATATAGACATCCCACACAGTGGCTTAACCCACTGCACCACAATGTCCAACCCACTTACAAGCTGTTTGACTCTGGGCAAGTTACGTCACTTCTTTTCACTAGAGAAATGGAACCACCACACTTATTCAGTGGAGCTGTGGAGATGAAGTGGATCATACTTGTACATAGCCCACCAAGCATACAGCAGGCCACAGAAATGATGATTATCTATTGTCTATGGTATGAATGTGCTCCCCAGAGTGTGTGGGACGCCTAATCCCTCACCCTACAGCATGGGGAGATGCAGCCTAATAGAAGGCAGTGAATGGATTAATTCATTAATTGAATAATTGATTATGGAGGAAGTAGATTAGTTACCTCAAGAGGCATTTGTTATAAAGGTGAGTTCAGCCCTCTCTGGCTTGCCCTCTCACACTCTCTTGCCTTTCCCCATGGTGTGATACAGCAACAAAATCCTTGCCAGATGCCAGCACCTTGATTTGGGACTTGTTAGCCTCAAGAACCGTGAGAAATAACTTTTTTTATCAATTACTTAGTCGGTGTTATTCTATTATAGCAGCATAAGTCATACTAGGATGTCATCTTCCCATCTTCTATTTCTAGTACTGGGTATCGTGCTAACTAGCCATGTGACTTGAGGAAACTTATTTAACCACGCTTTTAATTTAATCCAAGAAATAGTGGCCTGTTCTAAATGGCCTCTGAATCCCCTTCCTTTTTTCTTCCTAGATTTCTGTAATTGCCTCCTAATTTGTTTCTACTTCTTTGGTTCCATCCTGTCCCAAACTATGCTGCACATGCTTCCTGGGCCACCCTGTGGTAGGCAATGCAGCTATGCCTTCCCATACTCTCCCATCCCTGATTTCCAGGATGTGACCAACATTCAATACAGGAGCCCCTCATGGTGGGCCTGGGACTCCCTCTGCAGCCTCTGCCCCAGCTGCACCAAACCATTCACGCCCTACCTCCCCTCAAGACAAGCCCTCTGCTCCCCAGCCCTCCTGGAAACATCCATTTCATTTTCCAGGTTCAACTCCGAAAGTCCTCCCCAGTGCTCAGGTGGAATTGGTTCTCCAACTATCTATGCCAAAAACAGTTCAGTGACTACTTCCCCCTAGAACTTATCATGCTAAATGAAAGGGCCTGTCTCCTCCAACCCAATGTAACTCCCTTGGGGCAGGGGCTGTCTACCTTTCCTTTCTTTATCCCAGCATCACAGAAGCCCAATAAATGCTGCTGAGACACTGAGTGATGACCAAACAGCAGACTTGAATGCTGTTGTAAATCCAAGTCATTCATTCTCACCCCATCAGCTCCTTTACGGTTTATTGGGCTTTGGGTGTTCTTTAAAACTTGCACTGACTAACGAGAAAAATCTGCAATCTGTAGTACGTGACTCTGCTCCTTTTCTCTCATCCCTGCACAACTGACCAGTCTGGGTAGGAGACTTTTTAAAGGACTGAAAACACAATGTTTTCCTTTTCTTCCTTACTTTCTGAAGTTTGCCTCTTAAACTCATACCCAAAATCAAAATTTTGTCTTAAACGGCAAGACCTCAAATTGAAACCCACAGTGAATTTCGGAGCATGGGAAAGACTGAGAATGTGTCTGGAGGGGAATCGGGCTGAGAGGGTGTATTGTACCCCAGTGCTGGACAGGGCTGGCAGGACCAGGAATTCTCTGGAAAGGCAAAATCTTATAGGACAAGGCCGAGACTTGATTGCTTTCTGATCACTCGAAGAGAAGTTGTCACTTGAGACCTCACTTCTGAAGGTCTGTGTTCCAAACCCACTGTTCCCTCAGGGCCCAAACCTTCCTCGTGCTCTTTTCCCGCACACACAGCCCCCCTTGTATTTCCATGCCCCATTATTTGGAAAGGCGACGGGGCCAAGATCCTGAGCCCTAGCTCTCTGACTTGAGTTTGTTTAGGTGCTGCTGAAGTGAGCATGTTCTGACTTGAGTTTGAACCTGTCTTAGACACATTTTCTGTGTGTCCTTGAGCCAACCTTCAGCTGGTCTGACCTCTTTGAACATTAATTTTCTCATCTGTAAAATGGAGAGTACAGCTGCACCAACTTCAACAGGCTACCACAGGAATGAAATAAAATCAGTCATTATGGTCATTTAGGGGAGTGAGACGGTGGATGGGAGATCTCTCTCTCTCTCTCTCTCTCTCTCTCCATATATATATTATATGTAAGATAATCTAATAATAATTACATAATGCATAATAAAGATAACATATTATATAATATATAATATACAATATATAATATAATATTATATATTATATAGTATGTAATAATTTATTATATATAATTATATTATATATTATAATATTATATTATATAATATATAAAATATATAATACATTATAATATTATATAATACATAATATATAATATTTATTATATATAATTATATTATATAATATTATATTACAATATCATGTTACATTATATATTATATATAATAATATTATATTTATATATGATATATATTAATAATATATAACATATTTATGTATAATTGTATATTAATAATGTATTGCATTATATAATAAGTATTATATATTATGTAAAATATATTATATATTATATGTTATGTATTATTTATTGTGTTATGTAATAAATATTATTATATAGTATACATTATATATTATTAATATTTATATATCAATATTATGTATTATATTATAATACTATATATTATATATTATATATTATAATCTTATATATTATTATATAAGTTATTATATATTATATTATATAATATTATTATGTTATATGTTATTTATTATATATTATGTTATATATTGTATTATATTATTAATTATATATTAATGTATGATATATCGATAATATAATATATAATAATTAATATATTATGTAATATATGTTATATATTGCATGTATATATTACATATATGTGATATATTATATATTATTATATATAATATATATGAAGGAAGGAAGGAAAGAAAAGAGAGAGAGAAAGAAAAGAAAAGAAAAAAGAAAAAGAAAAAATCATCTGCCAACTGCTGAGCATAAATAATCTGTTTGTTTTCTGGGTCTGCCATCACAAAATCCCACAGTCTGGGGCTTAAATAACAGAAAGCTATCTTCATGCAGTTCTGGAGGCCAGAGTCCAGGGTCACACTGACATCAGGCTTGGTTTTTTCCAAGACCTCTGTCCTTGGCTTGCAGCAACTACCTTTGCACTGTGCCTTACATGACCGCCCCTCAGGCTGCGTGTGTCTAGGTTCCCATCTCTCCGTAGGAGGACACTGAAAACATGGATTAGGGCCCACTCACCTGTCCTCATTTGACCTTAATGATCTCTTTAAAGACCCTATCTCCAAATACAGTCATATTCTGAGGGAAAGGGGGTTAGGATTTCAACACAGAAATTTGAGTAGGACACAATCACAATTCAGCCCTTGGCACACAGGAAGCACCTCTGCTGTTGCACTTATCAAAACCTACTTTGTCAGATATATGAAGGTCTGTAAGCTGGTGTGCCTGGGAAAGCAGCAAAAGATGGCCCTTGGGCCCCTGCCACCATGAGGAAAACCTAGAAAAAGCCTCTGGCTGCTGGTTTCAGCCTGACCCAGACCTTGCCATAGCAGCCATTTGGGAAATGAACCAACAGGTAGAAGATCTCTCTCTCTTCCTCTCTCTGTAACTCTACCTTTCAAAAAAATAAACATTTTTTAAAAAAAGTTTTTTCATTTTTCCAAGGCCAAGCAGTCCAGAGACATCCATGACCACTATCTTGGGTGCATGAGCTGACTCAGCCCACAGCCCATGGCCAAGCCTGACACTCTGACTTCCTGGACCTCTTGGGACACAAATAGCTGCCTATGGGAATCTGTTTATAATAGTATCACCCCATCTGTGTCAGGTACTATAGTAGTCTCTCTCTACTAAAACAGCATGCACTTTGGGCACATTCCTCACAGGAATTTTGCAACTGAGTCCCTCCACATTGCCTTGACTTCAGATGCTAGCATCAGGACCCATGCTAAATTTAACTCACCGAACTGAGAAAGTGGTAGAAACCAGTCCTACAGGGTTCTAATCACAGGACTCATGAGGTCATTTGCTTCTCCAACACATAATACCTTGATGGGCAGTACTGTCTCAAGGGGTTTCCTTTAGTGGAATTCCAGGTCCTGGGAAGAAAGTAACTACAACTTCCATGTAGCTCCCAGACTGACTAAAGCCCACTTGATCATCATAAACACTCCCTAAAGAACACTGCATCGCTAACCAATCAAAAGAAGGCGACAAGCACCACCAGTCAATCAGGAACCTGAACACACACTGAATATGCGCCTCTCATCCCAACATCAACCCATAAGAACCTTCCCCCTAACCCCTCAGGGAGGCCAAGAATTCAGCAACAGCTGCCCTGCTCCTTGCTGTGTGCATTGCAATAAGCAATTCCACCACCCAGTCAGTAATTGGTTTTCTGTGCATCCATGGCACAGACCCCTTTTGGGGGTGGGGGATGGGGGTACACAGCAACTCCTCCAACCTGTTCTGAGGGTTGTTCATATCAGTTTGACAAGCATCACCTTGTATATCCACCTCTTGGTAGATGGCCCACTAATCTTACTGTAAGTTACTCAAAAAACAGGGGGTGGTTCACACAAAGAGGGGAAAAAGCATCATTAATTGTGTAATGAATATTAGGAGAGCTTCAGAATCTTAAAGGGAAATGGAGAACAGGGGTTGTCAGAAAGCACTTAATATATACTTTAGAAGGGAGGGAGGCAAGGAGGAAGAAATGAGGGAGTGAGGAAGAAATGGAGGCAGGAAAGAAGGCAAGCAGGGGAAGGGAGGGTGGGAGTGTGGGAGAGAGGGGGAAGAAGGGATAAAAGAAGGAATAGGAGGGGCCAGTGCTATGGTATAGTGGGTAAAGCTGCCACCTGTAGTGCCACCATCCCATATGGGCACGTGTTCAAGTCCCGGTTGTACCACTTCTGATCCATCTCTCTGCTATGGCCTGGGAGCAGCAGAAGATGGCCCAAGTCCTTGGGCCCCTGTGCCAGTGTGGGAGACCTAGAAGAAGCTCTGGCTCCTGGCATCGGATGTGCCCAGCTCTGGCCACTGCAGCCATCTGGGGAGTGAACCAACCAATGGAAGACTTTCTCTCTCTCTCTCTGTCTCCCTCTCTCTCTCTCTGCCTCTCTGTAACTCTGCCTTTCAAATAAATAAATAAATAAATATTAATTTTAAAAAAAGAAGGAAGAGGAAAGGAGAGAGGGGAAAGGGGAAAATGAAGGAAGGAACAAAGTAAAAAGTGAAAAGTAAAAGTCACACTCCCCAGAGTTTCCCCACAATAAACAGTGGGTTCCTTTTGTTTTGTTTTGTTTTGTTTTAATTTTTTTTTTTTGACAGGCAGAGTGGACAGTGAGAGAGAGAGAGAGAGAGAGAGAGAGAAAGGTCTTCCTTTGCCGTTGGTTCACCCTCCAATGGCCGCCACGGCCGGCGCACCGCGCTGATCCGAAGGCAGGAGCCAGGTGCTTATCCTGGTCTCCCACGGGGTGCAGGGCCCAAGTACTTGGGCCATCCTCCACTGCACTCCCTGGCCATAGCAGAGAGCTGGCCTGGAAGAGGGGCAACCAGGACAGAATCCGGCGCCCCGACCGGGGCTAGAACCCGGTGTGCCGGCGCCGCAAGGCGGAGGATTAGCCTAGTGAGCCGCGGCGCCGGCCCAACAGTGGGTTCTTAACAAGTGTTCACTGAATTGAACTGCACTGCTCAAGGAAGTTTAGTACCACTTTTCCGACTCCAGCCTCACTTTCTAAGCTTTTTCTCTAGAGAGTGGTAAAAGAATGCACACATTGTGCCAATGCCACACCCTTCACTCCACACCTGGGACCTGGCAGTGAGCTGGGTCTGCCCCCAGAAGAGAAGACAAACTGGTCCATGCATTGTCTCAGATCAAATCCTGGTTCCTGGCAGGACTGTAACTCCACTGCTCAGGGAATAAAAACATCACTGGTGGGTAATGTACTCTTCACTTAAAGCTATTGGTTTTTTATTCACAAATAACAAGTTCAACTATTTCTTGTTTTTTTCATTTTATTTTGTTTTTGTCTGTTTGTAAGAAGACCGTAAGAAGTAAAACCAATAGCAAACAGTGCAGAGAACTAAATAAACAGCCACTGTGCTCAGTGCCAAGCGGAAGCTGAGTATGACTAAAGGAGAAAGTGTAACAGGCAGACTTCCTCCTAGCATTGCTTACACAGGGGAATCAATCTCTCAAAATACACATACTCCCAGCATCCTTTTATTTATTTATTTATTTATTTATTTATTTATTTATTTGCTTATTTACTTATTTATTTAGTTTTGAAACTGACATGAGCCTCAGACCTGCCATTATCTGGACCTGGGCAGAAGCAGGGACCCCTGCCTTCCCTGGGGAATGTAAAGTTCTTTAGTGGTCAGATTTCAGGTACATGATCACTTGCATGTGTTATACTTTGCTTCAGCATCTGTTTGTTCCTATCTTTCCTAAATAATGTAACCACAGAAAGACACAGCTCTGCAGCAAGGCTAATAAATGGTTAGGGCTGCCAAAATCATTTCCCAGTCACCCTTGGCATAGCGAAGGGAGATGCTATGGGTGAGGGTTAAGAAGATAATGACCCAGCCACAGGTGGCTTAGCTTTTGCTAGTCTCCACGGTGCTCTGGGCTTGCTTATCTTATTTATGTAAAGTGGGGGCTGCTTGCTTAGCTGGCTGAGAGTTGCAAAACAGTGTTTATCAGGATGTGACCCAAGTGCTCAGAAAACAGAAAATATTTACCAGAGGATGCTTAGTTTGTCTTAGGAGATAAAAGTGGTACAAACATTTTAGGAGGCGTTGTTCTTTACAATGTCTTCTAACTATAAATTTTATATATGTGTATAAACATTTATATATCATATGTATGTAATTATAGAAAAATCTAAAATAAACTAGAATCCTTTTTAATGCCACTAACCAGAGATAATCAATATATGTATTTTCATTGTTTTCTGTATATATTTATACAACTGTTTATTTCCATAAAACTCAAACCTTATTGCTTTAGTAACCTACTTTTTTCATACATTTATTACAAACACTTTCTCATGTTATTAAACATTCTTCAATAACATGGGGAGCAGTCTTTGTAAATTTAATTAAAACAGGTATATTAGCTTAATCTCCTAGATTACTACTTAAACAACTGGAATTTGATAATTTTTAAACTCTTTAACTTCACCTTGAATAGACCAAGAGAAAATTCAAGACAAAGAGCATAGCAGCAAAATCTTAAACAATCCTAATTTAAAAATAAAAGAATATGGCATAAAACTAGCCACTGCATTTTATATCCTTTCAGGGTAAAACTTGATAAACTTGGATAAGATTATATAATATATGGATTTTAATTAATACTTAAAAAGCCATTGTTTTGTTCCAAATACAATGCCATTTGTTATGTCAGGGTCACCTTCCTTTGGCAGACAATGGGAAGAAGAGTCACTAAAATGACTAAAATTAATTAACTACTGTGTTCCATAAATCACAAAACAGATCTTTGGGAAATCCCACAGAATTAAACATATAAATTATATGAAAACAAGAATATTGACAGGTGTCTGCCATAACAGGAGGCTCATAAGAACAAAACAGATTTCTCGGCGAGGTAAATATTCACAGAGAAATGCTCCGTGGTCTCACTTGTAAGCGGAATGTTAAGAAGCTGAACTCGGGGTAGAATAGTGGACACCAGGGGCTGCATGGAGAATGGCAGACACGAGGAGCTGGGGTGGGGGTGCAGGGTTGGGAAGATGTTGGTCGAAGGACACAAAATGTCACTTAGGCAGTTGGAATTGGTTCAGATGATCAACCATGGCAGCCAGAGTTAGTCACACTGTACTGCATTCTTGAAAATTGACAGAAGAATATGTTTAAGTGTTTCCACCACAAAAAGTGACACGAGCTATTGTATATGCCAATTAATTCAATTTAGCCATTTCACAGTGTACACATATTTCAAAACATCATGATGTAGAACACAAATACATAGAATTTGTATTTGTCAATTAAGATAATTAATTCAAGAACTTAAGAGAGAGGAAAACGCTAAGGTAGTATTTCCATAAACTATGGACATTGCTGTTAACTCAACACCTGTTAATTTATATTTATTAAATCGTGGCCCGGTGCATATTTCTTGATTAGCAAATAAATTCCTATCGTTCTATGGATACGGGGTAGTTAGACGAAAATATGTTTAAATACAGAAAGGAAGACCTTTCTCTCTGTCTCTCTCTCACTGTCCACTCTGCCTGTCCAAAAAAAAAAAAAAGAAATACAGCCTCCCTCGAAGGTTAGTGGCCTTTACGAGGATTCCTTTTTTTTTTTTCCTTCCCCAGAATTCATATACAGAGGACAAGACCCGAAGAAGTGGACGCGGATCCCAGGCACAGGGCCAGTTTCCAGGGGCACGCACCTGCGCACCTGCTGGGCGCCCCGCAGATGCCACACAGACGGAAGCCAGCGGCGGGGGTTGGCTCGGCCTCCCTCCTGCCTCTCTCCCTGGAAACTGGACATTTTCCTTTGTCCAAACCCCAGAGTCAGCAGCAACCAACAAGCCTGACCTGAAAGCGGCCGTCGCCACACATGAATATCTTTCATGCCCGCTACGGGACAGTGGGTCGCTCGGGTCCACGTCACTGACCACCAGTGGCCAGCGAGACAAAGAGGGAACTCAGCAAGGGAGAGGATAGGGAGAGGGAGCCCCAGAAGCCGCTGCTTGTGCATTTGGTGGGTGCGCTGGTGGGCGTGACCCACCAGTGCCTCCTGAGAAAAAGTCCGGCAAATTCAACGGACAGCAAAGCCCACGAAAGTGCTTTTCAGCCCCCCACCCCCGGACTGCGAAGTGGAACCCCAGAACGAACGCCGGTCTCCACTCCTCCCCGCCACTACAACTCCCCTCACAGGGCCCCGGACAACCGGGCCGCCCGGCAACGCATGCGCCGCAGGGCCCGGCGTGGGAGCCGCGCGCGACGGGGCGCGCACAGTACCAGCTTATCCATGGCGCTGCGCGGGGCTCGTGGCGTGGTGGTGGCTGCGGCCCGGCAGCTGCAGGGCCCGCGGTGCTGTGGCCACAGCCGTATCGGCCCGCGGCTGCTCCCGGAGCCGTAGTGACCGCCAGGCGCCCGGCTGGTCAGCTGTGTGCGGCTCCCGCGGTTGCCATGGCGACGGGCCGCGCTCCGCGGTTGGCGCCTCACCGTGGGCTCCCCGGAGGGCCAGGCAGAACTTCCGGCCTCGGGACCCCGCTGTCATTTCTTCCCGTTTTCCGTAGGTTTCTGTGAGGCCTCAGGTGAATGGTGTGTCCGGCGTCCTCTACGGCCAAGTCCACTAGCTTGGAATTGGTTTGAATGTTCCTGGACTGAGGAGAAAAAGTAATTCGAAAGGAAATTCTAACTTCCAGTCGCACGTCCCGGGGCTGCCTGGTCAGACACCTGCTGTGTATCCTGCTTAAGCAGCGATGGATAGTCACCTGGAGGCTCAACCTGGAGGTGATAATGTCCTAAATATTCCTTCTGTGGAAACAGCACCTGCACTGCTATGTGTGGATTCCAGGGGACTTTGCCTTAAAGGAGTTTCCAAAGGAATTTGTGGAGAAATATTTCACGTCTACCATCTCTCCTTTCTCATCTAAGCCAGCACTTGTCCAACAGAGGTGAGGGAACTTGAAAATGTTCCTGGAAAATGGAATTAAAAGAGAAGTTTATTTGGGTGCAAATCCATGCATGGTTTGTTCATAATACTCATCCTCCATGAGTTTGTTTGATGACCACTTTATGCAGAGCTCTCAAAATGTTTTTGTCTCTAAACTGAAATCCTGACTACTTATGAAAAGTTTAATGAGCTCACAGTTCTGGAGGTTCAAAGACCAAGGGCATAGCAGTGGGCTGTGCAAGGCAGTGCCCTGGCTGCTCATGTCCTGGGGGACTGCAGCGCTGGGAACTTGAGTGAACGGGAGATTCCATTTCCAGGAAGGGGCCCCACATTCTCTATGGAGGTCATGCCCCAGTAGATCCAAGAACTGCCCAGTACCCCCATTCCCAATTCCGCCACCCTGGGGACCAAGCTCTGAGCACTTTGGGGGAAGATACAAACTATATTCAAACCACAGCACTCTTGAGCAATTCTTAAGTGGCAAAAAAGCATTTCAGAAACTGAGAAAATTAGAAATGACATTTTAACAGTCTGACTTTCTAGGAAATCTGTGTAGCTGCCTACAAGGGGCATCTTTGCTATGTGGTGCCTTTTGTATTCACCTAAAGATGCTGAGCAAGGACTCCACCCCTGCTTTGTCAGGGACTATACAGCATCATCATCCTGCCTCTCTTCATTAGCATGTCCTCAGAGTTCATTGTGTCTCCTAATAATCACCTTAGAAATTTTAGAAACACTCCCTCAAGAAACGAGTTATCCTTTTAACAGAGATGAAGACTCAGCTTGGTGAGCTCCCTGGGGAAAGATGGTCCCTAGAAAATAGATTTGCAAGGAGGGAATGAAAGTGAAGACTTTCCTAGGTGATTATTGAGTAGTAACTCATCTATTGCAGAACACTGTCTAAATCCTGGCTGTCCTCATTACTGCCCCTGTAACTGAGCAGACACAGAGATGAATGAAGTGCCTGCCCAAAGCTACCTGAGCAGAAACGTGAAAGGAATTTATGAGCCACGGCATCCTGGCTCCACCTGGCACCTGACGTCCAGGCTGCACGGGGAGGCTGGACGGTCCTGCAGGTGAGGAGGTGGGTAGAGGGAGGGGCACCTCAGGGATGGTGCAGACCTACACAGATCTGGCTGATCTCGGAAAGGCAGGGTGACAAGTAGGCTAATACAACTGTATAGTTACCTAATCTAGACCATCTGAGGCAAAATTGTGAACCATACCTTTTTGACTTTGGTGTTCCCTTCCAGCTGAAAGTGCTTTGTTCCTGGATTCTGTACAATATTCAGTATCCTGACTTCCACAGACTTCCAGACCTGCCCCAGTCATCCCAGTCCATGACTAATACTTAACGACTCCCTCCCCTGGTCATTGCCCTCATGTGAAACCCTCTGGCTTCCTGACTTACTATAGATCAACTCTTGCAGTGAGAAACTGTTGGACAGAACTGGATACCTGGCATGACTGGCCCTCATGCCCTTCCCATAGCTGTACACTTAAGCTTGACGTACTGGAGGTGACATAAAGTCCATGATAGGAACCTCGGGTGCAATGACAGGTGATGAAGATGCTTGAGGTGCAAGATCTTGTAAGCTCCTTAGAACAAGTCTGCCCTGACCGTGATCAGAAACTACCCCCATCCCTCACCCTCCACCCTAGCCCCACTGAAGGGAGTTAGACTAGCCTGCTATAAGGAAATAATTCTATTTTCCTTTTCTTAAAAAAAAAATTTTAAATAATCCTCAAATGCCCTTGGTTGAGCAAAGCTTCCAGGCACAGGCAGGTGTCAGTGCAGCTAGAAGGTGTCTATGAACTTTTGGAGGACCCTTTGTAGGCTCAAATTTCAAATATTTTTACACCAAAATTAACTTTTAATTCTACTTTTCCATAAACTACTTAAAATACCTTCATATGTTACAGGTACAAATTCATAGAATTTGCTTCACAGTCGTGGGAGTTGGCAAGTTCAGTATCCCCCGAGCAGGCTAAAATCTGGGGCAGGAACTGAAGCTGCAGTCCACAGACAAGACTGCTTTTTCCTGGGGGAAACTGTGGCTTTGCTCTTAAGGCCTTTTGTTTATTTTATTTGTAAGATTTATTTATTGGAAAGGCAGTGGCAGAGACAGAGAGAAAGAGAGAGGTCTTCCATCGGCTGGTTCACTCCCCCAGTTGGCCGCAGCGGCTGGTGCTGTGCCAATATGAAGCCAGGAGCTGGGCACCGGCGTCCAATATAGGATGCCGATGCTGCAGGCAGCAGCTTTACCAGCTACACCATAGTGCCAGCCCCTCCTAAGGCCTTTAAATGGTGGCCACTTGCTTGGCCCGAAAACTGATACAAAAAAAATAGAGATGTTGAAGTGCCATTATTTGAAGAATTTTAGTGATATTTTATAATTAAAATGGTAGACTTTCCACCAAAAATAAAATCTCATGACCCAGAAAGCTAAGCACATGGGATGAATATGTTTTATCAGCCTGACAAAATATAAAATTGCTACAGAAGGTTTAAACTAGAAAGACACCAACCGGAAAGAAAATTCAAGGGTGTAGTCACTGTCTTGTGTATCTGTAGAATCATGGTTTACCAAAATATTTCTATCTGAAATATTATAGAGAAAATATTACCCACAAAAACAATGTACAGACCTTGATATTGCACAGTGAAATTTAACATGCAGTTTGAGGTGTCCAATAATAATAAGTGTTAAATGCTACTATGAAATATATGTAATAAAACTATATTTCTTTTTTGCCAAGGTGCAATGGTTTAATAAAAATAATAAAGCTTAGGTTGGCGCCGCGGCTCAATAGGCTAATCCTCCACCTAGCGGTGCCAGCACACCGGGTTCTAGTCCCGGTCGGGGTGCCGGATTCTGTCCCGGTTGCCCCTCTTCCAGGCCAGCTCTCTGCTGTGGCCCGGGAAGGCAGTGGAGGATGGCCCAAGTGCTTGGGCCCTGCACCCCAGGGGAGACCAGGAGAAGCACCTGGCTCCTGCCTTCGGATCAGCACGGTGCGCCGGCCGCAGCGCGCAAGCCGTGGCGGCCATTGGAGGGTGAACCAACAGCAAAAGGAAGACGTTTCTCTCTGTCTCTCTCTCTCTCTCACTGTCCACTCTGCCTGTCAAAAAAAAAAAAAAAAAAAAAAAAAAAAAAGCTTCATAAATGGGATTTGCTATTTTATCAGAATAAGATTTTCTTCCTCTATCTAAATATAACCAGTTTGTTACTTAAATAATTGGAATTTAAATCATTAAATTAATGATGAGAAATAAAAATATTGTAAATTCATGAAGAGTTCCTTATAAGAGAAATTGCCTTTACATTGTAGATTTTAGCTTGGGTCTTCAAGGTATAGCTTCAGATTATCAAAAGCCAGTGAGGGGCCAGCACTGTGGTGGAGCAGGTAAGGCCACTACCTGCAGTGCCTTATGGGTCCCATATGGGTGCCGGTTTGAGACCCAGCTACTGCACTTCTGATCCAGCTATGATGTGGGAAAGCAGTAGAAGATGGCCCAAGTCCCTGTGCTCCTGTATCCACATGTGAAACCCAGAAGAAGCTCCTGGCTCCTGACTTCGGATTGGCACAGCTCCAGCTGTTGCTGCCGGTTGGGGAGTGAACCAGTAGATGGAAGACCTCTCTCCCTCTGCCTCTCCTTCTCTCTCTGTGTAACTCTGACTTTCAAATAAACAAATAAATATTAAAAAAAAAAAAAAAAAAAAGCCAGTGAAGGGGCTGGCGCTGTAGCATAGCAGGTAAAGCTGCCACCTGAAGTGCCACCATCCCATATGGGCTCTGATTGAATCCCAACTGCTTTACTTCCAATCCAGCTCTCTGTTATGGCCTGAGAAAGCAGTAGAAGAGAGACCTAGTCCTTGGGCCCCTGTAGTGTCTGGGAGACCCAGAAGAAACTCCTAGCTCCTAGCTTCGGATTGACCCAGCTCTGACCATTGCAGCCATCTGGGGAGTGAACCAGCAGATGGAAGACCTCTCTGTCTCTGCCTCTACCTCTGCTTCTCTGTAACTCTGCCTTTTGAATAAATACATAAATCTTTAAAAAAAAAAAAAGCCAATGAAGTAATCTTCCCAAGAAACAGCTACTTTGGGGCACCTGGATAACCTTACTAATAATTTTTAGCATTGAAGTGTTAAAGCAGTTTCTCCACCAAATTGAAAAGAGCATGTGTCAAAGTTTTATTTCAAATTCTCCACAAGAAACATGGAGCCAATTCAAAGACATCCCTTCTGTTAGAGATATTTATAGAAAAAAGAAACGACTGCTAAGGGAAATTTTCCAAAACTTGGAAATAAGCAAGACAGAAACTTGGACAAATTTTCTGTCCTACAGTGATACATTAATAACAGACCTACCCCAGGATTATTTGATTCTCCAAGGGAATACATCTTTGATTTAGTATTTATCATTGATAAGGGTGCAGATTTTGAAGTGATAGGTTGATGTATAGGTTCTTTCTGAAAGAAAAGATAGCCATGAAAGTTACCATTGTATTGTCATGGATGGCAAAAGCGAGTTTTGTATCTAACAATGCATTCTTTCATTGATGATATACACTTTAGAATTTCCTGTAATTCTTAAACTAACTGGGCCTCTCGAAAGTGAGTCAAAAGTCTTTTTTTGTTTGTTTGTTTGAAAGGCAGAGTTAGACAGTGAGAGAGACAGAGATAAAGGTCTTACTTCTGTTGGTTCACCCCCCAAATGGCCGCAACGGCCAGTGCGCTGAGCTGATCCGAAGCCAGGAGCCAGGAGCTTCCTCCTGGTCTCCCATGCAGATGCAGGGGCCCAAGCACCTGGGCCATCCTCCACTGCCCTCCCAGGCCACAGCAGAGAGCTGGACTGGAAGAGGAGCAACCGGGACTAGAACCTGGAGCCCATATGGGATGCCGGTGCTGCAGGCAGAGGATTAACCAAGTGAGCCACAGCACTGGCTACTGTTTTTACATTTATATAATAATTATACTTTTAACCTTTCAAAATTATACTTTGATTTGATACAGTTTAGAATAAGTCTGGTGATTCCTCAATGGCAGGTGGTCAGTTAGAAGGGTGGATAGGCACATAACTTTCCAGAAAAGTTTCTTAACGTCCTTCAAATGTATCCCAAGACTGTTCAGTAGTGCCAATGACTTCCCAAAATGAGTTACAACTTCTATCCACTAAACATGTCTCTAGTAGATCTTGTTTGGAACAGTTTTCTTTCCCAACTGCCATTTTGAATATGGAAACATCATATATACTGTCTATGATCAATTGACATAAATGACCATAGAATTATGCTCCAGACTGACCTGCCTCAAGCCCAATTCTCTATGTACACATTTGCTTCTCCATGCACATTGCACAAAGGTGCTGTTGCAGGACTCCAGAGCTCACAAAGTCTTAGTTCAAGCACCCAGAAGAGGTGGACTGATAAGCATGTCTGAACTCCAATTCCTGAAGAGAGAATCTTGGAGCTAGTGTTCATCTTGATCCTATCAGATATGACCAGTGAAGTCCAAGAGAGCTATCACCTCTAGAGGACGGATGGTCCTCTAGAAAGAACATAGAAGAAGCAGACAACCAGCAAGGTGTTGTCTTGGTCAGCCAGGCTGCTGTAACAAAATATCATAAATGAGTGGCTTAAGCAGCATTGACTTTCTCATTGTTCTGGACATCCTAAACCAGGATGCTGGCATGATCTCTTTCCAGTGACAGTCCCTCCTGGCTTGCAAATGGCAGCCTCTTCACTTTGTCTCAGGTGGCCTTTCCTTAATAAATGTGCATGTAGGCCACCAATCCCTTGGAACAGGGCCCCCCCCTTATGACTTCATTTAACCTTAATCACCTTCTGAAAGTCTTATCTCCAGATATAGTTGCAGTGGGACTCAGGGCTTTAGCAGATGAATTGGGTTGAGGAGACACAATTGAGTCCATAGCAGGAGTCCACTATAAGCCAAACGAGAACACTTCAAGGATATGGAAACTTTCTTCTCATTCTTTCAACTTCCTTCCCATGGCATATTTTGTCATTTATTTCTTCATTCATTCATTTACCAATCAAGCAGTGCCAGGGGAAAAAAGATGAATGAGACACAACCCTGCCATTGCGAACTACACTGGCTAGAGGGAGAAATGCATTTGGAGAAGAAATGGACACAGTTTTCTGGGCACACAGAAGAAGAGACAACCAAATGTGTAAGGGACCCAAGGAAGATTGGACGGAAAGGGCCTTGGAGGGGGTCCAGGCAATGAGCTACTTCCTGCTTTACATTTGGTTAGTCTTATTATTATTATTATTATTTTGACAGGCAGAGTGGATAGTAAGAGAGAGAGAAAGGTCTTCCTTTTCCGTTGGTTCACCCTCCAATGGCCGCCACGGCTGGCACGCTGCGGCCGGCGCACCGCGCTGATCCGAAGGCAGGAGCCAGGTGCTTCTCCTGATCTCCCATGGGGTGCAGGGCCCAAGCACTTGGGCCATCCTCCACTGCCTTCCCGGGCCACAGCAGAGAGCTGGCCTGGAAGAGGGGCAACTGGGACAAAATCCGGTGCCCCGACCGGGACTAGAACCCACGGCGCCGGCCCACATTTGGTTAGTCTTAATGCTTCTTTGCTACCATTAGATCTCCTTCTGGATGATTGGGAAACCTCTACTTCTAGGTTGTTGAAACAGAGATGCTTTCTATTTGTAATCTATACTCCTTAAAGTCTTTTACTCTCAAAGAGCACTTTTACAGTCCACTAAATTCCTGGTACAAGTCAGGTCATTTCTGGTTTAAGGAACGTGTCTTTTTCTCCTCAATGGCCAAACATACTAAAGTGTCCTATTTCTCTCGGGCTAGTTGCTTATTGGAGCTATCAGCTCCAGGCACGGCTGCTGCAAAAGGACAGGGGATCCAGCTGCCATCACCTTCCTTATCCCTAGATCTCTTGGATACCATCATCAAGGTCAGTCTGGATGAAATTTTCTAAAGGCAAATATCACATGTTTTCCTCAATTTGTGGTAATTAATAGAGTGCAAAAAAATGCAGATGAGCAAAGTTGACGTTTTGAGGATGATTGTTTATAGCCCTGTCTCTACTGTTGAGGACCAGTTTCTTTCTTCCCACTATTTGTTGAAATTCTTTACTTAGTGGAGAGTTAATCTTATGATTATAAAGTAAACTGAAAGTATGTCATTATAAAAACTGAAGGAAAGATTAAGGAAGGAAGAGGAGGGAGGGTGTGGCATAGGGGCAGAGGGAGGGTCGGGTTGGAAGTATCACTTTGCTCCTAAATCTGGTATTTGTGAAATATGTTCACCCTATATAAGTAAAAAATAATGAAAAAAATTTTAATTAAAATATAATCATAAAAATGTTAGATATTAAGAGAGATTTCAGCAGTCCATAGGCTAAAATCAAATTAATATTTTACATGGAATTTCAAAATTTAAATGACTATTCTCTTATGCCAATGGCCATTACTGCTATTGAGAAAAAGGCCATCATTCTCTTGGATTTTGTTCACCAGGACAAGAACGTTGTGACAAAATCTTGGGGAAATCATCTCCCTCCAGGGTGACCCTACAAATCAGCTCTTTCAACATTAACATGGAGAGAGACCACCTCAAGATGAGGATGTACAAAGCCTTGTAATTCACACCCCACACAACTGGACACTTACAATGACACGAACAAGAGCAGTGCTCCAGTGCATCTTACGTGGTTTGTGAAGTAGGGCTTGCTAAGCAAATGAATGGTGAAGACAAAACTTACTTGAAAGGGGAAAAATAGCCTGTTGAATCTTTCTGTATTACATTTTTCAAATATTTGTAAACACTCCGGTGAACTATGTGTTCACAAATCATTGATAAGTTACATGGAAAGCATTTTTATGCATGCATCAGAACTGATTCCCTCAGAGTTCCTGCCAGACAATGCTTTGGTATCCTGGGCTTAATGTGTATATTTAAAAGTAATGAACACTGTACCTCTTATTTATTTACCTAAGAAGAAGAGAGACAGAGATCTCACATCTATTGATTCACTCCCCTAAATATCCATAATGGCTGGGGCTGGGCCAAGGCCAAAATGGGAGTCGGAAACTCAATCCAGGTTTCCCACATGGGTGGCAGGGACCCAAGTATTTGAGACATCACCTGTCTCCTTACAGGGTCTGTATTAGAAGGAAGCTGGGGCCAGTGCCATGGCTCAATAGGCTAATCCTCCGCCTTGCGGTGCCGGCACACCAGGTTCTAGTCCTGGTCGGGGCACCGGATTCTGTCCCGGTTGCCCCTCTTCCAGGCCAGCTCTCTGCTGTGGCCCGGGAAGGCAGTGGAGGATGGCCCAAGTGCTTGGGCCCTGCACCCGCATGGGAGACCAGGATAAGTACCTGGCTCCTGCCATCAGATCAGCGCAGTGTGCGGGCCACAGCGCGCTGGCCCCGGCGGCCATTGGAGGGTGAACCAACTGCAAAGGAAGACCTTTCTCTCTGTCTCTCTCTCACTATCCACTCTGCCTGTCAAAAATAAATAAATAAATAAATAAATAAAAATTTAAAAAAAAAGAAGGAAGCTGGAATCATGGGCCAGAGCTAAGATTTTAACTGAGGCCTCTGGTAAGGGATATAGGCATCTTCACCAGCATCTTAACTACTAGACCAAACATCTGTCCCTGTATCTCACTTTATAATATGGTAAAATGCATTTGTCTGAATTAGTGAGAAGTACAGCTTTGTGTGTGCAAATATGTGAAAATCCCTCTCAGCATTCCTTATCTGAATTGCCCTCCTCTTTCCAGCAGTTTGATGGAAAATGGAGTGCCCCCTGCTAGTTGTCCAGGCCAAGTAGCCCCTCACTTACCTTCAAGGCAGTTTTAAGAAGGTTCACCTTAAGCATTGTTCTTCAGGGAGGCTAATCACACAGGTTGCCACCTCAGCCTAAGCAGCTGAAAGGAGAAGCAGATGAGACAAACCGTAAGAAGTATTCACATGTTCAACTACACCCAGTTTCACCCTAATCACATCTCTTCTCAGTATGTTTGAAGAAGGGTAGCTAAGGAAAGTTTTCCTGTTTGTTTTATTTACTTTTTAAGTTTTCTTTCGCTTTTTTATTTGAAAAGCAGATGACAGAGAGGGAGAGACAGAAAGAGATCATCCATCTGCTGGCTCATGCCCCAAGTACCCTCAATAGTCAGGGCTGGGCCAGTTCAAAGCCAGGAACCGGGAACTCCATCTAGGTCTTGCATACAAGTGGCAGGAACTCAAATACTTGAGCCAATGTCTGTTGTCTCTCAGATGCATTAGCAGGAAGCTAGATCAGAAGTAAAACCAAGGGGCCAGTGCTGTGGTGTAGCAGGCTAAGCCTCCACCTCCAGTGCCGGCATCCCATATAGGCACCAGTTCATGTCCTGGCTGCTCCAGTTCCAATCCAGTTCTCTGCTATGGCCTGGGAAAGCAGTAGAAGATGGCCCAAGTCCTTGGGCCCCTGCATGCATGTGGGAGACCCAGAAGAAGCTCCTGGCTTTGGATCAGCCCAACTCTGGCCATTGCAGCCATTTGGGGAGTGAACCAGCAGATGGAAGACTTTTCTGTCTCTCCCTCTCTTTGTAACTTTAACTCTTAAATAAATAAATAAAATCTTAAAAAAAAAAAAAAAAAGTAGAGTCAAAACTCAATCCCAGGGTCAGCGCTGTGGCCTGGCCTGAAGCACCGGCATCCCATATGGGTGCTGGTTCGAGACCCGGCTGTTCAGCTTCCAATCCAGCTCTCTGCTATGGCCTGGGAAAGCAGTAGAAGATGGCCTAAGTTCTTGGGCCCCTGCACCCACATGAGAGACCTGGAAGAAGCTCCTGGCTCCTGGCTTCAGATCAGCATAGCTCCGGCTGTTGCGGCCAATTGGAGAATGAACCATCAGATGGAAAGACTTCTCTCTCTCTCTGCCTCTCCTCCCTCTGTGTAACTCTGACTTTCAAATAAATAAATAGATCTTTAAAAAAATTCAATTCCAGGTACTCCAATATGTACCAAGTAGTAACTTAACTCAGTGTGCCATAATGCCTGCCCCTATTTCATTTATTCTTATTAATTTTTATTCTTTGATGTCATAAGTAAGGCTAGCCCTCTTTACATTTTCTCAAAACCACCATTTATTGAGGGAATCCAATTTTTGGAAAAATCTTTTACCAGAAAGCAAGGGCACAGTGCTCTTTTTTTTAACTTTTATTGAATAAGTATAAATTTCCAAAGTACAGCTTTTGGATTACAGTGGCTTTTTCCCTCCCATAACTTCCCTTCCACCTGCAACCCTCCCCTCTCCTGCTCCCTCTCCATTCACATCAAGATTCTTTTTTTTTTTTTTTTTTGGACAGGCAGAGTGGACAGTGAGAGAGAGAGAGACAGAGAGAAAGGTCTTCCTTTTGCCGTTGGTTCACCCTCCAATGGCCGCCACGGCTGGCACGCTGCGGCCGGCGCACTGCACTGATCCGAAGGCAGGAGCCAGGTGCTTCTCCTGGTCTCCCATAAGGGTGCAGGGCCCAAGCACTTGGGCCATCCTCCACTGCCTTCCCGGGCCACAGCAGAGAGCTGGCCTGGAAGAGGGGCAACCGGGACAGAATCCGGCGCCCCGACCGGGACTAGAACCCGGTGTGCCGGCGCTGCTAGGTGGAGGATTAGCCTATTGAGCCGCAGCGCTGGCCAAGATTCATTTTGAATTATCTTTATATACAGAAGATCAATTTAGTATATATTAAGTAAAGCTTTCAACAGTTTGCACCCACACAGAAACACAAAGTGTAAAGTACTGTTTGAGTACTAGTTATACCGTAAATTCACATAGTACAACACTTTAAGGACAGAGATCCTACATGGGGAGTAAGTGCACAATGACTCCTGTTGTTGATTTAACAATTGACACTCTTGTTTATGGTGTCAGTAATCACCCTAGGCTCTTGTCATGAGTTGCCAAGGCTATAGAAGCCTCTTGAGTTTGCCAACTCTGATCTTATTTAGACAAGGTCATAGTCAAAGTGGAAGTTTTCTCCTCCCTTCAGAGAAAGGTACCTCCTCCTTTGATGGCCTATTCTTTCTACTGGGATCTCATAGTGCTCTTTTTATCTTTGCTCTTTTAAAATGTTCATTTATGGTCTTCAAAATCAAAGGTGGTATGTTTTACCACATAAATAATCGACAATGAGAGTCAAGCTGCTGGAGAAGTTATAGATTTGGTTTAAGTTAAACAAAGAATCTTCTATTTTTAGATTCATTATAGCAATGCAGTGATTATGTTACTCTTTTCAAAACCAGCTTTCATTAAATGGATTTTTAAGAAGATTTTAGTTCTAAGAAACATGATTCCGTGTTTACAAGTACTAATTTTACTTCTATAAAATGGCACAATCCTTAAAATGTGGCAATATCTATTTCCCAAATGCCATGTCAAAAGGCACCAGAATGTACTAAAAATTATTGAGTTCTCAATTTATTACTACATTGTTTCCATTTGCTTAGAGCTGTGCCACAATAGGAGAAGAAATGAAGAGGTTAATGTTCAAGCTACTTTGAGTATGCATATTTTAACAAAATGTGATTTAAAATTTCAAGAAGCACAGATGGTTGATCAAGTGCAAGAACTGTGATGGATGGAAGATCATATATGAATGTGGAACCCAATTACAAACATCAAATGCCACTTGGGTTAGCATTCATTATGTTGTTGCTTTGTTTCTTCTGCAGCAGAAAGTTAATGATGGATGACACTACAGTTCAACAATATATCAATCAATTCTGGGAGCCACTCATCCTTTTCACTTTATATCCTCCTTTTGGCAGAATTTAAAACCATAGAGTATGAGAAGTTCAATAGCATCTCTTTACTCATTCTAGGAAATCTTCCCTAAGACCCTTCTACATTCAAGTCTGGTAATATGGAAATTAGCCCAGCTGTTGAAGCCATAGGCAGCTGTCTCCAGTCACTGAGTTGCTCAGTTGCCATCTCCCCTTTTTGCACACATTAGACATTTCAGTGTCTAATCTCTTACACTCTGCTATGGTTTCACTATGTTTGGGAATTTAATCCCCACTGTGTGATATTAAGAAGGTAGAATCTGACTGTGATGTTCAGAGGTAAGGCCTTTGGGAAGTGGTTGGAATTAAATAGTCATCAGTGCACAGCCCCTGTGATTGAATCCTGATGGATTTATCAGAAGATGAAGAGAAAGACCAGAGGAGACACACATGTGTGCTCCCTGTCTCTCCCACATGTGATATCTGGCACTTCCCTGAGATTCTGTCAGCAAGAAGGATATCACCAGTGTCCACCAAATTACACCAGCCTCTCAGTCTGGGACTTCTAGAACTGTGAGCCAGTGCCCAATCTGGGGTATCATGTGATAAGCAACAGAAAACAGACTGATAGACACTTCTCAACAGTGGGTGCAGTCCATCATGTCTCCGCTTCCTTAGACCTTTAAGTCACTGTAAGAAGGAACACAAGAGTCCAGACCAAAAGCTCTTCGTCTAGTTCCTACTCAGGCCTTCTCTCTTGTTCTAGACACTGGGCCTTCTCTCCATTCCACTGTGTGCCTTGTTTTTGTTTTATGCTTGTGTGCGTGCGAGTCCCTGCCCTGGTAAGGATGGGATCTCCTCTTGCTCCTTCAACCACTTGAGCATCTGAGCCCTTATATATCTACATGGGTGAACCTTGCACTGCAAACGTGCATCCCTGATTCCTCTTTGATATAGCTGGGCATTTTTTGACACAATCATTAAACAACAGGATACAGGCAAGTAAGACAAATATGGCCCCTACTCTCAAAAGTCCCAGCATTCACCAATATATAATACAGCACAACTCTTAAACAATAGAACATATGTGCACATTACAGGGATCAAATAAAGTGAGAACAACATCTACAAATGGCAGGTTAGTTATAAATATGGCTGTGTGGCTACTGGTTTAGATGTTTTTACATGGTATCTGTGAGTGGGGTGCTGTGTTGGGTAGGAGTGCAAGTGTGGATAACTTAATCTGTGAGTCTGATTTTCTCTGACTCAACTCCTTTCTAAAATGACCTTAATATGACCTTAACTAATTATGGAACAAATTAATTAACAGATAAACAGGGAATCAAGTTTTCTTTTGTAAGATCATGACATGCTGCCCTGTCATTTGAAGTTCATTTATTGGAATAACATTCCATTCTGAGTTCTTTTCTTATAGCCCAGGCATGAGAATTTGGGTCCCCAGTGTCATTGAAAGTACTGCTTTTAAAGCAAAATAAGGAGAGTCAGTTCCATCTCTGTCTTTTTGGGTTCTCCCCATTCTTGGGGCCCCTGTCATGTTGCCACAATCCCTGGTTCCTGTGCTCACCACTGTTTCTGAACTCCAAAGAGCACTTCACATCTACCAGGACAGCTGAAATAAAAGACAACAATTGGTGGTAATGATGTGGGGAAATTAGAACCCTCCCTTATGCTGGTGGGAATATAAAGTTGATGCAGCCACTTTGATAGATGATCCAGCGGCAGTTCCTCAAAATAAAATACTGAGCATAGAGTGATTGTGTGACCCAGCTGTTCTACTCTTCCATGCAGACCTAAGAGAAATTTTTCCACAAAAATTTGCACACAAATGTTCATAGCAACACCATTCATAATAACCTAAATTACTGAATAATATTTTGCTGTATGGAAATACCATGTTATCAACCCAACTGATAAATAGGAAAACGAAAGGTGGTCTGCTCACACAATGGAGTATTATTTGACAATAGGAGGGAATGATGCAACATGGTTGAAGTTCAAAATATAAAGCTGAGTGAAAGGGGGTAAACACAGAAGGCCACATATGATATGATTTAATTTATGTGAAATGTCCAGATAGGCAAATCTATAGAGAGACAGAAAGTAGATTAATAGTTTTCTAGGATTTGGGTAGGAAAAGGGAATAGAGTGACCCATAATAAGGAAATTCCTTGTGGGGTGAGTGTTAGAAATACTATGAAGTTAGATGTGGTAGTGGCTGCCCAACCCCACAAATATACTCAAAACCACTGAACTGTATATTTTAGATAGGTTAATTCATGGTTTGTGTGACATAAATTGTCGCTCCCCCTCTTCGTGGAGGAGCAACACAGAGTCCTGCCTAGGCTTCATATCCGAGTCACGGCACCATTATGTCGCTCCCCGTCTTCGTGGAGGAACGACACTAAGCCCTGCCTAGGCTTCATATCCGAGTCACGGCACCATTATGTCGCTCCCCCTCTTCGTGGAGGAGCAACACAGAGTCCTGCCTAGGCTTCATATCCGAGTCACGGCACCATTATGTCGCTCCCCGTCTTCGTGGGGGAACGACACAGGACCCTGCGCTGTTCTTTCGTCTGCTCGGCCCTCCCCGGGTTTGCTGCTGGTTCTTCCCGGGTTGGCTACTATCCCTTCCACCTCCGTGGAAGGGCAGTTCCCCCTGGCCACATTCCCCACTTCCGCAGGGGAGCGGCACACCGCCGGCCGGCTCTTCTCGGGGGCTGCACAGGTGTTCCTTCAGCTAGATGTTCCCCTTAGATGTTCCTGGTGCATGCCGTCTCTCTCCTCCTTTATAGTCCTCCTCCGCCAATCCTAACTCGGCTGCCCACACGCCGAGTACGCTGCTCTCCTCCAATCAATAGCAAGTCCTACAGTTTATTAGTTGAACTGGAGGCAGCTGTGCGGAAGCTGTTTACTTCTCTCCCAGCGCCATATTGTGGGAGAGCAGATGCATAGAATAAGTCTTAATTCCAGTAACTCAGTCCAGTCCGGATGCTCCCCACAATAAATATCATAAAGCTAAAAAAAAGGTAAATGTTTTGTGGGACCTAAGGCCAGATTAGATGCATTCTTGAATGTAAATACTAATATAATGAATAACTCTCCCCCAAAAGATACAAGTCTCCTAAGGGCAGTGTTTTCTGAAGGCAACAAATTACCTTGTTTTGTTCACTCTGGGAATTAAAATCATGAATTTCATAGATAGGAGAGAGCCACCCAGTTTCAAAAGTTATCTGTCTCCAACAACATTCATGGATTGGGTGAGAAAGACCGATTTTACACTACAGAATGAAAACTAAATGCAGTTTACAATATAGTTGACTTAAACATAATTATACACCCCAAATGATAATGATACAGAGTAGGAGGAAGTGAACTTAGAGTCAGTAATTTCTGCCTCTCCCACCAGGAACATTGTGAGGGGAAGATCATGTTTTCTGTTCTGACCCAGCTGGGTTTTTTTCTTCCCTGATTCATCCTGGTTCGACTCAGTGTTTCTGTGACTCCCACAGGGCTCTGGCCTCAGTCCACTCAGTCCTCAGAGCCCCTACTATTTGTTGCAGAGCCTCTCTTATTTTCAGAAATTTCTAATCTTCCACTTGAACTTATTTTCTAGGATCTGGTTAGCAGCTTGCATAAAACAATATGAACCCCATTGGATGGAATATTAATTTCTCACTTGCACTAAAATGGATGGGTGGACATATGCTCTACCCTCCTACTCTCAGCTGGCCATAGAGTTCCTTTCTGTCCTTCTAGGATCTACATTCTACCTCTGACTGAAGCTTGTAATACCTCTCTATCTAGAGCAGGAACAATGTTTTAGCACAACTTGCCCCCCAATCAGTGGTTGGGGTCCCTCTGTAGATGTTCTTGGAAATAACACTAGCACAGAGATGGGTCCTAGATGATAATTTGTTGGGGTGCCCTCTGGTGTCTAGGGTAGAGGGAACAATTGTAGTGCTACATGAGCCCCTTTCTGCTCCCACCTCCCACCTTCGGTTTCTCCCTGATGCTACTCTGAACTCTGGGCTCTGTTCCACCTGAACTCCTTCTAGCAAACAGATCCCAAGTAGGAATCCACACCCTGACAGCTCAGGCTTCTCTTTTGCCTCAAGTCTTTGGAGGGGGGGCAGGTAGGGGAGCAGAGAGCTGTCCATAGACTTAGGAGTCAGCAGGCAAAGGAGGGGGTATGAGTCAAAGAACCCCACAGGACATTAATCCCTAACACCCCCCAAAGCACTGGGAGTGAGAGGAGCTAGGGCCAAGCACCATGTTCTGCTTTACAGCTGCCTAAATATTGATGGCCAGAAAGCTCACCTGAGCTGAGTAGTTCCACTGTGAATTCATGTTTTCCATATCACGTCCAGGTTCCTAATGCTTCTTGATTATCATTTTCCTAATTACTACCTGGTTTCCTTTCCATTCCCCTTGGCATCTGTTCCAAACCTCCAGTCCTCTCTCAGCTCCACACTTACCCTCTCACAACAGCCTTCACCTTCGGTGGGAAGGAGACTCAGTGGCCTTGGACTTCCCTCATCAGCCCTTCTTCCTCCATCTCAAAGCTCTCCTGCTCTGACTTGGGTTGTCCTTCCTCCTCCTGGTCCCTCATGGAAAAGCCTCTGAATATCACAAAAGGTCAGCCCTCCACCCCCCACAGGATGAACAGGTTAATGTATAGATAGGGATTTTAATCCTGGCATCACCCCCACCAGCTTGGCAGCCTTATATAAGCAATAACCTCCCAGTTTCATCACTGATAAAATGGGGGTATTAAGAGCACTCACCTTACAGAGCAATTGTAAGGATTTCATTAATTTATCTAGGGAAGGAATTTAAAACAGTGACTGCCACATATAAACCCTAAGCCAGCATTCACTATTATCAGTGGTGTTGTTATGTATTAATGTTAATGTGCATTATATTATATTAATTAATGTTCAGTCATTACTGATGTGTGTTAATACTAATAACAGTTTATTATTGTTTGTGGATCTTCAGAAGGGGAATGTCACATAGCTGCTGCCAGAATTCTCTTATCCTGAAGCACTTACACACAGCAGTCCAGAGCAGTGTTCTATGCACATCTGCCCTGAAGTCAGTGTCTTCTCTCTCTTTCACTCTTCACTAGCTCCTTCCAAAGTGTCAGTAGAATACCCTCAATGTCTCCCCTTACCCCCTGTAATCCAGTTCCCTTCCTCATAGTTCCATGAAGGACGTGTCTCTTGGAAAATCTTCTAAATCATAAACCCAGGGATCTCTTTGTCATTCTTTATTGGAACACCACGGACTTGGCCACATTTCTTAGGACCTCCTGAATCTCCCTTCAACCCATGGAACTTTACGCCCCTCTCTTTACTCAACACCCTAAGTCTCCTTCAATGGCTTTGGTATTTCACCCAATCCTAAAATGCAGCAGCTGCCCTGTGCCTGGTCTCATTCCTCATCCCCCTACTCTTGCCCCTGCTGTCTTGTGGCCTTCAGATCAGTGCTCCCAATCTATACCTATTGCCCCCCTTCTGTCTATGGAGGATTTCCTTTACCTTTGCTGCTACAGCATCATCTCTAGGTAATAGTGATAGTGGCCAATGTGTTGGAGACAAGCCACATCAGTGTCGCTCCCCCTCTTCATGGAGGAACGACACTAAGCCCTGCCTAAGCTTCATATCCGAGTCACGGCACCATTATGTCGCTTCCCCTCTTCGTGGAGGAACGACAGTAAACCCTGCGCTGTTCTTTTGTCTGCTCGGCCCTTCCCGGGTTTGCTGCTGGTTCTTCCCGGGTTGGCTACCGTCCCTTCCACCTCCGTGGAAGGGCGGTTCCCCCTGCCACATTCCCCACTTCCGCGGGGGAGCGGCACACCGCCGGCCGGCTCTCTCGGGGGCTGCACAGGTGTTCCCTCAGATGTTCCCCTTAGATGTTCCTGGTGCATGCCGTCTCTCTCCTCCTTTATAGTCCTCCTCCGCCAATCCCAACTCGGCTGCCCACACGCCGAGTATGCTGCTCTCCTCCAATCAGGAGCAGGTCCTACAGTTTATTGGTTGAACTGGAGGCAGCTGTGTAGAAGCTGTTTTTCTCCTCTCCCAGCGCCATATTGTGGGAGAGCAGATGCATAGAATAAGTCTTAATTCCAGTAACTCAGTTCAGTCCGGGTTGCTCCCCACAATCAGCTACCTCCATTCACAGATATGGGCAAATGACTCTCACTTCATCTTATTAAGTGTTTTGGGGTCGCCCCTGGCTAAGCTTGGTCCATGTCCTTGTTTCCATCACAAGAAGGAATTCAGAGAGGAGATATAAATGTGTACAGGAAAGCAGAATTTATTTCAAACAAAGGAAAAGTACATGCTCAAGAAGTAAGTGCAGACAAGAAAGTGGAAATAAACAAAAAGTACCCCCCCACATACACACACACAAAACCAACAAGATTTGGTCCATCTTTTTATACTACCAGGAAGCATAGGGGATGGCATCTGGGGTAGGGCTTGCTTGAATATTGAGAGGTGGTAGAATTGGGGGCAGGATTTGAATGTCACCCATTTCTGTTTTCCTTTTTGGAAATCTCAGAAGTGTTTTGGCATCAGGTATGTGATGAGAGTGGTAGTGCTGATGCTGGTAATTTTATTATAACAATATAATAACCTAAAGGTCATTGTGAGGTCTTATCCTATAGCCATGTTGGGTATTTGCAGCTGGCACTGGTTCTAAGTTTGTAATATAGCAGAATTGTGTGGTTTCCACTACACAGAAATTAGGGATGGTCAGTGCACACAAAGAGAGTTTGGATGGGGTATCCTGGGCTGTCACAGGGGCCAGCCCAGGCCAGGCCATCATGTTGGGCCAGCCATGGTTTCTGTACAGGCTGGCCAGGACTTCTGCATAGGCCAGCTGCAGCTATCATGAGGCAGTTGGCCATGGAGCTGTCACACCACAGGTGATTGCCACCGTGCAGGTCAACTGGGGCTGTCAAACCTCAGCACCTTTCTATTAGCTACTTACTTGCCCACATCAGAAAGAATGGTGTAAATGCAGTCCCCTTACCTACTTCCAGCCGGAATGCAGCCTCGCAGCCTCTCCCTTACATGCTGGAACTGCTGGTGATTACAAATGACCCCCAATACATCCGCCCACCCCTTACCTCTACTCTAACTCTAACAGCATTTCTTTTTTCTTTCTTATAACTCAAAGATTTTTTTAAAATATTATTTATTTGTTTGAAAGGCAGAGTTAGATAGACAGAGAGAGAGGTCTTCCATCCACTGGCTCACTCCCCAAATGGCCACAATGGCCAGAGATGGGCCATTCCAAAGCAAGGAGCTTCCTCTGGGTGGGTGCAGGGGCCCAAGGACTTGGCTGTCTTTTGCTGCTTTCCTAGACCATAGCAGAGAGCTGGACCGGAAATGGAGCAGCTGGGTCTCAAACCAGCACCATGTGGGATGCCAGCACTACAGGTGGCAGCTTTACCTCTATGCCACAGCACCGGCCCCACCAGCATTTCCATCTCCCTGAAGGATAGTGCCCAATATCCCCAGACACCTAAAACCCGGCAAATATAAAACTGAAGTTCATGGAGCCAGCACTGTGGTATAGTGGGTAAAGCCACTGCCAGCAGTGCTGGCATCCCATATGGGCACCAGTTCGAGTCCCAGCTGCTCCACTTCTGATCCAGATCTCTGCTATAGCCTTGGAAAGCAGCAGAAGATGGCCCAAGTGCTTGGGCCTCTGCACCTGCATGGGAGACCTGGAAGAAGCTCCTGGCTCCTGGCTTTGGATCGGCATATCTCCAGCCTTTGCAGCCAATTGGGGAGTGAACCAGCAGATGGAAGACTTTCTCTTTCTCTCTCTCTGCCTCTCCTTCTCTCTGTGTATAACTCTGACTTTCAAATAAATAAATAAATCTTTAAAAAAAACTGAAGTTCATGTTACTTCTACCAACTTGATCCTCCCCTGTTTTCTGTATCTGTTTATAATTTATACATGTATGTCATGGTGTCACCTCACACCACCTCCAAGGAAAGACAGCCACACCCACAGCACAAGAGATCATTTTACACTGTGACCCCATTCACCGTACCATAGTGGACAGGAATAAGGTGACTGCTTAATCAAAAGGGAACCAACCCAACCCATTGACCTATGACTTTTGCCTTGGTTATCCAGGGTCTTCTTTCAGGAATATGGAATTGGGAAAGCAAAAGGTATTTACCCACAAGGAGAGATATCAAGAATAGTGGCTCAGTCAAGAAAAGAAGATGGACTGATGGAAGGATAGAAAAATATACAAAAGAAAAGATATAGGACAAAGCAGGAAGGGTAGCATGTATGTGACAGTATTATAGCTGTGTGCTTGAAATTTTTCATAATAAAATGTTGGGGTGGGGAGAGGTATGCATCCAAAGTTGCTCCTCCTTAATTAATTTAATGAAAACTTTTTGAATTGAGGATTCTGTAGTAAACAGGAAACAGTGCTTGTCCTCATGAAGTTTATAATCTAGTCAAGGAGGCAAACCCTCATGTTAATCACATAAGTAAATACATAATTACAAAAGAAAAGGGAAGGAGTCCTTTAAAACTTCTGTGAGAAAGGGACATTTAAAGATGGCACCTAGAGGAGAGCAGGGATTAGGTCATCAGTGCAGATGGCAGAGCCACGAGCATGGCCCTAATGAGGATATAAGACAAGGCATGTGCCTAGAGCACATGGAGCAAGAGGAAGTCAGTAAGGGCCCTGTCATGTAGACAAAGCTGAAACTGGGGGTTGGAGGGGGGAGAGGAGACAGAGAGAGAGATACTGTAGTCCCAAGGGCTGGGAGAGAAATAACATGTTGAAGTCACTTACAGCCAGAATTTGAGGGAGAAGGTGGTGTAAGCCAAGAACATTGATTAGGACAGGAGACAGGATTAGGGAGCAGAGAGCAGATTACTAAGGGCAATAGAAATTCTGCACTGTAGTTGACCCAGGGGAGATTCATAACCAGTCCCTGGGGCGGCCAGGTTTCCTTATCCAGGTAGATTCTGAGAAGTAAACTCCTTTCATCTATACCTGACTAGGACACAGCTTAACCAAATACCCAGACTCCCAATTCAGAGCTCCCTTCCACATCCCTTCCCCTCCTCTCTCAAGTCAGCCTCTGTTCCTTGGGTTTGTGTTTTCTTTTTCATTTCCACCTCTGCTGTGTCTACTTCCATACCGATCATTCATTCTTAGACCAATCTGACCTCAGTCCTTTCACTTTACTGAAAAGGTTTTTGTCAACAGCCCCCTTATTGCTAAATCCCATGGGAACTTTTCAGTCCTTTTTCTACTTGACTTCTTTACAGTTTTTAATTCCATTGACCACACTCATCCTGAAATTGTTTCCTTAACTTCTAACCCTCTTCACTCCTCTAGCTTTTCTTCTCCTCTCTGGCCTTTTATTTTCAGTTCTTTTAAGGGGACTCTTTCTCTTTCTCTGCCTGTCCAAAAAATACTAGCATTTCTCAAGGTCTGCTTCAGAACCCCACCCCCACCCCGCCCCGCCTTTCTCTCTTTGCCTCTACTCCTCGGGTGGTCTCATCTGTTGCTGTGGCTTTGGTTACTCTCTCCTCGCCTCTGGGCTCTACAGCAGTGTGTTGAATACAACTTTGTGAATCTAATGGACTTTAAAAAAAAATGTTCAAATCCTAAACCCCAGTACCTGTGGATGTGGCCTTATTTGGAAATAGGCTCTTCACAGATGTGATCAAGTTAAGATGAAGTCATACTGAATTAGGATAGGTCTCTAAATCCAGTATCCTTTTAAGGAAAGACAGATTTGGAGACAGACACACAGGGAAATGGGAGCAGAGATCAGAGTTATGTGTGTACAGCTAACCAGCACCAAGGCCTGCTAGCAACACCAGAATCTCAGAGAAAGTCAGGAAATAGATTCTTCCTTAGAGCCTCCAGACAGAGAATGACCCTGCTAACTCTGTGATTTGGGACTTCTAAGTGCCAGAGCTCTGAGAAAATGAATTTCCATAGTTGTAAGCCCCCTAGCTTATGGTCATCCCTAATACAGGAATGCCGAACTTTCTATATCTGTGCCGTCCAAAATGGTAGCTGCAAGCCCTATTATGGCTACCAAGCACTTGAAATGGGACTAGTGTAACTGAAGAACTGCATTTTAAATTTTATATCCTTTTTAATTCATGTAAATTTGCAGAGCAGTATGTGCTACCCTATTGGATAGCATAGTCTGTATCTATACACCTACTCTCCGTGGGGGAGTTCTTAGATGGCCCATAGGCAGCTCAAACTGGACATGTCCACAGCAAGTGTTTTCCCCTCAAAGTTGTTCCTCCTCCTGTCTCAGGGAAGATACCTCTTCCACCAAGTTTAACAATCCAGATGATGGGTGTCTTGCTTACCTCACTGCTCCCTTAGCCCCCATATATGAAGGAAGTCACAAAGTATACCCTCTAAAAATCTCCACTATTAGAACTGTGTCACTTCCCAGGGCAAGAGGGTCCCTTCCTGAGCTGGGCTCGGCTCCTCCCTCCTGATTCTTTCTAACAGCCATACCCCTACTTGATCTCTAGGCTCAGCTCTGAGCGCCTTTGCTTTCTCCCGTCCACTCAACTGCTTGCCCTAGTTAAATTCCACAGTTGTCCCTCAGTATCCATGGGGACTAGTTCCAGGATCCCCTCAAGGATGCTGAAATCTGCAGAGGCTCAAGTCTTTTATATAAAATGGAGTAGTATTTGCATATAACCAATGCACATCATTTATCCTAAATTGTTTATAATACTTAATACAATGTCAAGAGTTGTGACATTGTATTGTTTAGGGAATGAGGAAGAAAAGTCTGTAAATGTTCAGTTTAGACACTTTTTTTTTCCAAATATTTTTGAGCTGATGTTGGCTGAAACCACATATGCAGATGCTATGATAGAGGTCCACAGTTCTTGGTGTTTGGATTCATCTTCTTCAGCAGGGAGTTCTCACAAGAACCCCAAAACTAGATTTTGTACCACTTTTGGTATTCTCACAGGGCCCAAAGTATCCACTGCTAGGGGGTAACACTACTGAAATAACCCCTTGTCCTCTCTGTCTCTCTCACCAGCTAAATCTGTAGTATCTAGCCCTGAGTCTGGCATGCATTGATCTCCAATTCATATCTGATCCATGAGTCAATGAATGAATGAATAAAAATAACTAAATAGGGTTATCAGGAAAAACTGGTAACATGTTTGCCATCATGGATACCAGAAAAATAATAAAAGATAGCTTAAAATTATAAAAGATACTAATTAAAGTTATGTATGTGAGGGCCAGTGCCGTGGCTCACTTGGTTAATCCTCCACTTGCGGCGCCGGCATCCCATATGGGCTCTGGGTTCTAGTCCCAGTTGCTCCTCTTCCAGTCCAGCTCTCTGCTGTGGCCTGGGAAGGCAGTGGAAGATGGCCCAGGTGCTTGGGCCCTGCACCTGCGTGGGAGACCAAGAGGAAGCACCTGGCTCCTGGCTTCGGATCGGCGTAGTTCCAGCTGTGGTGGCCATTTTGGGGGGTGAACCAACAGAAGTAAAACCTTTCTCTCTGTCTCTCTCTCTCTCACTGTCTAACTCCTCCATCTGTCAAAAAAAAAAGTTATGTATGTGAAATCTTACTTTTTTGCCTTATCAATCAGTGAAAGTAAGGATTATGCATATCATTAAATGCAGCAGATAAACATGGTTAGGTTTTATTTCATTGTGGTAGTGAATTACACACATACGCTCAGACTACGTAAATTACTGTTGATGTCTGTTGTCTGTTCCCACCTTTGAACTACCTGGATTCCTCCCTCAAATTCTTCAATCCGTGGCAACAATGGCAGCTCCAGGAAAACAGCAACAGGCAGAGAAATGGGTGATCATTTCTGATCATGTAGACTACAAAGCAATTACCAGCCAATTGTGATTCTGATACTGTTGATTTGTTATTCCTCCACATGATGAACCTGACAGTTACAGAAGACCATGTCTCTTCACCTCTGTGAGCAATGATAATTCATAGAGTGTTTTAGTGATTTGTTCAAATAAATAGCAGTGGCAGGAAAATAGCCCCTTTTAGGCATGGATGGAATGGGGTTCAAAGTCAATTACATTTGAAATTTCACTTACTAACATTTATATAAAGCATTTCTCATATATGTCTCATTCAATCACACCCTGATGATGGTATTACCAACCCCTTTTTGCAGACAAAGTACCTGAGGGTCAGATAGGTTTAGTAACTTGCTCAACTTGTAAATGATGACTTCTGAAAGTAGAGTTCTTTGGCCAAAGGACTCACTTTTCCCCTACTTCACTTTGTTTGTGCTTTATGCCCTATGTTAGATCATAAAAATAAGGATAAAGTTATCTCACAACAGGAATTCAGGAGGTGCTAGACTGAAGGTTTGTAAGAAGGAAAAGAGAAAGGTGTCCTATAGCTGTGTTGGGGGTTCTTCCAAGGATAGCTTACAGAAACCTGACATTTGCATCTTGGTCACTTGGAGCTCTCCATCTGAGATCCCTGAGCCACCATGCTGGAGGGCAAGTGCTGGTTCTCAGTCAACAGTCCCAGCTGATCCCAGCCTTCCAGCCATCCCCACTGAGGTGCTAGACGTACAAGTGAGGCTGTGTTGGACCCTCCAGACCAGCCCATCTGCCAGTGGAACCACAAAGCATCCTCAGTCAACACCACGTGGAGCAGAATAATTGAGCAGCTGAGCCCTGCCCAAATTCCTCGCCCACCAAATCATAAGCATGAATAAAATGCCAGTTATTTCAAGGCAGCAAGTTTTGGGATAGTTTGGGCCATAGCAATAGACAAAGAGGCTATGCCACAAATTCATATGCCAGTTTCCTTCTTTTCATGGTGCCAAATAAATAGGCAAAGACTAAGCCAACAAACAATCACAATTAACAAAACAAGCTCTCTTTCCCGTGGCAATTCTCACACACACAAGAAAAGCAATTTTGAATTTCAAACAAATAACCTATCAATGAACTTGACTGAAATGTCACTCATAAAATAATTTTCCCTTTGCAAGTTATGAACTTCAGTAAACAGGAAGTGTCTGTAAGGGCAGAGCCTCCACAGAAAGGACAGTCTGTCAATAATTTTACCCCTTCCAGTTCTGACACATAACAGCTTTTTCATTGTTCAACTTCAATTGGAAACGGAAATGAGATAACATCTGTTTCTGCGCTGTCCTTCTACGCTTCGATCAGCACCCAGACAGACACGTTCTGTTCTCACACCATTCATGTTCAGGTTCACCTTCTGATGATTTCAAGATGAAAAAGGCATTCCCTACAAATCCAGCTTGAAGTGTAGGCCAGCAATGTAAGGTGGCTAAATCAGGAGAGGGTGTAGATGACTCTCACCTTCGTGGACACAACACTTAACCACATTGTGAGAGCAGTGGGGCACACCCACTGCAGCTGCTGGCGGAGGCGCCCGCGGTATTTCTGACAGGGCAGATTGTGCCGGTGATGTCAGACTCCTTTTTTAAACAAATGTGAAATGTGAGAAGGTGAAAAATACATGACTGCTGGAGGATATTTCCCTTGTTTGGAGGACTGCATTTGTAAATGACTGTGTTATTCATGGTCTGGGATTCCCAGGTCCTTGCAAGTGCACATTCCTGCACAGTCCTTAGTAAACCTTCCAGAGGGCTCCCTGGTTATCTCACCACTGCATCATGCAAGCCACTGAGCAGGGAAAATGACTCATGGGCTCCAACAAAAATCTAACCCATTGAATTAAACGCTGGAAACAAACCTACATGAGTCACTGTATCCTTCCTTCTGCCTTTAGGCAGAGCCACACCTACATCACACCAGACAAAAGAGCGGTAATCCTATGTTTAATAAGTTGGTTGAAATCCTCTCCAACAATAATGAATCCCATGCCTACACCTACCTGTATTCCAAAAACAACAGCAAAGGCATTGCCAGTGGAACCCAGAAGTACCAATTAAAAGAACAGAAATATGCCAAGACTGGAGCCCAGCTCACACGGTTATTTTGTGCAGATTAGAAGGAAGGGGCCCCTTAGGGTGAAGGAAATAGGCATGGCTACCACCTGGGTACCACAGCCACCCAGAGCCAGTGTTTGGGGCTTCATGAGGAAGCAAATGGGTCCAGCCTCCACTGGCTCCTCCACCCTCCATTCCCAACCTTCCCACCCTCGCTTTTGGGCTGAGAAGGAATTCCGGGGCCAAATGCAGTGGTCTGAGAAGAAGGAAACAAAATCTCGTATGACTCTCTCTCACCCTCTCCCTGGTAAAATCCATCCTTTTCCTGCTTTTGTCCCTATTGTTCTTTACTGCCAACATTTAGCAACACTGGTTTTTGTTTTTTTTCTAATTTATCTGTAATCTTCCACTAATAAACTTGCAGGCTGACAGGTAATATAATCTTTGTCCCACTGGGTACCTGGCAAATGCTCAATAACCATTCACTAAAAAACGCAACCCTCAAACATCACGTCTAATGTTGTCCTCGCTTTAGCCTGCATAGAAGAGGGATGGCATCTGCCCTGGGGAACAGACCAGTAGTCACAAGGCTCTCCAGAGCAGAATTCTGGATACACAAGTGAAATTGTTGAGCCTCTGGACTCCAGTGACTATGAGATTTGGGTCCATGCTGGCACCATCATCCTTGCATTTGCTTCTTGTTGGGATACTCTTCTGGAACATCCTCTCACCAAGGAGCATGCTAAACTGAGCAACAAGAGGAGGAGCATCCTTTCTAATCCTTCGGAGCCCTCCACATACAGGGAGTGACCAGCAGGCACAGCCATGTTTCCTGTTGGGAGGAAGATGGGATTCATAGCACAGCCACCAAAGCCACTGCCCCAAGGGGAGAGCGCCCAGCCTCTCCCCGGCCTGGCATTCTCAGCATCCTAACAGGCCAGAGACGGCTGCCCAATGGGCTCCTCACATTGACAGAAGGAGCTGTTGTGTCAAAAGCAAACCAAAGGTCAGGAGGTAGAAGTCGGAGGGTCAGTTTATTTGGTCTACCTGGTGAGATTTGTTGCTACTGTTGGTGGTGGTTGTCAACATTTGAAAGTTGTCAGATTTAACAAAAAATAAAGTCAAATAAGGCTGCGAGGGAATCTCACACACACATGCCTGATAGTAACACATGCCTGATAGACATTGCCAGGACCACAAAACCACAGCAGCCTTTTGCTACTTCTCAGGGACATTTGTCCAACAAATGCCTGTCCAGTCTTGAACTGACAACACCCCTTGTTATTGATCCTTGTAGCCAAAGGATGATCATTTTAAAAACAATCTATGTAGGGGCCAGAGCTGTGGCACAGCAGGTTAATGGCCCTGGCATAAAGCTCTGGCATCCCATATGGGCGCCGGTTCGAGACCCAGCAGCTCCACTTCCAATCCAGCTCTCTGCTATGGCCCGGGAAAGCAGTAGAAGATGGCCCAAGTCCTTAGGCCCCTGCACCCGCATGGGAGACCTGGAAAAAGCTCCTGGCTCCTGGCTTCGGATCGGCACAGCTCCGGTCATTGCAGCCAATTGGGGAGTGAATCAGAAGATGGAAGACCTCTCTCTCTCTCTCTCTCTCTCTCTCTCTCTCTCTCTCTCTGTGTGTGTGTGTATGTGTGTAACTCTGACTTTCAAATAAATAAATAAATCTTTTAAAAAAATCTATGTAATCTTCCTTATTTTGGAATTAAAAACTTCCCTTTGCCTCAACTTCCTTGAATACATGTAGTTTACTATGACCCACATAGCAAAGCCCATTTCTGAATAAACTCACAATCTTTGGATAATCCCTCTCCATTAGTTACAGTGAAATGTCAACACAACTAGTTGTATTGGTCCATTACACAAAATAACCAAAATAAATTCACAAAAACAGTTACAGGTTGGAAGTTGCCAGGGTTGAGATTAGGAGAGAATAGGGAGTCTATTCTAATGAGTCTCAGGTTTCCTTTGGAGTGATTAAAATGTTTTAGAGCTAGATAATGGTGATGGTTTCACAACATTGTAAATGTACAAATTGCCAGTGAATTGTTCATTTTAAAATAGCTCATCTGAGTTGGGCATTTGGCACAATGGTGAAAACATCACTTGGGATGCCTACATTCCTTGTCGGAGTACATGGGTTTGAGTCCTATCTCCCTTCCTGCTAATGTGACCCTTGAGGGGAGCAGGTAGTAGATAGGTAGTTGAGCCCCTGCCACTCATATGGGAGACCTATACTGAGTTTCTAGCTCCTGGCTTCAGTCTGGCCCAACACTGGCTTTTGCTGGCATTTAAGAAGTTAACCAGTAGGTTAAAGTTTGCGCTTGCTTGCTTGCTCGCTTGCTCACTCTCTCTCTCTCTCTCTCTCTCTGTCTGCCTTTCAATGCATTTTAAATATATATGTCAGCATATATAAGATGCTATTAATTAATTTATGCTACCTTAATTGTACCTTAATTTTTTTAAATAAATGCAAAATAAACTTGTGTTGGAAACTCCACCTTCCTTCCAGACTTCTGGCTTCTCTGGAGAAATGCAAAGATCTGCAGTGCTAATCCGATCCCACAGTGTGGCAACCTCCAGCTGGTGCAGAACAGCAGCTACATGATTGAGGACAGGGCATTGGCTCTCCACATTGCCCTTCACCCATGGCCTCCTCTGAGCTTGTGACCCCCTGCTCCTACCCATGGGGAAGACACTTATTTTCTCCAGATTTCAAATAGGGTTCCCACTGAGCTGTGGTCCTCAGATGAATGTGAGGAAAGATCATAAATCAAAGCCTGAGAACACAGATGAGGCAAAATAAATACAAAGAGACCAGGAGGCCAGCAAAACACAACCAGGGGAATCAGAGGACAGGACCAGGAGTCAAACTGCCTATACTAGCATCTCTTCCCAGCCCCTATCACTACGTGCCTTACCATGTTTATGTTTCCTAGAGCTGTCATCACAAATTACCACAATCTGGGTGGCACAAACAGCATGAATGTTTGGTCTTACAGTTCTGGGGCCAGAAGTCCAAGACTAAAGTGTCAGCAGTGCCACACCCCCTCCAAAGGCTCCAGGGGAGGATCCTCTTGCTGCCTCCAGCATTTGGTGGATCCGACTGTCCTCTGCCTCTTTGTGCACCCTTCTTCCCTGTCCCTGTGTCTCAGTCCCTCTCTTTTCCCTTATAAGGACATCAGTCATTCGATTTAGAGCCCACCCTAAATCCAGGTTGATCTCATCTTGAGTTTAATTACATCTGTAAACTATCCAAATAAGATCACAGTCACAGGGGTTAGGACTTGCATGTATTTAGGGACACACCCATTGCACTCTGTATCTGTTTACTGGTGACTCACATTTTGCAAGTGTCATTAGAGTCTTTGCTTGTTTTTTTGTTTTGTCTTTCTTTCCATGCTGGGTCCACATAACATAGAACAATGCCTGGCACATGGGTACTCAATAAATACTTAGAGAATGATGGTATGAGGCAACACGTGTGTGGGATGATGTTTGGCTCAAGCCAAGTCAGGCAATCACCAGATCAATAGGAGACAGCTGTAAATATCAAGTGGGCTCCCTCCCCACCCCACCCCAGGAGTAAAGGTCATTGGATACACAAAGAGCACTGTGTAACCTAAGCTTGAAAAAGAGGCATGTCCTTGAAACTGCAGGGCCTGAGCTGATGCAGATTCCCAACGTGCCTGTTCAGAGGAATGGGATCTACTTTGCAGTATGATTGGATTCTGTATCAGATAGAGGCTGAACCAAGAAACTTCAGGAAGGGTTAAGCTACCTTCCAAATCTGCTGGGGCAGCAACTCTGTTGCAGTTCAGGCCCCAGTTTTTAACTCATTGAGTGAGTGATATTCAATCTATGGGCCAAACACCTGCTTCAGAATCTACTGGGAGCTGAAAGTTTAAAATGCTTTCTCTTAGGCTTTATCCCAGACCTTCTGAATCAGAACTCTTGGGACTGAGATTGCTGAGAATACTAAAGCTGAAGAACCGGTGAAGTGCAGTCTCTTTGATGACAATAAGATTTCCCCCTCGGCCAGCGCCGCGGCTCACTAAGCTAATCCTCTGCCTTGTGGGGCCGGCACACCGGGTTCTAGTCCCGGTCGGGGCGCCAGATTCTGTCCCAGTTGCCCCTCTTCCAGGCCAGCGCTCTGCTGTGGCCAGGGAGTGCAGTGGAGGATGGCCCAAGTGCTTGGGCCCTGCACCCCATGGGAGACCAGGAGAAGCACCTGGCTCCTGGCTTCGGATCAGCCGGCCACGGCAGCCATTGGAGGGTGAACCAACGGCAAAGGAAGACCTTTCTCTCTCTCTCTCTCACTGTCCACTCTGCCTGTCAAAAAAAAAAAAAAAAAAAAAGAAAGAAAGAAAAAGATTTCCCCCTCTTCAATGATGGTAAACATCCTACACTATTCGTTGTTTGCTGTGGTCACTGTACTCAGATCTGGCTGCTAGTTGATTGGCCTGTCCCAGTTTCTTCTCTTTTCCTACTGTCACAAGACTTGCAATGTATGGAATGGCACTATTTCTAGCCTCAACCCCTGAATGGTTTTACCATTGTCAAGAGAAGAGACACTGTTGATGGCCTACCCTTTCAAATAATAGAACTTGAGTTCATTCAAGCATTGAGGGAAAATGTCCTCATAGAAAGGAGGCCCTGTCCTGCCACAGGGGGTCAACTGTAATTGGCCATGAGTCACTCAGCACAATACCATCACCATTTGCTAGTGATCAGTTCAAAGGCATACAGGTGACCCAGTTCTGCCCAAAGGGACTGACAGGAACCTGCTAGAGGCTTCTGGAAAAGATTCTCAACCCTGATAAAAAGAGAGGTAAGAAAGGAAAAATCCCCCATACTCCCCACTGCCCACTGTAGTAGATACTCCTGATTCCCTGTACCTCAGCCCACCTTGATTTCAGTTACAGTGGAATTTTTAGTTGCAATTATTTTTTGTACTTTTTGAAGGATACATTCTCTTATGTGAAAGGCAGAGTGACAGGCAAAGACAAAGAGAAACTTATCTTTCATTTGCTGATTCACTCCCAAAATGACTGCAATTGCCAGGACTAGGCCAGATTGAAGCCAGTAGCTCCATCTGGATTTCCCATGGAGGTGACAGGAACCCAAGCACTTGGGCCAGCATTGCTGCCTTCCAGGTGCATTAGTAGGAAAGTGGATAAGAAGCACAGAGTAGCCAGGACTCGAACCAGTCACTCTGATATGGGTGCAGATATCCCGGGTAGCAGCTTGACCCACTGTTCCACAATGCCCACCTCAGTTGTAACTGTCTTGATTGCCTCCTATTCACTCCATTGGTGAGGGAGAGATTCCTGCCTTAGGGCTATGAGAATGGCCAAGCTCACAACCACACCCAACATTGGACAGATGAGATGGACTGCAGTTTGTGAATCACACATACAGTCTAGGGGAGGAGGGCACCTCACACCAAGCAGGACACACAGGAGATGCACTTGGGTGCAATGTGAACAGGGGCTGTGTGAGGCAGACTGTGAAGATCAAGAGGGTTGGGAGCCCCTTGGTGCCCACAGGAGTGTGTGATTGGCTTGTTTGAATAATTCTGTGGTCTATCAGGGAACTGAGGCATAGGCAGGCACTGTGACTGTCTCCATTATAAAGGCGGGTTGTTTGGCCAGGGGACTTTGTTCATGGGAACAGAAGGGAGGGGAACTTGCCCTCCCAGTTTTAAATGGCAAATAGTATTAGACACTAATAATATTAGTTACTAATAATATTATAGGCTTTCATTGTCAGATAATATTGAACCTTTGTTTCAGACCTTACACCTCCACGGTGGGCATTTGTAGTGGACTCGTTCTCATCCTGAGCTGCCAGCGTCACACCTCAAGCCCACACCCTGAGAATGAGGGCCTTTGAGTCTCCCCCACACTGCTACACTGCCACCGTGAACATCTGCATTCACAACCCACCCAGCCCATGGAGAACACAGAATTTCATCTTCCAGGTGAACAACTCTGACCACATTCTGCATGTTTCATGATGCAGCCTCAATGCTATGCCCTTATATTAGTTTTTCCCCTTCCCTGTCTCATGCTTTCTGGCCCTTCAATGCTGCTTCTGAATTAGCCCTGAAATAATATGTTAGGCTCTTCTTTGAGTGGAATCCAGCATGAGACAGCCTTCCTATACTTAGACACAATTTTGCAAGGAAATTATGTCTTCTGATTTTGAGAAACAAAGCTGGGGATTGAAACCATCTGCTGAGGGTGTTGGAGTAGCAGCGTGAGAAGAGTAGAGGGCCTGTGGTGACATCTATGACATGTTGACTCCCCACTCTGCCCCTTTCTCCATTCCTGTTAGAGGGAGATGGGAGACCTCACTGCTATTGTTTAGACATTTCACTGGAACACCCCGGCCATCCTGATGGTGGTTCAGGACCTCAGGGACAAACAAAGCATTTCCACCATAGTCCACTGCAATGGTTTATATGTCCCCTCTAAAACTCATGTGGAAATTCAGGTGTCACTCTAACCTATTAACAAGTGGGACCTTAAAGAGATATAGTGCCGGCATTGTGATTCAATGGGTTAAGCTACCATCTGAGATGCCTGCATCCCATATGAGCACTTAAATTTGAGTCCTGACTGCTCCATTTCTGAACCAGCTTCCTGCTAATGCACCAGGGAAAGCAGTGGAAGATGCCCCAAGTGCTTGGGTCCCTGCCACTCACATGGGAAACCCAGATGGAGTTCCTATCTCCTGGCTTCAGCCTTACCCATCCCTGGCCATTGTGACTATTTGGAGAGTGAACCAGAGGATACAAGAGATTTCTGACTCTCTGTCTCTTTCTCCTCCATCCACTCCCTTCCTCCATTTGCCTTCTCTCTTTAACTCTGCCTTCCAAATAAATAAAATAAGTCTATTGCAGTCATTTGTCTCTCTGGAATTCTACAAGAATGGAATGCAGAGTCCTAAAGTGCCATCATCCGCCAAACCCAACCCCAAGTCACAAGAAGTGATGAGTGCAACAATTACTCACATCTTCTGCCATTCTCATTCCATCTTGTCTTCAGCTGTCACCTGAATTTCACTAGCATAATTCCAGCCTCAGAACTGGCTGGGGGGAAGGGGGGGGGGAGTCCTTGTCGTAGTCACACAAACACAATTTCAGCTACTGATGACGGAGTTTCTCATGACAACAGCCTCTGGAAAGCAACCACCTTCAAGGATCTCAGTGTGTGGCAGCTGCTGCCACACAACTGACATGTGGAGTTTTGCATGGAATATGTAAAACATGGAACAATATGAAAGTTCTGAAGATACAGCTGCCCTGTGTGCTCTGTGCTCAGCAAGAATGAGCAATCGAGTATCTATTTTTACTCTTTGGAAGATACTAATTAGCATTTAGTTTGATTTACCTCAATTAAGCTAAACAGTTGCTCAATGAGAAACCTTCACAAGTTAGATGGCTGGTGTTTCTCTCCCAGAGGGATTTAGACTCCCCCGGTCTGGCAGGGGAGTCAGGATGAGGGTCTCCTGCATATTTGTAATGATTTACCTGCAGAAGTGATTTATGGGTGTTATAGATTTTCAGGTACTCTCCCTCTCTCTTTCAACACTTGCTGAATTGTCTTGATTTGCTATCCTGTAGCACTCATTGGGCATAACAAAATCACCTCATCTTCCAGCCTTCAGGATCCATGCTCTCTGATTTCAAGCAAGACACAGCGCCTCTATGTCTCGGTATCCTCATGTGAGAAATGGGGATGACCATGTCCAGCTTCCTGGTGTCCAAGCTGTGCTGCTGCACAGGGCCCGCGTAGAAGGGCCCTGCATATGGTTCCATACTCTTCTGTCGCCATCTTGAAATTCTTAGTAAGTTTTTAACAAAGAGTCCCACATTCTCCTTTTTCACTGGGTGCTTCAGTCTGTGGAGTCTACATTGGCATCAAAGAAATATACAGTGTAGAGTTCCATGACGATTAAATAAGGGAAAGTAAATACCGAACACAAAGCTTCACACTGGAAAAGGACTCAGAAGTGGTAGAACCATCCTAGTAAGGAAGTTAAATCCAAAACAAATGTATTTTCCCATGGTCCCTCACCCACTGAATCTAAACACCATAGATTAAATTCTATTCAACTTTCCTTAAATGAGTTTTATGAGCATCTCTGATCTCAAATTTGAATTTTTTTTTTTTTTTGACAGGCAGAGTGGACAGTGAGAGAGAGAGACAGAGAGAAAGGTCTTCCTTTGCCGTTGGTTCACCCTCCAATGGCCGCCACGGCCGGCACACCGCGCTGATCCAATGGCAGGAGCCAGGTACTTATCCTGGTCTCCCATGGGATGCAGGGCCCAAGTACTTGGGCCATCCTCCACTGCACTCCCTGGCCACAGCAGAGAGCTGGCCTGGAAGAGGGGCAACCGGGACAGAATCCGGTGCCCCGACCGGGACTAGAACCCGGTGTGCCGGCGCTGCAAGGCGGAGGATTAGCCTAGTGAGCGACGGCGCCGGCCCTCAAATTTGAATCTACGCCGGCGCCGCGGCTCACTAGGCTAATCCTCCGCCTAGCAGCGCCGGCACACCGGGTTCTAGTCCCGGTCGGGGCACCGGATTCTGTCCCGGTTGCCCCTCTTCCAGGCCAGCTCTCTGCTGTGGCCAGGGAGTGCAGTGGAGGATGGCCCAGGTGCTTGGGCCCTGCACCCCATGGGAGACCAGGAAAAGCACCTGGCTCCTGGCTCCTGCCATCGGATCAGCGCGGTGCGCCGGCTGCAGCGCGCCAGCCGCGGCGGCCATTGGAGGGTGAACCAACGGCAAAGGAAGACCTTTCTCTCTGTCTCTCTCTCTCACTGTCCACTCTGCCTGTCAAAAAATAAAAAAATAAATAAATAAAATAAAAATTTGAATCTTAATCCTCTAATAGTTGGTACAGCCTATTTCATTTTGTTCGCTGTCACTTTCATCAAAAGCTCATCCTTTCCACAGCTCTTGTTGACTTAAGTCAGTTGGCCCTACTAATAGCATTGAACAAATGCTTAATGAGTTTTTCAATTCAACCCTTTTGCTCCCTGAATTGACCAGTTAATTCTATTGAAATGATAATAGAGATTTACTTATTTACTTGAGAGACAGAGTTATGGACTTGAACTGGCATCTATATGGATGCTGGTACCACAGGCGGAGGGTTAACCTACTACCCCACAGTGCTGGCCCCTAAATAAATTTTTTTAAAATGTGTGTAATTCAGTAGTGTAAGGTACATTCACCATGTTGTGCCACTATCAGCACTATCTAGTTCTAGAACTTTCCCATTACTCCAGGTGGAAACCCTGAACCCAGTAAGCATTCATTCTCTGTTCACATTTTTCTAGGTCCCCTCAGACCTCTTAACATGGTTTTTGCCTCTATAGATTTGCCTATGTTGGATGTTTCATACAAATGAAATCATGCAGTATGTGGTCCTTTGTGACTGGTTTCTTTGAGAGGGAGATAGGAAGAGACACTTGGGCCATCCTCTCTTTCTTTTCCTAGGCCATTAGCATGGAGCTAGATTGGAAAGAGCAGCTAGGACACAAAGTGGTGTCCATATAGGATGCCAGCATTGCAGGCAGTGGCTTTACCTGCTACACAATGCTGGCCCCAAATTACACACTTTAAAGTAGTTATCTCTCATATCTCTTCCAGTGTCTATCTCTGCCTTTCAAATAAAAAATTTAAAAAATACACATTTTTAAATGGTTACAATGGTAAATTTCATGTTATGTGTATTTTACCTCAATTAAAGTTTTTTAAGAGGATGAAAGAAGAGAGATTGAAGACAGCAAAACTGGAAGTCAGTACTGTACAAAAGAAAGTGGGAGCTTTAACCAAGGTCAAGAGAAGTTTATGTACTAATGGAAATAAATAAGTAAAGAAAAAACATTCAAGAGAGAGGGGGAGGAATTGTGGGAGACAGAAAGCAGGTGTGCTTGTAGGAACCCAGGTGTTTCACTGATGGTAAGGGGAAGGAGGGAGAGCGTGTGGGCTCAGAGGCAGCCTGTAGGTAGGTGCCTGGAGTGGTTTCTATGGCGTCTCCTCTCAGAGATGGAGCGCAGTTATCAGGTGAGACTGAGGATGGGAAAGAGGTTTGAAATAGTTGTCTAGAAGCAGAGATGGAGAGTGCATGAGTATGATTGCTGGACAGCGTGGATGGATGGATCATTCACTTCAAGTGAGACACAGTCAGTGTGGGCATGGAGCAGGCAGCCAGGAGATTAACTGGGACTGTGGCCTAGCCCACAGTAACAGTTAATTTCATATGTCAATGTGGCTGGGCCAGATATTTGGTCAAACATGCTAGATGTTTCTGTGACAGTACTTCTGAATGAGATAATGCTTAACAGGTAGACTTTAGTAAAGCAGATGACCCTCATGCAACTAGTAGAAGGCCTTCAATAGAACCGAGACTGACACCACCACCACCACTGTGCCACCAGGCCCTAGCAAGAGGGAATTCTGCCAGCAGGAGGCCTTCAGACTTGAACTCAACATCAGTCTTCCTAGGTCCCTACTCTGCAGATTTTGGATGTACTAACCTCTTTAATCACATAAGTCAGGTCCTTAAAATTAATCTCCAGATAGTTGGATGGCAGATAGATACATACATACATACATACATACATACATAGATTATAGATAGATGGAAGAGAGGGAGAGAGAGATAATAATTATGTATAAAGGGGCAGGTATTTGGCCTAGCAGTTAAGACGCTGGTTGGGAAGCCTATACCCCATATTGGCATACCTGGGTTCATGTTCCAGCTCCAACCCCAGTTCCAGCTTCCTGCTAATATAGACCCTGAGGGGCAGCAGGTGATAGCTCAAGTAGCTGGTTGCCTGCCACCCACATGGAGACCTGGATTCCTGGATTGAGTTCCCAGCTCTGGCTCTGGCCTGGCCCAGCCCCAGTGGACATTTAGGGAGTAAACTACCAAGACCAGGGGTGACAGCCCAGCAGCAGGCAGTAGGAACAGACTGTGACTGGAACACAGGCAGCCAGGAGGGCTCCAAGCTTCCTGGGAACAAGCAGCAGGCAAAGAAAGCAGGACAAGATGCCACCCAGAGACCACGCAGGAAGACACACGTCTCCTGCCAGCCGGCTCAGGGCACCTACGGTTGCAGAAGCTTCTCCCTGGCCTGGGGGCTTCCCTGAGCATAGGGGGAATCTCCCAGGGACTTCCCATGAGGGGAGAAAGCAGAAGGCCTGGTGGGAACTCAGGACATGGAGAAGATAGAGAAATTCCCTCAGAGGAGGCTTTCACCCTGGATAGTGAGGTCGCCTTTCTGAGCGAGGTGGGACGCGAGTGTGGTGGGCACTGCTTCATGAGGGCAGGCTCTGTCACTGACCTGTCACCAGTCACCCTTGCACTCCTCTGTGTGGTGACTGGGACTCTGGTCCCTCTCCACACAAAGGCAGTGATGTCACAGGATCACAGACGATTACCCTCTGAACAGCAAGACGCTGTCTGAGATGCTAAATGTCTGAGATCGTGGTTCTCAATCAGAGGCAGTTTTGCTCTGGGCCTGGTCTGGAGATGCTTTTGGTTGTCACAGCGGGGGGGTCTCTTCCAGTGGGCAGAGTCCAGGGACGCAGCTAAATACCCCACCATGCCAGCAGCAACCCCCTCAACAGAGAATTGTGTGGCACCAAGTACCAGTAGCACCAAGGCAAGAGATCATAAAAGATTCCAGAACCTGGCCTAGGCCTGCTTTTCCTCAGAGGAACCCCTCCTGGCTCAGTCAGCCTTGACTCCAGAATTTCTGAGGTAATTCACCCACGGACTAAGCCGTAGCAGCAAGACTTAACACCCGGCACAGCCCGAGCCAGAGATGTCTTAAACCACTTGGTCATTAGCCTTGGTCATTCAAAACAGCAGTCATGTGGCATTTGCTATGCCCAGATGGCAGGATGTGAGGGATTCTGGTGAGAGGTGCCCACTCCCAACTTTCTCCCACCATCCAGACCCAGTGCCCAGATGACATTATAATAGCCTCCCCACCTTTGGCAAATGCTTTTCTCCTCCAGGTGTCCTGTGAAAATGCAGGCACCCGATAGGGTTTGAAGGAATTACCCGACAGCATAGACTAGGGATGGTACTGCCTACAGTCCTTGGACGAGCTGTGTGACCTCTTGGTGCCTCACTATCCCTGTCTGTAAAATGGGAATAGTAATTGAACCTGCCTCACGGGTTGTCGTGAAGATGAAATGGTTACAGGTAGGGCACTGGCACCAGTGCCTGACACTTAGTAGGTATACTTTGTGCTTGTTAACTGTATTTCAAGCATTCATAGGAGAAATATGCCTGGAGCTTTCAAAAAGCCTGACAGAAGCCCAGATTTTAAAAAAAAAATTAGCAACAACAAAAAGTGCAGCTTGTGCAGTTTCTTTTCAAGTAAGACAAACTATTCAAATTGAATAAGCATTAATAAGAGTTGAAGAGCTGAAAGCGGTGAGTGACTGACTATTAACTTGGTTGCCAAGGAAACTCTCCAGGTTGGGAAAGCAGATTGCAGGGAAGGTTGGTGCAGACTCAGGAAGCTGCCCATGGAGCCTCGGCCCTTCCTTCCCTCTGCCCCAAGAGGACAAGCAAGCAAAGAAGCTCAAAGGCATCTGTGAGCTAAACCATGTGGTTTGGGCAGAAAGCATCATGCATCAGCAGAAAGCCTGCTTCTCTCTGATGGAGCCCAACAAATCTCATTAGGCCATCCAGGAAGGTGAGCTAGATGCTGTCCTGGTCAGCTGCACATGTGTTCTCTGGGCAAGAGGAAGCTGAAAGCAACACAGCTAGTAGGCCATTTAGACTCCAAAGTATTAAGTGGAAAAAAGGCAAAACCCTCCTAAGAAGGAAGAGGGGCAGGCATGTGACACAGCAGTTAAGAGAGCGCCTTAAGACATCTGCATTCCATATCAGAGTGTCTGGATTTGAGCCCGAGCACACCTTCCAATTCCAGCTTCCTGCTGGTGTGCACCCTTGGAGGTAGCAGATGATGGCTTAAGCACCTGGATCCTTGCCACCCACATGAGCAACACAGATTGAGTTCTGGCTTCAGACGGGCCAAGCCCCAGCATTTGCAGGTATTTGGGGAGTGAACTAGCCGATGGAAGACCTGTCTGTTTCTGACTCTCTGCCTTTCAAATAAAATAAAGCTAAGTGATAATTATAAAGAAGAAGAAGAGGGAGAGGAAAAGGAAGAAGAAGAAAGAGCTTAGGATGAGAAATTGCAAGAAAGGGTACAGGAGCCCCTAAATGTTAATATTTCTGAAAAATTATTTCCCTATCATATTCCAGATTTGTTATGGATATTTATATTATAGTAAAATACACATAACAAATGTTCGATTTTAAAGTGTACAATTCAGTGTCGTTACCGCATTCATAAGGCTGAGCAAACATCACTATTCACTAATTGCAGAATATGTTCATCACTCCAAGAGAAACCCTGTTGGCAGTCATTCCCCATCTCCTCTCTAGCCTCCATCTACCATGAATCTGTTTTCTGTTTCTATGGACTTTCCTGTTCTGGATCCTTCCTACACACAGGATCAACAACGCATGGTCCAATGGGTCTGGCATCCCTCATTCAGTGTGTTCTCCGGGTCCCTCTGTGTCGCTCCCCCTCTTCGTGGAGGAACGACACTAAGCCCCTGCCTAGGCTTCATATCCGAGTCACGGCACCATTATGTCGCTCCCCCTCTTCGTGGAGGAACGACACAGGACCCTGCGCTGTTCTTTCGTCTGCTCGGCCCTCCCCGGGTTTGCTGCTGGTTCTTCCCGGGTTGGCTACTATCCCTTCCACCTCCGTGGAAGGGCAGTTCCCCCTGGCCGCATTCCCCACTTCCGCAGGGGAGCGGCACACCGCCGGCCGGCTTTCTCGGGGGCTGCACGGGTTCCCTTAGATGTTCCCCATAGATGTTCCTGGTGCATGCCATCTCTCTCCTCCTTTATAGTCCTCCTCCGCCAATCCTAACTCGGCTGCCCACACGCCGAGTACGCTGCTCTCCTCCAATCAATAGCAAGTCCTACAGTTTATTAGTTAAACTGGAGGCAGCTGTGCGGAAGCTGTTTACTTCTCTCCCAGTGCCATATTGTGGGAGAGCAGATGCATAGAATAAGTCTTAATTCCAGTAACTCAGTCTAGTCCGGTTGCTCCCCACAGATCCCCCTTTCTTTTTATTTTTGGCGTTGATACGCGCCTGTCTTCGGTGTCCCGCGGCACACACTCTGCTCTACTTGCTAGAGTTGCCACAGGCTCTTACAAGTCCTATCAATCAGGAAAACCGAATCCGGGTCCTCTCTTCGCCATTGTGAGGAGGTTTTTAGGCGCTGATGCGTGCCTGTGTTCGGTGCCCTGCAGCGCATGCTCTGCTCTGCCCGCAGGGGCTTACAAAACCTATCAGGCAAACCAAATCCAAGCCTTCTCATTGCCTTTTTGTGGGGGAGACTTATTAGTGTTGGTTCGTGCCTATCTTCGGTGACCTGCAGCTCATACTCTGGTCGAGCTGCTTGCTGGCGCTTACCGCCTTAATCAGGCAGACCGAATCCAAGCCTTCTCATTGCCTTTTTGTGGGGAGGCCTTACTGATGTTAATTCGTGCCTGTCTTCGGTGACCTGCGGCGCATAAGCTGCTAGCCGCCCAGGTGCTCATCGCCTCACTAATCGGGCAGACCGAATCCAAGCTCTCACATTGCAGTGTTGTAGGGAGGCCTTTCTATTTCTCTATTTCTCTATCTCCGGGCATTCCTATTTCTCCCATTTTACTTCTATCTTCCAGCATTCCTATTTCTCTTTTACTTCTAAACTTCTGTTTCTCTTATCCCTGCGGCTTTCCGGCTGCGCCTGCCCCGAGGCTGCTTCTCGGCAGCTTTCCGGCTCTGAGCCGCTTCAGCCCGCGCCTCTCTCATCTGCGCAGCTTCCCAGCTTTACGCGGCTTGGCTTCGCGCGCTCCGCGGTCTCCACGCCCTTCGCGTCTGCACCACGGCCTCGCGCCAGCCCCGTTCCCTATCTATTCACGCCCCGTGCTCTCTCTGCACGCGGCGGCTTCCGCGAGTAACACAGCGTAGCTTACGTGTCCGCCACTAGCATTCAATCTAAGTTCCCCGGGCTAGCCTGGCGAATTCAACCCAGCGTACGTCTCCGCCCCACGGTTTGGCTTCCCGTCCTTTGCTCCCCGGGCTAATCAGACGGATCCCAACCAGGCTCACGTTTCAGCTTCTAGTTTCAACTTTTCGCCCCCTATTCCCGGGCTAACTTGAGAATCCCAAAGTGGCTTTCGTGTCCGCCTCGGCCTGCCCCCCGCGGCTTCAATTTCCCTAACACTTTTCTCTACCCGGTATGTTTCCCCAAGCTTTCCTCCAACAATACTCCTCCCTCATTTCTCCTAGCCTCTCCCCACAGTCCGTATCCGAGTCTGTTTGTTCTAGCTTTCACTTTCGCTTTCGACCTTAGAGATTTCTCCCAGCTTCCCCCCGTAGTCCGTATCTGAGTCTATGCCTGGGCTTTCAATAGCTTCTTCCGGCACCTTTTTCGTCCGGCTTTTCCCTAGGCTGTTTGCTAGTCTATGCCTAGGCTTTCAATAGCTTCTTCCGGCTCCTTTTTCGTCCGGCTTTTCCCTAGGCTGTTTGCTAGTTTCTCTCTCCGATATTTTCCCTAGTTCTTCCCGTTTCTTCCCTCCTAAGTTTCATATCCGTCCTAAGTTTCCTATCCGAGTCAGGTTTCCTATCCGAGCTAGGTTTCCTATCCGAGTCACGGCACCATTATGTCGCTCCCCCTCTTCGTGGAGGAACGACACTAAGCCCCTGCCTAGGCTTCATATCCGAGTCACGGCACCATTTTGTCGCTCCCCCTCTTCGTGGAGGAACGACACAGGACCCTGCGCTGTTCTTTCGTCTGCTCGGCCCTCCCCGGGTTTGCTGCTGGTTCTTCCCGGGTTGGCTACTATCCCTTCCACCTCCGTGGAAGGGCAGTTCCCCCTGGCCGCATTCCCCACTTCCGCAGGGGAGCGGCACACCGCCGGCCGGCTTTCTCGGGGGCTGCACGGGTTCCCTTAGATGTTCCCCATAGATGTTCCTGGTGCATGCCGTCTCTCTCCTCCTTTATAGTCCTCCTCCGCCAATCCTAACTCGGCTGCCCACACGCCGAGTACGCTGCTCTCCTCCAATCAATAGCAAGTCCTACAGTTTATTAGTTAAACTGGAGGCAGCTGTGCGGAAGCTGTTTACTTCTCTCCCAGTGCCATATTGTGGGAGAGCAGATGCATAGAATAAGTCTTAATTCCAGTAACTCAGTCTAGTCCGGTTGCTCCCCACACCTCTGTGTTATAGCCTATATTAGAATCTTACTCCTTCTAATAACCAAATCATATTCCATTGTATATGGATATATCATGTTTCATTTTTTCCATTCCTCTTTTGGTGGACTTTTGGGTTGCTCCCACCTTTTGGGTATTGTGAATGATATTGCCATGAGTGTCTTGTGCAAGATTTTGAAATGATTTTTTTAAAGATTTATTTATTTATTTGAAAGTTGGAGTTACAAAGGCAGAGGCAGGGAGAAAGAGAGGTCTTCCATCTGCTGGTTCACTCCCCAAAATGGCCGCAACAGCCGGACCTGAGTCAATCCAAAGCCAGGAGCCAGGAGATTCTTCCAGGTGTCCCAGGCAGGTTCAGGGGCCCAACCACTTGGGCCATCTGCGACTGCTTTCCCAGGCCATAGCAGAGGGCTGGATTGAAAGTGGAGCAGCTGGGACTTGAACTGGTACCCAAATGAGATACCAGAACTGTAAGGCGGCAACTTTACCCACTACACCACAGCACCAGTCCCAAAAACTTAATTTTAATTCTTTGATGTGTATGCCTATGAGTGGGGTTGCTGGGCAATAACTACATTTGCCAAACCCACCCTCTGTTGTGGGGGTTTTTGCCAAATGGATTTGGGAGAAATAGTAATAACCAGGGTTCATATAGAATCATTTCTGTTGGCCTCTTTGAAAAGCAACTGGGCATTGTGAGGAACTATGTAGCTTGCTAGAAAGACAATGGAGGATGGGTTTGCATTGTGACCTAGTAGGCTAAGCCTCAGCCTGCATCTCTCCTGACTGTTCCTCTTCCGATCCAGCTCTCTGCTAATGGCCTGGGAAAGCAGCTGGAAGATGGCCTAAGTGCTTGGGTACCTGCATGGGAAACCCAGAGGAAGCTTCTAGCTCCTGGCTCCAGATCAACCCAGCTCCAGCCATTGCAGCCATTCAGAGAGTGAACCAGTGGATGGAAGACCTCTCTCTACCTCTCCCTCTCTCTCTGTAACTCTCTTAAATAAATAAATAAAAGAAAGACAATGGAACATTGACTAAATATGCCTGAGTCCAATACCCAGCTTGCCTTCCAACTCATAGTTGGCAAAACACTTAAGTTTCCTCTCAGTTTTTTCAGCTAAAGATAAGAAATATCTGCTTCAGAGGGTTGTATGGTCTTCTTGGAGTGATGAATATGAGGATTAAAGAGTTATATCAATGGGGAGTGAACCAGGGGATGGAAGACTCACTCTCCCTCCCTCTCTCTCTCTCTCTCTCTGTCTGCCTCCTCCTCTCTGTAACTCTACTTTTCAAATAAGTAATTTTTTTAAAAAAGAGTTATATGAAAATACCTGATACCTGCTAGGTACCTTTTAAGTTCTATTGTTATTACAATGCAAAATGTTATTAGAATATATCAAAAGTCATAAAAGTCATGCTACTTATCTAGAAAATTCTTCCCTTGGAAATCTATGGTAAGAAAATTTTATCTACTGTTTCTAGTATAAATAAATCCCTGAGAATATATGCCCCGTATCTGAATATGTTTTCTGTTATGAATAACACAATACCACAGATTGGATAAGGGATAAAGAAAAGAGACTTAATTTTGAGTCATGGTTCTGGTCGAGCATCAAGGAGCCACTTCTGGTGATAGTCTTCATGCAGAGTTCTGAGGTTCCTGGCACAAGGCATTGCATAGCTAGAGACAGAACATGAGTGATACCTGGCCAATCTGGCTCCAATAGCCAATCAATTCTTGAGATAACTTATTAGCTTGTAATCACATGAATATCTAAAATCGTTCATGAGAGCAGAGGCCTACTCACCTCTTTCTCTTTTTTAAGATTTATTTATTTTTATTTGAAAGTTAGAGTTACACAGAGAGAGAAGGAGAGGCAGAGAGTGAAAGAGGTCTTCCATCCACTGGTTCAGTCCCCAATTGGCCGCAATGGCTAGAGCTGTGCGAATCCAAAGCCAGGAGCCAGGAGCTTTCTCTGGGTCTTCCCACATGAGTGCAGGGGCCCAAGGATTTGGGCCTCTTCAACTGCTCTCCCAGGCTGTAGCAAAGAGCTGGATCGGAAGTGGAGCAGCCAGGACTCAAAACAGTGCCCATATGGAATGCAGTGCCCATATGGCACTGCAGGCGGCAGCTTTACCTGCTACACCACAACACCGACCCCCAACTCACCTCTTAAATGTCCCACCTGGTCCCACCTCTTTACTGTCTCACACTGGGGATAAAATGGCAACATGAGTTTCAGAGGGAACTGACCATACTGATGCCATAGCACCCCATTATGGGTGAGTTAATAGCACCATACTCAAACAAGAAAAGAGGTAAAGGAAACCAAGAATTCTTCAGCACCAACTCTGCCCTTGGCTCTGGGTTAGGTCCTTGACATACTCATTTATTTGTTAAATGTGTACTTATTGGACCTCTGATATGAACTACTTATCTTTCTAGGCACTGGTGATACAGCACTGAGCAACAAATACATTCCCTGTGGAAAGCTCATATTCAAGCATAAACAAAACACATTAGATGGATAATAGCAAACTTTTACCAAGCAGATGCCCTGTGCCAAGCCTATTCTAAGCCAGGAGTTGTAAACTGCTCTTCGTGGGCCAAATATGGCCCACCACCTACTTCTGTAAATAAAGCCACTCATTTACATGTTATTTCAATGGCTGCTTTTGTGCTACATAAAAATTGAGACTGAGACCACATGACTCACAAGCCCTAAAGTATTTACTAGCTGGCCCTTGACAGGAAAGGTATGCTGACCCCTGCTCTAAGCATACCTTTGACAAAGATGCAATATATCTCAGCGCCAATTTTCTAGATGAGGAAGCTAAGGCACAGAACATGAAGTTAGCTTGTTCAAGGTCACACATATAAGAAATAAAGGAATCAGACCCATGGTACAAGGTGGCTATAAAACTCATGTTTTTACAAGCTGTGCCATTCTGCCTAGCCAGCCAAACCTAGGGTCATTTCATTACAACTGTAAACAGTGCAGAGAAGAAGTGAAGAGCCCTTCACTGAATTGCGAAGCTAGGGCTGAAATTTGAAGGACCTGGAAACGTTGGCTGGATGAAAATGGGACATAGTGCTGGCAAGGAACAGTAAATGAGGGCCTTGCAACAGTAAAGAGCTGGCCATTTGCAGAATAATGTAGTTGAGATGGATCTGGTTCTGGGCTGAGTTTCCAGGAAGAACTCCCTAGTGAAAATAGCAAGGACACCCCAGCATAGTGCCACCTGTGCACACACCTGCAGCAGTGAAATGGAGATTCTCTGTCCTCCTGCATTCCTGCCCTATGCAAAATCAAAGTCCCATGCTGGTGCATCCACCAAGGACTCTGAGTCATAGTTCTGCATCCTACCAGCAAAGGAGACCGGGAAATGTAGTCAGCTTTTGTTTCATGCCTGGGCTTCTAAGCTAGGGAGAAACCAAATGTGGAGAAGGTGTTCTAAGGTCCTGGGCTGCTTCAAAGGGCACAGACCTGCTACAGCAGATGGCAGGGGATTAGGGTTAGGGTCATCAGAAGGAAATACAAAAGGAGGGGTTGGTTGGAGAGGAAAATGGGGATTTGTTCTGGACCCATTGAATGTGCAGAGCCTGTGACATCCACGAGGTAGTTGGAGAGATCTTGTTTAATCCTTCAGGGGAATTTACAATTAGCATTCTGATCCCCTATCCATAGAATTACTCGGTAAGAAAGTGGGGAAAACAGGACACAATTCCAGGACATTTCGGCTCCAATGCCAAATTTAGCTCTAATTTTTTTGTGTGGCTCACAAACATTGCCTGCCAACTTTATCATTGTCCTTTTAGCATCTACCTAGCTTTGATTCATCATGAATATTTTTAATTCTGTTTTTAATATATTCTCATCACTCCCTAAGCTGACAAACACTGTGGAAGTCTCACCATTTGTCCCTGACAAACCCCAAGTTCATGCTAAGGTCACAAACGTGTGCTCCTTTGTTTCTGTGTAACTGGGTGGGGACAGTGTGCCCCATGAGAAGAGATCTTCTGAATAGTGCCCTTCAAAACAAAATGAGGGGGACATTGTTTATTTTGGCACTCCCCCTCCCCCAACATCCCCATTTATATGGTTCTTTCCACTTCTAGAGTCCCAATTTCTTTAAAAACTCAGTACATTTACTTGATACCAAAGTAGCTAGAAGCATTCTTAGGAAAGGTTGCAACTTTAATGTGCTGCCCCTTTTAAGGATTTGTATATCCACAAATATTAACTCATGAATGTAAGGATGCAATAGGAAAGACCGCTTTGGGGAATTCTGTTCCTTTTTCTTTCCTACTTTTGTTTTCTGTTCACCATTTAAATCACAACCAAACTTTCTCAGTCTTTCAAAGAATTTGGCCTGACAGCCTTATTCATGCTCAAGAGAGTCCATCCCACCAGACTTTTCTGTAGAAAAGTCAACTTGATTCTATAGTTTATATAAAAATGCAAATGATTTATCATTTAACCAAAACAGTTTAAAAAAAAAAAAGGAAAGAAATGGGAATACATTAAAGTGCCTGGATTTCAAGACTTACTACAAAGCCCTAGTTGTCAACACAATGCACATTGGCAAAGGATAGTTGTAAATGAATGGAAAAGGAGGGTCCAGATATAGGCTCACACATACATAGTCAGTTAATGTTCAACAAAGGTGCCAGGGTGATTCAGGGTGAAAGGTGAGGTTTTTTTTCAGCAAAGGCTGCGTGACCACCTAGATCTCATTTTAAAAAAAGAAAAAGACAAAAAGAAACTGTACCCTCACCTCACGCCATGTACAAAAACTAACTCAAAATGGATTACAGACCTAAATGTAAAAGCCAAAACTATCAGACACATAAAAACAAACAGAAGACAATCTGTGCAACTCTGGGGTAGACAAAAATGATTAGGACACAAAAAAACCACCAACCGTAAAGAAAATATTGATAAAGTGGGCCTCATCAAAACTGAAAGCTTTTGTTATTTGAAAGACAGTGTTAGGGCAATGAAAAGAAAAAATTACACCCCAGAATAAAAATATATGTGTTTCTGTCAATGGACTTGTACTGAGAACAAACAGAAAGGCTTGCAACTCAATCATAAGAAAACATATCCCTCAATAATATTTTTAATGGGCAAAATATTTCAACCAGCTTCATTAAAAAGGATATAAAAATTGCCAACAAGCACATGAAAAAATTCTCAACATCATTAGTCACCAGAAAAATGCAAATTGAAAGCACAATGAAATAGCACCACACACCCACCAGAATGGCTAAAATTAAAGAGACTGGTAATACCATACTGGCAAGGAAGTAGAGCGACTAAGGGTGTAAAACTGTGCTGTGGAAAACAGTTTGGCAGTTTCTTTAAAAGTTAAACACACACTTAACATATGACCCAGAAATTCTGCATCTAGTTATCTACCCAAGAAAAATGAAAACATATGTATTCAAAAGATTTACTATGAGCCTTCATATACAACTCTCTTCAGAGAAATTGTGTTACATCCCTACACTAAAATAGTTCTCAGAAAATTGACACGGTGATTTATGCAGCAACAGTGATGAGCCTTGGAAATGTTATTACTAGTGTCTCAGTAATTGTTTATGGTGCCCCTAAGCCAAAAGAAATACCATAACAGTTCCTTCTATGAAGTCATTGGGTCATAGTGGTTCCTATAGTGTTCAACAGATGTCTTTGTGTTTCTCTCACAAATGTAAAACATCCGTGGTACTGTGAGTTTGCTGTTAGTGTCTCAGGGCAATTTGGCATGATTTGGGACCATGCGGCTAAATTAATCAACAGTAACTGAAAGGAGAACTATGGTTGCCTGGGGCTGGGGAAAGGAAGATTTCAGAACTTTCTGGAATGATGGAATTTCCCTAAATTTTATTTGTGGCTAGGCATATGTATATTCACCAAAGTGTATGAGGTGTTCCTCAAAAAAGTTAATAGAAAAATGCATATTATGAAAAACTATGAGTGAATTTCAAAATTATTTTGCATCAAACTTTTCTTTTATTGCCACTTTTCCATGAACTTTTTTGAAATCCCCTCATCTACCTAGAATATATGCATTTATTGTATATAAATTATACCTCAATAAAAGTAAATTAAAGGTCAAAGATTCCTTTCCTTGGTATAAAAATATATTTTGTGTGTATATACCCATGTGAACATATACATACACACTCTTATTTCTGCCTGCTCATAAAATGACAGAACTAGACTTGGTTACTTTGTGATTAACCCTATTAATTGCCTCTTAGACTCAATTTTACTTTTTTGAAAGGCAGAGTGACAGAGAGAGACACACACACAGAGAGAGAGAGAGATAGAGAGAGGAAGAGATCTTCCATTCATCCACTGATCTACTCCCCAAATGTCTGCAACAGCTAGATCTGTGCCCAGCCAAAGGCCAGGAGCCAGGAACTCCAAACTGGGTGGCAGGGGCCCAATCCATTCCTTTTCCAAGACATGAACAGGAAGCTGGATTGGCTATGGAGTAACTGGGACTCAAATGTGCACTCCACCGAGGGGTGCTGGCATTGCAGGTGGCAGCTTAACCTGTTGTACCACCACACTGACTCCCTAGACTCGGTCTCTAACTCCCTTTTTCCTCTGCCCTTACTCTACTTCTGGCAATTGAAAATACTTTGGTTTTATGTGCTTGTTAAATGTCTCTTGTCTTGGATTTGTTGAGACTTGAAGTTTTGAGACATTTTATTATTATTAAATAATAATTTGAAAAACCTCCTATATGGCTATTCTAAATGATACTGTGTAATTAATGTTTTACAGTTGTGTTTTATGAAACTCGCCAATTCCTGAGATAGATATTATTATATATTATCTAGTATTAGCCATATTATACGGATCAATAAACTGAGGCTCAGAGAGATTCAGTGAGTTGATCTTGCACACAGGCACCAAGTAGAGACACTGGGACTTACATCTGGATAGGTCTATCAGAGGTGCTCAGAGCTACTATGCCTCCCTGACTCACTGCATGCTTCTGGTCTAATTATTTTAAGAGTAGAATCTTTCTGTGGGAAGCTATACCTCTTCCTATGGCAGCCTGGAGTGTACAGTGTGTATGGTGCCCCTCCATTTACTCCTGATGAGTGATGGGTAAGCAAAAATCCTGTTTGGATGTCCTTCTGATGTTACTCTTACAAAGTATGGTCCTGAAAGATTTTCCTGCATGGAAAAATCTAGAACCTTATACCTTTCTGAGTGCCCACTGTTAGACATCCTAATGCATTCTTTTTATCATTGTATTTTTAGCTGAATGATAACTACATTAAAACTATTTAAATAAGATCAACAATTTGCATTTTCATGTTGTGTAACCATTTCCTAAGAGTTTACCCCATGGCATCTTTCCAGTCACTATAAGACAACATTGAGTGGTCACTACTGCTGATTCCATGTCATCTGTTCCAATCCAGATGGTATATCTGTACCCCTTCCTCAGGCCATGATTCAGAGGTACACAAGTGACCCAGCCTATGCAATGAAACATGAAGAAACATCTTAAGGGAGATCCTAGAGAAGCCACAGGAAGGAGTCCCTTTTCCCTGGATGTGATCCTGTTGACTTAACACCTGGAATTACCACAGCTGTCTTGGTTTCACCCCCCAGCTACGGATGACAATGAATGAGGATGACAGAACTGAGAGTCAGAGGGCTCTCAGCCCTTCATGATTCTGTCAGCCTCCCTAGAGAACATGATGTCTCTAGCTCTCCTCTTAGGCAAGATAGCATAAACCAGTTTGATTTGTTTTTCTAAGAATCCTAATGCCTTTGCCCTACCTGGGACTCCAAGAGCTTAGTTGCTTTTTTCATATTGTTAGTATGACCACAGTGGAAACCAGAATCCCAGCCTCCTATCAGCTGGGTTGTCTTTCATTCTCCAGCTGTGAAAAATGGGCTGAGATGATTTTGCCTAGTTTGGCTTGATGAATATCAGCTGAATACTGAAAACACCTTTTTCTGGTTGTTGTAAAAGATGAAAATCTTTGCCAATTTTGAGGGATAATTCAGGAACATAAATGTCTGTTGATAAGATATAGATGTCTGCTTCAGTATAACTTTGTCAAATTAATTTTTATGATAACCTTAATTGTAGCTGAGGACATATGGTTTAATGCAATACATGCAATTGCATCATTGCCTTCAATATCCCTATATACTCAAGAAAAACTATAGCCTTTTTAAAAAAATTTGCGTGAGAAACTGCTGGGAAAGTTTTTTTTTTTTTTTTAATCATTCTTAAGTGCTAGGTAAACAAAATAGGAGAATCATTTCTTCCTACAATGCCAATAGCTAGTAAATGTGTGTTGAGTTTTTTTCTTATTTTGCTCAAGATTTGGGCTTTAACAACAGAAATGTTTGCAATAATTTTTGTCTTGCTAGAACTTCTTGTTCATCTTTGGAACATTTCCTACAAACACTAGTTTCATCTCACCTTGGACTCTAGAACTAGAAGGGAGCCTCAAACATCTGTCTGCCTTCCTTGTACCAGGTAGTCCTCCGCCTGAACTGAATCAATGCTCCTTATAAAGCTCCCTGAAGGTGCAGGCACACCTGCCTCAGACATGCCTTCTTAGCATGAGGAACTCAGCTTGAGCCTGACATAAATCTCACATTTTCCAACTTAAGGTCATTTCCTCTATTCTCTGTTTCCACAGTTTATCAGAGTTTGTGGACTTTGCCCAGGTGCCCCTAGCTGCCTGTCAGTGCTTTTGTTCAGATGTCTTCCAGCTCTCTGGGTGCCCACTGGCCACCCAGGCCTACCTGGTGACTCCCCCAGTTTCCTCTGATGGGAGTCTCTTTATGATTAGAGTGACCACCCATCCTGCTCTACTGAATGCCAGTTGTATATACAATTATTAAGAGCCGGCTTCACTGTCAACAGTGCTTGCTTTACTTAATAAATTACATAAATCCCTTACTTATGAAGTAAGTTTATGAAGATTCAGAGTGAACCCCCTGAATCTCCCAGCTGAAGGTAAGGTGCACTACTCTATGGCAATGACAGACAGTGCACCGTGCAAGATGGCCACCAACAACCACACGCGGCTTCTGAGCACCTGATATGGAGCCAGCCCTAACTGAAATGTGTAGAATGTATAAAATACACTTCAGATTTCAAGGATTTAGTACCAAAATAAAATGTAAAATATCTCAATGTTTATATTAAAATTATATTTAACTGTTGGGTAAAATAAAACATATCCATTAATGTATCACTAAAACTAAAACATTATTCAAATTAATTTGTTTTTAATGGAGCTATTGAAACAATTTTTAAAGTTTTTTTCATTTATTTTACTTTTTTGAAAAGCAGACAGTGCTACAGGGATCTCCCATCTACTGGTTCACTCCCCAAAAGCCTGCAATAGTGAGAGATAGGTCAGGCATTCTGAAATTATGACCACCTGACCTGTGGCCAGGTTAAAAAAGAACAGTGTGGGGGAGGGAATGGTGGCAGGGAGGGAAATAGCAACAATGAGAAGAAAGTGAAAGGAAACAAGAGGGCAGGGTTAGGCATTTAGCCTAAAAGTTAAGACACCTGTTTGCCACATTCCCACTTTGGTTTGACTCTGCTCAAGTTGTCAATCCAGGCTTCCTGCTTATGCACTCAATGGGAGGCAGCAGGTGATAACTTGCCACCGCCACCCACGTGGAAGACTTGGATTGCATTCCCAACACCTGGCTTCAGCCCCTGGCTATTGCAGCTATTTGGGGAGTGGACCAGTGGATGGGAGTGCTTACTCTCATTCTCTCAATCTCTCTCCCTCTTTAAAAAAATTAAAAAGAAATAAAGGAGGAAACAGGAAAAGAAAACAGGTTGGAAATGAGAGCGACGGAGACAGAAAGAGCAGAGAGGCAGGGAGGGAGAGCCTCAGCAGGCCCTCGAGTGGGTATCAGTTGGAGTAAGCAGTTCTAGTCACAGCTTGTCTTTAATATGGGAAGACCAGGCTTTGAACCCTTGTTCCCCTCCAAGGGAAATAGGCTACTTCCAGGAAGGGAGTATAACTCTGCATAAAGCAGCTCCCTCTGGCCTGAATCTATGAGCTCAGCAACTGGAGAAACGCAGGCTCTGCCTAGGAAAGTTGGCAAGTAACGTGTTTAATTAGCTAGCTTGCAGCCACAAGGCACCACTGTAGAGAATCACATGGCATCTGCAAAAAGATCATGCACTCAGATACACAGAGCAGCAATGACAGCAAAAGTGAGAAGCCTTAAAGTACTCATAGGAAAATGGGTCCATAGGTTGTGACATATTCAAGGGATACAACACTTTACTGCAGTTGTGAGGATTGGGCTAAATTTATAACCATCAGTGTGGGTAGGTCCCAAACACAGGGGCTACTTGACTTACAATGCATTTTCATCCTGATGAAGCCACTGTAAACTGAAGACAGAAAGCACTGTAAGTGGAAAACTCATGGAAGACACTTAAACTCCCAAACATCCTGGCTTAGCATCCAGCACACTGCAGAGTGTAGGAGGTTTCCCCTCATGATCACAGGCCAGCATTGCCAGAGAGTATCAGACCACATAATTCCAGCCTGGGATAAGATCCAAACTTGAAATTCCAAAAGGCGGCTTCAACTGAAGGTGCGCCACTCTCACACAATCAGAAGTAACAAAAATTCTGAGTCAAATTGTCCTTAAGTCAGGGATCATCTGTCTAACATTACTGGATTTTTTGGGAGTTTTTGGGAGGTACACACAGTAAACTGGTATTTATTTCATCTTAAATACAATGTAAAATGCATATTTATATGTGGGTCCTGCTGTAGGAACACATTTAGGAAAGTGGTGACTGTGGCAGGAAAACCTTAGCAGGGAAACTGTGAACACATGGAAACTTCAACATTATCCATAATAACCAATCTCTCGTTTAAAAAAAAAAAAAACTATGAAGCAAGATCCACAATGTCAGCATTTATTAGTTCTCTGTAGATGGTAGGTACACTAGTTTATGGGTTCTTAACTGAGAGTTTTTAACTCTTCAAGAGTGTTTAAGGCTAGCACTGTGGCATAGCAGGGTAAGTCACCACTGAGATGCTGGCATCCCATATGGGAATGCTAGTATTGATCCCAGCGCCCCTAGTTCTTATCCAGTTTCCTGATAATGCACACCCTGGAAGGCAGAAGGTGATGGGTCAGCTACTGGTAGAGTTCCTGTCTCCTGACTTTGGCCTGGTCCATCCAGCCTTGGCTGTTGTAGCCATCTGGAGAGTAAACCAGTGGATGGAAGCTTTCTTCTCTCTCTCTCTCTCTCTCTCTCTCTCTCTTCTTCCTCTTCTTCTTCTCTCTCTCTCTCCTCCCCCCTCCCTCACTCCCTCTCTCTCTCTCTTTCTTGCTGTTTTTCTGCCTTTAAATTGGTAAATGAAGTTTTTTAAAAAATAAAAGGACCCAATCTGAACTCTGAACTCTTGGCCTGGTAGCTTCATCAAGACAATAAAAGATCTCTGATGTGAAGAATCACGCTGAACCAAAGAATCCCTAGAATTCCCTGTTGCCAACCGTGCACACACACAGGCATGCACACAGCAGGCAGGCCCAGGCAGATGCTAGCTCTTTCAGTCTCTTGGTATGCCCAGGCACGTGCAGCCTGACGGAAGAGCTCAGAAATCTTCCAGGTCTTCCTGTAACAGATTAGTTGCAAAGTGTTTGTGAAAGCAAGGACCAACCATGATGTGAACCCCCCAGTCCTGAAAGGCTAAGACATGACTTGGCTGTCACTGATGGCAAATGGACAAGAGCGGATCCCAGACCTCAACCAGTAGGGCCCCCTTGACCTCCTATAGTCAGGGAAGCATAAGTTGCTCTTAGAATAAATTTCACAGATACCTTTAAACTTGGACTACCAGTTAAACATTATGCTGGAAGCTGAGATATAAAAATTAAAGCACTAACATTGGCCTCAAGGTGCTCACTTTTTAGCAAAACATCTGCTCATATACAACAGATTCTGAGGTGACACAAACAGAAGCTATTAACTTTGGTAGAGTACAGATAAAACACAACAAGAACAAGGGACATTGGGAAAGACTTCTCAGGGAAAAATGACATGAGCGAGGCATTAATGGGATGTGATTTCTCCTCATAAAAAAAGAAAAAGAAGGGGCTGGCGCCGCAGCTCAATAGGCTAATCCTCTGCCTGCAGCGCTGGCACACCGGGTTCTAGTCCCAGTCGGGGCGCCAGATTCTGTCCCAGTTGCTCCTCTTCCAGTCCAGCTCTCTGCTGTGACCCGGGAAGGCAGTGGAGGATGGCCCAGGTCCTTGGGCCCTGCACCCGCATGGGAGACCAGGAGGAAGCACCTGGCCCCTGGCTTCAGATCAGCGCAGCGTGCCAGCCACAACACACCGGCCGTAGCGGCCACTTGGGGGGGGTGAGCCAACTGAAAAAAGGAAGACCTTTCTCTCTGTCTCTGTCTCTCTCTCACTGTTTAACACTGCATGTCAAAAAAAAAAAAAAAGAAAGAAAGAAAAAAGAAAAGAAAAGAAAAGAAAAGAAGGAGCCAGTGCTGTAGCTCAGCATGTTAAGGCTGTGGCCTGCAGCACTGCCATCCCATAGGGGCACCAGTTTAAGTCTCAGATGTTCTACTTCCCATCCAGCTCTCTCCTAATGCTCCTGGGAAAGCAGCAGAGGATGGCCCAAGTTCTTGGGCCCATACACCCACGTGGGAGACCTAGAAGAGCCTCCTGGCTCCTAGCATCAGCCTGGCCCATCCCTGGCTGTTGAAGCCATTTGGGGAGTGAACCAGAGGATGAAAGATCTCTCTATGTCTCTCCTTCTCTCTCTCTGTCTCTCTTTCTCTCTCTCTGTAACTCTACCTTTCAAATAAATATATCTTTAAAAAAAAAAAAAAAACAACAACAAAGAACATTCTAGACACAGCAACCCACAGCAAATCCAGAGGCCTGAGTGTAACCGGACAATAGAGTGGTAAAGAGATGATGTGGGAAGGTGGGTTGGAGCCTACCAACAAAGGCACTTACGCTGTGTCAGGACAAGCAGGGTAGGATGAGCTGTAGTAGTGCCGGCCTCTTCATCTCTGTGGCTTACCGCATATGGCTTTCTCACTGACGCTAAGCCTGAGCTAGCGGGCAGCCCCCTCCCTGCAGAAACAGCTCCACATCACACCCTATTATTCTAGGGCTGCTAAAACAAAGAAGCACAAACTTGGTAGTTTAGAACCACAGGGATTTGTTGTCTCATAGTTCTGGAGGCTGGCAGCCTACAAGCAAGGTGTTGGCAGAGCTCCGTTCTCAGTCACTGGAGGGGGACCTCCCTTGCTTCTTCCAGCTTCTGATGTCCCCAACCATTCTTTGTCTTGTGGAAGCATCACTCCCATCTAATGCCTCCACATGGCCTCTTCCCTCTGTCTGTGTCCACGTTCCCCACTGCTTATGAGATTACAGCCCACTCTGTCAAGTTTATCTTAACCTGATTAACTCTGCAAAGACCCTATTTCCAAATAAGGCCATGTTCACAGACATGAGGGATTAGGATTTCAGTACAACTCTTAGGGGTCATAATTCATCCTACAGTGCGCGTGCACACACACACACACACACACACAGCCTTAAATGTCCCTACAGAAGAATAAGAGAGAGCTAGGGGCTACCATGGGTTGTTTGTAAGGACCAGCCCTGGAAATGACTTTTGTCACTCTTGTCCAACCATTGACCATTGACCAAAATCTGGCCCTGGTCTCAGCCAAAAATTGCAAGGGAGGCAAATAACTGTAGAAGAGTACATGGCTATTCAGTGAGCATCCAGTGATAACTGACCTCCGAGTTCAAGTTCCGGGAGCCCAGCATCAGGGCAACAGGATGCCGCAGAGTGTGGGAGGGAGAGGGGAAGGAGCTGAGTAGTGAGCAGCAGGAATGGAGAGATTAGAAGGAGCCACTTGGGAAGCTAGAACCATTCATATCTGTAGAAGTTCTAGAGCATCAGCATGGGTGTGCATTGCTAAGAAGGAAGAAGAGCTTCGAGGGCACCTTCAAGGGCAGAATGGGATGAGCAGACAGAAAAGAAGGAATGTTTCTGGCTTACAGTCCCTTCACATCAGACTGTGTTAAGAGTTTGAGCCAAGGGAATACATTTCACTTTGGAGGAACTCTTCTGGATATTTGCAGTTTCACAAAACTAAATCTCCAAAACCAGATCATTCTGCTAAAATTGCCTATGCCATAGACACCACCAGAGCTAATACAGACTTTCATGTAGCAAAGCCTGGAAAATAGACAAAGGGGCAAACTCAAACCAGAAGTGTCTCTTTGGGGACTTTTCCCTTTTGCAAGAGGGAGTCGCAGAGAAAGGAGTGGATTTCAGAAAACACACTGATGGGTTTGCGTTTCCACTCTGATGCCAGTCCTCCAGGATTGTGCCCAAAGTGTAACACTCCTCCCAGAAGAGAGAAAGAGGAGAGTCCTGGGTGAGTAAATGCCACCCCAGACCACAGCTGGAGGGCCAACTGCCCATGGCCTTGTGTTTGAGTTCCCTGCTCCCCACAAAAACTTCCTGCAGGACATCCCTGCCCTGCGAGGTCAACAGCTCTCCAGGAGAAGGGAGCTCCATCCTGCATGCAGCATGGCCACACTCTTTCCTGGGGGCACTAAGCATGCTTGCTTCCCATTCTACCGTGTGCCTTCAGTGAGCATCCGCCTGTTACTTAGGACTCTGGGGGTTTTTAAAAACATGATGCTGAAAGGAATCCTTTCAAGAGGAGTCTTGTGGCCCCTGAAAGCAGGCAAGGCTGTGGATCCCTTCCAGACACAAAGCTTCCTGGGAGGCAGGCAGCAGAGCACAGCTGTGTGCAAGGGCCTGTGGGCTGTGTGTGGCTGAGAGCTGGGCTCTGTGTGTGGTGGCTGCACGCTGGCATGCTCATTCTTTGTCTCCCAGTCATGCTGCAATCCTGAAAGTCAGCGTTCACCTCAGCATGGCATTGCCCGTAGTACAATTCTCTGTTTTCTCACTCCTGCCTGGTGGAAATGCAATGTGCTGAGCTCTGCTTCCTGAGACAAACTCTCACTTCCCCACCCACCCTGTTAAACACCATTTCCTATACTCACAAGAAGCCCCTGGAGTCAGAACAACAAGGCAAGTTTGGGAACTTCACTGTTGTACTCTGAACCCGTGGGAAATGATGGCTCAGCCAGAATGCTTGGCTCCTGTTTCCTCCCTGCTGCCCACACTTATACCTTCCTCCTCACTCCCCTTAGGCTCTGCTGGATCCACCCTCCAGAGCAGATCAAGGCCAGGAGCTCTTTTGCAGAATACAGCAGGGTTAGGTCAAGGCAAGCCAGAAGAAGAGCAGGATGGGCACCATTCGCTCCTTGAAAGCAGATTGGGCTCTGCCCTCTTCCACTCTAGACTTTCCAAAGTAAGGAGCCTTCTAATCTTTCTCAGGTGCTCTCCATCAGCTCAAACACTACAAAGTACCTTGTGGCTATTTGCTGAGTGGCTTGTGACCAACTGGATGCACTCAATATGCTTCGGATGACTTGGACACAGTTCACTGAAGACCGAGAAGGGAAACCTCACTTATCACAGAGCTCAGCAATGTGTGCACCTGCTGGTGAGAGCAGCCAAGTAGGCAGTTCTCTCCAGCATGGGCTGCTGGAGGACGCTGGAAATGCCCCATTAGGATCCATTCACCTCCACAGCTGCAGAAGTTCATAATGTATTTGAATCCCACACAAACATGCATGCAAGGTTAATGATTTTTAAGATTTGTTTTGACTTAGAATTCACCTGCTTAAAACTCTCCAGTGGTTCCTCACTGCATTGGTGAGAATACTTGAAATGCTGCAATCGTCCCTATCTTTATAGCAGCAGTCCTCAAATATTTTAATCTCAGAACTCATTTACCTTTGTAAAAGACACGGAGCACCTCCAAGAATTTCTGTGTATGCAGGCCATAGACAGAATGTCTAGCAACATTCACTATGTTAGAAATTTGAATTTATAATTTTTTAGTCATAAGCTCATTTTTAAAATAACAGTAAAACAAGTTTTAGTTTGATAATTTTTATTGTAGAAACAATAATGAAGCCATCATTTAGCATAATTAGCATAATAACAGTAATACAACTAACATTTCTGAAACATTTTTCAAAACAAAAATTTTAGCATTTTTACAACACTTAATTTAATTAATGTCTGACTTCATAGAAGGCAACTGGATTCTCATTTCTGCATTCAGTCTGCTGTGATACATTCGATCATTGAACCTGAAAAGAAGCTGGCTTCACACAGATATGCAGGAAGGGTGTTTAATCGACATTTCAAATAATTGTGGATACTCTCTTCTGGTACTTCACCAAGTCTGAGCATATGGTAATTTCTTAAAGGTTGATTGCCATGTGTAATCTAAAACCATATCATGACTATTTCAGACTCAATTACATTAAAACCCACTGCATTATTTTGTCCTTCAAATGGGCCTTTCGCATACACATGTGACTTTGTACCATTATACATTGGTCGCTTGGGAAATACGTGTTCAGTGAGTGAGGCAGATCTTCCAAATGCTGTCACAGTACACTTATACAACATAAAAAAAATCACATTTGTTAATATCACCACCCACATCATTAGAAAGTCTTTAAGTATTAGGAGACTATCAAACTAACCATGATACATACAAGTCTTCCAAAATTCTAGTTTTCATTTGGGAACTCAAATTTTATTATTGGCAACAAATAATGTCTATAGTGTCTCTTAAAGAGACAAGCTCACTTTGCTCATTTTTGAGAAAATGTCTGGCTAGTATCCAGTCTGAAGAGTCGTGATCTGATTGTCTGCCAGTCATTCTTTCAAGTAATGTTATGTTCCATGAAGAGTCAAATCCAGCTCACAGTGCAGGTGCTTTTCCCTGACACAACACTGGAGTTTGGGGTGCAGTAGAGTATTTTGTGTGTACATACTTCCTACTTCATCATGCAGAATTTTTTTCAAATCTGCTCAAGGCATGAGATTGAATAAAAATGCATCATTTTTCCAGCTTCATCAAGGACATTCTCAAGTGCAACTGGCAATTTTTTGTTCTGCAAGTGCAGATGGTGAAGAGCACCATAACTCCTAGTAGAACCTTCATTCATCTTTAAAGCTCCATTGTTCCTAACTATCTTTGTTTGCATTTTGACAGTGAAATAGTGAAAAGGGCAGATGCCATCTCATTAATACTATGAAAATCAATTTGAATTCTCATACTCCCTAAAAGGGTGTCTGGCAACAATGGAGTTCTGCAGACTGTGCTTTGAGAACTGTAGCCCTCCATGCTCTGACTTGTGCCTGCCTTTCAGCCTCCTCCCGATTCATAGCTCCCCTTGGGCTCCTCCAAGGGCAGGCTAGGAGACAAGGACTCAAATGGTTTGTTTGTTAGATGACCTCAGGAAGTGCTGGGAGAAGAGCAGGGATGATATGAAAAGGAGGAGGAAGGCAATGCACAACGTATTCATGAGCAGGTTATCGCTTCAGAAAACGGGAGCTCAATCCTGCAGGAGATGGAGCGCGACAATCCTCCCTGAAGGGTGAGAAAGTTGGGGACATTTATCCTCTAATTGTCATCACCATTGACCAAAGGCTACTCATGGAGACCTTCCCCACCCAGAAATTCCCATGATGCATACGCCAGAGAAATGGTCTCCTGGGGAGATGCAGATGCATGCTGTAGGATGCCAAAGCAGGCCCAGGATCAAGGAGCTCGGGAGGATTGGAGGAGCCACCAACAGCATCTGCTCCCTTGATTGTTCTCCCATCACACTCATCTTCACTCATGTGGCTCACAGTCCTCTGACATGCTGTTCCTTCTACTCTGAACCTTCTCTGGCCCAACTGTTGGCCTGGTCAAAGCCCTAGTGTTCTGCAGGTCTCAGCATGCATATCACTACCGACCCAGCATCCTAAAACAGGTTCCCCTGCAGTCACACTATGCACCCAGGTTTGCTTCTCTGAGAACCCTTCCATGGTTTGGAATCATATATTTGTATTGTTCTTTATCTGTTGTCTTCCTGCTCTCTCACACAGCATCTCTGTAGTGGGAGGATAAGGACCATGTCTCCATGTGTTTTCCAGGACTGTGTCTCCAACACCTGGAGCCTTCCTGGCACGTGGTACATACTCAGTCAACACCTGTCAAGTAGATGGATGGACAATAAGTCTCAAAGTACATAAATGGTAGAGAGCTAGAATCCCCAATGGCAATCATTCTTGAAAATCCACATAGTCTACTGATGATGCCCCTTCATAGCTGAAGATTGCGTCAAAGTGCCTGAAGGGATCATGATTTGTCCTATGTGAGATCACAGCCAGATGGCAAGTGTCAGGACTCAGTCTGCTCTTGCCTCCCACTTTCTCCCCAGCACACTGCAAATCTCTCTACTAGGATGCTGATCCTAAAAACACATGAGCCTGTGCACACATGATCCTAAAATGATAAGAGAAGAAATACCAGAGAGAGATGCTCATTGTGTCCTGCCAGATGCTGACAAATCCCATCATGGACTATAATTAATACTACACCTCCCATGGAAAGTGACAGTGAAATCCAGAATAAATATATGAGTGATGCATAAGAAAAGGCATGGGGTGCTGGAGGGAACTGTTCTTCTAAGATTTCACACAGATTACATTTTATTTTTTCAGCAAGCCACTAAGACTTTTTTTTGCACTGCTGTGTACAATTCCAGACAAATAGCATAAGCCAGAAGAAAAACTTCACAGAAGAAACCACACAAATCATCTCATGACACAGAATTCGTTTCTCTGTCTGTTAAAAATCTCAGATACCTTGTCAGTAGAGCAGGATTCTCCCTGATAAAATCTAATTCCCTTATATGATGGTTTTAAAACAACCACACTGCATGATGGACAGCAGGGTGCACAAACACCTCTTCAGGGTTATTAAGTCTGCTGCTTAGAAAATGCTAATTCCTCAAGGGCTTTTTCCAAACTCAGACCTGTAGGAGACTCAATCCCAAATTTAAATGCCCAGGTGCGCAATTTCATATGTGCTTTGAATAATGGTATCTGCTCTCAGAAAATCAAATAGAATTAGGAAAAGCAATTGCTTGTGGGGATTTTCATTTTGCATGAGTGACGTGAGATCACTCACACACACCATTTTAGCAATTCAGCTTTGTGGAGGCCTTTCCACAAATCCACCACAGAATGCAAAGTGTTCGTTTTCTTCCTTATACACTAGGTGAAGGATGTAGGTGTTCTGAAATACAAGCAGCATCCAGGTAAATGTGGTAGCCATTTTCTTAGTGGGAAATACATGTCTCTTTTTTCCTAACACGTGAGAGACAATATTTGATTGTACTTACACAGCGTCAGAGTTGTTGGGTCTAGGCCAAGGAAACCAAGTACTAAAACAAAATGCATTCAAGCATTATCAAAGAGAAGCCAACAAATATAAACATGGAAATGGAAAGAGAGTAGATGAAACACCAAAACCTGCTTTCAGGTTTCTTCAAATGTCAGGGACCCCAGTATCACAGAAGTAGCCTCCAAAGGCAGGCCATCATTGCAAGACTCCCAGCAACCAAGGAAATAAACACATGAAAAATCAACAGGGCTTGACTGCTGGCCAGAGGCAGCCCAGACCATACTGGGTGCCACTTTCCCTTTCATGGCTCTTGGATTGAAGTCTGCATTTGGCTGCCCAGGACCCACAAGAGATGTCAAATGAGCCCATGTCTTGGGCAGTGCAGGGCAAGATATCATGAGACTCTCTAAAGGGAGATTATCAAAGGCTAATAGGTGGGAGAGGCTCCTTTCTAAAGCAGCCTGGAGACTCGCTTCCCTTGTCAAGTGACACCCTGGCATCTGCCCACTGCCCACTTAAGCCTGGCCCAAGCTCCCAACCGCAACTGACAGTCTCTCTCCACTTCCACCACAGCCTACCATTTGGCTCCTTGGTCCTCCTTCCTAATCACTGCCCTCCCCTGATCCAGGATGCCGTGCCACCTAACTCACCTTACTTCTGTGTGGGCAGAAGCTGTATCTACCATAGCCATGGGGAATTCTGAGACCCAATGGGAGGGAACTCCCATCCATAAACCATAAACTCAGCCCAGAAATATTGCTAAGCCCCATAGTGCAAATTTAGCTCTCTCCCCACCTCTACAATCAGTAGTACTCCCAAAGCCAAGTCCTTGGTTGGAGCCTGTACATGTGCTCACAGCACAACTCAAAGCCTAACCCACTGCTCACTACTGGGGCCTGCCACACTTAATTCATATCAACTGCTTCAAGCCTCATATTAATGTTGTGCTCATTTTATTTTATTTTTTAAAGATTTATTTATTTCATTTACTTTAAAGGCAGAGTTACAGAGAGGCAGAGGTAGAGAGAGGTCTCCCATCCTCTGGTTCACTCTCTAGATGGCCACAATGGCAGGAGCTGTGCCGATCTGAAGCCAGGAGCCAGGAGCTTCTTCCAGGTCTCCCACTTGGGTGCAGGGGCCCAAGAACTTGGGCCATCTTCTACTGCTTTCTCAGGCCATGGTAGAGAGCTGGATTTGAAGAGGAGCAGCCGGGACTCGAACTGGCACCCATATGGGATGCTGGCATTGCAGGCAGTAGCTTTACCCACTACACTACAGCAGCAGCCTCTGTGCTCATTTTAAAGATGAGGAAATGGAAGCTGAGGAAGGGTGAGAAATGTGACAAACAACATAGCCAGAAAATGTCAAGGCTAGGATTCCACTGAGCAGGGTGTCTGGAGCCTAGGTGCCAGAGCTGGCCCCTAGAGAGAAGATAATGAGATGAGCAAACCGAAGAGTCAGATTTCTGGTTTATATCAGCCACAATTTCTTTTTGTGAAAAGTTCCAATTCCAGCTTGAATCACTCACTTAAATGATTAAGCAAGGATTAAGCACTTATGGCTTGAAGTTAAGCCATCAGAAAGTTAATCAGTTATATATGTGCTATATTATAGAACCATGAACAAGACATTAATTCAGAGAGGAGGTATCCATGAGCCCCTGAAGAACCTTCCCTCTTCCCAAGAATGGATGATTGGGGCTTGCAGTTGGCCTAGCTGTTAAGACACTACTTGGGACACCACATCCCATATCAGAGTGCCTGGGTTTGAGTCCCAACTTGGCTCCTGAATCCAGCTTCCTGCTAATGTGATCTGGGGAGGTAGCTCTGTCGCTCCCCCTCTTCGTGGAGGAACGACACAGGACCCTGCGCTGTTCTTTCGTCTGCTCGGCCCTCCCCGGGTTTGCTGCTGGTTCTTCCCGGGTTGGCTACTATCCCTTCCACCTCCGTGGAAGGGCAGTTCCCCCTGGCCACATTCCCCACTTCCGCAGGGGAGCGGCACACCGCCGGCCGGCTCTTCTCGGGGGCTGCACAGGTGTTCCTTCAGCTAGATGTTCCCCATAGATGTTCCTCATAGATGTTCCTGGTGCATGCCGTCTCTCTCCTCCTTTATAGTCCTCCTCCGCCAATCCCAACTCGGCTGCCCACACGCCGAGTACGCTGCTCTCCTCCAATCAGGAGCAAGTCCTACAGTTTATTAGTTGAACTGGAGGCAGCTGTGCGGAAGCTGTTTACTTCTCTCCCAGCGCCATATTGTGGGAGAGCAGATGCATAGAATAAGTCTTAATTCCAGTAACTCAGTCCAGTCCGGGCTGCTCCCCACAAGCTCAAGTAATCGAGTCCCTACTACCATGTGGGACCCCTGGATTGAGTTCCTAGCTACTGTCTTTAGCCTGGCTTTGCCCTGGCTCAGTCCCAGCTGTTATAGGCACTTAGAGGAAAAACCACTGTCCAAGAGACCTCATCTCTCTCTCTCTCCCTCTCTCTCACTGTCTCTTTGTGCCTCTAAAAGAAATAAATTTTTTATAAAAGAATCCATGGGTCCATGGTGCCTCAGGCCTGCACCATGAGTAGCTTGGGCCACTGCCCCTCACTTGTTTAGCAACAACTCCTCATCACCTTTCTTAGAGCAACATAATTAGTCATGAGCCATAGGGTCTTAGCTGGAGTGTTGCCTGTTTAAAAAGAAATGCTTGTGAAGAAAATGTAAAACTGCAGATGAACACAGCTGCTGCATAACTGGAGCCTGGGGACAAAGGAGATAGTCAAATTTCAGGTCAACAAATAATCTATTGAGTGCTCTGTTCATGTAACGACTCTAAGAGTTGCAGAAAGATCAGCTAGAAATACCCCTTTCTAAAAGGAGCTAAGACAAGTATATAAATGACAACAGTGCAAATTAAATGGATCATATGGTAACAATTGCAGATGAAGGATTGTGACCTAAAATGTGTCTCAGGGAACACCAAGAGGGAGTGGTCTCATATAGTTTGGGACTTGAGACTGGTCTGTGGTATTTTTAGCGACTTTTATGGGCACAGAAAGGGGGTTGTGTGCTTGAACTCTCTCTGTTCCAAACCAGGTTGCAAGTTCAAGTCCATACTCACCATCAGGGACATGGTTGAACAATGTTGATGGAGTCACCCTTCCCCTGGAATTCTCTGCTGTTCCTGGCTCTGTCCAATTACTTCTGTCTGCCTGGGGAGTTTGGGAAAGGGTACATCATTGCTACTAGAAGGGTACTGGCCTTGCAGAAACCTAAAAAAGTCAGCCTTTGTTAGAGAAGCCAGAAGCCCCAGGGAGGTGAGATGAAGAGAGGTGCTGTGTTTAACATCCATGGGCTGTAAACAGGATGCTCGCATAGAAAGGAGGGCAAGTGGAAGTTAGGAGAAAATCAATTCATCAATGACTAATCTATTTCCTACCCAGACTGCACCATGAAAGGACTGTTGTGTTAGAGGGAGGGTTGAAGAGATTAGGGGTACCTACTGTGTTCCTGACTGTGTACAGCTGCTTCTGTTCACTGAAGTTTGCAAGTGACATCTAGACAGACAAGGGAATGTACAGATTCTTCACTGTATTTGCTTGTGATTTTAAACAACAAACAAACATTGATAGGTGCTGTGCAATCTTTTTAATGTACAAAGATAACAGCAAATATGGGACTTAATGACTTCTCTGTCTCACTATTTATTTGCAGTTTCCTTCCTGGGGAAAAAAATCTTCCAGAAATAAAGAACAATTATGTGATATGATGTAACTGTTTTTGTTTTGTGCAGAATCTGCATCTTTCATGTTATAACAAATACTGTTTAAAGGATTTGACGTGGTCAGCTAATGAATCATGCAGCTTTTTCGCCGTAGTCACTTTTGCAAATTATATTTTATAATATCACCCACTTGGAACTCTTAGGTAAGAGTCAGTTGAACATGACAGTATCAAGTTCCTCAAGGCACTCATGATATTGTCACTAAACCTGAGTTACTGAGTGTATGGGCTACATTGCCTTCTGAATTGATATGATTCCTCTTGAAAGCAAAAGAATATATTAAACCAAGGTTCCTTGGAGAAATGGCTAATTCCAGGAATACAGCAAGAAAGTACATTAGGGGGGTGGTGCTGTGGCATAGAGGGTTAAGTCATCTCCTGAAGTGCCAACATCCCACATGGGCACCATTTCAAGTTGCAGCTGCTCCTCTGCTCCTATTCTGACCCATATCCCTGCTAATGTGTCTGGAAAAACAAAGGCAAGTCTGGGCTAGGCTGATGCCAGGAGACTGGAACTCCATCTAGGTCTCCTACGTGGATGGCAGGAGCCCAAGCACTAGGGCCTTCTTCCACTACTTTCCCCGGCATATTGGCTGAGAGCTGGATTGGAACTAGAGAACCAGGACACAAACTGCCACCCATAAGGGATGTGAGGGTGTTGCATGTGGCAGCTTAACCCATTGGGCCACAATGTTGGCACCAAGAGCAAATTCTGTAAGGAAAAAGCATCTAGAATAGAGAGTTGTGGCACAGTGGTTACAAGTTGATTTTGTAGCCATTAATTCTATTATGCAACCATGCCTGGATCATTCAGTAGATTAGCTTTGAGCTAAGCAGTGACAAATTTCTGGTAAAAGTAATGGCTACTGGGGCTGGCGCTATGGCATAGTGGGTAAAGCCGCTGCCTGCAGTGCCAGCATCCCATATGAGCACTGGTTCGATTCTTGACTGCTCCACTCCCAATCCAGCTCCCTGCTATGGCCTGGGAAAGCAGTAGAAGATGGTCCAAGTCTTTGGGCCCCTGCATCCACATGGGAGACCCAAAAGAAGCTCCTGGCTCCTAGCTCAGCACCAGCTGTCATGGCCAATTGGGAAGTGAACCAGCAGATGGAAGACCTCTCTCTCTCTCTCTCTCTCTCTCTCTCTCTCTCTCTCTCACCTCTGCCTCTCTGTAACTCTGCCTTTCAAATAAATAAATCTTCTTTTTAAAAAAAAGTAATGGCTACTATCAATTCTCCAATATGCTCCATCAATTCTCCAGTGCTCTCAATATCCATTCAAATGAGATGATTTGGTAAAGCAAAGATCTTAAAGAGCAAGAATTATAAAGTTAATGCTCCATCACTAATATGCTACTGCATGCATTCTCAGTGTAGGAAATTTCGTCTTATACTATAATTTGACTTTTTACTCCTTTACAATATTTTACAAATATTCATAAAGATTAACTCCCTAAAACACAAACATTTTGTAAAAAATGAATGTTTCCTCCTATGAGAGAAAGATTATTTGAAGAAATGTTTAAAATAGCTCTAGTGATATTGTCTACAAAGCTGAAAGCTTTTTTAAATTTCCTGTTCTCATCAAAGAGAGAAGGCAAAACTATGTACCATAAAGGGTGAGAAAACACTCCTGCTAAAAGAACAGTATGCCACACCTCTCCCACTACTTCTGAAAAGGTAAATAAAGGAGATATTAGCTAATTTCAGAACAATGAAGCCACAGCAAGTACTAAACAGATGTAATTTCTTTTTAACGGGTAGGTGGCATAGTCTCCTCTTATGCTCTCATGAAAAATAGATGTTCTTCTGCTATTTTATCTGATTAAAAAGAACCCCTGATCAAAAGATTGAAACAAAGCAGTTGATCAGGGGCTGGGGAAATTCTAAAGGATGTCCTGTCGCTTCCCATCCTGAATTTGTCTTGGCAGTATGTGCAGCAATTTCAACTTAATGATAAAGTTCTGATCCTGGTAAAAGACCTTGAGTTTTTTCTTAGTAAGACACAGGGTCATTTTGGCTTTTAAGAAAGGACGTCCATACTCGATTTTACAACCATTGCCAAGGAATACCATTTACCAAATGATGAAACTTCAAATGAGTTGAAAACCATATCAGAAGTGATGAGGCATCAAACATACATCTGCAGACTGCCCTGTGAAGCAAGGCAAGGGTCTCATTAAAAAATCAAAAATTCCTAATTATCCTACAAAAATTATTAGAAAAAAATCATCAACAAACCAGTGGAACTAATGTTAGACAAATTATTTTCAGAGTCCTTTGTCATCGAAGAAGTCATAAAAACATGTTTAAGAGGGAGAATTCATTATGCCATCTGGAATTCAGGTTTCTAGTTGCAAACCAATCTTTTTAGAGGAAAAAACCCACTGTGGTATGATGGATTAATAACAAAATATGAAATAGTATTTACATACATAATATGGAAAACAGATGCCCATATATAATATTCTGGTTATTATCATAGTTACCTAGAAAATGAATATAAGTGGTATGTGAATATAAGTGGTATGTGAATTTACAGACATTTTTGGACTCTAATAAATGCTGCATATTACATTTGTCATACACTATAAATGTGTGCAGGTTAAGGATCTACCCCTAACATTTTTAAGATTCTCTTCCCTGTTTGAATTATGATTTTTTTTATTTGACAGGTAGAGTTACAAACAGTGAGAGAGAGACAGAGAGAAAGGTCTTCCTTCCGTTGGTTCACCCCCCAAATGGCCGCTACGGCCAGCACTGAGCCAATCCGAAGCCAGGAGCCAGATGCCTCTTCCTGGTCTCCCATGCGGGTGCAGGGCCCAAGCACTTGGGCCATCCTCCACTGCCTTCCTGGGCCACAGCAGAGAGCTGGACTGGAAGAGGAGCAGCTGGGACTAGAACGCAGCACCCATATGGGATGGTGGCGCCGCAGGCAGAGGATTAACCAAGTGAGCCACAGCATCGGTCCCTGAATTTTGATTTTAAAATGGTGAGACATTGCACTTCCCTTATTTAAAGAGACAAGGCTGCATTCTCTACACTTCTAAGAACAGGTGTTGTTTTCTGAGCACTTCTTCCATGCCAGGCAGTAGGTTGAGATGGCAGAGCCAGGATTGAGCTGAGCAGTCTTCCTTCACAGCTCATTCACTTGAGCAAAATGACTGGAAGCATCTCAAACACACATCTAGAGCACGTGACTTCAGAGCTTTCCCCCTGCAATCTCTTCATATGCACGACTCTGGCTAGCAGTGAGAAAGTTTTATCCCTTTGCTATGGTTCCCATGTTTGTCCCCTCCAAAACTCACGTGCCAACAGGATTAAGACGTGAGATCTTTAAAGTGAAATGAATGCCATTGAAAAAGCACAAGTCCTCCCACCCTCTTTTATTTAAGAATTTTTTTTATATATTTCTTCGAGAGGTGGGGGTGGGTAGGAGGGAGAGAGCTCTCATCCACTGATTCACTCGCCAACACCCCACGACAGCTGGGACCAGACCAGAGCCAAAGCTGGAAGTCAGGAACTCACCCAGGTATACCATGTGGGTGGCAGGATGCTTCTTACTGCTGTCTCCCAGGGTTTCCATCTGCAGAAATTTGCAGTTGGGAGCGGGGGTTGGATATCAAACCCAAGCACTCCAAGGTGGGATGTGGGCATCCTAACTGGTGTCTTAGCTGCTGGACTAAAGCACCCACGCCACGGCCTCCTTTTGCCTCTTAATTTTCTTTCTGTTTGTTTGCTCTAAGATTTATTTGTTGGGACCAGCACTGTGGTGTAGTAGGTTACACCTCTGCATGTGGCATTGGCATCAATTAAAAAAAAAAAAAGATTTATTTGTTTATTTGAAAGTCAGAGTTACAGAGAGAGAGAGAGAGAGAGAGACAGAGAGAATCTTCTAGTCACTACTTCAATCCCCAAATGGCTGCAGTAGCCAGGGAGAAACCAGGCCTAAGCCAGGAGCCAGGAGCCTCTTCCAGGTCTCCCACGAGGGTGCAGGGGCCCAAGGACTTGAGCAATTCTGTATTGCTTTCCCTTTTTCAGCAGGGAGCTGGATTGGAAGTGGAGTAGCCAGGACACAAACTGGCGCCCATATGGGATGCGAGCATCACAGGTAGAGATTTTACCTACTATGCCAGAACGCCGGCCCTGCCTCCTATGCCTCTTACTTTTCTCACCGTCTCTTCCACATAATGTTTATAGCAGTATTATTTATAATAGCCAAAATGTGGAAACAATCTAAATGCCAATCAATTGATAAATTAAAATGTGAGGGTTTTTCCAATGAAATATTATCTGGCAATTAAAAAAAGAATGATACCCACTCCAATGGGTATCATTGAAAACATTTTGTTACGTACAAAAAGCCTGTCACAAAGATCATAAGTTATATGACTCCTCTGATGTGAAATGTCCAAAATCAACAAGTCCACAGGGGCAGAAAGTAGTAAGTGGCTTCCTGGGGCTAAGGTAGAGGGAAAGGAGAAGGAAAGGGTAGTTAAGATTAATACATATGTGGTTTATTTTTTAAAAATTATTTTCATTCATTTGAGAGATGAACCTGCAACCACTGAGATTGGGCCAGGATGAAGCCAGGAGATGAGAACTCAGACCAGGTCTCCCAGGTGGGTCCCAGGAAGCCAGCTACTTGAGCCATCACCACTGCATCCCAGGATCTGCATTAGCAGGAGCTGGTGTCAGGAGCTGGATCCAGGTGTCAAGCCCAGGCACTTCAACTCAGGATGCGTGCATCCTCACTGGCAGCTTAACTGATAGTCAAATGCCCACCCCGCAGTTTCTTTTTAAGGTGATAAAAATATTCTTTTTTTTTTTTTAAAGACTTACTTATTTAATTGAAAGGCAAAGTTACAGAGGGAGGGAGAGACATAGAGAGAGAGGTCTTCCATCCACTGGTTCATTCCCCAAATGCCCACAGCAGCTGGAGCTGGGCCAATCTGAAGCCAGGAGCCAGGAACTTCTTTCAGGTCTTCCACACAGGTGCAGGCACCCAAGCACCTGGGCCATCTTCCACTGCTTTCCCAGGTCATCAGCAGGGAGCTAGATTGGAAGTGGAGCAGCCGGAACCTGAAGCAAGGGCCATATAGGATGCTGGTGCCACAGGCAGAGGCTTAACTTACTACACCACAGTGCCATCCCTGAAAATATTCTTTTTTTAAAAGAAGCAAAAAAGATTTATTTATTCACTTAAAAGTTAGAGTTACAGAGAGAGGGAGAGACAGAGAGAGTAAGATCTTCCATCCACTGGTTCACTCCCCAGGTGGCTGATATGACCAAGGCTGGGCCTGGCCAAAGCTAGAAGCCAGGAGCTTCATCCAGGTCTCACACATGGGTGGCAGGGGGTCCAAGCATTTGAGGAATCCTCCACTACTTTTCCCAGACCATTTGCAGAGAGCTGGATAGAAGATAGAGCAGCCAAGACATGAACCCGTACCCATATGGGATGCTGGCTTCACAGGTGGAAACTTTACCCATTATATCACAACACTGTCCCCAGGGCAAGGAAACCATTCTCAAACTAGGTGCCAGTGATGATGGTATGACTGGGAATATGCTGAAACCCACTGTACCCTTTAAATTGGAGGGTTTTGTGGTATGTGAAATGCATCTCAATGAATTTTTTGAAAAATCATACTTATAACACAGGATCTATTAGAAAAAAAAAGCACAGTCTATCACAGAGCTTGATTTTCAAATCTCAGTTATTTTGGTAGCCACTGTGAGCTGACTACCAACCACCAGCCACCTTTTGCTTTGGAGAGAAGAACCCTAATTTTGTATAGTAAAGAAGCAACAGAGGGGCCAGTGCTGTGGCGCAACGGGTTAAAGCCTTGGCCTGAAGTGCCAGCATCCCATAAGGGTGCCAGTTCTATGGGTGCCAATTCTATGGGTGCCAGTCCTGGCTGCTCCTCTTCTGATCCATCTCTGCTATGACCTGGGATAGCAGTGGAGGATGACCCAAGTCCTTGGGCCCCTGCACCTGCATGGGAGACCAGGAAGAAGCTTCTGGCTCCTGACTTTGGATCGGTACAGCTCTGGCCATTGCAGCCATCTGGGGAGTGAACCAGCAGATGGAAGACCTCTCTCTGTGTCTCTACCTCTCTCTGTAACTCTCTATTTCAAATAAATAAAGTAAATATTTTTAAAAAAGAAGCAACAGTGTGACCCAACTGTTGAGTAGTAATTAATGTAACTCAAAACAGCATGGCAGGGCCGACACTGTGGGTTAAAGCCCTGGCCTGCAGTGCCAGCATCCCATATGGGCACCGGTTCAAGTCCTGGCTGCTCCGCTATCAATCCAGCTTCCTGCTAATGCACCTGGGAAAGCAGTGGAGGTTGGCCCAGGTCCTTGGGCCCCTGTACACACATGGGAGGCCCAGAAGAAGCTCCTAGCTCTTGGCTTCAGATTGACTCAGCTCCAGCCATTGTGGCCATTTGGGGAGTGAACCAGAAGATGGAAGACCTGTCTCTCTACCTCTCTCTCTGTAACTCTGTCCTTCGAATAAATGAAATAAATCTTAAAAAAAAAAAAATGGCATCTTCACTGTGACCCAGTCCCAGCCATTGATACAAAAGAGGAGTCTTTGGCTATTAGTCTTTGTGGGCTAAGAAGATGTGGATTAAAGGGGAAAACCCCCGTATGCCCTGACTTTAGACTTTACTGCATGAGGAAGTATAACTCTGGGTGCCTTGGTCAAGAGATAATTATGAGGACAGAGATGCTGTCCACCCCTTGCGTTAGCCATCCCTGAAACCACCTGCTTAGACTTCTCATTATCGATAAGCCCCATTGCTGCTTACTGCAGCTGATTGATACATTCTCTCTCTCTCTCTATTTTTTTTTTTTTGACAGGCAGAGTGGACAGTGAGAGAGAGAGAGAGAGAGAGAGAGAGAGAAAGGTCTTCCTTTTGCCGTTGGTTCACCCTCCAATGGGCGCTGCGGCTGGCGCGCTGCGGCCGGCGCACCATGTTGATCCGAAGGCAGGAGCCAGGTGCTTCTCCTCGTCTCCCATGCGGGTGCAGGGCCCAAGGACTTGGGCCATCCTCCACTGCACTCCCGGGCCACAGCAGAGAGCTGGCCTGGAAGAGGAGCAACCAGCAACCGGGACAGAATCTGGCGCCCCAATCAGGACTAGAACCCGGTGTGCCGGCGCCGCAAGGTGGAGGATTAGCCTAGTGAGCCACGGCACCAGCTCTCTCTCTCTCTCTCTCTCTCTCTCTCTCTCTCTCTCAAGATTTAATTATTTGGGGGCCAGTGCCACGGCCCAATAGGCTAATCCTCCACATAGCGGAGCCGGCACACCGGGTTCTAGTCCCGGTCGGAGCGCCAGATTCTGTCCCGGTTGCCTCTCTTCCAGGCCAGCTCTCTGCTGTGGCCAGGGAGTGCAGTGGAGGATGGCCCAGGTGCTTGGGCCCTGCACCCCATGGGAGACCAGGAAAAGCACCTGGCTCCTGCCATCGGATCAGCGCGGTGCGCCAGCTGCAGCGCACCGGCTGTGGCGGCCATTGGAGGGTGAACCAACGGCAAAGGAAGACCTTTCTCTCTGTCTCTCTCACTATCCACTCTGCCTGTCAAAAAAAAAAAAAGGATTTAATTATTTGAAAGTCAGATGGGTCTGGGCCAGAGCAAAGCCAGGAGCCAGGAGTTTCTTCCAGGTCCCCCACATGGGTGCAGGGACCCAAATACTTGAGCCATCTTCTGCTGCTTTTCCTAAGGCACATTAGCAGGTAGCTGGATCAGAATTGGAACAGCCAGAATTAGAACCACTGCCTGAATGGGATGCCGGCACTTCAGATGGTAGCTTTATCCACTACACCACAGTGCTGGCTCCAGTACATTTTCTCTTCAATGGACTGACTTGTAAATTCTCATAAAATTACATGCTCAGTCTTGTTCCAACATTCCTCTTTAGAAGACAAGGTGATATTAATCTGGAGTTTTTTAAAGACAAGCCTAGCACTTGTCAGTGAAGAGTATTAGAAGGCAGCACCTTGCTCAATGAGAGAAACAACCTCTTCTATGTGAAGTGAATTAGAAGGTTGCCCAGCCCTTATGTGGAAGCAGAAGTGGCAAGGTATCAAGTGGAGCCCTGACTAGGCAGTTCAGAAAATTCCAAATTCTACATGCTTTTTAATTTTTACACAAAGATCATAAACTCATTCTCACACAGAAGATGAATTCCAGCAGCTCTACTTCCAGATGTTAATATTTTATTATTTTGTTCCCTTGGGTTCAAACTAACAACCAGAAGTCAGCACTTAACTAGTTTTGCCTATTCTTTGTGAAAACTTTAATGGTATCTTACCATTCACCATGTAAAAAATTTGAGAAGTTATTTTAGAAGTGAGCAAGAAATAAATCATGGTACAAAAACAGATATAATAATTCTGAAAGAAAATCACCATTTTTCTTCTTTAAAGGTTTTGTCTTTGTAGAAACCAAGAAGTGCTTGGAAATACATATGATTGTTTACTGAGTCTGTAAAGCTATAGGCGTGGGATTTACACTTGCCTCATAATCGTTATATAAGTCTTTATATATATAATATATAACTGTTTTAAATATGATTTGACTTAAATTGTGCAAAATTTAGCTAGGAAACAATAATGCAATCTCAAATTGTGTTCAGGGCCTGAATTAACACTGTTACCATTGTTGTTGTTTAATGTTCACAAGGAGGAAATGAAGAACCATGTATCCAATGCAGCTATTTGATTTTGGCAACGACAGCATGAATTTGTGGTGCTTAAACTGGTCTGCTCCCTATGTCCAGCATAGCACGACGGAGGCTCTGTTTCAGATGGTTGTGTGAGGAGATGGGCCTCACCCCTCCCAGTCGATGGGAGGAGTAGGCCTCCAGCATTTCCCATTTCTGACCCCAGAGTCTGTGTTGCAAAGGCTAACTTCCAAGTACCAATAGCTGAGAGGTCCAGGTTCCTTCCTCCCGTATAACCGCATTCGTGGGTCAGAAGTCTGGTCCACAGTGCAACAGGCTGAGCATACAGGAGCTCCCTTTGCCCTTACTCTAGTTCACACACGGGTCAGAGGTCCACACCAAGACAGGCCAACTGAGAAGAACCAAGCCTAGCATCTCCGCCCAGCTCCTAAATCAGGGGAGTTACTCCGCTGTTCATGCCTTCAGCTCTGGAACCACCCAGGAGGAGGGGTTTACCCAAAAGATCTGATTTTATTTGAAACAAAACATGGGAAAGTTCATAGGTTCCTCCCAAAAACAATGGATATCTTGGTGGTAAGCAATTAAGAGGAAGCTAGAAGCTTCATGAGAGTGAAAAGTGAAATATAGGCCAACTTGTTTCCCAGAGAAAACCAGGGACAGAGAAGTTAACAACAGCATAACTGGGGTCAGAGCAAACTTCAAAGCCTGGCCTCAAAAACTACTCCTGGGGGCAGGTGTCCTGGCGCAGTGGGCTAAGCTGCTACTTGGGAGATCCACAGCCCATATGGCAGAACCAGTTCAAGCCTCAGCTCCTCTGCTTCTGATCCAGTTCTTGTAAATGCATCTGAGAATATAATTGCCCAAGTACTTAGGTCTCTTCCACCCATATGGGAAACCCACGGTGGAGTTCCAGGGTCCTGGCTTCTGCCTGGCCATGCTCTAATTGTTGTGGGCGTTTGAGGAATGAGCCAGTGGATGGAACATCTCCCTCTCTCTCTTTCAAATAAATACATAAATAAAACATTTTTAAGCATCTCAGTAAGGGGCCAGCGTGGTGACGCAGTAGGTTATCCTCTGCCTGTGGCGTCGGCATCCTATATGGGCACCGGTTCTAGTCTGGCTGCTCCTCTTCCAATCCAGCTCTCTGCTATGATGTGCGACAGCAGTAGAAGATGGCCCAAGTCCTTGGGCCCCTGCACCCATGTGGGATACTGGAAGAAGCTCCTGGCTCCTGGCTTCGGATGGGCGCAGCTCTGGCCGTTCGGGAAATGAACCAACAGAAGACCTTTCTCTCTGTCTCTCCCTCTCACTGTCTGAAAATCTCTCTCAAATAAATAAATAAAATTTTTTTAAAATCTCAGTAAAATATATGTCTTTAAAACAACCATCCCCCAAAAGAGGTCTGAATTTAATTGGATCAGACTGTGGAGCAATTTATGCTCCAGGCATTGTCAAAACAGTAAAGCAATCAGCAGGCAATTGTGGAGCCCAACAGTTAGGTGTGATACCAGTATAGGCAGACAGCTTAACTAAGCAATCAGGAGAAATGACAGAGACAGCCCTGGTAAAACTACTGTCACTCCAAGGTAACAATGTACATGTCCAAGGCTGTGCCCTCTCCCATCATAGGGTTCTCACTCCAGTGACATAGAACTCAACAAATATCTAGCCATGACACTTAACAAATAAACAACTACAACAAGCCCTGAGCCATCCAGAATTGCTACAAAACATTAACTACAAAGTTCTTATTTTCAACAAGGAATTGTCAGATATGTGAAGAATTAGGAAAGTGTAAGCCTGGTAAAATATAAGCAGCAAAAACTGCCTGTGAGAGGACCATGTGATACCCAGTCATTACAAACAGGCTCAAAGACCTACAGGAATCCATGCTTAAAGAAGTAAAGGAAAGTATGATGACAATGTTTTGTCAAACAGAAATTACCAATGAATGAATTACTTTTAAAAAGTTAAGTGAATACAAATTCTGGAGTTGAAAAGTACAACTTAAGTGGCCAGCACTGTGGCTCAGCAGGTTAACGCCCTGGCCTGCAGCATCAGTATCCCATATGGGCACCAGTTCGAGTGCTGGCTGCTCCACTTCCTATCCTGCTTCCTGTTAATGCACCTTGGAAAACATAAGAGGATGGCCCAAGTCCTTGGGCCCCTGCACCCACGTGGAAGGCCCAGAAGAGTGGCCACTGAGGGAGTGAAATAGCGGATGGAAGATCTCTCTCTCTCTCTATCTCTACCTCTCTCTGTAACTCTGCCTTTCAAATAAATAAAATGAATCTTTAAGAAAAGTACAACCTTAATGAAAAATTCATGACAGAGGCTCAACAGTAAATTTGAACTAGCAGAAAGAAGTATCAGTGAGCTTAGGGATAAGTCAATTTTTATTTATGCAATATTATGCAATATGAAGAAAAAAGAACAAAGCCTAGGAGAAATATGAGATGGCAACATACATACAATGGGAGTATGAGAAGAACAGAGGTGGGAGCAGGAAAAATACATTTTTTATATTTTATTTTGTTCATACATTCTGAAGAAATATTAGCTGAAAATATCCTACATTTGGTGGAAATCATCACATCTAGGAAGCTCAAGGAACGCCAACCAGGATAAAATCAGAGATCTGTACCCTGGCAGACACATCATGGTAAAAATGTTGCAAGACAAAAAAAGAGAAAAAGCTAGAGAGCAGCAAGAGAAAAAATGACTTGTCACATAAAAGGGGACCCCAATAATGTTACCAACCGACTTCTCATCAGAAACAAGGGAACTGAAGTCAGTGAGATGACATATCCACAGTGCTGAACAGAAGAACTGTCAACTGAATATGTAACATTCAGCAAAACTATCTCGCAAAACATGAAGGCAAAATAAAGACATCCCAGGATAAACAAAAACTGAGAGAATTCACTGCTAGCAGAAATACTAAAGGAAGTGCTTCAAGCTGAAAGATCCCCGATGGTAACTTGAATTTGCCACTCCCACTCCTGCCCTCATCCACCACACAGATAAACATAATTATGTCATTATAAAAGGCATTATAGGGATCAGCTTTTAGGCAAGTGGTTAAGCCGCCATGTGCCATATTGGAGTGGCTGGGTTAGATACCCGGCTCCTGTCCTGACTCCAGCTTCCTGCTAATGTGGACCCTGGAAGGCAGTGGAGATGGCTCAAATATTTGGATTCCTGCCACCCACATGGGAGACCTGGGTTGAGTTCCCAACTCCTGGCTTCAGCCACCCAGATCTAGCGAGTGAGCCAAAAGAAGAGAGCTCTCTCTTGCTGTCTGTCTCCTAAATGATAATAATTTTAAGATGAAAGTATATGTGCACATTTCTTCTCCTTTCTTCACTTAACAAACTTTAAAAGCAATTACAGAAAAATATTTTTTGTATCGTTGGATCTGAAACACATAGACTTTAGCATGTTTAGTAATAATAACAACATAAAAGAAGTAGCTGAGAGCAAAGTTGTGTTGGAGTAAGGAAATGACACCAGATAATAGCACAAACCCACAGAAACAAAGAACTAGAACCAATAAACAAGAAGGGAAATATAACAAACTCTATAAATATATCTAAAGATATACCTATTCCTTTTTCTCTAAGTTTCTTTAAAAGACATAAAATTAAGTAATAATTTTATTATTATATTATTAGGTTTTTAACATATATATAGAACATATGTGTGTATATATAAACACTATAAAATAATAATATCCCCCCAAAAAAGGGAAGAGGGACTAGGGCTATATGGAAGTAACATTTGTGTGTATCTAAGTGGAATTAAATTAGTACAAATCTGAAGCAGACTCTGAAAATTTAAGATGTTTATAGTAATCGCTAAAGAAATCAATTTTTACAACTCAAAACAATAGTAAAAGACTTATTTTTTAAAAAGATTTTTATTTATTTGAAAGGCAAAGTTTCAGGGCAGGAGGGGAGAGATAGAAAGAGAGAGAGATCTTCCATTCACTGGGTCACTCCCCCAAATGGCTGCAATGGCCTGGGCTGTGCCACACTGAAGCCAGGAGCGAAGAGCTTCTTCTGGGTCTCCCACATGGGTGCAGGGGCCCAAATACTTGGGCCATCTTTCACTGCTTTCCCAGGCACATTAGCAGGGAGCTGGATCAGAAGTGGAGCAGCAGGACTTGAACTTATACCCACATGGAATGCTGGAGGCTTCGCAAGCAGAGGTTTTACCCCACCACAATTATTGAAGGAATTAAAATGTTAAGCTAAAAATATTCTCTTAATGCGAAGGAAGGAAGGAAGGAAGGAAGGAAGGAAGGAAGGAAGGAGAGGAGAGGAGAGGAGAGGAGAGGAGAGGAGAGGAGAGGAGAGGAGAGGAGAGGAGAGGAGAGGAGAGGAGAGGAGAGGAGAGGAAACAGATTGCTACATCGCTGATACAAGTAGACTTTGAGCAACCCAAAGGCTAAAAAGTGAAAAGGAATTGAGAGGAGGGCTCCTAAAAAGATTCCAGTAACTTCAAGAATATGTTTATAGTAGAAGGAAAATACTTTTAGAGTTTACCCTTAAACCCTTTAAGGGTTTATCCACAATTTATTCTTTTTTTTTTTTTTCTACCAAGGGGATAATAAAACTACATACATTTCTCACATTTCTGACGGGTGAGCACTGGAGTGGAATTATGAGTTGGAAGTAAACAAAATAAACTCAAGAATCTGTGAGAATGTGCAGTCTCCGGGTTTGTCCACACAGGGCACAGAGGTCCCCTTCATGTGCATCCCATGTGTCTGGAGGCAAGCTGCTCTTTTCAGGAAAGAAAAAGAAACTGCGTCCTTTGGTGGAAAGTTTCACCAGTTCCAAGTCGGGTGGTTTCCTGAAGCTCTCGTGGTCCTGAGGAAAGGAAACAGGAGTCTCTAAGATCTGCCCAATGCCCTTGACGGGCACACTGACCTCGGCAGAGCTTTGGAACCTAAGAATGGAAAGTACCACGTTTCTCCCAGATGAGCCATAACCACAATCCCTTCTTGGAGTCATCAGGAAGGAATTTGCTTGATAACTGAACCTGCGGTCTCCAGGCTCCCTCAATTTTGTCAGTTTATTTTTAATTTCCATAAAAATCCCTAGTGTTCCTTATTTTCCTGTGGTAATTTAAACCTGTGAATGAAGATGAGCATTCTTTCTTAGCCAGTCTGTGTTGAGCTTTGTGTGCCTTGTAGATTTGGTTCTTTCATAAATTCTGGAAAATTCCCCAATCCCTATTTCTTTCTTTGAACATTTTCTTCACTTCCTTCTTCCATTTGCTCCTTCGGGAAACATAAGAAAGTGCCTCACTTAATCCACTAGGGTCTCTCTTTTGTTCCCTAAGTAAAATCACAATTCTTTATTAGAGCAGATTTATGCATTTATTTATTTTACTAAAGTAAACTGTGTTTTAGCTATTGGCACAAATTAGATATGACCAATTGAAAAGTACCTTGCCTTCCATACTAACTTTATATGCTTTATCAACTCTAATTTTAAGTAAACTTTATTACAGTATAATTTTTCAATGAAATTTATAAATTCTAAGTGGAAATGGATACATTCTGACCAATGTATTCATCCTTGTAGTCGATGCTCAACTTGAGATATAGAATATCACCCCAGAAAGTTTCTCACCTGAAGTCAATCAGCATCAACCGGGGCCAGTGTTGTAGTGTCGCCTGTTCCGCTGTGGCTTGCAATGCAGAATCCCATTATCATCAGCTGGAGTCCTGGCAATGGCACAGTTGATCCAGCTCCCTGCTAATGTGCCTGGGAAGGCAGCAGAAGATGGCCCAAGTAGAAGACCCTAATGGAGTTCCTGGGTCCAGGCTTTGGCCTGACCCAGATATGCTGTTGTGCCCATTTAGGGAATAAACCGGCAGATGGAAGCTGGCTCGCTCTCTCTAGCTCCCTCTTGCTCACTCGCTCTCTTTCTCCCTCTCTGCCTTTCAAATAAATATATCTTAAAAAAAAAAAAAAAGGCAACCACTTCTCCTTCTCTGATTTATGTCGATTTACCTTCCTTTGCCTGATCCAGAATCTCCATATATGAATAGAATCATATGATCTTCCCTCTTTTGCCTCTAGTTTCTCTTGTTCAGAATAATGTCTGGGAGGTTCATATTATTTTTGTTTTTTTAATATTGGTTGATTTGAAAGAGTGACACAGAGTAAGAGAGAAAGAGAGAGAGAAAAGATCTTTCACCTACTGGTTCACTCTCCAAATGTTCACAACAGGCAGGATGGGCCAGGCTACCCCAGGAGCCAACAACTCCATCCTGGTCTCCCACAAGGGTGACAGGGATGGAAATGCTTGAGCCATCTTCTGCTGGTTTCCCAGACTCATTAGCAGAAAGCAATATCAAAAGCAGAGAAGCCAGACCTGGAATCAGTACTCCAGTATGGGATGCCAACATTGCAAGTGGTGGTTTAACCCACTGTACCACAACAGCAGCCCCAATTCATCTTATTGTTGCATGAATCATTTGTTCATTCTTTTTTATAACTGAATAGCATTTCATCATCTAATTATACCACAATTTACTGTCTGCATACATTCCATACATATAAATCGTATAAACTGTCACATTTGTAAAATTGCACATATGATATGATAAACCAAAGATTTTGGTAGCCCTTAACTGGTTATTCTTACCCTACTCAGCAATACAGTCTCACTGCCAAGATCAGTCTTCCTCTCCTTGGATCATCTGTTACACTTTGTCCTAGTCCACTATTGGCCACGGTCCTTCTAGCCTCCCAGTTTTCTCTCATGCAACATCCCAATTTCTACTTTGCTTTATGGTTATCCATATACAGATCTAATGTCAGCTACTAGACTCTAAGCTGGATCCGAGATCAGGATCCAAGTAATACTTACCTTTGCCTGGTACACAGCACTTTACGAATGACTGACAGTGGGAAGTGCTCAGCAAACATCACTGAGTAGATAAGCAAGTGAATTGCTTCATTCAAAAGCAGCTTCAGCAGCTCCCCATCACTAAGCTTGTCATTCCAAATCTTGCACAACCTCGCCAGCTCCAACCTAGCTTCCTAGCTGTGTATCTGTGATTCTTCATACACAGTACCTCTACTCCAGTCAAATGCATCTATTTGTTGGCTTGCATGCCTCCTTTGTGAAGTCGTTCCTGCCTGAAATAACATACACACACCCTAACTATGTTTATTCTGAACAAGGGTTAGAATCTCAAGGTTTCTCTTTCCAGGGATCCATCCACACACCATTCAGTTACAGATTATGTCCAGTAGGGGGAGACGTCCCCATAATCTCCCATTAAATCCAAGGCCTTCCCATAGACATGGAGATTTTAGGGAAGGCTCATGTGCTGAAGGAGACCTCTCATAGATTCAAGAAATAATCAGCAGTCAGCATTCCCCTTCCTCTAATCATTCACAAACTATGAGAAATCTCCACTCACCTGAGCCCAGTTATTTACACCCAAATCCAAATAGCTAAAACCAATCCACCATTTTTAATCTCTGATCCTCATTAATTACAACAAAAATTAATAAAATGTGCTCATAGAAAGAGTGTGAAATCTGTTTCAGGAACCAGGAATGGAAAGTTAAATATCTTTCTTTTGTTAAACAAATTAGTTTTTTTTAAAATGTGCACTGCCCTCTTCCTTTATCTCCCCACTCCTTCCCTCCATTGAGGTTTTAAAAGTGTGTTTTGTAAGAGTTTACCACGTGGTAGTTATTTTTTATGTGCTAGGTTTAAGATGCATGGAATTTAGTTTGCCTTGAGTGCTAATCATTGGTTCACACTGGTCACAAAGCAGCCATGAACAGTCTCACACCAACAGTGTGGCACCCCAAGGGACAAAGAGCTGGGCCCACCTGTTCTCACCCTGGGGCAGGGATCTCACCAGGACTCTGTGAAGTTCAGTGTTTCCTCCACTTATCCACTAAAAATGCTAGAGAAGATCAGTGTCTCACAGAGGAGAAAGTGGTGAGAAATCAGGGGAACAGAGCCACAAAACAGACACCGGAATCTGACGCCTTGCACCTGTTTTCACACAGGATGTTATCTTCAAACACTGCTTATTGCTCTTCCTTGCAGTGTCAGCAATTGATGCTATCTTGGGGTGGGAGGAGTGTCAGCATTTAAGTCCCGCCTCTGCCTCTGATCCAGCTCCCTGCTAATGTGCTGGTGAGGCAGCAGATGATGTCCCAAGTACTTGGATCCCTGTCAGCCATGGAGGGAGACCCAGATGGAGTGCCTTTCTCCTGACTTCAGCCTGTCAGGAGCCAGCCCTGGCTTTTCCAAGTATTTGGGGAGTGAACAAGTAGATGGAAACTCTCTCTCTCTCTCTCTCTCTCTCTCTGCCTTTCTAACTAAAATAAATAAACAAGGTGAGGGGAGAGATGCTTTTTGCTATCTACTAAGAAAACAGCACAGAGATCAGGTCAGCTTGAACAAGGCTTCTCCAAGAAACCAGTCAGACCTTCAGCTCAAGACTGCCACATTGGCACCTTTTCAAAAGTACTTGTGAGAGGCGTCATCAAGGAAGAAAACCAGCTCCGCCCACCCTGCGGATTGCACGTGTCAGCACACATCCGGTTCGTTTCTCCTGGAATTATTTTTGGGTGGAGTAAGCAACCCAAACATGTTATTATACTAGGCAGTTATTTGTCCCTTGTATCCTCCAATTGTGCCTACAGCTTCCCTGCGATCAGATGTGCCATCAGATGTATATTTTAACAGCTATTCTCAGTGACAGTGCCTAATAACAATGATACCTGAGGCTTACAACACTGGTCATGGAGGATCTCAAAGCACTTGGCAAACATTCTTGACATTTCAACACTAAAGTAGTGTAGTGTGATTTCCTTAAGTTGGAGAACAGAAAGACAATTGACTTTATTTATTTTATTTTTTATTTTTTTTGACAGGCAGAGTGGACAGTGAGAGAGAGAGAGAGACAGAGAGAAAGGTCTTCCTTTGCCGTTGGTTCACCCTCCAATGGCCGCCGCGGCCAGCGCGCTGCAGCCGGCGCACCGCGCTGATCCGATGGCAGGAGCCAGGTACTTATCCTGGTCTCCCATGGGGTGCAGGGCCCAAGCACTTGGGCCATCCTCCACTGCACTCCCTGGCCACAGCAGAGAGCTGGCCTGGAAGAGGGGCAACCAGAACAGAATCCGGCGCCCCGACCGGGACTAGAACCTGGTGTGCCAGCGCCGCAAGGCGGAGGATTAGCCTAGTGAGCCGCGGCGCCGGCCCAACAATTGCCTTTTAAAACCTGTCTGGCAAGTTTGCTTTCCAGTCCTAACATTTTTAGTTTTGATCACACCTAATTTTGTAAATTAGCTTAAAAACCTCCAGGGAATAAGTTTATATAAATTCTAATTAAATAAAGTGATTTGACCTCATGAAAAGTCCTATGCTCATTCAGAGGCAGTACTAACTTTTCTGGCTTTCAACATGAAATTCATCTAAAAAACTTTCCTTAAAGCATCTCCAGGGGTGCAGGGTGTGACTTAAAAAGAAACAAATACAGAGGCTAACATTGCCTTCCCTGAACAAGCACTATTAAAAATTAAACCAGGAATGCAAGTTTGGGATGAAGTGGGAGGATGGGTGGGAGGCAACGAGGAAGGAAGAAGAAAGCAGAGAAAGGCTGTTCAAATATTTATGACTTTCACTTGAAATCAGAGAAAGATTCCCCACTTTCAAGACCTGAAGTGTCATGATAATTAGGCACTTCAGATATTTTATATTAAATCTGATGGGTTTTGACTTCAAAGGAACTCAGAGGGCAAAGCATCAGCTGACACAACCTTTCTCCCCTAGGAAGCATTCAGCCCTGCAGCAGGGGGTTCAGGCTACTCTTCCCCAAAGCAGTGCATCAGCCTAGGAGCACAGGTTCTCAACTCTAAAGTCATCAGTGAGATGTAAGTGGAACTTGTTGGAGAGGGCCACTGGCAAAGTTCCTCAAAGAAGACTATGAAAGGCCCTCTTGTGCTGTTCTACCCATTTCTCCTTCCTGCTCGAAATGTGAATATGATGGCTGGAGACAGAGCAGCCATTTCATATCTTGAGGTAGACCTTGAGAAGGGAAACTGGACTCTAAGGGTGGCGGAAGAAAGATCAAAGGCACCCTCACACTTGCATTCCTGATTACCACATGATGTCATCACCACCTTGAAGAGCCTAATGGGATCTCTGACATAATAGAAGCCTTCTTATTTGAGTTTTTCGTTGTTTATTCACTGACACAGGCAACTCAATGGCCCTTATGGCTTAACAAACCTCCTTTCTCTTTGAAACTGCCCTTGAGTCTTGAGGAAGCACAATCACTACAGCTGTCTTTGGCTTCCTCAGAAAAACTCACCAAGGCATCCAGAGAGCACCATGTACACCACAGATGGAAGTGTGAGTGGGGCCTTGGGCCCTGTGGTGCTAGCTGACCCTACTTTCATGGAACTCCTAGAGCAAGTAAAAATGTTTTTTCACATGCAGATATTGGCTAGTACAATCTGTGGTGGGTTTTGTGTGTGTGTGATTTTTTTTTTTTAGATTTATTTATTTATTTGAAAGGAATATTTACAGAGAGGTAGAGTCAAAGGTCTTCCATCCACTGGTTCACGCCCCCAGATGGCCACAACGGCCAGAGCTGATCTGAAGCCAGGAGCCAGGGAGCTTCTTCCAGGTCTCCCACACAGGTGCAGGGGCCCAAGCACTGGGGCCATCTTCCACTGCTTTCCCAGGCCATAACAGAGAGCTGGATCAGAAATGGAGCAGCCAGGACTCGAACCAGTACCGACCTAACACTGCAGGTGGTGGTTTTGCCTGCTACGCCACAGAGCCAGCCCCACCAATCTGTGGTTTTATAATCTTGCTACTTAATCTAGATATGTCGAACTTGCGACCCATGGGCCACTGTGGCAAATAATGAATCCCATGAACCATACTTCTTTCCACTGAGAGAAAGCCAAGGGGAAGAGGAAGAAAGAAGGAAAAGAAAAAAGAAGGAAGGGAAAAGCTCCACATTGAACAGAATGAAAAGCATGTTTCTGATCATAACACAAGAAGGAATGTAGGCAAACTGTGTGCTACCAGAGGAAAACAGTAACTGCATAATGCTTATTGTGACCCAGCTTGCTTTGCGCCATCATTGTTCCGAGTGCTTCACGTGTATGAACTCATCTGAGCCTCACACCAAGCCTCTGAAGCTGGTGTTACTACCATAACAGATGAAGAAAGTGAGTGGCAGAATGCTGAAGTGACTTGTCCAAACTCTCATGGTGCCTTCCTGGTGGAGTGAGGATGTGAAACCAGGTCTGCTAGACCCCTTCTCCCCCAATGTAAACAACTAACAACCACACCCTCCTGCTCCCAGCAGTTTAAATTGGGGGTGTCCCCCTATGACGCCGAGCGCCAGCATATGAAGATTAAGCTCCAGGAGGGAACGAGTATTTGCGTTTTGTACATTGCTCTATGCCCAGAGCCTAGAGCACTACTGGGCATGTAATTGGTACTTGAGTGATTTTTGAATGAATGAAGAAATGAATGAATGAGTCAAATGTCTCAGTACTCCCAGACTGGGGGGACGGGACTATGATTGTGAATGCTTTTTGGAATTGCCATGAGCGGTCCAGTCCAAGGAAAAACACACTCACGATAAAGCTGCATGGAATGTGCTACCTTCTGATACTAATAAATTGTTAGCATTCAGCCATAAACTACTCTCAATTACACTATTTCATTTAAACTTCATAACCACCTCAGAGGTTTTATTTCCACTTCATGAATAAGAAAACTGAGGCTCCAGTGACAGCGACAACCCAGTCTCATGCCCTCTCACCCACCCCTGCGCCGTGAGTATTTACCCAGGCCCCTGACCACTCATCTTCCACTGCCCCATGCCCTTCATGACTATGGTCCTGCATTTACAGCTATTCTTGGCCCACAACCCAACTTTTTTTTTTTTTCTTAGACAGGCAGAGTGGACAGTGTGAGAGAGAGAGACAGAGAGAAAGGTCTTCCTTTGCCGTTGGTTCACCCTCCATTGGCCACCACAGCTGGTGCGCTGCGGCTGGTGCACCGCGCTGATCTGAAGGCAGGAGCCAGGTGCTTCTCCTGGTCTCCCATGCGGGTGCTTGGGCCATCCTCCACTGCACTCCCGGGCCACAGCAGAGAGCTGGCCTGGAAGAGGGGCAACCGGGACAGAATCTGGCGCCCCAACTGGGACTAGAACCCGGTGTGCCGGCGCCGCAAGGTGGAGGATTAGCCTATTGAGCCGCGGTGCCGGCCTCCAACTTCTAAACTTGGTGTCCCAGATATTTACTGTGGAATAGCAAGGCACCAACAAACTTCACAACTTAAACAGCAACAATTTATTAACTCATAGTTCTGTGGGTTGACCAGGCTCAACCCAGTGGTTCTGACTCAACCCTCCTTGTGTGATACAGCATGACATCTTGGTGGCTGGTGCTGCTGTGATATGAAGGCTCGAGTAGGAGGCCCACTCACACGGCCTACAGCGCATGACCCCTCAGCTGGAGCTGTTGGCCTGCATGCGCCACTCTCTGTGTCCTGGGCTTCTCACGCCCATTTCTGGGGTTCCCGCAGAGCATTCCAGCAGCACAGAAGCTGCTGGGCCAGAGATGTCACAGCATTATTTTCTTCACATTGATCAAAGTAACCACGGGGCCCACCCGGATTTCGGGGTGTGGAGAAGTCAATTCCCCCTCTTGATGGCAGAGTGGGAAGGTCCTATGACCGTAAAGCACATGGGTTGGGAGAGATTGTTATTCCATTTTTGGAAAATATGATCCATGGCTTCATTATTAACCTGCAACTAAACCCTCCAGCTGTGGGTAAATTTCCATTTCCACCCAGCTATTCCGTGTTAATTGGGCACTGAATAATGTCCAACTTATTTTTTCAACTGTTGCCAAGGTTACATTTTGGGGCTAATTGTTATTACCTCATGCTTTTTTATACCTTCCAAGACTATTTTAATTCAAACAGGTATTTAAGCCCAATGATAAGAGAACTCATGGGGGTTAGTGCTTGGCTGAAACTACCACCATTTGATTGACATTCACAATAATCATATGCACCCCTTGCCAGTTCTCAGCCTCTCAGAAAGGACCAGACAAGAACACGTAATCAGATTAGTTCAAGTTCATCACAGTAATGAAAAGCTTCACTTTTTTAAGTTCATAGCATCTCTCAGTCCAACCTTTCCTTCTGAGAGTTCTCACCAGTCCCCATGTTCCAACCAAACCACGCTTCTCCCCTTACACTATCCAACCTTGTTTGCTTTACTTTCTCAACATTTGCCTCCCCCACCCCAGCTCAGATTACACTTCCACATCCCTGTTTGTTGAAATATTACTCTCCCATGGAAAGTTCCAACACACCTCCTATATATTGTCTTTCCTAATAATGTCCCTGCCTGACCAGTGTCCTTGCTCTCCTTCAAAACTTTGAAGCTCCTCCCTGCTTGGAGTCAAGTCCTGTTTGGGCTTGTCTAATTCCTTCCCATACCTTTGCATTCATTCCCTACACAACTCAGCACAGCACCTCCCACACGAAAAGCATTCCATGGATCTGCATGGAATTGGAGCCTCCAGGAATGTTCTCAATATGCTGCATTGCCTGTAGTGGCCCAGGCCTTGTTCACTCACAGGGAGCTTCATTCACTTTTATCCCTTCATCACTCACCAAGTCAACAAATAATGAGTAGGCTAAATCAGTCCATGTGTTAAACCAAGAGGATGTTTGGACATAGCTCTAGATTTTCACTAAATTGTTCTATTTCTACAACTGAAAGTATTTTACCAAAAGAAACAAGCATCACATGTCACATGCTTACTCCAATTCTGGCCCCTTACAGACTAAAACAGACATCCCTTGGAGCTAGACCAAACTGTCCACAAAGACCTGAATGCAGCTTGTGCAGGAAGATCCATTTTCCTATCTTCTTTATTTATTTAAGAGGCAGAAAGAGAGGGACAGACAGCGAGTGTTCCCATCCACTGGTTACTGCCCAAATGTCTGAAACATTCAGGAGCCAGAAACTCAACCCAGGTCACCCACATGGGTGTCAGGGACCAAAGTACTTGAACTCTCACCACTGGCTCTTAAGGTGTGATTAGCAGGAAACTGGATCAGAAGTAGAGGTGAGACGTGAATCCAAGCATTCAGATACATGGTGCTGGCATCCCAGTTGGCATGGTAACTGCTAGATTGAATGCCTATCTCTTTTTTTCCTTCTACTCAACATGCCCTTGGCAGGCCAGACCCTGGGAGGCCTGACAAATATCCTTCCAATCACATATACAAATTATGGACAGCATTGTTGACTCTTCATGATTCTGCTTTTGCTCCATCAATGCTGGGCCACAGAGACTCACCCATGCTTCTTATAGGACTGCCAACCTATCCCACTCTCTGAGTTAGTTTTTCTACTTTCTTATAGGTCTGTTTTTACACCAGGAGAAAAGATACAAGAGGAGTCCCAGTTCCTGATTCTCCAGAGAAACAGAATCAATAAGCTCAAATATAGATTCACTGGAGATTTGTTATAGAAATTGGCTCACATGGTTATGGAAGCCAAGGAGTCCCAGGACCTGCCAGTCACAAACTTTCAGGTCAAGATGGCTGGTGGTGAATTCAGTCTGAGTGCAAGTGCTCCAAAGCCCATGGAGGAGAGAAAATAGGTGGTCCCACTCCAGAAGAACACACAATGGAGAAAAGTAAAATCATTGAAACAGAAGCAAGAAAATGAATCACACTTCTGCTACCTTTTTGTTCTTTCCAGGCCCCAACAGAGGAAAGGATATTGTCCACAATGGTGAAGATGAGTTTTTTGTTTTTGTAAAATTCACTGATTCAAATACTAGTATTTTCCACCAACACTCTCACAATCACACCCAGAAATAATGTTTCAGCAGCTATGTGATACCCCTTAAGCCACTCAAGTTGGTGTGTGGAATTAACCATCAGAGGCAAAGACAGTCATAAGCAGTCAGTTTAGGGTGAGACTAAATATCCAAAGGTTTAGGGTAAGCCACAATATCACTCTTAAACTTCCCTTTCCTCCAGAGAATGTGGGGCTAATGAGAGCCCCTCTTCCATACAGTCGTGGAGAGTGTTCAGTGACAGAACATACTAATGCATTATAACTATGCCTTTTTTTAAAAAAAGATTTATTTGAAAGGCAGAGTGATGGGGGGGGTGGAGAGAGAGAGAGAGAAAGAGAGAGAGAGAGAGAGATCTTCCATCTGCTGGTTTATTCTCCAAGTTGTCACAACAGCCAGATTTGGGCCAGGTTGAAGCCAGGAGCAGAAACTCCACCCTGGTCTCCCACATGGGTGGCAGGGACCCAAGCACTTGGGCTCTATTCCACTGCCTTCTTTTGAACATTAATGGAGAACTGGATCAGAAGCAGAGTAGCCAGAACTTGAGACAGCAGTCGGATATGGGATGCTGCACACGTGGCAGCTTAACCCAGTGTGCCACAGCACCCTTGGGCATAGAAAGCAGTATGTAAGTGCTAGGTGTTCTTGTTAAGTGATTGTTTGGGGTCTGTTAGATAATTGGACTGGGTCACAGCAGACCAGACCAAAAACACAAAGGGAGTCACTCAAAATTCATCCAAACCAATACTAAGTTATCTAATCTGAGAAATTAGGAGACAGATAATAGCCAAATTAACCAAACAGACCAGTTGGCATGACAATGAAGTTCCCCTCTGCTTTAATCCTTACCAAAAAAAAAATAAAATAAAATAAAATAAAAGTAACCCAGTGTTAACTAACCAGTTACTGTTTGATTTTCCTATTCCTGCCTTATAAGGACAGTAACTCTGAAAGGCCCAATCCACTGTTGCTCTCTGCTTCTGCTTTCTTCAGCCCTTTTCTGCCTGTAAAACCAGCCTCCCCTGCTCAGCCCATTGGAATACTCATTCTGTTTTGTGGAATGAAATGTTGTCTGATTCTAGAGTTGCAAAGAAAGCCAACTAAGGCGCACAAACTACGTTGTGATAACGTCGTCTTTGAAAGGTCCTGTTCCTCAGACATAGACCCTGGGACAGAAATGGCAGGTGTGGTCTAATCCCGTGGGGAAACTCGCAAGTGTGGGGCTCCCTGGGACAGAGAATTCCCTGGCACTGCCAGCTCTCTTCCTGGAGCTCCAGTGGCCCAAGGGCAGTCCTTGGGGGTGGTGCACGGGAGGTGGGGAGGGGAGTGGGGGCAAACAGAGGGGAGAGTGGCAGGTGTGGACCTTGAAAGGCAAAAGCATACTGGAACCAGGGAGGGGTGAGCAGGCCTGCAGAGGGGGCTGAAGGGAGCAGCTGGAAGCCTTGCAGTGGCATCCCAGTTGTCACTTGCGAAACATTCCCAGGAATTCTCTTCTCAGACTGCTCTTTTGCTGCATACCCTCCATTCTCTGTTCCACATTCTGGCCCCTTTTACCATCTACAGTCTGTTCATTCATTCAGCAACTATTGACTGAGTCCTATTGTGTGCCAAGAACTACGTTTGGACCTGGAAATGCATCCTTGTTTAAAAAAAAAAAAAAAAAAAAAGCTGAGCCTTGGTGGAAATATCTGGTGGTGGCAAAGTCTACCACTTTTCAAAGTAGGCCTGAGTTTCCTAAGTAGCCAAAAGTCATATTATTTCCATGATAGCAATTTATACCCACAGTAAGCTGAAATTCTAAGTCATTTTCTTCAAAGTCAATTAAACGAGTCCCTCTGAGGCAATAATTTTCACAGGACTTTTTAAAAATTATACATTTTCTACATTACATGGGCATGTAATCACACTGCTAAAAACTTGGAAAACAGAAAAAAGGAAATTAGTCACCGATCCTTCCACTGGCTTACCACAACTACTGTTAGCATTTTCTCCCCATCTTTCTCTTGTGCCTGCTTTACTTTTTCTAGTTCTGGAGTCACTCACATATATTCATGTATTCCGTTCTCACTTCATATTTCACAATAGTCCCACAGTCCTTAGGAACAGTATGCCAATGACCACAGAATGTGCCTCTCTTTCCTTACCCCACTGCCTGTTATTGGTCCTTTGTTGTTGGCAGCCTTTTCACTATTACTCCTTGACTTGACTAAGAGAACAATTCCCCAAGGGGGGTGGGGGGTGGGCTCCACTTGTGTGTGAAGTGGTGAAGCCATCCTTGAAATGAGTCACCACTTCCCGGGTGCTCTTGCTGGGCAGCTGTGATCTGGACATAGCAGGCTGGTCACCTTGGGTCAAGAAAACAATACTCTGGCTGGCGCCGCGGCTCACTAGGCTAATCCTCCGCCTTACGGTGCCAGCACACCAGGTTCTAGTCCCGGTCGGGGTGCCGGATTCTGTCCCGGTTGCCCCTCTTCCAGGCCAGCTCTCTGCTGTGGCCAGGGAGTGCAGTGGAGGATGGCCCAAGTCCTTGGGCCCTGCACCCCATGGGAGACCAGGATAAGTACCTGGCTCCTGCCATCGGATCAGCGCGGTGCGCCGGCCGCAGCGTGCGGGCCGCGGCGGCCATTGGAGGGTGAACCAACGGCAAAGGAAGACCTTTCTCTCTGTCTCTCTCTTTCACTGTCCACTCTGCCTGTCAAAAAATAAAAAAAAAGAAAAATAAAGAAAACAATACTCTGAACACGGCGGTTTCCTATCTCACCTGCTTGAGGAGGCCTCCAACAGAGGCGTTCTTGGAATTTGGTTTTTATCTCCACCCGATGGCACCTTTTCATTCTCCCTTAACTTTCTCTGCAACCCTCCGAGGAAAAAGACACAGAGAGGCCAGTGACGTCCTTCGACCTGCCAAAGCTACTGAAGCCCAGGCCCCAGCTACCCACCAAGGGGCCCTCACTGCAGACTTCCGGGAAAGGCCCCCAGGGTCAAGCTGTCGCTGATGTTTCCGAAGGCTCCTCCAAGGCCACAGACATCTGCTAGACACGAATGAAGACGGAGACAGCTGGGAAAACCCATGAGGAAGGAAATCTCACTGTGACAGGAGCTGCCTCAAGCTCCTTTGAAAGCTGCGCTGAACCATTGTTCAGTCACAAAAGCCTCGAGTTGAAAGCTGCTGCTGATTCCGGGTCAGTCTCTCAGCCTGTGGAAGGAAAGGGACACAGAAGCGCCTGTGTCCCTGAGAGGGGCTGCCAGCGGCTGACGGAGCAGCTGAGAGGCCACAGCCAAGAGCCAGGGCTCTGTTTTGAAAGGGCCTGGCCCCAGGGGACCATGACAGCCACAGACAATGGGTGATTAGCTCTCTCTCTACCCGGCCTTGGCATTTACTCCCAGGTCCAGGACTCCCTGGAAACTGAGTAAACCGTAGGGAAAACTTTTCAGCAGCCACCTACAGGCACTCCTGGGGTGAACAAATTAGCCAAGAGTCTGACTTTGTTTGTGTCCCCTCTGTAAGGCCCGAGCCATGGAGAACATGTTTCAGGAGTCTTGAACTGGGCACATGTTTTCATGGTTGGATACGCTCCCTTTCTTTGATAAGTAGGAGTATTTGACATCAATATGCAGAATATTCAGGAGGAAGAGAGCACGAATTTGCTGGAGAGAGACAGGCATCGCAGGAATGTTAGAAAAGAAAAATCGTCCCCAGGCTCTGTCTACAGCTTTCCCTACAGTTTCTGCAGCTCGTCACATGTCTTCCCATGACAAGTGATACAGGCGCTGAAGTGGGCCACTAGGGCAAGAGAGCAAGTCTCGAAGTTGGCATGGAGAAGGGTCCAGTTCACGCTCTCCAGGTTTAAAATTGGGAATGACCTCATGCTTGATGATGGGCTAAGCCTAATGCTTTTTATTTTTATTTGGGGTTGAGGGAGAGGGCAGTTCCTAAAATAACGCCTCCTAAAAAGAGATGAGGGAAATCAGGTTGAAACAAACACTAACACATAAACCTTTCCCATACCGACTGTAGGTGGAAACCTCAGGCCCATGCATCTGAACACCGCCTCCAGGGAGAAGGAGCTAACAGCACCCCGAGGACCTCGTGATGAGGTCTAATCTGAAAGCAGAAGGCCACCTTAAGTGAAAGGAAGCTCTGGTGTCCACAACGTAAGAAATTACAAATGCACAGAGGACGCTTCACGTGGAAGAGTCTCGGAAGGCGTTTTTGATGTTTTGAGAGCGTGCTGTGGTGAAGTTACTTCTGCAACTGAGATGATGACATGTTTCTGGGCTGGCTGGCAGGCTGCAAACCCGCTGCTACTGCTCCCCCTTTCTCCACCGCTTCCAACCCTCCCAGTGCTAAAGCCAAGGGTGTCATCTCCAAGGGCCAGCCTGGCACCTGCCTGCCTGGGAGAGGGGCACCCGCAGATTCACAAGAACTGCCACACCCAAGGCCCATCCTTGCATGCCCCCTCAACCTGGCCTCCCAGAGAGCAAGCATGGCCCAGACAACCTATGCAGTGCCTGCAGCGCAAGTGTTCTCCTGAGGTACCCTATGGTACCATGCAGCCCCTATGGTGTATCATCAAGTCATTCTTATCTATCAACCCTACCTTTATACCTACTCTTAATGGCAGGACTTTATATATCGTTTAAGACTTCCTTGGGCTGGCGCCACAGCTCGCTAGGCTAATCCTCCGCCTTGCGGCGCCAGCACACTGGGTTCTAGTCCCAGTTGGGGTGCCGGATTCTGTCCCGGTTGCCCCTCTTCCTGTCTAGCTCTCTGCTATGGCCCAGGAGAGGAGTGGAGGATGGCCCAAGTGCTTGGGCCCTGCACCCCATGGGAGACCAGGAGAAGCACCTGGCTCCTGCCATCAGATCAGCGCGGTACGCTGGCCACAGCGCGCCAGCTGCGGCGGCCGTTGGAGGGTGAACCAACGGCAAAAGGAAGACCTTTCTCTCTGTCTCTCTCTCTCACTGTCCACTCTGCCTGTCAAAAAGAAAAAAAGACTTTCTTGGATCCAAAAGTTACCAAAGAGTGGACAGCTACTCATAGTACACTTTTTGCTGGGTAAAGAAAAGTCTGTGGTGTAGAACATTCAAGTAACATTCATAGAAAAGGTGGTAGGATCAACATGATTTGAGGTGGAGCCAAGGAAAACCCCAAGGTCCTTCAAATTCATTGGGAAGAACTGGATCTTCAAAAGGAAGAGCTTTTTGGAAAATGTCCTTTTTAGGATATCATTATTCCTTATTAGATTGCTTAGCTGTGCAGGGATTGAAGTTTTTGTCACTGATCAAAGAAGGTATGGGAGAAATAGTGTTTCCACATGGATGTGTCAGTCTCAGTATAACAGTTTTTTTTTTTTTTTTTTTGACAGGCAGAGTGGACAGTGAGAGAGAGAGACAGAGAGAAAGGTCTTCCTTTTGCCGTTGGTTCACCCTCCAATGGCCGCTGCGGCCCGCGCGCTGCGGCCGGCGCACCGCGCTGATCCGATGGCAGGAGCCAGGAGCCAGGTGCTTTTCCTGGTCTCCCATGGGGTGCAGGGCCCAAGCACCTGGGCCATCCTCCACTGCACTCCCTGGCCACAGCAGAGGGCTGGCCTGGAAGAGGGGCAACCGGGACAGAATCCGGCGCCCCGACCGGGACTAGAACCCGGTGTGCCGGCGCCGCTAGGTGGAGGATTAGCCTAGTGAGCCGCGGTGCCAGCCAACAGTTTTTTTTTTTAACTTTTATTTAATGAATATAAATTTCCAAAGTACAGCTTATGGATTACAATGGCTTTTCCCCCCCATAACTTCCCTCCCACCCGCAACCCTCCCCTCTCCCTCTCCCTCTCCCTCTCCCTCTCCCCTTCCTTTCACATCAAGATTCATTTTCAATTACCTTTATATACAGAAGATCAGTTTAGCATATATTAAGTAAAGCTTTCAACAGTTTGCACCCACACAGAAACACAAAGTGAAAAATACTGTTTGAGTACTAGTTATAGCATTAAATCACAATGTACAGCACATTAAGAACAGAGATCCTACATGAGGAGTAAATGCACAGTGACTCCTGTTGTTGACTTAACAAATTGACACTCTTGTTTATGGCATCAGTAATCACCCTAGGCTCTTGTCATGAGTTTCCAAGGCTATGGAAGCCTTTTGAGTTCACCGACTCTGATCATATTTAGACAAGGTCATAGTCAGAGTGGAAGTTCTCTCCTCCCTTCAGAGAAAGGTACCTCCTTCTTTGATGACCTGTTCTTTCCACTGGGATCTCACTTGCAGAGATCTTTCATTTAGGTGTTTTTGTTGTTGTTGTTGTTGTTTTTTGTTGGTTTTTTTTTTTTTTTTTTTTTTTTTTTTTTTTTGCCAGAGTGTCTTGGCTTTCCATGCCTGAAATACTCTCATGTGCTTTTCAGCTGGATCCGAATGCCTTAAGGGCTGATTCTGAGGCCAGAGTGCTGTTTAGGACATCTTCCATTCTATGAGTCTGCTGTGTATCCCACTTCCCATGTTGGATCGTTCTCTCCCTTTTTATAACATGTTTTATACCCTGCATTGGAAAGGAAAAGTTTTCTCACATCTGCAACAAGATTATCAAGTGACAGTGATCAATAAAAGCAGAACTGGCCTCCATCATGCCCTGTTAGCAGTTTGAATGTGTGCCATATGAAGCATGTGTTGGAAACTTAATCCTCAAGGCACTGGTGTTGGGAGGCAGGGCGTAATAGGAGGTATTTAGTCATGAGAATGCACTTTCTTGAGTGGCTTAACAGTGATTATGAGAGGACTTGAAGCTTTTAATCTTGCTCTCTCTCTCTCTCACTCCTTCTGCTTTCCACCACAAGATGTTGGAGTGGGGCTGGCACTGTGGAATAGTGGGTAAAAAAGCCACCACCTACAGTACCGGTATACCATATGGGAGCCGGTTCAAGTCCCGGCTGCTCCACTTCCAATCCAGCTCTCTGCTATGACCTGGGAAAGCAGTGGAAGATGGCCCAGGTCCTTGGAGCCCCTGCACCCATGTGGGAGACCTAGAAGAAGCTTCTGGCTCCTGGCTTTGGATCAGCGCAGCTCCAGCCATTGCGGCCAATTGGGGAGCAAACCAGCACATGGAAGACCTCTCTCTCTCTCTCTCTCTCTCTCTCTCCCCCTCTCTCTCTCTGCCTCTCCCCTCTCTGTGTAACTCTGACTTTCAAATAAATAAATAAATCTTAAAAAAAAAAGTTGTTGCAGCAAGAAGGCCCTCACCAGAAATATGCCTCTTGACCATGGACGTCAGCCTCCAGAACTAAAAGAAATAAGTTTATTCTCTTTATAAATTACCCAGTTCCAATAATTCTATTAGAGTAACTGAAACAGACATACTCCATAAGTACAATGATTTTTTTCTTGAAAGTCTTCCATTTCTTTTTTTTTTTAACTTTTATTTAATGAATATAAATTTCCAAAGTACGACTTATGGATTACAATGGCTTCCCCCCCATACCGTCCTTCCCACCCACAACCCTCCCCTTTCCCACTCCCTCTCCCCTTCCATTCACATCAAGATTCATTTTCGATTATTTTAATATACAGAAGATCAGCTTAATATACATCAAGTATGGATTTCAACAGTTTGCTCCCACACAGAAACATAAAGTGAAAAATAATAGATGATTTTTTTTTAAATGATGATGAAATCAGAGCAGACCTATTGTCATGTTTAATCCCAGTGAGAGTCAAGTTGGGAATTGATAATTTCTTTTTTTTTTTTTTTACAGAGGATCAGTTTAGTATGCATTAAGTAAGGATTTCAACAGTTTGCACCCCCATAGAAACACAAAGTGAAATATATTGTTTGAGTACTCGTTATAGCATTAGATCTCAATGTACAGCACATTAAGGATAGAGATCCTACATGAGGAGTAAGTGCACAGTGACTCCTGTTGTTGACTTTACCAATTGACACTCCTGTCTATGGCATCAGTAATCTCCCTATGCTCCAGTCATGAGTTTCCAAGGCTATGGAAGCCCTCTGAGTTCTCCGACTCTTATCTTGTTTAGACAAGGTCATAGTCAAAGTGGAGGTTCTCTCCTCCCTTCAGAGAAAGGTACCTCCTTCTTTGATGACCTGTTCTTTCCACTGGGATCTCACTCGCAGAGATCTTTTGCCAGAGTGTCTTGGCTTTCCATGCCTGAAATACTCTCATGAGCTTTTCAGCCAGCTCTGAATGCCTTTAGGGCTGATTCTGAGGCCAGAGTGCTATTTAGGACATCTGCCATTCTATGAGTCTGCTGAGTATCTCACTTCCCATGTTGGATCACTCTCCCCTTTATTTACTCCATTGGTTAGCGTTAGCAGGTACTAGACTTGTCTATGTGCTCCCTTTGACTCCCAGTCCCTCCACCATGACCAACTGTGAACTGAAACTGATCACCTGGAACAGTGAGATGGCATTGGTACATGCCACCTCGATGGGATTGAATTGGAATCCCCTGGTATGCTTCCAACTCCACCACTTGGGGCAAGTCAGCCTCAGCATGTCCATTTCTAACATATTTTTCTTTTAATAATAATCAGGCATATTGTCATATTGCCACCTAAAGTATTTACTTCATACAGGAAGTTCTCAGATTGTACCTTTTATTTTAAAAAAGATTTATTTATTTATTTGAAAAGCAAAGTTGCATAGAGAGAAGGGGAGAGAGAGAGAGAGTGAGAGAGAGAGAGAGAGAGAGATCTACGATTTGTTGGTTCCCTCCCCAAATGGCAGCAATAGCCAGGGCTGGGCCAAGGTGAAGCCAGGAGCCAGGAGCTTCATCCAGGTCTCCCATGTAGATGCTGCTTTCCTAGGCACATTAGCAAGGAGCTGGATTGGAAGTGGAGCAGCTGGGACTTGAATCAGTGCCCATATAGGATGCTGGCATCACAGGTAGCAGTTTACACACTACGCCACAAGGCTGGTCCCCAGATTGTAACTAATGAAATTCCAACCCTAGCGGCTGGCACTGTGGTGCAGTAGGCAGCACTGGCATCCCATACAGGTGCCAGTTCATGTCTTGGCTGCTCCTGTTCTGATCCAGCTCTCTGCTTATGGCCTGGGAAAGCGGTTAAGATGGCACAATTGCTTGGGCCCCTGCACCTGGCTCCTGGCTTCAGATTGGCCCAACTCTAGCTGTTAACAGCCATTTAGGGAGTGAACCAGCAGATGGAAGACCTTTCTCTCTGTCCTCTCTCTGTAACTCTAGCTCTCAACAAACTAAATAAAATCTCTAAAAAAAAAATCCAACCCTGAGTAAAGTACAGTCTTTGCCCTCAGCATTTATATTGTTTTCCAACTTTGAATAATCATTCCTGGTTTTCATTTTGTTTGTATTTCAATTGGGAGAAACTTGTTACTTTTTTAAAAGACCTGAGTTCAAATCAAAGCATCACTCTTAATGTGCCATAGCTGTTAATTAATTAACTGATAGTGTTCTGAGTGTACTCATTATCTGCAAGTCTGAAAAATAAAGCCAATCAGTTCAGCCACATCGGCGATGGTGTTTAAGTAAAATAGCTGTCAGCAGCCCTAGACTAGTCATGGACATGTGCCAAAACAAAATACTTAGAGTGGACAGTCTTTCCCTGTCCTGAAGCTAGCTTGCTGCATAATGGGAGAACAGGTATTGTTTAGTGCAGACTTAACTTTACCTAATTTAGGATGATTATTGCAATACAAATAGTTTTTTTATTTCTATCTTGCTGCCTTATAATCCAAAGAGAATGACCCTTTGATTGAGAGTGAATGACATTGTCCATCTGTTCCTCTTTTTTTTTTTAATAACATGAAACACTGTCAGATATTTATCAGCTGTGAGGCAGGCCCAAGAACAGCCTTGGCCAAACTCAGTAGTCCATCAGAGTCATCCTAAATTTTGCTGAAATGGCAAGGCCTCACACTCCTGAGTCAATCTTCATGTAGGCTACCCTGGGAGTGGTTATGGTCTCAGATAGGAGGAGGCAGGTCCTGAAGAGGGTGACAGCTGGAGGCTGTCTGCTGACAGTGCTGCCAGCAACTGGGGCAACACAGAGTCCACCATCGATGCATGTGAATACAGAGGCCATCATAACACACAATGATGAGAGTAGAATAGAGTTAAATACAGCGCCTATAGGGACAGCTAAGGAACTTAGTGTATACAGTTTGGGGGGGCGGTGAGGAAGCTTCTTGAGAAAGTCTCATATAACTGGGCTGTGAAGGGTACTGTGGGTTGCAGCAACAGTGCATGTAAAAAGAGATGCACACGCGAAAGGTCAAAAAGTATGGAGCTCAAGATGATGGAGGAGACAAGGAAAGGCTGCAGGGGAAATATGGATCAGGTGTTGCCTGCCATAGTGAAGATTCAAACCACTGAAGGAGTCTAAGCAAGGCAGTGGCATGAATCAAAGTGCACTTTGGAAGGGTTGTAGTCGTTGTAGTGTGGTGAATAAAGTGGAGGCTGTAACTCCAGGAGAAGCCTAAGGATTTTGAGTGTTGTAGTAACTCGGTTAAGAAATGATGGTGGCTTGTAGGGATGGAAGGATGTGGAAAGATGAAAAGGGTATTTAAGTGGTAATATCAAGAGAATCACAAGGCAGACAAGATGTAGGAGCTGTAGCTGAGGGAGAGGGCATGATGATGGCCAGATGTCTTGGTGAGTGATCATGGCACTCACTGAAATGGAGGCAGATTAGAGTGAAAAAAAGGGTGATAACTTAGATATGTTGAGTTTAGACACCTGCCAGTTGCCCACTGAGCAGCTGGCTGCTTTGTGCATCTGAAGCTCAGGTTTAGTGCAGTGATCCCTACACTAAAACCAATATCTATATTGGAAGAGACGTGTCAGACAGGGAAGAAGTTGCTTATATATTTATGTAAGCAGTAAGCAGAGATAGGGTCTAGAATTATCAGAATTAAGGAGGCATAGATGTTTAAGGAATGGTTGTAGGGAGAGGAGAAAAGAGTCTGTGAAGACTTGAAAATGTTAGGAGGAAACCAAGAATGTTTAGGGTAACACAAGCCAAGAGAAGAAAGCAATGATCAAGAGAGGTTGGTAAACCATACCAGGGTATGTGGGGGCTCAACAAATGTTTGCTGCTTTCCCTAATTGCACTCTAGACTGATTAAGAGAGAAGTAAGGGAGTAGACAGTTGGAGCACTGACCTAGCACCTTCATTACTGATAAAGTGATAATGGAGGCTTTGGCTTGAGTGTATGGCAGTAATGAGAGTAATGAGAGTCTTTCATGCTGAAACCTGGATTCCTTACTCGCCCTGGCACAAGCAGTGCTGGACCAAGGCAGACCTCCTCACATGAGGGAAGGAGGAAGGCAGGGCAGAATACCAGCTCCTCGTAGCTGCTGCTACCAACAGAAAAAGGGGGGAAGGGCAAGACTGCACCTGCCCAGTTCCTCCTCCCAAAAGCATCAAGAAGGTTAAGTTGACATCCATGGGAGGAAACACTAGGACTGGGGAACAAGTCCCCCCACCCCTCTCATTCACACACACACACACACACACATGTACATTGAGGACTGGGGAATGTCCTTTAGGTGATGCCGGTGATAGTGAGCGCCATAGAGTTGCAGGAAGGGGAGCTGGATTGTAGAGGGCTGCAGAGAGAAGCAGAGGTAAGGGAGGGAGGCAAGTTATGCAGCTCTTTCAAAGAGCTCTGTCATGAGGACCACTCCTTCAGGGTAGAGCTGGTGTCTGCAGAGGTCCACTTAATCCCACTCGCACATTTTAGGAATATCCAAGCTTGAGGAGCTGCAATAAGTTCCTGACAAACTTCCTAGGGAAAGACACAAGACATGAAAATGGGCATTGTGTGGACTGGGGCCAGCACACCAATGAGGAAACCACCTGAGGTCAAGTCAATAAAGAGTTGGGGAAGAGCACTGGGGACTAATGCACGTGTGTACCTTCCTGAGATGCTTCCTTGTACCACATTCATGGAAGGGGGAAAGAGGACACAGAGCCCTTCAGGATGAATTTAAACCAACCAACCAACCAACCAACCAAACAAGCAAACCAAATAATTGGACTGAATTGAAGACTATAGATTGGTCAAAATGCCATGCTAGCAAATAGACTCCCAAATTTCATGACTTCACAAAAATAAAAGTCCATCCATTTGTGTAATAGTCTGTTGCAAGTTGGGTGACTTTACCCTAGAACATGTGGCCAGTGAGGCTGATGTGAATGAGGAAGGGAAAATGAGATGCATATACCACAGCAGACAGAATAGAGTCACAGGGCCCCACTTGACTGCATGGGAGGCTGGGAATTGAAGTCTATGGGGCCTTCAAAGAGGATAAAAATGGATATGGTGAGAACCAAGTAGATTCACTTTAGAATGAAAATTTAGGGGCCAACGCTGTGGTGTAGTAGGTTAAGTCTCCACCTGTGGTGCCAGTATCCCATAGTGGTGCTGGTTTGAGTCCCAGCTGCTCCACTTCCAATCCAGCTCTCTGCTATGGCCTGGGAAAGCAGTGGAAGATGGCCCAAGTCCTTGGGCCCCTGCACCCATGTGGGAGACCTGGAAGAAGCTATGGGCTCCTGGCTTCAGATCGGCCCAGTTCTGGCCGTCTGGGGAGTGAACCAGCAGATGGAAGACCTCTCTCTCTCTCTCTCCCTCCCTCTCTCTCTCTCTTCCTCTCTGTAATGTTGCCTCTCAAATAAATAAATAAATAAATCTTTTAAAAAATGAAAATTTTACATAGATAAGCTGATTTACTTTTACTGGCCTTAAGGAGTTTTTTTTTTTTCCAGTAGGTATAAAGAAATCAACGCCCCCAAAGTGGGTATTATCCACAGTATAAGATCACTAGCAGCACCTTACTTTGCACAAAGGGTTCAGTGACTATCCCAATCAATTTAGCTAATACTTGGTAAAGTCTAACCTTGAACAGAGAGAGGGGGAAACAAAGAAGCAACAACAGAAGGCTTTTTCCCACCAAAGGCAAAAAACATTCTGGTTTTGCTCTCTGGCTCCAATTCTCCCACATCCTCTATTTTTGGCTGCTGGTCTGGAGGCCATAATCAGGGGCAAGGGAGAGAGAGGCTTAGAAAAGCAGGATGGTTGGTCTGGGTTAAAACTGGCTGCTAACAAGTCTTGTTTTGGTAGGTTTGACCTTGCTCTTTGACCTTTCTCTTTGGAAGGAAGGAATGTGGGTTCTCTGGGCTCTGAGCAGGGCTTCCAAAGCTGCTGAGACCTCCTCAGCGCCTGCTAATGTGGGAAACCTCCTTAAAACATTCTGTTGCATAATTGGAGAAAAGTAATTAAGGAAAAAGTTGAAAACGTCTTATGGGAAGCAAGAGCTTGACTAACATTCCTGCTTAAAAATAAACGATGAAAATCAAATTTTGAATTCATGATTTCAAACAGCATTCACTGAACATTTACTAAATTTGCAAAGCATTGTACCAGATACAGTGGAGGTTATAAGAAAAGAGTGGGCTACTCCAAGTTCTCAAGGAGCTGGTGGAAAACGCAGCTATTTACACGTTTCATTAAATTCTAAATGAAAAGGATGAGAAAAGGTAGCATGGATTTTACTCAGACCATCAAGTGCAGAGATCCTGTGGTCAGCACAGGTTTGGTGGAAGACTACAGGATAGGGTGTGCTCCTTGGCTGCACCTCATCTATCTGCCTATCTGCATAAATGGTGGAGGTCCTATACTGACCGGCTCTGGCATAGTGGCCAGATCCCACACCAGATATGGATAAAGGCCTTGGAACTGCAGGGTGCCTGGAACATCATCAGACAGTCTGGCGTGGGCTCCAGAATGTAGATTTAAAATAAAGGCCCCCCAAAGATCCTGAGGTTCGCAACATTGACAAGCTGGACTTTTAATGTCAGGCTGAGGAGTCTGAAGGTCATTCTGAAGGGCAGAGTGTGAGTCAAAGAGAAAGAATTCACAGTCTAACCTGTCCTTCGAGAAGCTCATCAGGCTTGGGATCAAACGGTTAGGGAAGACCAGAGTATGGAGAGAGGAATGGGCCTCTCCTCAGAGTCAGGTGCTATCTATCTTACCCCCATGTGATTTCCCCTAAATTTTCCTGGCCCCAGGCACCTGCAGAGACAAACTATGTCACCTGATGGTGAATATCGACCTTTCATTGGCTGGTTAGCCCATCACTGCAGTGCAGTCTCCCATGTTCTTTAAAGCAGCCCTCTGCCCCTAGTACTCAGGAAAGTTCCAGGGGTGTGCAGGTGCACCAAGCTTGGCGAGCCCTGCCTCTGTCCAGTGCACCTCACCTGCTGCCATGGTCCCTCCTGAAGCTCCACCCCTTGAGCAACCAGTCCATGCCCTTGGGAGGACAAACCCAGGCTGCGGGCTACAGTAGAGTGAGGACAGATGACCACTTTCTATTTGCGCTAAGAGTTCTCACACCCACACATATTGAACTCACCTGCGACAGATTTGGTGCTCGGCTCCCTCACTTTTCACTTATGATCCTCTCTGCCCTTGGAATCCAGGACTGCACCCAGGAGACCTCACTGCAGCTCATTCTCTTCTTTAACTCTTTAACCTCTTGGTCCAAGCTCATCACACCTGGACCTTTCTGCCCTGTGGGTGAGTTCTGGTACTGGAGGATTCTTAGATACTCTTTACCAGTAGGTTACCTCATGTTTGTCAGAAGTCTCTTAGCAGTGGGCACAGGTTGAGTTCACTTCCCAGGTTGTTTGTTAAATATTTAAAGTTCTCAGTGGTTCAGCAGATACACCTTGATTTAGCTAAGCCACTGGTGTGCTGAAATCCATATCATATGACTGTGTCACTGTAGGCATGAAGTTCTCTTGTCAAGCCTCTGTCTATACAAAATGGGAGTATTGAATTAGGTAATGTCTTTCAGCTATAAGAGTTTAAATGCCAAGACAAACTAGAAGGCCACTTCAATAGTCCACATGAGATGTACCTGGAAAGGGAGACATCAGAGAAGGTTATAGGAAGGTCACCTAACTGAATAATCGTAATAACCAATATCCACTGTGCCTTTACCATGTGCTAGACAGATCATATGAGGCTATTTACAATATCATGCAAAACTATATGATGTAGGAAATGCTGTTATTCTCATTTTACACATGAGGAAATGGAAGGTAAATTTCTTATGTTCTTACAGAGAAAGTAATTAGTTTTTTAAAAAATTTTATTTATTTATTTGAGAGGCAGAGTTACATACAGAGAGAGAGAGAGAGAGACAGAAAAAAGTCCTTCATCCTCTGGTTTGCTCCCCAAATGGCTGCAACAGCCTGAGCTGGACTGATCTGAAGCCAGGAGCCAGGAGCTTCTTCCAGGTCTCCCATGTAGGTACAGGGGCCCATGGACTTGGGCCATGCTCCACTGCTTTCCCAGGCCATTAGCAGAGAGCTGGATCGGAAAAGGAGCACTTGGGAAATGAACCAGTGCCCGTATGGGATGCCAGCGCCTCAGGCAGAGGCTTAGTCTACTAAGCCACAACACTAGCCCCAAGTAACTAAGGTAAAACTTGAACCTGACTCTCATTCTTAGTTACTAAGCTACACAGCCTCTCAAGATTTTGGTGAAAATGGGAAGAACCAGATCCTTGAAAGACAAGGTAGGTCCATGACAAAAAGGAAGATCAGAAAGAAGAGGAACTCTATTCCTTTGCTACAGTTGTGTCCAATTGGTTGGCCTATCTGTCTGTCTATCACCTAACTATCCATCCATCCATCCATTCCTAACCATCTTCAGGAAAGAACTCAAGGAAATCTAGGATAAACAGAGAAGTAAAACCTTTAAAAATAAAGATAGAAGAATAAAAGGGAAGTAGATTATTGTAAACTGATGGAAATATGCACATAAATTAATTCTGAGCATCTTGACTTCCAAGGTATAAAAAGAAACACAGAGAGTTGCATAGTTTGCATTAGCTCATAAAAGGAAGCACAACCATCTGTCAGCAGAGATACACTTTCCCTACTACCAATGTCTGAAACAGCTAACACATGGGTCTTTATTTAATAAAGGAAAATTAAATAACATAAGGCCAACATCTTCAATGCAAATGAGCTCCATAAAGGCAGTGTGCATATTGTTAAATTATCATTATTTCTGTAGGATTTCAGGGTAATATAATCTGGATAGGTTCTAAGGTAGTTTCTAGAGTTTGGATTGAAGATATCTAGCAATGTATGATCTTCTGCTACCCTGTTGTTCAATACAGTCTCATCTTCCACCTTATTATTAGCATAGCATTCATTTGACTTATCGTGGAAAAGAGAAACCATCAAAGAGTGAAGAGACAGAAAGGCTATACAATCAGGGGCCCAGGAAGATGGCAGTAATATGGAGATGGGTGTAGGGGAACAAGTGAATGAATGAAAGAATATGGCTTTTTGGCCAGTGCCGCAGCTCAATAGGCTAATCCTTCGCCTAGCGGCACCGGCACACCGGGTTCTAGTCCCGGTTGGGGCGCCGGATTCTGTCCCGGTTGCCCCTCTTCCAGGCCAGCTCTCTGCTGTGGCCCAGGAGTGCAGTGGAGGATGGCCCAAGTGCTTGGGCCCTGCACCCACATGGGAGACCAAGAGAAGCACCTGGCTCCTGCCTTCAGATCAGCGTGGTGTGCCGGCCGTGGCGGCCATTGGAGGGTGAACCAACAGCAAAGGAAGACCTTTCTCTCTGTCTCTCTCTCTCTCACTATCCACTCTGCCTGTCAAAAAAAAAAAAAAAAAAGGAAAGAAATTATATGGCTTTTTAAAAAATGTTTTTATTTGAGAGGCAGAAAGAGAGAGAGATGTACACACACAGAGACATGCACATACACACACACACAGAAGGAGAGACAGGGAGATGATAGGGGAAAGAGAGAGAGAAAGAGAGAATACCCATATACTGGTTCACTCCCCAAATGCCCAGAATGTCTGGGGATAGGACATAGCCAAATCTAGATTGAGCTGAGGATTCAATCCTGGTCTCCTGTGGGTGGCAGGAACCCAATTACTTGAGCCATCACCACTGCCTCCCAAGGTCTGCATTAGTAAAAAGCTGAAGAGCCAGAAATTGAACCCAGGTCCGCCAGTATGGGATGGGGGCATCCTAACCAGTATCTCAAGCACTAGGCCAAACACTTGTCTCCAGAAGTCCAGTTTCTCTTATCCTACAAAGAAAGTTTTCATCTTCATAGTTTATTAATAAGATTGTATATTCTTTTTATTGTGAGTCTTGGCCTTTGAACAAAAGCAACTAAACTCTGACCTAGGAACTTTCCTCTCATCAACCCACTGCAAGAAGGATTTCTCCCTTCTCTGAGTTTTCTTTTGGCATTTATTGTATCATCTGCTCATTTGAACATATACTCTGTTTTGTAATCATAATTGCCTTGTCAAGTGACTGGCCTTATCTTTCCAACTCTGTCTGGCCACTTAAGGGTTCCATGCACAGTGTCATGCTCAAAGAGGTGCCGAGTGTCTGTTGACTGGGCACAGAAGAGGTCTGGGTATTCAGTGCCCTGGATTGTCGCTTACAAGCTGTACATTCTCCTGGCTAAACCACTGTATCCAAAAATTCTATTAAGAGTCATTCCAAGAGTCATTTATTGGCTTCATATATTCCACAGCATTTGGGAATACACACTCCTCTCCTCCTTAGGTGGCATTATGCAACTCCTGTTATTTTGCAACTTCTTCAACACTGGAGTGAAGAGTGAACGCCACACCAGCTGCACACCCTTCACCAAACTGCAGAGCTCAGTGGAACAACTGACACTTATTTCTCCTTTAGGAAAATGGATGAAGGATCCCCATACACTTTCTGGCTATAGGAGGGAAGCTCCACACACTGCGGCTGGTCAAGGACAGCACATGCCACAGGAGATTCCCAGCTGGCCCTAGGAGGCCTGTCCTTTGATGCTGTTGAAGTACATGTTTGGCTCAAGTACATGATTGTTGCCATGTTTTGCCTACCGGGAGGAAATCTTGAAGATAGCTTCTGCTACCACATCAGTCCATTTCTGGCTATTTTGACCTTTTTATCTTTTATGTTAGGGCCTGAGAATTTCCTGAAATGTCATGACATTCTGCTGCCTTGCTTTGAATTAGCCACTGCTGTCACCTGATTGGATTTTTATTTACTCATATTTCAATAGCAAGATTGAGACATAATTCATATGCCATTCAATTCATCCATTTAAAATATGCAGTTCAATGCTTCTTAGTATATATATGGGGTTGTACAACCCTCACCACTATTTAATTTGAGAATAATTTTGCCCTTCTCATAGAAAGAATCTGTACCCATTAAGCATTATTCCCCTTTCTTCCCTCCGCAGTCCTTAACATCCATTAATCTATTTTCTATCTTGATAGGTTTGCCTATTCTCAAAATTTAATATTTATGAAACCATGCACTATGGTCTTTTGTGTTTGATTCTTTCACTTAGCATAATGCTTTCATGATTCATGCATGTTATAGTATGTGTCAATACTTCATTCCTTTTTATTATTGAACAGTATTCCATTGCATGGACATACAACATTTCCTTTTAAAAATATTTATCTTAATATACATATTTATGGGGTACAGTGTGACATTTCAATACATGTATGTTACATGTAATGATCAGATCAGGGTGACTAGTATATCTGTTATTTCAGATGTACACCATTTTATTTGTATTGAGAACACTCAAAATTCTCTATTTGCTATTTGAAATATTCAATGAATCAACATTTCTTTATATGCTTATCAGGTGAAAGATTTCCATATTGTTTCCATTTTTTGTTTATTATGAACCATGCTGCTATGAACACTTATAGGCTTTTTTAAAAATAAAGATTTATTTATTTATTTGAAAGGCAGAGTTGGAGAGAGAGGAGGAGAGACAGAGAGAGAGATCCTCCATCCACTGGTTCACTCTCCAGATGGCTGCAATGGCTGGAGCTGGGCTGATCCAAAGCCAGGAGTGAGGAGTTCTTCCAGGTCTCATATATGGGTGCATGGACCCAAGTTCTTGGGCCATCTTCCATTGCTTTCCCAGGCTTTTAGCAGAGAGCTGGATCAGAAGCGGAACAGCCAGGACATGAATTGGCACCCACATAGGATAGGTGTGGCAGGTGGCAGCTTTACCTGCTATGCCACAGTGCCAGCCCCACGTGCAGGCTTTTGTATAAACATATTTTCATATCTCTTGGGTAAACAGCTAAAAGTGGAATAGCTAGATCATACCGCAACTCTGTTAAACTTTGCAAGAACTTCCAAACTAATTTCTAAAGTGGCTGCACTATTTACATTCCCAACATCAATGAACAAGGCTTCCCGTTTCTCTACACCCTTGTTGCCTGTTACTGGTTCTCTTTATTTCAACAATTCTAGTGCACAGGGAATGGTATCTCAGTGTGGTTAGGCTTGAATTTCCCTGGTAGCTTTGATGTCAAGCATCTTTTCATGTATTATGGGTCACAGGTATATAATTTGTATGTCCTGAATTCTCTATCCAAAGTCTTAGGAATCAGATAGATTTCAGAATCCTCACTCTTTCTGAAGTTCGTTAACATTTTAAAAATTCTGGTGGGTGGACATTGTAGTTCAGCAATTAAGTTGCTGGTTGGGACATCAATATCCCATGTAAGAGAGCCTGATTCAAGTCCTGGATATTCTGCTTCCAATCCAGCTTCCTGCTAAGATGTACCCTGGGAGGCAACAGGTGATGGCTCAAGTGCTTGGTATCTGCCACCTACATGGGAGACCTAGATGGAGTTCTTGGTTCCTGACTTCACCGTGGCCCAGCTCTGGCTGTTGTAGGTACATAGGGAGTGAACCAATAGGTGGAAAACTCTTTCTCTCTCTCTCTTTCTTCTGAATAAATATAACGCTTAAGACTTTTTCAGACACGGAAAGATAACAGTGGGTATACTCTAAAATGCTTAATGCCCCCAATAGGCTCTGGAGTACCCAAAACCACATTCTCCAAGGTTTCTGCTACAAAAATACAATGCTTCAACTCAAATGGGATAAAACATACAGCTTCATGTGATGTGAAGTCAGTTTTTACCAGCCCATGAGCTACACAAAACTATCGGCTAGTAGAACCTTTGGATTTTGGAACTATAAAGAAGGGACTGAGCACCTGTATGTGGTCTTGGATTCCAGATAAGACTGGTTTGGGCAACCATCCCCGCTCCTCCATGATTCCCTGTCCTCTCTAGTGTGATTCCTCAGGGACCCTCCCCAGGCCCCGTGGGGAGCAGTTTGCAAGAACCTAAGCCACCTCTCCTCCCTGCTCCGGTTTTGCCTGCATCCTCCCCAGACCTGAGTGGTATTCTTAGCCTAGTCCCATGGTTGCCTCAGAAATGGTTGAGATCACCTTGTTTCAAAGAAAGAGGTGCAGCTGGCAGTGTTTTCAGGACAGTGAGGGAGCCAGGGTGCAGGAAGAGTTCCATACAGTGAGGTGGTAGTAGTAGTGTTAATTCCTACAGTAACTTCCAGATATCCATTGCACTCTCCAGAATCTTTAACTATAGTTGTAGAAGCAAAAAAAGATAGATAATCCAGCTGACGCTGAAATTTGGTAAATCAACAGTGTACAAAACAGGGCTATAAGGAGGGTGATTCAAACGCACAGCCATCCTCACTTTCGTTATTTCCTTTAAGTTGCTCCTGGTGTGAATCTCCCTGTTGGCCTCAGGGCCAGTCCGTATGAAAACACAAGTGATAAAAAGCTCATTAGCTCTCTCTAAACTGCTGACTATGAGCAACACAAGTTCTGTCCCAGGATATGGTAAGGGGCTGTCTGCCCTCTCCCCAGTCCTGTTCCTAGGCCATAGCCATTGGCTCAGTAAGAGTCTGTTGCATGCAACAAGGAAATCCATTCTCTTTCTAGTTAGGAGCTAATTTCCTTTCTGGTAAGGTGCTTTAGGCTAGAAATCCCCTGACTACTTCCAAGTGATCTCAGGAAGGGGATTGGTACATAGGCAGTGCTCAGTCTCCACCTCCCCACTCCCATTTGTTCCAGGGACTGGAGCAGGACTCACTGCCGCCATGCTGCCCAACTCCTTGCATCCAATCTCCATACCTTTAAAAATATTCATTTGTTTATTTGAAAGGCAAGTTGACAGAAAAACAGAGAGAAGGGAAAGAAGAGAGACAGAGAGAGAGAGAGAGAGAGACTCTTCCATCTGCTGGCTAACTCTCCAAATGCCCACAACAGCTAGGGCTGGGCCAGGTCAAAGCCGAGAGCCAGGAGGAAGTCCATTGGTGTCTCCTGCATGGGTGGCAGAGACTCAAGTACTTGAGCCATCATCTGTTGCCTCCCAGGGTGTGCTGAAATGAAATGGAGGTGGGACTCAATCTCAGGAATTCTTGTATGGGATGTGGTCATCCCGAGTGGTGGCTTCATCCATTGTGCCTCAATATTCTCCCTCTTTCCACATGGGAGTGAGTTCAGTCTAGTTTATATTAAAGAGATCCTGGGATCAAGTCCTGCTTCTGTTTCTGATCCAGCTTCCTGCTGATGTACAGGAGGCAACTGATGATGGCTCAGGTACTTGGGTCCCTGCCTCCACATGGGAAACCTGGTAGAGTTCCTGGCTCCTGGCTTTGGCCTGACCCAGTCCCAGCTATTGTGGGCCTTTGAACAATGAAACCTTTGATAGAAGTTTTCTCAGCCGGCGCCGTGGCTCAATAGGCTAATCCTCCACCTTGCGGCGCCGGCACACCGGGTTCTAGTCCCGGTCGGGGCGCCGGATTCTGTCCCGGTTGCCCCTCTTCCAGGCCAGCTCTCTGCTATGGCCAGGGAGTGCAGTGGAGGATGGCCCAGGTGCTTGGGCCCTGCACCCCATGGGAGACCAGGAAAAGCACCTGGATCCTGGCTCCTGCCAACAGATCAGCGCGGTGCGCCGGCTGCAGCGGCGGCCATTGGAGGGTGAACCAACGGCAAAGGAAGACCTTTCTCTCTCTGTCTCTCTCTCACTGTCCACTCTGCCTGTCAAAAATAAAAAATAAAAAATAAAAAAAAAAAAAAGAAGTTTTCTCTCTCTTCTCTCTGTTGCTCTGCTTTTCAAATAAATAAACATAAACACATAAACTTAAAAAATCAACATATAATAGTTGTGATCACAGGGTACAGTATTATAATTCATGTATATGATATATAATGATCAAATCTGGGTAATTAGCATTTCCATCTCTTCAAATGTTATCCTTTTTATGTATTAAGAACCCGGTCGGGGTGCCGGATTCTGTCCCGGTTGCCCCTCTTCCAGGCCAGCTCTCTGCTGTGGCCAGGGAGTGCAGTGGAGGATGGCCCAAGTACTTGGGCCCTGCACCCCATGGGAGACCAGGATAAGCACCTGGCTCCTGCCATCGGATCAGCGCGGTGCGCCGGCCGCAGCGGCCATTGGAGGGTGAACCAATGGCAAAGGAAGACCTTTCTCTCTGTCTCTCTCTTTCTCACTGTCCACTCTGCCTGTAAAAAAAAAAAAAACCTTCAAATTCTTCTCTAGTTTTTAAATGTATAAGGTATTACAGATTAGTTTCCCCAGTGTGCTACAGACTATTAGAACTAATTCCTCCATCTAACTGCACTTTGGTACCTGGGGTTCAACCTGTCCTGTCTCACTTCTTCCCTTCCTTCCTTGCTGTCGGAGGTTTCTTTTCTGCTCTCTACTCCTACATGACCAACTTTTTTGTCTCCACAGCATTTGTCTTTTTGTTCCTGACTTACTTCACTTACTATCACATCCTCAGTTATATTCCTCTTGCCACAAATGACTAGATTTCTTCCTTTTTTATGGCTGAATAATATTCTATGGTGTCTATATTCTGAGTTTTTATTCATTCATCTATTGATGGATTCTATACCTTTGTTTGTGTGAAAAGTGCTGGAACAAGCAGGGGGGTGCAGGTATCACTTGAATGTAATTGTTCCATTTGCTTTGGCTATATACCTAGTAGTGGGATTGATGGATCCTATGGTGGTTCTATTTTCAGTTTTTTGAGGAATTTCCACAGTTTCCCATAATGGGTATGCTAATTCACATCTCCACCAACAGGGTACAGGGTTCCCCTTTCTCTGTCTCCTCACCAGTGTTTGTCATTTTGGTAACAGCCATTCTTTCCTGTCCCTTGATAGAAAGAGGTAAGAGGTAGGTAGAGGAGGGGCTGGCGGGGCTGCCTGGTCTGACTGATGATGGCAAAGGCAGGCCTCAGACATGTGATCCATTTCCCCACTTCCCCTGCCTGGGTCACCCAGCTGGGCAGTGTCAGGGCCAGGATTGACAACCAGCTTTTGTTGGGGATTCTTTTCCCTCTGGAAAAGGTCTGCCCTGGTGCCTCCAGAAGAAGAAAGTCAACTACTCTGGGTTTGAGAGAAATCCAGTCCCCTAATTAGGTTGCCTTGTTGCTTCCTATAGTCCATGATTTTGCCCTGAGGCCATGTGATAGATGAACAAAAAGTAAAAAGAGTCTGGAGGTGCTTTCTAAGAGGTGATTTTCCTGTGGGGCCTATGTTCTGCCTTCTAGTCCCTGAAACCTGGCACGTGAGGGGGGTGGGGACAGGAGGTTCATAGGCAGGTCTCCTTTGCTTCTGAAGGAAGACCTTGGGTGTGGCTGCAGAAGGCTTGGGATCAGCTCTGGGGTGGTCAGCAGTGATGGGACTGGGTCCCATGGGGCAGACTCAGCATCACCTCCAATGCGGAATCCCTGTTCTCCTGGTTTTCTGTGCCTGGTGGGACCCCTGGGTGTGTGTGGCTGTCCTCAACTATCTTTTTTTTTTTTTTTAATATGTATTTATTTATTTGAAAGGCTGATTTACAGAGAGAGAGAGAGAGAGAGACCTTCCATCCCTTGGTTTATCCCTCCCTGCCGTGGCTAGAGCTGAAACCAGTAGCTTCATCTGGGTCTTCCATGTGGGTGCAGGGGCACAAGGATTGATTTGGGGCATCTTCTGCTGCTTTCTTGTAGCATTAGCAGGGAGCTGGGTTGGAAGAGGAGCAGCCGGGGCTCAAACCGGATGCTGGCACTGCAGGCCAGGGCTTAACCTGCTGTGCTGCAGCACCAGCCCCAGACTTCAAATATCCTACTAAGCCTTCTCCAAGAGAGATGACTGCAGTGGGGTTCTGGTGAAAACTTCACCTCCATTTTTCCAAAGCTTTTAACAAATTTCTGCTTTCTTTTTAAAAGATTAATTTGAAAGTCGTAGTTACAGAGAGAGATTTTCCATCTTCTCATTCACCCCCCAGATCGCTACAATGGCTAGGGCTAGGCCAGGCCACATCCAGGAGCCTGGAACCTGAAACTCCATCAGAATCTCTTGGATGACAGTGGCCCAAGCACTTGGGCCATCTACTGCTGCTTTCCCAGGCACATTAGCAGGGAGCTGGACTGAAAGTGGAGTAGCCAGGGCTCCAATAGGCATTCATATAGGATGCTGGTGATGCTGTTGGCAACTTAACCCATGGCACCATAACATCGGCCTCAAATTTCTGCTTTATTTTCTAATATTCTGATGAGTCCACATCATGTTCTACTTTCATTCTAAAACTACTTAGAATTTTTCCCATGTAGCAATCTACATCCACAATCTCATTCTGATTAAAAGACAGAGTCTTTGCAAGGTACCCAGGAGGTTTCACACAATGAAGTTCCCATTTCTCTCCATCTGCATTTCTTCCTTCTTTCCTTTCTTTCTCTCGCTCTCTTACTTTTTTTTTTTTTTTTTAGATTTATTTATTTATTTGAAAGGCAGAGTTACAGAGAGGCAGAGACAGAGAGAGAAAGAGATCTTCCATCCGCTGGTTCACTCTCCAAATGGCTGCAATGGCTGGAGCTGCAGATCTGAGGCCAGGAGCCAGGAGCTTCTTCCAAGTCTCCTACTTGGATGCAGGGGCCCAAGGACTTGGGCCATCTTCTACTGTTTCCCCAGGCCATAGCAGAGAGCTGGATCAGAAGTGGAGCAGCCAGGATCTGAACTGGTGTCCATATAGGATGCTGGCGCTGCAGGCCAGGGCTTTAACCTGCTGCGCCACAGTGCTTGCCCCTCCATCTGCATTTCTTACTTTTCCCCCTACCCACACCAGTGGCATGCCTCATGTTCTCCAAACAGCATTCTTTGGCTTTTGCCACAGGGCCTTTGCTTTTGCTGTTTCTGCTCCCTGAAGTCCCCTCCCTAGATATACTCTTTCATTTTCTCACCCTTTACTTATCTTTGGTCAAATGTCACATCTAGTGATATACTCTGCCCCAGATTTCTCCTCCCCTTTCCTGCCTTAGTCTCCTTAGTCTTTTGTATTGCACTTAATATGATTTGGCCATGACACCTTCTACTTACTTGTTAATTGTCTGTCATGACCCACCCTACAGGGAAGTAAGCTTTGCAAGGGCTAGGATTTTGGCTTGTTTTGTTCAGTCTTGTGACCTTACCACTTAAGGAGTGCCTGCCACAAACTAGGGGCTCAATAAATGTTTACACAATAAATAAATCAATACTGTAGAACAGCCCAAAGCTGGATGGTGGCATCTTCACATAACTCTCTGCGTGTAATGGGAGGTCTGAAGATTCACTGAATAGCCAGTAACCCTTACATATAAAAATCCTTACCACTTCTGCAAATGGACCAGAGTAGACCTTTCTTGGGTTCTGCAATGGACAGAAGCTGTGGAGCCAGCTCTGTGTAAAAGCAACAGAGGTGCTATTTTTATGGGTGCCTTATGTTAATCTTTTCCTTCTTCTATCCTGCATTACCCTGAGCTCAGCTAATCCACTAATCTTTTCTCCATGGTATTAAGAGGCAAAGGTTTAAGGTGTTAGCACTTCCAGAGTATCCGTTAAAGAGAAATCTTGAAGACCGAAAGTTGGTCAGGATCAGAATGAATGACTCTCATCAGGTAGAATTTTAGAGCCTGATTTTAGGAGCTGGAACAGAAAGTCAGGAGTCCTTAAGAAACAGGACTGGGCTATTGATCTGTTTGAAGACACGGCAGCAAATATAGATCTTTTCACTCTCCTATACACCTCTCCCATTTATGTACTAGCAACGAAACCTTGCAAATCCAAGTTTAAGTTCATTTCAAAGCCAAATCTACCTCTTTCTTGGTTCCACCCCACCACTCCCACCCCTGCCCAGTATTGGTTGGGTTTCCCTGCTACCAGATCAGGATCTTCATCAACTCCAACCTCAAATGCAAGCAAGCAAAGCACACACACACACACACACACACACACACATCTACGCTACCTATCCATCTCAAATGCTCCTGAATTCCACCCTCCCTCTTCCTTTCCTAGGTTCCTCCTACCCACTTCCCTCTTCCACCTCTCACTGAGTCCTCTCTGCTTGGTTTGTTTGCTCAGAGCTACTACATGGCTGGGAAAATACTGGTGTGAAGAAGCTCAGAGGAGTCTTTATGGGGAGGACATTTGGTTCTCTGGTTAAGATGTTGCTTGGGTGGCCGGCGCCGTGGCTCACTAGGCTAATCCTCCGCCTTGCGGCGCCGGCACATCGGGTTCTAGTCCCGGTCAGGGCACTGGATTCTGTCCCGGTTGCCCCTCTTCCAGGCCAGCTCTCTGCTGTGGCCAGGGAGTGCAGTGGAGGATGGCCCAAGTCCTTGGGCCCTGCACCCCATGGGAGACCAGGATAAGTACCTGGCTCCTGCCATCGGATCAGCGTGGTGCGCTGGCCACAGCGTGCCGGCCGCGGTGGCCATTGGAGGGTGAACCAACGGCAAAGGAAGACCTTTCTCTCTGTCTCTCTCTCTCTCACTGTTCACTCTGCCTGTCAAAAATAAATTAAAAAAAAAAAAAAAAAAGATGTTGCTTGGGATGCTGACATCCCATATTGAAGTGCCTGTGTTCAAGTTCCAGCTCTGTTCCCCATTCCAGCTTCCTGCTAATGTGCACCCTGGGAACAGCAGGTAACAGCTTAAGTATTTTGGTCCACACCACTCACATGGGAGACCTGGAATGAGTGCCCAGTTCCTTGGCTTTGGTCTGGCCCAGAACATGTTGTTGTAGGCATTTGGCAAGTGAACCAGCAGATGAAAAATCTCTCTGCCTTTCAAATAAATAAGAGAGTAGATTAACTTTTAAAAATGGCTCTTTGCCAAACAACACTGAGGGCCTCATACCTGTGAATAGGAACTCAGAATGGGGGTAAGGTTTTGGCCTTGTGGCTTAGGGGTCACCCCAAATCAAAGAAATCCAGTGTCATCATCTGGGCTTTAGGAGATGCCCTGGCCCCCCAGGGCATGCCCTTCTCTTCCAGATGCTCCCTAATCTGGCCCTGGCCCAGGACAAATAAAGGGCCCATGGAATATTTCAAGTTAGATCTATTCCTATTACTACACAATGTATGGCTTAAAGACTCCGCCTTTGATCTCAGTTTTTATATTCATCTTCTTGGTAAACTAGATCAAGTTTAGATGCTCCAGGTATTTTTATGTGTTTGAGTTCAATTTAGAGGCAGAGTTCCAACCTCCAGTCAGAGGTCAGGCCCCAAATCTCAAGCTAACATCTGGATATTTCCATGGTATGTTCTCATCCACATCTGTTTACTCCAACAGCCACTCAAGCCAGAATTCTCCATATTCCTCTGGATGCTTATTTTATCTAGAGCACCCATAAAATATTGTCCACAAAAACAATAATCTCTCCCTAGAATGACAGTTTCACTCAGAAATTTGTACTAGATAAGTATATTTGCTTCTGTATTAGTTGTCTAGGGCTGGTGTAACTATAAGTATTGGAAATGGGTGGCTTCTGAAAAAGAGAAATTTATGGACTCAGAGTTCTGGATGCTGGAAGTCTGACACCAAGATGCCTGCAGGGTCACGGTCCCTCTGAAACTTGTAAGGAAATCCCTTGCTTCCTCTTTGCTTCTAGCAGCAATCTTTGGTGTCCCTTGACTTTCAGATGCAAGGCTCTGATCTTCCATCTGCATGTGACATTTTCTCAGTGTGTCTCTTTGCCCTCACTTGGTTGTCTTCTTATAAGGACACCAGTCGTAATGGATACCAGCATGGCCTTTGTCTTAACTAATTACACCTGAAATGACCCTTTTCCAAAATACCATTTTAAGATACTGGAGGTTAGGATTTCAACAATTTTTTTTAAGGAGAGAGAGGTCACAATTCAACCTATAACAACTGGTAAATGAGTTAAGAAGCTATTTTTTATATTTTAAAATTACTACAGACCTATGTGGAGAAGAAAGGAATTCATGTGCATTTCTAAAAAAAAAAGCCAGGAATGTCAAAGACAGGTTCCTCCTATGGTGGCTGTTTGGGAAACCCCTCCCAGGCACTCACGCGCATAATTTTCACCTGCTTCTTCGCTTGCCTCCATCTTTGTGGTTTTGTTGGTAGTGAAGAGAAGCGCTGATGAAGAACAGTGACTGACAAATTAGGTGGGAGCAGTTTTGGCTGTATACAACCGAACACCCAACCTAGAGGATCATAACTAAATCAGATTCTTCTGATGGACCAAGCAGTCTGCAGGTGGGCTGCTCATGAAGCCTCCGTGCTGTGTGCTCTGTCCTCATCTAGGCAGTATCCCTTCACCTCCAGCATCTTGTGTGTGTTCCAGGGAGGACAGGACAAAGGCAAAAAGGCATGTGTATGCTGTCTGTCCCCTTTCCTGTAAGCCCTGCCCAACTCTTTCCACTTATATCTCATTGGCCAACACCTTGTCACAAGACCAGCTGGACTAGAAGACATGGCTTTGAAGCTGGACATGGGCTCTGGCTCAAAAGAGGGAAAGGATATTGAGTAGACAACTTGCAGATCTTGCTTCACACCACTGGGTCTGGTGAGGTTCTAGGAACATTGGAGGCACACCCACACTTGGGTTTTGATTGCAAAGGATCTCCCCCTGTTGTACAGATGACACTGAACACAAAGCATGTGAATAATATGATGCAGTACATGATCACATGCCCAAATGCCTGGTGCTATAGAATCCAGGGAAGGCAGAAAGTAATCTGAGTTATGTAGGAGCTTCACGAAAGGGGACGAAATTCGAGCTCAATTTTGAGGGTTGGGTAGGATCAACAGCAGCTGTCATGAAACCCTGTTTAGATCCCCCTACACATGCTCAGATGGCAGAAAGGAAAAAAAACCTGTGTGCAGCCTCTTTCTCTTACTGCAATCTGGGTGAGCTGCATGCACATCCCACACTCAGATACAAGTCTTCCATATCACTTTCTTGGCATAGACTCTACCAGAAGATGGGAGAACAGGCCAATATGTAGGTCTTGACCCTAGAGAGATCTTATTGCTGAAACACACAGCAACCTTTCCATGCCTACCCCATTCATCACCTCTCACATTCTTTTCAGGCCGACTCCTAACACCCAAGAACTTGGGGCCCCCAAGAATCTTCCAACATGAGTTATTAGCCTTTTGCAATGCCAGCTGCAAGGCACTGCCAATCTTTCTGTGGTTGCATGGTATTATTTGATCTGGTGTTCCCTGCCAGCAATTTTTAGCTTTTCAAATTCTCCACCTTTCTCCACCATTTTGCCAGCAGGGACGGGGCTCTGTACAATCACCATCTGCAAGGTGTGCTTATTATGTGAGGGATGCAGTGAGAAAGAAGGAAACCTGACCTCGGTTATAGAATTTTAAGAGACACTTCTAGAATGTATGGCACAAAAAAATAACTAAGGGGAAAAAGTTGTTGAATATTGAATTAAATCTCCCAAGAACAGAAAAGTTCTGTCAAAAACAACAGATTGGAAAGAAAGCATGACAAAACTGAAGCTTTCTTTATAGAGAGGCAGTAAGTATTGCTCAATTTGGGCAAAAGGAGATGGAACACATTAAGCCTGGATGTGTCTGAGGAAATAACCTGTGCCCAGCAGACTTGAGGGATCTGAGAGCAGAGATCCTGGTCTCGCTTTCTGGGGCTGGGCAGTGGAGGGGAGTGTGAGCCTCCAGTGAGCAGCTATTTTCCTGTGTGGCTGGGAGTAGATGGGGAGTTTGGGGAGCACTCACTGGCAGCAAACCTGGAGAGTTCTCATAGTTGGGTGAGGAGGAAGCAAAAGCAGAAGGCAAAGCCTTAGCAATTCCTGTAATCCATGCAGGATAAAGGGGCACTCATCTGCATTGGTGCCAGCATGAACCCATGATGAGCAAGGACCAGCTACAACTCCACTGTTCCCACTCTGTTGCCTCAAGGAGCTGGGAAACAACCCTGGGAAGAAGACAGGGGGAAAAGCATTCAACAGAGAAAACCCTCAGAGGATGGGTTTTCCCTGAACTGGGATTAAGTTTTGTTCCATGAGGGAGATAGGGGGCTGGGGATAGAAATTAACTGAGAAAGATATAAGGAAACTAAACATTGTTAGCACACCTGAGCAGGTCATCAGCTACTGTGTTGTAAACTGTTTTTCCATTTGCTGGTTCGCTCCTCAAATGGCCAGAATCCTGGAACTTCATCCTGTTTTCCCTGTGTGTGACAGGAGTCCAAGCACTTGGACCATCCTTTGCTGTTTCCCCAGGTGCATTAGCACAGAGCTGGATCAGAAGTGCAGCAGCAGGAACTCCAACCAGTGCTCATGTAAGATGCAGGCTGTGTGACTATGCCCAGACCCTGTAACCTTTTTTTTTTTTTCCTTTGAGATAAAGCACATCCATTAAAAAAACAAAAAAAAAAAACAAAAAAAAAAAAACAAAACAAAACTTTAGAAAACATTTTAGAATGGAAGGGCATTTATAAAAAACATTGTGAAAATAGCAGAGGATTTCTATACACTCCCACACAGTCCACCCTGTTGTCAGCATCTTTTCTTAGTTGGGAATATTTCTCACTATTAAGGAAGCAGCAATTGTCACTAACAAATCCATAATACTACTCAGATTTTCTGTTTTTACCTCATGTATTTTTTGGTTCCAGGATCACATCAAGGAACCACTTTTATATATATATATATATATATATATATATATATATATACAGAAGATCAGTTTAGTATACATTAAGTAAAGATTTCAACAGTTTGCACCCACATAGAAACACAAAGTGGAAAATACTGTTTGAGTACTCGTTATAGCATTAAATCACAATGTACAGCACATTAAGGACAGAGATCCTACATGAGGAGTAAGTGCACAGTGACTCCTGTTGTTGACTTTACAAATTGACACTCATCAAGGAACCATTTTGCAATTAGTTGCCGTGTCTCTTGGGGATCCACTTGGCTTGGGTAGTTTCCCAGACTCTCCTTATTTTTGATGACCTTGACAGTTTGAGGGAGTACTGGTCAGGTAATTTGTTGAATGTCTTTCAACTGGGATTCATCTGATGTCTTTCTCATAATGGGACTGAAGTTACAGTTTGGGAGAGGTAAGATGGCTTTGCTGGTGCATCTCATCAAGTGAACACACTACTAAATGATCCACCACTGTTTCTGATGTTCCCTGTGGCCACCAGGTTGAAGCAGTGCTTGGCAGGTTTCTCCAGGGGTTACTATGTCAGGCCCCAGTTAAGCGGATGGAGGTTCCCTTCCATCTCCTTGAGAGAAAAACGTCTGTATCTATTATTCAGAATTCTGCATGGGTGTTTCATCTCTTTTCTCCATTTAATAATTTATTGATATCAGTATTGGACTTGTGGGTATTTTTATTTTATAATTTCAGTTATAATCAAATAGTGCTTTATTTATTTTCTTGCTCCATTTGTTCCAGTTTTGGACTTTGGGAGCATTGGCGATGGGTTCCTGTATGCCTTTTTTTTTTTTTTGACAGGCAGAGTAGACAGTGAGAGAGAGAGACAGAGAGAAAGGTCTTCCTTTGCCGTTGGTTCACCCTCCAATGGCCGCCGCGGCCGGCGCACCGCGCTGATCCGATGGCAGGAGCCAGGAGCCAGGTGCTTTTCCTGGTCTCCCATGGGGTGCAGGGCCCAAGCACCTGGGCCATCCTCCACTGCACTCCCTGGCCACAGCAGAGAGCTGGCCTGGAAGAGGGGCAACCGGGACAGAATCCGGCGCCCCCACCGGGACTAGAACCTGGTGTGCCGGCGCCGCTAGGCGGAGGATTAGCCTAGTGAGCCGCGGCGCCGGCCCTCCTGTATGCCTTTGACACACTCTCATCATGGTTGTGATTGTTTTTTAAAATTATTTTTTAAAGGGCTTATTTTATTTGAAAGGCAGAGTTACAGAGAGAGGGGGAGACTGAGAGAGAAAGATCTTACATCTACTTGGTCAATCCCCAAATGGTTGCAAAGGCTGGGATAGGTCAGATAGAAACCAGGAGCCAAGAACTCCATTCTGATCTGTGGCTGGCAGGGGTCCAAGTACTTGGGCCGTCTTCTGCAGCTTTTCCTGGAGCATTAGCAGGGAGTTAGATCGGAAGCGGAATAGCCGGGACTCCAACCAGCATTCATATGGCATGAATGGTCCCTGCCGGGCCACAATGCAGGTCCTATTGTTGCTTTAAAAAAAAAAAGTGGGGGTGGGGGAGAGGCACTTCCTTATCTTCTGGCACCACAGGATGCTTTAGCTTCTGATTAAATCTTTCCGGTCCCAGTCCTAGAATCAGCCATTTCCCCAAGAAGCCCTGATTTCTTTTATTGGAGAATGGTATTTAAAACATGCGAGCGCTGGGCACGTTTGCCGCCACCCGGGCTGCTTCTACAGTGTACTGGCTGACACAGCAAGGAGACGGATGTATTTGTTCTGCCCTGCGTCGACACACACACACACACACACCCACCCCCATAAATCTGCTCAAGTACCCACCTGCAAGTGGCTAAGCCAGACGGGAGCTGGTATAATGTCTTCACCTCTCATCCAGTAGTACCACGTGGCTGGCTCTAGCCTCCTCCCCTTGCTCCTCTGTAACCTGCCACTCAACAGTGACAGGCGTGCCGGCGACCGTCCACCAACCTCTTATTTAATTGTTCGCATCCAGGCTACACATATTTTCTTCTACATCTCCGGTTCCTCTGCGTTTGCTCTTTAACCTCTGACCCCTCCCCCCTCCGGCACTCGGCCGTCGCCAGGGCACAGGCGCCTTGCACCTGCACGTTAGAGCAAGGACTGGTCTGACCTGGGTTTTCGTTACGGTCCCCATCCTTTCCCCTCACACATGTGGCGGGGTCAGGACTGGGGAGTTGGAAGTCCGAGAGGAGTCTCGTTTGACTGCCGAGGGGACTGGACAGATCGCCCACGTCGACGACCCCTCGGCTACCTCGGCGACTATTGCGGAGCCAGTGCCCGCGAGGCGCCGGAGCTGGTCCCCTCAGCGCTGTCCGGGCCAGTCACCCGCGGGCACGCCATCGAGAAGGGAATGGCCCCGGCGCTCGCGCCCAACTGGGGCGCCATGCGAGAACGGCCAGTCAGAGCTCTCCGGCCGCTTTCCGGCCCGGAGCTGCCCGGCTGACAGCACCGCCAGGCTGCGCACTCCGCGGCTGCCCGCCGGCCCCGCCCCTCCAGCAGGCCCCGCCCACCCGCCGAACCCATGCTCGGCCCCTGACGAGGCTCGCCGGAAATTCCCGAAGCCCCTCTTTTTCCTTCCTCTCCTTTCCCTGCTCTCCCTTTTCCTTTCACCCGGGTTCCCTCAGCCGTGATTTACCCCCTCCCCCTCCTTCCTTCCCCATTTGAAATCAAGATGGAGGCTCGTGGCTGCCGCCGGCGTCCGTGATCCCGGAGCTCCCGCCGGCCACGGGCCCCCCGCCTCGCGACTGCGTGTCCGGCGCGGCGCGCGCTGCTGCCCGCGCTCCGGCCGGCGCCGCCGAGGCCGTGGCTCCGCGCCCCCGCCGCGCGGTCGGCTCGCGACTCCCGGGTGGAGTCCTCGTCTATGTGGGCGCGCTCCTCGGGCCGAGCCGTCGCCGCCGCCGCCCGCCGCCGCCCCGGGGCTCTGCGTCCGCGCGCCGGGCGCGGGCAGCTGGGCGCTCGGCGCCGCCAGATCCGGCGCGGAACGGGCGGCGCTCGGCGCTAGGGGCGCGGGGCCTGAGGCGGGCGCGGCCGCGGGCGCTGCCGCAGCCATGAGCGGCAGCAGCGGCGGTGCCGCCGCCCCCGCCGCGTCCTCTGGCCCCGCCGCCGCGGCCAGCGCGGCCGGCTCGGGCTGCGGGGGCGGCGCCGGCGAGGGGGCTGAGGAGGCGGCCAAGGACCTGGCCGACATCGCGGCCTTCTTCCGATCCGGTGAGTGTTACCGCGGCCGGCCGCCTGCCCTGGCGGCGCTGCCCAGCGCGGTAGGCGGCCCCGGGCGCACCCGGTGCCTGCCCGCCCTCCGGGCCCCGCGCGCTCCCGCCCGGGCACTGCACCTTCGCGCCGGGACTCCAGATCCGACCCGCCCGGCGTCCTGCTCGCTGCCCACGCCGCCCCGCTCGCGGGCTCGCTTTCCTCGCTCCCTCCCCAGGTCCTGGGTTAAATCCCCCCTTTTCTGCCGGCGGCGGCGGCAGCTCCGCGAGCTGGGGCGCCGGCTCTTTGTCTCTTTTTGCGGGAGGGCCAGGGAGACGGCGGCGTGGACGGCGTGGGCGGAGGCCCCTGCCCTGGGGCCGAGCAGACCCGGTCAGGGTCACTCCGGGTCCGGGAAACCGGCGCTCCTCTGTGCGTGTGTCTGGCGAATTCAACCGGGTTCTCGTGCTCGGTCCTTGAGCCTGTCATCCCCGGCCTCAATCTACCCTTCTGTGAAATGGGGCAGCCGTGGTACCCCGTCACCTAGGGAGGGCGTCAGGGGGCTTGGTGAGCCATTGTCTCGGGGGCGGCCCGGGAGAGGCATGTGGGGCTTCGGGGGCCGAGGCTCGCGCGGCCCTGCGTGGGTGGCCCCGGGTCCGCCCAGGCGAGGAGGGGTGGCCGCGGGAGAGGCGAGCGCCGTGACCGGCTGCGGGAGGGGCGTGGGTGTGCGGCGCAGGGGGCGTGACAGGGCGTCCCCGGGATCCCGGCGGCGGCGCCGCCTCCAGCCCAGCGCAGATCCCGCGCGAGCGGGGCCCGCGGCCCCGCGCCCCCGCGCCCAGCCCCGTCTGCTCGCGCGTGCGGGCGTTTGCCGAGCGGCGGGAGGCGGCCGAGCTGTCCGCGGCCCGGAGCGCAGTCTCCGGCGGGGCGGGGAGGATGCAGAGCCGGCGCTGGAGAGCAGAGGAGGGCGCGCCAGGTCGGTACCGGGCGGTGCGGGGTGCTGGCCTTGGTCCCCGTAAGCGCGGCCGGGTCGGGGATCCCGAGGAGCCGGGAGGCGCGGGGGAGGTCGGCGGCTCGCGTTTCTTTCTCCGTGGCTTCTTTCAGAACCAGAGCTTAAGATCTGGGGAGAACCTCTCGGCACCCGGGGTGGCGAGGAGCAGCCGCAGGGGAGGGCAGTGTCGGAGGCAGAAGTTGCTGTGCGGGTGAAACCTAGTTCAGCGCTGGCTGCCCTGTCTTCTGGGTCTGCCAGGCGGGGTTATTTTCGACTCAGTTTTAACAGGTTGGTTGTGCCTAGGAGTGACACTCTTGGCTCTGCAGTGTCAGTTCAGGGTTAATAGACTTACCAGTGCTCCTCCGGAGAGGTCCCCGCAGAAAGCAAAGGTTTAGGACACCCTGGGCTCCTTGGAAGGAAAGCCTCTTTTTGCGTGTGTGCGACCAGCCTGGTAAGGCAACCCCGTCTTACCTCTTATAGCAGAACTGGGACGTATTTCCTTCATGCCCTGAAGCTAAAGTCTAGCCTGTCTCCTTTCTGTCTCTACCACCTGTCACAGAATAATAGAATCCGTGCAGAATTGAACTCCACTCTGTCAGAAAGGCTGTTGTGCCCCGGGAATGGAATTTTTGGTGCTCGTGAGACCGATTTTACCGATTTTATTCCAGCTCTATTATGCATACTACAGAATTTGCTTCCTTTTCTGCCAAGCGCCCCAGAAGACATCAGGTCGAACTGGACTGGCACAGAAAACTTGTTCCCTGTCTAGCGGCTCTTGAGGGGTTAGCATTTGCTCTTTCTTTGCCTAGGCCTGGCTGTACCTGTCCGCCCAGGCTCCTGTTAGCGTTCAGTTTGAGGCAGAACCAGGTAATGCTGCTCCCTGGCTTGGTGCTGACTTCACAGACTTCCCCTTTAGTTGTTTGATTTGGAACCAGGAGTGGGGCAGCCAGGTTTTTGGTAGGATCAGTTGCAGCGGCCCATCCCAGGGATAGAATGGAATCTCTTTTAAAAGTGCTTCTCCTGGGATGGGCTTGGGGCACAGAGGGTTCAACCACTGCCCAGACACCTGCATCCCCTGTCAGAGTGCTGATCGAGGCCCAGCCACCCTGCACTTTTGATCCAGCTTCTTGCTGATGGACCTGGGAAAGAAGTGCTGATGGCTCAAGTACTTGGGTTCCTGACACCCACCTGGGATACCCATTTGGCTTTCCTGGCTCCTGAGTTTGGCCTGGTCCAGGTGCAACTGTTGGAGGGTATTTGGGGAGCGAACAAGTGGATGGAAGTTCTCACTCTGCCTCTGCTCTCTCTCTGTCACTCTTTCAAATATATCTTAATTTTTTTTCCACTGCTCTGAATTCCTGTCCTAGATCTTGCTTCTAGCATCTAGGCCAGTGGTATCTAGCAGAGGGTGGAGAGGGGCTTTTCCCTTGGTGGGGTGTGGTGGGGAGGGGTTTGCACAGTCAGGACCAATCAATCAGGGGGACCCTGGGTGGGGAGTTCATCTGTGAGGGAAGCAACCAAAGGGACCCTCCTGGGCACTTTAGATTGAATGTGATGGCTGAGGAGAATGAAGCAACCAAATCTGTCCTACAGTCTTTTCTAAGATGTGGAAATGTGGAAAATAGGTTCTCTTTGATCAGGGTGTAAACATTTTTCCGGAGTGTTTTTAAACTAAGATGACATAGACAAAGGCTTTTTGATGGTTTTCTTTCTCTTCTCAGCTCTGACACCATGTTTGCTTGTCTGTCTTATTTTCTTCTTGTTATCCTTCTCATGGCTTCTGTAATCAACTTTATGTTCCTAGCCACAGGTTGAAAACTGGTACCCATGGTTGAATGAAAGGAAAAAAAAATTTGGCTTGTTAAAACTTTTTAGCAATTACAGCAGTTCAGAAGTAGAATGAGCTGCTGTGGATTTCTCCATTACTGCAGGTGTTCAAGGAGAGGCACTGCCCCTTGCCAAGGTTTGGAGTTGGTCGCTGGGGACTGAACACCTTCCCTGGAGAGGGGTCAAGAAGGTAGATGGTACTGGGGAATACTTCCCTTTCACTCTGCACTTTATTCCCCACTTTTCTTTGAATAGGTTAGGGCTCCGGAGCCATGGCTGCCCTTCTGAGGGCTCTGCGGTGTCCACCTTGCTCAAGGTCTCACCCTGTATGCTGTTGTCTCATTTTCCCCCAGGACCTCTGCACAGAAGCTCCCTATTCATTTCGATGATCCTGAACACCCATATACAGACCTGGAGCATAGCAGGCAGGCCAATTTGTGTTCAAGTGGCTGGAATTGAAATGTGTGTGACTGTGTGTTAAAGGGCAGCTAAGAGATTTTTTCTGCAAGTGTTAGTGAATTTTAGACTTCACTTTTCTCCTTTGTACAGAGCTCAGCACTGGAAAAGAGAAAGTAAATTTCTAGTTTTCAAAGCCAAAGGAGAAAAAAGGGAGAATCACAGAAATGAGCTAGTCCAGTTTTCTCAGTTTTATGGATGAGGAATCAGATTTCTAGGGAGGTTCCATTACTTACCCCCCCATCCTCACCCCCCCACCCCACCCCTGGAATGGGACCCAGGTAGAGGTGGGGTCAGGGCCAGGAAGCTTGCCCTGGATGCTCTTTCTCAGATGACTCTCATGGCCAGGATGTTGCTTACATTAGTTCTCAGCCCCACTGGGACCAATCACTTTTATTGCCAATCTATTTTGGGGCCCTGTTCTTGTGGCAATAAATCGTTCTTTCAGAGCTCCCTATTTAACCTTGCAGCCATGTGGGGGGAGGGGTGCTTACATAAATGCATTATTTTTAACCTGCCTGGCATGCGTTAGGTTGGCGTTAAATGAATGTGGAGAATAAAGGTTTATGCTTGTTCCGGAGCCATGATCTGCCATGCTGGGTTTCTTTCGTCATTAAATCTCGTTCTGGACTCGTGGCCACAAGCCCCTCTCTTTCCAAGCAATGTTGAAGAACATGGAGTCTGTTGCTTGGTGAGGGAGCGGCTTGGGACCTTCCTATGTGTTGATGTGAGGCTTTCCACCTGGAGTGCAAGGGGAGCTTTTCTTGCTGTTTGTGTTTCCATACGACTTAGGCGTGGGCCCCCAAGCTCACCATGCTATCTGTATCTGTTGCAGTCGGGACCTGGCGGCTCTGGACATTGTGAATACCAATAATAATGGCTGTGAGGTGTGTCTTCATTACCTTTGGTATTTTGAAAAGGGAGGCTGGAGAAAATGTGGTTTGTTGGTGAATGTAGGCTTCTCCTTCTTAGGTGGTACAGTCACACTCAGTTTTAGAGAAAAGCCAGATTTCTCAAACAACTCCTGTAAGTGACATTCAAAAAACCAAAGAATAATAGGAAAGTAATCATTGTAAACTGTCTTGACTGATGTAGGATATTGTATTTTCCTTTTTGCAGCTTAGCAATCTGGGACTCAAATGGAGATTTGTATGAGGCTATTTTAACTCTTTAAATAACTAACCCAGGATTTAAATGAGGTCAGTGCTGGGGTTCAAAATGGAGCATGTTTTAGATATGTTCTTGAAATGGATGTTAACAATATGTCATTAGGATGGTCTTTTTAGGCATTTTAAATGTGATAGATTTGGGATCTGTTCATAACTGAAAGTGAAAGATGTTTTGGAGCTTTATAATCAAAATAGGTTATATCTGATATCTATTTGATGACTCCTCTGAGAAAGTAAGTTTTAATCTCACATCCTTGGCAGAATTCCAGAGAAAAGTCAAACTCCTAATCAACAGCCACACTTGACCGCGTGTAAAATCACTTGTGTTGATGTGAATGAGCTGTGCTTTACTATAAAAAGAAGTTCCATCACCACTCTCTCCTCAGTTCTATAATGAATTAGGTTTGATTTCCTTAAGTGCATTGTCTTGACACATTTTTAATAGTGCCATTGGCAGGAGGTGGTAGCTACTGCATGGAAGTGGGGCAGTGGGTTTAGTGACTGTCAACTGGTCTCTGGTGGAAGGCAGTGGTCTATACTGACCACTTTTCCCTCATTTCTTCCTCTTCCAAGTTTCTGGTCCCGTAGGCTTAGGTGAACTGTTAGGGGTGATTCTGCATGGATATGCTGTGTTCCTTATCTTCTCACCCCCATTTAAGCTGATGGGGCCGCAATGGGAGCAAGGTATAAGCAGGTGTACATGGTGCAGCCACAGAGCTCTCTGGTCCTGTTCCAGATTCTGTTGACAGCTCCTCAGCAGGGCGGTGGGAAAGGGAATGAGCAGGCCCTGGGAGACTTCTCAGTGACCCTCGCATTTCTGACAGCAGTGTCATTCAGCTGGAGCCGTTCTGGGAATGCTCCCTGCTGAACCTCTGAACTGGGGGACAAGGAGCACACAGGAGTGGAAAAGGCCCTGGGAGGCCTTCTTGCTCCCCTGCCCTGTGCCTCCAGTACTGACTAGGGCTCCTCACTCACCCCAGGGTCTAGCCTCCGGAATTTAAAAGAAGTGGGGATTTCTGTCTGGTCTTCCCAGTGTGGTCTCCTAGCTTGTTGTGGATATTAAGCCTCACAGACAGACATGCTTGTTTATTGGAAATCTTGCTTTCACATTTAATGGTTAGTAAGTGCCTGATTACTGGTTTTCACTTCTTATTCACCAATGGAAACAATTTCCTTACTGAATAGTTGTGTTGTTACTTTAATTTCCTCTTTTTTGTTTCTTCTCCTTGTAAGGAAGTCCCTTGAAACCCAACTTTTAACAACCACTTGTCCCCTGGGAAAAATTATCTGTCAGTGAGGGATACAAAGTATGTGCAGAGGTGGGGGGAGTTGAGCTGCAGGAGTGGGAGGGTTCCTGAGGTTTCTCCCTGGGGCACCTGGGACGCCTTGGTAGTGAGCCGCCTATTTGGTCTGATGGCAGGTGTGCTATGGAAATGTAACACCTGCTTTTGATGATAAATGTACTTGAGTTTTAGATTCTTATTTTTATTTTAGTGAGCCACGTGTCTGTTCTTGCTGGTGAAGGTGAGGGAATAGAGCAAACCTGGTGTTGGGGAAGCATCACTTTGGGCATTGTCATAAATGAACACATTTTAGCCATTGATTGATACCAGAACATTGCATGAAAGTTAGCCAACACAAAGACTATGTTCTAGGTCTGTGGTGCATTAATTTAGCACTGTCCATGGGAGTTTATCAGGCTTGTTTCCTTGGTATGTGGCCCTCTTATGGATAGGTATGAATCGCACATGTTTTCCCATTTAAGAGGGTTTCTGGAATGGCTGTCCTCCCTCAGTTGCAGCAGAGACCTGTCTGCTGTGCTGTTCCATCATGGCCCTGCTGCTAGGAAAGGCTGGGGCCCTTTGCCATCTGTCTCCTTACCTGACTGCTCTTAGCACTAAAACAACAAAGGTGTGAGCAGGTAAATTGTAGTACATCCATGACAGCAGTCTCAAAAGGCTATCTATTGCATAGTTCCATTTCTATGTGATGTGTGACATTCACAAAAAGGTACAGCTGTAGTAACAGATCCGTGGCTGGTCTCCTGGAGTTGGGATGGGGAATGTGACCACAGAGGGATAATGGGAAGAGGAGATGGGGGACCATGGAGTTATTTTGTGTCCTGGTTGTGGTGCCGGTTACAGATGTTAAAGTTCATAGACCTATACACACACATAGACACAAATCAAAAAACCACAACAGTTAACTGTAGTTACTTTAAAATACAATATTAAAAAAGGCTGATAACAAACTGGAAGAAAATCATTCTTACAAAGAGTTACATATATGCACAGTTAACAAAAGCCTTTCTCAAATTAGCAAGAAAAATAGGCAAGCAGACAATCAGAGAAGTGTGAATGGCCAACAGAATACTCAGCCACACTACTAATCGGAGAAATTCAAATAAAAACAAAATACCTACAGAAACCGAAGCCAGTGTAAGTTGTTTCTCCAAGTAAACTGTAACAAAATTGAGTCATTTTGGAAAGATTTTTTTGTGGATTTGGGAGAGAGTAATAGTTGCTCAGTCTGCACTATGAGGTCTAAGCCTCCTATAACTGCTAAGGCTACTCTAGGGGAACCCTAAGACAGATAAGGGCAAATAAAATCTCTCCCTGTGATTCTGTGAAAAGTGTTCCCTTGGCAGTTCATTGGGTGCGTAAGTCAAGTCCACTGAGTTAAAACACTCATTCGGCATGGACAGTCACCATTTTTTTCTGCTGCAAAATATCCCATTTCAGTGATTTTTGCTGCTGTCCAAATAGAAAATGAAAAGCGCACATGCTCTGGTTCTGCAGTGGCTCAACAGTCCTGGTGTTAAACGAGGAATTTCCAGGGCTACGCTTCATTTGGTGGGAGGAGTGGTTCCTGCATTAGTTGCAGGGGCTGGGTGGTAGTGGTAGTGGTGGTCATTTGCCCTCAGCTCCTAGACCTTAACATATGTTGAGGACTCATGAATTAGTTTGTAAGGTATTAGTCTCCTCCCTATTTAAGACTCATAACCATAAAATAAACTCTTCTTCAGCTTGAGAGAAACATTTCACATAAATGTAGAAACCTCAGTATTTCAGACAGGGTTTGTGGGGTGTGTGTGTGTGTGTGTATGTATGAGTATGTATCTTGGAACAATCATAAAATAACCCACTTTGGAATTCGGTGGAGTAGGTAGTTTAGTGCAAGAAGAAATAGCCATATCGGAGACTAATATCTGAAATCTATATTAGAAGAGCTAATATTCCCTAGTATATATGAAGTAACATGTAAAGTGATATATCTTAGAGAAAAATGTTTTAATTGTAATTTGAAAATAATGCATATGAATTGTCCAAGGTGTTGGTGAGAACTGTGTATGTGTGTATATGAAAATTGTTTTCTTTGATTTCATTTCTCATGTCCATTTGACATTATCTCCATGGTCACAGATTCCTTTCTTTGCTGCTGTTCCGCTGAAGCTCGTGAGGGTGCTGCTGGGTCAAATGGATTCTGAAAGTTTTTCCTTATTTATCAGATGTGCTAGGATCTGAAGGAATACATAAAACATTTATTGTTTTTTAAAATTGTTTTTGGATAGCTGAACTGATAAGGGCCATAAAATACAATTTCTGTGATATTTATTCAGAAGCTCCCACACAGGTATTGGGAAACAACACTTTGATTAGAGTGTTATAAATACTTTCACTTAACCCTGTCTCCCTTACCCAATAAAATCTCTAAAGCTTGAATCACCTGTATTTTGACATCCAAATAACTGGAATAATTCCTTCATTAATCGCATGCTAAACAAATAGGTTTTTCTTGTGTGTAGGTAACATTTTAGAAATATAAGTTTATGACTATGAGAAATTTTTTTCAGCACTCACTTTCCTTTTGCGTCCCACATGATGGTGGCTGGCATGCCAGGAGGGAGCACTGATTGCTCGGAAATATAGCTTGTGCAGGATATGTCTCGTATTTTGATTTTAGTGTCTTTATGCCTTTGTCTCAATTTTGTTGCAACTTTCCTAATATATCTTGGGTCCAGGAGCCTACAGAATCATGTTAATTTGTTGGTTTTCAGGTCATACCTCTACCCTGTGTCAGTTCAGATCAGTATACCTTGATAAATTGCTGCTCCCCATGGAGAGGCCTCATTGTAGTCATTTAAATCCAGCATTTTGTTAGTTGTTGGTGTCTTTGTTTCCCAGCATTTAATCGCAAAATTTGCTTGATTGATTGTTGGGCATTTTTTCCATATGTCTTGGCATTTTTAGGTCCAATTTCAACTCTGCTGGTTGCTGATTTCGTAGTAGACTTGAGCCTGTTTGGGAGATGGGACCTAGGTCCTGAACCAAAGAGCTGGAAACTTCCGTGTTTGGGCCCATGCAGAACTGGGGTGTAAACCTGTAGATCTCCTGAGAAATGAGTGCGTCCAGAGGCAGTAACCTGCTTGTGGTTCATAGGAGGATACAGTATCTTTACTTCCTTTTCTCCAAAAGCCATTAATGCCATCCTCTTAAGGAAGTCTAGAAAAATCTTTCTCACAATTATTACTCAGACTACTGCCACCACTGGTTACCACCATTCAAGTGCCGGTGGCTACCAGGTACTGTGCAAGGTGTGTTATATACCTTTTTTGTTTGTTTAGTTTAAATTATTTATTTAAGCCATCTCCTGCCTTAAGCAAAGAGATGGAAGATCAGTATAATGGTCATCATTTGATACAAGTAAGGAAGGTGAGCTTAAGGTCCCAGACACCTTTCTGGTCTGCTTGTTGAGTGGTGGTCCAAACCAGAGCTGTGGTCCCCAGTGGCTATAAGGGTCCAGGTTCTCATTATTCATCTTCATAGGCAGTTGGAAGTAGATTCACATGAGGGTTATGGAATAGAGTATATTTCCCATTTACCCATGGAAAAGGCTTGGACCTGAAGTGGAGATGGGGGTAGGCTATGAACTTGGGTCCCTTGGGTCTCTTGTGCCTTTCGTGGTACGACTTCAGGTAGACATTTAGCATGCTCTCGCCCATGCCAGGGAGTGTGAGGAAGCAAGTGAGGGCCTTCCCTCTGTGAGCTGATCCCTCCTCGCCGTGGGTGCAGGTGGGACTGACCTAAAAGTCTAGAAACCCTGGACCCAGCTGCCGCCGCTGGCATTTTCCTCCTGGACCCTGTTGTATACTTTTATGGATGCAAATACCCATCAGCAGGTGGATGATGCTCTTTCGTGACACATGAGGATGTCAGTGTCAGTTCTCACTGAGGGTAAATGACCTGCCTTAGTGTGCTCTTTAAGGGCTGGACTTTACACCAAGTGCTGTCCAGTCACAAAGCTGTCCGGGCCTTTACCTCCCTAGTGGAGGGAGAGAATAGAAGTGGCTCTCTTCTCTTTACAGCATCCACAAGATTCTGCATTGTCATTTTAAAGTCTAAACTGAATGTGTATGTCCTTGTGTGTGGAGAATCAAAGCTATAATTTACAAGTCTCACACCAAATAAAAGTTGAGTGAAAGATTCCAGCATAGACCAAGTATTTTTCTTCTTTTGGTTTGGGCCCTGTAATTTAGTTTCTGTTCCTTTCCTCTTCTCACCTACTTAAAATTGGTGTTGCTTTTTACATAAATAACTCTAGTAGCCCCAGCTTTCCAGTTGAGGTGTGTTAGCTATGTTGAGATTTACTGGCTGGAAGCTGCCTCATAGCCTGGGGAGACATCCTGGCTGAAATGTGGGTCCTCTGTTTTCTTGGCTGCCTGGACTTGGACTTCGGTGCTGGGGTGGTAATTTAGGGGTGGGGTGGCAGTGTGGACAGGGTGGGCGTGGTTAGCCACCAGGGGAGCTGGGTCAACCCTCTGCTTTGTGTGACATTGTAACCATTCCCAGTCTTCCTCCCTCACAAAGGAAAGAATAGGCCTGGGGAGTGAGATTGCAGGAGGCTTTTGAGATGCTTTTTTGGGAATTGTTTTTTTTTTTTTTTTTTTAAAGGGGTACAGAACTCTTTATAGCTGCCTTGTTGCAGATATTCTTGTTGTTGCTATTGATGTTCATCAAAATGTGCAGGGGGTAATGTGATGCTTTACTTGGTTGAGAGCAGGGTTACTTCCCACTGTACTTTTTTTGTGAAATAACTGAGGCATGCATTCTGGACTTTTCTGTTTGTGGGGTCTGGTTCCCTTCACAATTGATAGCCGATTTTATGGGGTGCTTGCTTAAGTTTATACCACATACAGCATCTAAGCGTTAGTTCCCCTGCATCGTTTCTACACTGGGGACATGTTTTTGTTGTTCTGTGTGTCTGTGTGACTCCACATTTGCCGGAAGTCTTAGTATTTCAGTTAGAGGATGATTGACATGCTGGTTGCTTGAGGGCAAACATTATCTAACCAGAAGGTATATAAGGCCCTGTAAAAACTTAGAGGTTTCCATTTTTCTTGGTTTCAGGTTCTTTGATTTTTGTTTACTTTTTTTTTTTTGAAACTGTTTAAAATTTAAAAAAAAAAAAAAAAAAAGCAGAATTGGCCTGGCATTTGATGTACAGTTATGGGTTGCTTTGTCTTTTTTTTTTTTTTTTTTTTTTTGGGTAAGATTTATTTATTTATTTGAAAGGCAGAGTTACAGAGGCAGAGAGAGAGAGAGAGAAAGAGAGAGGTTGGTCTTCCATCTGCTGATTCACTCCCCAAATGGCTTCAATGGCTGGAGCTGAGCTGATCTGAAGCTAGGAGCTGGAACTTCTTCCAGGTCTCCCATGTGGGTGCAAGGGCCCATAAACTTGAGCCATCTTCTGCTGCATTCCCAGGTACATTAGCAGGAAGCTGGATCAGCCAGGACTCAAACCAGTGCTCATACGGGATGCCAGTGGCACTGCAGGTGGCGGCTTTACCTGTTTTGAGTGCCGGCCCCCCCCCTTTTTTTTTTTTAAACAAATAAACATAGTACAAAACTCAGATTCATATCAGCCTAGGTGAATTGTCATTTTACTCAGTGTTCCGCTATTGGTTCATGTCCTCATTGTTGACTACATTTAAATAATTTTATTTGCTTGTTTTTTGGAAGGGAAAGACTTTATTTTGGAAACCAGAAGTCATAACTCAAGCAGAAACACAGACTAGATCTCTGCTTGTTTCTATTTCACTATGTTGCTTTGTCTTCCTGTCACTCTTTCTGAATATAGATGCAGTGTACATATTATTTTTTATCTGAATCATTTGTGAGTGAGTTGCAGATGTGATGATGGTCTTTACCTCTAAATGGTTCAGTATGTATTTTCTAAGAGCCAGGATATGCTCTTACATAATAATCAAGATCAGGAAATTACTTTTGATATAATATCATTATATAAATCCACTGTCTTTAATAAAATTTCCCCAAATGTCCCAAAAATGTCCTTTTTGGCAATTAAAAAATTATCCAGGATCCCATTCAGGACCAATATTGCATTTCATTTTTGTGTCTCTGGTTTCCTTTAATTTGGAACATCTCTGTAGCCTGTCTCCCTTGTTAACATTGGGATTTTTGAAGGTCACAGGGCAGTTATTTTGAAGACTAGCCCTCAGTTCCATGATTCCTCACAATTAGATTTTGGCAGAGGGCAGTGTCCTCTATGAGCATTGCATCTGGGAATGTGTGATGCCTGCCAACCACTGCAGTGATCCTCAGATCAGTTGGTTCAGGTAGTGACTATCAGTCTGCACTGTATTTGTCTCTGTAATTAGGGTTTTGTGGGGAGACAGTTTGAGGTTTTGTAAAGTCCTCTTTCTCCATCCTTTCATTTGCTGTTTGTAGCATTCACTGATGATCTGTACCTTAATCACATTAATTGTGACTTTCCTAATTTCTTTCTTCCATTTTTTTTTTTAGGTGGCTTTCTATTGAAGGAGGAGCTTTTCCTTCTCAGTTTATTTATTTGTATGTGTAAGTCCTCTTGGTTCCCTGTTTTATGCAGTGAGTTAAAATTCCTTGCTATCATTATTTTGTTTGATGCGATGAAATTGAACAAGACCCTCTAAAATTTACCTTGAAATGTGGCCCCTTAAAGTTCCATAGAAATGCTATCCGGGGTGCCACATGCGCTACTGGAATTTGGGGTGCCTTATGATTTCACCACGGGCTTATTACTAAATCCCCGATATTAATAAGCCCAAGAGGGTTCTTGCCTAATATTTAGAGAAGAATTCTAAATACCGGCACAGATAAACGAGGCAGCATGGTACGTTTTAAGCTTTTATTTAGTGAGAAAGATGCATAGAAGGGTGAGAGCTTATTTGGGGGGAGAGAGGTGAATAGGGGTTCATACCAAGCACCAGGAACCAGCCAAGTGGAACAGCATCTAGGCCAGGAAGCCTAGAGCACATGGCCCAAAGGCCATGCACCCTGGAGGCACAGGGCTATAGCAAGCCTTGTCCTGGCAAGAGGCCAGGGAAGAAGAGCAGAGCTCAGGCACATTGTGCCCTAAGTTTTTAACCCACTTCAAAGGGGAGTGGTTAATTAACCTGATTGGCTGGTGGGCACCCCGGTGTGGCCAGGTAGGGGAATGAGGCCACACAGGGGCGTGGCAAAGGCATCAGGTAGGAGCATGAGGTCACACGGGGGCGTGGTCTTCCAGTTCACAAATCTGATCAATTTTAACCTGTATGTCTGCCTACTTCAAAATGATCTTAGGTTTGACTGGAGGTGGAGGTGGTGGATCCCTTCATGCTGGCTCCTTTATCTTTTGTGACCTATCTCCTTCCCTTCTTCCTTTTTCTCTTCCCATTTCCTCTCTTTGATTTGACCCAGCTCTGGGATCAGCCATTTATTTCTCTGGTTCATTTTAGAAGAGAACAGTATTTTGACACACAATCTGTGAACTAGGTGTGTTCATTACTACAGAGCTATTGCTGCTTCTAGACTGTCACAGTGGAGAAAGCTGGGAAATGCATGTGTGTATGTGTACATGCATGCGTGTATACAAGGATTACACATGTGTACACAGATTGATCACATTCTGCACCTGTCTAGTTCAATAAAAGCCATGTGTTTATGCCCATGCCTTCAGTTTCAGTCTTCTTTCCAGGTTTGTAATTCTCTTCTCTGACAGTGAAAAATCTGGCTTTCTTTATGTTCAACATCTTTACCTCTTGACACAGTTATTGAATATTCAGAAAGTACTTTCAGAATGCTAACCTCCATCTTCAAGTTTAAACTGTTCAGATCAGCAGTTAGTGGTCAGCTTCTGTTCAGCTCAGGGCCTTGTCAGTTAGTCATCCAAACAAAACAGATGAAGTCATGCTCTGCACTCCCCAGAGGCATGTTTAAGAAAAGAGCTGCCAGACTCCTTCAACAGCTTACTTTCTGCTGGTGTTGAAGCACAAAACTGAAAAACAGGGAGTTGCCAGAAGAGAGATGGCAGATTAATTTCTAATAGAGACTGTTTATGAGAATGACACTTGTTGTGGGAAAGGCAGGTTTATCATCTTCATCTCAACTTATTAATTGCTAAAGAGAAGCAATACAAAAGAAGGTGTTGAGCTAATAAGAACAAGGTATCTGCAGGTAAGACCTGGATGAACATGGGTGTGTGATCCATGATGATGGGCTGGGCCCAAGCTCCTCTCAGGAATCCAGTACATTCTTTGAGCAGGGAGGGAAAGAAGCCAAGTTCATATGTTGGGAGTAAGTCATGACTCATGACTTGAAAGAGTGTTGCTTGCTACCCTTCATTGACTAAGTATTTCTTCCCAGAAACCACCTGCAGTAAATTTAATGCAGCTATGTTTATGCTTCAGTACGGCATTTCTGGGAAGAGTGTGTGTGTGTGTGTGTGCACTTAGTTCCAGAAATCATGCAACAGTGGATGAGATCTCACGTTACTGGCAAAGTATTTGCCATTCTCTGTTTTTCTGCATTAAGTGATGACATGAAACCTGATTTGTGGAGACAGTCTCAGTTTCGTGTTGTGTTCTGTGCTTTGCATAAGTGTTCTCATAGTTACCTGATTGTGTTCTGGAAAGTTTGGTCTCTGTAATTCTAGAAGCCCTTCCTACTACTAGGCATTTTAGCAAGAAAGAAGAATCATAATTCATTTGTTAATGTTCTAAGAGGGAAGGCTTTTGACATTTAGAAAATTTGGAGAGTCATGACTCAGGGGAGTGGGAATGATTGCTAATGGGTCAGCTATGTTTGGGAAAGCTTTTGGGGTAATGGATGTGTTCTGGAATTAAGATATTGGTGATGGTTGCACAACTTTGAAAAGATAGTAAAATCATTGAATTTTACATCCTTGAAAGGGAGTGAATTTGTAGTGTGAAGTTGCATATCAATAAAAAAAGGAGAAAATCGTCATGGCTAGATTTGTAGTACATTCCAGATTATTCAGTTGCTTCCGTTATTTAGTGCTTACTGTGTACCAGCTGCTTGGTTTCCACTGCACCTACAAGGTAGGCAGTGATACTGCAGTTTTATACCTCAAAGAAATGGAGCTCAGAGTTTTTTTTTTTTTTTTTTTTTTTTTTTTTTTAAGATTTATTTATTTTATGTGAAATGCAGAGTTATATATAGAAGGGGGAGGGGAGAGAGAGAGATATCTTCCATTCTCTGGTTCACTCTGCAAATGGCCACAATGGCCAGAGCTGGGCTACATCGAAGCCAGGCCTTGCTACTGACCCAGTGGCTGTTAGGGACAGATGCTTGACTGACCACACTCACTGGTGCTTCAATAAAGGCTACTCAGAGCCTGACTGGAAGTAGGAGTTTGCTGATGGTTTCTTCTACCTGACAAGTATCACATACTGAGGTGTTTCACTCTACTTTGGGAGTTTTCTATGTCTGTGTTTTTGGTATCAGAGGATAATAATGAAATAGTTTTTACTTGAAGAAGGGATTGTGGATAAGATCTAATCAGGCTTCAGTTGTGATTTGATGGCATATTAGGAAATTTTGTAGGACACCTTGGATTAACTTTTTAATTTTTATTAACATGCTTTTTATTTATTTGAGAAGCATATCTTCTATCTGTTGGTTTACTCCCCAAATGTCTGCAACAGCCAGGGCTAGGTCAGGCTGAAATCAGGAGCCAGAAAATTCAATCCAGGTCTCACATTTGGTTGGTAAGGACCCCACCTACTTAAGCCATGACTGCTGCCTTCCAGGATGTGCATTAGCAGGAAACCGGTGTCAGGAGCCACAGCAGGACTTGGATCTAGGCATTCTGATAGGGACATGGGTTCAGCCACCATGCCAAACACTGTCCCTTGGGTGTTAACTTTTTAGGAAGTGTTAGTCAAAAGGAAAAGGCAGGACTTTGCTTCTTTACAGACTGTTTCAGAACTCGTGGGATATTTTGGGATAGTGAAGGGCATAGCTGAGAAAGTTGAAACTGATGATGATTTAGTTTTTTTAATGAGCATTCTGGGAAGTTGAAGGGAGAGGCAGCTTTCTGTCTAGATCCTGCTGAAAATGATCTTATATATTACAAATTGTAGCCAGTATTTTCCTGCTATGTTAGGTTTTGTATTCCTGACTATTGGAGGCACCTTTACTCACTAGAATATGGGTACTGAGACATACAGTACATTGTTAGACTAAAAAACAGGAGCTATTAATTTCGTACCACATACACTGATTTGCAAGGATTTTCACTGTGCCTCTCTTTTTAAAATTTTTTTTAAGATTTATTTATTTATTTGAAAGAGTTACACAGAGAAGGAGAGGGAGAGGGAGAGAGAGAGAGAGAGAGAGAGAGAGGTCTTCCATCCATTGGTTCACTCTCCAATTGGCCGCAATGGACGGAGCTGTGCCGATCCAGGAGCCAGGAGCTTCCTCCAGGTCTCCCACGTGGGTGCAGGGGCTCAAGGCGTTGGGCCATCTTCTGCTGCTTTCCCAGGCCATAGCAGAGAGCTGGATTGGAAATGGAGCAGCCTGGCGCCCATATGGGATCCCGGCACTGCAAGCGGCAGCTTTACCTGCTATGCCATACCGCTGACCCCAACTATGCCTGTTTTAGAACTGAGTTGACACTTCATAGCAAGTATTTTAGCTTCACTTGAAAGAAGATACCTCAAGAGGAAGACAAATTTGTTTGGCTTTGAAATTACTTTTGAATATAGTCCCTGAAAGAAATGAACTGCTGAAGACTTTGTGTTTTGCAGCATTTTGAAACCTTCTTCCCTGATTATGTACATTAAACACATGTGAAGCAGGCTGGGGTTTGCCTTCTGTATAGAATGTCTGCAAAGGGACTTGAGCCTCTGAGGGTAGTGCCTCCTGCTGTGTGGTGACCTTTTTTTATGATGTTTGGTCTGTCATCTTTATACTCATCTTTATGGCTCAGAATTAGCGCTTGAAGTAGTTTTCATCTTCAAAGGACTTTATGGGCATTATTTAATATACATGACACTGTGTGATGAATGAGTTGTTTATCCCTTGAGCCAAGTCAATATGCCAGGTGCCATGCAGCAAGCGAGGACACAAATAATACCACATCCAATGGGAGTTCATGGTCTAAAGAGGCAAGATGGTTAGGCAGATTCTCCTCTGGCCTCTATTAAAAATGTGTTAGGGAATAGTATAGAAATTAAAGTTATCAGAAGTGATCAACTACCCAGGTTGAAATTGTCTTCAAGGTGAAAATAAAATGAAGTTCATCTGAATTTTGAGATGTTCTTGAAAAGACAGTGTATCCGTTCCCATTTATCACATGTCACTTATCAATACGTGTGCTATTTCTGCTGTTACGGTGAAGATTTCAGTGAAGCCAGAGACAGAATCATTCTGAGTTCTCTTTCCCTGTTCATCCCTTTTTACCACTGAATTGCCTCTTTTAGTTTGCATGGTCTAGGTTGGTGCTTTGTAACCAGGGACATTCAGGAGCACCAGACACATTTCTGGCACTGTGGGTAGAACTGGATTCTAGTACTGTCTCCTTTGAGTTGAAATTATTCCTTCACTTGTGAGTGTCCGCTGCTGGGGCCTGCAGCCCAGCGCTGGCCCAGTGCAAGTTTCTATTAGAAGAAGCACAGTGAATGCTTGTGATTTGTGATTTAGGCCTGTGGTTGCTTAGCTTAGGCTGATAGAATCACCTGGGAAGTTTGTGTGTGTGTGTGTGTGATTGCTTTAAATATAGAATCTTCTAGAGATTCTGATTTAGTTGCTGTAGAATATGATCCTGGAACCTGTAGTTTGCAAAGGTCCTATTGGTAATTCAGATGCACAGCTAGTTTAGAAACCACACATGTTAGTTGTAGAGTATGGAACTATGGCCAGTGTTGAGTAAGGTGTGATAACTGCAGTTCATTCATTTTCTTATCTGGAGGTATGGAGAAAATTGATACAGTCCAGTTATGGAAGGGGACGTGCTTTGTGATGGAGAAGGTCCTGGCTCATTGAGGAGCCTTCTGCTATGTGAACAGACTGAAGGCACAATTGGCCCTCCAAATTCTCATTTGAAGTTACTGTGTTGCTATAGAGATGCTGTCTAGTGTTGAAGGAGATTAGAGAAATCACATCGTAAATTATCAGAGCAGATGGCATGTAATTTTAACACTCTCCTAGTCCATATTTTTATACTGATAGTTGAGAACACTGAAAATATCAGTTCCTACTTTGTTCTGTTACCTGTAAAGATGGCAGAGTTCATATACAGTAAGATATGTAGGTATGATAAATGCCACATACACAGTAAAAGGTGGTGGTTAAGTAAGGAGGGGGAGAATATTTGAAATATTTTAAGAATGACCTTTTTTTTAACTTTTATCTTAGAACCCAAATGTAATTTGTTACTTAAAACAATTGAAGGATCTATTTATTTATTTCAGAGTGACAGAGGTACAGAGAAAGCAAGCTAGGGCACTTCAGTCCTCTGATTCACTACCCAAATGCCACAACACCTGGAGATGGACCAGCCTAAAGCCAGGAGCCCAGAACTTCATCCAAGTCTCACATGCATAGCAAGGACCCAAGTACTTGGGCCTTCATATTCTGCCTCCCAGGCATAGGAAGCAGAGGAACTAGGACTGGAGCTGGCACTCTGATAGGGATTCAGGAGTCCCAAGCAGTGGTTCAACCCACTGTGTTATAATGCCACAATTGTTGTTTTTTTTTCTTTAAGTTCTACTTACAGATTTCATGCTCTCTTGTATTATTTTAATAACACCAATCTGTGATAACTTTTATCTACAAGGTTTACAGCAATTGAAATGAGAGATCACAGCTTTGCTCACAAAGGAGTACTTAAACATTATTTAAAATTTTTATTTTATTTTATTTGAAAGGCAGAGAGAAGGGAGAGAGAGATTGAGGATCTTTCATCTGCTGAGAGAAACACTGAGGTCTTCCATTTGCTGCTTCAATCCCCAAAATGCCCGCAAGAGTTGGGACTAGGCCAGGCTGATGCTAGAAGCTGGGAATTCTTTCCAGGACTCCCACTTGGGAGGCAGAGCCCCAAATACTTGAGTTATCACCTCTTTCCTCCCAGGGTGCACATGAGCAGGAAGCTGGAATTGGAAATGAAGCTGGAACTTTATTCAAGGCAGTCTGATACAGATGTCTCAAGGGTGTCTTGACTGCTGTGCCAAAGCCCAGTCCTGTTCACAAAGTATTATAAGATCATGAAGATAAAGGGTATTTTCCATATGGATACCTCTTTGCAATATTTTCTTTTCTCTTCTAGCCTGGCCTGGTAGTGAGGAACAACTGCTAAAGATGGTAAACACTGTAGGGCAGTTATTGCCTCTTGCGAGGTGCTGCAGCTTGACTGGAGTTCAGGAAAATTCAGACACACATGCAAACTGTTGCTTACTGTTTACTCTGTAGGTGGCCAGGGTGGCCATGCACTTGAAACACATCAAATTACTGAAATGATAATCCTATTGGTCTAATTTTAAAAATCTAATAAAAAGTTCTTTGGTGAGCATGTCACACCACACAGTAAAGTGGCTCCATCTCCTGGTCACTGTCTTGGAGCAAAGTAGATAAATATCAGATGGAATGAATGGGGATGAAATTGGCCCATTTTTGAAATGCATGGTTTGAGGAGGAGCTAGTTGTGAGGCAAGACAAAAGTATCTGCCCAAGAATCCTAGTGGTACCAGAGCAGAAGGGCTCGCTTATGCCCAGGCCCAGGACCTTGTTTTTCTGAGATTGTTTCTGACTACGGTGCCACCTGGATTTAGAGTCAGGGGTAGCTGTCCATGATCTTAATTCTCAGTAGGGAAGTATAAACTTTTACCTTTGACAGAGTTTTGTCCGTCTAAGCTAATCCGCTGGTCTGGATGCGCTGTCTTTTCCCGCCATCAGTCCCTTGTTTGTCAGTGACCTCTGTGGGAAGAATTTCCTCATTGAAATGTCTGTATGTTTAAGTCAAGTCCAGTTTTTCGCAGATAGGTCCTTTTGCCAATTGAGTTGTTTTAAAATCACCAGAGGCACATAAAGCCTGTGAGAAGCAGGGGCCTGGACCGCACAACGGCAGCAGAACGGATGTGCCTTTCCAGTTGGTCCTTGGGTGCACTGGTTGTGGAGCTGAGCCCTGCCGCTAAGTGAAGGAAGGGCTCTGTCAAGGAAACATGGGGATCCTTGCAGTCTCCTCCCACCTCGTGCTGCCCCTTTAAGATTCTCAGGAGCTAAGTTTTTCTTTTATTCTTCCTCTTGACACCCATCTTTCTTTCTGAGGTTCAGTGTTTCTGTGTACCCCTCCAAGGGACTCTCTCTTTTGGAGAGTGACTTGCCCAGCCCTTCCCAAACAGAGCCCCATCTGCTTGGAAGCAGGCTTAAAAATCCTATACATAGCAGTCATACAGCCCTCCTTCAGAGCGTTTTTAACTCTAACTGTGAAGCCTACAATTTATTTATTTACTTATTTGAAAGGCAGAGATCTTCCATCCACTGGTTTACTTCTCAAATGCCTCTAACAGTTGGGGCTGGGCCAGGCTGAAGCCAGGTGCCCAGAATTCAGACTTGAATTAGGCACTGGGCTATGGGATGCCGGCATCCCTGGTGGTGTCTTAACCACTGCGCCAAACCTACCCTCTAGTGGATCCTTCTTAACCTTGAGTTTCTGGGTTTCCCAGCCTCCAGAGATAGTGATGGCAACCCGAATGGAACCTCTGAGGGCTGCTTTGAGTGCATGCACTGAATCCAGATTTGCTGAATTAACGAACAGCTTTCTTTTCTAAATGAACTGGCCTTCTATTTTAACCTCCTACCCCTACCTGACTTCCATCCCTTTTCCTGCATTTCTCTTGTCTCTTCTTTAACAGTGCCACTTTTGGCCATTGTTCACCATTGCAAGGGACAGTCAGAGATAAGAATTTGATTTTAGAAGACGTCATATGGGGAGAGGCTCTTGGGTTCTTTGATCTATAACTTTAGTGTGAAGTTTCGAGTAGAGTGGTACCAGGGAGGTGCCCTCTTTTCCCTCTGCCCCAGGCCCCTGGGCCAAGCCCAGTCTTCCACATTCCCTTTCCTGTCTCTGCTCAGCTGCCTCTTTGCCTGATGGCATCTCCTGATTCTCTTTCTGCTTGACCTCACTCTGCTTGAATTCACCTCAGTTATATCTAATTTAAAATTTGCATGTGTGATGATTCTGATAAACTTGCTTAGCAAATAAACCTGATGGTTCTTATTTTGGTGGTCCTGGTAATTATTCCTAAAAAATAGATTTGGCTCACAGTTGTCCTACCATAATGTAATTTCTTCCTGATTTTTTTTGAGCTGTAATTTACATTGAGGCTTAATCTTACTTATATTGTGCACCCAGTGCCCAGCATACAGTCAGTGCTTGTAAATGTTTGCCGAATGAATGAACAAGTGATGGCTCCATGCACAAATGCAGTGGCCCGCTTTCATTTCTGTGGTAGGGGGCTGATGGCAGGCATTCACTGCTGAGTCAACAAACTTGGGCTGGATGCCTAGACATTTTTATGATGCAATGTATTCTCCAGGAGAAATCTGTGAGAGGATAGAAAGGAGAAAGGGAGACAATGAGTTCTTGCAGATGGGGAGTGGAGGTGTGTACATGCATATGCATGTTTGTGTGTACTCACAGGTATGTGCATTTGAAAGGCAGAGAGAGAGAGAAAGAGAGAGAGATCTCGAGATCTTCCATCCACTAGTTCCTTCCCTAAATGACTGCAATGACTGGGGCTGGACCAGGCCATATTCAGTAGTCTGGAACTTCATCCAAGTCTGCCATGTGGGTGGAAGGGGCTCTTCTTTGAGATTTAGGATCTAGTTGCTCAGGCTGAGGCTAGTGCGTGGTGTAGTGGGTAAAGTTGTCACCTGCAATGCTGGCATTCCATATAGGTGCCAGTTCTAGTCCTAGCTTCTTCAATTTCAATCCAGCTCCTTGCTAATGTGCCTGGGAAAACAGCATGAGGTGGCCAAAGTTCTTGGGCCCCTGCATCCAAGTGGGAGACCCCAGTGAAGCTCCTGGTTCCTGTCTTCCGTCTGACCCAGCCCTGGACATTCTGGTCATTTGGGAAATGAACCAGTGGATGGAAGATTTCTGTGTCTGTCTCCTCTCCCTCTCTTTCTGTATCTTTGCCTTTCAAATAAATAAATCTTTTTTAAGATCTAGTTGCCTCTGAACATTTTTATTTTAGTGAGTTGATTTCCTGACAAGTAGATTGTGGAAAAGTAACTTTGGAGGAAGATTGCATGGTAAGATTTTCTAAGCCCCTGCGGGTATTTTTATAGGAATGTTTTCTATAACCTGTTTAGAATGTTCTAGGCCCTTCTTTGTCTCCCCTTTTCTGTGTTTCACTTCCATTTTTGGTGCTTCTCCCCACCTACCACCCCTTCAAAGCTTTATTTACATGAACCTGAAAGAAGGCCACAGGGCCTTTTAAAATTATACACATCAGTATGAGGCCAACCCAGTTTTCATAAATAGGTCAACTTGTTTCTACAAAGTAGGATTTCAAAAACACTGTCTTCCTTTTAAGGAAAGATGACCATTGTTGAAATCTTAACCCTGCTGCTTGGGTTTGTCAGAATGCCAGCGTTAGAAAAGGCTGATTTCTGGGACCTACCTTGGAGGAACCAAAATGTGGCAAAGGCTTTATTGAGGGAGAGCCTTCCGAGGGCCAGACTTGGTGTGAGGCCTCAGATGGGTGGACTGAGAAGGCCTAGAAGGAGCTCCCGGTCTCCTAGAAGCAGCTGGATTCATTGTGGGCACCAAGAGGAGTCATTACTAGCAGCATTTGCCTCAAACAGGTAACAGATTTTTCTTCCCAGTGGAACACGTGCTCTTGCTTTACTTAAATGCTGAACATTGATTTCTTAGTTAACAGAGTGACTTAAATCCCCCTCTAAGTTCCTTTTGCTAATCATTGTGCTTTTTATCTGCTTATCTGAATCAAATAACAGTATTGCAATACTGAGTAGATTTTCCCACCATCATACATCAGGAAGGGAAGACATTAAGGTGAAATTTGCAAGGTCGTTCTTCAGAGTTATCTGAGAATAGATACTTTTAAAGAATGGTAGTAACTTCTGGCATCATTGGCAGAAAAGTTTCCAGAACTCTGTCTTCCTTTTGTGAAATTGAGAAGAATCCAGATTAGCCATGGAAACAGTGCTCACAGGTGTAAATATTTACAGCCTTACAACCAGGTGTGCCATCCCCAGATTAGTGCAGTTGTTCATGGGCCTTACAATCCACCAGAAGATGCACGCATTTAATTTTGTGTGCTGTTTACATAGGATAGTATAAGAAATACTCTTTATAGACAGTGAGAGAGACAGAGAGAAAGGTCTTCCTTCCGTTGGTTCACTCCCCTAATGGCCTCTATAGCTGGCACTGCACTGATCCGAAGCCAGGGGCTGGGTACTTCCTCCTGGTCTCCCATGCGGGTGCAGGGACCCAAGCACTTTGGCCATCCTCCACTGCCTTCCCGGGCCACAGCAGAGAGTTGGACTAGAAGAGGAGCAACTGGGACTAGAACTCCAGGGTGCCAGCGCAGCAGGTGGAGGATTAGCCAATTGAGCTACGGCACCGGCCGAAATACTCTTTTCTTAAAAGATTACTCTAAAGTCTTCCAAATAGAGAGGCTTCGCATAGGTGAACTAAATAGACTTTTTACACATATTGTACTCATGTTTTTAAGCATTTCCCAAATAAATCTGAACATTGACACCAGAATGGGACTTATGCCGCCTGTAGTATAAATCTGTTCATTTTTCCTTGTCATTGATTTTTCAGGAGGGTTGGTGTCCAAGTTCTTGTTTCTGTGTAAAAGAATAACTTGATTTTGGATTGTTTTGGGTTTTCTTTTATAGTGTTGGAAGTTTATGTGCATGTTTTCTTCCTCTTCCTCTGATCTGGAATTCTGCCCTTTTAGCTTCATTAGACTTCTTTGACTTGTTGATGGGTGCCATGGTTTGTGGGTTATGTTATCATTTACCATTTCAATTATTTAAATGACTTTTATTTATTTTCATTTTACTTGAAAGGTAGACAGAGATCTTCTGTCTGCTGCCTGCATCTTCCACCCCAGATGCCTGTAACAGCTGAGGCTGGGCCAGACTGAAGCCAGGAGCCAAGACCTTAGTTCAGGTCTCCTGCATGGGTAGCAGGGACCCAGGTACTTGAGGCATCACCTGCTGCCTGCCAGGATGCACATTAGCAGGAAGCTGGGTCTGAAGTAGAGGAGCTGGGACACAGATAAGGCACTGAGATGTTATGTGACTCTTGTGATGAGCGGACATCCCAGGTGGTGGCTTAACTTCTGAGCCAAATGCTTACCCTATTTAAATACTTGAATTCCTGTTACTACTTGAACATCTGTGGCTATCCTTTGTGTGTTAATTACTGATCTGTGTTTGGAATAACCTGTGTTGAAATTCAAGTATGTTGTTGGAAGTGTTACTAAGAAACACAGAAACCAAGTCTGCCTGGAGTATCTCTGGGGGTGGGGGTCAGAGGGGAAATTGTCATCCTTGTCCTTGGGGAGGGGAGGGCGCCTTGGAGCTGGGAGGCCTTGCCAGCTTTCCCACTCACCTCTGAAGTCAGTTTCCTCAGAGTGTCTCCTTGGAGAGTTAGTATTTTGACTGCTACTATGTGTTTTTTTTTTGCTTTATGCTTGAGTTATTTGAGTTGAACAGATGGTTTAAATTTGTGTTGGGCAGTAAGACATCTCGGTTTACTTTTTGTCACCTCCACTCCGTTCTTCATGGGCAACAAAACTGCCTCTTTTCTGTCTTTTAGATGTTCTTTGTCATGAGTTTTCTTTGAAAATGTGAGTTGTATTTTTAAGAAAGTGTTCTCACGTTTCCATTTCCTTTCCTTTTGAAGGACAGTGTCATTTCTGATGCTCACTGGTTGATATACAAAGTAGCTTCCCTTTGATTACAGGTGTAATTAATAGTGATTGATGTGATTTTGTTTCAAGCTGGAAAATTGGGATTGCTTTTCCAACTTTACCACGAAGTTCCAGAGATTGGCTTGTTCAGTTTCACAAATTCTTAATGGTTTCTCTTGTGGGTGATTATCATTCTCTGTTGTTTTATTCCACTGGACTGCTTGAGTTACCATAAAATGCATATTTATGTAATGCAGTATATTCCGAGCAGTAGTGATAATGAGGCAGTTTTAAAAACCTCTTAATTATGATTTCCCATATTGGATTTCATGAGTTCTTAAAGGGTATCCTGCAGAAGATGCAGCCTGTGAAAGATTAAATGCAGTGAGCAATTACTGATATTTTAGGATTACTTTGAAAATATTTGCAAATTGTTAGTACTTGAGTCAGTTGTACAGTTACATAGTGACCATGCTATAGAGTGACTTGGGCATTAGACAAAGTATTTTAGAAGGAATTTCTTTTAATTTTTTTTTATTAGAAGCAAATGGTAACCTGTCTTCATAGGCAATGACAAAGTCATTTAGAAGAGTTGGAGTCCAGGTGGTTTAAAGGAATGCAGATGAAATTGGGGAATAACAAGGCAAAGAAAGGAGCTAGGCTGTTTGCTGACTTAGAGAACTCATTGGTACTACTGGATGAATTTTCTGCATTTTATCCAAACCAGTTATTTCTGTTTTTGTAACAGATTTGGAAGGCTTTTTATTTTTAAGGTTTTCATTAGCCATAAAGGAAAGAATAATAGAAAAATTCTTTAATAGCTTTATAATGTGGATAATATTTACCTTTTTTTAATTAGTAAAAAAAAAACAAACTTCAGTTGAGAGGCTGTAGTAGTTTACATATACTGTGGTTAGAAAGCTTTGATACATGTGTTTTGCTTTCAGTAATCTTTAGTCACTGAACCCTTTACCCGTCAATTAAACTGTGATTTATAACAATCTTTGATGTTCATTCATGCATCAAAGCTAACATTTATTAAGTATCCACTATTTGCTAAGCAGTCACTAAAAGTAAAACTTATAAAGATGATTTCAGGTTCTTGAAGGAGGAAAAAAAATGCATAAATATATGTAGAATATATTTTATCACTTTATTCAATAATTACCATTGAAAATATTAAATAATTTAAGGACTATCTGTTTTTTTGTGTGTTTGTTTGTTTTTACAGGCAGAGTGGATAGTGAGAGAGAGAGAGAGAGAGAGAGAGAGAGACAGAGAGAAAGGTCTTCCTTTGCCGTTGGTTCACCCTCCAATGGCCGCCGCGGCCGGCACGCTGCGGCCGGCGCACTGCACTGATCCGAAGGCAGGAGCCAGGTGCTTCTCCTGGTCTCCCATGCGGGTGCAGGGCCCAAGCACTTGAGCCATCCTCCACTGCACTTCCGGGCCATAGCAGAGAGCTGGCCTGGAAGAGGGGCAACCAGCAACCGGGACAGAATCCGGCGCCCCGACCAGGACTAGAACCTGGTGTGCCGGCACCACAAGGCGGAGAATTAGCCTATTGAGCCGCGGCGCCGGAGGGACTGTTTTTAACAATAAATAATTTCCTGGTTACATGAGATAGGTAAAGATAGGATATTAGTAATTATAAATAATGAGAAATTATTGAAATTTGACCCTATTTCAGGATCTTAATTCTTAAATTCTGTCATCCAGTCTTATCCTAAAATCCAAATATCATGACGATATTGAGGGAGAATTGGATATTCTTACAGTCCTAGATTATTAAAGATACTAAGAATGTTTAAAGGAGCCCACCCAATGCTCAGCTGCCTAAGAGAACAAGTAAATACAACATCTGGTTTGTTACCACTTCAGTGTGCATGATCACAAAGAACTGATTTATATTCAGCAACAATTGTATGTACAGAAAATTATTGTTAAAGAAAAATATATTTTATGATCATTTACCAAAAACAGTGCCATTATAAGAAAAGCCTGTTGGCTAAGTCTCTCATTGATCATTATAAGTAGTTGGTACTTTTGACCCAACTTGCAGAAATGCAAATCTAAACTTTTTCTGTTTGAAAGACTCTAAAATTGTACCATTTGCAGTAATACTGGCAAATGAAACTTTGTAACATTTTATTGTAGACCATAAACTGAAAAGCCTAAGGTCAAATTTAGCCAACTCTAAATTATTTGGGATGATAAGAGCCAAAGGAAAAGTTCAGCCATTAACTGTTCTTATGTCTGTCACTTGGTGGAGGTACAGTAGAAATCACCACAGAGATGTAGGTGAACTACCACAGAATAATTTGTTTTTAAAAGATTTATTTATTTACTTGAAAGAAAGTTACAGAGTGAGGGAGAAACAGAGAGAGAGGTCTTTTGTTTGCTGATTTATTCCCAAAATAGCCACAATGACTGGAGCTGGACCTGTCTGACGCCAGGAGCCAGGAGCTAGGAGCTTCTTCTGGATCTCCCATGTGGGTGCAGGTGCCCAAACACTTGGGCCATTCTCTGCTGCTTTACTGGGCACATTAGCAGGGAGCCAGATTGGAAGTGGAGCAGCTGGGATTCAAACTGGTACTCATATGGGATGCTGGCACCACAGACGGTGGATTTCCCCGCTATGCCATAGTGCTAGCCCCACAGAATAATTTTTAGTAGATCATTAAGTAGTTGGGTATCTGAAGCTAGACTGTGTTTAAAGGATGATTTAGTTGTTCCTGGGTATTTTTCAGTCAGGCTTCTTCTCTGGTAAAACAAGAAATAGGGATGGGTTTGTGGTGGGGGAACAAGATAATTGGCCGTAAATAGATGTGTGGACTCGAGTAGACTTTCACCCATCTGGATTGTGGGCATTTCCATGCCAAGTTCTGCAGTTACACAATTATAAATGTACATACCTTACATTTTACAAAAGTAAGAAAAGATTTTTTTGTAAACAAGGTGTAATAGTCATGTTCCTCTAACTTGTGTTTTGAAGAAAAAAAAATCACACGTACAGAAAAGTTGAAATAATACAGTGAGCACTGCCTGCCATTTACTTAGTTAGCAACTGTTAACTTTTTGCCAACCAGTCTTCTTTCTTGTATTCATCATGATAATAACCATAGCACCATAAGCAAACTGTGAATTACTTTAAGTGAATGTCAGTCATGATTAAAAATGATCGTGCATATTTTTTCTTTTTTTTTTTTTTTTTTTGGACAGGTAGAGTGGACAGTGAGAGAGAGAGAGAGACAGAGAGAAAGTCTTCCTTTGCCATTGGTCACCCTCCAATGGCCGCTGCGGCCGGCTCATCGTGCTGATCCGAAGCCAGGAGCCAGGTGCTTTTCCTGGTCTCCCATGCGGGTGCAGGGCCCAAGTACTTGGGCCATCCTCCACTGCACTCCCGGGCCACAGCAGAGAGCTGGCCTGGAAGAGGGGCAACCGGGACAGAATCCGGCGCCCCGACCGGGACTGGAACCCGGTGTGCCGGCGCCACTAGGCGGAGGATTAGCCTATTGAGCCACGGCGCCGGCCCATATTTTTGTTTCAAGGATTGATTTTGAGCTTTAAAAATACATTAATAAATGGATAGCCAGGCAACATTTGCTTGTGAGAAGAAGGAAATGAAACAACTTTGGGAGTAGAAATGCATGGATAAAATCTATCATTGTTAAGTCCCAAGATAACTAAACGGTGAACAGAGAGAGATCCTTGATCACAGATGAAGTGACTCTTGTCTTCTGGGTGACAGCTACACTCAACTGGTGACTAAGTGTGCAGAATAAAGCTGCTTTTATTGAAGAACTGGTTTAATGGAGTATGATAGGCAAACAACAGTTAATGAAGCCAAAATACAACTGACTGGGCAGAAATGGGAGAAGCCACAATAAAGGAGCAATGATACCAGAGCTGAGTGATGTGACTACACAGAGAAGTGCAGAATTAGAGATGAAGCACTTCTCTGAGTCCCTGAGGGCAAGGGCATTTGAAGACCACTGGATTCAGTTAAGCAAATGGGTTTTAGACCAGAGTCAGTGGAGGGATAAGAAGGTTCCAGCCTTAAAGGGTGGGGATATTTTGGGAGTTGGAGTATTGATACAGCAAAATGCAATATATAGCAATGATGGGGGTTCTAAACTGAGGTTAAGTGTCACATTCTTGAGCCTGCTGAAGGTATCAAGGGACTCTGGGCGAACTGCCTTTGAGTGGGATCTAGAAGGATCAGCTGTGGCATGGAAGGTCTCCAGCCTGCATTTCTAGGAGGAAAGAGGTGGCCCACCTGTCAGTACCTCTAGTGGCTTCCAAACCTGTACGAGCAACAGACCCTTTTAAAAATACTTGTTTTAGGTACAGCCCCTCATTATGTATTGTTAGGAATGTTATGATCGCGTTGTGGCAGGACCTCTGCCTCCTGTCTCGTTGGCTCTTAGGAGAAACTGAAACATGCTTTGAATCACGGAGCAGTCATCTCACTGGTTATATCGACCATGCTCTTTCTTCCCTAGTTCTGTGAACCACTAGTAAAAATCACCTTCATTCAATAGAAGAAATCAAAGTACTACTTAGAGGATGTTAGGAGGATTATTAAGAATAGTTAGATAAGAGCTGGGAACATCATTCATTTCAGTAGGAACAAAATCGTAGAGCTCTGCATTTGTGACAAATTAAGAGACTAGCTTCATGCACTCACACTAATAGTGTAATTCTGGTTTTCTAGGTTTGCTTATTGCTAATTAAAATTATTACCTCTAATATAAAAGCTCTGAGGTCTGGTTTTGTTTTCCATATGTAAATTAGAAGATTTTGTGTTTATTATTCTTGTCCTGCTATAGTGGTCAGTATAATTATAGGGCCATATGCTAACTGTAAGTCTTGGTTGTGCTCTTAAAATAAAACATAATGCTGTCAAAATCACTAGCAGTGTACACCAAGGGTTCCAAGAGAGCTGATGTGTGGCTGTTGTAGGAAAGTAAGACAAAGGAGTATGTCAGCTGATATTTCAGCATCACTGAAGTGCAGATTCTTCATGTGCTTTTTAGAAGACTGCTATATAGTGCTGCTGATTTAAGGACAAATGAATTCCAGTTGCCATCAGTCTGTAGTTGTGGTTGTTAATGGTTCTTGTGTTGAATAGATATACACAGAGTTTGTCCCACACTTTTTGGTGCCTGAATGTATTCTCAATGCAGAGGGGCCACCTGGTTAATCTGAGGGAGGAAGGTGGTGTCACCTTGCTTCACCCAGAGGAACTGCTGTGAGTGGGACCTGCTTGCAGAATTGCTGTTTCCTGTTTTTCCCCAGGGATCTACTTTATGCCTGCCTGCCTGTTTGCCTGGGCAGATCTACCTTTCTTGGGAAGGTGAAGAAGGGATTGGCTAGCACTCTGAAAAGTTTCATATTTCTGAGGTCACATTTTGGGTCAAGTGTCCATCTGGTCAGCTGTTGGGGTATTCGAAGCACACATAGCGTTGCTTGGCTTTTATCCAGGAGAAGATTCTGCTGCAGAGTTGGTGGTACCCTGGTTAAGATTTTGTTTTTTGGTGACTTTCTTAGGACATTCCCTTCAACAATAGAGATCAAAAAGCCAAATAAATAGCAAAGTATTTAAAGTAAGGGATTTTAGTCTGGAGTCTAGACCTATGAATTTGGATGAGAATTAGTTAAAGACATCTTTATTTTCATGCATTGCTAACAAAATATATTATTTTCATCAATTAACAATGTAATGAAGTAGTTCTGGTAGTATCTCTGGATATTTTCAAATTATACGCATTAATGCAGAACTTTCAAAATATGCGTATTCATCACCACTTCAAAATTATGGTCATTCTTCCGTGTACAGCTACTTCAAAATCTCTTTGATTATTTTTAAAGCCATATTGGTTTTCTCTATACATTTTTCTCATTTATGCTCCTAGCAGTATGCTGAGAAGGGGTCCCTACATTACACAGACTGTCACAAGTTAGGAATATGCACTATTCCCAGAAAATTGCTATTTGGAATTGAGATTATGGTTTTTTACCTTATGTCTATCAGGATTCAAATGTGTTGTAGAAGTTTTCCAATTTCCTTCCCATTTTTCCACTCTTTATTTAGAACTCCCTTGTCCCATTCCACAATTCCTGTTTCATTTTATGTTTCAGTATCTAGAAATGAGTTCTACTTCTTGTTGTCCTTTGCACAAAATGTACACTTTAGAGCCGAAGATTACAGATTGTATAGTATTCAGATTTAGAGATATACTTGTGTAAAATTAGATCTTACAGCTCCCCTCAGGCTGCGGAGGTGCAGTGTGTTTGCAAGGCTGGGAATGAATGAGCCTGGGATAAAAGCTCACTTAAGTATGACTAGGCATTTTAAATAAAACAAATTTAACTCAGTAAAAATTATGCATATCTTCTAACCTCCTCTATGCTAGTGCAGCCCATTTCTACCACTGTGCTTTATAAAGCCTTATAGTACCCTCAGCAAAACCTGCTGGAGTCACTACTGTGCTGGGGTGGGAAGACATGCGTTATGATGGAAAGTTCATAAATTGTCACGCTCAGGACTAAGAGTGTCCTTTCCATCAAAAATTCTGAAGAATTTCTGGAGAGGAACCAGCATTGTAGCATATTGGGTTAAGCCAATGGCATCCCATATCAGAGTGTCATTTTGAGCCCCAGGTGCTCCACTTAACAGCCAGCTGCCTGCTAATGTGCCTGGTAAAGCAGTAGTTGTTGGCCCAAGTACGTGCGTCCCTGCTACCCATGTGGAAGACCCAGATGGAGTTCCCTGGCTCCTGGTTTCTACTTGGCCCCGCTCCAGATATTGTAGGCATTTGGGAGCGAACCAGCAGATGGAAGATCTGCCTCCTTTTCTCTTTTTGTCACTTTGCCTTTCAGATAAGTTAATAAGTAAATCTTAAAAAAAAAAAATTCTGGAGGTTCATACATTTTGGGATAACAAATATCAAACATAATTCTTTTTAAAAATTCATCCTATGCCAGTTCTTCATATAAAAGGGCCTAATGCCAGTTCATGCTTTAAAAATGATTTTAAAATTTAGAAACATTCAACTTTTCAAAAGTAATAGTTTTTGCTTATTGCCAAGTAAATGGAGAGAGCCCAGCTGTTTAATATTGCTTCTTTAAAGCATAGTCACTTGAACATTTGGCTTTAGCTTCTGTCTTTATGGCCATTGCATATGTTAGGCAAACATTTACAGAGTTGATTTTAGATAGTTCATTTGAGAATTGGAGTAATTGAGTATTTAACTTTTATAGAAATATTTTTAGATAATAACCATCCTGTTTACAGATACTTTATGCCCTATGATACACCCATTGGTTATGTCCCAGGGCCTCTGCCCTAAGGTTTTTAAGCAGTGGCACTCACAGTTTGAGAATCACAAGTATCCATGAAGCCAGTGTGGGACAGATGTTTTATTCTGGGATTCACTTGAGTTGAAAACAAATTAATATTCATGTTAAATACTTGAAGAAAACTTTTAGCTAAATTTATGAAGTGTAAGCCAAGCCAAGCTTATATTTCATAAATTTAAAGGCTTCATTTTTATTTATGTATCTATTTTTAAAGATTTATTTTTTATTTATTTGGAAGGCAGAGTTAGAGAGAGAAGGGGAAATTCAGAGATACAGAGATCTTCTATCCTCTGGTTCACTCCACAAATGGCCACAATGGCCAGGACTGGGCTAGGCCAAAGCCAGGAGCCAGGAGCTTCATCCAGGTCACCTATATGGGTGCAGGGGCCCAAGGACCCAGATCATCTTCTGCTGCTACCTCAGCAACATAAGCAGGGAGCTGGATCAGAAGTGGAGCAGCCAGGGTTCGAACTGGTGCCCATATGAGATGCCAGCATTACAGGTGGCTGCTTAACCCATTACGCCACAGTGCTGGCCCCTAAACATTTCATTTTAATTTGTCTTGGTAATAACTGGGGTATGAGCAGATATTGTGGACGTTTCCTGATTATTAGGAGAGGAAGAATCCAACTTGTCATCCTAGGCCCCTGGAAGTGTTTCTCCTGACTTCCTTATCCATTGGCAGCAGGAAGGAGCAGCTGCTTTGCGTCTTTATGCAAATAGACTTTCTTGGAATTTCCACAGGCGCATTATTGCAGATTAAAGAAACTAGCAACAACAACAAAACCCTAAAAGTAGCCTTTACCTTACCACAGCTTGGCTCTGTTTCTAATGTACTGCATGTGTTTTTATCAACATTGTCTACTTTTTTTATTTTAGGTGATTATTTTGTGTTTGTTTATTCTTCAATATCATAGACTACTGTTTGTTGAATGTATGGCTTATTTTTTTTTTTTTTTTTTTTTTTTTTTGACAGGCAGAGTGGACAGTGAGAGAGAGAGACAGAGAGAAAGGTCTTCCTTTTCCGTTGGTTCACCCCCCAGTGGCTGCTGCAGCCAGCGCATTGCGCTGATCCGAAGGCAGGAGCCAGGTGCTTCTCCTGGTCTCCCATGCGGGTGCAGGGCCCAAGCACTTGGGCCATCCTCCACTCCTCTCCTGGGCCATAGCAGAGAGCTAGACAGGAAGAGGAGCGACCGGGACAGAATCCGATGCCCTGACCGGGACTAGAACCCGGTGTACCGGCGCTGCAGGTGGAGGATTATCCTAGTGAGCCGCAGCGCCGGCTGCTATTCTTTCTTAAAAATGCCTCTTTTAAGTCAGGGATTGCCTTTAGCCCTTACTGTTGTAGGTTCACCCAACAGAAGTGAGTTGTGCGTGTGGTGCTGATACCAAATGGCCAGGGTTTTTGGAATGGTCATGAATTCTGGGATGCTGTCCAAAGAGAAAATGAATCATGTCCAAGTTTACTGATGTAGAGATGTTTGCTGATGTTCAACTTGAGGAGCTGGGACTGTTAGTCTTGGGTTTGGGCAAGGCTGTGGTGTTGGGAAGGTGACAGGTTGATGCTGAATTTTCTTGCTAATAGCCTGACATTTATTGTCTACACAGAGAAGCTCCTGAGAGTGAATGAGGGTATGTCTTGGGAGCATCCCATCAAGCCAGGATAGTATGGGAACTGGGCTTGTCATAGTTTTATAATCTTCAGTCTATAGAGGTGGGGAATCATGTGAAGATACTCTAACTCCTTTTGATAAATGTCTGTGGCTCATCCCTCACTTGGATAAAATGCTGTTCCATTCAATTCTGGACGTATGGAAGTAGGGACAATTGGCCAAGAGTGGTGGGGGAGTCAGAGCTTCTGTTAATAGTGTTCTGTTTAAAAGCAGACCTGCGCCGGTGGGTGCCATGGCTCAATAGGCTAATTCTCCGCCTAGTGGCGCCGGCACACCGGGTTCTAGTCCCGGTCGGGGCGCCGGATTCTGTCCTGGTTGCCCCCCTTCCAGGCCAGCTCTCTGCTATGGCCCAGGAGTGCAGTGGAGGATGGCCCAAGTGCTTGGGCCCTGCACCCCATGGGAGACCAGGAGAAGCACCTGGCTCCCGCTTTCGGATCAGCGCGGTGCGGCAGCCATTGGAGGGTGAACCAACAGCAAAGGAAGACCTTTCTCTCTCTCTCTCTTACTGTCCACTCTGCCTGTTAAAAAAAAAAAAAAAAAAAAGCAGACCTGCAGTGCAGTCAAAGAAACCCCCTCCTCTCAGTGCCTGTGGTGGCTGACTCACTCATTTTGTGTGTGAGCTAAGTGTGACTTGGAGCCCTGAATCAGGATTTGTCAGCACTGGGACCTGGCTTGCATCCTGACCTTCTTTAGAGAGCTCAGAAGGGGGTCTTTGTACCTCCCCTACCCCCACAGGATCGCCGAAGAGGGTGGTGAAATAGGCTTTTTCACTGTCTTCCGTTTGGCATGAAGGAATAGTTATTTTGGTCACAGTCCCCTCCTGCTCCTGGCCAGCAGGTCTACGTTCCTGCCCATCCCTGGAGTGGGCCTGCTGTTCCAGAATGAGGAATAAACCCTGTAGGGCCAGATCCCCTGAATAAAACTCTGTGTCAGAAGACCTGTTCTGTAATGGTTAATTGTTCTGTAATGCTATGCTGCACTTTAAAAACTATTACAATCTTTCAATAATGTTTTCTGCTCTTAATTCTTTGGTAGTGTAAGCACTTGAACAAATCAAAAGCAGTATGTTTTGAAACATCTTTTTTTCATAATGTGGATTTTTATACATATTTTAAATACACTTGATTTTCCAAGAGGTATTGGTAAATCAGTGACCAGCTGTAATCCGTGGCAAAGCCTATGTATTGCTTATATTCCCTGGTTTTCTGGCACAACTTCTTGAAATAACCTAGATAAAAGCTGGTTATGCTGATATTCCAGTCTATGTGGCCTGAATTTCCAGCAGATCGTTACATGCTGCCTGCAGCTTCCTATTCTCACTGGATTACAAAAAGATTATTTTGAAGCGAATGGGGCAAAAAAGGATAACTAGCTTTACCATTCTTTTTTTTTAAATTATGCTAAGAGTATTGTTCAATGAAAGCTGTCAGTATTTTATCTAACTAGGGCATGTTTGCTTTCTAAAAATGTAACCTAAATTGTACTTTTATAAGTCTATCATTTTTAGCTTTGAAAAAATTGTAAAGGTAGAATATGCATCAGAACTGTCTTAAATTTGGCTATGAAAATAAAAATAGTTTTAATTTTCCCTTGAAATTTATAATTTGAGCTAGCTTATTTTTCTGCATATGTTAAAATACTAAATTTTGTCCAGTGAAATCCTTCAGAAAGAAGGCGTAAAGAACATGCAAGAAAATGGTTTTAATACATATTTACTTTTAGAATTCTCCTTGGTTCTGTTAAATGGATTATAAAAACTCATCAACAATGTATTACAAGACTTTTTTTAAAATGAATTTTCTGTTTGCTCTGTTTCTCAGCCTCTTTGTAGACTAGCATGATACCCTTTTTATAATAAAAGATATGTAAGGGGTATGCAATGAATGTTGGATGTTTTCTATAGATGCCCTATTATTCTTAGTTGCCTTACAATGTAGCAGAAGAGTATTGAAAAGGAAAAGTCTTCCCAGATACTGGCCCAATTGAAATGTGTTAGTGCCTTTCTGGTTTTTTTGGTGTCTTTTGGAGCCAAAGTTGGAATGGGTTTTTCCCATACAGAGCAACCTGTGCCACTGGTTGTCTTCCTCCATCCCTGGGACTCAGCCTGCCCAGGCGATTCCTGAACCAGAATTCTTCAGTTTCTTGTCTCAGAATCTAGGGTGGGTCTCCGGCAGGCTACTAAAGCCTGTGGTGGGAGTGGGTGTTTCTGGAGGCGGGCTGTCTTATGTGACTGCTGCCAGCAAGACCACTTATCCACCACACATGTCTGCAGCTGCCCCTGGGCACTTACAAAGCTGGAACGCCATGATGAGGCCCTCTCAGAGCCCCCTAAAGTACCCTAGCCCCCCTTCTCATTTGCTCTTCGACCAGTGTTTGGTATGTAAAGACAGATTAGAGGATTGTGGCCGAGTTCAGAGTTTGAATGGATGGCAGGAGAAGTCGCTGGGCACAGTGGAAAAAAGAGATCAGAGGAGAGCGTTTCATGTTATGGCTGTGTTACTGAAGTGTTGCGTGGGGCTGCACTTGGCACGGGAACTGCTGTTTACCAAGCCTGCTTTGCCTGGTGAGAGAGAGAAGTCAGTGTCCAGGTTTCCAGCCCTGGGGAATCCACTCCTGAGCCTTTTCTGTGCATGATCTAATTGGATTCCCCACTGTTTCTGATGTATGGGGTTTGCTCTCCCATTATACAGGTGAACAAACTAAGGCATTCACCCTCTTAGTTTGCTGGTAATTTTTGGGGTCTGGGTCTGGCTCCAACTTTGAAGCTTATTGTGTTTAGTTTGGTATTGTATTTCTTTTTGAAGTTTGTGTTCCTTCCAGCTCAGCTTTCAAACTTGGAGTGTGTGTGGAGAGGTGTGATTGAGGTATATAAAACAACAAATAGAGACCTGGAGCTTCCAGCATGGTTAATATGGCACAGAAAGGAGAGGTCCTGAGAAGCAGGCAGACTGTTAGAGGGGGGAGTAGTGGTTCAGCCTGGGAATGGAAGGCAGTGCCTGAGGACCTAGTGCGGGGGACCCCCACTAGCCAGAGTGCATCTGTGCAGGCCCTGCGAGCTGGTTGGTGTGTATGATTGTCAGAGGGAGGCAGTGCCAGGCAAGGAACACAGGCAGTCTGCTAGGCTAGCACCATTTCTTAGTGATGCCCGTGACTACCCATTTTATCTATGTTTACCCTGAGGGGGACAAGGGAGGAGCGTGGGTCCATCGCCCCCGCATGGAGTCTGAGACACCAGTTGTATGACACATGTGAAGAATGCTGAAGTTGAACTCCTTTTTGGGAATTAGCTTATTGTTCTTCATGTGTATTAGTGGTGGCTGATATTGCCAGAAGTGTATTTTGGTCCATGAACTTTGGACTGTGTATAAATTTTTGTGATTACAGCCTTTTAGGGAAAGCTATCCAAGTTTGGCTTTGTTTCCAATAAGTAATGTGGTTTTCTCTTCCAGCCATATCTTTAACACTTTCTAGGGCTCATGGCAGTTATACAGTGTAAAGAGTTGGTAGCTGGAACAGGTGAGCTTAATTTTCATGAGAAAAGACTTTGGTAGGTCTTACGGCAACAGAAAAGGTGGGTAGAAATGATTGCTGGAGTCACTTTGTAGACTGCAGTACTTAGCAGTTTCTTTAGCCCCCAGAAGAGAGCACACTGGAGAACTGGGTCACCTTGTTCTTCGTTCCTCGGCTTAAAACTTCAGGGCTGTACATTGTCTCTTATCCCCTGAAATCATGCCAACACTATGTATATGTGGACATTTTCTGAGGCAAAGGTTGAAAGCGTTCATTATGACGATGGGGAAAGGCATTAAAAATGCCACAGGCTGAGGAGACACCTCGGCCTAGAAGGGGAAGAAATTCCTAAAGATAAGTATAACTGCTTATTGTGATCACCTTGTTCCTTATATTCAATCTCTTCCTTTATCCCAACATTATTAGAGCTTGAAGAGTCTTTCTGTAAAACTTTATCAGTTAATTCCAGCTTTGGCCGTTTGTACCAAGTGTGCACAATTGGAAAAGCTGTTTCCATTGAGCTTTTGGAAAAATGGAAGGTGGTGCCTCCTGGCCTAAGCTCTGTAATGCCCGGCTTTCCCCTGTCCTCTGTTGATGTCCACACTTCACTCGGATGTGGATCCTCCTTGCAGAACTCTTCAGAGTGCCCAGTACTCTTTTTTCCTCTTAATCTTTTTTTTTCTACCTAGGTTCTTTCTGACTTGTATTTAAGAATCTAATATTTTGAATATAAACATGACTTATAACATTTGTTGAATTTTATTTCCGTTCTTCCTGTTTAAATCCTTGGGCTTTTTTTTTTCCCCTCCACCCAACACAGTAATAATTTCTCTGAGCTCTGTGGCCTAAGGCTCAGGAGACATTCATCTGTGCAGTGTGTAGGGCCCCAGTGCTTCACTGTCTCTTGTCCTGTGTGTTGGGCTCAGTGACAGAGGGCTCTACCTTCATCAGATGACTTCCTGTTACTTCTTTAGGTCCTGTCTTTCACGGAGACAGCCCTTGGTCCCCCAGGTCTCCATATCAGTCCTTGGACTGCTTGACAGAGATGCTTCAACCTTGGGTCCCACAGGTACCTGACAGAAGCTGTTGTTAGAGTGTGACTGAATAGCTGTTTTAGAAAGGATTGGCATAGCAAATACAGTGGGTAGTTTCTTCTCACTTGCCATAGACATGGCCAAAAGGTCTCCCCTGTGATAATAGAGGCATGATTGGTAGTTTAAACATTGTGCTGCAATTGACTTGGGAATTGAAGTATAAAGATTACTTAGTAGTTTACATGTAGATGTTTGGTCTGTGAGGAAATTATCATTAAAAATGATAGTATTTGCAGGTACTTTATGTGCTTCTGCCTGATTAAACATGAGAACATGAGGTTTTTTTTTTTTTTTTTTTTTTGTATTTTGTTTCTTAAGTCATTACCTAGCCCTTCTGAGCTCACTCACTTTTTCCTGATGGGTGAGGTTAAGTGTGGATTTGAGTTTCTGTTGATGTTTTTCAGTCCTTCCCTGATGCTGTTAGAGAGTTGTTAAGGAAAATGGGACTGGATACTGCGAGAACCTTCTCTTTGCCCTGTACCTGGTTCTGGAGCAGGCATGGCAAACACAGGCCCCGATGTTCTTCCTGCCAGTCCTGGCTGCTGTGAGTTTGGACCTTTACCTCTCAGTCAAGGCTGTCTCCTAGTCCTTCTTGCAGGCCTCCAGGCTGTGCTGGGGTTGATGAGAGTGGGCCTCAAGGGTGATTGCCTCAGGGTTGATGAGAGTGGGCCTCCTTGCGTGAGCTGAGGATGTGAGGCGTATTCGGTAGGGTTCAGAGGTCTTCGCTCCCTCTTCTTTCTGTGGATTAACCTCTGTCATGCCCAGATTTGCTGCCACTCCCCTGGACTTTGTTTCAGGGAATTGGCAGTATTGCTGAAGCCAGCCTGATTCCCTCTGCTGGCAGCTGTTGCTCAGGTCCCCGAGCTGCTGTGGCTCTATGGTGTGTATAGGTGTGCAGTGTATCATGTGTGGTAGTCACTTTCTGTGACCAGATGGTGACTTGAACAGAGGTGTTCTCTCTCCCCTTCCTTTAATAGGTGTCTAGTAAATATAAGTAATGAGAGAATATGTCCTTAGAGACTTGTTTTTTTTTTTTTAATTGTTATTTATTTGAAAGAAAGGGAAGAAAGACAGTAACAGAGCTTCCATCTGCTACTTTACTCTCCAGACTCCTGCAACAGCTAGGAATGATGCCAAGTCAAAGCCAAGAGCCTAGAACTCCACACCTGGCTCCTGGCTTTGGATCAGCGCGGTGCACTGGCTGCAGCGGCCATTGGGGGGGTGAACCAATGTAAAAGGAAGACCTTTCTCTCTGTCTCTCTCTCTCACTGTCCACTCTGCCTGCCAAAAAAAAAAAAAAAAAGTTTTTAAAAAAGCTGTTTGAAGCGAAAAAATACTTTCAGAATAAGTAATACATCCACTAAAAGTTTAAAAAATTACTTGTTAAATATTTTTCTTTAACCCAAAACAAACAAAAATCCCTCCCTTAACAACAAAACTCATAATTATTTAAAAAGAGGAAAAAAATAAACTCTGCTACTTAACTGTCAGAGTCTCTCTTTTTCCTTCCTCCGTAATAGGCTTAGTTTCTTTCTTTCTTTCTTTTTTTTTTTTTTTTGGACAGGCAGAATTAGACAATGAAAGAGAGAAACAGAGAGAAAGGTCTTCCTTCTGTTGGTTCACCCCCCAGATGGCCGCCACAGTTGGCGCGCTGCACCTCTGAAGCCAGGAGCCAGGTGCTTCCTCCTGGTCTCCCATGTTGGTGCAGGGCCCAAGCACTTGGGCCATTCTCCACTGCACTCCTGGGCCACAGCAGAGAGCTGGGCTGGAAGAGGAGCCCCAACAGGGACTAGAACCCGGAGTACCAGTGCCACAGGCGGAGGATTAGCCTAGTGAGCTGCAGTGCTGGCCAATAGGCTTAGTTTCAAAACAGTCTCTACTTTCTGCCTGTCCTGTTTGCCATTGCCAGGAAGGCATGGACATGAGGACACTCGCCACATGTTACAGGATCTCTGAACATTGTTTGTTGGTGTCCTGGACTCCAGAGGGACACTGCCAATGAGGAATCATTGACTATTTTACATTGAATTTATTTTACTGGTAAACATTTGTTTTTCAAAAATATTATGCTAGAGAACATGGCTTCTAATGGAAAAATGGATCGCAGACTTAGAAAATATGCCGTTGTAATTCCAACTCTCTGATGTGGCTAATGGGTTTATTTAGGAGGACTGCCGATTGACTGCTTCTGCAGAGTTCCTAGGCTGAGAGAGAAGCTGTGCTGGAGGAAGCAGCCTGTTCAGATAGCTTGGTTCCATAACTACTGGAAGTACAGCAGTTTAGGGTTAGTGACTACATACCTTGCAGTTTATCCTGTGGAGATTTTGCAGCATTTTTGTTAAAAGAGCTTTGCTTGGTCACAGAGCTTCAGTACTGGAAGGTGCCTGTCCCTGTCCTGTAATCTACCACAGAGCTTGATAATTCTGTTGAAGATTTGAACTTGAGTCCCCCCCCCCTTTTTTTTAACATTGAAATTGTTTAACATTGAAAAAATTATAGTTCAGTGTGCCAGAAATGTTCACATTTGCTTTCTATTCTATTACAATTCAGGACTTCATTGGAGTTGGGTAGTCTTATTTCCCTTGCTAATTAATTATTTATATCCTCCTGTGATCAACACATGTACTTTTACAGAAAAGAATGCATGTTAGTCTCTTGTAAATGCTCCTGAATCAAAGTCTTAAAATACCTGTCTTATGGGCCGGCACTGTGGCTCACTAGCCTAATCCTCCACCTGCGGCGCCAGCACTCTGGGTTCTAGTCCTGGTTGGGGCGCCGGTTTTGTCCCGGTTGCTCTTCTTCCAGTCCTGCTCTCTGCTGTGACCCCAGAAGGCAGTGGAGGATGGCCCAAGTGCGTAGGCCCTGCACCCGCATGGGAGATCGGGAGGAAGCACCTGCCTCCTGGCTTTGGATTGGCACAGCGCGCTGGCCCTGGCAGTCATTTGGGGAGTGAACCAATGGAAGGAAGACCTTTCTCTCTGTCTCTCTCTCTCACTGTCTAACTCTGCCTGTCAAATAAATAAATAAAAAAGATACCTGTCTTATGGTGTTTCCTTTCAGTACATGTTGAATATGGGTGTTTTTGGTGTTTCAGGAAAAACATTAGGTTAGTGGGAGCAAGAGCCTGCACTTCTGGGTTCAGAGTTCACACAGAGTGTCAGTGGTTGTGGGCCCTTGCCGCCCTGAGGGGTTTTCACTCTGTTCTTCATGAATGCAGTCTTATTGTTCATGAATCACTTTTGCTGTTCTGAACCCTAACCCCAAATGGGACTTACCTTTTGAGCAGCCCCCTTTTGTTGAGCTTTGTATGGAGTGCAATACCTGTAACAGGCTGTGGGGGCATTGTCCCCACCTCTCTATGAGGTTCCACTCCAACCCTCCAGTCTCATGGACAAGCCAATGTTGTAGGTTGTGTTGGTTGTAGGTAGGCCCCCATATGGAGTAAGGCACATTATAATCCGTTTGTGTGATTATAACCCAGTAGCATTCGATGGTTCAACAGTTTTCTTTTAATAAGACTTGTTTATAACTTAAAATATTATTCATCTCTTGTTGACTGTTGGGTTCCACTTTGTGTGTGTGTGTGCACACACACAGAAAACACTTTAGGAGTCTTGGATATATTAGATTTTGTCCTATTGGTGAGTATGGTTAAATGACGTATACAGATGTTTGGAAGAAAGATCATTTATTTAAAACCATTTGTGATCTGGTCTTATCTGAACTTACTTGTGGTAAACTTGCCATGAGTTTAGTCATGATTTTAAAATTATGAACTGCTTCTGCTCCATGTGCTTAAGAGTTTTTGCCCAGCACATGGGATTTTTCTACCCAGGATTCCTGTGGTTTGACTTTCATGGCTGTGGTCTGTAGGTCACTGCCTATGAATTCCATTGATTTGAAAACTTACTCTGAAGATTTATCAGTGCTGTAGTGACTCCAGTATTGAATCTGTCTTCATCAGTATCTGAGAGTAACTACAGATACTGTAACTTTCTGAGATCTTTGTGTATCCTTCAATGAGGCTATTCATTTGGTGTTACTTTCTCTACCCTCCAGTATAAAGCTGTTAGTTAAATCTTCAATGTGTTTTACAATCTGTAGTATCCTGAGTCAATAAAATTAAAAAAAAAATGATTTGTTGAAGTGCTTTAGAGAAAAATTGAGCAGATTTTTAAAATGCAGCTTTGGAAATGATTCTTAGGCAAATGATCAGTAGAAGCCAGCGTGGGTGGGTGGGTGTAAGAGAGATTACAAGAGACAGACATGCTCAGGTGGCTGATTTCCCTAATATTTAAGTGGACTGCTCTGTCCCAAAGGCATTTTTAGTCATTTTTAGTCTGAATCATGAAACCTGGGCCTCTCTGCTTTGCCTGTCAAGTTAGGGTCCTTGTCCCCTCCTCTCCCTCTCTTTTCCTTTCCTTCCTTTTGTTTTTAGAAATCATTAGTGAGTTTTCACATATGAAACCAAAACCGTTATAGAGCATTAAAAGAGAACTTGGTCCTATGTGATTTGCCCAAATTGAGTCCTGACAACTGATCCATAGAGGCCCTTGGTTGTCCTGAATAGGGTGGGCATTCTGTGTGTGGTTGGCTAGCTCTGATGAACAACTGAAGGACATAACCATGTAAGGTTATTTAACATGTGGAAGCAACAACATTTGTGGGTCTCTGAGTGTGCTGCCAGACTCAGAGTGGCCACCAGAGCCTGGCAAGAGCCCCCTGCGCGTCTGTCTCCTGAACTCATGCAGAGATGGCTCCTTGGCTTAGGAGCAGGGAGAAATTAGGGTGACTGCTGTTCTCTGCCGTAATGCCTAGGAAGGGGGAAAGGGTGTGTATGTGAAAGAGAAATGGAAATAATGATTGAGAAAAACACAGGAGAAAGGCAACATTGGTGGGAAGGTGGTAGGTGAATGACTTCTGACATGTAGCTAGGAAAGTTGAAACATATTTGAAGTTGATTGATGAGAAGCAAGCCTCTTTGAATTTGAATAATTTATGATGTGAGTTTGTGTAGCAGAAACATGTAAATGAAATATTTTCTTACTGCCAATTGGAAAAAAAAAGATGTCTGTTTGGACTTTGCTTTTCTTTGGTCAGTTTTTAAGCCTTGCATTATCACTGAGTTTTATATTGTCTTGCCTGAAATTATGTGTGTGTGTCAAAGAGTTTGTGGCTAGCGATATAACTTTAATAAGAGATTTGTCTCTGATGTTTATTTGATTTGTTATATGGGTCTTGTCCAAAGCTGTTTTTTGAATTGAATTGCTTTTTACTACAGGGGATTTAATTTAACAGAAGGCGAGCTGGTGTTGCATTTGTATTTCACATACTGTGTTTGGAATACTTTGGATAGTCAATAGTCTACAGTGTGTACACCTGTAGACATGTCACTGCAGTGTTCAGATCTGTCTTGCTCCTCTTTCAAATGGGTTGGTTTCTCTCATTTGTAAAGTGAAATAGAAACCGTTACTTTCTTGGTGACTCATTCAAACTTCTCAAAACCTCCCTCAATGACCAGGACTGGTTAGGGGATGGGGAATGTGGAATTTTTTTCATCTTCCAATCGGAGAAGACTATTCAGCTCTTTTGAGCACCTCAATCTGTGAAGAACTGCTGGAAAGACTGATTCCTAGTTATGCCCTGGTAAGTATTTTCAGAATATTTTTCTAGGCAGCTTGGTACCACGGTTTTTTGAATAGCTTGTAAAACAGACTTTTAAGAGGTAGACCCAATTAGCACTCCCGAGTAGTGTTTAAACATTGACTAGATTCATGAGACTATGCTGGAAAATAAACTGCAAACTTGAGTCAAGTGAGGCATTTTAAACTGGCCCTCCGTCCTTACAACTACTTTTCCTGAGCTGGACACCCCCTGCTTCTCCCTGTTTTTCTTGCCTCATCACCAAGCCTTTGAGCTCTGGGCTGGTGTCCCTAATGCTCACATGTAGTCCTTTTTTAGAAATAAAAGTACCTGGCCTCTATGATACATAACCATGAGTCACCCAGTGGATATTAAAGAACTGCAAAAACAGGCTTCAAGATAGTTTTTCACTTGTTCCAGAGCATAGTCTAAATTTGGACTCATTTGAAAATGAAGTAAAAGGCCATCTCCTTGGTGCCCCAACGGAATGTTCTGGGTGATACTGTCTTTGAGCTGCCGAGGTGGGGGGCAGGTCGGCTTCACCTGGTCAGGGACTCAAACAGGGTTTGTGTGAGGGCACTTCTGAATGAGACAGGCTCTTGCTCCTGCATCAAGAACCAGTTTCTGATAGTGGAGAATCTTGAGCACAGTGCCCCATGATTGTGTCTTGTCAGTGTGAACTCTTACCCTGTTTTCATGGTGGATAAATCCAGACTTATTTAAAGTTCTATATTAACATTTAGTAACATGTGGGCAACTTTCAGTGTGAGTGCTTGGTCATATCAACGTGATAAAGGTAGGAAACTTGTAAGATGATGAGATGTTGGTCACAGCAGCCTCAAGTGATGAGTGAGAACTTGATGGTAGTATTTTATGGACTGTTGGTTTTGATCTGTCTTTCCTGTGGCTAATTGTATTGGTAAATACAACAAGTCAGTAAGTACTGGTGTGTGTCACATGCTTTTCTTCCCCCACTATCTCAAAATGTAGTGTATAATATTAACAAAATGTGCAAGTCTAATGCCTGGCCAGCAGTTAGCAGAGGCAATGAGGGCTTTAAAGAAAAAGCAAAAGTTACCAGTTGGTTTTGTTGTTTGTTTTGTTTGTTCTGTGTTTGGAACTCTAAGCTATAAAGAAAACTGCTGTTCCCCCCATGTTACTGTGGAATTGTAAACATTTGCAGAGTGGGCTCTGTTTGACTCAGTTGTATTCCCTGCAATCCGAAGCACGACAGCTGGTCTGTGACTCTGTCAGGCCATACCTTTGAATGCAGGTTTCTGAAAATCATTGTCCCAAGGAGTGTGCATGCAGTCACAACCATTCCAGTTAAATCTTTAGTTGTATTTCTTCTTTTATTAGGATTTTTGAATTTATGAGCAAAAGTGAACATTTGCACTAGGATTTGACATTTGAATCTTTGTCTGAAATACATTCCACATAGAATTCCAGTTGAGTAAAAGGTGACATGAATGTTCTATATTGATTGCTTTGAAGGATTTTTTTAAGTTGTATTTTATAAGGTCTCTTGATTATTAGAGTGATATATTTGTAAAACAATGACAGAATGACACATACTGGGGTCAAGAATTAATGAAACAGTAAAAGAAAGGCTTATGCCTTTCTCACAGGAGTAAATGTCTTATCATTTTTGTTTGTTCTGCTGCCAACCTAGTCCCCATTGAGTTGAGAGCAGACACTGTTAGATTTGCTGGTAGAAAGCATGGATTGTCTTTGCTTTTTTCATGATCATAACCTCACTTTCTCCTTGCCAACTGAGAAGTTAGCTTGGAACATCATCAAGATGGACTGGAACTTTTGGTCTGTTAATGCACATTTTGTAAAACATTTGTGTTTCATTTGTGATATCTACCAAGTTACCCAAAATAAAAGTTTTGAGAAACATTTTTGTGAAGAAGACATTTGTTGGAGTAAATATTTTGAGATGTTTAAGTGATCTTAGAAGAATCACAGTGCTAGCTAACTGTCCTTGAGCCAACTCAGCAACATGTACTACTTTCATTGACTGTATTACTTATTTAATAAATGTAATAATATCCCCATTTCACAGATAAGGAAGTACAAGTACAAAAAGATAGTACTAAATAGGTAGTACTAAGTAGCCCAAGATCTAGAATTAGTTAAGGGTTAGAATGGTTTGAAACTAGCTCTTAACCACTAAACTTGTTATTAAATAGCCACAAAGTTGTTAACTAAGTAACAGTAGACATGAGTATACATTATTAAAGAACTTATTGGCCGGCACCGCGGCTCACTAGGCTAATCCTCCACCTTGCGGCGCCGGCACACCGGGTTCTAGTCCCGGTCAGGGTGCTGGATTCTGTCCCGGTTGCCCCTCTTCCAGGCCAGCTCTCTGCTGTGGCCCGGGAGTGCAGTGGAGGATGGCCCAAGTGCTTGGGCCCTGCACCCCATGGGAGACCAGGATAAGTACCTGGCTCTTGCCATCGGATCAGCGCGGTGCGCCGGCTGCAGCGGCGGCCATTGGAGAGTGAACCAACGACAAAGGAAGACCTTTCTCTCTGTCTCTCTCTCTCACTGTCCACTCTGCCTGTAAAAAAAAAAAAAAAAAAAAAAAAAAAAAAAAAAAAAAAAAAAAACTTATTTATTTGAATGGCAGAGTGACAGAGAGAGAGGAAGGGAGGGGAAGAGACACATTCCATCTGCTGGTTCACTCCCCAGATGACTGCAACAGCTCTGTCTGGGCTGGGCCAGTCCAAAGACAGGAGCCAGGAACTCCATCCTGGTCTCCCAGGTAGGTGACAGGGGCCCAAGTACTTGGGCTATTTTTCTCTGCTTTTCCAGGCACATTTGCTGGAAGCTGGATTTGAAGCACAATAGCTGGGACTTGAACCAGCACTCCAATATGGGGTGCCTATGTTGTAAGTGGTATCTTAACTCACTAGGCCACAGTGACATCCACAGACATGAGTCAAAATTCATGCAATTTGATTTTTGTATGACTTTTAAAATTTAGGTAATTTTCCAGGCCTTAGAGTCTAATGTTATGAAATGTGCTTTTAATTTTGAATGATTATTATTTTCATCATTTTCCTGTGCAGCATTATTGGTAACCTATACACCAAGGCCATAAAGGACAGAGACAGGCCCAGCAGTTGTAACTTTGGGTTCTGTGCTGTTTTCCTCCTTCCCCCATTAGTACTTTCCCATTTTCCCACCATGAGGTGTCAGGTGTTTCTAGATTTGTCTTGTGGACCAAATGCTATGTTTCAATGTTGTTTATGCTTGAGATAGCCTTGGAACTTTTTGGTGGGGAGAACCTGGTGATGTAATTCCAGCCAGAATACCATGAAATGAATACTTTCATAAGCTGATGCACTTGTGTGCACTTTAAATATATTTTTAGCAGTTGAGCATTGGCTCATTATAAAAATGTTTTTCCATGAATAATTCTTTAATGTTGGTCTGGGATTTTTACTACAGATGTTACAAGTCTGGGTATGGTTTTCCCTTGAAAAAACTCATACAAATTCCTAGTTTGGTGTGAGAGTTGTGGAATCACATTACTTTTGAATTATACTTTTTCTATTTTTAGTGTTGGTGTTATTTCTTCATATTGTAGTAGTATTATAGAAATGTGTCTACATGTAAAACTAATCTATATTCAGCCCAAGCTTTAAGAAGATACTGACATGTGACTGCCCTTTACTTTGTAGTATGAGTCTGCTTTTGTGTATGTGCAGAGCTGCAATACCTATGGTTTGCTAAAGCATCTAACACCCTTCATGCTTTATTTATCATCAAATTTGGAATGAAGATTAGTAGCCCACGTATGAGTAAAATGTTTCAAAAATTTAATCACCTCCAAACTTCCCAGCATTTCTTTTGTTTTTAAACATTTATTTATTTTATTTCCACCTGCTGGTTTGATCCCCAGATGGCCTCAGTGTCTGGGGCTGGGCCAGGCTGGAGCCAGGAGCTTTATCCAGGTCTCTCATTTGGGTGGCAGAGACACAAACACTTGGGCCATCTCCTGCTGTTTTTCAAAGGGCATTAGCAAGGAACTGGATCAGAAGTGGAGCAACTGAGACTAAAACTGGCGCCAATGTGGGATGCTGGCATTGCAGGTAGCAACTTAACCCACTGCACCACAATGCCAGAGTATCTAGTGTTTCTGTTGGATTGCAGGAGGGTGATAGAAGGATTAATCCTGAAAAACAGAACAATAACAGGTCTTTTTTATCACAGTAAGTTTGTGGTATGGAGAATGTGTTGGGTAATTCTCATCTTAGGACCAAGGAGCTGGAGAAAGCACCTGTGAGTGTAGACCATTTTAATGCTCCTAGAAGTGTACTTTGTACTAAAGGGGGACCTGAGGAGCTGACCTTCTGAATGTCTTGAGAAGATTATAGGCATTGGGTATAGACCATTCAGTTGCCAGAACTAGTTTACATGGTAGATGGCAAATGGATATGGTGGAGAGAGAAAGTTACAGCTTCGAGTTTTAAAAAAGATTTTCTTCTAGTTAGGTTTGGGGGAGGCTATATTAGAACCCCTTGAATTAATAATTATTTCAAAATAAAAGGTTAACATGAAAAACAGATTTTATTTATTTGAAAGGCAGACAGACACTGATCTTCCACCCGCTGAATCACTTCCCAAATGGCCACAATAGCCAGGGCCGGCCCAGGCTGAAGCCAGGAGCCAGTAACTCCCTCTGGGTCTGTCAACATGGTGGCAGGAACTCCGATAGTTGAGCCATCATCTGATACTTCCCAGGCACATTAGCAAGAAGCTGGGTTGGTAGTGGAATTGCAGGGCCTTGAATTGGAGCTCTGGTATGGGGATGTGGGGATTGCAATTTGTGGCTTAACCTGCTGCGCCACAATGCTTGCCTCAGGTGTGATCTTACATAGACTACTAGCAGAGGGGAAAAGCCTGTTCCAAAGGGATTGCTTCCTTCATCCTCAGTGGCCGCGGCTAACATGTGACCCTACTGGGATACCTGATGAGAGCAAGGGCTGCCGGTGCACCATCCAGCAGAGCCATCCAGTAGAGGCAGATTCATCCAGTAGAGCAGAGTTGGTGATGCTTCTCTTCCTATAAGGCAATTTGAGTCTGACCAGTAGAGAGTGGATGGGCTCTGGGCTTGAGACTCTACAAACTCACCAGCTTCTTTGTTGGTAGGGGCTGGCATTTTACCAGCTCCTGCTTGGGTAAGTGATTCAGGCACTTGAAATTACAGTAGAAATGCTGTTCTAATTTGCTTCTCTGCCTGCCCTTATTTATTCATTTGAAGACTGAATCAGATGCCAGGGATAGTGAATTGTAGCACTTCTAATTCTTTGCAGATACCTGGCTCTTCCATGAAAAAAACTCACTAATGTCTTAAAAATCCTGGAGTGGTTGGCCTAGTCTACTCGAAGTGTCTCAGGACAGATTTACATACACACCCCTTCATTTGACACCTAAGGCCTTTAAAAGAAGCCAGATAACATTGTTGCATAGTCATTTAATCAGTTTGTATCCACACAAGTGATTCTAGGATTTCCCTCACACAGGAGGTAACAATACCCTTCCCCTGTGATTGACACCCATATCATTACTTAGGTAGCTCAGTAAAGGGGCAGAGAAAGCACCACAGCTTCTGTCTGCAGTCATGCTAGGAGCCTTCTTAGTCTTCTCGAAGGTTTCAGTAGGAAGGATGTGGGGGACACTGTTGCAGCCCAATGTGTTCATCATGACTGAGGCTGGATCCCTCCCAGTGGGATAATAAGGCTGGCATGTTAAAGTTTGATATTATTTATCAAAAGCCCAATTTGACCTTTTTGTTATCCATATCTATCTGGCATTCCATCTGGCACTCCATCTTCCCCAACTTTTAAATGGGTTTTCTGGGAATTCATAAGAATTCATTATTGCTCACAGAGAACTCTCTGGGCTTTCTTTGTACATTTAATGTTTAGTTATCATTGCTTTTAGAAAGGGCATGGCCACTGTCCTCTTCTCATGTTATCATTAATATTTAGAATAGAAGCTGTGAAATTTTCTTAGAGCAATGACTAAACTCATAGGTGAGTGATAGGGAAATTTGTTTTAATGATACAATGGCTAATGATCAGGACTTTGAGAAGTAAAGCAGTCAGGAAAGTTGCAGAAGATAAAGGTGATTATTAGTTCAGTTCTCATGGTTCCTTTTCTCCCTGAACCCATGGTGTTGCTCGTTCACCGTGAAACACTGTTTTGGTTGATTAGCCTTTTTGTGTTCAAGAACAACCTTAAATAAAATCGCTCATTTATTGTCCTCCCTCTCTCCAAACATATTAGAAGATGTTGTCATATCAAACATTTGAAAAAGTCAAAGGAAATTAGAGAGGGTAATACATCAGATCTTCAGGAGATAATATGTTGCACTGGCTTCATCGTAAAGAAGGGGAACATATGCGGGTACTTCAAAAAGTTCATGGAAAATGGAATTGAAAGATAAGTTCATTTTGCAGCAAAAATTTTGGAATCTGCATGGAGGGGCTTTTGATATGGGAAATATGTTTATTATTTTTGGTACTTATATAATATTTTAATCCTATTTTCTACAAACTTTTTGAAGTACCCTTATATTTAGTGTTGATAATAATAGTAGCTGGGGCAGGCACTGTTGCACGCACAACAGATGAAGCCACTGCTTGGTACACCTACATTCCATACTGGAGTGCCTGGGATCCAGTCCTCTGTTTCCAATCCAGTTTCCTGCTAATGCACTTGGGAGGCAGCAAATGATGACCCCAGTACTTAGGTTTCTGCCACCCACATGGGAGACCCAGATGGAGTTCCTGGCCCCTGGCTTTGGCTTGGCTCAGCTCTGGCTTTTGCAGCCATTTGGGGAGTGAACCAGCAGATGGAAGAGCTCTCTGTCTTTATGCCACTCTGCCTTTCAAATAAATAAGTGTATTTAAAAATACCATTAATTAATGACAGTGATGTTGACTTGAATTCATTGAGTGATATATACATCATCTTATTTGAATAGAATGGAAGTGTTTCAGTAATTTCTTGGCATCCTAGTGTAGGTCACCAAATAATTTGTTGTGCAAACCAGAATACTTTTAAGAATGGGGAGGGGTGCACTATTAATTACTATGCTGGGGCTACAAGTATAGATCAGAACACAGAGCAGAATATAGGAGGACCTTACTCACTGAACAGGTGTCAAAGTGTGCTTAATGAAGGACTCACATCAGTGCCCTGACTTTATCTGGGTTGCTATGAAATTGATTGAGTTCACATTCTGAATACCACATCCTCAGATTACCCATCCTCAGAGCCCAATTGGGACCACCCTTAAAATCAAAGTTCTTAAATTTTAGTGTGGTATCAGTTTATTTTCACAATTATTTACAAGTTGGAAAAGATCCCTTTGCAAGACACAGTTTATTTTGAAGATGAAGAACTGATTTTTGTTACAGAAAAATGCCACTTGCGGTATTGTTCTATTGTTAACAGCTGATGAGATTTGGAGAACTCTGGGTTGTCGCTCCCCCACTTGCGGAGGAACGACACCGGACCCTGCGCTGTTCTCTTTGCCCAGCCCTTCCCGGGTTTGCTGCCACCGCCCCCCCAACCTCCGCCTCCACGGAGGGGTGGCACCCCCGCTGCTTTCCCCGCTTCCGCAGAGGAGCGGCACACCGCTGGCCGGCTCTCTCAGGGGTTGCTCAGATTTTTCTCAGATGTTCCTGGTGCATGTTGTCTCTCTCCTCCTTTATAGTCCTCTTCCACCAATCCCAAACTCTGCTGGCGTTCTCTCCCCACGCGCTGAGCACGCTGCTCTCCTCCAATCAGGAGCAGGATCAGCTCCTGCAGCTTGTTAGTCGAATTGGTGAGGCAGCTGTGTGGAAGTTGCTTATTCTCTCTCAGTGCCATATGGTGGGAGATCAGATGCATAGAATTAGTCTTAGCAGTTCCAGTAATTTAGTCTAGTCTCGATTGCTCCCCACACTGGGTATTTTTGAAAGCTTTCTGTTGGTGGCTAGAATGAAGTGCACACCTTGCTGGAAGCGGTCTCAGAAATCTGTCAGTAATTGCTTCTATTATGAGAGTTCAGATTTGGAAAATTTGTTTAGAAAACTGCATTTCTCTGCAACTTTTATTAGTCATGTTTTGAATTATTGTTTAGGATGTGGGACATATTTTTGTTTAAAATATTCTTATACAGTCATTAAAATGATATATGTAGTAGAGAAATACTATAACAATACCGTGACACAAAGTAATGTTCCCTATGAATAAATGAAGCAGTTTACAAAACAGTTTCGTTATTTGCTTCCATGTTCTGTTTTAGGAAAAATGCACTTGTGGGCACATGTATGCAGATGAGAGTGCCCAGATTTGTTAATAAATTCAGTTGCTTATTTGAAGATTTGCAGAATTAATTTCCTTCTAATTGATGATGAATTGATTAAATTTTTTAAAGATTTACTTATTTATTTGAAAGGCAGTCCTGATTTCATATTTTAAAATATGCATAAACAGAAAATCTAGAGGCCATTGCTGCAACACAGAAGGCTTAGCCTCTGCCTGCAGCACCGGCATCCCATAAGGGCACTGGTTGGATTCTCAGCTGATCCACTTCCAATCCAGCTCCCTGCTAATGCACCTAGGAAAGCAGAGAAAAATGGCCCAAGTCCTTGGGCCCCTGCACTCATGTGGGAGACCTGGAAAAAGCTCCTGGTTCCTGGCTTTGGCCTGGGCCAGCCCTGGCCGTTCTGGCTATTTGGGGAGTGAACCAGCAGATGGAAGATCTTTTTCCTTCTCTGTCTCTGATTTTCTCTCTTTGTAGCTGCCTTTCAAATAAATAAATAAAAACGTTAAATAAAATAAAATATGAAACCATAAAAATTAACCTCTATCTATCCCTTCATAAAAGTGAAGATATGTGTTCAGAAACTGATTTGTTCTTTATGTTAAAGATAGTACTTTCAGATAATGGAATAATTCACTGTTGTCTCATTCTCATGGCCAAACCAACAGAGAAGTCACTATATGTCATGCAAAGAATGCTTTGTAAGCAGTTAGGAATTCATATGGTTGCCGAATGTTAATGTCCAGGTTCATCACTGACACTCAGCTCCCAGAGTGTGTCCCATTGGACAGGCTCCTTTTGATTACTTCCACATACATTTATTTGATTCATTGGTTTGAAACTAGTTAATAAGACCTCACATACATTATTTCAGCCTCCACAAATCTATACTTAATGGTGATGAGGATGCTGATGTTACTGAAAATAGTAGTGACTATTTACCGTGTGTTTTTATAGTAATGTGCCTGGTAAAGACCCAAACACCTATCTTCATAAGCTCCGTTTTGCACCGAAGAGCCTGTCTTATCTTCCTCAGGCCATCTCAGTATTCTCAGAAGGACGGTTTGCTCAGCAGTTCTTCTGTCTGTCCAGTCCCAGATTCAGCAGGCCCTCTTGAGGTTCAGGTTGAGCATATCTTCATCCCTGCATTGTCAAAGCCAGAAAGTACTACCTGTTATTTCTACCTATCGAAGTTCCTTGAAATATAAGTTTGTGTGTTAACTTCACGGCTTGTAATTTTACAAATGCATCTGATTCATATTGTTCCTGTTATACAGTTTGATGTCTCTATGTTTAAACAGGTGGAGGTAGTTTTTCTTTTGTATTTCTACTCTCCCTCTTTTCTCTTCAAAATTTGTATCTGGAAGTTGAAATAAGACATGTGTTATGTAATTTATTATTAGCAGTATAAAAAGGTTTTTTTCTCTTTAAATTTTATTTTGTTTTATTTTTTCCCCTAAAGAAAAATTTTATTTAAAGAATACAAACTTCATGCATTTCGTAAGTACAACTTTAGGAATACAGTGATTCTTCCCACCATACTCCCCTCCCCCCAACCCCCCCCCCCCCCACTTTCCCATGCATTTCGTAAGTACAACTTTAGGAATACAGTGATTCTTCCCACCATTCTCCCCCCCCCCACTTTCCCATGCATTTCATAAGTACAACTTTAGGAATACAGTGATTCTTCCCACCATATTCCCCCCCCCCCCATTCCCAATCCCATTCTCCACTAAGATCCACTTTCAATTAACTTTATACACAGAAGACCAACTCTTTTTTTTTTTTTTTTTTTTTGACAGAGTGGACAGTGAGAGAGAGAGACAGAGAGAAAGGTCTTCCTTTTGCCGTTGGTTCACCCTCCAATGGCCGCCGTGGCCAGCGTGCTGCGGCCAGCGCACCACGCTGATCCGATGGCAGGAGCCAGGTACTTATCCTGGTCTCCCATGCGGGTGCAGGGCCCAAGCACTTGGGCCATCCTTCACTGCACTCCCGGGCCACAGCAGAGAGCTGTCCTGGAAGAGGGGCAACCGGGACAGAATCCGGTTCCCTGACCGGGACTAGAACCCGGTGTGCCAGCGCCGCAAGGCGGAGGATTAGCCTAGTGAGCCGCAGTGCCGGCCAGAAGACCAACTCTTATACAATGTACAGTTCAACAGTTTGCATGAACAACAGCAACAACAAAAAAATAAAAAAACTGTTTCTCAACAGTAAAGACAAGGGCTGATCAAAGTCCTCGCATCTTAAAGTTAATTTCACTTTTTTTTTTTTTGAAACTTAATTAACTTTAAAGAAGCACCCAAGAATGATACATCTTTTGGGAGCACTTAGACATAATTATAATGCAACTCTTTGTGGACAGAGGTCCTGCATGGGAAATGACTCTTGTTATTAATTTAACAATTAATACTCTTATATATGATATCAGTGATAACCCAAAGCTCTTGATATGAGCTGCCTAGGGATGGAAGCCTTTTGAATCCACAATCTCTGTCAGTATTTAGCCAAGGCAAGGTGGAAGTTCTCTCCTACCTTCTGAGAAAAGTACCTCCTTCTTTGATGACCACTTTTTTCCACTGGGATCTCACCCACTAAGGTCCTTCATGTTGACATTGTTTTGCCACAGTGTCTTGGCTTTCCAGGCCTGAAATGCTCTCATGGACCAGAATGCTTTAAGGGCTGATTCTGAGTTCAGAATGCCATTTAAGCTATTGCCATTCATCCATGTAATTGTCCTTTAACGGATGCAGATCTCTTCCAAGATCATAGCTGCATTTAGTTGCATGTCTCTGCATGTCTTTTTTTTTTATTTAAAGAGTTTCTTATTTATTTGAAAGGCAGAGTTACAGAAGGGAAGGAGAGAGAGAGTGAGAGAAAGAGAGAAAGAAAAAGAGAAAGAAAGAAAGGGAGAGAGAAATAGAGAAAGCGAGAAAGAGAAAGCAAGAAAAAGAAAAAAAGCAAGAAAGGAAGGAAGGAAGAAAAGAAAGGAAGGAAGAAAGGAGGAAAAAGGAAAAGAAGGAAGGAAGGAAGAAAGAGGAAGGAAGAAAGGAATAAAGGAAGAAAGAAAGGAAAAAAGGAAGAAAGGAAGGAAGAAAGAGAGAGAGAAAGAGATTCTTACATTCGCTGGCTGATCTGAAGCCAACAGCTTGGAGCTTCTTCCAGGTGCACACACAGATTCAGGGGCCCAAGGACTTGGGCCATATTCTACTGCTTTCCCAGCCATAGCAGAGAGCTGGATTGGAAGTGGAGCAGCTGGGACTACAACCGGTGCCAAAATGGGATGCTGCCACTGCAGGCGACATCTTTACCCGCTGCACCACAGCGCAACCCCTCTGTATGTCTCTCTCTCTCTCTTTTTAAAGATTTATTTTATTCTTTTGAATGTTAGAGTTACACAGCAAGACGAGAAGCAGAGAGAAGGAGAGAGAGAGGTCTTCCATCCGTTGGTTCACTCCCCAGTTGGCCGCAACAGACGGAGCTGTGCCAATCTGAAGCCAGGAACCAGAAGCTTCTTCCGAGTCTCCCACGTCGTTGTAGGGGCCCAAGGACTTGAGCCATCTTCTGCTGCTTTCCCAGGCCATAGCAGAGATCCGTATTGGAAGTGGAGCAGCTGGGTCTCAAACCAGTGCCTATATGGGATGCTGGCGCTTCAGTCCAGGGTATTAACCCACTGCACCACAGTGCTGGCCCCAACTCTTTTTTTTTTTTTTTTTTTTTTTAAACTGTCAGGACCTTGACAGTTTGGAAGAACTCAAGTTAGTTAATTACAGCTAATTTGGATTAGTGTCCTGCATCCTTGTGGTCTTGTGGTTAGATTCAGAGTGCTAAAGAAGTGGTGGTGTATTCTTGGTGCATTTTATCAGGAGTCCCAGGACTGGTGACGTTAACTTTGGTTATTTTTAGTAGTTTGATTCTGCCATATAAAAAAGCTTTCCTTTCTCATCGACTTATTTGTTCCAGAATAAGTTCATTGATCCTTCTTTTATCCTACTAATTGTAATTTATTATTGTCATTTTCTTGTTCAAGTTATTCTAGGGTAGCCAGTGAGAGCCTGTTCATTCAAGTTTCAACTTGCCCTGAATACGTCTTGTCTGTTGTTTCTAATCATTTCCTTTTTGTCCATTTTATTTCCACGGGTGTGGGTGGTTTGTAGAATGATTGTTTTACTAGATTTTATTTATATACATTTCTAAAACTCTGAAGTTGGCATTATTTAAATGTTTATGATGATTGCCTTTGGTGTGTAAGACTACTGGTTAATCTATTTTTGTTTCTTTTAAATTGGCCATCTAGCATGTACTTCTGTCGGGGAAGAAAGTTCTTTTAAAACACAGCAGATTTCTTGTAATTGGAAATCGTGCAAATGTAAGCCTAACTGAAATTATCTTACATTTTTGCCCATTATTTGGGAGCATTCATGTTTTTTAGGACAGTTACATGTGACATGGGTCATTGACACTAAATCATTGTAATGACTTGAAATAATTACCTTTAGAAGTTAACAGGTCATAATAGCCTGCACATGTAACTCTTTCTTATGACTGAGTCATCTTTGCCCACAGTCACACACAGTAAATTTAGCAGACGGTCTAACTCTGAAGGTAGTGTTCTTAGACAACCCATAATGTGACTTTTCTCTGTGTCTGTTAAGTGCTTTGTAACTACAGGGTACAGGATGAGGTGTTAAAAGAGTCTTAAGTTTAAATTTACACATGCCATTCATTGAATGATATTTCTAAAGTTTATATCCAAAAGTTATCAAAGTCCTTTTGGCTATAGTTGATGATTAACTTCAAGTGACTTTAAATTGAGTTATTCATAGACCAAAGTTGTGAAATGCTGTGATAGGTCTCCTGCCTAGTAATTACATTGCTATACTGTAACTGTAAAATCATAGTTGGATTAAAAGACTGGAGGCCTGATTACTTTGTACTGGTAATTTAAATTTACAGACTTTCTCTGGAGTGAAGATTGCCGGAAGAAAGTCCACTTGCGCATCATTAAGTGGTCTCTGTAGAACACCAAGGAAGCCCTCCTGAACCCTCCAGCTCTCTTTGAGTTTCCTCTCCTGCCCTGTCAGAGCACCTTGTACTGGTTTGTTGCACCTACTGTGGCAGTAGTCACATAAAATATGATTTACTGAGGTGCTTTCCATCTGTCTTGTCCCAGCTGTGTCCTTAGTTCTGGCATGGTACCTTGCTCACAACAGGAGTGCATGGAAAATGAGAATGCCCTTTGCCCTGTCTTATAAAGGTAGGGCTCCTTTTGATTCCTTTCCCCTTCTTTTGTTTTCTAAGAAAATTTAACAGTTGGAGCTTTTGGATATAAGAAATAGAAACTGTCCTTAGCCAATTATAAGCATCTCAGATGGCAGCATTACACATGGGTAAAGAACCGTGAAGGATATGAGTGTCTTTTTTATTTTATTTTTTTAGATTTATTTATTTTATTTGAAAGTCAAAGTTACAGTGGTGGGGGAGGCAGGGGAAGAGAACTTTCATCCACTGGTTCACCCTCCAGGTGGCTACAACGGCCAAGACTGGGCCAGATGGAAGTGAGGAGCTTCTCCTGAATCTTCCATGTGAGTGACAGGGGCCCAAGCACTTGGGCCATCTTCTGCTGCTTTCTTAGGCCTTAGCAGGGAGCTGGATTGGAAGTGGAGCAGCCGTATGGGATGCAGGCATTACAGGAGGTGGCTTTACCTACTAAAATGCAACACCAGCCTTAGGATATGAGCTTTTATACCTTGTTTTCATCCTGCCTGGAAATTTAGCCCATCTCATTTTCCTGGCAAAAGACATAAGACTCCTGGGTCAGAGACAGAAGACTTTATTACCCATACCAGTAACTGCAGTCATGGTATCCGCTTTGTTGTTGTTGTTGCAGTTCAGGTAGCCCAGATTCCTACAGGGCAACACACAGAAGGACAGTTGACACAAACATAGTTGTGTTATAGGAAAGGAACCCCAGATGTAGGGTTCCCAGATCTTTTATATTGGACTGTAAGCATGTCTGCTTTTTGTTCTGAAGATACTATCTCATCTTCCAAGGTAAGCAAATCTGCCCATAGTTCTGGAAGAAGGAACCATCTCTGTCTCTAAGTCAGTTTGCTGAAAAAGTGTCTTTGTACTGATAGTCCATGGCCAAGACTTCTGCTTCTGCTTGAAGGATGCGGAAAATCAGAAGAGACCCCTGGAGAATTGCCCAGCAACAACTTGCGTTGTGAAAATTTAGAAAACAAATGAAGAATACGTCAGTCCAGTCCTACTACTATCACTGCTGATACTTTAAAATACACATTCAGTTTTATCTCCATAAATATAATGTTTGTATAAAGCATTCCACTTTATAACATGATTATTTTCACCTGCCACTGTGTCATGCTTACTCCCCTCTCTTTGGTGAAGTGTCTTTGCCCTTTCTTCTCTTCTTTTGGATTCTGCTCTCTATCTATCACTTAACCATGCAAAGTAAAGAATTGGAGTTTTAGAGATTGAGGGTGGAGATTTCAGATTCTGTGGTCTAGCCATTTCATTTAATGTATTCACTCTCTCATTTAACATAATCACATTTCACTAGAACCTTCTGGAAGCAATATAAAACCTTATTGTGGAACTTACATGGTGGGAATTTGGGGCATTGTAAGAAGTTGCTGAGCTACTACATTACTTGGGCAGTTCTCTTAACATTCACCATGAGTATGAGGACCTTTGCAGTGTCTAAACCTGGGGTCTTGATGTTGCCCAGCCAAACCCATAGTTGATTGTAGTGGACTGAACTCCAAGGCCCACTTTGGCTTAGAGCTGTAACATAAGAGACTTACAGATTCAGAATGGTCATCCTGGGGCTAATTGGCATAAAGTGCCATAGGAAGTACTTGCTCAAACAGGAGGTGGTTTTTAGAATTATTCATCCAATCAGATTCAAATCCTTGTGAATGGTAATGAGATAATTCCTTTCCAGATATGTACTTTCTTGCAATTTATTAAAAATGATTGAGGGCCGGCGCCGCAGCTCAATAGGGTAATCCTCCACCTGTGGCACCGGCACACCGGGTTCTAGTCCCAGTCAGGGCGCCGGATTCTGTCCTGGTTGCCCCTCTTCCAGGCCAGCTCTCTGCTGTGGCCCAGGAGTGCAGTGGAGGATGGCCCAAGTCCTTGGGCCCTGCACCCGCATGGGAGACCAGGATAAGTACCTGGCTCCTGCTTTCGGATCAGCGCGATGCGCCGGCCGCAGCGTGCTGGCCGCGGCGGCCATTGGAGGGTGAACCAAAGGCAAAAGGAAGACCTTTCTCTGTCTCTCTCTGTCTCTCTCTCTCACACTGTCCACTCTGCCTGTCAAAAAAAAAAAAAAAATCTTACCTTGAAGACTGTATCCTAAACCTCCTACTCAAAGTGTAAAGTACTCATATTTCTATAATCCATTAAAGGTAGTTGTGTGGCATTTATTTTAATAGACTTTACATTGCTTTAAAAGAAATTAAGTACTATTAGATTTTGGATTATGGCAGAATTGCTAATGTCTTTGAACAATATCTTTCTTTTGAGAGGCACAAAGATGTCTTGTGTTCAAGAAAATATTCTTTGTTGAATGATTTGATGTTATTAGTTCTGGACAAACTAAAAGGGTATGCAGGCCATCAAACAGTAAAACAAATTCTTGCCCTTGTACACAGAGAAGATGCTTGTTCTGTTGATGGCACTTCTGTGGCATTCTGAGTGCTCATGACTTTCTCTTTTCTCTTGCTTGTCACGTCTTCCCCTGTTACTCCAGAGCAGGAGATTTATAGAGTGATGGCATTTTCACTACCAGAGTTTGCAGGCCTTGAAGAGAGTCTGATTTCCAGATGGCATCTTGTGATGATTCTTTTCTAGGGTCTGCCACTCACTGGGCTAGACCCTGTTTTCTTAAGCTGGAGGTAGTGCTGTGCTTATGCTAAGACAGAGAGTTGGAGAGGAGGAATTGGAGCCAGGTCTGTCATCTATCAGGAAGAGTCAAGATAAGACTAGAAGAAGAGACTGTAGTCCGGCCTTGGAGGTTGGCTGTGACGGCATTGAGGGGTGGCCATGAAGTGCCTAAGGTATATGGTTTTGAGTAGGAGGCCCTGCTAAAGGAGTGCTGGCCGGGGGTCTAGGCATAGTTCTCTGCTGACAGCAGAGTCGTGGTAGCAGTGCCTTTGCCACTAGAAAGGGACTTGGACTCGGACAGGAGAACCAGCCATGATAACAGTATCCTCTGCGTGCCAGGCATTGTGTGCCAGGAGCTTAGCAGAGTGAGTCATTCCTTCAGATGGCCCTGCGTTGCCTGTGCCTGCTCTGAGGTCCTTCAGGCCTCCCTTCTGTTTAGGAAAGATGGTTCTTCCCTTCTCAGGGTCCTGCCTCGCTTCACCTTCCCATTAGCCCCATGCTTAGGTGACAACTTTATTGTCACTTGGACCTGGGGGACTTTTCTGACCCCTCAGATTAGGTAACTCACCCTTGGACACTTCACAGGTTCCTGTCCCTAATTGTTAATTGTGTTTGTCACTTAATACTAACTGTGCTGATTATTTAATTTCATTCCCCCCTATAAACCAGGTATATGCTTCTTGTGACAGGGATTAATTGTCTGTCACTCACATCTGTGCTCCTTGTGCCCAGTACGTGTTGGTGCTGTGGATTGGACTTAGTATTTTTCTGACGTGGAAATTAGAGAGCTGGACCTGGCGGTAGATGACATAAAGAACCTATAGCTGCACTGTTTCTGGGGCAGCAGATGTAAGTTTAATAAGGGAGAGCCTTAAGTGAAAATACCAGGTTTTTGGGTCCCTAATACAGAATAAAGTCACTCTTCAACTAAGAGTATTCCTCCATTTATTTTCTGCTAGTTCTCCTTTCTGGTGTTGGGTGATATTTTCAGTTCCAGTGTATGAGTGAATTATTCATTTAGTGGACTAATATTTCTTTTGTTAAACATTATTTTTTTGCTATTTTCAGAGTTAGCTGTTTACATGATATTTTAGAAAATCAGTATTCTTTCAAAAATGATTGTATCTAAAAACATTCTGGTCTTTTAATCTTTTTTAGAGTAAGAAGTGTCTGCTGCTGCTTTTACCTTATAACAAAAGTATAGTAGGAGTTAAAATTATACCTGAGTCATAGCAGTTTTATTTTTTAAACTAAAACACAATAGGACTTCTGACACTAAGCTGATTGGAGAATACATTGCATTTAAAGTATAGTACTTTGCTCAGGTTATACCCTGTAGTTTTTATTATTGTTTTTTGTTTGCTTTTATTTTTGGTTTTGTTTGAAAGACAGAGGGAGAGAGAGCATGCTCTATCCTCAGGTTTACTTAACAGCTGGTGGTGTGGGGAGGAAGGCAGGAGCCAGCGCAGTCCAGGTCTCCCAGCTGGATGATAGGAGTCTGATTACTTGAGCTGTCAGCACTGTCTCCTCACGGTCACATTAGCAGGAAACTGGAGTCCTTAGCTAGAGCCGGAACTGGAACCCAGATACTTGGATGTGGGATATGGATATCTTAACTGGTGACTGAACTGCTAGTTCAATACTCTTCCCCTGTTGTGTAGTTTTAAAGACTGCTTGACATTTAATTCTCATTTTTTCTTAAATGAATAAGTTGTTTGCAAATCCAAGGCCTACATTTGAATAAAAGCAAAAACATAGAAGTGATTGACAATCTGGCCCAGATATTCAAGTGGACCTTAAGTGGTTACCGTATTTACTTTGCTTTGACAATTTCAGGGAAAAAGGTAGAAAATGAAAGGGCTACATTCATGCTGTGAAAGTAGTATAGAGATAGCCCAGCAATTTTAGGCAATTCTAAGGACCGGTACTGTACCCACCTTGCTGTAATTTTTACATAGCATAGCTCCTTTTTAGCCACTTGTAAGTTTTATTTCTAATTTTATTTAGAATTTTTAAGAACTACTCAGTCAACTGAAATGTTTATGAGAAATTGTAAGCCCTCATTGTGTTGAGCCACTGAATTTTGGGGTAGTTTTTTTTTTTTTTAATTAATTTATTTTTTTATTTTTTGACAGGCAGAGTGGACAGTGAGAGAGAGAGACAGAGAGAAAGGTCTTCCTTTGCCGTTGGTTCACCCTCCAATGGCCGCTGCGGCTGGCGCGCTGTGGCCGGCGCGCTGCAGCTGGCGCACTGCGCTGATCTGATGGCAGGAGCCGGGTACTTATCCTGGTCTCCCATGGGGTGAAGGGCCCAAGTACTTGGGCCATCCTCCACTGCACTCCCGGGCCATAGCAGAGAGCTGGCCTGGAAGAGGGGCAACCGGGACAGAATCTGGCGCCCCAACCGGGACTAGAACCCGGTGTGCCGGCGCCGCAAGGTGGAGGATTACCCTAGTGAGCCGCGGCGCCGGCCCTTGGGGTAGTTTTTAATGTAAAAATTAGATACTCAATGGAGGCCCATGCTGTGGCGTAGCAGGTAAAGGCACTGCCTTCAGGGCTGGCATCCCATATGGGCTCTGGTTTGAGTCCCAGCTGTTCCACTTCTGATCCAGCTCTCTGCTATGGCCTGGAAAAGCAGTGGAAGATGGCCCAAGTTAAATAAATAAATCTTTTAAAAAAATTGGATACCCGACACACTAGATATCTTTTTTTTTTTTTTTTTAAGATTTATTTATTTACTTGAGAAGCAGAGTTACAGAAAGGCAGAGGCAGAGAGATAGAGAAGTCTTCCATTCCGCTGGTTCACTCCCCAAATGGCTGCAACGCTGGAGCTGGGCCAATCTGAAGCCAGGAGCCTCCTCCAGTCTCTCACATGGGCACAGGGGCCCAGGGACTTGGGCCATCTTCCACTGCTTTCCCAGGCCATAGCAGAGAGCTGGATCGGAAGTGGAGCAGCCAGGACTCAAATCGGCGTCCATATAGGATGCTGGCACTGCAGAGGGCATCTTTACCAACCATGCCACAGTGCTTCCCCTAGATAGCTTAATAACTTAAGAAAAAAACCAGAGTAACCAAGTTCAATTCTGTTCACCTGTACATGGCATTGAATAATTTACTTATTTTCCGAGTTCTAATCTGTTCTAGGGTAACTGTTGCTGCATGGAGGACTTTCTAGAGAAGGTATCACAGGCTGTATTTCAGACTGCCCTGTATATATATATATATGTGCAGTTTGAAATGAGAGATTTCCAGATGGCTTTGAGTTCTGGCTGCATTCCTGAAGTGTGCATTGAAAGTGGTATAGAGCATCCCAAGGTGATTATTTAGGGTAACCCAAGCCAGAGTTCTTTTGGTATCTTTGTAACAAAAATGCAAAGGAAAGAAAATATAAACAGATCCCTTCCTTGTTTTCAGAAACACTTCTCCAAATAACGCAAAGGCCTTCTAAATCTTACTTTGATTCTCAGTTTCTGTGGAGCCAGATGGGAAGGTGATTTCCAACAGAGCATGCTTTCTGGTCAGAGATTTCTGATTTAATACTAATGGAAGAAGCATATTCACACAGAGCTCTTAGGTTCCTCTGTGAGTTTTATTGCAGTTAACTTTTTATATTCTTAGAATAAAATGTAATAGATTCTAAGAATCTTTAACTTTGTGTGTGTGTGTGTGTGTGTGTGTGTGAACAAGGAAAATCAGGTGATGTTTGGTGTCCTCAAGCCTAGGAGTGAGCCCTTGCCATGTTTTTGTGACTTACCCCCTAGGACAGGCACATCCCTGCCCTCTGCAGTGAGCTGCCAAGGGACTGGTAGGCTTTTCTTTATTGTTTTGTTGTGGTTACCTTGCACCTCTGACAATGTTTGGTGCTTTTACAAAGCAAAAGCAACACTTGGAGGAAGAATTGCAGCTTTCTTTTTAGGACCTTGATGGATAGCTCACATATTTCTAGACTTTGATAAAAATATTTGACCCTGTCAATAGCTTTAGACTTTAAAAGCTTAAGCTTTGATTCTTGGGAATCGCTTGTTTGGAATTGCATGTCTTGTTTTAAGCCAAACAAGGGTCATCTATGGTTGTGCTGCTGTTACATCTCTCCTTGACTTCACTATAAAATATTGATTTTGAAAGCACCAACCTGTCTTTACTGCAGACGTAACTTAGTAGCGGCAAGGTGGGCACAAGGAGAGTGGGGTTCTGTGTTGCCAGCCTAAAGTGGGGTACATGAGAGGAAAGGGACCACATTTCTCCTTGTTCAGTGGCACAGAGGAGCAGTGTGACCTTACTTCTTTGCAGATTATTTTTTGTCTTCATGACTGTTGGCAGCTCGGTGAGAAGCAAGGTTCTGGTAGCCCAGTTTCTATGAGTGGACCAACTTTGTATGGTCAGTGTAGGTGGCATGTCATATGGCAAGTATATTTGAGTGCAGTAAAAAAAAAAATCTCTCCGTAGAGAAATGGATGACAGACTGATTATTTCAAACAAATACTTTGGAAAAATGGATGCCAGAAACCAGACTATAGTGTGTCACAGTCCGTTCTCAGCATCTGTGGTTCTGTGTTGCAGATTCAACCAACCATGGTCTGCAAATATTTTTGGGAAGATACATCTGTACTGAATATGGAAGTCTCTTTTTTGTCTTAATCCCTTAAACAATACATTAAAACAACTATTTACATGACATTGACACTATTTATTGTAAGTATAGCAATAATTTAATGTATATGGAAGGATATGCATATGTTATATGCAAATGCTACTTCACTTAAAATTTTTGTTTATATATTTATTTGAGGAACAGGGAGACACACAAAAACAGAGAGACAAAGAGAGAACTCCCATCCACTGATTCATTCTCCCAATGCATGTAACAGCTAGAGTGAAGCCAGGAGCTCAAATTGGGTTTCCCACATAGCAGGTAGGAACCCAATTACTTAGGCTATCTTCTGTTCCCTCCCTGGGTACACATTAGCAGCAATTTGGAATCTAGAGTGGAGCCAGGACTTGAACCCAGGCCCTGTGATAAGGGATGAGACAGCCTACGTGACAACTTGGCTGTTAGATCAAACACCTGCCTTATAGATTCTATAACCAATTCCTGCATGAGTCCTCAGGGGTGACTGTAGTCTGTGGAGTCCTGAACCCTATCTCTCATTGAAATGCCACTCATATTTTTGGGGACAAAAATGTTGTGTAACATGAAAGGTTAACCTGAGAGTATACTGCTGTAGTGACCCTGGCCTGGGAAAGTCACTTCACTTCTCTTTGCCTTGGTTTTCTCCCTATAAAATGGAGATAATAGGAATATTTGTTCCTAGGTTTGTTTTGCTGTTTCAGTAAATATTTGTAAAGTTAATATTTGTAATGTGCTTGGAATAGGTCCTGCTGCTGCATAAGCCCTATATACATGTTAGTAATAATACTTGCTAGGGGGCATCCATCAGACGTGAGGGAAACATAGGGACCATGGCATTGCTCCTTTTTCAGTTTTTCACTTCTGCTGTCTCTCCATGGCTGTAGTGACCACAGATGCCAGTGTTTGTGGTGCAAAGGGAAATGCCTACAGATTAAGGAGAGTGCAGGATTTTGTTGTCTTAAATCATCAGCTGTTACCAGAAAAGTTAAAACAACATGCTTGTGTCAACGGTAGCTACAGGGAGTGAGTGCTGTGGCCTGGGCCTGGGGTAGGGGGTTGAGATGGGGGAGCTGACTGAGCACACCTTTGCATATCTGCTTTGCTTTTTCTTTTGTGGATTGGAAGTTGTGTGGAAAATAGATCCGGATAAACAGGAGTTAAAAGTACATCAGCATAATGAAGCAGTTGTGACTTTGAGAAGTACTCACAGCAGGAAGCAGAAGCTACTCAGCTTTTGGTCTAACCTTATAGTAAATAAGCTGTGGGTTACCTCTGGTTGACAGTCAACCAATTATGTGTCATTGGTCAAGGATGGAAGCCTCTGGTGAGATTCAGAGTCTGACAGCTATAGTCTTAATTTGAGTTAATTTATGAAAAGCTGCATGCCACATTACATAATAATTTACTATTTTAAAAAAATTATTTGGCTACTGTATTGTTAAAAACACAACATATAAAAATCACTACTGTTCTAGAACAGACTAATTTTTCCATTTAAAATGTGCTGTTGGGAAGAAGGAACCTCTTTAAAAAACTAAGTGTTCGACTGAATTCATCTAGACTCTTGGTCTAGTTTTAAGGACTTTGTATTCTCTCAACTCATCCTGCAGCCAAATTCTCCAGCTGTGTGTCATTATCGGGAGTTCAGCTCAGCTCTTCTCTCATGAGACTCTGAGGACCTGGTAGCTCTGTTCTGCTATCCCCACTATTGTGACACTCTCATCACTTGACAATTAGCTGCCTTGTGCCTGAGATTTGTCATCCTGCTTTATCATATCTCTGTAAACTGTGCATGAGTAAAGTATATATTCATTGTCTGGGTGAACCAGATTAAAGCTCAGAATGTAGCACTTTTTAAAATTTATTTTATTTGAAAGAGTTACACAGAGAGAAGAGAGACAGAGAGAGAGAGAGAGAGAGGGAGAGAGATCATCCATCCGTTGGTTCACTCCCCAATTGGCTGCAACAGCTGGAGCTGCGCCGATCCGAAGCCAGGAGTCAGAATCTTCTTCCAGGTCTCCCACATGGGTGCAGGAGCCCAAGGACTTAGGCCATCTTCTGCTGCTTTCCCAGGCCATAGCAGAGATCTGGATCAGAAGTGGAGCAGCTGGGACTCGAACTGGTGCCCATATGGGATGCCAGCACTGCAGGCGGCAGCTTTACCACTGCATTACAGCGCTGGCTGCTGGGTCTCGAACTGGTACCCATATGGGATGCCAGCGCTTCAGGCCAGGGCGTTAATCCGCTGCGCCACAGCGCCGGCTCCAGAGTGTAGCATTTTAAAACCACTTTATTATATGTTATTCCTGTGTAATGCCAAAAAAGAAGGGCAAAAACCTTCCTGGAATATAACTGCCTATCTGCTATTTTGTTTTTTGACCACTTAGGCTTTTCTCTATTTGTATTTGTATATCTCAAATCACACATAAGCAGATATATACTTAATTATGCTTTACATATTTTTAAAATAGATCATTTTGCAAGGCTTGGGATAGTTTTTTTCTCCATTAAGGAACATATTATTGACACAGAACTTCTAGAAGAAAGCAAAGGAGAAAATCTTTGTGGTTTTGGGTTAAGCAAACAAATCATAAGTAACAAAAAGTTGATAAAGTGAGTATTAATGATTTTAAGTTTTGCTTTTCAAAATATGCCATTAAGAAAATTAAAATACAATTCATAGACCAGGAGAAAATATTTGTAAATAATATATCCAGATTTTATGTATCCGGAATAAATAAAGAACTTATACAACTCAGTAATAAGAAAACTACCAAATTTTATAAAAAATGAGTACAAGATTTGAATAGAAAATCTCTGAAGAAGGTTCATGGAGGGTAAATAAACACATCTAACAATGTTTGCTATTATTAGTCCTTAGGAGAGTACAAGTATGAAACATAGTAAAATATCACAACTTACCTCTTGGAGTCCCTATAATAATAAAAGACTGATGGGCTGGTGTTGTGGTGCACTGGGTTAAGCCATTGCCTGTGATGTCAGCTTCCCGTATGAGTGCCTGTTCAAGTCCTAGGTGTTCCACACCTGGTACAGCTCCATGCAAAACACCTGGAAAAGCAGTAAGCACTTGGGCTCCTGCCACCCATGTGGGAGGCCTGGATTGAGTTCCAGGCTTCTAGCTTCAGCCTGGCCAGCCCCAGTCAACCTAGTCAATTGGGAAAGTGAACCAGAGGATGGAAGATCTGTTCCCCCTCACCCCTTCCTTTCTCTTTGTGACTCTGTTTCAAGTAAACAAACCTTTTTTTTTTTTTAATTTATGCTGACAGGTGTTGATGAGAATATGGAGAAACTCAACCCTCATTAAAGTGCTGATGAGAATACAAATTTTCCAGTCACTTCGGAAAACAATTTGCAGTTTGTTTAAAAGTCCAACATAAACTTACCATATGAACCAGAAGTTCCACCCCTTGATACCTGTCTCAAAAGAAAAGGAAAATTGTGTCCACACAAAAAGACTTTTATAGTAATGTTCAGCAGTTTTACTCCTAATAGCCAAAAGTGATCTTGATATCCATCAAATAGAATGAATAAACAAGATGTGGTGTATCACGTCCATACAGTTTAATACTATTCAGCAATGAGGAACAACCTTCTGACATGTGTCACATCCTGGGTAAGCCTCAATAACATCATGCTGAGTCAAGAAGCCAGATATAATATACTAAGTATTGTGTGATTCCATTTCTGTGAAATTTCTACAGAAGTCAAAACTGCAGGTCATCCGTTCCCTTGTGCTAGGTACAGGAGAGAGGATTGGCTGCAAGTAGACACAAGGGGAATTTTGGGAGTGATGTGAGCCTTAAACTACAGTCAGCCTGAGGATGCTTCCTCACTTGAGTATGGAGTTGGATTGGAAGTGGAGCAGCCAGGACAGGAACTTGCGCCCTTAATGGGATGTTGGCACTGCAGGCGGTAGCCCCATCCGCTATGCCTCAATGCAGTCCCTTAAGCTCTGTTCTTTAGCCACAAGAACAACTCTTGGGTTGGTCGTCTTTTGTCTAAATTTGCATACAGACATCAACAGATTGTTATTAAGAAACAGAAATGCCTTTTAAATCAGTACTATGAAGGAAAAAACTCTGAGTGAAATAAGGTATAAGAAATATTTAAAAGTAAAAATAGTGGTTTGAATGTATTATTTTCACTGAATGTAGAATGCTGATAAAGGTTAGAACTGTAAATAGGTGGCTTGGAGCAGCTTCCATCCCTTCAAGTATCTTCAGCAGGTTTCTGAGGACCAGGCCTTCCAGCTCATGAAGGTGTGTTGATGGGTGCCTGGGTGGTTGACTCCCTCAGAAGTCACGCCCCAGCCCAGCCACCTGGGCTCCTGCTGCACCACCCTTCTCTGCACCTGATGAGTCTCCCTGTTGGCTCACTTGTTCATGACCTCAGGGTTGGAGTTGGACAAGGCTTTATCCCTAAGTGCCTGCTCTCCGTCGGCAATTCTCTGTTGAATGCTGGTTAGAGTGTATTTGCGGAGGGGAAACACTGCATGCAATTCTTGGAATGAAAAACAAATTATCAGGAAACACAGAAAAGTGCTTTTGTTATCTTTTTCTGTACTGTCAAATAAACTATTAATAATGTATCTTTTCTGCAAGAAGCAGCTTGATACTATCAGTCTGGTCCTTAGTCCTTGGCAGGAAAAGGAGAAACACCCTGTTCTTCCTAATTGGATACAGCCTTCAGATGTATTCTTTAGGACGTAACTAAGTGTTTAAACTGGAATGCACAGAAGTCAGTTACTTACACAGGAGGAAGAGCAAATCCATCTTTTGGCTAGAAGATTGCTATTAAAATAGAATATTAAAATGTTAAATATTTGGAAAAACGGCAGTTTTGAGTTGCATGTTCTAAAATGTTTTGCTTCCTAAAATATGCTCTTGTTTTAATGTGCTTATAATGCCACTTGAAAGATGACCTTCCTTCTTAAAATTATTTTTCAATGTTCTTGATCTTGTCCCTTGATTTGTGTTCCTCCTTCCATCTCCTTGAATGGAAACCAACTGCTGTTTCTGAGAGTTGTGTCTGCAGTTCTGAGAGTCCCCAAAGATGAGTCATTTGGGCACTGACTTGCAGAAGGTCCTGGCATGGCTTTTCCTTTCCCATCCAGACACACACACATGCTCAGCCATGTGCCTGTGTTGCTTTCATTGAGCCTCCATTTCTCAGGGATGTGGTATGTTTTACAAAACCTGTCTAAAGTTTAAATACCAGCCTGGGCAGATAACAATAGCAGGAGTGTCTGAGGAAGAGATTAAAATGAGAAATTAATTTTGGATGAAGATTATCTTTTACATAATTTTTACTGTATATAATTTTTAAAAAAGATTTATTTGTTTATTTGAAAGGCAGAGTTACAGAGATTCAGAGGCAGAGAGACGGAGAGAGGGAGAGAGAGCTTTTCCATCTGCCGGTTCACTCCCTAGATGGCTACAATAGCTGGAGCTACGCCAATCCAAAGCCAGGAGCCAGGAGCTTCTTCCAGGTCTCCCACATGGGTGCAGGGGCACTTGGGCCATCATTACTGCTTTTCCAGGCCATAGCAGAGAGCTGGATCAGAAGTGGAGCAGCTGGGACAAGAATCGGCGCCCATATGGGATGCCAGCACTGTAGGCGGCAGCTTTACCATTGCATTACAGCGCTGGCCACTACTGTATATAATTTTAAAAAGAACTACAATGCCTAATTCAATAATTAGTATGAAAAAGTGAATTTAGTTAAGTAATCTAGATTTTCTGTGCTTCTACATTGGACAAGAGAATTTGAAGTTTGTTTTACTAGCTTTTTAATTTTGGGATCTCAAATCTTTATAATTATTTTAAGCTAAATATTGTTAACTGGAAGGCATGAATCTTTCTTATATACTGTTAATTAAGAAAGTGATAATCCCTGCTAATATGTCTGGGAAAACAGCAGAAGATGATCCAAGTGCCTGGGCCCATGTGGGAGATCTGGACGGAGTTCTGGGCTCTTGTCTTCAGCCTGACGCAGCCCCAGCTTCTGCAGCCATTTAGGAGGTTGAACCAGTGAATAGAAGATCTCTGTGTCTCTCACTGACTGTTGTTCTAACTCTGGCTTTCAAATAAATAAATCTTTTTTTTTTTTTTTTTTTTGACAGGCAGAGTGGACAGTGAGAGAGAGAGACAGAGAGAGAAAGGTCTTCCTTTGCCGTTGGTTCACCCTCCAATGGCCGCCGCTGCAGCCGGCGCACCGCGCTGATCCGATGGCAGGAGCCAGGATCCAGGTGCTTTTCCTGGTCTCCCATGGGGTGCAGGGCCCAAGCACCTGGGCCATCCTCCACTGCACTCCCTGGCCATAGCAGAGAGCTGGCCTGGAAGAGGGGCAACCGGGACAGAATCCGGCACCCCGACCGGGACTAGAACCCGGTGTGCCGGCGCCGCAAGGTGGAGGATTAGCCTATTGAGCTACGGCGCCGGCCTTCAAATAAATAAATCTTAAAAGAGTGCTAAACTGTAGCTTTTGTTTTTACCACATTTCTTTTATAGTGAATTTGCTGTGAATATTTGCTGATATACCCTGTTAGTGCTTATAGCTATATAATGAGAAATCTTTATTATGACCTGGAAGCATATAACACTGTATCGTAAACTTTTGAATAGTAGTGAACATGCTTAGTGATAAAAACTTGCTCTTTTTCTCCCTTTGATTTTCTTTGTGTAGATCTCCATATTTTTTTCCTCCATGTGACCCTGAGGGTGTTATTTAACTTCTCTGAACTTTGATTTTCCATCTATAAAATAACTTTGTACTGAGTGATCTCTAAAGTCTCTTTAGTTTCATGATCTTATGATTTCCTGAAATATGTGATTTTGCTTGCGTGTTCAGCTCTTTAGTTGCAAATTCACCAGTGACACAGAGTACATATAAATGAGGAAGCCAGTTTCTGAGTTTTTGTTCTTTCTAACTAAACTGAGTTTTGAAAATAGAAGCTAGTAGTGAGACATGGTCATTGAGTTATGATGATTTGGTTATTTTTAATTTGTTCACATTTTAGTAAGGTCTTGTGTTCTGGAGCCATCTTTGAACCCCATCCCCTCCACACTGTGCCTTCTTTTTTGGTTTGTTTCTTTATTTTTTTTTAAGGAATACAATTTTACAATTTTCATAGTACAACTTTAGGAATATAGTTATTCTTCCCACCGTACCTGCCCTTCACCCACACTCCTACCCCTCTTCCTCCTCCCTTTCCCCTTGCCAGTCCCATTCTCTATTAAGATTAATTTTCAATTAACTTTGTACACAGAAGACCAACTCTATACTAAGTAAAGATTTCAACAATTTGCAACCACACCCACACAAAAGAACTGAGAACTAGTTTTACAGTTAACTCTCATAATACAACTCATTGGGGCAGAGGTCCTACGTGGGGAGTTAGTGCACAGTGACTTCTGTTGTTAATTTGATAATTAACACTCTTATCTAAGACATCAGTGACCACCTAAGGCTCTTGACATGAGCTTCCTAGGTTATGGAAGCCTTTTAAATCTTCAAACTCCTTCAGTATTTAGACAAAGTCATAAGCAAAGTGGAAGTTCTGTCCTCCATTTAGAGAAAAGTTCATCCTTCTTTGATGACCACTTCTTTCTGCTGGGGTTTCACAGAGACCCTTCACTTAGAACATTTTTTTCACTGTGTCTTGGCTTTTCATGCCTGAAATGCTCTCACTTGCTTTTCAGCCAGACCAGGAAGCCTTAAGGGCTGATTCTGAGGTCAGTGTTACTTAAAGCAATTGTCATTCTATGAGACACTGTGACTTCTTGATCTTGGACATCTTATTTCCCTTCTCTGTCCTTCAATTTTATCATCTGCACAAGATGTATCATACTGGTTTTTCCTCCTTACAGTTATCATGAGCATTCAGGGAGATAATTCACACCAAGCTTGGTTGGCTTCTTGGGTTGTGGTCAGCACTCTCTTGTGGTGGCAGCAAGTCTGCATGGACCACTTTCCTTCCCTAAGTTTGTCAGAGTCATGTCTGCCCACAGCATGTAGCCCTAATAAGTAGTTTGTGCAGACTCATACTTAACTGTTTTCTCTTAGGGAGTTTATGTATAGGCAAGATACCCCTAGAGTTGACACTTGTCTATCATTGTTAGTTTTGCCTGCCCATTTATTTATTTGCTTGTTTGAAAAAATAAGTGGTGTTTGAAACAGGTAGGTGGTTTTTATCTTCTTCCTTGAGCTGACTTCACCTTTGTTTTGACTGTTGGAGTTAGCTTTTGAGTACCCAGTCATCTGGAGAAGACTAAGTGGTTAATTGGAGTGTTGATTTATTTTATGTTTTATTTATTTTTTTAAAAAGTTTTTTTAGTCATTTATTTGAAAATCAGAGTTACATATAGAGAGGGAGAAATGGAGAGAGCAGAGGATCTTTGATCCGCTGATTTAGTCTCCAAATGGCCACAATGACCAGGGCTGGGCCAGACTGAAGCAGGAGCCAGGACTTTCATCCAGGTCTCCCAAGTGGATGCAATCCTCTGCTGCTTTCTCAGGCACATTAGCAGGGAGCTGGATTGGATATGGGACAGCCTGGACCTGAACTGGTGCCTATATGGGATGCTAGTGCTGCAGATGGTGGCCCAACCCACAGTGCCACAGTGCTGGCCCCTGATTTTTAATTTTTTTTTTAAATAAATGACTTTGCTCTAGTATTATCCTTACATTGCCAACATCAGTGTATCTTGTTCCTGTGCATATTGTAAACATCTGTACTGTGAATCTCAGTCATACCTTTTGGTTTTTTAAGATGCTCGGCATCATATTATTATTGTCTGAGTAATTCCATTTGGCAAGTGCTAATAGGACCAGCATTTTAAAAAAAGATTTATTTATTTTTTATAGAAAGCTTTTATTTAATAAATATAAATTTCACAGGTACAACTTTTGGATTATAGCAGTTCTTCCCCCCATACCCGCCCTCCCACCCCCAAACCGTCCCACCTCCTATTCCCTCTCCCATCCCATTCTTCATTAAGATTCATTTTTAATTATCTTTATATACAGGAGACCAACTCTATACTAAGTAAAGACTTCAACAAATTGCACCCACACAGACACACAAAGTATAAAGTACTGTTTGAATATTAGTTTTACCATTAATTCTCATAGTTAAACACATTAAGGACGGAGGTCCTATACGGGGAGCAAGTGCGTAGTGATTCCTGTTGTTGATTTAACATTTGAAACTTATTTATGTCAGTGATCACCCAGTGTGGGGAGCAGCCCGGACTGGACTGAGTTACTGGAATTAAGACTTATTCTATGCATCTGCTCTCCCACAATATGGCGCTGGGAGAGAAGAAAACAGCTTCTACACAGCTGCCTCCAGTTCAACCAATAAACTGTAGGACTTGCTCCTGATTGGAGGAGAGCAGCGTGCTCGGCGTGTGGGCGGCCGAGTTGGGATTGGCGGAGGAGGACTATAAAGGAGGAGAGAGACGGCATGCACGAGGAACATCTAAGGGGAACATCTAAGGGGAACACCTGTGCAGCCCCCGAGAGAGCCGGCCGGCAGTGTGCCGCTCCCCTGCGGAAGTGGGGAATGTGGCCAGGGGGAACTGCCCTTCCACGGAGGTGGAAGGGACAGTAGCCAACCCGGGAAGAACCAGCAGCAAACCCGGGGAGGGCCGAGCAGACGAAAGAACAGCGCAGGGTCCTGTGTCGTTCCTCCATGAAGACAGGGAGCAACATATTGGTGCCGTGACTTGGATATGAAGCCTAGGCAGGGTTTAGTGTCGTTCCTCCACGAAGAGGGGGAGCGACATAATGGTGCCGTGACTCGGATATGAAGCCTAGGCAGGACTTAGTGTCGTTCCTCCACAAAGAGGGGGAGCGACAACCCAGGCTTAAATATTTATTTATTTATTTATTTGAGATACAATTTCTTATTAAAAATATTTTTAATGAGCTGACTTTCAATAGGTAAGAGCCTACTTCTCAAAACAGGCTGGATTATGTGTTTAAAAATTTTATTTATTTGGAATCAGAGAGACAGAAAGATAGAGACAGAAATATCGCTCATCCCCTGGTTCATTTGCCAAGTATCCACAGCAGCGAACACTGAACTAGGTCAAAATCAGGAGCTAGGAACTCAATCCCAATCTCCCACATAGACATTAGGGACCCAAATAATTGAGACATCACCTGCTGCCTCCCAGAATTTACATTAGCAGGAAGCTGGAATTGGGAGTGGATTCAGGACTTGAGCCCAGGCACTCCAGTATGGGATGAGGACATCTGAAACAGCATCTTAACCTGTGTGGCAAACACCTGCCTCCCAGGTTGGATTTTATTTGAATTTTTAATTTTGTTTATTAATATAAAGAGAACAAATTTCATGTATTTTATATGAATAATTCTAAGAAGATAACTATACTTCCCTCCCTCCCTCCCTCTCTCCCTCAATACCCGTACTTCCTTTCTTTTTTTTCTCTTAATTTTTGCAAAAACACAATTTCAATCCATTCTGTAATCACTGGCTTAATGCACCACTAACCATGATATTCAATGAATCAAAAGTAGTAAGACCACAGTTCCACAGGAATATAAACAAGGGCTAAAAACAACAATCAAATCATAAGATGTCTGTTTTATTCCTATGCATTTTTTGGTATTCTATATTAACTACCACATATCAGAGAAAACACATGAAATTTATCTTTTGGGACTGGTTTATTGCACTAAAGATAATGGTTTCCAGTTGCATCCATTTTGTTGCAAAAGACAGGATTTCATCCTTTTTTATGGCTGAATAGTATTCCATAGTGTATAGATACTACATTTTCTTTATCCAGTCATCAGCTAACGGATACCTGGGTTGATTCCATGTCTTAGCTATTGTGAATTGAGCTGCAGTAGACATGGGGGTCTTGATAACTCTTTCATTTAATTTCATTTAATTTGGATAAATTCCCAGAGTGGGATGGCTGGGTCATATGGTAAATCTATTTTCAGTTTTCTGAGGCATTTCCAGGCTGTCTTCCATAATGGTTGTACTTGCTTACTTTCCCATTAGCAGTGTATTAGGGTACCTTTCCCCCAATATCTTTTCTACCAGTTATTTATTTTTATTATTTTTGGTGATACCATTCTAACTGGGATGAGGTGAAACTTCATTGTGGTTTTTATTTGTGTTTCTTCAATGGCTAGTGATCCTGAGCATTTTTTCATGTGCAAGTTGGATTTTAAAATGTAAATTCACTGTGGGGACATGTTTTCTCCTTAGCAGAAATCATCAACTTCATTTTTATTGATTTATTGATTTATTTATTTATTTTGACAGGCAGAGTTAGATAGTGAGAGAGAGAGAGAGAGAGAGAGAAAGGTCTTCCTTTTCCATTGGTTCACCCCTCAATGGCTACTGCGGCCAGCGCACCACGCTGCTCCAAAGCCAGGAGCCAGGTGCTTATCCTGGTCTCCCATGCGGGTGCAGGGCCCAAGCACTTGGGCCATCCTCCACTGCCTCCCCAGGCCACAGCAGAGAGCTGGACTGTAAGAGGAGCAACCGGAACAGAACCGGTGCCCCAACTGGGACTAGAACCCAGAGTACCGGCGCCTCAGGTGGAGGATTATCCTAGTGAGCCGCAGCACCGGCCTAGCTTCATATTTTAATAAAAGGTACTGGGCATTTTTCTCTTAGCAGAGACAAATAGAGTTTTACAAATGCAGAGGAATCAACAAGAAGCAAAGAACCCAGTGTACTAAGTGTGCAGAGGGCAAGTGTGGACTTGGACTGCTTTCTGCTGTGTGATCCAGGGCAACCTCGTGTCCTCTCTGTGCCTTAGATGGCAGCTGACTCATCTTGGCAGGTTGATCTAGTGAAGCTGATTGTGTAGAGATTAGGGTGGTACCTGGGACAGAATAAGTATCCAGTGATCATTAAAGTTAACGTCCTTAGTTTTGTTATGAGACCATACTGACCCACATAGAAGGCTGGTATTAAAACCACAGAAGAAATACTGTTCCAACATTCTAGTGCCATTTAACTTGAAGAAAAAAATCTCAAGTTTTTCAACAATTAGCATCCAAAGACCTGAGCTAACTGGATTTATGAGAGTCAGCTGTAACACAACATTGATTCTGAAATTAAATAAATAGGTAAATAAGAGTAGTTTGTAAGGGAAAAGAATATCTCAGTCAAGACTGAAAAAATAGGAGATGAGGGCAGGCAGGCTGTGTGTTTTGTGTGTGTTCTGGGCAGAGCTTTGCCTGGGTGTGACAGCAGCGGCGTATTTGACCCGGCACCTGCTCTCCGCTTGGCATGAGTTCCTGAATGCCTCACAAGGGCACACAACTGTTACAGCCAGAGTTCAAGCCTTGGGCCACGTGGGCTCCCTAGCCACCATCCGCCACTACCCTCTCTCCTGTTCTGCATTAGAGAGAACACCAATTAGTGCTAAAACCTGACAGGTTGTCACTTACAAAAACCAATGAACTTTCTGAGATCACTAAAATCCTGTAAACAGGACCTAAGCCATGAAGTAGGACCCTAAAGAGTGCAGCAGCACAGCTACAGCTTGGCATTCTTCTTGGTGTTAGAATTTTCAAGCCCACTGTGGCACTGCACAGCTGCCTCCCTGTTGCTTCGCACCTTCTTGATTAGTTTACATGATTTGAAAGTCAAATGCCTCCATTTCTGATGCTGTCGGAGGTGAAGTGAGGGACTCTCTTCTTGGTGTCTTTGGGACAAGGCTGCATTTTATGTAATTGCCCATAGGATTCTGAGGCAGATGTTTGTGAGACCACCTTGTTAGAAATATTGGCCTACCCTGTGCAGCATTTTTGATGTTAAATTTTGAACCTTGAAACTGTTCTGTGAGTTGATTCCCTGCTCCCCATTTTGCAAATAAGGATGCTACAGTCCCAGCTGATTAGATTCGTTGACTGTAGCATCCCAGAGATTGTAAGGGGAGGGCCTGGGCTCCAGTGCAGGTCAGTATGAGTTCCTCAAGCCCTACCTCCTTAGAGGGCAGCAGATGGCAACTATGGTACAAGGTACTTGTTCCTGATTGAGGTAGTCTCCCTAATTAGGGGAAATAAAAAAACAAAACAAACAAACAAACAAAAAAAACAGGATGTTTGAAGTGACAGCTGTAGAGAAAAGCCTTCAGTTTTGGGAACAAAGTATTTACTTCTGCTTTTGATACCTGTCCCCTCCTGAGTGCACCTGGAGATAGGGAACAGGATGATGGCCTCTATGAGTGCTGTGTGGGAAATTTAGTCCCAGCTCTATCCCCAGCTTTGGAGGCTTAGTCAGTGGCTTCTGTAGTTGGGCCCTGACTGCCTCCTTCATAAAATGAAAGGGTTATATAATGTCATCTATCCTTACAAGTTCTTCCAGATGTCAAATTCTGTGATTTTGTCTTTTGAAAAAGTAATATTTCCTGTCTCTTACCTCGACAGATACTGAGTGGCTAAACAAAACACATGCAAATCCTTTGAGCTCCTCCAGGAAAATGATGTAACAGAATCATAGCTAGCGCCTTCAGTGTATTTTAGATTGTGTGCTGGTGCTGCAGGTCTCAGGGCACACTGTGCGCTCTGAGAGGCCTCCCAGGAGCAAGCTCTGCTTTGGGTTAGCTGGTATGAATTGCATTACAGCCATTGCCTTGACCTCCTTGTCGTCAGAGGAAGGCTCTGGAACAGTAGCGCTTCTAGCTCCTTGGTGACCCTGTTTGGCCTCCAGTTAATCTCATTATGTAAAGAGAGGGAGAATGATTTTCTTTCAAAACTAGGCAATCCCTTCTGATAGTGTGTAGGCAGAAAGTCATATCCAGTGGGATTTGTGCAAACAAAAGGAAATCGCCACATTTCCCGGAAGCTGGGCTGGTGTGCAGCTGTGTATTTTGTGGCCTTGAAGAGGTACTTTATTTTTGACTTGAAGGTTATTGTCTTTCTCTGCCACATGTGCTTATTTCCCGTTTAAAATGTGTAACATTATTTTTAATTTCCCATCTAATTTTAGTCTTAATCTAACTTGGATTATAGAGGTACATGCCCTGTTAATATAATACTTTACAGATATTCGATGATTGGTATTCCCAAAGACTTGACTTGGATGCACAAGTGATTAAATTTGTTGTGCTCAATATCCTGAAAGGGTATGAAGTGAAAACTCAATGACACCTTCAGCTTAGCCATGTATGTGCTGTCTGAATCTTATTTCTAGCACTTCACTTTGTTTTCTAAGATTCACTTATTTATGTTGAAAATCAGAGTTAGAGAGAGAAAGAGAGCGAGAGAGAGCGAGAGATAATCTTCCATCCACTGGTTCATTCCCCAGATGGCCACAGCGGAGCAGGAACTTCATCCAGGTCTCCCATGTGTGTGGCAGGGTCCCAAATACTTGGGCCATCTTTTGCTGCTTTTCTCAGGGAGCTAGATCAGAAGTAAAGCAGCCGGGACTTGAATTGGCGGGACCCATATGGGATGACATTGCAGTTGGTGGCTTCACCTGCTATACAACAATTCCAGACCTTTCTTTTTTGTAGCCTCTAAGGTGAAGCAAAGCTGATCATTTACAAGCTAGTTGAGAATTTTAGGTTACTCCTGGAATAATAAGGAGATTTTCTCCTGGTTGAGAAGATATAACTGAGTCAACCTGTGGTCTTCTGGTGAAGATGGGACAAAGTAATGAAAGAATTTGCTAAAGGCTATCTGAGGGCAACACAGTTGGCATTAGTATCACCTTCTTGGGTCATTTTTATTTGATGCGGTTTCTTTTCTTTTCTTTTTCTTTTTTTTTTTTTTTTTTTGACAGGTAGAGTGGACAGTGAGAGAGAGAGACAGAGAGAAAGGTCTTCCTTTGCCATTGGTTCACCCTCCAATGGCCGCCGCGGCCGGCGCACTGCGCTGATCCGATGGCAGGAGCCAGGTACTTATCCTGGTCTCCCATGGGGTGCAGGGCCCAAGTACTTGGGCCATCTTCCACTGCACTCCTGGGCCACAGCAGAGAGCTAGCCTGGATGAGGAGCAACCGGGACAGAATCCGGCGCCCCGACCGGGACTAGAACCCGGTGTGCCGGCGCCGCAAGGTGGAGGATTAGCCTAGTGAGCTGTGGTGCCGGCTCGATTTGATGCGGTTTCTAAAAACTGCACAGTAATACTGGAAGGGTGAATGGTGATTTGCTTTCATGGATGAGTTATCAGGGATGATCCTGAGTTATTAGCAGTATATTTAAAATAAATACTAATAAAGAGAACCTTCCTATAGAACAGAGTAGAAGAACTCAGTAACTAAAGTATATTTCAGCTTTAAAAAATACATATATTTCATCTGAGAAAAATTATCTTTTAGTTTGTTTTTATGTAGCTAGGCATGGACATGGAAATTATGCATATAGAAGAATAACAATAAACTGAGAAATGGACCTAGCCACCAATTTTTTGGTAAAGGTTTAATTATTTATTTTTGAAAAAGAGTTGCAGAGAGAGAGTAGTATTCCATCTGCTGGTTCACTCCCCAAATGGCTGCCTTGGCTGGAGCTATGCTGATCCAAAGCCAGGAGCCAGGAGCTTCTTCCAGGTTTCCCACATGGATGTAGGGGGCCCAAGGATTTGGGCTGTCTTCTACTTCTTTTCCAGGCTATAGCAAAGAGCTGAACTGGAAGAGCCGGGACTTGAACCGGCACCTATATGGGATGGGATCAGAGTCCATATGGGATGCTGGCACTACATGCAGCAGCTTTAGCTGATATATTATAGCACTGTTTCCCAGTTTTCATGTTTTAAAATTTTAATTTACATATATAAGAGGGAATGAGAGAGAGAGAGAGAACTCCTACCTGAGTGTTTACTTTCCAAATGCCTGCAATGGCCAAGGCTGGCCTGGGGCAAAACCTGAAAACTGTGAACTCAGTTCTGGTCTCCCAAATGGGTGGCAGGAACCCAACTAACTTGAGAGATAGCCAGTGCCTCCCAGATCTGCATTGGCAGGAAGTTGAAGTCAGGAATTGGAGCTGGTCATTGAACCCAGGTACTCCGGTGTGGGAAGTGAGCATCTTAATTGCTAGGCTAAAGTTAGCTGCTCCTTCCTGTTTTAGAAAGCATAATGGAGATGACATGTGTCTTGTGACAGGACCTCATAGGCCGCCAAACACTGTGCTTCCTGAAGTTTTAAGGAATCAGGGTAGCATTGTAGGCTGTAACATCCTGACCAAAAGTGTTAATTGGCTGTTGTGTGGATCCAGGATGAGGTGAGTGATATAGACAGGAAGGAAGATATTTGATACAGTTCTGAAAAAAATAAATAAAAAGCAGATGGGATAAAATACTATGAAACCACAAACCAATTAAGTTCTTGTATTAGTTCCTATTGCTGCCCAACAACCACAGTCTCAGCTTAAAATAATATTCTCTGCTTATCTCACAGTTTCTTTAGGGCAGGTGTCTGCACACAGCATGGCTGTATTCTCTCTGGTCTCCAAAAGTCATCCATGTTGCCCTCTTACCTGGAGCTCAGAGTCCTCTTGAGGACCATTCCAGCTGTTGGCAGATATACTTCCTTGTGAGCACAGGGTTGAGGTCCTGTTTTCCTGCCTGGCTGTTGGCAGGGATGACTCTCATCTCCTAGAGGTCACTCTTGGGTTCTTGCCACATGGCCCATTGTACCAAAAGGCAGTTTGCTCTTTAGGAGTCAGCAGATCAGTCTGTCTGACACTTCATCCGCTTTTAAGGGCCCTGCCCAGGATAATCTCCCATTACCTGAACTCAGAGTCAGCTCATTAATGACCCAGTCACAGGAGTGGACGTTATATTTACTGGACCCACACATCTTCAAGAGGAGAGGATTATATGGGGGAATGCCACATAGGGTAGATGCCATGGGCCATGCTAGAGTTCTGCCTACCACAGTGCTCGGAACACATTGATCTGAATGGAAGGAAAAAGAGGGAAATGGAAGTCAGTGTTGAGTTCTTCAGTGTTGGAGCCCATACTTCATGTCCTTTTACCTCCATGTTGCTGAGCACAGTACATTTGACTGAGTGGGAGGAGTGGGTGTCTCAGTGATGGCAGCTGGTAAATGCAAGGGTCACACACAAGGATAAGGAGGTAGGCTTTGGGCAGAGTTCCTGTAGACTGTAGCTGGGTACCTCCTGATGGGTGAGTCGTTGTGACCAGCATGGAAGTTTCTAGTCTGTCTTATAATTTGATGATGGTGGTGCTGTTCCTGCCTGTCTGATCAGTGTCATAAAATTAGAGGAAGAGAACTTATAGTCCTTTTTTTCCTGTAAAATCCAAGCCTTGCCAGCCCCATGAGTGCAGTTGTGTTTTAAGAAGACTCTATGGAGGCCAGTGTTGTGGTGCAGAGGTGTTAAGCCAATGCCTATGATGCCAGCAACCCATATCAGATTGCCAGTTCAAGTCCTGGCTGCTCCACTTCCAATTCAGCTCCCTTTTAATGTGCCTGGGAAAGCAACAGAAGATGGCCTGTAAGTATTTGGGCCCCTGCCACCCAGTGGGAGACATGGACACTGTTCCAGGCTCCTGGCTTTGGCCCAGCCCTGTGACCATTTGGGGAGTGAACCAGTGGATGGAAGATTGTCTTTCTCTCTCTTTCTCTATCCCCCTCCCCCACCCCTTCAAATAAACAAATCTTTTTAAAGAAAAGAACCTGTGGGAGTTGAGAACTAGGGTGTTGCCAGCTTTATAGCGCTTTCTGTCACGTACAAGAGTCCTATGGGGGCTGGGACACAGCAGAATAATTTTATTTAAAAGCCTCAAGTTAAAAAACCAGGAATCTGATTGTCAATTCTGAAGCTAAGGGTAATTTAGATGTAAGAGTGTATATAAATAGCTTTCTTTTACATAATAAGGTTATTTTCCAAATTGTTTATAAGAGTCTGTGTCTATAAAATATGGAATTCCTGATAATCACAATGTCATAGTGTGATGAGACAGTGTCTTCTTTCTCTTCAGTGAGTAACCTGCTAGTCATTTGCCATGGTGGTCCAGTATTGTGAAAAACTGAGGCTCGCTGTTGAGGTGCCATGGGGAGTGGTTTGCAGATCTTCCCAGGGCTCAACCATGCATAGCTGAGTGACCAGGCTGGGGAGGGCAGTGGGTGGCCTCTGAAGCCCCCTCTTCTGGTATCTGTATTGCCCTGTGCTTAGTGTTAGAGTCATGAGGGGGAGTGCAGTGGCAAAGCTAAGTGTCCTCTGAACAGGAAAGATAATAGGAAATGTTTTAGTGAACTCACAGCTCCTGAGATGTGAGGAGTCCAGGCAGAGCATTAGGGAAAATGTGTAGAAATGGGAAATGCTGTGTAATTCTACAAACTTGTTTACTCTCAGGTTTGCTTTGTTTTGCACCCTTGGATCCTTGAGGTATTTCGTTGTGGTTGTTTGCCTCTTCATAGCCTTCTGGTGGTGCCTGGATAACAGCAGCTCAATCACTAATGCTAAGGGGTTGACACTGAGGTCACCACCTGGAAGTTTTCTAGCAGCAGTACAAAGTGGAGAAATAGCACACAGGACACATGACAGGGGTATCCTCCTGTGCCTTCTGAAAGTCAATCTGCCTAAGAGTAGCCGCTAGAGTGTAGTGTAGGCATCTGCCTGATTTGTGGTGGTTGAATGGAAGTTTATCTAAGTTTACTCCAGTTTTTGTATTTAATGTAGTCAGTGAGAAGAGGACTTTTCTTATCTGTTGTGATCTTGGGGCTATGTATATCTAAACTCTGTAGGAGATGGCTGATAACAGATAACCAGATGTTGGAAGAATTTGGTTAGGAGACTTGTGTGTAACAGACACAGTCCAGTCCTTGAGTTCATGATATACAAGAAAGTAAAGTGCCTTGTGTTGGCTGTAATGAAATCCTATTGGGAAGGTTAAGCCATCTGATAAGGATTAAACTGCTACTTAATTTAGATAGGAAATCTAAGCAAATAGCTTTGTGTTCCTCAATCCCAACTGAGAGGTTGTGGTATAGGAATAAAGTGAGTTTTTCTGTGTGATGGAAAAGTCTCTTAACAGTAAAATCTGAATCTAGTTTTGCTATTGTCATACTTGTTATATACTTGAAGTTCACAATGAGCACATTTCATTGTTAAAATCCAGCGGAGTATTCTGTAATAGAAATCTCTGAGATGTAACAAGGGGTCTTCAAAAATTTCATGGAAATGCTTATGATGAAAAGTAACATTCATGCATCTCAATATTTTGGGCACCAAAATAACCTTATTTAATTCAATTTTCCATGAGCTTTAAAAAACAAGTTTATTTATTTTATTTATTTGAAAGGCAAACCAACAGAGAGAGTAGGAAAGAGAGAGACCTTCCTTCTTCTGGTTTACTCCTCAAAAGGGTGCAACAGCTTGGTCTGGGTCAGGCTGAAACCAGGAGCCAGGAAGTCTGTCCTGGTCTCTCACATGGATAGCAGGGGCCCAGGCACGTGGAGCAACCACTGCTCCCTTTCCAAGCACAGTAGCAGGGAGCTGGATCAGAAGCAGAGCAGCTGGACTTGAATCAGCACTCTAATATGGGATGTTAGCAGCACCCATGTCACCACAACACCAGCCCCTCCATGAACTTTTTGAAGTCCTCTTGTATATCTGAGCTCTCTGAGCCCTATCTTAGAGTTTGTTGGAGGAAGGTTGTAGGGACCTGTGGTGGGAGGTGGCCAGTGACCTGGGCCCTGTCATGGTTTCTGGCCCCTTTCCCAGTGGAGGAAACCACACCCCTGCAACCTCCAGTAAAGAAAAACAAAGAAAAGATTTGTTTTCATTGCTGCCTGGTTAGGTTTTTGTTTGTGTTTCAGTGGAGTTTTCTACACCTAGAGCTTTCCTTCTGGCATGTTTTGCGGGGGGCGGGGGGGGGGGGCTGTATATCAAGGACAGAAATCCATTTGTAATAGCTGTGGCAATGAGAAAATGGGCCAGAGTTTGAGACATTTCCTGCTTGATGTTTCTGGTGTCGTCAACCTCATTGGTGAGCTTAAGCTATTTTTGAAGTGGACAGAATGATCATCTTCAGCAGCAAACATGGGAGAAAGTATCTCAGGCGTTTGGGAGTGTGTATAGGAGATGGGAGGACAAATGGTTTGGGAATGTTGGAGAGAAAGTACACAGCATAATTGAGGAGTACAAGACCATGAACTTGCTGGGCTTAAGAGCTGTTGAGGAGTAGACAAACCTCACTGTGCCTACCTCATTCTTGGCAGTCATGTGAACCTTTAAGGCTGGCACATTACATCACAGGGACTGACTGGGGATTTAAACAAATAATTTGCATAAGAAAGAGACATCATTTTTACTAATTCTTTAGAATGAAATTAATTTCTGCTTTATTGTATGACTTTATAAGAATTGGTAGGAAAAAAGCTTTTTCTCTTACTAATGTTGTTTGACTCTGTAACATTGTAATTGGTGGGATCAGACCATTCTCATTGTTGGTTGTGACAAACTAAAACGAGGCAGAGAATTTTAGATACGTGTTCACAAATTGAAAGACACTAAGATTTAGGGGTGTTTACGGAAGCTCAAACTATCCTGCTAATCTCATAGTATCTAAATTTATAATGTTTATGATGTATAGATTTTATATATTTAAAATGAAAATAGATATAAAACAAACTAAGAGTTGAAGCTCAGAAGCAGCCACGTGGTAGCCTGGAAGCAGCTTACATAAAGACAGACAGGGCTGCCTTCAGTGAAACTCTGTTGACCAATGCTGGCAGAGTCCCTGTGGCTGGCCAGTTCTCACTTGCCACTCCCTTCTGCAGGCTTGTTTTAAGTTTCCAGAGATGAGAAGTCTTTTTCTATACCGCTTTTGAATGAACTGAAAGTAGAATACTAGCAAATAGTCTCCAGAATCTATCATAGGAGTTTAATTCATGTTAAGGTTGGTATAATTTGCTCACCTTAGAACAGTACAGGTGATCATGCCCCTTCTGTTGGTGTTCCTTTGCATTACATTAGGAACACAGCTTTCAAGGCTGGAGCCAGGCAGATCTCCTGTTTGTTCATAGTAGTGGTAACTGTAAAACCCACCTCCCCTGTAGTGTTCAGTGTACTACTGTCCTGAAATGTAATTAACACATACTAGAAAAATAAAAATTTTGTTTTAACAAAGAAGGGAAATATAATTTATAAACATTGATGAATAAGGATACTTCAAATAATTAATGGGAAAGTGGAAATAAAATATTAGTTTATTTGGTGTGAAAACTTGAAATCCATGCATAGCTTTCTCATAATACACACTTTACACTAACATTCTGGAGACCCCTGGTTTCTGAATGCTTAGGTATGACTGTATACCAGAACAGTGGCACTGGAGGTGCTGCTTTGATGGGGTGGGGGGCATCTAATCTATAATCACCTAGTAACTTCCTTCCTTAATAATTTTTATTTAGGAAACAGATGAAGCAACAACCTGGGTTAAAGAGGTACAAACTCCTCCTCTAACCTCAGACAGTTACTGACCAATCTGTGGACTCTTGGCCAGCCTTTGGATCACACTTTGGGAACTCAACTATAAGAAAGGCATTGATGTTTTCAGCTGCTTGTCCCCACGGCCATGAGATCCACAGGGCCAGGCAGCTACCTCTGTGTCATATTGTGACTCAGCATGAGCTGCACTGCTGTTAGTGACATGATTTTCTGAAGTGGTTAATGGCCCTGGGTGCATTTCCAAACTGAAGTAGAAATTTCCTCCATTTATGTGTTAGTTGTTGTCCTGAAAAATGTACCATATAAGAACTGTGCCTCTGTATACTTGGTTTCTGTTTATATATAAAGTGTAATTAGGTCTAGGCTCAGGATTTTTCCTTGGTTGGGAGTGTCTGGTAGGACATTGGAAAGTCAGGCAGGATGATTACAGAGATGTGGAGGTCAAAAGAGGGGCCGTGGACCCATCACTGTGATTACTACTGATGCCCACACAGATTTCCAAACATGAAATAGGTCAAGGAACGCATAGGTAAGGATGGATGAGGAGTGCTCATCACCAGAATGGGATGAGCTGCAGAGAACTCATGAAAGCAGGTGATGCTGTGCCCTTGCTGCCTCAGAGCTTCTGAGTTGTCTCCTCGAGGAGTCTCTTCTGTTTATCTTTTATGTTTCCCTTTTCCATCCCGGATCCCTTTCCCCAGTGTTGCCCACTGTGGTCATCCCTCTTTTGTGTCATTCTCTAGGGTAGAATTTCTTGTCTTGTTCCAACATACTGTGAGTCTCAGTCATTTGTAAGGTATTTTGAAAAGAATATTTTACCAATTGTTAACTGAAGCACTGAAGTTTACAGATGTACCTTTTCATTGTGTGTGTAAAATTTTAAAAAGTTTGAATGAAAAAATTAATAACATTTTTATTTCAAAACATTTAATTTCTGCATTTATGCTGAGGCTTTTCCATGTACTCATGTATTTACATGTAGGTCTAATAAAAATGTATTTTTCTTTACTATTAGAAAGCAGCATATTTACTCAGAATGTGCCACCTTTTCTAATATCACTTGCTTGCTTCCTTTTTTTTTTTTTTTAAGCTTTGAAAGAAAGTGACTGAGTTTTGGCTCATGCTTAGTTAATTCTATGGATAGAATACCTTTCATTCCTTTTCACATAGGATAGTTTGAAAATTAAATTTGCAATATAGGGGCTGACATTGTGGTGTAGTGGGTTAAACTGTCACCTCTGATGCTGGCATTCGTTATGGTACCAGTTCTAATCCCAGCTGCTCCACTTCTGATCCAGCTCCTGCTAATGTGCCTGAAAAAGCAGCAAATACTTGGGCCCCCTGCACTCATATGGGAGACCTGGATGGAGTTCCAGGCTCCTGGCTTCCGACTGGCACAACTGCAGCTGTTGCAGTCATTTGGGAATTGAACCAGCAGATGGAGGATATCTCCCCACGTCCCCACCCTTCCTCTCCCCTTCTCTATACCTCTGCCTTTCAAACAAATAAATAAATTCTTTTTTTTTTTTGACAGGCAGAGTGGACAGTGAGAGAGAGAGAGAGAGAGAGAAAGGTCTTCCTTTGCCGTTGGTTCACCCTCCAATGGCCGCCGCGGCCGGTGCGCTGCGGCCGGCACATCGTGCTGATCCGAAGCCAGGAGCCAGGTGCTTCTCCTGGTCTCCCATGCGGGTACAGGGCCCAAGCACTTGGGCCATCCTCCACGGCACTCCCGGGCCATAGCAGAGAGCTGGCCTGGAAGGGGGGCAACCGGGACAGAATCCAGCGCCGCTACCGGGACTAGAACCCGGTGTGCCGGCGCTGCAAGGCGGAGGATTAGCCTATTGAGCCACGGCGCCAGCTTACATTCAGTATTACTGAGCAAGTCCATTTTGAAATGATGGATCTATGACAGTCAGCCCCCACTTTACCCCCACCTCCCCAGGCCGTAGGACAGGCTTTCTAGTGGTCCCTGGATGTGAGTTACTGAAGCTTTTGTTGAAAGGGGTTGGTGGCACTACTGCTGTGTCTGAAGCAAGAGACAAGACGATTTCATGAAGCAGTTTTGGCTATTTTCAACAAATGTTGCCAGTTGACTTTTATGGATTTTACAGTTCAGTACTAAAGAGTCATAATCACTGTTTTCTTAGTCCAGGGAGTAGACAGAGGCATTTTGTTCTTGCACCCTCCAGGCTGTCCATAAAGAGAAAAAATATTTCACTGGGTTAAGACTGAAAAACACCTCTTGCCCAGCCAACCTTTGTCCCCTGAGTGGATCTAATTCTAGGATCTCTGCCCCCATCATCTGGACTGAAAGCGTAGAATTGTTTGCCAGCTTCATTTTTACCTTTATGAGTTTAATTTAATAATGTGGTTAGAATACACAAAATATGCATGAATAAGATGAGTGACATAGTTATTTAAAACTTTGACTAAGCAGAATTAAAGACATTTTATTGTAGATGAGTGATCCATTCTGGTGCTGCCATTGTGGTGCAATGTGTTGAGCTGCCACTTGGACACCTGCATCTCATAATGGAGTGCTGGTTTCAGTCCCTGCTATTCTGCTTCTGATCCAGCTCCCTGCTAATTCACCTGGGAAAGCAGTAGATGATGGCGCAGATGCTTGGGTTCCTGCCACCCAGGTGGGAAACCTGGCTGGAGTTCCAGGCTTCTGGCTTTGTCCTTGCCCAGCCCTGGCTTTTTCAGGCCTTTGGGGAATTAACCATTGGATGGAAGTTCTCTCTCTCTCTCTCTCTGCCTTTCAAATAGATAGGGGAAAGACATCCTTTCTGATCTTGAGAACGTCCTGTATTTCCTTGGAGAATCTTTTATAGGCATCACAGTTGTTGAGTTTTTTCTTCCGATTCTTTCCTCGTATTCTCATAAGTCATTTGAGAGGAGAAAAGCAAATACTTGTTGAGAATTTATATGTATAAGATCATCCAGGTAAAGATTCTGGCCTTGCAGGTGCTGAAGTCTAGCAGAGAATATAATGACTTAATTATAGCAGCAGTGGCAACTTCTACATCTGGTCCATGATAAGAGCAATGCATGTAGGTGTTTCTTCAAGGGTTGGTTTTGTTACCTGTATTTTATAGCTCTAGAGACTGAAGATAAAGAGACAAGTGGTTGCTTAAGGTCATGTGGCTGGTAGAGGCAAGCTTGTCATTTTGCTTCTGTCTTTCTGGAGTTTGTACTTCCATTGTCCTTGGCTTCTCTGTTCCTTGACTGAGTCATGCACCTGCCTCAGCCTCTGCCTCTGCTGGATTCAATGAGCCTGCCTTCCATTCCCACCCTCTCACCCTCTTAGCTAAGTTATCCACATCATTTAAGTTGTATCTTAAATTTTATTTTGCAGACAGGCACTTCCTGGCCCCCATGACAACTCCAGTATTTACTGTGATTGCATTTGTAGTATTTATTGTTTTATATGTATCTGCTCTCCTGGACTGTGAGCTCCATGAGGGCAGGAACTGTCTCTCCGATCCAAGTACTAACTAGGCCCGACCCTATTTAGCTTCTGAGCTCAGATGAGATTGGGTGCGTTCAGATCAGAGTGGTGTGGCTGTAGACAGGAACTGTTTCTCATCATTGCCTAGCATGGTGCATGACACACAGTGGATGTACAAAAAATAGTTATTATTAAATGAAAAAATGAGCGAACATTCACACTTTTGTTCTGCATATTTGATGTTATATATGTTGCAGCCATTTGGGAATTGAACCAGCAAATGGAAGATATCTCCCCACCTCCCTGCCCTTCCATACATAAAGTGGAAATTGAGAAATGCTTCAAGAGAAAGATGAATCTTTCCAACTGTGGAAAACAAACTTTTAAAAAGTTGCACACTGAATCATAAAAAGAAAGCTTATATATTTTTAATGTGTGTGCTAGTTTATGTAATATACATATATAATATAAAATGTGGAAAGTAGAATAAAAAGTTGAATATATTTTGGTGCAAAATATTTTGAAATCCAGGTATAGTTTTTTCAAACTTCTTGAGGACTTCTTGTATACATGAATTTCAGGTTTTTTACACCAAAAATAACTTCTTTAAGTTCCATTTTCCATGAACTTTTTGAAGTATGCTGATATATATATATATATATATATATATATATATATTTGACAGGCAGAGTTAGACAGTGAGAGAGAGAGAGAGAAAGGTCTTCCTTCCGTTGGTTCACCCCTCAAATGGCCACTATGGCCCGCGCACTGTGCCGATCCAAAGCCAGGAGCCAGGTGCTTCCTCCTGGTCTCCCATGCGGGTACAGGGCCCAAGCACTTGGGCCATCCTCCACTGCCTTCCCAGGCCACAGCAGAGAGCTGGACTGGAAGAGGAGCAACCGGGACAGAACCGGTGCCCCGACTGGGACTAGAACCCAGTGTGCCGGCGCCGCAGGTGGAGGATTAGCCTAGTGAGCCGCAGCGCTGGCTGCTGATATGTTTTTAATGAAAAAAGTTAAAAGTATACATTCAACCAATTGGCATTAGCTGGCTAGGTAGGTCACCTGTTTAATACCTATCATGGTAGGAACCAAGCTAGTTTTAATTGAACTATTATTTCTCAGAGTGATAGTCCAAATGCTGTGGAGTGGTGGTAGCTTGACCCCCAAGGGGGAGGCAGTTTAAAGCTTTCTTCCAGAGTGTCAGAGGTCTTCCCGAGGAAAAAAACTTATCGTTCCAGGGATTCACAAAAATATTTTATTTAAAAAATTGTCCCAATTTAAAAATCTCATGTGTTTATTTTTTAGGGCTTAATTTCATAGTTAACTGCTTGCTAAAGTGAAGGTAATGAATATTTCTGTACATATCTTTCTGTTCAGTGGGTGGGCTCAGAAATAGTTAGAATATATGCACTTATTTCTCCAGAGTAGAATTTTTTTAAAAGATTTATTTATCTGTTTGAAGGCGGAGTTAGAGAGGGAGAGAGGAAGAGAGAGGGAGGGAGGGAGAGGGAGAGGGAGAGAGAGAAAGAGAGAGAGAAAGAGAGAGAGAAAGAGAGAGAGAAAGAGAGAGAGAAAGAGAAAGAGAAAGTCTTCCACCCACTGGTTCACTCTCCAGATGGCCACAACGGCCAGAGCTGTGCAATCGGAAGCCAGGAGCCAGGAGCCTCTCCTTGGTCTCCCACGTGAGTGCAGGGGCCCAAGCACTTGAACCATCCTCCATTGCTTTCCCAGGCAATAGCAGAGAGCTGGATTGGAAGAGGAGCAGCTGGGACTCAAACCGGTGCTCATATTGGATACTGGCACTGCAGGCAGTGACTTTACCCACTATGCCACAGTGCCAGCAGCCAGAGTAGTATGTGACAAAGGTATGAAACATTTACTTCTATTTTAGTTATTGTACATGCCAAAACTGTGTGCTTTTAGGAGAGAAGAAGTAATACCATATTTATTTAAAAGGACTTCTCCCACGGACCATATGTATGTTTCTGATAATCAATTGCAGGATAAAATTTTACATGCAATGTCATATTAACATTTTCAAACAACCTGTTTTTATCTAGCTTTATTAAGGTGTACTTCACAAAGCATGCAATCTGCCCATTTAAAGTGTACACTTAAGTGGCTTTTAGTATACTCATCCACATAGTTGTGTAACCAGCATCACAGTTAGTTTTGAACATTCTCAACAATGAAAAAACCCCAGTTATCCTTAGCCCTCATCCCACCTTTCTGTTTCTGTGGAGGTACCTACGAAACAACTTGTTTTCTCACCCTGAGAAAGGTATCACCAGAAAAGTTTCCTGGCCTTTCCTGTTGCATTACGTAGTAATCTGCTGCATCTTTATAAGCCCCTACATGGAATGGGACCTGCTTGGTCAGCATTAGAGTTACTTTTCCCTGTACAGTAGCTGAGAGGTGTTTTCCTGAAGGTACTAATGTGTTTTTCAGTGCAGTTGATTAAGGACAGGGACAGTGATACTGTGCGGGAGGTGGGGGGTGGGGCTCTAAAAGGTGTGGTATGATTGGGGTTCATAAGATATGGCTGTATGTTGCCTTGGATGTCAGAGAATGGGGACTAGTGAAGGCAGACTGCCCTGGCATGTGTGCCCACATGCTTTTGGACATGCAGTGTGCATACACCTGCTACTACCAGCTGTTGTTGGATGGAAATAACAGTTGTAGCCTTGACACAGATGGAGTGAACGTGGACCCAGTTAAATTTGAGGCATAAAACCTTCTGCATAGTTACTGGATTCATTGACTAGTGGGTGCTTAAAATGCCTTTACTGATGCCCAGACTTAGCTATTTCTTCTGCCTACCTCCAAATAGATCCTGTGATAGATAATTAATTGGTTGATAATATTGGTCAAGATTTGATGGCTAGATATGGGAAAGAGAAATGGGTTACAGGTTGAGCCAAACTTTCTTGCCTTGTTTTAATTTGGAGGTCACTGCTATCTGAAGTAGAATTCATTACCCAATAAATTCTTTTCTTTCTCTAAAATTTGCATGATCTATTGAACCAATTTACCTTAAAAAATGTTACTCTTCAGATGTTCTATAACCACTATCCCTATTCTGCTGGCCTGTAATGCATTTGAATGTGTGGGAAGAGACATCTAAGATACATTTCCCCTTTTAATTTTGTGTGAATTAAAGACTGATTATAATGGGGGCTGACACTGTGGCATAGCAGGGAAAGCCACTGCCTGTTGTGTTGGCATCCCATGTGGGCACTAGTTCAAGTCCTGGCTGTTCCACTTCTGATCCATCTCCCTGCTAATGTGCCTGGGAAACCAGTGGAAGGTGGCCCAAGTGCTTGGACCCCTGAACCCACATGGGAGACTCAGAAGAAGCTCCTGGCTCCTGACTTCAGATTGGCCCAGCTCTGGCTGTTGTAATCATTTGGGGAGTATACTAGCAGATGGGAGATTTCTCCCTCTCTCTTTCTCTCGCTCTCTCTCCCTCCCTCCCTCCTCCTCTCTCTAACTCTGCCTTTCAAATAAATAAATAAAAACTAATTATGTTCAGATGAAGTTAGACATATAGAAGAGATTTATACATGTGAAAATGAAGTCTATGTCAAATGTCTTGAAATAGTAGGAATGGAGTAGATTTCAGTAGAAATAAGAATTAAGAAAAGATAGAAGTGACTACTGCGTGCCAGGAAGGACTTTCTGCAGCTGAGAAGGTAATTAATTAGGTGGTGAAGATAAGCATCTCATTGTTTTCTTTGATGCCAGTTTGAACTTGGTCATTCGTTTGCTCATTACTTTAAAAAACATTTGAAATGTCAAAGATGGGGTCTCTTCCCTAGGCAGAATGGAGGGATAAGTAATGCAAAAGCCATAAAAATCTGCTGGCCCATCCTTGTGACCAGTCCTGCCACAATTCCTGCAGTTCTTAGTTGGGATGCCTGAGAACATTAGAGCTGTGGATCAGTTCAGACCCTTTCTTCTTTATGTTCTGTTTGTACTTAATTCCAGACTGTATTAAAGAAACCATTCAGTGTTCATAGTTTTAATGTCCATTTTTAAAAAACGAATTTGTATAGTACTCCTCTAAGTTAAAATTGTACAATGTAGGATCTAAATGGATGGTACTTTATAAATGGAAAATAATTTTCTAATGTTTTCTGTTTGATCTTAATAATATTGCACAGAGCAAAGAGGTACCTGATTTCATATGCTGTCTTTTTGGTACCTGGCTATCTTGTACCTGTGCAAGTTAATTCACTGCTGTAAATGTCTACTTTTCTCATAGAGAGTCAGTATAAAACAAGTACTTCATAGGATTGCCCCTGCTGTCACTGCAGTGTATGCTGACGCTGATGATTATGGTAATGATACTCTTGTTTTTGGGCTGGCTTTTCACACAAGGTGGTAAGAGGTTATACATAAGCCAAAATTATTGGCTGTAGACTTGAGATACAGAGCAGAATGCCCAGGTGTTTTGTATAACCATTCTTCAAAATATCAAATATTCAAATGCCAAGGGGCCCTGTGCTGTGGTACAGTAGGTTAATCCTTTGCTTGCTGAGCCAGCATCCCATATGGGCTCAGGTTCTAGTCCCAGCTGCTCCTTTTCCAATCCAGCTCTCTGCTGTGTCCTGGGAAAGCAGAAGATGGCCCAAGTGCTAGGGCACCTGCACCTGTGTGGGAGACCAGAAGAAGCTCCTAACTGCTGGCTTCAGATTGACACAGCTCTGTTGTGGCCATTTAGGGAGTGAGCCAGCAGAAGAAAGATCTTTCTCTCTGTCTATCCCTCTCACTAACTGTAAGTCTACCTCTCAAATAAATAAAATCTTAAAACAAAAAACCACGCGAAAAATAACAGAATATATAAGTGGTTTTCTGAAATATTACACATAAATACTTGTTTCTGATAGCAAGTGCAATAATTATGTTGTAATTGCAGGACCCCCCCCCCCCCCAGCTAATATCAGTGGTTTTCAAAATACAACTAGTTATTCTTCTGTACTTGTTGAAATGTACAGGATTAATGATTGCATGCAGCACTTCAGTCTAAGCTGTCAACTTTATGTATGAAGGAGTTTGAATCTTTGGTCTTTTAGTGAAAATAAATTTGAAAGTGTGACAGTGTGGGGGCCAGGGCATTCAGCCCACTCTCTCCAGTCCCTAGAGATGTCATTCACATGGCTGGTATTCATTGGCCACTGGTTTGGGAGTGATTGATTTCCTCTGGTGCTGCCACCCAGTTTTACAGTCTGAGGCAGGAGACTTACTAGCCTGCCAGGGCAGCTTAATTGCAGAACTGAATTCTGATCAGCTTGAGCCAACTCAAAAAGCCACATTGTTTCCACCATTGTCTGTGTTTCTGGAGCAGAGGGACAGCATAGAAACATGAATGGGGTACCAGATTCAATTCGACAAGAAAGAGTGGACAGAGACCATATAGAGTCCAAGCCTATTCATTTTTGATTACCAGTAAAGGCTGCGTGAAGTTTGAGACTGGCCTTGAAAGAAGAGTCGTTTCGGGGAAGGGAGCAGCAACACAGCAGAAGGAATAGTTGCTTGATTTCCATGTATTCACATATAATTTAGAAATTGAGGATGGGCCGGCGCCGCGGCTCACTAGGCTAATCCTCCGCCTTGCGGCGCCGGCACACCGGGTTCTAGTCCTGGTCAGGGCGCCGGATTCTGTCCCGGTTGCCCCTCTTCCAGGCCAGCCCTCTGCTGTGGCCAGGGAGTGCAGTGGAGGATGGCCCAGGTGCTTGGGCCCTGCACCCCATGGGAGACCAGGAAAAGCACCTGGCTCCTGGCTCCTGCCATCGGATCAGCGCGGTGCGCCGGTCGCAGCGCGCCGGCCGCGGCGGCCATTGGAGGGTGAACCAACGGCAAAAGGAAGACCTTTCTCTCTGTCTCTCTCTCTCACTGTCCACTCTGCCTGTCAAAAAAAAAAAAAAAAAAAAAAAAAAAAAAAAAAAAAAAAAAAGAAATTGAGGATGTCCCATTTTCCTCATCTAGAATGTTCCCTGGGTTTTCCTGTCTTTTTAAACTATTGCTTCTCAAACTCTACTTTGCTTTCCTTATTTTACAACCTAGGTATTGCTGTTTTTCAGGATTTTAGTTTATGACTAATAAGTTTTCAAATAATAATAAGATGGTTATGGGAACCCTATAGGTTTCTGGAATAAGGCTTTAGAAACTAAGTGAGGCATGAAGTTTATTTGCTTTTATGAATTCAATGTGCTTACATTGCTTTATTCTAACAGATAAGCTTACTCTAAAAATGGAGTAAGTTATCTACTAAACGCAGTTCAGTAGAGAGAGTCTTTCCAATTATCAGCTTCACAGTGGAGGTAATTGAAGAAATGGAGTTCTTGGTGGTGAAAATAGGGGGCTCTTAGTTGGGAAGGACTGATGTTTTCTTCGGTGAAAATCCCTGTAAAGTTGTAACTAAGATATTATGCCAGGCCGTTCTTCCCCTTTGACTTAATGATAGATTTTCATTCATCTCCGCCTGTCCCTTGCTGTGAACAGTTGCATTTAAGCATTATCAGCATTAAAAACATATTTGGAAGGAAATCCAAGCCAAGCATCTGTTAACCAGCGGGCCAGTTCCCAAAACCCTCTCAGCTGCAGGGGTGGGCATCCTTCCCTGTGTGGGGAGCATGGCCTGCTGTCGGCATTCTCTGGAGGGTCACTTCTGTTCCTGGACCCCTTGTTTGTGGTTCACTGAAGTTCCAAGTCACAGAAATCAAGACCTCAGTTACTGGTGTCTAATGAGATTCTGCAAATCTGCTAATTGGTTTCTATTTTTAAGGGTAATAAATCTGGATTTTCTACCTTACTGGCTTTAAAAAAATTTTTCCTTTTTACCGTTAGATGGGATTTCTTCTTCATTAAAGCTATTGCCAAAACCCATTTTGGAATATAATATAAGTATGTTAGAGATTTATATTATTTTCTTGTGGATTGTGAAAAAAGTTTTTAAGAGTAGTTTTTGGGTCCCTAGAGTGAGTGATTAAGGTACTAGTGGTAGCTTTTTAGGGAAATAGCATGGCATCTCCATGTGTTGAAAGAAGCAAAAATGCCACTTTGAGTCCCCTTTTTGTTATTTATCAGTGTTAGGACTGGGCATTTTAAAATTCTGATGTTGTTTTCGTGAGATTGTTGAAACAAATTGAGGGTTTTATTCAAAAAAGAATGCTTTCCAAATACCTTTCTTCCATATTAACCACAAATGTAGGCCTCTTTGATCATTTATATTCAAATTCATAGTTAGTGTGTCCATTGAGCATCATAAATTTGCCTTATATCATGAGAGTGAATTAAATGATACTGGTTTAGGGAAATTAGAAATTATGGAGTAAACTGAAGCTTTAATTTTTAAAAAAGATTTATTTTTATTTTAAAAGCAGAGAGAGCGAGAATCTTCCATCTGCTGGTTCATTCTCCAAATGACCACAACAGCTAGGTGGAGCCAGGGTCTCCCACATGGATTGCAGGGGCTCAGGTACTTGGGCCTTCTTCTGATGCCTTCCCAGGGCATCAGCAGGGAGCTGAAACACAAGTGGAGCAGACAAGACTTGTACTGGCACCCATATGGGATGCTGGCATTGCAGCTGGTAGCTTAACCCCTTACACCACAGTGCCAGCCCCAGCTTTCATACTCTAATCATCATTTGTTTAACTAATCTGTATACAGTAGGACAAGCTACTGAATCAGGCTTTTCAACATCAGATGTGTGGGAACAGTCAGAGAAGAATAGAATCAGCTGTTGGTCCCCACTTAATGTAGTAATGTGAAGTTCTTAGAACCTTTTGTTTCATTGAAATTTGATTCTACTATAAGCTAAATTTTATATTGTGGGTATAGACACATTTTCAGCTCTAAAATTCTGATTTTAGAATGTTTTGTGTTTTATGTCATCATTTTAAATAGCACAGTTTTGAAGAAGGCAAAACAGTTACAAGTCAAACATGAATTTGTTCACTTTGGATTCTTGTTTCTCTTCTCTTCCCTCAGACACTTTATAATTGGATTTGCTTCTAGTTTTACATGTTAGGATATGCCACTTATATTAGCAGGGCAGTCTGCTAATGCCAAAGATGGGGATGAATTATATTTTGCTGGAAGTGTGGAACATTTAGTTGTAGTAGTTCAATAATTTGAGTGCTATAATTTTTAACAAAATTAAAAGTAAATTATTTTATTCCAGTAGCACTGTCACTAATGGGACTTACCATGTACCAAGCACTGGTCCAAACTCTAATTCTCCTGCATTGCCAGTAGCCCAGCAAGCTATCTTACAGAAGTGGAAACTGAGTCACAGACAAATTGAGTAACTTATCTAAGCCACTCAGCCCCTAAGTAGCAAAGCCAGGCCTAGAATTCGAGGAGGGTGGTCATTCTCCTGTGCTGTTACTTTCTAGGTGTTCTGCTCTCCTTGATGTTTTTAGTTGACAGAAAGTTCTGTTACTTTAGTATGGTATTAAATATGAAAAAAAAAACATATAAAACATGCTAAATTGTCTTCTTAAGGTTTTGTTTGTTCACTTTCATTTCATTTGAAAAGCAGAGGGACAGAGTTTTATTTTTTGAAAGGCAGAGTTAGAGAAAGATTTCCCATCTGCTGGTTCACTCCTGAAATGCCAGCAACAGCTGGTCCTGGGGCTGGTCCAGGCTGAAACCAGGAGCCAGGAATTCCATCTGGGTCTTCCACATATGTGGCAGAAACCCAAGTGCTTTAAGCCATCATCTGTTGCCTCCCAACCAAATTAGCAGTAAGTCGGATTGGAGGTAGAGGTGGAGGTGGGACTTGATCTCAGTCACTCTGCTGTGGGATACGGACATCTCAAGTAGCAGCTTAACTGCCTGGACCACAATGCCCACCCCATGAAATCTTGTCAGCTCATTTTTTTTTTTTTTTTTAAAGATTTATTTATTTGAAAGACAGAGTTACAGAGAGAGGTAGAGACAGAGAGAAAGGTCTTTCATCCACTGCTTCACTCCCCAGATGGCCACAATAGCTGGAGCTGTGCCAATCCAAAGCCAGGAACTTTTTCCGGGTCTCCCACGTGGGTGCAGGGGCCCAAGGACGTGGGCCATCTACCACTGCTATCCCAGGCCATACTTCTGGATCAGAAGTAGAACAGCTGGGACTAAAACCGGCACCTCTATGGAATTCCGGCACTTCAGGCCAGGGCTTTAACCCGCTGTGCCACAGTGCCAGCTCCTTGTTAGTTCTTATGTTAAAAAATATTATTGGGGCTGGTGTTGCATAGTAGCCTGTGATGCCAGCATCCCATATGAGTGCCGGTTCATGTCCCTGCTTTTCCATTTCCAATCCAGTTTCCTGTTGATGTGCCTGGGAAAACAGCAAAAGATGACCCAAGTGGTTGGGGCCCTGCCACCCAAATTGGAGACTTGGATGAAGCTCCTGGCTTCGGCCTGGCCCAGCCCTGGCTGTTGTGGCCATTTGGGGAGTGAGCCAGAGGATGAGAGATCTCTCTTCCTCCCTCCCTCCCTCCCTCCCTGTCTCTCTATCTGTAACTGCCTTTCAAATAAATATGTAAATCTTTAAAAAAAAAGTATTATTAAAGTTGATAACTTTTCTTTATAGCTTTTCCTTAGGGAATCTTCATAAGAAGAAAAGTGTTATCTGCCAGGTATAGAGGTGTTCTTAGTTTTATTTTCATACTCTTTCACACAAATATGTATTTTGAGGAAATTATGTCTGTTTTCTGTTACTATATTGAAATGCCTGAGACACATTAACTATATTAAAAAAAAAAAGGTTTATTTAGGTCACAATTTTGGAGGTAAAAGTCCAAACAGCATATCCCTGGTTCTGGTGAGGGCCCTCAGGGCAGATCACAGTGGCAGTAGTGCATGTGAGAAAGAGAGATCGTGTTAGGAAACCAGAGAGAGCAATTCAGGGTTGGGGCCCACTCCTACCTCAACCTGCTCTCATAAGAACTAATTCAGGATCCAATGAAAAAGATCTTAATCCCTTCCAAGGGAGATGCCCACATAGGCCTTTTAGACTTCTCACTAGGTTCACCACCTCTCAGATCCTCATACTAGGGACTGAGCCTCTACCATAGGAACCCTTGGGAAACACAAGTCGTATCCAAACCATAGCAGATGGTAGCATTGATCTGTTATTCTCTTATTTGATTAAATTACTTCTGAGCTCTGCATTATTGAAGGATTAACCAGAATCAGGAAACGAAGTCTCACCTCCTGTCAGTGCCCTCTCTTCTGAGGAAGGTAAATGACAGGTGAATCCTGAAACAGGATGCTATTCAGTTCTGGCAGAGAGAACTTTCAAGATGACCCTGACAGTGGCTAGTGAGCCAGCGGGGACCATCCCTCTCCGCCTAGCCACACCAGTGGCAGAAAGCCAGCAGGTCCTGGCTGGAGCCCACCTTGTTGCTGAATGAGCAAGTGAAGAGTTGGGCACTGTTGCCACTGCCATTGTGCTTCTTTTCCTCCTGCTTCTGTCTCCTGTAGTCTTTGGGGGTGTGTTGGTCGCTCCCTGTTTCATCTTCATTCAAGCATATTCTTCCTCTAAATGTTTGGTCCATACCTTAGAAATGAGATGTGTTTTAAAAAGTTAAGCTTGATTAGAGGTTAGGTTATGTTCCCTGATGCTTATAAATATCCCCTCTCCTCACCAAGTAGTTTTTGACTTTATAATATGCTTGGTTGATTTTTAGGTTTGTGGTACTAGATTAAAATGAGTTTCCATATATCTACTCTTAATGATCACTTTTTACTACTTTTGAATTAATTAAAAAATGGTTTTTGGAAGTATATATTTCAAATGAGATACTAATGACTGAACATTGTGCCTTATGATGAAATCTGTGTCAGAAAATTTATTCAGCAGAAGGATGGAAGTTAAACTAGTGCTTTCCCAGTATTTTCTTTTCTCATACACTTATAAGGCAAACATGCCATGAAAATGATTAGATGCATTGAAAGACCATATTGAATTGTATGTGCTGGCAATATTTTCTTTTCCTGTGTATACTTTTCATTAGTTTTGGTCTAGTGTGATTAGTTTTGGGGGCAGGGATGCCTGAGCCTATAGCTTCCTAATTCATCAAATAGAGGGTATTTCTAGAAAAGTAGCAAAGGTCTCATCAGAGCTTTTACTTTCTGTTTAGCTAACCAGCTTTTGCAATAGCAATGCCATATGCAGGGCCATGCCTGGCAGAAGGGTTCCTCCCGGGTAGGAGTGACCTGGATCCTGAACCTGGGTTGTGCTGGTTGTGCTGTTCCACTGCTGCTGGGTTAAGGGGAAGCACCTGGGAATGCTATACTTTAGGTCTGTTATTTAAAATAAGGAAAGAAAACACCACAGGAGCATTTTGAGGTCCTTAGTGGGAACACTTTAACACAAGGATTGTTGTTTCGTTCAAGTGGGCTCTAATAGTGGTATTAACCTGTTTTTTGTAAAGATGTTTACAACATTGTGCATCTAAAGTTGCCAGTTTTAGGCATACACTATAAGGTATGATTTCATTTCAATTTACAGCATTCAACACAGAACTTCTGGTCTATGCTTCTATGTTGTTTGCGATAAACAGGGCAAATATTATAGAAAAGTCTGACCCACCACTTGAAGTTGTAGAGAATAGAGAAATCAAATGCTTTCCTTTAAGGCTCTTGGAGATGCTGGGGTTTCAGAGTGGTATATAGCATACTTACAGCACCATGGCCATTTTTTCTGAAATTATATTCTAGGATGTGATGAATCATTATCAATACTGGTTAGACCCTTAAGTCAGCACTAGAAATTGCTCTATGTTGTAATGTAGTTGAACTGTAGAACTAAGATTGTTAGAGAAAAGGAGCATTAATGATCACAAGAGCTTGGAAGTTCTGATGGGCTTATGGGACCACATTTTCTCATTGCCCTTGCCCCCATGTGACAAGAGGCAGCACCCTTCACCCTAGCCCTCAAACCCCACAGTGCTCTTTGTCATCTGCCTGGGGGGCACTGGGTCCCTGGGGGTTTAGGTGGAGGCATTGAGGATTGGGTGAAGCTCTCATAGGGAGGTTACAGTCGCTAGAACTGGGAGTACAGGGGAATGAGGTTTGGGACATTCAGGGGTCTTGGGCAGGAGTGGTGTATAAGGGCATCAGGGGAATGAGAGCCCAGGAACAGAGGATCTGAGATGGCCAAGGGGGGTGGGAGCTCCAACTGAGTTCTTTAGCTTTGGTAGCTATCCATGTAAAACTACAGCAAACAGGGAAATATTGTTGACATAAAGGCTGCCAAAAACCAATGAATATTTTGAGTCAGGGAGAAGATAGCATTTGCTGTGGTAAGCGTCTCTGATATTGTTCCTATGTGACTGTCTCACCATTCTCAACTTTGAACATGTATTCCCGTCTTGTGGTCTATCCATTTGTTCCCACTATTTAAATTAGGTTATTGTGAAAGCTCAGCTGCACCTGTTGAAATGCTGGCACAATTTCTTCATTAGTAAACCCCAGAAATTTGAGTCCTTCTTTCACTGAGGTTTCCTATTTCAACTGGAGCATTCTTTGCGAGTGTGTGATTGGATCAGGGTACAGTTTTCAAATTGTTCAGTCCTTTTCTGTAGCCACAAAGTTTCTTATTCAGGGAGTACTTGCAGTTCTTTTCGCTGCCCGCCTCCTCGTTTGAATTGAGAAAAGGCAGGCTTATATTATGTTTGAGGCAGCTGCAAACAGAAATCTTGTTTTCTTAAGAGCTGTGCTTGTCATTGCTTAATGATAGTGTATGTCAGACCAAGCTGGTGACAATTTTTAAATGAATTGGAGATGCCTCGGTGTGAAGAGCCTTCTGTGTGCGGGTCAGTGCCTGTATGCTCAGCATACTCTTCCTTATCGCATCTGTACCCTCAGTGCACTCACTGTGAAGCTCCGTCCACCTGTGCACACAGGACACTGAGAACAAGGGGCGATTTAGTAGAGCTCAGAGTGATTTACTCAAGCTAAACTAGCGGAGAATTGTCAGGTTAGCATTATGCTGATGTAGGAGGCCCTCCTGTTTCTGGCACTGATTGTCCTTAAGTGGCAGCCTATCACTAAAGTCATGCAGTCGGTTGACTGAATGAATGGGATGCAGGAAGGCATGACCAAGAATGGGTCTTGTTTGTCCCTGCCTAGCTGTACCTATTGATAACTTCCCAGGCAGGTCCCATAGCTGTCTGTTATTGTCTGGATGTTAGGACTCTTAGGCTCTAGGGATTAAGAGCCCAAACCACCAGTCTGCTCCAAAATGTAGCCTTTTCATCTATCCAAAGTACTGTCTTTTCAAGTTCAAACCCACCCCCCTTTTTTCTCCCAGACCATAGCAGAGAGCTGGCTCAGAAGAGGAGCAGCTGGGACTCAAACTGGCACCCATATGGGATGACCAGTGCCACAGTTGGAGGTGTATCCTACTGCACCACAGCACTTGCCCCTATTAAAGCTTTTTTTTTTTTAAAGCAATTCATTCTTATAGATTAACTCAGAAATTTAAGTTATATTGAAGAAATTCTTTATTATTTAAACTTGATTTTTGGAAAATTCATTGAATTTTGTGGAAGATTTCTTATGGGACTTTCATGCACACTTTATATGAGGATACTTCAAAAAGTTGGAAGAAAATCGAATTTAAAGATAGTTTATTTTGTTAAAATTTTTTTGAAGGGCCAGTGCTGTGGCATAGCAGGTAAAGCTGCCATCTTCAGTGCTGGCATCCTATACAAGTGCCAGTTCATGACTCAGCTGCTCCACTTCCAATCCAGCTCTCTGTTGTAGCCTGTGAAAGTGGTGGAGGATGGCCCAAGTGCTTGGGCCCCTGCATCCAAGTGGAAGCCCTGGAAGAAGCTCCTGGCTTCGGATCGACCCAGCTCTGGCCATTGCTGCCATTTGGGGGAATGAACCAGCAGATGGAAGACCCCTCTTTCTCTGGCTCTGCCTCTCTATAACTCTGCCTTTCAAATAAATAAATCTTCAAAAAATTTTTTGCAATCCATATATAGTTTTTTTCTTATTATGCAGTTTTCACCAACTTTTTAAATTGTCCTTGCATCTATAGCCTAAATAAGAAATTAAAATGCATCCCCCCCCCCACCACCGAGGCTTCATGATCTGAGTTTGACAGCACAATATTTTGACAATCAAGTTCATATGTTAAGATCTGTGGACCTAGACATATTAATTGGAAAGATGAACTATTTGCTGCCTTTTTGCCTTACTTTGTTTTTAGTTTATAAACATGGACATTTTTGGGGGCCGGCTCTGTGGTATAGTAGGTTAAACCTCTGCCTTAGGTGCCAGCATCCTATATGGGCACCAGTTTATGTTCCAGCTGTTCCTCTTCCGATCCAACTCTCTGCTATGGCCTAGGAAAGTAGAAAATGGCCCAGGTGCTTGGGCACCTGCACCCACATGAGAGACCTGGAAGAAGCTCCAGGACTCTGGCTTCAGATTAGCCTAACTCCAGCCTTTGTGGCCATTTGGAGAGTGAACCAGCAGATGGAAGACCTTTCCATCTGTCTTTCCTTCTCTCTGTCTATATCTCCACCTCTCAAGTAAATAAGTAAATAAATATTAAGCATGGGCATTTTTAATGGAGTTTGTACATCATTGGTGTATTAGGATTTCAAGGCTAGAAACTGGTAATATGCCAAGTTGAATTTCAAAGGGATTGTGCCTTCCAGCATTTAAAAAAGTTAGAAATAAAATGTCAAACCTTAGGTAACTTAAATTCTGTTTATAACCCTTTTGTTAAGACTGTTGCTGTTGTGAAGTTTGTTAGATGTATAATATCTACTAATTTGAAATGTGGCATTGATTAGGAAAGTAAAATCAACTTGAACCATTCATTAATGGTCAGTTTTATGTTACTGTATCCTTGTACTAGCTAGTATTGTAAGTAGGAGAATATAGGAGCCCTAAATCATGCCTGGAACAGAAGACAGCTTGGTGCTTGTGAGTCAGTCCTGAGGGTGAGCGCCTTGTTAGTGCCGTGCTGGGCTCTGCTCCTGAACAAATGTTCATCTTTAGAACTGGCGTTGTTGGATACTGTGGTGTAGGCATACCCAGCACTGTGCTCAGTGCTTGACATACGTTGTCTTTAATTTTCAGATTAAGCATGTAGATAAAAAATTCTTATCCCTATTTGATAGACAACAGCCCAGAAGTTCTAAGGACTATATTAACAGTACTCTTGTGATTTGGTTCCCAGCCTGGTAACTTCATGAAGGTAGTGATCTTTCTCACATGATTGAGCACCCCACAGAGATGAGGTGCACATGCAGCCCAGGTTTCTGTCCTGTGGTGTTGGCTCACAGGCTGGGAAGACAGTCTTAGGGATGCTGTCCTTGGCTAGCTGCAGGTCGGCCAGTTGATTGTTTCTCAGAGACAAGTGGTTTCTTTCTTTTTAAAGATTTATTTATTTATTTGAAAGTTAGAGTTAATAAAGAGGCAGAGAGAGGTCTTCCATCTGCTGGTTCACTCCCCAAATGGCTGCAACGGCTGGAGCTGAGCCAGTCCAAAGCTAGGAGCTTCCTCTGGGTCTCCCACACAGGTGCAGGGGTCCAAGGACTTAGGCCATCTTCTACTGCTTTCCCAGGCCATAGCAGAGAGCTGGATTGGAAGTGGAGTAGCTGGGACTTGAACCGGTGCCCATATGGGATGCTGGCACAGCAAGCAGCGACTTTACCCACTATGCCATAGCCCCACCCAATGCGTGGTTTCTTCCTAGAAGTCAGCAGACATGTGCAAGAGAGGTAGAAGTGGAGTCTGGCTGGTAAAGCAGATTTGGAAATGCTGAAAATGAACTCTGATTTGGTTGAATTCTGGGTTCTGAGAGAGACTGGGTGTGAAACCAAGATAGTCAACCACTGGTTGAGATTACCTGTTTGCTGACTACCCCCACTGTTTAGCAAATGCTAAATGTGATTCATTTTATAGGGAAAGAACATGGAGTTTGGGTATGAATACCCTCACACAGCATGGAAAGCTGAAGTAGGTCTGGAATGAAAATAAGTGTTCTGCTGATTTTTTCTTACCCACATAAAGACTGACTTTTCCATCTTTTTAGTTACAAAGTAGGGGGGAGGGGAAGACTGACACCCTTGATCATTATCTCAGCTTGGAGGATAGCTGAACTTTTGGGTTTCGGCAGAAGGAATTGCTGGTTGCCAGTGGACAGCATATTCATATGGTTCAGGCCTCATTTATTCCTTTATATGAGTTGAATTTGTGTATGTTGAGGTCAGATAGCTGGACAGACCTCTTAGCACAGATACTGTGTTGTTGAGGCTGGACAGTGAAGTTTAAGTCCCTGTAAAGGGCAGGTGTGTTTGCTCACAGGACACGTTTTGTAACAGGTTTCTTAGTGATGCAACTTCATTTTGAGCTGACTCTTGGCTTACTCATTTAGTAGAATCATTTTAAAAAGAGCAGAACTGTGAACATCCCGGACCCAGCAGCAGCAGACCTGCAGGAGGACTTGTTTAAAAACCTGTGTGCTTGAGCTGGGCTCCCTGACACTCCTGTGATTCATTTTATAGGGAAAGAACGTGGAGTTTGGGTATGAATCCCCTCGCCCAGCATGGAAAACTCAAGTAGATCTGGAATGAGAATGAGTGTTCTGCTGATTTTTTCTTACCTACAGAAAGACTTATTTTTCCATCTTTTTAGTTTTAGCAATTGTCATGTTAAGAAACAGGGACATAATGAATGTGAATTTACCAAAATCCAAGCTGCTTGATTGTATCTTCTTTGGGGCATGTTTTATTTTTGACACAAAGGAGAAGTAAGGACGATTTACACCCACAGAAGCTGCAGCGTCTGTAGCACAACTTTGTGGTGCTTAAGCCAGGGAGCACTTGCTCCTCCCACAGTCAGGCTTTGCACAAAGGAGATGATGTAATCTCTTTAGCGGTGGCCACGTGGCCAGCATGCCGTCACTGTCTTCATGCAGACACCTCTGCACTGCCAATGCTGTGTTGGCTCCAACGACTGTGCATTTGTAATTAAATTGTCTCCTCTGGCTGTGCCTGCTCCCCTGGCTAGGGACGTCCTTCACCTCAGAACACATGTGTGTTAATGAGGGCAGTGTGGCTTCGCCGCCAAATTGCACCTGTGACTTTTATGCACAGAAATAACCAGTGCAGCCTGTTATACAGAGATATGGAGACTGCATGCCCACATATTAACACTGGGGGTGGTGACACTCTGTTGCCATTAGCAACCACTTGCCTATTTGTTAGAGCAGTGAAATGATGGAAGCTCAGGCTGTTCATTCCTTCCTCTGCTTTCTTGTGAGATTTGAGAGTAGCCCAACCAAGTCCTGTACCGGGGAGAGGGATAAAGAAGATTGTACTGTGCATGGCTAGGCATAGACAGAAGACATTCTTTTCAACCCCCGATGCCACCTTTGGTTTTGCCTTCCTGTGTGGTCGTCATTCTGTTCTTTAGATTTAGGGTGGTCACAGCCGTATGACAGCTGCCAGGGATTGTGTCTGGATTGGCTTGGCACTAGAATCAACACTGTACTTGGATTTTTCTCATTGAATTCTCCATCAGTCTTCCAAAATATGGGAAGAAACTACAGCAAGAAGAGGAGGAACAGGTCTGCTCAAGCTGTTGTGCCTAAAAGGCCTCCCCAAATACTGGGCAGGGCTGGGGGAACACTTTGAATTTGATCGGTAATTTTTTTCCTTAGAGGAAGCACTGGGTTTGAACTTTCCTTCTCCTCAGGAGATGAAGCTGTTTTGGGTCCCTGGGTGTGTGAGGCCCTGGCCACTGAAGCTTAGTAAAGGGGAGGCAGCCTGGCTTTCTTGGGGTGTTATTTTAGTGATTAGTTGCTATTTCCTGAATTTTAGGGTTAATGATTTTTGAAGTAAAGGTGTCTTGATCAGTCAATGCAACAACCCTTTAGAAACCCAATGGGCCAGGCTTTGGGCTCCCTTCCTCTGGCAACCTCTCTGTTGTGTCAGGACTAATTTTGATTAGCACTTGCAGGCTGCACACAAAGGTGACAGAACATAACTCCGATATAATTAAGAGTCATAGTGCCTGAATCCCAGATTCTTAAAGTGCCTTTTCTTTGGAGAATTTGATGATGGTGGGAATTGGAAATGGCAGGGAGCAGCTGTCCTTATCGCCACCTTCACGCCTGGCCTTTGTGTCTCTTTGTCCCTCTCCATGGCCACATTCCATCCTGCGGTGCCAGAGGCCAGCAGCCTCTCTGAAAAAGGTCCCCTCTTTCTTCCTCAGGACAGTGTGGTCCTCCAGTTTCCTGAGTCCTTGCCACTGCAGAGGCTTTGGTGGTCTCTTTGTGTCACCTCACTGCTGTCCCAGGAAAGGGGACAGCTGGGTTCTTGAGTTCCCAAGGGTGGGGTGGCCTTAATTAACATACAGAGCAGTTGCCAAGGGAATCCGGGGGATCAGGGACAGGTTATTGGAGGAAAAACACATCTGTTTCCTCTCTAAAATCAGAAAGAAAGAAAGCCTTAGAAGAATTGAGATGTGGAAGGGGAGGAAATGAAGTGAGTTAGAACCTGGAAACTTTGGTTTTCTTGGTGGCGTAGGATGTGAAGGCTAAGGTAAGGTTGAGGGCTTGAGGAGTTTGGAAGAACTGCTGAGATTAAAGCGCCCCAGAGGGCTAGTTATCCTCTGCGCTTGACTCTTTGCTGTGTGTGTGGTTTTGTTTGTGGGGATGGTCCATCCAGACCCCCAATTGCATTTGGCCTACCAGGGAGATGACAGCAAAGCCTTTCCACATGACTGAAAGGGGCAACCTTTCAAAGAGGTCCTTCCTGGCCCATCATATCTTTAGCCTTAATCAGATCCTGGAAAATGAGACATTGAAATAAAAATGGTTAGGTTGGCTTTGTTTATACTTGTTTATATAGTGGGAAAAGGTTACTTATTGTGTAAACTTCTGGTAATTTTTGTGTTTTCAAGATTTTGTCTTGTAAAAAATTAGGCATCTTTTGTGCAAGACTTTTAGGAACATTTTCAGTATGCCAGTGCATTTGCTTTACACGTCATTTCTATTGACAGATGTGATTACTTTTCCTTCATGATAATTTTACTTAGATTCCTTTCTCACCATCTTTCCAGCCACAGACTAACTGAGCTCCCAGCTACTGTCTTGCTCATGGGCTCTCCACCTTCTGTATGATTTTTAGAGTGTTAGTTACTCGCTGAGAGCCAGGTGTTGTGACTGGCTTGCCCTGGGATGCCAGGGTGGTAGGACTGTTTCCTCAGGCTGCCTTGAGCTGCTTCAGGTGGTCTCACCTGCATTCCTGAGAACTTCACCTGTGTCCTGATGTGGGGCCTGTTCCAAGGTGCAGCTTTCAAATTGTGCTCTGTGCTTTCTGCTGCCACTCCTCTTAAAAAGATCAAAGGATGGCAGAGAAAACCCAAGAAACTATTAAAGCCATTTCTCAGACATTTTAAAAACTGACCCTTCAAGACCAGAGTTAATTTCTTCCAGTTGGATTGCTTATATAGGTTTTAAGTTATTTCTAAGCCAGACACAACACCCCTGGAGCAGGCTGACCCTGGCTGTTCCTGCAGCACATTACCAGGGAACAGAGGGAAAGTTGTGCAGTCTTCTCTGCCTTAGCCAAATTCCTTGAGTGTTGCTCATAGTGGGGAGTGGGAAGCTGCCATGGCTTACTCAAGACTCTGGGGCTCAAAGATGTGCCATGCTTATTGCCATCATTCACATTTGCTCAGTGAAACATCCTTTGTAGCAGCACAGTCTTTAGTCACTGGTGCAGATTATCCTGTTCGTACCATGTCTTTCAGCTGTAGTTAAGAGGAACTTACTGCAGAAAAGGAAATGCTGATTCCAGGGAGTTCTGCCTTCTCATGAGTGGTGTGTGTGTGCCTTGACCTCTTGGATGTGAGAAGAAAGTATCAAAACCTTTCTAAAAATATTTACTTATTTGCAGATGTCTGTCTGGAGGACATATGTGTCATTACTTAGATAATGTTCTAGTATAATAGTTCATTTTTAACTTAGAATTGAGGGATATGTAGCAAAATTCTTTAGTAATGGGATTCTTAATCAAAAGCATTTGAAGACTATTGACTTAGAGCAGCAGTTCTCAAAGCACAGTCGCAGAACCTTTGGGCTCCCCAAGATCTTTTCAGGGAATCTATGAATTAAAGCTCTTTTCACTGTAGGCAAATAAAGTCTTGGCTTTTTTTTTTTTTCATTGCCATTCTCTCTGAAATATGTATTGAGGTCTTCCAGAAGTGACCTGGCATGTAACATCACAACAGAATGAAGACAGAAGCATACATGGAAATTTAGATGTGTTCTATTAAGCCAGACACTAAAGGGAGTCTCAAAAATGTGAAACAATGCCAACATTGTTTCTTTCATTTTTTTAAAAAAATCAGTTGTGGTTCTGTTTTTTAAAATATTTATTATTTATTTCAACAGTAGAGTGAAAGGAGCGGGTGGAGAATGAGATCAAGAGAAAGAGAGATCTTCCATCTCCTGGTTCACTCCCCAAATGCTCGAAAAAGCTGGAGCTGAGAACTCACAATCTAGCTCTCCAATGTGAATGGCAGGAACTCAACTACTTTAGCCATCACTGGCTGTTTCCTAGGAAGTGCATCAGCAGAAAGCTAGAATACAAAGTGAAGCTAGGACTCAAACCCAGTTGCTTCAGTATGGGATGTGAGCATCCCAACCAGTAGATTAACCATTAGACCAAATGCCCACCCCTAAAAATATAGATATTTCTCATAAAAATATTTGTTATCGGATAATGGATTTATTGTAATTTTAGAAGTAGATATTCTGTTAAATTTTTCTCACTTATTTTCTAATTAAGTAAATATCTAGATTAGATCTCTAGATATTACCTGAGTAGAACGATAGATAATGGAGCCCACATAAAGCAAAGCCTTTGAGATCTTCAAGGATTTTTAAGTGTACAAAAAGTCTTTACCAGACCTTTGGGCACTGCTTGCTGTGTTGAGGCTGTGAGAGCTGTATCTGGGGAATACAGTCCAGTAAGGTGCCTGGGAAGGAGGATGCGGAATTGTGGGGAGTGCTGTGGGAGGAGTAGTGGCCTTCTAGGAGCAGGTAGAAAGACTATTAACTTCTGGTCTCCACTGTTCCCTCTGCCCTGTATGCTCCAACCTGTAGGACCAGTAGCATAGGTGGGTTATTATGAATTGAACAGTGTTTATGGGCTCCCCTAAACCAAAATAGCAATTTCCAGTGTTATTCTGTTCAAAAATCCATTCTTGAAATTGAGAAACAACGAACTTAGCAAGTTTTAGATCTGAGGCCATTGGAGGCTGACTTTATGCAGCAGTTCCTTCTTGGCCCTTACTTTCAGGGACTCTTAAAAATGGGAGGAACTGTTAGGGGAATTCAGTTGAGATAGAAATAGAAAGGGAAACATCTGGGATATCCTGTACTTTTGAGTCTCACATTTTTACAGTGAAATTAAAAAAAAAGAAATCTAGAATCTAGCTTACTATTCTGTTAGCTTAGAGAGTTTAGAGCCCAAAATTGACTTCAGATTGATCTCTTGTTCACTGATGTACTTGTTTTTCTTTGATTTTTCAAGTCATTTTGGTAAAAAGTAGCAAATGATTATATCCTTAAAACATAGACTCATTTTACATACAATATAGGCCTTAGAAAGGATGTTGTACAACCATTTAGGAAAACAGTTTACTATTAACTTATAAACTTGAAAAGGTTTGTAAACTGTGACCTAACAGTTATACTCCCAGGCATATCCCTGGGTCTAGACATACTGTGGCAGTGTGTTCTGAGATCTGGGGACAAGGTTGTTCATGGTCTCTTCATTTATTATTGCAAAAATGGGAGACAGTTCAAACATCCACTAAGATTACATAAATAAGTTTAGTGCAGTCAGAATGAACACTGCAGCAGTGAGACTGCACTGAGTAGGCACAGCATGCACACGAGTATAGACCAACTGTCCAAAAGGGGACAAGTGGCAGGTGACAGCAGGTGGTCTGATGGCATTTGGTAAATGAAGCAACACTTGTGTATTATGTAGCAACAGATTCATAAGTGACCAAACTAAAGAAAAGCAAGGGAGTGAATGGCTATCCTAAAAAGTCCGCATAGTGGTCACATCTAGAGTTAGGCATTGGGCTCCATTAAGAAGGTGCCTGGGGAAGACTCCTAAAGTATTAGCCATGTTCTGGTTCTTAAACAAGCTGGTGATGCCAAACATAGATGCACACCTTCATTTAGGTCGGTCCAGAATTCTCCTCCAAGTCTGAGGCCTATTTTGTTGAAGCTTTCATTTTAGTAGTTAAGAGAATTATAAGAATTGATTGAAAAGCCTTTTTGTTTTACCATAAAGTGAATAATTGAGTATTTAAAACCACCAGAGCCCTGAAAAGTTACTTACTATAACAGCAAGTACTCGGCACTCCTGTTTTGAGGTTTAGAAGGTGGTACGGTGTTTTGAATGCCGAGTTTACTGATGTCATGCTGTTAGCTTCCACAGAACCATCTGGTCTGGCTTTTACAAGGAGTAAAGAAGGTAAACTGAGTGTGGTTTTTCATCACTTAAAAAATTATTTTCTCATGAGGCCTGGTTTCAACAGAGGGACAGAGGGCGTGCTGCTGAAGGCAGTGTGTGTACTAAGGTCAACACCTTGTCTGTACAGGTTCAGCCAGCCTCTTGTTTGCTCTTTCTTGAGGCAGACTGGAAAGATCCTGTTTCTTTTGATCATCTGTTAAAATGAGAGATGATTGTCTATTGAGAAGGGTCACCAAAGGTGGAAGCAGACCATGTTTGTGCCGTTTGGCCTTAGGCCTGAGCCAGGGAGCTTCTCAGGGAGAGCACCACCTCCTGCTGTCTGAATAGAGGTTTCCCACAGGCAGGGCAGGTGCATGGGGAGGCATATGGGAACCAGGTGTCTTCTCCATGGGTTCCAAACAACTCACCTTGGCACCTCCACGAGACTCAGGGGACACCAGCAAGATCGAGGACCAGCTGCTGAAGCAACCGTAACAGTACCTGCTATTATCCCTCATATACCATCCTTCAGGAGAGGTGGAATTCTTAACACCATTTCACCAGCTCCTAAGAGAAGGCTCAGAAGGGAAAAGATGGCAGAGAGGGGGAAGGCCCCTTGAGGTTATTACAGTTTTTGTTGCCACCATTTTAGTGACAGGTAGTGGTCTCTTCCAAAAAATGAACTTTGTTCTGTTTAGGCAATTTTTGGGTTCATCTGTTTCCATGTTTAATTGTGTTCAGGTTTGCCTTTTCCACAGATAGGATCTAGGGTAAACAGGACTCCAGATAGGATCTAGGGTAAACAGGACTCCAGGAATGCTCAGATGCAAGTGGAGTTGGGACCAGGGATGTGCAACGAAGGGGCTGCTGATATAGAACGCTTTCTGACTTTTGAATTCCTTATGGTCTCTTAAATTATTTATAATCAATCCTGGGAGGAAAATTGCTGAGGTTAATTTACCAGGACAGAACTGATTTTTCAAAATCTATTTTTTGTGGCTTCTGATAACAACTACACATTTCAGTCATATTCTTTTTTAAAGGAAGATACATCCTTATAGAATGCAGGAAAATGAATAAAACTTTTACAAATCCAGGTATTTCAAGCACTTAGCCAAACTTGCCTGAAGTGTCCTTATTGCATTGCTAGTTTGTTACTGTTCATATGTTTGTGATATGCTTCCTATTGGATAAGTTTGGAACATAACAATTAGCTTAGAAAAAGAACAGATTTGTTAGTTTATAAGGCCTTCAGCTCAGAAGCTGTTTGGTTTTTACCTTCCTTGGATTTTGCAGGGCAAAAGCCTAAAGATGTAAACTTGAGAGAGAGTTTGACCTCCCATCCAGCTCCCTCCCCTCTCCAGTGTTCAGGAGGCTGTGTGTCTCCACCCTGCCCCGCTGCCAAAATCGACTCAGCCTCCTGCTCTTCATTAGTGGGATAGAGTTAGACTTACGCAGTCGGTGTTCCTTCTGTGGTAAAACAGAAGGTGAAACATTTTGTGGTAACTCAATTAGTTGTCCCCAGCCATTTGAAGACAGAGGATTACCCTGGCTGATGAGGGACTCCCTGACTGGCAGGGGTCAGTGCATCATGAGGATTCTTGGTGTATTCCTCTGAGCCTTTGCTGGCTTCTGTGACTGAGTTCCAGTGAACCAAGATGGGAAGCCCACTATGTGTGAGCTTGTCATTCCCCAGGGTCACCTGGGTCCCCCAAGCAGGACTTATTTCCTACTGGTGTTCCCTGAGATTCTCTGCATTTCTCTTGGCACTTCTGTCCTCTGCTTTGTACTTCTGCATCTTTCTTTCTTGGTCAGTGATAAGTGTAAAAACATCAAGAGGGATGGAGATGAGTCAGTCCATACATAGTAAGTAATTTTTACATCTGAAATTGTTTTTCAATCAGTAAAATTATTGGGCCTTATAAACTCATTTTAAACCAGGACTAAAATAAACTCTACTTTTTTTAAGTATGCAGAAGGGTAGGAGGAGAGGTTAGGTAGAAAATTGAAATGAATTTTTTGTTTTTTACATTAGCAGATGCATCACTTTTCTCAATCCTCTGTAATTTCTTACCTTTCAATTTAGGAACCCATCCACTTATTCTTCCCTCCCTCCCTTCCTTCCTGCTTAAAAATGGAGGTGAGCATGATTCTAAGCACCTGAGTTACAAAACATTAAACCATCAAAGTCAGGGAATCCTTAAAGATGTAGGTTGCCTGCATTGGTATAATCTTGAGACAGTTGGACAGGAACATTATCTGTGACCAAAATCAGGCTGGCTCTGCTCCTTGCATTGGAACCTACTGCCTAGTGTCATAGTCTGAGGGCTAACGTGCTTGCTGAACAGATAAATTTTTCCACCAAATAGGACCTAGAAGAAAACACTTAACTTAATTGTAGATTGCTTTCAGAATTCAGCCTAGAAACAGGGTACAAAGTACCACTTATTTTGAGTTGTCTTAATGGTAACATAACTGCTCCTACTAGGTTTTATACAGGATGCTTGGGTCTGTTGCCAGCCCTGATCAGCAGACCTCTGGAGGATGGCTCCGTTGGCTCCTGAGCAATCCTCAGTCCTCCTGGGTACAGCCAGTACATTCAGAGAGAAGGAACGAGGTTGTCGGTGCAATGCAGGTTAACTGAAGTAAGCAGGTGTGTAAAAGCCAGGAGGTTTCTAATGATAAGGCATCACAGTATTCATCTTTGAACATGTTACTTATTCTGTGCTTTGTGTTCTTAATACCTACAGCAAGGGTAGGACTTAGTTTTAGTGCCAGTAATTGTTACAATGTTTCAGTGACAAGTAATACTTTTAAATGAATTTGTCTATAATTAATAACAGCTATCTGTATATCTTTTATAAATATTTGTCAGATTTTTCTTGTGTACACAGAGTTAAGGCTGCTGTTTGGCTTAATGTGTCTTTTATTTTGTTTTAGATTATAAGCTTAAATCAGGAATGGGCCTTTTTGGGGGGGGAAATCTTTACGGCTTAGGAGAGCACTGTGTGTAAATATGTCCTTTTTTGAAAGCTAAGTTATTAAAAACACAGTTCTAAGCTTTGTCATGGATTGGCTGATAGAAATTTCAGCCAAATTCTTGGATATTATTAAAGATAACATCTTTCTAGTGAATTCTGTGTTGGAATTATGTCAATGCTTATTGAAGTAGAAATAACTTTTTAATTCTTCAGTTAAATTATGTTTCTTTTGTGGTGGTTGCCTTATATGATAAATTAATAAGGTTTAAATTTTTTTTAAAAGGTCTATTTATTTATTTGAAAGGCTGAGTTAGAGAGAGAGAAAGAGAGAGATTCTTCCATGTGCTGGTGTACTCCCCAAATGTCTGTAACAGCCAGAGCTGGGCTGATCTGAAGCCAGAAGCCAGGAGCATCTTCTGGGTTACTCAAGTAGGTGCAGGGGCCCAAGTACTTGGGCTATTTTCTACTGCTTTCCCAGGTGCATTAGCAGGGAGCTGGATTGAAAGTGGAGTAGCTGGGACTCAAACCATCACCCATATGGGTTGCTGGGGCCACAGGCAGCAGCTTTACCCTTTACGCCACAGGCTAGCCCCATAAGGGTTTCAAAATAATTGAAGATTTTTGAAGCAGAAATGGATCAGTATCCTAGCTGTGCTCAGTCTGTTAGGAGAAACTTTGATCTGCATATGAGATTTAATTTCTAAATACTATATTTTAATTTAGATATAGTTACTAGTCACTCAGTTTAATGGTTGCATATTAAGATACTCAACCTTGAGCTGTATTTCCCCAGGGAAAAGTAAAAGGGATGATAGGCATTTGTTGATGAGCCCATGAAGCCAGGGAGAAAGTCCCCTGTGGCTTCAGTGAATGATCCAGCACTTGCACCTCCCTCTCTGTACCCTCCCTATTTTCTCCCTGGATAGGAAGAAATACTCAGAATCAGGTCTTTGTTTTAGTGTGAGCAAGAGGTAAGACTACAGTAGGGGATGTTAATATGGAGATAAGCTGGAATAAACCAAAGTTTAAACCCAAATCTTGGTTCAGTCTGGACACTCATACACTAGTTACAAAACTTTGGCCCAGCCCTCCTTCTTTGTGTGTGTTCTAGGCTTTTCTTACTCCTGATCAGCACCAAGATTTTGTAGGTAAAGTTATACAAGGTGTCACTGTGACATGTGACACAGAGGCTTAACTTGTGTTCAGTTGATATATCAAGAAACACAGTCATATGAGTGTTCAGTAGACTGCCTCAGGTTGTACTTGTACAAGTCCCTTCTGGTGCCAAGGGACTTGAGACACCATTATGAGCAGACCTGCCCAAAGAACGAAAGGAAGATATTCAGTTTTATGTTGTGTGGACCTGAGCTACTTTGCTGGTTCTGACATGCCTGGTCTGTTTATAAAATATCATAATTAACATACTTTGATGTAACCTTCCATTCTTAGCTGAAAACACTACTGATTACAAAAGGGCAATGCTGTGAGGCATATTTAGAAACTTTTCCCTGAAGTTATTAGGATGCTGCCCTTTCCAGCAGAGAAATTTGTGTGTTTTCCCTCCTTCCTTTTCCTCTTTTCAATTACATTGTAAAACCTTAAGGTGAAACTTTTGTATATTATATATGTCACGTATATTATATATGTTACATATAATATATAATATATAATGAGAACATGTAAACATTATTCTGTGTAGTAGTTGGTTACTAGTTATACTAGACAGAGAAAGGATTTAGTCACTTCATTCGCTCGAAGGAGTTTGTGGGTTAGTTGTCTGCTTTGGCACCTGTTGCTAACTTCCTGCTAGATGGATACTGTGAGCTCAGAGCTCCACATTGTGGATGATCATTTAAAATTTATTGTGTGGGACAGATGCCCATGTCCCATATTGAAGTACCTGGGTTCAGTACTTGACTCTGACTTCAGCTTCCTGCTAACGTAGACTCTGAGAGGCAGTGGTGAAGTCTCAAGTATTTGAGCTCTTGCCATCCATGTGGGAATGCATTGAGTTCTTGGCTCCTGGCTTAGACTGCAGTGCAGTCTGGCCCTTGTGAACATTTGGAGAGTGAACCAGCACACCTGCCCCTCCCACCCCTCTTACCTCCTGTGTCTCTGTCTGCCTATAAATACCACCCCCCCACCCCAGTTGCATTGTGTGTCTCCAGGTCTGAGCATCTGGGTGTTGAGTTCTTGCTCTGCATTGTGGCAATCTGCAGCTCACTGACTTGGAACCACACACAGGACACAAAGCAGTCCCTGCTCATGGGGACATGACAAGTATTTGGATAATTACTGTACAGTGTGGTAAGGTTTGGGATTGTGGAAATACAGAATTCCGGGTATGTGATCTAGCAGTGGGGGACTCAGGAAGGTGAGGAAGTATGTAGGAGTTGTGTTGGGGATGGGGAGGGAAGAGGGTGTTTTAGGCAAGTGGAGGAGCAGCACATGTTGAAGGGAGTGTGTGTGTGAGAGAGAGAGAGATTGAAAGAATGAGCGAGCGCTCTGGCGAGTTTGTGAGGCTGCAGAGATTGCATCCTGAAGGTTACTGTGTCAGATCAGGGAGTTTGGACTTTATTTATTTGAGGTTACTGAGAAGCCACTGACAACTTTTGCAGGAGTGAAATGATGAGATGCTTGTTTTAGAAAGATCTTTCTGGGGACAGTGGCAGAATGGATTAGAGGGAATCCTGAACACCAGTTAAGAAATGGCAGGAACAGTCCACATGAGAGAGATGCTGGCTGGGGTAGTGTGGGGTAGGAAGTTGAACCATGAAGTCCATGGAGTGCAGGTTGTGAGAGGGTGAAGGGCAGAAGTGTGGATTCTGGGTTTGGACTGGAGTGGATGGTTTGCCAGGCAGGTACTGCTCTGGTACCCACACAGTAGGGAGAAGATTTGGGGTTTAGAAATGAGGGTTAGAAACTCAGAGGAGCAGGGCCAACACTGCGTAGTGGGCTGCTGCCTGCAGTGCAGGCATTCCATATGGGTGCCGGTTCGAGTCCTGGCTGCTCCACTTCCAATCCGGCTCTCTGCTATGGCCTGGGAAAGCAGTAGGAGATGTTCCAAGTCCTTGGGCCCCTGCACCCACGTGGGAGACCTGGAAGAAGCTCCAGCCAGCTTCAGATCAGCCCAGCTCCTGCCACTGGAGTGAACCATTGGATAAAATTCTCTCCCTCTCTCCCTCTCCCCCTCTCCCCCTCTCCCCCTCTCCCCCCTCCCTCTCCGCCTCTGCCTCTGCCTCTGTAACTCTGCCCTTCAAATAAATAAATAAATCTGAGAGAAAGAAACCCAGAGGTTTATTTAAAAAAAAAAAAAAAAAAAAACTCAGAGGAGCATGGCTGCCCCATAGGCATGCAGGGCCCTCTTCTCAGTGCTCTTTGTTCTGGTGATGCAAGGTTTCCTGCCTGTCAGGAGGCAGGAATAACCCAGTCTCCATTACCTTCTCTGTTCTGTGTTTTTCTCTCTGCTTCTGCTGAAGCTGTTTGGCTTCTCTTCTGCCCTTGGCCTGCTATGGACATCTCTCTCTTCCACACTGCACAATCCTTCACCTGTCAGAACATTGTCTATTCTTACACCCCTGGCCCTTGTTTTTGAGACCCAGTGGCTGTGCATACCACATAGCTGACCCCCCAGGATGTTGCTTTACCACACAGACTGAGTTCCACAAGGGCTCTCCATGACACTCCTGCCCCTTGCGGGGCTAATCCATGTTCTCTGAGTGCAGTTTTTAACCTTCCTCTGAAGTTGACAGCTTATCTACCCCCCTATTCCTTACATAATAACCAAAAATGATACTATGTAAAGGAAAAGTAGAATTAATAACTTTATTTTCCAGAACCTTTTACAGAATATGATTGTGCCCTGTAGTTTTATAAAAATGAATGTAGCCACGAATTTTTTTCTTTTCTGATTTCACAGAGGTTAAAGGTGTGAAAATATTTGAAATGTTTGGTATTGTGATTTAACAGGATTTTTAGGTTAGTCAACCTTTATTGATTTGCTAGATTATGACATCATTTGGCTACAATGATCAAATTATGTCAGCTGTATCACTCATTCATCTGATTAAAACTAAATTTCTAAACAGTTTCCTGAGAGACTTCTTATGCAGAACAGGTCTTTGTAGTAGGTCAGCATCACAGAACCCTGTATATGCACATAAATGCATGTGCCTGTGTGTATGTGTATGTAGACTAGGGTGGGGGTGATCAGGGTCCCAGAATACCCAGCCTTGGGGAGCTTCACCAACAGACAAATGTGTATGTGTTCTTTATTCTGGCACAAGACAAACAGGAGGTTAACTTTCCTCTGTAAATAGCTGCTGGTCCCTGGGGATGCAAAGATGATACATGATTCCTCTTTGATTTTTGGGATTATAACAAGGTAATCTCCTTTTGTATTAGCACTACTTTGATTATTGAAGTATCCCCTTCTGTTGGTTTATTATGCTTTTTAACTAACTTGCAGTTCACAGTTAATGAAGGTTTAAATTTTAAAAACATTTATTTTAATAGATATGTATTAACTTAAAAACATTTTGGTTACAATCTTTTTGGTTATTTTAGCTTGTTCTTGGTATTCTGTTGATAAGACATTAAAAGCCAAAGCTGTTTTAAGTTGAAATTCCTTTACTGCCCTGCAAACATATGCTACCATTTCTTTCTTAAAAGTAAGACTGTTGGTTCTTAAATCATGTGAAGTAATAATTAATCCATCAGAAGGTTATTATAGCCATAAAGGTTATAAGTAAAAGTTAAAATGCTATGCCATGAAACCTATCCATATTCTTGTGTGATGGTGAACATGTGTATATTCCTCATATAAGTACTTTATTCATTTTATATGTGTGTTATAAGTGCATGTTATGGTTATATATTTATATAAAAATAATACAAGCATTGCAATATGTTTATTTTTTAAAACACATAGTAGTAAAAATGACAGTTATAGCCTTGACTCTATAACCTTGCATCACTCCTCCCTTTATCATGTTTGTAGAAGATCAAGGCTAAAGTTCTTCCTTCCCACGCATCCCTCGTCTCCATGCTTGCACAACTGAAGAGCTTCACAGTGCGAACCCGGAGCAGCCGGGTGCTGCCGCTCCCAAGCGTTGAGCAGAATCCTGCGGGCTGCATCGAAGCGCCGACCTGAGAGGGTGACGTCACCCCTCTGCGCCTGCGCATGCAGGGCGCGGGCCATGCGAGGGCGGCGCCGGCACCTTGGTTGCAGATTTATCGCCTGGCTCTTTGTGCTTTGAGTGCGTGTGTGCTCCGTTTCCCCAAATTAGCTAATGAGTACAATTTGGTAATTACCACCAAGACAGTACTGGTAGGAAGCCAGCTTACTGTCTACTGTTTTTTCTGGTTTCAAAGCACTTTCCTTTTTCATGAACACATTTTTATTACTGCTGCAACCTGTGTTTTTCTAAGTATAGGTCCCCCCCCCCCCCTTCAGTCTCTCTTTGGAACAGTCTCTCATTAGTAAATAGTTAAATGTGGCAGCTGACAGCCCCGTGAGAGCTCGGAGTGCGTGCAAGGGGCACGGTGGTCTGCGGAGGTGAGACAGGCAGCGTGGGCAGCGCAGAGTGCTGCTCTAACACCGTTTTCACTAAGAAACCCACGTGACGAGTTTATCTGAGCATTATGTGCAATTTCAAATTACTACTGCCTGCCTGGGACAGATGTGGATTAAAACACTAACCTGTATATTAGCTTAACATTTAAACCTTTAATTTATTTTTAAAGTCGTCTGATTTTTTTTTTTTTTCCACTTCTGTAAAACAGACCTTTGGGATGATATGTAGCCTGAAGCCTTTTCTCATGGTGAAAATATTTCTATGGCACTTTGTTTCCTTTTAAATAAGTGTGTATGTGTGTGTGTGTGTGTGTGTGTGTGATATCTTTTTTCTTTTAAATGTAATACCATGGAAATGACTAAAATGAGTGACCATTCTGATCCTTGTGACTAAATTAGAAAGGTATTTGTCACCATAGCAATGCAGCATCTCCTTGGAGAGTCTCAGGAAAAAAAATGAGTAATTGATTTGACCAGTAGGGTATTAGTAGTTGAAGTTCCAGACCATTGATTCAACCAAAAGGTTTCCACTGCTGAATAACTCCTCTTAGGGCAGAAAGGTTGGTTTTCTTTTCTTTCTTTTTTTTTTTTTAATAAGTATAAATCATAACAGTTTTTACAAATCTAAAATAGAAAATGCCAAAGAATTTGGGAGTGCTTAAGTGGGGGTCAGGGGCAAAAGATTGGAGTAGTTGGTTTGTTCGTTCACTCATTCATTTCTCTACCTTGCCATTCCATATTAATTGAACACCCTGTGCATTAACCTGTCATAGGCTTCTGGAATACAGCTTGGAACAAAACAGACGTGTCCTCTGGCAAATTGGTTAATTTGGAGAGATTAAGACAGTCCACTTGATGGGCAACACAATGTTTATTGTCTTAGGAAATTGGATGTTGTAGTGCAGTGAGTTAAGCCATTACTTGAGGTGCTCCTATCTCATAACCAGGTGTCTGGTTCCAGTCCCGGCTGCTTGCTCAGCCTCCGATCCAGCTTCCTCCTGGTACCTTGGAAGGCAGAGGATGATGACTGGAATATTTGGGTCTCTGCCGCCAGGTGGGAGACTCTGGTGTAGTTCTTAGCTCCTGGTTCCAGATGGCTTAGGCATTTAGGGAGTGAATCAGCAGGTGGAAGATATCTCTGTCTGTCTCTCTGTCACTCTGCCTTTCAGGAATGATTTGAGAGCAGGGGCTTAACATTCTCAGATTAACATGCTACTTCATATTATTGTATATGCTGACTTTGGGGTTGGGATGTTTTTAATATAAATATACTGAAATCTTCAAATTTATTTCTTTTAGGGAAAGGTGATTTCGTGTGTGTGTGTGTGTGTGTTGACACATTTCTTTTCAGTTAATAATTATAGAAATCCTATTTTTTAGAATCCAAGTCTGATTTCCCCAATAGCATTTTACAAATATTGGTATAAAGATCTGAAGAGTAATGGCAGATATTATCTGTGAGTGTTCAAAACACATTCACTGTAGCCTTGACTAACTCCATTCTGTGCTGTGCTCATTGTCCCCTGAAGCTAGCATTTCATTAAAATCTTCACTGGTTTCTCCATCTCATGTAGTGAAATTTATTTTCAATTATAAAAGAATTCACTCTTTCTGCATGCTTTACTATGAGCTCTATATAATTAAAAATTTTGCAATTAAGAAAATGGGTACAGCTAAATATTCCCTATTGTTGGTTGTTTACTGTTATCTCCTTTCAAGTTGCCCTTTTTTCTACCCTTTGTCTGCATCCTCTTCTAATTTTACCAACATTCTCTTTCTGGCACCTGCATCTACCTATTAATATAATGATAACCCCACTTGGAATCACTTAGATGCCTGGTCTGTGGCCCAAAGGCAAGGTTTGGAACCTTGGAAGCAACTCTCCAAGATGCAGTTCACTGTTCTTTAACTTCTGTGTGCTCATGGGCAGAGTGAGTGCTTCCAGGCAACAGTCATGCAGAGCACCATGTGCTTGCTGTCGTTCTAACAGGAACCACAGCTAGATCCTTTAATGCAGAACCCAGAAAGCATTAGGAGTTGAGTCTTATCTGCTGTGTAATCTGAAATCACTGGAATAGCACAGAAGCCATTTATTTTTAACTTTGAAAAACATTTTTTATAGCCACATATTCTGTTTTATAAATAACTCTCCAGGGCATGGAACAGAACCTGCCTTTTTAATCTGAGGAACTTTCATGGTGGGGTTCTTCCTGCTTTTCATCGAAAGTTACATGATATATTTAATCTGGTTTTAGTATTTAAATGTGCTTACTGAGTCCTCTGCTTATTGGCTAAGTTTTTTAAACTTAGGTGACCATTATAGCCACAAATTCTAATTTTTTTGTGTGCCTTTATATTTCTGCTATCTTTTTTGTATTTTAGAAGTTTTATTGACAATTTAAATCAAGTTACATCTCTTTTATTGTGCTAGATTCAACAAAAACATTGCATTGAAACTGTTGAGAATTTATGTTCTAGTCCATATTTGGACATATTTATGTCACCATAAAAAAGCAACACCTTTCCATACTAATTTGTCATTGATCCATGCCTTTCCTGCTCTAAAAAGACTGTTACTTGATTTGGAGAGGAAATTGAAGAACTGGTAGGCTAGAAGAACTTCAGATGTAAGAGAGCAAAGGTAAGGCCACATGTGTCTGTGGCTCATAGAGGGCATAGAAAATTGAGGTTTTCATCGTTAAGTTTTGTTTTCAAGTAAGTATGATAGCCTTCCTGAAAGGTGGCTTGCAGTATGGCAACCCTAACTTGGGTCATCCACCATCATGGGTATCAGTAAAGAGGAATGATTCACAAAGTCAGCTGTGATAATCAAGAATAGTTTTGGAATTCTTGTGACTCAAGCCACATACTAACGGTACTATGATTAGGACATTCTTTTTGGTCAGAGTTGTGTAACTCACAGATGGAATTCTGTTTCTGCAGTGTAGGAGCCTAGGACTGCAGTTAGTGATGACTGTTCTCTGGCCAGGGCACATGTAGGCATGGACTTGTGTGAATCACATGTATTTTTGTCATCTGAGCAAGAAAAGAGGAATCTTTTCAAATACCTGTAGATTTGATACCTTATGTATCTATAGCTTCTAGTATTTCTATTATGTCTCCTCCTCATTTGTCATAATCCTATAGCACTTTCTGCTATTTATTTATTTTTATTTATTTATTATTATTTTTTTTGACAAGCAGAGTGGACAGTGAGAGATAGAGAGAAAGGTCTTCATTTACCATTGGTTCACCCTCCAACGGCCGTTGCGCCCGGTGCACTGCCCTGATCCGAAGCCAAGAGCCAGGTGCTTCTCCAGGTCTCCCATGCGGGTGCATGGCCCAAGCACTTGGGCCATCCTCCACTGCACTCCTGAGCCACAGCAGAGAGATGGACTGGAAGAGGGGCATCTGGGACAGAATCTGGCGCCCCGACCGGGACTAGAACCCTGTGTGCTGGCACCACAGGCAGAGGATTAGCCTATTGAGCTGCGGTGCCGGCCACTTTCTGCTATTTATAAAACTTCCCATAGGGGTGGTGAAGATTTTTTTTAAGATTTATTTTTATTTATTTGAAAGGCAGAGTTAGAGAGGAGGAGAAAGAGAGAGAGAGAGAGAGAGAGAGAGAGAGAGAGAGATCTTCTATCTGCTATTTATTCCTCAGATGGCTGTAACAGCCAGGGCTGGGACAGGCCACAGCCAGGAGCCCAGAGCTTCTACCAGGTCTTCCACATGGATGTAGGTGTCGCTCCCCGTCTTTGTGGAGGAACGACACAGGACCCTGCGTTGTTCTTTCGTCTGCTCGGCCCTCCCTGGGTTTGCTGCTGGTTCTTCCCGGGTTGGCTACCGTCCCTTCCACCTCCGTGGAAGGGCGGTTCCCCCTAGCCACTTTCCCCACTTCCGCAGGGGAGCGGCACACCGCCGACCGGCTCTCTCGGGGGCTGCACAGGTGTTCCTCTTAGATGTTCCTGGTGCATGCCGTCTCTCTCCTCCTTTATAGTCCTCTTCCACCAATCCCAACTCTGCTACCCACACGCCGAGTACGCTGCTCTCCTCCAATCAGGAGCAGGTCCTGCTGTTTATTGGTTGAACTGGAGGCAGCTGTGCGGAAGCTGTTTACTTCTCTCCCAGCGCCATATTGTGGGAGAGCAGATGCATAGAATAAGTCTTAATTCCAGTAACTTAGTCTAGTCCGAGTTGCTCCCCACAGTAGGGGTCCAGAGACTTGGACCATCTTTCTCTGCTTTCCCAGGTGCATTAGCAGGGAGCTGGATCAGAACTGGAGCAGCCAGGTCTTGAACTAGCCCCTATGTGGAATGCTAGTGTAGTAGAGGCTTGACCCACTATGCCACAATGCCAGCTCCAGGAGTGAGTGCTTAACCTAGAAGTTAAGACACCTGATTCTTACATCAGAGTACTTGGGTTTGATTCCATGCCCAGTTTCTGACTCTAGCTTCCTGCTAATGTGCACCCTGAGAGGCAGTTGTGATAGCTCAAGTAATTGGTTTTCTGCTATTTTCCTCAGTGATTATATCGTGTTCCTGTCTCTTAGCATCGGCCCCAGCACAGCCCCATCTATTGTGGCCATTTAGGTACTAAACCATATATGAAAGTTCACTCTCTTCCCAAATAAATAAATAAAATTTCCATAATATGCCTTGTTTTATAGGTATTTCTTTTTATTTTATTTTAGATTTATCTTATTTATTTGAAAGAGTTACAAAGAGAGAGAGATCTATCATAAACCAGCTCACTCCCCAAATGACTGCAGTGGCCAGGCCGAAGCCAGAAGCCAAGAACCTCATCTGGATATCCCACACGCTTATAGGAACCCAAGGATTTGGGCTATCTTCTACCTTCCCAGTGCATTGGAAGGGAGCTGGATTGGGAGTGAAGCAGCCAGAACTCAACTCGGTGCCCAAATAGGATGCCTGTGTTGCAGGTGGCAGCTTAACCTGTCATGCCATAGCCCCTATAGGCGTTTATGGGTCTTTGAGGGCCTCTGAGGAGCATTTTTCCTCTGCATTTAACAAGTGCCATTCATCTCAGATGAAATCAGCATGGACTCAGTCTTTGTAGGCACATCCAGTGAATTATCATGACTGACGGTGAATTGGTGAGACTGGATTGCCTCCATTCAAGAGTTTTGAAGGAACTTGAGGATGAAATTGCAGAATTCCTGGCTCAGACGTTTGGCCTTTTATAAATAGCTACTGATTTCAAAGCTTGGTGGGTTGCCAGTGCAAAGCATGGTGCATTGGAAAGGAAGTGGCCTGGTGATCTGAGCTTTCTCGAGTGCATCTGTAACCTGACAAGGCACTGCCACTCAGCACTGCAGAACCTCAGGGCCTTCAACAGAATGTGTTTTGCTGCAAAGTCTGTGATAATTGTCAGCGTCATAGTTAAATCTCATTAAACTGGGTTCTTTGTACACATAAAGGAAAGATTTACTTAAATCACACCATTACCTCACTAATTCTTTGCTTCTATGAATGATATGACATAGAGATTGGATTCTGTTATATTCTTCCCAGAGGTATTGATTTTACTGTTTATTTGTTTGCTTTAGCAGACAACTACTGATCCCAAACTACAAACTCTGTGGTATGAGCAGCAACTAGAATCTTGGTTCAGATGGTTAATCCATTAGCCCGGCTGCTGGAGCTTGCCGTGCATTTTCAGGCTTGGGGGATAGCAGAGATTTGGGCCAAGGTGATACACAAAATATGAGTCTCTTTTTCATTTCCAAGATTTCTCCTCTCCGTTTCAGCTGTTGAGGTAGCCTTGAGTGTGTCTTGCTTTTTCAACAACTCCATGTTGTTAACCTCAGCCTACAGCCCTAACAACAGCAAGTATACCCAGTATTATTTCCTTTTTCCAGGACTGTCTCCTTGCTTTTGGTCACTTTCCAGTGCTTTGAGAGGGTCATTGTGTTATCTGGGGTGAGGCTGGTGCAGGGGAAACTGCTTAGTGACACCAGGAGTAGATGACCACTGGTTTACTTTCAGTACTTTTCTTACTTTCTCACTCTGAGTTTATTTGTTGAATTTGTTGTGTTACCAAGCTCACAGTTAGGATGCTTTTCTTATACTATTTTGGGAAAAATAAAACAAAAACAAAAAAACCAGAAGAATGGGGATAGGGAAGTAGTCATTTATTTTTTTCTCTAGAGTTTGTTCTGCTGACAATAGTTTGGATGAGTGTCCCTGCATCTCTGTTAGAGGCCTTCAAGAGAAATATTGTCACTTAATTATGAGTATGAACATTTTTGAACCCAGATTCCCTTATAGATAATTAGCTTGGTGAACTGGACAGAACTTGATTGGGCTGCAAGAATTCTGTGTGCATAGGTGGACATTGACTTGGCCAAAATTGCCTGCTGCATGCTTTCTTTCCCACTGTAGTCCTGCTTGGTCTTCTGAGATATTGTGGGGCTTGGGGAGAGTTTGGTATTTGGTAAGAACAGGTCCTTGGCCACCGTGGAAGGTGGAGCAATACCCGACTGTCTTACCACATCAGCAATGATATTCCTCCTGGGGGCTTGACCCAGAAAGCCTAGAAGGAGAGATCCAAAGAGAGTGGTGGCCAGTCGCTGGCTATTTATAATCCCTTCCCTGTACTCAACTTCTGCTTATTTTTAACCACACTCTGAAGGCTGATAGGAGGAGGCATTGAGCTCCCCCTAGAGGGTTTAATGTGCCACAAATAGCAGTTTTCACAAAGCAGTGTTGCCGTTTTCTTTGCCAGTGTCTAAATTAATCTGCAAGATTAAAATGAAGATTTGGTAAATGATCTGGACTGATTTCATATCCTGTTTTGTTGAGAATGAATCTTTGTGGCTAGAAATGGCTGGGAGCCTTTTGGGGACACCAGGCTGTGCGTTTGTGCATACCTCATCACTCAGCACTAAAATAAAAGAGTTCTGTGATGAGAGACTGTTCTTCATAAGCTCTTAACGTTTTCATGTGGTGAGTCAGTCATTTAAGCTGACTGAATGGGTGTGAAGAAAGTTGGTGTGTTGGCATCTGATAGAATGGTTAAGAAATCCAGTGTCACTCAAGCAACTCAGTAATTTTATTTTCTCCTTATATTTTTCAGGGTTTCGAAAAAATGATGAAATGAAAGCTATGGATGTGTTGCCAATTCTGAAGGAAAAAGTTGCATACCTTTCAGGTAAACTTTCTAATCTGCTTTATCTTCCTGCTGCGACACAGTGTCAGAGTTTGACATACTATACCAGCTCCTCTGCCACCACATAGAACATTTCATTAGATTTTACCTGCTTTATTGTTATGGCATTTTCCTGACAAGTTGGTGTCTAGTCATAAGTTAGGTAGATTTGGTGATGAAAATGTGTCACTCATTCAGCATTTAGCTATTTTGCACTAATGAGTTAAGTAAAACAATTGGCTTTTAGAATTCAATCATCTTAAGCAAAGATGGTGAACATATGACCGAATATGATTGTGCCCTGCCTCTTGTCCTGTAGTTCCTGTTGCCTCCTCTCTGGGGAGGGGAAGAAGCCTGCTTACCTTTGAGTAAGCCCCTGCTTAGGGGCTGTCTGGTCCTGGGGTTACCAGAACCCATGCATGAACCATAAAGTCCTAGAGGTAGCAACAAAGCTGAGTCCTTACTTCCTTGTAAAACCCACGCGTGGACCCTGTTCCTTTGCAGCACAGACACAGGTAGCCATGGGCTGTGGGGCACCTACCTACCTACTCCTCCTCTGTGCACAGGCACTTGGGTTTAGGCCTCACTTTCGGCTCCCTCCTTTAGAACTCCCACCCACAAGTGCACAAGCACACACAGCTACTGGTATTAATGACACCTTTTGGGCATGAGTCCACTGATTCCAAAACAAAGGTTTACAGAACTTTCCGCTGTGTTTTAGCAGGAAGTAAATCTATAGATTGCCCCATGCTTTTAGACAGTCTTCCTAGATGTGTTTCCCTTGATAAATTTTTATCTCTCTCAGGCGGGCATAATATTACTGATCTGACGCATCCTCTTGAACACATTTCATCTTAATTTGTAACACTGTTAGCTGCTTTTATATGTTTTATATGTCCTTTGGGCATGGGTTACTGGTATATATTTAGGATGTCGTTTCCTAGGTGTTTTGCTAATCTTGATATGCTTCTTGTCCAGCAGTGTTTCTTGGCCCCTAGCAAATAATATTTGATGAATTTGCAGAAGTAAATCTAATTTGCCACACATTTGGAAGGTAACTAGTATAATAGAAGAGTCTAAGAAGTACATGATAAGAAGAAAGTGCTTTAAATTATTGGAAATGCATGGTAAAGATTAAAAAAATAAATAACCTCCTGCCTTATAACATACTGAGTTGTTTTTTGTTTTAAGATTTATTTATTTGAAAGACAGAGTACAGAGAGGCAGAAGCAGAGAGAGACAGATATTCCATCTGCTGATCCACTCACCAAATGGCCACAATGGCCAGAGCTGGGCCCATCTGAAGCTGGGAGCCTGGAGCCTCCTCCGGGTCTCCCACATGGGTGCAGGGGCACCAAGACTTGGGCCATCTTCTACTGCTTTCCCAGGCCACAGCAGAAAGCTAGATTATAAGTGGAGCAGCCAGAACTCAGAACTGGCACTCACATCAGATGCCAGCACTGTAGGTGTGGCTTTACCCAGTACGCCACAGCTTCAGCCTGATACACTGAGTTTTAAAAGTACATTTATTTGTTGTTTTGTAATCATTTACTCGCAAACTGTGTAATAGGGACTTGTGTCAATATTGTGAACTCCTGATTTCATGGTTTATGATAAATTTAAAGTTAATATCATTAGAAAGCTCTACTTTTACATATTAGAATTTTCTGTAAGGAAGGCTTAAAAAATGCTGATTCCACATGTTTATCAATTTTTAAAAAAAAGATTTATTTATTTATTTGAAAGAGTTACACAGAGAGGAGAGGCAGAGTAAGAGAAAGGGAGAGAGAAAAAGAGAGAGGTCTTCCATCCGCTGATTGACTCCCCAACTGGCCACAATGGCTGGAGCTGTGCTGATCCAAAGCCAGGAGCCAGGAGCTTCTTCTGGGTCTCCCATGCGGGTGCAGGGGTCCAAGGACTTTGGCCATCTTCCACTGCTTTCCCAGGCCATAGCAGAGAGCTGGATCAGAAGTGGAGCAGCCAGTCTTCAACTGGCGCCCATATGGGATGCTGGCATTGCAGGAGCTGTCACAGCGCCGGTCCTGTTTATCAGTTTTTATTTTAATGTTGGGTCTGTGATGAGAGCACCATTCCTTCCATTTCCTCTTGTGTTTCTAAACCTCTTGTTCTATTTCTTAATGTGAGCACTTGTAGAAGAACACATAAAGAGAAGTGAAGGTTAAATTTGCTATTTTTTATTTGTGTCCATTCTTTTATTAGGCAGTAATACAGGCTTTATTAGCAATAATATTTTAATCTGTCACAACTAAAACTCTCTACATCCTAACTAACCAGAGAAATAAAATCAGTCTTTCACAGTTTTTCATACATCTTTTAAAAACCTTAAATTTTGCAGAGTTAATTAGAGTTGGATACCTTTGATGGGAAGGGAAGTTTTTCAGTTGCTGCAAATTAAAATGCAACTGTTTTAAAATACTAGTAATAGTAGTATTCCACCAGCTGTATTGGCCATGTGATGTGAGTAGATGCTGCCACACTTCTGTTCTCTTGCCTCATTTACCACCAGAATTGGCAAGCTGAATTAGCATGAGCTCATTACTGATTATCTTAGGCTTATTGTTGTCTTCATTAGGAATGGAAAAGGAGGGAAAAAACATAAAATTAAGAAGAAATTGATTACATGGGTTTTTTTTGAAAAAAGTTATGAAGAAATTCATTATTTGGTTTTTTTTGAGAGGTAATTTTTAACCTCTGACTCCATTTTTCTTTGTCTTTATTATTAAGATATAATTCACATAACATAGAATCTGCCTTTGCAGAATGTGTTGACTGAGTGGATTTTAGCATATTTACAAGGTTGCACAGCCATCACTCCTAATTCCAGAATGCTTCATTACCTGTCAGAGAACCCCATACCTGCTCCCCCTTCCCCCAGCCCAGGAAACCACTAATGCGCTTTCTGCTCTGACCTCATTTAGAGAACACTGGGGTACCTTTAGAAAGCTCTCCATGGGAATGGCTTGTAGTAATTAAATCTGAGTGGAATAGCAGATCAAAAGATTCGTGATTCTAAGAGATATCTGTTAGGTGAAGATGTCTTAAAAAAACAGAATTGCTTCAATTTAATATTACTAATCCTTTGTTCCACCTCTAGGTATTTTAAAAAGTAATCTTTGCAGTTAAGATAACAACAGACTAATTCTTCCATTTAGTATGCATTGGATGAGGTTAGATGGCACCTCTGACGCCATGATTGAAGCCCGAGGATGCTATGGTTTGAATGTGTCTTCTCCTGTGTGAACCTCTGGGATGGTGGTGAGGATTGGAGCTGTTAAGGGGTGGTTGGGTGATGAGGGCTCTTCTATTGTGAAGGGCATTAAGCTGCTTTAAAGGAGCTTCACACTGCCCTTTCTTCCGTGTGAGAAGGACACTGCATTCTTGTCTTCTCTCTGGAGGATGCAAGCCTCCCTAGGGAATGGAGCCTGCCAGTGCCTTGACCTTGCGCTTCCAGCCTCCAGCACCATGGCAAATACATTATCCAATCTGTGGTATCCTGTTACGGCAGCATGAATGGGCTAAGAGGGTCAGTAATACAAGTGTCCTGAGGTTTGCATTCAATAGCAGTTGTATATAATGTCCACTACTACATGTGGTCCTATGCTACAAAGGTTTGGGTCAGACAGAACTCCAAAACAACCACCAGAATTCAGAACACTGTCATTTTTGGGAAACAGTTTTTGGAGGCACATTTGAGCATGCAGAAGGAAAGAGAGCATTGTGAGGATTTCCTTAGCCCTAGCTCACTTTAGAAGTCTTGGTTCTTCTACCCTCCTGCTTACTCTTCTTTGCTCTGGATAATTTTGAAGTAAATTCCAGATCCTATGCCATTTCTTTTATAAGTATTTGGAATATATCTCAAAAAGATTTAAAAAAAAACTCACAATACCATTAACAGTACCAAGATATTGTGTAGTGGCTCTTTAATATCATAAAAAGCCAGTCAATATTCACATTTCACTACTTAGCTCTCTCTTTTTTTAAAAACAGGTTATCATTGCACTTGATTGAGATGGTTGATAAGTCTCTTTTTTCCCCAAAGAAACCTTTTATTTAATGAATACAAATTTCATAAGTACAACTTTAGGAATATAGTTATTCTTCCCACCATACCCACCCTGTCATCCATACTTCCACCTTTCTTCCTCCCTCCCTCTCCCTTTCCCAGTCCCATTTTCCATTAAGATTCATTTTCAATAACTTTGTGCATAGAAGACCAACTCTATACTAAGCAAAGATTTCAACATTTTACACACATACATACATACCCCACTTATTTGAGAACAAGTTGTACAGTTAACTCTCATAATACTACTCATTAAGGACAGAGGTCCTGCATGGGAAATTAGTGCACAGTGACTCTTGTTAATTTAACAATTAACACTCTTATGTATGATGTCAGTGGTCTTCCAAGGCTCTTGACATGAGCTGCCTAGGCAATGGAAGCCTTTTGAATCCACAAACTCCATCAGTATTTAGACAAGGCCGTAAGCAAAGTGGTAGTTCTCTCTTCCCTTCAGAGAAAAGTACATCCTTCTTTGATGGCCACTTCCTTCCACTGGGGTCTCACTCACAGAGATCTTTCATGTAGGACATTTTTTTTGCTGCAGTGTCTTGGCTTTCCATGCCTGAAATGCGCTCATGGGCTTTTCAGCCAGACCAGGGAGACTTAAAGGATTCTGAGGTCAGAGTGCTACTTAAAGTGATTGTCATTCTGTAAGTCTGCTGTGTGGACTGTTTCCCAGGTTAGAACATTGTCTCCTTTTAAATTCTATATATTATTATTACCAGACGCTTGATCCTATTTATATCATCACTTTAACACTTAATCCTATCTATATATTCACTTTAACACTTAAGATGGCATTTTTACCACCAAGCTTAATGGGATTTAGGGTCCCATGGAAAGTTTTTAATCTGCACACTTAGAAGTAAGTTTGGGGCTGGCGCTGTGGTGTAGCAGGTGAGGCAGCCATCTGCAATACTGGCATCCCATATGGGCGCCGGTTCGAGTCCCGCCAGCTCCACTTCCAATCCAGCTCTCTGCTATGGCCTGGGAAAGCAGTGGAAGATGACCCAAGTTGTTGGGCCCCTGCATGCATGTGGGAGACCCAGAGGAAGCTCCTAGCTTTGGATCAGTGCAGCTGCAGCTGTTGTGGCCATCTGGGGAGTGAACCAGAGGATGGAAGACCTCCCTCTTTCTCTCTGCCTCTGCGTCTCTGTAACTCTGCCTTTCAAATAAATAAATAAATATTTTTTTTAAAAAGAAGTCTGTAAGAATGTATGCAGAACTATACAGCTTTACAGTCGACTCTTCCTCCTTGCTGTTGTTAGATGAGGAAGCCAATTATTTTCTGTAGATTACCCTATGTTCTGATTTTTACTGTTTATGTCCCTGGGTGGTCATTTAACATGCACTGAGTAGCTCCTGAACACTCTTAAAGTTTGATCAGACTGGGCTTAACTTCCAGGGAATGGGGTAGAGTATGAATGGGCAGTGTTTTTTGCCTCTGGCGGGGAGTGTTACTGGGAGAGTCTGGCTGTCTTTTTTTACCACATGAAGCAGTTACTCATGGTCATTGCTCAGATCTGGTATTTTATTAGGGCTGTAAAATGGTGATAATCTATTTATATCCTTTTTCTGTCATTTATTGACTTGGGTATTTGATGGAGAAAAATGCCCCCTTCTCACTTCCTTAGTTACTCTGAGAATACGGTTAGTGTAGGCAAAGCAAGATAACTGATGTACTCTTATCCTTTACAGACCAGTGAAAAGTGACCACTAAGTTTTTTTTTTAATATATCATTTAAAACTCATGCTTTTAAATATATCTAAAGTGTTTTGATTCATTGCACACTTTTTTCTCTTTGGAGATTAAGATTTTTCTGATCTCTGGCCAATGAACACTTCTTCAAATTGGTTCCTGAGTCCTTTGGGGCACCATAGTAATCCAACTTCCTTGTTTGCTGTTGTGACAAAATATTTCAGGACTATAGTTTATGTGTCCTGCTCCCTATCTGAAACCAGCATTTCTGTAAAAAAAAAAAGTGAGGAACTTTTTTTCTGCCATAGGCTGTTTGGATATTTATAATATCATTTGTAGGCGATATAAAATTATCAACTTAAAAAATTATCTGGCTGTAGATTTATTGAATTTCAAGGACTGCCTGTGGTTTCCCTGGTGGGACCAGACCAGATGATTTTGTGGGCCTTATATGGCCTGGAGGCTGGATGTTCCCCAGCCCTGCTCTAAAGAGACCTGGTTCTTTTGAATGAGAAATGGTGCAGGTTGCTAGGGATGCACATTGTTTCTGTGCCTCTGCAGTGGGCAGATTGACAGTATGTATAAGAGGAAACTTCAAAAAAATCTGTGAGAAATGGAATTAAAAGACAAGTTTATTATACAAAAAGTTTTGAAATCCATGCATATAAAGAAAATGTGTATTCTGCAAACATTATAGGTTTCAAGAATTTTGCACCAAAATAGTTTACTTTTTAATTTCATTTTTCCATAAGACTTTTTGAAGTACTTTTCTGTTGGTGTTATATGATGTGTGTGTGTGTGTGTGTGTGTGTGTATGTAAGATTTATTTATTTATTTGAAAGTGACAGTTAGAGGGATCTTCTATTTGCTTGTTCATTCCACAGTTGGCTGTAATGGCCAGAGCAGAGGCAGGCCACAGCCAGGAGCCAGGGGCTTCATCTAGGTCTCTCACATGGGTGGCAGGGGCCAAATGCTTGGGCCATCTTCCCTGCTTTTCCCTAGGCCACTCTTAGGAAGCTGAATCAGAAGTGGAACAGCTGAAATATCAGTCATTGCCCATGTAAGATGCTGGCATCACAGACTGCAGCTTTATCCACTTTGCCACAACGCTGGCCCCATACACTTTTTTAAATGAGAACTGATACCAGGACTTCATCTAAAATTTACAGTTCAAATTTAGAATTTATAGCTATTTTATTGTAAATCTTTGGTTTTATATTTTATCTTTTTCCTTAAGCTACAAATCTTAATTTCTATTCTTCGCAATGTAATTATTAACTTGGAATATTAATGTTATTATCATGGTATAGTTATAAAATATAATTTATATAGATACAAATGTGTGTGGTTTTTTGAGAGGACATCTGGGTGTATATCTTCACTCGGGTCATACAGTCTTAGTAGTAAATGTTAAAGCCACATGAAACAATTTCTCTCCATGTGCTACCAATATGGAACTCGGGTTCATTGGTTTCATGTTGCTTTACATTTTTAAGGTTTTTTTTTGTTGAGATTTATTTATTTATTTGAAAGGCAGAGTTACACAGAGAAGGAGAGGCAGAGAGAGAGAGAGAGACACAGAGAGAGAGAGAGAAAGAGAGAGGAAGGGAGGCATCTTCTATCCGCTGGTTCACTCCCCAGTTGGCCACAACGGCTGGAGCTGCACCGATCCGAAGCCAGGAGCTAGGAGCTTTTTCTGGGTCTCCCATGTGGGTGCAGGGGCCCAAGCACTTGGGCCATCTTCCACTGCTTTCCCAGGCCACAGCAGAGAGCTGGATGGGAAGTGGAACAGCTGGGACATGAACCAGCACCCATACGGGATGCCAGCACTGCAGGCAGCAGCTTTACCTGCTATACCACAGCGCTGGCCCCTACATTTTTAAGGTTTTTAAGAAAAAAAAAATTCCCTAATTTTGCTTCAGTATTAAGTAAAACACACTACTCTAGGATAGTAACAGAAAAAATTAAAAGATATGGTTAAAATTAAAAGGTATGGTTTAAAAAAGTAGTTTCTATTCTTGTGTTCTCTACCCTGTGCCTTCCTTCTCCTTTAGTAAACCTTTATTATAAATAAAAAAAGTTTCTGGTTTATTTCTTTTGCTTTTAAAAGGTGAGCAACTCTGTTGATTGATTTATCTGCTTTTTTTTGGCTATGAATTATTTATTTCCTGGGAAATTCCATCCATCACTGAATAAAAGATATCCAACATCTAACTCCAGAATCAATTTCAAACCCAGAAATCACATTCCTTTTATCTCTCATTTTAAATACTTCCACGTGCCTACTTCATTCAATAAATCTCCTTTTATACAAAGAATTTCAAAATAGAATGACCAGTCACTGGTTAGATGTGAGCTATGTAACCTGGGAGAATTTCCTATGCCCATCAATCTGTTGGGGTCTTTATACTCTCTGTAAAATTTCAGTTGAGTTGTTTTTTTAAGCTGTGTTGGTTCTTTGGCCCATTTAACCTCTAACTCTGACTCAGTTTTGGAAACATGGGACTGGAGTTCGGATGTTCCTCCTAAGTCGCAGTCCAATTGTTGCAGACAGGCAAAAGATAGAGGTTTCAGATTGTTCTTAACAGCCTCTCAAAAGCAGAAACCTGGGGTGTGCATTTGGTCTGATCCCACATCAGAGAACTTGGGTTCAAATCCCAGCTCTGGCTCCTGATTCCAGTACTCAGCTAACGTGGACCCTGGAGGCAGTGGTGGTAGCCCAAGTAATTGAGTTCCTGCCACCCACTATTGAGTTCCTAGTTCCCAGCTTCAGCCCAGCCTAGTCCAAGCTTTTGCAGGCATTCGGGAAGCGAACCAGCAAATGTGAGCTCTCTCTGTGTGTCTCTCTGCTTCTCAAAATAAATACTTTTTTAAAAAGTAAAAAACACAAAGCTGCAAACTCCGATTACTAGCCAGTGACTTCCCAGCTTAAATTCACTCCATATACTTGCCTCAGATTATGCCACAAAGTAGAAAAACTAAAATATACTCAGATTGTAACAAATGCTGCTTTCATTTGAAATCTAGATACTTGAAACTAAAAAACTATTTTGGTTATTTTCTATTTTCCCCTTTTCTCTGACTTTGCTGGCATAATTGTAAATGCTTACAACCAGTGAGCTTTCAGATGAGTGGAGTTCATTGGATAGTAGGGTACCATTGTCTTGGTTTTAGTTTAGTTAATGTATTTGCAAATGACTCACGATATTTGGGATAGACCCAATCCCTTTAAAACACAGATTAAATGACAGTGTATGACAACTATCTGTGTACTCAGTCAGGTTAGGTCATGGCACTGTGTGCGGGTGGTGAGTGGGGGAAATCTGTCACAATGCCTTCTGGAAAGTTTTTCCCCCTTCTGTACCTTCTAGCACATGAGCTAAAATGAGCAAGCATCAGCTCCTTTTGGATACGGTCAGCATCTAAGTCCAGGAGCACATGTGTTCACGCTCTTCTGCACAGGGCTGGTCTATGGGTTTTGTCATTGCAGAGGACCAAATGTCCATCCCATGCTTTAGGGAGATGTTGTGGAGGACACAAGCCAAGATGAAATGACTGGACTTCTTTGGCAAGTACTGCAGTGCCCTCTTGGGGCCATCCAGGCAGTGGAAGTGGGAGCAGCAGGATCAGAAGGTTTTCTTGATAACCATGTGCGTTGTAGAATGGGCCATATTATAGCAATATTTGCCTGATGTTTCAGGAATATGAAGTGGGGTCATGAGCCAGGTGCAGAGAAAGAAGGAGCTGTCACCAGGAATCTAGCTATCTTTCTGCATCCCAGCTTCAAACTGACTATTAGAGAAGACTGCTGCAGCCCAGCCTAGTCCTGTGGACTGCCTGGCCAGTTCATCTCCATGGTCGTCAGTGCCCCTCTGATGTCACACACCATCAGCAAGTTTAAAGAATGCAGATCATTGTGGTTCATGTAGGAGAGGTCTTCGGCATTGGGTGCCTTGATTGCCACATGGATACAGTCAACTACTCCTGTTACCCCTGGCATCCCTGCGAGCTGGTAGAATTCATCCTTCAGAGCTTTCACAGAGGCTTCATCAGCTGGAAAGCAAATGAACTGTGAGGTCCTTTCCAGAAGCCTTTCGGCAACATTGACAATGCAACGACTCATAGAGAATCATAGACTGATTCCAATAGCATCTCCCATCCAAGTCTGGAAGGACCCTGAGGCATGAAAGCCCAGTGCTGCATGGATCTGTGTTTTTGGGCTAATAACCCTGGATCGCTGAATAGATCTAGAAAGACTTGCTCCCAAGAGCCGTACTAAGTAATAAATGAACTGCTGAGGAAAACCATACATGGACATCAAGTATTCACCAGTAACATTATCCAGCTTAAAACAGCCCACTGTCCAGTGACCTCGGCCATAGAGCAAGAGATCAGAGTCCAGCACCATTATGGGTTTAGCCATGGAACACATGAGTGTAGTCTCTCCTATCTGCTACTTTTTCTGAACTCTTCCCAATGAAGATGTTGGTGCAAGAAGGTATTTAAGGTATTTAACTACCAGTTAAATGGTTCTGGCATTTATAAACCTCTCTGAGGATGCTGGGTTACCAGCCAACTCTTACCCATCTACTTTCATGCCCCCTTCTGTGAGGCATAATGTATTCCGTACCATTTTCTCAACCTTGTTGAGCTCATGTCAGAGACTGTTGTAGCCCTCAGCACACATAGTCCTGGCTTCTTTTCATGAAGTTGCGTATTACTCTGCTGTGTAAATAGAACACAGTTCACTGTTGATGGACATTTATGTTCCTCTTTTATAGTAGCATTTTAGGGAGCAAGATGAAAACCCACCCTTAATAACTGAGGCTGTGGACAATAAGGTGGGGTTTGGTACATGGAGATTTCCTGTCATAACTGACTGCTAACCTTAGTTCTTTTTTTTTTTTTTAACTTTTATTTAATGAATATAAATTTCCAAAGTATGGCTTATGGATTACAATGGCTTCCCCCCCATAACATCCCTCCCACCCGCAACCCTCCCCTTTCCCACTCCCTCTCCCCTTCCATTCATATCAAGATTCATTTTCGATTATCTTTACATACAGAAGATCAGCTTAGTATACATTAAGGATTTCAACAGTTTGCTCCCACACAGAAACATAAAGTGAAAAATAATAGATGATTTTTTAAATGATGATGAAATCAGATCAGACCTATTGTCATGTTTAATCCCAGTGAGAGTCAAGTTGGGAATTGCTAATTTATTTATTTATTTTTTTTACAGAAGATCAGTTTAGTATACATTAAGTAAAGATTTCAACAGTTTGCACCCCCATAGAAACACAAAGTGAAATATACTGTTTGAGTACTCGTTATAGCATTAAGTCTCAATGTACAGCACGCTAAGGACAGAGATCCTACATGAGGAGTAAGTGCACAGTGACTCCTGTTGTTGACTTAACAAATTGACACTCTTGTTTATGGCATCAGTAATCTCCCTATGCACCAGTCATGAGTTTCCAAGGCTATGGAAGCCTTTTGAGTTCTCCGACTCTTATCTTGTTTAGACAAGGTCATAGTCAAAGTGGAGGTTCTCTCCTCCCTTCAGAGAAAGGTACCTCCTTCTTTGAAGACCTGTTCTTTCCACTGGGATCTCACTCACAGAGATCTTTCATTTAGGTTTTTTTTTTTTTTTTCTTTTTTTTTTGCCAGAGTGTCTTGGCTTTCCATGCCTATGTGCTTTTCAGCCGGATCCGAATGGCTTTAGGGCTGATTCTGAGGCCAGAGTGCTGTTTAACCTTAGTTCTTTTTGTTTCCATTTTGCCAAGTGCTGCACCTTGTGGGAAGGGAACAGGGTACTTTCTGTCCATCTTTCACGTTCTCCTTAGCATCTAGCGCAGTGTGAGACACCAGACTGAGAAGCAGGGCCTGCTGGGGCCTTCCCATCAGGCCATCAAGAGTTCTTTTGGCATCTTCATGAGAAACATTCTGTGAGCCAATTTCTGGTTCTCAGGACCAGGCAAAGAGGAGAGCACATGAAAGAATGGGCTGGCCAGGTGTTTGGTTACTCTTGGAGTGGAAGGCTGGTGGGCATCCTCCTGACATAGTTGTATTATTTGATTGCACTCTTAGTAGACAATAGGCATCATTTCTCTCCAGAGCTTTCATCCGTAAGAGGTGCTTTTCATGGTCAGTGGGAGATGGACTGTGCCTGAAGGGTTGTTAGGAATAGTTCTTGGTGGTGCTTTACTCCACACACTGACCCTGGGGCCACAGAGAGAAAAGTAGAATTGGTGCATTAAAATCTTCATTGTACTCCTCAAAGTGCCTTCCTGCAAGTTCATTCTAACTAGAAGAAAGGTAGAGTTCTTAATTCATTCAAAGAAAAAGAGGTGACTGGATCAGACAGGGCCACATGGCTCAAGAAAGTCATCTGAAGCTTTCCATTTATTTAAGAGGAGGGAAATGGGGGTGGCACAGCAGTAACGATGCCCACCTCCAATATGGGACTGCCTGGGTTTGAATCCCAGCTCCCCTTCCAATTTCAGCTTTCTGTTGATGTACTTTCTGGGAGGTAGCAGGTGGCAGCTCAAGTAGTTGGGTTCCTGCCACTCATGTGAGAGACTCAATTAGAGCTCCTAGCTCTGGGCTTTGACTTAGGCCAGCCCTGTCCTTGCAGACATTTTGCTGAGAGAGAGAATACATTTCTACCTTTCAAATAAATCTTAAAAAATTACCAAGAGAAATGAGATAATTGGTTTTAAGACATCAATGTCAAAATAGGCATTTGTGGCCATAATGTAGGTCCTTTTCAGCCTTCTTTCTATTATCAAAATAAGCCTCAGTTCATTCAGTATCTGGTTTATTAGAATACTCATCAAGCACTTCCATGTTGAAGTTAACAAATACATAATAGTAGGTATTTTAGTTAATGTTTGGACTATGGAAGAAGAATGCATTCAGCAAATATTGAGTGCCTTTTACATACCAGTCTCCTAGTTGGCATTGAGGGAGAGCACAAGAGGACTTCAAAGAATTCATGGAAGAAGGAAATCATAAGTTTATTTTGGTATAAAACATTTTGAAATTAGTTTTTCAAAATAGACATTTTACATGAATTTTTGGAGGACCTCCTCATATACTAACATCAACAAATGAAACCAAAGTGCCTGCTCTAACAGAGCTTACTTTCTAAGCAGAGGAAACAGGCACACAAAAAGAATATATAAATTATATCATTTTCTAGTTGTTGAGAAGTGTTTTAGAGAAATAAAATGGGCTATTGAAGAGGGAATGTAGAAGTGATGCAATATTTATATGAATTGAGAGAGACAGAGCAAAAGGTCTTCCTTCCGTTGGTTCACCCCCAAAATGGCCGCTACAGCCGGGGTGTTGCGCTGATCCGAAGCCAGGAGTCAGGTGCTTCCTCCTGGTCTCCCATGCGGGTGCAGGGCCCAAGCACTTGGGCCATCCTCCACTGCCTTCCCGGGCCACAGCAGAGAGCTGGACTGGAAGAGGGGCAGCTGGGACAGAACCGGCGCCCCAACCAGGACTAGAACCCGGTGTGCTGGCGCCGCAGGCAGAGGATTAGCCTAGTGAGCCACGGTGCTGGCCGAAGAGAGCAACCTTTACCCTCCCCACACTGGCTCACTCCACAAGTACCTGCAACAGATGGGGCTGGACTAGGGCCAAAGCAGGGCACCAGGTCACAGTACAGATCTCCCATATGGATAGTAGGTACCCCCACCATCACTGCTGCCTCCCAAATTCTGTATTAGCAGGAAGCTAGACTCAGGAGCCAGAGGCAGATATCCATCCCAGGCACTCTAATTTGGGATGTTGTCTTAACTAATGTCATAACTGCTAGCTCATCCCTCTTCCTGCTTTTTCATCAAGGCAGCATTTGGCTAGGGGATAATTTTACTGAGCTGTGTTAGAATATAGATACAGGGGCCAGCACTGTGGCTCACTTGGCTAATTCTCTGCCTGCAGCGCTGGCACCCCGGGTTCCAGTCTCAGTTGGGGCGCCGAGTACTAGTCCCAGTTGCTTCTTTTCCAGTCCAGCTCTCTGCTGTGGCCTGGGAGGGCAGTGGAGGATGGCCCAAGTGTTTGGGTCCCTGCACCCACATGGGAAACCAAGAGGAAGTACCCAGCTCCTGGCTTCGGATTGGCGCAGCACCGGCCATGGCGGCCATTAAGGGGAGTGAACCAACGGAAGGAAGACCTTTCTGTCTGTCTCTTTCTCACTGTCTATAACTCTCTCTCTGTCTCTGTCTCTCACTGTCTAACTCTGCCTGGCAAAAAATAAATTAAAAGAATATAGATATAGAAGATAGAATATATAGAATATGTATAGAAGATAGAGGTCACATGCCTAGATTTCTTGTAACATTGGCAGGTAAGGAAATGCATTTCCTGCCCTTTTCTTTGCATTTTGGAAACCAAGATGCTGAGTTTCCCATCTATGAAACTGGGCTGACTTCTATCTTAACTGCCTCACTGTGAGGCTAGGGTTTGACATCAGATACACATGGGCAGGATGTCTAACATGGCTCATTGGCATTTCATTTTTCCTGTGGAATCAAACATGATGTTGCATTTCAGAAACATTTGTTCTTCAGAATGGTTGTCCAGAAAAAATGTTGGTCTTGTCTTTTCCAAAACTGGGAAATGCTTTAATCCAAAAATCATATACTATAGTTTTTTAAGAAATCAAGGTGTCTATAATATGTCTATAATTTGTATTGATCTATGGTTTTTTTTAATAAAAGAGATCGACTCTTAGAATAAAAGATCTTGGAAAATGGGAAATATTGAAACCATTGTTTGTCTTGGAGAAAATAGTATTCTAAAAAAAATGGAATAATTTAGCATAATTTCCATTATCCTAAAAATAGCACTAGATATTTAAGATGACGACTGGCGCTGATCTAACAGCCATTATGGCAATACTGATTATTATTTTTAATTGTACTTTTCATTGAGAAACATTGCCTCCAACAAAGGCCTTCAAAGCCCATTATTTAATTTTCAGACATTTGTGTTACTTAAACAAAAACCTCAAACTCAAGACCTTAGTGTGAAAGATTACATTGGTCCTTGTCGGACAAAGGGATTGGCTGTGAGAATATGGCATAAGTACCTTTTCATTATTTTAGCTCTCAGAGGCTACATGTCTTTGTACATAAGCTGGAGTGTAAAGCTCATTAACATAAGAGTTGTTGTAAGGACCACATCATAAGGTAAATGTGGAGCACATGCTACCTACCTGTATCTATCTATTGGTTCCTATGACTTTTCCCATTTTATACTTGAATTACTGGATTTACAAACGATTTAAGACTTGACTAAATTGTATAACTGGCCAGTACTCATGGAATGTTTTTAGTAGTTGCAATCAGACTTAGGTTTCAGTACTGTTTAGAATGTGAGGGTGTACTCAGTCATTGTAGGAAACTGTAAAATCTGTATTGGTAAAATATGTTTCTAAATTACTAGCTTTCCTGCATTTTTTTTGTTTTCCTAAAGGAAATAATTTTTTTAAAGATTTATTTATTTATTTGAAAGACAAAGTTAGAGAGAGGCAGAGAGAGAGGTCTTCCATCCACTGGTTTACTCCCGGATGGCGACAATGACACGCCAGAGCTGTGCCGATCTGAAACCAGGAGCCAGGAGCTTTTTCCGGGTCTTGAATGTAGGTGACTTGGACCACCTTCTACTGCTTTCCCAGGCCATAGCAGACAGCTGGAACGAAGTGGAGCAGCTGGAACTTGAACACTGCAGACAGCAGCTTTTACTGCTGAGCCACACCACTGGCCCTGTTTGTTTCTTTAGTTGCTTGCTTTTCTGTTTTTATCTTTCCTGACAATTTTTCATGCACAAAAGATAATTGAGCTTTATACTATTGCTTGAATTCTGAGATCCAAGTAACATGGTCAGAGTTGTAAAAGTACTTCAGATGTCCACTTGAAAAGGTGAAATTTTCTTTCTGTATTTTCCTGAGAGTCCTGATGACAGTAATAAATGTGAGTTTTGCAAAAAGTGTTCAATGATCCCAGGCTGACTTCATTAGCACTTTATGTATGTGTAAAGTTTGAAAAACACTCTTTTTTTCCTCTTAAGACTGAGAACTCAGGGCTGGCGCCGGCATCCCATATGGGCACCGGGTTCTCCTGGTTGCTCCTCTTCCAGTCCAACTCTCTGCTGTGGCCTGGGAAGGCAGTGGAGGATGGCCCAAGTGCTTGGGCCCCTGCACCCACATGGGAGACCAGGCTCCTGGCTTCAGATCAGCACAGCGCCAGCTGTAGCAGCCATTGGTTGGGTGAACCAATGGAAGGAAAACCTTTCTCTCTATCTCTCTCACTAACTCTGCCTGTAAAAAAAAAAAAAAAAAAAAAAAGAAAGAAAAAGAAAAGACTGAGAACTCGGTATACAAAGCACAGTGTACCTGGAATTATATATATATATATATATTATATATATTTTTTTATCGCCAAACATGAAATGGAAGAGTTTATTCCAACATGTTGGAAGAAAAAGGCATGTGGCTTGCACAATTCAGATTTCCTTTGAATCCCTTGGGGGATAAATAACCTCACCCTATCTCAGATGAAAGAATTCTTGCCTTTGGATAGCCCTTCCTTCCTGACTGTGTAGCTGGTTTAAGTGGGGTTTCTGCAGAGTGAGTTGACAATGGTGCTAGACTTCTGATGGCATGTCCCAGCTTGCCTGTTTCTTAGTGTGTTCCCAATATTTTCATTTTAGGTGGTAGAGATAAACGTGGAGGTCCCATCTTAACATTCCCGGCACGCAGCAATCATGACAGAATACGACAGGAGGATCTCAGGAGACTCATTTCATATCTAGCCTGTATTCCTAGGTAAGTTCTGTGTTGCTTATGATTTGTCACTTTTTTCTTAAAGAGATGTGCTAATGTATTCTTTAGAAAACAGCTGAATGGAAGCCTACATTCCAAGCCAACAAAGCAGTCAACTATGATCTTTGTCCTTATTTCCATTTTATTGTCTAGTTTAAAACATACTGGGTGCAGGGACAAGAAGGCAGGTGTTTTGTAGGGAAGCGCTTTGTGTGTTAATGGTGAAGTTGAGATACTCACTAAGCTGGGATTTTAGGATGTGAAGCCTAAGTTAGAAATCAAGCAGAGTAATTGCTGGTATTTCTGATAAAAGACAGTGGACTGAATGATCAGACATGAGGTACTGTTTTTGATAATAGATTACTGTCTCTGTGCTGAGTTTCTCTTGATTTGTAGCATGAAGTAGGTGGGGCATCAGAGGTCCTTATTGGCTTACACACTGGCATCAAATTTGAGACTACATTAGTGATAGTCTGGGAGATTTTTAGTGTGAATGCTGAAGAACACCAAGATCAAGCAATGTTTCATTTTCCAGAGAGACCTCAAGGAGAGGAGCAGTGCATCCTTGGCACGATCTTATTTAGACAAAGTCATAGTCAAAGTGGAAGTTCTCTCTTCCCTTCAGAGAAAGGTACCTCCTCCTTTGATGGCCCGTTCTTTCCACTGGGATCTCGCAGAGATCTTTCATTTAGGTGTTTTTTTTTTTTTTCCCCCAGAGCGTCATGGCTTTCCATGCCTTAAAATACCCTCATGGGCTCTTCAGCCAGATCGGAATGCCTTAAGGGCTGATTCTGAGGTCAGAGTGCTGTTTAGGACATCTGCCATTCTATGAGTCTGCTGTGTATCCCACTTCCCATGTTGGATCGTTCTCTCCTTTTTAATTCTATCAGTTAGTATTTTCAGACACTAGTCTTATTTATGTGATCCCTTTGACTCTTAGACCTATCATTATGATCAATTGTGAACTGAAACTGGAAGATCAGCTTTTGTTCTGGCTGCTTTGACCTGCTGAGGTATCCCTGGATTTTTCTGTGAGGATATCCTTTACAAGGAAGGAAGTTTGCCTTTTCCTCTGATTCTGGTGTTTTCTTGGGCTGCTGAACTATTGGAACCATAGATTTAGAAAGGAATTGAGAAGGTTTTTTTTTAAGCACTCACCAGCCTTTATGAATAGCAGTCTCTTTTATGGTTACTGCTTACCAAGTTTGGGTGTGTCACATTCTGTGCTGATGATGGAAAAAGAAATAGGGAAATACATAGGACAATGTAAAAATTTAAAAAATCCCTGCCAACTGAACTGATATTTGTCATATAGTTTGATTTTAAAAAAATGAATTTGGTATTCAGGTGACTTAAAAAAAAATTTAGAATACTATATACACATGTAACTGTGAGAGCTTGCCTTCTGTTTTTGAAACAGTGCTTGCCCAGCCTCAGCATTGGTCAGATTCTGCCAGTCTTGTTTTTCTCTCATTTTCCCCTGGAATATTTTATAACAAATCCCAAGATAAAAGTTTGCTCATAAACACTCAAGTATGTAGGATGTTCCTTCATTGACTGAACAGTCACTTCATCTCGTTACCTAGACTTGCTTTTGTATTTACAGTTTCAGATGCCGGTTTGCTTGTCCTTGGTTCATGAGCAAGTGAGAGAGGTGGAGTTAAGTTGCAAATGATGCATTGGCTAAATGGTAATGGAGACGGTTTCATGGGGGTTCAGAGAGAAGTAGAGATAAAATGAGTCCCCTTGCTGCCCACCCATGGTCCTGCAGGTTCGCATTCTCTAGGCAGCCCTCAGCAGACCTGTGCTGTTTGGTTTTAGTCAAATGATAGGGTCAGAAACAGCAGCAGCCAGTTAATGGTGTGTGGTGTGTTTTTGGACAAGCTCTGTTTGTGTGTAATTTGTGAATCAGATTGCTTGTTGTGGTTTCAGAGTAGTATAAACCCAGCTTCCCAGTGGGATTTATGACCTGGGGGTCTGTGAGATCTTTTTATCTGTCCATTACTCCGGACCTTCTACCTCCTTTCCAGATTTGAAGGTTGCCCTCTGGCTGTCCCACAGCCAAGTGGTCACAGGGCTCTGCATTCCATTTGCTACCAAACAAAAGTGTGCTATGGGAGCATGGGGCTCAGAGTCAGATTATCTGGGACCTGGAATGAGTTAATTACCTTTATTGGTTTTCTGGTCTATGAAATGTGATGATAATCTGTGCATTGTGGTATCCTTGAGAATATTGAGTGAGGTTATTTATGTGCTTCTGCTCATCTCAGAAGGCATACAGTAGTTTCCTTCTTTCTGTTCATTCTTCTCCTTTCCTTCAGTTGCTTCCTTGTGCATGCTTTCTAGAGGTAGGTTTCCCTGTTTTCTTGTACATGCCCTGCCGACTGTCTGTGCCTCTCATGGTTGAACATAGTGAAACCTGAATAGCTATGAGTAGTTTAGGTATTAAGCTTGGGTCACCTCCCCCTTCCTTTTTAAAAAACAAACATGCACATGAACAGCTGGAGGAATAGGGTGATTAATCCATTGGCTTAATTTGCAAAGAAACATTCTATTCTCTGTTTAGCAGAAACAAGTCATGGCAGCAGTTTTTGATGCTATCATTGGAATTCCTGCTGTGATGGAAACAGCAAGGCTTGAAATGTCTTTAGGTAGTTACTACTCTATCTGCTTGGATTATATTTTATGCTAATTATGTTCTAAAACATGTTGCCTTCTTTAGAATGATTTATAGTAGTAGCTAACTGAATAAACCACTCTGAGGCTATTGTCACTAATGAAATAATGTGAGGTTTCTAGTTGATTCATGAACATTGCCATAGAAAGGTACTTTTTTTTTTTTTTTAAGATTTATTTATTTTTATTTGAAAGTCAGATTTACACAGAGAGAGGAGAGGCAGAAAGAGAGAGAGGCCTTCCATCGATGGTTCTTTCCCCAGTGGCCGCAGCGGCCGGAACTGCACTGATCCAAAGCCAGGAGCCTGGAGCTTCTTCCGGGTCTCCCACGAGGGTGCAGGGGCCCAAGGACTTGGGCCGTCTTTCACTGCTATCCCAGGCCATAGTAGAGAGCTGGATCGGAAGAGGAGCAGCCGGGACTAGAACCGTTGCCCATACAGGATGCCGGTGCTTCTGGCCAGGGCATTAACCCACTGCGCCACAATTCCGGCCCCGAAGGTACTTTCTTCATTCAGGAACTCAGGACAGTAGACTTCCTCTTTATTGGAGACTGTGTAGAGAAGAGGATTTCAGTTTTATGTAGATTTTCTTGATCTCACCAATGACATGAGGTTCTTAGTTTATACAACTAAAATAGCCAGGCAGTCAGTCACATTTTCCAAAGAGGCACCCTGTTTCCTTCCTGTCTTCCAGGTAGAGTAGAGGCTTGGAGGCCTTCTCCTGTAGGCAGCTGAACATGTTCATTAGCTACTCACAAAAAGGAGCCAGCTTCAGGGCTGTTTGTAAGTCCCTGCTCTGTTCATAGTGATGGCTTTTAGCTTGATGAAGACAGATGGCTGAAAGGCTGTGCACTCGCAGCCCAGCGCATGTGCTGTTTTCCTTACTGGGCGGTGACAGTTTGATCCTGGAGGAAGAATTAGTTAATCCTCCTGTAAACCACGGGAACCAAGCACATTTTTTTGGTTTTGTTGCTTTACCTCTCATTCATGTTGTTAAGCCTGGGGTCATCTGGGATCTCTTTTAAGCCCCTTTTAAAGCAGGGGGTCTTTGTAGTTTGTGGAGGAAAACATGGGAATTTTGTCTTGATGTGGTGAAGACTGATGCTGAAAGTGCATGCTACCATACAGTGACTAATAAAACAAACAAAACACAGTGCTTCAGTTTTATAGTGTGGCTGTGGTATAGGGTGGCAGAATGTCTGGGTCTGGGGTAGAAGGTGCATCTTTGCAGCCCTGGAGTTTCTGTGGAGTAGACTCTTGCAGGGTCACAAACCCCATTAGAGCCCAAGAAAGTCCAGAATACTTAATTTCCAGGATTTGAGAGACTTTAGAAGACATGTCATCCCTGTTGACTCTAGGTTTGTGAAGGAGGACGGCAAACAAAGGATGTCCCTGCCTGTGATGTTACCTGGTTTGTGGTCTAGGACCTTCTTGGGATGGGGAGATGTAGTAGCACAAAGTGTGGCACATTTGGGCCAAATGTTAGCTCATTTTCAGTTTTGCATTCATATGGAGGTAGTCAGAAGTTAGTTTTCCACTTTTGAGTGGTAAGCTGGGCTGCTGCATCAGTTGGTTTTCCCTCCATGGCCTTAGCACCATGTTCCTATCCCTGTGAGCTGCTTATCTGGTAGGGGTTTATGCCACAGAGATTTTGGGATCTTTATGTAATGCCCCTTCTCATATTGATGTCAGTGTCACTTTATATCAGTGAAACTTGGAATGCCACCTACTCTGATGTTGGGACTCAAGATAAGGAAGAGAATGGGATATGTGAGAAAAGTGGGAGGAATAGTAGGGAGCAAACATAAAAATTGGTTTTAATTTTGACTTGACTTTTTAAGAGAAAATACTAAGTCAAGAAAACATGATACTGGTTTTAATTTTGACTTTATTTTTCTTTCTAATATTACTTAGTGATTATAATTAATGTTCTGGGTTTTTAAAATGTGGTATTAATATAAAGATTTAATGAAGTACATAAATATAATTCTAAGAATATAATGATACTTCCTTCACACTCTTTTTCCCTCCCTCCCTTCCTTCTTTCTTTTCTTTTTGAGAGAAGTGTTCTGGGTTTTTAGTGGAAGCTGATTTTTCAGGATGATTTCCTGAAGGAGAAAAGTGTCAAATGTCTCACCCATTGTGGCAATGTGTTCACACTAAGTGAAAACTTCACATTCTCATTGAGTACTCATAAGATCCTAAGTTTATTTCCAGAGACCTTGCAGGCATTCACACCTGGTTAGTGTCTGGCGCTGGCATCAACAGCCTGGACTGTTGGAGCCCACCATAACAGTGCAGGTGACAGTTGTTCCTTAGCTGCAGGGCCTGTTTGACAGCCAGCACAAAACGTCCACCTGTATTGTTGATGTTACCACCTAGTAAGACTGTATTTAAGAACGTCTTGACTCTTGTTGTGTATATATATATATATATATTTTTTTTTTTGCCAAAGTGCCTTGCATGTACTTTCCATATATACAGAGGTTGAATGTTAATAGGATTAGACATGAAGAGAAGAATACAAAGCCTCGTAACACCATCTTAATTTGTGCCAAGGGCCAGTCATTGCTTGTGCATCAGTATAACTAAGTTAAAAAGGTCAATCCAGTCTTTGTACCACTCTGAGACTAGATTTGCCCCCAAAGAGCTCCCATGAGAGCTCCTAGTGTAGCTAGACTGCCCTTGGAGACTTACTGAAATAGCATAAGAGCCAAGGGCGCGATAAAGGGAACAAAATAGGACATTGGAAAACTCTTACCATGTCAGCTTCATAAGGGGGGGGGTCGTTTTCAGAGCTTGTGTTTCTGGGAATCCTGGGGTAACGGCTGTCCTCACATGGGCTCTGCCTCCCCCAGGGGCTCAGTGCTCCAGTGTTCCCCAGAGACCTTTCCCCTTGGTACCTATGGGCAAGAATGTTCATTCAGGCAATACCCCAGAGAGCAGAGAAATGGGCACAGTGGATATCATTTTGCCCAGGACAGGGTACAAAAACCATAAAAACAGAATTAAAATTATAAAGCCTTTTGAAGTTCAGCCCTGTTTAGATACATCTGTGTTCTTGAATGCTTCTATTCCCAGCCCAGTTCTGTTCCTTTATGGCATGAGGGAGTGGGGGTTGAAGCAGAGCTGGCAGGAGCCTCTGGCTGTCTGCTTCTCAATGTCAGGGGTGTCTGTGCTCCTTCCCACATGTCAGGCTGGGGAGGGGAGTGGAGTCCCACCCTCCCTGGGACTCTGGTGGACAGAGCCTGTCCTCAGCCTGTGTGTTCTTGCTCCGCAGTGAGGAGGTATGCAAGCGAGGCTTCACAGTGATCGTGGACATGCGTGGGTCCAAGTGGGACTCAATCAAGCCCCTGCTGAAGATTCTGCAGGAGTCCTTCCCCTGCTGCATCCACGTCGCCCTCATCATCAAGCCAGACAACTTCTGGCAGAAACAGAGGACAAATTTTGGCAGTTCTAAATTTGAATTTGAGGTAACTTCCCCTGCGTGGCCATACTCGCTAAGCCAGTAGTTGTGGTTTATTAAAAGCTGTTGTAGCCTCATCATTTTAGGCTGCCAATAGATTTTTAAATAGGAACTGAATATCTTATGCACATATGACATGTGAAATCAGTTGTGCAGAACATGATACGGTTGTGTTCCTTATCCAAGTGGGTTGTCTTATGCAAGGGGGTTGGGCTTTATTTCTCTTGGTGGGGGAGATGGGGCTGTGGAGTTGGGGGTGTCTGCCTTAGGGAGAGGCATGTTTCTTGAACTTCACCTGATGGAACAGCTTCACCAGCCAGCACACAAGTGGTTTTGCCTGGCTCCAGATTCATCCTTGTGTCTCAGTCCTGGGATGAGAAAGCAGCATTTGGGAAGAACACCCAACTTCAGATTTCCTGAGGAAAAAATAGGGTGACACAAAGGCCTATCTACCACTGATTATGGGGAGAGTGGTGTGAAATTTGTGTGTCATTTGTTTCATATCTCTTGTTTATGAAATGTTTTCCCACATTGTGCTACTTGGATTTCTAAATCCCTTTCCATGGTACTGATTTCTCTATCTGAAATCTGAATTTGGTTTTAACTTAAATTTGAAGCTACACATTAGGTTTAGGTGAAAGATGAAACCAGTAAGTCTTTTTGTCACACACAGTAAGAAGTGATTTTGGAGGACAGTTTGTTGGGCCTTAGTGATTTTTTTTGATGCAGAATTTTGAAGTGATTTAATTACATATTTTAAGTAAAAGTAATGGTTTGGCAATATAGTTCATGCAAGTTTTCTTGTCTAGTTTCACCGTCTCCCTCTGGGCACATAAAGATACCTATACCTGTCTCCTGTTGTTGCCAGCCTCCCCAACAGTTACTGAGTCCAACAGGTGTGATAATAATGAGCTTACAGGAGCATTGCTGGCAACAACACTGGGTTAGGAGCCAGCCTGTCTTTTTTTAACCCTGCTGCTTTTTGCTGTTTCTTATGCCAGACAACTCAGAGATGCCAGTGTTAGGTTTCTATAAGGCTGAAGGTGACGGAGGCCAAACCAGCCCTTCTCTGTTTTGTCTTTTTTATTTACTTTTATTTTTGCATTTGGTTACCTGTCCCATGTTTTACTTGAAGCATCATACTAGTATTAATCTGTTTTATATTTTGTAGGGCAAAATTTCCTGTTTAGACTGTAACTGACTAAAACTTTGTTCCTGTTAAATTAGAAAGTAGGGCAGATCATGTCCAACATTAATGCTGCTCACAGGCACAGCAGATTATTACAATGAGTAAAATATTACTTGTGACTTCAGCACTGTGGAAAGAGACTTTGCCAGCTTCCTTGCTAACCCATGGATCTTTTTTTTTTTTTAATTTTTAAAAAGATTTTATTTATTTAAGAAGCAGAGTTATACAGATGGAGAGACACAGAGAAAGGTTTTCTATCTGCTGGTTCACTCCCTAAATGGCTGCAGTGGCCAGAGCTAGGCCTATCCAAGGCCAGAAGCTGGGAACTTCTATCAGGTCTCCCAAGTGGGTGCAGGGTCCAATCACTTGGGTCATCTCCCACTGCTTTCGCAGTCCTGAAGCAGAAAGCTGGATCAAAAGAGGAGCAGCTGGGATGCTGGAGCTACAGGTGGAGGCTAACTACTATGCCATAGCACCGATCCCAACCCTTGGATGTTTATTAAATTTTTAAGAAGTCTCATTTACTATGACCTGTTAACTTAATGGGAAGTGGAGAAAGCACAAGATAAATAATATGGGTGATCTTGTAGGAGTTGCAATTATCATTTAATAAGCAGCATACAAGTAAGTCTGTGTATAAGGAGGTAGTACTAAAAAGAATTTTGAAGCCCTTGAGCAGACTGTTAGTGTGACAGCAGATAGTAGGGAGCCTCTCAGAGTGTTCTGTTGGGAATGTGATGATGGAATGTCATGGACAGAGGAAAGACGGTGTAGAAGGATGCATTGATGAAAGTAAAATTTCTGAATTGTCTGCTCTGAATTTGCAGTTTAACATATTCTCTGCTTTGATGCACCTGAGAGAGTAGGTTAATATTCATGGTCTTGGAAAGAAAACTAATTCTTTTACCTCTTGTGAAATACACATGACTCTAACATGTATGTGTTACTGTCCTGGATTTCTCTTTCTTTGTGTTCATAATGCTTATTTCATCTACATTCATTTTTAAGGGGCCAGAACCAGGTATGTTGTGTTTCCTATGAATAGATTAACTGTGAGAATCTGACTAAACACTGCATATTGCATTATGGTAAGACCCGCTAAGACTGGCTCATCTCATATGTGATTTTTTTCCTTAAGACAAGCATGGTCTCTTTAGAAGGCCTCACCAAAGTAGTTGACCCTTCTCAGCTCACTCCCGAGTTTGATGGCTGCCTGGAATACAACCATGAGGAATGGATTGAAATCAGAGTTGCTTTTGAAGACTATATTAGCAATGCAACCCACATGCTCTCCCGACTAGAGGAACTTCAGGACATGCTAGCCAAGAAGGAGTTGCCTCAGGATTTAGAGGGGGCACGTAATATGATTGAAGAACATTCCCAGTTGAAAAAGAAGGTGATTAAGGCCCCCATTGAGGACTTGGATTTGGAGGGGCAGAAGCTGCTTCAGAGGATTCAGAGCAGTGATAGCTTTCCCAAAAAGAACTCGGGGTCAGGCAACGCAGACCTGCAGAACCTCTTGCCCAAGGTGTCCACCATGCTGGACCGGCTGCATTCGACCCGGCAGCATCTGCATCAGATGTGGCACGTGAGGAAACTGAAGCTGGACCAGTGCTTTCAGCTAAGGCTGTTTGAACAGGATGCTGAGAAGGTAAAGGGGGGAGATGAGTGGGACATGGAGGGAAGCTTCTGAGTCAGGGGCTCTGTGTGGACAGGTGAAGGAAAGAGAGAGTGGGTGGAGACTGGCTGGCCTCCACCCACTGCGTTTGCTCTAAACAAGCAAGAGCCACTTCAGAGATAGCACTTCTTTCTGGTTTGCAGCTTTTATCATTGTGGAGAATGGTGCTACTTTAGAAATTTCAAGTTTAAATTACTGTTGACTTGGTCCAGATAGACAAGATGCCTGACAATATTGTGAGATTGTGTTATTGAAAACAATACAGTGTGTATGAATTTTGCACATTCCTGCTTTTTTACTTTTACAAATCCAGTGACAGAACACTATTCAGATCCATTATGTTTTAAAAATAAAAGGTAAGTATGCATTAAAAATAATATATTCTTTCTGAGCAGTACAGGCAGTAGTTATGTGTGTCTTGTACTCATCTGCACTGGACTAACCAGCTGGTCAAAGTGAATTCTTGTCAGTTACTGGCTAATTCACTTTTAGAGTGTGAAAACAGGGCACTTGCAAACAAGAAAGCATCGCAAACTTGAACTTGGGCTAATTTTAAATTCTTAATTTGAGCTCATTGATTGTACATGTACAGAAGAATCTTTTGTAAAGTAAAAAGCTGCATTAGGGATCTTTGACATAAAAGGACCTATTGAAAGATGAAAATCCATGATTATTATTTGGTAAGCTTTAAACATATCTGTCAGTGTACTTTTGTCTTAAGTAGTACATTGTCAATGACGTTAGACAAATTTTCCTTCTAGTTACTAGAAAATCAGGTTACTGTCTCTGGGATTCTGGTTCAAGTCATGGTAACAAAGCTGATTGATAGTTCTATTTCCTTAATAGACATCCTTATCTAAGTACCATTGTTATTGAACTTTAATATGTGTGTGTGTGTATCATTGTTAAATTTTTCCCCAAGTTCCTTTTATTTTTATAGTAAATTTTATTGTTTGCATTTTCACAGGCTTCTGTATACCTTTTGCATTAAAAAGCATAACATTTCAGTCAACTGGTGTTGCTGTCAGTGTTCTGTAGTCAGAGCAAAACCCATCCAGAGGCCTGTAAATCCCTGGTATCACTGAACAGGCCTTAAATATGAGTAGTTTGGCAAATGAAGCTGTTTAGCTTACGGGGCGGCTGGGTTGAGAGTTACCAAGCAGTCCTAGGGATTTGATTCTTAAATCCTCCTCTATAAGAGGACCACTAGGTAAGATTTTCTTGTACATTTTGCAAGTTCAGAACTGCTGGCCTTTTAGAAGTAAAGACTGTTCCACGCGTAATCCCTGAGACATCAGAAAGGGAGGGAATCACTCTTTTTTGGGATGGCCATCCATCATTCTCTTTCTGGAGTGATGCTAACTTGTTTTGTTTTGTTTTGTTTTGTTTTGTTTTCCTTCTGGTAGATGTTTGACTGGATCACACACAACAAAGGCCTGTTTTTAAACAGCTACACGGAGATCGGGACCAGCCATCCTCATGCTATGGAGCTTCAGACACAGCACAATCACTTTGCCATGAATTGTATGGTAAGAGAGCATCAGAGCAGTGCCCCTGTCTGGGAGCTGTGGCAGCTGATGGGAGGCATAAGTGGATCAGGCAGGGTGCTTGGAGTCCTGACTGCAGCAGTGTAGCTCTGTGTGTAGGGAGTTCTCTACTGTTTGAAGATCTGTGCAGCTTGTTTGAAACTGAACAAATATATATTTTTTTAATTTTATTTATTTGAAAGACAGAGTTACAGAGAGAGATAGAGCCAGAGAGAGAGATGTCTTCCTTCCGCTGGTTTGCTCCCCCAGTGACCCCAGTGGCCACAGCTGAGCTGATCCAAAGCCAAAGCCAGGAGCTAGGAGCTTCTTCCGGATCTCACTAGGGTGCAGGGGCCCAAGACCTTGGGCCATCTTCTTTTTTTTTTTTTTTTTTTTTTTTTTTAATAGGCAGAGTGGACAGTGAGAGAGAGAGAGAGAAAGGTCTTCCTTTTTGCCGTTGGTTCACCCTCCAATGGCCGCCACGGCCGGTGCGCTACGGCCGGCGCATCGCGCTGATCTGAAGCCAGGAGCCAGGTGCTTCTCCTGGTCTCCCATGCGGGTACAGGGCCCAAGGACTTGGGCCATCCTCCACTGTACTCCCAGGCCACAGCAGAGAGCTGGCCTGGAAGAGGGGCAACCGGGACAGAATCCGGCACCCCGACCGGGACTAGAACCCGGTGTGCCGGCGCCGCAGGCAGAGGATTAGCCTATTGAGCCGCGGTGCTGGCCGGACCATCTTCTATTATTTTCCCAGGCATAGCAGAGAGCTGGATTGAAGAGGAGCAGCCAGGACTCAAACTGTCACCCATATGGGATGCCAGCACTGCAGGCTGGGACTTTAACCTTCTGTACCACAGCACCGGTTTTTAAAAAGCAAACCACCTGATCAGTGAAGCCTGAACCTGTTCATCCTGGAGGTTTGGTGCCACCTCCTGGGCTTGATTTCACAGGGGATTGCAGGGGCTCTAGGAAGGCCTTCTTGGCTCACAGTGAGTCTCTGTAATGGCCCTGCTCTTTTGCTTACACCATGCATGACCACAAAAGAGGCCAGCTGCTGTTTACCCCAAGGGCACACTCCAATTCTCCTAAAACAGATTTCCTTCCCTGTTGAATGGCAGCATGGGAGTCCTTCAGTTGGGCTTGGAACCCCCAGCCATCTGAGGCTGATGCATCTGATACCTTCAGGTTTCAGGATTCTGTAGACCAGGCAGGGTTGCCCTAAGACTGCATGCGAGACAAAATCAACAAAACAACATTGGATCTTTGAATGGCACTTCTGTCACATTTTTAGTTAATGTTACTAAAATAAAAGCGTATGTTGGTTCTAGAGGACATGTGCTTCTTTAGACAGTCAAGGTTCTGGAAAGTTCCTTTTCAGGGACAAGCAATTTTGTTTTGGATTCTAAGCCATCCTTGTGATAATGAACTGCTTTTAGGCCTTGTGACATGTTACGAGCACTGAAGCAGTAGAGTGGGGTCAATATCAACTGTACATGGTGTTGCATTGGTTATTGGCTCTGTCCCTGTAAAGTAGTAAACACTCTGCATGCTGCATAGTGAGTGCTCAGTAAATGCTGTGATTATTTTATCAGCGTGGTTTACAATATAATTAAAGCAGGTAAGAAAGCCTTAAAATTATGGGTAATGTCATTTTTTTTAGATTATCTGTATTTTCTTTCTGTAATATACTATCATTTTTCTAAGTTAAAATTTTCATTTGAGAATGTGAGCTCTGTAGTGTGCTAGGTGAGGGCTGCTGAGGGGGCTTTTCATGTCCACCCTTGTTCTGAACATTTCCATTAATTCTTAGTATCCATTTATTTATGTAGAGTGATGCCTATCAACCTTCAGCCCTTTTCTTGCTATCTGTAGTTTTTTGAAGATTTTTTTTAAAATAAAAATACTAAATATGAAAAGTTGACAGTCTTTAAAAAAGCATTTTAAGGAATACCAACAATTATGCTGTTTCTGCTATATCAGACATTTATAAAAGCTCTGATGGTAAGAATCTGTGATTGTTACTTTTCACGTAGAGGACTGTATATTCTATATTCATGTACAGGCTGTTTATTTAGGTTGTGTGCCACCATACTCCTTTGTGTGTGCTGCTAGTGACTGGTATAGTCTGTTTGGAATATAAAAGTATCTCAGGAAATTGTGACTCTAACACTTAAAAACTGAAGTATAAATGAGTACAGTCAGTGGTTCCCCCAGTAGAGCCATCCAAAAACACACTGTTTTCCAGATCCTAACAAAGAGTGTCTTCTGGTGCTTTTTATAACAGAGCTTTTGGATTGCTGTTTCCTCTTTAAGGATACAGAGACAGCAAAATTAGCAAATCTAGTCACCATCCACTTTACTAGGAGGGGCAAAAAAGAGAAAGTGCAGGAGAATGTATAGGCATTGCTTTTAACTTAAAGGACACAGGTAGAGCATGAGTACCACAAAAGTCACTGGGGTCTTCTCAGATGATCTCGATCTTGACTGTCACAGCCTCTCAAAAGGGCCCTCTCCCCTGCTACTTCCAGACGTGTGACGTCTGTTTGCTGACTGTAGCCTTCAGATAGAGTCCAGTAAAGTAACATAGACTCATTCTGTAGCTCCTTAATCCCTGACTAGTATAGCTTCCATTTCTGATTTGGGTTGGAAATAGAGGGAAAGGGTGAATAAAAGAATGTGCAAAGAAACAGTAGACAGGTGAGTTCTTCAGAAGGTTCACTTGGATGAACTGCAGACCCCTCGACACCCCAGGCAGTGAGGAAACTGTTCCAAGGTCCATATTTGGGAGAAAGATCCAGGGAGGAAGAGAGGGAAGGGAGGAAAATGTAGAAGAGGTTGGACAGATCGGGTAAAACTAGATTAGGGGCAAGATTGGAGGGGCCAGAGACATGTATGTGATGTTGGGAGACCCATTGAGAGGAACTATGTAGGGACAATATCACAAAAATAATGAATGCAAGTGTATGAAGAACAAGAGGATCTGTTGAAGGTGTGCAACCTCCCCACTCCTCTACTGCCTTAGCCCATTTTCCACTGCTGTAATGAAAAACCTTTATAAAGAAAAGAGGTTTGTTTAGCACGGAGTTCTGGAGGATCCTGCCTCAGCTGAACTCTGGTGAGGGCTTTGTTGTAGGACAGCATGATAGGCAGGAGAATATATGAGGGTGAGAGATCATCACGTGGCAGGCAGGAAGCAGAGAACAACTCCAGGGGACAGTCTAGTTCTTTCAAAACAAGTTGTTTTGAAAGAGGTAACAAGGGCCCCACGAGAACTACATCTGTTCTTAGGGCCATGTCTCACCTTTACCTTCTCACTCATTACCTTCACCAGGCCCAGCCTACTAAAGGTCCCACCACCTCTCAAATGGCTGCATTGGAACACATGAACCCTTGGGATCCAATCACATGCAAACCATCCCAGCCACCTGAGATAGAAAACTGAGCCTTAGAGGAGATTGGAATAGGACAAGGAAATGCCACAGTGAAAAAGTGTTTTTCAGAAAGATTGGTAGTTTTGTTGCTGTTTACTGAAAGCTTCCTGTCTTTGTGTGTGTGTGTATGTGTGTGTGTGTGTGTTGCAGTAAACTGGTAGACTTGAAGATAGGAATTTCAACAGGGTAAAAAAGCTTTATTTAAAATTTGAATACAGCATTGTTATGTTTCTACCTCAGTTCATTTTCCTGGGAGAAAGTGGGTCCATTTACAGAAGATTTTTTATTGGCACCAAAAAAAATGACTTGGGCTCTTGTAGAAAGGAGAGCTTGTTTTCACACAAATAGCCTTTGGTTGCTAAGTACATATTTTTCAGTTTCTGGGTTCTAGCTAAAACTGAAACGCCGGGTCCCTTCAGTTCTGCGTGACTGCCTGTCAGTTGGCTTGCCATCTGGACCCTTTTCAGTTTTTGAAGCCAAGAAGTGAGTAATAGTATATTTGTGTGTACCCACTTGTGTATTTGATTGCTTTGTGCTTAACAATTATGCCTTTCAGCTAGTTGATTTGTAATTTTATAATTTTAAAAATAGAAATTGGAGCCAATACCCAGTTTCTGGAAATCCAAGGAGTGAACATGTAGATTAGGGTATATCAGGTGATTCTACTGTTAACAACATGATGACTTTTACTAGACTGTGTTTTGCAAAGAGCAGTCCAGATTTCTTAGAAAGGAGCCCCCTTGTGCTTTCCCCTAACACAGGCTCTTCCATTCTTGCAGAACGTGTATGTAAATATAAACCGCATCATGTCGGTGGCAAACCGCCTTGTGGAGTCCGGCCACTATGCCTCTCAGCAGATTAAGCAGATTGCCAATCAGCTTGAGCAGGAGTGGAAGGCGTTTGCGGCTGCACTGGATGAGCGGAGCACCTTGCTGGACATGTCCTCCATTTTCCACCAGAAGGCTGAAAAGGTTAGTACTTGGAACCTGCAGCCCAGAATGGGGTAACCAGAGTGTCTCCTCCCTTAGGAATCTTTGTATGTACCAAATCCTTGGAGAGCTTTCGTGTCACACTTACTATGAGCTCTGAAGTCCTTCAGCTCTGCGTTCCAATCCCAGCTGGCTTACTCTTATTTATGAAACCTTAGGCAAGTTATTTAACTCTTTCTATTCTTTCATTTTTTTATTTGTAAAGTAGAGATAACAGCATCTGCTTGAGAGGGTTGGTTTATTATATAAACAGCATTTGTGTTGGGTGCATATAATGTATACAGAGTCATGCTTGCAACCAGAAATGTTTCAGATTTTGCAGTTTTTCAGATTCTGGAGTATTTGTGTGGACTTTACAGATCAAGGATCCCTAATCTAAAATCCAAAACTTCGAGTGCCTCTATGATCTCAAAAGTTTAGGGTTGCTCAGTCTGGACTTATGAATGGTGGTTACTATTCTTTCTCCACTCCTCCTCCTCTCTCTTACCCCTTCCTTATCATCACTTCCCTTTATTATTCCTGTTAGGATGCTTAGATTGAGGAACAGAACCAATGGAATGCCTGCCTGTGGTTTAGCACAGGGGCTTGCTGAGGTTTAGTCACTTCTGGCTGTATAACAGCATCAGCTGGGGTGCTCTGGGGTTTGCCTGGCCTCCCATCATAGTTATAACACGTATGCCCCTGCTCCTCAATGGCAGTGAGAGAAGGCAGAGATGAAGACAGTATCCTCACCTGTCGCTCCCCCTCTTCGTGGAGGAACGACACTAAACCCTGCGCTGTTCTTTCATCTGCTCGGCCCTCCCCGGGTTTGCTGCTGGTTCTTCCCGGGTTGGCTACTATCCCTTCCACCTCCGTGGAAGGGCAGTTCCCCCTGGCCACATTCCCCACTTCCGCAGGGGAGCGGCACACCGCCGGCCGGCTTTCTCTGGGGGCTGCACAGGTGTTCCTTCAGCTAGATGTTCCCCTTAGATGTTCCCTATAGATGTTCCTGGTGCGTGCCGTCTCTCTCCTCCTTTATAGTCCTCTTCCGCCAATCCTAACTCGGCTGCCCACACGCCGAGTACGCTGCTCTCCAATCAGGAGCAAGTCCTACAGTTAATTGGTTGAACTGGAGGCAGCTGTGCGGAAGCTGTTTACTTCTCTCCCAGCGCCATATTGTGGGAGAGCAGATGCATAGAATAAGTCTTAATTCCAGTAACTCAGTCTAGTCCGGGTTGCTCCCCACACTCACCCATCACTGGATGTCAGGGAAATGTTTCCAGCAGGCCCAGCATACCTCCCTCGGTTCCCACTGGCCAGGCTTGGGCTCTGTGCCCATGTCCACTGCAGTGGAAGGAAAAGGGCAGATCTGGCCCTTCAACCTCTCCAGCCACAGGCAAGTCTCAACCAGCAAGGGTTAAGGTGGAAAGTGGCTTCTGGGCAGGCAGTTTGAGTGTCTGTTCACAGTTGTTAAGTTATCTATATGGATCCTGACTTCCCGTGGATTCCTTCTGCTGGTGTATTGTTTCAGAGCATCTTGTTTACCAGGTACAGTATGTTATATGCCTGTAACACTCCCCACACCTCCACACACCTCTGCTCAAACTCCTTGCTTAAACCAGTAGTGCAGGCAGCAAGGGATGTGCTTGTGACTCAGACTGCATGGCGGAATGCCTGTCAGATGTGGAGAGAGCACAAGGACTTTTGACTGCTAGCAGCATATGTATGTATGAATGAGGCAAATGGTTGCTTTATTTAAAGGGAAAGATCTTTAGTCTAACTTTCTTAGGGATGGTTTTAGGGGGTGCAAATCTGCGTTCATAAGGATTTACACTTCCAAAAGGCAGTAGAATCTGTATAATTTGGAAGCAATCTCTAATAAAAGTAAGTCAGAGGCCCTGTGTACCTGGAATTTCAGCAAGGCATTCAGAGTGTTGCACAAGATGCAGATTAGCAGCAATATCAGCTTTAGAAACCTTTAAAGTGTGAAGCATGAAAGGAAACTGAGCAGAATATAAAGAGAAAAGAGTCGTAATAGCATCACATAAAGGACTTGAGCTTTTCAGTGGTAAGGATACTTCTACTCACCAACCTTATGCATTGGTCTAATTTCATCATAAAAGACAAAAACCCAAACATGAAACAATTTTTTAACAGAACCCTTCCTTATAGTTCCTTTTTTTTCTTTTATTTATTTATTTATTTATTTAGGCAGGCAGAGTGGACAGTGAGAGAGAGAGACAGAGAGAAAGGTCTTCCTTTACTGTTGGTTCACCTTCCAATGGCCGCTGCGGCTGGCGCGCTGCGGCCGGCACACCGCGCTGATCCGAAGTCAGGATCCAGGTGCTTCTCCTGGTCTCCCAGGTGGGTGCAGGGCCCAAGGACTTGGGCCATCCTCCACTGCACTCCCGGGCCACAGCAGAGAGCTGGCCTGGAAGAGGGGCAACCGGGACAGAATCTGGTGTGCCAGTGCCGCAGGCAGAGGATTAGCCTATTGAGCCGCGGTGCCAGCCCAACAGTTACTTTTTTAACAGAACCTGTTCTCAGTATAGCACTGTCTTCATGACTCTGTCCACCTCTGATCCTATTGTATTACCGTTCAGAGTATGATGTACTTAATCATTTGACGTTGTTGTCAGTGGAAAGATGAGCTGTGTACCTGTACATGTGTGTCTTCTGTAATGGTAAAATGGGAGACGTGTGAATTGGTAGTGGACCCAGAGCAGTACAAGACAATAGGAATCAATCTGATGCAGGACAGCCTTGAGTGAAAGGCGGACTTAAGCATAACCCAGAAGGAAAACCACTTTCACAGACATGACGGGATTCAGAATTATAAATAAACCCAGAGGACTACTTGCTGCTCTGATGTGCCTGAAAATCATTTAGAAATGTGGGTGCCATGGGGCATTTCACTTCCAATGTGTTATTATCAAGAATCTCAAACATGTAGCAAACAAAGTTGAAAGAGCCCAAGGTGTTTTTATTTGGATAACATGAATGGTGTAATTTATGTTTTTGAAGGAAGCTGAAGTAGATGAATACATCAGTGAACAGCATTTCATGGGCTCCTGAATACTGTAAAGGTGCCTGGGGTTTCTCCACACACGAAGTGGCCAGAGACGCTGAATAGGAGTTTACAGAGAAGGAGTCCTGCACATGTTCTAGGCATGCACCTGGACACAGAAATGTGCAGAAAGTGTTTCCTTACTCAGAAATGTATATGTCTCCTGGCTCGCTGAACAGAAGCAAGATCCTTGGATTCTAATGCTTGGAAGCAGATCTTGTCTTCTGACGTCACTTCCTCTTCCAGGAGAACAGTCACGGGAGGAGCACAGTTTCATTCCCATTAGAGTAGTCACAGGAAGAGCTCTTTCTAAATCCTTTGCCTTCTGGTTATGCTTAATCCCAGCTCCATCTGGGAAGGCAACTCAGATGTCAAAACTTAGGTTTCCATTTTAGCCACCTGTCTGGACCCCATCCAGAGTTGCCATGAGGGATTTAAACCTGATTATGGGAACATCAGGCTCAATTATGTGAGCTCACAACTGATGGTCTTACTAATGGAAGCAGCCTTCTCTGCAAGGGTTCAACTGCCAGCCTTGTACCTCCATCTCTATGGATGTTTTTATGTTAGTGTTTGCTTATGACTTTAGAAACATAAAGCTTGGGGATAAAACAGAGGAGAAAGATATGTCACAGCTCTGAGACCTTCCAAAGATGGCAGCGCCATTCTCTCTCACGCTTTCATCTCCCCCATGTTCTCTCACCCCCAGTTTAGGATGAGAATATCAGTTTGCAAATAGCGGTTAAGAGATTTCACTCTTGGCCATTTCACTGGTAATCCTTTTATACTAAGAAGCTTTCACAATGCAAGTTATTAGCATATTTTTGTAACAATAAAGAACTAAAGTGACTTGATATCTCTGTACCTTAAAATCTCCAGTTTTTTCTGTTAAAAGCAATAAAGTAGAGCTGTACTGTCCAAGGTAGTAGCCAATCACCATCTCTGGCTATTGAAACTACTCGAGGTTAAAAAAATTTCATTAATAATTAAATAATTTTAAAAGATAAAATTAAAACCAGTTCCTTACAGCATCCACATTTCCTATGCTCAGCAATAACAGGTGGCCAGCAGCTACTGCAATAGACAGCAAGGACACATTTGTGTCACTCGGCATCTGGGCTGCTCATAGAGGCACTTCACTGTGAGTCAGAACCATGACCACCTATTTTATCTATGACTCCAACGGCTTCTGTACTTTGAGAACCCCAAATAAAATGGCATCTAGTGTTTGTATAGCTATTTTAACATTTATAGAGCTCTTTAACATGGAATCTTATTTCATCCTCAAATCAGCCTAGTGGGGGCCGACCTTGCGGCAGAACTGGTTAAGCTGCCTCTGTGATGCCAGCTGTGGGGAGCAACTCGGACTAGACTAAGTTACTGGAATTAAGACTTATTCTATGCATCTGCTCTCCCACAATATGGTGCTGGGAGAGGAGAAAACAGCTTCTACACAGCTGCCTCCAGTTCAGCCAATAAACTGTAGGACTTGCTCCTGATTGGAGGAGAGCAGCGTACTTGGCGTGTGGGCAGCCGAGTTGGGATTGGCGGAAGAGGACTATAAAGGAGGAGAGAGACGGCATGCACCAGGAACATCTAAGGGGAACATCTGAGGGAACACCTGTGCAGCCCCCGAGAGAGCCGGCCGGTGGTGTGCCGCTCCCCTGCGGAAGTGGGGAAAGTGGCCAGGGGGAACCGCCCTTCCACGGAGGTGGAAGGGACGGTAGCCAACCCGGGAAGAACCAGCAGCAAACCCGGGGAGGGCCGAGCAGATGAAAGAACAGCGCAGGGTTTAGTGTCGTTCCTCCACGAAGAGGGGGAGCGACACCAGCATCTCATATGGGCACCAGTTCACATGCCAGCTGCACCACTTCCAATCCAGCTTCTGGTTAATGCTCCTGGGAAAGCATTAACCAGAAGAGGATGGCCTAAGCGCTTGAGACCCTGCTGCCCACTTGGGGTACCCATATGAAACTCTTGGCCCCTGGCTTCAGCCTGGCATTGCCCTGGTCATTGCAGCCATTTGGGGAGTGAATTAGTGGATGGAAGATCTCTCTCTCTTTTCCTCTATCTCTCTGTGTCTCTCCGTCTTTCTGTAAATCTGAATTTCAAATAAATAAATCTTACAAAAAGTAATTCCCTGGCCAGCGCCATGGCTCACTAGGCTAATCCTCCACCTGTGGCACCGGCACACCGGGTTCTAGTCCCGGTCGGGGCACTGGATTCTGTCCCGGTTGCCCTTTTTCCAGTCCAGCTCTCTGCTGTGGCCCAGGAGTACCTTGGAGGATGGCCCAAGTCCTTGGGCCCTGCACCCACATGGGAGACCAGGAGGAAGCACCTGGCTCCTGGCTTTGGATTGGCATAGTGCCACCGGCTGTAGTGGCCATTTGTGGGGGTGAACCAACGGAAGGAAGACCTTTCTCTCTCTCACTCTCTCACTCTCACTCTCTCACTCTCTCTCACTGTCTAACTCTGCCTGTCCAAAAAAAAAAAAAAAAAAAAAAGTAATCCCCTGGGGATAGATAGGGCTAGTGCTATTACGCTCTAACTGGGAACTGATAGGATCTTTTACTGAGGTCTATGACTGTGTCATTCAGTTTCTGATATAATAACAAGCCACTTTGCATTTATGTTAATATTGTTAGGAAAATTTACTTTCCATAAATTTTAGAAGTAATATTTACTATCAGTATGCCTTATAGGTGATAGCTGTCATTTGGACAATTTTATCGTAGTTTGAAAATTCATAGCAAAATAAGAATGCTATGGTATTTCCTTTGACTCTCTAAGACATGTAGCACATGTGTAATCATTCCCATTTTAACCTTATTTCACTTTATACTTTGGACTATGCCTTTGATAAAAGCTTTTGTGAACAAATTCTTAACTTTTGATAAAAATAAAAATGTGGGAAAGGAATTGGGATTAAAAAATATATGCCCCAACAAGAAGACAAGTTTGATTACTGAGATTGATCATTGACACATTTTGGCTCAAATTGAATCTTTCTTTGAGTTTCTCTATTGGGGATGTCAGAGCTGCTTTCTTGCTTCACAAGTGGAGATGCTTCATCCAGCAGGTGATTTCCCTGGACAGAGGAGGGGCCCAGGAGAGGGAGAGGCATGGTGAAAGAACAAAAGTAGGGTAATACTTTCTAGAAATGGGAAAGAAGATGATTAAAAGTAAAAACGAACTCTGAAGGTTGAAGTCCTGTGTGTGTGTGTGTGTGTGTGTATGAGAGAGAGAAAGAAATTTTTCAGCCAATGTCAGTTTTTCCAAAGAGGATAAAATATTTCTATATAAATATATTATATATATATATATATTATATATAAATATATAAATATATTTCTATATATGTTAAAATTTGTATTTTACGAAGTTTCTATTTTCTAATTACCTGTGCAGTGCTAAAGGTTTGTCATGTGTTGGGGTGAGAGATGATGGGTACAAGTGAAATTCACCAGCCCAGAACATTCCAGGAATTGGCAGGTCAAGTGGCTCCCAGACTGGAGCCTCCTACCCCCAAAGCAAATTGAGATTAGTGGAGTAGTTGAATATGAAAAGTAGTCTGCTAATCAATCATCCTCTTTTTAAAACATTTTTTAAAAAGAGTTACTTATTTATTTGAGAGACAGTTACAGAGAGAGAGAGCGCTACCATCTGCTGGTTTACTCCCCAGATGGCCACAGTGGCCAAGGCTGGGTCAGGCCAAAGCGTAGCCTGGATCTCCATCTGAGTTTCTCTTGTGGGTACAGTGGCCCAAGCAGTTAGGCCATCCTCTGGTGCTTTCCCAGGCACATTAGCAGGGAGCTGGATCTGAAGTGGAGCAACCAGGACTGGAACTGCAGGCTGTATGGTATGCATGTGACTTAGTGCACTATGCCATGGTGTTGGCCCCCTCAGGTTCTCTTTAAAGCAGCATCCCTCATCTGCTCATCTCAGTTTTGCAAACTGACTAACCCAAACTACTTTTTTTTTTTTTAAAGATTTATTTGTTTACTTGAAAGTCAGGGTTACACAGAGAAGGAGAGGCAGAAATAGAGAAAGAGAGAGGGAGGGAGGGAGGTCTTCCATCCACTGATTCACTCCCCAGTTGGCCACAACAGCCAGAGCTGTGCTGATCCAAAGCCAGGAGCCAGGAACTTCTTCTGGATCTCCCATGTGGGTGCAGAGGCCCAAACACTTGTGCCATTTTCTGCTGCTTTCCCAGGCCACATCAGAGAGCTGGATCAGAAGTAGAGCAACAGGGTCTCGAACTGGTGCCCATATGGGATGCTGGCACTGCAGGTGGTGTCTTTACCCGCTAAGCCACAGTGCCAGCCCCACCCAAACTACTTTTATCTTTCATTTAGCAGTGTTTTAAAAAAGGAAATCGCTATTCTTCCTAGCATCAAATCCCCAGTTCTGAAGCAGGCACTTGGTCTGAACTCAGAAAGCAAAGTTTAATATTCTTTGACTCTTCTATCTTTGTTCTCATTCTAGCCAGATGCTATATGTTCATCTATTTATTTCCCGAGTTTTTAAAGCATCAGACACTTAAGTGGGATGCTCTGATCTCATTAGGCTATATTAGCCATCTTTTGACATTGCTGTTTACTGTGTTATCAGGCTCTGTGATAGATATATGCCCCCCAGTGAAGGTGATCTGGGTTCTTGTCTCACATTGAAGAAGAATTTCCACGTGGATAGGGACAGTGAACAAAAGCAAGATTTATTGTAGTGGGAAGCCTCCTGCTGCAGGAGTCAGGAAAAGAGGCTTCCAGGAGGGAGTTGCTCCAGGAAACTTGCCAGTGCTGGGTCTTTTCATACAAAAAAGTGGCTACCTAGATGTAACCCATCAGGGGAGAAACAGAATAACAGCTAACAATCAGAGGGCTGGGATAACAGCCAGTCAGAGGCAAGGAAAAAAAAAAAAACATCAGAGGAGTGGGGATTTGTAATCTTGTCTAACTTGCTCATGATAAAAAACCTAAATGTTGCTACAGGCAGCCTCTGGGAGGAGGCAAGCACCTTGTCCACTTTTAACCTGCTGTGCCACAACGCCAATAGCAGCCCCACTTTGTCCACTCTGTTACAGAGAGACTCTGTCCTTTTTCTCATTCCAACAGGGACCTGACCTAACTGCCAGTACATCTAACTCCTCACATTGCCATCCCAAACTATCAAAGGGGTGTGTTTGTGTAGGTGTTGGAGGGTTTGGAAGATGTGTATTCTAGAGCGGTTTGGGAAAAGACATACCAGCCCCCCAGTCAGAATGCATGTTATCATTTTAAAAGGCTTTCAGAGGTTCTCTTACATAGGTATTTTAATTTGACACCAAACCTGAGATAAGGATGCATTTTCCTTGTGGAATTCATTTTACCACCCTCTTCTCTGCTGGGTCTTTGAGTGAAGATTGCTGCACTGGTGGCAATGAGTCTAGACTTTTTTGCTCATCCCTTCAGAGCAGTCAAGGCATGTGGCTTGCCCTTTGGTGTCTAGTGTTGTACCTTATAAATAAAGGACTGAGAAACAGTGCTTGAGCACAAGTCCTCATAGCACACAGGCTGGGGTTATTTCTGTCTTTGGGCTATGTTAACCCAGTGAATTTAGATGGGCAGAATCCCCTTTCCTTATGATTTCTATGTGGCAAGCCATCTTTCCTGTATATTTAGACCAGACTACAGTTTTTCCAAATGTGTTTGATCAGTACCCTCTAAGGACTAAGTCACTCACTTCTAATTATAGGCATGTGTGTGATTTTGATACAGTGATAGATTATAGTCTGACACCTGTGCTCATTATAGTATGAAATACTGTATAGCTAACACCCATTTTCACGTTGTTCTATAAGAAGCTTTTTTATCTCTTTTTAGGAATGTGTTGTGACTTTTCTTTGTTTTGCAATGGCCACTGTCCAGGAGAAGCATTTAATTGCTGAGGTGGACCTAATGATTTATTAATAATGATTGTTAACCTCTGTCAATTCACATTTGAAAAAGGTTCACTGTAATTTAATAATCCATGTTAAATGCAAGAATCAAAGAAGATAGAGTGAAATAGAGCTTAAGAACTCTTAGAGTCATCCAACTGACCTAATTGACATTTATAGAACACTGTACCCAAGAAATACTTAGAAATATGCATTAGTGGCCTTGTATGTATGTATGTGAGCAGAGGAGAGGTGTAGGTAATTGTGTTAGTACTTACATCACCTTGAGGGTGTCTGGAAGACATCATAAAAGAGGACAATATAAATACCTGGAGCTTATGGTGGTTTAGTCCTATTTGAAGTCATTGCTATCAAGTGGTACTTAATGCCATATGAATTGGATTCAAGTCCAGAGACTTGCATGCAAGTATTTTTCTGAACCAATACTTTAATAATAAAGTTATTTACATAGTTATTATTTGGGTGACTGGTCTATTTTAAGGTCCTAAAAACACCAGAAGTAACTGGGAGAATGTTCTCATTAAACATTGAAAGAATTAGCACACTGCTGTCTGGAATTTTAAGTAGCCATTTTCTGTAATCTCTACTGTGTAGACTCGAGAAGAACTGAGGTGAAAAAGGCTAAAGTCCAGGGAAATGTATTACATCTATCTGGAATAATTGAATTAGCTTCTTTAATTGGGCCTCCTGTGCTTGCCTTTGACACTTAACCGTGATTTATTCTGGATTTGGATAGGATCTCCCTAGGAAATTTGGCAGTGATTTGTCAGCTATTGATGAGTCCCCGTGTTGTGGGTGGTAATGAAGACTTGAAGCCAGCTTGGAATGGCTAACAGCAGCCAGAAGCCTGGCTGGTGTGGTTCAGAGTCATCTCGTTCGCATACAGATTGGGAAAGACCTCAAAGATTCCGATGATGCCTGTAGCCACTACTCATAAGCCTTTGCTCAGGTTCACAGCTGAGGAGCTTAGCTTCTGTTCCATGGTTTACTTTTAATTTCTATGTGAATTTCTGTTTGAAAGGGTAGGAAAATGGGCTGGCTTCTCTTCCTAATGTTAGGTAAATGATTTCAGATACCTCAGTCCTTGCATTAACATTTTAATGTAAGAGGGAAGAAGTAAGGCTGGGAAGCAGCTCCCCAGCAAGCTACATCCTCAGAGACCTGATGCTGAGCTGTGGTTGAACTAACAGGGATGTGTGCAGTGACGTTTATGCTTGCATTGCTGGAGCGGGGGCAGCTAGAAATGTGGCTTCAGAGATGGGCTGGGAAGACTTAGGAGGATACCCACACAATGAAGACAGTGTTGCTACAGAGGTTAGCCAGCCCAAGGTTAGACTAACCCAGGGTTAGACTGGGCCACAGTCCCCTGAGGCTTTCATATCAAAGCAGGTTCCTAGGCCCCAGGCCAACCCTGCCAGAACCTAATCTTTGAGGGTGGGATGGGCAATCTAACAATCAAGTTTGAGAATTGACTATTGTTGCTACCTGGTATGGATGCTTGACATTCTTAGACTCTCCCTTACTTCCTGAATTTCAAACCCATGTTTAAAAAATACCCACTTTTCAATGTAAGTTGTCCTTGGTAGAAATATCTTTTTTTTCCCCTTTTTCTAACCTTCAAGTATATGAGCAACGTGGACTCGTGGTGCAAAGCCTGCGGTGAGGTCGACCTGCCCTCAGAGCTGCAGGACCTAGAAGATGCCATTCATCACCACCAGGGCATATACGAGCACATCACTCTCGCCTACTCAGAGGTATGGGGCTGTTCTACTTGAATTATAAGGAAGCTGTACTTCTGAGTCACAGCACTGGAAACTTGAAAAGTTTGTAGATAAAACTGCAATTTAACCATTTAACATTTAAACTCCCATGTGTGTATTGAATGAAGCAGAGGGGTGGGCAGCCAGCGTACTTTTCATGGCCCTGTGACATTTGTAGATTTCCTTCAGAATGCTTATATTTTCATCTGCAAAAATGAAATTCCAATCTTGTTGACATATCTTTAGGGGTCCTATATTTTGTGTGCTCTTCAGTCTAGTTGAATTCAGCTTATTCTTCCTGAATGGAACTTTTTAGGAAACAGAGGAAGTGTACTTTAGCCTCCTGGTCTGGATTGCAGGGAACACGCTGGTTTTTAAGCATGTTGCAGAAACCTCAGTGTAGCATTTTATTTATGATTTTAGGGTATGTTACATTACTTAATGCACCCCTGTTTTATTTTCTGCTACCTCCTCTATGCCAGGCCCAGCTGTCAGGACTTTGTGTCATAACTCACTTAATGCTCACAACTTGGAAGCACATCCTGTATGGTCTCTGCCATCACAAGTGAGGAAACCGAAGCTCAGAGATGAAGGGAGGTGTGCCAGGGCAGCAGTTGGCGGAGCAGGATGTGAGCCCCAGTGGGCAGCTCCACCCTTTCAGTCACTGCTCAGCTGCTTCTGTGCCATGCCAGTGGTAGCCATGGTGGTGACCACAGCTACAAATGAGTTGACAGTTGTCATTTCTGCCCATGTCATGTTCATGTGGCCCTGCAGACCAGTCTACCTCTATGGTAATGGTTACATTCCTGGAGGTGAGAAGGGGCTGGGCGGGAGTTCTGTGTGGAACTTTCCCCTGAAGTTTCCTTTTTTTCTCTTTTAATAGGAAGCATCTGTAACATTTCATGTTGATATGAGCAGTAACTATGAGACTGCAGTTAAGGGTACTTTTGTTTCTTTTTATTTTTTTTTTTTAAGATTTGTTTATTTATTTGAAAGGCAGAATTGGGGGTGGGATGGGGGAGAAATCGTCCATCCACTGGTTCATGCCCTAAATGGCCACAATTGCCAAGGCTGTATCAGACTGAAGCCAGGAGCCTGGAACTTCTTCCAGGAATTTCACATGGGTGGCAAGGGCCTAAGCACTTGGGCCATCCTCCGCTGCTTTCTGAGGCACCTTAGCAGGGAGCTGGAGCAGAAGTGGAGCAGCTGGGTCTTGAAGCAGTGCTCATATGGGATGCCAGCGTTGAGGTGGCAGCCTAACCCACTACACCACAACTCTGCCTCCAAGGGTACTTTTCAAAGCACCTAGCAGAGGGCTGGGTGTTAATAAAGGCATAATGTATTCGAATCTAAATCTCCTTGCCCTGAACCATCTCCACACTTGTCAAAGCTGTGGGGAGAATTAGCCATTTGCATTTCAGTCTGGCAGTTCCTGTCGAGCTTCACTGAGCATCTGTCACTCTGATGTTGTTGGCCCCGGGTCTCCTGACCCTCTGGTGTCCATGTATGTGCTACACTGCTGTATTTGTTCAGAACATGCTCAGTCCTTCCTCCCCATGTACATGGATATCTAATTATCTGTTCCCCAAGTCACTTTTTTTTGCCTGACAAGACTCCTTTTCTTCCAGCACTGTTTTACATAGCTTATGGAATTTAGAAGGTTCTTGATTTTGCATCTACTGTTTCTTAACTAATTTGGTTATCTAGTTTATTAGAAACTGTTGAAGTGATAGCCTTTTCCATTGTAGCCTGAAATGGAACAGATTTGTAATATTTTTTTATCACATTGATTCACGATGACTATGTGATCCTTAAGTTCCTTCTCCTAGTGCACCCTCTCTTTGCATTGTCCAATTTGACATAATATGAAAAGTGAACAACCTTATTATTTTCTCAGGTAATGGGGCCTTCACTCATCTACTTACCGAATCCTTTTCTCCGGGGCTGCTTTTTGCACATCCTTGCCAGGCCAAGAAGGGACTGAGTAGCCTTTATTCACAAGGTTATTGGCAAGAACTGGATTACAGTTCCTGTGGGACCAACCGAGAAAATGCTTGACTTACATTGGAATTACCTTGACCTGACTGGTGTCATCTCAGACCCTGCTGGCCTGTCCAGCCTGCTGGTGGACCTTGGCACTTCTGACTAAGCACATAATCTCTGATTATCCACTGCATTCTGTAAAGATGAGCATTTTGATGTGGGAACTTATGTTTACCTATGGTATAGCTGCGCTTAATTTACATTGATATTAATAATTGAAAGTAACTTGATGAGAAGTAACCACCTCCTAGGCTGAAATCTTTGACCACCAATTTTTAGCCTAAGGACTGAGCCATACACCCTAGGAGATAATAATTTGAACTGGATGAATTGAAATGATTTTCTGTAGAACATAATTAATTTCTTGCCTTTTAAATTACTTTAATTTTTAAATAGTTGCAGACCTACAGAAAAGTGATAAAATAGTACAGGAAACTCTCACATTCCTTTACCAGAATTTCTGAATTTTTAACGCTTTTCATGTTTGCTTCATCCTCTGTCCTACCCACAAGATCCCTTTCATATCCCCACAACTGCTCCAACAGGACCCTTTCCTGCTCATGGATGCTGTCCAGCACCTTGCATTACAGTTTGTCAACATATCTTGCCAGTCTCCTTCCAACCAGGACATTCGTAGTCTTTCCTCATCTGACCCCTCACAGCCTTCATCTCCACTGAGGATTTTTTCCCATCAGCTACCACACAGACTGCTGGAGAGGATCACCTCCTCCTATCATTCCTTCTTTACATGCATTTGGTGGCTTTCCTCCATAAAGAGTTTTATTTCTTTTCTCCCTTATTTGTTTATTACTGTATAGATTATGAAATCTTACCATATTCATTGGGATTATTTACTGAGACTCTAATTTGATGCCTGTGCTCTTGATATGTCCTTACCATCTTTTAGGTGCTGCTTTACCTTCTGATGTAACAAGATTGTCCAGGCTCAGCTGGTACTATTGCCCACTCCTGGGATCAGCTGTCTCACAGTGAGATGGTTCCTTGCAGTGCAGTATGGCATTCACAAATTGAGTCCTGGGTGCTCAGAATGTATTGTTTGCTTGTGAAGTGTCAATGCCTCTAGGCTCTCTAAGCAGAGTCAGGAAGCATTTATATGGATGTGTACCCACCCACCCATCTACCTGTCTGCCCACTGCATCTGCCCACCCAGTGATCCATTCTTCTAGTTATATATCCATCCATCGATCCACCCACACATTGGCCTACTTACCCATCCATCCATCCATCCACACATCCATCCTTGTACATACACACCTGCTGTATCTGTCTCAACAAATTTTTTAAAAAGATTTTATTTATTTGAGAGGTAGTTGCATCCTTGTACATACACACCTGCTGTATCTGTCTCTACAAATTTTTTTAAAAGATTTTATTTATTTATTTGAGAGGTAGAGTTACAGACAGTGAGAGAGAGAGAGACAAAGAGAAAGGGCTTCCATCCACTGATTCACTCCCCAAATGGTTCCAGCAGCTGGAGCTGTGCCTATCCAAAGCCAGGAACCAGGAGCTTCTTGCGGGTCTCCCATGCAGATGCAGGGACCCAAGTGTCTGGGCCATCTTCTGCTTTCCCAGGCCATAGCAGAGAGCTGGATTGGAAGAGAAGCTGCTGGGACTAGAACCTGCACCCACATGGGATTCCGGTGCCGCAGCCAGAAGATTAACCTACTGAGCCACAGCGCCACCCCCTATACATATTTTTAAAACATACGTGTTCATATTGGTTCTTCTATTTATTCCAGTATCTCTGGCATTTCCAATGTTTCATTTCCATGTTTATAAATCCTTTCTCAGACAACAAAAAGCTTGGCTTCCTTTGTCTGAACTTCCTTGCGCAATAGGCAGATTTTGCCGTCTTCCAACCATTCTGTCTGGTTCTTCTGCCCCTCAGGCCTCTCCTTCTCATTTTTTCAAGCCAGGAGAGGAGCTCGGGAGAGAAGACAGGAGGGAAAGACTGCTTTGATTTTCTAATTTTTTTTTCTTTCCGTAAACCAGTGTTTTTCTTTCTTTCTTTCTTTCTTTTTTTAAAGATTTATTTATTTATTTGAAAGAGTTATATAGAGTGGTAGAGAGAAAGAGAGAGAAAGAGGTCTTCCATCTGCTGGTTCACTCCCCAAATGGTCGCAACAGCCAGAGCTGAGCCGATCTGAAGCCAGGAGCCAAGAGCTTCCTTTGGGTCTCCCATGTGGGTGCAGGGGCCCAACGACTTAGGCCATCTTCCACTGCTTTCCCAGGACATAGCAGAGAGCTGGATAGGAAGTGAACTTGAACTGCTGCCAATATGGGATGCCAGCACTGCAGGCTGGGGCTGTACCCCACTGTGCCACAGCGCCGGGCCCATGCATGTTTTTCGAACTTGAGTGTGCCAGTTGAAAATACCCTTAGCCCTAGAGACATTGCATCTCCATTTTCAGCAGCTTCCCTAGCAGCCCAGGGACTGTGTGTGCTGCAGGTACTTACCAAGCACACACGGAGAAACTCCTATCCTGTTTCTGAAGAGTGTGGCCAGCGGAAGTCTTGTTCATCCCCCAGATGCTGAGCACTGCTGTGCTGTGGACCTCATTGTGGATGCAGGCTCAATTTGGGGGACTAGAATCTAAACAGGTCTTGCTCTTCCTTTCCCTGCCTTCTTCCTTCCCCTTCCTTCCCTTTCCACCCTTGCTTGCCTTTTTCCGCAGTTCTTTTTCTGTGAACCATGTCTATAGTTCCTGTTCTCTGTCGACATACATTTGCTGTGGGAGATCTGCCCAGCATTTTGTTTTTCAAGACACATACACCTGCCTTACTATTTTAATTAGACCTGTTCTGCGTTGCTGCTTTTGGTGTTTTAGCAACAGGCACATACCTGTGCGTTGTAAACGTGTGCTTGCTTCAGCTTGCCAGGTTTGGGGCCAACACTGTAGTTCACAGGAGCATGACGCTATGTGCAGATGCCTGACATGAGATGCAGGTTTAGAATCGGTATGCAGAGTATTCTTTTTTCACATTTTAAGTAAGCCATCCTGTCGACTCATTTCTCCATAAACTAAATCTCTACATGCTTGTGTTGCATTATTGGAAATGTGAGGGAAACTGCATAGTATGCATACATTGCAGCCTTGGAACAGGAGGAAGAGGCTACCACATGGCCTTGACTTGGTTTCTGCGCCAGTTTCTCAGTATCACAAATGTGCTGTTTAGTGTGTCCATCCACAGGGCCTCTGAAAGTGACTGATTTGCTGCCTGTGAAGTTGGTTGATCTCCTTTGTAAGGCACTGTATTAATGAATGATAGTATGATCAGTGTTATTAGCATGAAAAGAAGCAATCAGCAAAATAAATCTCTTGGATAGGAAACTCACTGAGACCCTCTCTCTGACATGTGTGGAGCTCAGCTGCCTACTGCGGAGTCAATCACTTGTTTCCAAGCCTCACTGAGGGCACGATGCTGGCACCTGCCACAGTCATCTTCTGCCACAGCACCAGGGCAGCTATCCCAGCAGCAGCTCTCTCTTCCTAACCCCAAACTCAGCTTCAGCCTTGCAAGTGCTTGATATAGAGGAGCAACGAAAGTCAAGCTGGAGTGCATTCCACAGAACGCTGTTGTTAGGCGCACACACCTGACTCACTGCGGTGGGCTGCCCCAGCACTTTCTTGACTTGGACTTGTTTCCCAAGTGAAGTATCCAAGTGTCAAACAAGATTAGATTGATCTGGTTTTGAGCAGGAATCTGAATAGCTGAATCAGGTTCGTCCTGAAAAGAGTCAGTCTCCCCTCTACTGGGTGGCTTCGCGGGGCGGCGCAGACGCCAGCTGCCAGGATCCAAGGCGCTGCTCTTCAGGAAGGATTCTTGGTGTCTTCTTGCACCATTCATGTCTGGTTTGATTTCCTTCCTCAGAGGCAAAGGTGACATCTGAGCCAGTGGCTGAAGAGTATCAGGCTGGGTGCTCACCTGCCAGCCTTTCCTTTCTTTTCTGCTGTGTTGACTCAAGGACAATTTCAGCAAGAATTGGAGGATGGTGACGTCACTCCCGGGCTTCCTGTGGAGGTCTGTGCTCTGAGGTCACGTGGTTAAAGCCTGCTGAGATTGACGCAAGCACTGCTGGCTTTGAGGCAGTGCAGCTAGTGCAGTTCCTTTCATAAGAGTTTGAGGGACTGCCATTTCTAATGATAAGCCAGGTGACTTTGTGTATGTCCCTGATTTTGTTACATCTTGGGAATATCCTTTCCCAGGACTTTTATGTCATTGTTGTATCCATAGGTCATATTTATCTGTTTGGACAGCTGTTGCTTTTGCTGTGTTGAGCAATGATGTCCAGATACTATTTGCTTTTCTTCCATCTGAATGACATTCTTACTTTGTTCAGTGAAGAATATTCCTACTAAAGACTATTAGGTCTAATCTCATTTAATGTCAAATGTAGACATGCAGGTACCAGAAGTATGAATAAGCAAGTCTCTCTGAAATCTTAAGGAACTTTTCTTTTTTAGGGTGGCATGCAAAAATCCAAGTCTCAAATCTTATGTGTAGTTTTGATTAAAAGTAAACATTGAAGAACCAGGCTAAGGAAGGTCTCTGCATGAGGCACCAGCATCTCATATCATAGTGTCTGAATTCCAGTTCTGGTTCCACTTCCAGGTGTAGGTTCCTGCTAGTGCAACCTGGGAGACAGCAGGTGATGATTCATGTCCTTGTTACTGCCATCATATGGGAGACCTGTGAGTTCCTGGCTCTTGGCTTTGGCCTTGACAGTTGCAGGCATTTGGGGAAAGAACCAACAGATGGAGGCTCTCTCTGTTGTTCTCACTGTTTGCCTTTCAGTTACAAATGAAAATAAAATTTTTTAAAAAATGAATTGGGGAGCCAGCGCTGTGGTGTAGTGGGTAAAGCTGTTGCCTGCTGTGCCGGGTTCGAGTCCTAGCTGCTCCACTTCCGATCCAGCTCTCTGCTGTGGCCTGGGAAAGCAGTAGAAGATGGCCCAAGTCCTTGGACCCCTGCACCTGAATGGGAGACCTGGAGGAAGCTCCTGGCTCCTGGCTTTGGATTGGCGCAGCTCTGGCTGTTGCGGCCAATTGGGGAGTGAACCAGTGGATGGAAGACCTCTCTCTCTTTACCTCTCCTTCTCTCTCTCTGTGTGTAACTCCGACTTTCAAATAAATAAATAAATCTTTAAAAAATAAAAAATGAACTGGGCCATTGTTGTAGATGTTAAACAGTTAAGTTTCCTCATAAAGATTAAGGAGAAACATACATTTGATATGGTGAAATTTTAAGTCTATCTTTAGCTAATATTTTTCCTTTAGTTGGTACCTGTATTTTTTTCTCAATTTATCTAGATAATAAAGCATATTAATTCATGTATTTATAAAATCTGATTCTTTATAAGCTGTAATTTTGATTGCAAGTCTCCCAGTCCTATATTCCAGGAAAAATAAATACCAGGCTGAAAAATTAGCTGATTTTATTAATAAATTATGGAAAATAATTTTTATAATGAAGTTTCTTTTTATCCCTTTGTGGGACAGAGTTTGCCTGGAAGCTAGAAAAATTGTATTCAACAATATTGAAATCAGTGCATGTACCTGATTCTTAAGGTAAAGAAATCCAAAACTATATCACATACCATAAACTCGTGTTACTTGTTTAACTTCTTAAACTATGTATTAATTTTTTTGATATTATAAACTTTATAATAATCTTCATTGATTTTCTTCTGATTATTTTTCACCTAAAAATCTTCATTTATGTACAATAGAACAACTTGTCTTTTTAGAATTATAGCATGTTTTAGCTAGTATTAGAGAAAGACATTTTGCTAAAACTTAATAAAATATGCATTGCATCCTTCATATTTATATATATGTATATATATATATATATATATATGTATACATACATACACATACTTTGCTTAACAGAAGCTTTCCTGAAATAAAGTAGAATCATTTCTGAAAGGGGTGTATTGGTGAATGTGCGATAGGTCCCATGATGCTTGGTTTTAGTGCATGCAAGAGCTGTTTTCTTTTTTTAAAGAATGATTTATTTATTTGAGTTACCTAACAGAAGGAGAGAGAGAGAGGAAAAAGAAAGATCTTCCATCTGCTAGTTCACTCCTCAGATGGCTGCAGTGTCCAGGAGCTTCTTCTAGGTCTCCCATGTGGGTAGCAGAGGCCCAGACCATTTTCAGCTGCTTTTTCCAGGCCAGTAGCAGGAAGCTGGGTTGGAAGTGGAGCAGCCAGCCAGAATACGAACTGGCAGTCATATAAGATGCCAACATTGCAAATAGTGACTTAACCCACTACACCGTGGTGCCAGCCCCATCAGCTCTTTTTTTAACCAGGCTCTTTACTGCTACTGTCACTGCTGTTGTAGTCATCACTTAAATGACAGTGGCAGTACAGACATTAATCCTTGGTGATAAAGTCCCGGAAAGTCAGCTTTGCTTTCTGTGTGTATGTGTGTGTGTGTGTGTTTATCTATCTATATGCATATATAAATATGTAAATGTATATGTATATATGTAAGATTTATTTTTTTATTTGAAAGTGTTAACAGAGAGAAGGAGGGAGAGAGAGAATGAGAGTGAGAGAGAGAGAGAGAATCTTCCATATATATGGCTGCAGGAGTTAGGAGCTTCATCTGGGGGCTGGTGCTGTGGTGTAGAAGGTTAAGCCTCCACCTGCAGCTCCAGTATCCCATATGGGCTCCTGGCTTCAGCCTGGCCCAGCCCCAGCTATTGTGGCCATTTGGGGAGTGAACCAGCAGATGGAAGATATCTCTCTCTCTCTCTCTCTCTCTCTCTCTCTCTGTATCTGTGCTTTTCAAGTAAATAAATAAATCTTAAAAAAAAAAAAAAAAAAGAGCTTCATCTGGATCTCCTATGTAATGGGCCCAAGCACTTGGACCATCTTGTACTTCTTAACCCATGCCAATAGCAGGGAGCTGGGTTGGAAGTGGAGCAGCTAGGACAGGAACTGGTGCCTATATGGGTTGCCTGCATTGCAGATGGCAACTTTACTCAGTATGCCACGCACTAATGCCATGTCCCCTTATGTTAACGTGGTTGTTCATTCACTAACGTAGCAAGTGCTCCCTACCACCCACTTCCCCCATGAGGGAGTATGAGTCTAAATCCAGTCAGGATATGTGTTCTTGAGATCTGTTAAGCAGATACTGAAGAAAAGAGGGGCTGGTGCTGTGGCAGAGCAGGTAAAGCTGCTGTCTTCAGTGCCTGCATCCCACATGGGCATTGGTTTTAGTCCCAGCTGCTCCACTTCCAATCCAGCTCCCTGCTGATGCTCCTAGGAAAGCAGCAGAAGATGGTCCAAGTCCTTGTGCCCCTGTACCCCCATGGGAGACCCGGAAGAAGCTCCTGGCTTCAGATCAGCCCAGCTCTGGCTGTTGCAATCATTTGGGGTGGTGACCAGCAGGTGGAAGATTCTCTCTCTGTCTCTGCCTCTGCCTCTCTGTAACTCTGCCTTTCAAATAAAAAAATAAATCTTAAAAAAAGAGGGTCATTGAGATAGTGCTTCTCAGTAGAATTTGAACAGTGTCACATGGATGCCTTTTAAAAACTTGGTGAGGGCTAGGAACCCATTTTTTATTTTGCATTGATGGTTTAAGTTACAAAACAATGATAGACTGACTTTCTGCCTGTGTAAAAGAAGTCTAAAGGCTTGCATTTCAGGGCTTTATGGTAGCTCTCTTATTAAGAGAATCTCTAGATTCTTCTTTCTGTGTATGTTGCCTTTGTTAGCAGGCAGGCTGTTGTTTTTCAAGTTGCCTCAATCTCATCAATGGTTGCTGAAGCTACAGCCATCTCATCCAAGTTCTTGACATCAGATAGGGGCTAGGGGAGGAGTGAACATATTTCCAACTTAGTATCCTGACAGCTTTCCTGTAATTTCCATTCAGCATTTTTTACCTGTGTACATTCGCACTCTCATATAAGCAAGGCTGGAAAATGCAGCTTTGTAGCCTGGAGCTCTGCTGTTCCTGGCTTTAGGGGTTTAGTTGTCAAGGAGCTGTGAGTGGACTTGGTGGGGACAGCAGTCAGTTTCTGCCACCTCTTCTGATTTGTATCTTCCTGACAAATCTTGACTAAGTCTTATTGTCTGGTGTGCCTTGTGGGTATTATAAGGAGTAAAACTTTGTGGGGATATTTATAAGTACTCTTCCTGGAGTCTGTACAATATGAAATGCGTAACTCGGATCAGTGATTCTCAGTTCTAAGAGGTGCAGCGCATTCTCCATTGTGCAATAGATTTTATGATCCTGAAACAGAATGTATAGGTAGTTTAATCTATGTTCACATATAATTTTTACATGAACATGTAAGTCATGGACTGCAGCAATGTATTTATGAAAAAATACATGTCAGTCCATAAAGTCTCAAGTACATCTACACCAGAAAATAAAGTAGGAGATACTCAAACGCTGGCCATATATGTAATACCCCTGTGAACATAGCAATTGTAGATGTACTGTAGACCTGTGTTATATTGACAACACAAATGCCAAGAATGGCATCATTATGGCAAATTTCCAAAGAAAACCAAGCTCTGACTTCCCATGATTGACATGGTCATTGCATTCCTGAAAAAAAAATCAGTGATGTTTACAGTAGGCAAAAAAACAAAAAAAAGTTGTGTTTATATGTTAAATATAGCTTAGCACAGATGATTAGAGGATTCAAGACAGTTCTTCTTTATGTGGTAATATCCTGCTCATTTCAGAGCGCCAGGCCTCTTTTCATTTCATCACAATGAATCCCTTCTGCAAATTGGTCATTGTGCCTCCCCCACAAAAAAAATCGTTTTATTAACAGTCCCCACACAAAATCAGCGACTTCAGGGGCAAATGGGAGCCTGTGTTTTAGAGAACTATTTTTTTTAAAGATTTATTTATTTATTTGAAAGAGTTACACAGAGAAGGAGAGGCATAGAGAGAGGTCTTCCATCAGCTGGTTCATTCCCCAGATGGACGCAGTGGCCGGAGCTATGCCGATCCGAAGCCAGGAGCCAGGAGCTTCTTCTGGGTCTCCCATGTGGATGCAGGGGCCCAAGGACTTGGGCCATCTTCTACTGCTTTCCCAGGCCACAGCAGAGAGCTGGATCGGAAGTGGAACACCTGGGTGTCGAACTGGCGCCCATATGGGATTCCTGAGCTTAAAGCCAGGGTGTTAACCTGCTGCGCCACAGCGCTGGCCCCTAGAGAACTCTTGAGTTTCCCATCTTTGAGCGTACTTTGTTTTAGCTGAACTAACTCAGTGGTAACTTGATACTTTTTTTATACTACTATATTTGATTTTGTCAGCTGACCTTGTTTCATCTTGAATTAGATGAGTTTTAAACTTAGAAGCCTTCAAAAGAGATTACCAAACCTTCCAATAAATTCTCAAAATCAGATGTTGAAAAATGAACGTCATGTGGTGTGGCAGGTTAAGATACTGCTTGGGACACCTGTACCCACATGAGAGTGCTGGTTCAAGGCCTGAACTTCCATCCCAGCTCCCTGCTAATGCACACCCTAGGGGGCAGCAGATGATGGCTCCAGTTCTTGGGCCCCTCACACACACATCCAGGAGACCAGAACTTCTTGGCTTTGACCTGGCCCTAGCCCTGCCTGTAGCAGGCATTTGGGGAGTGAATTGGAAAATGGAAGATCTCTCTCTGACTCTGTCTCTGTCTCTGTCTCTGGTTCTCTCTTTCTCTCTCTCTCTCTCTCTCTCTCTCTCTCTCTGTGTGTGTGTGTGTGCGTTCTGCTTTTCAATTAGATAAAAGTAAATTCACTTTTCTTTAAGAAAAAAAAAAACAATATGTTGCATTCCAGCAAAATTACAGTCCATAAGAAGATTAAAGGAAAAGTTGGCCAGCACCGCGGCTCACTAGGCTAATCCTCTGCTTGCGGTGCTGGGACCCTGGGTTCTAGTCCTGGTTGGGGCACCGGGTACTAGTCCCGGTTGCTCCTCTTCCAGTCCAGCTCTCTGCTGTGGCTGTCTAGGCTATGGAAGCCCCTTGAGTTCACCAACTCTGAACTTGTTTAGTCAAGGCTGTATCACAGTGGAGTTTCCTTCCTCCCTTCAGAGAAAGGCGCCTCCCTCCTTGATGGCCTGTTCCTTCTGCTGAGGTCTTGTTCACCAGGATCTTTCATTTAGGTTGTTTTTGCCACCATGTCATGGCTTTCCATGGGCCTTTTAGTGAGATCCAAATGCCCCAAGGGTTGATAATGAGGCTGGAGTGCTGTTTGGGACGTTTGCCATTCTATGAGTCTGCTGTGTGTCCTGCTTCCCCCGCAGGATCATTCTCTCCCTTTTAATACTATCCTTCATTATTTGCATACATTGGTCTTATTTGTGAAATCTCTTCGGCACTTACCCTATCTTTTTGATCAGTTATGTACTTATACTTATCACTTTACCAAGTGTGCTGGCATTGTGTACATGCCTCCTTGGTCAGATTGAGTTGAAATCCCCTGGCACATTTCTAGCTCTACCATTGGAGGTAAGTCCGAGTGAGCATGTGCCAACCTATATATCTCCTCCCTCTCTTATTCCCACTCCTATATTTAAAAGAGATAACTTTTCTGCTAATTTTAAGCGCCTAAAAATGATTGTGCATTGATTACAGAGTTCAACCAGTGGTATTAAGTAGAACAAACAGAGCAACAACAACAAAAAATACTAAAAGGAATAAAATAGTAAGTTGTTCCTCAACAGTCTAGACAAGGGCTGATCATGTCATTGTCTCTCATAGTGTCCATTTCACTTCAATGGGTTTCCTTTTAGATGCTCATTTAGTTGCCATAAAATGATAGTATCTTAATTACATGTACTTTTTAAAGTCAGTGTATGAAATAAATCAACATTTTAAATTTCATTTTTTTAAAGATTTATTTATTTTACTTGAAAGTCACAGTTACACTGAGAGAGGAGAGGCGGCGGTGGCGGGGGGTGGGGGGTGGGTTTCCATCCATTGGTTCACTCCTCAGATGGCTGCAACAGCAGGAGCTGCGTCAATCTGAAGCCAGGATCCAGGAGCTTCTTCCGGGTCTCCCACATGGGTGCGGGGTCCCAAGAACTTGGGCCATCTTCCACTGCTTTCCTAGGCCATAGCAGAGAGCTGGATCAAAAGTGGAGCATCCAGGTCTCGAACTAGTGTTCATATGGGATGCCGGCACTGCAGGCACTACAGGCAGCAGCTTTAGCCACTACGCCAGAGCGTCGGCCCCTTAAATTTCCTTGTAATATTGTGAAGTAAAATTGTGGCCCATCCAAATCAAAAAGTTCATATTCCTTGCCTAGATTGTTGACTTTTTTTTAAATGGAGGCTTTAAGATTCAGTGCTAAAATTGTGCTCATCTGTTATAGTCTAACGTGATACCTCAAACGAAAATTATTAGTTTTAAAGTTTAATTTGTAGATATCCTAACATTGCAATTTATATTAGCTAATTTATGTCATTTAAGACAAATGGACACATACTTATATTAGTTCTTTTTCCATTACCATAATGAAATAACTGAGGCTGGGTCATTTGTAAAGTAAAAGGTTTATTTAGCTCATGATTTTGGAGTTTCAAAGGCATAAGGCCAGCATCAACCTGGCTCTGGTGAAGGCTCATGGCAGGTGCCATGAGGTCAGGAGTGCCTGCAAGAGGGAAAGATACCAGGTCAAGACAAGAAGTCGGAGCTTGACCAGGTCCCATGAGCTCTCTTAATGCTTTCCCTTCCAAGGCTGTGCCCTGCCCCCACTGATCTAATGATTGACCCATCTTCACAGCGCCAGACTGAGGACCAAGCTTCTAGAACATGAACCTTTTGGGGGACACTCTCAAACCATATTCACACTGTGGCAGCACAGCCAAGACAAAGCCATAAGTCTGGAATAATCACACATTTATTTTGTGGGCAGGTGAGTCAAGATGGGAAGTCACTCCTTGACAAGCTCCAGCGGCCCTTGACTCCTGGCAGCTCTGATTCCCTAACTGCCTCTGCCAACTACTCCAAGGCTGTGCACCACGTTTTGGATGTCATCCACGAGGTGCTGCATCACCAGCGGCAGCTCGAGAACATCTGGCAGCACCGCAAGGTCCGGCTCCACCAGAGGCTGCAGCTCTGCGTTTTCCAGCAGGATGTCCAGCAGGTGAGTTTTGTGTTGTGCCCTTCATGCGAGGTGGCTGGAGGCAAATTCAAAGATCATGGTGAGTGCTGTGCCGTTGAAATACTTGTGCAGTGAGTGAGCCTCAGACAAGAATGGAGCTCCCTTGCTGACTATGACTGAAAGAAGGCTCTGAGAATGTGTGTTTAGGATGCACAGCCATTAACTCCTGTGCGGTGAACATTTGAGAAGATGGGGGACACAGGGTACCCTGAGTGCCTGAGGTGATGGAGGAACCACGTGGGAGAGGCTGTGCATTTTGTTCTCACAGGTCATTCCCAGGTATATTTATTTGTGGGGAGGATGCTGGTGATACTTCTACCAGTGTGTTAGAATTTCAGATTTTTGTGCTTTCCATTTGCTTCATGAGCTACTCATGCTCCTCTCCCTAGCTGTTGGACCACAGTCTGTGGTACATAGTAGGAACTTAATCATTAATCATTATCTCACTGATGAAAAGTAGACTTTAATGTCTATTTCTTTCTTTTTAAGGGTTTTTATTGAAAGGCAGAGTTATAGAGAGATGGATAGAGACATCTTCCATCTCTGGTTCATTCCCCAAATGGCCACAGAAGTTAGGGTTGGACCAGGCCAAAGTAGGAGCCCGGAACTCCATCCTGGCCTCTCACATGAGTACAGAGGCCCAAGATTTGGAGCATCCTCTGCTGCTTTCCCAGGTGCATTAGCAGGGAGCTGATTCGGAAGTGGAGCATCTGAGACTTGAACCATCCCCCATATGGGATGCTGGTGTCTTAGGTGGTGGCTTAACTCATTGTGTCACAGCACAGACGCCAATGTTTGTTTATTTCTAAGCAGTTGACATCTCTCTTGCTGCCATTGTTGTTGACAGAAATAAGAGCAAATATGAATGAATTTTCCCATATTTTTCCTTATTGTACAATGGGATTTTAAGGATAAAAGCTGTTGGGAGCATAGAATGCATGACATAACCTTAGTAACAAATAAGGCGGTAGTCATTTTTTTGCCCAAAATAGAGGAAAAACAGGGGCCAGCATTATAGTGCAATGAGCTAAGCCCATATTGGAGTACCATTTCCAGTCCCAGTTACTACACTTTTTATCGAGATCCCTGATAATGCACATGGGAAGGCAGCGGAAGATAGCTCAAGTACTTGGGGCCCCTGGCACCTATGTGGAAAACCAGGATGGAATTCCTGGCTCGGGACTTCAACTTGGACCAGCCCTGGCTGTTGCAACCATTTGAGGAGTGAATCAATCGGTGGAAGGTCTCTCTTTCCTGTCTCTTTTGCTCTCTGCTCCCCCTCCCACCCCACACTTTCATTGCTCTTCTAAATAAAAAAACAAATCTTAATAAAGAAAACAAAAAGAAAAGCAAAGGAATGTGCAGGGTGATGTTGCTGGAGATCTGAGATTCTGGACTCTGCAGGGAAGGAAGCCCCCGACACCTAGGAAGTTGGCCTGGAGCCACAGTGATGTGTCTGTTGCAGAACCCTCTCTGCTCCAGGCATCGTTGAGCCTGTGCATTGTTGAGGCATGTGGCTCTAAGATTTCCATCTCCCTGAGAGTCGTCTGGAGGTGAGGGGCTGGGATTTGGAGACTCAAACTGTTTCCTGATGAGTGCAAGCTTCTGCATGTGTCATTGACCAAAGGTCTTCACTTAGTGTGACTCTGGTAAGTTCAGAATATCTTTAGTGATTTTGTACCTTTTAATTTATTCTTTGACTTTGAGTTTATATTTTCAGTCCTAGGAAGGTTACATATACAGAGTGCCTGAGGAACGATCATTTTGGTAGGATTCATGCTTCTTCACAGTGTTCTTTAGTCCAAGGGAGGAAGACAGAGCAGGGAGAGGGGAGGGTGGAGCCAATGCTGAGGAGTCCTGAAGAGGACGATTTATAAGGTAGGAAGCTCAGATGCTTATTCTCTTTTCATTGTCTCCAACTTTTATAGACCACTAGATGTTAATAGTTTACATGTAATTATTAACCTACCTCATGTCCCTTGGTTCCTTGAACCAAGATTCATTACACCTGTGGACTGATAACACTTTCTAAGGAACAACTCATTTCCTTACCTGAGGGAGCGGTGGTGTGGGTTACCCTCACCTCATTTCACAAGGCTCTTTGGGGGCATTTACAAAGAAGCCATTGGACTGTATAGGTGTGCAGGTTGAGGAGAGGCATGTGAAAAGAAGTCCTTTGGGGAGTTCAGCCACCTGATTTGGCACTAAGTTTTTTGCTTGCATTTGAAAACAGCAAACGTCATGTAGAAGGGTTGTTATAATTATGAAACCAGTTCTTTAAGCCAGGTTTTTTTCCCCTCAAGAACAGGATATTGCATTGGCGGTCAGCAGGAGAAAGTGTTTCGCAATATACACACTGCATATATTGCCCTATGGACATTCCATAGAAAATACTGTTCATTAAGGCTCATGTTTTAGTTAATGATCTGGAATGATTTGAACTTTGAATGCAAACAAGGGACTCTAGGTTGGCTTGACTTGTGAAGCAAGGAACAAAGCTCGATGCGATTAACCAAAGAAACACTCCGACAATAGGAAATCATAACCATACACGTGCTTCTGCAGTTCAAGAAATTAATAACACATAGGGGAATTTTTGCCATGTTAAGTGTAGAGTAGGAGAATTAAGATGAGAATAAATGAGGAAAAACATTACTTTTTGGCTCCTGCCATCGGATCAGCGTGGTGCGTCGGCCGCAGCGCGGCGGCCGCGGCGGCCATTGGAGGGTGCACCAACGGCAAAGGAAGACCTTTCTCTCTGTCTCTCTCTCTCACTGTCCACTCTGCCTGTCAAAAAAAAAAAAAAAAAAAAAAAAAGAAAAGAAAAAGAAAAACCTTACTTTTGAAGGGCATTACCAGCACAAGATAAAATTGTAAAAACAAAAACGGTCTAAATCCACCAGAACATAATGAGCAATTAGATAAACCATAAGTATTTTTCGTTCGATTGTTTGGGATGATGAAAAAGAATCCTGTAAATATTGTTGAAAGAGAAGGGAGTGAGCAACTTGCTGAACAATAGGTGTGGGATGGTTACAGCTTTATGAAAACAACCCTCCAAAAGTGTGTGCTGTTTGTTGAGCAATACTTGAAAGAACGTGTGCTGTTAACAGCACACCCCTGAAGAGCAGAGCGTGGGAGAGTGGCATAGGGAGTTTGAGTTCTAAAAACATGTTTAATTTAAGGTTGTTTTTTTTTCTTCATAAAGCATGACCATTTCGTAATTTCCGTATGGAAGGTATCAGGGATGTTAGTAGGGGTGTGGTGGCATGGTCTCACTACTATTGCAGAGTGCTTACCACCTGTCTGAGGTAAGCCCTGGTGGTGTGTGGGGAGACCACTTAAGATGGCCCTGTGTTGGCTGCTGGCAAATACTGGCTTTAGCCATTGTTAACTTAGAATACAAACTCTGTGTCACATCTCCTGATGATCATATAATGTCTTTGCATTGCCTTAGGTTTGTTTCACCATTTTGTTGAGTTAATAAATGGGTGATTGCATCATGCTAAGTGGTTCTGTATACTAGTTTAGCATATACATTAGTGTTCTGTAAGAAAAAGCTTTTTGTTATTCGTGTTCAAATGGGGTAATATGAGGGGGTCTTCAAAGAGTTTGTGAAAGGTATGTATCGTGAAAGAATCTTTTCACGGATTTCACCTATTTTCCTCCCACCAAAATAAACTTACCGTTCAGTTCCATCTTACCTGAACTTTTTGAAGCTCCCTCCTGGTGGTAGGAGGAGTCCAAAGCAGCATGCAGTTGGACTTGTTTTTCTTCCTTCTCTCCCAGTCCCCATCAGTTTGCCTGGGTCTTGGATTGTTGGGGGTCAGTTACTCCAGCAGTAAATCTGCTTTGCTGTAGCAGACTGGCACCCCTGAGAGAAGTCCCTTGGGCAGGAGACCTTCTTCTCAAAAGGCCACCCATTTTCCCCAGCAGCCCTTGTGTGTAAATGGCACCCAAGGAAGGATCTCTTGGGAGAACTCCCTCTGGGAATGAACAAACAAATCTAGTCTTCTCAGATTCTTCTTGTCCACACATCCTTCTTCATTTCAGAATATCCTAATTGAATGTGTGATGCTCTGAGAGTACTGAAGGAAATATGTTGAACAGTGTCAAGTTCCTTTTGAGGAATTCATAATCTAGTAAGAGCATATTTTTTAAGCAGATGGTTTAGTAGCTCAATAAAATAGAACATAACCATGCTCAGATGTAGCATGCATGTCTTTGGTTATTGTCAGATGTAATTTTGCTAAGGAATAAATTTGAATCATGCCTCTTAAGGTGCTGTCAGCCGTCAGGTGATCAGTGAAGCCAGCTGCCATATCCGTGTAACCTACGTACCTTCTGTACAGCATAGCTGTTGCAGTGATTTTTGTAAAGTGGGTGTTCCTAACTACTTTGTATTCTTTTCAAATGGCAAGGGACGTGTACTCAAGGCAAAGTTAAAAGGTTAGTTTCAGTGCAGGGAGGTTTTGGAAGTGTGGTGAAACCCTTAGTAAAGCTTTTGGTCGTTTAAATGCAAAACCAGGGTTTTTGTGCTAAGTTTCAGTTGTAGGAGGGAAGTCAGGAGATGCCTAAAAAGGAAAGAAAACAGGGCTCTGTTCCATAGAGAAACTATTTGAGTTTGACCTTGGGTCCCAGGCTGCTGCCCTTCAAGACAGTAAAAACCTATTCTCTAGGATGCTTGACTCACAAGTTCTAGGTTAGTACTGTCTACATTAGACTGAGTTTTTAAGAGAATTTTGGATTCCTGAGTTTCCTCTGCTCATTTTTGAGTGGGGGAATTTTTCTCATCCCACTCAACGGGATCATTAGGGAGCCCTAGCTAGTTAACTCCCTCTCCTGTTTACATTCCCACACTTGTGGTTTTGATTGTGCCTCCTGATAAGACTGCTGCAGGACTTGGAATTAGGGAACATAGGAGCCCTGGAGGGAGGGAGGAAGGGACTGACTTGGCTTGGGAGTGGGAGGATGCTGGGATCAGAGGGCAGTTGGAAGTACTCCTAATTTCCCTCCACAAAGGAGAAGCTACGCTGTGATCCAGTAACTTAGGGACCAGAACAGAAGGCTCAGGAAGTTAAACAGTGGAAAGATGAAGAGTCGGAAAAGCAAAAAGTATCCCCACCAGCTCATAATGGATGTTAAAAAAAAAAAAAAAATGTAGAGTGTAACCTTGGGCCAGGAAGATAAGAGCACTTAGGACCAGAGCAAATGAGAGTGAACAGGGAGCTGAGGCCCAGCAAGCCTTTGAGGAGGCCAAGGGACAGGAGTGGGCAAAGCCAAGGAGTTTGGGGGCTTCCTTAGATTGAGCACCAGCGCATGGCCAGGGTCACCTAGAATGACAATGCCTAGGGATTAGCTGGAAAGGGAATACTGTAAGCATGTTTGCATCCATGCATGTGTATATTGTTTGTGAGCCCATATATGTGCATAAACATATAAATAAATATTTATGTAGCTCGATGACTAGATATAAAGCTATACATAATAGATTCCCAGATAATATTGAAGCCATTTTTCTTGTCAGTATTTCCGAAATTAATAAGCTGCGTGGGTTCTCGCCACGAATTCAGAGAAGAATTCTGAATACTGGCTCAAATAAACCAGACAACATGGTAAGTTTTAAGGATTTTATTCAGTCAGAGAAATGCATAGGAGAGTGAGAGCTATATCTGAGGGAGAAAGGGAAGTCTAGATCCATACTAAGCAGAGAGCAGGCCAGGAGCCGCAATAGTAAGCAAATGCTTATGAGCAGCTACAAGCAGCTTAGCATGGGTGATGAAGCGAAGGCAGAGAGAGATTTTGGGGCGCTCCTTGCATTTTATATACTTTCCAAAGGGGAGTGGTAACATAGTCTAGTGGGCAGGTGAGCATTCAGGGGAGATCAGGTAGGGGGCATGAGATCACACAGGGAATGTGGTGGAGGGCGTGGTCTCCAGCTTACAGACCTAATAGGTTTTATTCTGTCTGCCTGCCTATATCAACATCTGGACATTTGAAGAGTTTTTGGACAGCTTTGGGCTATTTTATGCTTACTTCCAAACTAAGAATGCAAAAAATATCATTTTTTAAAGTTTGGAACATTACTGAAAAAAGCTAACTAGTGATGAGAGAGGGTTGGTTTAGCTCAGGGTTAATAAGAATATCCAAGATGAGACTCTGCAAATAATAACTTTCTGCCCCGCCCACCACCCCTCATTAAGCCACTGTGTTTTTGTGAAGAGATTTCACATATATATGTATATAATTAAACCTGGAGTAATAAACAGGAGAACTGGTGAATTATATTTGTTTTAGAAGTAAAGTGTGTGGGGCCAGTGCTGTGGCATAGCGGGTAAAGCCACTGGTTCAAGTCCTGGCTGCTCCGCTTTTGATCCAGCTCTCTGCTATGGCCTGGGAAAGCAGTGAAAGATGGTCCAAGTCTATGTGCCCCTGCACCTGCATGGGAGACCTGGAGGAAGCTCCTGGCTCCTAGCTTTGGGTTGGTGCAGCTCCGGCCATTGTGGCCATCTGGGGAGTGAACCAGCAGATGGAAGACCTCTCTGTCTCTCTGCCTCTGCCTCTCTATAAATCTGCCTTTCAAATAAATATATAAATCTTTAAAAAAAAAAAAAGTAAAGTAGATGGGTAGATGATGTGAAGTTGGAAGGCGTGTCTTCCTCATTATGAACCCCTCTCTGATTTCTTACACCCCCTTCCTGTCCAGGAAGTGTGCATGGAGCGATTGCCTGGCGTTTCCCATTCCCTTAGTTGAGCAGAACCAGCTCTCATGTGCAGGGCATGGCGGGGGTCTGCATCATACCCTTGTTGTGCGTGACTTACCTCAGGTATTGTTTAAATGACTTGCCCCCAGTTGTGAGCACTGGGCTTGATATGCTATGGCATGTTTTAGAAACTATTCTTTCTGTATTAAAAATCAGTGTGTATTTTAAGAGCAGACTTAATTCTGATTTTGAAATATAATGAATGAAGAAACACAGAGTTTGGGGTGCTAGCGGGGAGAAAGAAAGGGTGATGGAGTGAGTATCTTACTGTAGGTCCTCAAGAGTCCACAGATGGGGCTTGAATTCTGCTTCTGAGAGGTTTCATTTTATATATATATATATATATATAAAGTCAGAGTCACAGAGAGGTAGGGACAGAGTGAGAGAGGTCTTCCATCCGCTGGTTCACTTCCCAGATGGCCGCAACGACCGGAGCTAAGCTGATCCAAAGCCAGGAGCTTCCTCCTGGTCTCCCACGTGGGTGCAGGGGCCCAAGGACGTGGGCCATCCTCCACTGCTATCCCAGGCCATAGCAGAGAGCTGGATTGGAAGAGGAGCAGCCAGGACTAGAACCAGCATCCAGATGGGATGCTGGCGCCGCAGGCCAGGGCTTTAACCCGCTGCACCACAGCGCCGGCCCCCGAGGTTTCACTTTTAAGAGTTATGTCTTGCACATCATAGAATTTGGAGTCAGAGCCCCTCATCTTCCAGGTAATAAAACTAAGCCTTGGATAAGATGAAGAAGTTGGCTCAAGTTCCAAGAAGCTTCATTGTGTTTGCTAGTTCACCGTCCTGGATGCTGAACTACTGATGAGTTAATCAAAGAGTAAGGTGAATTTGATGCTCAAGAAGTATATCTGGAAGTATATCAGGTAGAAGTATATCAGGTAGAAAAGGGCTTTTTCTGAAGCTGCAGCTGCCTCTGTGCAGGAAGTAGCTGCTTAAGAAGAGCGGTGGTGTTTGTTTTGTTTTTTAATGTCTTCAGAGGATTTTGGTCTTCTAGGAATTGATCAGTGAGAAGTGCTTGCCCGTGCTGACCCCTGGCCCAGCTCTTCACAGCTGCCTTGAGTTTAGCTTGCCTCTCAGTACAGGGATCAGTAGCTTGGCATGAATAATGTGATTTCAGACCCTAAAAACTTGGCCTTTGCTAGAAAGGGAAGACCATGACGCAGACACTGGTTTTAGCAGCTCTAGGAAAAAGAGTATCAGCCAGCTTGAGATGGGATGAGTATATGGATTCCAGTAATTTAAACTCGTTTGTAATTTTTAACTTCATAGGTAAATTCCATTAATGTGTAGCACAATATTGAATAGCCTTCAGCAATGCTAAACACCAGCTAGCCTTTGATAAAAATTAACAGCAAGTGAAAATTATCCTCCTTTTTTTGGTCACCTACTTATAGATAGCCATAAAATTAAAAAAAATTGTTCCTTTTTTGAGAAAGATAGCTCATACTCACTGGATCACTCCTCAGATGAATACAACAGCTGAGGCTGGGCTGGCCAGAGCCTAGAACTCAGTGCAGCTTTCCCACATGGGTGGCAGGGACCCAAGTAGTTAAGCGGTACCTACTGCCTTCCACAGTGTACATTGGCAGGAAGCTGGAAATGGGAATGGAGGTAGGACTTGAAACCAGATGCTCCAATATAGAAATGAGTGTGCCAAGTGGCATCCTAACTGCTAGGCCAAATATGACTGCTCCTGTTTACCAAATTTGAAATGATATTGCTTTGTCAAATGTCTTGATCCATTTACTGTTGCTATAACAGAATGAGCCTGAAAGTGGTTAATTATAAAGAAAGGAGGTTTATTTTGGTTCATGGATTCAAAGGCTGGGAAGTCCAAGAGTATGATATTGGCATTTACTTGGCTTTTAAAATTTTTTTTAGAATGATTATTTATTGTATTTGAAAGGCAGAGTGACAGAAAGAGATCTTCTGTCTGCTAATTCACTCCCCAAATGTCTGCAACTGCTGGGGTTGGTCTAGGCCTAGGCTAAAGTCAGGAGCCAGAAACTATCCTTGTCGCCCATGTAGGTGGCAGGGCTCAAGTATGTGAGCCATCTTTCACTACCTTCCCAGGCATATTAACAGGGAGCTGGGTTGGAAGTATATCAGCCAGAACTCAAGTCAGCACTCCAGAATGGGATGCCAGTGTCACAAGCTGAGACTTAACCAACTGCAACCCACTGCTTCACAACACCAGCCCCTTCCTTACTTTCCAGTGAGGACCTCTTGCTGCTTCATCTTGTGGAAGAAAGCAGAAAGGCAAGCAGATGTTAGTGAAGGAGACAAAATGTGAGGGGCAGCCTCCTCCAACTGCAAAACCTTCAGAGGGAACTACTGCATCCACAAAGGCATCGATCCCTCTTAGTGACCTAACCGCCTCTTAAGCACCCCAGCATCTCTCAATATTGTTACATTGGGAATCAAGTTACAGAAGGGGTTTTGTAAATCCCCAAATGCCATTGGTTTCAGAGTCAGAAGCTCTTGACATGCAACACTCACACATAGATTTCCAGATTGGTTTCTGTAGTGACTTAAATAAGAGGCATTGGTGTTTGAACAAGAAAGAAACTAAAAATATATGAAACCAGATGATTGATTTTGATTTCACAGAGAATGCAGGGTAGGAAGGAAGGAAATTTATGTTATACAACAGGAAAAAAATTTGATTTGTATAAAAAGAACAAATTTAAAATATTTTAGAGTGTTATGTTTAGTTTTTATTTGCTTTATGTATTTATTAAACTGATTTTAGACTCAAAAGAGCAATTGTTTTCAATTTTGTGGCTATAAAATGTGACTTATAAGGAGCTCTTAATATGACATAAACATGCATAACTTACTATGTATTGTCTCTTAAAATGGTCACTACCCCCAGCGCCTGGAATGTGGTATAGCAAATTAAGCCTCTGTCTGCAGTGCCTGCATCCCATATGGGTGCCAGTTTGAGTCCTGGCTGTTCCATTTCTGATCCAAGTCCTTGAGCCCCTACACCCACATGGCAGACTCAGATGAAGCTCTTGGCTGCTGGCTTCATCCTGGTCCAGCCCTGGCCATTGCGGCCATTTGGGGAGTGAACCAGTGGATGGAAGATTCGTTCTCTGATTCAAAGGTTGAGACATTTTCTTTAGGAGAAGAAGAGGACCTGTGCTTTATAATATATACTAAGGGGCTGTCATGCACGCAACTCAGGGGCTTTCCATCTGCCTTGAAGTGAGGTGGCAAATGCAGCAGTGCCTTAAAGAGCATCTTTCTCTCCAGAAAAATGGTGAAATAGTCCACTAAGCTCACTGGCTCAAAAGCAGTGAAATATTTTTCAAGGTGATTAAAATAAGATGGAAGCCTGCCTTGGATTCTTGTTTATGGGTGGGGTCAGCACAGGTGCTAAGATGCTGTGCACAGATGATGATTGAATACTCACCACTCCCCGTGATGTTCCCCACTGAGCAGGGAGTCAGGAGGACTGAGGAACTTGCCCAAAAGCACACAGCCAGATCTTGTGTCTGTGTGGAGGGGTCTGGCAATGAAGGGGTTGAGTGAAAGAGCTCTTAGAAAGAGAGTCAGGAGAACTAAGTGATGGAGGAAGCTGAGTTACAGAATATAGATGGACCCACTAATAGTTTCCTTGTTTTGCTAATAATGATTGGGAGGGAGAGTGTATTGCTAGAAAGATTCAGAAATGAAATATAGTTATAAAGCAGATATGTGGCCATGGTCTGAGCACCTTTGGCCAGGCTTTGCCCCCTCCCCACAGTGCCCACACTTCTGATCTCAGCTGCTACCAATTCTACATGACTTTGCGGAGGACCGTAGGTTTGTAAAGGATCACAACAACTTTATTTTTGCCTAATAACCAACTTTGCTAATGCAGAAAGGATATTCAGGCCAGCCTTCAGCTTGAGAGTCACTGGTTTGGGTCAATGGAGAACAGGTTGAGTCTGGCCCAGCCAGCTGCCTCTCTTTTCTCTGGTACCTGTCAGCATATCTCTCTGTAGTGTAGCTACTAAAGAGCAAACGATGCTTGCTTAGCAGTGAACCACAAGTTAACAAGTTGTTTTATTTTATCATTAGTGGAATGCTATAACTGGTCTACTGCCCTGTAGATCCATCTTTCCTGGGCATGTGCTTTTATTCCAAAACTGTTTAGATCTGTTTACTTAGGTATCCTGATGTGGACTCTTGTGTTTCTGTCCCTCAGAATCCAAAAGTTGAAATGTAATCCACAATGTGGTGGTACTAAGAAGCGGGGTTTTAGAGAGATGACTAGATCTCGAGGCCTCAGCTTCATGAATGGAATTAGTGCCCTCATAGAAGAGGCCTGAGGTAGCTTGTTCCATCTTCCACCCTGGAGGATGTATAAAAGGCTGTCTGGGATGAGCAAGCCCTCACCAGACAGCACACCTTCCAGCACCTTGATCTTGGACTTGCCAGCCTCTGGGAATTGTAAGCAGTAAATTTGTGTTGTTGATTAATTACTGATCCTGTGGTATTTTTTTATGGCAGCTGGAATGGACTAAGGTGGTATCATGGTTGCAAACATGCAGAATATGAATGAACCTTCAGTATGTTAGCAGCATATTAACAGCTATATTTAAATATTTAAATAACTTCTTTAGAAATTTTTAATAGGCGCCGAGTTCTAGTCCCAGCTGCTCCTCTTCCAGTCCAGTTCTCTGCTGTGGCCTGGGAAGGCAGTGGAGGATGGCCCAGGTGCTTGGGCGCTTGCACCTGCATGGGAGACCTGGAGGAGGCACCTGGCTCCTGGCTTCAGATCAGCCTAGCTCCCGCCATAGCGGCCATTTGGGGGGTGAACCTACGGAAGGAAGACCTTTCTCTCTGTCTCTCTCTCTCACTAACTCCATCTGTCAAAAAAAAAAAAGTTTTTAGTTGAAGACAGCACTGACCTAGTTTGTTGCTGTTTTTCCCCTTTCCATCAAAGAGAGACAGAGCGTACATTGGATATAGTGTAAATGTTTTGTTAGATATTGGCAGTGTTCTCTGTTTTCTTAAGTACTTGAACCAGTGAACCACTGAGTTGCAACTGTGAACTTTAAAACATCAGATTGCACTCACTTGTTTTACTCTTTTTCCCCACTGAATTGGATTTCAGCTACCAAGAACTTTTAAATCATTACACTCATGGAATGCTTAGCTTTTGCAACATTGTAGTTTATGGGATAAATTACCTTCAAAGACCAGGATGGAGATGTATTAAATGTTTATTTCTTAGCTTTATGTTTTGCTTGTGTGTTTTCATTATTCTGAAGAAGAGATACAAAAAAATTAATGCCGTAGTTAAATTTAAAATGCCTGAGTTGTGAAGCATTGAACCTGATTAAAAGTTAAAGTGGTGCCCTGACTCAATCACCAGCACCTTTCATAAAAGTCCATCAGCTTGGTGGCTCAATTGTGCATAAAATGAGGCAAGATTTAATTTAATGATTATTACATGTAACATTTGTACACAGAAAGATGTACACTTTCTTAAAAAAGATTCATGTAGTTGTCTCTCTGCCTCTCTTTTTCTCTCTGTGTAACTCTGACTTTCAAATAAAATAAATCTTTTAAAAAATTTTTAAAAAAGACTCATGTATTTGAAAGAGTGACAGAAAAGTGGGGAGAAAGTGAGATCCATCTTCCATCCTGTGGTTAATCCCTAAATGGCCATAATACACAGATTTGGGCCAGGCTAAAACCAGAAGCAAGGAACTCCGTTTGGTCTCCCATTTTGGTGGCAGGAGTCCGAACACTTGGGCCATCTTCCACTGCCTTCCCAAGTGCATTAACAATAAGCTGGATCTAAAGTGGAGGAGCTGAGACCCAAACCCGCACTCCAATATGGGATGCCAAAGTCCCAAGTGTCTTCATTGGACAGAGCTAGACACCGCACAAGGCAGGACATTGTTTTATGGCCTATGTGGGTATGTTTCATTGTAGGTGCTGGACTGGATCGAGAACCATGGAGAGGCGTTCCTGAGCAAACATACAGGTGTAGGGAAATCTCTTCATCGGGCCAGAGCTTTGCAGAAGCGTCATGAAGATTTTGAAGAAGTAGCACAGGTAAAACAATAACTTTCATTGTTTTCTCCCCTAAAGATCTGTGTGACTGCTTTTGAATTAAAATGTTAACTGCAACTGAGGTGAGTTTGTCTTAGCTGGAAGTGTTTGAGGTGACTCAGATAAAGTCAAATACTCAGATTCCAGAGTGAAATTGTCATTGCGTAGGCAGAAACATGATTTAGTCCATTGACTCTTTTGTAAAATATGGTGTTCAGGAATCAGAAATACATCTTGGATGCTTTTGTCATATTTATTGTACCAGTGTCTGCTGACTAGTTTGTGGAATTTCAAATCATATTCAGAGAATAGCAGTCCTTCTTGCATGTCTTTAAAGATGGGACAGCATTTGTTGTCCTGTTTCATTTCAATTAAATGTGTTTCCTTAGGGACCAGGAACTTCTAGTCTAGTTTGTTTAGAGCCTTGGATTTGTGGAGTTTGAACACTGGCTATAATCAAAGAAGGAGGCACCTTTCTCTGAAGGGAGGAAGGAAACTCCACTGTGATATGGCCTTGACTAAACAAGTTCAGAGTTGGTGAACTCAAGGGGCTTCCATAGCCTTGACAGCTCGTGGCAAGAGCCTCGGGTGATTACTGACATCATAAATAAGGGTGTCAATTGCTAAATCAACAACAGGAGTCACTGGGCACATGCTCCCCATGTAGGGTCTCTGTCCTTAGTGTGTTTTACTATGAGAGTTTAAGACAACACTACTAGTCCAACAATACTCTATATCTTGTGCGGTTATGTGAGTGCAGTCTGTTGAAATCTTTGCTTAGTATATACTAAGTTGATCTTCTGTATATAAGGATAATTGAAAATGAAACTCGATGAAGGGTGGGATGGGAGAGGGAGTGGGAGAGGGGAGGGCTGGGGGAGGGAGAGAGGTTACGGGGGGGAAGCCACAATAATACAAAAGTTGCACTTTGTAAATTCACATTTATTAAATTAAAAAAATGGAAAAAAAAACATTGGCTGTATTATAAGTGTGTGACTTTGGATACATTAAAAGTGCTCTAAAGTTAACTTTCTGATCTGAAAAATCCTACACACAACACAAAGAGGGAAAGATGAAGGGTGAGAGAGAGAAAAAGAGAACCAGAGTAAAAGAGAACCAAAAGGGAGGCAGAGAAAAGGAAACCATCTAAGTAGGACAAAACCAATCTCACCTTATGGTAAACTGAGGAACATAAAAAAAAATTCTTAAGAACACAGAAATTATAAAATGACACCGTGAGAATGACTATTTGAAGAAAAACCTGTGTTTCATCAGTAATGATAGATTTCAGAAAACAGTGGAATGGAGAATGAGGGAGGGTAACTCTAAACCTTGAATTCTGTACCTAGCTCAACTGTCATTCAATAGTGAGGATAAACTGTAGACCAAAACCGAGACTATTTCATCAGAAAAACTGAAGTGTTTACTAAGAATAATTAAGTGTCCCATGTAATTTACACTCTACAAGAACAGAGGCTTTGTTTAATCCTGTATCACTAGCATGTAGGGCAATGTCTGGCATATTTTAAGTATTTGGCAAAATTTTTCCATGAATTAATTCAATGAATAAAATGGGGGTATGACAAGAAAGGACTGGAATTAACAAGAGCAAAGAAATTGGGACATATGGCTGTAGATAAAGGACTGACCAATTAAACTTTGAGAGGTAGCTAAAACAAATGAAAACCACAGTGCCAGCTGCCCTGCTGTGAGAGGGAGAAGTGTGTTCTGAAGAGGATGGCAGGAGCCACTGTGTCCATCCTGGATGAATAAGTCAGCTGTGCCTGTTAACATTTCTGAATGTCCACTGAAAGTACAGATAGAAAACATTGCTTCCAAATAAATTTAAAAGGTAGAGAAATATAAAAAACCAGGAATCAAAGCCGCTAAAATGGATCTGGAGGAAGCAAAAGAAATAACAAAAATCATGGTAGAAATCACAAAGTAAATAATCTGTCCAAAAATATCAGTAATTACAGTAAATGGAAAGTAGATTATACTCATCAAAAACAGATTCTCAGTTTGAATAGCTCTTAAAGCTATGCTATTTGTTGGTTTTAAAGGGTATACCTAAAGCATAGATACCCAAGAAGTTTGAAAGTACGTTAAATATTAGAAAATGATCCACCAGGAAAATATTGAACAAAAGAAAGTTGGTAAAAGAATATTAATACTAGAGCATAGACTTGAAAACATGAAAAGTTTATCATAAAAAGAAGAGTTATCAATATAGCTCTAACAACGTAGCCTCATAATCTGTTTTAAAAATGTGCGTTAAACCATGACTTTGTGATCAGTACATTTTACGTGATGAAAGGTTCAATTGCACACTAAAATATGGGCTGGAATTATAGGATAATAAGCAAATTACACTTAAGTCTGATTCCATGAAAATTCCTGTAAACAATGACATTCCTTGAATATCTTCATTTTGTAAAGTAAAAATGCAAGTCTCAACCTTGTGCTTTATCAGTCTCAAGAAACGAGTAGGGAAGATTGAATTCCACAGCTTTGGCACATTCACTTCATTTATCTTTGGGGCCCTTCTCTTGTTCACATTACATGTGGCCTCTCTATGTTCACTTGCTAGGAAATATTTTGCCTTCCTGTAGCAGAAAAAAATGTGGGAAATGTGCTCTTATCTCTCCTTCACTTTTTTCCTAAGATAAACTGATGCTGTAATTACTGTGATTTGAGGATGAATGTGGAATTTGGGTTATATGACCAAAGATTTAAGGCACCAAAGAATTTAGAGGCAGAACTGCAAACAGCCAAGCTCTGGAGATGTGGAGGCTCTTGCCTTGGGCAGCATATTTAAAATGACTACCAGTGGGGTCACCCTCACCTCTGCCTCACACATTTCTGTGCATCTTCTAATGTGACGGACCAAAGTAATGAAGTCCCCTCCTTCCAGTTCCTGTGGTCCTGTCCATTCTAAATGAAGACAGTGTCTTCTGTGGTTGATCTTCCCCTGTCATCTCATGTCTAACACAGCCTCAAGTCTTAGACAATCATCAGCTGTCAGCAAGCTCTCAGCAAATAGCAAGAGTAGGGAACAGTCTTTCCTGGAAACATTTCTGCCTTCAGGTTTGGGGGCAGGCAAAGAGTAATGTAGTACCTGCTCCGTGGTCATCTTTTAAATACCTGCTCCTTCTGCTACTCCTCTGAGTTTCAGTCCTTTCTCATTGCTCTTGCTCATTGTCCCTGGGATTCAAAGGAATGCCTGACTCTTGCCCAAATTCCAAGTGCTTTAGCCCTAATCTGAACTGTGCATCAAAGTTATAAACACATTTTGTTCATTTGACCAATCTGTGCACCTTTTATCTAGTTTTTCAAAGAATCATCTATTATGTGTCAGATATTCTGCCAGGCAAGGGGAGCCACAGCATGTGGCTGTAAACCTGGACCTCCTTAGCAGGCATGGCTAGCTGTCAGGGGGCTTTCCAGTGTAGTTCTTGACATTTAAGCCAAGACATGACTATTAATAAAACCCAGCAAGTGTCAAAGGAAGAAGAGGATTTTAGAAGTGAGCAATGGGGGCAACAGGTGGGACCTGAGCAGCAGGACGTGTGGCCTGCAAGGCAAGTATGTGGATCTGGTCTTCCAGGGCTAGGACCTGCATGGACACTAGGCTCTCCCCCTCTGTACCACTCTCCCCTGCAAGTCTCCATCAGGTGTGCACCCCAGCATGTGGCTTTGCCTGTGATCTCTTGATGTCTCACCTCAGCACCACCTCTTTCCCTACCCTCTCCTCAAATCCAGTGGCTGATGCTGGTCCCATCAGTTATAACCTCTTTGCCCAGCATCTTCAACTTCTCCCTCATGTACTTCTTTCCCTTCTGGCATTGAATGCCCACAGGCCCACTCCTCTCTCTCCCTGATGAATGTGACTTGCTTCTGTTATATTTTTGAGACAGTTATTGGTTTCAGAAGCAGCCACTGCTGACTTTAGACCTCTCTTTTGGAGCTGCCAGGCAGACCTAGATGCTTTGCTTGGAGGAGACATTCAGCGATTAGTTGTTGTTAATGGGGACCTGGGACCCAGTTGTTAATATAATACCCCTCTTCTTGCCAGCATCCCATACGGGCTCCAGTTTGAGCCTTGGCTGCCCCACTTCCAATCCAACTCCCTGCTAATGTGCCTTGGAAAGCAGTGGAAGACAGCACAAGTGCTTAGGCCCCTGCACCCACATGGGAGTCCTGGAAGAAGCTCCTGGCTCCTGGCTTTGTCCTGGCCCAGCCCTAGCTATAGTGTGACCCAGTGGATGGAAGATGGATCTCTTTCTCCTTCTCTCTCTGAATTTATGCCTTTCAAATAAGTAAATAAAATCTTTAAGAAAAAGATTTATTTTGAAAAGTGGAGTGACAGAGAGATGGGGAGAGAAACAGAAGGAGACAGACCTTCTATCAACTGGTTCACTCCCCACGTGGCTATAACAGCTCAGGGATCACCCAGGTTTAAGCCAGGAGCCAAGAACTCCATGCAGGTCTCTTGTATGGGTGGCAGGTGCCCAAGCACTAGGGCCATGTTCCTCTGACTTCCCAGGCACATTAGCAGGGAGCTGAATAGGAAATGGAGCAGCTGGAACTTGAATCTGCACTCTGATACAGGATGCCAATGTCCTAAGTGTTGGTTTAACCCATTGTACCACAACACTAGCCCCCATTTCAGACTCATTCTAAAAGGATTTGGCTCTGCCACAAAAATGACACCATCAGGTATTGTAAACAGAGGGACCGCCCTGTAGGAGAGGAAATAACCATAATTAAATGTGGTAAGGTAGCCATGGAGCTATGAGACATGAAGAAATATGGTGGACTCTTTCTCTGCCACTCAACCTTGTTTAATCTGAGCTCTCTAGTAACATTTTTAAAAAAAGATTTATTTTATTTATTTGAAGGGTAGAATTACAAAGAGAGGTAGGGACAGAGAGGTCTTCCATCCACTAGTTCATTCCACAAATGGTCACAATGGCTGGGGCTGGGCCAGGCCAAAGCCAGGAGCCAGGAGCTTCTTCCAGGTCTACCACATGAGTGTAGGGGACCAAACACTTGGGCCATCCTTCACTGCTTTCAGGCACATTAGCAGGGAGCTGCATTGGAAATAGAGCAGCCGGGACTTGAACCAGCACACATATGAGATGCCAGCACTGCAGGCCAGAACTTTAACCCCCTGTACCACAGCACCAGCCCCTCTAGTAACATTTTCAGCCAGAAGAATCATGGCTGTTAGGGGGCTCCATAAGGAACCTGGCTTTATGAAGACCACATGTAGTTAGGTATAGTCTGCATGGACTGTAAAAGTGCACTATGCATTTTTCACTTCCTTCCTGCAAGCCCTCTAGCCCTTCATAAAGAAGACAGGACTGGAGTTTTACTTTAGCCCACAAGGATGGGGCCCACCAAGATCAATGAATTACCTTGGCCACCTTCCCCCTTCTGCCCTCCCTACTTTTGCCTGCCTTCTGTCATAACAAGTTGCAGTAGACATCCTCCTGGCAAGTGTCAGTCTTCCTATTTTAGAATTTTTTTCTGGAGGGGCAGAATAGTCTTTGGAGACACCTCATAAATGGAAACAGAGGGATCTTTAGTGCTTACTGAGGGGAGGGGTCTTACTTAATTTTCTGTAATGTATTCACAAAGGTACAACAAAGTTTGACACAAATTTCTTTTTCTTTTTACTTATAAGTTATTTCTGGATTGATCAATTTGTTCTGGGGATTGTGTTTTGAAGCTTCCTTTATAAAATTAGTTATAAATTGTTTTCAGTTTAGAGATATTAAATAAGCAGTTTACTTAACAAAATTTTTCTAGGTGTAGTGTTGTGGTGTGGTGGGTTAAGTTGCTGCCAGCATCCGGTATAGGCTATGGTTTCTCTCCCAACTGCTCCACTTCTGATCCGGCTCCCTGCTAATGGCCTGGGAAAAGCAGTGGAAGATGGCCCAAGTTTTTGAGCCCCTTCCACCCACGTTGGGTGAAGCTCCTGGCTCCTGACTTCAGCTTAGGCAGCCTAGGCTGTTGCGGCCATTTGGGGAGTGAACTGGTAGATACAAGATCTCTCTCTCTCTCTCTCTCTCTCTCTCTCTCTCTCTCTCTCTCTCTCTCTTTCTGTGTGTGTGTGTGTGTGTGTGTGTCTCCTTCTCTGTAACTCTTTTAAATAAATGAATCTTGAAAAAATAAAATTTAGTGAACTTCTTTAAAATAGTAAGCTGTGGCATGCTGAAGTAACGTAACAGATTCAAAAAGGAAGTGGTGAAAGTCTATGGTTGAATTCATAGAAAATGTGCTAAACACAGATTTGCTATATAAAACAATCCTAGTGTTCTGGGAAGGAGGAACCCAGAGGAACGTCATGTTTACTTGGTGAATGTGAGCCCTGCAGCACAGCATAACTTCTGCAGGCATGAGGCCTTGCTCCAGGGCCTAGATTTCAGGATTCATTTCAGACACAACTGTAGCCACTAAGAAAGCTCTTGAATCATTTTTGCACCCAATTATAGAGCTGAGAACTACCTTGTGACTAATCTGAAGGTCCATTCCTTTATCCTGTACAGTGATGTGTGTAGATGGAGCCTACTGAATAAATCCATGCTGATCGACTTAAAGTGTGATGTGTGTAGCATAGTGCATTTTCATGTAGTAGCAAAAAAAAAAAAAAAAAAAAAAAAAAAAAAAAAAAAAAACAACTTAAAGCAAATGATTAGTGCAAAGAAGATGTTCTTTAACAATGATTGTTTACTTTCAAATAGTTACCTAAGTTAAAATTCCTTTTTACCTTTAAAAAGCTGTGATTACAACAGTTAGTAAGCCCAGAAAATTCTGGTTCATGGAAGAAATTGGCTTAGGGAGTACAGTAGATCCCTTAAATTTTGCCAGTAAATCTCTGGCAAGAACATCTTTCCACATGCCCTGGTTTTTGCATGCTTAAACTGCCTTTTATTCTCTGGGACTCAAATTACCACCCAAAGATGTAGCCTTTTGTGAAGTTACTCTCCATGAAAGCGTTTCTGTCAACCACTTTTTATATGAGCCAAGTAATTATCTTGCTTTCTTGGACAGAAGAATGTGTTCTTTAGGAAAGCAGGAGACCTTACATTCGTTTGAGAAATGCTCCAGAAGATAAGCTGGCCCTCTAACTCCCTGGTCTCTGAACTCATTCATCTTTTGCAAGGAGGAGTCTATATCCCACCACATGCACCTACGGAAATCTTCCCCGTTGTTAGCACACTCTTCATTTCTGTATTACAGATCCTAGAGCCATGCATATATACAGCAGGCTGCCAGTTAAGTTTTTAACATAAGTCATGTTGTTTTTTAGTCTAAATAAATTGATAGTGGAAGATTCAGGGCAAATTATTTGCTACCAAGAATTTCCTTTAGGTTGATGTGAATTTAACAGATACCATCAAATTCTCTCTCCTGCTTTTTTGTTTTCCTTATTAAAAGCACTTCTAAAACTTAGTAATATGACTCCACTGTTTTATGATTGTCTGACCAGAAGCAAGGTACTTGATTTCTATGAGCCTCAGTTTTTCCTAGTTGTAAAATAATATCTACTATCTCTCCTTATCAGGTTGCAATCATAAGAATACATATGAAAATATCTGACACTTTGCAGGTACTCAGGATGCCAAGTCCCTAGCCTAGAACATTTGGATCATTCACATTGTCCAGATACCTCGATGAATACTAACCTTGTGTTTTCAGACTACCCAACAGCATGTGGGAATCACTCCAGGAGGTGTTGCAGGTGCTTTACCTCTGACCCACCCTACCTTGCTGGACCCCCATGCGCCCCTCAGAATGAACGTGTATCCATGGTAAATGCTTACATACATAGATAGTAGGCAGTATGTTGCTGGACCCAAATCTGTTGTTCACGTGTTCAATTTTACCATGCTGTACCTAAGCTGAAGTTGTCACCTCTGTTACGTGTATGTGAATACTGTGTTTTCTCTTCATGGATGAAAAGATAATCTGAGAATTTCTGTGTCTTTTAATTGACAATTCAGATGATCTTGGGCTTTTAATTTGTACTGTGGAATTGGCTATCATTCATTTTCATGACATTTATTGATTTATTTGAGGGAGACACAGAAATCCCATCTACTGGCTTATACCCCCCACGTTCCCTCAGTGGCCCCCTGGCTGAGGCTCTCCCAACCAGGAGCCAGGAACCTAATCCAGGTTTCCTGATTGGGCAACTGGTACCTGACCACATGAACCATCACCTGCCGTCTCCCAGGGTGCTGGGATTGGGAGCAGAGCCAGGGCTTGAACCAAGGCACTCCAGTATGGGATGGGTATAACCAAGTAGCCTGTTAACTGCCAGTTCTGCCTTCCCCCATTACATTTCTACCATGTTAAGATGCTTGGTTGTTTCTTATTTACAGGCTTTGATTTGCTTGTTGTCATTTTACTATGAGAAATAGAACAGAAATAAATTTTCAGCCCTATCAGTGTTTGTCTTTCCTATCTGCTTCAAGATCCTCTAGGTTCTAAATGTAGCCTCTGGCTGTCACTGGTAAGAAATACTCTCCAGATAAATAGTATTTCCCTGAGTCCTCCTAGTTAGGTGGTTTTAATCACTCAATAAAAAGGAGACTATCAGGATCCCTACCTTGGCCAGGCCCTTGCCTTATCTTCCTTAGCCCTCCTGGCAAGGATGACTCCCACCCCTCAGACAAGGAAATGGGCCTAGAGAGAGAAGCCTGAGGCACTGTCTAGTTTCTTCAGACTTTAAAGTATGCTTTTACCTGAAAACCCTCCTGCCCCAAGTCAAGTGACTAAGTTTCCCCTTCTAAGAGAAATCCTGGCCCAGGCATGGGCTGTTTTAACCATCTTAGCTCCACTGGCTGACTCAGGCAAGTTACTTTACCTCTCTGTGTGTCAGTTTCCTCTGCTGTGGAATGGGAATGAAGTAGCAGCCATGTGATAGGGCTATTGTGAGGCATAGAGCAAGTGCTCAAAAGTTAGCATGTTTGATCAGCAGGGTTTAGTAGCAGCATGTGCAAATCTCTGTTCTTCATTGCAGAGTCCAGGTTAGGCCTGTTCTTGGGAAAGCCTGGCCCGGGGTCAGGCATGCAGGTGCTGACACACCCCACTAGCACCTGGCACTGTGCTGAGGGAAGCCCCTGGCACTTTTGTGTTACTTCATTTTCTTTCTTTCTTTTTTTTTTTTTTTTTAAGGTTTGTCCATTTATTATGGCCAATTCATTTTTTTCTTTTCAATTTGTTCAGGTGAATTAATTAAAGGCATTTCATATATACAGATTTAGGAGCCTAGTAATATTTTTCACCCTACCCTCCCTCCTGCCCATGCTTCTGCTACTTCATTTTCTTTAAGTGTAAGATAAGAAGTGGGATGCACCCCATGGGAGACCAGGAGAAGCACCTGGCTCCTGCCATCGGATCAGCATGGTGCGCCGGTTGCAGCGCGCCGGCCGTGGCGGCCATTGGAGGGTGAACCAACGGCAAAAGGAAGACCTTCCTCTCTGTCTCTCTCTCTCACTGTCCACTCTGCCTGTCAAAAAAAAAAAAAAAAGTTAAAAAAAAAGAAGTGGTATGCATAATTGCTGTTTAGTGCCCCAGGCCATTTAAAAATGTGAGTGTTCCTTGGGGCATTTATGTTGTAAATGTCTTTGTGTGGCATCAGAGAGACGGGGAAACTTTCAGAAATGTCGGGGAAGCTGTCATCTGAAGATTGTGTATGCTACGTGGGAAGCAGAGGACTGCAAAGCTATGGTGATAGTCAGTGTGTGTCCACAGCACTCTGCTCTGCACACAGCCCCTCCACTGTTGGCTCTGAGGCCCTTATGTGTCCATCTTGGGGACACAGACTGGGACTCTGAGGTGAGGCTCTGAGGGGAGCTGGGTCTCCATAACTCATCATCTTGGTAGAGTCACCTTGGGGAACTTGGGGAACCTTGGTGGCCAAGTGTTTGTACAACTCCATCCTGACCCTAGCAGGCAGGAGAAGCCTCTCCTGGGGCCGGAGGCCATGCTTCTCCAGGTTGCCCCGAGTGCTAGCCCAGGAGGGGAAGGTCTGGATGAGATGTGCTGGAAATGGTCAAGTATTGTTTATATGTGAAAACTCATTTTCAAATCTGTTCCATCCTTCAGTCCATCTATCCACACACAAGGATACTTCAAAAAGTTTGTGGAAAATGGACTCAAAACTTGGGTACAAAAATGTTTTGAAGTTCAAGCATTTTTTAAATATGCGTTTTCCATGAACTTTTTGAAAACAGCTTATAAACTTATACACTTATACATACATATGTACACATGTATTTTAAAATAAATATTGTTTTTTAGGATAATCTTAGATTGAAAGAAAAACTTCAAGGATAATATAGAGAGTTCCTGTATCTTATCCCAAGTTTGCTCTATAAATATCTTTTATTAATATGGTGAATTTGTTGTAATTAGTGAACCAGTATTGTCTTATTAACTACAGTCCATCCACTGTCCAGAATTCCTTAGTCTTTCCCTGACATCCCTTTTCTCTTCCAGGACCTCATACTGCATTTAGTTGACCTATCCCCTTAGCTTTCTCTTGACTTGGAGACTATCTTCATTATTTTTTTATTCTAAATGGCATTCTGTCCTTCCTACCATGTTCTCATCCCTGGTCTGTGGAGGAAGGGTACACCACATGGACTGGGGCCTGCTCTGTGCATTATCTGATTTACCAACCACCTTGACTCACCTATAAGGTGGGCTAGTCGCGAGCAGGGGAGGCTCAGAGGGTGAGCCTACCCATAGTCACAGAGCTCAGTGACAAAACGTGTTGCAGTGCTGGCTCTGCCAGTGTCCCCTGGCCATCACTCAGGCACTGTGGTGGTTTGATACAGCTCTGGATCTTCAGGTCCCAACTCTGAGGGCTTCTTATCACCACAGCCCCTGCTGACAAGTTGCCAGACTGCATGGTGGGGGACAGGCCTGGAGTTGCACAGGTTGGAGGGTGGACATGTATTTGCCCTGGAGCATTGATAACAGATGTTTATAGGACATTGCCTTGCTGTCACAGATGCCTTTGAAGTGGGAAATTTTTCTGTTTGCTCTATGCAAGAGTTACTGTTACATATTATGTTAAGGTCTCACAAGCCCTTTAATTGTGCTTTTTTTTTATTTTATTTTTTTATTTTTTGACAGGCAGAGTGGACAGAGAGAGACAGAGAGGAAGGTCTTCCTTTTTCCGTTGGTTCACCCCTCAGTGGCCGCTGTGGCCAGCGCATTGCGCTGATGCGAAGGCAGGAGCCAGGTGCTTCTCCTGGTCTCCCATGCGGGTGCAGACCCCAAGGACTTGGGCCATCCTCCACTGCACTCCCGGGCCACAGCAGAGAACTGGACAGGAAGAGGAGCGACCGGAACAGAATCCGGCGCCCCGACTGGGACTAGAACCTGGTGTGCCAGCGCCGCAGGCGGAGGATTAGCCTAGTGAGCTGCGGCGCTAGCCTAATTGTGCTTTTAAGGTCTATACCCAGACTAGGAAACAGCTATACTTTTCTGGCTATTTCAAATAATTTGATTCCAAATAATATATAAATGTATATATGGATATCTACTTTTCAAGTCTGGTTGTTGTTAATTAAGAAATTTTGAGGGATTCTTTGACATCTCCTCATACATTTATAAAGAGTTTTGAAAGATCTTTTGCTAATTATGCACTCAGTATCATGCTGAATGTTTCAGAACTTTCTCATGAGATATTGGATAGCACCAGAAGAGAAGTCTACTGCAAATGGTTCTCGAGATTGACAGGGAGGAAAAGTGAACTGTGTGCCTTGTTTCCCAGGTGACCAGGGCCCTGTGATGCACTGTTTCATAGCCCAACAGGCCTACGTGTCAGAGAGACCTGGATTTGAATCTACTTCTACCACCCGCAAGCTTTGTCGCCTAGGGTTAACAACGGCCCTCTAGCCCTCATTTTTTTACCTGTAAAATAGGCTGTGGTAAAATGGTCTAGTACAAGAAGGCCACTTGGATGACAACACACAGTGCAATGATCTTTTCACACCCCGGGGGATGGGGTGAGGCAAGGGCTGGCTTTCAGCCTGTGGTGGTGGGAGGAGCAGACTGATGGTAAAATCCTCAGTAGACATACAGCCCCTTACCAGCTGCACCTGATGTATGCCACTTGCTCTAGGTATTAGTGCCCTTCTTATTACTATATCAAAATACCTGAGGCAACCTGCCTTATCTAGGGGTTTGTTTTAGTTCATCTGGAGGTGCAAGGTCTAGGGCTTCATCTAGCAATGGCCCTCTTACCAGCAGAGCCCTGAGGTGGCACCGAACATGATGTGGCGAGAGACAGGGAGTGCCTGTATCTGCTCTGTAAACGTGAATCCTTACCACCGTTATTGAGTCACTCTCTCCTGTCATGCTGTGTTCAGTTATTTTTTAATTTGTTGGAAGTACAGCACAAGAACTTCTCCTTGAACCTTTTCCGTTAGTGTATATTTCCTACCAAGAAAGGACATTATCCTGTGGAAACTTAATGCTGCTATTGAAGTCAGAAAACTGACATTGACACACCTACTAACTAGGCCCTGTAATGCCCTTTATAGCAAAGGCTGTCATTCAGAATCACCTGTGCTACTTCATTGTCACAGTTCTCAGTGTCCCTGAGCAGTGCCTTGGTTTGCCCTTGACCACAGTCTGCCACTGGGCACGATTTCAGAGTGGCCAATGTAGTAGCCTGTCAGGTGACTCATGACTTTCATCTGTGTTATTACTTGTGTGTTCACTTTGGTCCTGGGTTAATGTGCCTGCTAGGCTTCTCTCCTTTTTAACTGAAAAGTACTTTGTGGGGAGGTACTTATTCATCTGTGTCAGCATCCATGCTGATTTTGTTGTATTCAGCCGATGACTATGTGACACCCCTCATTCCCTGTGATGCTGATTTTGTCCCTGATGTGGTCAGGGAGCCTCCTCAGACTGGCTTCTATGTCCTGACCTGTCCACATTGTCCTTGAGCACTTCTTTACTCTGGGGACAGTAAGATGTTTCAGGCTCCTGTCATCCTCAGTCCCACCCCAGGCCTGTAGGTAGCCATTCCTCCATGGAGCCCTGATTGCTTTGAGAGGAGGGAGATGCTGAGAAGTAAAAATCTGCTTTGGGGCCAGTGCTTCTCCCCAGCCCTTTCTGCACATGGAGGGAAGGAGAGGAATGTGAGCGAGCATACTGTGCATGCATACTCATTTATGTCTGCCTGGGGAAGACTATTACCTCCAGTTTCAACTCAAGTGTCCCCTTTTCTGTACTTATAATAATTCCCTTCTCTGAAATGAAAAATCCAGATCTCATTATCCTTAATGTGTTGACTTAGTTAATTAAGTCCTTTGGATATACCCCATCTCCAGACTTGGAGGCCACCCCCTTCCCAGGTGGACTCTCATCATTCGTGTTTGGTTGAACCTTCACTTCTCGTACCAGGCTGCCCAGTGCAAGGGCACCCTCATCACCTTACTTGGCTCTGACTCCCCATGGGGGCACTCTGTCACACGTGTGGCCGCCTCCCATCCTCATGGAAGAAACACCTACCCTGCTCGGCTTCTGGGCTTAGTTGAGGAGGAGAAGGCAGCTCACATTGTTTTTTAAGGGGGAATAGGCTGTTCTGCTGCTGCACTGACTCCTGCAGCCTGTCTGAGCAATCCCCCCTCCAGATCAGAAACTGTCCTCACTGGCAGTTTCCTATAACACTATCGAGTCCCTAAAGCATTTCTGTTTATTTGAGGAGCCCATTTGTAGTGTCAGATTTATGAAGAATAAAATATCACTTTTAAAATATCTTAGATACATATTTGCACTTAACTTTCAGCTCTTTGAAACTCTGTGTACGTTTTAGCCATTACAGATTCTTTTCCTTTTTCTTAAAAAAAAAAAAAAAAGTGTGCTCCTAAACAGAAAAAAGATAAGCACAGAAGCACCAATATTCATAGAAACATGAAAAGAGACAGCAACTTAAATTTGCTTGGAACTTCACCTTTAATTTGCAGGGAATGAGTTATGAGAGCAGTGTCTCATACTGAAAGACACAGGACGGAGACTTTCCACCCTGTCTTAAAACCAGGAGAAAAGTGAAGCGGGCATTTGTGGCTATAGACTGTCTCCTGGCTTCTCCTTGGCAAAAATCCAAAAGTCTTTTCTGAGTCACAAGACAGCAACTGCCTGTAAATACCACCGTCCTTTCAGATGTCGGTGCTTTGCCGTGAGGGCCAAGGATCGACTATCTAAAATGATAATGGAAAAGGCTGCTGACAGGGATGGGTAGGACTCCTAATATCATCTCTGCCAATCATATTTTTTCTGTTGGTTTATGTGAATGGTCAGAAATAGCATCAGCTGACTCCGTGTCACTGTGCATTGTGACTGTGCGATCTGTTTCTCACCTTCTGCTTCTCTGGATGTTCTCTTATGCAGAACACATACACCAATGCAGACAAATTACTAGAAGCAGCAGAACAGCTGGCTCAGACCGGGGAATGTGATCCAGAAGAGATCTACCAAGCTGCTCACCAGCTTGAAGACCGGATACAAGATTTTGTTCGACGAGTTGAGCAACGCAAGATCCTACTGGACATGTCGGTGTCCTTTCACACCCATGTGAAAGAGGTAGGCACGAGGAGGCAAAAGCATAATTGTTGTCTGGAAAGATCTTTGGATTCCTCGGAAGGAATTTGAATTTGGTTGTGAGAAAGTGGACCAGATTGGCAAGTCACGAGATGTAGCCTGGTGTGGATAGTTAAGAAGCGAGCTTCTTGTGCCAGCCCTCCTTGTCATATGACTGTGTGCTGCCTTTGCAGGGGTGGCTACAGGAGAGGACTCATGAGGGCTGGGGAAAAGAAACTGAATGAGATCCCTTCAACTTTGAATGAGATCCCTTTAATTTTGGAGAATTTGAGCATGCTCAGTTAGCATAAACAAGGGACCAGCATGTGGTAGTCAGAGTTGTGAGGTTTCTGTCTGGTAGTAGCCTGTCATGTGGCTGAGTCATGTTGCCTTCTGACTTTGTTAGGTCACTCTCACATACTTAAAAAAGTGAGTATTATGTACTGCTGAATCTGAATGCCCCAAGGCCAACATAGTACAAGTAATATTGATGCTAATATATGAAGTATGTTCTCGTTAAAGAACTTTCTCATGGTGAGAGAAAGTGTGTTATTCGCTGTATGAAAAATGGGTAGATACTAAATATGCCTTATATATATTTGTATATGCTTTTCTTGGTAGAAATCGTAGAAAGTTATGTTAAAGTAGAGAGAGAAAAAGAGAGATCTTCCATCTGCTGGTTCCCTCCCCAGATGGCCACAATGGGCCAGTGCTAGACCAGGCCGAAATCAGAAGCCAGGAGCTTCATCCAGTCTCCTAATGTGGGTGGCAGGGGCCCAAAACACCTGGGCTATCCTCAGCTGCTTTTCACAGTCCATTAACAGGGAACTGGATCAAAAGAGGAGCAGCCGGGACTCAAATTGGCAGCCATATAGGATGCCAGCATCATAGGAAGTGATTTTACCTGCTGTGCCACAACGCTGGTTCCTGATTAGTTTTTAAAGCAAAATTAAAAGTGAGACACGGAGCGGGAGGGGGGGGGGGCCGATCTGTGGCGTAGCGGGTAAGGGCACTGGTTCGAGTCACGGCTATCCCACTTCCAATCCAGCTCTCTGGGAAAGTGATGGAGAATGGCCCAGGTTCTTGAACCCCCGAACCCATCTGGGAGATCCTGAAGAGGCTCCTGGCTCCTGACTTCAGATTGGTGCAGCTCTGACTGTTGTGGCTGTCTAGGGAGTGGGCCAGCAGATAGAACCTTCTCTCTCTCTCTGCCTCTGACTCACTGTAGCTCTTTCAAATAAATCTTTAAACAACAAAAAAAGTGAGGCAAAGGACTAAGGGGAAGAAATAATTCTATTCTCATGAGTGCATGAAGTCACTAATATATCAGATGAATGAAAACTTTCTAAGAGATATACATTATCTGAATCAGTTCTTAAGCAGATCATACTATTTTTAAAGACTTTATTTATTTTAGAGGTAGGGTTACAGATAGAGGGGGAAAAAGGGAGAGAGAGAAAGAGACGGGGTGGGGGGGCGGGGAGAGAGCTTCCATCTGCTGGTTCACTGCCCAAATTGCTGCAATGGCTGGAGCTGGGCCAGGCTGAAGCCAGGAGCTAGGAGCCAGGAGCTTTTTCCGGGTCTCCCATGTGGGTGCAGGGGCCCAAGCACTTAGGCCATCTTCTGCTGCTTTCCCAGGTCCCTGCAGAGAGCTAGATCTGAAAAGGGGCACCTGGAACACAAATCAGCACCTATAAGGGATGCTGTACCACAGATGGAGGCATAGCCCCCTGTACCACAGCACTGGCCCCAGCAGATAATACAACTTAAAATTACATGGTGGAAGATAGAAATGGAAGCACTTCTGTTTAGGTAAATTCGCGAAGCTTTTTAGAGGTACCCAGTACACAAGTCATTCTTCTTCATGGCCAGATGGCGTAGTGTTCCTGTGTCTTCCTCTGAGTGTGATGGTTGTCCTCTCATCTTGCAGTAAATTTCTGGCTCTCTGATGAACAAGTGAAACAAAGGCGATCCCAAAATAACTCATGTTAAACAGGTCCTGGATCAAGGTGATGTCCACTTTCTGATAGCTTAGGGGTCTCTCTAGGAATTTGGAACAAGGTTGGTGCTTGGAAGTCTCATTGCAGACCTTTCATTTACACTGCAAACCAAGACCTCTGGACTCTTAACTGTCCAGAGGACAGAGGATGGAATAGAGGTCACCTGCTCTGGGGAAGAGAGAAGAGACATTCTCATAGTGAACAGATGCTTTGTGCCCTGAGGTTAGATGCAGCAGGTTGTTGGTAGAGATCTCAGCCTCAGCTTCTCCTCAAACTTAGATTTGGATGCATTCTAGGGCCCTGTTTCCTCTAGAAAGAATCATATAATGCTTAGCCTACTTTCAAAAAGCTTCCCTACTAATTCTTTGTCCTATTTTTTCACAGCGTCTTTGACTATTTAGAAGGAATCTTGATTGGCCCAACATGACTTTTGGCTTTATTTTGGGAAGATTATTATTCCCCTACATTTTGTCTTCCATCTCTTACTCTTACTGTTCCTTGCAGTGTTATTCATGGCATTTACTCACATTTGTCTGATTACTGTCTGCCCTCCTTCCCATTTACATGCACTTTTTCACTTGTTTTTCATTCACTTATTCTGGTTTTTTTTTTTTTTTTTTTTTTTTTTTGGACAGGCAGAGTGGACAGTGAGAGAGACAGACAGAAAGAAAGGTCTTCCTTTGCTGTTGGTTCACCCTCCAATGGCCGCCGCTGCTGGCGCGCTGCAGCTGGCGCACCACGCTGATCCGATGGCAGGAGCCAGGTACTTCTCCTGGTCTCCCATGGGGTGCAAGGCCCAAGTATTTGGGGCCATCCTCCACTGCACTCCCTGGCCACAGCAGAGAGCTGGCCTGGAAGAGGGGCAACCGGGACAGAATCCGGCGCCCCGACTGGGACTAGAATCCGGTGTGCCGGCGCCGCAAGGCGGTGGTGGATTAGCCTAGTGAGCCACAGTGCTGGCCGCATTCACTTATTCTTTTCTCTCATTCCTTCCAAAGTGCTTTCCAAGTCCAATGTCATGTGCAAGAAGGTGATACCAAAATGAATGACCAAAGGAGCAACATGTACCTGTTCTTTTGCATGTCTCACGTTGTAGACCTCTGTATTTTGTTTCTCTGGATAGATTTGAAGTTTCTGGAAGGCTGGGACCTTCCTCATTCCCACAGATTAGCCCACCCCCAGAACTTAGTAGATGCTCCGTAAAAGCCAGTGGAATAAAAAGTGTTTATTTCTTGCACATCATTCTGAGATTTAGTGATAGATTTAGTGTTTGGATGTCATTTCCATTTTCAAATATAGCAAAACCAAAATTATTTCCATCCATTCTCACTCATTCAACATCATTCTCAATGTTGGGACCTGGGTTAATTTGTAATTACTTTTGCAGTTTTTGGGTTATCTGAGGCAACCAGGTGGTAACATGGAACTCTGGCCACAGTTTGCTTCTGGACCTGGCTCAGGGGCCTTGCATTGATTTTTGTTCTCAGAATCCATGGTTTCCTAGGAAAGCTCACTCCCCTTTGAGTTGGGCTGTGACTCTTGCCGGGTTAAGTGAAGAAGCCTTTTGATTCTGCTTTTGCAAACTTAGAGATGGAACTGGGACAGGTTTTTGTTTTGAGTAATGCCTGGAAAAAGAGGAACTTTTCATTTTATTCAGAATTTAAAACTAAAGGCCTCCCAACCACCTGGAGATTTTTATTTATTTATTCAATTATTTATCAGCAAAGCAGTGTGACTTGATTTTTTATGCCTGACAGTTGAGCAGTCAGACTTCTTTCTTGGTTGGGGCCTGTGCTCAGCCTTCCTAGGGACAGCAGGGAAAGAGCCAGCAGGCACCTTTTACTGGGTCCAGGGTGGCGGGGGTGGGCTTGTTAGAGCCAGTGCTCCTGTTAGCTGTCAAGGCTTCTCAACAGCAGGTGGAGCTTTCTGAGCTGCCGTCTGTCTGCACTTGCTGCCTTTGCTGCAGGAGTATGCTGAAGGTAGATCCGGTGGTTTCTCAAGCAACCACCCTTTCACAGACACACATTTCTTCTCTCTTCTTGTGGAGCTGGAGAACTCACTGGGCATCTGATGATTAAACCAAAACAGAAACACCGGCTAAAGGTACCTAGGGCTCATTGTGTAGATAGCTATCCTCCAGTGAATTATAATTATTTGAGGTTGCAGAGCAGAACCTGTTTGGGAAGCCTGGCTTCCTTCCCTGGTGTATTCACGGAGAATGTGAGTCTCTCTGTTCTTCAGAAAAATAACTGCAGGCCATAGAACACTGTTGTCTGAGTTATCCCAGCTTCTCTCAAGCATCTGATTCTTCAAGATCCCTGTGTCTCCTGTGAGAGTTCTCAGAAATTTGGTTCTCAGCTTCTGAGCCTTTCTTCTCCTTCTCAAGGATATTTTGAAGAGAAGTCATCTGCCTAAATTCTCCCCAGTGACAACTTTCTTCAATTTATTTCATTCTTATATGTACCCATCTACATAACTACAAAAATTAGTGCCATAGCTTTAAATGTATTCCCAGCTTTTAGAAAAACCTTTTGTATTAAAACTAAAGTTGCCACCACCCCCCCCCCCCCCACAGAAATGAACAAGGAGGTGCCAGGAACCTTCACCCAGTCTCCTGCACTGGCAACATCTTCTATGACGGTGGTAACTGTCAAACCAGGAAGAAGGCTGTGCTACAACCCACAGAGCTGATTCATTCCAATTTTACTCAGTTTAAGTTCACCTATGTGTGCACATACATAGTTAGTTCCATGTGCTTTCATCACTTTTAGGTTCATGTAACACCAACATTTTTTTTTTTTAATTTATTTATTTATTTGGAAGAGTTACACAGAGGAAAGGCAGAGAGAGGGAGAGAGAGAGAAGGAAGTCTTCCAACCGATCGTTCACTCCCCAGTTGACTGCAACGGCCGGAGCTGTACCAGTCCAAAGCCAGGAGCCAGGAGCTTCCTCCAGGTCTCCCACACGGGTGCAGGGGCCCAAGGACTTGGGCCATCTTCTGCTTTCCCAGGACACACCAGAGAGCTGCATCGGAAGTGGAGTAGCTGGGTCTCAAACTGGTGCCCATATGGGATGCTGGCACTCCAGACCAGGGCGTTAACCCGCAGCGCCATAGCGCAGGCCCCACCAACACTTTCAAAATACAGACTTCTACAGAATTATCTTATCACCACAAAGCTCCATTGTACTATATTCTTATAGTCCTATACATGCCCTACCCCATCTCTAACCCCTGGCAACCACTGCTCTGTTGTTCCATGTCTATTATTTTATTTCAGAAGTGTTACATAAATGAAATCATATGCTCTGTAACTTTTGAGATTGGCGTTTTTTACTCAGCATGATTTCCTTGAGATCTGTCCACTTTTGTGCATGTGTGACTTGTTCTTTCCTCCTTAATGCTGACCAGTATTTCATAACATTGATGCAACATTGTTTGCTTAACCATTTATCCATTGAAAGCCATATCAGTTCTTGGCTATCATAAGAAAGAAAAGCTATGAACAATCATGTTAGGGGGTTTTGTTTAACAAAAGCTTTCATTCCTTCAGGATAAATGCCCAAGAATGTCATTGTGCTTGGTCTTTGGTTAAGTACATGTTTAGTTTTAAAAGAAACTTCCCAACTGTTTTCCAGAATGAGTATGCTGTGTTATACTACCACCAGTGATGCATGCATTATCTCTAGTGTTTTTCTGTTTTTTTAAAGATTTATTTATTTGAAAGACAAAGTTACAGAGAGAGAAGGTGAGACAGATATAGAGAGGTGTTCTATCTGCTGTTCACTCGTCAAATGTCCACAACAGCAAGAACTGAGCCAGCCTGAAGCCAGGAGCCAGCAACTCCATCTAGGTCTCCCACATGGGTTGCAGGGGCCCAAGTAATTGGGCCGTTTTCCTCTGCTTTCCCAGGTACATTGTCAGGGAGCTGGATCAGAAGGGGAGCAGACAGGGTTTGAACCAGTGCTCATATAGGGCACCAGTGTTGCAGGCTGTGGCTTAACCTGCTGTGTCACAATGCCAGCATCTCCATTGTTTTAACATCTCAGAAATCCAGGATTTCTTTAAGAAATTTGTCAATGAGCAAAGTTAATCTCCAATGCCTGGTATTTTAGGGTAGAAAGTTTATATAATCAAATCATAGTAATTCACGTTTACCATTACTTTCCATAGGTGCATTCTTTAGTGTATCAGATTCTCTATGTGCATCTTAAACTTTTATCTGATGTAGGTACAAATGAATGATTGGCAACAAGCAAGTAAAGCCAAAGGATTGTGAAATTGCAGAACCATCTATTGCATCATAGCCCTTGTGTGACTGAGCATTGGATTTGACTGGGGCATCACTTGCCTCCTGCTCCTGTAGCACTGTGTCTTTATATGGACTGTGGTTTCTGGTTTGGCATACTGATAAAAAAATGTGGAACCACCCATATATGTAGTTATTTATAATTTCTTTCCATAAGAATATAAACTATTAAAATCAGTGAGAACATATGTATAGTATAACATATCCCCTTAACTGGCTGGGTGAGCTGCAACAGGTTACTCTGAAGTACGTAAGCATGTACAACTACAAAATGGGATAAGAAAGTCTCTAAGGGATGTGAGATAGTTAAGAAATGGCAGATATGAAGCAGTTACCATAATGCTTTTCCTGTAGTTGCTGCCAATAAATGACTCTCTTTTTCCTCCTGACCCCTATTTTAACTTACTCAATATAGATAAAATAATACAAATTTGAAAATAAGTTGTAAAAATGTAACTATGTAGTTGAATCTGGTCTGTGACTCATTAGTTTTTTGTTTTTTTAAAAAGCAAAGAGAGAGAAAAATACATATATCCCATCTATTAATTCACTCCCCAAAGGCCTACAAAGGCCAGAACTGGCCCAGGTGATAACCAGGAACCAGGAAATGAGTCTGGGTCTCCCACATGAGTGTCCTGCTGCTTCCCCGCGTATACATGCAGGAAGCTGGAATTGGGAGCAGAGCTGGGACTTGAACCCTAGTATTCAAACATGGGATGCAGTTGCTTAAATGGGCATTTTAACCAATAGACCAAATGCCCACCCCTGCCTCACTAATCACCTAAGATTAACTGCTTAATCTACTTCTGTTGCCTTTTCTCAGTCATGTGACTCTGTTCTTAACAAAATTGAAAACCTATCTTGGTATTTACACAAGCCAGTTCTGTCTCCACCCTCAGTCACTCAGAGCAAAGCCATCTGTTAGAATCCTTACTTGTGGGCTGGTGCCACAGCTCGCTTGTCTAATCCTCCGCCTGCGGCGCCGGCACCCCAGGTTCTAGTCCCGGTTGGGGTGCCGGATTCTGTCCCGGTTGCCCCTCTTCCAGTCCAGCTCTCTGCTGTGGCCCGGGAGAGCAGTGGAGGATGGCCCAAGTCCTTGGGTCCTGCACCCTCATGGGAGACCAGGAAGAAGCACCTGGCTCCTGGTTTCGGATCGGCACAGTGCGCTGGCTGTGGCGGCCATTTTGGGGGTAAACCAACAGCAAAAGGAAGACCTTTCTCTCTCTAACTCTGTCTGTCCAAAAAAAAAAAAAGAATCCTTACTTGTGGTTCCATTCATATTGGCATAAATTATTTTATACGTATAAATAAATACTGTCAATCCTAGCAAGAACTTAAAAATAAATGAATATTTTTTCCTCCACCAAATAAATAGGTATGAATATTTTGTGTTGATTAGTAGGAAAACTGTGATGTTATGTTGTTACACAAAAGGAAAGTCCTTTTGTAAAAGTAATTTATATTAGAGGTTGGCATTATTGTGCAGTGGGTTAAGCCACCACCTATGACACTGGCATCCCATGTTGGAGCACATGAAATTTCTGTTTGTTTTCAGGTAGAGAAAATTTATATGTCCAAGAGAGAAATTAGAAATAATTGTAGAAAATCATAGAGCACTCTAACTTATTTCATACATTATAGTTACTTAGTGTATGATTATTGGATGAATGAGTTTCATATATTTTCATTTTTAACTCAGGATTACAATAGGGATTGAAAATATATTGTTGTTCATTGACTCCATATTTTATAGTTTCTTTGTTGAAAGATCATCTCTAAAAGGAGATTCCCAAATATATCTTTATCTGTTTGATTAGTGTGGTATAAAAGGTGAGATTCTTCAACACAAGGTTGAGAATTGCAGTTATAGACCTTAAAATGCACAAATGGAAATGGATATACCTAGATAGTCTTGTTTACTTATTTATGTTTCTTTTTAAAGGACATTTTAATAGTCTTGATATTTTGATACAAGACTTCATTTTATTATGAAGGAATCACGGTCTTGGTCCATTGGAAGGAATTAAACTATTTGGGTGTCTTCCTCACTTGTATTGTTTGTGTTGATTGTTGCTCTCACCAGCCATTTATTAGCTAGAGTTTTACCTGGACACTTTGAAAGCGTCATATAAGTTAGACTTGTAGAGACTGATAAGGCTTTTCGGGTTCTATAATGTCTGATTTCTCTTACTTTTTAAAAGTAGAATATTCAGGCTGGTGCCGCAGCTCAATAGGCTAATCCTCCGCCTGCGGCGCTGGCATCCTGAGTTCTAGTCCCCGTCAGGGTACCGGATTCTGTCCTGGTTGCTCCTCTTCCAGTCCAGCTCTCTGCTGTGGCCCGGGAGTGCAGTGGAGGATGGCCCAAGTCCTTGGGCCCTGCACCCACATGGGAGACCAGGAGAAACACCTGGCTCCTGGCTTTGGATCAGTGTGGTGCGCCGGCGGCAGCGCACTGGCCACAGCAGCCATTGAGGGGTGAACTAATGGAAAAGGAAGACCTTTCTCTATGTCTGTCTCTCTCACTGTCCACTCTGCCTGTCCAAAAAAGAAAAAAAAGTAGAATATTCAGAAAGAAAAGATCAGGAAGGAACTGGCCTTCTTTGTTTGGGCCTGCAGATGGCAGTGGGCCAGCAGAAAGTAGACTTAGCCACCCTCCTGCTGCTGCTGGCTCTCCCCTGGGAGGCTGTTCTTGTATGTGGCTTCAGGGAGTCCACAGCCAAAATTGGTGAAGGTTTTATAGGAGAGGACTCATGTCTTCTAAGTGTGTTGTATTTATTTAATAATTTTTACTCAATAGGCAAAGAGACAGATTCAGAAAGAGAGAAATCTTCCATCTACTGGTTTACTACCCAAAAATGCCCACAGCAACAAAGGCTAGACCAGGCCAAAGCCAGAAGCCTGAAACCTGATTTGGATTTGCCACATGGGTGGCAGGGACCAAATACTTGTGCCATCATTACCTGCTGCCTCCCATGCTACACATTAGCAAGAAGCTGGAATCAGAAGCAGAGCTGGGACTCAAATCCAGGCACCCTTGATATAGAATACAAGTGTCCCAAGTGGTGTCTTAACTGCTGAGCCAACGCCTGCCCCTGACATGTACACCTTTCAGGGACTATGAGAAATGAAAGATACCAGAGGCTGCTTTAGTGAAAGGATAGATTTCACCATGCTCAATTGAGATTGGTCTTAAGTACAAGTGTAGAGAAGCTGATTTTTAAACTGCTAGTAAAGAAAGAAGTGAATGAACATGTTACAATGTGCTAACTGTATTTCATTCCTTATTAGGTTTCTGGTTTGATAAAAGGCATCTAGTGCAATTAGTGGGTGCGTATTTGACCAAGGCTTTCACTACTTAGTGTGTAGGCAAGACAGGAAAATGCAGGCTGTCTGTTAGTGCAGTTACTAGAATTAGATGGTTGATTGCCTATAAAAAAAATCAGCTTGGGTATGAGGGCAAGGCCAAGGCTCTTCATATCCCCTGGTACTGCTCTTTGAGCCAAATGCAGCAGAAAGAAAGTATCCAATAGTAAGAGACTGCTTATGTGCAGTATTTGAACAAGGGACTGATTGCCAGTTCTGAGCTATGGCATGTCAGATTTGCTGGCTAAGGGGATGTCAGAGATGACAGACTAGTCATCATCCTAGGTGGGCAGGAGGCCCAATGGGGCAGGATGCATAATCATGTGGTCTCACCTTCTGTATAGAGAAGCCCTGCAGCCACATCTTGGCACTTACTCCTACCCATTTGCAACTTTTGTCCATAGGTGGCAACTAGAGGCACTGCTCCTCCCCGTTCAGGCTTCCTGAATGCTTTGTAATGTTGACTGTCACAAAGAGGGGGCAGACTTGGTACCATAACAGAAGTCATCATTGCTGCGTTAAAACCCTTGCAAGTGAGACTGTCAGTGGAATGTTGCAGACCTGTCTGCACACAGAAGACTTGTCGCTCCCCCTCTTCGTGGAGGAACGACACAGGACCCTGCGCTGTTCTTTCGTCTGCTCGGCCCTCCCCGGGTTTGCTGCTGGTTCTTCCCGGGTTGGCTACCGTCCCTTCCACCTCCGTGGAAGGGCGGTTCCCCCTAGCCACTTTCCCCACTTCCGCAGGAGAGTGGCACACCGCCGGCCGGCTCTCTCGGGGGCTGCACAGGTGTTCCTTCAGATAGATGTTCCTGGTGCATGTTGTCTCTCTCCTCCTTTATAGTCCTCTTCCACCAATCCCAACTCTGCTACCCACACGCCGAGTACGCTGCTCTCCTCCAATCAGGAGCAAGTCCTACAGTTTATTGGTTGAACTGGAGGCAGCTGTGTAGAAGCTGTTTCTCCTTTCTCAGCGCCATATTGTGGGAGAGCAGATGCATAGAATAAGTCTTAATTCCAGTAACTTAGTCTAGTACGAGTTGCTCCCCACAAAGACTGCCATTGGCTGGGCTGATGGGGATGGCCTGTGTCCCCAACTCTAGGGGAGGGTCTGTCAAATGTGTCCACGGTAGAATTGGGATCGCAGCAGATATCAGCAGGAATAAGTTAAAATTTATCACAGAAATTTCACACAGGTTTTAATACATCATTTTGTTTTGAATTATAACAGAATAAGGTCACATGGGTGGCAGTAGCATGTGTTTTAACAAAGAAATGATGTTACATAGGTTAATTGACATGTCACACCCACAAGTAACTCTCTGGTCTGTTATTAAGGATAAGGCTTGTGACAAAGGGAAGCAGTCATCTTGTTCTCTGCCTGTTGTTTGGATCACCTGGTACTGCATTCGGCCCCCACATTGAGACACAAAAGGGGTGCTGAGTGCTCTGATGTCAAAGGAGCTCCAGGTCATGCCGTGCCTGTGGAGTTCACAGAGTAAAATGTTAGCCTAGGAAATGCCAGGCAGACTGCAGGGGCATATGCACCCTCTTCAGGGACCCAGAGGTGTGGTGAGAGGAATTGTACTCTGATGAGCTGCCAAGTGTTCCAGGGACACTAGAGGGTGGTCATTCTCCACATGACCCAGTGACATACAGCAACTTTTCCTGAACCTGGCACCACTTCCAAGTAGCAACTCTTGCTGAAGACAGTGTCTAACCCAATGGGGTTGTGGGGGAATGAAAGGAAATCAGAAATTCCTAATGTCAAACCGTTTTAAGCAGTGTTGGACTTTATGTAAATCTGAATAGTGGGAAGTCCCTCTCACTTCCACACTAATCTTTAGCTCTGTGTCAGTCACATCGTGTCTCTTGTCTCTTCCTGTGTCACATAGTCCTCACCTTATCCTTCTCCTTACTTATGCAACTCTGCAGGGCGTCCATCTCACATGCTAGTAGGTCACATGCTGCCCCCTCCTCACAGGTGGAGCTGCCATGAACACAGCTCATCATTTCAGGCAGGATGTGCTGTGCACGTGGCAACAGTTCCCTCTTTGTCCTTGTTTGCTGCACCTGAAACTGAACCATATCTTAGTCACACAGTGGTTGCCCTCCAAGATTCCACTTACAGGTTGCTAGATTGAAACTGCCCACTTCTGCCTCTGGCTTGCAGCAGCTACGGGCAACTGTGGCTTTGATACTTCCTGTGCTGGACTTGACTGTGTGCCCATCACCATGTACCTGAGTGCAAAAGTAGGGAAACGGGTACCGACTATGTAGCTTCTGTTACACGGGGCTTGTGATAAGTAGCACTTCCTTATGTCAGTGGTCGTCTTCACTGGAGTTTCAGATTGGCTTTACGACTTAGGAAAGATAGCATTTCATACAGGAGAAACTGAAGATAGAGCCTACCTACCATGTATTCCCCAAAGTCAAATGTGGGATAGAGACCACGTCCTGTCCCCCCAGCCCCCTGCCACAGTGAGTGTGTGTGCTTCTCCTTACATATCCTACCTTTAGATGGACATCACCTTGTATCCTGCATTCAAACTGAATCAGATCTTCGCCCTCAGGAGCACAGAGGGGTCACACCCACAGCCTTTGCCAGGTCTCAGGGTTCTGATCCTAATATGCGCTTAATCAGCTAGAAGCTTGCTGCTTTCCAGGGTCCCATAGCCCCAGTGAGTTCTTCCCCAGGTGGTGAGGAAGGGGCTTGCTCTTCTTGATGCATTTTTAAAAGCTTCAGATGGAATCCTGTGGAGGAGGGGCTGCGGCAAGGCATGGTTGTCCTCTTTGATCAGACCGTGCATGATAGGACCCTCCCATGTCTTTATCACAAGGGTTGACTCCACAGAAGCCTATTTCGGTCGCTAAACCAGCCTTCTCTGTGGATCCTTCTCCATGAACCAGGTGTATACATGCCAGCAACCCAGTTATGAGCTGTTCAGTTTCTCCTGCAGAGAATGCTCTGGACATCTCCAAGCTGAGACTGTTAGCAACAGCTCAGATGGCCTGTAGGGGGCAGCATTGCTTAAGCCTGTGGCTGCCTGACCAGCCCATGGATCTCAAAACTGGAATCCAGGTTCCTGCTTCTTCTCTTGCCATTGGGCAAGGATTTATCATTATATTGTAAGTCAGCCACATGCACAGAAGTTTTAGGTTGTTGTTTTGTTTCTTGCCCTTATTTTGTGGTAAGAAATTTACAGACATCCCAGAGACTTTCTTGTTTCTTTGTTCAGGGATATTTTAGGCATTCCATATACCCTTTTACATGTTTAAAAATATACTCTGATTGAATCATGTTGCATTCTGATGTTTGTTGCTTCATCCCCAGTTGACATTGGAAATGACTTTTATGACTCTTTTTCTCCAAATCAAATGAGAAAATTTCCTGTAGGAGCATACGAATTGTACACTGGCAAAGAAGTTACAGGCATCAGGCACCATGGTTTTAATATAAATAGCCTTGCCTCTTCTGCCTCATTTGGTTTTTTCCTTTGTTATTTGCTTGATCCCAAGACCATTTCCTATGTAGTCTCCCCCCGCCTTGTGACTCTTTCCTGGTTTCTCGGGCCAGCCAGGTGGGCTGAATGAATTCTGCCGAGGATGTTACTGGTTGCAGAGGGGAGGGCAGTTGCCAGAGCAAGTCTTCATGCGTTCTTTCCCTCCATTTAGTATAGAATTAAAAAGCTGGGAAACAATTTGCAAAGAGGCATAAACTTCTATTAGACAGAAAAGGAACTTATATTTGCTTGGCAAGTGACAGAAAAAGTGTCTGGTCTGAGAGGAGACCAGGCAGAGTGCCTGAGCGGGACAATAGCTTTTAGGAAGTGTCCTGGGATTTTAAGTCATTACTGTCTGTTCATTGGGTCATTCTGTGGGGATGCCATTGGACAGGTATTTCATATACTGTACTTGATTGGCTTGGGCTCATGGAGATAGCAGGGATCTCCTGGAGATGGCCTATCTCCCCCTTAGGGGCTGAGTCCCCTCTTCTGCTAGGAGTCAGTCTGGGTGGAAGATTGCAGCTAACTTGAAGGCATGATTTAAAAGACAAGGGTCACACAAGATAGCTGGGATCTCCTAGAGTCAGTCCAACTCTCCTCAGGGGCTCAGCCCCTTCTGCCAGCGCTTGGTTAAAGATTGCAACCACCCTGGAGGTGTGTTTTAAAGCCACAAGGTCACACATACAGCACAAGAAGCTACAGTGGGGGAGATGCCAACTGGTCTAGAGACAGGCTTTCCAGCCACAGCTGGCAGCCCACTTGTGAAGGACATTCTGCCTATGTCTGAGGGGCCCATATGCCCCCAGCCCCACTGGACAGCCTCAGGGGACACATGTTGGAATGTCTAGGATGTCCTGGGGAGAAGGTAGTTAAAAATAATAATAATAATACCAGATAGAATGGAAACGGTTTGACCCCAAAATCTTCATGCTACTTCCCTAAAACCTGACAGAAGCATTTTCTATAGAATCCAGATGGACTGCTTCTGATACCTTTTTCTCATACTCTGCTGTTTCTAGGAGTAAAAGGGCTTAAATGTGGTATGATGTTAAGTTTACCAGACTAAGTGACATATATTGAACAACTGGTAGGAACCTGGATATGTTGTGAAAAATACCTTGAGAAAGAAGGTTCTTAAACTTTGTAATATTTCTGTTTGTAAGATTTCTTAGAACAAATATATTATAATAGTAGCTGCCACATATTTATTTCTTTACTCTATGTGTCTATCATCCTGCTTAATCTTCAGAGCAACTTTTTAGGCAGGCATTGTCACCATGCCTATTTTAGAGATGTAAAAACAGAAATGGGGCCAGCATTGTGGCATAGCAGGTAAAGCCGCTGCCTGCGATGCCATATGAATACCGGTTTGAGTCCTGGCTGCTGCACTTCAAATCTAGCTATCTGCTAATGCACCTGGGAAAGCAGAGGAAGATGGCCCAAGTAGTTGTGCCCCTGCACCCACATGGGAGACCTGGAAAAAGCTCCCATCTCCTGACTTGGGCCTGGCCCAGCCCAGGCCATTTGTGGTCGTCTGGGGTATAAACCAGCATATGGAAGATCTTTCTCTGTCTCTCCTTCTCTGTCTGTAACTCTGCCTTTCAAATAAATAAATAAATATGTAAAAAAATTTTTTGAGACATGCATCGAAATAAATGACTCATCAGGGCTAGAATGTTATCAGAATTTGAATCCAAGCATTTTTGCTTCAGAACCTACACTCTTTTTTTTTTTTTTTTTTTTTAACATTTATTTATTTTACTTGAAAGAGTTGCATGGGGGGTAGGGTGGGGGGAGAAGTCTTCTATCCACTGGTTCACTCCCCAATTGGCTGCAACAGCTGTAGCTGTGCTGATCTGAAGCCAGGAGCCAGGAGCTTCTTCCAGGTCTCCCACGTGGGTACAGGGGCCCAAAGACTTGGGCCATCTTCTACTGCTTTCCCAGGCCATAGCAGAGAGCTGGATGGGAAATGGAGCAGCCGGGACTCGAACCGGCGTCCATATGGAGGTAGACCCACAACTACACATTGGCCATCACATGAGTTATAAGAGTTACCTTTGGTCTTCTCTTCAGTAGTATGTAAAGATGAGTTAACATGGTTTCATAACTTAAATGGTATTTTTGTCAAATGTGCTGGAAAAGCAGAGTTTTGCAGACATCTCCACCCAGACAGGCAGCCTGCCCTTTCCTGCCCTGCAGGCAAGGGTCCTAACTTGAGTCTGCTCAAGGCTCACGTTCCTTTTCCTGGGTTCCAGTAAAAAGGTGGGGGGTGGGGTAGGGGTGGGCACAGCCTCATCAGGCAAGGATGCAGTTGAATCTTGGGAGAAGGGAGTGAAGGAAACGGTTTTTGTATTGTTTCCCAGCAACATAAAGGCAGTTGCAAAGGGCTACTTTTTTTTTTTTTTTTTTTTTTTTTTTTTTTTTTTTTTTTACAGGCAGAGTGGACAGTGAGAGAGAAAGAGACAGAGAGAAAGGTCTTCCTTTGCCGTTGGTTCACCCTCCAGTGGCCGCCGCGGCCGGCGCGCTGCGGCCGGCGCACCGCGCTGATCCGATGGCAGGAACCAGGAGCCAGGTGCTTTTCCTGGTCTCCCATGGGGTGCAGGGCCCAAGCACCTGGGCCATCCTCCACTGCACTCCCTGGCCACAGCAGAGAGCTGTCCTGGAAGAAGGGCAACTGGGACAGAATCCGGCGCCCCAACCGGGACTAGAACCCGGTGTGCCGGGGCCGCTAGGCGGAGGATTAGCCTAGTGAGCCGCGGCGCCGGCCGCAAAGGGCTACTTTTTCACATATGTTCCTCTAGGAGATCAGTCAGCCAGAGGCAGGGCTGAATGGCCACATGCTGTGGAAGGAGTTTTTCTTAATGGGAAGCTAGTGGGTGGCTCTTGCGTGTGTCGAATCACCTGCTTTCACCCTGCCCCCTGGCATGTGGAAGGCAGGTTACCATGTTAAGTAGAAAAGTGACTGATGAGGTGATATGTCAGGGATGTTTTTGGTTAAATATTTTACTCTTAATATATTCTGTTAAAATATTACAGTCTTCTTTTGGTAAATTATTCATTATTATCAGAGCAGCCTAACTGACGGGTATTTGGTTTCAATCAGTGAGTCTTGCCTACTCTGTCAATTTTAGTCCATCCCTGTAATTAGGGTAATTAACATGTGTCTAGAGCCCTCCTACTGCTCCTCTTTCATCTACTCCTATTAGGAGCTCCTTGTGGAAGTGTTGAGGCTCTCAGGATCAGTGTTCTAGAAACTGAGCATTAGAGAAGTTAAGTAATCTCCTGGGTCACAGAGCTAATACTTTCCCCAGTGCTTCTCAGGTCCACAGAGCCTTACTCCATGTCATAGTACTGGTACTGCTGTGCCGTGTGACTGACGCACCTGTCCGAATGCTGGTACTACTGTTCAGTTTGACTCACTGCATATGTCAGAATGCTGGTATTGCTCTCCAGTGTAACCTAGAGCAATGGAATATTTCTCATGGGAGATGTTTGAGTAAGTTGGAAGTATTCAGAACGTCATGATGCTATCATCCTTCCTGTTATTATGAATGTCACTGCCGTGCTCAGGAGAATTTAGAGGAAAGTTAAAAAAAAAAAAAAAAAAAAAAAAACAACCCAGGAAAGAAAGAATGGATCTTGCTGATTATCAGCCCTTTACAAATCGTGCAGAGCATCAGCCAGTATTTGGTGACTTGTACAGCATCTTCCACGGTGAGGTAAAATAGACACCACATGTACCAGTTCCTGGTCTGTGCCTCTCACTGTGTTACTCCAGGACCTGGGGCCTCCTTTACTCAGCGAGAGGTTGACCAGTAAAATTAATCCATAGAACTCATAGAACCTGGGCAAAAATAAGTCCTTTGCCAGCACTTTTCATATTTTTAGATTGACCTGCCATATTTAAAATGTTTGTTGACCTGCAAATAACAATAAAAGTGTGTTTTTATGTGTTTAGATTTGCTCAGTGAATAAACTATAGTGTGAAATTGATGTTTCAAGGTTTTCTGTATTAAAAAGTAGAAGCAAGTTCTTTGTGCATATTTGGGAGAAATAAAAGCCACATAATGATACTGTGTTTTCAGCTAAAGATTCGCTTAGTAATGAAAGCACTCTGAAAAGCTTAGATTGGCTTTAGTCATTAGAGAATTGCAAATTGAAATTACAGTCAGATATTACTCGTTTAAAATGGCTAAAGTTAAAAAAACTGACCGGTCCAATTATTGGTGAGGATGTAGAATAGAGAATAGAATTCTCATACATGGTAGGAATGTAAAAAATGGTAGCGCACTTTGGAAAAGATTGGCAATTTCTTAAAAAGTTAAACACATACCCAGAATAAGATCTAGCAACTCTTCACCTAGGTATTTCCCTAAAAGAAAATGTAACTTCATCAGAGACTGTGCACAAATGTACATAGAAGCTTTATTTGTAAGGGTCCCAAACTGGAAATTAGTCAAAAGCCCATTAGCTGATTAATGGGCAAATTATGGTTTATACATACAGGGGTATGCTTTCAACAATAAAAGGAACAAGCTATTGATATACACAATAGCCTAGATGAATCTTGGAGTAATTTGTCTGAAAGAAGTCAGACAGGGGCCAGTATTGCAATGTAGTGGGTAAAGCTACCTCTTGTGACACAGGCATTTCACATGGGTGCTGGTTTATGTCCTGGCCTCTCCACTTCTGATCTAGCTACTTGCTAATGACCTGGAAAAGCAGCAAAGGATGGCTCAAATGCTTGGGACCCTGCACCCATTTGGAAAACCTGGAAGAAGTTCCTGGCTACTGGCTTCAGGCCAGCCCAGCCCTGGCTATTGCAGTCATTGGAGGAGTAAACCAGTGGATGAAAGACCTTTCTCTTCCCCTCTTTTTCTAATGACTAAAGCCAATCTAAGCTTTTCAGAGTGCTTTCATTACTAAGCGAATCTTTAGCTGAAAACACAGTATCATTTTCTTTTTTTGTGTATGTGACAACTTTTTCCAGGGTTCTCGTTGCTTTTATGGGGAAGTAAATTTTTAAAAAATATTTATTTTACTTGAAAGGTGGAATTACAGAAAGGGAGAGGCAGAGGGAGAGAGAGAAAGACAGAAAAAGATCTTCCATCCTCTAGTTCACTCCCAAAATGGCCACCATGGCTAGAGCTGGGCCAGTTGGAAGCCACGAGCCTCTTCCGGGTCTCCCATGTGGGCGCAGGGTCCCAAGGACTTGGGCCATCTTTCACTGTTTTCCCAGGCACATTAGCAGGGAGCTGGATCAGAAGTGGAGCATCTGGAACTTAAACCCATATGGGATGCCGGTGCTGCAGGCGGCAGCTTAACCTGCTGGCCACAGCACTGGCCCCTCGAACTCTGACTTTCAAGTACATAATAATTTTTAAAATATGTATTTATTTGAGAGGCAAAGTTACAGAGAAAGGAGTGGGGCAGCCAGGACTCAAACCGGCACACACAGGCTTAATCTACACCACAGTGCTAGCCCCTAAATAAATCTTTAAAAAGTCAGATAAAAAGAGCGTACATCTGGTATGATTCAGTTTCCATACATCTTTTTAAATGTGCAAGCTAATGTCTAGTGACTAAAAGCAGATCAGTGACCCCAGGGTGGGAGGATGACAGAGAGCCTAGGCAAGCTTTTGGAGTGAGGGAGCTGCCCACCATCTCCATAACTGTGAACTTTTCAGGAGTTCAGACATAGGCTTCAAAAGATTGTGGAAAATGCACATTATCCTTTAATTCTGAATTTCTGTGGACTTTTGGAGGCATACATCCAAACTTACTACAGTAGACACTTTATTTTTTTTTTAAGATTTATTTATTTATTTATTTATTTATTCGAGAGGCAGAATTATAGACAGAGAAAGAGAGAAACAGGGAGATCTTCCATCTACTGGTTCACTCCCCAAATGGCCGGAACTGGGTGGATCCAAAGCCAGGAGCCAGGAGCATCTTCTGGGTCTCCCACATGGGTGCAGGGGCCCAAGCACTTGGGCCATCTTCCACTGCATTCCCAGGCACATTAGCAGATAGCTGGATTGGAAGAGGAAGTGCAGTTTCAACTTAAGGACCCTAAAGGTGAGGACTGTTGGCCAAAATGTCAAGGAGGAGATCCCTTGATGGGAGCAGCTCTCTTAATAGGCACTTGCAAGATGACATTTCCATCCCCTAGGAAGCTGGAAGCATTTTCTCCGCGTACAGACCACTGCCAGCCACCAGGGTCCATTCAGTTTCATTAATTGCTCTTTTTCAGTTCCCTGAATGGTACCCCAGAGATCTTAAGGAGTTAATGGACTTCCAGGAAGCGGGCAGGGCTCTTTCCCTGGCTCCTGCGAGGCCTGAAGTAGACCTTGCTTCTCCTCTGCCACACTGTCTGTTTTCTCCTAGGCCTCTGGTGATGTTTCACGGTCGTGGCGGTGAAGGAGTGTCAGTGTTTTCAGTGCTGAGGGGGGACACACTCTCCTTGGAAGGACTGGGCTATGCTGGCTGTCTCTGGGGGGGCTGGCTTGGGTGTGATTGCATCAGGGTACCACCTCTGGGTCTTCCTGGGCTTGGAACTGAGTTTTTTTCACCATGTTGCACGCTTCCTTCTGTTCTGAGTGTTGTAAATCACAGTTTGCTGATTAATAATGGATTGTAGTGTCTCTGCTAAAAATAAACTGAAACTCTCTCCCTACTGACTGAGATTCAGAAGATGTTCCTGTTGCCTGAGGGGGTCCTGTCCTATTTCCATCTCGCTCCGGATAGTGCCTCGGAGGAAGGGGAAAGACCGGCTTCCCTTCCCTTTCCTCCTCCTCTTTTGTGACCGTCCCTCCGCCTGGTTGCCTGTTTATTTTTCTCCACTCAGCAGCCGGGCTGTCGGGCTGTTTAGGATGCTTCTCCCTCCTCCCTCTCTGCCTGCCTTCCCTTCCTGCCGTGCCTCCCTCTCTCTCTGGGAGCAGCCGCCTGGCGCCCCGGCTCACAGTGCCCTCTCCCCTGCCCAGCTGTGGACATGGCTGGAGGAGCTGCAGAAGGAGCTGCTGGACGACGTGTACGCCGAGTCAGTGGAGGCCGTGCAGGACCTCATCAAGCGCTTCGGGCAGCAGCAGCAGACCACCCTGCAGGTGACGGTCAACGTGATCAAGGAAGGCGAGGACCTCATCCAGCAGCTGAGGTGGGAACATGGACCTCCTGAGGACCTGCTGGGTGTGACCCCCTTGCTGTACCTCTGCCCCGGGGTGGGAGGCAGCCCTCCTTTCCTGCCTCTCTCCCTTCTCCCTCTTCCCTTACAGTGTTTTTAACTCCATAGTTTTTCTCACCACAACCTTGATTAATAAACCTCAGAATCTAGCTTTTGTCAATGCTTCCTCTTAACACTTTTAACCTTGAAAATTTATTGTAAACAAATTAATTGGAACCTCCTGGGGTTGGGTCCTGAGGTGCTGAGGCACCTGCCTGGCTAGCGGATGGTACAGGCCATCTCTCAGAGACCAGGCCAGGATGTGGTGGGACACTCATCCTAGAGTGCTCCTCTGGCTGCGGCTATTTGGGATGCTTTTGTTGCCTGCGTAAGCAGATTCCTTCTACTAGGTTGCGGGTACCATTTACATAAATTTAATCCCCAAACCTATCATTCAGAGGGCAGTTTATCAAATGATTGACAGATAACCATGCCTAAGGTTACCTTTGGTAAAAGAGAGCCAGGCAGAAGTGTCTTAATCAAGACTTAAGTGATTGCACCAAAGTTTAATCTCATAACCAATGTGTGACTGCAGTTGTACTAAATGGGTTTTGTCTGTTTTCTCTACTTAAGGAGAAAAGTGACTAAAATTAAACTCTAGTAAGTAATGACCTGTAATTATTAGGCTTCTTGCACAAGTGAAGTACAGAAAATGCCAAAGGAATTCTTCAGTGCGTCCTCAGATGGACAGCACGCCGTGCTTAGAGGAAGAGCCTAAATTGTTTTGCCGGAGGGGCAGCAGTTTCCATTTCTGAGACAAAGTCCAACTTCCTGCCAGCTCTCTTCCTCCTGAAGACTTGAGTTGCTGGATCTGCTGTCTGACAATGTGTGACTTTCTCACTCAATTCCTGTTTGTCTTGTTAAAATCCCGTTTCCCTCATGTGCCCTCCTCAGGGACTCCGCCATCTCCAGTAACAAGACCCCCCACAACAGCTCCATCAGCCACATCGAGACGGTGTTGCAGCAGCTGGACGAGGCGCAGGCGCAGATGGAGGAGCTCTTCCAGGAGCGCAAGGTCAAGCTTGAGCTCTTCCTGCAGCTGCGCGTGTTCGAGAGGGACGCCATTGACGTGAGTCCCCCACACCCCCAGCCTCCCTAGAAGGGTTGAGGGGAGAAGAATCAAGAAGGCCCAGGTGCGCTCAGAGCTTCCTCAGCATGGACTCTGAGGTGGGATCCTGCTGTGGAGGCAGCACAAGGGCAACAGCTTCAGTGGCAGGAGTGGAGCAGAGTGAGGGCTGAGAGTGTGATGGAAGACGGGGCTCTTAGAAAGCGGGCCTTGGTCTGGTGCGCCTCCACCTTCCTTGGGTGGCTGCATAGCACTGTCCTGTCCTGATGCAGAGACAGGAACAAAAGGCACTGAGCCCTCCTCCTCCCTGCCCCCCTTTTCCTCTCTCTCCCCACCTCTCCACTTCCTCCCTTTCTCTTTCCATCCCCCTCTCTCCTGTTCTTCCCACCAGGAGAGTGGCTAAGCTGAGCCTGTAGGGATAACATTCTAGACGGTAGGAAACCCCACAGAGGTGCTCTCCCATTATCTAAATTCTGACCTTTGCTTCTCATATGTGAGCAGGAGTAGGAAGTACAGGCCTCCTTTTATTTTTCTTCAACATAAAGAGAGTGGTTCTGAGATGAGTGCTAGGGAAGATTAGGTCTTTTTTAATTTTACATAGTGCACGCAAAGGTAAGTATAATTGGATGAGACTGAATCTGTGAAACACGAAACCAGAACTCTCTTGGGCGTGTGTGAGATGGCATGCTGGTGGCCATGAGTGACCGTAGGCCTGCTTGGAGCACCTCTGAGTGGAATCTGCAGAGCGCACCCTCTCAACACTCATTACTTGTCCTGGTTTTGAACTTGCCAACAGTGCTTAGAGGACATCAGGCAGGCCCTGACTCTCAAGTGCCACAAAAATCAGGGTTGACAGGGCTGGGCATTGACTGCCCTGGATAACTTGATTCAGGGGGACTTTGCTTGTGGTAGCCCTGTTGCTCTTCCCAGCCTGACCGCATACTCCACCTGCATGGCATGTGGGACAGGGGCAGCACAGGGCTGGCCGTTCTAGGCACCTTTGGTTGACTGCCAGTCTAGACTTCCAGCACTGTTTGCATTACAGGAAGACCTTCTTGATTCTTCTCATTGTCATCCTCAGTTAAAAACAACAAAGAAGTTACCTCCTCAATACAGTGCCTTATTGAGTTCTGTCAAGAGTCTTGACCTTTGGATCTGCTTGAAGGCAAGGAGATAAAAGGCACACCTACTAGTCCCTGCCCACCAGGGACCGACAAGGCCTGAGCCTACACCCAGCTTGAAGCAGTGGCACAGTATAAACAGGAGACTTTGCAGGCCTGCTTTCTCCTCTGACGTCAAATGACTTGATTTTGTAAAACTTAGCTGCTCACTGAGTATTTTCAGTTAAGAAGCACAGCAATCAGAAGCATAATTGAAGTTCTTCCAGGACATTTGCATTAATGATACTTTAAAGGGAAAATTTTTTTTAAATTATATTTTCATTTTCATTAAGTCAGTTCAGGAAACAAAGCATTCTCATGCCTTTTCCCCACCCTGGAGCCACAAATTTGCAAGTGCCCAGATAAAACCTGTGTGCCAAGCCCCTGGTAAGTGTGTTTCAGAGAGCCCAGGAAATTAAATCTGCAGTTAGTCTTAGAGGCCAGCATCAAATGTAGTTTAAAAGCTTTTAAAAGGTCATAGCCCAAGAACCTCCACCCTCTAATAAACCTGAAACGTGAACAATCTGAGCAGTGAGGGATTTGGGATCTCCTCTCTGATTTCCCTGAGATGCACCGGGTTAAGCTTATGGTAGGAATTCATCTGTTGTCGCCTAATTTTCAAAAAACCAACGTCATCATCTCCCTTCTTCCCATTGGTGTGGCCATCACCATTTCTCAGTGGCATATAGAGGTTTTCTATGGCTTTGTGGAATCCTCTTTTTAGAATATTGACATTTCAGCGTACAGATATTCCAAATAAAATCTTATTTAATCTAGACTAACAAAATCATTAATGTAGTATGCTATGGCAGTTTGATTAAAAAAAAAAATAAAGAGTCATAATTACCTGTAAATTCAGGAAGAGAAGTTTAGACTTTCTACAAATTCTAATATATTTTTTTAAAAAGTCAGTTCAAACACTGACTTTCACTTTTTTGAGTTTTGTTATTTTCATTGATTTCTTTGCTGAGCTGTCAACAAGCTGTAGTGCTAGACTTTAGAGCAAGATCTTCTGATGACCCTTTGATCATGGGCGTCCTCGGGGTTTCTTTCTGCTCCATGAGTGTTTGTAGATCCTGCTGGCTTCAGCACCTTGATCTTTGTTTATTATCCATTAGGTGCATGCATGTTGTCTGACACTGGTGTCCCTGGGAGAATTACTCATGTTGTCTGAGTATGGTGTCCCCATGAGAGTTATTGCTAGCCCGTAGCAACCTGAATTTCTTCTCCTTCAGTGCCAGAAAACAATGCCAAGGAAATGAAAATTCTCCTTAGAGGAGAAATAAAGATTAAAGTTACAGTGTGGTTTTTTTCTTCTTTTCTCTCAGTTACTTCATGTGTATGTATGACTTGGCATTACTTAACTTGCTTAATTTTATAAAACAGTGCAATTCAATAGCACACATTGGATGCCCCAGTAATAAAAGTAAATCAGGAAGATTTGTGCATTAGGAGTTTTGGGTCTTCACACTTGATCCTAGCCAGAAGGATGAGAAGTGATGGGAGTTTTAGGTCTTTATTGTTGAAGTTTTTTGCATCTTTTACCTGAATCTTTATGTAAAGTCCCTCACATTCCCAATTTCTGTACTAACTTGATCAATGTTCATGTGAGTAAATAAACTGGGATCCACGGGTTATACTATTCCATTAGAGTATATAGTATGCTTTCACAAGGAGTATTTTTCCTCCTTTCTTGATTCTATAATTTTATTCTTAATTTTTTTTTGACAGGCAAAGTTAGACAGAAAGAGACAGAGAGAAAGGTCTTCCTTTTCCTTTGGTTCACCCCCCAAATGGCCGCTACGGCTGGCGCGCTGCGGCCCGTGCGTTGCACTGATCCAAAGCCAGGAGCCAGGTGCTTCTTCCTGGTCTCCCATGCGGGTGCAGGGCCCAAGCACTTGGGCCATCTTCCACTGCCTTCCTGGGCCACAGCAGAGAGCTGGACTGGAAGAGGAGCAACCCAAACAGAACCAGCGCCCCAACCAGGACTAGAACCTGGGGTGCCGGCGCCAAAGGCGGAGGATTAGCCAAGTGAGCCGTGGTGCTGGCTGTATTCTTAATTTTAAAAAATCATATTATATAAGTTTTCAAACCTGTCCAGAAATGGTACAATGAAACGTGCATATGCTTGTTCTCCAAATTCAACAAGATTTGACCTCCTTTGCTTCAAATATCCCTTCTTTTGTTACTATTGAGGTATAATGTTTTAAAGAAAATCTTTGCCAGTTAATCATTTCACTCCTAAAGACTTTCCTAAGTGTCTAAAAGATTTGTGTACTTACCCATAGAGCACCCAGCCTCCCCAACTAGGCAGTCACTTCTGACTGTCTTCTGATACCCAGCTCATGTTCAGATTCATGTAGGTGCCTGCATTGGATGGCTAATTCCCTTCCCAGAACTGTCTGTCTTTCTGCTCCACTCCCTTTTGTCATGCCATGACTTGTCAGGATAACTGGATCAATTGGTAAAGGAACAAGTCCCACATTCTGCGTTTGCTCACAGGATGTCCCTAAGTTGCTAAACTGTTTTTCTTTGATATTTCCCTTAACTTAGCAGTTAGATACAAAACTTGTTCATACTGAAGTTCCATTTTTGTGCAGAGAGACTCCAGGAGCTCTCTATCAGCACTGCTCAGCAGGGAGACTGAGACTGATGTGGTGCTGGGGCACTGGCATTCCAAGCCTTTGCCATCACAGTTGACTGCATGGGTGATCATTGCCTGAGGCAGTTATTTTATAACAACTTGGAAGTAGATCATTTTCTAAATTTATTATTCTGTGCACATTTAATAGTTGGATTTACCTATAAGAAGGTACTTTCTTTCATCATGAATTGCTTAAATAATCATGTCTCCTTTAATTACTAATTTGCATAATAAAGACTAGGCTCCAAAGAGTTTTTCATTTATTTTTTGGCTTTTTAAGCTCTTCTTCCTTTATTTAAAGACACCATTAGAAATCAGTGGATTTTTGTGTATTTACCATATTCAGTTGTAATTTTTTGGGGGGATGGCTAATTGTCCCAGCTTTGATTAGTGAGAACTCCTTCAACTGGCTTCTGTATACATTTATTTTAAAATATCTTTGAAAACAGCAACTTTATTGAGCTATAATTTATGTGTCACACAACCCACCCATCTCCAGTGCACACTTTCTGTGTCCTTTTGGCACATTTAGTCCTTTCTTGCTTGGCACGGTGAGATATAGCAGTGCATGTTTATTTTTCTGCTCCTGATCTTATACGGTACTTCCTTCTTTCAGATCATCTCAGACCTGGAGTCTTGGAACGATGAGCTTTCTCAGCAAATGAATGACTTCGACACAGAAGACCTCACCATTGCAGAACAACGGCTCCAGCACCACGCAGACAAAGCCTTGACAATGAACAACCTGACTTTTGATGTCATCCACCAAGGGCAAGATCTTTTGCAATACGTCAACGAAGTCCAGGCCTCTGGTAAGAAGGGTCATTCTGTCCCAGGTCAGCCAAGGTTTTTCTAAACAACACTTCTCCCCTCCTGTCCCAAGCCAGAATTCAGTTTATTTCAATGTGATGCCTGCCAAGTCCCTTTGGACCTTCTGATATAGATGTTATAGATATCTATTCTTTGCAAGGAAATGTTTTGCATTTTTCCTGCAATAATACAGTCACATTACAGTTACAGTACTTGCCGTTTATATTCCCACATATTATTTCAAGTAGCATGAACTTACAAAGTGATACGTTGTAGCTCTATGAATGAAATGTAAATCCCAAGAAAATGTTTCCTACTCTTCATTTTTTCTTAGTTTACATTTTACCAGCAGATGTCACTATAGTCTCAGAATTGTATTAGAGGCAGCAATAACATGTATACTGTGTTATTCATTTTGCACAAAGTAAACTAAATGCTTCAGTAGAAGAATAAACTGCTTATATTGAAGATAACAGTGAAAGGAAAACTGAGTTCACTCATTTGTAAAGATGCTGCATTTTCACTAGTTATTAAGGTAGGAGTAGATAGGGATGGGTTTTGTTGGCTTATACACCCTCTCAGGTGTACATGTTCCCCTATGCCCTCCTTGAACCTGACCTTCAGTGCAGCAGGTTATAACCCAAGCAGGTTGTGTGCCATCCAGTGTTTGAGAACAGGAGGTTGAAGGGCTGGTTGATGTCTGCAGGTGTGGAACTGCTGTGTGATAGAGATGTGGATATGGCAACTCGGGTCCAGGACCTGCTGGAGTTTCTTCATGAGAAGCAGCAGGAGTTGGACTTGGCTGCAGAACAGCATCGTAAGCACCTGGAGCAGTGTGTGCAGCTGCGCCACCTGCAGGCAGAAGTGAAGCAGGTGAGCCAAGGGCGCTGGGAGGTTGGGATGGGCCTTGTCAGGAGGGAATTCCATCTTTTTCTGTAAGTACCAGGGAAGATTGTCCCTGAGTAGAATCACTGCTGTCCTGATAGACGAGGTTCTCCTAACCCGGTATAGGTGTGTCTCGTGTAGAATCAGAGCCTGTGGCCTGGCACTGTCTGCTCTATAGTGCCCAGCAGGGTAGCACTTGAGAATAATACCCTTAGCTTGTGTAGCTGTTGGTGGAGCCTTGTTTGAACCCCTGACCAACTTGCTTCCTGGTTTAATTAACTTTGATTTTTAATCTCAGATCACATATGGCTGGGACTCCCTTCTTGTGTTAGCAAGATACTGTAAAGGACATGCTGGGTGGCATGGTAAGATAAAAAGTAGACATGTAGAAGGGATTCCCTGCATGGATATGGCATTTTATCCAGTGGGCAGGCAGTCTGCTTCTGTGAAACTGGCTTGGTGGCAGCAAATAGGGCTCACGGTGCTCTGGTGGGCGCACGGACAGCAAATGCTGGTTTGATTAGAGCAATCTTGAGAGCCTCTGGAGCCAGGTGTAGTGCAGAGGCAGGCAGCTCGTGGCATCAGTTCAGAAGCGTTCTTACTGAAAGGGCTCCCACTGGCTCCCCTGTGCCATCAGTAGCATGTATTTACAAAACATTGAAGTGAAGTTTTGTGACCTGCTGATAAAACAGTTCTTTCTTGCCAAAAACAAAATAATTCATTTAAGAAATAAAGGAACAAACTAGTATTTCCCTTAGGAATTGGCTTTACTTGTGAGTAGCAGAGACTGAAAAATGCTGGCTTAGATCAAGCGTTTGCCCTAGCTAACAGGTCAGGGGATAGTAGGTTGCTGGTGTCTGTTTAGCGGCCTCATTGTATGTTAGGCTGAGATCTTGGTGATAGATGGCCTCTCCTTTATCAATGCTGAATAGCTGATATAACTCAGCCCATCACCCCCACATCCTAGGCCTTGGCAAGGAGAAGGCACCTGTTTCCGAAAAGAAGTAGTTTCACAAACTCCTCCAGGAGACTGCTGCTTTGAAGCTAGAATCATGTCATAGCTATAATGAAGCTGTAAAATGAGCTAGAGGGTCTTTTTCTTAAGCAGTCCTCAAAAGGATTTCTGAGGGAACAAGAAGAGAAGCGTTATCATGTAGGTAACTGGAGGTTTCTGCTACAAATAACTTTCCAGAATGATTTTTCCATGATTTCTTTCACCATTGAAATTGGCTCCCCCTTTTGTTCGTGTGTGAAGCTGAGAATCTCAGTCTGACCTTGAACATTGTGTACAAATTAGTTAGCACTTTTGGTTATCATGCCGTTTGATGTGCAAAATAAATTGGAGAATAGATTAGTGAAGTGAATTAATTCTCCTTTGTCAGGCAGTTTGCCAGTCTTGCTTGTTCATTGGGACTGAAAGAGAATAAAAACAGTTCTGTTGATTATCAGGGAATTCTTTGTCAGTAGGCTTTCCAATATGTGATCCTCAAACTATTTTGACCTGTGGATTCATTGACAATTCAGTGAGCCCTCCACCTTGCATCTCCCATTCATTACTAAAATAACAGAATCAATTAAAAATAGGCAGGTACCACTCTAGGAGAGTATGCCATTAGTGTTAGAACTGTTAAGAAATCAGTCCTTCACACCTGCCAGAAGCCGCTAGACCACCTTGCAGGCTCATTTCTCATTCCTGATGGCCTGCAGGGTGCACTGAGAAACCTCTGCTCGGAGTTACCCTGTGCCATTTTTCAGGTGCTGGGTTGGATCCGCAATGGAGAGTCCATGCTCAATGCCGGGCTCATCACCGCCAGCTCACTACAGGAAGCCGAGCAGCTCCAGCGTGAGCATGAGCAGTTCCAGCACGCCATTGAGGTAGGAGCCTGGCCCTGTCTTGAGCAGGGTCTCTATCCACAGGACAAGCCTGCTAAACCCTGACATGCCAATGACTGTGGGACCACAGGAGGCTCGGCTTTAGGTAATGCAGTGCTTATCAAACAGCAGTTGGCCTACAGGGGAGGAAACAATGAAGTGAGGATACCCACCCCCGCCAGGAGCCTCACTGTAGGGGTCCCAGAGGTCAGGGACCTGTGAGGGCCCTGGCAGGATGCACTTCCTGCCGTCAAGAACAGTCAGAAACACCTCGAGACCAGGGAGAACAAAGTGCAGTCTCTGCTAGAGGTTTTTTTAAACATCTTTCTGATCTTGTAGGCGTTTCCTGCTATGTGTACTACTCCCTCCACAAAGCAGAGTGCTGGGGACTCACCAAGACCATACGCAAGCCGTAAATACCCTGTTATCAGTAGGTCGTGCTGACACAGTCCTCAGAGCCATGCTTATAAGCAGCTTTGTTCACCACGGCCAGGGGTGTTGCCCTGTTGAAAGTGCTACCGCAGAATAGCTTGGGCCAGTCTAGCCACACTCCCCTTCATGCTCAGCCTTGGACTGGCTGCTTTTATGTTGGTTTTTTGGGGGAGGGAGTTGAGGGGATAGGGGGGAGGTTGCTATAATAATTGTGTATGGTGGCCTCAAGGAGACTGGAGCTTTGGTGACTGAACACTTGTGTCTTACTCTCCTTACATTCATCTTATTAGCCAGAGATGAAAGCCATAGCAGGCACCACTCATTTATTCCCAGATAATTTATTTCCAACTGCACGGTAGACCGTGAATACCTCTTAACACTTCTTCATGAGGTGCCAACTCCAGCAGCTTCTAAGAACCTATAACTTGCTGGGCAAGTGACTTTTAGTGGGCACATTGCCGACATCAAATCTCTGGGTCTGGGTCAAGGATGGGGCTGAATTTTCAAGGGTATATTGTTTTCTGGGACCATTTGCACTCTTCAAATGAAATGTACAATTTTTCTATTTAAAACAAACAAGCAAACAAACTTGTGTCCATAGAGATCCAAGTGCCGCTCTGGCCGCTTTTCAGTTTCTGGGGAGACTGTGACCTCAGCCCCTCACAGAACTTCTAGGGTGATACACTGGATTCACCCTAAGCTTTCATGTGTTTCTCATATGGCATGGGCCTCAGAACACAGTTGGTTCATCCTTAATTACCAGTCATTTTTGTGTGTCCTTTTTAAAATCAGTAGATTTTGAAAACTTTTCACTAGGGTCGAGAGTTTAAGTAGAAAATAGCATTCCCTCTGGCCACCCTTTCTCCACATGTTTTTTTGCTTCCAGCAGCTGTTAGGGGAAGGGCCAATGGGAATAATAGGTGGGGGACATTTCAATAGCCTTTTTAGCATATTGGCCATTAAGGGTCTTTCTTGAGATTTCTCGAACTGAGAACCCCACGATTGAGACCCATCTGGCAAGTTGGAATGCTTTTCATCCTTTGTTAGTTGACTTAGACATAATTCAGTTGTTGCTGGGCATAGAAGCATGTTACTTAACTGCCTGCCATGCTTTTAGAAGCAACCTAATGAGCATTAACTGAAGTTGTGTCTGTGAAGTCACCAAGAATAGAGTTACCGTAGCCATCCTGCGTGACCCCTGCTCATCAGCCTTCCCTTGCCGTCTGACCAGAAAACGCACCAGAGTGCGCTGCAGGTGCAGCAGAAGGCAGAGGCCATGCTGCAGGCCAACCACTACGACATGGACCTGATCCGCGACTGTGCCGAGAAGGTGGCTTCGCACTGGCAGCAGCTCATGCTCAAGATGGAAGACCGCCTCAAGCTCGTCAATGCATCCGTGGCCTTCTATAAGACCTCAGAGCAGGTGGGAGAGCCGTTCCGACCCGTGGGCTCCCAACTGGTGTTTGATGGAACAACTATGTCATTATTAACATGTCTGTCGTTATTGAACCAGTCAGATCCAAGTCAAGCAAAAAGAAAGGCACATTCTGGAAATTATTAAAAATTTTAATTAATATAATTATTTTCACTACCTTAGGCAGCAAAAAATAGTAGGTTTGAAAGTAGCTGAGAGGATACCACTTTTCTTCTCCTAAAATTTGTGATGGAAACATGTCACAAGGAAACAGGAAATGCAGCTTGGGTTTTGTTTTTGTTCTGAAAGTCCTGCCTGCCTAGACCCCACATTTGCCCTCAGACCAAGGAAAGCCTATGACTCCTTAGCTTGTTTGGTCCCTCCAGTGGTGCCTTCTTCCCCACAGCCAAACTGAAAGTGTTTCCCAGAGAGGCCAGGTGGGTACTGAGTCTTTAATTTTCTTCCACTCCCAGGTCTGCAGTGTCCTTGAGAGCTTGGAACAGGAATACAAGAGAGAGGAAGACTGGTGTGGTGGAGCCGACAAGCTGGGCCCCAACTCTGAGACGGATCATGTCACTCCCATGATCAGCAAGCACCTTGAGCAGAAGGAAGCATTCCTGAAGGTAGGCAGCTGGCTTTGTTGGGTGCTGCTGTATCACTGTACCCTGCAGAAATCCAGAGGGTCCACTTTCAGATGGTAGAGGATGTCAGGACCGTAAGTTGAGAGTAAAACCTGTAGATTGCAGGTGCCCCTGCTGGCCCTACACAGGTGCATGACCTATGCTTTCCAAAGGAGACCTTCATACCTCACAGCTCTTATCCTGGGTGAAAAGTGATTGGGGTGACAACTTCAGAGATAAGTTAGTTCATTAAAGAAAATGTTAGGTCTTTGTCATGTGTGATGTACACTATCTTTGTAGTTTTCACAGAGAAAAAGCTAGAAATATGTGTGAATAGGCTTGGTTGGAAGTCATATCTGATTCTGGAGACAGTGAACAAGATGGATGGATTGATTTGGTGAAACACACTGCCTATAAAATAATCTTTGGAATAATAAATAATAAGATAATCTTTAAAGTCCACTTATTTAGGAAAGAAGATTGTATGTCAGAAGACAAGCACAGCCCAGACACAAAGCCTGGGCACCTTGTGGCATTTGGGACCAGTCACTAACGCCCTTCTCAGGGAACAATTCCTGTGAGAGAAGTCACATCTCATTCAGACTGAGATGGGAATTTTCTCTTTGAGAAGGTTTGAGTAAGAAAGGTTGCCTTGTTTTTAGTATGTTGTTAGTTGTATGTAACTCACAGATGTGCTTTGAACCAAATTTCAAAGGTGACAATGGTTAGAAACACTTGATACCGAATGCTCTTGTCTTGTGTTCTTGGACTCTTCAAACAGAATTTCAAAGACTACTTGTTATCGCCAGTCAGATCTGTTAAAAACGGGCAGGGTGATTACTTCTTGTTACCTGATGGAGTTTTCTCATTGCTTTTACATTCTGACCCATTCTGGCCCCGATGGCACTATTTCCTGCTACATTGGCAGTCATCCCACAGAGCTATCATTTAGTGGGGGGTGGGGGGGGGCAGGAAATGTAACTCTTTGAATATTGTATCTGGCAACTTGTCTTGAGTGTCTACCACAGCATTTTGTTTTTAAGTGAATCAGGGTGGGAAAACCATTGTAGCCTCCACTTCTATCCACTATTTTACTCCTCAAATGGCAGCAATGGCTGGGTCTGGGCCAGGCCAAAGCTAGGAGCCTGGGACTCCATCCAGGTATCTCTGGTAGGTGGCAGAGGCCCAAGCACTTGGGCCATTTTCTGCTGCCTACTCAGACATATTAGCCAAAGAGCTGGATCAGAAGTAGAGCAGCTGAGACTCAAACCAGTACCCATATGGGGTGTTGGTGTTACAGTCAGTGGCTTGACCCACTGCACTACACTGCTGGCTCCTAAAATCCGTTTTAATCTGACAGTATTTATTAACTAAAGAAATAGATTATTCATACTATTTGATTTTCCCTATTCTGGATTTTCCTAATTGCATTTGGTGAGTGATTTAGCACCATCTACAACCCTTTACATTTCTGCCAGATTGAGACCCTTTATCAGATTCAGGTTTGAGAGAGAGGGAGAAAGTGAGATAGGGAGGAAGCCAGGGAGAAAGCTTGTTGGTGAACTAAGAATACTTCGTGAGTGCTTGCTGTGTGCTTCCATTTGGATTATATCAAGAGACATAATTAATGTGCTTTTTTTTGGTCTCTGCAATATAAGATATTTTGGTGGTTCAGATGTGGTGAGTGCAACTCATCCATTATATCAGCCTTTCCTCTGAAGGGTGTAGTAGCTGGTGGTGATATTGTTTCATGGGGAGTTGTACTTCTGTCATTCCTTTGGCCTTGATTAGCTGTTTGGTTACTCTACAATGGAGTTTGTCCAGAAAAGGCTTAGCTGCTTGTTTCTTTCTGTTTGCTTGCCATATTCATAATAATGAATTGTCCTATCAACTTCTATGTATTTTTTCGTATCATCATGGATTTTAATGTATTTCTTGTGTTTCAAGCAGTTGTCATATATCTTTTAATATTCAACTTGTCTTGCCCATGGGAGCCCCTTCAAGTTAGGTTGGCTTGAACGTCCTTTAGGTGTGCCATAGCAGTCTTCACTGTCATTCATGCTGTGACAGCTTGAAATTTCATAATGATCAGTAGGGACTCATGATTTATTTTACTTTAAAAAATAATTCTAGCTCCATCTACTGGAAAAGCCTAGAAACAGTGGCCAACCCAGTGGTACGGAGCACCCCTAGTGCCAGTTGTGATCTCTAAATACCATAATACAGAATTCCTTAAACTAAATATTAATCTAAGATCTGGGCAGGAAAAGTGGAAGATTGTTAAATATGACACTTTTAGTTTTATATTTGTAGCCTTTTCTGTTGCATAAACTTTTTTCTAAACCACGTTGATTAAATTATTTGTTTAGCCTACTACAGAAATGTGTAATATCAATTATCTAGTACTACAAAAATACACCACCCCAAAACTCTGATGGCTTAAAGCCAGAGGTTGGCAAACCACTACCCGAGGGTGAAATCTAGCCATACCACTGATTCACAGATCCAACAGAGTTGGTTTCATCTATAATGGTTGGGTTGAATACTTGTTATTGAGAGACAGTATGATGACCCCTAAAGCTGAAAGTATTTTCTGTTTGGCCTTCACATAAATGTAAGTCCAGCTTAGCTGGATCTTGTGGCTCAGATTTCTCATAAGACTAGTTGAGAGGCTGGCCAGGGATGCAGATTTCTCAAAGTTCTACTGGGGAAGTGCTCTGCCTCCTCTCTGGCTATACAACAGTGCTGCCCGTGGTCCTACCTTGTAAGCCTGTGTGTTGAGCAGCTCATTCATAGCAGCTGGCATCATCAGAGCAAGGGCTCAGAGAGACAGATTTCTTTTAAATGAAACAGGGTTTAACCCATGGATTTTCACTATCACAAGCCAGTCAGATGTGTGTTTTAGGGGAAGAGGTACGTCAAGGCCACACAGTGTTGATTTTATTAAGTCCAATTAACAAACACAGCGCTCTCCATTGTTCCTTAGGCTTGCACACTTGCTAGGAGGAATGCAGATGTCTTCCTGAAGTACCTGCACAGGAACAGCGTGAACATGCCAGGAATGGTGACGCATATCAAAGCTCCTGAGCAGCAAGTGAAAAGTGAGTACAGCTGGGAACCAGCAGGGTCGGCCGGGGGTGCCTGGCGCCCAGTGGTGGGAGCTTACCAGGTTCTGAACTCTTGATGTTCTGAACTCATGCTCAATGTCCATTTCATATCAGTGAGATCCTCACTAATTATCTCAGTTTAGTGATAAAAATAATAAATGAATAAACTGGTAATATAGTGAATGGATGGAAAATTCATTGGATAGCTTGAAGAATATTAACAAGAAGAAAATCAACAATTAAGATAATTTTATTGCCTTTGGCTATTTTGTTCAAAAATATTATGAATAATACATTAAAACCAGAGTTACCTACATGCAAAATACTTTCAAAAATTCAAATAAATTTGGTACCAATGTAATTGCTATGAAGTCTTAATTATATACCTAAGATATACTTAATAAAAGCAAATGACAAAGTAATATTATATAGTGTAATATCACTCTAGTATAAAATCTATGTGAAACCATGTTTATACATACATTATCTGTAAGTGCATAGAAAAAGGTGTAATATACTGAACTGTGGAGAGTGAGACTGACATAGATGGGAAGGTAAACACCTTGAACGTGGTCACACAGCCAAAGTTGAGATTTATAGGGAAAAAATAATAATCAATTAACAAAAGATTGTCACATTTTTAAAAAATGATCGACAAAAACTCCATTACATCCTATTCTCCATACATCTGATTCATCTGTAGCTGTCCCAAAATCATGTTCTCTTAATGTACTATGAGTATAATCCTCCCAAGTTCTATTTTAATTCCATTTTACTATTAAACTTCCTGATGTACCCTTTTATTTATTAATTGTTAGGCTTTTCCTTATGGAAAATGAGCAATCAATAAGTGAGCAGTTTCTCAGCACAAATGTGAACAATCTTTGTTGACAGCAAGTTGCACAGACCCAGTTCACCTGGCCCATTTCACATGAAATAATTTCCTTTCTCCCACCGCTCAGCATTGCATTTGTTTATTGGTCATATTGCTCTTTGTCTTATCAGAGGTGTAGTGGTCCTTTCTAATGCTGGTGTCACGTGTGTTTGTTCACTTACTGGCCCTTCTTCATGCGTTTGCTGCAGGGTATTGTAATTCTAATCTGATTCTGTGGATAATTAGAAATGTCCTGCTTCCCTTACCAGCTGCTTGTGGGCGAGAGGTGTGTGCACGAGGCAGTGCGGTGAATCCTTGTAAGGGTGAAAGTGACAGAAAAGACTGTCAAACTGCAGAGGTCATAGCCAAGGAGGAGTGAGACCACGTGGTCACAAAGTCCTCAGGAGTGTAAGGAAGCCCCAGATGAGGATTGGAGGCCCAGGATCTGGGGACTTAGACTGTGCTTGGCTGCCCACTGGCCAAAAATTAACACAGGCTCAGGCAGATACTGTGGCAAGCAGAGATTAGAAGACACCCTTTGGTTTACATTCATTTTCTTGCAAGTTATTTGTTTAACTGGTAGCTCAATTATTTGACCTCAAATTTCAAATCTTAATTTACTTCATTAAAATAGTTCACATTTTCAGGGATGGAAAGAAAACATAGCATGACTGCAGAGCATGTGTGGAAATGCAGCTGTTAGTTCTTGTTCCTCACAGAGCACACAGCCTACTAAGAATTCAAGAAATGCTTATGGGAAACTTACTGTATTTAAGTTTTTCAATATAATGAAGTTATATCCTTGACCCCACCTATTTCATTTGCAATTTTGGTCTTGGGAATTTTTTTCTAAAGATATTTTGTTTTATAAACTTCTGAAGTAAAGCATACCTACTGCAAAAAAAAAATTCAAAAAGCGCATGTAAATTGCCTGATTTCTTTGCCTCTGGCATCTATTTTTGGGACTTTATTTGTGTATCCTGTCTATGCATATAAATGTGTATATGTACAGAAATAATTTTCCACTTACCTCTCCTTTTTTTTTTTTTTTTTTTTTTTTTTTTTTTTTTTTTACAAAATGGGACTCTGTTGCCCTGCATCTTGTTCCTTTGACTTTTTTTTTTGGACAGGCAGAGTGGACAGTGAGAGAGAGAGACAGAGAGAAAGGTCTTCCTTTGCCATTGGTTCACCCTCCAATGGCCGCCGCGGCTGGCGCACTGCGGCCGGTGCACTGCGCTGATCCGATGGCAGGAGCCAGGTGTTTCTCCTGGTCTCCCATGGGGTGCAGGGCCCAAGCACTTGGGCCATCCTCCACTGCACTCCCTGGCCACAGCAGAGAGCTGGCCTGGAAGAGGGGCAACCGGGACAGAATCCGGCGCCCTGACCAGGACTAGAACCCGGTGTGCCGGCGCCGCAAGGTGGAGGATTAGCCTAGTGAGCCGCGGCGCCGGCCGTTCCTTTGACTTTAATACCACATCCTAATTGTCTTTCGAGATCAGAATTTAAGATCTGCTCTCTTTTGGGTATCTGTCATAGCGTAGTTGTCATGGAATCTTCCCCCACTAATGGGTTCACATGTTGGTACCTGTTTTTCACCCTTTAACACAGCACTGTGCATCTTAGTACAGATAGCTTTGAGTACTTGTATAAGTACTGTTTGTCTTACAGATAAATTCCTGGTTCAAAGGTATGCACACTTTCAGTGTCATCACTGTCGCTCCCCCTCTTCGTGGAGGAACGACACAGGACCCTGCGCTGTTCTTTCTGTCTGCTCGGCCCTCCCCGGGTTCGCCGCTGGTTCCTCCCGGGTTGGCTACTATCCCTTCCACCTCCGTGGAAGGGCAGTTCCCCCTGGCCACATTCCCCACTTCCGCAGGGGAGCGGCACACCGCCGGCCGGCTCTCTCGGGGGCTGCACAGGTGTTCCCCTTAGATGTTCCCTCAGATGTTCCCGGTGCATGCCGTCTCTCTCCTCCTTTATAGTCCTCCTCCGCCAATCCCAACTCGGCTGCCCACACGCCGAGTACGCTGCTCTCCTCCAATCAGGAGCAAGTCCTACAGTTTATTGGTTGAACTGGAGGCAGCTGTGCAGAAGCTGTTTACTTCTCTCCCAGCGCCATATTGTGGGAGAGCAGATGCATAGAATAAGTCTTAATTCCAGTAACTCAGTCTAGTCCGGTTGCTCCCCACAGATCCCCCTTTCTTTTTATTTTTGGCGTTGATACGCGCCTGCCTTTGGTGCCCCGTGGCACACACTCTGCTCCGCTTGCTAGAGTTGCCACAGGTTCTTACAAGTCCTATCAATCAGGCAAACCGAATCCGGGTCCTCTCTTCGCCATGTTGTGAGGAGGTTTTTAGGCGCTGATGCGTGCCTGTATTCGGTGCCCTGCAGCGCATGCTCTGCTCTGCCCGCAGGGGCTTACAAGCCCTAACAATCAGGCAAACCGAATCCAAGCCTTCTCATTGCCGTATTGTGGGGGAGACTTATTAGTGTTGGTTCATGCCTATCTTCGGTGACCTGCAGCTCATACTCTGGTCGAGCTGCTTGCTGGTGCTTACCGCCTTAATCAGGCAGACCGAATCCAAGCCTCCTAATTGCTGTATTGTGGGGAGGCCTTACTGATGTTAATTCGTGCCTGTCTTCGGTGACCTGCGGCGCATAAGCTGCTAGCCGCCCGCAGGTGCTCATCGCCTCACTTAATCAGGCAGACCGAATCCAAGCTTTCTCATTACAGTGTTGTGGGGAGGCCTTATTGATGTTAATTCGTGCCTGTCTTCGGTGACCTGCGGCGCATAAGCTGCTAGCCGCCGCAGGTGCTCATCGCCTCACTAATCCGGCAGACCGAATCCAAGCCTTCTAATTGCAGTATTGTAGGGAGGCCTTTCTATTTCTCTATTTCTCTATCTCCGGGCATTCCTATTTCTCCCATTTTACTTCTATCTTCCAGCATTCCTATTTCTCTCATTTTACTTCTGAACTTCTGTTTCTCTTATCCCCGCAACTTCCCGCTCTCATTTTACTTCTAAACTTCTGTTTCTCTTATCCCTGCGGCTTCCTGGTGCCTCGCCCTGCCGGCAGGCTCCGCCCCGAGGCTACTTCTCGGCGCCTCGCCGGCTCTGAGCCGCTTCAGCCCGCGCCTCTCATCTGCGCGGCTTGGCTTCGCGTGCTCCGCGGTCTCCACGCCCTTCGCGTCTGCACCACGGCCTCGCGCCAGCCCCACGTTCCCTATCTATTCACGCCCCGTGCTCTCTCTGCACGCGGCGGCTTCCGCGAGTCACACAGCGTAGCTTGCGTCTCCACCACTAGCATTCAATCCAAGTTCCCCGGGCTAGCCTGGCGAATTCAACCCAGCTTACGTCTCCGCCCCACGGTTTGGCTTCCCGTCCTTTGCTCCCCGGGCTAATCAGACGGATCCCAACCAGGCTTACGTTTCAGCTTCTGGTTTAAACTTTTCGCCCCCTATTCCCGGGCTAACTTGAGAATCCCAAAGTGGCTTTCGTTTCCGCCTCGGCCTGCCCCCCGCGGCTTCAATTTCCCTAACATTTTTCTCTACCCGGTATGTTTCCCCAAGCTTTCCTCCAACAATACTCCTCCCTCATTTCTCCTGGCCTCTCCCCACAGTCCGCATCCGAGTCTGTTTGTTCTAGCTTTCACTTTCGACCTTAGAGATTTCTCCCAGCTTCCCCCCGTAGTCCGTATCTGAGTCTATGCCTAGGCTTTCAATAGCTCCTTCCGGCACCTTTATCGTCCGGCTTTTCCCTAGGCTGTTTGCTAGTCTCTTTCTCTGGTATTTTCCACTTCTTCCCGTTTCTTCCCTCCTAAGTTTCCTATCCGAGTCACGGCACCACTATGTCGCTCCCCCTCTTCGTGGAGGAACGACACTAAGCCCTGCCTAGGCTTCATATCCGAGTCACGGCACCATTATGTCGCTCCCCCTCTTCGTGGAGGAACGACACAGGACCCTGCGCTGTTCTTTCTGTCTGCTCGGCCCTCCCCGGGTTCGCCGCTGGTTCCTCCCGGGTTGGCTACTATCCCTTCCACCTCCGTGGAAGGGCAGTTCCCCCTGGCCACATTCCCCACTTCCGCAGGGGAGCGGTGCACCGCCGGCCGGCTCTCTCGGGGGCTGCACAGGTGTTCCCCTTAGATGTTCCCTCAGATGTTCCCGGTGCATGCCGTCTCTCTCCTCCTTTATAGTCCTCCTCCGCCAATCCCAACTCGGCTGCCCACACGCCGAGTACGCTGCTCTCCTCCAATCAGGAGCAAGTCCTACAGTTTATTGGTTGAACTGGAGGCAGCTGTGCAGAAGCTGTTTACTTCTCTCCCAGCGCCATATTGTGGGAGAGCAGATGCATAGAATAAGTCTTAATTCCAGTAACTCAGTCTAGTCCGGGCTGCTCCCCACAATCACCTGTTACCAAATTGCCCCCTGCAAGAGTTATACTCCATTGTTCTCCCCCAGAATGCTAGGCTCATGAGTGCCTGTTTCCCTTACCACTTCTAGCACCAGATGGTATCAGTCTTGCCAGGAAAAAAGGGAAGAACACAGTCAAAAACAGTGAAAGATGGTCTCATTGAGGTTGAGCATGTTTCCATATATTTAGTGGTCATATTTTTTAAATTGTGAACTTCATGTTTGTGTACTTTATTCTAATGGGTTATTCACATTTGTCCAGTTGATTGTTAACATAAATTAGGTCTACATCCTACCTGTTGCTGAAGTTCTTCCTGGCTTTTATTTTGTGTAATAATTTTATGGTGGTTATTATGTGGCTGTGATATTTTTAGTTTTTGTGTGATTGTGATGTTTTGCTTGTATAGCTCTTCTTTTTTCCCTTTTTCTCTATGTCACGTCCTTCCCTCTCCTAAGGTTTTATGGCGTTTTTTAAAATTTGTATTGATTTTTTTTTCATTGTATTGTAATAAAAACTGGTGGGATTTTACAGGTGTTTACCTGGTTGCAAGCATCAACGTATGTGTTGTCCTTTTTCTCTCAGATATCTTGAATGAACTCTTCCAGCGGGAGAACAGGGTGTTGCATTACTGGACCATGAGGAAGAGACGTCTGGATCAATGCCAGCAGTACGTGGTCTTCGAGAGGAGTGCCAAGCAGGTCAGACTCACACCTGATCTTCACACCACCACCACTATCAGGCAGACTTTGACATTTCAGCCACCTTGACAACTTTCTAAAGAACAAAGCAGTCTTGCCTTTTAATGATCAGTTTGATGCAAAGGGGAAATCCCCACAGCCTGGTAAAGGTGTGTCACTCAGTGACCTTGACTTTTCACAAGTGGACCATTCTGCTACCTACAAATAATTATGATAGTTGTTTCATAGTCACTGTGGAATCTTGATTCTGTGCTTATGTATAGTTTTTTTATATTGCTGTTCCATCTTTGACAAATTTAACTAAAATTAAGAAACATGACAGGGATGGGCATTTGGCCTAGTGGTTAAGATGCCGGTTGGGATACCCACATCTCTTATTAGATTGCTACCGATTCTATCTTCCTGCTAATGCATAATTTGCCTCTTAAAATAAAACTAGAGAAGAAATAAGACATAATTTCTAATAATTCAGTATAATTAAAGGGGAAAAAAAGTTCTGCCTTTTGCCAAGAGACATGAAGGGGAATACATTGGGAGTGTTCCCACCTTAAGTCACTTTGGCTTGAAGTTATCCTACCTATATTATCAGTCATGGAAAATTGCTGTAAGGAAAAGTTTATCCCTGTCTTAAACATTAAGATTTTTATCCCTTCCCTTTCATCTTAGTAGCATAAGAATTCACAAGCTGTCTAGAATCCAGGGTTGAGGAGGAAAACATGGGAGAGAAGACAGACAGATTCTCTGAACACCTGTGTGTGGCCAGGCCCCAGCTGGGCTTGATGTGCGTTACCTGCCTAGAGTCACTGGGACCCTCAGTGCAGTGGGTTGGTGGTGACCCCCGTCCTGATGTCAGCTCAGTCCCAGGCTATCTTCTGCATCTACCTGGTAACTTGGCACAGAGTAGGCATTTCAAAAAACCTTTTTAGCCCAAGAAAAATTAAATTTTCCTCAGCATAGGTTTCCCACTTAGGGAACAGATTTTGTTCCTGGGTTGCAAATGTTGTCATTGTAATTGGCGGCCTGGACCCAGAACTCCTCAGTTCCTCAGAGTTCCATAAACTGAGCTTCAGGCGTCCTGGATCCAGCCCCTGACTCCACCCTTTTCTCACCTTGACTGACTTCACCCGGTCGTACCATCACATTCCCAATAGCAAGGTTGCAAGCAGTGCCGTTGTCTACTGTTAACTTACATTTCCTTCACTTTATTTAAAGAAAGCTCAACCGTACCTCAGAATCATTAGCAGCTTACTTTGATTTCTAGTTAGAGATGGTTTCATACTCATTACATCTGAGTATCTTTATTATCTGTGGGTTGAAAGATAAGGGATCATTCAGCTACCAAGAAGGAAAATTAAAATAGTATCATTGGACATGGAAGATAAATTTGTCCCATTGCAGATAGTGTAAATTTACGCTGGCAGCCCTACTGCCCTATAGAGTTTTGTCCCATTCCAGAACCACAGTGCTGCGGATTTCACTTGTCTGTGCAGTATAATGAGATTCCAAAATGGATGCCGCTGACGGTTGCCTTTCTCTGGGCACAGTTCACACTTGTTCCTGTCTCTCTTTCCTCATTTTTATCTGTCTTTCTGGTGTTGCCCAGCCCTGACCTCCATTTCTGGTTTCCGGATTTATAAATCTAGGGTCTCTCCTTGATACCTCTCAATGTGGCCTCCCCAAAGCAAACCAGCATGCAGGATTACCAGTGTCCCCAGCCCCGCTCATCTCAGTCCTCTCAGGACGACCAGGCGACTTTTCTTGATCCCTGCCTTTCCCTCACCTTCTCACCTGCATTCCTTCTGATCTAGTAGTGCTGAGCTCCCAGCCCCTCTTCACCCAGTGGAACTCCAGCTGTGTGGGGCCTGCGGACCTGCACTCCAGGCTGCTGACTGCTGTTGCTCTCCGCCTCAATTCCTTTCCACATGGCAGCCACTTTAGTGTTAGGATAAAAGGGCTAGCTGTGTCTGTGACCCACCAGAGCCTCTCCTTGACCTCTCCTCGGCCTCACCCATCTGACTGTCCTGCAGCAGGCCGACTTGGGCCCATTCAGGTCCACTCAGGTCCAGCCTTCCTTGATGTCCCTTGTGACAAATCTCCCGACAGTCACTGCCGCTGTCCCTTGTGAGTTTTCCTCTGTGTCCTCCTTCCCCGCCCACAGGCGGAAGGTCTGGACTTCTCACTCCTCTGGGCTTTATAGCAGTGACTCCACTGTGAACACTTGGAAACAATGTGCTTCAAGAGTGGAGAAAGTGGGTACTTGGAATAGATTTAGGGAAATGGCCTTCATTTGGAAGCAGTGTTAGCATTGTTTCAGGGACAGGGTAGCCAAACTCAGGCAGCATGGAAACAAATTCCCAGCCAGTAAGCTGAAGATTTACAGGGGTCAAGGTTTCCTTTTCTGTTTTCCCCGCAAAAATGCCACAGATGTTAGGATCTATCTAACAGAGACAGTCTGTGTTTCTCTAAAAACAGCAAATTACGATAGGTGACTCAGAGATTACCAAGGGCAAATACAAACACTTGTCCTTTTTTTGTGCTTCTTTCTATAACTTGATTATTTTATGCTCATATGTTTAAAGAAGTCTGATTTCACTTCAGATATATAAAAACAGAAAAAAGTCAGCTTCCACATAAAAATGTGAGAGAATAATGATTTAGAACTAGCATTCCAATGCAGTCTGCACCCCTTCTTTCCAGATGAGAAAATTTCTGTCCTACAACCAGAAGGGTTAAGTTGCATCTCTTGCCAGCCCCTCCTCTCTGCACTGCCAGTGGTGTATTTATGCATAATGTTTGAGGGGTCCTCTGCAGGAGCCCTCAAAAGCAAGTGAAGTGGGTACATGCCCAGGCACCCCAGATGGACACAGGAGTAGACAGAAAGGCCTGAGAGCTGGAAATGCACATTTGTTTTCCTTTTTCAATTAAAATGCCCCAGTAAGGTTCTTAGGTGTTGGTGATGTGAATGTCTGGGTACCTCACCATATGAGGCATTCAGACTGCCCCTGTGCCCACAGCTTCTCAGCATTCTTGGGAAAAAATATTTGTTAAGGCCTTTTATTGTGCCTTTTGCTGCACAGTGGTAAGAACTTGTTATTGTTGCTATATAAGTGACATGCTTAGAACTTTCTAGAATGCTTCTGTTTTTTGGAATTGTGATTTTCATTTCAGAAATGCTTCTCTCTTTGAGGGATTATTTCTTGATCAGGCCAGCCTTGCTTGTAATTGACATTTAGCGCAGCTCCTTGGAGACAGAGCTTCCTTCACAGGGGTTTCAAGGTGGATACTTCCTACCTCCTCCCTCCACAGGCTTTGGAGTGGATCCATGACAACGGGGAGTTCTACCTTTCCACACACACTTCCACGGGTTCCAGTATCCAGCACACCCAGGAGTTGCTGAAGGAACATGAGGAGTTTCAGATAACAGCAAAGGTGAGTACAAAGTTGGAGTGGACTTAAAACTGGAGCAGGATGCTTCAGATCAGTGAAGCAACACCCAAAAGTGTCACTGAGAAGTGCCTACTGAGAATGGAGACACGGGCTGTGCCAGTGCCAGTGGGCAGCTGCACATTACGTAACTCAGATGATGCTTCCTACTGCTTTCCTTGCCTGTCCCTGGCTTCTCCTCTTCATCACCCACTTTAGGTACCTGTGTCCTCTTGTCCCTTGAGTTTCTGTAAACAGTGGAACATCTCCTCCCTTTCTTTTTCTTTGTCTTTTCCATTGTTCCTTCCCTGCCTTTTCTCTCTCTTTTTTCTTTTCCAAGGCATTTTTTGAGTTCTTGCTACTTCTGTGACACACTCGCCAGTGTTGCCAGCTAGACTCTCAGGTATCCTGTGACTGCTTCTTTCCTTGTCCTTAGTGGAACACATGAAGGGTGGTGCTCACACTTGGCCTAGTCTTAAGCTTGTCTGTGTGTGGTTGGCAGCATGCATGTCAGCATCCTGCTAGTGCGTTTGCCCTTTGATCCTGAAGCTCAAAATAGAAGTAAGTACATCTTTTGGTGTATGCAGTATACATGAGTAAATCTGAGTTTTTAAGGTAATAGGTGAGAACCCACACCCTGGTGTGACTGTTTTCCAGGTCAAAGCATGTTCCCACAGAGGCTGATTCTCCTTCTTTGACTCAGAATGGTCTGGGAATTCTTAGAGTTATGCTCACAACCTGTGGAGTTCTTTGTTCAGAGGTTTTGAGTATACATCCTTGGCAGTATTTTCAGAAGTGCCATTCTTTTTCATGATACAATGTCTTTTTAGGAAAAGTCAAAGGTTATTTCAAATTTAAGAATAGAAAAATAAGTGATCCAGCTGGATATTTTCCTCTAAAGCAACAAGATTGTCAAACTGTCTTTGACAGCCTATCAAAGAGCAATTTCAAAGTCATTGAGTGACAACACTACTTTGTAACATTGTGAGTCTACTTTCTGTAACCATTTCTGACTCCTCCCATTGTTCTTGGCCTCCTTCCTTTCCCCTCAGCCCTAGAGGGTACTAGGCCCCTCTGCAGAACCAGTGGGCTCTGTTCTTCAGGATTGTGCAGTTCAGTGGGGCTGCAGAGGGGCCTAGGCTGGGGCACCACAAGAGGACCTGGCCTTGGGTGGATGCTAGAACCCTGAGGCGGGGGTGGGGGCGTTCAGGGAAGCTGGGTGGATGGCTGGCCTCTGGAGGCGATGAGCGCTCAAGAGCTGCCCTGTCCTGCCTCTCCAGGTAAGGATCATGGCTCTTCCATCCTGCAGATGCACCACAACTTTGGCTGTGTGCTTCTCATTATTGTGACTATTTAGCTAGTAAATCATAGTCATTATATGCAGTACATGAGCTCTGTTTTTTCTAGGGTTCAATTATGAAGGTATTCAGAAAATGCGCGACGGAGTACTCTGAAGGAGATTTAAGATTTGCTTTTTTCACTACGGCTGCACAATGAGCCTGTGGCCTTAAGAATTCAGTTTGTTTTTATTTTTTTCTATTTCTTTGATTATGCCTATAGATGACATTGTTCAATTATAATTTTATATAATCTTAAGTAAAAATTTGCTTTTATAACAATCTCTAGAATTAACAAATAGAATAAATTTGAAAACCCTTATTGTATTTCTCTTTAAAAGACAGGAATTCTCTTTAATAGTGTTGGGTAGCCTTTTGAAAACAAAAATTAAGTTGGATTTATATATCAACAGTGAAAACCTAGAAGTACTAGTAGAGATAACAGAGTTTTTAAATATATGTATATATCCTTATGTAGTGAAGTTTGTCTCAGTAATCCAAAATCAAAAAAAAGAAAAAGATTAGAAAATTTACCTATACAAAAAATATGAAAATTTCTAAAGGGCAGTCCACCACAAACCAAAAGCAAGTAAGGAAAAATGCTTGCACTCATATCACAAAGGGCTTAGTAAGAACATTTACAAATGAGTAAGAGAAAAAAAGACCAAGAAAATCGACAAAAGATATTATAGATGGCTTGCAGGAAAGGAATCTTGAGTGGCTTTTAAGCATGTGAGATTGCCAGCTTTACTTGAAATAAGGAAAGTGAAAATCAAGGCTACACTGAGTTCATTTTCACCCAGTAGGTTGGCCAAGATCAAAAAGTTAAATCACACCAGTGGAAAAGAGTCTATTCCCTGAAGGGTGGGACAGATGTGAATTGGGTTGACCTCTGTGGGGGTCTCTGGCAGCATCTCGTAGCATAATGCACACAGAAAACTTCTGTCTGCCCCAGCAATTACACACCTTGAAACGTGTGCTCCAGCCTCATGCTCAGACACATGTCAAAGCACAGGTGCTAAGGATCACTCTTACATGACTGCTGTCAGCAGTGGGAGATTAGAAGCCACAATAAAGCCCACTGGTGGGGGGTTGTTAGCTTATGAATCTTCCATAACAAAGGTGGCTTCAAACATGAGCAAGGGTGCTGCTTTTGTTCTGGTAAGAGCATAGTTTATTGTAGGAAACATTAATATACATGTAAGCGAGAAAAATACATGCATTTTTACATGCGTGCACTTGCTTGCACATGTGTATGCAAGTATGTAGGGTGACCCTGATATTGGGGCTGGTGACAGCAGGTGGGGTGAGAAGAGTGATTATTTTGTATCCTTTTTTGCCTTTAGAATTTTGAACCCCATGAGTATATCTTTAAAATGTCAGGTTTGTAGTTTAGCAAATTCTTGAGTTTTAAGTACTTAAGTTTAGTTACAATCAGTTGTTTATGGAGCCCCAACCCTGTCCTCAGAACTGGTGCTGGGCACATGGAGGACCTGCTAAGGTAGACAGACAGTAGCACGGTAAGTAGATAAAAGGTATCTACATAGACATGACAAGTAGGAAGAAAAATAAAGGCATGGTGGAAGAAAAGGCTACCTGCACTCTTCTGCAGAGCCAAGGAAGGCCTTCTGGAGAAGTGTTTTGTCCTCATCTGAACAGCAGACTTTCTTTAAATGTGTGAATGAAGTTTGCTTCTGGAAGACTTACTCCCCCAGGCTTGGCTTGTGGGAAATCTCTGTGTTTCATCTACATTCAGTGTCAGCATGCTGGTGCCACCTCTGGCGCCACCTGCTGGCACCTGGTATGTTTCCTAGTGTGTGTCCTTCATAGACAAACACCTTCCTCAAGCCTCCTGCTGATGAGTGTTTTCTGTTTTATGGGCAGGCTGCATTATCTTTTCTATATTATCTTCCATGTCCCCAGCACTTAGAACACCACATGCCTTTCTTAGTCCCCTAAAAACACACACATACAGCTCTGCAGTGCCCTCTGCAAGTGGCACTTGTGATAGACAATAGAGATAAATGAGTAAAACAAGCAGATATCCCTGGGCCATGGAGGTGACATTCTCACAAGAGAGACAGACAGGTTAACAGATACACAACTATGCCCTCTGATAGAGGGCTGGAAGACAGTTTCTAGGTGCTCCAGGGTGGGCCGGTGTTTGAGAGCAAATGTGAAGCAGCCATGGAGATACCATGCAGACGGACGAGGGTGCAAGCCTCATGAACCAGAAGTATCCTCACAGCCAACTTCACAAGTTGTCCAGTAAACTCTAGCTCAAAACTTGCATTTTACAAACAGATAATTTTTCTGGGTTTTGAACTCTTTCTCTTTTAGGGATTTTTAAGCCAATTTCCTGAGTATTCATCATAAAGAATTCCTAGTAAAACCTGAGAAAGGCAAATTTCATAGTAGAAGAGTAGTTTACTTAACTGGAAATGGCAGGGAGCCTGGTACCACAGTAATTAGTGAAATGGGTGTGAGGAGAAGGTCTGTTGTGAAAAAAATCGATGCCAAATATATCCATATAACCATTGCTGTATAGTCCTCCTTAACTTTGTAAAAAAAGTCATGGTTATCCTACTAAAAGATCTTTTCCATGTACATAGAGAATAATCTTTTTGAGGCAGAGTTCTCACATAGGCATGAAATATAAAGTACCTTTGGCTGGTACACTTCTCTCCTTTACTGAGAATCATTATTTTAAAAATTTTTTTAAAGATTTTTTTTTTTTTTTTTTGAGAGAAAGAGTTACAGACAGAGAGAGGGAGAGACAGAGAGAAAGGTCTTTCAGCTGCTGGTTCACTCCCCAAATGGCCGCAAGGCTGGAGCTGAGCTGATCCGAAGTCAGGAGCTTCTTCCAGGTCTCCCACGTGCTTGCAGGGGCCCAAGCACTGCTTTACCAGGGCAAAGCAAAGAGCTGGATCAGAATACAAGCAGCTGGAATGTGGATTGGAGCCCGTATGGGTTGCAGGCACCACAGGTTTAGCCTACTATGCTGATGCGCTGACCCCTCCATTGAGAATTTAAAAAACGAAGGGGTGTGTGATACAGACACTTCCTCAGGGATGCTGTAGAGTCCCAGCCATGGGGACAGTCTTTGCCACTCAGACTTTAGGCAGACTGAGAAATCAGGTGGCTGCTTGCCCTGGGCACATAGAATACACTTGCCTGCAGCCAGGACCTCCCTGGCACAGCTGAATACCCTGCATTCTTCAGAAGAAGAGAGCAGCTGAAAGGTAACAAGCACATTCTGAATGGATATTTGCTCCTCTTGCTGAGCACCTGATGTAGACATTGTTGAAAGGTGGTCTAGTTTTCTTCTCTGAGGTCATAAAACTGCCATTCATTTTGAAAGAGCTGAAGAAAAAGCAGTCTAGGATCTGAGTCATGCGCCGAAGGGACATGGGCCTTCCCTTTAAGTTTCCACTACCAAAATCTCCTCCTGTCCAGCCCTCAGAGTTGAAGGCAGGTCACCTCTGTGTTTGGATTTGTAGCAGTCAAGTTCATTTGCTTCACAATACTTTCCTGTTGTTTTTTGCAGCAAACCAAAGAGAGAGTGAAGCTATTGATACAGCTGGCTGATGGCTTTTGTGAAAAGGGGCATGCCCATGCAGCAGAGATAAAAAAATGTGTCACTGCTGTGGATAAGAGGTACAGAGATTTCTCTCTGCGCATGGAGAAGTACAGGACCTCTTTGGAAAAAGCCCTGGGGATTTCTTCAGATTCCAACAAATCGGTGAATTGCTTTGTGCAAACTGAATAATCACAGTCTTCTTCCTCCTGTCCTCTTTGCTACTTAATTAACGGTGTTCATTGCTCTCCTGTTCCACAGAGTAAAAGCCTTCAGCTCGATATCATTCCAGCCAGCATCCCTGGGTCAGAGGTGAAACTTCGAGATGCCGCTCATGAGCTGAATGAAGAAAAACGAAAATCTGCCCGCAGGAAAGAGTAAGCCAGCTTTTAAGAATGAAGGGAAGGAAACGCCATTTGGACAAATGGACTTCTCTGCCTGCTTTGAAATTAGAGGCACTGGCACGCTCTGTTGCTCTGGCTTACTTTCTGCAGCATGGACTGTGTTGTGACCGTAGTCGTCTTGCCACCTGGTTTAGAGAAGGGTTTTGTGGTTTTATTTTTGTGCCTCCATTCCATATGGGTTTGACAAATTGCTTGTCATTGATAGATGGTAAGACTAAAGAGAGGACATTTAATAACACAAATCTGGGAGTTTAGAAGTTGCCAATTAGTAATCTTTACTATGTCTAAATAAAGACAAAAGGCTGCTCTAACCCAGTAGTTCTCAGCTGCGAATGGTTTTGTCCCCAGGGACATTTGGCAGTGTGAGGACACATTTGGGTTGTCAGACAGTGGGGAGCAGGGAGAGAGCTGCTGGCATCTGATGGGTGGAGACCAGGGAAGCTGCTGAGCATCCTACACTGCACAGGACAGACCCCTACCACCCGAGTCTCCTGGCCCAGGTGCCTGCTGGCATGGGAACCTCCGATATGTAGGTACCTCTGTGAAAAGTTTTCCAAAGTCCTTTTTTTCTTTTTGAGTTAGTGGCTGGATAACAGTTCTTTCTGTTCTTGATTTAATTCTTCAAAACCATTACTTTAGTACCAATGCATTTAGACCCTGCTCCTTATTTTATAAATCCATAAAAGCAGATAATATAATAACCACGCCTCCTGATTATACGTTACTGTGTTTCAGGTTCATAATGGCTGAGCTAATTCAAACTGAGAAGGCTTATGTAAGAGACCTGCGGGAGTGTATGGATGTAAGTAAGTTTTTTTGTTTTTGTTTTGTTTTTTGCTTTTTTATTTATATAGAGTATAACCTTGCTATTTTATTTTTACTGACTGGTTATTATTAGCATAATCACAATGTTTTTGTTATTTTGAAATTTAAAGTGTGCTTAAGCAGCCAGTTTAGTGTTTCTACATTTCTGTGACGTTCTAGGCTTCTTTTCGCTCATGACAGGGATGATGCAGCAGTAATCCTCTCAGCCCGTTTATCACATGACGCCCTGGCCTGTGCTCTCTGTGGAGGGAGTTTTTCAGCAGCTGCCCAGAAATGCGCCTACTAATTATGATTGGCAACATATGCATAGTGGTTCATGAATATTTATTGGACCTTGTGGAGTAGTGTCATTCCAAAATATGAGGCTAGGAATAACTTGAGAGCTAAAATGTGTAGAAACTCCTTAAAGGTTTGGTAGCAACTGAAGGGCTTTTTCAAAAAGAATCTTTTAATGTTCTATACAAGGTTCCATCCTTCATATTTTCATTTACACGTTAACTCTGAGTGTGTGTTTACACATGTCAGAGGTAGCTGTTTCTGGAACATGCGGTGTTGTTTTTTGTCTGATCCCCCTGTTCCCTTCTGGCCAGACCTACCTGTGGGAGATGACCAGCGGCGTGGAGGAGATCCCACCTGGCATTGTCAACAAGGAGCTCATTATCTTCGGAAACATGCAGGAGATCTATGAGTTCCATCATAAGTGAGTGGCTTTCCCTTTGGGGAGTGGTTACTCTTAAAACCCAGGTACTGTGCCCAAATTTCATGGTGAGAAATTCAAGTCTGATGCAAATTTCTTTCAGTGATTATGTTGAAATCTGAAGGGAGCTTACCAGTCTTTGAAAAACTGACATTCTAGAGACTTTGCACAGACTCAGCTTTGTATTTGGACTTTTTTTCTGCAGAAATAAAGCTAGGAAAGTGTTTTTGTAGGAATTCTACCTTCTCTCCAGCTAAGTCATTAGCTGCCATGTCAGTTACTTCTTAGGGATAAAAGAAAGAAGAGTCCCCGATGGGACCACAGAACAGTGTTATTTCTTCTTTCAGAGTAAGAGGGAAACAGAAACTGAGGAAGGATCAGATGTGTAGTCTGACCAAGATAAAATGCACTTTCCAAAAGTGCAAAAGGAGGCACATAATTTTACTTTAAGATCTTAAAAACAGCAGTGTCAGGAGCTCCTGTAGGTTGAGCTTGGGCAGCCCAGTAGCTGATGGTATGAAGACACAGAAGCCAGAGCTGGTGGGGTCTCCTCAGTTCTCTGGCCCCAGCCCAGCAAAAGGCATAAAGATGCTAAGTGGATTTTCCTCCTACTGAACATTAGTGTTCCTGAATTTGATCCTTGGCTTCTAAACTCTAGCCTTTTCCTAGAGCGAAGCTGCTCTAGTGTTTGAAGGCATAAACTGGTTAGAAGCTTCAAAATCTCAATAACTTAGCCCTAGATAAGAGCTACTTATTTTAATTCTTAAAATCTACAGGGTACACACCTTTTTTCAGTTTCTGACATATCCCCTAGTAAATGCTTTAAAACATCCTCCCTGTATGACAATGTTTTTGTTTTCTGCAGCATTTTCCTGAAGGAGCTGGAAAAATACGAACAGTTGCCAGAGGATGTTGGACACTGCTTTGTCACTTGGGTAATGATGCCTCACATGCTTGTTCTGTGTTATGTGGATGCACTGACAACAGGGGTGATATTCATTTCTTTTCAGTCAGATAACAGACTTAACCTCAAAGAATGGCTTTCTCCAACTCATTGTTAGGTTGAGATTTTTTTTTTTTTGGAAGATTTATTTATTTATTTGAAAAAATTAGAGGGAGAGAGAGAAAGAGGTATCTTCCATCTTCTGGTTCACTCCCAAAATGGCCATAATGGCAAGAGCTGGACCAGACAAAAGCCAGGAACCAGGCACTTCCTCTGGGTCTCCCATGTGGGTACAGGGGCCCAAGGACTTAGGCCATCCTCCACTGCCTTTCCAGGCACATTAACAGGGAGCTTGATCAGAAGTAGGGCAGCCAGGACTCAAACTGGCACCCATATGGGGTGCTGGATGGCAGTTCAACCCACTACACCACAATGCCAGCCCCATGGATGGGTTTTTATTGGCCATAGTGATGGCTGAAATAGAACACTGAGTGTGCCAGGCTTCTGTGTGACCTGGGGGACTGATCAATAGGTAAGTGCTTAGTCTTGCCAGAGGGTCACCCAGTCCAAAATGGAGGCAGATGAGTAGAGCAAAGATTGTGCTGCCAAAAGCCTACAGCTGAGGTTTGCCCCTGTGGGAGCAGAGGGACAGTTGCCCAGCCCAATTGCCTGAGGAAGAGACTTCTGGGAATGTGTGGTATATGCAGGATATTTCTCATTTCAAAAACTTTCCTTTTTTTTTATTTTTAAAGATTTATTTTTTTTTAAGATTTATTTATTTATTTGAAAGTCGGAGTTACACAGAGAGAGAAGGAGAGGCAGAGAGAGAGATTGGTCTTCCATCTACTGGTTCACTCCCCAAATGGCCACAAGGCCGGAGCTGAGCTGATCCGAAGTCAGGAACAAGGAACTTCCGGGTCTCCCACAAGGGTGGGTGCAGGGCCCCAAGAACTTGAGCCGCCATCTGCTGCTTTCCCAGGCCATAGCAGAGAGCTAGATCGGAAGAGGAGCACATGGGACTAGAACCAGCGCCCATATGCGATGCTGACACTTGCAGACCAGGGCTTTAACCCACTGCGCCATAGTGCAGGGCCACCCCAAATTTTCTTCTTAAGATAGAGTTTCTTTGGTTTAAGTCTGAAATTTTCTTTATCCACACAGCATCTTTCCTGTATGAAAGTTTGTCATGCTGTGATTTGTGGTGGTTTGAAAGAGATATTCTAATTAATGGAGTTTTGTTTTTCATTTTTTGTTTTGTTTATAGGCAGACAAGTTTCAGATGTATGTCACCTATTGCAAAAATAAGCCTGATTCTACTCAGCTGATACTGGAGCATGCGGGGTCCTACTTTGACGTAAGTAATTGATTACTAAAGACGCTGTGACATTTTCCAGTTCTGTTTAGTATATATAAGATACGACGTTACTCACAGCTTTCACCCAGTTGTCAGTGTGGCATTTTATTTTTGTGTTTATCATGTTTATGTTATATTTTCTTCTGTTTTTATAAGATCCTACTCAAGTACAGAAATGTTTGTATGTGTGTATACAAGAGTACTTTGATTAGTTTCTGGAAAATAGAATTAAAAATGATTATTTTGATACAAAATTTTTTTTTGGAAATCCATGTAGTTTTTTTCCTATTCTTCCATGAATTTTTTAAAGACCCTCTCATATGAATAGATTTAAAATTTTTTTGCCCCAAGATAAACTTAAATTTTTAAAATTCTATTTTCCATGAAATTTTGAAGTACCTTTCTGTATGTCATTACTTACTATTTATATGTAATCATTAAGATTTTTCCATGTACCATATGCATATAAGTGTACACTACTGAACTGAGCCTACTTTCTTCTGTACTTCATGTACTTTTCCTATTTTAATTCTGTGATGGTATGACTTTCCAAAGGTGAGCTAGTAAAATTTTACAAATGGCTCTGTTAACACCTGGTACCCATAAGAAGATTCAATAATTTACGTTCTCATTGGAGGAAATGATGCTTCAGGTCGGTTACTTTTTGAGAAATGTTGCAGGGAGGTTATTTTTTGAAAGGCAGAGTTACAGAGAGAGAGAGGTCTTCCATCCACTGGTTCACTCCCCAGATGGCTGCAATGGCCAAAGCTGTGCCAATCAGAAGCTAGGAGCCAGGAGCTTCTCCTGGGTCTCCCACATGGTGCAGGGGCCCAAGGACTTAGGCCATATTCTACTGCTTTCCCAGACATAGCAGAGAGCTGGATCAAAAGTGGAGCGGCTAGGACTCAAACAGGCACCCAATTGGGATGCCGGCACTGCACGTGGTGGCTTTACCCGCTATGCCGCAGTGCCGGCCTCATGAGGCACTTTTGAATGGTGTGTATGCTGTGCTGCATGAAGCTTTGAGGATGTTGGACTTGCTCCTGTCTTTAGATTAGGAGTTGACAAGTGTGATAACCCGTTCTCTGAGAGTCTGGAAAATTAGAACAGACTTCAGTTTCCATCTTTAAGAGGAAGCCCTCCAGGGAGATGACTCTTTGTGGTTGTTATTCTCATGAGCGGCAAAGATGCACCATTGCCTGTGTGAATGCGGAGCCCACTCCCTGCCCAATACTGCCTTTCCCTTTTAATATTCCCCATGGCCCTGGATCTTGGACACCAACTGAAACCCACACCACACAGTGTTAGACTTCTTAAGGATTAAGCAGCGAGAAATGTATGTCACATTTAATGTTCAGATTCAAAGCCATTTTTAAAATCCTAAAACCTATCTTTAAGAATAAAGGAGGCCGGCGCCACGGCTCACTAGGCTAATCCTCTGCCTCGCAGCGCCGGCACACCAGGTTCTAGTCCCGGTTGGGGCGCTGGATTCTTTCCCGGTCGCCCCTCTTCCAGGCCAGCTCTCTGCTGTGGCCAGGGAGTGCAGTGCAGGATGGCCCAAGTACTTGGGCCCTGCACCCCATGGGAGACCAGGATAAGTACCTGGCTCCTGCCATTGGATCAGCGCAGTGCGCTGGCCACGGCGGCCTTTGGAGCATGAACCAACAGCAAAAGGAAGACCTTTCTCTCTGTCTCTCTCACTCTCCACTCTGCCTATCAAAAAAAAAAAAAAAAAAAAAAAGAATAAAGGAAATCACACTTTTCAGAGATTTTAGAAGTTGTGTGCCCTCAATATTTATTGTCAGTGATTTAATTTTTTATAGGCTTCCAGTTACAACTTCCTGTCTGAGATGTCTGTTAACAATCAGTTATAGGCAGCGTTGAACATCTACCAGTTGCTCATTTCACTCTCTGAGCTCTGTTGCAGGTGCTTAACATGGAGTGGTGAGTAGCGCCACTCCATGGACAAGGTGGACAGGGCACCCACCTTCAGTGTGGGGAATGCTGACAGCCAGCAGCTGTTGCCTGTTGATGACATCATTGCAGAATTCCAAGTGGTGATCATATCATTAAATGTGACCAGTACTGTGGGTCCTCCCCTTCACCCTGCTTTTTCACAGCCCAGGGTAAAGTTTTAGAAGCGAAGGAGTTTTAGCTAATGGATTAACAGCCTTTTGAGAAAACAGATCTTCATTATTTCAGTTGGATTAAACACTTTTCAGTTATTTGGAATAGAAATGCAGTCTTAGAGCCATTTTTTAAAAATAGTGCTACTGGGGCTGGCATTGCAGCATAGCAAAGTCACTGTCTACAATGCCCACACCCCAGATGGGTACTGATTCAAGTCCCAGCTGCTCTACTTCTGATCTAGCTTTCTGCTAACGCACCTGGGAAAGCAGCTGAAGATAACCCAAATCCCTGGGCTCCTACCACCCATGTGGGAGACCTGGATGGAGTTCCTGACTCCTCGTCTCAGCTTGGCACAGCCCCAGCCATTGCTGCCATTTGGGGAGTGAACCAGTGGATGAAAGATCTCTGTGCCTGTCTCTTTGTAAATTTCTGCCTTTTAAATAACTAAATAAGTCTTTAAAATAAAGTAGTGCAGCTATATGATAAAAGTTTGTCTTTTAAATACAGGAGATCCAGCAGCGGCATGGATTAGCCAATTCCATCTCTTCCTACCTTATCAAACCAGTTCAGCGAATAACAAAGTATCAGCTCCTTTTAAAAGTATGTATGAAATGTCTTCAGCCTGCAAAAGTTTATGAATTATGCATTACTATTTTGACTTTTTCCTTATAGTTATGTGTATTACCCTGAATTTTAATAACACTTGGAAGTTTTCATTTTTATCTTTTTTTGATTCATTGCCATTTCTTGCTTTGCCTTATTTGTCATTGTAGCAGTTATATCAGCTGATATCCCTTGTTTTTCACCTGAACTGCCCTGATGGACCCAAGTCCATCATGAGATAGGAACTAGATGTTGTCAGTGCTTGTGACTTTAATACCTGGTTCCCAGTAATGGCTTACTGACTGTGGGCCAGCTGTTGTCTGCTTTCCATATGTTACTGTCATATCACTGCTAGTCTATGGACAGGTGTGGCAGCCAGCCTCAGAGGGTGAGGAGTGTGCCCAGAATGATCACTGATGCATTTTCTTGGCTGGGCTTTGAGTCCACATCCGGCAGATGCTCAGGTTTTCCGATGAATCTACAAAGACCCTGCATCCATGCAGTTGGTCCATTACCCCAAGCACCTTATGGAGCATGTCACACGCACAAGTCATAGGTATTTAAGTCAAACTGGCGTCTACTTTTTCTTTGTTGCAATTATCATTAAAATCACGCTTGTAAAATCTAAGAATTTGTGCTAACACTTGTCCTAAAGGCATTATTTGTCATTAGTACACATTTTCATTGCCTTGACTGGTGATGTTTACTCAGCATCAGGATGTAGACTTCCTCCCTTCGTCCCACAGCAGTGTTTCCTGAGTCCTGCTATGCTGTAGGTGTTGTCTCAGGCACTGCATCAGGAGGATGTGATGTGATTTTCCTTTTTTTTAAAATTTATATGATTTCTCTGAATGCAAAAGACATTCAAAGGCAAAGTTAACTAAAAAATCTTTATTTCTGTTAGGAAAATCGAGAAGCGGTATGAAATGGCTATGTTGTTTTGTGAAAGTGGTACTGTTAGGAACAAGCTCTCCTGTATCATTGATTCTATGTTCATCCCTGCAAACATGAGTAGCTGCTGTGAATATAAAATAAGGAGGCTAATCTGTCATATTCAGATCTGCCCTTTGCTTTCAATTCTACAAAGGCGTTTTGTATCTTGGTGTCTGAAGATTCAAATATATCGTTTCTAATGTGGTTCCACTAAGCTGAGCCTCAATTTATAAAACCTACCATACTCTGCCCAGAGGTGCTTCAGGGAACAATGATAAGTTGGGTTGAACCTCCCAGTGAGGAAGGTTTCCTGCAAGTGAAGTCAGTCTCAACACAATTGCATTTTGCCACGCTGCTTAGAATCATAGATCAACACCATCTAGTTATGAGTCAAGGTGCTCAGCAGGTCACTGAGTTACTTGAATCATCCAGGAAGAAGCCAGCACTGACTGCAAGGTCATGTCCCTCTTTGTTGAACACAAAGACACGAAAGACTATTGTTCCTGACTGATATTATTAGTAAAAAATTAATAAGAAAATACCTTAGAGACACCAGCATGTGAACTTACTTCTGTCTTTTCTTTAGTAATGGGTATCACTCCAAATAGCTCTGAAATGTAGGCGTACTCTTAGAGCTTCCTGGGTAAGTGTAGTCCAGCCACCTGCTGCATGGCTTTGACTGCTCCAGGTTAGATAGGGCTCTGCATTCCTGGCACCAGAGTTCATGCTGATGCCCAGATCGTGTGGTGAACATGACAATTGCACTGTAGTGTGGCTGTCAGCTCTAACCAGTGCTGATGATCATTGCTGTCCTAATCACATATTTTTATGTATTGTTTTTGAGGCATAGTAGTTGAAAGGTCTACTTATTTCATCTTAAAGTATGATCACATCTAGTTTACCTGATGCCATCCACAGTCTTTCATTTTCTCTGAGACTATATGCCCAGTTGACCATAGTCTATTTTCATCTTGAAAACTGTGGATGTCATAGGTACCTTCATTTCTGCAAAGATAGTGTTGGCAGACATTTCACAGTCTTCCCCTGGTTCACAGTATTGGTCTTTTACAGGAGCTGCTGACGTGCTGTGAGGAAGGGAAAGGGGAGATCAAAGATGGCCTTGAGGTGATGCTCAGTGTACCCAAGCGAGCCAACGATGCCATGCACCTCAGCATGCTGGAAGGTACAGCACTCAGGATTTCCATCAGTGCTGTTTGTAAAAGGATTTCTCAAACCCTAAAAATCTTGGCTTCACACCTCCCTCTTTAGTTAGTGGTTAAGAGTTTAGATATGAATATCTTCTTTTTTAAAAAATTGCGCTTATTGCTTTTCTTGAGGACCACGTAAAATGCTTTTACCTCTACCTGTTTAAAAGCCTTTAAATAGCTTCTCCCTGCTCTGAACTCCAAAAGAACTTGGTGCCTCTTGCTTAAGCCATCTGGTCTCTGTTGATTGGATGGTGGAAGGATGGACAGATTGACCTCCAAGACTAGGAACTCCTCCAAAGAACTTCATCTATGTCTATGTCCATTTCAGTACTTGTTAGAGCCTTGGGCATAGTGGGTATCAGATACCTGCTCACGCACCTGAATTCTGTATGTAACACAGTAAAGAGAAAATTAGATAAATGTGTTTTAAAAATTACTATGTCAGTTGTAGTTTACATGGATGTTTCTTTTAAAGAAAGCCATTCGGTGTTGCAAAACTTACTCTTACACAGCTTCTATACACAGAATTATTTCTAAAAAATCTTCTGCTTCAAATACTTTCACTAGCCTGTGTCATGATCATGGGTAACACTGAGCAATATGTTAGAGCATACCTGCTCTGGCGAATGAGTGACAGACTAAAATGCAGAGGCCAGGCAAGACTGATTGTTTTTTGATCAAAAATGTGGAGCTAGTTTGGCAGCTCTCATGATATCATCAAAGACTCAGACTGTGCTCTGTCCTTGATGTCACCCTGTTGGCTCCATCCAGCGTGTTTTAGGACAACATTACCATTCCATCTAGTGGGAAGTGAGGGAGAAGGACAGGAGGGAGCCCCCAGACAAACAAGAGACTACCAGTGCCACATACTGTCCTACTCACTTACCCAGGATGGGGGTATGAGGAGGGCTGGGTGTGAAGAGCCCTAGAGGGAGCTTATGCAGTAGAGAAAGAGGTAGGGTAGAAGTTGGGATCTGTAGCAGCTTCACCTAGATATGTCTTTGCTAAGCCTTTGCAGTGATAAAGCAGGCTGCCTCCACCAGGACAGGAGGAGCCTGAAGACCAGCAAGTGGCCGGAGCGAGAGTGACTCAGTGCAGAGGTCTCCAAACTCTCAGAGGATGAGCTGGGAAGAGCCCCAAGAAGGCAGACCACATCAAGCCCTTGAAGGCTGTGACTTGAGCAGACTCACTGGGAAGGGTGTCCTGGGTTGAGGAAGCAGAAAGTCAATACCCAGGGTGGAACATAGATCCAGAGGAGAGTGGTGAACCCTTCTGGACAGAAAAGGGGCTTACATGGAGGAACCCTGAGGCCATGTTGGGGCAGAGAGAATTAGGGAGTTCAAGCAGGTCTCAAGTGGATGAATGCCAGCTGTAGGGGACAGAGCTTAAAGGATAAAGCTATGAGGAATCCCTGAGTTTTTTGAGCAAGGGAACATATGTGTAGTATGTAGTTTGAGAAAGAATCTTCTTAAGGGCAGGTCAGCGATGAAAAGTCAGGGGATAGTAGGGAAAACTCTTCTCCAAGGCCCATTTAATGGGCATTTTACAAACATTGAAAGAGTACTGATGCTTTCTTGTGTATCATTTTTTTGTCTTTTCAATTGACTTGGCTTCCTTTTTCTCATGTTGTAGGATTTGATGAAAACATTGAGTCTCAGGGAGAACTCATCCTGCAGGAATCCTTCCAAGTGTGGGACCCAAAAACCTTAATTCGAAAGGGTCGAGAACGACATCTCTTCCTTTTTGAAATGTCCTTAGTATTTAGTAAAGAAGTGAAAGATTCCAGTGGGAGAAGCAAGTATCTTTACAAAAGCAAATTGTTTGTAAGTATAGGTGTTCAAACTTGTAAGTCTAAAGGAAACACAGTTTTAACCTTTTTGTATGTAGAGAAAAGTTACTGTTTATGGCCTTCAGTTTAACCTCCCAAACTGTCTTAAAACGTTTGAACTGTGAAAACATTTCCATCTTGTTATGTGAAATTCTCTGCTACCCCGGAGTTCACTAGAGGGAGCACTGGAGTCTCATTGACTTAAGAGGCTTGGTCCTTTCTAAATCCCATAGCATCCACCAGCAGGATAAAAAAAACATTTTCTAAGTAAACTTAAGCCGTTTGTCTCCTCTGTGACTCAGCTAGCCTTATCAATAAATTGACTGTGATTAAGCTCTCCTACATGATCATTTTTTACCCATCAACGTTGGAATATATTCAAACAGTCTTAATGGGTGGTTCACTGTAACTTAATGATGGAACTTGAGTTTTTTCATTAAAATCAAATGCACCAATAAATTTGTTTTTTTACAATAGCAAAATATCAGAGAAATATTGATAAGCAGAAGTGAAGTTTGAATGACCCACAGCCCTACTTGTGTGGAAATAGCACCCTTGAGCTCTGGCAGATCCAGTGTGCAATTTAGTTCTTAATTTAACCTATTGATGTATTCTTGGCAGTGGAAATATCCTTGGCACCATTTTGTTTCTCCACTGTGCCAGCTTTCCCAGATGGCCTCCATAAAACCGCGTGTCTATTCCCAGAAAAGACTGAGGCCAGGCTGTTCCCTGCACTTGCCTGTTCCCTTAGTGGGGCATCTCCACCCGGGGGTGGGGGGTGGGGGGGTGTTAATGCAGACCTGCTGAGCAGGGCCAGGGAGTCAGGCTGAGGAGAAATAACCACCTGAGAAAGAAGAGAAAATGCTATCAGGTTCTTTATGGCAGATGCCTTGTAAATGTGGGTAGATGCTTAGAATTTGGACAGCTTAGGCACTGTTCATTTTTACATCTGTATATTAATCTAACTCTCAAAGTAATAAATACTCCTAAGTACAGAAATCATCTTAATAATCTGAAATTTGCAAGTTCAAACAAATGGTGGTTGTACCTACCCGTTTCTCTGGCTGACCCCCTGTTGGAGATTATCTTTTGGATCAGAGCTTGCCTTACATCATTTTAGATCACATTCTAACTGCAAAGAAAAAATGCAACACTGCTGGCTGGTAATTTTACAAGCTGGCTTTATCCTGCCTCTGGAGACCAAGCTGGTCTGTTTTAGGAGCTGATCCATCTTCACTTAATTTATCTTCTAAAAGTTAAGAATCCCTCAGGGACCACCTCTGGAGCTGGAGATTGTGAATCACTTCCTTGGCTGGAGGGAGAATGCCCTGGGGCTGCTCTGGAGGTGGGGGATGGGGGTGCTGAAGTGTGGGCCTCCTGCTCTCCCCTGTGGTCTGCATGTGTCACAAGAAGGATTCTGTCTCCTTGCCTTCAATGTTACCAGTGAAATACTAAAAGTTAATGCCATTGACAAAGAAATTGGAAAATAACCTAGCTGTTAAAACATGCTCTGTTTTCTGTGAAGCTAAGTCATTCATGCTGAAAGCTTACAGTCACTGCACCATTCTGGAATGCATAGTAGGCTTGCTTAACAAAGCAACAGCTTTGAAGATGATGAGACTGAAGATGGCCAGCCTTTGGTTGTTCAGGCTTTCAGATCTTTTGGCTTTCCTTCCTCTGAGTCTTCTGCTTGTTGACCTGCATTGTTGGCATTTGCAGTAGAGGAGCTCGGAGGAAGCAAATGAAACCTAACACACATAGTCTGAGAAGAGAATTTTCTCATTTTAGCTAAAATATGGTTACCTACCAGTGTAAAGGAACTATGTTTCTTAAAACCTAGCATGGCCACTAGTCTCCAAAAACTATTTTCTGGGGCTCTGTTGTACATCCTGCCATAAGTTTACTGTCACCTAATTACATAATTATCTTTTTATCCAGACATCAGAGTTGGGTGTCACAGAACATGTTGAAGGAGATCCTTGCAAATTTGCACTGTGGGTGGGGAGGACGCCAACTTCGGATAATAAAATTGTCCTTAAGGTACGTTCATTTGAAGCTGGGGATGCGCTGTGCAAAACTCCTACTGTGCCTCTCTTTGCTTTATCTTCCTGCCCATGTCCACATTGTTTTCTTTGTTCTTGATGTGTTCTGTTGGGGTTGGTGACTGCTGGAACAAATTGTCTGGTGGTAAACAGTCTTGACCTAAACTTCCAAATGCCTCCTAAAGGAACAAATGAAAGGTGGCCTCTTAAGACTTACTCCATTTGTCCAGTCTTAGACATAATTGATTGTGTAATACATTCAGGAAGTGGAGGTACAGGAGGAATGAAATGCAAGCCAACAACTCTTTCTGTACACTTGAGTTTCCAAAGGAAAAAAAAAAATTGGGTGCACTTGAGGGACTAAGACATGCCCACAGCCTCTGCAGATCCCTGGTACTTTGTAGTTTGAGGTGAGAGTGTCGGTACTGATAGCATTTGCAGATCACAGACACTAAGGATTTTTTAGGTGTTACAGCCTTTAGGGGAAGACAATATTTTTGAACATTTGATTTGAACTCATTATCTTAACCTCTCCCAGGAATGGTGAAGAGCCCAAGGATGTCTTCCCTCCTTCTGTGGTTGAGAAAGTGCAGATAGAACCTGCTGTCTGGAAAGACCATAAAAGCTTTGGGCTGCTGTGGGGAAGTGGAGCTGAGGATGTGTAGGATACTGAGCAATGAGCCGAGGGCATAATAGGACACTCTGGTGTGTGAACCTGCATGTCGGCTATTGTCTCTTGCATGCCTTTTCATTGCCTCAGAAGTTCCAGCATTCTGAGCTATTCATCTGAACTTTGCTTGCTCAGAGCCCAATCTTTAATGGCTGCTGGCTGTGGAAGCCATCATGTTTCTGAGGTCTTCACTTATGAACAGTGGGGTGTTTTGCAGTGAATGTATGAGTACCAAGCCAATGTGTTCTTTTTAATACTGCCATAAAGGCCTATTGTGCAGAGATTACCTTGATAGCTACATTTTAGGTAACTGAATTTTTCTGAGGAGTAAAAATTTTAAGGTTCAGGACCTTAAAACTTCCAGCTTACCAGCTGGACTCTGCTGTGTCCTCATGGTCAGTGTCTGGGTCTACCCTAACCCTAGGCTAAGTACCTCTGGCCTCCTAGGTTGAGGAAGCAAACTGGAACCCGTGGCAATAATGGGAGAGAATCCAGGCTGGGCCCCTCTTCCTAGTCCTCCTACTGTTTGCAGGATGATAAATGGAACTATGGCTTAAAAAAATGAAAAAAACTTCCATCTTACGTATGTTATGTATTTATCCAAATTAGCTTCAGTGGCAGATGCTGAAATGTGCTTCTGAGAAGTAGTGCCAGGTGTTTTAGCCAGCAATGGACTGTGTCCATTTAGGACATAATAAAGTGCTCATGTGACAGCTGACAAGTAATACTTCCTGTGGGCTTCTCCAGTTGAACATTTTCTAGGCCGTTTGATATAATCTTCTGACTTCCAAGGAGAGACCAAAGGGAATGATATCCTCCTTAATTTCAGGGATGGCTCTGTGGTGGTGATGGTGAGATGTGATAGTGGAGGCAATGGTGATAGTACAGTTGGTAGTGTAATGATATAGAAGAAAGTAAGGGTATAAATTTTGCTGGTGGTAGTGGTATAGATGTTGGTGGTGACGGTTTAGGTAATGGTGATAGTGTGGCATAAGTGATGTTGAGGGTGGGGTGGTGATGGTATAGATGGTGAAGGTGGTGATACAGATGGTGGTGGTGGTCCCAATGTAGATGGTAGTAGAAGTAGTAGTAAGGGTGTAGATGGAGGTGTGGTGGTAATGGTGGTGGTGGTGAAGACGATGGTATTAGTTAACTGCAGCAATGGTAATGGCCTTGTAGTTGTAAAACAAAATTTTGGTCTTTTTTACTTTTATTGTCTGGAAGGGAGAGTTTTATTTCTAAGTCCTTACAGGTCAAGACTTCCAACAGTGTGAAACAGATTTTTCTCTTGCCTTAACCAAGTCAGACTTTTTACTTTACTTTACTTTTTACTGTAGACACCTTTCTCTTACTGTTGTGAAAATTTGACATTTTTTCCTTGTTTAATTTCTTTAAGGTTAAGAAAATTATTGCCCATCAGCATAGTGATCAATTCACATGCCATTTTCTGTTTCTGAACCACATGAGCAGTTTTCCTCCATTATTTACAAACTCTGCCAAATGTTATTTGTCAGATACTTCTCATGTAACCTCTCAAATGTTTGTATCAGGTATTTAAATTCTGGTGACAGTTCTGCAGCTTTCAAACTTTTCTTTCCTAAGACACTTGTGTACATAGCATCTCTGTTCCCTAACCACCTTTCTGCCTCCTCCCTCAGAACTGGGAGAAGGGAGAGTAGGCTGCCCTGATCTGACATTCACTTCCCTGGTATAACCTCTAAGTAACTCTATAGACCTGGTCTCTGGTTTGAACGTTTTACATAGGAAAGAATGTTATCAATTTTAAATTCCTTTCCCAGCATGGGCTCAGATTTTCTGTTTTAAAAACACAGAATACACAATGAGAAATGTTGGGCTCCCCTCCCTTCGTGATCTCATCTATGATCCCACTGACAATTACATTAATCATTTACAGGGAATTATGCTTATATCATAGGGAGTTGGTGTTTTCTGTGAGGAAATCAGAAAATTGTTACCAAGGCCCAGAACATGTGAAAAGAGATGATACTTCCTTTGAGGCAAAGTGAAAAAAAAAAAATGCCTGGAAAATGTGCTGCCAATGTGTGCAGGCAGCAGATGTGTGTTGAACCATTTCCAGAGAACTGTTCTCCAAAGCTTTATCAAATTCATGCAACTCCACCATGGATGATTGGGCAGTTGGTGACCTTGGGCACATTTCTTAGTGTCCGCATCTCATTTGTCTTTTTACAAGGATGTTTCAGAAAGTTCATGGAAAATTGAATTAAAAGATGTTTATTTTGGTGCAAGAAATTTTTCATATTTGTACATATGAGCAACCTTCAAAATGTTCATGGAAAATGCACATTATGAAAAAACTGTGCATAGATTTCAAAAAAATTTGCAGTGAAGTAAGATTTCATTTTTTTTTAAGATTTATTTATTTATTTGAAAGAGTTACAGAAAGAGGCAGAGACACAGAGAGAGAGAGAGAGAGAGGTCTTCCATTCACTGGTTCACTCCTCAAATGGCTACAATGGCCAGAGCTGAGCTAATCCGAAGCCAGGAGCCAGGAGCTTCTTCCAGGTCTCCCATATGTATGCAAAGTCCCAAGCACTTGGGCCATCTTCCACTGCTTTCCCAGGAATATTAGCAGGGAGCTGGATTGGAAATGGAGCAGTTGGAACTCAAACCGGCACCCACATTGGGTGCTGCAGGCCAGGACTTTAACCCACTGCACCGCAGCACTAGCCCTGTAAGCTTTCTTTTAATTCTGTTTTCCACAAACTTTTGAAGTCCTAGCATTAAACAAGCATGACCAAGGGCACTACTCCTTGGAGCCCTTGCCGGGTGATGGAGAGAGTGTACCTGAAGACCTCATCTGGCATTGGGGAAAGGTGTTCTGCTGCTGCTTGATGAGGCCAGTGGACAAGGCAGCAGGTGTCACTGACCAACGCTTGGTCTCTGCCCAGTTAGGCTCAGAGACAGTTTGGTTTGGGGGTGACTCTATTTTCACATTTACCCAAGGCTGCTGTAGATCTTGGATTTGAGAGTGATTGATTGGTAGAATAGTCAGAGATCCAGAAAATAAAAAATTCAATTTAAAAAAATTTTATTATTTGTTGGCACATTAACCATGGGATGTGGTTGCTTTTCTGCTAGTGTCCTTTTGAGAATTTGAAACTCAAAGAATGTGGGAGACCTGCGTGTGGTTGGTACAGGTAGTAGCAAGGGCGTTCTGTCTCCTGAATGATCTGACACCTTGTTAAGGCTTCCAGCATAGAGAACAAGCAAGACTGGATAAAACACATCCGTGAAGTGATCCAGGAGCGGACAATCCACCTGAAGGGAGCCCTGAAGGAACCCATCCACATCCCCAAAACAGCTCCCACTACAAGGCAGAAGGGAAGGAGGTGAGTATTCAGGGGGACTCTTTTGTAAGTTTGTTTACTTGGTTGAGAGTGAACAAGGCAGCTTTAACTTACCATTCTTCAAGAATCAGTTTCATAAAGCACGTTTTTTAAAGATACCGATTGTGTTTAACATTCTTAGTAATGAAACTGCTGTGTCAAGACAATAAACTCCATTGGCTCAAAGGCTGTGTGTGTCCCTCACTGGGTTCCCCTTTGTGCCCCAAGCAAGATTGATTGTGCCTGTGTGAATCATGCGAGTGACCTTGACCAAGTTACAGAGCATGTAGATGTTGCTGTTTTCTCATTTCTAAAATGCAGATAACCAAATCACTCATATTTTATTGTGCTGAGTATCCACTGGAATGATATGTGTTAGATGGTTAACACAACAAGTAGCAAAAAGCTTGCGCTTAATGGAGTGTGATTTATTGTCTTTAATGTAGCAGTGGTAGTGTGCAGTCACACAGGCCAGTGTGCACTGCTTTCAGCAATTCAATTATTTATCTAGCAACTGATAGATGCTCTTTCCCAGTCTAGCAGTGTCAAGAATTGAAAGTTTCTTTGTACTGCAGGGATGGAGAGGACCTGGACAGCCAAGGGGATGGCAGCAGCCAGCCTGATACGATTTCAATTGCTTCCCGCACCTCTCAGAACACCCTGGACAGTGATAAGGTGAGCTGTCACCAGCACTTTCAACAGAGAGGTGAATGGCCTCTCTCAATCAGTAAATGACAATTCATTAGCAGCATTTCTGAATAGTCACTCTGTGTGAGACTGGTGCCTAGACCTCATGGCAGGGGCAGAGACTGTGTGGGCCAGGCTGAGAGGATTTAAACTCTGAGGATTCAAGAGAAATTGCTCCACTCTTTCCATCTCCCATTCCTAGTACAGTCACATGGCTTCCTATCAGCATCCTTTGTGGCAGCCCTGTGGTACCCTGCCAGCACCTGAATGCAGCAAGGCACAGAGAACCTGCCCTGGCCTCGGCCTGCAACAGTGATGACCCCCAATGGTCAAGCTGGCTGTATCAATACTGTTTGTGTGGGTGTGCCTTCTTCAGAAGTGGCCCAATTTCCCATGATTTTATCTTGGTAGAATTTAAAAACCCACAGAAGAGACTGACAGTAAAATTTGGAATCCTGGGTTTAACTGATGGCAGACCTTAAGAAACTTGTCAAAGCCAGTGGAGGCACTGATGGCGATGAAATGTCCTCTTCCCACAGAGATAAGTATTTCTGGAATGCTGGGAGCAAATTCTTCATTTAAAACTTTGGGCAATAAGTAGGGGTTTTATTGACGTCACCATCAAATCAGAATCCCAAGTTTCTCGCCCTGCATTGCATGGGACCCTGGTCCTGGTGCTCGCTGAAGGAGTGTGCTGTTGGCCAGGACTGCCATAGCACATTTGCTCTTGGGAAGGAACAGTGTCTGGGGACATAATGGCTGGCAGAGAACAGAGTCCAGGCTTTAGGAGGTTATTTCAGATGACACCTCTTAGAATCCTAGCCTTCAGTTTCTTCTCACTTGGTTTGTGGAAGAATCCATAGTATTAAATGTTCTGTAGTTTCCAGGACAATCAAGAAGTGTAAAATATTGCTCTGCTATGACGATTTCATTTTTAAATCCTTCTAGTTTGAGTAACTAGATTTTTTTCATGCTACTTTTTGAGTTCACCAAATAATAATGCCTAGAACTTAGAGTACTTAGCATGTCAGAGCTGGAGAGTAAAAAGATTATCTTATTTTGTTCAGCACTCTGTGCTCTTATTAGTGTCTAGCAGATATTTCTTGCCAGGAATAATAATAAGAAATAAGATAAATGACATGTTCAGACATTGGGTCTAATAGCATTTCTCTGGGGCCCTACTTCATGGCCATTTATTTTAGAAATTGAAGTTTGAACTTGGGAACATTTTGTTATAGTAATGCTTATTAGTTTTACTTTCTGAAAAAATAATCAGAGTGATTGAGTTCCTAGTCAGTTTACATGAGTGCCACTTAAAAGAACAGTCAGAAATGATAGTTGCTGGAGTGTGAAGGGGAATGGCCAGCCTCATTCAGATTGTTCACACACCCTTCTAAAGAATCTCCATCAAGTCCCAAATTCAGTCTTGCAAGGCATACTCTCAAGGATCTGTTCTGGGCTTGCCCTAGATATACATTTAAAGATTTATAAAAAAAATTAAATACATCATTTGGATGGAATCACCAAAGAGATGAACATAAGAAGTTACCTCTTTGGGGGCTGGTGTGGTAGCGTAGCAGGTGAAGCTGCAGCCTGTGAGGGAGACCCAGAGGAAGCTCCTGGCTCCTGGCTCCCATCTTGCCCAGCCCTGGCCATTGCAGCCATTTGGGGAGTGACTCAGTAGATGGAAGTTCTCTCTCTGTGTCTCCCTCTCTATAACTGTGCCTTTCAAATAGATAAAATAAATCTTACAAAAGAAATTACCTCTTCAGGGGTTCGTGAAGACTCTTCTGGGGTTTATCTAAGAAGCAGGTGTGACTGCACTTTCAGGCAGTTTGCAGGAAAGGTGGGCCATTGCACCAAGGAAACGCCCCCTCTGTCCTGGATAGGGCCTCCATTTCTAGTTTGTCAGTCTGAGATGGAATCGCCTCTGGCCTAGTGGGGCCTCTCTGGCTTAAACCCTACTGCTCTCACCCTGTGCAGCCCTGGGCTGTGAGGCAGGTGGCTCATTGGCCTTCACAGGGGCTTCCACAAAAATGAGATTCTACCCTGGTAGTAGCAATGGTGAGATGAGCAGAGTGGGGCACACATGAACTTGGAATGCAGATTTTATTTGTTCCCGTTGAGAAAGAAAGAATCCATCACCAACAGGAAAGTCTGTGTTTGCAGAAATGAATCATTTTACCCTAAAAGTCTACTGGAAATTTTTAAAGATCTACCTATTAAGTGTTTTTTATCAGAGCAGGTAATTCACCAATGTGTTTATTTCAGCTAATGTGTTATTTTTAAGTTCATTCCTGAGCGCAGAAATCCCATGAGTTTTTTTTTTTTAAGATTTATTTATTTATTTGAGAGAATTAGACAGAGGAGATGCAGAGACAGAGGCAAAGAGAGAGAGAAGTATTCCATCCGCCGGTTCACTCCTCAGATGGCTGCAATGGTCAGAGTTGCGGCAGTCCAAAGCCAGGAGCAAGGAGCTTCCTCTGGGTCTCCCACACAGGTGCAGGGCCCAAGGAGTTGGGCCATCTTCTACTGCTTTCCCAGGCCGTAGCAGAGAGCTAGATTGGAAGTGGAGCAGCCAGGACTCGAACCGGTGCCCATATGGGATGCCGGCACTACAAGCGACAGCTTTACCCACTACGCCACAGCTCTGGCCCCCTCAGTGGATCTCAAAAATTATATATCATCAATGGTGGGTTGATGACTGTTCAGGAGAGAAAACGGCGCACATATGGGGTGCCTGCACTGCAGGCGGTGGCTTTACCCTGTACACCTTCTGCCTGTGCAGGCCTGGCTCCTTCTGCCTGGGCCTCTGGGTTCATTTCTTTCTGATGCCTTGGGTGAAGCATGTGGCAGTGACAGCCTCGTGCTCAGCAGCACCCGTCCTGATGTCCCCATTCCTAACCCTCTTGAAGCAGTAATGCACCAGACTTGCACTGTGTAAGCACACGTGGCGTACATTTCCTTCAGTGCCCATTGCTGAGACCAGGTCTGCGATGTCCTCCAGAGTACAAAAAGGGCAGGAAGTGTCTCTCTGCGGTGATAGAACTGCCGTGATTGGCTGCCTGTGTCCTTGGGACCCATGTTTGGGTTTAGGGGACATACTGAGTAGGCCTTACCGTGAAAGAGTTGCTTGCTGTACTCTTGTGCCCTTTGCTTTTGAAAGGTTTTCTTTCAGCCATGTCCCTTTTTATGCTTCTCTGATAGAGCATTTCAGGGTCACTGGATGACTCTCAAGAGACTATGTTATGAAAATTAGGGAACTACATCCTTCCTTGAGTCAGTTTGCCAAATGCACTGTTTCTGTGACCTCCTCTTAACCAGCGACCCCCTGTCTCCTGTGACAGTAACTTCTCATGTGTCTCATGGTTTTTCCCACCCTGCATATTTCAAGCAGCCCCTGATGACTCCGGCAGATGGGTCTGGCAGGAGAAAGCACTTAACAACGTTCTGCTATTCAACTTAATTTATGATGTCTGTTATGAGTTAGTTGTTATCATGGAATTTGGTTCCATTTCAGAAACTGGGTGGGGAGATGTTTTTGACTCAGCCTTTTGGAGAATTCTTAAGGAAAAAGTTATCTGCCAGGGCTGTTAGTAATTCTCAGATGAGGCACAAAAGGGTTAGGAAAAGAGTCGGCTAGGGAGAGCCTCTGAGACAACCTCTTTCCAGGGAGCTCGGTCAGCAGAGCCCTGTCGGGCTGGTCACAGACACTGCCCCATGCCTCTGCAGGCTCACTTCCTGCTGGGAAAACATCAGTTTTAAAATATGCCATCTGTTTGTTCCAAAAGTGAGTTAGCATCGATTATTGCTGATATTTGTGGCTGACAAAAAGATCTTATGAAAATATAATTTGAGTTGCAGAGGAATCAGATGCTTTCCAGATTCTTACCTCATTTGTCCTGAGCTGTGTCCCTGAGGTAGGGAGGGGATCAGGCTTGATGACCCCTGCAGAGCCAGAAGCAGGCGATGTGGAGTTCATCACCTCTCGTTTTCTAGACCTTATTTCACACTAGAGCTGAATTTGGAGGTAATTACTTTTAATGTATTAAAGAAACACTTTTTAGATCATTGTCACCACTCTCTGTCTTGTTGGTCTGTGATATATTTCCTTTAACTAAATAAAGGAATCAGACACAATAGCCAAGGCAAGATGAGGTGTCCCATGGAAGAGCCCGTCTGGGCTGCAGAGCTCAGCTGTGTGCTGGCCAGAGGCTCTAAGGTAGCAGGTTTTTGCTTCTAGTGAGACTGGCAGTCTTCATGAGCTCTCCCAAGCTTAGAACATGAATATATGAATCCACATGTTTTAAAAACAGTAAGTGGTTGCAGATATCCATAATGATACAATAGCACTGTGCTGGGAATGTGATATTCTATGTAGTTTGGAAAGTCTATCAGCATTTTTTTCAGGAGAACTTCTACATGCAGGAACTTTGTGGCACATAGGTAAACTGCAGAGTCCAGGTAGTGTGTAAAGCAGCTAATGCCAGTCCATTTTAATGCATGGTTTACATCAGTCTCGAGAAGGGAAATATTTCTATAAAATGCTTGCATTCAACCCACTGAGGGACAACTGAGTTTTCCCAAATTCTGCCCCAATTCATTGGTTGCATTCCTGGCCCAGAAAAAAAATTTGCCTGGATGAGGATGCATCCTGGGCACTGCACACCCTCCCCTCTGGCCGGAGGTGCTTAAGAGAGTTGGTGCTGGTCTGTCCAGAGTTCTGAGTTTGCCAGGACCTTGTGTAGGCTTTGCCTTCTCAAACCCTCTGAAGCATGAAATTGAGTTATTTAGTGCAGAAGCCTTTCTAAGGAATCGTGCATGGTTTTCATGTCCTCAGAGCACTCTGGACTTGGGTTTTTCTCTGCTCCAGGTTCAGCACTAGTAGTGTCAGGCATATCTAGGTCAAAGAAGGTTGTGCTGGCCTCTGGGCCTCAATAGCTGGTGATCTTGGGCAAGTAACTTAACCTCTCTGTGCCTCAATCTCCTCATCTGTATATGGCGACAAAAATACTACACCCTTCATAGAGCCATGAGCTTTGGAAGTGTGTTATGTATTTGGAACAGTGCCTAGCAAGTACTGAACCTGAAATAAATGTTAGCTATTTCTGTGTCTTCATTATAAAAATGGCTTTCTGCTGCCTCAGTCTTGGGCCGTTGACTTCTATTATGCTGCTGCAGATTACTGCCTCCCTTTGCTCTGTCTGGGTACCTGTGGCACCCGTGGCTTTAGAGTGTAAATGTACTCTGGAGAAGCCAGAAGCTGTCCTAAGAACAGGTTGCTGAGCCTTACTGCCTGGCCTCATGCATATACAATGACTTTGTGGCATTTACTGGGGAGATGCATTCATTCACAGGTATTTACTGATGGCCCATGCCCATGCTGTCTGTGGTAGGTGCCTAGGGCACAGCACAGGCATGAACAAAGGAGACAGAACCCCCTGTTCTCTGGTAGGCTGTGAGATGGCTTACTCTGGATGTTTCTTTTCTTCTTTTACTAATCTTCATTTTCTATTTTTCTCTGTGACCATGGCCTTCTGAAGTATTTTCTTTGAGGAGTTTTTAAAGTACTGTCATGAAACCACAAGTTGAATGTGATCTTTGATAACTTGACCCAATCAGGAAAACAAAATCTGACAGTAAAGTAGAAAACCTCATTTCCAAGAAAATACAGATTTTTAGAAAATAAAATTTGGCTAGAAATTTAACAAACTATTTATGAAATTGATGGAACACTGGGAGGTACTTAACATAAACTTTACAGGATATGGTCAAATTTACTGTTGAGGATGGCGATGAACTTTCATCCAGACTTGAGGCAGGTGGTTTATTTTCACTGTTTTTCTTCCCTTTTGAATCACCCAATCAGCTGGTTAACATTAGCTGTTTAAGGACAGTTCTTCAGAGTGTGTTGCTCCATTAAAGACAAAAAGCCAATTCAAATTAAGTTTTCTTAATAATGGTCACTCGGGAAATGGAGCAAGCCAGGTATCTTTGGGTTAAATTGTCCTGAGCAGGGTCTCATTTTTCAAGGCACTGAAGTGCACTGAAAGTGAGACAGGTGGTTTTCAGCTTTTTTCTCATTTTGCTTTCAGCCCAGCCAACAAAGCTTTCAGTTTACAGGCTCCAGTACTGCCTGCAGGACCCATTCTAATGCCTGAATGTGAGGGGGAAACCAGCATGGGTCCAGCTCGGCTGATACAGACTGTCCTTGCTGATTTGCCCAACCTTTTAGATTTAAATTTTACCTTACCTTTGTAGTTATATTTTTTCAGTGTAGCCATTTTTCATCGCATGCCCTTCCAGCTCATGTATATGACACACTCAGGAAGCCTTCCAGGCCTCCACATCTGGAAACAGATGTGTGATCTGTTAGTAGAGAGGGGGTGACGTCCCTGAGAGCTGCACTGATTCCTTTCTGGATGAAATGATGAACGTGGGCAACCACTGCTTTTGAAGGGTATTTTCTCACTTTTTTTTTTTTAATTCTGACAAAAGCACATAACAAACTTTACCATCATAACCATTTTTCAGTTCTCACAGATTTCTTTTTGTGCCCCCAGTGTGTCAGAGCCCATCAGTTGCCCTCTTTGAAACTCCAAGCTGCAGAGTTAAGCAAATGCTTCTCTGCTGAGCTTGGCCCTGTGCACATCAGCCTCGGCGTTGGTGTGAGTGTGGGAAGCCTGTTGTTCCTGTTGTTAAGAGGGCCGCTAATAAGCCCCAGTTTCTGGGAAGTTGCCCAGCGGAGAAGCCTGGGCGGTGAGAACCTGGGGCGTAAGAGCGTTTATTTGGGGGATTGTTCTGGCTGCCTGCGGTTGCCGGGTTTTTTATGTAACCATTGCCAATAACAGAGCTGTGTTCTCTAATCCTGTTTAACCAAGGAATCATTTTTTGGTCTACTCTGTGTGAAACCTTCATGAAGCCACAAGACCCTTTTGTGAGGTTTCTGAGTGACTGAACTGTAGTGGGCTGCAGGATGTGACTGTTCACAAGAGTCGATACACTTTGTTCTTCAGGGGGAAATGGCTTTTATTAGACCACATTCCCCTTTTCCTTTTGAATTGCTCTCAAAATACTAGCCAGATACCCACCCGCAGTTGATCTTTAACACATTAGTTTTGGGTCCTTGAAGTAGAACCATCTGCCACCTCATGTTCCATGAATCCTGTCTTCCCTGGTGGAACCAGCCCAGAACTCCCCTCTGCACTTGCTCATTCAAACCAGGTGTTTGCTGTTGTCTGTCAAGGACTGGATGGTCTGGTAACACACAACTCCCTAATAACAGTATACCAGGGTGTGGCGGGTGTGTACTGTTGACCTCTGAAGAGCGAGGGAAGACTATATGGCCCAAGCTGCAGCGGGAGAAATGCCCAGCAATGGGTCTGCTTCATTACTAATGGCAGCCAGTTTCAGGGAAAGCAAGCATGTGGTGTGGTTTCTTCAGAAAACAAGAAAGTAAATTCTCTTCTGTGTGGTTCATGTGCCTGTGATCAGAAAGGAATATTTCCTTCTTTTGGGTAAAACATAGCAGTGATTTATTTTCAAGGAGGGAATGCAGGCAAAGTCTCCTTGGTGTGATCTGGCTAATTATCCATGTGTCTGCGTAATGAGTGTCTCCTTGGTAGCCCTTTTCAGAGGGGCATGCTATGTTCTCTGGCAGAGACACAGCAACGGATGCTGCCAGTGGCCCATGGTCTTATTTTAATGTCATGTTTGTTAGTTGCCACATTAATTTTTTAAAGGCGAAAGCTGAAAGATCTCTTAAAAATCTGTCTTCTGGTGCGAATTTTACAAATGTGAGTGTGAGTCATGGAAATTGAAATTTTTCACAAAATTTGCAATCCTAAAGTAAATGCATGTGGTTAGAAGCCCAGGATAGAAGTCTCTGAAAACTTCCACAAAATATGGATGGAAAGAACAGTGTTTTTTTTTTTTAACTAAATAAGTGAAATATTTGACTGTTTCAATATAGTAATGACATTAGTTCACTGGACATGCAGCTGTTAAGAATTCAACCATACTTAATGATGTGCAGTTATCTGAACTTTTTCTAGTTCAAAGTTTAATTCTTTTTCAAAGACAATGTACAAGTTGAATATCCCTTTTCTGAAATGCTTAGGACCAGATGTGTTTCAAATTTCTGATTTTGGAGGGATTGGGGAAGACTTTCATATACAGAGTGAGATAGCTTAGAGATAGGACCCATGTCTCAATCATGGATCCATTGATCCAAGGATTTCATGTATACCTTATACACAGCCTGCAGGTAATTCCATATCGTATTTCTAATTCACCTTTGATTTGACTGGGACCTGACATGTGAGATCCAGGAGAGGAGTTTTCCTCTCGTAGCATCGTATCAGAGCTCCAAAAGGCTTAGATTTTGGAGTAGTTTGGATTTTGGGATTATTGATGCTCATCCTATAATGATTTGCATTGCTTCCCTGAAATAGTTAATACAGTATTTTTATACAAAAAGAAAAAGATTTTCTTTTACATAGATAGATCTGATTTTTAAGAGGCATTTTGTAGTTAAAAAGTTTAAGATGTTCAAGTGTGTGCACTGAGACGGAATCCACAGGACAGCTTTTCTGTGATCTAGAAAACACCCATTTGGTTCTTCCCTTAATGATAGGTTTCTTACCTATTCTTAGAGGTAAAAATCAGTTGTTTAATTGGGAAGATTTTTTTAATGATAATTTTAACACTGTTTGAAATATTATTCTGGTTCTGGGTTTTCTTATATTCTCAAAAGTCTTTAAAAGAGATTTTTAATATAGTAAATGATTCTTTGTGAGGACAGGATGGATTTCTTTATGCTCTGTCAAGGACACAGATGTTTCCAATATTTTTTGATTACTCTGTAAGGGGCTAGAAAAATGAATGCCAGAAGTAAAGTCTAACTTAATTCTCATTCCCGGACAGCCCCATGCTCCCCTTCCCACCCTTCCCCCATCACAGAGCTGAAAAGTGAGTGAGACTGTGGAGGATAAGGCAAGCAGAGGCTGGGCTGTGAGGGAAACCTGGCAAGGTCGGGCTGGGGGCTCCTCACACTCTGCACAAGCTGTATGAAGGAACTAAGTGGCTGGGCCACAGGCTCCAGAGAAGGGCAGAGTCCTGGGGCCCCTGGGCAAGCGGCACTGTGTGGCCAGTCGTTGCTTGGCACTGGTTCCCTGGAGTGGGAAGGTTCTCCCTCTGTGTTTCAAGGATTTGTCACTTCCACAGCATGGGGCTGTACAAGCATGAGGCTATAGAGGGAGGTTCTTTCCAGCCCACACCTCCACTTTTGCTTTTGTTTGTTTTTAAGTTTATTTAAAAATCAGAGCAACAGAGAAAGAGGGAGAGTGAACCATCTGCCTGGTTCACCACCCATATATCCGCAACAGCCAGGGCTGGCCCATACCGAAACCAGGAGCCTGGAACTTCATCTGGGTCTCTCACATAGATGGTAGGGACCCAAGTACTTGAGCCATCATCTGGTGCCTCCCAAATTGCATATTAGCAGGAAGCTGGATTAGAAGCAGAGGTAGGATTGGATACCAGGCATTTTTTTTAAGATCTATTTATTCATTTATTTGAAAGGCAGAGTTATACAGAGCAGAGGCAGAGAGAGAGACAGAGACAGAGACAGAGACAGAGAAAGAGAAAGAAAGGTCTTCCATCCACTGGTTCACTCCCCAGATGGCTGCAATGGCCAGAGCTGTGTCAATCTGAAGCCAGGAGCTTCTTCTGAGTCTCCCATGCTGGTGCAGAGGCCCAAGGACTTGGGCCATCTTCTACTGCTTTCCCAGGCAATAGCAAAGAACTGGGTAGAAATGAAGCAGCCGGTGCTGCAGCTCACTTGACTAATCCTCGACCTGCGGCGCCGGCACCCTGGGTTCTAGTCCCAGTTGGGGCACCAGGTTCTGTCCCTGTTGCTCCTCTTCCAGTCCAGCGCTCTGCTGTGGCCCGGGAAGGCAGTGGAGGATGGCCCAAGTGCTTGGGCCCTGCACCCGCATGGGAGACCAGGAGGAAGCACCTGGCTCCTGGCTTCGGATCAGCGCAGTGCGCTGGCCATAGTGACCATTTAGGGGGTGAACCAACGGAAGGAAGACCTTTCTCTCTGTCTCTCTGCCTAACTCTGCCTGTCCAAAAAAAAAAAAAAAAAAAAAAAAGAAAGAAATGAAGCAGCCTGGATCTCAAACCAGCACCTATATGGGATGCCAGCACTGCAGGTGGAGGCTTTACCCACTACACCACAGCGCCGGCTCCCCAGGCATTCTAATATGGGATGCAGTGGTCCCAGTGATTCAACCCACTGGGCCACATCTCTCACCCCTCTACTTTGGACCTTTGAATGTTAGCGTCTTTCCTTGTTCATAGAGATCTATGTAAAATTATCATGGTTCCCTACGAGGAAGTTTATATAATTTACAAGGGGATTAAACATTTGTAGAAGTTTTCTTTGTGGCTTTGCAAAAATGCTTCATTTTGTTGACATTAGAGCTTCATTGTGGAAGAGTTTTGTTTTGTTTTCTCTGTGGTTGTCATGTTTCCCCCCCCCCCCCCCCAACTATCTAAACTTTCTCTTTAAAAGTCACCACTTAGATTGGGAGGGTTATGGACAGCACAGACTTGACAGTTCTCAGCATGGCGGGTGGCCCCCGAGCACACTCAGGAGTGGAAGCCATTGGAGCACACCCAGATCTCCCATTCTCTGCATGTGGATTTGTGCCCAGTGGGCTGTCTGGGACAAGGGTGTTCCCAGTGTGAGCCAGTTCTTTCCTCCCCCACCTCAGGGACAATTTCTCCCACTCACCACAAGGATGGTCTCCAGCACTGTGGCAGCCCAGCTGCACCCTCTGTCTTTGTGGGCTGCCTGTGCTGATGCCCTTAGGTGGCTGCACCACCAGGCCTGGCCTAGCTCGAACCCAGGCACAGTCAGAGAGAAGGAGCCATGGTTTAAGTTTTTCAAATGCAAGACCTTCATTACTACAGAAAACCTGTTTTATCTTTTTCACTTAGCAAATGCTTGAGTTCTTACTAGATACCAACACTGTGCAAGGCAGGCTTCAGGGGAATCTAGATTGTCCATCAACTGCTGGTACAAGCTGTGAGCCTACTGTTGGCCCTAGGGTCTTGGTGGTAACAGCTGACCCTGTCCTGTCTTTAGGGTTCAGGTATGGGAAGTTCAAGGAAGTGATACAAACCCATTTTCTGGTGATGAGGGCAAGCAGACACACACACAGAACACATTCACACAAATACAGACACACCCCCGATGTGGCTTATTTCAAAACTGAATATTAGTTGCTGAAAACTGGTTGGTAAGAGACTTTCCAGAGGGATTTTTTTTTTAAAGATTAATTTATTTATTTGAAAGACAGAGTTACAGGGATGGAGAGGGGAGATCTTCCATCTACTCATTCACTCCCCAAATGGCTACACAGCTGAAGCTTGGCCAATCCAAAGCCAGTAGCCAGGAGTTTCCTCTGGATCTCCCTCATGGATGCGGGAGCCCAAGCACTTAGGCTATCTTCCAGTGCTTTCCTAGGCGCATTAGCAGGGAGCTGGATCTAAAATGGAGCAGCCAGCACTCCAGCCAGCAGACGTATGGGATGCCAGCCCCTCCAGAGGGATTTGATGAAGAGCTTAGAATAAACAGAGTAGGAGCATGGGGGCTCCAGGTATAGGGATAGCGTGGGCCAGGGGCGTTCAGGATCCATCTCAGAAGTGAGAGATGGGTAATTCCAGCTGTCAGCAAATGAGCCCAGGAAGGTGAGGGACACACACCCATGGGAACGTGAGTCCTGTGCTAAGGAGGTTGTGTCTGAGGGTTTTGGAAAGGAGGATGATGTGTCTGGATCACAGGATCTACATCCTAAGGAGTCACCTGGGGCCAGTGCTGTGGCTTAGTGGGTAAAGCTGCCGCCTGCAGTGCCGGCATCCCATATAGGTGCTGGTTTGAGACCCAGCTGTTCACTTCTGATCCAGCTCTCTACTATGGCCTAGCAGTAAAAGATGGCCCAAATCCTTGGGCCCCTGCACCCGTGTGGGAGTCCCAGAGGAAGCTCCTGGTTCCTGGCTTTGGATCAGCACAGCTCCAGCCGTTGTGGCCATCTGGGGAGTGAACCAGTGGATGGAAGACTGCTATCTCTCTCCCTCTCTCACTCTCTCCCTCTCCCCACCGCCACTGCTTGTGCCCTTACCTCTCTATAATTCTGCCTTTCAAATAATAAATAAATAAATCTTTAAAAAAAAGTAGTCACCTGATGACAGTAGAGTTTAGATGGTTTGGAAGAAGATTGTGGGGTCAGTCAAACCTCTTAGGAGGCCACTGCAGAAACCCAAGTGAACACCTTCGGAAAGCTGCCTGACTGACAGCCCCTGGAGGGGAAGAGTGAGGCTTGTTTAACGGGGGTGTCTTTATGGTGATTCTCTTACTCAAAAGACAAGACCAGAAGAGAACAGGTAGGAGTGGAGGCATATGCAGACATGGAAGTGTAGAAGGTATGCTGCACGTTCGAAATGAGCTATGGCCATGGAGCTTCTGAGTGGTTCATGGAAGGCCCAGTGGGAATTGAGCCCTAGGATGGGGAAATGGGAGTGGCACCAAAGAGAACCCTCAGCAGTGGGGAGGGGGCTTGCTAAGGATGCCAAGATGAGATGGTGCCCTTACCTGGGTTACCAGCCCATGTCGCTCCAACCTCCTGCTCTGGGGGCTGCTACTTTCCTGTTCCAAGTGATACTCAGAGAGACTGAATGCTCCACTAGGGGAGGGCAGTTGGGAGCAGAACTTGAGCTCATTTATCACCAAAGTTCCCAGTCGTCCCCCCAGGTAGCCTTTACACAGAATTTGTTAATGTACCATAGTTGAGAACTAAAGCTACAGCCTTTAGTGAGGAAGATGGAATGTCTCAGGTGCAGAAGGATTTGGAGGCTTACATGAGAAGTTACATCTGATTCCAACGTGAAACCATTATAAAATTGTAGTCACGGGTGAGAACTTGGGCTAGTACAGGGCTCTGCAGTGGATGCATTGAGATACAAAAGGGCAGCACAGCCACAGGGCTCTCACCAGCACAGTGATACCTTGACTGGAAACTGGAATTCCTGGTTTTGCTCACAGCTCCCCTTGGGGTGGGCCACTGGCTCTTGCTCACTGACCTGTTCCTCTTCCTCTGTCCCTCCCAGCTCTCTGGTGGCTGTGAGCTGACAGTGGTGATCCACGACTTCACAGCTTGCAACAGCAACGAGCTGACTATCCGGCGTGGCCAGACTGTGGAGGTCCTGGAGCGGCCGCATGACAAGCCTGACTGGTGCCTGGTGCGAACCACCGACCGGTCCCCTGCAGCAGAAGGCCTGGTCCCCTGTGGCTCTCTGTGCATCGCCCACTCCAGAAGCAGCATGGAGATGGAGGGCATCTTCAACCACAAAGGTAAATCATCAGGGCCCAGGCAGCAAAGCTTGCAGGAAGAGGGTGTTGAGCTGGACCCTGAGAAAGTTGGGGGCCCAGTCAGACTGTTGAAAGAAAGGCTTTTAAAGTGAGATAACTGGGCATTTGAACAAAGCAACATTGGCATTCTCAGGCAGCTGCTTTAGATAATGGTAACTGGAGCAAGACTGCTTCTCCCTGGGTCTGGATGAATCTTCCTATAGAGTGTATATGTTTACCTTTTGTGTTCTCTGTGGCAGCGGTATACAGATGTGGCTTTTGAGCATTTGAAAGACGGTTGGGGTGGGGGTGTTCTGCATGTGGAAAGTATACACCATATGTCAGTGCAAAGAAGAATGCATGGTTACTTCATAGTCTTTATGTGTGAAATACTAATGTATTTCATAGAGTTAAATGTGTTATTAGGATTAATCATAGATTTCTTGCTACTTTTTGAAATATGGCTACTAGAAAGTTTTAAACTACATGTGCAGCTTGCATTCTATTTTTGTTGTACAGTGCATGTTTAATCTTTTATCTTAGTAAAAAGTTAACTTAAGACTTTACAAACTTTTAAGAAATGATCTGCAGCTTCCAGAAGTGCAGAAAGGGTGGAGTGTGTGTTCTGTGAGCCACACAATGTTACCAGATCATCACTGGTCTAGACTTTTGCATAGTGGCCAGTTCTTCCTGGTTTGGGTGCTTGTAGTTTCATTTCCATTCCTGAGAAAACATTTCTATACCGTGCTTTATTTAATTGCTTTTCTATTAGCCTTGGAACATTCTAGTTGCTTCCTTTGTTTATCACCTGTTCATCATGACACGTCCTGGAGGCCATCCCCTAGCTCCATTGGCCCCAGTGACACATGCACAGAACATGGCAACTGCTCAGCTCAGCTCATTAATTATAGGCCCAACCACGTTCCAGGTTTCTGGGCACCCAAATAGGAATTTGTCACCTCAGTAAGCAATGGGAAGAATTAAGCTATTATTTCTCCAGAGATCTGAAGAGAAAGGCAGAGATTTTTCTGATTTTGACCAGAAACTGACGTGTCCACTTTGGTCAAGTTGTCTGTGTGTGAAGAGCATCATTGGACTTCCCCTGTACTCTTAGTTCAGACAGAGACCCATGCTGTGCCGTCTCAGCCCATTGTAGAGCGTTTCCAGAGTTACATCATACAGTTGTCCTTGAGTTTGAGTTGAAAATAAAGCACAACTTTTCCCCTAGAGTTAATCTGTTCTCCAGAGGAGCCCTGGTAAAGCATACTACAAATAACGCTTGTTCTGAAAACTTTCTCTCTGTACAGCCTGTCCTGCAGTGTACTCTTACTTGCTGGTGTTCACAGCTGCTGGCTAACAGAGGAGAAAGAACCAAGCGCTAGTCACAGTTGATTTTTCTCCTGAAAACTTCTGTGGGAGGTTGGGCTCCCACTTTTCTTTGAGTGACAGTTCCATCTTGTGTTCTCTGATTCTCTGACCTGAAAGTCTGTTCCCTGTCCTTCCCAAACCTTCTAGGGCGCTCTCTTCACTGAGGTGCTGTTTCTCTGGTGAGCAAGACTTGAGGGAACCAACAGCCATCAGTGGTTCATTCCAGGGGACCTGGAACTGTCTTCTTTTCCCCCTACTTCCTTAGTTTTGTTTATTTTTCTTGGAATGTAAGGAAGCAGTGAAGATTAGCTGTTCCATTGCAATGTTAGGACCAGGGCGGTAACAGACTATAGGTCGGGGGAGGGAAAATTACCTCTGGGCTCTATGACAAGTCTCTGGCAGAGAATACTGTCCAGGTTCAAGTCCAGGAAATCAGGCAGCATTGAGCAACAAGGGATAAAGATCCTGGAATGGAGCCCAAGCAGACCCTGGGAGCAAGAGGCCTCTGCCACCTTGGGCCCACACCTTCCTCTGCCTGTCTTCCCTCTGTGTGGAAGGGGTGCATGCCCTTTTGATTGTTAATACGTTGGTGTGTGCCAGGCTGTTGGCCATCCACTTGAATCTGCTCATCTAATATCGCATTCTGAACCCCTTGTCATTTTAAGAACATTCTGGGCTTGACAAATGTGACATTGAGCAAATTAACTTGCAGAAGTCAATGTGTATCCTCCTTGTGGCTGGGCCAGACCTTCTCAACAAAGTCAGATCAGCAAGGTGTCTTGCCTTCCACACTTCAAAACATACAAACTTTAAGGCACTGCCGTTACATGTTTGTCTCTTGTCACTTGTTATTAATCTCTAAAGATGTTTTCTTAAATGTCTCTTATTCTTTCTGCTGTGAAAACATAGGAGGAAGGAGCACATTCCTTAGTATCTATGTCCAAAACTTTCTCAGCCTTAGTGCCTCAGTAATTGTTCCATAACTTTCTTGTCTAAACAATTTAAGAATATGTAAATTTTAAATGGAAAAATATACCTATTAAGATCAAATGTGTATTTACTTGCTTGGAAATGTGAAGCTGTTTTAAGGATTTTAATGAGTATAAATACATCAGCCAAGAAGGGCCCAATACTCAGTGTAAGTGGTGCCTAGCCTGCGCTGCTGTTTGTGGCTGTGGGCTGAAGGGCCATGTGCTTGGCATTCATGGCACCAGGTTCCTTTGGTTCAGCCACACAGTGTATCCTAAAGGTGACCTGAAAAGAGAATGAAAATGTAATTTATTTAAAATGAACAAGAAATTTAATTACACAATTTGTTTTTGGGGAGATATTTTTGTGTTTGAAACTAGACTCCACCGTGAACATTGCTCCGTTGAGAAACATCCTCTATTTTGTGGGAAAAGCTCGTTTTAGAAGACTGCTGTCCAAGCCCGGCATCCTTTATAGATAGGCAGCCTTAAGGTCTGATGGCCCCTACTGGTCTCATTCCAGCTGCCATTCCTCTTTCTCACAGCATCTTAGTCGTGACTAAGCAGACACTGCAGTTTGCAACCAGAGCCCGCATTCAGCACCACTCACCACTCGTGCACAGCCAGTCTCATTTGTGTTGTCTTGATACTGTCCATGTGACCTCGCATGCTCTGGGCTTGGGACCCAGGAAGGGATTTGTGGCTGTGCCTCAGTGAGTCTCACGTGCAGCTGAGCTGAGAACCACTGCCCTCCAAGCACTCCCTGGAGAAGAAGCCTTGATTGGCCAGGGAAATGTGTGTCAGGTAATCAGCTCTAATCTCCCAGTAAGCCCCAGAGGATTCACCCTGTCCATGTCTCAGCACGTGAAATCTGCCACGTCGATCTGTCCCAGAGAGTAACCAAAATGTCATAAATGTTGATATTTCTGACATGGCAAATTCAAAGCATCTCCTTTCCATTAAGCCCCTTTATTGGAGTCATTGCTCTCCCCAGCTTCCTTCACATCCCAAAGATGCCGTGCACAGTGGTGTTCATGCACTCAGCTCCAGGGCCATTCAGGAGGAGCTCAGGAGCATGTGCTGGGCAGCAGTGCCTAGAGCTGGTGGTGATTGGAGTTGAAAATATTCAGTAAAAATAGAATGGTGTGTGTCACTCACCAAGGCAAGTCAGAGTCACTTTCTGCAGGGTACACGTCTGGGCGCCAGGCAGGAATCTTCTTAACTGTTAGCTTTTTTACAGTATGATGAGGACCCAGTGTTAGTGGTGGGAGATCCTTTCATAGTGCCTCACCAGCCCCCATGTCTGGCAGACCCCTGAATGTCCTCTCGCTGCCTGCCTGTGTGCGTGGCCTCACGTGTACCACTCAGCAACAGTCTTCTGCTACCCGGAACAGCATATTTGAATGACTTGAGTCTGGAAGGTCACTTGCAGCCCTCACAGAATTGAGGAAGAGAAGACTTTCTGGTGGTAAAGCTGGCGTTTGTGGTGAGAGCTTTAGGAAGGGGCCCTGTCAAGCTGGCAGGGTGTGATTCTCTCGTCAGGAGGCCTGAGTTTGGATTCTGTCTCTGTCTTTGGTGATTGTGCAACCTGGGCCTGAGGTTGGGCAAAAATGGGTGAACTCTGAGCTCTCTGCCATTCTGAGCTTGTATTTCTTAGGAAGCCTCTCAGTGTGCAGTCTAATTCCAAACCTCCCACCTTTCATTGTGTGGTGTCTCAGTGAGACAGCAGGTGGTCTTTTTGCCAGTGCTTTGGTATGTCTAGAAGAAAGCACTCATAGAACTCACCTTTTCTCTAAAAGTTGTTCAGAATGATGGGTTTTCCCCTTTGGGTCTTGGTAGTTCGGTACCTGCATCTTACAGTGAAAGAGTTACAAGCATGGTTTATTTACAGTGATTGAGAACAGAGGACAACATTATGAGAAATAAAACCTCTTGCTTGTTGGTTACTTGAACCAGTAAAGCCAGGGGCTGTAACTCAGCATACTGCACTTACTATGAAACATGTACCAAAATCTAACCCGCACAGGCAAGTGGGGACCCTCAGAGTCAATCTCTTGATTAGGCTGCCTGCAGTCCTCCAAGATAAGAAGGAGGGCTTTTTCCTATGTGTCGCTCCCCCTCTTCGTGGAGGAACGACACAGGACCCTGCGCTGTTCTTTCGTCTGCTCGGCCCTCCCCGGGTTTGCTGCTGGTTCTTCCCGGGTTGGCTACTATCCCTTCCACCTCCGTGGAAGGGCAGTTCCCCCTGGCCACATTCCCCACTTCCGCAGGGGAGCGGCACACCGCCGGCCGGCTCTTCTCGGGGGCTGCACAGGTGTTCCTTCAGCTAGATGTTCCCCATAGATGTTCCAGGTGCATGTTGTCTCTCCTCCTTTATAGTCCTTTTCCACCAATCCCAACTCTGCTACCCACACGCCGAGCACGCTGCTCTCCTCCAATCAGGAGCAGGATCAGCTCCTGCAGGTTATTGGTCAAACTGGAGGCAGCTGTGAAGTTGTTTACTCCTCTCCCAGCGCCATATTGTGGGAGAGCAGATGCATAGAATAAGTCTTAATTCCAGTAACTTAGCCTAGTCCCAGTTGCTCCCCACACCTATGCACCCACCCCTCCCTGACACTCTTTATCCCATCTCACTAGATAAATTTAAAAAATGAAACATTCTAAAAGGAAAATATTTATCCAGAATAACCTTGATCAAGTTACTGAGTGTTTTAACACCAATGCTGACACCAGAAAAACCTGAAAGGGACCATCCCAATGAGATGCACTCCAGCAACAGGCCCTGAACAGGAGGTACTGTAATCAGCTTTTAACAGGGGTAAGGACTTCTGGTCCAGTGCTGAATTTAGAAGTGAGATGCAGGAACCCCAGATCACATAGGTTCTAAGTTGCAGGATTAATGATAGAAGCAAAGAACCTTGTAGAGTGAGCACCGAGAGCTTGGCAACAAACTGAGGAAATGGGCCCTGGAATGGGAACCCCGGGAGAGTATTTCCAGCTGTGGGCTGTGAGCATGGGGGCTCCACAGCAGGACTGGTGTCTGAGCAGAGAGGTAAATGCGAAACATGAGTACAGGTCACTTGTAACCCTACTGTCAGATTGAATGGGGATTGCTTTTGCTTTTTTAACCTAAAAGTCATATGCTTTATATAGATTTGTTCACTGAGTTCATCACTTGGAATTCAGAGACATGGTGATACTATTTACTTCAGGGGTTACTCCTTAGAATCAGCTGTAATTTCCCTAAAATGAATGAATGAACGAGTGAATGAGTCCAGACTCCATGCGTGGAGGTTATGAGCTTCCCCATTTGATTCCAGTGCAGAAACACTGGTATCACTACTATGTGAATACGAAATCCAGAACCTGTTGCTGGGTCATCCCTCCAGGGTAGATGCTTTGCACTCTCTTCTGAGGTCTCCCTGTCTACTGTCGGGACTGTGAGGTCGTAACTCTGCCTGGTTGCTGGTGTCTACCCTCCCTATCACTCCCCTCCAGATGTGGAAAGAGGCCAGGTCTCTCTCCTTAGCCTCTATGTCCCCTACATCCCCATGTCATCCAGATGAGGTCTATAAGTTATGGAAGTGAGGACTCAGGGCCACCAGATGTGTCCCTTCTGATGAACTCTAGCCCAGCCTCACTCCTTGCACCCCCAGCTAACCCCCAACATGGACAGTGCACCAAGACTGTGTCCCTCCTCAGAATACAAGCAGTTACCAAAGGTACTTCACCACCACTTACCCAGTTCCCAGAATGGCATCAGCTCTGCCATTGACAGAGGGATGTCCTCCTTGGAGAGGCAGCCTCACATCTATTCCCAGAACTGCAGAGTCATCCTCTGCCCTTTCCTGGCAGCCAGTTCATCGTGAAGGTGCCCAGCATCAGTGAATTCTCTGAGTTGGGGATGTTGAGTCTGAAATGACACATTGATCCAGGCTGGGCCACCAACGACAGATCAGGTCCCCTCCTCTGATCAGAAGTGGATTGGGCTGCAGAACTGCCTTCTCATGCTTCTATGGGAGCAGCCACTCACGTGTGGCCACTCAGACAGGAATGGGCCCATTCTGAGCAAGGGCACTTCTCATCCCCCCACCCACAAAAGCACCTGGTCTGCAGAAGCCAAGGCACTTCTCTGCCTCTCTAGAAGTCTTTGACCATCTCCCAGTCTGAGGCCTCCAGCAGCTCCCCAGAGTATTTGTTTACTCCTAATGTGGTCTTAGCCTCTCCTGAAGTGACCTGCCCCCCGGGAATCTGCGTCTCCAGCCTCAGAGGAGACGCAGACTGCTGTGACTTTCACGTGACCTGTTAAGTTTTCAAACAGTGTCAGGTATTAAAAAGGCTTTAGTGCCGTTAAAAACTTTGGTTGAATATATCGTAATTCTGATCTAGTTAGACATTTTGCTTCATGCCAAATTGCCACTGTTATCAGGAAACACACCCCAGGCACACTAATGCTTAGACATTTTAAACCCATACCTGCCCACATATTCTTAAAATATATAGATACAATGGAAGATCTCTATATAGAGTTTTGAAAATCAGCTGGGAAAGAGCTGTGTTATTCAGTTTGAACAGCTGCTGATGTAAATCCCTGTGGGAAGAAGGGGAACATGGAGGTGCCCCCAGAATGAAAAACAAAGCTGTTATCCCTCTCCTGAGCACTAAGTGATCGGTCCCAGACCTGTGATTAGGGAACACTTCCTATGGAGCGTATAATTATGGATCCACACAAGTGGGCCATTATCTCTGTTGAATGCTTCGGGTTTGAGGCATTTTCACATTCCGGCTTTACATGAGAGTGTTTATTAAAACAGGAGCAAGCCATGAGCAGGTATTGACACCATCCGTATTAGATCATCACAAAATTATATGTATGGTAGTCATAAACAATGAATGAGAAATTGTCTTCCCACACTTGCTTGAAATGGCCATGACACAGTGATAGGGAAAGCAATAGCAACAGCAGCAGTGCAGGAGCTTACAAGGGTTCCTGGAGTGGGCGCTGCAGAGGGCTCGAAGGCCGGCTGCAGGTGTGGGACCAAGGCGTGACCCTTGCCCCTCACCCTCTGAGGACTGGAGTTTTCATTTCTGACACTTTGTAGATATCAGACCTTGTTAGTCAGACAAACTAGGAATTCCCTTTTAAATGCATTCACTCTAAGTAGCCTTTGTAGGAGCTGAGAAAAATTAATTGCTCTTTAAAATTATTAATCAAAATTAAATCATGAGTCTCTGAGTAACTCACCTGGGGTGAAATTTTTGTGGAAATTTTACCACAGAACTTTAGACAGGAGCATATGCCATGAAATATTTCTGTCAATAATATTTCTACTCAAGTTCTCCATTTTTATTTTAGATGTAGTCAAGGGATACAAATGAGTCCTCCACTCACTTGGAAGTCAGTGGCAAGACCTTGCAAGGGACTGAAGAGGGTGTAGAGAGCTGGCAGTCAGTGACAAGGAGCAGATAGCTACTCTTCCTCCTTGTGCTCTGTGTGGATTCAGGCTGAGCTACCTTAGAATCATGGGAGATCCTTCACAGAATGCACCTTTACACTGTGGTCTGACCAGTGGTACCCGGAATACTTGAGATCGTTCAGTCACTTCACATTCCTAGTTATTCAGGCATTTTCCCAGAACTTGTCTAGTCCAGCATGGGACAGGGGACCCAGAGTGTTTACTGTTTGAAGGCCTTTCAGACATTTTTTGAGAGGACAGCAAGCAGCTCATTTATCTTGTCTGCATTGCAAAGCAGCCTGGAATTCTTTATTATTTTAAACTGTTGGAAATGAAGCTTTGTGTATTTGGTCACATCCCCCTCCACCCCTAAAACCACCCCCTGCCCCTGTTCCTGCATCTGTAGAACTTAGAATTTTCTAGAAGGAAAGAATATTAAAGTTCTGTTCCTAGACACAAATCAATTTCCTATTGACTCAGAATTAGAAGGCCATTTCAGTCTGGGTTATGGAGCAGATTGTTAGCAGTGTGGAAAGGAGGGCACGTTAGGCTGTGGGGCTGCCCTAACAGACTCCCACAGGCTGGGGCTTACATGACAGAAATTCATTCTCTCAGAGTTCTGGGGCCAGAAGTCCAACATCAAGGAGTCCACAGGGCTGATTCCTTGTGAGGCCGCTGTCCTTGACTTGCAACCCAGCCTCCTACAACTTCTATCTAATCATCCCTTTCTGTGCACCCCTGGTATCTGTGTCCAGTTCTCCTAGGAGGACAGGAGTCAGAGTGGATCAGGACCCACTCTATGAGTCTTGTTTTCATTTAATCGCCTCTTTAAAGACCTTATTGCCAAATTCAGTTACATTCTGAGGTGGGAAGGATTGCCCTTCGGCCTAAGAATTAGGGGAGCGGAAAGAGGATGAAGGGGTGGTGAGGCACAGTTCAGCCCCTGACCAAGGAGCTGCTGAACCCTTAAAAAAATGAATGATAGAAAGAGGTAGGATGTGTTGAGGACTTGCAGGTGCCAACACTATGGCTGCTTTTTACTTCTTTTCATCCTCAGGAAACCCACATAGCCGTGTGTGTGTGTGTGTGTGTGTTCACCAGCATCATCACCATCAGTAACCTTACTACGCCTAGCAGGGAATGTGAAATGAAGTTTTACGAGCAGCCATCAACCTCCAAACCTCCAGGCTCCAATTCTGCCCACAGTGCTTTGCTGCAGGGAGGAACCTGGGAGCTGTATAGACAAGCTCAGTTACCCCAGGCCTGAGGTTGCTATAGAGGAGCTGATTATAGAAACTGGAGTCCAAAGTCCACTACACTGCAGACCCACTGCCCCTCTGTGGCCCTCCAACAGCCTCCTCTAGGAACAGGAACAATGTATAGCTCTCTGCCTTGAAAAAGGATATGTTATGATCATCCCAAATGCTTTCCACTGCCTGAAAAGGTCTTCCTTTTAAAAAAATATTTATTTTTATTTGAAAGAGATTTTGGTTCACTCCCCACATGGCCTCAAAGGCCAAAGCTGGGCTATGCCAAAGTCAGGAGCCAGGAGCTTCTTCTGGGTATCCATGTAGGTGGCAAGGACTCAAGTACTTAGGCCATCTTCTGCTGCTTTTCTCAGGCCATTAGCTGGAAACTGAGTAGGAAGTGGAGCAGCCAGGACACAAACCAGCACCCTTTATGGGATGCTGGCACCAGGGGCAAAGACTTTACCCACTATGCCACAGTGCCCCCCCCCCCAGCCCCCAATTCCAAAGAGGTCCTCTTACTGCAAATCTGTCTTTCCTTCTCTTTGGGTAGTGTCTCTACCCCACTCTCCCCCACGCCACCCCCTGCCATCCCACCCCAGTGATTCACAGTACTTCCCTGGCAGTGGGCTTGTGAGTAAATGAATGGGAGAAGCCACTCACAAAGTAGTAACCTTTTTGTAGGAATCAAAAAGGTTTTTGCTCCAAAACTCCTATCTGCCTCTTTTCCCAAAATCAAAATCAGCTGCTTGGTCCTTCTTGAAAGAGCTGAGAAATTAAACTTCCTGTTAGGTCTCCCCTACCCCCATCCCCAGGGAATGTGTGGCCTGCCTCTGGTCACTCAATGAAGTTTCACAGAATTAGGACATCACAAGCACATAAGCACATATTGGCTACCCAGGGTTGGCCACACTGCTCTGATTTTTGGAATACTATTGTTTGTGTTATTTTTTTAGAGAGAATACAATTTGTGAGGTGACTGTCTCATATTGCAATTCAGCAACTAATCCACAATGCTGATGCAAACAGAGAATGTCACATCTGAGTTACAGTGAGATGTAAAAAAGAAGTATCTGAATGTTTGTTTTGTTAAAAAGAAAAATGCACATAGTTTGTGAACAGATAGTAAATAAAGCCATGAAAAGGAGCCTATCGAATTCTTGGCACCCAAATGAAGTGTTTGAGTCCCTCCATAAAGGTGCTTTTGTGGGGTGACAACTGCTAGAAAGCAGCAGGAACTCACGTGCTGAATGGAGCTCTGAGAAGCAGGGGTTTCGTCATCCTGTCCCTCCAGAGCAGGAGGAATTATCTGCAGGGTAGAGAAACTGGAGAAAACTTCATCCGAACAGGAGTATCTTTGTGCAAGGAACATGAGAGACTCCACCGTGATGGCGCAGCTGTGCCCCGGCCAGCACTGTGGACATATTGTGCAGGGCGGAAACGCACCGGGGAAAAAGAGGGCAGGAGGCAGTGAAAGGAAACCAGTCCAGGATTGACACTTTCCTGGAAGGGAGTTATCTTTCAAAGGCCAGCAAGTCCCAGCCACTGCACTGGGTGCTCCTTTTGATAACTGCAGTTTGATGACTGACTGGAAGGCAGAAACCTGGAAATACAGCAGTATAATTGTTAACGTGTTCAGGTCACAAGAAAACATAAGCTGGTTTGCTTTTTAGAGGAAATTATAGTTACATCATTATAGTTATATCATCCCAACAGTTATATCATTCAAGATCTAATCTCAGACATTGTGTTAGGTTGTTTCATATACTGGAACTTTTGCTTTCAATTTTGGAGGTCTTCTTTTTTTAAAAATATTTATTTATTTGAAAGGCAGAGTTACAGAGAGTGGGAGAGATCTTCTGTCTGCTGGTTCACTCCTTAAATGGCAGCAACTGCCAGCGCAGGGCAATACAGGACCAAGCCGAAGCCAGGATACTGGAAATCCATCCTGGTCTCCCACTCGGGTAGCAGGAAATCCAAGTACCTGGGCCATCTTCCACTGCTTTCCCAGGTGCATGAGCAGGTAGCTGTATTGGAAGGAGAGCAGCTGGGACTCAAACCGGGACTCATATGGGAATGCTGGTGACAAAGGTGGCAGCTTAACCTGCTGCACCACAATGTGGCCCCTGGAGGTCTTTCCATCCTACCTTAACTGTGTGATTATGAATATGTTTCTTCTTCAAAAAGCAGTATATAAGTGGGAAGATCAGATCCTGTAGCTCATCTTAGTTTTAGCTCTCTTTTAAGTATACTTCCAGTTCTCATTTTGAAAGCACCATGTGGATTTTGAGCCCTTTTACTGTTTCCTATTTTAAGACCTCTTTTGGAAACCATGATAATGTCTCATTTATTTATGGGCAGATTAATAATGGTTAAAATGGAGCTTGAATAATAGTTGGAATGGTGCTTGAATACCAAAGTCCTAATTTTAATTTTTAAAATATTGGGGCCAGCATTGTGGCATAACAGGTTAAGTTGCCACCTGTAAAGCCAGCATCCAATATGGGTACCAGTTTGAGTCCCGGCTGCTGCCTGCTAATATGCCTGGGAAAGCAGCAGAGGGTGGCCCAAGGGCTTGGGCCCCTGCACTCATGTGAGAGACCCAGAATAAGCTTAAGGCTCCTGGCTTTGTCCTGGCCCAGCCTAGACTGTTGTGGCCATTTGAAGAGTGAACCAGCAGATGATGAAATCTCTCTCTCTCTCTCTCTTTTACTCTTTCAAATAAGTAAAATAAGTCTTTAAAAAAAAAATCTGACTTAAAAAAATTGAGAGAGAGACAGACAGCTCCCATCTGCTGGTCACTCCGCGGATGTCTGTAATAGTCATGTCAGGGCTAAGGCAGAAGCTGGAACTAAGAACTCAGTGTAGGTCTCTCACACAGATGGCAGGGATTCAACCTCCTGAGCCATCTCTGCTGCTGCCACATTAGCAGGAAGCTAGAATCAGGGGCATAGCCAGGACTGAAACCCATTTGCTCTGACACAGGATGTGGGTATCTTTTTTTTTTTTTTTTTTTTTTTTTTTTGGTGACAGGCAGAGTGGACAGTGAGAGAGAGAGAGAAAGGTCTTCCTTTGCCGTTGGTTCACCCCCCAGTGGCCGCTGCAGCCAGCACACCGCGATGATCCGAAGCCAGGAGCCAGGTGCTTCCTCCTGGTCTCCCATGTGGGTGCAGGGCCCAATCACTTGGGCCATCCTCCACTATACTCCCTGGCCACAGCAGAGAGCTGGACTGGAAGAGGAGCAACCGGGACAGAATCTGGTGCCCCGACCGGGACTAGAACCCGGTGTGCCGGCACCGCAGGTGGAGGATTAGCCTATTGAGCCACGGCGCTGGCCAAATGTCCATCCTTGAAGTCTTAGTTTTAAATATTCAAGGAATAAATATCACAAGAGAAGTTTATATGAGAAAAAATGAAACTTTATGCCATTGATTTTAACCATGACCATTTGAGTTTCTTTTTGACTAATCTAAGCAAAACTGTCTTTATTTTCAAAAACTTTTTATTTTGAAACGACTTTTGGCTTACAAAAATGTTGGAAAAGTAGCACAGAGAATTTCAGTGCACTGTGTAGCTGGCTCCCCAATAGTAGCATCTCAGTTAACCACAGTAAAATGTTCACAGCAGACCAGAGATCCTGACACAATGCTGTTAACTAAGCCCTAGGCCTTATCTCTGGCTTTTGTGCTCATGTCCTCTTTCTGGCTCAGTATCCAATCCTCTAATTAGTGGTAGTACTCAACGGTGTTTTTTTGTTTTTTATGACCTTGCTGCTTTTTAGATATACTGGTTCTTTTTGTTATGGGATATTCCCCAATTTGAATTTGATGTTTTCTCATATTTGGCATATGCATTTTGAGGAAGAACACAACTCAGGTACTTCTCAGTGCATTGCATCAGGGGGCACAGGAAGGGGCCACTATGTCTTTTTGCTGGAGGGTTGACCTTGATATTTGGTTAAAGTAGTGTGTAGTATTTCTCCACTGTAATGTTTTTGGTTGTCTTTTTACAATTAATAAATGCCTTGTGGAAAGATATTTTTAAACAATGCTAGTATTCCATTTCACATCATATTTTCCCATACTAATTTTAGCATCTCTCCATAGTTCTTGCTGCAACAGTTATTACTGTATTATTTGCTTAATAGTATTTTATAATTTTGTCATTCTTTATAAATTTATCAGTTGAAATTAATCTGTAAGGGAGTTATCCCTCTGCCTCAGTTTTTAAATTTATTAAATTATATCAGTTGGAGACATGCATATTTATTTTACTCCATGGTTCATAATCTAATGTTGTCAGTATTATTGATGTTATCATCATCATCAATATTTTGCTCAACTTGTTCCAGCTTTGGCCATTAGGAGCTGTTGATCTGCTTCCCTCATTTTTTGAGCAATCCCTTTTCTGATGCTGCAAGATGTGACAGGCTCATCTGTGTTTTTCCTACCACAGCACAAAATTCCACTATTTCTCTAAGAAGCCGTTCTGGTTCTGTTTATCATAGAATGATTTTAAAAAATAAGACCTTTGCGCTAGATGTGATCACTGTGTGGTCCCAGACTTGGACACCCCCAGCAGACATGTATGTGTTCCCACCCATGTGCATAAACATCTACTCTTCTACTCTGTCTCCCTCCTCCCCTCTCTGCCTCTATTTGTCCCTGTGAGTATTTGTATTCATGTAGATAAAAGTTCATACCACTCTGGAACATCCAACTGGAATCACCCTGCAAAGGGTTCATTCTAAACTTCCTCCTTATTTGTAACCTTTTGTTGACAGTGAGACAACTGGATCTCATTATCCAAAGTATTCTTATTTGTTCAATCATAGTCTAAAAGTTTTTTTTCTCCTAGTTAGAAATTTAATGTTTTCTTTATTAATTATGACTTTAAAACTCAACACCACCTAGTCTCACTAGAGTAGTTTCAGAATTGCTAACCTATACTCTCATGAGGAGCAAATTTACAATTCTTTTTGTGTTTGACTTTATAGTATACACAAAGGTACTTCCAAAATTTCATGAAAAAAATGGAATTAAAAGATGAGTTTGTTTTGGTCCCAAAAAAAGCCTCGAAAACCATGCATAATTTTTTCATAGTACATGTTCTCCATTAACTTTTTTGAAAACCCTTCATAGAATAAAAGTGTCACTTTTCAAAGCCATTTCTTCCTTATCTACTTCAATGTGGATCTGTTTCTCAGCTACGTTCATTTGCTACTGCATCTGTATTCCATTTTGAGCACACACATATCACACAGTTTGTTAGGGCTACCATAACAAAGCACTACACAATACCTGGCTTAAACAACAGAAATGTATTTTCTTACAAAAATAATAAATAAATAAAATAATAAATAAATATCTGTTTTCTGGAGACTACTAGTTAAAGCTGAAGGTCTTGGCAGGTTTGGTCTCTTCTTAGGCCTCTCTCCATGGTTTGCAGTTGGCCGTCTTCTCTCTTTGTCTCCACATGGCCCTTCCTCTGTGTGTCCTAGTCTCCTCCTCTTATAAGGATCCCAGCCATCTTGGATTAGAGCCCACCCTAATGACCTTGTTGTTACTTAATGACTTCTTTGAAGACCCTGCCTCCAAATACAGTCATGCTCTGAGGTCCTGAGGGATTGGAACTTCAACATAGGAATTGGAGAGATACAATTCAAGCTGTAACTTCCCATATCCTGGTTGATTTTAATATTTATTTTGAGAGTCTGTAGAATATAAACATGATTCTAAGAGTTGACATCCAGTTTTCTTAATACAGATATTTACTAACTTAATCCCATTGTAAGTTGAAAATGTCATACTTTTAAAATGTACTTAATATACCCAGTCTACTCCCAAACATCAATTCAGTCTGTCTTACCTTAAACATACAAAGAATACTTAATATTAGCCTAGAGTTGGGGCTAAATAATGTAACACTTATTTTAAAATAAAGTATTAAATACTTCACAATTTATTGAATACTGAAAGTAAAAAATGATGGTTGCATAGGTATACTTTGGCACCATCATAAAGTCAAGAAATCTCAGTTGAACGATCTTAAGTCAGGGATGATTGTACTGATATTTGTATCTTCCCAGCCTCTCATAATTTTGGTCCATATAGGCAAACACTGTGTCCTCAAAGCTCTGTCTTAGTGGGTTTTCTCTTCTCTTTGTGACATTTTTAATTATATGTCCAGCCATCAAATTAGAATGTCAAAAACTTTTCAAAAATACCAAGCAAGAGAATTTGTTCTCTTTCACAAACTCTACTTTTTAATTTCTATTTTACATAACTCCTATTCTGCCAAGTGCCAAAAATGTTTGCTTGAGCCTATCTCATGTAATTAGTTTTCATTTCTGTCTGCTTTCTTTGCAGAACTCAGCACTATCTGTTCTGATCTGGTCTCACTGTTCTATTCCTTTTCTAGGTTATGGTCACATTGTCGTCATTTCCTGACCACCCTTCCTACTTGATAATGTGCTCACACTGCAAGTGGACGCACTGCAGACAGAATGAGATTATAGACTCTAAGCTTTCACCTCGTTCTACCTCAAGGCCCTCAATAACTTCTCCATTCCTTCCCAGTCACATCACATAGTCACCTCTTCTAAAACTTGCTCCCAGTTAACTGGAGTCGACCCTACTCTGTTCTCCCTGCTGAGGTTACCCAGGATACTGCTGTGTCTCCTTTCCTGAATTCGGTCTGTTTAGGTGCTTAGAGCAAGTTAGTAGCCGTGCCACCATGAGAGAAATAAGCCTTGGAGCCCAAAACCTGCCTCCAGGTGGCTTTTGCCAATTGTGTTGGACTACTTTCCTTACCCATCCCTTTCATGTACTAACTGTGGCATTGCTTCTGGCTCCATGTTTCTCAGTCAAGTAGATTAGGTCTCGCTCTTCAAGGTAGGGTCGTGTGGCAACTTTAACTGGTGAAGTGTATCTTGTCTTCTGCTGCATAAAGTGCCATGCCATATGTGAACCACTATGCAGCCTCCAACTTCTATGCACAGGAGAAAGGAAGTGAAGAGAAAAGTGCATTCTTTCACTACCTCATTTCTTACATGCTGAATCCTTCTGACAGATGTGAACTTGAAACTCCAAGTGGTCAGTCACTGGGGAAATTTCCTATACATCATTATCCAGAATCATTTCTTTCATTTTTATGCTTAAGCCCATCCTCTTTCATAGAGAACTTACACTACATATAAAATGATTAATTTCCCTGACAGCTCATTTTTTATTTTTAATTAATGCCTCTTGTTTGGCAGTCTGTATTTTTGGACAGCGACAAAGTAAATGATTTAATAAAGGTTGTCATAAATGAAACCTTAGAATGTCAATTAAGCTGATTTCCTTTAGGTCATAATTTGTAGTGTGTTTTGCCAACAAAAGAGGAGGTTATTTATTTGGTAATAAAGTTTTCTTTTCTTGTATAAAAAGTGCTCTGTGCTGAATTCTGCCTCTTCCATGGTCCTGGCATAAGTACACCATCTGGCTCTGTCATGGGACCATTTATAGGGAAAACAGCCTTATGCTTTACTTTTGGTCTTTTAAGAATATGAGGCCTAATGTGGGCCCATAAATGCCAAATCCCATCTTGTGGCAGCTTGTGGTCGAAAAGTATTACAGTATCTGAGACAGTTTTCTGGGAGAGCCCTGGATATATCATCTTGTGTTTTATAACTATTCGTTGTCTTAAATGCACAGGGAACTGAAAGTCCATGATGTTTTCACATTCTTTTTCCTTGGAGAATTTTTAAAATTTTCTTTGTGCCAAATGCAAGGAGTGGGTAGGAACCAAAATTTAACCCTTTTTTAACTGAGAAAGTTAAAAGGAGAACATTCTTTTTAGTACAGCAATAGAACAAATAAACAAAAGGCTAGGTAAAGCAGACATGAGAGGAATTGTTAATATAAAGAATTCATGAAGACAGGGCATGAAGTTAAGTGCAGGGGTCAGCAAATAAACACACCCCCAAAAAATGTTTAAGAATCCAAGGGCTGGGCCGGCGCCGTGGCTCAATAGGCTAATCCTCCACCTTGCGGCGCCGGCACACCGGGTTCTAGTCCCGGTCGGGGCGCCGGATTCTGTCCCGGTTGCCCCTCTTCCAGGCCAGCTCTCTGCTATGGCCAGGGAGTGCAGTGGAGGATGGCCCAGGTGCTTGGGCCCTGCACCCCATGGGAGACCAGGAAAAGCACCTGGATCCTGGCTCCTGCCATCGGATCAGCGCGGTGCGCCGGCTGCAGCGGCGGCCATTGGAGGGTGAACCAACGGCAAAGGAAGACCTTTCTTTCTCTGTCTCTCTCTCTCACTGTCCACTCTGCCTGTCAAAAAAAAAAAAAAAAAAGAATCCAAGGGCCGCACTGTGGTGTTAGATGTGTGGAGAACGTTCCAGGTGACACCAGGGCAAGAGCAGGGCCATCAGAGTGCAGCGCAGAGATGCGCTTGGAGACTTAGTGAGGGATGGCAGGCTCACGCAGCCTGGAAACTGAGAAGTTGGGGTTTCTGTGTGAGCCTCACGCAGTGGCTCTTCTCCATGGAAACCATCGTGAAACAAGGCAGAGAACACAAGGAAGCTTTCAAATTGAGAGAATTTGTAGAAACCGAGAAAAGTACTGTGTTTTTGAAGCAGACAAAAATGAGCTTCTATGATACACTTTACTAACAACTCCCTTCCAGATCACATGGAAGTGTACTTCTTTTTGCTTGTGTGGCTCTCCCTGAGAGCAGAAAAGAAGGTATGTTTTTAATAAGTGAGGAGTGGCGTTGTAGCACAGTGATGTAACCAGTTGGCTCTCAGAGCACCATTGCCTTCCTCTTTTTTATCATGTCCCATCAGGAGGCACTGTCTCTGAGAGGGCCCCCCTCCAGATGTACACAAAGCCTGAGTCCCTGAAGCTGCCCCGAAAGCCTAGTGTGGGGAGGGCATCTGCCTGTCACTTCACATCTCACTGAGTAAGGAAATCGCAGCTCTGGCTCGTGCAGGAGAGGAGAGACATCTGGTTTCCAGGGAGCCTCAAGAATTTCCTTGAGCTCCAATTAGAGTCAGTGTGGTAAAATGTAATTCTCCACGTCTGGATATTCCCACATGTGAAACCCAACTGCGCACAGAGCTCAGAGCAGAGGGAGAGGAGGAGATTGGCTGCTCAGCTCTGCTGGCGCTGGCAGAGCTGCACGACTCCGTCTTTGTGCCTGTCCCTGTGGTGTTCCCAGTCTGTGGCTGCCTGTTTACTGAGCTGTTCTCTGGTTGTGCCACCAAGTGAGCAGCTCTGGCTGCCGTGTAGGGAGGAGTAGCATCGGCGATCTGAGCCATTACCCTTCGGTCAGCTCCCTACTCACCATGCCGAACGGAATTAAGCCTATCGACTCCCTGGACCCGCTTTCTTCTGTCAGCTCAGCCTACTGCAGCGGCGGGCAGACAGGCACCTGCAAGTACTGGATCCTCGACCTAGGTACATGGCTCGCGCTGAGCTTCTTGTTCTGCTTCTGTGCTTTCAGGTGCCCACCGCATGATTGACATGGGCTTTAAACCAAAACTGTTTGGTGCTTTGAGGTTGAAGTGTGTTGCATGCTGACTACCTGAATGTGAGAGGGAAACTGAGAGCAGTGCTCCCTGCTCAGCTGCGGGATGTGGAGGAGCAGCTTTCCTATCTGGCCACTGCATCTGATTAGCCCTAGTTTCTGGTAGATTGAGTATAAAGAGCCTGAAGTGATCTGTGCTGTCAGTTGCATTCTTACCACTTTACGTGATTTGAGGCCTATTTCAGGTTTAATTTTTTGTTGGGGGCTTTTCAGATTACCTGAGAAAATGGCAGTGTCACGGCATCAATAATGCAGGTTGTCTGGTTCGTTTTCCAAAGATAAGAGAATATGAAGACAGATGGGGCAGAAGGGTTTTTCCAGCATCACTGTTGTACTTCTAGGAGCATATGTGCAGACTCTGACTGTATATACAAAACCAGTGGAAAAGAAAGGGAAATGTGATTCCTGCAAAGGCTGTACTTTGATGAAAATGCAACAGGATGCAAAAGAACCAAAATACAGGAAGAGCTGGGTCTGAGGCTCCCCTTAGGTCTCTGCCTGTGTTGCACTAGGTGTGGCCAGCTTTCTGTCAGGAACCTTTGACATCTGTCCAGACCATGGCAGCTAGTAAAATGCATTTCTCACAGGCCTTACCTGCAGACCAGCAGGGATGGTTTCTAGCAGAATTTCAGCCCTGACCTGGTTCACATTTGTAATGTTTGCCCTCACTTTCTTGCCAACTGCTGTTCATCATATACACTTCAGAAGTGGGCAGTGAGACATGGAGAGCCAGGAGGAGCTGGGGAGGTAGGGGAACGGGGGTGTTCAGGCACTTCCAGTCCATGGTGAACTCCACTGTGGTTGGGATGGAGAGACCCACTGGAGAAAATTGTGTTCAGCGTCTCAGGGGCAAGTGGCCCTGCTCCCTCTATGTGTTGCAAAGAACACCAAAGAAAAAAAATTATCTTTGAATCATGGGCCCTTCAGAAGGTAAGTGTTGGCTGTGTGGATATTGAATTTGTTGTTAAACAACAGTTTTCAATAATATTCCTCATATTTTTGTTCACAAAACTATCAAAACATTTTTAAATGTCACTGTTCATAGGTTTTAAAGTCATATTTATGTTAATTGTTCTAGAATTGTCTTGTGAGAAGTGTGCCCAAGCTGGGTAGGTGCATCAGGGCTTCTGGGCACTAGGAATTCCTGAACTGGGCCAGTTAGGGTAGAGGAGGCCTAAGATTTCTTCATTGGAAATAATTTCTGTGCGGTGGAAAGAACAGTTGGTAACATCAAAAGTCTGCTTTAGAGTATCAGCCAATAGCCAGCTCTGGGTCTCAAGTACATCACCTACTCTGACTGAACTTTGTCTGCAGAATGGGAGTAGTAATAGTGCACCCTTCCTGAGTGTCATAAGCATCCCCAAAGTTTACACCAAGTTGTTGTAGTGAGCAATTTTGCTAAGGAATGAGGGATCTTAAGATATTTAGAAGACATGAAATGTTGAGCACAAGGAGCATTTTAGCTATTTTGGAATACTTCTGAGGGAACATTACCTTAAACTTGCTTTATTGGAGGAAAATTGTGCTGTTAGGTATTAATGTTCTCTAAATATGTCCTCCCCCCCCCCCCCCCGGTAGTTCTCTGTTAGGAAACTAATGTTCTTCAAAGTGCCACCACAAAATTTTTAAGCGAACACAGATTTGCAAAGAGATGGATTACCCGTGCAATTTCAGGGAGAGAGCCATTATCACTTTACAGTTAAAGACCGATGAAAGAAAAACTAGTTAGGTGGGGATTCTTTTGTTGTGTGAGTATGAGTGTGTGTGTGTGTGTGTGTGTGTGTGCGTCCACACGCGTGCTCATGTACAGAAAACTGAGTGTCCATCCCTTTCTGAACCTTATAGTAATTCCAAGATAATTTCCTGAATACTGTATTGGAGTGACAGTTTAATATACTCTGATTCCACCTATTTAATTGATAATGGGGAAATACACACACACACACAAATACACACACATCAGACTTGAAAAGGAAAAATGATTTGGGTAATATCCAACAAATAAATCTCAAAGTCACTTTACAATGCTCATCAGATCAAATAGTGACTACAAAAACTTTTTTTATGCCTGCAAACAATCCAGGCCTTCATTTATTGGAGCGCTTTGGGTAAAAGCTGTTTTTCGGCTTCCTGGCCTGTTCAGTGGGGCATCTGCCTTTCCAAAAACTGAACCAGTCTTGCTTGGAGCAATGTGCATGCAAGCCTGTCTTACTTGCTGACATTGCCATCATCAAAACCTGCTCAGCCATAATCCAGGAGAGTTTCCTTGCACATTAATTTTCAGGAAAAGAACTCCAGAGAAGGCAAGGTCAAGAAAAACTATAAATTATCTTTCATGAAGGTTCCAGTGGGAGAGGCTGGTTGCACTGATAAGATAGTGGAGCTATTGAATTGGGTCTCGTTCTGAAGTAAGCACAGCCTTTCTAGGACTGATGAAATCCAAAGTGCTGTCCATGTTCCCTGACTTACACTAAGGAAAAATGAAGTAGAGTGACCCTCATTAACACTGAACAGATCCATAGTCACAGTGAACTGTGTGCTTTAGAATTCTTGAATTCTCTCCAAGCCTTCTTTGTTTTTGCTTTTTGCTGTTGGGAGGGTGGATTCTCACCAATGCAGTTTCCATTTTTATACATTAAAGGAAAGGAAAACTCCCAAAAACTAAATACAGGTATGGGATAAAGACCATTCTTTGCTGACTCATGTTATGTGGACCTGTTCTGAAAGCATCCAAGGACATTGATGTCCCTAATCACATTAAGGATGTCATTGCCTACTATGTCAGGTTTCGTATGAATGAACAAAAACCACAGAACTCATCATGGTACTGTGTTGTTTTACACTAGTTACCATGCAGACTAAATTCTATTCTCAAGTCTTCTTTGTCCTTTAAGTGTCTTTCCATGAATCACAATTGAAGATAGGGTGTGCATTATGGCACCGTGAGAATCACTGATTACTGCAGAAGGCCAAACTCCAGTGTTCCTGTCCCTGCTCACCCCGGCCTGAGTGACCTTTGTTGCACTGAATGTGGTTTCCTCATCTGCCCGAAAATAAGAGTGTGCTTGCTGCTGTGGTTAGTGTAGCTTTGGGCTACATTAAAGATTTTTTTTAAGTAAAGTGCATTTTACAATTTTGTTTTCTCATATTTATGAAAAAATTAATCTTCCACATTGAGTTTGTGTATTTTCCAGTCAAAGAGCAAAGAAATTTAAAATAATTTGGTAGTATAATACAGCCTTTTTTAGAGTGAATAATTTGGAAATAGTAAAACTTTTTGAAGTTAACACTGAAAACAGACTGGAGGGTAACCATCCCCCAAAGCACCCAGGAGACCTGCGGATCCCAGGTTAGGAGCAATTCCGGCCTCTCCAGACAGGGAGGGGGCACCCTCCCCCACAGCCACACTGTCTCTTTGGTATGGGCGCTTTTGCTAACTAAATCCCTTCAGCCAGGGCTCCCAGGGACTCAAATTTATGGCTTTTCATTCTGAAGAATTTCCTCCAGGTGCTCAGAGCTGGCCTCTGGGGCAAGCGAGGGGTCCATAAACACAGTGCAGTCCTCCGGGTGCGTGGGGTAATGAGCCATGGAGTTCCTCCGTGGAGGCTTTCTCCATTTCCTCTTCCTGTCTGCAAGGAATGGTGGTAGGGGCTGGGAAGCCACAGCCCAGATGGGCCCATTAATTTTGCACAGTTCTCACATAAAACCATACAAGTGTGAGTAAGTGTATCACCCCAAGATACCTAGTCTCTCTGAAACGAAATGTGCTAATGGTAAAAAAAAAAAAAAAAAAATTGGAAAACTCAGAGATATATACTGAGCAGCAGAGAGGGAATTAGCATGATGGGCCGACCCCTGATGACGTGTGGACACATTTTCTTCTAATGTTGCCTCTTATTGGCACTTTAAATATTTGACTGTAAGAAATCATATCTGTTGTCCATCTTCTCAGATGCAAAGTTGAAAAAAGTTTCCGTTTGTTGCGTCTTGTTGCAGTGAACTATTTGTACTATAGTGGAAATGAACTGCTACCTATGAGTAGATCTTACATCTTACAGATGAGGACACAGCCACAGAAAAACTTCTGAGACAAGGTCAATTAGCAACTTCTCCCTGCATTCTCTCTTAAAGCTGCTGGATTATTTTAAGAGGTGGTCCAAGGATTCAGAATCTCACGTGAAGTTGAATAAGGGCTCTAATGGCAAAAAGGGAATGTACTTATTATGATGCAGGAACTAAAAATTGAATGTGGCTCCCTTTGTCTTCCCAGCTGAAAAAGAAAGACGGCATACAGTGCCTGCCTCAGTCATTTTCCATCCTGCCCACTCAGAGTGGTTGCTTCCTGTGACTGCCTGCCTCCCGCCGTTGGTGGCAGTCCCATTCTATACGTGGGGCACTAATTTAAGCCCAGGGCAGGATGAGCACGTTAATTGGTGTTCCTAGCGGAGGCGTCCTTTTCATTCCCTTTGTTTCTGAGGCTGCTTTGTTTCTTCCTGGAATAACTCCAGCCTCCCTTCCTTCCTCCCTTCTCACTGCAGTTATTCAGTGGCCTGGATAACAGACAAGCAGGGAAGGACTTACTGACAAGAAGGTGTGGGAGATTCTTAGAAAGCTGCCTATTCCTGAGGCACGAGGAGATAGAGCTTTCAACCCCCATGCCGGAAACGGGGTAACTCCCATGCAGACCTTCCAACCCTCTTGTTGGCATTCTTTTTCCTTAATTGCTGTTGTTTTAGTAGGTGATTTCCTAAAAAAAGTGGGGCTCTAGTCCTCAAGAAATTACAAAATGGTAATGTGCAAAATAAAATTCAGTGCCATTCAGTACTTGTAGAGGAGTGAGGGGCGCAAGATGTCATAAAATCCACCTGGATGAAGTTATGAGCTTGTGGCCTTTAACGCTTTGTGTGCTTGGGAATAGATTGGTATGTGGTGCAGAATGCCTGCACACACACCAGGATTTTTGCCCCCTCCAATCTGTGGTTAGTATTTTAATCCTATGTTTTCAAGAGCTTATTAGCTTTAATTGGAGCAGCATCTTGCTTTTAGAAGAGGTGTTACTAAAATACAGTTTTAGAAAGAGTTCCTAATTGGTTAGGACTTTTGTTTCTTTGGCTTTGAACTAAACAACCAGGGACTGTAGAATGTAATGCACTAAATGTTTGCTTTATAATCTGGGGGAGAAAAAGTCATCTGGTCCCTCATTCTGCACAGCTGTAACTCTTTCTAAATTAATCTTCCACCCCTTGAGACTGAGGCCTTGGCGAACCTGCCCCGTGGACGATGTGGGAAGTTGATAGTGCTTGGCAAGCTGCTTGCAGAGCATTCCAAGGCCAGTTTTTTCCCCCTAATGTTGTATAAAAATGAGTGTATTGTTACGTGGCTGTATGAGAACATGGTTTATAGCACAGTTTGGTTATCTGTGTTCTTCAGCAATTCATACACTTTCTGGAGTGTAGGTACCAGACTTTTCCATGCTGAGATTCTGAATCTGGTCTTAATTTAAAAAAAAAAATAATAATAAATGTATGTATGTATGTCACCACTGAAGTAAATCAATCATGCAGTTAAACCACTAACTGAAGAATGTTCTTTTAAACCCATTTGTATGGGAGGATCTTTGTGAGGTTCCTGATTTGTTTAAAGATGTATTTCAACTTGAAAAATCGACAATCAGGCAGCCTGCATTATTTAACTTTTTCAGCCAGTAATAAGAAAATGTGAACCAAAGGTATAAATACTCATTATGTAGAACGTTGTTCCAAATGAAGATCTTCTTTAGGTAAGATTCAGTCTTTCAGTCTCAAGACTGTTAAATATCAGGAGCTGTTATGCCCCTGAGTTAAACATTCATGTTTCTTACCAGCATTAGGAACTCTGAAAGGCAGAATCAGCTGGCTGGAATGGTGCATGAGCAGCCTGCTATGGCCTATTTCCCATAATTAACTTTCTGTTCCCTCAAATGATAATTGTCTATTTAAGGCAATAATAAATACTGTATTGCCTTGGGAATCACTTCCCAAACAGAGAAATTAAGAATCAAGAACCCGTTATTTTATAACAGAGAATCTCATTATCTCTAAGTTAAGCAGCACACTAAATTCTACGTAGTGTGGTCAACACACTGAATTTGCTTTCCTAATAATCTTTTATTAATTTTAACTAATTTGAACTAAAATTTTTTTAAAAATTGGACTTTTTGGAAACAAAGAAGCTCTCAACATCTGAAAAGGCCAAAAGGCACAAGGAGCATTCAGAAGGTCCTAGGTCCAGGACATTTCAACAGACCAGAGCCGGGAACAACACAGTGCTGCAATGTGTCACCACCATTGCCTGTATGGCTGTGCCTGGGTGGACATGGGGTCTCCTGCACCTCCCCAGAGCAGCCCTTGTCAGGAGCTTCTATATGTTGCTCTATGGTAGGAGGGGATGGCACCTGTTCTCCCAGGAGCAGTGCCTCGCCAGCTGATATGGGCAGGGCAGCTGCTTGTTGGCTGGAGAAGGTCCTGCGTAGTAAGGGCCAGTTTGGGTCACCTTTCCCCTCCTCACTTCTCCCCAGACTTGCTGGGGAAGTATACACTGCACAGGATGATGAGGATGGGGCCAGGTTAGAAGGTGTGGCCGAAATGTGTACCTTTCTGATCCTGTTTCTGTGTGGTTTTAGGGGTTGGTTGTGTTTTGGGAAAGTACCTTCCATCAAGGGAGGCTATCCTGAAGTGTCTGCTATTATCTTTGTGCAAAGGTTGGGAATGGCTACAAATCCCCACCTGGTCATCACTGACCAGATTCTTGCTCAGGGATTTTTTTTTCCTGTCTGTGATAGCTCAGACTTTGGTGGCAGAAAAAGCCTGCTGCTCATTCTCCCTAAGAATGTATTTAGGGGCTGGCTACCATGAAGAAAAGCAGTGAGAATTACCCTATCTCTCCAAGGAGACAGGAATACAGACTGGAACCTCTCCCAGATAAAGTCCAGAGCAGAGAAGGAGCACAGTAAAAAGTAAGCTCCAACATAAAAGCAGGGTTTAAAAGGAAAAAGAAGTAATGTTTACAACACAATTCTTTTCATAACAGTATGATTTGAACAGTGTTTGGGTGTCTGCCAGAAGAGCAGTCTCCCCTTGGAGTCTCCCGCCTGGTTCTGGCTGTCCCACCTGTGGAGGAGCTGTGAGAGAGGCAGGACCAGCCATACAGGCAGCAGGTCTGAGTGGACTGTGGCCTCTGTCCAGTATCCAGAGGATGCAGAGAAAGTCCAGAGTTGGCTCAAATTTTATACTGGCCTGTTTATACTGGCCTGTTGCCCTCTCCAGCGCTCTAGCCACAAGATAAAACCATCACCAAGGTCTTATTTTTAGGATGCCAGCAGCCTGATGATCACTGTCCTCCCTCTGCAGCCCTATTTGTACCCAGAGCCTTGCTGATCCATTAGATGAGCTGGTAGGTCGAGTCCTGTGAGGTTGCCCCAGGCTAACCCATCCTCTTTGTCATCCACCATCATTCATGATTGCCTGCATTATTTCATTTCCAAGGTATTAGTAAATGTCCACTTTGCCAGTAGGTTGGGGTCCTGTTCATCTGAGTGGCCAAGCACAGTATTCTGCCATCTGTGTTTCCTGCTATTCAAACTCATCGCTTCTCTTTATGGGAAACTCCAGTGCTGAACATAAAAAGATAAGCTTTAAAAAGATATGGTTTGCTGATTAAAATGCCAAAGGTATGCATTCTCTGCAGGATTAAGTGTGAGAGGGAAACTGATGCTGGAAGTTTTGCATTTGACAGAGCCAAGCTTTCTTATTCTTCTGTAATTTTTTTTAAAGATTTATTTATTTCCTTGAAAGTCAGTTACAGAGAGGCAGAGGCAGAGAAAGAGAAAGAAAGTCTTCCATCCACGGTTCACTCCCCAAATGGTTTCAGCAGCTGGAACTGGGCCGATCCAAAGCCAGGAGCCAGGAGCTTCTTCCTGGTCTCCCACATGGGTGCACTTGGGCCATCTTCTGCTCTCCCAGCCCATAGCAGAGAACTGGATTGGAAGTGGAGCAGCTGGGTCTCAAACTGGCTTCCATATAGGATGCCGACACTGCAGGCAACAGCTTTACCCACTACACCACAGCATTGCCCCTTTTGTAATGTTTTAAGTGGTTTCAGAAACAGCACTTACACAGTCTCCCAGAGTCAGAAGGATACTTTTGCACATGCAGCTTCTCTTGGGTGGGTGGACACAACAGGCCTTGCAGCCAGAGCCCTCTGCATGCAGGGAGTTGAGTGGGAGGCTGCTGTCTGCAAGACATGACTGGCGGAGACTAGAACACAGAGCAGTGTGTGTGTGTGTGTGTGTGTGTTCACTTTCAATCTTCCCAAAGAAACAGGTAGAGCAGTTGTATTTTACCAAGTTGGTTTCAGTTGATGCCAAGGTTACACTGTGGGCATTCAGGGGTCACCCAGGGGGTGGCTGCTGTGAATGCTCTGTGTGAATGCCTGGGAGAGGCTGTGCAGGGGACAAGGATGTGTTGGTCATTTATGTGTATTTTCTCAGGCAGCAAAGACCATGTGTTCTTCATTATAGTGTGACCCCCAGCGATGCTGTGCTGGGCCCCTGGTTGAATCTAGGGATTATGAGGGGAAAAAAAAAAGCTGAGAAATTTATCTTTCTCCTTTGTGTTTTCTGTGTTCACATCATATTTGACAGTGGACACGAAGTTCACATTTTTTTACATTAGGAACCCATTCTGCAGCAAATGGTAAAATATAAATATAATTGGCTTTTAATATTCTCTTGCCTTCTTTCAGTCACTACCATCCCCCAGAGTTGTACTCAGTGCTGTTCGACAGCTTCTGGTGTTTTAAAAGATTGTTTCCTGTCCTGACACGATATCAGCATGGCAATTGCAGCCCTGCGGAGAAGCAGAGAAGTCCCTGGGAATCAGGGTCCAGGACCCGCATGGTGTTTGGGCCCCAGTGGCTCCTTGTCTTGCTGAGGAACAAAGTCAGTCTCAGCAGCACTCGCACACGAACAGTAGTGAAGCCCATGGAAGAGCAAGGTAACTGGAGTGAGAGGACAGAAGTCATCCAGAAAGCTTTCAGACATTCACAGACAGAATACAGATCTAGATTTGGAGAAATCCTATAAAAATACTTGCTCTGTATCCCAAACCACCTAACAGGAAACTTTATCTCTAGCAGGTCAGTTTCCTCCTCCTTTCCTAAAATTCTCCAGGTAGTACCCCAGCTTTGTCTCATTTGTCATCTTTGTAAGTTAATATTCATGACCTGTGAGATGATTGAAATCCCTGCACAAAACAGAGAAAATGGGTCCTTAGGACATGCATCTGGAGGAAGAACTTAGCTTAGCTCACTTTCCCTGTGATCTGTGAGACAGTTGCCAGTTCACTTCAGTCTTTTTTTTTTTTTAAGAAAAAGAAAACTTATCTTGATTTTAAAAGCCAAAAATTCAACTTCCATTCAGAGTATAGCAGTGAAAATCATTTACTCAAATTTTGCTCCAGAGTATTTGAACCAACTCACAGTCATATGCTGTCAACTTGCCTATCGCTTGTGAATTTAAAACCTGATTTTCATGTGCACATTACAACCTCCCTGGGATAGAAGATCCTTATTGAACAAGAATGCCAGTTGCTACATTGAATTCTTGATGAGACAGAGATTTGAGAAACTGGCATGAGCTGGGTACATCTGGCTAAACCCAGCCCATTCTCAAATAGTCTGTTGGAATTATTTTCACACATTAGAAGCAGCTGCCCCAAAGGGTCTTTGAATTCTCTTTCTTGAGCACATGGCAGTAACTGCTAAATGGACATTTAAGTCCTTAAAACCAGAATTGCAGAATAGCCTTTTGCTTTGGGACTTTTTTAAAAGATGTATTTATTTTTATTTGAAAGGCAGAATTAGAGGGGATAAGAGAGAGAGAGATCGATCAGTCTTCCATCGACTGGTTCACTCCTTAAATGGCCACAACAACCAGGGCTGGGCTAGGCCAAATCCAGGAGCCTTAGAACGCCATCTGGGTCTCCTGCTTTGGTGCAGGACCCAAATACTTGGACAATCTTCTGCTCCTTTCCCCGGCACATAAGCAGGGAGCTGGATTGTAGGCGAGCACCCGGGAATAGAACTACTACCCATATGGGATTGTTGGGATTGTCGGCATCACAGCAGCAACTTGACCTGCTCGGCCACAACACAAACCCCACTTTGGGACTTCACCTCTGAGTCGTGCTTAACCTGGTCAGATTTTATCAAGCATTGCATTGTTCATTTGACAGGTATTTTTTAACACCTGCAATGGACAGAAAGATGAAATTATCTTCAAAACAAATCAGCTAAAGTCATTTGGGGAGACTGTGGAGGGAGAATTTGGAATGTGAGACACATGTTTATTGGAAAGTCTCCCAACGTTGAATGCATGTGTCTACATGGTGGCCGTGCCTCATGGGACACGACATGACTGTCAGCATCCATCCTGTGGCTTACACTTTGTTGGCATGGTGAAGTGAAGGGGTGCTTGTCACCACATCTGCATGGTGCCCATGCCATTGTAAAACCTGTGACCCCAGTAGTCCAGAGAGGCCAGGCATTCCCCATCCCTGCAGGGCCTGGGGTGCTCGTCCCTCTGATGGGACATCTCCTTGCTCCATGTTGTCCTACTTCCTTTTTGGCCTTTTGCAATTTTTCTTTTCTAAGTGAAAAACAAAGTTGTTAAATTTACAAAGACCTTTTTGTACTTCTTCCCCTCAGCAGCCTGGGAAAGCAAGAGGAGTCACTGTCATTTACATATCAGGAAACTGAAGCAAAAGACAGCCATTGGCTTGTCAGATGTCCATGCCCCTGGAGCCCTGGCCCCATGGCCTTGACTGCCATCTGTCAGGTGCTCACTCAGCAAATCCTGCACACCTGCATGAGCAAAGGAGACTTTAAACTCCAGCTACACGGTGTGAACCGGTCAGCCAAAATCCCTGCCTCCTGAGCTTACCTGCTACGCAGAGTGTGAAGTAGACGAAATGCAGAGGGAGAACCACTTTGAAATTCGGGGGCTGGGGTTTCCAGTTCAGTTAGGCACCATACCCAGCAGTTCAGTCACACTCGACAGCACTTGGCACCGTTAAGACTCTTCCAGCATGAAAACGAGAGAGTTAAAATGGAATGTGATCCTTCTTAGTCTGCAACTAGCAAGACACAGTCCTTTTTCCTTTTTTTCTTAAATTAAAAAAAAAGTGCTTTTATTAATCACAGATGTCCCAAGTTTACAGACTTGGGCTAGAAGGAGATTTCTCTTCTCCCAGCAGTTCTGGCATTGTGTGTGTTCACGTGGGGAAACTCTTTCCTGTATGGGGCTAAAGGTCAGAACTCTTGCTTTCTTTCCTCTTTTTTCTTTCTTTATTTTAAAAAGAAACCTAGCATGGACTTTGTGTGAACCCTGATTTAAGTGGAGAAGCCATCTATGTGAGGATTTTCCCCTCCATTTAAGAGAGAATCTTGAATTGGTTTTTGCTGCTTTGGGCACCAAGCAGATCACGAATGGCTTCCTCGTGTGGACACTTGAACATCTCTAAGTGACTGATGTGCTGATGGTTTGTGTTAATGCTGTGTCTGCTTCATCCACTTAATAAGGGACAGCTTTCTTTTTTAAAAAATGAAGTGACTCGTCCAGGTTTATTTAATTCATCCTTCATCTAAAAATGATCGTTAATACATCCTAGACACTATCCTAGGCGTATTATTATAAAACTCACTCATAGTCTGGGTACTCGGAGTTGACCCTAATTCAGTGTACTGAGTTCTGACCTACTGTCATCCTGGTGGCACAGCCACCTTAGAGTGCCTAAGGTCCATTCATTCCCTTCACTTCCTTTGGTCCTGTTAACAGCCACATGAAATGGGGGAACTCACATGCCCATTGTTTTGCTGCCGAGTGGGAGGGTCAGAGCCAGATACAGACCCTCCAAGGATCCAGGGTTCTTCCTGACGTCCCTGATTGATCTTCCTCTGGGCCTGCCAACAGTGGGTTTCCCAGCACACTGGTACCAGTGTGAATGAAGGTATTCCCATACAGGAAAGTTGGAGGGAAGGGGGAGCATGGAGAATCAGGATTGAGAGTTAACTTTTTCTTCCAAGAAGGTCATTGTTAAGAGGAAGACAAAAGTAACTGGAAATGGGAAGCAAGAACAAACATAGTTTGAGCCACAAATGAGTTTCATGGTGCTTCTTTGGTCGTGCAGTTTTATCTGCCACTGCTGCCTCAAATGGTGGGCACCTACCTGGGCTCTTCCTTGGGAGAAGGCAAGCGTGAGGCAGGGAGGGAGGACAGGTTACAGGAGGATGGCCTTGGTGTGCTCGGAATAATTGTCTTAGAAGTGTGTAATTAACAAACTCTTGAGTTTGCCTACAATTTAGATATCACTTGTGGTTCATCTCCAGCCTGATCCGGTTATTCCACTAACTCAGGACATCACTGTTCACAGTGATTGACCCAAATGATCAATAGTGAGCTTAGGCTGGGGAAGGGAAACTGAGAAATAGTTTGTAGCTGGTTGGTTCACTCACCTGTTTGTCATTTATTCAACATATACCCACTTACTAAGCTCTAATGCTATTCCAGGCAGCCTGTTAGCAGCTGGGCGTGTCCCTGTAAACAAGCCAGACATGGTGCCCACCCACACGAAACCTGGAGCCTAAGGGTCATGGTTGACTTCCTCTCCAGGCAGACGCTACCCCAGTAGGAAGATGGATTCGTGGGCTGGTTGTGCAGACATTCTGCTTCTAGGGAGTCCCCTCCTTGCACAGATCCCCAGGGAAAAGGTGAGGGCACTGTGCTGGAGGGCAGGAGCTTGCATGCCCTGTGCAAGGCTAATGTCTGCACTGTGTGCTCTGGCTCCAGTGTGGACAGCCCATTCCTGTGTCAGCCGCTACCAGGGCCTCTTCTGGGAAACACATGTGTGTGCTGCCAGTGACTCAAGATCTTTCCCAAGAGAGCAAACAGTTCTAAAGCTGTGTGCTTATTTTATGCCCACTGCTATTGGAGGCCTTAATTCCACTAGCAATACCAGAACTTGTGATTTAATTCAAAATTTGCAGCAGAGCAGGTCTGGTCCAATGGGCAAAGTCTGTTCTTCATGGTAACAGGCATAGTGATTGTACTAAGTTGAAAAAGTTTGAGGGGCCAGCGCTGTGGTACAACAGGTTAATGCCCTGGCCTGAAGCACTGGCATCCCATATGGATGCCGGTTCAAGGCCCGGCTGCTCCACTTCCGATCCGGCTCTCTGCCCTGGCCTGGGAAAGCAGTAGAAGATGTCCCAAGTCCTTGGGCCCCTGCACCTGCATGGGAGACCCAGAAGAAGCTCCTGGCTCCTGGCTTCAGGTCGGCACAGCTCTGGCCATTGAAGCCAATTGGGGACTGAGCTGACGGAGGGAAGACCTCTCTCTCCCTCTTTCTCTCTCTCCCTCTGCCTCTGCCTCTCCTCTCTGTGTAACTCTGACTTTCAAATAAATAAATAAATCTTTAAAAAATTTTTTGAAGCTTTTTAAACTTCTAATTTATGGCACAACCCAGCAAAGAGCACATTTGCAGTTATAATCTATTGATTCATGCAAAAGGAATTGCTATAGAGAAAAGAAAAAATATAATTTATTTTTTCAGAGTCTAGTCGCATGAAAAATTGAGCATTACTAAAAACAAACAATAATTAGATTTTTTTACTTTTGTTTTGCTTGTTTTTTTATTGCTGATCACCAAAATTATGACATGCATCAGATTTGCACCAGACAGAATCTCCGTCAAGCTCAGAGACATACAAGGACATTTTCTGCCTGCATTTTCAGACTTCTGAAACAAGATGTTTTTCAAAGTGAAATAATTCTACAAAACATTTTTGTTTGTGACTGCTGCTGGCATCTTTCTAATAGAATATTCCATTGACATGAAATAACATCACCTCCATGACTTGCTCCGTAGGAAATCAGGAAGAGAACTGCTCACTGGCTCCCCAGGAGCAGTGCGCAGAATTGTTCATGTTCATCTGAGGCACTGCATCGGGCATCTCAGTTCCTTCCTGGTTCTAGGATGGACTGTTGAGGCTGCAGCCATGTTTCTAATGCTTGACTTGTCAGGGGAGCAGGAAATCGCTTTTGAACCTGCTTCCCAAAGGGCAGAGAACCAAATCCTGCACAGCTGAGCTCACAGAAAGAAGCTGGGAAGTGACGTGTCTCATTTCTTTTTCTTTTTGAGCCATTTGTACAACCACCAACTCCTTTCCCAGGCTAGGCTAAAGTGCCCTGAGAATCATCCTTGTATGGCCAGCTGGGTCCACAAAGCATTATTAATTGACTGTGGTTCGTGCTATGCTGCATGCAGAGGCCCACAGGGTCTGCTGAACAGTGGAAGGATCTGTATGCATCAGGGCTTCCCTGCCTACACTGCACGTACCCTCTTCCATCACTGCCAGTCTGGGTGGACAAAGGGACCATGTCACAGTTCCCCACCTTGTCTCACTTAGGGTTCCTAGTCTGTGCTGTGTTGCTCCCATGCCAAATCCCCTCAGAGTCTCACTTTTAGGCTCAGAAACATCTGTGGATTGATTTATTGGCGTGGAGGTTTTCCTGTTCTCATGAACGTGATTAAAGTAAACGGGCCTGGGTCTTTTTCTTGCCCCCTTCATTTCATCTGAGAAACAACAGGGATCTATTGGTGAGACCTCACATCTCAAGCCTGACAGGTTGTCTCTGCCTCTACCATATGCCACCTCCATGGTTCTTTGTCCTGTGTAGCTATTCAGCCTCGCGAGTATTTGCCAAAGCAATAGCTGTTCTTAAACTATGGGCTGTGACTCAGCTTGCCCTGTTTCTTTAAGCTGGTGATTTCTGATTCTGCAGCTCAGTTCTTAACGTACATGTACTATATGCCAGGCACTGTGAGCATATCAGGTCACAGGGCAGAGGGGGCCCCCTGCCTTGTGGAGCTTACTTCCTCTTGATCTCATACTATGGGATTCGCTCAGAGGCAGCACTGGGGCTTCCTCCGGGAAGTCTTCCGTGATCCGCCCCCTCCTGTGTCTCCATCTTCTTAACCCCTATCTAGGTTTGTACCTTGCCTGTAGTATCTGATAATCCTGCGATCCAGAAAACACTCTGTGGTAGGTCTCATGGCTGAAGAAACAAGTGGTTATTTATCTCTGTCCAGTGCAAGTGCTGTGCTTGGCACTGAGTCACAACCCGGTAAAACGACTCTGAAATCTGCCACCTGCTGCAGAGCACAGTGTCCTGCTAATAGTTGATGCTAAAAATAAAATACTAGTTGAATAAATTACCATCTGCCTGTGATTATCCAAACCCTCACTTTCATTTGTCCTTCCTGTTGTCACTACATCAAGAGTGCCTGAGGCTGGGGACTGTGTCTCCCTCACTTGCCCTTTAACCCAAGCGAGCACCCAAGAAGGTTCCTAGGAATAAGGTTGACTTGATGATGTCATTCTATCCTACCTCATCCAGATTGTTCCTAGGAAAAATGAGACTGGTGTGGAAATGTTTAATAACTCTTCATTTAAAAGTAAATTTAAAGTATTGTGAAAAAAATATACTTAAATGTACCATACACACATGTAACATACATGCATCCATGGGGGAAGAGCACAGTGGTGGTGATTACTCTTTAACAGATACTGGTTTGTTTTGAACCAAAGTCTGCCTCTGAGAAAATAAATACATTTCTAAGAATGACTGATTTCTCCTGAAAACACATTATCTATTTACGAAAATTATACCCTGTACCAACCTGCACCGTGGGTGGAGGAAAGTGTGGGATGGCAGTTAGACGGGCACCACTGTCTAATCCTGGCGTCTGGAGCATGTAGTGGGCACCTGCTGGTTACTGGACATTGCGTCATGGCCCCAGGCGTGGGCTCTGCTGAAACTTCTGACCGCAGTACCCGGTGGTCTCCAGTGCCGCAGAGGGGAATCTGCTTCATTAGTCCTGTGTCTGAGTGAAAGACTGTTTCCAAAGGTTCGTTTTAGTGTATTTTTAAGACTAAAAAAGATTTAAGAAAATAGCAAGCATAGTGGCTGACTGTGACCTTCCTCATTCCAACTAAAGCATTTTGGTCCCTGTCACGGTGCTGGAGCCTTTCCTCACGTTCTTGGGAAGGGGGCCGCACAGTGTGCGCGGCTGTTTTCAGGTTGGGAAGCAGCACCTCGCATATCTCCGTGAGTCTGTCAGGTCTGCTGTTGCAGAGCAGTCATCAACCCAGCGTGGACTGCATTTAATTTTTAAGATCCACTGAGAAGCTTGGTTTGGATATGATTTCTGTAAGATATTTTGACTGTTTGAGGAAGACTCCTTCTCCTCTGATTGATTTTAAAACATGCTGTTGCTTTGTGTCCCTCTTTGATGTGTCTGTCCCAACATGACAGATGACTTTGTGGAGGCTGCAGGTGAAGCCGCCATGGACCTGTGTGGTCCAGCTGCTGACCTGGCTCTCCAGGTGACCACCCTGCTGTGCCTTCTTCCATGGCTACTGGTGTCTCCAGCTGGGTGTTGTATGTGACAAAGTCTGGCCAGGGCAAATCTGTGCTATTTTTTATAGTTGCAATTACAACGTTGTATTTGCTGGCTATGGGTCAAATGAACACATTTTTCAAACAGATAAGTATGTCTGTTTATGTAGCTAAAACATATTTTTCTTTAAAATTGTCTTCTTGGCTTTTACTGATCAAGGAAATGGGCAAAGATAATTTTATGAGTGTGTCCTTTAGTGTCTGTGATACTGTAAATGATTTGTGACACTTCTATCACGATGGTGCTGCTGGCACTCAGGATTGGTGATTCAGATGTCTCTGGAGGCACAGTGCATCTTGAGAAAACTCGTATCTGGCAAAAACCCAGGTTTGATAAACTTTAAGAAGTGTGTCTGTGAGAGAGAAGGATTGGCTCAATCTTGTAAAGCCAACAGGCAAAGCTTCTGGGATCCAACTGAGCTTCCCACACAATGTGGGGGACTAACACGGGCAGCAGATGGCATGACCTTTGGCCCCGGGAGTGACTGCACATCATTAGTAAAGCTCCCTCTTTGTTCTCATCCCACCAGACTCGTTGTCCGTGTCCAGTAACGATGCCAGTCCTCCTGCTTCCGTCGCATCCCTGCAGCCCCACATGATCGGGGTCCAGAGTTCACCAGGCCCCAAGCGGCCAGGAAACACCCTGCGCAAGTGGCTCACCAGCCCTGTGCGGCGGCTCAGCAGCGGCAAGGCCGATGGGCACGTAAAGAAGCTGGCTCACAAGCACAAGAAGAGCAGGGAGGTCCGCAAGAGCGCCGACGCTGGCTCACAGAAGGACTCCGACGACAGCGCCGCCACTCCGCAGGACGAGACCGTGGAAGAGGTATGTCCCTAAACCAGGGGAGGCCAAAGGATGCTCCCAACATGTGCTTTTCTGAGTTTTCTTTCAAGTTGCAGGACTAGCTGCTTGTCTTAGGAACGGACTAATCTTGTGCTGTTCTCTGTGTTTCGCTGGACACAGCAGCATCAGATGTCCTCATTCACGTCTTTGCTTAGCATGCTGTGCAGTTAAGCGAGAACAGCTTAAAAGATGACTGGACAGCTGCTCCTCAGTGAACCTGGTCAGATCACACAGGGCTTCTGCACTCTCCCAGGCTGCTGAGTAGGAAGTTCTGGGCTGCAGCCCTCTCTGCTCACTCCACCTCGTGGCAAGGCCCCAGGCCCTGGGTTGTGTTGCAGAAGATGGGAGCAGGCCCTGAGGTTAGTGCTAAACACTAGAAGATTTCACATAGAAAGCCCAGTCTTAATCTGGCAAGATTTATAGTAGATTTACATCCTCCAGTTATTTTTCCCCAAGATTTACACTTATACTTATCCTGAGCGGAAAACATCAGGTTAACCTGCCTTGCCGACCAAGTAACACTGGGTTGTTCCCATGTCACCAAAGGTACAATGCTGTAGGTAAGCCAGAAATTTTTTTCTATTTCCTTTTCTCCAGACGGGTTTTAAATTACACTGCAGAAAACAGAATTCTTTGGTGATCCTCCAGATAGCCTTTAGCACAGGAGGTGTCAGAGGCCTCCAGAGTTTTAACTTGGACCCCCCACACCCAAATCCCACACAAGCTCAAACAGCAGAGCAAGGAGAGACAGGACTAGCTTTGTGTCATTTCATGTACCGGACAGATGTGTGTTTTCTCCATTTTCACTGTGCTGTGTGGGCCCTTAGGCCCGAAAGAGTCTGTTTTGTAAATCTGTGTCCTCTGGGTGGAACAGTTATTCCCCTAAAAGCAAGAACAGAGGTAAATGAATAGGATGCTTAAAATGCAGATTCATGGCCGGCGCCGCAGCTCAATAGGCTAATCCTCCGCCTAATGGCGCCGGCACACCGCGTTCTAGTCCCATTCGGGGCACCGGATTCTGTCCCGGTTGCCCCTCTTCCAGGCCAGCTCTCTGCTGTGGCCCGGGAGGGCAGTGGAGGATGGCCTAAGTGCTTGGGCCCTGCACCCAATGGGAGACCAGGAGAAGCACCCGGCTCCTGGCTCCTGCCTTCAGATAGGCGCGGTGCACCGGCCACAGCGCACCGGCCACGGCGGCCATTGGAGGGTGAACCAACGGCAAAAGGAAGACCTTTCTCTCTCTCTCTCTCTCTCTCTCTGTCCACTCTGCCTGTAAAATAAAATAAAATAAAATAAAATAAAATAAAATAAAATACAGATTCATAAAATGCATCTCAGTTTGCATTTTTCTTTATGCCCTCATTTTCTCAGTGATTTTTCCTTTAGCAAGGTACCAATCCTGAAACCAGCTTGACCTAAGGAAGTGAATGAACATGAGGGGCATAGTGCAAGTTTTCAAACTGTTTTGTTGTTGTTGGTTTCTTGAAGATGAGGTGTGTTCAGAGCCTCGTGGGTGATTGGCAGCACCTCAAAGAACACCTTCATGGCTGTGTCTCATCTAGTGAGCAGGCTGGGAATGAAAAGTTGCCATTAAGGTCAAAAAGAACTTTTCCTGGTTTCTGCCATCCCACTGTCCATCCTCATCAGGGTCTAGGGCCCATGCCATTGGCAGTCAGTGGTCTGGAATGCAACGAGCAAATGTTGACTTGATTTCAGAGGGGCCGGAACGAGGGTCTCAGCAGTGGCACACTCTCGAAATCCTCCTCCTCGGGCATGCAGAGCTGCGGCGAAGAAGAAGGGGAGGAGGGGGCTGATGCCGTGCCCCTGCCCCCGCCCATGGCCATCCAGCAGCACAGCCTCCTCCAGCCAGACTCGCAGGATGACAAGGTAAGGGGGCCTGGGATGCCTGTGCCAGGGCAGTCACCCTTTCAGGAACTGCTCCACTCCAGCCACATCGCAGAAGATAGGAGACTCTATGGGACAGACAGTCTCTGGGTGGCCTGGTGCTTTCGCAGGCACAGGCAGCCGTTCTACCCAAAAGTATGAATGACAAATCCTTTGAGAATAAGCAGTAGGCCAATATGTGCAGTCTTTTGCATATAATTATATTGAATGTATTTTTAATAGTGCTTCAGTAATTGCTACTTTTAATGTAATTTTTAGTTTCCTAATATATTGATTAGAGTCCTTCAGAGAACAATCAGAAAAACCCCAGAAGTTTGCCTGCATGTGGCAGAAGATGAATAGTAGGCCCTCTGGCTCCCTCTGTGAGATGGTTTTACACACAGTTTTTGTTTTAAAGCAAGACTTAGTTGTGGTCCAGTTACCTTGTCCAGCGTGACGTACATTAGTTTGTAGGATCAGGACAGGGCATAGTTATCCGAGCATAGCAATCTCTTGAATGCTGAGAGCCTCCTCTTAGGATACAGACACCAGCTTCAAGCCAACCAATTATTTTTTCTTGAGTTCTTATAATCTAAAATCGTTTTGTACATCCCAATTGTAAGACCCTAAAAGTAAAATATCAGAATGGAAACCTGATAAATGAGCTTGCAGTCCTCTCTAACATTCTGGTCCCACTGTGCCCCCTGAAAATTGTAAGGTGTTGGAAATCATGCTAGAAATTATCATTGGTGGCTTTTTTTTTTTTTTTTTGCAGTAACTAGGTTTTCTGACTAAAATAGATGTGTTTTCAACATTTTTTTCTTCCATTCTTTGCCTTTTTTCCTTCACTAACTCCCTTGTAATTTTAGACACAGTAACTTAGTAGGTCAGTTTTCCTGTGTTTTATGACCCAGGACCTGCCACAGCTGCAAGGTCACGCCCCATCTCACATTAGTCTTTGCACTCAGCATGCATTGCCACAGCACTCTTGTGTCTCTTTGTGACACAAGAGTGCTGTCCACGCAGTCCACAGTAAGAGTGCTGTGAGCTACAGAACCTAGCATAGAGGTTGCATCCCAGCATCTCATGTGTATATGATGTGCAGGCACCACACTGAGGGGAGAGGAAAAGCAGCAGGAACCTGAGCTGAGGGGGCCTCAGCCCCCTCACATGCAGTAACAAGCCAGGAAATAGGGGCTGTGTGGTTTTCCCAACTCCTGAGCTGTTTGGTCACCCTCTAAACTATACTGTTTTTCAAAGCAGAAAATTGAAATTTATTAGATCTGGGTGTTTATGCTGAGAGTAAGGGACTGGGCCCTATTGACTTACTCATCAGACAAGGACATATTTTTTCCCATTGAAAGTATGAATTGCATATATTCTTCTGATTGCTGGAGTCATTTATTGGTAATTGTGTTATGTCATTGGGTATTATGTTATCTCACTGGGTATCAATGGCGATTCTTCATTTACAAAAATCTGTAGTGATGTTCCATGACAGTATATTATCTTGTGACTAATTTTTTGTTTTGTTTTGTTTTCTCTTTCTGTGAACTCCGCTGCAGCATTATGTTGATTTGTGCTCTGTGTCTGTTTTGGCTCAGTTTCCATACCTTTCCATTTGACTTTTCTTTTCCTTTGCTTTCTTCACCCCATATTCCAAATTTCATTAGACAAACGTTTGTTTTGCAAAGTACATATTTTGACCCACATTTGTAACAGCCTTGTTGTAAACATATGAATCTGTACCTGTCTGTCGTGAGAAATGCATCACGAGAACAGCTGGCCATGTGTCGCATGCATGTCTGCTGTCCCTAATATGAAACAAGGTTCATATTACACCCCCTTCTAATTCCCAGTTAATTAATGGTGCAAGTAATCTGCAAACACACTGTTTGCTAATTACTGAAACTTGAACTCAGTAGCCCCTCCCCCAGATTTCCTTATTGTCAACCCCTTTACGCCCTTGATTCTAGCCATAAGTGGCATCTGATAGCTTGTGAGGCCTCAGCTCTTCCGTACTCTGCACTAATCATTGGGGAAATGGATGGCACAGAAAATGGTGAGCTTGTCCCCCTCTCCTCCCTGTCTGGTCACCGTACCCTGGCTCCTTTCCTTTTCTTTCTCATTTCTTACTTTCTTAATCCCATAAACACAGTAAGCCATTTTTAGTATCTTGTTTTGTTTCCTGATTATTTAAGGACTCGCTGTTGAGCCCTCCAGCCTCTCATTCTTCTGTTGATCAGATTCTGTTTTTTTCTCCTTGACCTAGAGCCTAGCCAGCAGTTGGGAAAGTTACGGTTAGGATACCCCTGCCCAGTCACCTCTCTGAGAAACATGGTGATGTTACTTGACTGCGGATTGAAAACAGACACTGTCTGCTTTCCACATGTATCCCAGACAGGTTTTATTTAATGTTTCATGTCAGAATATTGTAAATTTAAAAGGACGATTTTAAATAAATTCAAACAAAGACAAACTTGTGGTCTTTCTGTCTGGAATTACTTTTTAAAAAGAGACGGAGCTTGCAGAGGAATTTTCTAAGTGTCCACTTACTAACAGGAGGCCTCCCCTCCCCCCTCTTTTTCTTCACTTCCACAGGCCTCATCTCGGTTGTTAGTGCGTCCAACCAGCTCCGAAACACCGAGTGCGGCTGAGCTTGTCAGTGCAATCGAGGAGCTCGTGAAAAGCAAGATGGTAAGGCTTCCCACACCAAGTCTTGGGCTTGGAAGGTGTTCACATGTGCTCCTTGCTGGCGGCCTTGCCCCTGGTCGTGTATTACTCTGACCTGCAGAATGTGGCTTTGGTATACGCATCAACTTCAGGTTCACTAACTTGTTTGAAGGACTCAGAGAACTCAGAAAAGCTGTCACTCCCACAGTTGTGGGTTATTACATGAAAGGCCACAGATTCAAGTCAGCCAAGGGAAGAGGTGCGTACTGCAGGGTTCAGGCATCAGTTTCCTCTCCCAGTGGAGTCAACGCAGGCAGTGCTGACTTCTCTCAGCGGTGATGCGTGATGATGCATGCGGAGAATGGCCAACTGTGGCCACTCAACCTGAGCCTCTGTGGCAGAGTTTCTATTTGGGCTCGGCCACTAACAGTTGGTCCACTGCTTACCTGGCTGACGCTAGTGGCTTGCCTCTACAAAGAGCAAGCCACTGCATGCCCCAGAGTCCCCACCCCAGGTCTCAGTCATAGCTCAGGCAGGATATTCCAGAGGTTTCCTCTCTCCCTGGAGCTGAGGGTACCCCTCTCTTGGGGCAAGGCGATTGCAGGCATAGCCAAGTGTGGTCATCAGCAGTCCTGTCAAAGGTGCCTCCAGAGTCGTTGTATTCACAGACACATTCACAGCTTTCTTTTGCTGGCTCTCCAATCTTTTGTTTATTATTTAATGGTTTTATTTTCTTAATGGCCTTTGTTTTGCTGGTTAGTCAACATGAATTCACTCAATAAAAGCCTCAAAACAAATATTGATTCTTTGAAGTTAGACGGGCATGCATTGCTTCTAATGGATTTAAATCAATTAATTTGTTTCTTTGGTTTTCCTATGCAATGGAAATGACACTGATTGTAACAAGTTTTTAGGCTAGAGTGTCCTACTGCCCCTGTACAGGTGTTGGATCTTTTAAAAGCCACCCTCCCAAAGGAAAACTCAGAGGCAACCACTGAGAACAGCTTGATATGTTTTCCTACAGGCTCCTTGCTGGGGCACCCTTATGTGGAGGGTGTGTACGTGTTCGTGCTCTGTGTCTGACTCAGACAACATAGGATCTTCTCATGTCAGGACATGAGATTACCTCTTTTCTCTTAATAACTGTGTATCATTTCATCAATTAACTGTGTATTTCATTATGTGATAATAATACCACTGAGGACTTACTCTAAATCAACCACTATTCTAAGTGTTGAGCATGCATTAATTTATATACTCCTACAACATCCCCGTGAGGGAGCATGTGCTTTCTTTTATTATCCTACTTTACAGATTAAGAAACTGAGGCACACAGGAAGCTATGATTATACTATAATATATTTAAACAGGCCGGCGCCACGGCTCACTAGGCTAATCCTCCGCCTGCGGCGCTGGCACCACAGGTTCTAGTCCCGGTTGGGGCACCAGTCCTGTCCCAGTTGTTCCTCTTCTAGTCCAGCTCTCTGCTGTGGCCCGAGAAGGCAGTTGAGGATGGCCCAAGTGCCTGGGCCCTGCTCCTGCATGGGACACCAGGAGGAAGCACCTGGCTCCTGACTTCTGGCTTCAGATTGGCGCAGCGTGGCAGCCATTTGTGGGGTGAACCAACAGAAGGAAGACCTTTCTCTCTGTCTCTCTCTCTCTTACTGTCTAACTCTGCCTGACAAACCCTTACTATATATATTTGTTTCCAGTTTTTCACTATTATAAGTGTCCATGTATATGATTATGTCTGTAGAATAAATTTGCAGTATTGGATTTGATCAAATTGTATTCTTTTTTATTTTTAAGGATTTGTTAATTTGAAAGTCAGAGTCAGAGAGAGAGAGGCAGACAGAGATCTCTTATCTGCTGGTTCACTCTCCTAATGGCAACCACAGTGGGGACTAGGTGAGGCAGGAGCAAGGAGCTTCATCCAAGTCTCCCAAGTGGGTGCAGGTGCCCAAGTACTTGGACCATCTTCTGCTGCTGTCTCTAGCACATTAGCAGGGAGCCGGACTTGAAGTGGAGCAACTGGGACTGGCCAGTGCTCAAATGGAGTGCCAGCATTGCAGGTGGCAGCTTAACCCACTGCACCACAATGCCAGCCCCTCAAATGCTATTCTTTTTTTTTTTTTTTTTTTTGAATGGCTGAGATATAAAGAAAGAGAAGGAAAGAGAAAGAGATCTTCCATCTGCTGATTCACTCCCCAAATGGCCTCAATGGCTGGGGCTGGGCCAGGCTGAAGCCAAGCTGTAGCACCTTTATAATTATATATTATAATTAGATTTGAACACTGAATTGTTTATTGGAAGTTACATATTAATTTTTTGGATTGGCAAAGAGAGGGAAAGGGATGTTCAACTGTTAGGTATTGTTTTATACAAGGAACTGAACCTATCTTCCTGTAAAAGCTAAGAATTCAGTGTAACAAACAAAAGCCACACTAAAGCCTGTCTCCTGGAAGTTTTTCCCATCCTACCTCCATATTTTTAGTGAAACTGGATATTTTAAAGGTTGTTCATCTTTTCTGGGCATTGGCAATAGATAGAGTAATAGTAGCCTCTTGCCACAGTGACTATTTGAACTTAGCTTTGGGGTTTTCTTCTCTTCATTGACCAAGATATAAAGGGAGATACAAGAAACAATGAAAATCAGAGTAACATATAATTACAGATATAATAAGAACAACAAAATAAACCAAAGAAAAATAAGGCATTAATTGTAGGGATGAAAGCAGAAAGTAGTGAGTTAGAAAACAATAGAATAGTACATACAACCAAAAATTTGTGTTTTTTTTTTTTTTTAATTTATTTGACAGATAGAGTTAGACAGTGAGGGAGAGACAGAGAGAAAGGTCTTCCTTCATTGGTTCATCCCCCAAATGGCCACCACGGCCGGAGCTATGCTGATCTGAAGCCAGGAGCCAGGTACTTCTTCCTGGTCTCCGACATGGGTGCAGGGGCCAAAGCACTTGAGCCATCCTCCACTGCCTTCCCAGGCCACAGCAGAGAGCTAGACTGGAAGAGGAGCAACCAGGACTAGAACCCGGTGCCCATATGGGATGCCAGCACCGCAGGCAGAGGATTAACCAAGTGAGCTACGGTGCCAGCCCCCAAAAATTTGTTTTTTAAATAAATACAGGTACTAGACAACCTTTTCAAGAGAATGGAAAGCACAAATCACACAATAAAGCATAAGGGAGGAATGAACAGATGAAATTCAAACATTTTTGAACTCTTTGAAATCTGGGTAAAAATGGGCAGTTTCCTAAGATAGTACGAGTTAATGAAACTAACCTCAGAAAAAATAGAGTATCTGTGCAGAACTATCCTCATAAAAGGAATAGAGAAAATTGGAAAGGACCTACCCACGAAAGATAACCAAACCCGGAGAGTTTGGCAAATACAAATAATCATCCTCATTCTGCCAAGTCCCAGTACAGGTGTCTAGCGGCAGTATTTTCCTGGTGAGAGCCTTTTCACTTAAACACATTTGTGTAATAGGCACTTGGGCAGCATGGAGAGAGAGTGAATGGCATGACTGGAACAAGAACGTGTGGCTGTGGTCAGGACTGCATTCTTGTCAGTGCATCTGTCCCCACCTTGGTCAGGACACATCATGTCTGAGCACAAGCATCCAAGGGAGCCTTGAGACACCATTGTTTCCCGTCCAGCCAGCCATTCCTGGGTGTAGAAGACAGGACCCCCAGGGACATCCAACCAGCCATAACATTACTGCCTCACTCCTTCCTCTGCCTAAGGGGAACATCTGGAACCTTTTTCTTTCTTTTCTTTCTGTTCTCACTGTTCAAGTGAACAGAATTCAATCTAACAAGCGTCAGCTGGCCAGATGGGAGACAGCCTCACTCCTCCCCTCACTCCCAGCCTGGAGCCCCTCTGTCAAACAATGACCTGATCGGAGCAGCACAAAGCACTCTGTGCTATTTATGGCAGAATGTTTGCTTCCAGTAAAGGTCAATAGCTATTTGTTTATTTTTAAAAATGCAGTTTTTTGGATCAAACTCTGGTCCTCAACTAACTTAATGCCCTGTTTCTCATAAATGAGAGCAGCAGTTGATGTGTTTTACAGCTCTGTGCGGTTTAACAAAACTGCATGTCATGTACAGACTTGGTGTCCCCAAAGCTCTGCTGAAGTCACAGTCAGTCCGTTACCATGAGGGAGAGCAGAGGACAAGTGTTAGAGAAACAAAGTTAATACATGCCAAGTAGAAAGTAATCTCACAGTAATCCAGAGAGGGGGTTATCAATATTCAACTCATAGATTAATTAAACAATGAAAACACTGGCCTGCAGAAACCGAAGTCCAGGTCCAGTGTGGGAGAGAGTTTTGGAGAAACAATGAGACTAGCATTATAAGTACTTCCTATATGAGAGAGAGAAAGGAAATTTTAGGAGGGAGATTAATTTCAGCTAGACTCCACAGATAATCAAAAGGCAAACCAAACTTGTTTATAGATTGTTGATGTGGCCACAGTACTCAGCAACAAGGGGCAGACACACTGTGTCCAGGGACTATACTGACCTGATCCAGACATTTGTGAAAATGCTCTTGCTTTTATTTGGCCAGAATGTAATCAGAATGCAAGATTTGAAATATGTAGGACCTTCAGAAATGGGGGCATGCTCTGACACAAGCAAATTGTTTCATGTCTAATTATTTGATAATAGGGAAAAGAAAATACTAATGTAATGTAGTTTTACTCTCCTCATCATTCTGCCTTTCCTCTTGTATCCAGGTCTTCTAACTTTTTTTATTAATAGTAAAATTGTCATGTCATTAAATATTATCTAATTTCACAATCATGCTGATTTTATAATTTAACAAACACATCTTCTGTGTTTTCTGGCCTAGAAGTTTTCTTACCCAGTTCCAGTCTATCGTGGATCATGGGCAGTGAGCATTCTTGCCAATCTCATTTCTTCCAGGCACTGGAGGATCGTCCTAGCTCACTCCTTGTTGACCAAGGAGACAGCAGCAGCCCTTCCTTCAACCCTTCGGACAACTCCCTTCTCTCTTCCTCCTCGCCCATTGATGAGATGGAAGAACGGAAATCCAGCTCTTTAAAGAGAAGGCAGTAAGACTAACATGCTCTCATGCTCTCTGGCATCCCTCCTTTATCACCTTCCAAAACGTGAATGGGACTCGTCGCTGAATTCACCCAATGAGGAGAGACTCGAGGTCTCTTGTTGGAAAACTGTATGTGGGAGGAGTGGAAGGTAGCGGGGAGGGCCCCACTCAGAACCTCTGAAGGCCTCAGTAAGTCATACATGCAATTGCTGTTGTGTCATTGGTATATTATACTTTATAAACAAGAATGTCTTCTGTCACTAGTGGTGAGAAGTGCCTTTACTTCCTATTGTATACATATTTGTGAAAGTAAAAGAAGGTAACATAAAATCAGAATCAGGCCAGCGCTGCAGCTCAATAGGTTAATCTTCCGCCTTCAGTGTCAGCACACCGGGTTCTAGTCCCGGTCAGGGCACTGGATTCTGTCCCGGTTGCCCCTCTTCCAGTCCAGCTCTCTGCTATGGCCCGGGAGTACAGTGGAGGATGGCCCAAGTGCTTGGGCCCTGCACCCGCATGGGAGACCAGGATAAGCACCTGGCTCCTGCCTTCAGATCATTGCAGTGTGCCAGCCGCAGCGCACTGGCTGCAGCAGCCATGGGAGGGTGAACCAACGGTAAAGGAAGACCTTTCCCTCTGTTCTCTCTCACTGTCCACTCTGCCTGTAAAAAAAATTTTTTTAAATCAGAATCAGTACCAGAAAGTTACATACTTTTGTAGCATAACTTTAGTTGTAGGGTTTGTCAATTCCTGAGAAGAAAGCCTCCTGAAAAATACTGTGGAAAGTTTAAACTTGCCTTTGGGGAGAAGAGGGAAAATTGTCAGCCAATGAGAGTGGAGAGCAGGTTTCATTCAGTGCTGGGCACAGGGGAAGTACAACGTGGATGTTGGTCAGATGAACGGCTGGATGGCTGGATGGGTGAGCGAGTAAATGAATGAAACGTTTCAGACCAATTGAGATTATTTGCTGTACTGAGCAAATGATTATATTCTGTAGTCTGAATGGCCTTAAATAGTTACTAAACTTCACAACATAAAAACTCCCAAGTGAAGGGTTCAGAACCAAGATTTTAAACATCTGAATTAAAATGTTTTCTTGGGTGTCCAGTTGCACTTCAAACAACTTAATTATTTTAACAAAAGAAAACTACTTCTTGTAATGTCCTGCATTTGTAACAAACACAGTTACATAAAAGCTCCCCTTTGCTGCCATATATTCATCAGAATACAGTTCACCCTGATGGCACCCATGTGTTCCAGTATCTTTTGCCTTGTGGAGAGTTCATGGGTCATTCATTTGAACTTGTGATTTGGGACCATGAGGAATTTAAGGCCCAGATGCACCAACTTGTTACTATATTGTGGGGAGCAAACCGGACTAGACTGAGTTACTGGAATTAAGACTTATTCTATGCATCTGCTCTCCCACAATATGGCGCTGGGAGAGAAGTAAACAGCTTCCGCACAGCTGCCTCCAGTTCAACCAATTAACTGTAGGACTTGCTCCTGATTGGAGAGCAGCGTACTCGGCGTGTGGGCAGCCGAGTTGGGATTGGCGGAGGAGGACTATAAAGGAGGAGAGAGACGGCATGCACCAGGAACATCTATGGGGAACATCTATGGGGAACATCTAGCTGAAGGAACACCCGTGCAGCCCCCGAGAGAGCCGGCCGGCGGTGTGCCGCTCCCCTGCGGAAGTGGGGAATGTGGCCAGGGGGAACTGCCCTTCCACGGAGGTGGAAGGGATAGTAGCCAACCCGGGAAGAACCAGCAGCAAACCCGGGGAGGGCCGAGCAGACGAAAGAACAGCGCAGGGTCCTGTGTCGTTCCTCCACGAAGAGGGGGAGCGACACTATATTACTGTGTAGTCCCAGGAATCTGTTTTGACAAAAGACAAGTACAAAAAGAATTCATTTAGAAAACAGAGTTTATATGATAAACTCTGTGTTTTTTTTTTCTCTTTCCAGCTACGTTTTGCAAGAATTAGTGGAGACAGAGCGTGACTATGTACGAGACCTTGGCTATGTGGTAGAGGTACGTATTATCAGAGACTAAATAACCTTGTATCTCCCCAAGAATTGTCCCAAAGAAATATCAGTTTAGACAGCTTAATACTGATACCTTCTCAGAAACTTTAAAAAACATTTTGAGGGGGCAGATGTTTGATACAACAATTAAGACAACACTTGGGGTGCCCATAACCCATATTGACCAGCCTGGTTCAAGTCACAGCTCCTCCACTTTTGATCCAGGTTGCACACCTGGGTGGCAGCATTTGATGGCTCAAGTACTTGGACCCCTGCCATCCACATGAGAGTCCTAGATTGAATTCCAAACTCCTGGCTTCTGCCTAGCCGAGCTTTGGCTATTGTAAGCATCTGGGGAGTGAACCAGCAGATGGAAGATATGCCTCTCTCTCTGCCTTTCAAATAAAATGAAAATAAATAAAAGCTTAAAAGGAAACCCAAGGAAGTATTTCTAAGAAATAAAATTTAGCCATTTATCTTAATAATCTGTATTTAGTTCTAAATAGTTCTTTTTTTTGCATAGTGCATCTTGACGTACTTTTTTTTTAACCAGTGAGTTTTTAACGATTATATCCAATCATAATATTTATTAGATTGGAACCTTGCCTTTAATTATTTCACAAGTGTGGCATCACTACAGAAATGAAAACATTACTGGCTGAAAAAGTCCATGAATTCCAGCTGCAGATTCAGCACCATTCTGAGTTTACTTGAAGTCAGACTTTGTCATGTGGTGACAGCAGATCATTTTCTGATGGCTTTGCCCAGGTGAAATGCATCACTATTTTCATTGACTGGAAGTTGCCAGGTATGGCGTAGGCATAACCAGGTCACTGCCTTTTGTACTGAATCAGGAACCATTTCCAGACTTATCCCTACAGTTAAGTTCAGGACATATTAATAAAGTCAACTCATCAAAAAGCTGTTTCATAGTATAAAATGTTATTTAATATTTCAGCTTTACAAATATGAGTAAGGCAATAGCTTTGAAGTATACATCCCATTAAAAGTAATAAGTGTACAAAAAATTGTGTAGTGTAAGAGATTCAACACACTTGATTGTCTGCAGGCATCTTTGGCAACACAATAAGTAACTTGAATGCTTAAGAGATTCTTTTACAGCAGAGTTTAATAGAAGTTTTCTTTTAAGACTTATTTTTTACTTATTTTGAAAGAGTTACAGAGAGAGGTAGAGAGTAGAGAGAGGGAGGTCTTCTATCTGCTGGTTCACTCCCCAAATCGCCGTAACAGCAGGAGCAGAGCCGATCTGAAGCCAGAAGCCAGGAGGTTCTTCTGGGTCTTCCACATGGGTTAAGAGGCCCAAACACTTGGGCCATCCTCTGCTGCTTTCCCAGGCACATTATCAGGGACCTAGACCAGAAGTGGAGCAGCCAGGTCTCAAACTGGCACCCATAAGGGATGCCGGTGCTGCAGGCTGGGGTTTTAACCTGCTATGCCACAGCATTGGCCCCTAATAGAAGTTTTAAACCATACTTTAAAGACATATTTAATCAGCAGTTCTTAAAACTAATTTATAAAAAAATTGGGGGCCAGCGCTGTGGCTCACTTGGTTAATCCTCCGCCTGCGGTGCCAGCATCCTATATGGGTGCCGTGTTCTAGTCCCAGTTGCTCCTCTTCCAGTCCAGCTCTCTGCTATGGCCCAGGAGTGCAGTGGAGGATGGCCCAAGTGCTTGGGCCCCTGCACCCGCATGGGAGACCAGGAAGAAGCACCTGGCTCCTAGCTTCGGATCAGCACAGCGCCAGCCGTGGCAGCCATTTAGGGATTGAACCAATGGAAGGAAGACCTTTCTCTCTGTCTCTTACTGTCTATAACTCTATCTGTCAAAAAAAAATTGGTGAATCCTTATGATTTTATAAATAATCCAAAGCAAAAAGAAAATCTGTTTATATGAGATAAATAGTGAAAACTGAGGAAATCCATTTCAGACCAAATATTTACTATTTACTAGCTGGTAAGATTATTTGTCATATGAATCCGTTTATATTTATGTAAACTGTTTCATTTGCTTAGAAGAATTTTGATCTATGAATGTGGAATGTTTCAGGGAGAGAAAATTAGAGCAATGAATGTAACCATATATTTCAAGAATCAGAAAGGCCATTTTTCTTGGAGGAATTTTTGTTTGCTTTTAAATAAAAAGCTGATTACAAGACAGTGTGTATTTCTCTATTGTCCTTTGTAACTATTAGTCACTAAGCCTCTCCTTAATTCAAACCTATTCCATGAAATAAATCTATTTTTCATGTTCAACTGTAGGGCTACATGGCACTTATGAAAGAAGATGGTGTTCCCGATGACATGAAAGGAAAAGACAAGATTGTGTTTGGCAACATCCATCAGATCTATGACTGGCACAGAGAGTACGTAAAATCCATGTCGTGCTTGATCGTGTGCAAAGCCTCAGCACTTGCTGAAGCACCTCAGGTCAGGCCAGCAGTGAAGGAGACTGTTGGTTCGTTTTGTCGTACCTCCTGTGTGGCCTTGGGAGCAGCAGAAACACTGATGTACCCGGACATTTTGTGGTAGCATTTCATGGTGTGGAGAAGTCTCTTCCCTTTCTCAGTCTGGTCTCTGACAGACCAGAGATTCTGTCTGTCACAGTGGGGCAGAGCTGGGGCGGGTAGCAAAACCTCACATGCTACACAATTCAACAGAACATTAATTGGCATGCCAATCTGCAGGCTAATAAAATATTAAACAGATTCAAGTGATAATTATGGAAGACAAACATCTTAAAGACAACTAGAACCCAGAAGAAATGAAGAGCAGGTGTCCCACAGCTGTTTTGTTCCCTTTATGGTACCTAATTTTAATCTTAACAGATGGATGACTGGAAGGTTTAAGAAACCTTTAAAGAGCTTCCACAACTAACATTTTTAGTATTTTATTTCTGATAGCCAGTTTGAGCCTCTAAATAAAGTATCATAAAATAAATATGAAACTCACAAGTATAAAGACCAAGTTTTCAGAAATAAATGATCAGTTGCTTTGAAACATTGAAATTCACTCAGTATTCAGCTAAGGATATTAGTGCTTGTATCCTTCAAAACAACAAGATGAAATGTTAATTATCTGAAGGAAGGGCAAGTTGCCAGTCAAGGAACACTCTTTCTCCTTTGTATTTTTAAATTCAGAATCTTTTTGCTTTATAGCCTAACAGAATTGTTTCTGTGTTTCTTTTATTTGTTAACAATATATCAATTGCTCATGTAAAAATAGATTATTTTGAAAATGTATACCCGCATCTAAAATTAGAAAGCAAATTGGAAGTGGTTCTGATATCTCCCCCTCTCTTTTCAGCTTTTTTTTAGGAGAGTTAGAGAAGTGCCTTGAAGATCCAGAAAAACTAGGATCCCTTTTTGTTAAACACGTAAGCACAATAGCATTATCTCTATTCTGTTCTGATACTATCATATTTAGTCATTAGTTTGTCAGATTCAAGAAGAAAATCACTTGTGTGCAGGAGTGCATCTGTTAGGAATGAAATCAGATTGTACCCTGTTACATGGAACTTTGCTCCTCTGTGTGCAGATGATCTCTCCTGGTCACTAGCCCCTCCCAGCTGGCTCCTTTGCTGGCAGTACAGTACAGGTCAACCAGAGGGCACTAGACCCCAGCCTGAAGCAGAAAACTTTGGGTTATCTGTGGGCAGACAAGTATTTGGTGAAGATGTACCTATAATGCAGTGGGTTTAACAAAGTAGCCAAATGCATGTGCATATCTAAGTGTATTAATATTAAAGTCTGTGATTATTTTTAGAAAAATTAATGTATTTTTAAAAATTCATGGTAAGGATTTTTGCATTTTTGCATATCTTTCATGCCTTCCTTAATAGAGGATATCTAGATTTTCATATCTGCTTACGCACTCAGCCTATTTTGATGTTTCTTCTGGTTAAAGTATATGAAAAGGAATCCATCCTTAACATATGTGTAGTTGCAAAGGTACCAGTGTTTTCATAGCCGCTTCTAATCATTACAGATAGCTTAGATACTATACCAAAACTGGTAAGTGATAGTTTCTTAAAAGCTAGTTGCTCTGTAACCCTTTCGGATGAATAAATCTTTAAAAAAAAAAAAAAAAAAAACTAGTTGCAACATGGAATCTGAAAACCTTTCAGTGAACTCTCTTGCTGTCACATTGAGCTGTCTCGCCTCAAGGCCTGTCTCCCCACAGGTCTTGTGCTGCCCTGTGTTGGGAAATTAGAAAGACAGCAGTTCGCTGACTTAGGCAGGTCTTCTATACCTTGACACATTTCATCACACAATGTCCAAGAGTCAAATTTTTTCCTATCATCATCCATCTCTTCAGCAAATTTTAAGTTTGTCATGTTCATCGTGGCAGATATGAGGCTATCTCAAAAAGTTTATAGAAGAAAACACTTGAAGTCCTTGCATAGTTCTTTCATAGTATGCATTTTCTATTAGTTTTTAACAATCCCTCCTATGCACAGAAAATTTTGCAGCAAAATAAACATTACTTTTAATTCCGTCTTACGTGAACTTTCCGAAGTACCATTATACATGTTTCCAAAATTTTAGTTTTTACTTGAAAGCTAGAATTTTCATTATTAACATGCACATCCAGTTTCTTGTACCAAAATGGCAGACTTTTTTCTTTCATATTCCAGAATATGTCTGCTAGATTTACAAGTGTACTAAGTATAGTTTTTGTCCCCATCATTCTTTTCATAGATCAGTTGATTTGAGTTCACACTACGCAGTTGCACAAGTGTGTTTCCCTTGACACAATTATTATATAAGCCAAAAGGTTATACAGAATTCTGTGTTGCCACCAGAATAGCAGTAAACCTATGATTAGGTTTGAATAAAATGAATTATTTTATTAATTCACAGGCATCTTCTTAAGTGAAACTGGCATTTTTTTTTTAACTGCAAAATTGTAGCATTGAATTCTTGCCATGGGGTTAGGAGTTTCACCCAGCTTTGGTTTGCACATTAGCATGGGGTCAGCACCTGAGAAAGGCATGCACTCTCTTAGTGTTATTTGGAGAACAGCTGTGACTGCTGGAACCCCTGCAGGCCTCAGGGAGCCCTGGGAGTTGGCACACTACATTCTAAGGATCAGTGGGTTAAAAAAAAGTCTTGTCCACTTTTCCCCCTCCTGTAGGAGTTGAGATTAAGGAGCTGCTGCTTCCTCACTAGGAGTAGCCAGGTTTACTGGGCTACTGGCAGGATTTGGAAAGACGGCAGTAATTCTGTGTTTAGTAGAAAGTGTTCTTCTACTACCTCTGGTATTTGTTGGCATTTGGTACCATATAGTGAGGGGTTTGGTCTGCAGGAGGGAGAAATAATGGACTGATTTTGGAACCACAAATAAGGCAGCTGAACTATAACATGAATCTGGAATATGTACCCAAGAGCTCCAGCCATGAAGATTTGTTTTAAGATAATTGCCTTTAAAAAGGTGCTGAAATGTCAGTGTGCTCTTACCTTCTAATTGTGCTTCCAGTTGCTTAATCTGTTTGCCTTTTTCATTTTCAGGAGAGAAGGTTGCACATGTACATAGTTTATTGTCAAAATAAGCCAAAGTCTGAGCACATTGTCTCAGAATACATTGATACGTTTTTTGAGGTAAGACCCCCCCCCCAAAATACAGAAAGCATTTGTGAATCTTTTGTTACAGCTGAATTACAAAAATTAAGATGTCTGTTATCCCAGGGGACTAAGCCATCTTCAGGAAATTAGCCTACATGGCAAGAGTTCTGGGCCTGTGTTTCTTTTCTTGAAAATCAGAATTATCAATTTAGTCTATGGTCCTGTCCCCTGCCATCCAGAAGACTGGAGTCCTTGTTAAAAATAAAGAGTTTTATCAGTGCTTAGCTCAGGCCTCATTACAAATTCAGAATAATTTACGATCTAAACTTTTACTTCAAAATAAAAAAATAATGTGTTTGGATGAAGGGATTGAAAGAAGGCCTTTAAACAGGCATAAAAGTCTCCTTTCACAGACAACTCAGAAAGGTGAAAGTGTATTACTTGGAAACTCTGAGAAATTGTAAAATTAGTTAGAGTGCAAAGTGGCCTTTTTTTTTTTTATTATTACTATTACTGACAGTGTTGCATTTAGCCTTCCTGACAATGTCTTTTGAGAACTAAAAGGCTGCCCTGTAATGAACAGCAAGCCTGAACTGTCTTTTTTTCTCTTAAAACCGCAGGACTTAAAGCAGCGGCTTGGCCACAGGTTGCAACTCACAGATCTGTTGATCAAACCAGTGCAGAGAATTATGAAGTACCAGCTGCTGCTGAAGGTGAGGAAGCAGGAGGTGGAGAGTCTTCTATTGGGGCTTCGTTTAGTGAAGAGAACAAGATTAGAGGGTGGGACAGGGGACTTGGCAGGTGAGGGAGCAGAGTCTGTAAAATATACATGGCAATCCCAGTTTTTCTGCTTTTAAATATTTCATTTACACCAAGTTCTGAATCAAAATGTCAGTAACAATACACTTGTACCCTTACCACAGACCATGGAATGCTAATGAATTTTTTTCAGCTCTATTGACCTTAAATTTTTTTTTTTAATTTTTTTTTTTTTTTTTTGACAGGCAGAGTGGACAGTGAGAGAGAGAGAGACAGAGAGAAAGGTCTTCCTTTGCCGTTGGTTCACCCTCCAATGGCCGCCGCGGCCGGCGCGCTGCAGCCGGCGCATCGCGCTGATCCGATGGCAGGAGCCAGGTACTTATCCTGGTCTCCCATGGGGTGCAGGGCCCAAGTACTTGGGCCATCCTCCACTGCACTCCCTGGCCACAGCAGAGAGCTGGCCTGGAAGAGGGGCAACCGGGACAGAATCCGGCACCCCGACCGGGACTAGAACCCGGTGTGCCGGCGCCGCAAGGTGGAGGATTAGCCTAGTGAGCCGCAGCGCTGGCCGACCTTAAATTTTTTCTAATCTTCTTGGCGTCTTTGGTAAAACTAAATATTTAAGCCCTGTGTGTTTCTCTCTATTGGCTCAGCAGTAACCCCTGGCTGATGCTTGAAATTCTTAGGCACATTTAAGGAAACGTCACATGCTTTTCCATGCCACGAATGATTGCTTTATTGCGAATCCTTCACTGGTGAAACATAGGACCTGGATCTGAGGAGGAGCAGAGGCTTGCTTGGAGGGCGGTCAGACCTTTACACAGATCGGGTGTGGCTTTGCTGTCCAGCAGATGGACACCCACACAGGATAGTTTCTTGCTGTGTCACTGGTACAACTTAATGACAATATAGAGCTAAAGCCCTGAACCCTGTGCCTAGAGGGACGTGATCTGCTGTTGCCTTTATCACCCTGATCCTGTTCTCTTCTCTCCATTTCCCTGACAGGACTTCCTCAAGTATTCCAAAAAGGCTAGCCTGGATACATCAGAACTAGAGGTACTTGGCATCACTGGCTCCGCCTTCCCTAATCTCCCCACAGGCTCTCCCAGGCCCTGAGTGTCTCCCAGCACAAGGTGCTGGCCCTGAGAAGGGGTGAGCAGTGAGTGACAGGGATCTATCCAGGGAGTCTCGCTGTGTCCTCTGCACCCTAGAGGGCGGGGAGGGAGAGGAGCTGAACTTGGAGATGCAGTTGAGGATTAGCACACCAGTCTTCCCCAGTGGGTCTTGAACTCTCACTCTGCTTTCTCCCGCCCACAGAGAGCCGTGGAAGTCATGTGCATAGTACCAAAGCGATGCAACGACATGATGAACGTGGGGCGGCTGCAAGGATTTGACGTAATGCAGCTGTTGTTCTTCTAAAGGGCTCTTCCACCTTCCGTTTCTTTTGTCTTGGACTCTTTCTCTCTACATGTAGAAGACTGATCCTTCTTGCTTGGGTTTCAGTTGTCTTTCCCTACTTCAACTTGATTGATATTTCCTTTCAACCTCTTTTCAGTGCATTGGGTTTGCTTTTTTGGGGACCTTCCTCTACTCAAAATCCAGTGCCTCCTGGTAGAAACAAGCAGGCTGTGTTTTGTTTCCTTGGGTCCTCTACTGCCATGAGAGCCGTTTCTTTTCCCCAGCATTCAGAGCTGTGGTAGCTATGGAGATAGGAGGAGCCAGCAGGACCCTGCCCTTCTGTCATCCCAGGGAGCCTGACTTCGGGGTCACTGTGTTCCTCGTGGTCAAGCAGATTTTCATGGAAATTGCCAGACCACTCATGTTACATAGGTGTTCCCTGTTGTGTATCTTGAAGAAGAATTCAGAGATAGAATCTTCCCCCCCCACCACCCAATTTGACTGTTGAGTAAAGAGGATGGGAGACATTTTTATCTTGCCAGCTATTTTGCAAAAGAATTAGTATTGAAAGTCCTAGTGATGGGGTTCTCAGATGCAACCATGCACAGAAGTACTGGGAAGGCTGCTGAGCACACAGCTTGCTGTGCATGCGCCTTTGGTCAGGCAGGTGCTGCTGTTGGTGCTGGCATGAGAACCAGGCCTCCGGAAGTGCTGTTCTGAAAGGTTCCACTGTCACTTTCTAACTGAAGCCAGTGGTTTACACAAAGATTTGCAAGAATTTTATTTATTTAGACAGTTGTTCTGTTTAGGCTCAAGAATCATTACAGGAAAAGAGAAAAAATTAAGTGTAAATTAATAGAAGAAAAATACATTATTCTGTGAGAGAAAACTTTCAGGAAAGAACTTCAGATAATGTAGAATGCAATGTTTTCTTTTCCCCTTCCTTTGTCCCTTTTTTCTTGTTTTAGGGTAAAATTGTTGCCCAGGGTAAGCTGCTCTTGCAGGACACATTCTTGGTCACAGACCAAGATACCGGACTTCTGCCTCGCTGCAAAGAGAGGCGGGTCTTCCTTTTTGAGCAGATCGTCATATTCAGCGAACCACTTGACAAAAAAAAGGGCTTCTCCATGCCTGGATTCCTGTTTAAGAATAGTATCAAGGTAAAGAGAGAGAGAGAGAGTGTGTGTGTGTGTGTGTGTGTGTGTGTGTGTGTCTGTGTGTGTGTGTTCTCATGTACCAGTTATACTGATGAACTGTTTACTTTTTATTGATGACATACTTTGATGTTTAGTTTATTAATATTTAAGGAACCTTCTAGACATTCCAGAACTTTTAAATTCACCCCATTTCTTTTTTTCTTTCTTTTTTTTTTTCTTTTTTTTTTTTTTTTTTTTTTTTTTTGACAGGCAGAGTGGATTGTGAGAGAACAGACAGAGAAAGGTCTTCCTTTTTGCCGTTGGTTCACCCTCCAATGGCCGCCACGGCTGGCGCGCTGCGGCTGGCGCACCGCGCCGATCTGAAGGCAGGAGCCAGGTGCTTATCCTGGTCTCCCATGGGGTGCAGGGCCCAAGCACTTGGGCCATCCTCCACTGCACTCCCGGGCCACAGCAGAGAGCTGGCCTGGAAGAGGGGCAACCGGGAAAGAATCCGGCATTCTATGTAACAACAGCCATTCCTTTTTATGATTGGAAGACCTCATCTTTAGTGATGTGCACCACCCTCTCCTGGACCATATAAGAAAAAGTTCAGGGGGCCAGCACTGTGGCTCACTTGGTTAATCCTCTGCCTGCAGCGCCGGCATCCCATATGGGCACCGGGTTCTAGTCCTGGTTGCTCCTCTTCCAGTCCAGCTCTCTGCTGTGGCCCGGGAAGGCAGTGGAGGATGGCCCAAGTACTTGGGCCCCTGCACCCACATGGAAGACCAGGAGGAAGCACCAGGCTCCTGGCTTTGGATTGGTGCAGTGCTGGCCGTGGCGGCCACTTGGGTGAACCAACAGAAGGAAGACCTTTCTCTCTGTCTCTCTCTCACTGTCTGTAACTCTACCTGTCAAATAAATTTAAAAAAATTTTTTTTTAAATTAAAAAAAAGTTCAGAAGCACACATCTGGAGTATTGCTCTGTGACGAGAAAAAACAACTAACTAGAGTCTTGTTCTTCTTCATTCAACAAAGAGATACTGAGCACTCAAGGCATGCATGGGGCCAGAAGGGAGATGGGCCAGACACCCACCATTAATGGGAGAAAAACCACAAAGAAATGCATAAAGAAAGTTGCACAGGGCTGTAAATCTGTAACGAGAACAAATCAAAGGTGAATCAGAGAATAGCAGAAGAAAAGGCCTGAGGCCCCGGGAGATGCACCTCCCCCATGTTCTTTCTGCCCCTGCAGCTGTACAGGCCAAGGTCAGAAGAGAGATGTGCTTTTCTTTTTTGGTGCCTTCTTTTTTTTTTAATTAATTAATTAATTTTTTAATTTTTGACAGGTAGAGTTAGGCAGTGAGAAAGAGAGACAAAGAAAAAGATCTTCCTTTTTCCATTGGTTCACCCCGCCAAGTGGCCACTATAGCCGGTGTGCTGCGGCCGGCGCTGCGCCGATTGAAGCCAGGAGCCAGGTGCTTCCTCCTGGTCTCCCATGCAGGTGCAGGACCCAAGTACTTGGGCCATCCTCCATTGCATTCCCGGGCCACCGCAGAGAACTGGACTGGAAGAGGAGCAACCAGGACAGAATTCAGCGCCCCAACCAGGACTAGAACCTAGGGTGCTGGCGTCACAGGCAGAGGATTAGCCTAGTGAGCCACTGCCCTAAGTTGCCAGCATCCCCATCAGGGACAGGGAGACTCTGAGGCCCTCTGAGCATCCAGGCCTCACAGCATACTAGGACATGGCATCCTCTTCCACCTGGCTCCCCAAGGCAACTTCTGTTGCATACCTACAGCTGCTCCCATGTGCCTGAACACAAGTGGGTGTATCCATGGCACAGTCATCACAGTGGGAGTCTTCTGTCCACTGGTATCCAGGAAGGTTCAGAGCTGAACAGCTAAGGGAGGAGGCTGCCTTCACTTTAACTGGGACTGCAGGCCCTTGTCTCATGCCACTGCCCAGCTACTTCAGCCTGGCCATCTGAGCCACGGGTCCCAAAATACATCACTGCCTACCCATCCATCCCCTGACCCTCCCACTAATTCTATCCGCAAGTCTCTTTTTTTTTTTTTTTTTTTTTTTTGACAGGCAGAGTGGACAGTGAGAGAGACAGAGAGAGAAAGGTCTTCCCTTGCCGTTGGTTCACCCTCCAATGGCCGCCGCTGCAGCCGGCGCACCGCGCTGATCCGATGGCAGGAGCCAGGATCCAGGTGCTTCTCCTGGTCTCCCATGGGGTGCAGGGCCCAAGCACCTGGGCCATCCTCCACTGCACTCCCTGGCCATAGCAGAGAGCTGGCCTGGAAGAGGGGCAACCGGGACAGAATCCGGCGCCCCGACCGGGACTAGAACCCGGTGTGCCGGCGCCGCAAGGTGGAGGATTAGCCTATTGAGCCACGGCGCCGGCCGTCCGCAAGTCTCTTGATGGGAAACTTCTCCAGCACCACAGAAATTCTCTTCATGTATAGAATTATTCTACAATTTTTAGTCATGATATCACACACACACACACACACACACACACTTCTGCAATGCATTTTACTGATACTTGAGATTTTTTAAAAATGGTATTATATTTTCCTGGGAAAATGAATAAGAAATCAATCCTGGGTCATCACGAAAGAGTTCTGGAAGCAGGTAATCCCAGGCCCACATTTCCAGTTAATTGTTCAAGCTGTTAAACAGATAGTTGCCAAGTCCCTGAGTTGAAAAAGGAATTGAACAGATTCATAATAATGACTTCTGAGGTAGTAAAAACACCAACACAACCAAGAAGTAATTGTTTCAGGGCTTTTAAAATGTTCTTTATTTTGAAAGGCAGAAATAGAAATAGAGCTCCCATCTCCTGGTTAACTGCCCCCCAACAGCCAGGGCTGGGCCAGGCCAATGCTAGGAGCCAGGACCTTCATCCAGGTCTCTCATGTGGGTGGCAGGAACTCAACTATTTGAGCCACCACCTGCTGCCTCCCAGGGTGTGCATTGCCAGGAAGCTGGAATGGGGAGCAAATCCAGGACTCAAACCAAGGCACTTGAATATAAGATGAGGGCATCTCAGCCCATGTCTTAGCGGCTGTGCCAGATGCCTTCCCCCAGTTGTTTCCAGTCTCGACTGAGGATGAATTTCACTTTACACTTGGTCAGTAAGGTTAAATGTACTTTTTTATTGTGGTCCAGTACATTCAACAAATGTTTTCTTAACTATTTCCGTCAGCTGTTCAGTGGCATGAAATGCATTCATGTTACTGTGCAACTGCCAGCACTATCCATCTCCAGATTCTTCATCTTACATAACTGAAGCTAGTACCCCGAGAGCACAAAATCCCCACTCCTCTCCCACAGCTGCTGGCAGCCCCATCCCCCGTTCTGTCTTTATGGTTTTGTCTCTTTTGGACTGGTTTATTTCATTGACCTTGATGTTTCCAAGATTCATCCACGTTGTGGCATGTATCAGAATTTCCCTCTTTTTTTAGAGCTAAATGATATCCCATTGCCCACTTAGATGGCATTTTGTTTATCCATTTGTCAGTCAGTGGGGACACTTGGGTTGCTTCTACCTCTTGGCTATTGTGAATAATGCTTTATTTTTTTTTAAGGTGAGTTGTCTTTGCCTGGAGGAAAACGTGGAAAATGACCCCTGTAAATTTGCTCTGACGTCAAGGGCAGGTGACGTGGTGGAGACCTTCATTTTGCACTCATCCAGTCCAAGTGTCCGGCAAACATGGATCCACGAAATCAACCAAATTCTAGAAAACCAGCGCAATTTTTTAAATGGTAATGTGTGTTCTGTTACTAGATTCGTTTTCTTTCCCTAATTTCTCCTCTCTCTCCCTTTATATGTTAATAGTACTGGCAGAACATGGGCACTGTTCAGAAGCGCTGTCTGTGTATTGCTTCATGTCAAATTCACAACCACTCTGTGTGATAAGTGCTGTTTCAGTTCTCATTTTACACCTAAGGAACCTGAGGCACAGAGTGAAAGAATAAATTTGCCCAGAATCCCACAGGTTGTCGGTGGCACTTGGTATATAGATTAGAACTCTCTCAGCATGCACCTCTCACATCCCTTCTGCTTCATGCACAGAACATGCAGTAGGACCCTGCCCTAGGAAGATGGATGTTGGAGAAGAGAGCACTGGCCAAAGGTGCTGGAGATGTTCTCCAGTGCACTGCATACCCACAACTCCCTTCTTCATTTAAAACCAGGAGATGGTTTCAGCCTTCCTGCCTTCCATGACTTGAGGAATTACAGAGTGGCCATACTACCCTTGCATTGCCTCGTAATAAATGTGACAGCTCCTTGCGACCGCCACCTTCCACTCCAGTTTTAATCCAGAGATGAAGAGCTTTGAGAACTCGACAGATGAATGAATCTGTCTTTTCTGTGTCCTTCATGTCCATATTGTGAGTCTTTGCCCCAGTCCTCGAGTCCAGCTGAATGTCGTAATGTTCTCCATCGCAAAAAACCATCTCCACACTTTCCATGACATTCAGGAGTCAGGCATACAGCACTCACTAGACCATCTAAAGTGGCAGCATTTGCTGACAAAGCCATGATCAGCTGGCTGCCTAGGTGTGCACTCCAGGTTTCTGTCCAACTTGCTGGCTGATGACTGTTTACATCTGCAGTTATGATTGGATCCTATGGCTGTGAACAAGCGCAGGTCTCATAGTATGTTGCTCTCAAGTGGTAATTAAACCCTTGTCCATAGCACAGGATTGGAAAATCTCTAAGCTTTTACTAATGTCTTCAAAATAAAATAAACTGCCCCAAATTTCAAATATAAGGATATGATGTTAAAGTTGACACCCACTCAACCTGGATAGTAGCAGTGACAAGAGCCAGGTGGGAGGCAACTGCACGCTGGCATCCCATGTGGGCGCCAGGTTCCTGTCTCGGTTGTTCCTCTTCCAGTCCAGCTCTCTGCTGTGGCTGGGGAGGGCAGTGGAGAATGGTGCAAGTGATTGGGCCCCTGCACCTGCATGGGAGACCAGGAGGAGGTACCTGGCTCCTGGCTTCCAATCGGCACAGCGCCGGCCGTAGTGGGGGAGTGAACCAATGGAAGGAGGACCTTTCTCTCTGTCTTTCTCACTGTCTATGACACATGAAAAAAAAAATTTGTGCTCATGTTTCCATACACCTGAGTTGGCACAATGCCCACCATGGTCTTCAGATGATTATGGAACTAAACCACTCAGGTCCGGGGCTGGGACAGAGCTCTTTAACTTCCCTTGCCTGGTCTGTCCAACCTGTGTTTACACAGGTGGTCTGTACCAGCTCTCTGCCCACAGGCCGAGGGCTTACCGCCTAACTCTCAGAGGGTTTCTTATCTGCCCAGGGACCCCATGGTTTAACCTTTCCTGCCACAGAGAGCCAGACTCGGAGTTCTTCCCTGCAGTGGGGATGCTGAGGCTCTATCTTTAGCCCCAGGGAGCAGGAGGAGGCATATGGGGCCCATTGCTTTCCTTAACTGGCAGGTAGTGCCAGGAAGCAGACTGTTCCTTGGGCAGGGGGCTTTAGGACATGGCTCTTACAGGGCTAGCCTCCACCCTAGGCCCTGCGGCTTGCTTTTCCCTGGTACCCTGACTTGTCTTGGGCCGTCTCTTGTTTTTCAGCCTTGACATCACCAATCGAGTACCAGAGGAACCACAGCGGGGGCGGCGGCGGCGGGGGCAGCGGCGGTGGGGGCGGGGGCGCAGCCCCCAGCGGCCCAGGGGGCAGCGGCCCAGGCAGTGCCAGCGCCATGGGCGGCCCCAACCAGAGCAGGAGCAGGCCCTCCCGGATCCCGCAGCCCGTCAGACACCACCCCCCCGTGCTGGTCTCCTCTGCAGCCTCCAGCCAGGCAGAGGCAGACAAGATGTCAGGTACGTCTGCACCCGGCCCCCTCCTGCCTCCCCCCAGCAGTGGCGCCCTCGAGGCCAGTCCTGGTCAGGCCGGCAGGCCCCCCGCCAGCAGAGACCCCGAAGGCGCCGCAGAGCCCACGCACAAGACGAAGGTGCTCGACAGTCCCCGGAAGGCCACGGCGAGCCACGATGCCGCTGCCAGGGACGCACGTGCCAGCCTGGGACCCCTGCCCCTGGGCAAGCCCCGGCCTGGGGCAGTGTCGCCGCTGAACTCGCCTCCTGCTTTCGGCAAGGAGCCCTTCCCCCCCAGCAGCCCCCTGCAGAAGGGGGGCTCCTTCTGGGGCTCCATCCCCGCCTCCCCGGCCAGCCGGCCCGGCTCCTTCACCTTCCCCGGGGACAGTGACTCCCTGCAGCGGCAGACGCACCGCCACGCGGGCCCCAGCAAGGACACGGACCGCATGAGCACGTGCTCCTCGGCCAGCGAGCAGTCCGTGCAGTCCACCCAGAGCAATGGGGTAAGAGCGCCCGCCCCGGGGGGCCCGCGCCAGCTCTTCTAAACCTCCTGTGTCGCCGTTGCTCTCCGCTCCGCTCCTCCGTACTAACTCGGCGCCCCGGCGTCGCTGCAGTAATCGCCACCGCCTCCGGTTCTCCTTGCACTCGCCCAGTAGACGCTCTGTGGCCTCTGTGCGCACGCGCGAGTCCGCCCGCGGGCCTGAGCGCAGCCCCAGCCGAGCGCACCTGCGCCCCGACCTGGCCGGACGGACAGCGCCGCGCTCGTCTCTACTAACTCGCTCCCTGCTTTGTTCGTGTCTCCTTAATCAGAGAAAGCAGACCATTAACCTTCTGAATGCAGCATCTTTAAGCCTTCTCAGTTTTCCGACCAGCGCAGTGTCGTGGATCTTCCTTTTAGCGCTGTCTTCCTCAATACGTTTTTGGAGGGGCCCTTTCCCTGCTCTCTACCTCTTATTTCAATTGGAATCTGTACACTTTAAGCTTTTTGCTCATCGCTTGGTTTTGCTCTTTTATGCCTTAAGTTATCTTTGCAGCATTTTTGACTCATCTGCTGGGAAAAAAATTCAAGAAAACTTCCAACAGCAACTCAAAGCAAACTAAGGCGGCCACATGGTGGGAAGGAATCTGTCGGTGGAAGTATTTCCTCCACCCACGTTTTGCTCCGGAGGAGAGAGACTGCCCCGGGGCCACCTGGAGCGCCTGTGCGTCTGCCCAGCAGGGGGCGCCTCTGCGGCGGGGCCTCGACTCATTTTGCTGTCAGTCATGCTGTGTTCCAAGCAGAGGGGTTGCTGTGCTGGGTTTCCCTGGTGTCCTGGCTTCTTCCCTGTCCTCCACACAGGGGGCCTGGCCCGTAACACTTTCCTGAAGGCATGCGAAAGTGAATAGAACTGTTGTCACGAGTGTATGTTTGATCGCTTTATAAATTTTTAAATACATTTCTGAGAAAGGGTCTGTGTCTCTCTTTGTATAAAAACAAATCTGGCTTCTGCATGTCTGTCTCTTTCCTCTGGATTTCTATTAATGCCTTATTTGGATTGATTTGATCTTACCTTTTCTTCCTTTTTTGTTTTTGGTTATATATTATATTGAACTCAATTAAGGAAGAAGTGAAGAAATGGCTCTTGATACCTCTATGTATCTATGTATAAGTCTTATTCTCAAAGATAAGTGCCTGAGGAGGCGTGCTCTGTGGTGACTGTCGCTGGCCCCCTTCTGGGGGCACCCCCGCTGTATCCTGCAGAGCAAGAAGCCTCCCAGCTGGCTAGTCTGGAAGTGCTGAGCAGGCAGTTAGCCTCCCAAACAGATCTCCATGAGAGAAAAGGGTGAGGATACAGACAGCCCAGTGGCAGTCTGTGCCTGCTAGCACCTCGTCGGATACTCAGTGTGCAGGTGTGGCCTTACAGCCGGGGCCCTGTTGGCATCTCCAGCTTATCCTAATGCAGACACTCTCCCGTGAAAACCAGAAGTTTCCAGAGTCTGTGTCAACTCCTAAAAAGGAGCTGGTGCTGGGATTTTCTGGGTGTTCCTGAGTAGACAGGAATAACAGACACAGCCTAGCTGTAGCCCAGGCTGTTTGCCCTGAGGCGAGGGCTCCATCTACAGGCAGTGCCTGTTCAAGTGAGCTTTTGGTTGTGGAAGTTGCCTTTGATTTCTGCCTCCTACTTTTTCTTAGGCAGTATGGAAAGGGAAATTATCAGAGACAGAGGACTTACAGAAATGCCCTGGGAAAATCACCAGCAGCCCAAAGAAGGAATTTGAAGGTGTACTCTGAGACTCAAGCATTCCTGTTCAAATGAGCTGTCCTTCAGCCCCTCCCAGTTTGAGGTTCCAGCCCCCTGGGGGATCAGCAGAGGCCACCTACCTCCCTGCCATTTCTGCCGCTCTGTCTACTTACAGCCAAGCAGCTGTGCCTAAGCCATTGCCTGAGCCCTTATTCCCTCTTTAGATGGACACCTTCTGCAGTGGTGTGCTGAGAGCAGGGGTGGGGTAGGTGTGGATCCACCGTGGCTGTGACTGCTCTGTGCCCTGAGTGGGTGCACACACTGGAATTTCCCCAGCCCTGTCTTCCTCTCCCAGCAGGTCCATGCAAAGTGGCTGACCTCTCTCTAGGGAGTGCATGGTTATGCCCACTGACAGGTAGTTGTAAAGATTCAGTAAGATTGATTGTAAGTGCTTCATACATATCCTAGCACACAGAGAGGTTCATAAAATAGTAATAGCTAGTAGTACTGTGGCAAGATACTCAAATGAGATGTGACCTAATATATACTATATTACGAAAAGCATGTGTGCCATGAAAGTTGGATTTTGTTTACTTTTTCTAGCAAATTTGGCTTTGTGATATCAGAGCTTGGGTGTTGCTGTCTAGTTCAGAATACTAAAGTACATGTGCTAAGTTTAAAGTTACAGAAGTGAGTATTCAGAATCTAAAACCTGACACACCCACTTGTACCTTCTAAGCTTAGGGACCATAGGTGAACAGTGGGCATCCCCAAGGGATGGGAACTGAGAGTGGGGCAGCTTTGTCTTGTTTTATTTTAAATATCCACTCCCCCAGAACAGTTGGTTACTTGTTAAGTGAGAGTGCGGAATGGATACTGCCTTTTGCATTTCCTCCACTCAGGAGCTAGCGCCACTCACTTTGTGGGCCCAAGTTTGTGTTCTTAAGACATCACCTTTGTTCTGCATTTGCTATCTTGCCTTATTGACTAAGGCAGCACATATTGAGTACCTCCGAGCTGACAGTGCCTGTGGCCAGAGATTGGGTGCCACCAGGACTGCAGGATAAGAGTAGGGGAAGCACCTCCTCATGAGGATCTCTTCCTGAAGCTTGAGTCTTAGTGCCAGTGGCGTTCACATGGCAACAGCACCTTGGGGACACTCGCAGAAGGCAAGCTCATGAGAGGACCACCCACCGAGGGACGCATAAAGGGGAAGAGCACCTATCTGCAAGATCAGAATAGTAGTTGATTTACTTCCCAGGTATCCCATGTTCTTTCCGAAGGGAAAAGAGGTAGAAATGGCTAGGCACAACAGCAGCTAAACTGGGTGTATCCTAGAATATATGCCCCTGTTGCACACTTCATCTGGAAGATTTGGGGAGTTTTCCATGATCTCATGTCAGCCAAAGAGCTGCTCTTTCCAGCTTGTAGATTTATACCGTAATTAGAGTGACACTTCAACGCTCGGGGTTAGGTATGGCCCAAGACGGCATCAGCGTGAGGACTCAGTTGTTCCTGGGAGGATCCAAGGAAGATCAGACTGTCCTAATGCCAAGCTTCCAGAAGTCAAGTCATCAGGGTACATTTCTGTTTTTCAGATTGTCCCTAACTTGCTTTCTAGAGAAGTCCTGTTTTTCAGTAATGAAAAAGAGGCACAAGGTTAGCTAGAGAGACTGTGAAGGCAAAGTTGGAAGTGTCTTCTGTCTGCCTGGTGAGCCCTGGTGCCCTGGTGCACACTGGCAAGTGGTTTCGTGTTCCCAGGCTTCCTTTCAGCTCCCCCCTGCCTTTCTTTTCTTGGCCTTTCCCGCTACAGAGTGAAAGTAGCAGCAGTAGCAACATCTCCACCATGCTGGTGACACACGATTACACGGCAGTGAAGGAGGATGAGATCAACGTCTGTCAAGGAGAGGTCGTTCAAATTCTGGCCAGCAACCAGCAGAACATGTTTCTGGTGTTCCGAGCCGCCACTGACCAGTGCCCCGCAGCCGAGGGCTGGATTCCGGGCTTCGTCCTGGGCCACACCAGCGCAGTCATCATGGAGAACCCCGACGGGACTCTCAAGTGAGTGCCCCACGGGAAAACCATCCACAGCAGGGGAGGAGCCCAAGTTAGGCAGAGGTGCTGGCAACGGTGAGGCACGTTGGCAAGAATACTGCTGCCTCTGTCAGTGCGAATGCATCGCGGCAAATGTGTAACCCTAGAGGTTCTTCCAGTAGCCTGTGTTCAGAAGCACGCAGCTGTGTGAGGTCACTGAATAGGGCATGCCACTGTTTAGTCCCTGGAGGCCTTGGTGGGGGCTGAGGACTGTCTGAGCACCCCTAACTCCCCATCAAGTGTACACTAGGAAACGTCTGGGAAAATACTGTGTGACCTGCAGGTACAGGACTACATAAGTCATTACTGTCAGACCTTATGTGTGGGAAGGTTAATTGAGTTAAGAAACTTGAAACCACTTTTGATGCATTAAGCATTATTTTAAAAAATAAAAAAGCCTTGCTATTTTGAGCTCTTCCCTTCCCTGAATGTCATTGAAATGCCCACTGTGGTAGAAGCCAGCCAGATGGTTCTGGGGACTGGCAGCATTATGGGACTTTTTTGTCTTCTGGAGTCCCTGTGAGACCAGACGCAAAGGCACCAGTCAGGTGCTTTGTCTGCGTGTGTGGCCCAGTTGGCAGCAGGAGCTGTGCTGGCATCTCAGCTTCAGCCTCCTCTGGACTCAACACATGACAGACAGGGGTGCTCCCCTCTTCCCAGGACAGTCCTTTGTCCTATTTCTCCTTGATGTGCAAAAATCGTTTATTCTAGTCCATTATTCAAGAATGCTATATCAGTCATACCTCAGTGAAGTGGTTTATAAGGATATCTGAGGGCAAAATCCCACTTTATACCTTATTTCCTCAAACTGTATTCCTAGGCTCCCATTTTGGGTTGTTCAGAGAAAAGCAGTAGGGCATGCCATGTGTTCTGTGTGTATGTGTGTGTAGAAAGATTTGTTAAAGGGGATTGGCTCATGCACTTAGGGAGACTGGCAAGTCCAGATTTACATTGTGGGCCAGCAGGCTTGAGACCCAGGAGAGCTGGCAGATGGTAGAGGATAAAGTCCAAGGCCATGTGCTGGAGAATGCCTTCTTGCTCAAGAGACCATTGACCTGATTGGATGAAGGAGGTCCATCCACACCAGGGAGGACAAACTGCTCTACCAATTAAAACGTTAATCCCACTCAAAAATACCCTCACAGAAACACTCAGGATAGTTAACCACATTGACACACAAATAGCCATCATTAACTCCTTTATATTTTAATCCATAGGATTTGACTTTAGAAATTGTTAGCTTAACTCTTGATTCCTGCGACTCACAGGGAGGTTTTGCATGATGGTATTCAGCTGTTCTCTGAAGCGTTTAGGTAACATTTGCTGAACATTAGAAAAATATAAAATGAAAAGTGTATTCTCTCCCCCCTGCCAGGAAGTCAACATCTTGGCACACAGCACTCCGTTTAAGGAAAAAATCTGAGAAAAAAGATAAAGACGGCAAAAGGGAAGGCAAGTTAGAGAACGGTTACCGGAAATCACGGGAAGGACTCAGCAATAAGGTATCTGTGAAGGTGCGTGTGTCTCTTGCCACCTGTGTCGTCCCTCTGTGAGCAGACTTGTCAGGCAGGGTGGGGTGCTCCACAGACACAGAGCCCGGGCTTCCCTGAGATAATCTCCTGCCCTACCCACAGCATCCTGCAGTCTCATTTGAGGGCTCATCTGGGACTGTGCTGGCTGGTACAGGGATGCACACACCCTCCAGAGAACCAGAAATACACCTGTACACTTCACCAAGTGCACACATGGCACAGAGGCCCTGGATAGGTTCCTGGGTGCAGCACAGTGAAGACTCTCAGTCACGCAGACTGTAAAGAAGCTATGGCTCTGACTTCCTGTTCCTGCTTTGAAATACAGAAGGGACCATGAGGGACACAGGTCCATTCTGACTTCAACCACTTCCCTTGGCAGTAGCTCTCTGTAATCAGATTGCCTCAGCTTCTAAGGGGTCTTGTGGAGATGAAAAGAAAATATCTCCTAAGAGGGAATGTAAGCTCCCTGGGTCAGGGTCTGTGTTAGGAAAGGATCGAGGGACTGCAGGACTGAGCTGGGCCATGGGATGGAAAGTGGGGACATCTCGGAGCTGAAGCAGTGGGTAGGAAGAGAAAGCACCCAAGTTGGCATTACGTAAAGCTTTCAAATGCACCAAAAGGCAGGGAAACTGTGGTCTGTTTTGATCGATACCCAGGCAAGCCAAGTCATGTTTCTGCTCATCATTCTATAGTAACTGTAGCGCTGGAATCAAGAACGTGCCTGCTGTTTTTGGCTAATACGTGTTTGCCTCTTTGATTGCAGCTTCTCAATCCCAACTACATTTATGACGGTAAGTTCTGCTTTTGCGTTTGGTCTTGGAGATTATGGGTATACAGGGCGTGTTCACAACATAGAAGGATAGCTTCTGTTAGTGGGTTTTCAGCAGCTTAGGTCTTAATAGCTTGTTAGAGACAGGTGGTGGGCATCAGGGACAAGAGGAGGGGACTGGCATTTACCAGCTCCTTACTCTTGCAGTTCCCCCAGAATTTGTCATTCCATTGAGTGAGGTCACATGTGAGACAGGGGAGACCGTTGTTCTTAGATGTCGAGTCTGTGGCCGCCCCAAGGCATCAATCACCTGGAAGGGCCCTGAACACAACACCTTGAACAACGATGGTCACTACAGCATCTCCTACAGGTAAGGACCCACCCTGGGGTAGGTTTCATCTGGGAGCACAGTCTTGTTGCATGGTGACTGGGAGCACCTCCTCCACTGTGGCAGACATGACCAGTCTCCTGGTCACCCTCTGTGCCCAGACTCTGAGGGCACCTGCATGTGTGATAGGGGCTGTCAAAAACTCCTCATCCATCTGTGGGCTTCTGACTTGCTGTGACCTGGAAAGGCACTGAGCCTTTCTGATGCCTGGTGTATCCTTGACTCTGCAGTGACTTGGGAGAGGCCGCTCTGAAGATCATTGGTGTGACCACGGAAGACGATGGCATCTACACGTGCATTGCTGTGAACGACATGGGGTCAGCCTCATCTTCAGCCAGTCTGAGGGTTCTAGGTAAGTACCCACGCCAGTGGGGCACACCTTTCATGAGTCTGCTGAAGTCCAAAATGTCCCCCACACTTGGCATGGTCAGTAAGTCACTCACAGGGCCTCCGAAAGAGAGCTGGGGAGGCAGCCAGTCTTGGAGGGAGTGATCTTCCAGCATCTTTCCTAAGCTCCAGGGAGGCCCCTGGGGACTCCGGTACTTTGAGAAGGATGAGGGCCACTTGGCCTGCAGAGGCCAGCCTCTGAGCAGACCATGATGCCTCCTGTGCCCTTTGTACCCAAGGTGTGTCCTTTTATCCAGTTTTCCAGCTGACTCTAGATGTAGTCCAAGTTGGCCTCACACAGAATGTAAGCGAAAAAGGAGAAATGAAAAGGGCCAGGGTTGTGGTGGCACAGTGTGGTTAAGCCACCACTTGGGACATCCACATCTTATATAGAATGCTGATTAGAATTTCAAGTACTCTGCTTCCAATCCAGCTTCCTGCAAATGTGCCTGTGAAGGCAGTGGGTTATGGCCCAATTACTTGGGCCCTGCCATCCATGTAACAGATTGCAATGGAGTTCTGGGCTCCTGACTTTGGCCTGGCCCAGCCAAGCTGTTGTGGCCATTTGGGGAGTAAACCAACAGATTGAAGATATCTCCCTCCCCCCATCCCGCTCCCCTTCTCTCCCTCTCCATCACCCTCTCCCTCTCTGCCATTCAAGTAAATCTTTTTAAAACAAAGTCCAAATTAAGAGGGGGATCGAGTCCTGGAGCACTCTGTGTATACACATTAAACAGCTATGTCTAGAACCTCTATCCCATTTACCTAAATTCCATATATTTCAACCTCAGGAAGGGCATGTTCTGATTTTTGGATCATGACGTAAGAAAGAAAAAAGTGAATCTAAGAGTAAAATGTCATTGAATTTCTAATTTTTAAAGGATAACACAGAAATGGTACAGGTAACTTTTTTTGTTTTAATCACAAATGAAAGTTAAAGGAGTTTAGGAAGATAGAAAATGGTGTGAGTGGGGAAACAAGAAGGAAGCATATGATTATTTTAAACATATACATCCATGCACAGCCCTTATGGGAGCTATTGTACAGACCCTTCTAGGGTTACTGTACTTTGTCCAGATTATGCTCCGTGATAATAATTTAATGTTCTAGTATGTTTGGTAGCCAGATAATTCTGCTGTCAGTGTTTCCTGTGTGGGTACACAAGTTGTCCAGGGCATAGGCCTGAGCTCTTCTGGGCCTTGGCTGCCTCCCAGAGCCCCAGTCGCTTTCCCAGAAGTTTAGGAAGCCAAGCCCCACCCGGGGCCTGTCAGAGGGCCCCTCTCCAGTTCTGGCCGCAGGGGAGAATCTGAGGCTGGAGTCCTCAGCCTTACAGCCCTGAGGACACGTACAGCCCTCCTTACCTGTGCCCCAGAGAACAAAACCAAGAGAGCTCTGTGTGCACAAGTCAGCTGTGGTTCCGTTAGTGAGAAAAGAGGAGGTGTGCTTTGGACAAGTGGAGTGGAGAGGGGACTGCTGGTCATTGTGATGCTCTGCATCTTGCCCATTGACATTTATGTTTTATGCACTTTTCTGTACATCAGTAATCTTTGAATGAAGACATTTCTTTAAAAGAAAATGCGCCCTTTCAGAAAAAGAAGAGCAAGAAAAAACATTGTCTTCATGTAGGTAGAAGTCCAGGATTTCTACTTTTTAATTACTTATTTATTTTCATTTTATCTGAAAGGCAGAGAGACAGGGATCTTTCTTTCTTTTTTTAAGATTTATTTTATTTATTTGAAAGAGAGGGTTACAGAGAGAGGTAGAGACAGAAAGTGAGGTCTTCCACCCACTGGTTCATTCCCCAGATGGCCACAACAGCCGGAGCTAAGCTGATCTGAATCCAGGAGCCAGGAGCTTCTTCCGGGTCTCCCACGTGGGTGCAGGGGCCCAAGGACTTGGGCCATCTTCTACTGCTATCCCAGGGCATAGCAGAGAGCTGGAGTGGAAGAGGAGCAGCCAGGACTAGAACCGGTGCCCATATGGGATGCTGGCTCTTCAGACCAAGGCTTTAACCCACTGCGCCACAGCGCTAGCCCAGAGACAGGGATCTTTCATCCCTTGGTTCACTCACCAAATGCCCAGTAGCCAGGGCCTGGCCAGGCTGAAGCCAGGAGCTCAGAATTCAAACCATTTCTCCCCCAAGGATGACTGGGACCTAAGTATTTGTTTCAATATGTACTGCCTCCTTGGATTCTCGTTAGCAGGAAGCTGGATTATAGGCAGAAGATTTACGTCTTAGACCAGGTACTCTGATATGGAGTGCTGGTGTCCCAAGTGGCAACTTAACAGTACACCAAATGCCCATCCTGAAAATCCAGGATTTTTTGATAGAATCTTGTAGGTGTTACAAAATTGTCTGATCCAATAACTTTTTTTAAAGATTTTTTTTAAAGATTTTATTTATTTATTTGAGTGGTAGAGTTACAGACAGTGAGAGGGAGAGACAGAGAGAAAGGTCTTCCATCCATTGGTTCACTCCCCAAATCGCCTCAATGGCCGGAGCTTCGCTGATCTGAAGCCAGAAGCCAGGAGCTTCTTCCGGGTCTCCCATGAGGGTGCAAGGGCCCAAGGACATGGGCCATCTTCCACTGCCTTCCCAGGCCATAACAGAGAGCTGGATTAGAAGAGGAACAGCTGGGACTAGAACCGGCGCCCATATGGGATGCCAGCGCCACAGGCAGAGGATTAACCTACTGCGCCACAGCCCATATAACTTTATAAGTTCCTAATAACTTTATAAGTCAAATTCTATCAGTAATTTTTCTTTTACACAGTAGAAGCTATGATTGAGAAAGTGTTTGCCTACCACAGGAGTTAGTGGCACTATAAGAATTGCTGACATTACCTTTTATAAAGCTTCAGAAAGGAGTGAGAATGGGCTGTCAGTAATTCAAACACACACAGAGAGTTAAATGTGTCGTTGGTTTAGTGACTGAAGTGAGGTCTTTGCCTCCTGCGTATGCCCTGAGTGAGTGCTTAAGGCTTTTTTGTGGGTAGTGCTGACTTCTGTGATGCTCCAGGACTGGTTCACACATGGCTTCATCTGCAGCCAAGTAAAGGCGCAAGTGCTCCCAGAACAACAGTGCTGGCCGAGGGGCACACAGCACCCCCGGTAAATATCCTGCTCTTGTGTGGTGGCAGAGATGGTTTACCACCATGCGGGACTCTGAGAAGGTACATGGAGAAGGGACCTTGAAGGTGTATCAGATTGGATGGTTGAAGGAAACGCATTCTCAGTGACAACCTGGGCAGAGGTGAGGTAGCTCAGGTGAGAATAGGGAAGAGCAGAGGCTTCAGCTGGGCTGACACATGGGGCAGATGTGTGGGCAGAACGGTATGGGGAGAGATGCCAGATGTATAGAGTCCAGAATGCCAGGCAGTGTGGAAGGCTTGCGGACACCCTGGACACCTACTGCCATTTGGCAGCCAAGTTGTTTGGTTGGGACTCAGGGTCTTAATGATTCTTTTTGCAGGAAGACTATAGAAAGAATACTTTATTCATTGGACATTTGTACTTCTAAGTTCATTACTAACAAGTAATATTCAGTTGACACGTGTATAGTAAAATTCTGCCTACCTGTGATTTGGCAACCGGATAAAGCCCTGTGAATGTTATGTGAAGATAATGAACTGTTTTTCTGGGCTATAGAAGGAGATGTAGCTTTAAGGTGGTGTGGCTAGGTGAATAAGAAAAGGCTGTCTGTAGAGTGCTGTTCATTAGAAACAAAATGGAAGTTGAAATGCAACTTGAAACTTTTCCTAGAAAACATGTTTACAAGCTGAAAGAAACAGGAATTTTAGAACATTTGATTTATTCTTGTATATCCAAAGAATTTAATTACAGCATAAAATCAGGATAAGTACCTGGCTCCTGCCATCGGATCAGCGTGGCACGCCGGCCGTGGCGGCCATTGGAGGGTGAACCAACGGCAAAAAGGAAGACCTTTCTCTCTGTCTCTCTCTCTCACTGTCCACTCTGCCTGTCAAAAAAAAAAAAAAAAATCATTAGTGAAGTGTTTTGCATTCTTTTTTCACACTGAGTCTAGAGTGAGTACTTCTGTCACATCTAGGGCACAAATCTCTCAGGGAAGAAACATTTCAGAGGCTCAGCAGCCGCCATGGCTGCCGTTTGGACAGTGCAGGCTGCAGACCCCGTAGCCACGAATCCCTGCACAGCAGGAGCTCAGGGGAGATGCTGCTCTTCTTGCAGGTCCAGGAAGTGATGGGATCATGGTGACCTGGAAGGACAACTTTGACGCCTTCTACAGTGAAGTGGCTGAGCTTGGCAGGTAGGGCATCCGAGCCCCTTCTGGAAGAGCAAGTGGAAGGTCAGCCCGCTGTAGAGCAGGTTGACACACAGTGTGACTTGCCAGCAGGTGGGAAGGACATGTCTCGTGCAGGGAGTGTAACCCGTGATTAGCTGCCTTTGGTTATAAAGCACTGGGGAGCCACGGAAGCCAGTTTCAGCCAGGGCTCCAGGAGAGAGCTGAGGCCTGGTGGTGGACAGGGCTGACTTCTCCCCTGTGCATCTAGGATGGTACTAGCCACGCACAGACCTGGGATAATGCGAATAGCTGATGCTGCTCAAAGCACTGAATTCTCTCAGGGAGTCCCAGCTGACAGGGGTGAATGTGTCCTTCCCACATCAGCTGTGCACGGAGATTGAAGGGAAGGATACCAGTTAGACGAGTGCCAGGGCCCTCTTGCACAAGCTAAGAGGTTTCAACACAGGGTGGCCGATTTGTCAACAGCATGGGCAGCCAAGGCTGGGGTGGCTCCAGAATGCATCAGAAGCCAGGCTCCCACTGATTTCTGCTTGAGCTGTGTGCTCCACACTGCATTACATATCCCCATCACACCCTGCTGCTGCACATGGCACTCACACTTATATATCATACCCACTCTGCACAGCACTCACCCCCACTCCATACCATACTCCACAAAGCACTCACAGCCCACTACACACAGCACTCACACCCCCACCCACATCACACCCACTCCGCACAGCACTCACACCCACTCCATACCATACTCCACAAAGCACTCACAGCCCACTACACACAGCACTCACACCCCCACCCACATCACACCCACTCCGCACAGCACTCACACCCACTCCACACCACACTCCCACCCCCATATCACACCCCACTCCGCACAGCACTCAAACCCACTCCACACCACACTCACACCCCCACATCACACCCCTCTCCACACAGCACTCACACCCACTCCACACCACACTCACACCCCCACATCACACCCCTCTCCACACAGCACTCACACCCATATCGCACCCACTCCACAAAGCACTCAACACCCTACACATCACACCCACTCTACACAGCACTCACACCCCCACATCACACCCACTCCACACAATGCTCACAGCCAGCATCACACCCACTCCACACAGTACTCACAGCCAGCATCACACCCACTCCACACAGCACTCACATCCCCACACTACACCCACTACACACCACACTCACACCCCCACACCACACCCACTCCACACAGCACTCACACCCCCACATCACACCCACTCTGCGCAGCACTCACACCGCATGTCATATCCACTCCACATAGCACTCTTACACCTACATCACACCCACTATACACAGCAATCACACCCTCACACCACACCCACTCCACACAGTGCTCACACCCCCACACCACACCCACTACACACAGTGCTCACACCTACTCCACACAGCACTCACACCCAGCATCACACCCACTACACACAGCCCGCTTCCCTCCCACCTCGAATCCTGTGTGGCAGGAAGAAGGAGGTCAGAAAGCCCAAGGACAGCTGGGCTGGCCCCTTTAGGAGCTTTCCAAGAATCTCCACCAGTGGTTCCTATTACATTCCAGAGTCCATAGCTGGGTCCTGTGGCTCCTGGGATGTATCTGCCACATGTTGCTGTGTGGCTAGTCCCACCCACACTTGCTGTCTTATAACCACGGTGATGGTTACTGCGCATCTGCTGTGTCTGGGCTCCGCCCACTGGCACGCCCATGCCTCACTGGTGGGAGTGCTGGCCTCCTTCCACATAGATGTCCACTCTGGGCCTCCTCACACACTGGTAAGAGCATTCAAGCAGAGCAGAAGAAACCTGTGCAGCCTCATAAGGCCCAGCCTCAGAAACTAGCAACTGTACTTGTTCTGTTTCCATGGATCAGAACCCGTCACCAGGCTGTCTAGATTCAAGGGGAGAGAGACTTGTTCCGTGGTGAGAGAAGGACAGGTAGGGCCCTGTCTACCCCAGGCTACCCCTGTTCTAGCTCTTTTACAGTCCTTGCATGCATATGATGTACCTACCTCTCCCTCCCAGATCCCATCCTGTTTTGCATTAGACTCAGGCCTGAGGCTCGAGGCCTGGTCATCAGATCGGGTTGAGGTGCAGTGAAGGATAGGAAAGTGGAGGCAGAGGCTTAGCATTCCCCACTTCTGCCACAGTCAGTGGTCAGAAGCAGCAGGACCTGCCAGGCAAGGTGCAGGAAAACCAGGGCTGCCTCTAGGGGAGTGGTGGTGACTCGCCAGGGACCTAGACACGGGCAGGTTTGGGGTTGCCGTGCTCCTGCAGCCTCTCCAGAGAGAGCCCTGTGCACAGGGGATGGGTCCCCACCCAGCAGAGTGGCCCCACGTCCAGTGCAGTTAGAGTAAGTGTCTGTCCTCCCTGACACACCTCAGCATCCTCTGAAAACTACCTTTGGAACCTATTTTACAGGGGCAGATTCTCTGTCGTCAAGAAGTGTGATCAGAAAGGAACCAAACGAGCAGTGGCCACCAAGTTTGTGAACAAGAAGTTGATGAAGCGCGACCAGGTCACCCATGAGCTCGGGATCCTGCAGAACCTCCAGCACCCACTCCTTGTTGGCCTCCTGGACACCTTTGAGACCCCCACCAGTTACATCCTGGTTCTAGAAATGTGCGTGCACACCCAGCTCCCCCATAGCCCCTAGCCTAAGCTTCCAGTGCTTGTGTTGTTTCTGTTTGCTATCTAAGCACAAAAATGGTTTTTTTTTACATTTCACAGAACTTTTTTTTGACAGGCAGAGTTAGACAGTAAGAGAGAGAGAGACAGAGAGAAAGGTCTTCCTTCTGTTGGTTCACCCCCCAAATGGCTGCTACGGCCGGTGCACTACGCTAATCCGAAGCCAGGAGCCAGGTGCTTCCTCCTGGTCTCCCATGCGGGTACAGGGCCCAAGCACTTGGGCCATCCTCAACTGCCTTCCCAGGCCACAGCAGAGAGCTGGACTGGAAGAGGAGCAACCGGGACAGAATCCGGCGCCCCAACCGGATCTAGAACCCGGGGTGCCGGTGCCACAGGCGGAGGATTAGCCTAGTGAGCCACGGTGCCGACCTCACAGAACTTTTTTTTTTTTAAAGATTTATTTTATTTATTTGAAAGAAAGAGTTACAGAGAGAGGTAGAGCCAGAGAGAGAGGTCTTCCATATACTGGTTCACTCCCCAGATGGCTGCAACGGCCAGAGCTGAGCCGATCTGAAATCAGGAGCCAAAAGCTTCTTCTGGGTCTCCCACTTGGTTGCAGGGGCCCAAGGACTTGGGCCATCTTCTACTGCTATCCCAGGGCATAGCAGAGAGCTGGATCAGAAGAGGAGCTGCTGGGACTAGAACCAGCGCCCATATGAGATGCCGGCGCTTTAGGCCAGGGCTTTAACCCGCTTTGCCACAGCACCGGCGCCTTCACAGAACTTCTTAAAAGTATGCTTTACTGTCAGAGACTGCAGGGCTGGAGTCTTCTGGCAACAGCAAAAGAAGGACAGACATCACTGTGTAGTGCCCAATCCAGGACAACCACCACCAGAATCAGACCAGCCCCTGCCACCCAGGCTCTGCTGGGCCTCGGCCAACCTGAAATCCACTGCTTCCCAGAGCTTCAGAGAGGCCAGGCTGTCTCTGAAACTGATGGCTGTCCCCTCTTTTGCTGTCTGCTCAGGGTGGGCAAGCTAGGTGGGGATGGGATGGGCTCCTCGGAGTTGGCCTTTGTGTGTCCTGTGGACGTCAGCTCAGCTCTAGGCAGTCTGTCTTGCAAGACTCCTGCCAGTGGAAGGCCAACGAGGACAGGAGGGTCAGACTGGGATCCAGAAAGTGCTCCAGCACTGTAGCCAGGCCAGCCCTTCTGAGGCCCTTGAACTTGGGCTTCTGTGTAAGGTCTCAGGACGATTCCGTCTTATGAAGACAAAGTTTGACAGCTATGATCTTAGGTGAGAAGCAGTTCTCACCTAGGGGCAGTTTCACACTGACCCCTTCCCGGGGGCGTTGGAAAGTACCTGCAGAGATTTTTGGTTGTCATAGCTGAGGGTGGGTACTGCGAGGCACAGGGCAGCCAAGCCCAGTGGCTGCAATAAGTGCTCGTCTTTAGCTTTTTAGAAAGTCCTTTCCCTCCTCTTTCTGGGGAGTCATGTCAAGGACTGGGATCCTCCCCTTCTTTTTTTCACTGGCAAGGAAGACACCCTTTGCTGCATTTGGAAAGTCTATGTGTGCTCTTGGAGGAAAAGTACAGGATTAGTGGGACAACCAGCACAGCCCAGCGGCTCACTTGTTTATGGTGTTCTGTCTCTCAGAGAAACAGTAAATGCTTACTCCCTTCCCAGGACAGGTCTGCCACAGAGCCCCAAGCAGCCCTTGGTGAGCCTCGCTGCCTTCCGCCAGCAGCCCCAGTGCCCTGGGTGACCGCGGACATCTCAGGAGGGCCTGCCCACCTAGGGCTGTGCGGTTAGAACCTCCCTCTAGGTGTGGGAGGCTTGTTTTCCAGCCCCTCTCCCTGGAATGGAAAATGTATCTCGCGGTAGAAGGGAGCCCACAAGGCCCTGCCTGCACTGAGCTGTGTACACAGGGAGGCTGTGGACTTGCCGCAGCCCTCTGCCTGATTTCTGTCCTGCTCTCCCTCATTGCTCTTTTCTCCACTCTGATGTCCTTTAAAGTCACACGTTCCCTGGAGGAATGATGCAGGGCTAAAATGAGGTGAAGGGTGTGAAAGAGCCTGCCCTGGAGGGCACCTTTCTAGCTCACAAACTTGGTGACCTAGGGCAGCTGTGCCTCTTCCCTGGGGATTTGGGAGGAGCCTGTCACTGGGGTTCCAGCGCAGGGCCATTGGTGCTGATCTAAGTTTGCTGCTTTCAGCTGTCATTTCTTTTCACTGGAAGACCCCATGGCTTGGCCTCACCACACTCTTAATAGGATTTGTTTTCATGCCAAATTACTACCAAATTCTCTCTGATGACACCCCAGCACTAGATCAGGTGGTTCTCGTCCCTCTCAATTTCTGTTCTTAAACAAAGAGGACAGTACAGGTCAGTGGTCAGAGAGGCCCAGGCCAGATCACCCCAGTCCAATTCTCCTCCACTCACAGGCTGCGGGAGACTGGGAAAGTCTCATGCCTTCTCTGTGCCCTAGCTTCCCAATCAATATAGGGGGAGAGTTAACCACTCAGAGACTTCTGAAGATACAGTGAGTTGACAGAAAGTGTTTGCTCCCTGGGCAGCGCCGTGTGATTTTTCAGTATTAAACGTGAAGACTTTGTGAGTCCAGCATGAAGCACTTGCTGAGCTGCCTCATTGGCAGGCTCTTCGCTTCTGTCACCTCGTTCAGTCTTACAGATGAGAAAACCAAGGTCCCAGGAGGTGGGGAGACCCCCTCCCTTCATCAGATCCCTCCAGAGAGCCCGTGTGTGTCAGGCGCCAGCCCGCCACGTCCCTGTCTCTTGCCTGCAGGGGCAGGGTTTGCGTTCCTGACTGCCCTACCCCACAGTTCCCCTCAGGACTGAAATTCCTCATTCTCAGCTCACATCATCACAGTGAGGGTCCAGAAAGTCACCCTCCTTACCTAGTCACACCTTGGGATGGGGGAAGAATCCCGAGATACTCGTGAAACAATTGCGCACACCCGGGAGAGGCCCAGTGTGTTTATTTTACACTAGCTCAGCGTGTATAAGTTGACATCCTTGTGACCCAGCCGCGTGTTCCTGCCCCTGTAGGGCTGACCAGGGTCGCCTCCTGGACTGCGTGGTGCGATGGGGAAGCCTGACGGAAGGGAAGATCAGAGCACACCTCGGGGAGGTTCTGGAAGCCATCCGATACCTTCACAACTGCAGGATCGCACACCTGGACCTAAAGGTGGGTGGGCCTGTGGCTGGATGAGAGCAGGCCCAACCATGCCCCCAGTTCAGCCATGCAGGACATGGAACTCCATCTTCCATAGGCAGGGCAGGAGATGGGCGACTGGGGTCATATAGGCTGTGGGAGATGGGCACACTGACCCCCGACCTCCATTTCTAAGAGTTTGCAGGTAGTGATGTCCACAGCCGGTAAAATACTAGGTAAACATTTCAGATCCCCCAGCGTTTCATGAAACTTTCAGAAAGTTCCCGTGAATTTTGCAGGGCTAGTGGAGGACTGGTTCCACAGTCAGTTAGAAAGGAAGGAAGGACACATTCTACGTGTAGAGCTGGTAGGGAAGATGAACTCCCTGCCTCCCAGACAACGCCTGAGGCCCTAGCTAGCTGCTTTCCACTGAGCTGGGTCAGCGGTCCCTTTGTTGTCAACACTTCTTCCTCTGTTCCCCGGGCTTGAGGGCCAAAGGCTTCGTCCTGATTTGCACCTGAACACTTTGCTGTAGTTGCCTCTGCAGGTGCCTTCTGCCTCCCGCAGGTGCCTGCCGACCATCACAACTGTGCTTCAGCTTGGGGTTCTTTTGGAAATGACAGTTGTCTTGTCCTGTATTCTAGCCTGAAAACATCCTGGTGGATCAGAGTTTAGCCAAGCCAACAATTAAACTGGCTGACTTCGGAGATGCTGTCCAACTCAACACGACCTACTACATCCACCAGTTACTGGGGAACCCCGAGTTCGCAGCCCCCGAAATCATCCTTGGGAACCCTGTCTCCCTGACCTCGGACACATGGAGTGTTGGAGTGCTCACATACGTGCTTCTTAGCGGCGTGTCCCCCTTCCTGGATGACAGCGTGGAGGAGACCTGCCTGAACATTTGCCGATTGGACTTCAGTTTCCCAGATGACTACTTTACAGGAGTTAGCCAGAAGGCCAAGGAGTTCGTGTGCGTCCTCCTGCAGGAGGACCCTGCCAAGCGCCCCTCGGCTGCGCTGGCCCTGCAGGAGCAGTGGCTGCAGGCGGGCAGTGGCAAAGGCTCAGGCGTCCTCGACACATCGAGACTGGCATCCTTCATCGAGCGGCGCAAACACCAGAATGATGTTCGACCTATTCGGAGCATTAAAAACTTCTTACAGAGCAGGCTTCTGCCTCGAGTTTGACCTATCTTGAAGTTCTTTCTCATTCTCTTTCACCTGCCAATCAGCTGTTCATTTGAATTCCGAAGAGAAACAAAAGAAAACAAACCTAGGTGACCAGCTGCCGGTGTGTTGATCGTGTGAAGTTGCATTCCAAGTGAGCTGCCTGGGGTGGAGGACTTCAGTCACGCTCTGCGGAGGCAGAGGTCGCATTGCTGTATCACAGTATTTTATTCAGGTTTCTGCAAAAAAATAAAAAATAAAAATAACTTTTTTAAATGAACATGAATAGAATTTTGCAAATTTAACATTTTCAAGATTTATTCAAGAAAACACAATGCCTATGTTCAACCACTGGTATTAATGAACAAAACAAAGATACTGTACATCTCTGGGGAAGCAGCGCCCAGGTGGTGGCCCTTGGCCAGTGCCCAGTGGCCACCTGGCACTATGCCTTCCCAGCCGCCTTGTCTGCGTGCACCCCGCCACACGCCAGACCTGGCCTCCGAAACATGCATTCAACCTCAAACTTTTGCATAAAATAGAATGAATTGTTTTGCTCTGATGAAATGTAGGCCTTACTTGTATATAAGACTGTTCCTGCCTCCGGTCTGTCATTTCCCCCCCTACCTGCCCTTCCCACCTGCTCCCCAGCCCCGCCTGGGGCTTCTTCCTCAGAGTCTGAGGGTCTGCCCATCAAATGGAGACATCAGGTTGGGTCCTGCCCCACTGCCCCCTCCCCTGTTCCCACCCTAAGCCGTCAATCAGATTGTTGAGCAGTATACAGTCAGATGAAAATACTGTAAATGCACTCATTGGGGGTTTTTTTGTTGTTGTTTTATTTCATATCATGTGCAATGTTGTGGCTTTAACATTTTATGCAACTATTTATGGAGACCTCTGTTGTACCTGTAATAAATATATAGAAAAAGCACATACTTCGTATAGTGAGCTTTATGGTTTTGTGTGTGTGTGGGAGTGGGGGGTGGGGGGAAGGGTCACAGCCCTGTGCCATCGGTTCAAGGAGACTCAACTCCTCGTGAAAATTGTCAGTTTTGAAGATTGTAAAAAGTGATTTCATACTCTGAATATAAAACTGGATAATAGGGTAATGTTTTAAAGTTTATTATGCTATTATTCAGAATGCCAAAGTATTATTTTTTTGTCCCAAAATCAGTCTGGACATTTACTACTTTTTAGACTTTTTGACGTTCAACTTTCTGTACAAAAATTGGCTGGATTTTGAGCTTTTGGTAAGAAATAAAAGCCAATTAAGCACTGGCCCCTCTGAGGCTGGTACCCAATGCCCGAGTCACTGTGGCAGAATCAACGCTGGTGCAGGGAGTCCTTTCCACAAAAGAGGCTGCAATTCTGGGCACACTTGAGTTTTTTGGATGTCTTTTTATCTTTGCTGTGTGACGTACACTAAAAGGAGGCCAGCCTGCTCCCCAAGCCAGCCAGACACCTGGGTCTTTTGAGCCATAAACTGGCATCGTTAAGCTTCACAGCTTCCAATGTATTTTATTTATTCTTTTGTTGGGTTTTTGTTTGTTTCTTCTTGTAAAATTGTACAGAAACTTTTTAAAAGAAATTGGATTCAAAACTGGATGTGTATTCGTAACCTCATAACTTTTATTTGTGTATTGTTTCTTTTATTATTTCAGTTAAATTTTTGCATTATTTTGCATGTATATTTCTTTGTACAGAGACCTTACATGTTTACACAGTATGATGTGATGTAAATATTTTATTTTGCCATCAGTTATTTTAAAAAATTAAACATATTTGCCTGATTTTTGTGTTAGACCTTTTATTTACATTGATCACTATTGAATCAGAACAAGAGATCTGAAGGAGAGGCCTTTTGCGGTGGGAGGGTTCAGAATATTCTACATTTGGAATATGCCGTTGAGGACCAGAAATAGGAGTCAGCCAGGCTCCTGCAGACTGGTTTGCAGAAACAAAACTCAGGACACTGGTGTAATTACCAGAATGTCAGCTGACTGAGGGGCTACAGCACATCCTTGTTAGAATATCTGAGTGTCCCCTCCCCACTGATGAATGCAGAATCTAAGCACAAGGAAGACCTGTTACCTCCAGGCTTCAGAAAGCAAAGTTCATGTCCAGATCAAGACAAGAAAATGAAACAGTCGGGTTCAGGCAACATATAGTGAACAAACCAAAGATCCTGTACATATGGAAAACTCTTCCCCACCCAGCCCCCCTGTGGGTGGCTGTCTCTTAGCCCCTGGCACCAGAGTTCACTGGGTCCTGGGGGACTTGGAGTTCAGGTTTTCCTCTACAGGGCTCTCACCAGTGTGGCTTCTTAGCTCTGCTGGCCCCCTGCTGCTGACAGTTGCTTTTCCTCCTGACCAATAAATATTGTCTCTCTTGTTTTGATTCTGTGTGGCTTTCCTTTCTGGAATGGTGACTTCTTGTTCCATACACCATAAACAGCAGGGTTTTTCCTTTCAACTGTTGGCTGGAATCCTGCATGGAAGACCATTGGGAAAGGATGACATTCGTGCTAAGGCTATAAGTCAGGACATGGAATGCTGACTCCTTGCCGTGTACACTCCCCTCCAGGCCATTCCTGTCATGTGGACTCAGAGGGGAGCAGGAATTCAAGGTGTGTTCAATTCAAGGTGTGGTTTGTTTTTTTGTTTTGTTTGGTTTTGTTTTTAAGATTGATTTATTTTACTTGAAAGAGTTAGAGAGAGAGATCTTCCAACCGCTAGTTCATTCCCCAGATGGCTGCAGTGGCCAGGGCCAGAAGCTGCATCCAGGTCTTCTACATGAGTGACAGGGGTCCAAGGCCTTGGGCCATCCTCTGCTGCTTTTCCCAGGCCTTCAGCAGGTAGCTGCATCGGGAGTGGAGCAGCAGCCAGGACTTGAACCAGAACCCATATGAGATGCCGGCATCACAGACAGTGGCTTCATCTGCTGTACCACAATGCCAGCCCACAAGATGTGTTCTAATGCACCAACTGGGACATCGGACCAAACACAGTTCCAAGCTCAGCAAGAGAGGGAGACGAGGGATCTGCAGTGTTTTACCTTTCACGGGACACTTGCTGGATGAAGTAGTTCACCTATAAGACTGGCAAAAGGAGCTCAGATGTTTCATTTTTCATGGTTACTATCTCAGTTTTTTTCCCTCAAATATCAAATGTCTTGCATTCTGTTTGTTATTCTTTATAGGGTTTTTTTTTTTTTTTAAGTACGTACAATCTCTTTAGTCCGAAGGGTTGGAAAACCACCAGGGTCTCAGCAGTATAAATCATGGGCATACAATCCATCTTAGATCTCTGGGAGAAGATTCTTTCAGCTGTGCATTTTTGAGGGATAATTGTAGAGACAAATTTGTAAAACTGATAGAATGCTTCTCAGACTTATGTATGAGATTATGAAATTAATCTTGCAGGAAATAAACTATGCAAATTATAGGAATATAACACCATAAATATTTACACATGGATTCCTGTGGTGCCACCCAACACAAAATACAGAATATTTCCATCATCTATATCCCTCACAGATTCTCTGCCACAGGTGATCAGTGTTCTGATCGCTGTTGCCCATAGACAAGTTGGTCTTTGAACTTCTTAGAAAGAATCATATGGTGTGGATTTAAGAGTAGGTTAAACTTTTTATTTTGAGATCTGTGGATTCACATGCAAGTGTGTGAAGTGTACCCTCACACAGTCATCGCCTCTGATGAGCTATGACACTGACAAGAGCAGGATATCGGCGTTGATGCAGTCAAGATGCAGAACTTGCCCAGCAGCAGCACGACCTGCCTGCCTTCTGCAGCTCCGCCCTGCTTTAACCCCACCAACCACTCACCTGGTCCTCATTTCTGTGATTCTGTCATCTGGAGGATGTTACATAAAGGAGTGATACAGGATGTAACCCTTTAGAGACAGCTTTTTTCCACTGAGTATAATTCTCTGGAAATTCATCCTGGAGGTTGTGTGTAGTGGCGGATTTTCCTTTCTGTTAATAATTAGTAGTCTGCAGTACAAATGTGCTGTAGTTGAATCATTCTCATTCATCCATTGAAGGACAACAGGTCTCCCAGCTTTTGACTTAGTCGGAAAAAAAAAAAAAGCTATGCACATTCATGTACAGGTTTTTGCAAATGTAAGTTTTAATTTCTCTTGGATAAGATAACTGACAGTTCATGTTGGAACTGAAATTTAATTTTTAAGGAATTATCAGACTACAGACTGTAGCATTTTACATTCCCACAAGCAACATATAAGTAATGCAAGGGCTTTTTGCATCCCACCAGCAGTTAGTGTTACTATTTATTTTAATTTTTTCCCCCAGAAACCTTTTACATAAGGAATATGAACTCCATACATTTCGTAAGTACAACTTCAGGATTCCGCCCACCGTACCCGCCCTCCCACCCACTCTCCCACCCCTCTTTCTCCTCCTCCTTCTATTCCATTCTTATTTTGACTGAGATCTATTTTCAATTAACTTTTTTTTTTTTTTGACAGGCAGAGTGGACAGTGAGAGAGAGACAGAGAGAAAGGTCTTCCTTTGCCGTTGGTTCACCCTCCAATGGCCGCCGCGGCTGGCACTGATCCGATGGCAGGAGCCAGGTACTTTTCCTGGTCTCCCATGGGGTGCAGGGCCCAAGGACTTGGGCCATCCTCCACTGCACTCCCGGGCCACAGCAGAGAGCTGGCCTGGAAGAGGGGCAACCGGGACAGAATCCGGCGCCCTGACTGGGACTAGAACCTGGTGTGCCGGCGCCGCAAGGCGGAGGATTAGACTAGTGAGCCCTGGCGCTGGCCGTTCAATTCACTTTATACATATATGAGTAACATAAAGTAAAGAGTTCAACAAATAGTATGGAAAAAAAAAACTGTTCCTCAACAGTTGAGACAAGGGCTGTCCAAAGTCATTGCTTCTCAGAGTGTCAATTTCACTTGTATAGATGACTTTTTAGGTGCTATATTGGTTATCACAGGCAGAGAGAATATATGATATTTGACCTTTGAGGACTGGCTTATTTCACTAAATATGATGTTTTCCAGTTTCATCATTTTGTTGCAAACGACTGGATTTCATTTTTTTTAACCTCTGTGTAGTATTCCATGGTGTACATGTTCCACAATTTCTTTATCCAGTCTTCAGGTGACAGCCATTTGGGTTGATTCCATATCTTAGCTGTTGTGAACTGAGCTGCAGGAAACATGGGGATACAGATCACTCTTTCATATGCTGATTTCATTTCCTGTGGGTTTTATGTATTTCCGTTTTATTGGAAAGGCACAGAGGCAGAGAAGGATCTTCCAGATATTGTGACTGGGTGAAGGGTACATTTCACACTCTCTTGTGTGAATCTACAATGATCTCAAAGTCTTTCTATGAATTTCAAAGGCTGACTCATCTATGATAGCAATCAGAACACCTGTGGCAGAGAGATCTTCAAGGGATATAGATAATAGAAAAATTCTTTTTGTTCTTTGGATCACATCACAGAAATGTACATGTGTAAATACCTACTGAGCCATATTCTTATGAATTGTGTGCTTTATTTCCCGTAAGTTAAATCTCATATAAGTATATATAAATGTGAGAAGCATTCTATCAGTTCTACACATTTGTCTCTGCAATTAGGTCTCAAAAAACTCATCAGAGTCCTCTGTTGCCTTCATTTTACTGCTTTGAGTGAATTCTAGAAACCTTATTCTAAATCTCATTACAATCCTCTGCTAGTAATTGGGGTTCTGTTTTTAGCGGACAGATAACATTGTATGTTTTTATCATATTGTAATTTTAAAAAATATGTCCTCTATTTACATTTAGAACCACATCATGCAATGCTACAGTTTTTACTTCAAACATGAAATATTTACCTATACTTTTGCATTTGGAGAGTGAACCAGTGAATGGAAGACCACTCCCTCTCCCTCCCACCTCCCTCCTCCATCTGCCACCCTGCCTTTCAAGCAAATAATAACTCTTAAAAAATAGACTGAGTGATTTCTGTGATTCTGTCTCCAAGAGCCCTGATTCTATCCTCTGCCCACTCCAGTCTGCTCTTGAGCCCATCACCAAGTTTCTTTGTTGTGTTTCCAAGTTCTGAAATTTCATTTGGTTGCTCTCCATCTTCTGTTCCTGCACTGAGACTTTCTGTTTTTCATGTATTTCAGGGGTGTTTGCAGCTACTCCTGAAAGGATTTTCTCATGGCTGCTTCCAATAGCTCTCAGGTAATTCAAACATCCCCTGGTGTTTCACAGTGGCTGTCTACTGTTTGTCTTTTCTATTCAGATGGACATTCTACTGGCTGGTAAGACAGATTGATTTTCTCTTCACATGGGGACACCTGGGTGTTGGGAAATGAGGGTCTGGACCTTACCTAGACCTGATTTGGCTGATGTTCTCTGAGGCCACTTCAGCCAGGAAGGGGGTCACTGTCCCATTCATGGTGGTCAGGGCCTCCTGTGACGCCACCCCAGGGGGGAGCAGAAAGGCCCCAGGTTACCACTGTGGGTGAAGGAGGGAAGTGCAGGCACTGCTCCTGGTCTGCACTGGCAGGGATGAAAGTGCTGGCTGCCTGTTTGGTTTCAGCAACAGCACCTTGGCGGGGGCCTGGGCTCCCCCCTGGTCTGCGCTGGTGCCCACAGGGTGTGTGGGGATGGAGGCCGTGGTTTGCTGTGTTTGCGGTGTTTGGCTGGAGAACAGCAGTGACTGTGTACGGATTTGTCTTATGAGGTGACTCCTTTCCTGGTCCTTCAGGAAGAACAGATTTTGTTGGGATTTTTTGGGGGTGGGGGAGGAAAGGGAGGGCTCAATCTACTTGACTTTTTTGGATTGCTGCTTTCTTCAGCTCCAAGGTTGGGACACATGCGGCAAAAACAAATCCCATAATTTCTTTATCCAGTCTACCGTTGGTGGGCATTTAGGTTGGTTCCAGGTCTTGGCTATTGTGAATTGTGCTGCAATAAACATTAGGGTGCAGACCGCTTTTTTGTTTGTCAATTTAAACTCCTTTGGGTAAATTCCAAGGAGTGGGATGGCTGGGTCGAACGGTAGGGTTATATTCAGGTTTCTGAGGAATCTCCAGACTGATTTCCATAGTGGCTTGACCAGTTTGCATTCCCACCAACAGTGGGTTAGTGTCCCTTTTTCCCCACATCCTCGCCAGCATCTGTTGTTGGTAGATTTCTGTATGTGAGCCATTCTAACCGGGGTGAGGTGAAACCTCATTGTGGTTTTGATTTGCATTTCCCTGATTGACAGTGATCTTGAACATTTTTTCATGTGCCTGTTGGCCATTTGGATTTCCTCTTTTGAAAAATGTCTATTGAAGTCCTTGGCCCATCTCTTAAGTGGGTTGTTGGTTTTGTTTTTGGGATATGTATTCTTTAGAATACTATACCGCAGTAAGAAACAACGAAATCCAGTCATTTGCAACAAAATGGAGGAATCTGGAACACATCATGCTGAGTGAAGTAAGCCAGTCCCAAAGGGACAAATACCATATGTTCTCCCTGATCGGTGACAACTGACTGAACACCAAAAAGGAAACCTCCTGAAGTGAAATGGACACTATGAGAAATGGTGACTTGATCAGCATAGCCCTGACTGTTAATGGACAACTTAATACATTATCCCTCTTAGTAGTTTTTTTGTCTGTTCTACTTAATATGACTGATTTAATTCTGTAATTATCACACAGTTATTCTTAAGTGTTGAAAATTAACTGAAATGTGATCCCTGTAAAACATAAGAGTGGGAATAAGAGAGGGAAGAGATGTATAATTTGGGGCATGCTCGGGCTGACTTGCCCCAATTGGTAGAGTTGGAAACATACCAGGGGATTCCAGTTCAATCCCATCAAGGTGGCATGTGCCAATGCCATCTCACTATTCCAAGTGATCAATTTCAGTTCACAATTGATCATAATGAAAGGACTAAGAGTCAAAGGGAGCACATAAACAAGTCTAGTACCTGCTAACACTAACCGATAGAATAAATAAAGGGGAGAGTGATCCAACATGGGAAGTGAGATACTCAGCAAACTCATAGAATGGCGGATGTCCTAAATAGCACTCTGGCCTCAGAATCAGCCCTAAAGGCACTCGGATCTGGTTGAAAAGCCCATGAGAGTATTTCAGGCATGGAAAGCCAAGACACTCTGGCAAAAAGATCTCTGTGAGTGAGATCCCAGTGGAAAGAACAGGTCTTCAAAGAGGGAGGTGCCTTTCTCTGAAGGGAGGAGAGAACCTCCACTTTGACTATGACCGTGTCTAAACAAGATAAGAGTCGGAGAACTCAAGGGGCTTCCATAGCCTTGGAAACTCATGACTGGTGCATAGGGAGATTACTGATGCCATAAACAGGAGTGTCAATTTGTAAAGTCAACAACAGGAGTCACTGTGCACTTACTCCTCATGTAGGATCTCTGTCCTTAATGTGCTGTACACTGAGGCTTAATGCTATAACGAGTACTCAAACAGTATATTTCACTTTGTGTTTCTTTGGGGGTCCAAACGATTGAAATCTTTACTTAATGTACACTAAACTGATCTTCTGTAAAAAAAAAAAAAAAAAAAAAGAAAAAAAAAAAGAAATTATCAATTCCCAACTTGACTCTCACTGGGATTAAACATGACAATAGGTCTGATCTGATTTCATCATCATTTAAAAAAAAAATCATCTATTATTTTTCACTTTATGTTTCTGTGTGGGAGCAAACTGTTGAAATCCTTACTTAAGGTATACTAAGCTGATCTTCTGTATATTAAGATAATCGAAAATGAATCTTGATGTGAATGGAAGGGGAGAGGGAGTGGGAAAGGGGAGGGTTGTGGGTGGGAGGGACGGTATGGGGGGGGAAGCCATTGTAACACATGAGTCGTACTTTGGAAATTTATATTCATTAAATAAAAGATAAAAAAAAAAATCCCAGAGTCTCACTGCTTGGGGCTCCCTAATCCTGAGGTCCCTGGCTCCACTACTTCCGTGTCTTCAGCTCCAGGGTCTTGAGTCTGCTTTGGACAGAAGGTGCGGGGTTCTCACTGCAGCTGGGAGGGGTATGGGAGACTGCACACCTCGAAACAGACGTTTAGTGGTAGTGCTTCTCTTTTGTTTACTAGCTTTCAAACTGCATGATGTTAGTCTCCAGGAACAGGTACAAGAACAACTGCTCGACTTTATTTTCAAAACAGACCAATTTTGTCAGTTAGAGGCGAGAGCACCTGGAGTGGGTGTTTGGCCATATCAGAGTGCCTGGGTTCGATACCTGGCTCTGTTATTAACTCCAGCCTCTTGCTAATGTGCACCTTGGAAGCAGCAGGTGATTGCTCCATTGACTGGGACCCTGTCACCCATGTGGAAAAGCTCTGTTGATTTCCCATCTCCCGGCTCTGCCCTGGCCCAGCCCCACTCATTGGGGTTATTTGGGGAGTGAACCAGTGGATGGAATTTCACTATCTCTCTGCCTATGAAATAAAAAATAATAAAGGGAGGAACCACACAGCCAGGAGCTGTCCCCGTCTGCAGGTTTTGCTGCCATCGACCTCTGGCGCATGCCTATTTCTAATTGAAAAATCCTCATTGCCCAACAGTAGCATTGCATGACTCCCAGTACCCAGACTGGAACACCCAGGAAAGGAGAGCTGATGGAAAGGGGGAGGTGAGGGGTTTGCCAGGGCCTGGACAGACCCTGGCTGCCTGTGTGAGAGGTGCACAAGGCCCTGGGGAGGGGGTTATACAAAACCCCCCTTGCTCTGCAAGCGTCTGCTGGGAGGAAGGGAGAGAATGGGATCACAGAACCTGCTGGAGCGGGGATGCCCCGTAGTCCGGAGCGGTCCCCCAGCACGGGGGGGGGGGGGGGGACCCCCTGCCAAGCCGTGAAAGTGAGCCAAGTCTGCACGGTGACCTCAGGTCGCTCCAGGTGCGCGGGCAAGGCCAGGGGCCCAGGGCAGAGCAAGTGATTCCTGTAACTCGAGGAGACAGAACATTTGCTTCCTAAGTATCTCTTTCTTCCTTTGGTAATTTCTTATTTACAATTCAAATACCTTGTTGGGGTATTTGTTCAGACTGTGGCTCTGCTCCTCTTGAAACCCCAGGGCCGGGACTGCAGCCTTCTCCCTCCCTGCAATAGGACAGCCAGGCCAAGAGTTTCCTTGGCAGAGGCTCTCACAGAAGTCCCAGGAAAATGGAGACTTTCCTAACTGCCTCTTCCAGAGTGGCTGCCCGCGGTGAACATACGCATCTGCCGCACGGTGACCCAGCGCCCCCTTTCTTCATGAGTGCGTCCACGTGCACACGTGGGAAGACTATGACACACAACTGACAGAAATGGGCTTTTCTCAGACACACCTATTGAGAACTTGAGAATTGACACCACTGCTGGATTGTTAAGACAGGGTAATGACCTGATTTCCATATTTATTTTTAAAATGTTTGCACCAAGAGACAAAAGATGCAAAGCAGGGATTTTTTTGCAAACAAGGAAGTGACCTCCTGGCGCCAAACACTCCCAGGCAAGGTGCTTGGGAGCCACAGAGTCCATGTGTCTTGATTTCCTGTCAATTGTATGGCCGAATGAGCAAAATCAGAAATAACTGGACAATAGGCATTATGAGGGGGCTTCAGAAAGTGCATGGAGAATGCATGCTATGAAAACACTATGCTTGGATTTCAGTTTTTTGCACCAAAGTAAACATATTTTAATTCCGTTTTCCAAGCGCTTTTAGAAGTACCCCTGTATATGCTGACTGCAGGCCAGTGGCTCTGCAGGTTTCTATGAGGATATGAGCTGTGAATATTACACTTATGCTTGCATTGTGTAAATCAGTTGCTTCTGTGATTCAAACGCTTGAAATGTTCACTGAAAAAAACTTTCTTGAAGAAATATTTTTTTTCATAGAGCTGGTCCTTGTTTTCCAGGTGCCAGAAAGATAAGAGCATGGTTTATTGATTTAAAAATTCAAGATCCAAGGGCAGGCATTTGGCAGGATGGTTGAAGCAAACATTTGGGAGGCCATATCAGAGTGCGCAGTGAGAGTCCTGGTTACTCCACTTCCAATCCAGCTTCCTGCTAATGTGCACCCTGAGGGTCACTAGATGGTGGTTTAAGTACTTTGGTTCCTTCCACCCATGTGGGGGACTCAGATGCAATTCTGGGCTCTTGGACTCAGCCTGGCCCAGCTCTGGCTGTTGCAGGTATTTGGGGAGCGAACCAGTGGGTGGAAATTCTTAGCCTATCTCTGGGTCTCTCTGACTTTCAAATACAATGAAAATTAAAAAAAAAATCAGTGTTGCAATACCAAGTGGAAGAGACATTTCCTTGCAGTGAATTCCATGTGTGCATTCCTATGCACTGCCACAGCCCTTACTTACATAACATTCAGAATGGATCTACCCAGGATCCTGGAGCCTGGCTTTTTATAGGGAGGTTGGCCATCATTTGTTTTAAGTGAAGTGGCTGCCCTGGGGAGGCTGATAATGAAGATAATACTAGGGAGACAAGCAGAGCAATTGTTAAGAAAAATGGCAGACTCAAATAGCTTAGATCTCTGCATTAGAGACCAGAAGGTAAGTTTCCATCCATTAGCAGTGTGATAGCACCTGCTCGGCTCTTAACCTGTCCCCCTGCACAGGGGTCAGCTGCCATCACCAGCAGTAAGCACTCCCCGCTCTGTGCCATGTCTGAGTGGACAGATTCTGGGCTTGACATCGGGCAGAGTGGTATTGAGGTCTTAACTTGAGGCAAGAGTTCCAAATCTCACACAACTGGTAACCCGTTTGCACTCACATCTGTCTAAAGACAAAACACAACAAATCTGGCTGAGTGGTGGCATTCACTTTTATTTGCAGTTCCTGGACTGGGGACAGAATCTCCTATAAAACAGAAAATTAGCTGAGCAGAAGCCATGGCTCTGTAGACAGAAAAGGGCTGAAGAAGGCAGACACAGGGAGCCAAGTAGGGCTGGGAGAGCAGCAGGCTGTTCTGGATGCTTCCCTTGCTAAGAGTGAGACAACAAGGGCTGCCTTTGCATGCCCACTAGGAGTGGTCTGTTTGGGGATTTGGTTATCTTCTCCCTCCCTCCCTCCCTCTCTTTCTCTCTCTCTCTCCCCTGATTTCACAGAAGATCAAATAAATTTAGTTTCAGTTTGGGGTTGTGGAATTTTCCCATGAGTGATTTTTTTTTTTTTTTTTTTTTTTGCTTTGGTTTACTGGGGCTCAACCCAAATCAACAGTAGGCTATAGAGTTTATTCAACATACCCCAAGTGCTCCCAACTTTGGATATGGGGCAAATCTAAGATGTCTCCGTAGAATATTTTCTGAGAAGGGTTTAAGAAGTTGACAGGGTCAGGAATTGTATATGTTCAGCAGTGTGGTCAGAACCTTCCTGTCCTGTTGTGGACATTTCAGGAGTGACCAGCAGTTAGGAATGTGCCTCTCTCTCCTCTCTCTCCTCTCTCACCTCTCTCTCCTCTCTCTCCTCTCTCTCTCCTCTCTCTCCTCTCTCACCTCTCTCTCCTCTCTCTCCTCTCCTCTCTCTCCCTCTCTCCTCTGTCTCCTCTCTCTCCTCTGTCTCTCAGTTCTCAAATAAATAATATGTTTTTTAAAACTAAAAGAAAAAGGGAACAGAAAGTAGTAAGTGTGGGAGGGAGAGAGAGGGCTGAAGCCATGGGCTTATTGTTCAGAAAGTGATACCACTCTTACTTCAAAAAGATTTCTTCTAAATCTTTCTTTCATTAAGTTCCTCTTAGGGAACTGTATGGTGTGGCCCAACTACAGTAGCACTGTTGTATGTGATGCCGCATGCAAAGAATACTCCAGGGTTCCTCACAAGGCCACACCTGAGGGCCTAGTGAACCCCACTGCCTGCAATGGGCACTGATCATGTAAATGTTTGGTGTGTTCTGAAAGCCAGCAAAGGAAGTGTAAGCTGAACTAAAGGAGCACTCCCATAGGATCAGCTAAAGAAACTAAGGTGTGGCCAGCGCTGTGGCGTAGCAGGTAAAGCCGTGCCTGTGAGCCAGCCTCCCACATGGGCAATGGCTTGAGTCCTAGCTGCACCACTTCCAATCCAGCTCCCTGCTAATGTGCCTAGGAGCACAGCAGAGGATGGCCCAGGTGCTTGTGTATGCGCATCTCTGATGAATACAAATTAAAATATATTTTAGCCTGAAAAAAGGAGCGATGCAGAAGGGCAGGCCCCTCTCAATCGGGACACGCCTTTGAGCAAGGTCCCCAGAGGATGCATGTGCTCGTTTAAGTATGGATGGAAGGCAAACACCATGCGTGTCCACATTGCCTATTAGCTGTTTCATTAGACTCCGAAGACAGACACAAAAATGAAGCCTCACTCAGGAGCAGAGCCTGGGAGGGGCAGAGATAAGAGCACCCCCAGTGCACACGTGCTGAGATAATTGGTTGGAGATTTAGGAGCCGGGGTTCAGAGCTTGGGGAGCAGCAGTGAGTCAGATGGGCTGGGCACCCCTCTCCTCTTTGTCCTGTGTGTTTGTCATATGTCTTCAGGCGAGGTAAACACTCTGTGCTTTGTTAATCTTGCCTGATAAACAGAGCAGAACACTTGTACACAGTGTATCAAACAATGTCCTCAAAAAGGAAAAGAGTTTTTAATCCATAGATTATAACAGCCACTTGGAAGGAATTCAAGTCTCAATACGAGACTGAAAAGTGTGTTAGCAGAGAGCACAACCAGCCAGGGTCTGGGGAGTGATAACCGAGATGCTGGCATTCACATCCCAGAATGCAGCAAAGGGCTCCCCATCCCTTTCTGGATCCCTGCTTGATTGCACTGGTGATAAAATTGCAATTACATGGAGGCCCAGTGCAGAATTAATCCAAACATTTCAGGCTTGAGCATCCCTTTTTCTCAGTGTGCATTATAAAAAGTATCTTTAAGCAAGACAAAATTATACTCTGAGTTTTCTGTTCTGATTGGTGCGAAAGTCCTACCAGTGGCAAGTGTCAGTTGGCAGAGAAAGTTCATTACTGTTAGAGAGTCAAGAAATTAAGAGGCAAAGGAGGCTTTGGCATACTTGATGACATCACAGAGGAGGGTCCAGGGGATGGGATGGGCACAAGTAAATGGGGAGAAATCATTTCTGTCTTAGTGTCATATTAGGGGGACCAGTTCCTCCTGGAACTCCTGGGGGCTTTCCCAATTTTAACACGCGGGGCAAATCAAGACAACTGGTCACCCTACCAATCTGCAGTCTGGGAATAACCAGTAGGTTTGCAGATTGGCATGGGCGCGGCCCCTTCTCCCCAGCGGCTCTGCACAGCCATGGCCAGGTCTGAGTCTGTGGGTCAAGGATGCTGGCCACTCCGGAGTGAGGGTGTCATTTCCAGAACGGCTACTAGTACCTGAGGGAAGTTCCTCCAGCAATGGTGGTGAAGTCGTGCTTGCAGTTGGACGCAGGCTCCCTGTTTCTCATTAAGGACGTCCTGGGGACATTTCCATCCTCTCTCATAGGGATCTCTTTAGCGACCCTATAAAGCCTGGACTTTACAATCCTAATGATTTCAAAGTCTAGACTGCGAGACCTGGTGCCAGACAAAGGGCCCTCCCCAGTACCCAGGCAGGGAGCAGCCCAGCCTCTCTCAGTCCGCCCCTGAAGGGTCTGCATTCTCCATGCCCCCCCCCCCACAGGGAAAGACTCTTCTTTTCTTCTCACACCACATTAAAACCAAAACATCGGCCCCCACCTGCAGGTGTGAGACCTCCATGGCAGAACAGAAGGAGCCCAGCCCTGGCCTCCCAGAGCCACCGGCCAACTGGCCTGCTGTCCCTCCCAGACTCAGCAGAGGCGCTACATCTGACGGAGGGAGCCATGACCATACAGAAGCGTGGGGATCTATGCTGGGGGGCTGAGCCAGCAGCCTCAGGCAGGGGGCCAGCGGTGGACATGGGCCTCGTGGAGACTGGCCCTGGAAGAGCCTGGAGAGCTGCGAGGTCTCAGCTGGAAGACTTTGGAAGCTTCTCCCTGGGTCTCCACCATTAACACAAGGTCCTGAGCCCCACGTGGTTTTCTCTTCCACACGATGGTTGCAGGTTCCGGCACTTGGCCGTACACCACGTCCCAGCAGCTCTTTCCCGACCCTTTAGCCTGCCTCAAAGTGTCAGCCTCACCCCTAGCTCAGCCTCCTGGTGTTAAGGTTCCTGAGTGACAGAGCAGAGGCAGGGAGGGAGAAGGAGAGAGCTGCGGTGACAGGTATACCCCCGTTCACGCACATCCACCTCACAGGCTGCCCTTGCCCAGTACTGCGGGGGTGGGCAGAGGAGGGTGGGGCCGGAGCCCTCCCCTGAGGCTGTAAGGGCCCTGCTCTCAGCCAAGGCTGCAACTGGCACTGGGTTTGCCATATCTGAACTTTTTCACATCTTTGATTTTAGAGCTTGGTTCTCCAGCAACCCCCTCCTCCCACCACCCCAACCAGTTTCATGGTTTCCTAGATGTGAAGGATACATCAGTATCCCCCAGTTGTTTTTCTTCTTTTAAGTTTTTGGGGCTTGGAGAAGCCCCAAGAGTTATTCACAGAAAATAAATAAGCTCACTGCTGTGTAGTCTTGGGCAACAGGGAGTCTCACGGAGCGCTCCCCGCCACTGGGGTTCTATTTGTTATGCCAGCCTCGTTCCCTGGGGCAGTTTCTCAGAGGTGACGTGGAATGATCAGCTCTGTATATGTCCATACATATAAACAAGGTGTGGAATGCAGTGTAGGTCCCTGTTTGTATATAAAGTGGAAAAGGGAGCCCCTGCTCACTTGGGCATTTGAGAGCCTCCAGGAGAAAAATACAGAAACACAGTGTAGAGGAGCCGTCAGGGTGACTGAGTGACAGAGACGTGATGGGGAGACGTTTCACTTTGCCTGCCTCCTGGATTTTATAACACATGAATGCACCCGAAAACTTCATCACTTTTTGGAGTACAGTTGTTCTTGGGCTGGCACTGTGGTGCAGTGGGTTAAAGCCTCTGCCTGCAGTGGTGCATCCCATATGGGTGCTAGTTCAAGTCCCAGCTGCTCCTCTTCCTCTCTGCTATGGCCTGAGAAAGCAGCAGAAGATGGCCCACATCCTTAGGCCCCTTCACCCACTTGGGAGACTCGGAAAAAGCTGCGGGCTCCTGGCTTCAGATTGGCCCAGCTCTAGCCGTTGTAGCCATTTGGGGAGTGAACCAGTGGATGGAAGACTTCGCTCTTTCTCTCTAATTCTGCCTCTCTCTGATTCTGCCTTCAAAGAATAAATAAATCTTTAAAAGAAGAAGACTCATGATTAGGCTGAGTGGCAGGGGGGTCTTTTCTCACCTGTCTGGGACACATGTGACTCAGAGGGCACAAGGGAGTTGCACGCTTCCAGTGAGCTGGAGGTCAAGGCCTGTGAGGTGGCCCAGCACGATGGAAATGAGCCCAAGCTCCACCTGTTTCTAGAAGCTCCAAGTCTACTGTGAGAATAAATGCATCATCTCATGAAAGGCTTTGGAACAGTGTCAGGCGCAGGGTCCCAGCACTACAACCATTGCTATTGTCAGGGAATTCCAGGAACCCTGTCCTGTAAGCCTTGGGCAACGTAAGTTCAAAGGATTTCTGTGTAATGCCCTGGGGATGGAGAAGGACTTCCTCCTCCCGTGTGGCTGGGTGGATTTCCTTGTTGTTTCTGTTATGAGAGTGGACCAAACTAGTTATGTGACTCAGAAAACAAAACAGGTGGCATTTACAGCAGCCAAGTATGGAGGAGCGAGCACATAGTTCTTATATCCACCCATCAATACCTACAGCAACCCCCACTGGCACACACATACAGTGCACTTCAAACTGTGGAAAAGGGAAATTAAGAGAGAAATTAATTTTCCTATAAAAATTTTGAAATCTTATATATGAGCATTCCTCAAAAGTTCACAGAAAATGCATATTATGAAAAAAAACTACACTGGAATTTGCAAGTTCTTTGCACACAAATGCATTTTTCTTTTAATTATATTTTCCATGAATGTTTCCAAGTGCCCTTGTATGTGCCTCCATCTAGGAGCAGATGTTGTTCTTGCACAAGTTCCCTTGAAAGTAGTAGAGGAGAGAAAAGGTTTTGTCACTTACTGTCCTCGCTCTGCATGACTCTAACTTGCTGTTTTTTGAACATGAATTCTGGAGGGGGAAATAGTGGTTGTTCTGCGTTATTGCTCCCCTGGTTCTTTACTGGTTTGCCCTGTGGCAAGGTCACCCCCTTGCCTGCACTCAGCTCCTGATAGATTCAGTGGACGTTGTGGGCGGCCTGGGACCCAGTGGCTACCCACAGTGTTACAAGTATTTCTCTAACAAAATGTGCCATGGGCACTTGGTGCAGTGGTTAAGGCTCTGCTTCGGGTGCCTGGGTTCAAGTCCCAGCTCTGCTCCTGTTCCCAGCTTCCCACTAATGTGCACCCAAGAGGCAGCGAGGGATGGCTCAGGGAGTTGGGTCCCTGCCATCCACACTGGATTGAGTTCCCAGCCCCCAGGCCTCTGGGGAGTCAACCAGCAGATGTGAACTCTTTATGTCCATCTCTCTCTGTTTCTGCCTCTCAAATGTAAGTCAATCAATCAAAGTTATTAAAACCTGCCTTTAGAATGCTAACCATCCAGCTCTGGTAAATTCATAAGTTAAGGATCTCATTTGTCCCAGTGGATTGTAAAGTTGTTTATTTGCATTTTCTGCCATGTGCTAATGGTTTAAAAGCCAGATGCACAGCACTTACAGCACAGGGAAAAGTGAGGCCAGCCAAACCCCAAAGTTCATAGACTGTCTTATTTACGATGCAAGCCTGGTTAGCATAGCCAGGCGGGACTTGATTTCCCCTCATGTCAATAAGGTATTTTATGTGACAACAAGTTACTTACTTCTTGTCATTTGACGTCACTCAGAGCTGTGCTCCTCATTGGGAGATGTTGAGATGTTGCCTCTCCTGTGCCTAGCAGCCCCTGAGCACGCCTGTCTCTTGGGTGACAGCCCAGGTTCCCGATCCCTTTCCCCAGGCCTCTGGAACCTGAGTGAAGTCGCTTGCTTGTCTTCCTGTGCAAAGATGTCCTATGATGTGAGCCCCTCCCCCTCGCTGGGCAGAGCATCCTCTGTATGATCACAGGGATGGCAGGCAGTTTTCCGAGGCGAGCTCCGAGAAGCCTGTGCAATTTCCCGATGTGTCAAAAGGAGCAACATAGGGTTGGCGCTGTGGCCCAGCGGGTTAAGCCACTGCCTGTGATGCTGGCGTCTTATATGGAGTCTAAGTGTATATGTATATACATATACATCTTACACTCATTCCGGCTGCTCCGCTTCTGCCATGGCTCCCTCCTGACGTGCCTGGGGAGGCAACAGAGATGGCCCAGGTGCTTTAGCCCCTGCTCCCCACATCGGAGAACTGGCTCCTGGCTTCAGCCTGGTCCAGCCCCAGTCTTTGTGGCCACTGGGGAAGTGAACCAGCGGATGGAAGGTCTCATTCTCTCTGTCTTTCCCTTTCTGTCTGTCACTCTGCTTTTCAAATAAATAAAACAGATTTTTTTTTTAAAAAAGGAGAGTATAAGTTTATACTTGACAGTCTGCAGCATGGAGAGCTCATAAGTAAATCTCAGACCAGAAAATCTATAACTTTAAGAGAAATTGGAGTGTGATTATTAGTATTTTAAGGTGAGTCTTTATTAAAACTATGTAAAAGCAACACCACTTTATGGAAACTAGGAAAGAACTCTGCTGCCGACATGCCCACTCTTGACATTTGGGATATTTGTGGCTGTCCCCTGTTTGTAACACACATTTTTATATTTGCTCTTTTATTTTCTTCCCTCGGTATAACTGCTTGCCTGCACTTTGCAATGTTGGTATTTATAACTCTAGTGACGGCGTATTACATTGTCAACTGGACTTGCCTGAATCTGTTGCTTGATGGTCCCAGCCCTGGCTGCTGGGAGCTCTTTGTGGTGGTCTCCAGGTCCCTTGGACAGGTGCCCATTCTGTGGCTCTGTGAGCACTTCTTTCCTTTCTGGTTCTGCAAGGTGCTCTCCTCCTATATTCTCCCCTCCCCAGCCCTGGGGTCAGCCACTTCTCTGAGGAAACTTGCTGTAGTGGGCTTCAGCTGGAATGTTGAATACCCCCCAAAGCCCATGTCCGTCCTGGGGGGTAGAACTTTTAGGGTGTGGAACCTGGGAGAGGCCTTTAGGTCACTGGTGGCCATGCCCTGGAAGGGCTGTGACAAAAGCTTGCCCCCAGGCCCAATCTCTCTGCTTCCTGGCTTGTGTTGTGGTCCTCCACGTGTGCTCCACCACTGCCATCCACCGTCCTCACCGGGATCCCAGCTGCTGGGGCTGCTCCATCTCGGACTGGCAGCTCCAAAGCTGCGAGTTGGTGAGCCTTTTCTCTATCAGGTCGGTTGCCGCCAAGATTTCATTAAAGCCATGGAAAGCTGACTTGTACAACTAGCCCCAGCTTCTGGCAGAATGGTATTTAGAGACTAAGGTCTGGCTGCTGGTGTCATTTGTTGTCCTCCAGTGATTTTTTTTTCTACACTAAGCTTTATAGATTCTTTTATTATGTTCTAAAGAACAATTCAGGGGAGATTTGGAAAATTTTCAGCGTCTACTAAAGTTATGTATAGTTATCACCATATGGCACAGTGAGTTAAGTTGCCATTTGTGACACTAGCATCCCATATCAGAGTGCCCCCTGGAGCCCTAGCTGCTCCACTTTCCATCCAGTTTCCTGCCAATGAGCCTCAGAGGCAGCAGCTGATGGTTCAAGTACTTGAGAGCTGGATGGAGTTCCTGGCTCCTGCTTCGTCTTTGCCCAGTCCCACTTGGGGAGTGAGCCAGCAGATAGAAAATCGCTCTGTGTCTCTCCCTCTCTGTTGCTCTGCCTTTCAAATAAATAAATAAATCTTAAAAAAAAAAAAAAGGAGAAGAGGAAGGAAGAGGCTCGTGGCTTGAGTCACTCTACATTTGCTCACTTCTCTCTCGCCCGGGAAAGTTTCCACCGCTGCGAGCTGAGGAGGAAGCTATGGTTGAAACACCTGCTGAGGAATTTTCCTCTCAGTCACTCGTGGGAGCCCCGGCCCAACCCCCGCCCCCTCCTCTGAGAGCGCCTCTGTGAGGCTGAAGCAGGGAAGGAAGGAGACCAAATCCCAGGGCCTGCAGGCACCGAAACCCTGAAGTGGGTCACGCAATCCTTGGGCAGAGGCATGCTTCAGGCTTCCTGAGGGCCACGGGGTGGGCAGACCGACCCTCCTGGGGAGGGTGGGAGTCAGGTCACATCCAACGGGGGCCGGATCAGAATGGCTGAGGCCTTCATGGCCCTCCAAGGGCCTGGTGTGCCATGCTCCCCTCCTCACCCCCCGCAGAGGGGCTGAAGAAAGCCAGACTCCATGGGCTGCTGCTCCACTTCCCACCCTGGGCTGCATGGCATAGGAGCAGAGCTCTGTCACTTTGTCTCTCGAACAAAAAGTAAAAATAGGCTAAATAAAAATGTTTTTAAAATGTAAACACTTGGGGCTGGCATAGTGGGTAAAGTCACTGCCTGCAGGACCGGCATCCTTTACAGGTGCCAATTCCAGTCTTGGCTGCTCCACTTCTGATCCAGCTACCTGCTTGTGGCCTGGGAAAGCAGTGGAAGCTAACACAAGTGTTTGAGCCTCTGCATGCGCGTGGGAGACCTGGATGAAGCTACTGGATCCTGGCCCAGTCTAGGCTGTTACAGCTATCTGGAGAGTGAACCATTGGATGGAAGATTCTTTCTCTCTCTCTCTCTCTCTCTCTCTCTCTTTTTCTCTCTCTCTTTCTCTTTCTCTTTCTCTCTCAACTCTGACTTTCAAAATAAATAGATAAATTAATTTTTTTAAATGTAAACACTTCTAGCCCTCCTGAAGATGAAAATATTCCTCTGGGGGCCGGCGCTGTGGTGCAGCTGGTTAACGCCCTGGCCTAAAGCACCGGCATTCCATATGGGCGCCGGTTTTAGTCCCGGCTGCTCCACTTCTGATCCAGCTCTCTGCTATGGCCTGGGAAAGCAGGAGAAGATGGCCCAAGTCCTTGGGCCCTGCACCCGTGTGGGAGACCCAGAAGAAGCTCCTGGCTCCTGGCTTTGGATCAGCGCAGCTCTGGCCATTGTGGCCATCTGGGGAGTGAACCATTGGATGGAAGACCTCTCTCTCTTTCTCTCTCTGCCTCTCCTCTCTCTGTGTAACTCTGACTTTGAAATAAATAAATAAATCTTAAAAAAAAAGAAAAAGAAAAAGAAAGTAGTCCTCTGGTGGATACTTTTAGAAATGATGACCAATGGTGGGAGAGAGAACATGGAGGCAGGCAGCTCTGAGGATTCTCCTTAATAATAAAGGAGCTACGATGAGAAGAATTGTTTTAACTTGTCTTCCTACCTGCCTATGGTCTCTTTGCAGAGGGCCGGCGACCCTAGAAGCTGTCATGCAACTGGAGTACAACATCCAAACCTTGCTATCCTTAAAGGAATGTGTAGGCTACTGACACAAGGGCACCAGGTAAGGACAGCCAACCGCAGTGCCATGCTAAGTGGGAGTCATAGGAGAGGCAGAGTGAGTGGCAGGTGCAGTCTCCATGGAGGGGGTGGCACCCAGGTGAGTGTAAAGGGCTGCAGATTTCATCAAAATGACATGGGGTGTGGGTGTGCAGGGTCAGGGGCTCAGAAAGTGCATTCCAGATGGAGAGGGTGGGAGAGCCAGGTGGGCCGCATGCTGGGGACAGCGTTGTGTGCCGTGGTCGGGAGCTCGTGTTTCAGTCCTTTGTCCATGGTGCTCATGACATAGCATCTTTGCATTCACCACCAGGCTCAGGGAAGTGCCCTTGAGGTCAGTGTCACAGGCACACTCTCTGCATTGTTCCATGGTGTTTCTCTTGCGATATCTGTTATCTTGGATCATGTTGTCAAGTGTGTTTGTGCAGCAAACAAGCTTAGAAGCTCTAGTGTCTCCTATCGTGTCAGAGAGAAGATTTGTTCCCTGAGCAGGAAATAAAGATGACATCTACCTCAGACCCCACAGTGCTGTGAGTACTGAAGTCCTGGCTCCCTGACCCGGCAGTATCCTGTGTTCTGCCAACATCTGTGACACTGTGGCAAGCTAACTTGTCAGCCTACAAACAGCGTAAAATCTCAGACCCTGCATGCTTCCTGACACGCATATTTAGCTATATGTATAGTACCAATAAATAATAATTATCCATTGAGATTACTGGTAATCATTAATGCTTAATAATAGATGGCTGAATTTTTTTAACTTTTATTTAATGAATATAAATTTCCAAAGTACAGCTTATGGATTACAATGGCTTCGGCCCCACATAACTTCCCTCCCACCTGCAACCTTCCCCTTTCCTGCTCCCTCTCCCCTTCCATTCACATCAAGATTCATTTTCAATTCTCTTTATATACAGAAGATCAGTTTAGTATATGTTAAGTAAAGATTTCAACAGTTTGCACCCACATAGAAACACAAAGTGAAAAATACTGTTTGAGTACTAGTTATAGCATTAAATCACAATGTACAGCACATTAAGGAAAAGAGATCCTACATGAGGAGTAAGTACACAGTGACTCCTGTTGTTGACTCAACAAATTGACACTCTTGTTTATGGCATCAGTAATCACCCTAGGCTCTTGTCATGATTTGCCAAGGCTATGGAAGCCTTTTGAGTTCACCGAATCTGATCATATTTAGACAAGGTCATAATTAAAGTAGAAGTTCTCTCCTCCCTTCAGAGGAATGTACCTCCTTCTTTGATGACCTATTCTTTCCACAGGGATCTCACTCGCAGAGATCTTTCATCTAGGTCATTTTTTTTTTTTGACAGTGTCTTGGCTTTCCATGCCAGAAATACACTCATGGGCTTTTCAGCCAGATCCGAATGCCTTAAGGGCTGATTCCAAGGCCAGAGTGCTACTTAGGACATATGCCATTCTATGAGTCTGCTGTGTATCCCTCTTCCCATGTTGGATCATTCCCTCCCTTTTTTATTCTATCAGTTAGTATTTGCAGACACTAGTCTTGTTTATGTGCTCCCTTTGACTCTTAGTCCTATCATTATGATCAATTGTGAACAGAAATTGATCACTTGGACTAGTGAGATGCATTAGTACATGCCACCTTGATGGGATTGAATTGGAATCCCCCTGGTATGTTTCTAACTCTACCATTTGGGGCAAGTCAGCTTGAGCATGTCCCAAATTGTACATCTCTTCCCTCTCTTATTCCCACTCTTATATTTAACAGAGACCAGTTTTCAGTTAAGTTTCAACACTTAAGAATAACTGTGTATTAATTACAGAATTCAACCAATAGTATTAAGTAGAACAAACAAACAAAAAATACTAGGAAGGATAAAGTATTAAGTTGTTCATCAACAGGGCAAGGGCTGATCAAGTCACCGTTTCTCATAGTGTCCATTTCACTTCAACAGGTTTCCTTTTTGGTGCTTGGCTAGTTGTCACCGATCAGGGAGAACATATATTTGTCCCTTTTGGACTGGCTTATTTCACTCAGGATAATGTTTTCCAGATTCCTCCATTTTGTTGCAAATGACTGGATTTCGTTGTTTTTGACTGCTGTATAGTATTCTATAGAGTACATGTCCCATAATTTCTTTATCCAGTCTACTATTGATGGGCATTTGGGTTGGTTCCAGGTCTTAGCTATTGTGAATTGAGCTGCAATAAACATTAAGGTACAGACCGCTTTTTTGTTTCCCAATTTAATTTCCTTTGGGTAAATTCCAAGGAGTGGGATGGCTGGGTTGAATGGTAGGGTTATATTCAGGTTTCTGAGGAATCTCCAGATTGACTTCCATAGTGGCTTGACCAGTTTACATTCCCACCAACAGTGGGTTAGTGTCCCTTTTTCCCCACATCCTCGCCAGCATCTGTTGTTGGTAGATTTCTGCATGTGAGCCATTCTAACCGGGGTGAGGTGAAACCTCATTGTGGTTTTGATTTGCATTTCCCTGATTGACAGTGATCTTGAACATTTTTTCATGTGCCTGTTGGCCATTTGGATTTCCTCTTTTGAAAAATGTCTATTGAAGTTCTTGGCCCATCTCTTAAGTGGGTTGTTTGTTTCGCTGTTGTTGTGGAGTTTCTTGATCTCTTTGTAGATTCTGGTTATTAACCCTTTATCTGTTGCATAGTTTGCAAATATTTTTCCCATTCTGTTGGTTGCCTCTTCACTCACCTGACTGTTTCCTTTGTAGTACATAAACATCTCAATTTGGTGCAATCCCAATAGTTAATTTTGTCTTTGACTGCCTGCGCCTCTAGGGTCTTTTCCAGGAAGTCTTTGCCTGTGCCAATATCTTGAAGGGTTTCTCCAATGTTCTCTAATAATTTGATGGTGTCAGGTCGTAGATTTAGGTCTTTAATCCACGTTGAGTGGATTTTTGTGTAAGGTGTAAGGTAGGGGTCTTGCTTCATGCTTCTGCATGTGGAAATCCAGTTTTCCCAGCACCATTTATTGAATAGACTGTCCTTGCTCCAGGAATTGGTTTTAGATCCTTGATCAAATATAAGTTGGCTGTAGGTATTTGGGTTGATTTCTGGTGTTTCTATTCTATTCCATTGGTCTGTCCATCTGTTTCTGTACCAGTACCATGCTGTTTTGATTACAACTGCCCTGTAGTATGTCCTGAAATCTGGTATTGTGATGCCTCCGGCTTTGTTTTTGTTGTACAAGATTGCTTTAGCTATTCGAGGTCTCCTGTGTCTCCATATGAATTTCAGCATCATTTTTTCTAGATCTGAGAAGAATGTCTTTGGTATCTTGATTGGGATTGCATTGAATCTATAAATTGCTTTTGGGAGAATGGACATTTTGATGATGTTGATTCTTCCAATCCATGAGCATGGAAGATTTTTCTATTTTTAGTATCCTCTTCTATTTCTTTCTTTAAGATTTTGTAATTCTCATCGTAGAGATCTTTAACGTCCTTGGTTAAGTTTATTCCAAGGTATTTGATTGTTTTTGTAGCTATTGTGAATGGGATTGATCTTAGCAGTTCTTTTCCAGCCATGGCATTGCCTGTGTATACAAAGGCTATTGATTTTTGTGCATTGATTTTATATCCTGCTACTTTGCCAAACTCTTCTATGAGTTCCAATAGTCTTTTAGTAGAGTTCTTTGGATCCCCTAAATAAAGAATCATATCATCTACAAAGAGGGATAGTTTGAGTTCTTCCTTCCCAATTTGTATCCCTTTAATTTCTTTTTCTTGCCTGATGGCTCTGGCTAAGACTTCCAGAACTATGTTGAATAGCAATGGTGAGAGTGGGCATCCCTGTCTGGTACCAGATCTCAGTGGAAATGCTTCCAACTTTTCCCCATTCAATAGGATGCTGGCAATGGGTTTTTCATAAATTGCTTTGATTGTATTGAGGAATGTTCATTCTATACCCAATTTACTTAGAGTTTTCATCATGAAAGGGTGTTGAATTTTATCGAATGCTTTCTCTGCATCTATTGAGATAATCGTATGGTTTTTCTTCTGCAGTCTGTTAATGTGGTGTATCACATTGATTGTTTTGCGCACATTAAACCATCCCTGCATACTAGGGATAAATCCCACTTGGTCTGGGTGGATGATCTTTCTGATGTGTTGTTGTATTCTATTGGTGAGCATTTTATTGAGGATTTTTGCGTCTATGTTCATCAGGGATATTGGTCTGTAATTTTCTTTCAATGCTGCATATTTCTCTTGCTTAGGGATTAAGGTGATGCTGGCTTCATAGAAAGAATTTCGGGGGATTCCATCTTTTTTGATTGTTCTGAATAATTTGAGAAGAAATGGAGTTAGTTCTTCTTTAAATGTCTGATAGAATTCAGCAGTGAATCCATCTGGTCCTGGGCTTTTCTTTGTTGTGAGGGCCTTTATTACGGTTTCAATTTCTGTTTCAGTTATGGGTCTATTTAGGTTTTCTATGTCTTCATGGTTCAATTTAGGTAGGTTGCATGTGTCCAGGAATCTATCCATTTCTGATAGATTTTCCTGTTTGCTGGCATACAGGTCCTTGTTAATTTCTGATGATTCTTTTTATTTCTGTGGTGTCTGTTGTTACATTTCCTTTTTCATCTCTGATTTTATTCATTTGGGTCTTTTCTTTTTTTAGTTAGTTGAGCCAATGATGTGTCAATTTTATTCTTTTTTTTTTTTCAAAAAACCAGCTCCTCGCTTGGCTGATTTTTTGTAATTTTTTTTTTTTGGATTCAATCCTGTTGATTTCTTCTCTGATTTTAATTATTTCTCTTCTCTTACTAGATTTGGGTCTGGTTTTCTGGTTTTTTTTTTGGGTGCAGTTTTTCTAGATCCTTGAGATGCGTTGAAAGCTCATTTATTTGGTGCCTTTCCAGTTTCTTAATGTAGGCACCTATTGCTATAAACTTTCCTCTCAACACTGCTTTTGCCATATCCCATAGTTTTTATATGTTGTGTTGTTATCCTCATTTACTTCCAGAAAGTTTTTGATTTCTCTTTTGATTTCTTCTATGACCCAGTGTTCATTCAGGAGCATGTTGTTCAGTCTCCATGTGTTTGCATACTCTCTAGGGATTCCTGAATTGCTAATTTCCACCTTCATTCCACTGTGGTCCGAGAAGCTGCATGGTATGATTCTAATTCTTTTAAATTTACTGAGACTTGCTTTATGGTCTAGTATGTGGTCTATCCTAGAGAAGGTTCCATGCACTGCTGAGAAGAATGTAAAATCTTTAAATGTGGGTTGAAAGTTCTGTAGATATCTGTTAGATCCATTTGGGCAATAGTGTCGATTAAATCTGCTGTTTCCTTGTTGATCTTCTGTCCGGATGATCTGTTTATTTCTGAGAGTGGAGTATTGAAGTCCCGCAGTACTATTGTATTGGAATCTAAGTCTCCCTTTAAGTCCTTTAACATACCTTTTAAATAAACCCGTGCCCTGTAATTAGGTGCATATATATTTATAATAGTTACATCTTCCTGTTGAATTGAACCCTTAATCATTATATAGTGTCCCTCTTTGTCTCGCTTAACAGTTTTTGTGTTAAAGTTTATTTTGTCTGATATTAATATGGCTACACCTGCTTTTTTTTTCATTTCTGTTGACATGGAATATCCTTTTCCAACCTTTCACTTTCAGTCTGCATGCATCTTTGTTGGAAAGATGTGTTTCTTGTAGGCAGCAAATAGATGGGTTTTGTTCCTTAATCCATTCAGCCAGTCTGTGCCTTTTAACTGGAGAGTTGAGGCCATTAACGTTGAATGTGACTATTGATAAGTGTGACTTTGCCCTGCCATTTTCCCAAAGATATTTTTTAGTATATGCTTTGAGCTTCCCATGCTCTTTTACTGGTAGGTTTTCTTCATTTACCTTCTTTCATATTGATGGCCATGTTCCTGTGTTTCTGTGTGTAGCACATCTTTAAGCATTTTTTGCAGGGCTGGACAAAAGGCGACAAATTCTTTCAATTTCTGTTTGCTATGAAAGGTCTTAATTTCACTTTCATTCACAAATGAGAGCTTTGCAGGATATAATATTCTGGGCTGGCAGTTTTTCTCTGTTAGTACCTGGGCTATATCTCGCCATTCCCTCCTAGCCTGTAGGGTTTCTGATGAGAAGTCTGCTGTGAGTCTAATTGGAGATCCTCTGAGAGTAATCTGACATTTCTCTCTTGCACATTTTAAGATCTTTTCTTTCTGTTTCACTGTGGTGAGTTTAATTACAATGTGTCGTGGTGAGGATCTCTTTTGGTCATGTTTATTAGGGGTTCTATGAGCTTCCTGTACTAGATTGTCTCTGTCCTTCTCCAAACCTGGGAAATTTTCTGCTAGTATCTCACTAAAAAGGCCTTCTAATCCTTTCTCTCTCTCCATGCCTTCAGGAACTCCTAGAACTCGAATGTTGTGTTTTTTAATAGTATCCTGTAGATTCCCGACAATATTTTTTAGATTTCTAATTTCCTCTTCTTTTCTTTGGTTTGACTGTATGTTTTCCTGTTCTCTGTCTTCTAAGTCTGATATTCTCTCTTCTGCTTCACTCATTCTGTTTTTAAGGCTCTCTAACGTGTTTGTCATTTGATCTATTGAATTCTTCATTTCCTTATGATTTCTCATCACTATCACAGTTTCATGTTCTACTAGTTGCTTCATTTCATCTTGATTCCTCCTTAATATTTCATTTTTGTGAGAGAGATTTTCTATCCTGTCCATTAAGGATTTCTGTAGTTCAAGAATTTGTTTTTGAGAACTTCTTAATGTTCTTATCAATTTTTTGAGATCCACTTCTTGCATTTCTTCTATCTCATCATCTTCATAATCTTGAATTGGGGTGTCTTTTTCATTTTGTGGTGTCATAGTGTCTTCCTTGTTCTTGTTACCTCGATTTCTGCATTTGTTGTTTGGCATTGTGGGGATATTCTTTTGTTTCTTTGCTGTGGTGTTTTTTCTCGTTATACTATGACTCTAGATTAAGTGGAGTGTCTGCTTTTGATGGTTCCTTAGAGGCTGTGATGGGTGTGGCCAGAGAGCTCTGTTTGGTTCTTCAGGGTTAAGGGTGTGCCAAAGGTGACTCACCCAGGTTGTTCTCTCTCTCTCTCTCTCTCTCTCTCTCTCTCTCCCTCTCTCTCTCTCCTTCCTCAGAAGGGAAGCAATTCCTCACAGCTGAGTGGAATTGAGGGTAGTTGATGTATGAAATCTGGCCTCTGTGGGTATTAGTCTGCTCTACAACAAGGACCACACAAAGGGTCTATGCAGCCCTCAGTGTGGTCTCAAATTTCTCCGCAGTCTCACCGGGTTGCCAAGGTTACCGAGTTTGTGTACTCGGTGAGTTCTCTCGCCCACCCTTAGATTTTCACAGTCTCAGTTCGTTAGCTCCACACTTTCACTAGGTTCTAACCTCCAGTTATTTCTCCCCACCAGAGTCAGGTTTTTCTGCTTGGCTGATGGCGGGTGCCACTTTACGTATGTCCAAAATGGCACCTGCTCCTTGTCTTGCTCAGCTTTGTAAGGTGAGTGGAGAGAGAGGCTAGTGTCCATGCCGGGTCCCTTTATTTATTCATTTTTTTTCTCTCCTCCAGTCAGGATGGCTGAATTAATTATTGATAATTAATGATCATTATGATAAGTGACCTATATTAGAGACTGCCCGTGTGCGGGATACCACTGGGCATTTCTCTCATGCCACTCCGTTTAATGTCCACAAGAGTACTCTGAAGTAGGCAGTGTTATTACTCCCATTCTCCTGATGAAAATGAGATTTGCAGACATGAATGAACTACCCAAGCTATGCGGCTGAGAGTGATGGGAGCCCCTGCTGTCTGACTGTAAGAAGACAACTAGTAAGCACCACGTCCCATTCAACAAGACAACTGCGAACCACCTGCCTCCCATTCAGCCAGGTAACTAAGTACCCACTTCCCATTCAGCCTAGTAAGTAGTTAGCCTAGGAAAGGACTTCAGTTGTTGGAAATGCCAAACTAGAGATCAGGGGAGAGCAGAGCCGGAGAAGAGCCTTAGAACCTGCTATTCGCTCAGTGTCTGTGTCCTCCCCAACTTCATACACTGATGTTCAACCCTCAGTGTAAGGGTGTCAGAAGGTGTGGTCTTTGACGGCTGATTAGGCTTTCAAGCTGCAGCCTTTTGCAGGGGACCCCAGGGGCAGACATTTGGCCCAGCAGTTAAGACACATGCATCCCACATTGGAGCGCTTGGGTTCTATGCCAGACTCTGGCTCCTGACTCCAACATCCCACTGATGTGCACTCTGGGAGGCAGCAGGTGATGACTCAAGTAGTTGGACCCCTGCAAGCCACATGGACTATTGGGACTGAGTTCCAGGTTCCTGACTGTTGCAGGCCTTTGAGGAATCAGCAAATGGGAGCACACTCTCTCTATTTGGTTGTCTCTGTCTCCCTGCTTTTTGAATAAATAAATAAAGATTTAAACTGAATGAATAAAAGAGGGGCCGGTGCTGTGGTGCAGTAGGTTAAAGCCCTGGCCTATAGCACCAGTATCCCATATGGACACTGTTCAAGTCCCAGCTGCTCCACTTCCAATCAAGCTCCCTGCTATGGCCTGGGAAAGCAGTAGAAGGTGGCCCAAGTCCTTGGGCCCTTGCACCCGGAAGAAGCTCCTGGCTCCTGGCTTCGGATCAGCTCAGCTCTGGCCATTGCAGTCATTTGGGGAGTGAACCAGTGGATGGAAGACCTCTCTCTCTGGCTTGGCCGCTCTCTGTAACTCTTTCTTTCAAATAAATAAAATAAATCTTTTTTAAAAGAAACCTAAATGAATAAAAGATGACAGAGAAGTTCCTCACCCCCTCTACCATGTGAGGATGTAGGGAAGACATATCTGTGGACCAGGAAGCAGGCCCTCACCAGACACCTAACCTGCTGGCACCTTGATCTTGGACGTTCCTGCCCCCAGAACTGTAAAAGATATATGTTCTCATTTATAAGCCACCCAGGCTTTGTGTTCTGTGGCAGCAGCCCAAGTGGACTGAGGTGGGCCCCAAGAACAGCATCAATTAGAAAAGCTAGCTAAAGCAGAGAACTGGGGGGCAAACACACCTGCTGCTGACACATTAATGTTATCCAGAGCGTGCAAGTGTCCATTCATTCTCCCATTTTTTTAAACACCTGGTACCACCTCACTTATTTTCTTTTTATTATAGTTATTTATTTATTTGAAAGGTAGAGCAACAGAAAGAGGGAGAGACACAGAGACAGATCTTAACATCTGCTGATTCACTCCCCAAGTGGCTGTAATGACCAATGCTAAGCCAGGCTGGAGCCAGGAGCCTGGAACTCCATCTGGGTCTTCTACATGGGGAACAGGGGCCCAAACACTTGGACCATCTCACACTGCCTTTCCAGGCACATTAGCAAGAAGCTGGATTGGAAGTGAGGCTTCGGGGACCTGAAATACTCTTCAGTATGGGGGTGCTAGTTATTGAGGTGGTAGCTTAGCTCACTATACCACAATGCCAGCTCTATTTACCTTTTTTATTTTTTGGTGTGAGACTAAGGCTTAATCCTTGTACTTGCATCTGCCGTGTTCAGCCTTTCTCTCTCAGCAGAGTCAGAACTCACCAAGCAGTCTGGGTTCAGCATTTCCATGGATTCACTGGGCTCTCTACTCATTCCCTTCATCATTGCCTTGTTCAGCCCTAATTAATAGCCCTGTCAACTAATTCATTTATTTACAGCAACAGCATTTGACCAAGCCTTCATAGAGGCAACCCTCTATTGTAATTACTGCTTGGTGGCTTAGGTAATATGATTATTTCATCATAAATTTGCAATAATTGGGGCCGGTGCCGTGGCTCACTTGGTTAATCCTCCACCTGCAGCACTGGCATCCCATATGGGCACCAGATTGTAGTCCCAGCTGCTCCTCTTCCAGTCCAGCTCTCTGCTGTGGCCCGGGAAGGCAGTGGAGGATGGCCCAAGTGCTTGGGCCCCTGCACCCGCATGGGAGAACAGGAGGAAGCACCTGGCTCCTGGCTTCAGATCGGCGCAGCACACCGGCTATAACGGCCATTTGGGGAGTGAACCAACAGAAGGAAGACCTTTCTCTCTGTCTCTCTCTCTCTCTCACTGTCTAACTCTGTCAAATAAAATAATAAAAACATTTTGCAATAATCAGGCTGAGGCTGACAACACTGATTTGTAGGAAGGGTGCAACTCAACTCAGCAGACAGAGGGAGAACTATGCAAGACGCTGAGGCTGGTGAGCTGCTGGGCCTGTGCACATCCAGTGAACAGCCGCTGTGTGCCTGAAGGTAAGCAAAGACCCTGGCTGCTCCAGCCCATCACTTACAGGAAAGCCTGGGTTGTTCCCAGCTACCTTTGGCCCCTGAATGCACTGAGACCACCAGGAGGAGGGAGGGCAAATTTCCCAGCCCTCATCTTAAAATTCTCTCCATCTTGCCAGGGATGCTTCCACGGAGCATAACCTATTAGGATCTAGATGATGCTGGTAGAGTGCGTGTATGATGAGCAGTGCCAGCCTGCCTTCAAAAGAAAAATGCATTAGCCAAGAATATTTAACTTGTATTTATGTATTTGAAAACTTGGGGCCAGTGCTGTGGCATAGCAGGTTAAGCCTCCACTGTTGACACCAGCACCCCAGATGGGTGCTGGTTTGAGATCCAGCTACTCCACATCTGATCCAGCTCCCTCCTAATGCACATGGGAAAGCAGTGGAAGATGGCCTAAGTCCGTGGGCCCCTGTACCCATGTGGGAGGCCTGGAGGCAGCTCCTGGCTCCTGTCTTCAGACCAGCTCAGCTGTAGCCATTGTGGCCATTGGGGAGTGAACCAGCAGATGGAAGATTCTCTCTGTCTCCCTCTTTCCTCCCCTCTCTGTAACTCTGCCTTTCAAGTAAATAAAAAATAAATATTTTTAAAAAAGAAAACTCACTTAGATAACGTGGAAATTAAGGAGAACATTCTAAAAAACTAAACAAAAAACAGTGAACTTCTGTTAAACAGAAAGTCCCTGGTCCCTTGGGACCTCACTCCCACAGTCCTTGCTGCCTACTGCATGGGAAGGAGGTGGGCTGGGCTCCTCTCCCCCTCCCCATAATCATACTTAATAAACATTTTATTGCTTCTTTGAACTCTAATTTTTGGAAAACTGACATCTGGCACGGAATTGGATACATGATTTTCTGCTTCATTGCGAAGGTTTGCCCTTTAGACACACTGATGTCTCATCTTCCCGGCTGCTATGACAAACACAGCTGGTGCCAGACTGAAGATCCCTACCTTTTTAGGAGGAATATCTCCCCCTGAAAGATGAACTTTAAACTCCTTGCACATAACTGCTTTTATTTATGGGAACAAAGTTAATGCCCAGATGTCATACCCCAACTTAATAAAACCTTCTACTTGAAGATACTCTTATTTATTGCACATTAGGTCTGTAATTTCTGGCCAAAAAAAAAAATGCTTACTTATGAGGGCTCATCATTGCATTTTACTGTTGTGCTGAGGAGCAAACCATAGTCCTGGCAGGGGTGACAGTCCGGTGGGGGTGGTAAAGGAGACAGCCTAGGTGAGCAGGTGTCCCTGGCTGGTTCGTTTTCCCAACAAGCCCAGTTTGTGTGCAGAGTTTTGTTAACAAGTATGTATATGATCATCCCGGAAATGTTGGCCTGCTCAGGAGGAACATTCCCTGATTGACATTCACTCCCTGCCGCCCTGCTGCCAAACTGACAACCTACAGAATATGAATGGTCTCTCAGCTTTCGTGACACCTTCTTGACACACAGTCTGCCCATCAGAACTACCTGGAAGCTCAAAGCCACAGAAATCCCAACCCCACTCCAACCTCTGCCCTAGAATCACAGAGGCTGGTGGCCTGGGATCTGGCTCTGGGTTTCCAAAGGTCCCCAGGTGGTTCCAATTTGGGAAGCATTTCAATTGGAAGACTCTAAAACAGTGGGCCAGTCCTGCTGGGGTCACTCTTCAGTAGATAGTATTTAAATATGGCTTCTCTGTAACACAAGAACTACAGCTGGGCCTGACTTGAGGGTTTTTGTATTTATGATGCTGTGAAAGTGACATGCATTCAGCAGCAACTGCCCTTGGAGTTTTGAATGTGGATCTCTGCCTGGGCTGGTGCTGTGCCCCATGAAACTGGTGATGGAGGGCCTTGGCTGTCAGAGCAGCACACCGTGAGCCCCTTGGCCCCAAGGGAGACCACGGACCCTCCGCATTTCCTGGGTTGCTACACCATAATGTTCAGTAGGTTGGGTGGATGGGATGCATTTTCTTTTCTTGCTTCTGTCTACAGTGCTGTTTGTTAGCATAGTAACAAATGTGGACTTAACTAGTACACGACATAACCAAGCCACTGAGCAACTCCTGTTCCATGCCAGGTCCTGATTCAGACTTTTTTTTTTTTTTTTTTTTTTTTTTTGACAGGCAGAGTGGACAGTGAGAGAGAGAGACAGAGAGAAAGGTCTTACTTTGCCGTTGGTTCACCCTCCAATGGCCGCCACGGCCGGCGCACCGCGCTGATCCGAAGGCAGGAGCCAGGTGCTTCTTCTGGTCTCCCATGGGGTGCAGGGCCCAAGCACTTGGGCCATCCTCCACTGCACTCCCTGGCCACAGCAGAGAGCTGGCCTGGAAGAGGGGCAACCAGGACAGAATCCAGCGCCCCGAACGGGACTAGAACCTGGTGTGCTGGCGCCGCGGGCGGAGGATTAGCCTATTGAGCCATGGCGCCACCCCAAATTCCAGTTTTTTAAAACAAAGAAAATACGTGGCCACAGAGAGATATTATACCAGTGGCCATGTGCATAACCTGTACAAACTTAAATTGTTTTACAGACTACAAGCAAGCACACCCGCATGGCTAGATGTATGTTCTTTTCTATATTTCAGCTAATACTGTGAAACTAATGACAATTTTAAAAGTTGCAGTTATCAGTTGTGTCTACTATAGCAAGATACCTTTAGTTACAACAAAATATTCAGAAATAAAACCTAGAAATATCTGTTATAGAAATACCCTACTGTTTACCAACTCCCACCCTCTCCCATCCCTGCAAAATCATAAGCAGTGGGACCAGTGCTGTAGTATAGCAGATAAAGCCACCACCTGTGGTGCCAGCATCCCATATGGGTACTGGTTCGAGACCCAGCTGCTCCACTTCCCATCCAGCTCTCTGCTATGGCCTGGGAAAGCAGCAGAAGATGGCCCAAGTCCTTGGGCCCCTGCACCCACGTGGGAGACCTGGAAGAAGCTCCTGGCTCCTGGCTTTGGATCAGCGCAGCTCTGGCCATTGTGGCCATCTGGGGAGTGAACCAGCAGATGGAAGACCCTTCTCTCTCTGCCTCTCCTCTCTCTGTGTAACTGTGACTTGCAAATAAAATAAATAAGTCTTTAAAAAAAATCATAAGCAGCTCTCTTCCATGACAAATAGTGTAAGAACTGTGGACACCCGAGTTATGGAGTGTATCTCTTGGTCCACTGGGGGGCCTTCCTGGCAGGAGTTGAGCAGATGGAAAGGAGGGCTTGCTTTAGAGATGGCTGGTGCTGCACTCCAGTGATCATTCATTCTTCCTTTTTTAAAGATTTATTTACTTTTTAAAAAAATTATTTATTATTTGTGAGGCAGAGTTACAGAGGGAGAGACAGAGAGGACAGTCTTCCATCCACTGGTTCACTCCTCAAATAGCAGCAATAACTGGAGCTGGGCCATTCTGAAGCCGGGAGCCAGAAGCTTTTTTTCAGTCTCCCATGCGGGTGCAGGGGCCCAAGTGCCTGGGCCGTCTTCCACTGTTTTCCCAGGCCATAAGCAGGGAGCTGGGTCAGAAGAGGAACAGCTGGGACATGAACTGGCACCCATATGGGATGCTGGCGCGACAGACAGAATCCTAGCCTACTAAACCACAGCTCCAGTCCCCTATCTACTTACTTGAAAGGCACAGTTTACAGAGAGGAGAAAGATCCTCCATGTGTTAATTCACTCCCCAAAATGGGTGCAACAGCTGGAACTGGTCCAGTTTGAAGCCAGGAGCCAGGAATCTCCTCTAGGTCTCCCATATGGCCACAGGAGTCCCAGGACTCGGGACATCCTCTCTGCCTTCTCAGGCACATCAGCAGGAAGCTGGATGGGAAGTGAGGCAGCCAGGACTCAATACAGGATGCCGGCATTGCAGGCAGCAGCTTTACCTGCTACACCACAATGCTGACCCCTCCAGTTATTTCTGTGTGTCCAGTCAGGTAACTCCTTGATTGTTAATATTGCAGCCAGAGATTTGTCTCTGGAATGTAACCTATGGAGGGAGGCATTAAGATTGGATATTCTGGTGTCAGAATGACATGGAGGAAGGAGATGCCCCCCTCACACATGGCTCCTGCAGGCCCTAGAGTGCTTGCTCTGCCCTCTGGATGTTACCACCTATGAGAGCAGCAGTGCAGTTGGGTGAGCGGCTACAATGACGACGTCTGCCCATTCTTGCTGAGAGCTCTGGGTGCTGCAGAAGAAAATTTGGAGTTTTTGTTCATGTTGACTTTACTCTCCTTCTCAGTTTGCTGGTTAAGATAAAGATGAGGAGGAGCTGCTGTTGGCCCTGGAATCGTCTGTTATAGCAAACTCCCAGCCAGCCTGCCAACAGCCGTCTTTCTGTATGTGTGGCAGCTGCTGCCATGGCTGTGGCTGGGCCTGACCACTGATGTCTCGCTCTCACTGGGAGAGCAGAGGTGCAGCCACAGCATTTTTTTGGTATGCCATTTTTCACTTGCTGGATTTTCAACCCAGGAAGTAACTGCATCTTCCTTAAAAAAAAAAAAAAAAGATTATTTATTTGAAAGGTGGACATACAGAGAAAGAAGTAGGAAGAGAGATCAGTCTTACATCCGCTGGTTCACACCCCCAAATGGCTGCAATGGCCAGAGCTGGGTCAGGCCAAAGCCAGGAGCCAGGAGCTTCTTCTGGATCTCCCATGAGGGTGCAGGTACTTGGGCCATCTTCCACTGCTTTCCCAGGCACATTAGCAGGGACCTGGGTCAGAAGTAGAGCAGCTGGCACTCCAAACAGTGCCCATATGGGATGCTGGCACTGCAGGTGGAGGCTTAACTTTCTATATCCTGGCACAGATCTCAACTTCACCATACTTATCACCCAGTGGGCGTTGCTGACTCCTGAAAGACAGGCTGAAGATGAACCCAGGCACCCAAAGGGCACAGGGAAGACAGCATCGCCTTGGGCGATTCCTGGCAGGACCCTCTGCCGTCTTCACTTGGGTCTCCTTCCACCTCAGGGGCGTTAAGGCAGCTGCTGGAGGAACAGCCCTGTAGAGGGACACAGCAGCCCACACAGCCCCATCATTCTGCAGGTGGGGCGGGTCCTGTCTTCCCTACTCCAGCCTCACTTTGCCCCTTGAGATTCCCTCTCCCCTTAGCCCCCAGCATATTCTGATTAGTGGCACTTTTGGAGGGAGAGGGGACCCACATGCCAGACCTGCCCGAGCCCGGGCTGAAGGGCCTGGCACCCAGCTGCTCCTCCCCTTTCTGCTCCTGGGGGCAGGACCGACACCCGGCTGAAGCGGAAGGCGTGGGCTCATCGGGAACCCCAGCCCCGTGAGAACTGATGTGAGTCTTGGGCTCTCTCTCATGCCTGGAAAATGGCCAGATATCTTGGTAGCTGCCTGTGTGGGTTCTCACCTTCAAAGTTGGCAAACGTGGGGCGGTCACTGTGGTCCCCCCGGAATGTGCTGATCCTCAGTGGGGCAGAGGGGTGCAGGAAAAAGGTGGCGGCACAGACACAGTAGCGATCCTGCCCACAAGCCGCAAAGCCGCCCCAGTACCAGAGCTGTTTCTGTGGTCACTAAGACCTGCCTTTTTTTTTCTTCTTTTAAGGAAGCAAAGAAAGAAAAAAAATTAAAAGCTCCATGCAGCACCAGAGGACGTGCAAGAACAGATCATGTTGCCCTGTTCCTACTTTCTGCCCTTTGAGTCCCCGGCTGAAATGGCTCACGGGTCTCTGCTTCCTGGGGAATCTTGACAGCCAAAGCATGAACTGGGTGAGGGCAGCCCCCCTCTGGCCCCCGTTGGCCCTGTAGGCTGAGACTCCTGTCACTTCTGTCCCTTCCCCCACGCCTGCCTCAAGGCCTTCATCCTGGCCCTGTGTTTCCTAAGGAAGGGGGGCCAGGTATCGAGCTTATTACTGCCCCACCTGCCCAAGCAGCTCTCCAGGCCAGCAGTAGACGGTGCAGGACCAGGACAACGGCGGCGGCACGCTACACAGGTTGGGAGAAGTCTGAATGGACTGAACCATGGCACACTCACAGAAAGTTAAAGGTCATGCTGCCAACCTTAGCATGAAAACCACGTGAGGGGCCGGCGCTGTGGCGTAGCAGGTAAAGCCGCCACCTGCAGTGCCGGCATCCCCTATGGGCGCTGGTTCGAGTCCCGGCTGCTTCACTTCCTGCTATGGCCTGGGAAAGCAGTAGAAGATGACCCAAGTGCTTGGGCCCCTGCACCTGCATGGGAGACCCAAAAGAAGCTCCTGGCTTTGGATCGGCACAGCTCTGGCTGTTGCGGCCAATTGGGTAGTGAACCAGTGGATGGAAGACCTCTCTCTCTCTGCCTCTCCTTCTCTCTCTGTGTAACTCTCTGATTTCCAAGTAAATAAATAAATTAAAAACAAAAACAAAAACAAGTGAAGCTCCAGTTCTGCTCCTTGCCTGCTCAGGGGAATGCCCGTGTGGGAGGGGTGGCGCACCATCCACATCTGCCCACATGGCTAGGACCAGGGCCTCTACCTGCTGAGTGGCTGGCAACACCTTGCCCTCTAGGTGGCTCGGGAAAGTCAGGACCTGACTTACATTTCCCCTCAGTTCTTTGGCCAGGAAGAAGAACTGTGGGAAAGTTGGAAGGAAGGAAGAAGGGGGTGAGTGGTGCGAGCCCAGAGGGGAGTGGGGAAGACGAGGGGCTCAACTGTGGGGGCCTCACCTCTTTAGACGTCAAGGCTCTGCATTTCTTTGAGTCTTGTTTATGTTATGTAGCACCGATTTAGATATCATGGTTGTTTATATGTAACTTTTTATTGTTTTGAAATTATTGAATGGAAAGATGTGTGATTCAAGTCCATTCTGATTTTCACAAGGGAGCCAAGCATTGAGACTGCAGAATTGTGGAGTTTAGCTACAGTACCTGGGAGGATAGTAAGACATTCTTTTTAAAAACATTGACATGAAAGAGTGACAGAGAGGGAAGGAGAGACAGAGAAAGAGATCTTCCATGTGCTGGTTCACTCCCCAGATAGTTGTACTTGCCAGGGTACGGTCAAGAAGAAGCTAGGAGCCAGGAACTCCATACTGGTCTCCCATGTGGGTGGCAGGGGCCCAAGTTCTTGGGCCATCGTCTGCTGCCTCCCTAGGTACATTAGCAAGAAGCTAGGTTGAAGTGGAGTAGCCAGGACTTGAACTGGTGCTCTGTTATGGGATACCAGCTTTGCAGTCAGTGGCTTAACCCACTGTGCCACAATGCTAACCCTGACATTAACTATTTCTGAAATATCTTGGATTCATAGCTCTAAAATGGAAGCTAGCATGACACCCTCATTACCCACATCTTCAGTCTTTTTGCTGAGAGTGTGTGTGCTGAGAGTCACATATGACAGTGACAGTGACATGGAGAGATGGAGTTGGGAGGGAATGATATGACATTGTCTCAACTATTGGAAAACAGTTGTGTTGGGAACCAGGCTACCCCCTGGACTTCTAGTCTATTGAGTCAGTGAGCTCCCTAGCTAACTTACTCTAATTCCAGCTGGGATACTGCCACTCGTGACCCTGAGGTCCTGCCCTACCCATTCATGTACAAGAAGCACTCCACAGGGTGGGTCCCACCATTCTCATTCACATTTTTGGCTGTCAGGAAGGTGTCCCAGGTTGAAAATCCCCTCCAGGTGTAGAGAGGCAGTCTAGACCACCGGGTTCCTAAATCCTACCCCTGGAGTTCAGCTGAGCACAAAGACATGCAGTAATCCTGTGGTTTTCTTAGCCTTCAGGACTAAACAGGCAGAGTTGCAGATGTCCCTTGCATTGCCAGCAGGATTTGAAAAGCTGGGGTCATAGACAAAAGCTCAGGGAATTGTGGCGAGAAGAGAAGATGTGAGAATCACAGGCATTTTGTTTTTCTCTGCTGCAGGCTCAGGCACTCACATTTATGACTATTATTTGTATGGTATTTAAAATTTTATGTTCTGAGATTTCAGTGCTGCCTTGAACATGATGTGCTGCAGGGTGATAGGTGGAACCCGGCTCCTGGCAGCCCACAGGCTGCTTCGCTGTTTGTTGAAAGCTGTAGGCTCACCACTGTGATAAAGGCCTCTCCTTGCACTTCTAGGCCATTTTGCCCAGAAGAGGTGCTTTTAATAGAAACTCTGTTTTCTTCCTTTCTCCTCCTCTCATATTTTTATGTTTCACTGTATTTGGTTCTTGTGCTATTTTCTGACTCATTTTAATGAAATAAGAGAATTTACACACTCTTCACATCGTGACCACCACCCACATGGGTTCCCAGGGCAACTGTGCTACATTTCCAAAATACATAGCCTTTTGACATTTATGCACATATACATATACACATATAAAGTACCATATTTATATATACACATATATATAATTACATATAAAATAATAGTACATGATTTTATAAACCATATAATGTTTAAAAAGATACAGTGTAATGATAGAACCCTTGAGTCTTTTTGCTCTAAAATTTCAATTTTTACCTAATTCTTGTGTATTTCTTTTCATATTTCTGAGTAATATACCTTGACTACTCATTATCACCTTAGACACTGTCTTCGGCTTCTGGTTAACAGCAGATGAAGATTTGCCTCTGTTACTCTCCCTCCCACATTTTCCCTCCCCGTAACCTATCAGTATAGTATGTCCTAATTTTTCGGACCTTTTTATGATTCTGTCACTGTCACTCATTGCTGAGCCAAGAGGTACAATGTAATGTATGTTTCACTTCTTGTATAACTCTTAGTTCTTCCTGGAGTTCATGTCTCATTCTGTTCCCGTGCCAGGTTTCCTGTGTACCACATTTGATTTTGTTTCCAAGGGTGGCATCAGATCTATCAGGGACCCAGAACATTATTTTGCCAAGGCTCACATGCATTAGTAAATAACCAGTTCCATATTTTTCTCCCTGGTGCCCTCTCTTCCAGACCCCTCAGGCTTCCTGTGCCAGCCTGGACTGATTGCTCCCTCGGCCTGTTGTGCAGTTGCTATCCATGAATTTCCCTTGCTCACACTCAGTGGTGTCACCAAGTTCATGTGCTTCTTTCTCAATTGCCTGGGTCTTTCTGGCATCACACTTCATAGAGTATGGTTTATTTTGTGTTTTGGCCAAAGCAATCATAGCAAAACGTGACCCATCTCTACTAATGTCCATACCCCACCCTCAGCGAAGGTTCTGCCTGGCTCTAGGTAGCTTGCTGTTCCCTTCCTGACCTGAAGAGATGGGAGCATTCTGATGGCCTCTGTGACTGGCATCCCCTTTTATGAAGACATGAAACTAAAAGGAGGGGGCTGAGCAGACGCACTGTACATGCCCACTGAAGGCATGAACCAAGACAGACAGATGGGAGCACATTGACTTGGGAGCCAGGGCACCAGGGTTCTACTCTTGGTTGTACTTGGTAAATAGTTCCATGACTCCAGGCCCACGAATTGGCCTCTCTTCACATCAGTGTCCATTCTTTTCAAAGGAAAGATCTAGATTCAAGTTTGTAAGATAATCTAAGACTACAATTCTTACCCTCTGTCTGATAAAGGGTGCTCTGACTTGGACCTTGGGGCAGAATACAGAACAATAAAGGAAAATAAATGGACCCAGAGAGAAATGGTCTAAAACAACAATTAACATTGATTAGACTTTTACCATGGATGGACCAGATACTGTTGAATGCATTCTGTGTATAATTTAATTTCCAAAAACTCTTCCATGTTTTCTGATTAATTTCAAAATAACCTTTTACATCTTAGTTTCACCTGTGAAGTAGGAATCATAACTGTATCTACTGAGAAGTGCCAGGAATGCACTCCTCTCATAAGCATTATAAATGTAATTATCAGCTGTTCTTCTTGTTGGTTTTCTCCATAGTGAGGTAAGCTTTCTCTTTCTGCTAATTCAGTTATCCCTTCTTCATCTACTTTGTCAAAACTGTATTGTAGTTTTTGACCTATTGATATTTCTTTGCTTTTCCATGTTCTTTTTTTAAAAAACAAACAAGATTTATTTTATTTATTTGAAAGAGTTACAGAGAGAGAGAGACAGAGAGACAGAGAGAGAGAGAGACAGAGAGAGAGAGAGAGAGAGGTCTTCCATCCACTAGTTCAATCCCCAAATGACTACAATTGCCATAACTGAGCTGATCAAAAGCCAGGGGCCAGGAGCTTCTTCCAGGTCTCCTATGTAGGTGCAGGGTCCCAAGGACTTGGGCCATCCTCCATTGCTTTCCCAGGCACATTAGTAGGAAGCTGGATTGAAAGAGGAGCACAGGCGCCCATATGGCATGCCAGTGCTGCAGGCCAGGGCTTTAACCTGCTGCCCCACAGTGCCAGCCCCCATGTCATTGTCATTCTTTTATAATTGTGTTTGTTTTAGGGTAGAGAGGGTGATGGATACACTCAGGAAGTCTGCCACTGTTAACCACCCCCTACCAGTTTCTAACTTTTGGTAATAACAGTTATTCTTTTCTTTTTTTTTAAAAAAGATTTATTTATTTATTTGAAAGTCAGAGTTACACAGAAAGAGGAGGAGAGGCAGAAAGAGAGAGAAGTTCTCCATCTGCTGGCTCACTCCCCAGATGGCCACAATGGCCAGGAGCTTCTTCCAAGTCTCCCATGCAGGTGCAAGAGCCCAAGGAACTGGGCCATCCTTCACTGCTTTCCCAGGCCATAGCAGAGAGCTGGATCAGAAGTGGGGCAGCCGGGACTCGAACCAGCACCCATATGGGAGGCAGGCACTGCAGGCAGCGGCCCCACCTGCTATGCCACAGTGCCCCCCAATAACAGCTTTTCAAATCTCATTTTATTTCACCTATGACATTTCTAAAGGACTCAGACTTCATCATGTGAGCTCTTTCATTCTCCTCAGTAACATGTGAATAATCCTATACAAATTCTCTACCATGCTGTCTGGGATGTAGAGAGTGCTCATGTATATTTGTGGTGTGTCCTCTCATCTTTATCCTGATCTTAATCTAGCTCACAATTTCTGGCTTTAAGTAGCCACTAAATCAGCTTCATTCCAAGCTGGGCAAGGGGATGGAAACAGTGCCTCTCCTCTCACATGCCAAGAAAGACATCAATGAATGGGCAGCATTTCAGCAGGTTTTAAACCTAGGGCCAGAGTCAGCTGGCAGGACTGCATCTACGGGTATCTGTTATATGGTATGATGTCAAACCATGTTTGGGGTGGGAGGTGGGTGAGTGAACCAAAGGGTTCTTTCTTTGCTGTGCATTGTACAAGAAGGGTAGATCACACCATGACCCGGTAATTTCCAACAGTGAGCTTCCAAGAGCTCATGTTTTTGACACACTCACTCATTCATTATGCAAATATTTATTGAGCTATTGGAAAGTGCCAGGAGCTGGAGTAGCTCAATGGCCAAGACAGATGTAGTCTGTGCTTGCATGAGTGCCGTTCCACTGGTGTGGGGTAAGAGCTTTGCCTGACTTTAGGAATTCTACTCAGTGTCATGTGAATGTTACACCAGCTCTATTGAGCTCTATTGAGCTCTATTGAGCTCTTCTGGGCTCCCTTCTCTAGTTTCACTCTCCCCACCACTGCCACAAAGGTTGACAAAATGAGATTGTTATCCCAGCTTCCTCTGCACCATTCTGTGTGTGTTACGTAAGCAGCCATCTTTTGGAGGCTTCTGGGAAAACTGTGCTTTTTCTGATGGAAAGGGTGCATGTGGTGGGTGCTCCCAGTTCCCAAGGCCAGGAAGTCCACAGCCAAGGAGCCAGCAGGTCTGGAGCTTGGTCAGGGCTCACTCTCGGCTTTGCAGATGGCATCTTGTTGCTGTGTTGTCACATGGCAGAAGGGGCTAAAAGGGCTGGGGTGCTCCCTTCAATCCCCCTGACAATGATGAACCCCAATTATGAGGGAAGAGCCCTCATGACCCAGACGCCTCCAGATGGCCCCATCTCCTAAATCTGCTGCAGTGGAGATTAAGGTTCAACTTTGGAAACCTGAGAGGACGCCAGCATTCAGACCATAGCCAATGCCATTCAATATTTTTGAGACAGTAAGTTTTCATTGCTGCCTGGTAATTACTCATTTAAATGTACCCCATGTGCTTAAGCCAAGTTATTTGAGGAGATTTTCATCTTGAAATTGTAACTGTTGCATTAGATGGGGTCTGAGAAATCATTCAGTATATCCTATTCTTTCTACAGTTAAGGATAAGTGATTTCCCATTGCCTTTCAAGTAGTGGCTGTTGAGAGCCAGAACTAGAAGCTTCCAAAACTTACTCCCCTCCACCAGCTGGTATCTCCTAAATATCAGCCCTGAAGCAGAATTAGGCCAGAAAATCAGTCAACTAACAGAATGTGCCAGCCCCAGGGATCCTCAAAAGTAAGAGAAAAAGAACAACCTGGATTTCTTTCCCACTCCTGTATTTACTTTAAAAAATACAGCAGGGTGGGAGTAGACAAAGCCACAAAGGCTGCTGTTTGTTCCTCTTTGACTAAACACACACACAAAATGCATTGTTGGTTCACTGGACCTTTAAGCCCATTAATGTATCTCCAAAATTTTCAAAGTGACAGCTGACCACACAGTTCTACTTGATCGCTGCCAGGTTAGTTGCCAAAATCGTCTCTTCCTTTGTACATTTCATGCAGCAAGGGTCCTGTTGCCCCTGCCGTCTTAACAAGCTTGCCAGACATGAAAGGGGAAGTGACATCACCATGGGAAGGCAACTTTGTCCACAGGGACATCTGAGTGCTGAGTCGGAAGGAAGGTGTTCGCAGACTCTGGGCCGTGAGCCCTTGCAGAGAGGCCAGATTCCCATATTCAGTAAGTGCCCACTAAGTGCCCACACACATTTTGCAAGAGACTGAGATCTTTGTCCCTTCCCTCTAGGGGCTCAGAGTCAAGAGTGGTGAGAGAAGGACTTGGACAAGTATCCTGCCAGGTACTGGGGGCAGTGGAAATATTGGAAAGACCTGGGAGGGTAGAGAAGCCAGCGTGGGCACTTATCTTGGATGGTCCCCAAGTGCCTCTCAAAGACGGGCAGATCAATCAGAGTCCACAAACACCTGTGGGGGTGAGCCGGGGATAGAGAGCAGAAAGCCCGGCCAGGCAGTACGAGCAGCAGCATCAAGGCCAGAGATGGTGAGAGAGCAGAGGTCCATGCAGACTGCAGGCGTGGCAGGTGGCAGGGGTCAGGGAAAGAGCCAAACCATCTAATCTACTCAAAGTTAAAAACGTTTAGAGGCTGGCGCTGTACTACAGTGGGCTAAACCTCCGCCTGCGGCACCAGCATCCCATATGGGCACCAGTTTGTGTCCCAGCTGCTCCTCCAGCTCTCTGCTATGGCCTGGGAAAGCAGAAGATGGCCCAAGTATTTGGGACCCTGCATCCGAGTGGGACACCTGGAAGAAGCTCCAGGCTCCTGGCTTTGGATTGGCCCAGCTCCGGCTGTTGCAGCCATCTGGGGAGTGAACCAGCAGATGGAAGACCTCTCTCTCTGTCTCTCCCTCTGTCTGTGGCTATACCTCTCAAATAAATAAATACAGGAAAAAAGTTTGAGGAAATGCTTGGCTCTGGTCTGGACCTACACAAAATCATAAAGTTCTTCTCCACACACACCACCCCCACATCTTTTGGCACCTTGTGCTGTTCTGATCTTTATCCTGCTAGACAGCATTTAAGCTCTTAGTGCTCCCTGTCAACATCAGCTTTTAGAAAGGACCAGAACTTGTTGATACTAAAGTATAAATGACCAATAGGCTGGCATTGTCATACAGTTGACTGATTATATTATACATTCAAAATACGTTTTGCAATTATTTTATTAACAATAAAATTCAAAACATATACTACACTTTGTCTTAGTTTACTTTGTGCTGCCATAGCAGAATACCTGAGGTTGGATAATTTATAAACAGAGATTTGATGGTTCTGGAGACCAGGAAGTCCAAGATCAAGGGACCTGCATCTGGTAAGGGTCTTCTTGCTGTGTTATCCCTTGGCAGAAGACAGAAGAGCAAGAGAGGGTGAAAGGAAGGGGAGGAGGGAGGGAGGGAGGGAGGGAGGGAAAGGGAGAGAGAGAGAGAGAGAGAGAGAGAGAGAGAGACCAGAAGGCTGAATTTACTTTTATGACAAATCCACTGTTGCAATAATGAACCCACTCCCATGATAGTGACATTAATCCATTCATGAGGCATTAATGAGGTACCTAGAATGGTTAAACTCATAGAAACTAAAAGTAGAATGGTGGTTGTCAGGGCCTGGGGGAAGGTTTAATGTGTATGGAGTTTACAACTGTGAAGATGAATATATTTAATGCTATTGAGGTGCACACTTTAAAATGGCTGAAATGGTCAATTTATGTTATCTGTATTTCAGTTTACATTGCACACAATAAAAAACAAGGAATCTGGGGGCCGGCACTGTGGCGTAGTGGGTAAAGCTGTGGCCTGCAATGCCGGCATTTCATATGGGCAACAGTTCAAGTCCCAGCTGCTCCACTTCCCATCCAGCTCTCTGCTATGGCCTGGGAAAGCAGTAGAAGATGGCCCAAGTCCTTGTGGGAGACCTGGAAGAAGCTCCTGGCTCCTGGTTTCAGATCAGCACAGTTCCAGTCATTGTGGCCAACCGGGGTAGTGAACCAGTGGATGGAAGACCCTTCTCGCTCTCTCTGCCTCTCCTTCTCTCTCTGTGTAACTCTTCAAATAAATAATCTTTTAAAAAAATAAAAAGACAAGGAGTTTGGATAAGGACTGTTGGAAGTGAGAAGAGGCTGGGAAGTCTCATGTCATTGTCTTCACTCAAGTACAGAGTCCTGGTCTCATAGGTGAGTTCCATGTGTAAGGCGCCATTCACGGTATGCAAATTATAGCAAGCGACGCAGCCGCTCCCTTTGCAAATTTCCTGTTAGAGGAGGATGGTTCACTGAAAGTCAGTTTCCCAAGGAAGCTCTCAATGGAAATGAAGATAGCAATTCTAGATCAGACAAGATGTAGTGGGCTGCAATACTCTCAGGACCACTGTCAACTTGTTCTAGCCTGACCCAGAAATCACTGAGTGACCCTGGCATAAAAGGAAAGGTTTGACCCAGCAATGGAAAATGCATTTTGCAATGTCTTCTTCAATGGTTTTGGATGCTCGCATTTCATTTTTTAGAGCTCAAACGCTCAAAAAAACTTCATGAAAACAAAAACTATAATTAAATACTTGCTGGGAACTATTGATTGATTTTCTTTTCTTTCTTCTGATTTGGACCGTAACACAACTTTCCATGCAACTAACCAGAGTGGCCCTTGCCCCTGGCCATGCTCTGAAGTGTCCAGAGTCGCATCAGGAGGCTTCTGGACATTGCTTAGTTTTTGGTTGCTCAAGCTGGGTACTTGTATGGTGAGACTGTTACTACAGAAGTCTTCATTGAGCTCTAGCTGGCTTCACGCCATATTTTGTCCATTTACCTATTCACAGATATTCACAGATAGGGATCCTAGGTGACGGTGTTTTCAAGTGGCTCAGGGCCCAGCCAGATATTTAAGAAAAAAAAAAAAGGGCTGAGTGTTTGGCCTAGTGATAATGATGTCAGTTGGGATGCCCGTATCCCATACTGGAGTGCCTGGGTTTGAATCCTGGCTCTCTCCCAATGCCAGTGCCCTGCTAATGTGCCTCTGGAAAGCTGCAGTGAAAGCTCAAGGACTTGGGTCTTTTGCCACTCACTCGGGAAACCCAGTTTCTGGCTCCTGGCCCTGGCCTCAGCCCAGCCTTTGCTATTAGAGGCATTTGGGGAAGTAAACAGCAGATGGGAGCTCTCTGTCAGTCTCTCCCTCTTCCCCCATCTCCCAATACAGTAAAAAAATAATTTAAGAAATCGGTAACTTCATAATTGTTAAGACATGTGGTAAATCACACTATAGACCAGGTAGCCAAGGAGAAATCTCTGCTTACATTCATGTCTTTTATTTATTTGATGCTTACATGCCAAGCAGTATTCTAAGGTTTTGCACGTTAGTCATTTAATTCCCAATAAGTCCCCTTTGAGGTAGATAACTCTTACAAGCCCCATTTTACAGCTGAGAAAACTGAAGCATACAAAGAAAGGTTAAACAACTTGTGCGTAACCACATGGCTAGCATGCAGGCAAGCCAGGCAGCCTGGTCCCGAGGTTTGGGTCTTTCAAAGTACCACACAAAAAGGCTGCTTACTTAGCCTTCGGAGTAACAATGAACATTACAGCCAACCACAGAATCTTAAATGTGAATTAATGGAAAGGATTTTAGGCCAAGCTCTAACAGCTGTGTTCATAAATATTATGTTGTGGGAGGAGGGGGCGGGAACTGCCTGATTTGTTTTGTGGCTCATGGGCTTAAGTAAATTTTATTATACTGCAAGAAATTAGCCCTGGCATTTTATTTTCTAGAATAGACAGTTTGTACTTGTCCCTGCTCATAACCTTGTTTAGATTCAATTAGGCACAGCATTTTAGTTTGAGTAACACGGTTCTATACACGCAAGCGGCAGTTTACGGCTGAAGAACATGACCCCTCGATGTTAAAGATCTGATTTGGATAAAAGTGATTTTTTTTCTAAACATGCAGCAGAGTTTGGGAACATTTTTATTATCTTCTGTGAATCACGGGTCACTGAAGGAGAGTAGTTGAGAGGTCAGCCCTAGGTTCAAGCTCTGCCCTGGAACTGACCCAGCCTGTTTCCTGGCTGCAGACGGGATGACAGCAGGCCCTGCCTCCTGCGCAAGTGTGAGCACTACCTGAATACCAAAGCACACGCCCCGCAGTGCCAGTGGTTGCTGCTGCTGCTCTCCCTGGAGTGGCCGGAGACCTGTGGCCCCCTGATCCTTTGTGCGGAGACTCAACAAAGGGAGGAAAGCGAATGTGATTCCATTGCTTGTAGACACTGCAAAGCGCAGCGGCCTAAAATTCCAGGCGTTTTCCACATCTTTGTCTCGTTAGGGAACTTCGCTTTCAAAGGGCGCCAGAACATTCACACGCAAGTCTGTTTGTCTTTGGATGGCGCAATTGCAGAAAGGGGAAGTGTTCCCCAGGACATCTTCCTTTTTCTTCTGAAAAGATTCTCCTTCTGCCCAGGGATCCCAGAGCGAAGAGTCTTAACTGTGAGCGCCTTTTTCCTTTTGAGCCGCTTTGTGGTTTTACTGTTCGGTACCCCGCAATGTTTTTCCCTTTGATACATCATTTTTAAGAGGGTTAGTTCTGTCAATAACTCCTAGGGTGAATCGCCAGTTCTAAGTCAGCATAACTCCGTACTGCTGACCCTGGAGAAAGAAACACGAGGAAACGCGCCCGTCCTAGACGGACAGACGCGGCGCCCACAGCGGCAGCCGAACTCCAGCCTGGCGCTCCCGGGCCCCGGGAGGTGTCTGGCGCCGAGGGAAGGCTGCCGTGACAGAAAAAAGGGAACGGCCCCCTCCCCCTTCGGCCCACGCCCCAGGGCTCTACTTCCCACTCCAGGAGCCTTAGAGAAAAAAGCACCAAAGAGGCCGCAGGACCGTCCCGGTGGAGTCCTCAGGACGTTTCCCGAGGGCCAGACCCAGGAGACCCAACAGCCACTTCCAGCAGAGCCACAGAGCCCTGGCCGCCCCCGCGCGTCCCCGCCAGCGACCCCGACGGCCCGCGGAGGCTCCGCCCGCCTCTTCTCTCTAGGCCCCGCCCCATCCTACCGTGGCCCCTGATTGGCTGCGCGGCGCGTCAGTTGGCGTCCGAGGCGGGAGCGCGGATGCCCGTCCCCGCCCTGTGCCTCCCGCGCGAGGCAGCCCGTGGCTGAGGGGAAAGCGAACCCGGGCGCCGGCGGGCGGCCGCCGCGTCTGACAGACCCACGGGCGGAGGCTGGGCGCCTGTGCGCAGCGTGTGGCTGGCATGGCGGGGCCGAGGAGTTCCCCGCGGGCGCGGGCGCGGGAGCGGGAGCAGCCTCTTGCCCCCGCCGCAGGTGGGCGCCAGTCGGGGCGGGGCGGGGGGCGCGGCCGGGACTGTCGGGGCGGGCGGGGACCCCGGACGGCTTCGGGAGGTTCAGGCAGTCCCGGGAGCCGGCGTGCCTCCGGGACCGGGCTGGGGAGTCAGGCGCCGGGACGGGCGTGGGGACTGCCCCTTACCCTCGGTCACCCTCGGGGTCTCAGCGGCGGGCGTTTGAGGAAGAAACAGCCCCCGCGGCAGGCCCAGCTGTGGGGGACGCCCAGGAGGCGGCGAAGGCAGTTTCCTGGGAGGAGAAGGGCGGCCTTACGGGGTGGGGTGGGGTGGAGAGGTTGCTCTGAGCCGCGCGGGTGGCCGTCGGCGGCGGGGACGGCTCCGCGGCGTGGGAGTGGCTCCGGGGCGCGTGGCCCAGCCGGGCCGCGGTGCTCGTCGCTAGTGCCGTTGTTGTTGGAGGGAAGTTGCGGCGTTTCGCGCCTCGCAGGCAGAGGATGTGGTCCACACCTTCTCAGTGATCGAGACCTGCTGAACAACAAAGAAAACTCCGGCTTGGGTGGGTAGGGTCGGGGGAACAAACCCCACAAAGTCCCGAGGACGAAGCCGCAGCGTAGGATGGCCGCAGGTCCCTGTGTCCCCGCGCCCTGACTCGGTCCCTGACCGTCCCCTCCACCCCCCGCCCCGCCGGGTGCAGGGTGTCTTTCTCCCCTTGACCCCCAACTCCAGAGAAGCTCAGCGGAGGAGCTCAGCTTCCGTAGAATGGAGCGCATTCCCGATCCTCCGTTTGGCTGCCCCGTTAGGGCTGAGCCCACGAGTGAATTTTGGGAGCGTGCCTGCTCACACACACCCAGTTTGGCTTGCGGGTATTGCAGCGCTGCTTATGGGCAGTTGACAGGTGCTATAAATGCCTCTTAATTGCCGTTGGTGTTCTCAGCAAGAGTTTTTAATTCCTAGGGCAGGCTGTTAGGGGTGCCAAGCCTGCTGATCCGCTGGGCCCTCCCAATCTAGAATTCTGGGATTGACTTACCTCCCACTCTCAGAAGTTTGGAGAATGAATGAACTCATTTTTTTTAACCTTTCTGCACCTTGGTTTATTGTAGAATTAGCTAAATATTTCCCGTGGGTGTATCCATTTGAACTTTTTATTATGTTATTTTCTTCTCTCTGCCTTTCTTTGGCAGAGAAAGTTGTAAATAAATGTCAGGGCACAACTGGAGAAAACTGGTTTGGGAGGCTCAAAAGCACCTACTTTGGGCTTAACATAATCGCCAGGAATTTTTCCTTTCTCTGCACCAAGTTCAAGGTGTGCCAGTGCTGGAAGGCTAGAGAGAGAGTTCTTTCCTGTGCTCCAGCCTGTGGGGTCTGCAGTTGGTGTGCAGCCGAGGAAGAATGTGATTCAAGAATCAGATTATGGAAAACTTTGTCCTCCAAAACATTACCTCTGAGGACTTGAGAGCCTCATTTCTCTTTGCCAGTTAGTTTGGCAAACACCCACACCCACACACACACACACTAAAAACATTTTTAAAGTCAATTGCCATTGCGAGGTTGGGGATGGCTTTTTAAAATCTACCCGTTTTTTAAGACTAAGATTAGCTTTTGAGATAACAGCAAGTAAATACCAAGTAACACTTGACAATAAACGACAGACAACAGAAGAAAACTCACAGAACAGGTAGGGATAGAGTGTTTTGGTAGTCATTTTAACTATTTCTTGTTAAAAGTGTCTAAACAACTATGCACAACATTACTGGAAAGATACTGTCAGAGCTGAATGTGGACAGGGAAGAGTAAGGTGCTTTATAGCCATGCCCCTGAGCCCAGAGCAGACACTGTCACTTACTAGGAAGACAGAGGAGACATGGTCATACTGTTGAATAAGCTCACAGTTCTCATCACCTTTGGTGAACCTGTGTATTTGAGGAGGAATGTGTGTGCCTCACACATGTCCTAGAGCCTCTTGTCTCTGGCCAGTGTAAGGGTCAGTAATGGTCCTGATTGGCTCAGGCCCTGTGCTGTTCTCTCCAGTACCGCCATCTTCCTTTGTTGAATGGTAACATTAGCCTTCACCCATGGTGAAGAGAAAGGAAAAGTTCCTGGCAATTACTGTTAGCCCAGAATAGGCTTTAGTTTTCACCCATGCTCTCAGGAGCCACAGGATTCCTTGATGGTTGTACTGGGAGACTGGAATGCCCAGTGTGGAATGGGGGCCCCTACTCCAGCTAATCTTGGAGTACCTCTGCTTTTGCCTGTTTTATACTGCTGTTCTGAGTAAGATTTTGTATATATGTTGGGGGAGGTCTAATACTAACTGAAAAATTTAATAATAGTAACAGCTAGTATTTAAAAATTTACTTTTTTATTTGAGAGGCAGAGAGAGAGTGAGCGAGCTCCCATCCACAAATGCCTGCAGTGATCAGAACTAGGAATGTAGTACAGGTCTCCTGCATCAATGCCAGAAATCCAGCTATTTGAGTTATCACCACTGCCTCCCAGACTCTACTTTAGCAGGAAACTGGAGTCCATAGCCAAGGGTCAAACCCAGGTACTCTGATGGGATGCCTGTGTACTAACTGCTAGAGTAAGTGCCCCCTCCCAGCTGCTGCTGTTATCATTGCCTTACACTATGAGGTATTTGTTATTTTTTCTATTTTAAAAAACTGAATTACACACTTATACAAGGTTACCCATCTCCTATGTAGTCTTTTCTGCTAATTAAAAGGTATACTCTGGGGCAGACATGGTGCAGCAGACTAAACCACAGCTTGGGATGCCCACATCGAATTTCAGAATGCCTGGGGTTGAGTTCCTTCCCTGCTTCCTGTCCAGCTTCCTGCTAATGCAAATCTTGGGAGGTGGCAGGAGATGGCTCAAGTGCTTGAGTCCTGTCACCCTTATGGGAGACTGGGATTGAGTTCCTGGCTCTGGACCTTAACCTGGCCCAGCCTTAGCTATTGTGGGCATTTGGAGAGTGAAGCAGCAGGTATAAGGTCTCTTGCTCTCTTGCTCTCTCTCATATTCTGCTGTTCAAGTAAATAAAATAAACTTAAGAATAACAAACGTTCTTCAATGTCATGGATTTTATTATTCCAAAGTCATTCAAGGATGACTGACTTTATATATGATGCAGATATTTCTGACCCACCATAAACAATCTTTGATTTGTTCCCATGGGTGATCACAGGTAATCGTTAGGCAAGCTGATTAATTCATCTGGTGGGCACTAATGCATTCACAGAAAGAGTAGGAAAATGGGGAAAAGTAATGATTGGGTGGCTGGTTGGGTATGAGAAGAAATGATCATAGGGCCCATGCACATCCTCCTCAACATGGGCTGCAAAGGTGTGCTGAGAATTGTGAGCTTATTCTACAATACGTTCTCTCAAGGCTTTTGCTCTCAAGGAGCTTAAATGAGGAACACTGGCAATGGACAGTGTGTGCCAAAGAGAAATGGAGTGAGTGGCTGTGTTTTTCTGTGTGCTAGCTATGACCTCAAAGAGAACTATTTTCCTTCTTTAAAAAATAATTTGAGGGCTTAAGGGAGACAAAAGCCACTGCAATTAATAACACAACAGAATACTTAAAACCTAGTGATCCATAGTTGATATTGTTTGGCTACCAGTTGGGCCCTAATTTTTTCTTTCTAATCTGAATTTCTATGAGATGGTTAAGTACCAAAATTGCTTTTTCTAAGTAGGAATTCTTTTAAAATTTTATTTCTTTTATTTATTATTTTTGAAAGGGAGAGAGAGAGAGGCCTTCTGCTGATTCACTTGCCAAATGCTCACAACAGCCAGGGCTGGGCCAAGATCCTGGAGCTCAAACATGATGAAATCAGAAGTAAATCCAGAACCCAGACCTAGGCACCCTGATTTGGGATGCAGGGCATCCCACATGGCATCTTAACCACTGGGCCAAACACCTGTCCTTAAGTAGAAAATCTTGATTGGTACAAGCATTAACTTGAAAATGACCTTTCCTGTGACTCTGGTCCCAAAATAGACTTGGCTTCATCTGGAAGGCTTTATTGGGTCTATGAGTGGAATGGGTGCTTTGCTATGTGCCTGTAGCACCAGAGCTTTTTATTCTTGTCACAGTAACAGTAGGTGTAGGTGTTCTCTTGCTGGTGCTGGACACACACTGACCTTAGGCAGTCTTAGATGATCTTTGCAGCCACTATTCCATGATGCTCATGATGGTTTTAGTTTGCTCAGGGTTTTAAGCTAGTAAATGATGACCAGGATTTAAATGCCAATATGGGGCTCAACTTATAACCCATCTGTCTGCTTCTGTATCCAGAAACAAGAGCTTCTAGCTTTGACCTGAGAACATGCCATATTTTTCAAGTTACCTTATTGCATTTAAGTGATTCTGAATTAAAGTCAATTTACCATTTTTATACTATTTTTGTAGCACAAGATAACTCTCACAGATCTGGGGTGCAGAACAGGGACAATGAAAAGTTTTTCATAACTGAACTAGGACTTCATGTATGTATGTGTGGCTCTCTATACTTGACTGTTAAAGTCTTTTCTGAACTTTTAGAGACATTGTTGGGCCAAAATATTTGGCTAGGAAATCTTTTCTTCTCCTGTCCATGTGAGTTCTCTGATAAATGATGGGTTACTTTGTAAGACAATTTGTTTTCTAAATTGAAGTTGTAGACAGGCTTACTTGATTTGTACTTAACTCAACAGAAGAACATTCATATGTTTCTTCACAGTAAATCAACAGAGGAAAGTTTTTGCATGTGTTCTCATTTTCCAATAACCTATTGTTCTAGACACATTCCATTTTCCACTCGCCCATTTAGTTGGAGCCAGAATGGACAGGTGGCATCATGTTTAAATTAAGAGATGATAAAATTTTGATGTTCATTTCTAAGAGACAAAGGGCTATTATTGTCAGTACTGTTGCTGGTATTCCTAGGTACCAAACTAAAATCCCAGAAACTGCAGCACATAAAATGCTGTGTTCAATAAATCTCTAAATTGAGAATTGAATAGTTAATTTTGTATTGAATTAACTATGTCACTGTGATGCTGAGTCTGTGGAATTGTTGGATAAGTAGACACATAGTAATTACTTCATTAGCTCTTTCTCCTCTTGCTCTGTTGTTGCTTAATTAATGAGTATTAGGGTTAGTCTTTTAGCAGAGGGACTAATCATGCAATTGGTAGTGCATTTCTCAAGAGAATCCTCCTCCAATCAGAGATAGGTGGAATCTTATTAAACTTAAAGAGTTGGCTTTCAAGAAAAGAGAAACATTCTACCCTCTCTTGTAACTGTCATGGTGGCAATGAGTTCCCTGCCCCCTCTAGGCTTGGGCAGGCTTTAGTGGATAGCTCCTGAAAGGCTCAGGATGAGCAGTGGAGCTGGTGATGGAAACTCATTGGAGGCGGTGCTTTGAACAACTGGTGTCCTCTAAGCCACTGCATAGAATGTTCTCTGTACCATTTCACCTCTAAAGTTAGATTCTTTCTTTCTTGGGATTAAGATAATCTCTCCCTAGGTCTTACAATAGCATCTGGTGTATCAGGGGTGTATATTTTGATCTGTGCCAAGAAGTTCTCAACTTGTTTATGAGCTGTCTGTAAAAATCTGAGCGCTCTGTGACCTCCAAATGCGCCACTGGGACAGTTGGAATGAGAAGCTGGGGTGGGGTGGGCAGCATGGCTGGCAGGAAAGGGGAAGTGGAAGAAGTGGTAAGCCAGTACCAGCAGAGGAGGCTGAATGTAATCAGCCACCATCTAGATGTGAAGGACTGAGTGTCCCTGATGTCAGTGATAAGGTCAGCTCCTTGTCATTTTACTTGGCATTTGCAAAATGAATATAAGTGTATAGTTGTAGCCGAGGATTATGTTGACTGCTCAACTTGAAATGGAAACATGGCCAACAAATTACTAGTATAAATGTTGGGTCCCTCCGTTTTACAGCTGAAACAATGCAAGACTTGGGTGTATCTGTTCCTTCCTCTGAAGTCTGGAAACAAATTACTTGAATTAGAAGAGGGCTTATTAGATCAGTTTTATCCATGACATATCCCTCTGTTTTGTTTTTTAAATATTTGCTAAACTCAGTTTGGGGTACTTAGCTGATTGCCATGATAGATTTGTACAGCCTGTGCTTTCTGGTCTGTCTGCTGCCATTTGGTCTTCATGTTTTAATATTCCAGTGTCTTTTCCAATATATACTTCATTGATTCATTTATTCTCATTGTGGAATATGAAGGTATAGTTCTTCCTTTCCCTCTCCCTGGCTCCTCCTCCTCCCCGCCCCCTTCTCCTTCTCCTTTTTCCTTTGTTTCATGTTGCTGTATTTTACAAAGAATCTGGTCACCCCCTTGGGAACCCCTGTAGAAAGGGCTGTGTACTAGAGGTGTACTTTCAGGTCAGTTGGTTTAATGTACCTTTAAGGTCTGGGATGTCTGCTGGCGTTTGTCAAGATCTTCTGGGTCTTCCATACATGCTTAGGGCATCTTTCTTGCTCTAAGCTTTGTTTTGAGTTTAGTTGGACGTCAGTTGTTTCACACTTAGTTAAAATTCTGTGTTTTGTGTCCCTCACAGTGACTGTTTGGCCAGCATAACTCAGAAACACATTAAAATCAGGAGGCCTTTGGAGAAGGAAGGGAAGTGGTGGTAAATGGCCTGGCCTCCCTTTGTTTGTTTTTAGGGGAGGAAGTTGAGGTCCAGAGTGGCTCAGCTCTGTAGAACCAGACCCTGAGTTCCTCCCCATTCCACTACCTTGAAACCATCCTGTGAGGTGGCTGCTTCAGTCTCACTTCCTGCTTTTTAACTGCATGTTGTGATTAAAGGAAGAGAGAATACACTGGTGGTTCAGTGTTTCTGAGATGCATTTTAAAAATCAGAAGGAGACTCCCAATATAGAGACTTTTACTTAAGTTTAGGTACCGTGGACTAAAACAAAAATATCTAAATAAGTGAATAAGTGTATTTCATTCAGCTTGAAGTTCAGAGATGGTGCCCCAGGACTGGGATGGGCTCCATGGAATCAGGCACCCAGCCTTCCACTTTGCTTCTCTTAGTGCTTGGCTTCCATGCACACAGTCACTTTTTGGCCCAGAATATCTTCTGGATCATCAGGCATCATGCTTACTTTTCAGCTATTAGGGAGGCGGGAAGGCAAGGGATTCACCTCTCTTGATGGATCTTTCTGAAGGTGTACTTCCCTTTTTACTCCAGAATTCATGCACACAGGTACTGAGAGAGGTTGGAATGAACCTTTTCCAAGTAGCCACTTGTCCAGCTGCAGATCAGGCTCCTGTCTCTGTGGAAGGAGCAGAGAACAGACCCTCGGTGAAGCTGGCAGCCTCTGCCATGGAGCCACATGGACTGGATCCTGACTACATGAATTCATTGTATGCATTCATCCAATGTTTATTGGCTGTCTCCTCTGTGCCTAGGCACTGAGTGAGCAGAGAGAAAACAGAGCCAGTCCTTCAGATGTTTACTGTCTACCTAGGGAGATGGACACTAATCAGACACAAACATGATTGTGTAAACTGTGACAAGTGCTGGGAAAAGAACACCATGTGCTTTGAAAGAGGAATATAAGAGGAATACTGGGATTTACTCAAGCTTGGGGGAGAGAAATTTGTGATGAGAAGTCCAAGAAGTAATATTTGAGATGAGAGCTGGAAAATAAACGAAATGAAGTAGGCTATGAGAGAGCAGTAGGTTCTAGACAGAAGGAAGAGCACAGACAACACAAGGCCAGGAGGCAGGATTGGGCTCTGGGAGGAGTTAAAGGTAGCAATCATCTTGGAGCAAGAGGGAGGGATCAGGTCACATCACAAGGGACACTGGTGATCAGTGTCCACCATTTGGCTTGCCTGGGTTTGAGGGATACCCTGGACATGAAATTTTCAGCATTAAAGCTAGGACAGTATTGAGCAAACCAGAATGAAAGAGCTACTTTCCCTAGAGACCATGTCAAATGTCTCATTCCTTCATTAATTTCAGAAAGGTGGTTTTCTTGATTAGCTCTCAGCCATTGACAAACAACAGTAATGAGTACAAGTTGCCCAAACTTAAAGGGGCACAAAACAGAAGTGATGCTTACTTGTAGTTGGGTTACTTGACCGGTGAGATAGCCTGGCATGATTCCTTGTAATGGTAGGTAACTTTGGAAATTACCTGACATCTGATGATACAATTGAGATAAAAGAAAGGGCTAAGGATAGGGGAAGCCTTTCCTCCATAGCAGCGTTTCTCAACATTGGCAAATCATCTAGGAACTTAAAAGAAGGGTAGATGTCTGGCCGGGGCCCAGCCCAACAAATGAGACAATCCACAGGTGGAGCCAGAAAGGTTCTCTGTTCCACAGCCCTCTCAGTCTTCAGTGTGCAGACAGAACACCTGGGCAACCCAATGGAATGCAGATTCAGCAGCAGGGGGCTGGGCAAGAGATCTCTAGGTGGTATTGATGTTGCTGCTCCCTGGGTCTTGAGTAACAATGCTCAGTGACATTTGATGAGTTTGTTTTTGGAGCTACTGGTTTCTTCTTAGAAAAACAGATCTACTGGCCCATGTAAACATAGCTATGTCCTTGAGTAGAGAGGTGCTTGTGAAAGAGATGGGGAACCTTCTGCCTGTGTTCCATTGGTCAGACCACACTGAATCCCAGTGGACACAGATATCAACTTCTTAGTTGGCCCCCGAGGCTGGTTGGGAGGTTCAGGGTGAGACGTGGCTTGTAGTGCTGACAGATACGAGAGTCAGTAGTGGCTACAGAAGCACCAGCTCCTGGGGCTCCTGGCTGGGAGGGTACATTCTTTAAAGCTTTCTCACACTTGTTTAGGGGCATTTCCAGCTGTCTTCACTGGCTGCCAAGATGTGGGTCTTTCTGACAAATAAGAAAAACCGTGGAAAATGTTTTAAATAGGACTGATACGTGCATGCTTTCAACACACACACACACACACACACTACACTACACTAACCATAGAGTGGAAAACCGAATTAGGGAAGGCAAGACAGTGAAGAGGATTAGTAACCATTACTGACAGCACCCAACTGATTCTGATTAATGGGAAAATTACCACTGGGCAAAAATAAAGTGTTACTCATCTAAAGAGTGGACCTCCATCAGAGCATTCACAAATGGTTTGTATTCGGATGGAGATGTCTCCCATTAGGGGCCTGAGAGTTGAGCCAGAGCACAGCCACAGAAGCCCTGGCAGGTGGGTACATTCTCATGAGGTCCAGCAGGTCCCTGCCTGGGTCCAAATGCACAGAATCTGTACCCATCCCCTGGATAACCCTTGCTTGCCTTTTCATGTTCTGAACTGAAAAGTAGGCATGGGAGGGAGTCCAAGATGAAAGAAATCTTTAAACGTCAGGCCAACGTCTGATAAAATCTTAGATGTGTGGCAAAATGGGCTTGTTTGGCTTGTGCCCAAACTGAATTCACCCTGAAGTGCCAGGATTTTCTACCAAGGAGAGAGCAGTCCTCTATACCTTCCATCAGCTCAGTCTCTCACCCTCAGGAGGAACAGAGCTGAGGAAAGCCCCTGGAAACTTGAGGGCAGTGGGATACAAGCTCCGACCCCCTTTCCCTTTCAGAAAATGAGAGACATGCCCAGCATGGGTCCAAAGGCTTGCAAGTTGATAGCAAAGCTAATGTGAGTCAGTGGCTTCTTGGTTTCTGTTTGCAGCTGTGTACTACCAATACAGACCTAGGCTGCATTGATTTCAGTGTGATATCCAGAATAGGGCTCAGCATGCTGCCCATCTTTTTGGTTTGTCTGTTTTAATTGTTTGAAAGACAAAGTGATGGATCTTTTTGTTCATTCTTTTATTCCCTAAATGCTGGCAATAGCTGGGGCTAGACTAATATGAAACCAAGAGCCCAAAACTCCATCTGGATCTCCCACATAGGTTTCAGAGACCCAAGTATTTGAGCCATTATCTTGTGCCTTCCCAGGGTATACATTAGCAGGATCCAAAGCTGAGTAACTGATACATGAACCATGCACTGCCTATATGGGACGCAGGTGTCCCAAGTGATGACTTAATTGCTTTGCCAAATGCTTGCACCATGCTGTTTATTTTTAAATGACTGTGACCCAAAAATAATTTTTACATTTTTAAGTGGTTGGGAGAAAATCAAAAGAAAAATGCTGTTTCCTGATACACCTTAAATTTCAGTGTCTATAAGTCTAGTTTTATTGGGGCACGGCCCATAATATATTGTCTGTGGCAGCTTTCCCTGTGTGAAGGAAAAGTTGAATTATTGAGACAGAGACCACATGGCTGATGGAGGCTCCCTGGACCATTACAGAAAACTTGCTGACTCATGATTGAGAACAAAGAAGTTGGTCACCTCATTGAATTCTATCCACGTGGCATTACAGCCAGGATGGGTGTTCCAATTTGAAGTGTGGAGTGAGTTCAGAGAAGAGTGAGCAGAATGCTGAAGAGAGTCCTCAATCCCTATCTTGTTTTGGGTGAGAAAATTGAGAATTTCTAACCTAGAAGAAGATGCCACATGGAAAACGTAGAACTTCAAGTCTGTGTGAATTGTTTGCATTCTTGGAAGAGAATTACTGAAGGAGGGCAATAATGCTGGTAGATCAAAGGGCTCCTTCCTACCCAAGCCAGAACACTGGATTCAAGTTCAGACTTCTCCTTGGTTTTCTCCGAACTTCAGTTTGTTCAGCTCAGAAATGAAGCATTTGTCTGCCAGCTCATCAGATGACCAGATGCATAGTGAATAATGATACAGCATTCATCATCAAGTTATGTGCAAGCATGGAGAAAACAGGCACAAATACACAGATGCAGTGTGGACAGAGTGCTGAGGACGTGCCCAGGAAGTGTCAGTTCTACCTAGCACTGGTTGGAACCCAAGCCTATGAGAAGTGGAATCCAATCTCTCTGGCTCAGAGTGTGAGGAAAGTCTATGGAGGAGTTGAAAGGTTGTCCTATGAGAGAGGAACGAGGCTGGAGCTTCATGATCCCAAGCAATAACAGTTTGAACTGTGGTCACAAATCCGAATGTATCAACCTCTTACTTGAAACCCTTCATGGCCTTTGCCTGCTCTTCAATTGAATGCTGGCATCTCACTCAGGATCCACAGGCCCCATTGATCTGGCCTCAAGGCTGGTGTTCCTGGGCTCACCTTGTTTTCTTTGCCTCTGGAGTTTGTGGTCCATCCTCTGTCCTCAGCTCAGCCTTACATCCTGAAGAATCCTCCCCAGCCTGCTGAAGGTCACAGCCCCACATCGCAGCTCTTGCTGAGCAATGTTCCTTTCCCATGGCATTGTGGCCCCCGTGGTGTTCCACTGCCACAAACAGGGACATCTGTGGATCTGTACCAGGAGCAGATGTTCTACTGCCTTCCAAACAGTGGCATCAGCTTGCTGAACAGGGCCTGGCCCATCGCAGCAGCTCAAGCTATGTTCATAGAATTATGATAGACTTTGACTTAAAAAAGAGAAAACATTCCAGAAGAGGAAATGGGCTCCCAGAGGAGTGAGGCAGTTCCCAGCTAGAAGGAATACAAGCACTGGTTGGGTGACAAATGGTGGAGTGGTTGTAATGGGAGTGGAGCTAGATAGTTCACACTAGATAGGGCTTTCTCCCTCAGCCATGTGTGATTCCCGCATATTGACCATTAGGGTGACTTCTTGGTGTCAGGGAGGCCCTGAAACTACAAAATGGGAGTGAAGCCAGGCTCTTTGCTCACTGCACCTAAACAGTTGTCTCTCCTGGATCAATGAGGCCTGCAGGATGGACAAGGCATTCTGTGATTCCACAAATACGGAGTTACAGCTTACTCTTTGATAGTAGGCTGTCCCACCTATGGCGTTGTGCTTTTATAGCCGAATGGGTTTTAAAAACCCCATGTGCAGGGCCAGGGTGTGGCACAATGGATTAAGCTGCTGCCTGCTATGCCGGCATCCCATATGAGCACTGGTTCATATCCTGGCTACTCCCCTTCTGATCCAGTGCCCTGCTAATGAGCCTGGGAAAGCAGCAGAAGATGGCCCGAGTGCCACTTAACATGGGAGATCTGACTTCAGGCTGGCCCAACACTGTTGTTGGAGCCATCTGGGAAGTGGACTCGCTGGTGGCAGATCTTTCTGTCTCTCCTTCTCACTATAATTCTGATTTTCAAACAAAAAACACACATGCAGTTAGAAAAATTAAACTTGCCTTTAAAATGGTAAGTTTTGTTTAACACTCCTGTGAGATGAAATCAAGCTCTGACTTGTGATGTTCTTAAAACCACACACACACACACACACACACACACACAAATCCTCTTGGTGTTTGGCAGTTTCCTGTGTTGGTGATGTTGTTTTTAATTTAACAGGAGCCTTGCGTGAATGTGTCTGATCCTGTGGGGTCCCACAGCTCCCAGCTGGAGTAGCTGCATGACAGGCTGCACTTGAATGTCTTGCTGGCCATGACCTGTACGATAAAAACCCTCCACTGGGTGTGGTTTTCCTCAGTGATAGCAATCTTGTAGTTGTGATATTGCTTGACTAAATGGAAGACCATCATTTCTTATTTGACCAGAATTAATACACCAAACAGAAAAGTCTTTGGTCTCACTGTTTCAAAGGTGTATTAATGTATTATTTATTTTTCTAGCCATATTAGTTAACAATATGTACTGTGTTTATTAAAGGTAGTGCTTTTAACTTAAATTTTTAAACAAAGTGATTTTACTGTTTCTTTACTACCTCAAACATGTAGATGAAAAAGACTTTTCGGCCAGTGCCGTGGCTCACTAGGCTAATCCTCCGCCTTGCGGCGCCAGCACACCGGGTTCTAGTCCCGGTTGGGGCGCCGGATTCTGTCCCGGTTGCCCCTCTTCCAGGCCAGCTCTCTGCTGTGGCCAGGGAGTGCAGTGGAGGATGGCCCAAGTGCTTGGGCCCTGCACCCCATGGGAGACCAGGATAAGCACCTGGCTCCTGCCTTTGGATCAGCGCGGTGTGCTGGCCACAGCGGCCATTGGAGGGTGAACCAACGGCAAAGGAAGACCTTTCTCTCTGTCTCTCTCTCTCACTGTCCACTCTGCCTGTCAAAAAAAAAAAAAAAAAAAAAAAAACAAACCCGAAAAAGACTTTTCTCTCCATCTAGCCCAGGCCTGAGGTAAGCCCTCCCCAACCATGTAGGAGCTCTTGATAAGCCCTCTCTTGCTTGAGAAGCAACTTAGCAGGCCACACACAGTTGATGGCATCAAGTGTGTGCAGAGAGAAAGCTCCATGGTACTGGGGCTGAACCTGGATAAGATTAGGAAAGGAAGTAGATGGGGTTGAAGATGTGTGACTAGTTCATGGGGAAGTGGACAGTAAAGAATTAACCATCTGAGACCTGGAACAGCCAGCAAGTGTTGGAGGCAAAGCAGATGCTGCTGAGTTTGCATGAGAGGGAGCGGGCGGCCGGGCACTGGCAACCTCAGGTCCTGGGTGTAGACCTGCTGTCTGCATAATCTCTTGGTTTCTGGCTCTTCAGTGCCTTTTAGTTTTGTTTTTAGGGTTTTGTTTTTTTTCCTTTTTCTCTTTGGTTTCCTGTTTCAGTGTTTGAATTACTTTAGCTTTGGTACATTGTACAGAATGGAAAAAAAAAAAAATACACACTGAGTAGAATTTTACCACCAAAAAAATAGTTGGCCTCCACTTTTTTTTTTTTTGGAGTTCCTCTTGGTGGTCTTGCCTGCCATATGTAGTCTGAGTGATCACAGATTGGATCTTAATTTCAGGTATTCACACTGTTGCTTTTAGGAGGTCCTAGCATTGTAACTCCTCAAGGTCATGCTAACTGTTGCAGCATGGCTTCTGATTGTGTGGGTTAGAGTCTTGGCTTGCTTTAATGCTGATGGTTGGGGGCATGCATGAAGTCTAATCAATAAAATATACTTCCTAATAGAACAGAAATATCTAGCTCCATTTCAGCTGCTGCCCAAGTGGTTCATGCCAGAGGATTAAAAAATTTCAGGGATAGGTATCGTGGTACAGTGAGTTAAGCCACCACTTGGGTTGGCTACATCCTGTATCGGAGTGCCTGGTTCCAGTTCCAGCTACTCCACACTTTGGTTCTAGCTTCCTATTAATGTACATGGGAAGTACCTGGACTTCTGCACCTCACTTGAGAGATTCTGGCTCCTGGCTTTAGCAAGGCCTAACCCTAGCTGTTGCAGGCATTTGGGGAGTGAACCAGCAGAAAGCATGTACTCTCTATGCTTCTGCCTTTCAAATAAAATAAAAACTTTTTTTATAAAGATTTATTTGTTCATTTGAAAGTGTTACAGAGAGAAAGAGAGAGATAAAGAGAGAGAAAGAGAAGAGTGGCAGATCTTCTATCCACTGGTTCACTCCTCAAATGGCCACAGTGGCCAGGGCTGGATCAGGCTGAAGCCAGGAGCCTTTTTTGGGTCTCCTATGTAGGTGCGAAGGCCCAAGGACTTGGATCATTTTCAGCTGCTTTCTCATGCTATTAGCAGGGAGCTGGATCATAAGTGGTGCAACCAATACTGGAACCCGTGCCCATATGGGATGCTGGTAGTGCAGATGATGGCTTAATTTGCCGTGCCACAGTACTGGCCCTAGTACAAACTTTTTTTTTTTTTTAAAAAGAGAATTTTACTTTTTGCATCTTGGCAGGCATGATAGAAGATCAAATCCATGATCCCTAGCAGTACTTCTCTTTTGCAGCCTACACTTCCCAGGGATTCTTTGCCAGCACTTGCCCCCATCCATACTCCATTTTACTTACTTATTTATTTATTTTTATTGCATAGAAGGTCAGATTCTCTCATCTTCTTCCTCCAAGTCCTGATTACCATGCACCAGGACCTCGTTAGGCAGGTTCCCACTTCTCTGGTGGAAGAGGGAGATAGGCAGGTGGCACATAGGGGATCCCTGTGAACCTTCTGAGGTTATCAGAATTGTCCTCAAGATGCTCTTCTGCAAAGTGTCTCGTCACTGTGTTTTCTTCTTTGTCATTTTGGAGTTGTCATCCAGTTATTGGGCTAGGCAGGAGATAAATTTTTTAAAACTGTTTGCAAGGAGTTTCCATTCTGCTCGCTATGACAACACTGACTAGAAGGTTACCTGGCTCCATGATTCATAAGCAGGACAGTAGAGTGGTCAGGGAGCTCTGTTCAGAGCTCTAGCTTTGCTGCTTACCAGCCAGGATAGTTTCCCCTCATAGTTTTCTCATCTGCACAATTAGGTGCTGATCAGAGTAATAACAGTATTCATTGTTTGCTTGTGGTGTATCAGACAGCATACTAAGTGCTTTTCCTACATTTCCTTTAAGCCTCACAAGCGCTTAGAGAGGTGGATGTGGCTGTGCCTCCTGTTTTGCTATGTGGTGGTGATGAGAAGCGGCGTACATTGAGCACCTGCTGCATACCAGACAATGTCATGTACTGTCTTCATTCCCAGTTTCAGAAATGGAAGCTTAGACTGGTGAAGTCCATTGCCCCACATCATGTGCTGCTGTGTTCAAGGCCTCTACTGACTGCTCTGAGGTATGGTGCTGGGAGTGAATGAGGTGACTGTGAAGAAATTCACACTGAGGCTGGAGTAGAGAAGAAGCTGAAGTTGCATCGATTTTAGTGATTAGCAAAGCCTACCAAGTCATTATATTTCTCCTTTAACTTAGAAGTTCTGTTCCTAATAACATCAGGGAGTGGCTTGTAGGGATCTTACGCATTTCTGTGTGGCAATGGCCATCTTGTAAGTGACTTCGTGAGTCCCACCAACTCCCCTCCCACCAATACCCCATCATTGTGCTCCTTAGCTCTTCTTCCTCCTCCCCTCCTCCTCCTCCTCCCCTCCTCCTCCTCTTCGTCATCGTCCTCCTCCTCCTTCTTACTTTTCCTCTTTCTCTTCCTCTTCTATTTATTTATTTATTTGAAAGGCAAAGTGACAGAAAGATATTCCATCTGCTGGTTCATGCTCCAAATGTCTGCAATGATTGGGGCTGGGCAAGGCCAAAGCCAAGAGCCAGGAACTCCATCCTGTCTCCCACATAGGTGGCAGGGACCAAGTACTTGGGCCATCTTCTGCCTTCCCAGGCTCATTAGCAAGGAGGTGGATTGGAAGCAGTGCAGCCAGGACTTGAACAGGTCCTCTAATTTGGGATCTGGTGTCACAGGCAGCAGCTTAACCCACTGTGCCACAACACCAGCTCTTTTGGTCCTTCTTGGCATGAATTACTTAACCAACCAAACTATACGGGCATGTTGGGAAGTACAGGCTTGTGTGCTAGGGTTGCTAAGTTGATTATATCACCATTTCTTGGATTGTAGGTAGGGTTTGATTTTAAGGATAACGTATGTATGTGTGTGTATGTGTGTAAGTGGTGGGGAGGGAGAGTGTGTGTGTCTTGGGAGAGCCATAATGTAGTCAGTTCCCAGGAAGGGACCAGCAGCTGTAGAAGAGGCCTTATGCTCAGGAGAGGTGACCTTGGCTCAGGGATCTTATATCTAGTGCCCCAAAGGGTAGTTGGCAAGTTAAGTGAATGCAGCAGGTTAGATGGAGTCTGTGACAGATGAGTGCACATGCCTATGGGGCAGGGCAGTAGCATCCCCACTTCAGTAACACAAACCCTTCGCACTCACTCCCAGGTGACAAACAGCAGGTGCTCTCAGAGAAGAAGGACCGTGGCTGGGTAGTCCACAGCTCTCAGCCTCCTGAGCCAGGGCAGCAAGGGCAAAACTGCAGAAAGTGAGAAATCCCAGCCATTACTTAGGGAAGGGAATAGGTGCTCTCATACATGTGGAGGGAGTGTGAATTGGCAAAGTTGTTTTGGAAGGTGTTTTGGTAACATCTGCTGAAACTAAAAATGTTTTGACTCAGACTTTCCTCCTCTTGAAATCTCCCCTAAAAACAGCTGCCCTGACTCCATAAGCATTGTTAGATAAAAAATGTTTGTCACAGCATTGTTTATAAAAGTGAAAAATAGGCAATAATTCAAATGTTTATCCATAATATGCTCATACATAGGACATTCTATACTGAACTATTGTGCATTCATAGAAAAGAATAACAATTATATACTGCTATGGAAAGATATCTAGTTTTTTAGAGCAAAAAATTATAAAATCTGTGTAACATTCCATTTTTAAAGAAATGTTTATAGCTACAAAGGAAATTATCACAATTTTTTTCTTTTTTTGCTTTTCATAAAAACAGCTTTGGAAATAAGTGATTCTTCCCAACATACCTGCCCTCTGGTCCATATTACCACACCTTTCCTCCTCTCTCTACTATTTCCATTCTTATTTTTTGCTAAGTTTTATTTTCTATTAACTTTATTTTTTTAAAGATTTATTTATTTATTTGAAAGTCAGAGTTACACAGAGAAAGAAGGAGAGGCAGAGAGAGAGAGAGATCTTCCATCTGCAGGTTTACTCCCCAGTTGGCCACAATGACTGGAGCTGCGCCAATCCGAAGCCAGGAGCCAGGAGCTTCTTCCATGTCTCCCACTCGAGTGCAGAGGCCCAAGGACCTGGGCCATCTTCCACTGATTTCCCAGGCCATAGCAGAGAGCTGGATCAGAAGTGGAACAGCTGGGACTTGAACCAGCGGCGCCCATATGGGATGCCAGTACTGTAGGCGGCAAATTTTTTACCCACTATGTCACAGTGCCAGTCCCACTGCAACATCTTGTGATGGAAAGCAGAAGGGGGAGGGTGGAGAGAGAACCCTGTTGTGTTCTTTTGGGGGGGTCATGTTGTCTTCTTGTTTCTTGAATTGCTGCATTTATTATTAGCTGTTTGTGGTGATACTTTGATACTCCCCCCCCCCCCCCGTGATGGCTTTTATCTTTGAACTATGTCTCTGAGGCTTAGTGGAGTGTCTGCTCTTTCAGTGAATACCCAGAGGCATGTGCTGGTTGTGGTCAGGGAGCTCTGTTCAGAGCTCCAGGGTGAAGGGAGTGTCTATGGTGACACCCAAATTGGGTATGGTAAATCGCCTGTTTTTTTTTTTTTTTTTTTTAAATCAGAGGGGAGGTTTGTTCCCCTCTGTTGGTATAATCTCATGCTCACCTCTTCTTCTCAAAGGACACCAATGCCTGGGCACTAGCTCTGGTGGGTATAATTTTAATCCACACTGCCACAAAATCCATACAAAGGACCCATGCAATCCTCAGTGTGAACACGGATCTTGCAACAATTACCCTCACCAGAGAATCAGAGAGCCCTTAGCATGTGGAACTGCCCACAGTGACTGCCCAAAGTCCCAGCCATACCCTGCACACTCCCATGCAACCAGAGTGTTTCCGCAGACCTGGCATACAAGACTCCCACAGTCACGAGCTCCCAGCCCCCTGTCAATTCTCCCATCCAGACTCAGGCATCTCCTCTCAGCAGATTGCTGGGCACATGGAGCTGGCACAGCTGTTACATATGTCCAAAATGGTGCCTGCCCACTCTCCACAAGTTTCAGGATGCTGGTACTGGATTGTCAGGAAGAGAGAAACATGCCCTCCTTTTTTTCTCTCTAGGTTGGCAGTCCCCCACAGGGCTCCAAGCCAGACTCACACCAGGCTTTTCCTCGGCTTTATTGCCAGTGGCTGGCTGCAATCTGGTCTCACCTCACTCCAAAGCTGGTGCTGAGGCTCTTGGCGCTGGGGTCCTGAGTTGTACACGTCCACACCCTCCATGTGGGTTCACAGTGTCCCACTAATTTGTGTAGTTTCCTTTTCCATTTTCTTCCTAACTCTTCCTTTAGATTGCACTCTCTCTACTTTTTAAAAATTATCTTCCCTTAGACTAGAGCAGTAAGCTCCCTCCCTATTACACTGTCTTGACTCCTCACAAAATTCTTGTTCTATGAATTTAAGTATTACCATAATTACTTGCATGTATCATAGCTTTCAAAGCTATGAAATAAGTCTGATTTAATGAAGATTAAATTATAAAGGTAAAGGCAGTATAGCTGTTTGTTTTATACATTTATAAAAAGTCTTACTAATTTTCTGAGTGGTGCAAAGATAGAATGGTTTGAATAGCTAATAATTTGTTCTAATTAGATAAGCACTTGTTTTTGAAAATGTCCTTTTATATAATTATAAACTTTATTTGCTAGTAATTTTTTCTTTATTTGCTGGGAAGTTCTTTCTTTGTTGAAAGTGCAGATGTACATCAAATATCCAGATAATCAAAAATCCTAAAGTAGTAGGTTCCACATTGATGAAATTTTTCCTATAGCTAATCACTGGAATTTTATCAGATCCTGTGCTGTGGAGGAAATCATTTCGCAATGAACCCCAGGTGGTTTGGTCATTATTCAGGAGTCCTCTTTCTCATTTGGACTTCAGCATTTTACATGCTCAAATATAACATGATCTGGAATCTTCCAAACAGAAAAATAATGCAAGTGCACCATTTGAGCGCAGCAGTTTTACGTCTTGTCAAATCAGGAATCACAGTGTGTGTTACAAGCAGCATATCTAAATCCATCTCATGACTCTTCTTTTAAGTGGTCCACTTTCTGGAAATGATGTCTATGTGACTGCTGTTTGAGTCACTCATTCTGTGTCATTAAAGTAACTTGTGGCCTATAATGACTCAAAAACACAGTAGTGGGTAGAAGTCAATGCTGGAGCCATCCCCATTTCCATAGGCCACCTGGTTGGATGCCTGTAGTGCACACAAAGCTGTCAGTGCTGAGATACTCAGCAAGGACCAAGTGTACGCCAGGCACTGTGCTAGTGCTTAAAATTTGTATTCTTCTGTAGCAAATCAGGGTTTTCACTCTGATTTTACTCTAAGAAAATTTAGGGTAAGTAAGGAGGGTGCCACAGTCACACAGTTAGGTAAAGTAGTAGAAGAACCTTTTGAATTCAGGTCTCAAAATTGTGAAGCCCATACTCTTTATGTTTATTGTCCCTCTTTAATTTTGTTAAACAAAGATATGTTTATACATGACAGCAATTGTGAGAGACCTAGGTGTTTCTTTAATTTTTGGATTGAATTGTTGAATACTTTAAAAATATACAAATTGGCCGGCGCCGCAGCTCACTAGGCTAATCCTCCGCCTTGCGGCGCCGGCACACCAGGTTCTAGTCCTGGTTGGGGCGCCGGATTCTGTCCCGGTTGCCCCTCTTCCAGGCCAGCTTTCTGCTGTGGCCAGGGAGTGCAGTGGAGGATGGCCCAGGTGCTTGGCCCTGCACCCCATGGGAGACCAGGATAAGCACCTGGCTCCTGCCATCGGATCAGCGCGGAGCGCCAGCTGCAGCGGCCATTGGAGGGTGAACCAATGGCAAAGGAAGACCTTTCTCTCTCTCTCTCTCTCACTGTCCACTCTGCCTGTCAAAAAAAAAAAATAATATATATATATATATATACACAAGTCAAAGATAGCTACTTTATTGGCAAAATTCTCCAATGTGTATGTATTTTTCTCTTAAACCATACTTAATGTAATAGTATTTTGTTTTTAAATTTTTGTAGGAAGTGACCAGGTTCACTCCTGGACACTAGTTACAAATCAAGCCTTGCACACTGCCTGGAGGATAGCCAAGGGCTCTGTGATGTTGGCGGTCTCCTTTCTGGTGGCCACCCTCTGCTACTTCCAGAGAATGCATTTGTATGTAGGACACCGGCTGAAATGGTAGGTCATGTGTCATCTTTAAATTTCAAAAAGTACCCAGGCTGCTTAAAGCAGAGCTTTGATATTTTTGTTCCCTCCATCTTTCAGGTGGATCGGATATCTGCAGAGAAAATTCAAAAGTAAATATTTTCAATCTTATATTTCCTTATTTGTAAGGTGCAGAGGGGGCCCATGATGGGAGAGGAAAAGGAACATTCACTACCTTTTAATTTTTTATTTGGTCCAGGGAACCTCAGCGTGGAGGCCGAAGTTGATTTGCTCAGTTATTGTGCGAGAGAATGGAAAGGAGAGACACCCCGTGCCAAACTAATGAGGAAGGTGTGTCTACTTATAGAGGTGATGGAGGATGTGAAATTTTCTGTCAAAATCAGGAAACATTACATTTTGCATTACCGAATCCAGAAATCATCCACTACCAAGTGGGATGTGAAAAATGGTTATGACTTTTAATTCAGAAGCTAAAGAGTTGCTAGATATTAGCTTGGGGCCTTTCTTATTATAGAGCTCATGCTTTCAAGGTCTATAATTCAGGAAACTTGAGCTATAAGCTCTTCTTGGCTCTAGCCTTGCTGGGCCCATTGAACACTTGCATGTGCACTGGGGATTGTTCTTGAAGGGGTCAGGCACCCTGATATAAATATTTTGAAGATTTTTGGAATTTTTCCATTGAGCCAACCTTGGTAAATATTTCCAGCAGTGCTATCCAGTATTGTTACTAGCAAAAGCCAATAAAAAGGGAGAGGTTTGTTTAAAGTTCTCCTTAGCATAACCATAGAAGTGTGCAGTGTTTTTCACTGTGGTGAGCTTGCATCCATTCCCAGCCCAAAAATGACCTGCCCTGACCCTGAGTATCCAAGATTTGTCATCTAAGATGGCATGACACAGACCCTAATGTCTAAGAGTCATTTTAAAATCACCTGTAGTCGTATTCACAATTTATCCTGGCGTCTGTTGTTCACTTAGCAGTGGGAGGAACACCTCACAAAAATATACTTTTTTGATGTGTCTGCTGAATTTGCTTTCATTATCCTCTTGCGCAGTGGAACTAATAAACAACTTTCTCTCTTTTTGCTAATAGGCTTATGAGGAGCTGTTTTGGAGGCATCATATTAAATGTATTAGACAAGTAAAGAAAGATAACTATGATGCTCTAAGATCAGTGCTGTTTCAGATATTCAGCCAGGGCTTGTCTTTTCCATCTTGGATGAAAGAGAAAGACATTGTTAAGGTATGTCTTCACACTGGCAACTGGAAGTATCATGTTGAGGACACCTGTGACTCCGAAGCTCCTGGTCTTCTCTGGGCAGCTTTGTACTTAAGATCATGAGATTGAAAGAACATTGATTCTCTATCTCTCAGGTCAGTTTGCACATGAACCATTTCAGGAAGATAGATATACTCTATTTTTAACACCCTCATCTTTTCATGAGTTATCTGTCTTTAAAAGTAAAATGGTCTGGTAAAATTCATTTTTTTAAAAATACTTTTATTTGAGAGGCAGAGAAGACAGACAGACACACACACACACACACACACACACACACACAGAAAGAGAATGAGAATGAGAATGAGAATATGAATGCAAGTTTTCCTGTCCACTGGTTCATTCCCCAGGTCCTTGCAGTGGCAAGCCAGGAGCCAGGAACTCAGTCCACATTAGAGGGCGGCAGGAACCCAATCAGTTGAATCATCACTGTTACCTTCCAGAATCTGTATTAGCAGGAAGCTGGAGTCAGGAGCAAGGCATTGAACCCAGGCACTCCAATATGGGATGCAGGCATCTTAACCAGTAAGCTAAATGCCTGCCCCAAATTCATGTTTTTATTCAACAGCTATAGGAATTTTAAAAAAGATTTTATTAATTTATTTGAGAGGTGGAGCTACAGAGAGGGAGAGACAGAGAGGTCTTCCATCCGCTGCTCCACTCCCCAAATGGCCATAATGGCCAGAGCTGGGCCTATCTGAAGCCAGGAGCCAGGAACTTCTGGGTCTCCTACATAGGTGCAGGGTCCCAATGACTTGAACCCTCTTCTCCTGTCTTCCTAGGCCATAGCAGAGCTGGATCAGAAGAGGAGCTGCTGGGACACAGATTGGTTCCTATATGGGATGCCAGTGCCACTGGTGGAGGCTTAGCCTACTGTGCCACAGCACTGGCCCACAGTTATAGGAATTTTAATGAATGCATATAGTGTGTAACCACCACCTCCAAAGAATTTCTTGGATACTTTTGTAGTTAGTTGTTTTTCTCCCAGCTCCTGGCAACCACTGACCCGTGTTCTGTCCCTGTAGTTTTGCTTTTTCCAAAAAGACATATAAATGGGATCATATTATATGTAGTCTTCTTTTATAAAATTTTTATTTATTTCCATTTTATTTGAAAAGCAGATAGAAATAGAGGCAGACAGATGGAGAGATATCTTCCATCTGTTAGTTCACTCCCCAAATGCCCACAACTGCCAGGGGTAGTAGACCAGGCTAATGCCAGGAGTCTGGAACTCAATCTGGGGCTTCCATGTGGGTGGTAGAGATACAAGTAATTGAGTCATTATCTGCTGGCCCCAGGGTGTGCATTAACAGAAAACTTCATCTGAAGCCAAGTAGCCAGGAATTAAACCAGCCACTCTGATATGAGAATCAGGCATCACAAGCAGCAACTTAACCACTGTGCTAAATGCCAGTCCCTATAGCCTTTTGAACCTTGCCTCTTTCCCTTAATATAAAGCATTTGCAATTCATCCATGTTGTCCATGAATTTGTAGCTTATCCTTTTTATTATTGAATGTTTTTTTATATAATTATAACACTGTTTATTAATCAGTCAAAGGACATCTGGATTGTTTCTTGTTTTTGGCAAGTATGAATGAAGCTGTTGTAAATCTTCTTATATAGGAATTTGTATGAACATTCGTTTTCATTCTGTTGGGTAAATACCAAGAGGGAGAATGTCTGGTTGTGTGGCAGGTGTATGTTTAACTTTATAAGAAAGTTCCAACCCGTTTTCCAAAGTGGCTCAGACATCCTGCATCCTCACCAGCAAGATACGAGGGCTCCGGTTGCTCTGCTGTCAGAGGCACTTGGTATTGCAAGGCTTTTTTGTTTGCTTGTTTTTAGCCATTCTAATAGATGTACATTCTCCTAATGAATAATTATGTTGAGCATATTTTAGTGTGTGTATTTGCCATCCATTTTATCTTCTTGGAGAAATGGCTATTCAGGTCTTTGCCCATATTTAAAATAGGGTGTTTATTGTCCTACTATTTTTTTTAACTTTTATTTAATGAATATAGATTTCTAAAGTACAGCTTGTGGATTACATTGGCTTCCCCCCCACCCCGATGACTTCTCTCCCACCCGCAACCCTCCCCTTTCCCGCTCTCTCTCTCCTTCCATTCATATCAAGATTCATTTTCAATTTTCTATATAAACAGAAGATCAGTTTAGTATACATTAAGTAAAGCTTTCAACAGTTTGCACCCCCATAGAAACACAAAGTGAAAAATACTGTTTGAGTACTTGTTATAGCGTTAAATCTCAATGTACAGCACATTAAGGACAGAGATCCTACATGAGGAATAAATGCACAGTGACTCCTGTTGTTGACTTTACAAATTGACACTCCTGTTTATGGCATCAGTAATCTCCCTATGCTCCAGTCATGAGTTTCCAAGGCTATGGAAGCCTTTTGAGTTCACCGACTCTTATCGTATTTAGACAAGGTCATAGTCAAAGTGGAAGTTCTCTCCTCCCTTCAGAGAAAGGTACCTCCTTCTTTTTTTTTTTAACTTTTTATTTATTTATTTATTTATTTTTGACAGGCAGAGTGGACAGTGAGAGAGAGAGACAGAGAGAAAGGTCTTCCTTTGCCGTTGGTTCACCCTCCAATGGCCGCCGCGGCCGGCGCACTGTGGCTGGTGCATCGCGCTGATCCAATGGCAGGAGCCAGGTGCTTATCCTGGTCTCCCATGGGGTGCAGGGCCCAAGCACTTGGGCCATCCTCCACTGCACTCCCTGGCCACAGCAGAGAGCTGGCCTGGAAGAGAGGCAACCGGGACAGAATCCAGCGCCCCGACCGGGACTAGAACCTGGTGTGCCGGCGCCGCAAGGCGGAGGATTAGCCTAGTGAGCCGCGGCGCCGGCCGGTACCTCCTTCTTTGAAGACCTGTTCTTTCCACTGGGATCTCACTCACAGAGATCTTTCATTTAGGTCCTTTTTTTTTTTTTCGCCAGAGTGTCTTGGCTTTCCATGCCTGAAATACTCTCATGGGCTTTTCAGCCGGATCTGAATGCCTTTAGGGCTGATTCTGAGGCCAGAGTGCTGTTTAGGACATCCGCCATTCTATGAGTCTGCTGTGTATCTCACTTCCCATGTTGGATCACTCTCTCCTTTATTTATTCTATCGGTTAGTATTAGCAGGCACTAGACTTGTTTATGTGATCCCTTTGACTCTTAGTCCTTTCATTATGATCAACTGTGAACAGATATTGATCACTTGATATTGTCCTACTATTAAATTTTGAGTATTCATTATATATTCTGAATACAAGCACTCTCAGGTATGTGATTTACAGATTTTTTTCTTGGTTCTGAGGACAGGAATACAAAGAGACCCTGGGCTCAGCAAGTTGAGTAGGGTGGGAGAATGTATTGAACACCTGTGATGCGTTAGTTTTTTACACACAAACATCCTAGTCTTGTTTAATACTGACAAAAGCCCTGTAAATGAACAGTATTACCCTTAATTTATAGTGAAGGTGGGGCTGAGAAGTAAAATAATCCATGCTAGGTCAGTAATTTCTTAGCTGGTAACAGCCAGGTTGGAACCACAGAGTGAGTGCATCATTCTAAAACCCACCTGTTTGCTGACATAATGTATTGTTTGGTTTAAAAAAAATCTAAAGGGCTACATGTAGGGAGTTGGGTAAGTATTTTATCCAAAAAGATTGTTTCTATGGACATAATCCTATATTTAAAGTTTTATCACTTCACTAAATTCACAAATAGAAAACAATGATGATATACTTTAAACTTAACTGTTGTTACAGTCTTTTTAAATGATATGAGATCTTATACTGTGACATATTTCAAATTGTATACAATAAATTTTGAGATACTAATAAATTCTGTCATCTACTTCCTTTTCAAGCTCCCTGAAAAATTGCTATTTTCACAAGGTTGTAATTGGATTCAGCAATACAGTTTTGGTCCTGAGAAGTATACAGGTTCAAATGTGTTTGGGAAATTACGCAAATGTGTGGAATTATTGAAAACTCAGGTGAGTATACAGGAAAAAAAAGACTAGAAATAAAAATATTCATCCCAATTGTAGCCAGTTTTGTCTAATATCAGGCATATCACTGTGTGTTAGGGAGTAAGAAATGAAAACACAAATGCTGCTTCTGGTAATTGGTGGTTTCCTCGTCTTGTTCTTTCTCCTTGCAATAAGGAATGAGTGCGGTACTTTTACCATGATGACAAGGCCCTTTACAGGGTCAGGAGGCTTCCATGGGTGGCCAGGAAACTTTAGCAGTTTCCCCAGAAAAAATGTAGTACAAGTCCCAAAAAAGTGCCCAGAAATGCCCTTCTGGAATGCACACTATCAATTACTTGGGAGTGACATAGATTTAATAATTTAATTTAGAGCTCTTCTTGCCTGTGATTAGTGACACAGATTTGGTGATTGGAATGGGCCCTGAGCCCACACTTACTGGCTGGGTTACCTGGGCACTACCTTACCTTTGTTGGGCTGTAGATTTTTTTTACCTGTAAAAGAGAAGTATGACTAGTATATACTCTGCACAGTTCTTGTGAGTACTGTATGCATTAATATACATAGAGGGGCCTGGTGCACAGTGGATATTAAAGAATGTGAGCACTGTTCACTGGACTGGCCTTTGTAGAACCTGACTGTCCTAAGCCATTTTAGAAATCTGAATTGCTTAATGCTTTACCTAGTAGGGGGTGGGTTTTTTTTAAAGTATTTTATTTAAACTAGTTGTTACTAGGTAGTAAATATTCTTAGTAAGTAAATATTCTTAGGTAGCCCAGGCTACTGTAACAAAAGACTACAAACTGGATGACTTAAATAATGATTTATTTTTCATGTTGTGAAGGTCACAAGTCTGAGACCAGGGTGCCAGCCAAGTAGGGTTTTTGTGAGGGCTCTCTTCCTGGTTTACAGACAGCTGCCTTCTTGCTGTGTCTTCACATGGCAGAAAGAACTAGGTGCTTCTATGGCCTCTTCTCGCAAGGATACCAATGCTATTGATAAGGGCTCCACCCTCATGACCTCATCACTTCCCAAAGACCCCCTACCTCCTAATGCCATCACCTTGGGATTTAGGTTTCAAGTTATGAATTTTGGGGGACACAAACATTTGTTGCATTGCCATATACTTACAGTTATATATGTGCCAAGTAATATAAAATGAAAGGCTTCAGTTCCACTCTTCATTTATTAATCTCTGGCTTAATTCATGAACACTTTAAAAATTATGCTATAATGTATATATTCACCTTTATCCTTCTAAATTTCACTTCTACCTCTGTTTTCAGTGGACTGAATTTAGTGAAATTAAAGATTATCACAAGAGAGGAAGTATGTGCAATGTCCTTTTCTCTGATGCCATTCTGGAATATAAACTGTATGAAGCTTTGAAGTTCATCATGCTGTACCAAGTCACTGAGGTGTATGAACAAATGAAGACTAACAAGGTCATTCCCAGTCTTTTTAGACTGCTGTTTTCCAGGGAGACTTCATCTGACCCTTTGAGCTTCATGATGAATCATCTGAATTCTGTAGGTGACACGTGTGGCCTAGAGCAGGTAAGTGGGTCAGAAGAACCTGGTGGTTTTGACTAAGGGTGATACTGACAGTGTTTGAACACTCAGGGGTTTCCTTTTTAGTGGTGATAAAACCCATTGTGTTTGATGCACTGTATCTCATATAGATGTGCTTGGGTTCCAGTCCTGGCTCTGCTCCTGATTTCAGTTTCCTGCTAATACAGACCTTGGGAAGCAGCAGTGATGGCCCATGTAGTGGGGTCTGTGCAGGAGACCTGGGTTGAGTTCCCAGTTTCTGGGTTTGGTCCTCACCCTAGGACCATTGCAAGCATTTGAGGAGTGAACCAGTGAGGAGGAGCTGCCTCTCAAATAAATAAAATAATGATAACAATAGACCAGTTCTATTAAAAAAAATTTGAAAAACAAAACCAGCTGCACAGAGGTGGTTCTCATTTCAATTGCTCTGAAAGGCAGGAAAGAAGAGCGAGAAGACTCCCTGCTCTGAGCTGGTGGCCCTGTCTCTGCCCACCTGTGGCTGGAAGGCATGAGTCCTAGAGCCTCTGACCCATGGACTGCTTCGCAGAACGGAACAGGTTCTGGGAAGAGGTTAGCTGGGAAAAGTCCATTCAGAAAAGGAGAAAACTGTGGGAAAGCACTTGGTTACCTATTGCAAATAGAGATGAGGAAAAGGCACAGGTCTCAGAACCAGCCCCCTGGATAAGGGTTTCTGCTTTGTGTGGGTTTGCTTTTGCAGAAGGTGAACAAAATTATGTGACATTTTTACACAAAGTGATTTAAAATGATAGAAAACTGGTTGGAAAGCAGTGCAGCATTTAATTGTGAGCATTCCTTTCTCTGTCATCATTTGTATTTTTGTCAAATGGCTTTTTCCTGTGATTTCTTGGCGTTAGGCTAGGGAGATGTTCCTACGCTTCACCCTTCCTTGCACACAATGGACATTTTTTCCTGCCTCTGCCCACTTGGTTGTTTATGGGTGGGTCTGTGAACAAGTCGATTATTTCATGAGCTATAGAACAAGAGCCCCCCTGCGGTGGGAGGCAGGAATTTGAACTTCTATCAGTGACCTCCCTCTCCTCTTGTCCCCAGATTGACATGTTTGTACTTGGATACTCCCTCGAAGTCAAGATAAAAGTGTTCAGACTGTTCAAGTTCAGCTCCAGAGACTTTGCAATCTACTACCCAGAGGAGCCTCTCAGGGAGTGGCCCGAGATCTCCCTGCTGACTGAGAACGACCGCCACTACCACATTCCTGTCTTTTAAGTCTGGCTCTCACTGGTGACAGTGGGCTCACTTGCAAGTGAAATATTCCTGAGAAACCAAAGCTTGAGTTGTAGCAGCAGCAGGAGTTGCATCCTTTTCTCTGGAATTGCAGGTATTCAGGAGGGAGCAAGGCACACGTGTTTTTTTTTTCTTTCTCTCTCGGTGATCTCCAAAGCAGCCTCACTGGGATATTTGGGGGTTTGTGGTTTGACCTTGGGGTCGGGTCTCTTCATCCAATGCCAGGCCTTTAAGAGCACACGAAAGTTTAATACGGACAAGAACAGAAAAAAGAAAGCAAGTAGGGAAAAACCACTCACCTGGAAAGAATGTCTTTATGTTTAACTTTTCCATCATTCTTTAAGAATTTCGTCTTGAACTGGTCTTGAATTGTCATAAACATGGCTTTATTTTATAAGCATTACTTTCCCAGGATCTTGTTTTATATTAATTTTCTAGAATCACCTGACTGACTTTAAAATTATGTATATATTTGTATGTGTATAAAAATATGGTTATGTAGGCAAACGTGTACATGCAGAGTTTTGTGTATATATATATATCTAGATACTCATAAATAATCACTACTTCCTGATATTATATAGTTTGATCTATATCTCTACATTTTTGTTACTGTTTATTGGATCAGCTTAATATGCTCTACTTTGATAAAAATGATAAATTCTATAGGTTGAGGCACGTGAATGACAATTATTAAACTATCACAAGATATTAAACTCTGATGTATTTAATGTATGATTACATGTGTATTTAATGTGTGAAATCTCATTGTAGTAGGCACGATAATATTCCCCCCAATATGTCTGCATTCCTAATCCCAGACACTGTGAATATGTCAGATTAAATGGCAAAGGAGAGTTAAGGTTGTGGGTAGAACTACAGTATTAATCTGCTTACCTTGGAAGAGGGAACTGCTTCTGGATTCTTCAGGTAGGCCCTGTGTCTTCAGAAATGTTCTTAAAAGTGGAAAAGAGAATCAGAAGAGTCAGAAGGAAGTGTGAAATACTGACGAACAGTCAGAGAGAAAGGCACTATTGCTGGCTTTCAAGACAGAAAAAGGGGCCAGAGATCAAGACAGAGAAACTGAATATCTGCTACTGTCTTCTGAGGGATTACAGCTGGGTCCACACACTGACTTCTGTGCAGTGAAATCCAGGTCAAACCTACAGAACGATGAGATAACAGGTTTGTGTTTAAGCTGCTGAGTTTGTGGTCATGTGTTACAGTAGCAACTGAAAACTTATTTTCTTGGGCTGATTAAGTTTTGGTCTCTTTATTTTAGAAACACTTTTCTAGTTTATATTAGTAATCTTTATTTTGGAGATTTGCTAGCATTTTGAGTTTCAATATGGCCGGCGCCGTGGCTCAATAGGCTAATCCTCCGCCTTGCGGTGCCGGCACACTGGGTTCTAGTCCCGGTTGGGGCACCGGATTCTTTCCCGGTTGCCCCTCTTCCAGGCCAGCTCTCTGCTGTGGCCAGGGAAGGCAGTGGAGGATGGCCCAAGTCCTTGGGCCCTGCACCCCATGGGAGACCAGGAGAAGCACCTGACTCCTGCCTTCAGATCAGCGCGGTGCGTCAGCCGCAGCGGCCATTGGAGGTGAACCAACGGCAAAAGGAAGACCTTTCTCTCTGTCTCTCTCTCTCACTGTCCACTCTGCCTGTCAAAAAAAAAAGTTTCAATAAATATAAAATAATTTTTAAAATCTTGCTAATAGCCAGCGCCGTGGCTTACTAGGCTAATCCTCCGCCTGCGGTGCTGGCACGCCGGGTTCTGGTCCTGGTCGGGGTGCCGGATTCTGTCCTGGTTGCTCCTCTTCCAGTCCAGCTCTCTGCTGTGGCCTGGGAGTGCAGTGGAGGATGGCCCAAGTGCTTGGGCCCTGCACCCGCATGGTAGACCAGGAGGAAGCACCTGGCTCCTGGCTCGGATTTGCACAGCACGCAAGCCTTAGCGGCCATTTGGGGGGTGAACCAACGGAAAAAGGAAGACCTTTCTCTCTCTCTCTCTCTCTCTCTCTCTCTCTCTTACTGTCTAACTCTGCTTGTCCAAAAAAAAAAAATCTTGCAAATAATGTGTCACTTTAGGGCCACAAATCTTTTTTATTTAGAAAAATATTTATTTGAAAGGTAGAATGACAGGGAGAGAAAGAGTGAGATCTTCCATCAACTGATTTATTCCCCAAATGGCTATAATAGCAGGTTTGGGCCAGGCTGAAGCCAGGAGCCAAGAACTGTATCCTGATCTTCCAAATGGTTGACAGGGCCACAAGTACTTTGGTGTCTTCTTCTGCCTTCCCAGGTGCACTAGTAGGAAGCTGAAATGGAAGCAGAGGAGTTGGGACTTGAACAAGTGCTCCAACCTGCCATGCACCCCAATTCTTGGTCCAACCTGCTTCACCATGATTTGGGCCCTGCGAATTCTTTTGAAAGGGTGACTTATTTAATAATATGTTTGGTGCTAACATTTTCTCACAACAAATAAAAAAGGTGTGTTTTAAGGGCCCTGTTGTGGCGTAGCAAGTTAAGCCACTGCCTGGGATGCTGATGTCCCATATGGGTGCTGGTTCGTGTCCCGGCTACACTACTCCCAATCTAGTTCCCTTCTAATGTGCCTGGGAAAGCAGTGGAAGTACTTGTGCCCCTGTAGCCACATGGGAGACCTGGAAGAAGCTCCTGGCTTTTGCCTGGCTCAGCCGTGGGCTGCTGTGACCATTTGTGGAATAAACCAATGGATGGAAGATCTCATTGTCTGTCTTTCTGTCTCTCTTTCCGCCTTTCAAATACATAAATAAACCTTTAAGAAGAGAGGTGTTTCAAATGCTATGGTATATGCATTTAACACACAATTTTTTAAAGATTTTATTGGAAAGAAAGAGAGAGAGTGCACGCACACACAAGTTTTCATCTGCTGGTTCACTGGCCAAATGGCTTCGCCAGGGCTGTATCAGACTGGAGCCAGGAGCTTGGAGCTCCATTTTGCAATGGGGACAGTCAGTACTACCTAAGCCAGATGTCCACTGTCATTTTCTAGTTGAAGATTAATCAGCTCAAATCAAATGCATCACCTTGATAGCCACCCTCAACCAGAGTTCTAAATTGACCTCAGAAGCCCCTTGCTGCTTGAAATTTCTATGGTATTGCATAACCATTGGCACTTAGTTGAAATTGTTAGATGTTACCCTGTTGATATTTTACTGTGGCCAAAAAAGCATCAACTCTACCCTTTTTGTTCACTAGTAGACATGGTGACAACCGGCCCCAGGCTGCTGTGACTAATATTTAAAGACTTCTTCTCCAAACTTCTGGCTCCATTTGAGTTGTTCATGTACCTACCTGTCCACGTACCTACCATTTGCCTGGATCTCCTTACCCAATGTAATTATTTCCACATCAACTCAGGACTGAAAGGAAAACTTTCACAAGGCCTGGCAGCCCATAGCCCTGGGACGTCAGCATCCCAGGCAGTGGCTTAACTTGCTACGCCACAGCAGGGCCCTTAAAACACACCTTTTTTATTTGTTGTGAGAAAATGTTAGCACCAAACATATTATTAACCTGTGTGTTGGAGGGCGGGGTGCGGTGGAGCAAGAATTCTTTTTTTTTTTTTTTTTTTTTTTTTTTCTGACAGGCAAAGTGGACAGTGAGAGAGAGAGACAGAGAGAAAGGTCTTCCTTTTGCCGTTGGTTCACCCTCCAATGGCCGCCGCGGCCGGCACGCTGTGGCGAGGCACTGCGCTGATCTGAAGGCAGGAGCCAGGTGCTTCTTCTGGCCTCCAATGGGGTGCAGGGCCCAAGGACTTGGGCCATCCTCCACTGCCTTCCCTGGCCACAGCAGAGAGCTGGCCTGGAAGAGGGGCAACCGGGAAAGAATCCGGCGCCCCAACCGGGACTAGAACCCGGTGTGCCAGCGCCGCTAGGTGGAGGATTAGCCTATTGAGCCACGGTGCCGATCTGCAAGAATTCTTTAAATAGAATTTTGTCAAGACCAAATTCTGGAAAATATTTCAATATAGTGAAAGCAAAAAGAAGACATTTAAATAGTTGCTATATTTTGGGAAAACATCTAAACAAGAATTTTTAGGGTGAAGATATTGAGAAATTTTATTTTGTTTTTATATAGTTGTGTAATGAATATAAGTAGTCAAAAGGAGCTTAGATAAATTAACACATTTAAATGCCAATAATGATTTGAAGATACTGACATTTAAAAATATATATTTTTAAAAAGATTTATTTATTTGAAAGGCAGAGAGAGAGAGAGAGAGAGAGAATGAATCTGTCTTCTGGTTCACCCTCCAAATGGCTGCAACAGCCAGGGTTGGGCCAGGCCACAGCTGGGAGCCAGGAACTCCATCTTGGTCTCCCACATGGGTGGCAGGAGCTCAGGCACTTGGGTCATCTTCTCCTGCCTTCCCGGGCACATTAGCCATAAACTGTGATACAAACTGGTACTCCAGTATGAGATGCTCACCATAATGCAGGCCCCAGTTTTTAAAACATATTTATTATTTAAAAGCTCTTTCTAACTTACAGGTTTTTAAAAAATATTTAGTTTTTGTTTATTTGCAAGGCAGAATTATAGAGAGAAAGTGAAAGAGAAATCTCTTCCATCCACTGGTTCACTCTCAAAATGGCTGGAAGCCAGAAACCTCGAGGCTTTTCTGGGTCTTCCACGTGGGTGCAGGGTCCCAAGCAGTGAGTCACCTTCTGCTGCTTGAGCTGCGTTAGAAGTGGAGCCGCCAGTGCTCAAACCAGCACCCATATGGGATGCCTAACCCACAAAGCCACAGTGTTGACCCTTAACTTACAGGTTTTAAACAAGGGAGCTAGAGCAAAAAGGAAAACATAATGCCCTTTGTCCTTTGCTTATTTTACTCTAAAAAGTATCTCTCTCAAGTTTTGACCATATGTGTTCCTACTAGAGGTGTATGAGTATTAGTTAAAGACATGTTTTTATCATGGTGATACACGTACAATGTGGAGCTTATCATTTTAACCATTTGTAAGTGTACAGTGCAGTGGATCACTCACATTGTGCAGCCATAACTACCACCCATCCTCAGACCATTCTTCAAGACTGGCTTCACTGGAGCCAGCTCCCTTCCTGGTACTTCAATTTCTTTTATTTTCACACTGCCTTTCTTTTAAATCATACCCTTTGAATATGACTATTTCCTCTCTGCTTGAAAGAGAAGTCCAGTATGAAAGAGGTCTAGGTGATTAAATGAATCCAACAACTCATAGATTACTTCATCTCCTGAAAAGAGCAATATTGTGAGTGGCTTGTGAGTTCTAATCATGAACACACATCTGAAAAGTTCCTAAGAAACTGTTAAGTCAGGGTCACTCTGGTGACTTAAATTTCTTGGATATGAGTCTTCATGGTCTTGAATCAAAGATGTTTCCACCCAAAGGGGAGTCAGGTGACAGTCCCAAGGTCTACTCTAGGGCATGACAGACTGCCTGGACGGGCTGTCTCTCTTTTTTTTTTTTTTTTTTTGACAGGCAGTTAGAGAGAGAGACAGAGAAAGGTCTTCCTTTTCCGTTGGTTCACCCCACAATGGTGCTGCGCCGATCCGAAGCCAGAAGCCAGGTGCTTCCTCCTGGTCTCCCATGTGGGTGCAGGGCCCAAGCACTTGGGCCATCCTCCACTGCACTCCCGGGCCACAGCAGAGAGCTGGACTGGAAGAGGAGCAACTGGGACAGAATCCGGCGCCCCGACCAGACTAGAGCCCCAGGTGCTGGCGCCGCAGGTGGAGGATTAGCCAATTGAGCCGAGGCGCCGGGCTGGACGGGCTGTCTCTAAAAGAGAAAGGCAGCCCAGATCAAGAGGCGTTTATGTTCATTTTTCAGGACTTCTCCTGCAATGGATTTTGAATGGAAATGTTTGTTATTGTTCTCAGCCAGTTGATTTTCTCCTTAGTGAGATCCAAGAGATAATTTTAATTCCGTCTAAGATGGTGTTGGGGAGGAAAAAAAAATCTGACCTTTCAGAATATGCTAAATGTGGCAGGAAGTCCACATCAAAGAAGGTAAGTGTTTTTTTTTTTTTTTTTTTTTTGGACAGGCAGAGTGGACAGTGAGAGAGACAGAGAGAAAGGTCTTCCTTTGCCGTTGGTTCACCCTCCAATGGCCGCTGCGGCCGGTGCACCGCGCTGATCCGATGGCAGGAGCCAGGAGCCAGTTGCTTTTCCTGGTCTCCCATGGGGTGCAGGGCCCAAGCACCTGGGCCATCCTCCACTGCACTCCCTGGCCACAGCAGAGAGCTGGCCTGGAAGAGGGGCAACCGGGACAGAATCCGGTGCCCCGACCGGGACTAGAACCCGGTGTGCCGGCGCCGCTAGGCAGAGGATTAGCCTAGTGAGCCTTGGCGCCGGCCGAAGGTAAGTGTTTTTAATTGATACACTAATCCAGTGGGTGGAAATCCATGGATATATGAATAAAGGGATGTCTGATTCAGAAAGCATCAGTTTTCTTTTAAGTAACAAGTTCTTGGAGCTGAATGATTCTCTTTACAAGAACATATTTCATGCTACTTAACAAGACTAATTACTGTGTAATCTTTAAATATATATATACATATAAAATACATGTTTTTCATGAATCTAAAATTTTAACCATTTATAAGGTTGTTTATGATAGTTGAATATTGTTTACCTTACAAATACTATTCATTGTATTTAGGTATACTTTATAGCTATTTATTTGGAGTTTTCATTCGTTTTAATTGACAAATAATAGAGCCACTCACGTCCTTCAGATCCCTTTTTTATCACAAATCCCGATTTTATCTAGACACAAAGTCAAGTGGGTCTGAATTGTGCAATCACTTTTATGTTATTTGTTCAAAATTGGATCTTCCTTTAATTTGTGTTTGTTTTAATTCTGTCATACTCCTTTAGGCCAAAAATACAGGCACTCATCTGGCTCGTCTTGATGCTCAGTGTCCACATGATTTATAAGTGACTGGAGAAAGCCCTCACTCCTACCCTCAGCCACATTGGCCACAAGCGTGCAGCGCACCCTCGGATGGGCCACACGGGACACTCTTGGGATGTGTGTGAGGAGGCCTGAGCTCTGTGGGAGCAGTGGCTCCAGAGCCAGTGAGGACAGGTCCTGGATGAGTGGCCTCCATGTGGAATGGAAAGGTGACCTTCCTAGCTGGCGTCCCTGGGAAAGTGCCCTCCCCTGTATAAAAATCACATTTCTGTGTAGAATTCTTCTGGTTCTGATAGTCACTATCCTCAGGTCTTAGATTGCTACTGAAATCATTTTGCTGCCGCCAGTGAGAGTCACTCACTTATTCATGATGGTTCTTGGCAAATTTAGGCTAGAAGGTTTCTTTAAGTAAAAAAGAGCTTGCTCTGAGTACTTCATTTTAGTCTAGATGGGTTGTAAAACTCTTTTCAAGGGGCCTGCATTGTGATGTAGCAGGTTAAGCTGCCACGTGTGACACAGGCATTGCAGTGGGAGCTGAGGAGAAGCCCTTGGCTTCCAGCTTCAGCCTGGTCCATGCCTGGCTGTTGTGGCCATTTGGGGAATGAATCAGTGGATGAAAGATGAATCTCTTGCTCTCTGCCTGCCCTCCCCACCCCACATACTGACCCCCCCCCCATAACTCTGGCTTTCAAATAAATAAAATGTTAGGAAAAAAACCTCTTATTTCTGCCCAAGTAGTTTATTTAAAACAGGAACCTCCTTCAATAAGCATTCCTGAAGTATGGAAATCTTTTTCCCTATAGAAATAGCCTATTGGTATGCAAAGATCATCCTCTTGTTCCTAATTTATAAAGTCTCAGATGGAAGAGAGTGCTGAAGTTAAGTATCAGCATAGCATCTTATGATTTCGTTTCACTCACAAGTTTGAAAAGGTGGAATGAGGTACAACTCTGACACTGGAATGCTCTATGGGCAGTAGATGACTTTACTGCACTGGGACTTACTGCACATCAACAAGTGAGTTAGATTAAACACAAAAATCTTGGACTCTGTCCCCATTTCTTGTCATTGCTGCCATCCCCAAAGATGAGATCTGTGCACAACTTGGGAACTAGTTCCAGTGTGTGTCAAGTCCAGGCTCTGTCCAGAGCTTCGCCTGCACAGGGACCTCCTCTGGGTACTGACTTTTCTATTCAACTGAGAGCTTGGTGGAAGGGCCCCAGGGGGAATGAGGAGAGGCATCTGCTGCAAACTGACTCCAGATATGGGTGCATAGGGAAAAGCTGCTTGAGTGTTCTGGAAGAGTCTGTATGATGTGATTATAACTCCTTCAGAATAAAAAAGGAACACAGATGATGGGATGGCCTGGTTTGTTGTTGATACTATATTATTGATATTATTGTGGGTAAATTATGAAGAGCCAATGCATCTCCCTCATTGGAAGCTGCCTTTAGCTTTAGTTAACACACTGTATTGCTGAGGAGAAAAACTCATTGCTGGTGTATATTTGATCCATGTGTCATGTGTCTGTCAGCAAATGGTAAATGAGCCAATTTTTTTTTTTGGTAATAATGAAATGCTTAAATCTGCTTGAGAGACAATTTATTTTAATAATTGCATTGTTGGCTGCCTCTTCTGTGTGTCTATAAGGGCAAGGAGTTGGAAAGATACTCTGTGTACAGGAAAAGGAAAAGCTACATGATTTTCTTTTTAAAGCAGGAAGTAAAATTTTTCCTCTTGAAAATTATAGTAAACCAGTAGTTTTATAACTACCCATTGGGAAGGATCAATTTTTAAAATTTGTAATCCTTTGCTGATTAGCACTTTGGTAAATATTAAAAAAAAAAGTGTTGTGCTGAGATCAGACTGCTAGGAATGTTTCCACACTCTCACACTTCTGTACTTCATCTTGCAGATGCATAGAAAAGATCTCAAAAGGTGACCTAAGTGTATCCACCATACTTTAGTAATACTGAAATATGAGTTTGGGGCAAAAATCAACAGGTTCTGATGTGGTTTATCTGGCTGATTAGGATTTGTCTGCAGTGGGAGGTCAGGGGGTTAGGTTAGGTATTTGTGGCTTTTGTTATTGTTATTTGCTATTATTAGTCCAAGCAAAGTCACTATGTGGAGTGCTGCAGTGTGTAACTTGCTCAGAGACAGCTGACTAAGGAGGCAAATGGGGTCTGAGATCTCCTCTCCAAGCCACAGACCCCTTGATGGAGGGAACAGCTGTCACCTGCCCAGAAGTGACTGAATCTGAGATTCAGTCTACTGACCAAGCCCTGTGCCAGTGGGGTCATCTTTTACTAATTTGCATAATTGCCTGTTCGGTAGGAACTCCCAGGATCTGCCTTCACATTGTTCTACTACCAGGGTGCAAATCTGCAGTAAGACTTTAGAAAAGACATTCATAGGTTTGTTTGTTTTTTTTTTTCAAGATTTATTTATTTATTTGAAAGTCAGATTTACAGAGTGAGAGGGAAAGACAGAGATTTATATCTGGAGCACTGGCCAGGGCTGGGCCAGCCAGAAGCCAGCAGCTTCATTGAGGTCTCCCATGTAGGCGGTAAGGGCTCAAACACTGGAGCCATCTTCTACTGCTTTCCCAAGCACATTAGCAGTAAGCTGGATTGGAAGTAGAGCAGCCAAGACACTAACCGGCACCCATATGGGATGTCACTGTTGTAGGCAGAAGTTTTACCTGCTCTGCCACAATACCGGCCTGACATTTGTAGGTTTTTTACAGTCCCTCAGAAGTCGTCAGGAACCTCAATTGGATTTCATTAACTTTTTGCTTAAGAAAACACGTCATCACATTTTCTTTCTTTACTGAACTCGAAGAGATGTGGGTCTTCTATAACTGTGACTAGAACCGTTTACCTATAAATGGAAAAGACATTTCAAATTGCAAGTTGATGAGAGCCAAACTCAACTGTTTCCTTTTTTAAGATTTTATTTATTTATTTATTTATTTGAGAGAGAGAGAGAGAGAGAGAATCTTCCATCCACTGGTTCACTCTTCAAATGGCCACAATGGGCAGAGCTGAGCCGATCCGAAGTCAGGAGCCAGAAGCTTCTTCTGGGTCTCTCATATAGGCGCAGCATCCTAAGGACTTGGGCCTCTTCTACTGCTTTCCCAGGCACATTTTCAGGGAGCTGGATCGGAAGTGGAGCATCTGGGACATAAACCAGAGCACACATGGGATGATGGCACTGCAGGCTGATGGTTTAACCTGCTATGCCACAGTGCTGGCCCCGCTCAGCTGCTTCTTAAAGAGGCAAAGAATCTAACAATGTGATTAATTCCCCCTGAAATTTATTTTTATATAATTTTTAAAATTTTATTTTTGTTTTCATTTGAAAGGCAGAGAAACAGACGGACAGGCAGATGTCCATCTTGCATCATTTGGTTCACTCTCGAGAAGCCCACAATAGCAGCAGCTGGGCTAAGTTGAAGCCAGGAATCTAGAACTCACTTGGTGTCTCCCATGTGGGCACGCGGGCAGCAGGCACCCAATTACTTAGATCATCACCACTGCCTCTCACCATGTGCACTGGCTGGAATTGGAATCTGAGCAGAGACTTGAACCCAGGCACTCTGATATAGCATGGGGACATCTAAAGCGACATCTTAACCACTGTGCAAATGTCCACCCCTGGAGTTCTTTCTACTGGTCCAGGACTTGAAGAGCAACTTTTTAGATGTACTCCTGGGGAAGAGGAGCTTCTGACATGTTCCCGTCTCTGGTGCTATGGAAGGGCCTCAAGAAGTCAAACCAAATTTTGCTAACATTGAATGCCTAGTGAGGTTAAAATTAATCAGGGCCATTGAGTTTACTCAGAAATAGGTTCTATGAATATGACTCAGAAGAGAATATTACTTAGTGGGGCACAGACTCTGAAAAACAGGCATAACCTTATGTCCTGAGAATACATGTGCCACATTCCCTTGCCTATAGAGAAAGCCTAACTCGACCTGTCAGCTGCCCTGACCAAGCTCTGTGGCACCTCCACATAGGCTCCAGGTTGAAGATGCAATGACTGGTAAGGTTGGTGTGGCAGATAGAAAGCAGGAGGCCTGGACACAGCATCATCAGCAGGGCTATGGCAGGGCACTTTAGTGTATCCAGATAGCAATCAATTGGAAGCACAGTAGAACATGGCCAAGGTGTACAGCTAAAATGAGGGCCATAGGAGCTTATCACCAACACAGAGCAAAGCATCTTTCAGTGGCAAAGGAGATAAGAGGGAGTTTTGAACTACAGGTGACTTTGCCAGGTCTCTATCAACCCAGACCCATCCATCATCTATTGGTTCTCCAACAGTCTCGATATTCAATGAAAGACAAACACTGCTGGCCTGGCCATTGCAGGCCTTGTAAATGGTGTGGCTGAAGAGGAGGCCCACATTAAATGCCTACACTAAGATCTTTGAGCAGATTCATGAATTCCAATTCTGTGCGTGTTTTTGTTGTGAATGACAAATGTTGATGAGCTTAAAATTTTTTTTGTGACTAGAAGGAAATATTGCCTGAGTCCTAGGTCAGTCTTGCTAAATACGCAAGAAATATGTGCTTCTAACATACTGTGTGGTCTGCTGAAGCACTTTTGATTGTCGAGTGGGAGGGAGAACCCTACTGACTGCCAGGGCAGGAAACAGCCAATCTTCACTGGAAATTACCTGGGACTTAACAAAATCAAGAATTTAGGTTACAGGCCGGCACCGCAGCTCACCAGGCTAATCCTCCGCCTTGCGGTGCCGGCACACCAGGTTCTAGTCCCGGTCGGGGCACCGGATTCTGTCCCGGTTGCCCCTCTTCCAGGCCAGCTCTCTGCTGTGGCCAGGGAGTGCAGTGGAGGATGGCCCAAGTGCTTGGGCCCTGCACCCCATGGGAGACCAGGATAAGTACCTGGCTCCTGCCATCGGATCAGCGTGGTGCGCCGGCCGCAGCACGCCGGCCACAGCACACCGGCTGTGGCGGCCATTGTTGGGTGAACCAACGGCGAAGGAAGACCTTTCTCTCTGTCTCTCTCTCTCACTGTCCACTCTGCCTGTCAAAAAATAAAAAAAAAATAAATAAATAAAAGAATTTAGGTTACAGTCCACGAAGAGGCTGAGGACTACTCTGTCTCATGCCATACATTGTCCTTCTTCTCTCATCCTTTCTCTGCCTCTGTTTTTCTCTACCCCTATCCACAACTTTCTTGCCTGGCAGGTAATGGTGCTGCTACTTCCTAGTGTAAAGAGTTGCATCTTACTTCTCTAGGTCAAAATCTTGAGCTGTAGAATCTGATTGGGTCAGCCAGCCTATGACCTTTGAACCGTATGCCCATCTCTGTACAAGTCATCTGTAGCCAGGGTGTGGGATGGGAGGCAGACACAAGCAGGACCATGCCTCAAACCAAGTCTGATACACGTTGGGCTTTTCACAGCCCATGTACGCTCAGAGTAACTTTTCATGATAGCACAAGAACTAGTCTAGATCCACACATAATTAAAGCCAATCATCATCCAATCAGCATCTATACTGGTAGAAATGTTAATCAGTTCATTTGAGAAGAACAAAGACAAGTACCTTGTGACATGGAAGTCTTAGGGTAGCAGTCATAGAAGGTTGTCCTTATGAAGTAGTAGCCTCAATGGTTGCAGTAGAAGATGGAAAGAAAGGAAGTTACAGTTGCCCAGAATAATCCCCTTTGTGGCAGTTTTGTTGGTGGTGGTCTGCTTAAATAGCTGAAAAGATACTCATGTGCTATTTTTAAAATGCAGACAAGGGGCCAGCATTGTGGAATAGCAGGTTAAACCTCCACTTGCTACGTTGGCATCCTGTAAAGGTGCTGGTTCATGTCGTGGCTTCTCCACTTCCAGGCCAGCTCCCTGCTAATGTGCCCGGGAAAGCAATGGAGGATGACCCATGTGCTTGGGCCCCTGCATCCATGTTTGGGACTTGGAAGAAGCTCCTGGCACCTGCCTTCAGCCAGGCATTGCCCTGGCCATTGCAGCCATTTGGGGGAATAAACCAATAGATGTAAGATCTCTGTCTCAGTATCTCCCTCTCTCTCCCTCTCTCTGTTTTTCAAATAAATCTTTAAAAAAATTTTTAAAATGCAGACAAAAGCTCTAGAAGCTTTACTACAGTGTTTTGATGGAAAATGGATTACATGTCTCCTTTGTCCTTAAAACCTTATCTAAACACATTTTCAGCCACACTTTTAGCCTGCAGCTGGTTAACTCTGTTTGCAAGGCTTTCTGGCTCCAGTACTTGAACTTCATGTTGCAAACATCCGTCATTGTCAGCTTCCTCCAGGTTCCATGACGACTTCCTTAATTTGTTGTTCTCTTTGTGCCATAGCAGTGGGAAATTGGCTCTTCCACGCTTGAACATGAACACGTAGGTCAAATCTGATGACTTGAAACTTCACGCATGGAATTCCCAACAACGCTGCCATGGGCTAGTTTTATGTTTCCTGTAATGAGATTGTTTCCTCTTTGTCAATTATGGCTTCTACAGGATGTTATATTTGTTGAGGTACATGCTGGGGCCAAGAAACAAAGCAGAGTGCCCAGGCCCTCAGAAAGGTGAACCTGATGGCTTTTCTAGTTGGCTAGAATTTATTTTGTGATTTTCTGGACATTGAAATAAATAACAGCAGAGGAAAATCGTTGAAGGACTGTATAGCAGATATCAGAAAAGATAGTTTTAGGGTGGATGTTTGGTGCAGCAGTTAAGCTTCTATTTGAGATACCCACATCTCTCACCAGAGAGTACCTGGGTTTATCTCTGTTTTCCATTCCGGTTTTCTGCTAATGTGCACTCTGAGAGTCAACAAGTGATATCTCAAGTACTTGGGTCCTTGCTACCCACATGGGATACTTGGATTGAGTTCTAGGCACCTGGCTTCAGCCTGTCTCAGGGCATATTCATTCATCCAGTCATTCATTCTCTGTCTTCCAAATAAATAAACAATAATTTTTTTGACAGGCAGAGTTAGACAGTGAGAGAGACAGAGAGACAGAGAGAAAGGTCTTCCTTCCATTGGTTCACCCTCCAAATGGCCGCTATGGCTGGTGCGCTGCGCCGATCTGAAGCCAGGAGCCAGGTGCTTCCTCCTGGTATCCCATTCAGGTGCAGGGCCCAAGCACTTGGGTCATCCTCCACTGCCTTCCTGGGCCACAGCAGAGAGCTGGACTGGAAGAGGAGCAACCAGGACAGAATCTGGTGCCACGACTGGGACTAGAACCCGGAATGCCGGCGCCGCAGGTAGAGGATTAGCCAAGTGAGCAGTGGCGCTGGCCAAAAAATAATTTTTAAAATATACATAAGAAAGATGGTGTATGATTTTAAAGGGATAATCCCAATAAATCTGTTTCTGAATCAGTCTGTGTTAGAGACATTAAACTTACCTACATTTTAAAGCTTAACAGTGCAGTTAAGATAAGCCAAGTGCCTGGCAGAGATCTGCTTTTAGTTTGCTTTGTTTTCAAAATAAATGCAGAGAAAAGGAAATATTTCCTACAAGCAAGTGATGAGTAATATCTCATGCAGTGGGTAAATGTAACAAACTAACCTAGAGCTTCATTCTAATAGCCTCAGTTGCTAAGTTGAACATCTAAGTGGAAAGGTGAAAGGACATTCACAAACAGATACTGTTGATGTTGTGCCTAAGGTTATTCTAGCAAATACAGTGAAATAATTTGAAGTGGTTCCAAAGCCATTTTCTTTATTTTAAGTCTGTTATTATGTTAACAGGAGTTGGCGATAAGAACATTTTAACCAAATATAGTGTCAAATGGATGAAAAGAAAATATAAATTGGAAAGGAACCTTTCCATATAATGTTACTTAAAGAGGTTTTTAGATATAATTCAAGATGCATAATAATGAGGAAAAACCTCTTAAAAATTCCAACAATATAGGGCTAATGCTTAGTTCAGCAGTTAGGATCCTGGTGAAGAATCCCATGTCCTGCATTACAGTGTCTGGATTTGATGCCCAGCTTTGGCTCCTGACTCCTACTTCCTGCTGGTATACTGGGAGGTAGTGATGATAGCTCAAGTACTTGCCACCTAGATGGGATACCTGCATTGCAATCCTGGGTCTGGGCTTTGGTCCCAATCCAACCCTGGCTGCATTTGAGGAGTAAATCCGTGGATGGGAGATGTCTCTCTTTCTGTCTCTCATCTCTCTGTCTCCCCTGTTCCTCTCCCTTCCCCTCTCAGATAAAACTTAAAGGATTTTTTAAAAATTGTAAAAATGATTTAATGTTCCTCTGTATAGACCAAGGTCCTTATTGGATGTGTACTTAGATTATTGCAGTATTTATTACCCTTGTATCATGACAAGAACCAGGAAGTTCATTATCATCTATGTGGCAGGTTGGAAGACTGTCAAATCCCTGTATATAGAGAGAATCAAGTATCATATTGAATTATCATCTTTGTGATTAATGATTAACGCTATCTGATAACTACTTTTCTTTACAAGGACATTCTATGTCTAGGCATTTAACCATGGTTTTGGTTCTTCTATGCAATGGCAGTCAACCTACCCTTGACTTACAGTAACTGGTCTGAAACTTTAGTGGAGAGAAGATTTGATGACTCTCTTGACAAAGTCAAGCCAGGGAACTTCCATATTTTTCTTTCAATAGGACAAACTTCTAAAGTGACTTTTCAAGAGACCCAGAAAGTTCCCACCTTAGAAGTAGTGACTAAAACTAGAGGCTACTTCCCACCTACCCTTAAAAAGTTTATAAAGTAGTTATGAAAGGATCAAACCAATTTGAGTTTTCAGTAACTTAACTGCTTCCCAGAACAAGCCAGTCTCTAAAGGAAGATAGCAAAGGTCAGATGGCTGAAAGAAAAGGAAACTGAAATACTAAAGCTGCAATATTTGGCATCCCATAAAAATTTACTATGTAAGGCAAGAAGCAGGAAAATGTTTCCCATAACCGGGAGGGGAAAAAATATCAGGCAGAAGAAAAAGATCTACCAGTGGAATTAGTATACCAAGACTTTGAAATAACAGTTACAATGTGCTCAATATGTGTAAGGGTCTTCAAAATAATTTAAATTAATCAGGAGAGACATTGAATGTAGGAACCAAATAGAACTAGAGAATGAAAAATATGATATATGAAATGAAAAGTACATGGAGTAAGATTAGTTGCATCATAGACATTGTAAAAGAAAAGAGTGAACTGGATATTGTAGCAATAGAAAATATTCAAACTGAAATAAAGAAAAAAAGGATGAAGAAAGCAAATGGGGCCTCAGTGACTAGGGGATGATATCATGTGGTTTATTGATGACCAAGAAAAATATACTTGGAGTAAGGGGTACAGGAGAAAGAAGAGAACATTCCAAGAAATAAAAACTGAAAAAAATCAAATTTGATTAAAAATTTTTGAACCCATAAGTCCAACAACCTTAGGGAACTCAAAGTGGAACACAGAAAAAGGCACATTGTAACCAAATTGAAAAACAATGACAAAGAGAAAATAGTATTTTTAAATTTTACTTGTTTTCATTTTATTTAAAAGAAAGAAAAAAAAATTTAGCATATTTCCACCTGCTGGTTCACTCTCCAAATACATGCAGCAGCTGGGGCTGAGCCAAGGCAAAGCCAAAAGACTGTAGCTCAATCCTAGCCTCCTAGGATTGCAGGGACCTAAGTACTTGAGCTGCCTTTCAGGGTTCACATTAGCAAAAAAAGTGGAATTAGAAGTGTATATGGGGGGCTGGCGCTGTGGCAAAGCCAGTAAAGCTGCCGCCTGCAGTGCTGGCATCCCATATGGGTGCCAGTTCGAGTCCCCACTGCTCCAATTCCAATCCAGCTCTCTGCTATGGCCTGGGAAAGCAGTAGAAGATGGTCCAAGTGCTTGGGCCCCTGCACCTGCATGGGAGACCCAGAAGAAGCTCCTGGCTCCTGGCTTTGGATTGGCACAGCTCTGACCGTTGCGGCCAGTTGGGGAGTGAATCATTGGATGGAAGACCTCTCTCTTTCTCTCTCTCTGCCTCTTCTCTCTCTGTGTAACTCTGCCTTTCAGATAAATAAATACATCTTAAAAAAGAAGTATATCTGGGCCTCAAACTTGGGCACTCAGGGAATGCCAAGAGATGCCTTCATTGCTGCACCAAATGCCCCCACCCCGAGAAAATCTTAATATCAGCCAAAGAAAAAGGGGTGTAGCATACTGAAAAACAAAGATAAGAATGAGAACGGATTTCTTTCTAGAAATAATGCATATTAGAAATGATAGTATGGGGCTGGCGCTGTGGCGCAGCAGGTTAACACCCTGGCCTGAAGCGCCGGCATCCCATATGGGTGCCGGTTCTAGTCCTGGCTACTCTACTTCCCATCCAGCACTCTGCTATGGCCTGGGAAAGCAATATGAGGATGGCCCAAGTCCATGGGCCCCTGCACCCATGTGGGAGACATGGAAGAAGCTCCTGGCTCCTGGCTTTGGATCGGCACAGTTCCGGCCGTTGTAGCCAATTGGGGAGTGAACCATTGGATGGACGACCTCTCTCTCTCTCCCTGCCTCTCCTCTCTCTGTGTAACTCTGACTTTGAAGTAAAATAAATAAATATATATATAAAAAAAGAAACGATAGTATGGAACTTCTACATTGCTGAAAATAAAAAGAATACTGCCAACATAGAATTCTGAAGCTAGCAAAAAATGATCCTTTAAAAATTTCACGTTAGGACAAAATAAAGGCTTTTTAAAGACAAAAGCCAAGAGTTTTTGTCACCAACAGATCTGTACTATACACAATGGTAAAGGAAGTTCTTTAGACAGAAGAAAAATAAAACCAGATGGAAACTTTGGATCTATACCAAGGAATGAAGAGCATAAGAAATGATAAATCTATAGGTGTCTGTGAAAGTAATTTCATTTTAAAACTTCTCTGAAAAATGACTAAATAAAGCAAAAACAATAAATGTATGGTGGGGCTCATTACCTAGAAATAAAAAATGTGGGTCCAGTATTGTGGCACAGCAGATAAAGCTGCTGCCTGTAATTCCAGCATCCCATATGGGCACCAGTTTGTGTTGCAGCTGCTCCACTTCCAATCCAGCTCCCTGCTAATGTCCTGGGCAAAGCAGCAGAAGATGGCCCAAGTGTTTGGGCCCATGCTGCCTATGTGGGAGACCCAGATGAAGCTCCTCGTTTCTGGCTTTGGCCTGGCCATTGTGGCCATCTGGGGAGTGAACCAGCAAATTGAAGGTATTCTCTCTCTCTCTCTCGTTCAAATAAATTTTTTAAAAATTTTAGAAAAGATGTAACAATAGCATAAAGGATAGGAGGGAAAAATGGAAGTATACTGGTATAAAATAATGTTCAAATACTATTGTATAGAATAGACTTGATACGTTAAGGGTGTATATTACAACCCAAGCACAACCACTAAAAAGTAAAATGTAGATGTATATCTAACAGACCAATATCAGGAAATAAGGCAAAATGAACAGTGAACAAATAAATGGTAGATTTAATCCCAACCATGTCGTTAAATGTCAGCGATAGAAATCCTCCAGTTAAAAAGAATGAATTGTATTGTGAAGTAGAAAAAGCAGTATGCAGAGTTGTGTATGGAATTTGATTCACTTTTGATACAATATTTAGGAAGCAGAAACTAAAACCTCACCACACTTATATATCTATCTGTATAAATGTATATGTGTATGTATAAGTGTACACATACCCATATCAGAACATAGATTAGGACTAGGAATTGACATGGACAAACAAAAAGATTGATCACCTTAGGGAAAGATTGTTGTTAATTTATTCTTAGATTCTGGAACCTCAACTTACTTTCTATAACAAACTACCAGCATTTAAAGAAATGGAGATCTGAAGATACAGAAAGTTATGTCCTAAATCCCTTTGTCTAGTGTTTTATTATATTTTCTGAACCTCTAGTTTTGTGGGGGTAAAGCAAATACTCTGTGATAATTCTCCAGTGTTCCAGACCTGTTTAAAATACATTAGCATTTTAGCTGGTACTGGCACATGGCACCAGCTATTGTTGTAAAGGGTCATTAAGCATGACAAGAAGCTCCACCCAAAAGTGAGAAGTGAGTTGGTCAGGGTTCTTTGCTTGCAAGCAACAGGAACTGATTTTGACTGAAAGGAAAGGAAATTATTGGGAAAACCAGAAATGTATGTAGTCTTGGAATCCAGACTGCTTCAGAGGAGAGGAAGCAGGAAGCCCAAGAATGGCCGAATGCAATAGTAGTTTGATTTTGTTGCTCCTAGCAGCATTAATGAATTGCAGTCTTACTTCCAAACTTAAACCACTGGCTCAAATGTCAAAGTTTTGGAATAGAGCACTAGACTCATGATATGTCCATTCTCTGTATACCCAAGGGCCTACTGAGAGATGCTCAGGAAACCTTAGAATCCTGGTAGCAAGAGAGCTACTGCCTGTCAATACAGTCCCACCAAGGTTATAGGAGCACAGAGGAGGAAAGGCTATTTCCCAAAGAGAAATAAGGATTCCTTGGAATGTTGGTGGACACTGGTGCCCAAAACACATCTTTTTTGGTACTGAAAAGCAGAAGGAATTAGAGAAATGTGCAGAGTTGAGTGTTACGCCTAGAAATACAGGGTCTGCATGCAGCACCTGATCCACCTGTATCCCTGAGTCTTGGGTGCAAACTGAGAAGAGCAAGGCTTGCAAATGCTTTTTTTTTTTTTTTTTGACAGGCAGAATGGACAGTGAGAGAGAGAGACAGAGAGAAAGGTCTTCCTTTTACCGTTGGTTCACCTCCAATGGGCGCCGCGGCCGGCACACCGCGCTGATCTGAAGCCAGGAGCCAGGTGCTTCTCCTGGTCTCCCATGGGGTGCAGGGCCCAAGCACCTGGGCCATCCTCCACTGCACTCCCGGGCCACAGCAGAGGGCTGGCCTGGAAGAGGGGCAACCGGGACATAATCCAGCGACCTGGCTGGGACTAGAACCCAGTGTGCCGGCGCCGCTAGGTGAAGGATTAGCCTATTGAGCCGCAGTGCCGGCTGCAAATGCTTTTATACTATGAATGTGTGGGAGTTGAATTTATGGTCCCAAATCCATATTATAATAGACATTATGATTTGCCTTTAAAAGCTTGAAGGAAATTGACATAGTAGTGTTTGTGATAATGGCTTATTTACAAGTAATAGATGAATTTTGTAAACAAATTTCAATTTCATTTTCAGTCTCTCTTTTTGAGTGTTCTCATGATGCATGCTTACTGTTTTCTGATAGGACCCTAATACTAACCAGAAATAAATAAGTAAATAAAATTGGGAAAGAAGTTGTTGAAAATGCAATATATGTTGAGGTGAGATGAACTGGAGAAAGATAAGCCAGATTGCCAACCTCGGGAAATCATTAGAGAAGCAGATTGTTGAGATTCTGAGCACTTCCAAAGAATGGCTTCCTTTCAGACAGGCTTAGAATTCCAAAAAGTAGTAATCACTGAAGGGACAGATAAGGAAGAAACTAGAGAATTGTTATGGGGTAGAGATGGAAAGCCTTGGGTTTTTGAAACACTTGGACTCAAGATCCTGCTCCTAACTTCTCAGAATGTCAGGGGCTCCTCTGTGTGCCTCCCCACAGGACAAAAGTGCTATATGCTACTGTTGATCCTTTTATGGTAATGTACCCTGGGATGCTCATGGAAATTCTGAGTGCTTACCCAACATTAGTAAGCCAGAGCAAAGGAAGTAATTGACATTAAGAGGTCCTTTTAAATTTCATCAAATATTTTATGCTTTGTTTTTCCTGTGAAGACAACATCTGGTTTTATGTAAATCGCCAGAGGTAAGCACTCATCTGAAGCAAGCTCAAGAATGTAAGCATGAAGGATTTTAATTGAATTAATGTTAAGCCTGAGTATATCCAGGACACATGCCTTCAATTTTTTTTAAAAAGATTTATTTATTTATTTGAAAGAGTTACACTGAGAGAGGCAGAGGCAGAGAGAGAGAGGTCTTCCATCCGATGGTTCACTCTCCAATTGGCCGCAATGGCCAGAGCTGCGCCGATATGAAACCAGGAGCCAGCAGCTTCCTCCCCGTCTCCCATGTGGGTGCAGGGGTCCAAGGACTTGGGCCATCTTCTATTGCTTTCCCAAGCCATAGCAGGGAGCTAGATCAGAAGAGGAGCAGCCAGGTCTCTAATTGGTGCCCATATGAGATGCCGGTGCTTCAGGCCAGGGTGTTAACCCACTGCACCACAGCGCTGGCTCCTTGCCTTCATTTTTTAATGTCAGAATATTCTGTGCTCCCAGAATAAAATAAATTTCCCAGTAATGCAGTGTGATGACTTGATCAAGAATTCAGTAATAAAGACAACTTTCATGAATACAAGTGATGAGTTATTTCACAGATATCATCTTAGTTTGTCATGTTTGTGTAATTACAGGTTACGGATAAGGAAATGAAACTGAACGGCAAGTGATTTTTCTGTGTCTGGCACATAATAATATATTTTGTTGAATGGACTAATGAGGTGATGTATTATAAAATGTACAAATAAGGTAATCATGGCTCCGCTAACATATACAGTACTGAAAAGAAAAAAAAAATGTTGTAACAGAAATGTCACTTTTAGGTAACTTTTGCAGATCTAGGGGGCCTTTTACATGCTACCTTTGAAAGGATTGCAGTCCCCAGGAACCTGTCCATGGTGCTGAATCTGGTTTGACACAATTAAGTCAGAACGGCTGTCACAAATTGCTCTACACATCTTCTGCGCTTCTATTGCCAGTGACAGTGCTAATAATACAAAATTATTTCATCAAATATTGTTAACTTTTTAAGAATTTGAAGGAGTTTGTTTTTAAAAAATAGAAGCTTTAGTTATGAGGATATCTCAAAATTCACAGAAAATGAAATTGACAAGTGAGTTTATTGCGATGTGAAAAATTAAAACATGTAGTTTTTTAAGGTGATATTCATTTTCATGAAATTTTTGATCCAGCATAATACAAACATTAAATTCTCCTTTTAAAGACATACAACTCAGTTAGGCAGAGCCAAGATGGCGGAATAGTGAGGGTGTGCACCGATAGTCCAGGAAAATTTAGTTTAATAAAAGTGGAGTTACAGTAGCCTCAGAAAAAGGATCAGGAGAAAATTGCAGAGGAAACTCTTCCGGATCTAGTGGCTGTGACTCGGAGGACCTACTGGGAGAGCAAGGTCGCCCACTGCACGGAAGCCGAGCCGTGGGAGCCATAGGGTCTGCGCGCCAGTGCGGGAAGGGAAGTGGATGTGTGGCTCCGAGTCCACACATCGGCGCTGAAAGGGGAGGTGAGCTCAGTAACCGGAGACATTGGCGGGGAAACGACGGACAGAATCTAGAGGGAAGCAGTCTTTGAGGTGGGAAAGTTCACCAGACTGACTACAGGAGAGAAGGAAAAAAAAAAGAAAAAAAAAGGGTGGGGGGGGTACTGGTACAAACAAGTTTCTCTCTCTCCGCCAACCTTGCAAAGGCGAGTAAGAGACAAAGAGCAGGACCCACTCTAGATATACATAACAAAAGGGGAGAGCTAAGGCTACAATTCAGTAGCCTAGGCAACCCAGTGGGAGACCACAGCAGAAACTGAACCGGCACAGACTCTTTGGGTAGAAACCAGAGATCGGAAGCTAAATACCATCAATCCTGCTCAGCTGTGCGGTATTACTTACCTCCTGAATAAAAAATAAATAAATAAATAAATAGATTTACCACGTATAACCTGAGGGTGTCACCTCTGCACACCCGTAACCCAGAAGAACCAAGCAGAGCTCTCAGGCCACACCCATCTCAAGCCTCCAAGGCTCCTCCAACAGCAGACAGTCCACTTAACACAGACATAGCATAAAAAAAAAAACTCACAGTGAGGGAAGAAGAATTAACAATGCCAACGAACAAACACAAAAATTGAGGGAACAAGATCAACGATGACACTATGACACCTCCAAATAAACATAACACCCCAAGCCAAGATTATGAAGATGATAAGATAGAAGAAATGCAAGATACAGATTTCAAAAAATTTATGATAAGAACATTTAGAAGTTTTCAAAAGCAAATCCTTGAACTACAGAAATCCTTAATGGACAGGATAGAAAATCTCTCTCATGAAAATGAAATTTTAAGGAAGAATCAAAATGAAACTCAGAAACTAGTAGAACAGGAAAGTGTGATAGTGAAGAGAAATCAAAATGAAATGAAGAGCTCAATAGATCAAATGACAAACACATTAGAGAGCCTTAAAAACAGAATGGGTGAAGCGGAACAGAGAATATCGGACTTAGAAGACAGAGAACAGGAAAGGATACAGTCAAACCAAAGAAAAGAAGAGGAAGTTAGAAATCTAAAAAATATTGTTGGGAATCTACAGAATACTATTAAAAAAACCAACATTCGAGTTCTAGGAGTTCCTGAAGGCATGGAACGAGAGAAAGGATTAGAAGGCCTTTTTAGTGAGATACTAGCAGAAAACATTCCGGGTTTGGAGGACAGAGACATCCTAGTACAGGAAGCTCATAGAACACACAGTAAACATGACCAAAAGAGATCCTCACCATGACACGTTGTAATTAAACTCACCACAGTGAAACAAAGAAAAGATCCTAAAATGTGCAAGAGAGAAACGTCAGATTACTCTCAGAGGATCTCCAATTAGACTCACAGCTGACTTCTCATCAGAAACCCTACAGGCTAGGAGGGAATGGCGAGATATAGCACAGGTGCTAAGAGAGAAAAATTGCCAGCCCAGAATATTATATCCTGCTAAGCTCTCATTTGTGAATGAAGGTGAAATAAAGACCTTTCATAGCAAACAGAAATTGAAAGACTTTGCCGCCACTTGTCCAGCCCTGCAAAAGATACTTAAAGATGTGCTACACCCAGAAACACAGAAACACGGCCATCAATATGAAAGAAGGTAAAGGAAGAACACCTACCAGTAAAAGATCATAGGAAGCTCAAAGCATATACTAGAAAATATCTTCGGGAAAATGGCAGGGCAAAGTCACTATGTATCAATAGTCACATTAAACGTGAATGGACTTAACTCTTCAGTTAAAAGACACCGATTGGCTGATTGGCTTAAGGAACACAACCCAACTATTTGTTGCCTACAAGAAACACATCTCTCTAACAAAGATGCAGGCAGACTGAAAGTAAAAGGTTGGAAAAAGATATTCCATGCCAACAGAAACCAAAAAAAAAAGCAGGTATAGCCATATTAGTATCAGACAAAATAAACTTTAATACAAAAACTGTTAAGAGAGACAAAGAGGGGCACTATCTAATGATTAAGGGTTCAATTCAACAGGAAGATGTAACTATTATAAATGTATATGCACCTAATTACAGGGCACCAGTCTATTTAAAAGATGTTAAGGGACTTAAAGGGAGACTTAGATTCCAATACGATAGTACTGGGGAACTTCAAAACTCCACTCTCAGAAATAGAAGATCATCCGGACAGAAAATCAACAAGGAAACAGCAGATTTAATCGACACTATTGCCCAAATGGATCTAACAGATATCTACAGAACTTTCAATCCTACATCTAAAGACTTTACATTCTTCTCAGCAGTGCATGGAACCTTCTCTAGGATTGATCACATACTAGGCCATAAAGCAAGTCTCAGCAAATTGAAAAGAATTAGAATCATACCATGCAGCTTCTCAGATCATAGCGGAATGAAGATGGAAATTAGCAACTCAGGAAACCCTAGAAAGTATGCAAACACATGGTGACTGAACAACATGCTCCTGAATGAACACTGGGTCATTCAAGAAATCAAAAGAGAAATCAGAAACTTTATGGAAGTAAATGAGGATAACAACACAACATATCAAAACTATGGGATATGGCAAAAGCAGTATTGAGAGGCAAGTTTATAGCAATAGGTGCCTATATCAAGAAATTGGAAAGGTACCAAATAAATGAGTTCTCAGCGCATCTCAAGGACCTAGAAAAACTGCAGCAAACCAGACCCAAATCTAGTAGGAGAAGAGAAATAATTAAAATCAGAGAAGAAATTAACAGGATTGAATCCAAAAAAAAAAAAATTACAAAAAACCAGCCAAGGGAAGAGCTGGTTTTTTGAAAAAATAAAAAAATTGACACCCCATTGGCCCAACTAACTAAAAAAAGAAGAGAAAAGACCCAAATCAATAAAATCAGAGATGAAAAAGGAAACTTAACAACAGACACCACAGAAATAAAAAGAATCATCAGAAATTACTACAAGGACCTGTATGCCAGCAAACAGGAAAATCTATCAGAAATGGATAGATTCCTGGACACATGCAATCTACCTAAATTGAACCATGAAGACATAGAAAACCTAAATAGACCCATAACTGAGACAGAAATTGAAACAGTAATAAAGGCCCTCCCAACAAAGAAAAGCCCAGGACCAGATGGATTCACTGCTGAATTCTACCAGACATCTAAAGAAGAACTAATTCCATTTCTTCTCAAACTATTCAGAACAATCGAAAAAGATGGAATCTTCCCAAATTCTTTCTATGAAGCCAGCATCACCTTAATCCCTAAGCAAGAGAAAGATGCAGCACTGAAAGAAAATTACAGACCAATATCCCTGATGAACATAGATGCAAAAATCCTCAATAAAATTCCCACCAATAGAATACAACAACACATCAGAAAAATCATCCACCCAGACCAAGTGGGATTTATCCCTGGTATGCAGGGATGGTTCAGCATTCGCAAATCAATCAATGTGATTCACTATATTAACAGACTGCAGAAGAAAAACCATACGATTATCTCAATAGATGCGGAGAATGCATTCGATAAAATTCAACATCCTTTCATGATGAAAACTCTAAGCAAATTGGGTATATAAGGAACATTCCTCAATGTAATCAAAGCAATTTATGAAAAACCCAAGGCCAGCATCCTATTGAATGGGGAAAAGTTGGAAGCATTTCCACTGAGATCAGGCACCAGACAGGGATGCCCACTCTCACCACTGCTATTCAACATAGTTCTGGAAGTTTTATCCAGAGCCATCAGACAAGAAAAAGAAATTAAAGGAATACAAATTGAGAAGGAAGAAGTCAAACTATCTCTCTTTGCAGACTATATGATTCTTTACTTAGAGGATCCAAAGAACTCTACTAAGAGACTATTGGAACTCATAGAAGAGTTTGGCAAAGTGGCAGGATATAAAATCAATGCACAAAAATCAACAGCCTTTGTATACACAAGCAATGCCACGGCTGAGAAAGAACTGCTAAGATGAATCCCATTCACAATAGCTACAAAAACAATCAAATACCTTGGAATAAACTTAACCAAGGACGTTAAAGATCTCTACAATGAGAATTACAAAATCTTGAAGAAAGAAATAGAAGAGGATACTAAAAATAGAAAAATCTTCCATGCTCATGGATTGGAAGAATCAACATCATCAAAATGTCCATTCTCCCAAAAGCAATTTATAGATTCAATGCAATCCCAATCAAGATACCAAAGACATTCTTCTCAGATCTAGAAAAAATGATGCTGAAATTCATATGGAGACACAGGAGACCTCGAATAGCTAAACCAATCTTGTACAACAAAAACAAAGCCGGAGGCATCACAATACCTGATTTCAGGACATACTACAGGGCAGTTGTAATCAAAACAGCATGGTACTGGTACAGAAACAGATGGACAGACCAATGGAATAGAATAGAAACAGCAGAAATCAACCCAAACATCTACAGCCAACTCATATTTGATCAAGGATCTAAAACGAATTCCTGGAGCAAGGACAGTTTATTCAATAAATGGTGCTGGGAAAACTGGATTTCCATGTGCAGAAGCATGAAGCAAGACCCCTACCTTACACCTTACACAAAAATCCACTCAACGTGGATTAAAGACCTAAATCTACGACCTGATACCATCAAGTTATTAGAGAACATTGGAGAAACCCTGCAAGATATTGGCACAGGCAAAGAGTTTCCGGAAAAGACCCGGGAGGCACAGGCAGTCAAAGCCAAAATCAACTATTGGGATTGCATCAAATTGAGAAGTTTCTGTACTGCAAAAGAAACAGTCAGGAGAGTGAAGAGGCAACCGACAGAATGGGAAAAAATATTTGCAAACTATGCAACAGTTAAAGGGTTAATAACCAGAATCTACAAAGAGATCAAGAAACTCCACAAAAACAAAACAAACAGCCCACTTAAGAGATGGGCCAAGGACCTCAATAGACATTTTTCAAAAGAGGAAAGCCAAATGGCCAACAGGCACATGAAAAAATGTTCAAGATCACTAGCAATCAGGGAAATGCAAATCAAAACCACAATGAGGTTTCACCTCACCCCGGTTAGAATGGCTCACATGCAGAAATCTACCAACAACAGATGCTGGCGAGGATGTGGGGAACAAGGGACACTAACCCACTGTTGGTGGGAATGCAAACTGGTCAAGCCACTATGGAAGTCAGTCTGGAGATTCCTCAGAAACCTGAAGATAACCCTACCGTTCGACCCAGCCATCCCACTCCTTGGAATTTACCCAAAGGAATTTAAATTGGCAAACAAAAAAGCGGTCTGCACCCTAATATTTATTGCAGCACAATTCACAGTAGCCAAGACCTGGAACCAACCTAAATGCCCATCAACAGTAGACTGGATAAAGAAATTATGGGATATGTACTCTTTAGAATACTATACCGCAGTAAGAAACAATGAAATCCAGTCATTTGCAACAAAATGGAGGAATCTAGAACACATCATGCTGAGTGAAATAAGCCAGTGCCAAAGGGACAAATATCATATGTTCTCCCTGATCGGTGACAACTGACTGAACACCAAAAAGGAAACCTGTTGAAGTGAAATGGACACTACAAGAAATGCTTACTTGATCAGCATAGCCCTGACTGTTAATGAACAATTTAATACATTATCCCTCTTAGTATTTTTTTGTCTGTTCTACTTAATACTACTGGTTTAATTCTGTAATTAATACACAGTTATTCTTAAGTGTTAAAATTTAACTGAAATGTGATCCCTGTTAAATATAAGAGTGGGAATAAGAGAGGGAAGAGATGTACAATTTGGGACATGCTCAAGCTGACTTGCCCCAAATGGTAGAGTTAGAAACATACCAGGGGATTCCAATTCAATCCCATCAAGGTGGCATGTACCAATGCCATCTCACTAGTCCAAGTGATCAATTTCTGTTCACAATTGATCATAATGAAAGGACTAAGAGTCAAAGGGATCACATAAACAAGTCTAGTGCCTGCTAATACTAACCGATAGAATAAATAAAGGGTAGAGCGATCCAACATGGGAAACGAAATACACAGCAGACTCATAGAATGGCAGATGTCCTAAACAGTACTCTGGCCTCAGAATCAGCCCTAAAGGCATTCGGATCTGGCTGAAAAGCCCATGAGAGTATTTCAGGCATGGAAAGCCAAGACACTCTGGAAAAAAAAAAAAAAAACCCTAAATGAAAGATCTCTGTGAGTGAGATCCCAGTGGAAAGAACAGGTCTTCAAAGAAGGCGGTACCTTTCTCTGAAGGGAGGAGAGAACTTCCACTTTGACTATGAACTCGTCTAAATAAGATAAGAGTCGGAGAACTCAAAAGGCTTCCATAGCCTTAGAAACTCATGACTGGAGCATAGGGAGATTACTGATGCCATAAACAGGAGTGTCAATTTGTAAAGTCAACAACAGGAGTCACTGTGCATTTACTCCTCATGTAGGATCTCTGTCCTTAATGTGCTGTACATTGAGATTTAATGCTATAACGAGTACTCAAACAGTATTTTTCACTTTGTGTTTCTATGTGGGTGCAAACTGTTGAAATCTTTACTTAATGTATACTAAACTGATCTTCTGTTTATATAGAAAATTGAAAATGAATCTTGATATGAATGGAAGGGGAGAGAGAGTGGGAAAGGGGAGGGTTGCATGTGGGAGGGAAGTCATCGGGGTGAGGGGGAAGGCAATGTAGTCCATAAGCTGTACTTTGGAAATCTATATTCATTAAATAAAAGTTAAAAAAAAAGACATACAACTCAGTAGATTTTAGTATATTCACAAAGTTTTGGAATCATCACCAATATCTAACTTGAGATCATTTTCATTACTATAAAAATAAATCCTCTACTAATTATCAAATTCCGCATGACTTAAGCCTCTGGAAACCATTAATCTACTTTTTGTCTCCATAGATTTAACTGTTCTGGACAGTTCTTCCAAGTGGAAATCATATGTGACCTCTTACAACTAGCTTCTTTCATATGGCATGTTACCAAGGACTGTTTATGTAGTAACATGAATCAGTTCTTCATAACTTCTTATTGACATTCCATTGTTTGGATAGGCCATATTTCACTCATCTACTCATCAGTGGATGGACATTTGAGTTGTTTCTACTTTTAGACTCTCACAAGTAGCATTGCTGTGAACTTCCATATACAAGTTTTTGTGCAAACATCCTTTTCAGTTCTCTTGAATAATACCTAAAGTAGACTTGCTGGCTTTGAGATACCCTGATAAGTGGGAAATATCTCATTGTGGTTGCATTTCCCTAATGACTAATTATGTTGAGCATCTTTTCATGTATTTATGGGCCATTTATTTCTGGATAAATGTCTATTCAAATTCTTTGCTCATTTTTTAAAAGATTGGATTAGGGCAGTGCTGTGCCGCAGCGAGTTAACACCCTGGCCTGAAGCACCGGCATCCCATATGGGCGTCAATTAGAGACCTGGCTTCTCCATTTCCAATCCAGCTCTCTACTATGGCCGGCCTGGGAAAGCAGTAGAAGATGGCCCAACTCCTTGGGCCCTTGCACCCGTGTGGGAGACCCAGAAGAAGCTCCTGGCTTCTCGCTTCAGATTGGCGCAGCTCTGGCCGTTGTGGCCAATTGGAGAGTGAACCATCGGATGAAAGACCTCTCTCTCTCGCTCTTTCTCTGCCTCTCCTCTCTCTGTGTAACTCTGACTTTCAAATAAATAAATCTTAAAAAAAGATTGGATTATTTTTTCTTTTATTGTTGAGGTGAAAGACTTCTTTACATATTCTGTATACAAGTCTCATCACATACAGAATTTACAGGTGTTTTAGTCTGTGAGTTGTATTTTCACTTTCTTGATTGTGCATGATGGACTCTTTTGCTTCATATGTTTTGTTTGCTTATTAATCATTGTCCACATTGGGTTATGAAGAATTCTCAGTCTTCAACAAAACCTCTCATATGACTAGGGATAAGAAAAAGGCAGGCTTAAAGAGTCCCCTTTCTGGCTGCTACTGTCCTTTACACTATTTCAAAGAGATGGGGATGTTACAGAAACATGGTTAGCCCCATCTCATGTACTAAATTTTTTTTTTTGACAGGCAGAGTGGACAGTGAGAGAGAGAAAGGTCTTCCTTTTGCCATTGGTTCACCCTCCAATGGCCGCCACGGCACGGCTGCAGCAGGTGCACCGCGCTGATCCGAAGGCAGGAGCCAGGTGCTTCTCCTGGTCTCCCATGGGGTGCAGGGCCCAAGGACTTGGGCCATCCTCCACTGCACTCCCTGGCCACAGCAGAGAGCAGGCCTGGAAGAGGGGCAACCGGGACAGAATCCAGCGCTCCGACCGGGACTAGAACCCAGTGTGCCGGCACCGCTAGGTGGAGGATTAGCCTAGTGAGCCGTGGCGCCGGCTCATGTACTAAAATTGCAGAGCCGGCACAGAACCACCAGTGCTTACCCAGGGCTCACAGAGCTTCTGTGCAGGGCCACTGGGATAATTGTTTCACTCAGGGAACAGAATTTGCTCTCACCTAGTTGTCTGGATAGCCTCATACTTCCAGGCATCTCTTAGGGCAACTGTCTGGATGGCCCTGAAATTCTGCCAGAGCTAGCTTCTGTTAAAGGGAAAAGGAGAAGATTACATTTCAATAAATTCTTTCTAATTTCAAATTGACAAAGCAAATATTTACATGTTACTTACTGTGTACCAGAAACTAGGCTTGATATGGAGACTGAAAAATAATCACACATTCCTTACCCAAGGGAAGGTCACTTGGTAAGGGGAGACTGATGGAAAACAAACAGTGATAAATCCGCTTTATACCAACCTCTTTTTGGAACTAATGGTGATTCAGAAATGTTCATAGGTAGCCAGGGAGTGGTAGAAGTTACAGATTAAAGGCTGAGGTGAGTCTTTTGCCTATCAATTAAAGGACACCCGTGTCTCCCATCAGAATACCTGGGTTGAATTTCCAGCTCCAACTCCTTACTGCAGCTTCCTAATAATGCAGACCCTGACAGACAGCAGGTGATGGCTCAAGTAGTTGGGTTCCTGCCACCCATACGGGAGACCTGAATTGAGTTCCCAGCTCTGGTTTTGGCTGCATTTGAGCCCCAGCCTTTGTGATCACTTGGAGAGTGAAATAGCTAATACAAGCTCTCTCTCTCTCTCTCTCTCTCTCTCAAATAAAGTAAATAAAATTTAAAAATAATAAATTGGGCCAGCGCCGTGGCTCACTTGGTTAATCCTCCGCCTGCGGTGCCGGCATCCCATATGGGCGCCAGGTTCTAGTCCCGGTTGCTCCTCTTCCAGTCCAGCTCTCTGCTGTGGCCCAGGGCTCATAGAGCTTCTGTGCAGGACCACTGGGACCACTGTGCAGACCACTGCCTAGTGGAGGATGGCCCAAGTGCTTGGGCCCCTGCACCCACATGGGAGACCAGGAGGAGGCACCTGGCTCCTGGCTTCTGGCTTCGGATCGATGTAGCTCCGGCCGTGGCAGCCATTTGGAGGGTGAACCAACGGAAAGAAGACCTTTCTGTCTCTCTGTCTCTGTCTCTTTCTCTGTTTCTCTCTGTGTGTCTCTCTGTCTCTCTCTCACTGTGTAACTCTATCTTTAAAAACAAAAACAAAAACAAAAAATAAATAAAAGGCAGGCTGGACCAAATTATGAGGAGACCAGAATGTGACGTCAGTAATAGTCAATGGGGAGCTGTCATTTGAATGTTCAAAGAATGACTCAGAGATAAGTATGGGAGACAGAATGAGGTAGAGGAGGGACACCAGAGGCAGGGAGACCAAGGAGAGGGCCTGGTAACCAGTTGGACATAGATGGAAAAGAATCAAGTAAAATAAAATACAACTTTGAAATGTCTGAGGCCTTCCCTACTAACCTCTTTAAAATAGGATATCTGTCTCTCACTAACCTTTGCTTAAATTTTTCCCATAGAACTTACCACCACCACACAGACATACACACACACACACACACACACACACACATTGTCCAATTCACTAGAATAAAAGAACCAACGAGGAAAGGTCTTTGCTGTGTTTACTGTTATAGGTCCAGGGCTTACCACACAAAACAAATTTCTGAAGCGCTGCATGAAATGGTTCACTTAAGAGATCAATGGATTGCAATATCATCAACTAAGACAGGAACTACGGAAGGAAAGGGCAGTTTGCAAGAATAAATGATGGGTTTCGTTTAAGCATGGGATGCCACTGTGAACATGTAGTCTGGAACCTGGTAGGGTGGGCTGATGATTGACATTGGATCTTGGTGCTTCAGTATTGATAAAAGGAGGAGTTTGTGATCAAGGAGAGGTTGATGCACTGTGTGTTCTCAGAGGGTGGCACAATAGGTGATTAGCTGTGACGTCTGCTGTCAGAACCATTGTCTTTATTATCTCTGTCTCCCTACATTTCAAATAAATTAAATAATTAAAAAAAGAAAAATGAACAGTAGTGTAATTCACTCCATTGGCATTATTAATAGTACTGAGAGTTGAACACAGTGAATATCAAACATAGTATTTGTTGTAGAACTAGAGCCATCAGTCAAGGTTCAAGTCAGATGAATTATGTCATTCAGTTATTCAATGTTGCTGAACTGAAATTAAAATGTGGTTATTGAGTTTATGATTTTTTTAAAAAAGATTTATTTATTTTATTTGAAAGTAAATTACACAAGAGAGAAGGAGAAGCAAAGAGAGAGAGAGAGAGAGAGAGAGAGAGAGAGAGAGGGAGAGAGAGAGATCTTCCATGTGATGGTTCACTCCCCAGTTGGCTGCAATGGCGGGAGCTGCGCCGATCCGAAGCCAGGAACCAGGAGCTTCCTCCAGGTCTTCCACATGGGTGCGGGGCCCAAGGAGTTGGGCCATCTTCTAATGCTTTCCCAGGCCACAGCAGAGAGCTGGATCGGAAGTGGAGCAGCCGAATCTGGAACCAGCGGCCATATGGGATGCTGGCACTTCAGGCCAGGGTGTTAACTCACTGCGCCACAGAGCCAGCCCCTGAGTTTATGATTATTAAAATAGACCTTTCTTTATAGGATTTAATTTTTGCAGGAAATGTTGTCACTTTAGGAGAGCCGATACCATATTGTGATGGAGCAAAAGTAGTTCTGACCCTTCGTACAGATGTCACAAAATCCCCGGGTCAGACGGCCTCTGACTGCTTCCTTCCTTCCCAAGGGGCCACCCACCTCCCAGACGGGCCCCTGACTATCTGTCATTGCAGAACAGCTCAGGCTGGCTGAAGTCATGATTTGCGCCCAACGCAGAACATCACTACCTCACTTGGGCCTGGATGAAAGGCAACAGTAAGCAGAATGGAGTCTGGCTTCCAGAGCGCCCCCTGCAGGACTTTCCCATACCATGCAGAAAGATGGGTGAGTTAGCACTCTGGGGGATGACTTGTGACAAATAAGAAATAGGAGTGCGTGTGGCTCCATGAGCTGCGGTTCTTTGTTGAACCACAGCACATAACATCATTTTGCTTCATCTCTTTCCCTGCCTCAGTGTCCTGGGTTCTCACCTCCCAGAGCACTGCTTTGTAAAGGACCTGCCTTAAGGTGGTAACTTTAAAAGAAGCAGTGGACATTCTTAGTTTAAGGATTTAATCAAGAGTGCAAATTAGGGTGCAAATTTCAGGAGATGAAAGATTTGTCTGTGATATTCAAGATGGGCTGGGTCAGATTTCTCAAGAGTGTGGGGACCCTTCAGTGGGTCTGTGAGATCAAAACCAGTGCCTTAGAAATGCATTTGCCTTTTTCATACCCATAGATGTGTTGTTTCCAGAGGGTGACACTGCAGTTGTGTGAATACTGAAGTGGCCTGAAATCCCAGCTTCGTTCAGTTAAGCAATAAGAGATTTGGCATTAGGAGATTTGCCAAAATGGAGACATTACTACTCTTCTTACCATTTTTTAAGTTTCAGAAAATGTCGCTATCATGTTTCATTTCATTTATGCTAATAGGTTTATTATTATTTTAAAATAACTAGTATATGCCCTTTAAATTTCTTATTTTAATATCCACTGCACTAATATTAATACATAGGACTCACATGAACAAGAGCTTACTGAAGTTTGAAGTTTGTTACTGACAGTTCCCAAGGGCCACACAGGGAAGCACCGGGGCCAGCCAAGAAGGGAAGGAGTGAGAAAAACGATGGGCAAGGTTTGTTGAGATGAGGCAGAATGAGTTTTGGGTTGGCTGGTTTGAATAATCTCAGGGGGCTCTGGTTGTCCCAGCATTGTCACCCCGGTCCTGACTGATTGGGGCAGGACCTGACTGTTGCCTTAAAGTTACAGAGCCCTATGAGAGGCCATAAAGGGAGTAGTGGGGCTGGGGGAGGCCTGGTTGGTTTGTGTGTGGCAGGTGCACCTGTTGACAGGGGGCTTGGGGTACCTTTGGGAGGGATCAGCCAGCCCAGGGAGGGGAAGCCTCTCTGGATTGGCAGAAGCCCAGGCACCAGAACATCAGAATCTGGAAAATAGAGTTAGTGTAGGTCCTTAGTAATTTTTAGGAGTTTATGGAATGTAGAAATGTCCTAAGACCAAAACACGTAAGAATGCCTGCATTGGCTTGTGCGCAGTATCAAAGAAGCCCTAGGTCTCCAGTGAGTAACATGATAAAATGGAAGTTTTTTTTTTAACTGATCTATTTATTTGAAAAGCAGAGTTACAGAGCTGGGGCTGGGGCTGGGGCTGGGGCTGGGGTGTGTGTCTGTTGAGGGGAGTGAGAGATCTTCCATCTGCTGATTCACTCCCCAAATGACCACAACAGCCAGGGCTGGGCCAGGCTGAAGCTAAGAGCCCAGTATTCTATCTGGGTCTCCCACGTGGGAGAGACCCAAGCACTTGGGTTATCTTCTGCTGCTTTCCCAGGCACATTAGCAGGGAGCTAGATCAGAAGTGGAGCATCCAGGATTTGAACTCATGTGAGATACTGGCATCACAGGTGGTAGCTTAACCTGCTGCACCACAATTCTGGCCACGAAAGATTATTCTTTGATCCTCATGCAAAGTCTTCACATTTCTGAAACACAGCTTTAAGAATGTTTAAAATTTTTTATAAGGCACTAATAACTGGACAAAAATCATTTAGAATTAATTATTTTAGCTTAGTGAAAAACTCCATATGTTATTCTCATTTCTCTCCTTTTTTTCATGAATCAGTGAAGTTTCATCACTACTTAGGAAGAGTCGAGGCACTGGTGCTTGGGAATTCCTGACATTTAGGACAATTACGGGTGGGAACTGAAGGGAAGATGAGACATTATTTATAGAATGAAAGAAAGAACCTAGCAGAGAGAGGGAGGCTGAAGATACTGGGAAAGGACTTGATAAAAATCCTGGAGGATGAGAAAGGGAAAGAGGGCATGGCACGGAACCCCAGAACCTGGGTGGAGAAAGGATGGGTGCCTTCCAAGGTGTCAGCCCCGGGACGGGAGAAGCCTAGAGCATGCACTGAAGGGCATTGATCTTACCTGAATCACAGGCAAACTCACTCTTAGAAATGCGGAGGGCAGGGCCGGCACCACTGCCCAATAGGCACCCCAGGTTCTAGTCCCTGTCGGGGCGCCAGATTCTGTCCCGGTTGCCCCTCTTCCAGGCCAGCTCTCCTCTGTGGCCCGGGAAGGCAGTGAAGGATGGCCCAGGTGCTTGGGCCCTGCACCCGCATGGGAGACCAGGAGAAGCACCTGGCTCCTGCCTTCGGATCAGCGTGGTGCGCCAGCTGCAGCGCGCTGGCCACAGCGGCCATTGGGGGATGAACCAACGGAAAAAGGAAGACCTTTCTCTCTGTCTCTCTCTCTCTCACTGTCCACTTTGCCTGTCAAAGAAAGAAAGAAAGAAAGGAAGGAAGGAATGCGGAGGGCAGCAGATGAAGGCCTCAGAGTCCCGCTGCAGGAGTTGGAGAAGGGAGTGCACCAAGAAGAAACACGCCAAGGCCAGGCCAGCTGAATTAGGACAATACATAGCAGGAGCGGGACCACTGGGGAGCCTCACTATTCTAACTGGGCTGTTTCACCCTAGCTCTTGCTGGAGAAGGGTTTTGGGGGGGAGGGTGGGGAAGGTGGTAAGAGTGTGGCCTTTGAGACCATCTGGCCTGGGTTTGAGTCCTCAGTGTGGCAATTTCTTCGTCACTAAAACAAGGTGGATGAGGGTCTTGTGGATGAGTTGTTCTGTGCCGCTGTGTGGAGGAGTAAATGACTTAACACATGCTATGGCGTTTCCTTCCATGTCCCCACTAATGGGTGCTCAAGGGCTCCATGTTAGTTTCCTTGGTTTATGTGCTTATTGGATTCTTGAGGGGTCACACTCAGCTCTGCTCCTCTGCCTGCTCATATCCTTCAAGACATGGCCAGCCCGGGCTCCCCTCCGCTGGCCCTTGTCGTCCTCTGACTTAAGTGGGCAAATGAGGGGCAGGTACACCTGCTCCTCCCTTGTCCTCTTTCCAGACTACCTTCTGGCATAATTGTAAGATCTACTTTCTTTTTCTTTTTTTTAAAGATTTATTTATTTATTTATTTGAAAGTCAGAGTTAAGAGAGAGAAGGAAAGGCAGAGAGAGACAGAGAGGGGTTTTCCATCCGCTGGTTCACTCCCCAGATGGCCCCAACGGCTGGAGCTGCGTTGATCTGAAGCCAGGAGCCAGGGGCTTGCTCCTATCTTCCCATGGGGGTACAGGGGCCCAAGGACTTGAGCCATCCTCTACTGCTTTTCCAGGCCACGGCAGAGAACTGGATTGGAAGTGGAGCAGCCAGGACTGAAACTGGCATCCATATGGGATGCCGGCACCAGAGGCAGCAGCTTTACCCGCTATGCCACAGTGCTGACCCCAAGACCTACTTTCTTCAGGCCTTCGATTTTGAGTCTCAGTTGTCTATTTTAGAAGTAAGGTACAGGGGCCGGTGCAGTGGCACAGTGGGTTAAAGCCCATATGGGCACCAGCTTGAGTCCCGGCTGCTCCACTTCCAATCCAGCTCTCTTCGATGGCCTGGGAAAGCAGTAGAAGATGGCCCAAGTCCTTGGGCCCCTGCACTTGCATGGGAGACCCCAAAGAAGCTCTAGGCTCCTGGCTTCAGATCAGCTCAGCTCTGGCCATTGGGGTCATTTGGGGAGTGAACCAATGGAATGGAAGACCTCTCTCTGGCTTTACCTCTCTCTCTAACTCTGCCTTTCAAATAAATAATATAATTCTTTCTCTCAAAAAAAAGTAAGGTATGTTCTGAAGTTATTTGCATTTTTATTTTCATAATCTCAGCCAATTCATTCATCTGCTTACCCTCCAGAGAGATACCTCCGGGTCACTAGGAAAAATTCACAAGTATGAATGATGGAAAGATAAAAGCAGAGAGATGTGTTTCACTTGGCCAGCATTGTGGCACAGCAGGTTGAGCTGCCGCTTGCAGGGCTGGCAACTGATATCGGAATGCCAGTTGGAGTCTTGGCTACTCTGCTTCCCATCCAGCTTCCTGTTATTGCACCTGGGAAGGCAGTAAAAGATGGCCCAAGTGCTTGGGCCTCTGCCACCCATGTGGGAGACCAGGATGGAGTTCCTTGTTCCTGGCTCTGGCCTGGCCCAGCCCAGACTGTTGCGGCTATTTGGGGAGTGAACCAGCAGATGGGAGATCTCTTTCTGTCTCTCTCACATGCCTCCCTTGCTGCCTTTCAAATAAATAAATGAATCTTTAAAAAAGATATGTCTCATTTGTTCCCTCTCTTAATTCTCCTGTGAGAAGGTGTTGGTACCCCCACATTCACAAGGCTGGGGCTCAGAGGGGTTAATAACCTATTCAGAGTGCAGAGCTGTCTGCTGGCAGAGCAGCAGCTAGACTCTTTGTGCTTTTTTTTTTTTTTTTTTTTTTTGACAAGTAGAGTTAGACAGTGAGAGAGACAGAGAGAAAGGTCTTCCTTCTGTTGGTTCACCCCCCCAAATGGCTGCTACGGCCGGCGTGCTGCGCCAATCTGAAGCCAGAAGCCAGGTGCTTCCTCCTGGTCTCCCATTTGGGTGCAGGGCCCAAGCACTTGGGCCATTCTCCACTGCCTTCCTGGGCCACAGCAGAGAGCTGGACTGGAAGAGGAGCAACCAGGACAGAATCTGGCACCCCGACTGGGACTAGAACCTGCAGTACTGGCACCACAGGCGAGGATTAGCCTAGTGAGCTGCGGTTCCGGCCTACCTGTGCTTTCTACCTCATTGTAATGCATTGGTCCAGAGTGGAACCAGGGTGATGGTGGCACTTGGGGTTAGCAGTTGAGGAGTTGTAGGTTTTGATGAGAGAATCACTTGATTACTGCAAGCAGCATGGGAGAAGGTGAGGGAGTTTGGTGGAGAATGGGCTTAGAAACAGGGAGAGAAAAAGGAGCCGGAAGTCACAATGCAGTTGATGAGCATGTGGGAGACACAAAGGGAAAGATGACTTTTGACAAGGAATGGGATGTGGAGTTGACAATTTTTGGGGGATTGGCTCATGTGCAGATGAGAGTTCTAGGGTGTAGCCACTGGACTGAGTCAATGGAGAGAGGTTGAAACCTGTGAAACCTGCTTGGGACTGTGAGTTTCAGCTGTTTGTCCTGGTAAATGTTGAAATGAATGGATTCATCATTAAAGTCCTTTGTAAGAGTTTGAGCGTAACCTAGAGGAGTCAGAGTAGCCCTGGAGAGTAGCATAAAGGCCACAGCTGGTCCCCAGCAAGAGCCTCCTGGGAAAAAGAATGCTTTAGAAGTGGGAAGAATATTGGGTTTTAATTGCATACTTGACAGTCTCATACAAGAATTCTTTTGGTCCTCCCAGCAATCTAGTGAGACATACCTGGGGCAGACAATAGACTGTTTCTTCAAGAACACCAGCTGTTGAGAGGCAGCTCGGGCCTCTGCTTGCCTGCTGACTTCACCAATGGGAACTGTAGTTTGCCATGAGAGCCTTGTTCCTCTGTGTACTTACTGTTCACAGTAGGAGGTCAATCCTTAAAACAGAAACTTCTTCACAGACTCTTACTACACAGGAAAGGACAATTCCTGCAAGGTTTTTATTTTTATTTTATTTTTATTTTTTCACCTCACACTGAAATGCTAAAGATGTTTAGTCTGTAAATGTGGAGTAAAACCTACTGGGCTAGCTGGCCCAGGAGAGGTTATTATGGGGCCACCTAGTGTCCATGATTGGACTTGTCCCTAAAGCTCTGGTTGTAAATCCTCTGAAAAATAATTTATGTAAGGCAATTGCAAGTAGCAGATGGATTTCACAGAGAATAGCTATAAAAGACTCAATATTCCTCTCTTCCTACCAGGCAAATCTCAGCCTGGGCTCTTGATTACTCTGAGGATCAGACCAATTGGATGAATTTTTTTTTTTGATAAAACAGAAATGATGAATAAAAAATACATAATTTCTGTGATGCCTTGGATCACCTTGTATGGCAGAAAGATCTCTAGGCTTAGTGCCAGACGTGTCAGAGGAGTTCAGGTCTGAACTCACTGGGCTGGTGTATTAAAAGTGTTTCATAAACTGCAAACTGTGGAGCAAGTGTTAGGTGCTGCTGCAGGTTCACAAGCACTGTTCCAGAACCTTGACTTGCACCCTTTCTGAATTCGTCAGCTTCTCAGCACTAGAACTAAAATGCCTGACACGGGCGCTACTGAAGGAAGGTTTATTTTGGCTTGTGGGTTTAGAGGTTCGGAGTCCAACATCAGGCAGCCTCACGGTCTGACTTCTGATGAGAGTGGTGAGTGGTAGAATGAGTGCCGAGGAAGGAAGGTGTGGTAGCTGAGCCAGGAAGCAGAGAGGGGCTGGGGAGCAGACTTATCCAGGTGGCCTCTCCTTTTGAAGCCACCGCGCTTCATTAGGGGCTGCACCCTAGCAACCTTTCCAAAGTTCCCACCATCAGACAGTTTATTTGGATTAAGTTTCTACAATGTATGCTCCATTAACACAAGACTCTGCATGAATTGGGAAGGCAAATTATCTTCAACTCATCACACATTTTAATGCTGACAACATACCTATAAAATAGGATTTATCATCCAGATTTTATATCTGAAGAAATTGAGACTTAAAGAGGTTAAATGACTAGCCCAAGGTCACACAGCTTTCCCGCTACACTGTGTGCCCATTACAATACACAGGGATTAATAATAATAATTCAGCAAAAAATTTATTAAGGAACACTGTGTACCATCCATTGGGTTAGGAACAAGGCCTAAATAAAGATTAATTAAAGTTATGGACTCAGTATTTGTGTCCCTTCCAAATTCATATGTTAAATCCTTACCTCCCCCACCCCGGCCCCTCAGTGTGACTGTATTTCAAAAGGAGGCTTCCATGGGACTTAATTAAGGTTGAATGAGGTCATAAGAGTACGGCTTGATCCATTAGGATTATTGTTTTTATAAGAAGAGGAAGAGAGACTGGGGCTCACTTTTTTTTTTTTTTTTTTTTGACAGACAGAGTGGACAGTGAGAGAGACAGAGAGAAAGGTCTTCCTTTGCCGTTGGTTCACCCAACAATGGCTGCCGCGGCTGGCGCACTGCGCTGGTCCAATGATAGGAGCCAGGTACTTATCCTGGTCTCCCATGGGGTGCAGGGCCCAAGGACTTGGGCCATCCTCCACTGCACTCCCTGGCCACAGCAGAGAGCTGGCCTGGAAGAGGGGCAACCAGGACAGAATCCGGTGCCCCGACCGGGACTAGAACTCGGTGTGCCGGAGCCGCAAGGCGGAGGATTAGCCTAGTGAGCTGCGGCGCCGGCCTGGGGCTCACTTTCAATATGTTCTCTTGCACTGAGGAAAAGTCACATGGAGGCCACATGAGCACACAGCACATAGGCAGGCATCTGCAAGCAAGGAAGAGAGCCCTGACCAGAACCTGACTGTGTTGGCACCCTGGTCTTGGGCTTCTAGCCTCAAGAACTGTGAAAGTAGATTTCTGTTGTTTTAGCCAATCAGTTGATGGTATTGCCCTGTGGCAGCTGACCAAGATGGTGAGTATCTACTTCCCCCAAGGTGCTTCCAGCTTGTTAGCAAGCTCAATAGTTAGTTAGATTCCAATCTAACTTGTTGATATAGATGTATAAAGAAAGTCTACTCCTGAATAGTTGCTTTAGCAAGGACTCCTACTGGGGTGAGATTGGCAGTGTCTGCTACCAGGGATACTAGACAGCGGCTCTAAACCCAAATACATTTCATGGAGATGACAGAGCCCTATGCTACCATCTCCGGCATGGGGGATGGAGTGGAGTTGCAGAGCCAATGATTGAATGTGTCTTGGATTTTGGTCCTTTGTGGCAATACTTGTAACATGAAGGGCTTGTGACTAGCTGCTGTCTAAAGCAGTTGTCTGAATGTCTTTGCTCATCTTCTCATCTTCCAGAGCTTCAACAGCTGTGTATCTGTTGATACATTTAAAAGTTGACATCTGGGTCTGGAGGCCAGTGTTGTGGCACGGTGGGTAAAACTGCAGCCTGCACTGCTGGCATCCCATATGGGCACCAGTTTGTGTCCCAGCTGCTCCACTTCTGATCCATCTCTCTGCTAATGGCCTGAGAAAATCAGCAGAATATGGTCCAAGTGCTTAGGCCCCTGCTACCCCCATCAAAGACCTGGATGAAGCTCCTGGCTCCAGGCTTTGGCCTGGCCCAGCCCTAGCTGTTGTGGCCATTTGAGGAGTGGACCAGTGGATGGAAGATCTCTCCTTCTCTCTCTTTAACTCCAACTTTCAAATAAATAAATCTTTTTGTTTATTTTCAAATTTGACACCTAAAATGTTCTATCAGCTTTGAAAGATGTAATTGCCATTGTATTTTTTTTTTTTTTTTTGACAGGCAGAGTTAGACAGTGAGAGAGACAGAGAGAGAGAGAAAGGTCTTCCTTCCGTTGGTTCACCCCCCAAATGGCCGCATGCTTCCTCCTGGTCTCTCAAGTGGGTGCAGGGCCCAAGCACTTGGGCTATCCTCCACTGTCTTCCTGAGCCACAGCAGAGAGCTGGACAAGAAGAGCAATGGGGACAGAATCCGGCGCCCCAACCGGGACTAGAACCCGGGCGCCGGCACCGCAGGTGGAGGATTAGCCTAGTGAGCCACGGCGCCAGCCTCCATTGTATTTTTAAAAATATGTATTTATTTGAAAGTCAGAGTTACAGAGAGGCAGAAGCAGAGAGAGAGAAAGAGAGAGAGAGAAAGGGAGAGAGAGAGAGAGAAACGGAGAGAGAGAAAGAGAGAAAAGAGAGAGAAAGAGAGAGAAAAAGTCTTGTATTTGCTGGTTCACTCCCCAAATGGCTGCAACAACTGGAGCTGGGCTGATCCGAAGCCAGGAATGTCTTCCAGGTCTCCAAGTGGGTGCAGGGCTTCAGACACTTGGGCCATCTTCTACTGCTTTCCCAGGCTATAGCTGACAGCTGGATCAGAAGTGCAGCAGCCAGGACTTGAATTAGTGCCCATATGGGATGCCGGCACTGCAGGCAGTGGCTTTACCCACTATGTCACAGCACTGGCCCTGCCATTGTATTTTAAATGTTGAGATTTCAAAGTAAAACTCAAGGTTCCCAATAGATTACAAATAATGGTTATGAGAGATTCAGTACATAAAAAACTGACCATAGTTTTACATCATTCCTTTTTCTCACTGAGTTATTCCCTTTCCTTTATATATATATATATATTATTTAATATATTTTAAAATGAAAGTCTTTTATTAAAATTCCTTGAAAGTTTTATTAGGCTAATTATTAGTAATAAACATTGACAAAATAAATTATACATTTTGGTAGTTATATATAGCAAGCTTTTATTGGATAATGTCTTTAAAATAAATTAATGAATGCTATTGTTAGAAATGGGATTTAATTTCAATTCTATTCCTATTTTGAGTTTTATAGATGTAATTATTAAGAAATACTGTTCTCACAGATAGAATTTTGTTATAACAAATTCTTTGAATTTCTGTATTACATGTCCAATATATCATAGTAATCTCTCATTAAATATTATTTTCAGGCATCAGCTAGCCACTCTCAGTTCCCTAAATATTCTGAAAGCAAAAAAATAAAAAAACCACCTGAATTGCAAAGGATTGATTATCTGGTTATTAGAGCTGATCACTTTCTCTGTTTTGGGAAGTGTTGTAAGAAAAGTGCCTCCCTTTACAACCGTATTCTAAAGCTGGGTAAGGCTTGGAGCCTTGCCATGCATGAGTCTGTCACCTGGATGATGGAGGATGCCACCAACGTTTCTTCTGTTTTAAAAAAATTCATTTTCATTTGAAAGGTAGGGGTAGTGAGGAGAGAAAAGAAAAATCCAAGCTCCATCCAGGCCAAGCACTTGAGCCATCATCTGATGCTTTCCAGGGTTCACATTAGCAGGAAGCTGGATTGGAAGCAGAGCCAGGACACCCAACGTGGCAACTGAACTGCTATACCAAACACCCAATATCATCTACCTATACCCTCTACTTTGTACTCCTGGGACCCTCCCCAAAGAGTACCATCCCTTTGGGCAAAATTAAAAGCTGAAAATTTGACATTTAGAGAAGTAAAATTAGTTGCCCAATGTCACAAAGCTGGTCCCTCTGACCTGCACTGTCACCCTTCCCACTCTACCCTACCGTATATCTGAATTGACATGTTGATCATAGTACTCTACTTGAATACCAAAATACCCACTCTTAAGGAAAGAAAAGGAGAGACATGAAAGCAGCATGCAAGTGTTTGGTGCTTTGTATCAGAGGCTTCTCTGAAGGCAAAATCTAAGGTGTCCCCTTTTTTTTTCAAGCTCTAGAATTGCACCACCATAGAAATACAATGTGAGCCATATAACAGCTAATTAAACTGTTCTAGTAGCCATATAAGAAATGGAAAAAGCAACAGATGAAACTAACATTCTATGTAATACAATATTTCAAAAAATTTTCAACATGTAATCAATTTAAGAAATTACAAACATGATATTTTACATACTTTTTTTTATACTAAGTCCTTGATATCTTGCATGTATTTTACACGAACAGCAAATCTTAATTCTGCCCAGCTACATTTTAAGTGTTCCATAGGCACATATTTCTGGTGGTGACTGTGTTGGATGGTGCAGCTCTAGAGGCCCACACTGGGTACTTGAGAGGTAAAGCTTTTCTTGTAAAGTGGGAATATGGTAAACAGGAAGGAAGTAGTTGGAAGGGGGAGCAGGCCTATTCATATCCTCCTATGGTGGAGAGTTCTTGGTAATCGTCGTAGGGTGATGCTCTTCCTTCCGACTCTAATGGAGATGAGACTGGATTATATGAGAGGTATCATTGTAACATCAGACTACTTGAGGTGGTGAAGGTTTCCACAAGTGATAAAGGATCTCTTCCTTACCCTTAACTTTCTTAGGAAACATCTACAGTTTGCTTTATTAGCTTTTTAAAAAATTGTAGAAATGGTGGACTTCCTTTCGAGGAACTCATGTATTTGTATTAAAAGGTAAGGGTTGGGCCGGCGCCGCGGCTCACTAGGCTAATCCTCTGCCTAGCGGCGCCGGCACACTGGGTTCTAGTCCTGGTCGGGGCGCCGGATTCTGTCCTGGTTGCCCCTCTTCCAGGCCAGCTCTCTGCTGTGGCCCGGGAGTGCAGTGGAGGATGGCCCAGGTGCTTGGGCCCTGCACCCCATGGGAGACCAGGAAAAGCACCTGGCTCCTGGCTCCTGCCATCGGATCAGCGCGGTGCGCCGGCCGCGGCAGCCATTGGAGGGTGAACCAACGGCAAAGGAAGACCTTTCTCTCTGTTTCTCTCTCTCACTGTCCACTCTGCCTGTCAAAAAAAAAAAAAAAAAAAAAAAAAAAAAAAAAAAAAAAAAAAGGTAAGGGTTGGCCGGCGCCTGGGCTCAACAGGCTAATCCTCTGCCTGCAGCACCAGCACCCCGGGTTCTAGTCCCGGTCGGGGTGCCGGATTCTGTCCCAGTTGCCCCTCTTCCAGTCCAGCTCTCTGCTGTGGCCCGGGAGTGCAGTGGAGGATGGCCCAGGTCCTTGGGCCCTGCACCTGCATGGGAGACCAGGAGGGGCACCTGGCTCCTGGCTTTGGATCAGTGCAGTGCGCTGGCTGGAGGGTGAACCAATGGAAAAAGACCTTTCTCTCTGTCTCTCTCTCTCACTGTCCACTCTGCCTGTAAAAAAAAAAAAAAGGTAAAGGTAGGGAAGTATTGTATGATACTGTCTTAGTCTACTGTGGCTGCCATAACAATATACTGAGGACTAGGTGCTTAAACAGGAGTTATTTATTTTCCCTCTTGATAATGTAAGATCAGGGTGCCAGTTGACTCAATTTCTGGTGCAGGCATTCTCATTGGATTAGGACCATACCCTACGGCCTTGTTTAACCTTGGTCACTTCCTCCTAGTCCCTATCTTCAGATACAGTCCTATTGGGATTAGAAATCAACATATGAGCCGGCGCCGTGGCTCACTAGGCTAATCCTCCGCCTTGCCGCGCCGGCACACCGGGTTCTAGTCCCGGTCGGGGCGCCGGATTCTGTCCCGGTTGCCCCTCTTCCAGGCCAGCTCTCTGCTGTGGCTCGGGAGGGCAGTGGAGGATGGCCCAAGTCCTTGGGCCCTGCACCCACATGGGAGACCAGGAGAAGCACCTGGCTCCTGCCTTCAGATCAGCGCAGTGCGCCGGCTGCAGCGCGCCGGCCACAGCGGCCATTGGAGGGTGAACCAACAGCAAAAGGAAGACCTTTCTCTCTGTCTCTCTCTCTCTCTCACTGTCCACTCTGCCTGTCAAAAATAAAAGAAAGATAAAATAAAAAAAGAAATCAACATATGAATTTGGAGGGTTGGAGGACACACTCAGTCTGTTGCAGACACTAAGGAACTAATGGTTTGGAATTCCAGTGTAGAAGCTCTCCAAATAAATTAAGATTACCATCTGCCTGGATAATGTCTTTAGGATGAAATTCTGTTTAGCTGGAGGCAAATAACTGGCTTAATATTTTCCAGAACTTTCAGTCTGTAAATTATAACAGCATCATTCTCTCTCGTCTCCTTATGTACAAAATGGTTTCATTTTCATAATAAAATAAATTTCATTATGACCCATACTTCTCCCAATAAAAACTCTTGGGGAAAGTTTTGGGGCTTTCCAGATAAACTAACACTACTATAAGATATTTTTTCTATTGGGCTATAAATATTTCCCCTATTTTTTCTCTATAGTTATTTCTTTCAGTATCAGAACTGAAGGCACAGTCAGTTCCTACCCCCAGCATCATTCTTTTTTTAATTAATGAGCATTCCATAATCAAAAGGCATATTGCAAAAAAGGAGTCTTTCAAATTAATGCTTGGGTATTCCTGGAGTAGTTACTTTCTAAGTGAAACTAACACTTCCTTTCAAGCTTGGATACACTTCGTGAACTTATGAAAGTAGAATTAATAAATGAAAAAGTACCTTTCCTGTGAATGCTTGAAATTGACCTACAGAATACACTTGAAATCTATTTTTTTATTGCTCTGACATTGGGGAATTCCATAGGATTAAAATATAGGGTGGTTTGACTTAGCTATAAAATATGTGTATGGTATTTGGAAGGGAGGGCAATGTGTCCGACTTATTCTAAGTTCCTTAAAGAGAATTACAACACCAAAAGATCAAGCTCAGCAGTATTCACGAACAGTCTTTACAAGTGAGGGTTGCAGTGTTCAACACAAAGGAACTTGAAATCTTTTACATATTAGTTATTCTAGGCAAGATCACTGAAATTGATGTTTTGATTCAAAGTATAAGTTACCAGATTATAATGCCATCATATCACTATCAGTTATTCAGTGTTACCCAATATTTGATTCTAGGAGGAAATTGAAAACTGGAATTATTTTTTAGCAATGTTATTATGTAGGATTTTACCTAAGCTTATAGTTACTTTTAAAAATATTTATTCATTTAACTGAGACAGAGAGAGAGAGAGAGACAGAGAGGGCGAGAGAGAGCGAGCAATCTTCCATCTGCTGGTTCACTCCCCAAATGCTTGCAATAGCCAGGGATGGGCCAAGCTGAAGCCTGGAGCTGGAAACTTAATCCAGTATTCCATGTGGACTTGGACAAGACCCCAAGTACTTGAGCCATCACCTCCTGCCTCCCAGGGTATGCATTAGCAGCAAGCTGACATTAGGAACAGGGCTGGGACTCAAACCAAGGCAGTCCAACATGGGATGCAAGTATCCCAAAGGGTGTCAACCACCAGGCCAAATACCTGCCCCCTAAGATTATAGTTTTTAGATGTCATTAGTTATTCATCTTAGCAAAATACAGGTAAATTGTTTTAATTATATCATAGTTCATGAGCTTTCTTCTCATGACTGCCTCTAAGAAACTCTAGTTTTGACTTACTGGTTTAACACAGCTCTCTAATAAGTTCTATAATGTCAGTAGTAACAAATTTACCTCCAGCAAGCATGTCTTAAAGCTCACAATGTACTTCTGTATGGATGTATGTGTTATGTATATAAGAAACATACAATAAACATTAAAATATGAAAACATTAATATTTAAATACAATTTTTAAAATTGATGTACAAAATAAGAACAACATGACTGGACATTCTTCATTGCTTTGGAGAGTCTTGGTTTAACACTTTATAAAGTGGGATCTGAGTTAGATTTTTGATTTCTTAATGTATAATACACTTTTTTGGGGAATAGTTTTAGATTTACAGGAAAATTGAGAGGATAGTACAGAGTGCCCATAATAACACAGTGTGCTAGCAAAGCACATTTGTTACAACTGATGAACCAGCATTCATACATTGCTCAAATTTCCCTTGTTTAACCCCGTGTCCTTTTCTGTTCCAGAATTCTGTCCAGATGACCACCATACCTTTCATCCTCAGCTCTCCTTAGGTTCCTCTTGGCTGGGATGGTTTCTGACTTTGTATGCTTTTGACGAGCCGGAAAGCTGTGAAGAGTGTTGGTCAAGTATTTTGTAAGATGCTCCATTTGATGGAATTGCCTGATTTTTTTTTTTTTCTAGTTGGCCCTGTGCTTGGGTTTCTGGGAGGGAAGCCACAGAGGTACTGTGTCATGTTTATCACAGCATACCAAGATACACTGTATAACCTGACATATCAGTGAGCTCAGGCCACATGGTAACACGGTGGCCCATGATCACATGTTCAGTCTCTACCATGGCCCAGGAGCAAACCAAGAGCTGTTCCAGGGCTTTGCACCAAAATCCTCAGGGTTGGTATGTGATTCACCTATACTTGAAGGTGCCTGCCAAAGATTATAAGTAACATCTAGATCTGCCACTATCACATCAAGCACTGTTGGCTGTCAGACTGCATGGCCCAAGTGGCAGAGTACTTTGTACAATAGTCTGGACTTGTTATACAGCCTTCTCTTCTATTAGGCATAACCCCGCCCTCATTTTTGGTTGTAGGAAGGGCCAGAAACAATTCACCTTAGAATTAATATCTTGATATATCCTACACTACTGCACACTTAGAAATTTCATTGAGGTAGAAGGCCCCTTAAGTTTGGTGAGACTTACTTCGTATCCTCTGACGCACAAACATCAATATATCTGGAATAATGGCTATGTCCTGCTCAAAAAGACTAATCAGCACATTCTCATCAATGGACCCATGTGGAATTCTGTGGAGGGAGAAGGTAAATGAGGCCAGATTGTAGCATGGGACTGGTGAGTTGATATTATCCCTGTAGCAGAACAAGAAGGTATAGTGCTGGTCTTGGCAGTTGAGAGTAAATTCCTTCTAGTGGGTCCTTTCCCCCTTAGGTAGAGAGGCCAAGTATTTGCTAGAGCAATAACTCCATATGCAGCACTAGGAGATGTGTTGTTTTTCCACAGTGAGGCCCTGTCAACTAGGTCAGCACATAATTGGGTTTATGAGAATCTACTGCCATTCTCCAAGACCCACCTGTGTTCAGTACCCAACTCAGTGAGTTAGACAGGAATGTGATGAGGAGCTGGCATTGTGGTGCAAGTTAAGCCACCACTTGTGACACCAGCATCCCATATCACTGTAGCTGGTTCATATCCTGGCTGCTCCACTTCTGATCCAGCTAATACAGCCTGGGAAGGCAGTGATGGCCCAAGTATGTGGACCCCTGCCAGCAACATGGGAGACCCAGATGGAATTCCTGGTTCCTGGAGTTAGCCTGGACCACCCCTGGCTGTTGTGGCCATTTATAGTGTGAACCAGCGGATGGAAGCTCTCTGTCTTCCTGTCACTCTTTCAAATAAACAGATAGTTGTGGTGGATATCATCATCTCTTCAACTTTCAAGTCCTTGACAGTGGCACTAACCTCTGCAATCCCTCTATGAATGTGGTACTGCTTTTTGTTGATTATTTTAAAGGCAGAATCAGTTTTAGAGGCTTCTGTTTTGCCATTTCTATGATGCCAGTCTTCACTCAGGTCAGGGAATCAGTGTGGAGGTTTTGCCATTTGTTAAATATGTATTCTTAATTATGCATTCAGGAAAGGGGGAGGGAACCACAGGATGGGTTCATGGTCTAATGGTTCCAATGAGAGGTGTAGTAGTCCATTTTCTGCTGCTGTTTTAACAAAACTCTTGAGGCTGGGTACTTCACAAAGAAAAGAGGTTTACATGACCTATAGTTTTGGAGATTCAAAAGCACAGAATCAGCATCTACTTGACTTTGGTAAGGGCCTTCTAGCTACATCACAGCATGGCAGATGGCATCATGGAAGGATCAGAGGCAGGAGGGAGAGATCACATGCAAACAGGAAACAGGACAGATTCAGGGGCCAAGCCTGTTGTTTTTACAACTTGCTCTCATTGGGACAAACTCATAGGAACTAGTCATCATCCTGCTAGAACTGCATTAGTCCCTTCTGAGGTCAGCACCCCCAGTGACCTACCATCATAAAGCTTCCACCACCTTACCACTGCCATACTGGAGACCAGCTGGGCAAGCAGGTGTTATATGATAAATCTTCCCGAATACTGCAAGCTCCCTAAGCCATTGGATACCTTCCTTTCCAGTAGACAGAAGCAGCCCTGGCACTTCATTTCATGGAAGCACTTTGAGCACGGCTGGAAGTCTAGTGATTAATGGAGTTTTCACTCAGCTCCTTCTCACAGTAGGCCAGTGGATCCCCACACCTATCCAGTGGTTTTCTTCATTAGACACACATAATGGGAAAAGACAAGTCAGCACCAAACATACTGTCAGAACCTTCTTTAATGCTTTGAAATAAAACGGTGAATCCAGAATCTGTGTGATGGCACGATAGGATTTTATGATCTTTTCATCTTGATCCTTATATTAGTTTCCTGGGGTTGCCATTACAAAATAATACAGTATAAATGTATTCTTCCACATTTTGGAGGCTAGAAGTCTGAAATCAGGTTGTTGGCAGTCATTTTCTTCTGAAGACAGTTTGGAGTAATCCTTGCCTCTTCTGGGCTTCTGGTTGCTCCTGGCATTGCAATGCTTTTAGCTGTAATGCTCCAATCTCTTCTTGTGCCTCCACAGGGCCTATGTTGTGTCTAGAATCAGTGTGTCCTCATGGACACCAGTCATTAGACTAAGATTTTACTCACTGATTTGAAAGAGTGAAACAGTGAGAGGGAGAGAACTCATATTTGCTAGTTTACTCCACAGATGACCTCAGTGGGCCAAGGCTGGGTCCAGGCTGAACCCAGAAGCCAGAAACTCCCTCCTGGTCTCCCATGTGGGTGACAGGGACCAAGTATTTGGACGATCTGATGCTGCCTTCCCAGGCACATTAGTAGGAAGCTAGATGGAGTGCAGAGCAGCCAGGATTCAAACCAGCACTTTGATAGGGGATACTGGCAAGCTGTGGCTTAACCTGTGGTGCCACACCACCAGCCGCCATCTTAGTTAATTGTATCTGCAAAGACCCTATTTCTAAGATGATATTGTGAGGTTCCAGATGAACATGAATTTACGCGGGGTGGGGGTGGGGCTAGGGACACTATGCAACCCACTAGAATCCCACATCTTTAAAGTGCATAAATTCAGAAATTGTTTCATATGCTCTGAATTTTTCACCATGTATATTTAGAACTTTTTCAAGTAAAATAAAAGGAAGAAACAAGCCCAGAGTTCTTTCCAAACGTTGAATGCAAACGTTTTTTCCACCCAGTTTCTCCCTTTGATGCCCCCTACAATCTAGTCTCCCAGTCTTGCCTTCTCCCACCCATTCTCTAACTGTAGAGCTCTTTCAAAATTATTTCCATGGGGTATGTGTTGTGGCACAGCCGGGTAAGCCACGGCTCGTCACGCTGGCATCCTATATCAGTATGAGTCCCGGCTGCTCCAGTTCCCTCCCAGCTTCCTGCTAATGCACCTGACAAGGCAGCTGATGATGGCCCAAATACTTGAGCCCCTGCCACTCATGTGGGAGGCCAGGATGGGGCTCCTAGCTCCCGGCTTCAAGCTGGCCCAGGGCTGGCTGTTGAGGGCATTTGGGGAGCGAACCAGCAGATGGAAGATCTTTCTTTGCCGTGCAAATACATAAATCTTTTTTTTTTTTTTTTTGACAGGCAGAGTGGACAGTGAGAGAGAGAGACAGAGAGAAAGGTCTTCCTTTGCCGTTGGTTCACCCTCCAATGGCCGCCGCGGCCGGCGCACCGCGCTGATCTAAAGGCAGGAGCCAGGTGCTTCTCCTGGTCTCCCATGGGGTGCAGGGCCCAAGGACTTGGGCCATCCTCCACTGCACTCCCGGGCCAGAGCAGAGAGCTGGCCTGGAAGAGGGGCAACCAGGACAGAATCCGGCGCCCCGACCGGGACTAGAACCCGGTGTGCCGGCGCGGCAAGGCGGAGGATTAGCCTAGTGAGCCACGGCGCCGGTTACATAAATCTTTGACCTCAAAATTTCTCAGTGAGGATCAAGCACACGCTGCTCAGTTCGCTCAACGTGGTTTCCCCGAGGTGGTCTCCAGCACTCCCCTTCCTTTCCTCTCTCTCAAGTCCTCTGCTGTGTCCCTGTTCCGCCTCTCACCACGCAGCGTCAGGGGGTCGGCTATTCCCCTCACGCCCACTACGGGCGGGGGCGCCTAGCTGGCACAGTACCCTGCGTACCCAGCCGCTTCTCACGCTTCAAGGCTACTCGGCTGCTTCCTCCCGAGATGAACTGTTTCGCCTTCGGATCTCTGACGCCTTCGCATTAGTCCTCTTCAATCAAAACTGCCAGAGGAGGAGAGCGCATCCGAGAGCAGAGGACGCTCAGCTGTGGAGCTGAACCGGCCCGCCCTTCCCACCCTCATCCGGGTCAGGACGCCAAGCCCGACGCAGGAGCCGATGCCACGGGCTGCCGGCTCGAGAACGAGCGAGGCACAACTTTCACGCTGGGAAAGTCGGGGCGGGACGTTCGGACTCGCCACTTGCACGCGCCCCGCCGTTTGAGCGGGCCCAGCGCCATGCCTCCACGCCTGCGCCGCGCGGCGACAGAGCATGCGCAGGAGTCGCACCGCGCTGCCTCTCCCAGGCCCCTCCGCTCGCTCCTGCGCATGCGCCGCGTCTCCGGCCGCCACGCCTCCGGCCGCGCCCCTCCGTTACGGGTCAAGGGCCGCGGGGCGGGCCGCAGTGACTGGCGCGGAAGCGTCCAGCGGACCCTTCGAGGCCGCCGGGGCTGCTGAGCGGCTGCTACCGGGGCCGAGAGCCCAGACTGAAGGGCTCTGGGGTCGCGCCAAGCCGGCTGAACCCTCTCGGCTTAGAAGGCCGCATGAACCGGGAGACCATGCCGCAGCCCGGAGCGTGGCCGGGCGCTAGCTGCGCCGAGACGCCGGCGAGGGACGCGGGGGCCGCGGCGCGGGAGGGCGGGAAGCCGGCGGCCAGCGGGCAGCCGCGGCTCGCGACGCGGTGCCCGGCCGAGCAGTGAGTGCGCGGGACGCGGGGCGGGCGCGGGAGCCCTTCGCTCCTCAGGCAAGGACTTTTGCCCTGTGCGGGGTCCAGACGTGTTCCCGAGGGCGCCCCTACCACCCCGTTTGACTTCGCGTTTCCAAAGTTCGGGAAAGCTCCGGAGAAGCTTGGGCAGCACCCCCGGGGCGCATTTCCTTCTGGGTCCGACCCCCACAGCGTTGCCTCCGGTCTGGCCGGGGCGGGGAGGAAGTTAGGTCGGCTCTGCCCCAGCCACGGGGACCCGAGCCGCGCGACGCGGGGCCGACTTGGAGTCTCTCCCATTCCGCTTTAGCCTCAGCTGGCCCGGCCGCATTTCCCGTTCCCCCTGAGCTAGTTAGGTCAAACAGGGGCGACCAGGGGAGGTTGGTGGTGTCTGCGCGGGACCGGGCGCGCAGGTGAACCCGGGAGAAACCTGGGTGCCTTCGGAATGCCAGAATTCAGTTCGCAGCCAGTTTGACGCTTATGTTGGTTGTCTGGAGAGTTGCACTGTAAGACGTGCTTAGGTGCGCTTTTAACGCACTTCTTCCACCCCCTCCACTTTGGCTTTCCTCGAAAGGAGCGCTTGGAGGCAGTTAGGCAGCTTCTTTGTTTTGATCACACTTGCATACTCTGATTTACTGCCCCCCCCCCCCCCCCAGCGCGATGATGGTGGTGCACTTAAGGGGTTGTTCACTTCAGTAGTTACTTACCCGGGACAGGCACGGAACAGTCTGCACGATTTAGAGCATGATGTTTCGAATTCCTGGCGTCCCGACCCCTCCCCCTAGCTTGGCAGGTATAGACCAAGGGGATCAGAAGAGGTTGTGTATTTCTGTGTTAGGGTGAGGATCCCTTTGCCAACGTATAGTTGCTGAATCTTCTGTACTTAATATCCTGATTTTTGAATAGTAGCACCTGACTTTTTTAATTGAACCCCTTGAAGAAGCCCATGTGTGAGCTGATGGGGCCTGTGGCTTCTCCAGTTTGCTCTCCATGTTAGAGAACAACTCTGATTCTGTAGTTCTGTACAGAGTTAAGTAGGGCTGGTTCTTTTTTTAAGGATTTATTTGAAAGGCAAAGTTAGAGGTAGAGGCGGGGAGGGGGGGGGGTCTTCCATCCTTCCATCCTCTGGCTCACTCCCCAAATGGCTGCAGCTGCTGGAGCTGGGTTGATTCGAAGTCAGGAGCCAGGAGCTTCTTCCGAATCTCCCAAGCAGGTACAGGAGCCCAAGGACTTGGGCCATCTCCTTCTGCTTTCCCAGGCCACAGCAGAGAGCTGGATCAGAAGTGGAGCAACTGGGACTCGAACTGGTGTTTAGGGCTGGTTCTGCTTTTGCCTTCCTCCTGCCTGATGGGGGGAACTGTCCCCACTTAGATGGCTTGCCTTCTGTTTACTGTGCCTTTGCCTGTGCCTGAGCAATTTCATGCCCCATTGAGGGTTGGAGAAAACTCCAAAATCAGTCCTAAAAGTATGCATGGTTCTGTGGCAGATGTTCTGGTGTATGTGGTTCTCCAATGTCCAAGCCCCTGGGAAAGTGGACCGTGGTGGGAAGAGTGCTCTTTGCACAGGTGCCTCTTCTGTCCACTGTCAGTAGGATTACAGACCTAAAGCTGAAAGGAATTCTACTCAGTCGTACAGATTTGTTATTTTGCACATTAGGAAAGAATTGCAAAAGAGACACTTGTCTTACATTTCCTGAAAACAGAAGGTCATCAGCTCTAATAACCAGATAATCAGCCCCCTGCAATTCAGGTGGTTTCTTTTATTTTTGTTTTCAGCACATTTGGAGAACCTGGGAGTTGTTAGCTGTTGCCTAAAAATAACATTTAATGAGCAGTTACTATGATACTTTGGGCATGTAATTCAGAAGTTCAGAGAATTTGTTTTAACAAAGCCCCATTTCCATCTATTTATGAGAACAATATTTCTTAGTAATTACACCTATAAAATCTAAAAGTAGAAATAGAATTCCTATTATTTCTAAAATTAATAGCATTCTTAAATGAGTTTGAGATTATCCAGTAAAGTTTTGTGTATATAGTTTATTACTTTGATACATTTTTACTACTGGTTGTCCTAATAAAACTTAAGTAATAAGAGTTTTGATATAAAAATGTATTGCATTAAATAACATTCTGGAAATGGGGAGTGGAAAGAACTGAGTGAGGAAAAGGAATGATGTGAAATTACAGCCTTTTTTTGTGAGTGTGAATTTCTAATCACTGTTATTTAGAGGCTATTGGGAAATTTCAGAGTTGTGTGCTGCTTAGCCAGGAAGACACTGGTAGTAGATTCCAGTGTTCCCTAATGCCTGGGTGGGAGCCTCCCTACCTCTTCCTGGCTTCCTCAGTGAAATAAGGCAAGAGGACATGATTTCTGATGACACCGACCTTCAGTTTATTTTTCTTTTTCCTGGAATGTTAGAGTTTTTGATTGATTAATTTCTTTTTCTACTTGCTTTTGTTGCCTCTATCTTGCTCCCCTTTAGGAGACATAAAAGAGGTGAGACTAATGCTCAGATGTCAACTTTGAACATTGTAGCTTAAGTTTGGGGTGTTCTAGCCCTTTTTTGTCTTTGTGAATCAGTAGTGGTTGGTTCTTGAGGCTGTTTTTCTTAGCTCTGTGATGTTTTCTCATGGGCTAGAGAAACTGTACTGCGTGTATCACATAAGCACTATATAGTGTGAAATTTAATGTATGCATGTCAATTCTTACATGGCCCCTGCACTACGTGGGAGACCCGGAGGAGGCTCTTGGCTTCAGATCAGCCCAGCTCATGTTGTGGCCATTTGGGGAGTCAACCAGTAGATGGAAGACCTCTCTTTCTCTTTCTTTCTTTTTCTCTCTCTCTTTCCCTCCCGTTTCCCCCTCCCTCCCTCCCTCCCTCTCAAATCTTAAAAAATTTTTTTTGGGGGGATTCATTGGAGCCAAGGCTTTTCTTTCTACTCAGTGTTTACACCTAGAAACAGGAAACAGAAGAAGGCTGTACATGTTTTGCAGTATCCCAGATTCCTTTTGAATACATTCAGTGGTCAGTAATTATGAATATAAATCATAGCTTAACTTTCGCAGCTGAATTACATATTTGGGATGTGACTTTGAAATGTGTGAGTGTCTTACATAATAGTCGATTGCTCTGATTCTACCAAGTTTTCTGCCATTTCACAGGGGAAAGAAGTGGGGAAAAATATAAACCACACGGATAAGCCACTTTCTAAACCTCATTATGGTCTTTTTTTTTTTTTCCCCATCAGCTCATTTGAGAGCTGTGGTTGGCTGGCATCTCCTGGACAGACGTCAAGGATAAATCAGAAGATAACTTTGGGTCCCAAAGAAATCTTGTCAGACTCGATTAGCTGACTTTTCTGGAAGTTCTCTTGTAGCTCCTGTCAGTAGTTCTTGTTCTGCCCCTTGCTTTCCCCACCCCCAACACCAGGCTCTTGTCTCCTCCTTGTCTTCAGCTCAGCTAATCCATACTGTGTTCTTTGAGGACCAAGGTTGTCCTCGGATGTGGTCATGGCCAGGCCAGAAATGCTTAGGGAATTGAGAAGAGAGACTACCCTATGGCCCTTGTTGGTTTGCCTGAGAATGGTCAGGGTTTGTATCTGGGATCCCCAGGCTGGCTGTGTTGGGGAAGATAACATCTGTAAAGCTCTCTGAAATTGAAAGCAAACTTTTTGTGTATTTATGTTTCTACACCAAGGTTCTGCTGAAAGCTTTATTTTTAAAGGGGCCAGGAACAACAAAAAAGTATTAAACTATTGTTTTTGGGTGTTACTAGGCATACTGTTGTGTTACATGTTTTCTGCCCTGCCCCTATCATCTTATAGGTGTGCTCCATAGGATAACAGCAACTTCTTCCTATCTCATTCCTGACTTTGATAAGAGTCTGCTTCAGGGTCCAGAGTTGGTGTCTAAGGGTCAGAGCTTAATGTTGAGGGTGACTGCATGCATTGTCCCCAAGATGTCTTTGGAAATCAGAGGGAGTGGCCAGTCAAGGAGAGTCCTGTTGGTGAAGGGAGTTGGAATGTTGGCCTGGGTGCTGGTACTTTCCTAAATTTGATGTGTTGTTCACGTACCTCTGCAGCTACTAACCAGTGGAGAAAAGCTAGGTTGAGTGGTCCCTGCTCTTCCTGTGTCTGTAAGGGAGGGTACCTTGGTGTCATGCTGGTTGACACTGTCTCACTAATGCTGCCTGGGATGTTAGTCTTTCAGGCCAACTTAAACATGAACTACAGAGCCCAAGTCCAGGGAGATGGATAAACTTATACTCAGTTCTTGTACACAACTCGGGGGAACCTGGTGCAAAGTTTCAAAATGGGACGTGGTTAAATGACTTCTTGTTAGTTTTCTATATATATGAGAATTTGAGAATTGATTCCTTCACCACCCCTTGCAGGTTTATCTGAATCAGAAGTTGGCTTAACAGAAAAATCTTTTTACTTCGTTGAACTCTTTTTAACTTACAACTTTTTTCCTCAGGGATAGTATAATTTTGTTTGAATATAGGGAACATTTTTAAAATTTTCAAAAATGTGTGCTGTACAGATCTTTGAGTAAATGTTGGTTATGATTTAATATGCAGGGCCATACAGCTTTCTCAGTTGGGTATTTTGCCTTAATATGAAGAATACAATATTTCATCTCTTGTTTAAGAGAAACCGGATAAATACTGTTGAATGGGAACTTGCAACTACAGACTGGAAAATAATGTCATGGTGCTAAACTAAGAATTTTCTAATTAGGAATTGTTAGCATTTTGCTTTCAAAATTTTAACAGTGTAATTGAGTTGTTCAAGACTCTGTCTTTTCTTCACCACTTTTTAGCTGTTTTCAACAAGAAAATTTGCTGTGCGATCATCTGACGCTGTAGGTATCTGTGGACACTGTCCCACCCTGACTGAACACGCATAAATATTGCCAGGTTTCTGCAACTGTTGCACAGTGATGATTTTATCTTGTTATATCCCTTTTCCTTCAGTGGTTTTACTATCTTCTGTTACCATAACAAAAAGTTTAAACCAACTTTCTGCCTGTTTCAGATTGCTGGGTTTACATATAATAATGTCACTGTTTTCAGCTAAATACTAAAAATTAAAAGCAAATTTATCGAGTGAAGTATTTTAAATTTTATTTTTCTCTTTCTGTAGTTGATTATACTTGTAGGAGGGCACTTGGAAAAATTTGTGAAAAATGTAATTTAAAAATGAGTTGGGGCTAGTGCTGTGGCACATTGGGTTAACGCTCTGGCCTGAAGCTACGGCATCCCATATGGGTGCCAGTACAAGACCTGGCTGCTTCACTTCCAATCCAGTTCTCTGCTATGGCCTGGGAAAGCAGTAGAAAATGGCCCGGGCCCCTGGGCCCCTGCACCCCTGCACCCAAGTGGGAGACCCAGAAGAAGCTCCTGGCTTCGGATCGGCACAGTTCCGGCATTGCAGCCAATTGGAGAGTGAACCATCGGATAGAAGACCTCTCTCTGCCTCTGCCTCTGCCTGTGTAACTCTGACTTTCAAATAAATAAATCTTTAAAAAAGAAAAGTATGAGTTAATGGGGCCAGTGCCATGGCATAGTAGGTAAGACCATAGCTTGCAGTGCCAGCATTCCATATGGGCTCCAGTTCAGGACCTGGCTGCTCCTCTTCCAGTCCAACTCTCTGTTATGGCCTGGGAAAGCAGTAGAAGATGGCTCAAGTGCTTGGATCCCTGCACCTGCATGGGGACCCAGAGGAAGCTCCTGACTCCTGGCTTCAGATTGGCCCAGCTCTGGCCGTTGCAGCCATTTGGGGAGTGAACCAGAGGATCTCTGCCTCTGCCTCTCTGTAACTCTGCCTCTCGAATAAATAAGTAAATCTTTAAAAAAATAAAAAAGTATGAGTTCATCTTGGTACCAAAAAGTTTTTGATGAAGAATGTTTTTCAAGAAACATGGAAAATATGGATTATGGAAAGAAAAAAAAATCATGGATTCCAAAAATACTTGCATCAAAATAGACATATTTTAAATTCCATTTTCCATTAACTTTTTGAAGTACTGTCATATTGGATGGATGAGGATTTCATTCAGGCCTGTTAAATGTCTTGCTTTCTGACTGTATTGATTGAGCTTCATTACTTAAATGTAAAAATTTTCTTTAGGGAGACACAGCTTTGGTATCATATTTAGGAGCTGTTTTACAGTTTTTGTATGTCCTTGGTGGCCATGAGAGATAGAAAATAATTCTAGTGTAATCGAGTTGTGACTCAGTTAATTTGGTTCTAGACTGCTTATTAATTTCCACTTCGTTGCTTTGGTGTATCCTGAATCATACTGCTTTTTATTTCGAATAATCTTTCTGTTTCTCTTTTTCCTTGGCATTTAGTTCTCCTGTTCGTTCTATTTCTTCTTGTTCTCATCCTGTTGACCTTCTAGGATTTTTTATTTGTGCCCGTACAGATCTTCATTCAGAGAATTTCCTCTGAGCACTGTGTTGATTGCACTTTATTTCTTAGATCAAAAAGGAAAAGAACATAAGTGGAGCCAAATGTGTATGCAGGAAAGTCACAGAATGTGCTTGAAATGTAATTAAAAAAAGGTGGGGAGAGAGAAAGAGTGGGAGGAAGCAAAGGAAAGTATGAATATGAATGAGAATGGACTTCCATCCACTGGTTGACCTGGGGACTCAGTTTCCCTTGTGGGTGGCAGAAACCCTGTTGTAGGAGCCCTCACTGATGTCCTGAGGTTTTGCTTTCTCACCAGGAAGCTGCAGTTGAGAGCCAGAGCTGGGAGTTGACCCTAGGTATTCTGATGTGTGGGACAGGGATGCCTTAACTAGCATCTTAACCATGAGGCCGACACCTGCCCCAAAGTACAATTTCAAATGACGAATATATGTATGTACTGTTAGAAATAAAAAACTGAAGAGGCTGGCACTGTGGCTTAATAGGCTAATCCTCTGCCTCCGGTGCTGGCACACCAGGTTCTAGTCCCACTCTAGGCGCTGGATTCTGTCCTGGTTGCCCCTCTTCCAGTCCAGCTCTCTGCTATGGCCTGGGAGTGCAGTGGAGGATGGCCCAAGTCCTTGGGCCCTGCACCCCCGCATGGGAGACCAGGAGAAGCTCCTGGCTTCGGATCAGCACGGTGCACTGGCCACAGCGGCCATTGGAGGGTGAATCAACAGTAAAGGAAGACCTTTCTGTCTCTCCCACTATCCACTCTGCTTGTCAAAACAAACAAACAAAAACACACACACAAAAAAAAACTGAAGGAGGAACTGCAGATCATGGAGTTCTTGTCCTGTGCTCTCTTTCTGAATATGAGAAAACTGAAGCCAAAACTGAGGAAGTAACTTGTCCAAAGGTTTCTGATTGTGATATTTTGAAAGTTACTTGCTTAAATGTTTCAGAGGATTAAAATTTCTCTTAATAATGCAAGAAAGGATTATTAGAAGAATGAACATATTTGGTCACTTTATTTTAGGTCTTTGATATATGGTCTCAGTGAATCAGGTTTGTTTGCTTTTAATTCTGGCACAGTCTTCATGGGTGATGTCACACCTTTTACTTGAAATCTTCGTCTAGTCAGAGTACAAGGAAAGTACCTTTTCCCTAACATTTGTCCCCTCATCTCCACAGCATTAAAATTCTCTGTCTCTTTCATATGTGTGTACACAAACATACACACTTCAAAAAGTTTATGGAAAATAGAATCAAAGATAATTTTTTGGTGCAAAAACATTCTGAAATTTGTAATTTTTTTTTCAAATAGTTATTTATTTGAAAGTCACAGGAGGAGAGGCAGAGAGAGAGGCCTTTCATCTGCTGGGTCACTCCTCAATTGGCCTTAACAGCCAGAGCTGTACTGCTTCGAGCCAGGAGCTTCCTCTGGGTCTCCCACACAGGTGCAGGGGCCCAAGCACTTGGGCCATCTTAGTCTGCTTTCCCAGGCCATAACAGAGAGCTGGATTGGAAGTGGAGCAGCTTGGACTCGAACCGGTGCCCACATGGGATGCTGGTACCGAAGGTGGTGGCTTTACCTGCTATGCCACAGCACCGGCCCAGTGATGATTTTCATAAACTTTTTGAAGACTCCTTGTATGAATGGAATTCAAAATATTTTTTCCCCCAATTAAACTTAGCCTTTAAAGAGTATAAAACTCCTGTCCTCTGGTATGCTTACAGCAGGCTGTGCCAGGCTGAAGCTTGGACCTGGGAGTGAATCCAGGTCTCCCACGTGGATGTCAGGGCCCCGGCCACTTTAAGCATCATCTGCTGCCTCCCAGAATGTGCATTATCAGGAAGTTGGAGTGGGAGCAGAGCTGGAACCCAGGCACTTTGATTTAGGATGCAGGCATTCTAACCAGCCGCTTAACTGCTGGGCCAATGACATGCCCTAACTTACCTTTAATTCCATTTTGTGTGAACTTTTTGAAGTATTCTCTTATATTTGGGAAGGGGAAAAAAGAGTAGGAGATGTCACCGGGCAGATATAATATTCAGCACCATACACAGAATAAGAAGTAATAAGGAGTAGTTAACTTGGTTTTTGAGTACTAATTATTTTACATGAGTCTGTTTCCATTGGTAGGTAGAGTTACAGAGAGGGAGAGACAGAGGGAAAGATCTTCCATCCACGGGTTCGCTCCCCAAATGGCCACAACAGCTGGAGCTGGACTGATCTGAAGCCAGGAGCTGCTTCTGAGTTTCCCACGTGGGTGTAGGGGCCCAAGCACTTGGGCCATCTGATGCTGCTTTCCCAGGCCATCAGCAGAGAGTTGCATCAGAAGGTGAGCAGCCAGGACGTGAATCAGCACCCAGAGGGGATGCCGGTACCACAGGCGGAGGCTTAGCCTACTACACACAACACTGGCCTCCACTGGTAGTCTTTTGAGATGAGTATTTACTGTCCTTTTTATAGATTATTAAGTTGAGACACAGAGAAACAGTTCCCTAGTAATGGTTGTGTAACTCATAAAGGCTGAAGTGAGGTGTGGTTAAGTGCTGACTGCCTAACTCCAGAGTCCCCACTGTGACCATAGAACTCTGCAGAGGGCTCCCCCGCCTCAGCTTGCTTTGGGATGTGTTCAGGCAAGAGGCAGATTGGGAGTTGAGTCATTCCGGAAGAGGGACTTGTGAAGCAAAGCACAGAGCTGTGCTGATCAGGTGTTTGCACCCAGCATGTGTAGCTCATAGGGGAATAATGGAGACCAGGCTGGGGTGGTGTGTGAGATCCAGATTTGACATGAGTTCCCCTGGCTTTGGGAACCATTGAAGGATTGCAGAGGGTACATGTTAGACTCCCCATTTCAGTGTGCCTCTGTCTCTGAGCCCCTCCTCTTTCCTTGAGCGCTGCTAGGCCATTACTAAGAGGTAGGATGGCAAGGGTATTGGGGTAGGGGTGTCTCAGGCATTCACCTAATTCCTTATTCTAGCTTGGCACCTGCAGGAGGAGCTGTTCGTTGTGTTTGGAGCCCCAGGTCCAGTGTGGGGACTGGGGGTCAGAGTGCTCCATAGGAGGAGCCAGTCCCCTTGTTTTCACTTGATGTGCTACCTATGCTCTGAAGAATTTGGTGCTTCCATTCACAGGGCCTTTCTGGGATTCTGCTGGCTTGCCTTGTGCTGATGCCTCTTCTCTAGCCCTGGGCTTCCTGTTGTGGCATTCATCATTCTGTCTGCTTTCTTTTTGAATTTTCACAGCAAAGATTGAGTGTTTCTGTTATTGTTTGTTGTCATTATGGGGTGAATCTTGAGGGGAAAAGAGAGCGTCCTCAACCAGGAGTCCAGTTCTTCAAATTATTTAATTCGTAATGGGATTTTCTTCCTTTTCTAGTACTCATTAAGGTCTTAATAGTTCTCTAAAGAAACTGGTGACTATTTAGGAAGCTCTTACACTTCCTAAAGTAACAAATCAATAGTAGTCGTAACAAAGTATGTGGTTCCATGGGCGTATATATACAGCAGACCCTGGAGGGCTGATGGAATGTGGGGTTCAAGAAGTAGGCGGGGCCTGGAGGCTTTTAGGTTGGGTGACTTGCAGTAAGTGATGAGTGAGTGCTCTGCTATCCTTGTTTATAGAGTAGCTATTGTTAGATTGGCTTTATGACATAAAGGTTGGCAATTGGCTTGCTTTCCTATATAAATATTTTTATTAGCACTGTCTCTGATCTTGAGCCTTGACAGTTGTTTCGGAAGCTTCACTGATAAGACATGCTAAGGTTGCTGGTAGATGGCTGAGGCATTAATAGATGTTACAGTTAAAGGGACATCAGAGCCAGTTGGGAAGCAAAGTGATGTAAATTGTCTCATGTAAAGCAAGAAATTCTGAAGTGAAAGTGGTGAGAGAGAAACGGCATCCAAGATACAAGACCCATATTTTATCAGGTGGTCATCATGTGATGTAAAAAGGGTTAAACTTTGAGTGTCTTATGCATTTTGTAAGCAGCTGTATATTGTGATACGACAGAAACTGTCAGTGTAACAAGTGTTTGAAAATGTCTGCTTTGGTGTGATTTCAGCGAGGAGGACATGTACCGTGCTGCAGATGAAATAGAAAAGGAGAGAGCATTGCTTATACATGAAAGAGGGGCATCAGGTATGTTTGGAATTGTTTTATTTATAGAGTTCTTACTGTTTATAGTAGAAAATGCAGTTAAATTGTTGTCTGTGTTCATAAAACACTAACATACACTTCTTAGGGAATATTCTCATGTGTATTTGTTTCATCTGTGTTGATTATTTTGTTTTGATGAAATGTTTAGTGAAGATGGTTTCCTGAGGTCTATAAAATTTTTTAAAGATATATTTGAAAGGCAGAGTTACAGAGAAGCAAAGTTACAGAGAGAGGGGTTTTCCATCTGCTGGTTTGTCCACAAATGGTAGGAGCTGGGCTGATCCGAAGCCAGGAGTCAGAAGTTTCTTCCGGGTCTCCTATGTGGGTGCAGGGGCCCAAAGACTTGGACCATCTTCTACTGCTTTCCCAGGCCATAGCAGAGAGCTGGATTGGAAGTGGAGCAGCCACAGCACCCGAACCAGGGCCCATGTGGGATATCAGCACTGCAGGTGGCAACTTTGCCCACTACGCCATAGTGCGGGTCCTGGAGTTAATAATTTTTTTTAGAAGTTTTTATTTCTGGAGTTAATAAATTTTAATGCATGTATTCTCACATTCTTTACATTCACACCATTTCTGTAACTGTGAGGATTGTTTTGTTGAATCTCTTAAAATAACCCTCTCTTAGTTCTTGGTTTTCCTGTGATCTTAGGGAAGGATTCAGATTTGGAATGTGTTTTTCACTTCAAATTGAGGTTGTAGATGCTTTTGCATGCAGATGGCCAGGTGAATCTGATGGACTAGTAAGAAAGAATGATTGCTGGATGCCTGGCACTTGTTCTTGTTTTCTGTGATTTCCCAATCAGGCTTCTCCTCTGTCAGGTCTGCTCATCTCACAATAACCAGGGCCCTTTGCTGGCTGAGGCATTATTCCTGCCGCCTTTGCTGGTCCATAGAGGTGGGGCGGGCAGGCTGCCTGTGGAGAAGTGGGTTCCTACTTCCCTGGTGGGCCTCATGTAGGAGCTGTGTGAGGACCCTCCGATTTGGGGATGCACCACAGATAATTCACAAGTGTCATTTTCTCTCTTGCATTATGTGTGTTCTACAGGTTGGCTTTGAGTCCTGGTTTCTCTTTATTTTATGATCAACAATGGCACTGTCATGTGTGTAATCAGGGGTAGATGTTTTGCAGTGGGGATTTTGGTCATTTCTGAGTCTCCTCACAAGGAATTGGTGACCTGTTGCCCTGTGGTGGTGATGCAGATGTTCTGTATAGTGGTCCTGGTGTGTTCAGGTCCCGCTGTCCCAGGCTGCCACAAAACCTCAGAGGACGCCTGGGGTCTTCCTAAGGAGAAGGTGTGGAGTCAGCTGGTGTTTGCTCTCACATTCTGCGCCTCCTCTAGGAATCAGCTATCAGTCCTAGGCCCTATTTGACTTGCCACCTGATTTTATCAGTATACTTTTAATGGAATGTATTAATTTACATAGTGTCTGTGATAACTTTCATGGCTGGTAAAGTTGAGTCATTGTCACAAAAGCCTTATGGCTCAAAAGCCCAAGTTATTGCCTATCTGGCCCATCACAGAAGACGACCGAGTTCCCTGTCCTAGTGTATACTCTGTCCAAGAGTCAGCTTTCTGGAGGTATTTCCAGTTTCCCACCTTCTGAGGGTCTGATTCTTGTCTTTGTCACCTGGTAGTGGTTAAGGACCACTTCTTGGTCATTTCAGCTCCTGTGTACCTTGTGGCTTTCAACTTTCTTATTTTGGGGCATTTAAGATGTTCTTTTGTTTACATAGTTTGCCATGAATGGAACTGTTGATAAGCTGCTTGAGGTCAACCCCTGGTCTGGTCCTTGTGTGTGGTGTGTAGCAGCTGTTTAAGCCCTCCTCCTGAAGAACCCTAGCAGACTGGGAGGTATGATGGTGGTGTGTAAGAACCCCATCTTCCCACCCCTCACTGCCCCATGTAGCCTCTGCCTCTGCATCTGGCTGTGACCCAGGCCCAGCCTCTTGGCCCACGTGAGGTGCTCCCCAGTTCATTCTGAGGTGGTGGGCCTCTTCTGCCCTACCTAGAGGGCCAGGGCTTGTCTTGGTGTGTGCAGGAATACTGCCGCAAAGAGAGCAGGATGGAGTCTTCTGTTCCTGAGAGGCCCTTCCTGAGTGGAAATGTGCTCTCTGTTCAGGCCCCTGATACTGCCTGGAGGGAAAATGTGGCCAGTATGTATCCTGGCTCTGTCCATTTGCAGTTCTTTCTGCTCTTGGCCGCTGAGTGGAAAGGCAGATACATGGGAACATGATCCTCCGCTAAGCAGTGAAAAAATATTTCTTGAATTTAAAATGGAAGGGTTTTTATGTACAGATTTGCTAAGCACCACTGGTATGTGTATATCATACCTCAGAGTCTGTTTCACATTTAAACTAATCCCGACGTGCGCCCAGTTAAATGTCTGTTATCTGGATACACATTATTTTCCCTTTCATGTAAAAGATTGATTTTCTTTCTAAAAAGATTGACAATGAGATTTTTTTTAAAGATTTTATTTGAGAGGCAGAGTTACAGAGAAGGAGAGACAGACAAAAAGGTCTTCTGTCTGCTAGTTCACCCTCCAAATGGTGGCAATGGCTGGAGATGAGCTGATCTGAAGCCAGGAGCCAGGAGCTTCTTCCAGGTCTCCCACACAGGTGCAGGAGCCCAAGCACTTGGGCCATCTTCCACTGCTTTCCCAGGCCATCAACAGAGAGCTGGATTGGAAGAGGAGCAGCTGAGACTAGAACTGGCTCCCATATGGGATGCTGGTGCTGCAGGTGGAGGCTTAGCATACTATGCCACAGTGTTTGGACGATGAGATTTTTTGAAAAATAAGCAGTTCTTGTACTTGACTTAAAAAAATTGGATTTGCTTACATTGCAAGGGGGGTTTCCATCCTTATCCCTGATTACTCTGGCTTCTTGGCTGACTGTGAGGGCTGTCAGTGCTTTCAAAGTTCTTTCAGGACACAATCTTTCTGCGTCCATATCCTAGCACCCAGCTCAATGCCTGACACATACTAGACACTCAGTAAATATTAGTTGAATTGAGTAAAACATTTTTATGTGTAGCTTCCACAGGAAAAAATGCATTGTAAGATACTTTTATATTCATATTTTAAAATCATTGCTGACACCTAGCTGTTCAGTAGTTTAACGAATCAAGATGTACATGAGAATGTGCCTCATTGTCTTCCTAAAACACACATCCAACCATAGGCATGTGTGTATATCACAAAGTCAAACACCAGACCTCATACATTACACAAAGAAAACCTGAAAGTCGTTTTAAAAATTCTAACATTTGTCTGATAATAGTTGTATTTTTAATCTTGGGGATATGTTAATAGAGCCAAATGAGGTCTATGGATCAACTAATCTGAGAACTCTGTTTCTGGTTATTACTGACAACTTGGAGCCTTTTGGGATCAGGGCAGGATATAAATACTGACAAATGTAGTTTTTTGTTGTAGCAGGATTTATTTCTTTATATACTGGATATAAAAAACTACAAGACAACAGAGATGTTTTCTCATAGTTCAGACTTTTGCATATTTTTAAAGATTTATTTGTTTGAAAGACAGAGTTAGACATGAAAGAGAGAGGTCTTCCATCTGCTAGTTCATTCCCAAATAGCCTCAACAGCCAGAGCTGGGCTGGTCCAAAGCCAGGAGCCAGAAGCTCCTTCTGGGTCTCCGATATGGGTGGTAGAGGCCCAAGGACCTGGACTAGCTTCCACTGCTTTCTCAGATGCATTAGCAGAGAGCTGGATCAGAAGTGGAGCAGCTGGGATACAAGCTAGAGCATATACAGGATGCTGGCATCACAGGCGGTGGCTTTATCCACTGCCCCATGACCTGGCCCCAGACTTTTGTATCTGCAATAGGATTAGAAAAATATTCACAGACACGTGTGTGTGAGTGCAGTTCTAGGTGCTGAGGTCAACAGCCAAGAAACCAAAGCACCCCTCCCCCCCCGAGACTTCTGTGTGGAGGTGTGTGGGGAGATGGGGAAAAAGAAGTATGTTAAGTGTTGGTCAGCATCAAGATAAACAAAAGACTATAAGAGGACAAGAGAGCAAAAGTGTGTGTGTGTTACTATGACACAGGAGCGTTGGGTGGCACTGGATCAAAGGCCTGCATGCAGGGAGGGATCAGACCTGTTGGGTGACTTGGGGACTAAGGGAAGGCTGTAGGTGGAGTTGGAGTAGAGTTAGTGCAGGGAGTGATGGCAGTGAAGGCCAGAGAGGCAGAGTAGGCCCAGTTAGAGGCGCCTTGTGTATAGTAAGAACATGGATGTAACTCTCAAGTGCAACAGAAAGCCCCTGGAGCTCTCCGAACCTAGGAGTGAGTGATGGCTGTCATCTGACTTTTTGATGGATCACCTTGCTAACTACCATGTGTACAATGGAGGATATAGTGACAAGGGGAACCAGTTGAGTGCCCACATGGCTAGCTAGGGGTAAGGTGCTGGTCTGGCCCAGGAGGCAGTAATGAATTCTAGATTTTTTGAAATGAGACAAGGTGAGGAGTAAAGAATGACCTGGGATTAAAACAGTATGGTTACTCTGATTATGCTTTGTTGACTGTTTGCTTTTCTTTTGATTCCTCAACAGAACCCAGATTAAGTGTGGCTCCTGAAATGGATATCATGGACTACTGCAAAAAAGAATGGAGGGGAAATACACAGAAAGCAACATGTATGAAAAAGGTACAACACAGAAGCACACATACAAGTATTTCAGATCTTTCAAGTAGTTTGTCATAAGTTCGAAATATGTCACTTTGTATTTTTAGACATTGCTTAAGACAACCACCATTAGACTGTGTAAATATTGGTGCTCTAATTTTAGAGATGAGGAAACAGACCCCAAAGATAAGGTACTTATTTGGAGTCACAATATTAATATAGAACCAGCATCAGTTCTTTGGTAATATATTTTCTTTGTGAAACCCATAAATAACTGTGCTGTTCAGCTGGTCATTTGTTGTCCTTTTGAAGCCACTTGAGAAGTGACTTTTGGCCTGGTGTTGTAGAAACCTCAGGGATGGGGCTGGTAGTTTCATATGTCTGTCCTCCATTCCACCCCAGGTTTGGTTACATGCCCTCCAGTCCTGGGGGCTTGGGACCCTCTTACGCTCCGAATGCACAGGGATGTAGTATGGATTCCTTCATTTCGGGTGTGTGCCAAGATCTGCCCTCTCCCAGTCCCATTGTGTGGCTGGGTGACCCTAAGGTAGTCTTGAAGGCCAGGAATATTGGGGCCTCCCATGATGTGGGCTCACTGCAGATGTTTGGGCCCATTCAGTGCTCAGCTCAGAGACCTTGGCCTACTCATACTACACAACCTGTCCAGCAGCAGACCCTCTGGGCTGTCCCAAAGAATCCAGCATTCCTTATTAGTAGGTTGAACCGTGTGGAATTGCTACTTTTTTTTTTTTTTTTTTTTTTTTTGTAAGATTTATTTACTTAAGGAGTTAGAGAGGCAGAAGCAGAGAGAGAGAGAGAGAGGTCTCCCACCCGCTGGTTCACTCCCCAGATGGCCACAATGGTTGGAGCTGCACCTGTTTAAAGCCAGGAGCTTCTTCCAGGTCTCCCATGTGGGTGTCGGGGACCAAGCACTTGGGCAGTCCTCCACTGCTTTCTCAGATCATTAGCAGGGAGCTGGATGGGAAGTGGAGTAGCCATGAGGCTTATCCTACACCATAGCACTGGCCCATTGAACTTTTTTTTAATATAAAAAATATTACTCATCTTTCACGATGCACTTCTGTTGCTCATGGGCTGACCTTAGTCAAATGTCGCTGCTACTTATAAAACTCTGAGCACAAGTGTCAGCTCTCTTCCTTGCAGGTCTGGTATATTGACTCTTTAGGAGTTAGAGAATGCAATTACAAGATGCCTGGCCCTTAGTTCCTGCCAGAGGTTGAAAACGTTTGTGTATATGAGATTGTCTGCTGAATATGCTATTTACCACTGGTAGGCTTTCCAACCTCCAGCCCTATATCCAACCAGATAACCAGAATGTCAGATGTCTGAATTGTATTATCTCATCCTCCCCAGAAATTCTTTTCAATTACTTAAAATTTTCTGACTGTAGTCTCTTCAGGGAGTCTCTTCTAATAATTGGTATTTTAAAGCCTGTGATTGAATATGAGTTGTCCAAACATTCCTTATTTTGGAACTCATGTGAAAATTATTCCTCTATGGGTTTGTTAGTTCCATAGAAGGAGGGATTTGATCCTGCAGTTGCACTGTTACTGGTGATCAGGTAATCAAAGGCATAGCATTTAGAGGAGTATCTCATCTGCACTCAGGAGATAGAGCACCTCAGATACTTGATTACATCTGTGATCTTGTTCTGTTGTAGTCCTTATTTGCCTCAATTTTCTGTTTTTGTTTTGAATATTCTTTTCGAAGTAAGTGTGCATCAATTCACATTTAATTTAAGAAGGGTTGATTCAACTCTGAAATAGCATGAGTGATTGATGCATTTGCAAAGGTACAGTTGCAGTTGAATTTGCTGTTACGAATTCTTGGCATGATTGGGATCCACTGAAAGGAAGAGATATGTATATTAGGTGTGACACAGGGTGAGCCTTTACATGTTGCAGTAGTTGTACAAAATCAGCTCTCAAACTTCTGTTGAAAAGAGGTACTGTTATATTCACTTAGGACATTACCCTGTGACTTGAAGACCCTAATACTTGGACACGCAGGATGAGGTGGTCTGTGTCGTGCCCACTCCATGATGAAATGCTTCTTTGTGCAGGGGAAGAAATAGGATTTTGGGATATGTGATAGGCTGACTGAAGCCAGGCTTGGGGTCTGTGAAGTCAGTCTTATTGACTGGAGAACTCAGCATCACACTTGCCTGTGGACCACAGTCACTAGGGTTGAATGGTGTCCTTTTAGGGGTGTACTTCAAAGAGGTCCATTTGATTGGCTGTTTTGAGTGACTAAGCCTGCCACTGAACAATTTCATTTCCTGATTTTTATTTCTAGATGGCAAGATTGACACTTCAATCTGCTTTTTCAAAAGGTCTAACAGGAGTGGATGTTTAGCCTAGTGGGTTAAGATGCTTGTGTCCCATATCAGAGTGCCTGGGCTCCAGCTTCTTGACAACACAGACCCTGGGAGGCAGTGGTGATCAAATAATTGGATTCCTTCCAACCTCCTAGGAGATTTGGATTGTGCTCCTGAGTCTGTTTGAGGCCCTGCCCTGGCGGTTTGTGGGCATTTGGGAAGTAAACCAGTGTAAAGGATATCTGTGTGTCTTTCTCCATCATTCTGCCTCAAAAAAAAAAAAAAAAAAAAAAAAAAAAATCTAACAGTTATCCAGACATCTTTTAGCACATAGGCTTTTTTTTTTTTTTTTTTTTTTTTAACAGGCAGAGTGGACAGTGAGAGGGAGACAGAGAGAAAGGTCTTCCTTTTGCCGTTGGTTCACCCTCCAATGGCCGCTGCGGGCGGTGCGCTGTGGACGGCGCACCGCGCTGATCCAAAGCCAGGAGCCAGGTGCTTCTCCTGGTCTCCCATGGGGTGCAGGGCCCAAGGACTTGGGCCATCCTCCACTGCACTCCCGGGCCAGAGCAGAGAGCTGGCCTGGAAGAGGGGCAACCGGGACTAGAACCCAGAGTGCCGGCGCCGCAAGGCGGAGGATTAGCCTAGTGAGCCGCGGCGCCGGCCTAGCACATAGGCTTTTATACATATGCATATACCTTTGGAAATGGGATTTCTTAAAGTTTTAAATATGATATAAAGTTAATACATCTCTTTTTTTCCTGTCTGATTATTAAGAAATTTAGAGTCATTTTAAACACAAATGAAAATCTTCAAAGTTGGTTATCTGTGATGACCCAGCTTTGGGGATGGCTAGGGCTTTAAAGGTTAAATTGTAAAATTTTGTATGTCTAGTCAGATGCATCTGTACACATACTCTATAATACTAAATTTAACTCCTTTTGGTTATTAGGTTATTAGGGACTCAGTCCGTCTTGTTTCCCATCTTTCCAGCAACTTGGGACCACTCTTTTCGATAGAAATGAATGGTCCCTGCTGTCTGTGGTCTGTCATGAACATTTTGAATTCTTTGGTGCTTTCTCCCAGGGCTACGAGGAGGTTTCTCAGAAGTTCACCTCCATTCGGCGAGTCCGCGGAGATAATTACTGTGCACTGAGGGCCACACTGTTCCAGGCGATGAGCCAGCTGGCAGAGCTGCCCCGCTGGCTGCAGGACCCGGAGCTCATGCTGGTACGCTGCGCTGCAGGTTTGAGTCCACAGTGTTTCAACTCGTGTTTGTGAGAATACTCCCCCTTTCCTGTGCGTGTGGTCTGCAGTAAGAGGCAAGTGTGTGGGATTTTTCAATTTTGTACATGTAGAATGATGTCATATAGTAAAATGACCAGAAATAACTGGTATTTCTCCAAGAGAACAATGAAGGTTATTTGAACAATTCAGCTGATTATTAGATGTTGAGCTTTTGTAGAAAGCACTTAGGAACAGCTTGATTTTAGTTCTGATACTTGTAATAAGTGGGCTGTATGTTTTACTATTTGAAAATTGGCCAGAATTTTAGAATATACATTCCTTTGGTTTTAGCTGCAGTTCGCAAAATTAGTACTCTCTGGAGTAGTGTGAGGATTGGTTTAGTAGGCGACTGAACTGGAAGAGAGATGATTGATAGCATGTGGGAGAGAGTCTTCCTGAGGAGGCAAGTGTCAGGGGCTATGTCCTTGGCCTTGCCTTCTTTACTCTTTTATATACACCACGTGGGAAAGATAGACCAGAAAGTCATGTGTTGTTGTATTGACACAGTTATGTCCCATGGTAGGTTGGATGATAGAATGTCCTGAAGGATTTGGGTAGGCAGGAATGATTGGTTAGAACTGACAGTGTGACATCAGTTGGAAGAAAATCGAAAGGCCTGGGGTTGGTGTTGTGGAAAGGCAGATTAAGCTGCTACCCATGACCCAGGTGTCCCATGTGGGCACCAGTTCATGTCCTGGCTGCTCCACTTCTAATCCAGCTTCCTGCTAAGGCATCTGGGAAAGCAGTGCAAGATGGCCCAAGCCCTTGGGCCCCTGCACCCACCTAGGAGACCTGGATGAAGCTCCTGGCTTTGGTCTGGCCCAGCCCTGACTATTCATTGTGGCTATTTGGGGAGTGAACCAGCAGATGGAAACTATTGCTTTCTGTCTCTGTCTCTGTCTCTCTAATGCTGCCTTTCAAATCTTTTTTAAAAGGAGAAAAAAAATTTGAAGTCCTTTGCTCAAAACAAACTCAGAAGTGCTAGCTGTGGGAGAGCTAATAGTTTATGAAAAGAGAAGGAAGTCTGGGTTTTAATTGATTGCAGCAACTGTGAGCCCACCTGAAATTTTAGTGAAGCCCTGGTGCAGTTTAAAAGGAAAATTTTAAGAATCAGGCTGTGGCTGCCCACCTTTAGCTGGGCTGGTCAGCAGTACCCAGGAGCAGATGAGCATGTGCGTGATATTTTTGGGGGCAGTTGAAGGCACTGGGGTATTTGCCTAGAATAGAGAGACTTTGAGGGAAGTTGTTGCCTACTCAGCTAGTTAGAGGTCTGTTTGTGCACAAGGGATCACCTAACTCCAAAGGGCAAAACCAGGAGTCTCAGGTGGAGGTCTGTGATGTCCCGCAGGTATCTAGTTTATAAAAGCAGTATAAAATCAGCATCTATATAAACTGTCAACACAGTATTTGGGAATGAAATTTTCTTCTAAGTAAAGATATATATAATCGCAGGTGGAGTTTTCAGTATTAACATATTTCTTTGATATAGAGGCAAAAGAAATTGCTAGACTAGGTTGTTTTTCCTTTGTAAATGACATTAGAAATAAATAATATTTCAGAATTGTTACTTAGTTGGCAAATGCATGCCCGTGGATGGACACTGCTAGAAAAACTAACAATGATGGCACTGACAACCATAGCCTAGTTTATAGATGGTGACATAAATCCTCTTTAAGAATTTTAGGCTGTTTTGTTTTTGAGCCCTTAACTTTATGGGGCTAATTAGATTTCTGGACTTAATTAACACTGAATTTGACTTTTTCTTTACAAGAAACTGGTGCAAATAGTGCCTTAGAGAGTTAAGCATATAAAATACACCCTAAAGAAAGTAAAGCTCTGCATCCCTGTGTGATCACATCATTTGCCACATTAAAAATAGGTCAGGAACACAGTAGGCTGTGTTTGGTCTCTGAACAGTATTAGAAAGTGTTGCATGTGTGAGTGAGGGGCCTTTAAGGTGGTTTTCCTGACCTAATTTGAGGGATGTGAAAATAGTATTTAAATTCTCAAGTGTCTTTCTAATTTCTTCCTTTTTCTAAGTATATCAGCCGTCATGCTTTGCTCTGAGGAGCACAGAGTAGTTAGTTGGTCAAAGCGCTATGTATCTTCTGTTATTGAATGCCAGGAGGCCTGTGTCAAGGGGGAAAAACACTGTTCAGCCTGCGAGTTTAGTATTTACCTTTCCTATATACTGTGGGTCTGCTTCATACCAGCTGAAGAGTTAACTTCTCATCCCAGAAGCCTTGTCCTTGTTTTGATGTCCCAGGCCCCAGCAATTTACCATAGTGTGAACATTTGATTGACACAGTCTGTTATGTTATTTGGCTTCCATGTCTTGACAGGTGACAGACTGACCATCCACTTTGTAGTTGAGGAGCCAGTAGAGGACGGAAAGAGTCTACAAACTTAGTCTGATTATACTTAAGCAGACTGCCTTTTTAAAAAAAAAATTATTTTATTTTATTTTAAAGAGCTAGAAAGGGAAGGGGAGAGGGACTGAGGGGAAGGGAAAGGGGGGAGATTTTCCATTTGTTGGTTCACTCGCCAAATGACCACAACAGCCAGGACTGGTCAAAGCCAAAGCCAGGAGCCAGGAACTCCACCCTGGTCTCCCACATGGTTGGCAGGATCCCAGGTACTTGGATCAGCTTCCATTGCCTTCCCAGGTGCATTAGCAGGAAGCTGGATCAGAAGAGTAACTGGGACTCAACCTGGCACTCCAGTATGGAATGCAGGCATGGTAAATGGCAGCTACACCCACTGTACCACAACTCCATCACTTAACCAGACTGCTTTTTAACTTCCTTCCAGTTGTCCCTCAGAGTCTCTGTGGTAGCCTTTCCATTTCTCTCTTACTCAGAACCCTCCTCCGGCAATTATCTTGGAAAGTCGCCTCTGATAAGGGGTTCCTCCAGTGAGCAAGTGTGCAGTGCAAGAAGTTAGGGCTGGAACTTCTAGTTGAACCTGCTTCCATCTGCAGATGGAGAGTTGCTCTGTGGCATTTTGCCATCTTCTCTTTCTCCTAGAACATCATCTGGTTTGAGGATACTGAAGGGAAGCAGGAGGGCTAGACTGAGCAGCCTTCTCCTTAACCTAGGCTCCGTGGAAGAGACCCTGGACTTCCTGCCTGCTGGCTCAGCTTCTCTGGCCTTGCCCTGTTCTCTGCCTGTGAGTTGAGCTTTGTCTTTACTGTGGCTTCTGGCAGTCCAGCTGTCCCCTCGTCTTCTGTCATCCTGCTTGGGTTTCCTGTTTGTTGTTCCTGTTTCTGTACAGACTCTAGTTTCTGTGTTTGACTGTAGTTGGGTCATTTGACTCCAAACGCAACCTTTAGAAATGGCTTGGTGTGGCTATTTTCCTACTTCATTTTTTTTAGCTGTATTGAGGCAGAAAGAACTGACAGAGTCCTTCTACCCTTTGGTTTACTCCCCAGATACCCACGTGGCTAGGGTTGGGCTGGGCTGGGCTGGGCTGAACCTAGGAGCCAGGAACTCAATCCAGGTCTCCCATATGGATGGCAGGAACCCAACTTTGTGAGCCCTCACTGTTGCCTCCAGGATCTACATTAGCAGATTAGAGTGGAGCCTGAAATTGAAATCAGGTATTCCAGAGTGACATACGGACATCTTAATGGTGAGGCTAAGTGCCCACCCCAGCAGTACTCCAGTGCCTAAGAGGGGGTCTTTTGAAACAGAGGTCCACTGGTTTCTAAGTTTGCCAAACTTTGGGGTATCTCTGAATGTTTAGGACCTCTGACAGCGTGTGCTAGCATAAGAGGTGCTCTATCAAACTCTTTTTTTTATGAGTTGGGCATGACACATTTTTGTTGTTTTCTCAGTAGTGATGTCAGCTATTACAGGCAGTTGCTAGAGAAACAGTGTTTTTTAGTTCAGTCATGAAGGAAATGACACCTAATACTTACTGTATTAAATATTTCTAATCATTATTTCTTTCATAAATCTCCCTTTTTCTAACAGAAGTCCAATCTCTGTACTTAGTAGAAAAGAATGACTATATGTATGCATTTTATGTTATGCTTTGAAAGCATATAAAATAATGTTCATTTTGGGGGGAATAATTCTAACTTCACTATTTTCTACACTTGGTCTTAGCCAAAAGGCCGAGAAGTGATTCTAACTTCACTATTTTATAATAGTTCTTCTTATGCCTCATGTTTAGGAATTTCTCCCAGATTTCCTCATCTGCTGGAAGTATGCAGCCTCGAACTGGATAATTACTCTTGCAACAGTGTGACCCATATATGAACAGGACTAGGAAACTGACTTGTATTCTGTTTTCCTCTGTAGTCAGACCTTCGGGAGGCATCAAATAGTTCAGCTGAGGACTGTACTTGTGTTTTAGATGCTGTACAGTGCTACTTGACACTTGGCCTGTCTTCTGTTCCTCCTCCCCAAGCCCACTTCTGCATAACCAGTGTTTTTTGTTCCATTGTGGTTTTGTGCCCAGTTGTAATTCCAACTGGTTGCCACCCGGGGGCATGTTAGGTTCTGGTGATCAGTCTGAGAGACTGCAGTAAGAGTTTGACAGCAGAGCTGCCTGTGAGTTGAGCTGCTGCAGCTGCTCCGTGGAAGGTCATTTGTTGTAACCAGACGAGGCTCGGCCTCCCTCTTACTGATGTAGGTTGCCGCCTCTGTAGTAACAGGGAAGCATAATTTACATTCCTACTTTGGCTCTGTTTTTCTAGATATGAAACCACCTACATGTCATGTGATTGCTATAGATTGTGGAGGTGCAACCAGAATTACCATTGTGAAAGGGTCTTTTGAGCCTTAGCTTCCATACGGCTTCATCAGAAACTGTATTTATAACTGTTAGATTGCAGTTCCTCGTAGACTGTTGCAGAACTTAATTATTCTTTAATGACCCTTTGACTTGGAGGTGAATTTCATTTCTTAATTTTATAGTGGTGAAGTGACATGCCTATACCCAGCCTAATTACATGATTTTTCTCTGGACACACCCTGGACTGTTGGGAGAGTCTAATTTCCCATGCTGCCATTCATCAACTGTGTCTCAGCTTGCCTTTCAAACTCCAGATAATACTGATAACTAGAGGGACTCAAAATAACCAATCTTCCAGGGGTGTGGGGAAGGAAAGAAGCAACGTAGTAGTTCAGCTATCACTTCTTTTACGGGAGAAGTCGTTATAGCTTCCTTAGTTCTGTAGCTTATTCTCAGCTGCATTACAAAAATTTACTGTGTTTATTAGGCAACTAAACTGAATATAATATTTGAATACCAAACATTAGAGTATATGTTAATATTATTTGACAAAAAGATTATTTTCTACCTCTTTTTGGTAGACTGATGTTTTAACCTCACTTAGGATTGTCTTCCATGCCCAGAAGTGCACCAGGGAGGGGTTAGGAGGTGGCCAGTGAGCCCAGTAGCCTGCAGGTGGTTTGTGAGAAGTTGCAGTAGGTCCCCTGCCTTATCCTATTAAAGCTGTGTAGGACATCCTTGGCTGTGATTAGCTGTGGTTGGTGTTCTGTAGGATAGACTATGCTATTGTATTTAAACCAAAGGCCCTGTTTCACTCCAGCATCCCTCTGCAGAGTAGTGCCTTGTGGATCTAGGTTGATAGATTTAGATCCTCCACCCTAAACCCATATGCCCGATCTGCAGGGATTAATTCTAGGAATGGAATTAGGCTTTATCTGCTTCATGGTTTTTTACAGCTTGGATTGTGTGATGGATTTCTTAAAATGTTAACGGCTCTTTATCTGTGTTTTGATATTCTAGTTACCAGAAAAACTTATAAACAGATACAACTGGATCAAACAATGGAAACTTGGACTGAAATTTGATGGGAAGAGTGAAGACCTGGTTGACAGAATCAAGGAGTCTCTTACTCTACTGAGGAAGAAGGTGTGGAACATGGGGCTCCCTGTCTCTGAGCAGTGTGACGCTCTTGCCCCTGAAGGCCTTAGCATGCTGGTTCTGTCTTGACTCAGTACATTGTCAAATGCTCGTGGCTCATTTTTAGGCTTCATAATTTTAAGTGAACACAAACTATTCCAATGAGATCTTTGGTGAAATGGAGAAATCAGCATTATATATTGTTGGAGGAGATGCCATGAAATAATATATTGGCTAATGAAATGTTTAGTTTTCTTAAGTGTAGTTTTGTTCTAAGTCATAATTATAAGTTTCAGGGATAACATTTAGTCCATTTTTTAGAATTTACTTTTCTTTATTTTCATTTTATTTTAAAGGTAGAGAGAGAGACAGAGATCTTACATCTGCTGGTTTATGCCTCAAATGCGTACAGTAGCCAGGGTTGAGTCAGGCTGAAGCCACAAGCTCAGAACTCCATCTGGGTCTCCCTTGTGGATAGCAGGGACCCACGGTAATTCAGCCATCACCTGCTGGTCCCAGGGTGCACAATAGCAGAAAGCTGGATCAGAAGTATAGTAGCCAAGAATCAAACCGGGTACTCTGATATGGAATATGGGTATCCTAAGCAGTGCCTTAATCACTGTGCAGATGCCTACCTCAATCTATCTTTATACTGTAGTATTCTCAGTGATATTGGTTTATTAAATTCTTCCCATGTTTGAAAATTCTGTCCATGAGATTGGCTTAATTTCTTTTCTGATTTTCCGATGAATAGATTCAGTAACTTGTCTTTTGAAAACTGTTGTAAGGGTTTCTTTGGCACAGAATTGTAGAGAGAACTTGATCTGCTTATTTCCCCTTGAATTAGTGTTAAAATTTTACCTTTCTCTGGCTTTCCACTGTCTCCTTTGGATTGGATGTCCCAGTTGCACACTGATCTGCACTGACCCCTGGGTCACTGGCTCAGAGCAGCTCAGAACCTTCCTTATGAGGAACCCCAAGTTGAGGGCCTGTCAGTTGTTCTAGGCTTTGTCAGTGGAGAGGATGGCAGGTAAGGAGGGGTCAGACATGGACTTAAAGGTCCTTCTCAGCCCCTACTGCATCCAGGTAGGATCTGTTTACTTGAGAGCGGACCATGTTGCCCTGTTAGACTTCTGGCTCCATGAGAGACTGTCCTTTGCAGCCAGTATCTGGCACATAACAGGCATTTGGTGTCTGTTTTGTTGAGTGAATGAACTGAGGCCATGATATCCTGGCACCTAGATTTTGCTTAAAAAGTTAGGAAATGATTACTGGAAAGTACATTGTCAAAGTCCAGTAGTTTTTAAATCTATCTTCAATTGTAAAGAAATGGAAGAGAAACAAGGAAAGAGAAATTCTGTTCTCATTACCTGATGAGTAGAACACATGATTTTGGGGGGGTAGGGACTGGAGCATACCCAGTTTCTGAGCTGGTAAAGGGTTGAGGGAGAACGCTTCAGCTCAGCCCCAGGGCAGTTTCATTTTCGTCTTTTTTAAGGTCTTGTGAAATTGCTGTTATTGTATTAATTGTATTATTAGGCAAGTCTACTACAAATAGACCATCATGTTGGAGGAAAAATGGCTTAAGTGATGCCAGTTCATAATTACACTTAAATTATTAAGGACTTCTGTAAAAGTCATGATTAGAGGGAGACATAGGTAGAAATCTTCCATCTACTTATTCCCTCCCCAAATGGCTGCAGCACCCAGAGCTGAGCCAAACCAAAGCCAGGAGCTTCATCTCCCACATGGGTGCAGGGGCCCAAGCACTGGGCTGTTTTCTGCTACTTTCCCATGCATGTTAGTAGGGAGCTGGATTGGAATGGAGCAGCCAGGACTCGAACTGCACCTGTATGGGATGCCAGCACTACAGATGGTGGTTTAACCTGCTATACCACAGTGCTGGCCCCCAAGTTATTACTTTTTTTTTTTAACTTTTATGTAATGAATATAGATTTCCAAAGTACAGCTTATGGATTACACTGCCCCCCCCCCCAATGACTTCCCTCCCACCCGCAACCCTCCCCTTTCCCACTCTCTCTCTCCTTCCATTCTTATCAAGATTCATTTTCAATTTTCTTTATATACAGAAGATCAGTTTAGTATACATTAAGTAAAGATTTCAACAGTTTGCACCCACATAGAAACACAAAGTGAAATATACTGTTTGAGTACTCGTTATAGCATTAAATCTCAATGTACAGCACATTAAGGACAGAGATCCTACATGAGGAGTAAATGCACAGTGACTCCTGTTGTTGACTTTACAAATTGACACTCCTGTCTATGGCATCAGTAATCTCCCTATGCTCCAGTCATGAGTTTCCAAGGCTATGGAAGCCTTTTGAGTTCACTGACTCTTACCTTACTTAGACAAGGTCATAGTCAAAGAGGAAGTTCTCTCCTCCCTTCAGAGAAAGGTACCGCCTTCTTTGAAGACCTGTTCTTTCCACTGGGATCTTATTCACAGAGATCTTTCATTTAGGTCTTTTTTTTTTTTTTTCCCCCAGAGTGTCTTGGCTTTCCATGCCTGAATTACTCTCGTGGGCTTTTCAGCCAGATCCGAATGCCTTTAGGGCTGATTCTGAGGCCAGAGTGCTGTTTAGGACATCTGCCATTCTATGAGTCTGCTGTGTATCTCGCTTCCCATGTTGGGTCACTCTCCCCTTTATTTATTCTATCGGTTAGTATTAGCAGGCACTAGACTTGTTTATGTGCTCCCTTTGACTCTTAGTTCTTTCATTATGATCAATTGTGAACAGAAATTGATCACTTGGACTAGTGAGATGGCATTGGTACATGCCACCTTGATGGGATTGAATTGGAATCCCCTGGTATGTTTCTAACTCTACCATTTGGGGCAAGTCAGCTTGAGCATGTCCCAAATTGTACATCTCTTCCCTCTCTTATTCCCACTCTTATATTTAACAGGGATCACATTTCAGTTAAATGTCAACACTTAAGAATAACTGTGTATTAATTACAGAATTAACCCAATAGTATTAAGTAGAACAGACAAAAAAAAATACTAAGAGGGATAATGTATTAAATTGTTCATTAACAGTCAGGGCTATGCTGAACAAGTCACCATTTCTCATAGTGTCCATTTCACTTCAACAGGTTTCCTTTTTGGTGTTCAGTCAGTTGTCACCGATCAGGGAGAACATATGATATTTGTCCCTTTGGCACTGGCTTATTTCACTCAGCATGATGTGTTCTAGATTCCTCCATTTTGTTGCAAATGACCGGATTTCACTGTTTTTTACTGTGGCATAGTATTCTAAAGAGTACATATCCAATAATTTCTTTATCCAGCCTACCGTTGATGGGCATTTAGGTTGGTTCCAGGTCTTAGCTATTGTGAATTGAGCTGCAGTAAACATTAGGGTGCAGACCGCTTTTTTGTTTGCCAATTTAAATCCCTCTGGGTAAATTCCAAGGAGTGGGATGGCTAGGTTGAACGGTAGGGTTATCTTCAGGTTTCTGAGGAATCTCCAGACTGACTTCCATAGTGGCTTGACCAGTTTGCATTCCCACCAACAGTGGGTTAGTGTCCCTTGTTCCCCACATCCTCGCCAGCATCTGTTGTTGGTAGATTTCTGTATGTGAGCCATTCTAACCGGGGTGAGGTGAAACCTCATTGTGCTTTTGATTTGCATTTCCCTGATTGCTAGTGACCTTGAACATTTTTTCATGTGCCTGTTGGCCATTTGGATTTCCTCTTTTGAAAAATGTCTATTGAGGTCCTTGGCCCATCTCTTAAGTGGGTTGTTTGTTTTGTTTTTGTGGAGTTTCTTGATCTCTTTGTAGATTCTGGTTATTAACCCTTTATCTGTTGCATAGTTTGCAAATATTTTTTCCCATTCTGTCAGTTGTCTCTTCACTCTCCTGACTGTTTCTTTTGCAGTACAGAAACTTCTCAATTTGGTGCAATCCCAATAGTTGATTTTGGCTTTGACTGCCTGTGCCTCCCGGGTCTTTTCCAGAAACTCTTTGCCTGTGACAATATCTTGAAGGGTTTCTCCAATGCTCTCTAATAATGTGATGGTGTCAGGTCATAGATTTAGGTCTTTAATCCACGTTGAGTGGAGTTTTGTGTAAGGTGTAAGGTAGGGGTCTTGCTTCATGCTTCTGCACATGGAAATCCAGTTTTCCCAGCACCATTTATTGAATAGACTGTCCTTGCTCCAGGAATTGGTTTTAGATCCTTGATCAAATATGAGTTGGCTGTAGATGTTTGGGTTGATTTCTGGTGTTTCTATTCTGTCCCATTGGTCTATCCATCTGTTTCTGTACCAGTACCAAGCTGTTTTGATTACAACTGCCCTGTAGTATGTCCTGAAATCAGGTATTGTGATGCCTCCGGCTTTGTTTTTGTTGTACAAGATTGCTTTAGCTATTCGAGGTCTCCTGTGTCTCCATATGAATTTTGGCATCATTTTTTCTAGATCTGAGAAGAATATCTTTGGTATCCTGATTGGAATTGCATTGAATCTATAAATTGCTTTTGGGAGAATGGACATTTTGATGATGTTGATTCTTCCAATCCATGAGCATGGAAGATTTTTCCATTTTTTGGTATCCTCTTCTATTTCTTTCTTTAAGATTTTGTAATTCATCGTAGAGATCTTTAACATCCTTGGTTAAGTTTATTCCAAGGTATTTGATTGTTTTTGTAGCTATTGTGAATGGGATTCATCTTAGCAGTTCTTTCTCAGCCATGGCATTGCTTGTGTATACAAAGGCTGTTGATTTTTGTGCATTGATTTTATATCCTGCCACTTTGCCAAACTCCTCTATGAGTTCCAATAGTTTCTTAGTAGAGTTCTTTGGATCCTCTAAGTAAAGAATCATATAGTCTGCAAAGAGGGATAGTTTGACTTCTTCCTTCTCAATTTGTATTCCTTTAATTTCTTTTTCTTGTCTGATGGCTCTGGATAAAACTTCCAGAACTATGTTAAATAGCAGTGATGAGAGTGGGCATCCCTGTCTGGTGCCAGATTCAGTGGAAATGCTTCCAACTTTTCCCCATTCAATAGGATGCTGGCCGTGGGTTTTTCATAAATTGCTTTGATTGTATTGAGGAATGTTCATTCTATACCCAATTTGCTTAGAGTTTTCATCATGAAAGGATGTTGAATTTTATCGAATGCATTCTCCGCATCTATTGAGATAATCGTATGGTTTTTCTTCTGCAGTCTGTTAATGTGGTGAATCACATTGATTGATTTGCGAATGTTGAACCATCCCTGCATACCAGGGATAAATCCCACTTGGTCTGGGTGGATGATTTTTCTGATGTGTTGTTGTATTCTATTGGCGAGAATTTTATTGAGGATTTTTGCGTTTATGTTCATCAGGGATATTGGTCTGTAATTTTCTTTCAGTGCTGCATCTTTCTCTGGCTTAGGGATTAAGGTGATGCTGGCTTCATAGAAAGAATTTGGGAAGATTCCATCTTTTTCGATTGTTCTGAATAGTTTGAGAAGAAATGGAATTAGTTCTTCTTTAAATGTCTGGTAGAATTCAGCAGTGAATCCATCTGATCCTGGGCTTTTCTTTGTTGGGAGGGCCTTTATTACTGTTTCAACCGGTCATGTTTACTGGGGGTTCTATGAGCTTCCTGTACTAGGATGTCTCTGTCCTTCTCCAAACCCGGAAAGTTCTCTGCTAGTATCTCACTAAAAAGAGACCTTCTAATCCTTTCTCTCTCTCCATGCCTTCAGGAACTCTTAGAACTCGAATGTTGTTTTTTTAATAGTATCCTGTAGATTCCCAATGATATTTTTTAGATTTCTAATTTCCTCTTCTTTTCTTTGGTTTGACTGTATCCTTTCCTGTTCTCTGTCTTCTAAGTCTGTTATTCTCTCTTCTGTTTCACTGACTCTGTTTTTTAGACTTTCTATGTGTTTGTTATTTGATCTATTGAGCTCTTCATTTCATTTTGATTTCTCTTCACTATCACACTTTCCTGTTCTACTAGTTTCTGAGTTTCATTTAGATTCTTCCTTAAAATTTCATTTTCATGAGAGAGATTTTCAATCCTGTCCAATAAGGATTTCTGTAGTTCAAGGATTTGCTTTTGAAAACTTCTAAATGTTCTTATGATAAATTTTTTGAAATCTGTATCTTGCATTTCTTCTATCTCATCATCTTCATAATCTTGGCTTGGGGTGTTTTGTTTATTTCAAGGCATCATAGTGTCATCGTTGATCTTGTTTCCTCGATGTTTGTGTTTGTTGGTTGGCATTGTTAATTCTTCTTCCCTCACTGTGAGTTTTTTTTTTTTTTTTTTTTTTTAATGCTATGTCTGTGTTAAGTGGACTGTCTGCTGTTGGAGGAGCCTTGGAGGCTTGAGATGGGTGTGGCCTGAGAGCTCTGCTTGGTTCTTCTGGGTTACGGGTGTGCAGAGGTGACACCCTCAGGTTATATGTGGTAAATCTCTCTTTTTATTTATTTATTTATTTTATTTTTTTATTCAGGAGGAGGTAAGTAATACCGCACAGCTGAGCAGAATTGATGGTATTTAGCTTCCAATCTCTGGCTTCTACCTAAAGAGTCTGTGTGGGCTCAGTTTCTCCTGCGGACTCCCACTGGGTTTCCTAGGCTACTGAATTGTAGCGCCTCAGTTCCTTAGCTCTCCCCTTTTGTTATGTATATCTAGAGTTGGTCCTGCTCTTTGTCTCTTGCTCACCTTTGCAAGGTTGGCCGAGAGAGAAACTCGTCTGTACCAGTACCCCCCACCTTTTTTTTTTTTTCCTTCTTTCCTGTAGTCAGTCTGGTGAACTTTCCCGCTTCAAGCCCGTTTCCCTCTAGATTCTGTCCGCCGTTTCCCCGCCAATGTCTCGGGTTACTTCTGCTCACCTCCCCTTCCAGCACTGATGTGTGGACTCGGAGCCCTGGGTGTCCCTGCTCTCCCTGCTGGTCGTCTGTGTCACATCCAAGTTATTACTTTTTAAAAGATTTATTTATTTGAAAGGCAGAGTTAGACTCTTTCATCTACTGGTTTGTTCCTCAAATGGTCACAGCAGCTGAGGCTGGGTCAGGGTGAAGACAAGAGCTGAGAACTCCATTCAGGTCTCTCACAATGGCTGGCAGGGAGGGGCCTGAGCATTCAGGCCATCTTCTGTTGTTTTCTCGGGTACATTAGGAGGGAGCTGGGTCAGAAGTGGAGAAACTGGGACTTATGGGATGTTGGTATACTGGGCGGCAGCCTAACCTATGCAACAATGAGGGCCCCAAGATTATTTTTTGTGATATTCTGAGCCAGGATTAATAAGACTTATTTTGTGCCAGGCTCTCCTAAAAGTTCTTTAACTCACAACTACAAAGATGTTGCTGTAGTATTCCCCACAACTGTACAGTTGTGGAAACCAGGGCTGAGTGGTTGGTTAGATGCTCTGAGAAAACTGCCAGTTCTCAGTGGTGAGGTCTTGACTCTATCCCAATTGTCTGATTCTGTATTCATGCTCTTGACAGCCAGCTGTCTACTCGAAGATGAGATACGGCATATTCCAGCTTTTAGTTTACATATTGGAGAGAGAGTTCTGTATAATTCATGACCGTTAAAATTTACTCTTGAATTTAAATTCTGTAATGGTTTTTCAGAAGAGCACTGTGTTTGGTTATTCATAAGGATTGGTGTTTATGTTGGCATCTCTGATTCTCACTCACTCTAACTTAGAGCACGTATGTTTTATAGGGGTTTCCTGACCACTTATTGGGGTTTGCCTATGTTAGCTGGATGCCTCACGCACAACACACAATTGCTTTATTCTTAAATCAGGAGTCATAAAAGTTTCCTGAGAAGATTTAATCATTTGATGCTTATGTATATTTTTAAAAGGCTAGAGGGGGAGAATTGTGTAGACTTGATATTCAGGAGACCCCTCATCTGCCTTGCCTGTCTTCTGTTGTGAAGGCGTAGCTTTGTGTTTGTGGATGGAAACTGCTTCTGTAAACCTTTTGGAAGGTGGAGTCAGTGTAGGTGCACACCTCATGCCCCTGCCGGCTTTACATCTGCCTGTTAGCTTAATGATGAGCATCTCTATTTGTTGACTTAAGTCTTTCTCCAGGGAACTTAGGGAGTTGACGTTTCCATTCCTCAGTGCTTCTGCTTATTGCTCTGCAATTCTATGTCAAATTAGTTGGGGGGAAAAGCTGAATAAGGAGTTATGTGATCTGAAGAGTACCATTGTTTGAGCTGGAAACTTGGATGCTATGAGCATTGGTAAGTGACTCATGGTTGCCTACTTTCTTTTTAGACTTATTTATTTAATTGAAAGGCAGAGCAACAGAGATTTTCCATTCTCTGGTACACTCGCTACATGACTGCAATAGCCAGGTCAGGCCAGGCTGGAGCCAGGAGCTAGGAACTCCATCTAGGTCTCCCACATTGGTGACATGAGCCCAAGTACTTGGGCCATCTTCTGCTGTCTTCCCAGGCATGTCAGCAGGAAGCTGGATTGGAAGTGGAATATCTGGCACTTGAACTGGCACTCTGATAGGGGATGCTGGTATTGGAAGCAGCAGTTTATTTATTTATTTATTTTGTAAAGTTTTTATTTAATGAATGCATTTTTTCATAGGTACAACTTTAGGAATATAGTGGTTCTTTCCCCCATACCGACCCTCCTACCCCGATTTCCATCCCACCTCCCTCTCCCTCTCCCTCTCCCATCTCCTTCTTCATTATGGTTCATTTTTAGTTTGATTTTATATACAGAGGACCATCTCCATGTTAAGCACAGATTTCAACAGTTTGCACCCCCCTCCCCCCCACATAACATATAGAGCATAGTTTGAGAACAAGATTTGCAGTCGATTCTCATAGTACAAGTCATTAAGGACGGAGGTCCTACTTGGGGAGTAAGTGCACAGTGACTTCTGTTGTTCCTTTAACAATTAACACTCTTATTTATGATGTCAGTGATCACCCGAGGCTCTTGCCATGGGCTGCCAAGGCTATGGAAGCTTTTTGTGACCATAGATTCCGTCAGTATTTGGACATGGCCATAAACAATGTGGAAGTTCTCTCCTCCCTTCAGAGAAAAGTACCTCCTTCTTTGATGGCCCTTTCTTTCCACTGAGGTCTCACAGAGATTCTCTGTGTATGATAATTTTTGCCACAGAGTCTTGGCTTTGCATGCCTGAGATGCTCTCACAGGCCTTTCAGCCAGACCAGGAAGCCTTAAGGGTTGATTCTGAGGTCAGAGTGTTATTTACAGCGAATGTCATTCTAGGAGTCTGCTGTGAGGACTGGAAAGCAGCAGTTTAACCTGCTATGCTATAACACCAGCATGTGGTAGCCTATTTTTGAAAATAATTTTGTGCTCATAGTGTGGAGATACCAGAGATTTTCAGAGTAACCATTCTAACTATTGTGTAACTTTCTTATTGTAGTGGGCAGGCTTGGCTGAAATGAGAACTTCTGAAGCAAGGCAGAGAGCATGTGATGAACTGTTCACAAATGAGGAGGAGGAATACAGCTTCTATGAAGCTGTAAAATTTCTAATGCTAAACAGAGCCATTGAACTATATGATGACAAAGAGAAGGGAAAGGAGGTACCATTTTTCTCTGTGCTCTTGTTTGCCCGGGACACATCAAATGACCCTGGACAGCTGCTGAGGAACCACCTAAACCAGGTGGGACACACTGGTGGCCTTGAACAGGTGAGTTATGCCGTTGGGGGAAAAGTGCTTTAACCATCAATCATGATTTTGCTATTTTTATAGGCCAGGAATTCTGGAGCCACTTAGTTGAGTGGCTCTGGCTCAGGGTTTCATGACGTTGCAGTCATCAGAAGCTGTGACCGGGACTAGAAGATCTACTTTTAACATGGCTTTTGGCAGGAGGCTCCTGTGTCTCACCTCATGGGCCTCTCCACAGAGGTGCTGGCTTCTTCTCTCAGAGGAATTTGAGCAGAGAGCAAGGAGGAAGCCACAGTGCTTTTTATGGTCTAGTCTTTTCATGATGTAAGTGGCAGTCACGCTGCACATCACATTTTGTGACAGGTTATCCATTCCATTTTCAAGGGGAAGAGATTTGGGCTCCATCTTTTCAAGTAGGGAACATCAAAGAATTTTACACAAATTTTATAACCACCACTGTCATCTCAACCTGGGCTTGCTTTTGTAAGCTGTTGAATGGCATCAGTACCATTGGCTTTGGGAGGCTGCAAATAGGTAAAGCACTTGGAAGAGCCATTTCAAGGGGCTTATTTAATCATGGCAGTTGCACCCAGATTAAAGGTAGAAGTGGAGTCACCGTAGACAGTAGAGCCTATCTGCTCTTGAACCATCGACAGTTTGGAGTTTGATGCAGAGACCCAGTGCAGTACTGTCCCTTAAACCAACAGATCAGTCACCATTCGGTATATTCTCTTTGGTGTGTTTTTCCCTAAAAAGTTTTTAGTGCAGGAGCCCACGACTGAAGTGGCAGAGAGGTTGTCCAAAGTACTACCTTCTTACTTACATGACTGACTCTTGCCCTTGCCATTCCTAAAAAGGCATGGAATAGAGCACTCATTGGGTTGGGTTCTTCTGGATGTCATCTTGCAAGGACATGCCTGTTCCTTTGTTAGTCCTAGAGTGTAGCAAAGAGCAAAGGCTGATGATCACTGCTGCATCAGGCAGGATGGATGGTGTTTATTTTAGAAAGTTGTCTGTAATTCTAACGTGGATTACATACGTCTCCTGAACCACAGTGAATACCTTGTGTTGAAAAGCTTGGTGGAGCATGGTTCACATATTAGACTGAAGTTACTCCTTTTGGAGACCTTCTCAAGGCCTGCTGCAATGAGAAATCCATGTCTTAAAATAGCTGCCTGGGGGCTGGCATTGTGGTGTAGTGGGTAATTCTGCCACCTGTGATACCGGCATGTCAAGTGGCTGCTCCACTTTGATCCAGCTCCCTGCTAATGGCCTGGGGACAGCAGTAGAAGATGGCCCAAGTACTTGGACCCCTGCCACCCACATTGGGGACCCACATGATGGCTTAGCCTTGGCTGTTGCAGCCACTTGGGGAGTGAGCCAGCAGATGGAAGATCTTTCTCTGTGTCTATCCCTCTCTCTAACTCTGAAAATAAAATAGCAGCTTTTTTGAAATAAAACTTGCGTACCATGAAACTTACCCTTTTAAACTGTCCCATCCGTCTAATTTTAGACCATTGTAAGCCCTCAAAAGAGATCCCCTTACAATCACACCTTTCCCCAGCTCTGGCAGTCACTTATCTGTTTTCTTTCTCAAGATTTGCCTATTCTGGACATTTCATAGAAATGGAATCATTATCATGTGGACTTTTGTCACTTGCTTCTTGCATTTAATGTAATGTTTTTTACGATTGACCCAGATTTTGTCATGCCAGTACTTCATTCTTTTTTATTGATAAAATTCTGTTGTATGACTATATCATACTTGATTCATCTGTTCATCAGTTTGATGGGTATTTAGGTTGTTTCCCTATTTTAATTATGAATAACTCTGCTATGCACATTTGTGTACCATTGTTTAGTGTGGACATAATTTTCAGTTGTCTGGGCTATACCCAGGAGTGGAACTGCTGGGTCATGTGATTTTTTTTTTTTTTAAACATTTTGAGGATCTGTCAAAGTGTTTCACAGCAGTTACACTACCTTGCATTCTCACCAGCAGTGCATCCAAGTCCATTTCTCCACATCTTTGCCAGCACTGCTTACTGGCTTCAGTTTTATTTGAGGTGAAGTTCACATTAGCAAAAAAAGAAACCCTAACCATTTGAAAATGCATTTTGTGGTTTTTCTTTTTTTTTTTTTTTTTAAAGATTTGTTGATTTGAAAGGCAGAGAGAAAGAGGGAGAGACACAGATCTTCCATCTATTGTTTCACTCCCCAAATGGCTGCACCAAGTAGGGCTGGGCCAGGCCAAAACCAGGAGCTTCATCCATGTCTCCCAGGTGGGTGACAGAAGCCCAAAGCACTTGGGACATTTTCTGCTTTCCTAGGCATATGAGCAGGGTCAGCACTCATTTGAGATTATGGGATGCCAGCATTGCAGTTGACAAGTTAACCTGCTTCCCCACAATGTTGGGCCCCTCCCTTGTGGTTTTGATTTGCATTTCTCTAATGAACCTGTGTTGAGCATCTTTTCACATGCTTATTGGCACTTTTGCATATCTTCTCTGAAGAAATGTCTCTTCTAATCATTTGGCCAGTTTTTTTTTTAATTTATTTATTTGAAAGGCAGAATTACAGAGAGGTAGAGAGAGAGGTCTTTCATCAGGGGGTTTACCCCCTAGATGGCCACAACAGCTGGCCGGGGCCAGGAGCTTCTTCCAGGCCTCCCCTCTGGGTGCAGGGGCCCAAGGATCTGAGCCCTCTTCTACTGCTTTCCCAGGCCATAACAGCTGGATGGGATGCTGACATTGCAGACGGCAGCTTTACCCCTTACACCACAGTGCTGGCCCCCTTGGCCAGTTTTTAAACTGGTTATTTTTTGTTATTGAGTTGTAGGAGTTCTTTATATTTATACAGGGAAGGGTACTTCAAAAAATTCATGGAAAAATAGAATTAAAAGATGTGTTTCATGCAAAAATTTTTTTCATATCTATGCCAAGTTTTTTCCTAAGAAATGCTTTCCATGAACTTTTTTTTAAAAAATATTTTATTTATTTAAGAGGTAGAGTTACAGAGAGAGAGAAGAAGAAGAAGAAAAGGCAGAGAAAGAGGGAGAGAGGAGAGAGAGAGAGAAAAAAAGAGAGAGAGAAAGAGAGAAAGGTCTTCCATCTATTGGTTCACTCCCCGGATGGCTGCAACTGCTGGAGCTGAGCTGATTCTAAGTCGGCCAGGAACCTCCTCCAGTCTTCCCCTGTGGGTGCAGGGACCCAAGCACTTGGGCCATCTTCCAGTTCTGTTCCTGGCCATTAGCAGAGAGCTAGATCAGAAGAGGAGCAGCTGGGACTACAACTGGTGCCCATATGGGATGCTGGTGCCGCAGGCAGAGGATTAACCTCCTGTGCCACAGTGCTGGCCTCTTCCATGAACTTTTAAAAGACACCATGTACATGGATTTCAGCATTTGCACCAAAATAGACTGACTGTTTAATTTCTTTTCTCCACAAGCTTTTTAAATACCCTTGGATAAGTTTTTAAAATACCCTTGTGAGCCATAGCATCCATTCTTGATTATCTGCTTGCCTATTTATGTTGTTTTTGTTTGTTTGTTTGTTTGTTTGTTTGTTTTTTGTATAGCAAAGGTTGGGGCTTTCCCAAAGGGGAGAAAAAAAGGTTGGGGCTTTGCCATTGTTATGTGTTATGTGGGACAATGGGTGGAGCTCCATGCTAAGCTACATGTTCCCATATGGCTTCCCTCAGGATACTCATTTGCCCTTTTCTTCCCAGGTTGAAATGTTCCTCCTTGCCTATGCCGTGCACCACACCATCCAGGTGTACCGGCTCTCCAAGTATAACACTGAAGAGTTCATCACAGTCTACCCCACTGACCCACCCAAGGACTGGCCTGTGGTGACTCTCATCACTGAGGACGATCGACACTATAATGTCCCTGTCAGAGTGTGTGAGGAGACGAGTCTTTGAGAGATGCACCTGTACAACCTGGCGACATGGCAAAGGTGTCCACGCAGCTCCTCTGCTTGGCCTCAGGCCTGCAGGTCTCTGAGAACAGTCTATGGGAGCGCTGCACTAGACTGGAATGTTCTGAAGACTTTTGCTAATAAAGACTAACAAGTCTTTCCCTTCGTGTGGGATATAGTACGTTTTGGGGGGCAGGGAGGGTCTTCAGTATATATCTGCTGGAAGGTGCAAATGACAACTTCCCAAGGAGGCAAATTCTTTTGTATCAGAGGAGACTCATCTTGGAGAATAATATGTTTCTTATGTCTCAAATCAAAACTGTAATGGTGAACTGGCTTTTTAATTTTTTTAAGACAGTATTTTTTTTTTTTTTTTTTTTTTTTTGGTGGTAATGGGTCTCTATAGTGATCTTTGTGCAGTCAGCTTAAGTGGTACAGTTCTGGGTAGATCTGTTAATGGCACAGTCATAACATCCTCTCACTGTCTCAGGAAGAAGAGTGGCTTGGATTTACATATTAAGGCTATTTTAAACAGATTGTGAGAATTAAGAATTGGGTCCAAAAGTGAGTTATTTGAAGGCTAAAGAGAGTGGTGAGGGAACCAAGAACTTCTCGCTCCATGTCACTGTGACAGGTGTCCGATGTCCCCAGTGTACTTGAGTCTGTGTGGCAATGCCTTTCAGTGTGAATGCACGCTGCTTGCAGTAGTGCCAGGCTACTGGGGGCTGTTCACTGTTCTCCTATTCTGTAGACTCTGGTTTTATAGGCAGAACATTTTATTGCCACCTGTGGTTTTAGAGGAGAAACCAAGGCCAAATGGTTGTAGTCACTTATGTAAGTGCAGAGGTGGGGCCAACCTGGATGCCTACTTCACGTGTGTTTCAGAGTACATTTATTGTCAGTCCCACCTAACTCATCTGGCACAGCGGATGAGTGATAGTAACCCATCTTGAGGTTTTTTTCATGAGTAAGTTTCTGCAGAAACAGGTGGTAAACATGAGTGTGAAGGTGGGGCTGGGCTGCCCGTGCCCTTGACTTGACTTGGGAAGACTGGGAGACAGTGGGCCCTGCGCGACTTCGCCTGCTTGACACAGGTTTGGATGGAACCTAGGGGTGGAATGGGGGCAGCCCTGCTGAGCAGGGTCTGTCTTAGGTCCACATTGCCCATTAGAGGCCTGGAGTGTGGAGATTGTTCACAGGAACCAGTGGGATTGGTCTACACGTTCTGAATGGGTTTAACGTTTGTGAAGTAGTTTTTTTCTGAAATACTAAAGTTATTTTAAAATTAAAAATCTTTATTTGGTCTAAGTTAATGTATAAGCTATCTTATCTGTTTCAGTATGGACAAACCTTTGAAAATTCAAGTTTTGCTTATATTTGAAAATTAAGTCTTAGTTGAGAAAACTCAGGATGCACAAAATTGCTTTAGACTGTTACTTTTTATTTATCCCATTACCTCATTGATGATATTGACCCGATTTTGCCAGATGCTTATTGATAGAGTGCTGGAATCAAATCCTACTCTGAATGTGCATGAGAGAGGCTTTGTGTTTTCCACTGTGAAATGCAGCCGTGCCTCCCACAAGGAGGTGCCCAGAAGCCAAATTAAAGTGATAACGACTTTTTATTGGCTTTCATGTGTCATTTTAATGTTTGTAACTGCACAACAGGAAATGCTTAGCACTTGTTTTTGAGCACTTTAAAGTACCACTTGAAATGTTTGGATTATAGGCCCTAGGGATCTGTGTTCTTCAGGCAACTAGAATCTGTTGCTTCATATATGCTGCTGCATTTTATAAACATTCGTGACTCTCTGCATTTTGACAGTGTTCTAAGTGAATCTGAAGTGTTTTTTTTTTTAATTTTTTTCTTATTTCTGAGTATGATACTGTTAGAGTATGTGCAGAAATTGTGGTGGTTTTTTTTTTTTTTTTTTTTTTACAGGCAGAGTGGACAGTGAGAGAGAGAGAGAGAGAGAGAGAAAGGTCTTCCTTTGCCGTTGGTTCACCCTCCAATGGCCGCCGCGGCCGGCGCGCTGCGGCCGGCGCACCGCGCTGATCCGATGGCAGGAGCCAGGAGCCAGGTGCTTTTCCTGGTCTCCCATGGGGTGCAGGGCCCAAGCACCTGGGCCATCCTCCACTGCACTCCCTGGCCACAGCAGAGAGCTGGCCTGGAAGAGGGGCAACCGGGACAGAATCCGGCGCCCCAACCGGGACTAGAACCCGGTGTGCCGGTGCCGCTAGGCGGAGGATTAGCCTAGTGAGCCGCGGCGCCGGCCTGAAATTGTGGTTTTAAGCACCATATTGATAAGAGTTCACACGTGTACATCTATTTTATGATGCTTCCTGTGCCAGGACCTTGCCAGCCTGTGCTGTCAGAGGTGGTCCAAGCTTGGTAGGATCATAGCATCAGAAAAGTAAAGCTTTCAAATAGCACTTCAGGAAATAGAAGTGATTGGCCCACTTTAAAAAAAGGTATCCTATGCAATATACAATTTCAGTTGCCCAGAGTCTTGAGCAGGTGGTGTGACATCAGCTGAATTGAGTTTCCAATGGATTCAGGCAAATAATGTGCTTGGAGGAATCTCTCAAATGATAAGATTTTCTAGAACGGAATGGTGGAACATTTTTCTAGCCAGGGGCCATTTGGGTATTTATAAGATCGTTCACATACAAAATTATCAACTTAAAAATTAGTCTGCTATAGATTAATTGAATTTTGAGTCCTGCCTGTAGTTGCCTTGGCAGGGCCAGAGCAAATGATTCTGTAGGCCTCATGTGGCACGCAGGCCAGATGTTCTGCATTCCTGTTCTGGAAGAAGAGATGGCAGTATGAACTGCACCGTGCTCACTTTCTATCCCAGAGCTTACTGCAGGTTTAAAGGTTTTAGACTCTCTGGCATTGGCAGAAAAATTCTCTACTTTAAATGGACATGACTTTATACCTTGAGCTCATTTAAAATACATTTAAGCCTGAAAGAGTCGTCCCGTATCGCATTACATAGAATTAACTTTGCATTTTCAGGTTCTCTTCCTCACCTCCTGAGTCACTTCTGCATCTCTGACATCCACTGAGTTTGATTATATACATGGAGCAGTCATGGTGGCATTAGAATTAGGAGCCAGCATGTGGTCTCCAGCTTATCAGATCTGGAATGTTTGCACTTCCTCTTCTTAAAATATAGCACTATGAAAATGTCTTAAATGCACAAAACTGGATTAGTCCTGCTTTTTAAAAGATGTAGCCATTAATTAACACTTTTATTATGCTGTTATATGAGGGGTTTTCAAAAAGTTGAAGCAGAACGCATATAATGCAAAAAACTTTTTTGCAGTAAAAACGTTTATTTCCATTTTTTCCACAAGCCTTTTAAAGTGTGTACTAATTTAGTGTCTGATAAGATTTTTCTTTGATAAGGAAGATAGACATGGCCATTGTATTCTTTGATTCTTTTTCTCTCTCTAATTTTAGAACGTTCCAGGTAAAGTCTCTGGCCACATGGACTGATAACACCTCTGTTAGAAGACACATTCATAGGTTTTGGTGTACTTGGTCTTTTTCTATAAGAGGCTGTTTCTCTGTCCACCCCTTACCACAAGGGGCTGTTTTATCTGAAGAGTATTTTTTTTTAAAGGTCTTCCAGGTAACAGTGGAAGTGCTATTGTCCAGTGATAACAACACTCCTATCATGAACATACACATGTGTAGAATCCCCATAGATCTCCTGGCTGTGTCTGTGCATGACAAAATACAGTTAATAATTTTCTTACCTCTTTTTCTTAAACAATACTTTGTAGGTACTCCCCGTTGAAAGCCAGAATTTTTTTTGGAAGCATAAACAAACCATCAGACAATCTTACTTGTAGGTATGCATAAAGATAAATGCCTTTATTTAAAATATGTGACTACCAAAACGATGTATTTAAAGTCTTCAGTATGTGAAGCAAATCCAGAAAGTGAAACAAGTAGAATCCTCTGATAGTTTAGCGAATGCAAGGCATAATATCAGATAATTTTTAAAAATGAGGTCAAAGGATCACTTCCTGGCCATTTTGGCTAAGATCAAGTGTAGTAAGAAAGGTCTAAGGAACTGTAAGAAAGTAGTAGACTGAAAGAGAAAAAACTGACTTTAGACTGAAATTTATAAAGTACCATTTATAAACAAAATAGCAGATGCCCAATGGACCTCCTGTACTTCAGTTATAAAAGAATAAAAATCTAAATGGTGGAAAGACTTATGTACATGTATTATGCAAATTCCTATTTCTAAGATTTAATAAGTTTCTTCTGCTTAACAGAAGAGAAATGTTTAATGATTACCTGTTCTGGGAAACCTCATTTGTGATCTCTTCTAAGGGAGTGGACAGCTAGTGCTGAGCTGTGCCTTGGTCTTCTGGATGTGTGAGTAGACACAGGCAACTAATGATTCACATTCATGAACTTCAGTGAAAAACTCAAGAGCTATGAACAGCACAAAACTGAACTGGTTCAGTGGCCTGACACCTCTAGCTCTTCCTGGCAGTCAGTAGCAGAAAGGGTGAGGCGCGTTTGACCATGGCCCAGAGGAGTGTATGTATGTAGTTTGCAATCACAACATGTCCTCGCTTAACATGTTCCGTGAGAGTGGAGGTGAGCTGTTTCATGTAATTGTGTTTTCTTTGATGGTAAATTGAAAATCATTACTGGGGACTGGTGGAATGGGTTGGTTTATGTAATTAAAATATATAGGGTAGCCATTAAATCAGGAAACATACATCAGTGTATGATTAAGACTGTTGCATACCTTATGCTCCCTGTAGACTGAAGCATTTTGAATGTCCCGAAGAATGTTCAGTAGCATTAGTGGAGGAGGGCACTGAACTGAAGTTTTATTTCAGTTCATCTCCTTTCTTGGGTGTAAGTTTGGATAAGGAATAGAATTGCCAAGACACGCGTCAATTACAAGGAAGGGAATATGGAGCTTGAGGTATCCATAGTCTTGGCAGATGCTTTCTCACTAACCGGGGTGCTTGAGCTTAATTCTAAACATCAAGATAATTTTTTATACTTAATTTTAGTAGTTTTCATTTATGTATTGAAAAATGCCTTGATCTGTGTTCACATAAATGGTGCTAAAAATATGGTGCCCTTCCTGGAAAGCACATCAGTCCATGGAGACGTTACTTCTGAGTATTTCAGTGAGAACAAAGCCAAAACGAATGTACTGGGTGGGCTGTCTTCTCATTTCCATTGTGTTCACAGAAATACTTTTGGTATTGTTACCTGCATTTTAACAACCTTCAAACTTTCTGGATTGTGAATTTCGGGAGGAAAACAAGCCACTTTTAAAACTTGTGCTGGTGATGTAGCAGTGGCATTTTTCCTCCCAGGGGGATCCGCCATGGAGGGAGGTGACCGGGCAGCTGGCTGGGGGAACCTGGCTGTGCTCCTCTTGGCTCGTTCAGTGCTATCTCTTCTGTTCACACTGTAAGGTGGCAGCCTATGTCAGAGATGTCGCTTGCTCTGAAAAACATGTCCCCGAGGCCCACCTGCAAACGTGACCAGACGCCTGGGTTATGGGGCAGGAGTTTCCTCTGTTACTTGCTGAGCCTCAAATCGTCACTGTCAGAGGCTGCATTGTAAAAATAAATAACTAAAAATAAACTTAGAGAATAAAACCCAGAAGCCTGACTATGTTGCTGTGGTTAAATGCCTGCCTTTGAGGACTTTGGCTTTAACTTTCCAGCACCCTGAGGCAGGTCCATGATGTCACATGCTGACTCCTGGTGTCAGAGGTAAATGAAGGATTTGGGAGGAGATATCTGGGTGCTGAAGAATTAGGTGAGATGAAGTGACTCGCCTGCCGCCTAACCTGTGTGTTAAGTGCTTCAGCAGAACTAGTGCACAGTGTTGGATTTGGGTCTGGATTCCCCAGCAGTCCCACCACCTGCTAACAGGGTGAACTTGGGCAAGTTACTGAACCTCCCTAACTCTGAGTGTCTTCATCTCCACCATCCACAGGCTGGCTCGGGTGTAGTGTAGACGAGGTAAGGTGCCAGTTCGTCACAGGCTTGGAGGAGGAGGAGGATGTCCAGGCCTGCAAGTGCAGTCCTCACTCAGGCTTGCTGTGTGTTTGCTCTGAGGCCTGCTGTGTGCAAACTTTCTAAGGTCTCTAAGAGCCATTCGGACTGCTGGGTGGACCCAGAAATGGGGTAGCAAGAACCGTGTGCATGTGTTGCATGGCAGTCAGGCAGTCTTGGAAAGAAGCTATCTAAAAAAGAAAACAGAGGAATTTAGAGGTATCTCGAGGGTAGAGAATGAAGCGTAAATGCCCCTTCTCCCCCTACCTGTTTGAGTTACAGTGCTCTGATAAACTCAGGACGATGTTTCTTGCATTTCTTCCTCCTGCACTTCTCCAACCCTAGAAAGTGGAGAGGAAAACAGGGATCCAGACTGGAAGCCCTATGGAAACCCTTGTGAAGATCTTTATAACCATCAAATAGTAAAGACAACACCAACACCAGCCACATTGTGTTAGATGAGAGGATTTTTTTTTTTGGGGGGGGGCGGCAGAGTAGACAGACAAAGGTCTTCCTTTTGCCATTGGTTCACCCTCCAATGGCCACCACGGCTGGCGCGCTGCGGCCGGCGCACCACGCTGATCCGAAGGCAGGAGCCAGGTGCTTCTCCTGGTCTCCCATGGGGTGCAGGGCCCAAGCACTTGGGCCATCCTCCACTGCCTTCCCTGGCCACAGCAGAGAGCTGGCCTGGAAGAGGGACGACCAGGACTAGAACCCGGTGTGCCGGCACCGCTAGGTGGAGGATTAGCCTACTGAGCCGTGGTGCTGGCCAATGAGAGGATATTTGATACTGTGTGTGCTCACTTATTACTTCTGTCTTGCTGAAAACCTGGGCGTTCTGCAGGTTTCTCTTAATTGTCTCTCTCACCTTGCCCTTGCTCCTACCCCTGCCTTTGGTCTGTGCTCTCTTACTTATTGAGTGGTAGTCTTGCCAAATGGCCCTCAGGAGTGATACCATTGTTGTACATTCCTGCTGTATGAGCAAGTGTGAGTATGATTCCTTTGGTCTTTGCCAATGTCAAGGTTTTTTTTTTTATTTTTATTTTTTTAAAGATTTGTTTGAAAGACAGAGATCTTCCATCCGGAAGTTCACTCCTCAGATAGATGGAACAGTCAGGGCTGGTCTAGGCTGAAGCCAGGAGCTTTATCTAGATCTCCCATACGGGCGGCAGAGGCCCAAGCACTTGGGCCTTCTTCCATTGCTTTCCCAGGGCATTAGCAGCGAATCGGATTGGAAGCAGAGTAGTCAGCATTGGGATTCCAGGATTGCAGGTGGCAGCTTTACCCACTATACCACAGTGCTGGCCTCCCAAAAACCAAAGTTTATCAAGCTTTTTGTTCTTTGGTAGGCTTGTGGTTAGAAGTTTGTTTCCTTACTTGAACAAAATTGAAAATGTTTTCATTTATATAAGCCATTTGTAGGTTGTTTTCTTTGCCTATCAGTTATATTTTCTAACTCTTGGGTTTTTGTATGTATTACAAAGAAGAGAGACTCTCAAAGGGTAGGAGCAGCAGGAAGAGAAGACAGATAAGGGGCAATTGGTAACCCGTGGTGTCTAAATGTTGGCTGAGTGTTTCCCTAAACTGAGGAGTCCTGAGGCCAAAGAAGAAAGAAGGAAGCTCAATCTAAGAATAGAAGAACTTATTAGGGCAACTGAAATACAGGGTTCCAGACTGAGGTGACAGGTGATCTGGAGAGACCCTGCAGCAAGTTTTGCAGACAGGAACAGTCTTATACATTAATTCAGTAGCTGCCAAAATAGAAGGTGGTTTTCAACATTCCTCTGTGTATGTTTAGGAGCTGGACCCTCAGGTCTCCTGCTGGTCCAAGTCCTTATCTGGAGGATTTGTGGTAGCACTTAGGCTCTATGGCCCCAGCTAGGCTAGTGAGGCTCAGGCTGGCATCACCGTTGGTGTGCTGTCACACGTGGGCTCTTTGGATTCAAGTAACAAGAACTCACTTGGGTTATTTTAGTTTGGAGGGTTTGGCCACCTTCAGGAACGATGGAAGGACTGCTGTTGTGCAGGTGTCCTGGGATCAGAGCATGTTCAGGAGAGGAACGTGGGAAGGCCATCTCTGGTCCCCCAGATTGGCTCCTCTGGGCCAGGCATGCTTCTAGCTTTGGGATGCGAGGACAAGCTGGCCAAGGCCCGGCTGCTGTTTTCCAGAGGACCTTTGCAGAGTTCTTATGCGTCTGTAATAGGTCAGCTGAAGAACAAGATTCCAGGGATGGAATCACAGGGCAGCTCTGTGTCTTCTGCTCAAGACATTATTCCCGGCGCCGGCACTGTGGCGTAGTGGATAAAGCTGCCGCTTGTAGTGCTGGCATCCCATATGGCCACCAGTTCGAGTCCTGGCTGCTCCACTTCCGATGTGGCTCTCTGCTATGGCCTGGGAAAGCAGTAGAGGATGGCCTGAGTCCTTGGGCCCCTGCACCCGCATGAGAGATCCAGAAGAAGCTCCTGGCTTCCAATTGGCACAAGTGCCGGCCATTGCAGCCAACTGGGGAGTGAACCAGTGGATGGAAGACCTCCCTCTCTGTCTCTGTGTGTGTCTTTGCCTTTCCTTCTCTCTCTGTAACTCTTTCAAATAAATCTTAAAAAAAAAAAAAAAAAAAAAAAAAAAAAAAAAAAAAAGACGTATTCGCCTACCTATGGATGAAACCTCAGTCGGGGCCTCTGGTGATGTGCCAGAGCACTGTAGGGTAATGCAGAGCTTCTACTCGGTCTGCATTGCTGGTTCGGAGGCTGCGTATGCTGTTGTGGAGCTGCCACTCATCGCTAACTGCTGTCTGTCCCTCCACAGGTGGAGTAGGAGGAGGGAGCAAAGAGCTTAATAAGTTACTTTCCTAAGCCAGCTCTCTTCCCTGGGCCTGGCTGTGGTTTAGTTTTGGTTCTCTCGTTCTCCCATGGATTCTTTCAGGGAATCTTTGCAGGTACGTTGGGCCCCACCTCTTGCTCAGAGCTCAGGTTCTCTCGTTAGCAATTCCCTGAAATGCTGATGTGCTCTGACCTACCTCCTCAGAGGGGCCACCTCGCCTGCTTTGTGCTGAGCCCTGTTCACCTTCTTGACTACTGCGTTGTACAGACCCGAAGCTGACCCGCATGCCAGCTTGTGGCTCTGTGCCACCAGGTCTGGGCCAAGGAAGACTGTAAGCCACCTGCTGTGTTGCACCAGGAAGTGCTAGCTGCCACGGTGCCCTTCCGTCAGGTTTAGCAGGTGAGTCGGAGTCCAGCCCACAGAGTCCCCACCCCTGAAGGACCTCCTTTCAGGCTTTCTGAGTGTCTACTGAAGAGCCCTCTCTGGTGACCAGTATCAAGGGTCCCTCCCCACCCCCACCTGTGATACAGCCAAGCACATACCCCCTGAGGAGTGGGACTCAGTGCAGCTCTGCAAGGAACCACTGGCCCAAACTCATGAAATATGTGTTCTCGGCCCTCACTGTCAGTGGTCGGAGCGTTACAACCCCTGAAGCAGGTGGCAGGAGTCCCTTTTTGTGTTGCTACTTTTCATTGGCTGGTTTCTTGTTTTCTGCACATAGTTCAGGCATGGCCTAGTGCCCAGCCATGGACATGCTGGGCCTGTGCCCAGAGTGGGAGGAAGGTCCATCCTGGAAAAGCAGGGTGCTGCTCAGGCAGGATGTTCTAGAAGCATCTCTGCAGTTCCCAGTGTGCACTGGGGGAGCCATCAGGCTGCAGGGAGTGGATGTATGGGTTGTGCGCCACAAAACTGCAGGGGACACAGGAGTCTGGAGAAGGGAGACTGGGAGGCTGCTGTAGCATCCAGGCCCAGGGTGAGCAGGAGTACAGAGCTGAGCTGCTGGGGCTACAGGATGGAGGGAGGGAGGCTGCACTGAGTGAATTGTAGAGGGTGAGTGCTAATGTGGCCAGGAAGTCAGGAGAACACGTGGGAGGGAGCGGGGAAGAAGTGTACAGAGAGGGGTGCTAGGCCATGACTCCTGTGAGACTCCTGAGGAGATGGGTGGTAACTGGACACGCCCACCTGAAGGTGGGGCCCAGGTCAGGGCTGGAACCCACACACGGGGCTCACTTGCATGTACTTGGAACTGGAGACCAGCCCAGGTTAGGTTACCAGGGAGCGGGTGGAACTGGATTCCCAACTAAGGTGGGAGGGTGCTGGGGCCTTTTGTTTGCTGCATCTGAGAGGGTGGCATTGAAGAGCATTGAGGAACAGTTGAGGAACATAGTTGCAGGGCGCTGGGAGGCTGCTGCTCTCTGAGTGGTGTGGGCATTTGGGAGAAAGGCAGGTGGCTGGTTGGGAGGCAGCCTTGAAGGCACAGTGGAAGAAGTGCTTTTTCGTTGTGTCCTGTGAGCTTGCAGCCAGCATTCATTTGTTCATTCTTTTTTTCTTTCCTCCCCTCCCCTCCCCTCCCCTCCCTTCCCCTCTCTTCCCCTCTCTTCCTCTTATTTCTCTGTCACACCGCCCCCCCCCTTTTTTTTTAAAGATTTATTTTGGAAAGAGTTACAGAGGGAGAGAGAGAGATCAATCTTCCATCTCCTGGTTCACTCCCCAAAAGGTCACAATGGCCAGGGCCGAACTCAGGAGTTTCTTTTGGGTCTCCCACATGGGTGCAGGGGCCCAAGCATCTGGGCCATCTTCCACTGCTTTCCCAGGTGCATTAGCAGGGAGCTGGATCAGAAGAGGAGCAGCCAGGACACAAATGGTGCCTATATGGGATGGTGGCACGTGCTCCCAGCTGTTGTCCTTTCTAACAGCCTGGACAGTGGAGACCATAGCTCTCCTTGGCTGTTCTCTTTGGGATAAGAGTTCTCTCTGAGTCGGAGGAGAGACCCAGAAGCAATTTTTTGTTGTAAGTTGTAGACTTTGAACACAATGAGAGTTTTTAAATTCTGTTTTTGATCTTTGGATTCAAAAGCTTCTGAACCTGCGATAAGATTACTTTCGTTTTGGTTACAAAAGCTCTCAGCGTTTTTCTCTGTTAAAAGAAGAATTGGCCAGGGTGCTTCCATGGTGGCTTAACAAACACATGTGGCCCCTTCTGAACTGCCGCTGCATCCTCACTGCAAATCCTGCTGTCTCCGGCATTAGAAGCAGACAGATCCTGCTCTTGAGGAGAGGAGGCTGGGCCGGAGGCACCTGTCAGAGCGAGGCCCCACTGTACCTGACTTACTGTTTCCTAACAGAGTGTATGTAGCTGGGACGTCAGCATGGTATTTACTGGCTTGTGTTGTCCAGGTAAGAAACCTGGAGCTTCTTGGGGGCCGAATTAAAACTATCGGTGATGCCAGCTTTCCTTCAGTTCCAGCATGGCCTTTCATGGTGTCAGTAAGGAAAATGCAAGGGAGGCGTAGTCTTCCACTGCAGAAATTCTCCACGAGGCCCTCCTGAGCCATGCCAGTGAGATTGCAGGGGATGGGGAGGGATGGGCATGAGAGGCCCCAGGAAGTAGCGTGAACCAGGGTGGGTTGACCCCCTGGCAGTGGGGTGTCATGGAGTGGTTTTCTAGATAGGTGATGCAGTTCATCGGGGAGCTGTGGGAGGGGTGCAGATTGCCCCTTGTGGCAGCATCACACCCCATGGGGACAATTAATGTTTGAAGACGTGTGCTTTGGTCGGGATACGGTTTGAGTGTGTCCTGTGAGGGTTTGTGTGGTGTGGAGGCTTGGGCCTCTGTGTGGTGGTGCTGAGGTGATGGTGCCTTTAGAAGGGGGTTAGGAGGGCTGGTGCAAAGTGATCAGGTTGTTGGAGGCCTTCCCCTTGGGAGGGGCTAATGTGGAGTGAGTGAGTTCCTACAAGAGTTGTAGAGTCCGGCCCCTCCCATCCCCTGGCTTCCTGTCTCAACAGGTGGTCTCGTCATGATGCCACCAGACACGCTGTGACACAGCCAAGGAGGCCCTCACCATAGGCTGAACAGGTGGCTGCTGATCTTCCACTGTTAGCCTTCAAAACTGTGAGCTGAATCCATCTCTTGCTTTTATAAGTAGCACAAGTTCTCGGCCTCAGCATCTTGCTACACTAACAGAAAATGGACTAATACAGCGTGCCATATGTCAAGTACTGTGGGTGGAAGACTTCAGAACCGTGCTCAGAGTTAGAGGCAGTGAGAGGACAGCCGACAGGACTGAGAGGTGGGCTTTTCACTGAAGGACCTGTCCCAGGGCAGGAAAGGAGGAGACGCAGTTGAAGGCCCGTCAGCGGAACGTGTGACATCTTCTGGATTATGGGTATGGAGAGAAACACTGCATACTTCCTGAGCTCACAGCGTATTGTGAAAGCAAGTCACCTATCCCACCCTCAGCAGGCCAGGCAGGATGGAGAAGAACTGTGAGGTCTTTGGATGGTTTTTGACCCCACCTGGTAACTGAATGCCAATGATTGTCAAGTGTTTTTTCCCTTCAAAATTGTACTTAAAAAGCGCACTGCCACCAATCCCTTTGGGTTTTTCCTCTCTTGGAAGCCCCTCTCCACGCTGCTCTGGCTGGTAGCCTTTGACTCTAATAAGTACTTTTAAATCTCAAGAAAAGAAAAAAAATGGCCGGCACCATGGCTCAATAGGTTAATCCTCCACCTGCGGCACCAGCACACTGGGTTCTAGTCCCGGTCGGGAAGCCGGATTCTGTCCTGGTCGCTCCTCTTCCAGTCCGGCTCTCTGCTGTGGCCCGGAAGTGCAGTGGAGGATGGCCCAAGTGCTTGGGCCCTGCATCCGCATGGGAGACCAGGAGAAGCACCTGGCTCCAGGCTTCGGATCAGCCTGGTACGCCGGCTGCAGCGGCCATTGGGGGATGAACCAATGGAAAAGGAAGACCTTTCTCTCTCTCTCTCTCTCTCTCTCTCTGTCAACTCTGCCTGTCAAAAAAAAAAAAAAAAAAAAAAAAAAAAAAAAAAAAAGAAAAGAAAAGAAAAAACACTGCATAAACTCTTCAGAACTTAAAGTATTAAATCCATACTCTGTGAGGCTAGGACATGTGTTTTGGAAAGAGCGATACTTTTCACATAAAGATGGCTAAGACCAAAACTGTAACATGTGGGCTGGAGGACTGGCTTTGCTCTTCTCAGACCCACTGGACACCTGTCCATATTGATGTTTCCATTCCAGAAGGAACGTAGAGAAGCTGGAGAGCTCCATAGAAGTCCTTCCTTCCTTCATTCCTTCCTTCTCAGAGAAGGACAGGCAGAGAGGTCTTCCATACACTGGTTCACTCTTCAAATGGCAGCAATGGCTGGAGCTGCACCAATCCAAAGCCAGGAGCCGGGAGCTTCCTCCTAGTCTCCCATGTGGGTGCAGGGGCCCAAGGACTTGGGCATCTTATACTGCTTTCCCAGGCCATCACAGAGAGTTGGATTGGAAGTGGAGCAGCCAGGACTCGAACCGGCGCACCCATATGGGAGGCCGGCACTGCAGGCGGCGGCTTTACCCACTACACCACAGCACCAGCCCCAGAGAAATACTTTTTTTTTTTTAATTTATTTGACAGGTAAAGTTATAGACAGAGACAGAAAGGTCTTCCTTCTGTTGGTTCACTCCCCAAATGGCTGCTATGGCCGGCGCTGCACCGATCCAAAGCCAGGAGCTTCTTCCTGGTCTCCCACGCGGGTGCAGGGGCCCAGTGATTTGGGCCGTCTTCCACTGCTTTCCCAGGCCATAGCAGAGAGCTGGATCAGAAGTGGGGCAGCCGGGACTCGAACCAGTGCCCATATGGGATGCTGGTACTACAGGCAGTGGCTTTACCCGCTACACCACAGCGCCGGACCTGAGAAGTACTTTCAATATTACTCAATTATTATTCAGTATTCAATATAAAAGTTACGAGAAGGAAAAACTGTCATGCAAAAATCTCTGAAGAAATGGGATATGTTTAAATTATTAAATAAGACAGGAAGTTTTGAAAAATATTCTGGTGGTGAGAGGTTTTAGCTCCCAAGGCAGATGTCAAAATTTAGTATCCCAGTGAGTTTTTAAAAAAGGAAATGTTCAAGATTCAGACATGAAGTGACTGGCCAGTAAATAGACTCATGGTTAGAATAAAAAAATCAAGGAACCGAAAATGATCTCAATAGTATGCCACTGTGTTTATAAGCTTTACTTAAAGTGAAATTAGAGTATAAAACCCATTTGACAATATATAAGTACAAATCCCCAAAAAATTCCCTCAAAACAAAAGCATGTGTAGGTGCTCTGAACAGTGCAAAAACTTACATGTGTTAAATACATAGACAACTCTTGTTTAACGCAACACAGATTTTATACTAACCTCTGTAATCAATTTCAATCAAAAGTGACAAAAGTATTTCAGTGTGGTTGGATCCATCTCTCTTTTTTTTTTTTTTTTTTTTTTTTTGGACAGGCAGAATGGACAGTGAAAGAGAAGAGAGGTCTTCCTTTGCCGTTGGTTCACCCTCCAATGGCCACTGTGGCCAGTGCGCTGCGCTGATCTGAAGCCAGGAGCCAGGTGCTCCTCCTGGTCTCCCATGCAGGTGCAGGGCCCAAGGACTTGGGCCATCCTCCACTGCGTTCCCGGACCACAGCAGAGAGCTGGCCTGGAAGAGGAGCAACCGGGACAGAATCCGGCGCCCTGACCGGGACTAGAACCCGGGATGCCAACGCTGCAGGGAGAGGATTGCCTATTGAGCTGCGGTGCCAGCCAGATCCAGCAGTTTCAATGAAGTCCACAAATGTGATGTGAAATTGTTAAGTGCTGTAAGCTGACAGCCACAGTACCTGTAGAGAAATGACTCCTAGGACACTGAATTTTGTTAGAAAAAAATACACACCCTGCTAATGTTCAGATCTGAAATGAAGAATGAGGTAATTTTGTTTTTCCTTTGTAGGATCCTGTGCTCTACATCCTGGATCATACATAGAATGTTAGACCAGGATGGAGCCATAGCAATGATGGCTAAGCCTCTCATGGGGCTGAAGAAGACCAAGGCCGGGCTGGAGTCGTGAGTGAGGGGAAGGACAGGCTGCCAAGACATGGGCCTGGAGCCTGTGGTGTCGAAGTTCTTCACGAATGAGCCATCTCAGGTGGGTGCTTCTCTCCAGTTCTCTGGAGCACTTTGGCTCCTTGGTCAAACCAGCTTTAGATGGTTACCCTACCATGCACCATTCAGCAAACGGAAATAGACAATCCAATCCCAGGAGTAGCAGATGTGCCCCTGGGGTAATAGGCCTGCCTCCCAGGGATGTGGCTGAAGCTAGAGGGTGCTGGGTGACAGGAGGGTTGTGATGTGTACCCTGTTCCTCCTCTGAGATGTGAGGGGGTGGTGTGTGAATGTGCTTTCAAGGGCTGTTCATTTAAACTGTGGGTCCCTGTGAGTTCATGCAGGAAGCCGGAGGCCACCTGGCTGTTCTCCAGCTCCTGAGGCACCATTTCTTGTCCCCTGCTCGTAGCTGGGGAACACCTGCCTCTAAATCTTTGGGTAATGGCCAACTCCACGTCAGTGAATTTCTGCAAAGGTGTACAGTGTGCGGTGCAGCCGTGTTCAGTTGGTTTGTCTGTCCCCACCTCCCTCTCCTTTAACCTGAGGAAACCTCTGTTCACATCTGGAGAGAGAGGGGCGTTCCTGGTCCTTGTGTGCTTTTGTCTGAGTGTGCATGTTAGGAAACTGATGTTAAGCCCAGTTAGCAAAGTGTGCTTGGAGTTAATAACTTAAAAAGGTACCACGCGAAAGCCGCTTGCTGACGCTCTGCGTAGCTGATGGCCAGCTACACAAGCACATAGATCTTTTGCAATCTTTTAGGGACCCAGGATGACTGGAAATGAAGCAGAGAAAAACTCATCACTAAAACATATTCGAAGGTATTGGCTATGATGTTAGAACCCTGTGGGCTTGGCACAGGGAAGCTTTCTTTTGTCTAACGATTCAGGAGGCTCAGCTTGGGAGTTTTCCCTGGCAGGGGCTGCAAGTGCTAAGCAGTGTCCCCTCCCCTTGGGAAGAAACGAAGTCTAAACTTACAACAGGGCCCCATCTTGACATTGCTTTTCCCTTTTGAGGTCAGTGAGCGGTGCCATCTGCTGCCCGTTTCCTCCCCTTTCAGTGGAGTCAGGGTTATTTTGATCGCACACTGCAGTGCCTCTCGTTTCAAGCATCGCGTAGTTGACTTTCGACGCTCGGCCAGGCCTGCTTCCTCAGGTTTTCACTATATCCTGTTGTATGTGTGGTGAGGGCAGCTGATGAGTCACATGATGTTTTGCTGCTCCAAACAACAGAAATAGAGATTCAAAATAACCCTGCAGAAGAGTATCTCCAGTGTTTACCAAACACACTGCTCCAAAACCTGTTTTTCTACAGTTCAGGTGCTTTGTATAAAAAGAGCCTTATGGGGGCCGAGTGAGGGTGGCTGGCTGTACAGCGTGGGCAGCAGCAGCTGGCTTACAGGCTGGCCGAGGACACAGAGGTGCAGAAAGCTCAGCTCCAAGTCCCCACCACCTCTTCCAAGGACCTCGTGTGCTGCATTGCCAACTGGGTTACCCAACAGGGAAGGCAGGACTTGGAACATACCAGATCCCTGCTCCTGGGCCAGGCCCTGCTCTACCTATCTGTAGAGGTGAGCTCACCTGCAGCCATTGGCCAGCAACCACAGCCGGGTGACACAAACCAGCACGCGCTGTCCTGGGCATGGGTCTGCTTAGAGATGCACTGCCGTAGAAAGATTTCTAAATAGGAGAGAGTGCTTCACGGGGTAATGCAATTGACAACAATACAAATGCTTCCTGTTTTGTCACGCTCTCCCTCCTGCTTGTTTGAAGGAAGAAAAGAAAATCCAGAGAGCTACCGAGTCTTACAGTTGATGTTTTTTAGAAACCAAAGGTACAAAAATTTCCTTCCCTGGCCCCTTCCATCCAGAAGAAAAGCTCCCCAAATGGGGAACAGTCATGCAGATGGGGAACTGCTGACTTTTCTCACTTCCTCCTCAGAAGAGTCATGACTGTCCCAACCCTGAGACCCAGAAGGGACTGCGAGTGAAGACCACTGGTGCTGCCTTGCAGGCTGGGGAAGCGCGGGCCTGCCTCCCTGCTGGGCCTCCTGCCCGCTGTACCTCCCAGGATTACTGCAGGAAGACTCAGAGTGAAGCGTAAAGTGCTTTAACCAGAGCAGTGACGCTTTACTCAGCCCCACGGGAGGTATCTTAAACCAACAATAAGCAGTGCAGCGTCTCAGGGAATCAGCCATCCATGGACAACTCCTGGCCAGACCACTGGCTGATGCTAAAAAAAAACCAAAAAACAAAAACCAAAAACAAAAACAAAAAAACAAAACAGAAGAGTACCTGTGGTACAGACAAGCCTGTGGCAGGCCCTGAGGGAGAATGACTGACTTTGACCCAGAGATGTGAACAGATGCCTTCAGGGTCCCAGTGAGAGTTCCAGACCGTGAGGGGTTCCTGCTCAACACCCCCTGAACCACGTGGCTAGCAGGCCCAGTCCCGTGACTTCCCTGGAGCGAGCCTCATCTAGTTCTTTCTGCTTAGTGCTTGAATGTCCTCCCCACAGCAGTCCACACTGAGAATGATCTCCTGTGTCAGCCTGCGGGGTGGCCTCTCTAGAACAGGCCACCAGCGGAGCTGCTGGACCTCAGAGGAAATCCACACTGCAGGGAGGCCATGCTTTGAGGTACTCCAGCTCATTTCTCAGCAGCTAGATGACAAACTGCTCGGTACTCTGGATTTCTAATAGTGTCTGTCTATGAGCCGTCACTCAACCTTGAGAAAGTCACACCTGCTCTTCCATGGGCCTTGACCTGAATCTCACAGGCACAGTGCCCTTTTAAATACATCTGTCAGCTGAAAAGAAACAACGTGTCAGGGGATTGCCCCCCAAACAACTCTAATGTGGGCAGGGGACATGTTCCCTGCCTCTGTGCTAAGCTTCTGGACGACAGGATTCTTGGAACAGATGCAGAACACGCCAGCTCCACACCTGCTTTGGATGTTAAGGGGTTTGTGTGGCTGTGACTTGAGCAGCCCAAGTGAAGGACACGGCGGAAGGGTCGTGTGCTTCCAGGTGAAAGGTCTGAACACGTCCTGGGGAAATCCTGGCTCTGTGGTCATGTTCTGGCATCGCCTCCCGCGTTCTCGGCAACCCCAACACAGTGATGGCTCATTTACTGCCATCGCTGGGGTTTAATTACGTGTTTTAGTTCCACAGCAAAGAGTATGCAGCTGATCTTTGCTGGATTTTGAGGGAAAGAATTTGCTTTTTCCGCTGGATCTTTAAATGCCAACCTCAGAAGCATGAACCACAGGCACACATGTTAAAAAATACTGCTGTTTAATTTTCTACTCATACGGTTTTAAAAAAGCTGATACAATTAGCTTTTCCCCCATCTTCTTAAATGTGCCTCTGAAGTCTACCACCCCCCCACCAAAAGAACTCTGCATCTTAATTTTCAGCACTGACACAAACGAAGGCAAAACGCTCCCAGGAAGCACAGAAGGACTTGTTGTCCCTAAGGGGCACACCGAGGGGCACACGGCCCCGGAACCCCATGACGTCCACAGCTGACTTTCTGGCCCTACATTCTTGTTTTCTGTGAGAATACGATGACGCAGCACAGAAAACACAGCCAACAGGCCTGGCTTTGTCTCCCTCGTGCCGCCTCAGCTTGCACTTCCATTCCCACTACTGTCTACTCTCAGGGATCCATTTCTTCCCAGGTAATGAAAAACAGTGATCACTCCTGACCTGGACACTCATCTGCAAATAATGGGCCGTGTACCCTGGTCACTGGTGCAGTACGCCAAGCAGTCGCCATGTTGTATTAGAGACATTTTATTGAAAATGCGAAAATAGGAAATGTATTATAGCCTAAAATAAATTACATAACATATACAGCATATATTTATATCTTTAAAATATTTTGTTTAGGTTCTTTCAGTCTAGGAATTTTGACTAAATCAAGAATTTAGTGAACTGTGTCCATAATTTTTTTTAAAGGAAAAAACCCGCTTTCCAAAACTTAGAAAAATATACTGCACTAAATGGATTTCAAATGCGTTACTTCAGGGAGTATCCCATAGTGACGTCAACAGCGTTTATAAAATGTCTTGCTTTACTGTGTGGCGTGAGAGGGAAGTACCATAGTACATTCCAGGCTACCTGTACCGCAGTCGAGACTAAAAGCGGCAGAACCAGGTCATAAATCTACTCCAGAGGTTAGCGATGCAGCAGCCTGGCATTAGAATGCTGGATTATGACTTAAAGCTTCAGTTCACTGTAAAAACTAAAACGTAAAGTGAGAAGGCGCCGCCTCGCCCCAGCGCCACCTTCAGGAAGGCGAGTGGAAAGCAAGCCTTCGGGAAAAGTCATGCGGGGGGAAGAATGCTGCGGTTTGGAGACAGTGCGTTTGTGACAATGCTAAAGAGTTCGCTCACGTATCTACACAGTGCGGGTGCGAGTGCCGCCAGCCCACTCGGAGCTGGGAGAACGCCGAGGGGCTGCGGGTGCTCCACCGGGCCGGAGTGCTGTTCCTGTAGTGTCGCTCACTTTTCCGCAGAAGGTGATTGCAAGGTCACAGTCTATTCCTCAGGGCGAGTGGTGACTCCAGGCTGCAGCCAGTTGCTGACTCTCTGTGTGTGCGGCAGACAGTTTAAAATCCCAGGGTGCATCTCTGCCTATGACCGTGTTACTGAGAAGCAAGTCAAGGAAGCCAAATTGGAACCTGCTGATTCTTAAGAGCGGTGGAAAGGGACAAGCGTCCGGCCTGCTGGGCAGCAGTGCCCTAGAGGCGGTGGCACAGCCGCGGTCCTTTGGTTCCAAGTGGAGATTGTCCGAGGCAGGAGGAGACAGCTTGGACTGCGAGGCAGCTCTGTCTCTTGGGTTTGCGTGAAGCAGAGGCGTGGCGTCCGTCGTTTTGATGATACGACAGTAAAGGCCTTTCTTCAGGTCCTCATGTCAAGGTGAGCATACCCAGTATGCTAGAGAACTGACAACGAAACCTTTAAATCAAGGCCTCTTTCATAACCCAAAAACAAAACAAAACAAAAAAACCCAAAACCCACAGTAGGAGAGGCGATGATGCTGAAGTGTCGTCCAGCGGTCCCTGCAGTGCCCAGGGCGCCCTGGGCCTCATTCATTGTCCTCCCTCATCTCTACGATGTCCGTCACCTCCTCTGTCGGTGGCATGTCGGTCATGGCAGAGTCCTCGCCCTCAGTGGCTGACTCGTTCTCCATCTTCTTTTTCTAGATCAGAGAGGACACAGCAGTGAGGGGCTGTGGACAGGGACGCATGCTAGCAGAACCGTGAGTAAGGAGGGGCCCTCACTGCAGACCAAGATCTTGGTTCACCATGGGCACCTCTTGGTTTAGCACCTTCCTCTTCGCTGGGTTACTCACATGTCTGCTGTGTACCTGGCACCGTGTTAGGCACTCCTGGGGCATGCCCCCACCCACCCACCCCCCTGCCTCGGCTTGGGATTGCACGGTACAGAACATCCCTCTTTGTCCTGCCATCAGCTGGTCCTTTCTGGGGCAGCTCCAGGCTCACTGTCATTCTCTCCTGCTCATCACCTATCCTAAGTCCTGCTGCTTCCCTGCCATGTTGCCCGTTCTTGCAGAAAACACTTCTCAGGGCTTGGGTCCTCAGCCACTTGCCGGGCTCATGGCCGAGCTGGTCAGCAGTGCCACTGTTGGGAGACTGGCCTCTGCCCCCTCCCAGTCCAGCCCCCCGTTCTCCAGGTCTGTGCTTTCTCCTTTAAATGAAATGCTCAATAATTATGACCACCTCCTGGCCTGCAAAACCCTGACCTTGTTTAGGCCCAAATCTGTGCCAAGCTGGCTGCCAAGGCTCTGGAGCTCCAGGGCTAGGGCTGTTATCCTGCCATGCACCCGCCTGGCCTCTGCCTCCCTCTCCTGGCCGACTGCTGCACCCCTTGTATATCCTCCTTGTTCCTCAGCTGATGAACTGGCTTCCTACTCTTCTGGGTGCTTTTGTTTTTTTTTTTTTTTTCCCCCAGAAAAGTGCTTGCACCAGCTCCCCAGACCACACTACCCTGGGACTGTGGAGGGAGGCTCCTCCTGTGTGCACTGGACCCACTCGTGTCACTGTCTCCTAGATCCTTCCCCAAGCACAGTCTGCCAAGTTGCACTCATCTTAAGTGGTTTTCTGAAATCTACCTCCCTGCCCCCCACCTCCTTTGTGACAGATTTCTCAAAGGGCCAGCTGCACTGCTGCCTTCAACTTCTCTCCAGACCCCGAGACTGCTGCACGCCCTCCTCCAGATCATGTGTTGGGTCCCCTTGCGCTTTTGGCTGCCTGCCACATCCCTCCTTTCTGCTCATGGGCTTTGGTTCTTCCTGACTTCTCAGCCTGTGAGTGCTGGTGAGGCCCTGAGCTCCATCCATGGGCCTCTTCGCCTCTGCCTGCATTCATTCTCTGGTCAGGCTCATCCGGCTTCCGCTGAATGAATGAAGCAAGATGGGGCTCCTGCTGTCTGAGAATCCATAGATCTCAGAAAAGAAACACCCCCCGGGTCATTTGCTAATTGCATGTTGAGCTGGCCAGCATGGACAGCAGACACTCTGCAGGGGACAGGGTGTCTGTCCTGTGCATGTCTTTTCTAGCCCAGGCATTTTCCTAGCAAGAGTCTGAGTTTGTAAGATCTTTGGGCAGGAGTGCGGTGATCACCTTTGCAGGATTTTCCGACCTGCTCAAAACTATGATTCGGTTTCTACGTTAACTCCCTGCAGCTCACACCCTTGGCTCATCTGTCCTGAGATGGGACTGCCTTTTCAAACAAGGCGAGCCTAAGGAGTAACCATGTGACGACAAAGCAGGAAGGCAGCCCTGGTGAAACAGGGGGCGGTGCCATGCTCATGCCCAGGGCGAAGGTAAGTTGGCTCCCACTGTGGCTGCCCCGACGTGTGGGCCCCGGGCTCCCATCCTCCCACGGTGGGAGGCGGTGGCACAGTGCTCTCACCTGCTTCCGATAGACGTAGCATGCTGCGATGGCCACCATGGTGGACTCTCCCACGAATCCTGCCAGGAGGGAGCCCACGCCCAGGGTGGCTCCGTGTACTCTGGGGTGAGAAGGTGAAGGCGATGTCTGAGTTAAAGCTCAGCTGAGGCACTAGAGGATCGATGCTAAAACCCAGGACAGGGGCTGAGGCGTGTGGTGCTCTCACTGTCTGCATGGGGGAGCCAGGCGCTCAGGCACCAGCACAGCCAGCGGCTCTTCCCTCTCTGTGCTCAGCGTGGCTCCCAGCACTTCCCGCCCTCCCCCAGGAGACTGGGAGCACCCGGGGGACAGAACAGCCCTCCGTCTTTCTCTGGCCTTGGCGCTGTCTGTCACTGAGCAGGAGGTGCTTGGAGAGAGTGACTTGCACAGACTATTGTGGGGGCTCAAGTGCCTCGACCTGGAGCCTGGCAGGCAGGCGAGACACACTTCTGAATGTCTGGATGTGCTTGGGCCTTCAACCTCTGGGCAGAGCACTTTAGTGGCCAAAGTACCCCCAGCCCCTGATTACCCCAGGTAGGGCAGGACCACGAGGCTGGTGATGAGCACGATGATCCGCAGCACGGAGCTGGGGGCCAGGACGAAGGTCTTCTTCAGGGTCATCAGCCACCCGGTGAGATGGGCCCTCACGGTGACTGTGGGGAGAAGCGGAGGACGCGTCAGCCATGCCCTGCAGCACCCCTGAGAGCCAGGCCTGGTCACCTTGCCTTCCTGCCGGGGCTGCTGGTCCCTGCTGCATGTCCTCGGGGTCCAGACTGCAACTTGCAGGCAGCTGCTTTGCTCCACCCTGGCCGCCGCCTCCAGGATGGGCTGGGCCCGAGCTCTGCTCATCTGTTCCTCAAAGACAGGACCCAGGGAAAAGCAGCAAATTGCTGGTGGCAGAAAAGCTGGGCCCAGAAGCTGTCTTCCCTCCCACTGGGCAGGGGAGAAGGGGAGGGGGCTGCTCTTATCCCCATTTCCTTTAGGCCCTCCGGAGCCGGCCCTGCCACACTCACTTGAGGTGCTGCTGTCACATCAGTTGAACATCTATTTCCCCTACCCAGACCTGTGAATTACTGCATCTAGCTGCCCTGCAGGGTGCAGACCTAGCCGGTCAGAGGTGCTGATATGGAGTCTGTCTGCCATCAGGTAGAGCCTGAGACTTAGTGCCTGGAAGGGAGGAAGCATGCACCCTCCCATGGGCAGCACCAGCACAGGCTGTTGGGGGGAGAATGTGCCCAGTCCTGGGAAAAACATTTGCTTTCAGGGGCCTGGAATCCTTGTATTTCCAAGGTTTACTTCTCCTAGGCACAGTCACACCCCTTTGGCTGTGGTCCTGGGACAGGGTATGGGTCGCAGGTGTATGCTAATCTGGCTGGCCTAATCCTAACATGTAGCCAAGGGCAGATGGGGCCTGACTGCTGTTGGGAAGCCCTCAGTCTCCCAGGTGAGGGAGAGGAGCTGGGATGAGAATACAGGTAAGTCCCACACCCAGCTGGAGTGGGCCAGGAGGTGACAACCCCAGGATTCTCAATTTAATGCTGGAGCTGCAAAAGGGGAAGAGTATACAGAGCTCTCTGTCCCAGTTCTGACTTCCCAGCGCTTGTCCTCTTCCCATAGGCAGCCCCAGCCCCTGCTTGACAACTTCCTTCTAGAAATAGAAAATAGAGGCACAAGCACGCAGCATGTACATATGTTTGTTACAGAAGTGGTCACAGACCAATCAACTCTTCTGTAGCATGTAACCTAGAACTACCTGATTCTTGTATCGCATACCCGACGTGGGTATAGAGCACAGCCTGCAATGTTCTGAGAGTTGAAAGTTCACCCCCACAGTGCAGTACCTGGGTTCAAGACCTGGCTTCTAACCCCAGCTTCCTGCTAGTACACACCCTGGAAAGCAGCAGTGAGGACTGAAGTCCCACATGGGAGTCCTGGATTGAGCTCCCAGCTCCTGGCTTTAGCCTGACTCAGACTGGACCTTTACAGGCATTTAGGGAGTCAGTCACTGGATGGGAGTTTGTACTCTCTGCCCTCTCAAATAAAAATTTCTTATTAAAAAAAAAAAGTGGGTGGAAACCTGCTTTGACGAGGTCATCAGGGTGTAGCCCCCAGGATTGAATCCTGGTGGATGTCTAAGGAGAGAGACCACAGGACACACACACACACACGGAAGCACTTCCTGTCTCTCACCCAGTGTTGTCTTGACTGCCAGCAGGACATCCATCACCAGATGTGGGCCTTCAACTTTGGACCAGAACCAGGGGCCAAGATAACTTTTTTTTTTTTTTTTGACAGGCAGAGTGGACAGTGAGAGAGACAGAGAGAAAGGTCTTCCTTTTCCGTTAGTTCACCCCCCAAGTGGCCACTACAGCTGGCATGTTGCGGCTGGCGGCACCGTGCTGATTCGAAGCCAGGAGCCAGGTGCTTCTCCTGGTCTCCCATGGGGTGCAGGGCCCAAGTACCTGGGCCATCCTCCCCTGCACTCCCTGGCCAGAGCAGAGAGCTGGCCTGGAAGAGGGGCAACCGGGACAGAATCCGGCGCCCCGACCGGGACTAGAACCCGGGGTGCTGGCGCCGCTAGGAGGAGGATTAGCCTATTGAGCCGCGGTGCCAGCCCAAGATAAACTCTTTTCAGGTATTTATAGTGACAACCTGATACTGTATCAGCCTGTGATTATTCAGATTGGCTTTTAGACCAAATGCCACCCAGCCTTCACTCTGGCCCTGGATTCTGCTTTTTCTCCGGTAGTCCTTTCTTTTACATGTCCAGGTTTTAGCAGCTTTTTCAATTTTACTTTTATTTTTTATTTATTTATTTATTTATTTTTTGACAGGCAGAGTGGACAGTGAGAGAGAGACAGAGAGAAAGGTCTTTCTTTGCCATTGGCTCACCCTCCAACGGCTGCCACGGCCAGCGCACCGCGCTGATCCGATGGCAGGAGCCAGGTGCTTCTCCTGGTCTCCCATGGGGTGCAGGGCCCAAGCACCTGGGCCATCCTCCACTGCACTCCCTGGCCACAGCAGAGAGCTGGCCTGGAAGAGGGCAACCGGGACAGAATCCGGCGCCCCGACCGGGACTAGGACCTGGTGTGCCGGCGCCGCTAGGAGGAGGATTAGCCTAGTGAGCCGCTGCGCCGGCTTCAATTTTACTTTTAAAGATAACTTGCTGTCCGGGACACATCCCCTTGTGGGTGTTTGCCTTAGCAGTTAGGATGCCTGCCTCTACTCCAGCTTCCTGCTAACGCTGCTCCTGGGAGGCAGCAGTGGTGGCTCAAGTAATTGGGTTCCTGCCACCCACATAAAAGACCTGGATTGACTGCCCAGCCCCTGCCTCACCAAAACTTGGCCATCTCAGGCATTTGAAGAGTTAACCAGCCTGCTCTGTCCTTTTCTCTCTTCCTCTCAAAAATTAACATATCGTACACTTGGCCTTTTGGGATATAGTTCTGATACATCCACAGACTTGAGTACCACAATCAGGATGGAGGATCTATTTCTATCTATTGTTTCAACTTGGGAACAGCTTTTGTTTTGTTTTTTAAAGTGCAGTGGTTGCAAACCCAATTAAAAAAAATTGAGGCTGGCACTGTGCCACCTGAGATGCCAGCATCCCCTGTGGGTGCTGGTTCAAGTCCTGGCTGCTTTCCATCCAGCTTCCTACTAGTGTCCTGGGAAAGCAGTGGAAGGTGACCCAAGTATTTAGGCCCCTGGCTCTTTATTAATTTATTTTTATTTTTTTATTTTTTTGACAGGCAGAGTGGACAGTGAGAGAGAAAGGTCTTCCGTTTTGCCGTTGGTTCATCCTCTAATGGCTGCCGCGGCTGACGTGCGGCGGCCGGCGCATCGCACTGATCCAAAGCCAGGAGCCAGGTGCTTCTCCTGGTCTCCCATGTGGGTGCAGGGCCCAAGGACTTGGGCCATCCTCTACTGCACTCCCGGGCCACAGCAGAGAGCTGGCCTGGAAGAGGGGCAACCGGGACAGAATCCGGCGCCCCGACTGGGACTAGAACCCGGGGTGCCGCAGGCGGAGGATTAGCCTATTGAGCCGCATCGCCGGCAGGCCCCTGGCTCTTGTCTGCCCCAGCAGGACATCTAGGGAATGAACCAGCAGATGGAAGATCTGTCTGTTCCTCTCTGACTTTTGAAGAAGAAACAAATGCCTGTTTGATTCATTTCTAAAACTTTCAACCTACTGTCTAATGTCTGGATATTTCCATTCCACGTGGGATTTTACGTTTTTGTTGGTGATGTGACTACAGATATTTCCAAAGAAATAAGGGCTCATGGGGCACGAAGGTAACTGGGAATGCTGTTTTCGCTTTGTTTACCTGGAACCGGAAAGAAGGAGAAGATCCGCAGAGGAACAACGCAGAGCTCCGCGAAGGCGAAGTCTACTCCGATGATGTCAATCAAGATCTTCTCGGAGACGTTGGGGGTCCAAAACATCACAAAACAGAGCTGGGGGCAAGAAGACAGGGAGGCCGGTCGTCAGATAAAGGCATGAATGAGTGAAATGAACGCGCCAGGCATGACCTGACAGCTGCGGAGTTGTGCAAGATGGCGGACCTGGCCGGCAGGTAGCTGCGTGTCCCTGCTCACAGGCTCTGGTCCATTTGCCACATCTGGCTCACCCACCACAGCAGGGCAGATGTGGCACTTTTCAACAGTGGCAGCATCTGAATGGGTAACTGGGCCAGTGAGGGAGACCAGTGTTCTCCCATCGACACTCAGCTAGGCTGTGACACAGCTTAGCTCAGGGTGGACGCCATGAGACAATTTTTACAACTTTACCAAAATAGTAAAAAGTAACCTAAAAGATTTTGGTGTGCATAGAACCGCACTGAACTAGCACACATGATGAAAAACGAGTACTAGTATTTTTAATGTTTATTTTCATCTAATTGCAAGGCAGAGCAACTGAGAGAGACTTTTTCTGCTGGTTCACTTCCCAAATGCCCACAATAGCCAGGCTGACACTAGAAGCTCAGAACTCCATCTGGTCTCCCATGTGGGTAGCAGGGGCCCAAACACTTGAGCCATCATCCACTGCCTACCAGGGTGCATTAGAGGAAGCTGAGTTGGAAGTGGCACTTTGGCCTAACTTGCTGCCCCATGTGCCCGCCGTGGCATATTAATATTTAGAGTATTTATTAGCCTGTTAGCTTTTCAAGATTAAGAAAAGAGCAGCGACAAAATTTGGAAGCAGATGGTCAAGGGCAGATGAAACCCGAAGCTGATGTGAATGCGGAGCCCTCTGCCCACTGTCCATCCCCACAGATCAGGAAGGGGGGCCCAGAGCAGGCTGGCGGGAAGTCCAGTTAGGAGGCGGTCCATCCACAGTCTCCCCGCACCTGCCAGGACTGTCCCTGGACAGGGTCAACTGAGGCCCAGCCATGACCCAGGTGCCAGGGATGAAGGGAAGCAGGACATGCTGACCCTGTCTGTCTGCTGTTCGGCTCCCAGTATACAGGAAGCCAGTTCAGTGCCCCCAAAAGGAGCCCTGCGTGTCTCTGAGAGTCTGACCAGCCCCAGAGGGAAGACCTAAAGTCTCTGAAAATGACAGGCTCTTCAAGAGGCAGCCCCGCCTGACCAGCCTGAGGGAGGCCCACAGGGGACGAATCTCACCCAAGTGCTCAGCCTCTAATCAGCTGCAGGTGGCTCACCTGCAGAAATGAGACAATCAGGGATGAAGCGGACAACACAGAGAGGGAAAAAGCTTCCCCGCTGATGTTCTCACAGACAAGACACTGCGTGGATGAAGCTAGAATGGAAATGCTATATAAAAGCATTCACAGAACAAAACAGAAGATTTTGTAATTAAGAAGATGGAGGCAGAAATGGAAAATTTATGAACAGACAGTAAGATAAAGCTGGAGAAGTCCACAAAAACAGGTATAATAAAAATAAAGGCCTAACGTTTAAATTGTAGGGTTTCTTGAAAGAAGAAAACAGCAAAATCTCGGTGCTGGAATGCAGGCAGTACAGTGGGTGGGAAAAGACACCCCCCCCCACCACCACCCAGGCACATCACCAGGCAGTGCTGGGGACACGGATCCTGGCAACACTGAAAGCTAGCAGATACCAAGTAGTGAGTTTGGAGGGAAAATGATTTCCATCCAGAACTCTGCACCAGCTGCGAGACAACAGTGGTTTTAGAAAAGACATTTTCAAGGCTGGCGCCGCGGCTCACTAGGCTAATCCTCCTCCTAGCGGCGCCGGCACACCGGGTTCTAGTCCCGGTCGGGGCGCCGGATTCTGTCCCGGTTGCCCCTCTTCCAGGCCAGCCCTCTGCTGTGGCCAGGGAGTGCAGTGGAGGATGGCCCAGGTGCTTGGGCCCTGCACCCCATGGGAGACCAGGAAAAGCACCTGGCTCCTGGCTCCTGCCATCGGATCAGCGCGGTGCGCCGGCCGCAGCGCGCCGGCCGCGGCGGCCATTGGAGGGTGAACCAACGGCAAAAAGAAGACCTTTCTCTCTGTCTCTCTCTCTCACTGTCCACTCTGCCTGTCAAAAAAAAAAAAAAAAAAAAGACATTTTCAATATTCAAGGTCTCAAAATATTTACCTGTTACATGTACTTTTAAAAAAAAATTGGACTAGCGTGGTGGTGTAGCAGGTAAAGCTGCAGCCTGCAGTGCTGGCATTCCATATGTGTGCCAGTTCAAGTCCTGGCTGCTCCACTTCCAATCCAGCTCTCTGCTATGGCCTGGGAAAGTAGTGGAGGATGGCCCCTGCACCCACATGGGAGAGCAGGAAGAAGCTCCTGGTTTCAGATCAGTGCAGCTCCTGCCTTATGGCCATCTAGGGAGTGAACCAGCAGAAGGAAGACTTCTCTCTCTCTGCCTTTCTGTAACTCTGCCTCTCAAGTAAATAAATAAATCTTAAAAAAAAAAAAAGTATTGAGAGTAGGCTCTGTCACAGGGAAAGAAAGAGGAAACCACAGGAAAAAAAGGGGGGGGGGTGAATCTCTAGAGTGAAGGGAAAAGAAGATCCTAGGAGGGGCACACGTGGTGCCTGAGGTTGAGCCTGCCTTAAGCTTGGGGTGCCTGCACCCATACTGCAGTGCTGGTTTGAGTCCTGAGTGCTTTACTTTCCATCCAGCTTCGTGCTAATAAATCCTGGGAGGAAGCAGGTGATGGCTCAAGTGCTTGGGTACCTGCTGTTCACATGGGAGACCCAGGTGGAGTTCCAGTCTTCTGCTTCAGCCTGGGCAGACCTCACTGCTAAGGGAATTTGGGGAATGAATCAGCAGATGGACTCAATCTCGCACTCTCACTGTGCCTTCAAAGTAAATGAAAATAAATAATCATTGAAAAAATATTCCAGGAAGGCTGGATTGGCCCACAGGCAGTGAATCTGCAGTGCAGCGGGTGTCAGGAGGCTGACACTTGAAGAACGTGAGCAAGTGGCACTGCTACTAGGTCTGAATTCATGACACAGGTATACGTGATGGAGGGACAGTATGATGATAAATCAGTATTTAATACACTAAGAGCAGGAGAAATTACAATTAAGATGGTCACTAAGTCCTGGAAAAACCAAAGATGCTTAAGTAAAGCATTGGACCTGGGGGAAGGTTATCTTGGTAGCAGTCTGGGAAGGGAGATAGTAGGCGGCGGTAGGCGGCGTGGGTACTGCTACTGGGGATCCTTGTAGAACTGACTTGACATTTTGTGCTCATTTAACAAACTGAATTGAAAGTATTGATACAACTTTGGAAAGTGATGTCACAACCATTCCAGCGCCATCAAATATCTACCTGCTTTACATGGAAGTGATTCTTTTCTGAAATAAAGCAGAATACACTCTAAAATGAATTCATCATATAAAAACGGAACACTGAAATTTGAGAACGTAACATCCCCTAGGCTTTGGGTGAATTAAGTTCCCTGGAACTAGGCTGGTCTTATTTACTATGTCATATTGTAAATATATGTCACTTTATTAACGGAATAGTTTTCTCTTCCTACGTATTTCAGCATCAGGAGAGTATATGCCACTGGTGTTTGAAACCAGCAGATGTACTGCTGTGTAATCCTGTTGGCTGGTGTGAGTACTCTCCTTTTTTGACATGAAGGGAAAAATACTTCAGGGACTTTATTTTCTATGCCCTGGACAAGTGGCCCTGTCATCTTTTCCCACTGCAGTGCTGCCAGCCCCAAATGGTGAGACATCATTCATGGCGACAGCCCAGCCGTGGAGGCAATTTGATATAACAATTCCAAAAAACGCTGAGCATGGCATCAAGATGCGATTTAGTACCCTGTCTATACCCCATCCCAACACATAGATGGAGTATCCCTCCTTCCAGCTTTGCTCTGAGACTCCCAATATTTCCCATGGGAGTAAAGCTGGAGAGAATTGAGGTAAGAGAGCACCTGGAAGTCTGGGAAGAATCTGTGTCTTAGAGCTGCAGAGAGCAAGCCAGCCTGTGTTACTGCAGTGATGAAAAGTGAGAGACCTGGGCAACCCTGCTCCCAACCTCCGCTTCTAGCAGAGTCACTAGCATGCTTTAATTTGCAGCCATTGTTCATGTGAATATGAGACAATGCCTCAAATTAATGTTGCAGTCTCTCTGGGCTTTGCAAGATCATCAAAGTGGCTTTTAAATGACACCCAAGAAAAGAGGAGGATGTGGCCGTCTGTCAGAAGGATGGTGCCATCACACCTCTGCAGCACATGAGCCAGTGCTTTCTCCCTGTGGCCTCTCTGCCTGGGTAATGCTCCCCTGGAGGCTCTTTACTGCTTGTAGGAAATGATCCATCAACCCTTGGAGGAAGGAGTACAACCAGGACAGGACCAGAGTGAGTGTGTCACAGCACAACAGCTCATCTGGGCCAGCGACCACACTTGGGGGACCCTGAATACAATCGCAAAGTCAACATGGTTGAATTCTAACAGGAGCTTAATGGGAAGCAATCTCAAATTTATTCTGAAACGTCCACAGCATGATTTAATGTGGCACTGCTCAATCACTGTGTTCCTTATCTGGTTTCTCTCTGTGCCCAAGCACACCCTACATGCTCAGAGAGGCACCCAGAGTTTTCAACCCCACATACCCTGAGCCTAGACAGGGCCCCTAGGGATACTGTAAGTATAAGTTCTCAGTGCGGACGAGGGCTTGAGCAGTCCGAGAAAAGTAAAAGGAAGGAACCTCCTTCTTCTTCCCTAATACATCTGAAGCTGGGGCCATGCTTCCAGTATGGAAATGCTGCCTCGCCTTCTGGCAAATTCTTCAACCAAAGAACAGTTCCTGCGTCGTCAGAAAGGAGAACATGAACTCGAAGTAGGTATGGCGCTGGCTAAAAGCTACAACACCTCATCTGCAGGTCAGCTTTCTCCACGCAAAGTACTGAGTCCTAACACAATCCCCAGACCACAGCTAACCAGTCTGTTCCAGAAAATAAGAAGCCCTGGGAGTTAACCCGGCAGAGAATATTTTAGGAAAGTGTCATTCTACGGAGTTCACCCACAGTAGTCCTGACTCAGAACATGTGCCCTCAGGTGACCATGACATGCTGTGCTCTTCAAATATTTGCACAGTCTAATGACACTGACTTCTCCAAGCTAGAACATAAATCCAGCAAACTATTGACAATGAACATGTTTTGTTCCTCTGAGAAGCTACAGTGCCAGGTTTTCGGCTACAGAGCTTGCTGTCAATATTATCTCATGAGGAAGCAGCCTTCAAAACAGAACAACCCACCCAGGGCCCAGATCTCAGTTTTTCTGTTCATCATCCAAAAGAACCAGGACAATGGTTCATTCTAGGACCCTAACCCTAACCTAGGGCCCTAACCCACTGAGCCACCCCTGGTTGCCTGGCTCAGACCCAGTGCCTGGCCCTATTTGAGCTTTGCCTAACCCTAACCCTAATGCCTAAAGCCTAGGAGCCCCACCACTCCTCCTCACCAGAAGTGCATCACCAGAAGTCCCACCCCCAGCAGCCAAACCCTAACCCTAACATAAGATACAGAAGATAATCAGTCTGTCATTACCGGGAGTGCCAAAAAGCAAGCAAATGCTCAAAAAGCAAAACAATGGGGCATGTCTAAGGGATATGGGAGCCCACTAGAAAGTTCCCAATGCTGGGACAGTTTGAACAACAAAATGAATCATGTAGTCTTGAAGGAAAACCCAAGTGTAAGATCAACATCCATGAATCCACACTAACTTAAATGAACAAACTAGATAAAAGGGACAGAGAGCCTGCAGAATAGGAGTGGGCAACATTTTATCTGCCAAGGGCCATTTGTATAGTTAGTTTTTTTTTTTTTTCTTTTTTTGACAGGCAGAGTTAGAGAGAGAGAGAGAGAGACAGAGAAAGGTCTTCCTTTTTTGTTGGTTCACCTCCCAAACGGCTGCTACAGCCAGCACGCTGCAGCTGGCGCTTCGGAGCCAGGTGCTTCCTCCTGGTCTCGTACGCGGGTGCAGGGCTCAAGCACTTGGGCCATCCTCCACTGTTCCCGGGCCACAGCAGAGAGCTGGACTGGAAGAGGAGCAACTGGGACTAGAACCCGGGGTGCTGGCACCGCAGGTGGAGGATTAGCCTAGTGAGCTGTGGTGCCAGCCAGGTAATTACTTATTTTTAAGATTAGTTTATTTGAAAGTTATAGAAAGAGAGGGTTCACTTCCCAAATGGCCCAGGATGGCTGGGGCTGGGCCAAGTCAAAGCCAGGAGCTGCATCTGGGTCTCCCACGTGGGTGGCAGGGATCGAAGTATTTGGGCCATCATTAGCAGAGAGCTGGAATGGAAGTGGAGCAGCTGGGACTCTAACCAGCACCCATATGGGATGCTGGCATCACAGATGTCAGTGTAAACCCCTGTGCCACAATGCAGGCACCCATTTGGATATTTACAGCATCACTTGTGGGCTACCCAAAATGATCAGCTTAAAAATTAACCTGCTATAGGCTTAATGAATTTCAAGTCCTGCCTGTGGTTGCCTTGGCAGAGCCAGACCACATGATTTCATGGGCCTTGTATGGTCCACAGGCTGGACATTCCCTATCCCTGCTGGAGAAAATGCTAAGTAATTCCTTAACTGCCCCTTCTGAGGTGGGAGCGGCAACAGCGCAGACATAGAGAACCCCACCAAACTACCTCGGCCAGATGACCAAGGTCAAGTCAATTGTGCTCACTCATGTCCACAGCTCATACCCTTAAGATGAGAAGGGCACTTCACATCCGTGGTCTTCTGCCCCCAAACCCAAACTCCCAGTCTCACAGTGAGGAGAACCTCTAAGAGAGCCACACTGAGGGCCGCTCTACCAAACATCTGATCAGGACTCCTCAACACTGTCAAGGCCACGAAAACAAGGAAAGTCTGAGAGGCCGTCACAGCCCAGAGGCGGCTGAGGAGACACGGTGACTAAACGCAATGTAGTCTCCTGGACGGGATCCTGGAACAGCAAAGGGCCATGAGGAAAAACACTGGTGAAATCCAAATAAACGATGCAGTTTGGTTCACAGGCAGCAATGTGGGCTCCTTGCTTATGACAAATGTGCCACAGTCAAGCCAGATGTGAAGGAGACCTGGGGACAGACAGGGACTTCATGTGCGACCTTTACCATCTTTCTGTAAATCTAAAGTTACAATTTTCTTTCTTTTTAAAAAAATGCTGTTAAAGGAAAATGAAGACCCATACTCCTCATTTCTTTGATTGAGATTCTTTTTCCAAGCACCAGGTCCTGACCATGAGATGTCCACTCTGAACTCTGAGAGACTCATTTGTGTTTCAAGTTCTGTGCCGCCCTTGTGGTCCCTGGGCACTGTCCCCATGTCTTTAGTGGCATTAGCCCCTCTTTAGAAACGGCCCACCACTGGGCTGTGCCTTACTCATTCACAACCTGAAGATGCAGTTTCCCAGCCGTGCACCTGCCACGGTCATGGTTCCTGATGAGGACTTGGTTGGGCAGATGGATGTGCAAGTTCACCTTCTCCCCAGGTTTTAACTGTTGATGGTTGTTCTGCATTGGGGATAATACTTGCCACTTGCTCCTACATCCGTGTAGCAATGAACTGTTACGATATATGGGTGCCAGGTTCTAGTCCCGGTTGCTCCTCTTCCAGTCCAGCTCTCTGCTGTGGCCCGGGAAGGCAGCGGAGGATGGCCCAAGTGCTTGGACCCTGCACACACATGGGAGACCAGGAGGAGGCACCTGGCTCCTGGCTTCGGATCAGCATAGCGCGCCGGCCATGGTGGCCATTTGGGGGGTGAACCAACGGAAGGAAGACCTTTCTCTCTGTCTCTACCTCTCACTGTCTATAATTCTACCTGTCAAAAAAATGTTATGACAAAGTTTTAGCACATAGGAAGGTCCCCAGATAGGACCAGGGATATGTAAGATAATCAGCCTGGAGTATCTGGAGTGTCAGGAAACAAAGTATGCAGAGGGCAACACCTCCCTGCATCTGTGATGGTCCAGGCTGGGTCACCTGCAGCTGGATCCATGGCAGGGGGACTCTGAGCAAGACCCGACCCCCCACCCTCCCAGTGGACCTTGAGCTGCCTGGGGACACTGCAAGTCTCTTTCCCAAGATTTTGGCATTGGATTCCAAACAAGGGAGCAGCCATTTGCATGTCCCAGAGGACTCCGTTCTGCTCGTGGGTCTGACTTAATTTCCACAAGCTGTTGCCTGTGCTTCTGGGAAACTCACAGAGCTTTCCCCACTACCCAGAATACTCAGGATCAGCAGCCAGTGAGAGATTCTCATCCTCTGCAGTTAAACAAAAACAGCCAGACACACGTGGCTGTTCTGAATTAAAACAGTTGGCCCTGGACATCATTTTTACTTGGAGCTTTTACTTAGAAAGGCTCATTAGATGCTTAATTGGGTCTAAGTCCTCATAGGGCAAGCCATGGTGAACCTTCAACAACACTGAAATCCAGAGGTGGTTACAAATCTGGCCCCGGGGACTGCCTGGATTGGTTCCCACCTCGCTTTTCTCTGAAGTCTGCTTCCGGGTCAGTTTCTTAGTGACTTAGCCTCTGTGCTGTGGAGGTGGTGCATCCCTCTCAGGGCGGCTGTGAGGGCAGTGCTACCCAGAGGGTCCGTCTGCCAGCTGTCTGCACTGGTCCACACTGCAGTCTGGAGTTGGCTCCACAAACTGAGTCTGTGCTCTGCTTCCCTGAGAGTCTGCCCCTTAGCACTGAAGTAACACCTTGACAGTAGGGACTCCATTTTGGAGAACCTGAGATTCCATTCTGGGAAGGTGCCCCCCCCCCCCCACCGTAAAACTCTGGTCTGAAACTATGATCTAAAACAGTTAAATAATAGCAGTCCACTACATCACACTTGGCAGAGCATAGAAACCTCCTAGCATGATCGCTCAAGCTTGGAAGTGGATAGGCTGCACCTGGGTTAATGATAAAAATGTAATTTGTCTATGTCCTACATATGATTAAAACCAATACCTGGATTAATGTCGATATTATAATTAAAATTGTTAATTATAACTGGTATTGCCAAGATTATAATCGATACTAGTTTCACTTAGGTTTTAGGTCAGCTTGACCTCAGTAACCATGTATTCCCCTACCTATTTTGTGGTTTTTGCCTTTATAAACCCTGTTGCTTTGGGCTTCAGGGTCAAGAGTTCTTTAGGGCATGAGCCTGCTCTCCACTGCCAGCAATAAAGGGCCATCAAATTTTATCAATGTGTGGTGCTCCTTTGTTTACACTTGCTCACGGACAACAGCATGGCAGCTGAAGTATGGGTGGACTCGGGATCTAACGGAGCAGTGCCGGCTCCCTGCATGTCACAGATGCATAGCGGTTGGCACATGTGTGGAGCCCATGTTGCAGGGCACTGTGCCACACACATGGTGTGTCTCCCAGCACTGGGCACCCTGCAGTGACATCCCTCAGTGTCAGTGGTGACTCCTTTGCAAGGTTTGCAGAGCCCAGAGTAAAAGGCTAAGAGTGGAGTCATCTGTGGGTGCTCAGAGAGGACTGGTTTCATTTTCCTCCTTGTAGTTTTTCATGGTTTCCACATAGAGCATTTTTGATTGTAATGTCCTCACAGGTGAGGGCTCATGGCAGGGATGTGCAGCTTTCAGAGGGGCCGGCAGCTGGGTTTTAGCAGCCAGCATCTTGGGAAACTGTGTCCCACGTCCCTCCATGCCAAAGGCACACTGACTTGACATCCCTGGGGGCGGAGGAGCCAAAACAGGGCAGGACCCTATCAGAGAGCACGCACCATTCCAGAGGTGGCTGGGGTTGACTGCAGGGGCCTCACCTGGCCCTCTGAGTCTTAGTGTCCAGTCCTGTGTGCTGTACACCTGTGGGAAGGGGACCAGCTCACGAAGGGCTCTGCATGTCAGGATCCTGACTCTGGCTTCCAGTCCGACAGAGACAGGAGCCACAGACTGACACACGCGTGGGCGTACGTGTGCAGGTGTGTGTTGAGGTGGCGAGCAGGGCGGAAGCATCTGGGCAGAAGTCCACGAGGGGCGGAGGGGCAAGCCTGAGGGAGAGGAGCTGGGGGGTGTAGTGACATGCAGCCACCCTCTGGGGATGCCGCTGGCCTATCCTTGCCAGCTGTCACACGGGCCGGATGGTTCCTCTCAAAGAACTGACATGGAGTACATGACGAGTCACCACATCCCCAGTGAGATGACTCAGCATTTCATCACGACTGATTCTTAGAATCAGGGGGATTCCCAATTTTGAAGAAATAAAATCACCTGTCATTTTTACCCGGGTGGAAAGGCCTGCAGCAGACATGATGTGTGAAAGCAGCCATGGAGCCCAGTTTGTGCAAGCCTGCATGACCCCGGTAGGAAGGGACTCCTGTCTTGCGGGGCTGCCTCTCAGGCTGCTGGCTATGGCCTGGCCCCGCCCCAGCAGCTGTGAGCTATTGTGCAGTGAACCAGCGGATGGGAAATCACTCTTTCTTGCTTTTCAAAGAAATCTTAAAAAATATTTTTTGCACCACAAATAGCATCTTTTAATTGTACTTTTTAAAGTACCTTCCTACATCTGTCTTAAATACTTCCATAAGGAGTTGGTACAACCATCTATGTTTATAGCGTATTCATGGTTAAAAAAAACACTTTCCGATGTAGCTCATATTAAAGAACATGAAACCCAAATCATTGCTGCTATCATCCAGGTTTAGTGAAATTATCAAATCCATACAGACTTCATGAAAGTCCTGCCTGCCTGACTCAAATTCTTGAAAGCCACACACAGCCTGGGTTCCAAGAACCAACACAGACTTCAAACAGCAGGGGGAGCCATGCACCGAGCCTGCAGAGGGCGCTGTGGCTCAAATTTCGGCCCAGTCCTTGCATCTAAAGAAAGTTTCTTTCCTGTTCTTACCCAGCCTGAGGAATATTCAGAAAGTCCATGGCCCAGCTTCTCTTTGGCCTTTCCTTTCCCTTGACTGTTAACAGCCTGGAGCCCATGTGTGGCCAAGGAGAGGGGCATGGGGAGGTACAGTGTAATGGGGGCAGTTTCATTTTTGCACAATGAAAAGCCCAGTGGATGCATGGTGTGACAGAGGTACGACTGTGCGAACCATTTAAATGTGCACTGAAAGCCCGTTAAGATCCTACATGTATTTTACACCTCAAAACCCTGGAACTTGCCCCTCACAGCACGACAGGCTGCTCACCTGCTAAGCATTTTCAGAATGTGTGTGAACTGATGCACTGGCATTTTATGAAGGGTGCTTAGAGGTAGGAACCAGTCTTAACTGGTTTAATCTCTCCTGTATCACCTCCCCACCCCCCAAACCAATCAAGCCTTCAAATCTGCAACGCGTGCTGACTTAAAAAGTGCACGCTGGACAACGGGTGCTTCCAGAGAGAAGTGGGCAGGAACTGACCCTACCAAACTGTGCCTCATATGCTCAGAGCTTCCCATACCGTGCTATACTTCATCCTTAATCGCTCCCTGGATGGCTGCCTTGCTTTTCTGTTCCTCTGCTGATGAGGACACAGGGCCTCTAGGGACCAGGTCGCCTGCTGGTAAAGGGTGGGACTAAGATTTCAGCCGGGGAGCCTCACTGTCTCCCTCATTCCCAGGATGCCTTAGCGCTGGCCCAGTGTGCCACAGCGCCTCCTGCTGTGCGGGCTCACCCTCCGCCAGGGGCAGTCGTGAACGCTGCTGGTTTACCTTTGATCCTGGGGCCATGCCCTGTGCACAAGAGAGTCATTTTCTTCCCCTGGACAATGGGACAATGGGCAGCAGTCTCCACCTCATGGCGTGGGGGCGGGGACCCTGGCAGAAAGAAAGCTCCAACAGGCTGCCTTTGTTTCAGACACAGGGTCAGCGTGGTACCACGGCGGGAATAAGGCTGTAAGTATCTGCCCAGGAAGGCGGGGGGACAGTGCGGGCTTGTGGGTAAGCTGAGCAACAGGAAGGTGAGTCGGGGTCATTCTCAAGAACCAAACTTGAACTTGGAAAACGTGGCCAAGTGGGGTTGACTCTGTTGGCTAGGCTCTTGCTGCTTTCAAGCACAAAACTGAGGGACTTGGAGCTACCAAGAGGCAACTGCAGACAATGGGATCTAACCAGGACTAGGGACTCCTGGCATGCTGTCCCGCGAGGTGGCCATAGGGGAAGCCATGGCTGCCCACATGGCGGAGCCCCTCCCTGCTGTGTGCAGATCACATACAAAGCCGCGGCCGAGGAAGGAGCTGGTCCTGAAAGCATGAAAGTCCCCTAACTGGGGAAATGGAGGCTCAGGAGGCCTCTGGGTGGGTGTTTTGCTGCCCAGGCCTCTCCTCTCTGTGCCAACAGCATCTCAGAGGAGCTGCTCAGAAGTCGCGGCTGGAGCAGGTGGCCGGATCTGGAGGGGGATTAGGAAGCCTATAAATACTGACGCTGGTCACTGACGGTGACCTGGCACAGGCTCGGGAGGGGGCGGGGGGCAGGAACTCCTGGTGCAGGCCTCTCACGAGCAGCTCACCCCGAGTCTCAGGGTTAGCCGCCCCTCTCGGGGCTGTCCCCGGGAGAAGGTCCTGCCACAGCGGATTTCCCGGGCTGCCTCCTCCTCTGCCACTACCACAGTCTGTTTCCTTCCCCTTTGGGTTGGTCTGAGTTCTGAGGTTTTGACGCCTGGGACCAAGATGTCAACACCAGCACCTCACCTTACGTTCCCTGGGAGCCCTGCTTTTCCTCCTGGTCTCTGGGCAGGCAGCACAGCCCGGCAGAGGCAGCCAACTGGTCCGTGGCCCAGGTTTCTACAGAGCTGGGCCTCAGGGGCTCCTTAGCAGGCCAGGGAGTCCCCCTCTCCTCTCTGCAGCAGGCACCCCCCTCACACCTCGACAATGAGCCTCACCCCGGGCAGCCGGCCCGAGACGGGAGCAGCCTCGCTCACTCGGCCTGATTCCAACAGGTAGGGAGGAACACGGTGCTGGGAGGGCCGGGAGAGGCTGGGTGACCTCTCTGATGGTCAGGAACCAGGACCGTCTTTTAAAAAGGAATTAAGGAAACTAATGTCAAAGATTGTGGAAACGGTAATTCTGCCCTAATGGCAGCAGGGCTTCTAAAAGAGGGAGCTTCTCAAAACAGAAAACACAGCCAGAAAAGAAGCCAGCAAGGGGGTGGGGGTGGGCAGAGAAGGCGTCAGAGGGTGTCGGGGTTCCCCAGAGCCAGAGGCGGTGCCGATGACTCAGCGAAGCACCCCTGGCCCCACCTGCCCCTGTGGGCTCTCTTCAGCATTCCTGGCAGGCTCAGACGAAAGTCCAGAGCTGCTGCCTGCAGGGGCTGCAGTCAGTGGCCGAGTCCCACAGGCAGTGCTAAGGTGCCCAGAGTCAGACCTGGGGCTGGGAAAGACACCTGCCAGCTGGAACGCACCGTGGGGGCTGTGAGGTGGGGGCGGTGGCTGAGGGCAAAGCACAGGGCCGCCGTGTCCCCTGGGAGCTGCAGGACGATCCTCAGGGGTGCTGCGGGGAGAAGGGGGTGGACGCTAAGAGGCTCCTTTCCCGAGGACTCTTGTCACTTCTCAGTGGGCCGTGGGCCAGGTCAGCTGCTGAGAGGGAACGGGCAGGGTGAACAGAGGCCTGGGGACGGTGGTGCCAAGGCGTGGAGGAGGAGGTGGAAGTGAGCCTGGGACGCTGCAAGGACAAAGTGCTAAGACCAGGAAAGAGAAGACAGAGTCACCAGGGGCTGGTGTGGACCACAGATCCGCCCCTTTATTCCTGCCAGGGTCAAGATCAGCTGGAAGGATGGGGGTGGTGGCACCAGCAAACTGGCTGAAGAGGGATCTGAAGACCCAAGCAGGGAGAGGGCGCAGCGCACTCCGGTCAGCTCACCAACCTCCCTGCCACAGGTGCTCGTGGACAGGACTGAGGAAGCAGAGGCGCAGGGAGATGCCCGCGGCCTCCAGGCTGCCAAGTACCCAGGAAAGTGTTCCAGAAGGGGCTGGGCCTCGACTGCCCCAAGAGTCCAGTCACCTGAATCTCCCAGGTGACCTGCTCATGGTGCCACGTGCATAACTGACAAGCCAGGGTGGCCTTCCGCTGCATTCGTGGCAATGATAAAGCTGAACAATCCCAGTCCCCCAGACTCAGCCAAATCTTGACGTCCACGTTCTCAGAGGAGATGCAGTGTGGAAACGCAGATAACAATGGCCCTCTCCACAGACAGTAGGATAGCAAAACCATCGCCTACATCCGTGCTCTCTGCTCCTGAGGCAACCTAACACTTCTTCCACATGGGGGCCACGAAACAGCAGACACAGTGCTCACACCTTGAACAGTGACCGGGTGTGTAGGGAGCAGGCCATGGCCAGGCACAGGGAGCCCAGGGCTGCTGGTCCCCACAGAGGGCTCCCCTCCCTGTCCTGTCTAAGGTAGCATCTCCCCCACCACCCTCCTCCTTTCCCTTAGTTTTCTCTAGAGCACCTGCTACTACTGCAGTAGCTGCATCCAGGCCACCCAAAGACAGCTTCCCTTCCCACCTGCAGAGTGGTCGGCACAGTCATCCCTCAGCATCCGCAGGGGGCTGGCTCAAGGAGTCCCTGCAGCCAGCAAACTCCCCAGATGTTCCAGTGCCTTAAGTAAGGCAGCACAGTGCTGGCCTAGAACCCACCCACACCTCCCACTACGCTTTAAGTCATTTCCACATTACTGAGGATGTATGAAAGAAAAATGCTTGTCCATGTTCACTACAGACACCATCTTTTCCTTGATTATTTTTGGAGCAAGGTCAGCCGACCTGTGGATGTAGCAGCCACGGGTGACCTTGATGGTGGCAGAAGTGACTATACGGAGGATCTCCAGGTGAGATGATGTGAGGAGGCCCTAAGTGACTCCATACAAGCCCCAAGAAAGGAAGATTTGATAAAGATGCACAGAAGAGGTGGCAACACGGAGACAGAGGCCAAGAGATTGGAGCGATGAGGCCAAGGCAAGCTAGAAAAGGTGGGGTTTCTCCCCTAGTGCCCTGTGGGAGGTGGGGCAGGTAGGCAGGCGGGGCTGCCAACCCCTTGATTTCAGCCCAGTGGACCCCATTGGGCCTCCGGAACTGCAGACGAGTGCATTTCTGTTGGTTAAACCCTCCAAGTTTGCAGCGATTTGCTACAGCGGCTCCTGGGAAACACACACCACCCAGCACCTTTCGGGGAGCTGTGCTGCCCGACAGTCTTCCTCCCAGCACTGATTTCCCCAGGGAAGGGGCTGTGTAGTAGGAGCTCGGACGCTGGCTGAAGGAAGAAATACACCTGTCCAAGCTCTTCCTCCTAGAATCTCCACGCACCATCAGTCCCCACTGGCAGCGTCTCTGCTTCACAGCACAGGGTCAGGTGTGTTTGGCAATGCCTGCATCCGTCCTGACACGGGACAGGGTGGCGTGAGGACAGATTCGAGCACTGGGGAGGTCAGGCTGTGGGAGTGAGCGCATGGGGTCAGAGATGAGGCAGGCGCCCGCAGCATGCCCTCACGTGGCTCTGGTGACTGGGCCGTGCCCCACAGGAGAAGGTATTTCTAGCTATCCGTGTTCTTTCTGCTCTGATGATTCCATAAACACAGGGCATGCACCCTGTCCAGATTGGCATGTTCCAGCATTCTGGTGGAGTCTAAGCTCCATCTGACAGCAAGTCAGAGAGCACACATGCTAACTCCTATTCTCTGTGCTCAGGGCTGTGGGGCACCAAGAGGCCTACAGGCTGGGTGAGCATGGCCTGTGCCTGGAGCCGGGTGGCTACAAACAGGGAGGGTTGATGTCTGTGTCTCCTGTCCACTGCACAGTCTGTCTCCGGAGTGTCTGACTACATCTGCCTGTTAAGGGATGCAGTTTTCAAAACACCAAAAAAAAAAAAAAAAAATTAGACAACTATATAAAGAGTTTTCAAAAACCTCATGGAGCAGCAGGTGTTGTGGAATAACAGGTTAAGCTGCCGCTTGCTACACCAGCATCCCATATGGGCACCGGTTCAAGCCCCGGCTGCTCCATTTCTGATCCAGCTCACTGCTAATGTACCTGGGAAAGCAGTGAAGGTGGCCCAGGTCCTTGGGCCTCTGCACTCCTGGGGGAGACCAAGATGAAGCTCCTGGCTCCTGACTTCAGCCTGGACCAGCCCTGGCTAGTGCAGTCATTTGGGGAATGAACTAGCAGATGGAAGATCTCTTTCTCTCTCTCTCTGTAGCTCTTTAAAATAAATAAAATAAAAAAAACTTCATGGAAAAGATATAGCATAAAAATGATACATGGATTTCAAAATTTTTATAGCAAAATAAACTTTTAATTCTACTTCCATGAGGTTTCTGAATTGCCCTCGTATATATTTCCTGAAATTATTCTTTGGCATCAAATACACCAACAGCCATTTGTGAATACACACACGGTCATCCCCTCCTGACTCCTGTGCCTGAGGATCGCCAGCACTCTGCTCACAGCACAAGCCGGGCACGTGGCTAAGTGATCTCTGCTTCTGAAAGTCTTACAAGGTGGGTAACTCTTATCATCTCCATGGAGGGAAGCTGAAGCCAAAAAGTTTTTGTTTTTTAAGATTTATTTATTTGTGGGGGGATGTGCGGGGTGAGAGAGAATGAATGAATGAATGAATCTCCCACCTGCTGGCTCACTCCCCAAATGGTTACAACTTGCAAGGCTGAGCCAGGCCTACCCAGGAGCTTCATCTGGGTCTCCCACATGGTGGCAGGGGCCCAAGCTCCTGAGCCATCCTCTGCTGCCCTCCCAGAGCACCAGCAGGGAGCTGGATCAGAAGTGGAGCAGCTGGGACAGAAACTGGTGTCCATATGGGATGCCGCTTTTGCAGGTGGCGACAACACTGGCCCACGAGGCCCTCAGTTTTACATGGCTTTCCCAAAGCCACCCAATGAGTGAGCAATGATTTGAACCTAGACCCTGTAACTCCAGGGTTCACCCCTACACGCTCCGTAGCCCCGACTTCAATTTCAGCAAAATTCCTCTGCATCTGTTCCTGCCCTTGCTCCCCTTCGGAATCAAGAGAGGGCAGCCAAGGGTCAGGAGAGGCCCAGGTAACACAGCATGACATGCGGCCCTGTCCAGGGTGAAGCTCTGTGGGGGATCAGAGGTGTGTGCACCCAGGGCCCTCTGGGAAGGTCCTTGAAGCCACATCAGCAAAGTGGCCTCCCCAGGGAGGATCCCAGACAGGCCCATGCCAGCTGCTGGCGCCAGGTAAGGCTGAGTGGGTCTCGTGGGCACGGATTTCTGGATCTGTCAGGTGCACTGGGCTCAGAGAACAACTCCATGGCAAAATTCAAACCTGTGGACCGTGTCTGAACAGGAGGCTGCTCTGCCCAGTGCCGCACACGCGGTGCTTAGAAAGGGACATTTCGAGCAAAGGCCGTGCGTGCAAGAGCAGAAGGTGCATGCGCTTTGCAGGGTGTTGGGCGCAGGAGGGACACAGTGGATGGTCTTCCCAAGTGAGCGCTCCCTGCTTCAAGCATACCAAACAGCCCTGGGGCTCTCTCTCGGGCATTTGAGGTCCCGCCTGCGTGCCTCCCACATACACAGCTTGAGGGAACCATGAGGGCATCTTCAGAAAAGTTCATGGAAAACACATATTCGAAAGACATATGCGTGGCTTTCAAGATGACTGGCACCAAAATAAACCTATCTTAATCCTGTGACGGCATGAACTCCTTGCAGTGCAGATACATATTTTTGGCACTTTTGGGACATTTTGAGATCATTTACACAGAAGTATTTTGAGATGTTTCACCTGGGCTTTGCTGGGGTCCCCCATGTGCCGGAGGCTGGTGAAGCCATCTGGAGTCTCAGGGCCCCACCCCAGGAAAATCGTTGAGTGCAGAGGTCCAAGTGCCTCAAGGCTGCTGAGCAGGGCTGACCTCAGCAAGCGGGGAAGCCCCCTCAGCCCTGCACGCCCCTGTGTTCGCCACGACGTCCCGCGCACAGCTGCTGGGGAGTCCAGGCTGGCACCAAGTGAACCCGGGCTTGCTCCCTACACTGTAATGCGCCCGCCAGGAGAGGAGAAATCGCCCAGCAGACTGTTCCTTCACATCCATATGCAGAGACTACGAGAAGCAATTTTTAAGCAAAGCCACAGACAAGCGGGGGGGGAGGGTCTTACTCCTGGAAGCCTTCACTAAGCCCTCCTGGGTCATGCTGCCCCTTCTGTAGAACAACCACTGGGAGCAGAAAATGAACCTGTTCTCGCGGCGTGAGGGCACAGCCTGGGAGCCTTCTCTTGGGGGACTCAGACCACAGGGCGCGTGCAGGGAGCCGGGGGGCCCAGGCTTCACCACCCATGGCCTGGGAGGGCATGGAGTCACTGCCCAGTGGGCCTGGGGTCTAAGAGCAGTCCCCACTCCCCTCCCTGGCCATGCTTCTCACACTCCTTTAGAACATGGGTGCATGCTGACAGGTGGTGCTGAAAACCAGTGGTCTGGTGCCACGTCGGGTCCCACTGACGCTCTGGTTCGGCTGTGCTTTGATGAGTCCCCAGTGCAGGGGATAAGGGGTGGGAACTTGATCTATGATGGGGTCAAGGAGGGACCTTCGGAGGGGATTGGAGGACTCGGACAAGGTCAGCAGGGTGGAGGCTTGCCCGGGCTTTGTAAGGAGAGGGAGAACAGAGGACACATGCACATGCACCCTGCCCCTTGCCGCGTGACACCCGCTCGCCACTGCACTGGGATTCCACCAGCAAGAAGGCGTCACCAGACGCGGGCCATGAGCCAAAGCAAACGTCTTCTTGTTAAAACTCATCCAGTCTCTGGTACTGTGTGGTTGGCAATGGAAAGCAGACTAGAATAATTTGTAAGTTTCAAGTGGGGAAAAGTAGAGGAGACACAAAACTTGAGACAATCTCGGAGGACAGATCCAAGTGGATGGCATACTAGCAGCATGGGCTAGAACACTCCTCTTCCTGACTGCTAAGAAATACTTCTACCTTTCAGAGTCGCTACGGGTGTGGGTTGGTCCTGGGTGCTGCAAGGACCCGGTTGAGAGGCACTGGGATTATTTAGGTAATAAAACTCAGAATAAAAACAAGAAGCAAAGTCACCGGACCCTGTCATTGGTGCTTCCATCAAACGCTATGATGCCAACAGCTTGGACGCTCCCCAGAAACTCCAGCAGCAAAGACATAATTAAGCAGATAGACTCACACCCAGCGCGTGTGAAAACCAGCTCTAAGCCAACGCTCTGCTCGTACAGATGATCTGGAAACACAACAGCAGAAACCACAGGGAGGGAGGATTAACGCGAGAAAGTTACAGAGCTAAAAGTCTGGGTCACCAATCCATGTGGTCTGAAGTGACAAAAAAAGATTCCCTTCTTCCAGAAACATCCTTGGGTCAGATGGCCAGGGCGGCTGGAACAAAGTGTCACAGTCTGGCCAGTCGGCCGTGTTACTGAGAGCATGGGGAGGCGGGGCCATGGCCACAGTGGGTGCTGGGCAGGATCTGGACGGGCCTCTCCCGCTTCCTGGTGGCCCCCTGGCTTCACAGGATGTCTTCCCCGTGGGCAGGCCTGGCCCCGATTTCCTCCTCCGATAGGAACACCAGGTACCTTACTTGCCCTCCGGAACCTTATCTCCAGCCTTCCCACACAGGGTCACATCCAGGGGGTCAGGACGTCAGCACGGGCATTTTTTGGCAGATACAACTCAATCCCTAACTAAGTGTAGAAGGTTCTGGATTTGTTTATGAACTCCCTTTACCATCCATTGACCTTAAAAACCAAGGCTCAGAAGGAGTCAGAGTAAAAACCTCTAACTTTTTCACTTTTTAAGAACCAGATTTTTTTTAAAAAAGATTTATTTATTTGAAAGGCAGAGTTACAGAGAGAAGGAGAGGCAGAAAGGGAGCGAGAGAGAGAGAAAGAGGTGTCTTTCATCTGCTGGTTCACTCCCCAAGTGGCTGCAATGGCCGGAGCCGTGCCCATCCGAAGCCAGGAGCCAGGAGCTTCTTTCAGGTTTCTCACACAGGTGCAGGGGCCAAAAGACTTGGGCCATCATTAACTGCTTTTCCAGGCCATAGCAGAGAGCTGGATCAGAAGTGGAGCAGCCAGGACTTTTAAATACTGACAGCCACTGACTTCAGATCCCCTTGCACACATCTTTTTGTAGGAAGCCGTATAGTTTGATGGCACCTTGGCAGGCTTCCTGTTTGTGTTAAGTGACAGTGGCACATGCCCCATTAGCACCACCACCATCACACCAACCAGCCCTCATTTGGTAAAGCAGGAGAGGCCAGCTCTTAGGAGGCCAGTGGGTACAGTCTGGGGACCTTGAAAAAACTGAATGTGAGTGTGCAAGGACTGGTGAGAGTCCTACTTTCAAACAGGCCAGTTCAGCAAAATTCAACCATGGCATAACAAATTTACTGAGTTCTTAAAAACCTAGGGCAAGGGGCCAGCACTGTGTCATAGTGGGTGAGGCCACTGCTTGCGATGCCAGCATCCCATATGGTTCGAGTCCCGGCTGCTCCAATTTGATCCAGCTCTCGGCTATGGCCTGGGAAAGCAGAAGAAGATGGCCCAAGTGCTTGGGCCCCTGCACCCATGTGGGAGATCCAGAGAAGCTCCTGGCTTCAGATCAGCCCAGCTCTAGCCATCTGGGGAGTGAACCAGTGGACGGAAGACCTCTCTCTTGTTCTGCCTCTGCCTCTCTACAAATCTACCTTTCAGAAATATAAATAAATCTTTAAAAAACAAAACAGGCCAGGTATTTGACATAGAAGACCCTGCCCAGGAGAGGGGTGCCTGTATCCCACACTGGAATGCCTGGGTTTGAATCCCAGTTCTGCTCCCAATCCAGCTGCCTACTAATACACACCTGGAAGACAGCAGGTGCAGGTTCAGTGGTTCCTGCCACCTGTGTGGGAGACCTGGTTTGAGCTCTGGGGGCTCCAGCCTGGTCCAGTCTGGCTGTCGTGGGCATTTGGGGAGCAAACCAGTGGATAGGAGGTAAAATCAAAAATAAAAAAAAGTAATTTAAAAAATGTACATAAAAAACCCCACCAAATTTAAACTCTTTTAGTCTACAGCGATTTGCCTGGGAGGCCTGGCAGCTGCCATGGAGGGCGAGGGCTCCACAGTGTCTGAGCCTCCACATTCTCCCTGCCTGTAACCCCCACCTCTGCCTTTCTGCCCCTTCTTTCTCTGACTTAACCTCTTGTTTCTTTTTCTGCCCATGATCCCCATCACCATCCCTTCCTCCTGGCCTTCCTGCCTGTCTAGTTCCTTGACATGCAGGGCCCTGTCTCCTCTGACTCTCTCTCTGGGTCAGGCCCCAGGGCTGCTGGGTATGGCTGTGCAGGTTGCCCACTGCACAAAAACACCCTGTTGGCTCTGCTTGCCAACAGCCCTCTGGACGTACGCCCATCTCCATTGTGAACAGAGGCCTGTGGGGACCTCAGCAGTAGCCGAGCCTGTGTCCTGCCTGGATTCCTCCCCACCTCTCCTGAAGCAGAGCACTTCCCTCTCTCGGCATTTGTTCCCCAAGGCTTGGGCGGCAGGGAGCCCGGGAAGAGAAACACCCAATGTCCTGAAAATGCCATTGTGAAGTCAAAATGGAAACTGGTAAAGCAGCCAAAGCTATTGAAACCTCTCCATTTAATATGATTTGCTGTGCACTTCAGGACTTTTTTTTTTAAGGTCTGTTTGGGGTCAATCAGAAAATGTGCTAAGTTGATAAATTCAGCAGCTGGATGTGTTGATGTCACTGAATCTGATCCAGCTCCCTGCTAAAGGCCTGGGAAAGGGCAGAAGATGGCCCAAGTGCTCGGCTCCTGCACCCATGTGGGAGACGTGGACAGAGTGTCAGGTTCCTGGCTTTGGCCTGGCCCAGCCGCGGCCATTGCGGCCATTTGGGGAGTGAACAGTGGATGGAAGATAATGATATTTTTCTTTAGCTCTTATTTTCAAATAAGTAAAAATTTAAAAACAGTATGAGCAGAATCAACTTTTGGAGTCAAACACAGACTCCAAGATTAAATTAAACATTTTTAATAGGGAATAAGGAAACAGGTCACAGTGGCATGCTGACACATTAGTCTCTTACCGTCCAAAGTGACAACTGTATTTTTCATGGGCAAAGGCAGACACTGAACCCAAAATTTCAGGGCCTGAAGAAGGGGCTCATTCTGTCCTGGCCAGTACATATTTCCCTCTGAAATGCAGTAAGCATTACTGAGTCACTGGGCAGGCTCCAGCCAAGAGCCAGCTGCCCCTATGAGGAGCCACGCACCAGAAAAACGCAAGGACGTCGGGTGAGTGTAGGGAGCTGGGGAATCACCCGGAAACCTCGTGCCTGGTTCCGGGAACCACCCACCGGAATGGGCACAGTGCATGCTGCTCAGGAGTGCTTCCGTGGCCCCTGCTTGTGACTATCCTGCCATCCCATTTCAAAAAAAAAATTCAAAACATGAGCACAAAGCACCTCTGAACAGCTTCAAAACTGGGGTCAGCTGAGAAAGGAGACTTGCTCACCCAGGGTGGTGCCTCCCTCACTGTCAGCTGCCGGCTAGGAGTTAGCTGACTCACGTGTTTATCACCCATGATTGTGTCCTGGGCCCTGGGGGTGAGGTTCCCAGTGAAGATTAGCAACGGCTGCACAGAGTGCGGGTGAGGATAAGTGGCATCTAAGGGTGCGTATTCATTCTAGTGGTGCTAAGGTCCCATCTGGAAAAATCTCCCTTGACTTTGTGTCTTTGAACAACAGCTCCTCCAGCCAAGGTGATGGTGCAGCTCAGTGAATCAGTATAAAAGGGTAAGGAGCTGCAAACTCAAAGGCTTTTCCTGGTGAAGAAACCATTGTCTGTCTCAGCAAGCAGTGAGGAACCCGTCTGTGGAGGCCCCAGGGCCAATACCTGTCCCTGCTCTCAGGGAACAGCACACTTCAGAGTCCAGAGACCTGGAGGATGACCCCTGAAGGCTGGGTTCTAGCTGGTCCCAGGAGAGCACTTCAGAAACTTCACGGTGACTGTAATTAAAAGGTGAGTTTGTTTGGGTGCAAAAAAAATTCCAAAATTTATGCATGGTTTCTCATCACCAATATTTTTCCATGAACTTGTTAAAGACTATTCCATAAGCATGGATTTCCAAAATTGTTTTGCACCAAAACAAACATCTTTTAATTCCATTTCTGGAGCACACTTGTTTTATTGCTCCTTGAACAGTCACTTGGGCTGAGTCATTTGCTTTTCTGAAAACTTGCAAGTTTTGACCAGCTCCTCTCCAAGGGCCTTTTTTTTTTTTTTTTTTTTTTTTTTTTGTCAGGCAGAGTGGACAGTGAGAGAGAGAGACAGAGAGAAAGGTCTTCCTTTGCTGTTGATTCACCCCTCAATGGCCGCTGCGGCCGGCGCACTGCGCTGATCCGAAGCCAGGAGCCAGGTGCCCCTCCTGGTCTCCCATGGGGTGCAGGGCCCAAGCACTTGGGCCATCCTCAACTGCACTCCCTGGCCACAGCAGAGAGCTGGCTGGAAGAGGGGCAACCGGGACAGAATCAGGCGCCCTGACCGGGACTAGAACCGGGGTGCTGGCGCCACAGGCGAGGATTAGTCTATTGAGCTGCAGCACCAGCCCCCAAGGGCCTTTTCTAAGGTTTAAATTTGCCCTGAGATATTTGCAGATACAGATACTTGTTCTAATCCTAAATCTAAAAACCAACTCAACCCTCTTCCAAGGACAGCTCAGCGTTTCTCCAGACCCTAAGCAGTTATTTCAAAATAAACTTGTTGCACATTTTTTTTTTTTTTTTTTGAGGCACAAGTGACTTCCCATGAACTAGAGGTAAGAAGGAAGACCCTGCACCCATGCAGGCTGGTGAAACATGTCTTGAGCTGGCAGGGAAAGTTTAAAGAGAGTGCAGGAAGATGGAGCAGGAGAGACTCCCAGCAGCACAACCAGCAACAGCTGGGAGCTGTATGCGCAGATGAGATCCAAGTCACAGAGCCTGGCCGCTAGCTTGCTCCCCTTTCGACTTCCAGGCACTTAACACAGGCTCCAGAGGCTGAGGTCTGTGCCTGGAATAGAACCCTCTGTTTCGTTCCTAAAATACTCCTTTACGCTGTGTCAATGCTGCCCCGTGTTTTGCTCATACTTTAGGGAACTATGGAAAAAACTTGCACATTGCAGAGGAAAGTTCAGGCCAACAGGGGTGCGGGGTCATCTGGGGTCACTGTCAGAAATTCCTCTCCAGCTCACAAGGGAGAGGCGACTGGAGGGGGCGCTGGGCTGGTGGGGACAGGGCGGCAGAGTTCACAAGGTCACACAGTGATGGGGTGCCCTGGGCAGGCCTCTGTTTCCTGTTGCCCATGTTACAATCTACTCCGGTGGTGGAGCAATGGATCAACTAGGAAGCTGTAGGCTTTGGGAAAGAAAAAAAAGTTCATCCAATGACCTATGCAGGGCTTGATTTTAAAAACCACTAACAGGACTCGCCAAGCTAATGCTCTTGGGATAATGACAAGGACCACAGTTATCACGTTCGTGCTATCAGCATGACCCACGCCTTCCGAGTCACATATGTAGACCACTGCATTGCACAGTGCATCTACGCATGGAAACACTCAACAGGACTCCCTAGGAAACAGCAGGCTCCATTCCAAAGCCCCGTTCTTCCCTGTACCACTTCTCAGCTGCAGCTTTACAACCCAAAGGGCGCAGTCGGGGTGGGGTTTCCTGCCACCCGTGAGAACCCTTCTCAACAACCTTGAGCTGAACGGCTCGGCCCTCGGGTTCTGAAGCAAGCACACGCACTTTGAACATTCCCTTACACGTGCGGTTCCCGCGGGAGTCTGATAGAGGCAGGATGCCTCGTGCTGTTTTTAAAGGTGTACACGGAGAGGCTGACAGACTCTGTGATGGCGTCATGTCACCCACGCCGTTGGCGCTGTATTCTTGGGGGACGGCCGGGGCTTGGGGTCCGAGAGGTGCTCTATGAGTATGTGTTGCATAGCGGCCAGAGAAGCAGGACGTGTCATTGTAACGTCACTGGAAAGGAATGTTTACTAGGGAAACTGAAATAACGCCAGTTACACTTGGGAAAAGGACGGAGATGGTTGTAAAGCTGACTCTGGCTGTTTAACACACGGGCTGCACATTTTTTAAGCAAGACAAAGAATATGGTCCCAAGGAATTTCAGAAGCCCATTCCGGAGCCTGAGAGCCAACGGCCTCCTTGATTAAGGGTGGTTCCCAAGCTGGGAGGAAAACGTTTTGAAGAGGCGGCTGCCTAACCGGGCATCATGTGATAGAACACCAGATGTCTCTCTAGACAATGGAGATCTCATTCATGAAAACAGCAGGTGAAGGGGAGACCAGGAGCGAGCTCCCTGTCCTTACCGTCAGAGACAAGGCCATGCACACGAACGTGAACTTCTTGATGTGGGTCGCGGTGACCGTGTTGCTCGTGTTGGCGAGTTTATTGCTCGGGTTGTTCTGGGGAAGAGAAGAGCGGTGATGAGGACTGGGCTCTGGCTTGACCTGGGCCGAACCCCTGCCCTGTCGCCGACGGCAAAGAGCGTCTAGTCTCGTTTCCTCTGCTGCGCCTGACGTGTGGATTTCAAGTGACAGCCTGGGAGTCGGCTGGCATGCTGAGTCTCGCTCAGGCAGCTGTCAGGTTCCTGCACTTGAACGTCAACCAGAGTGCATTCTGGACCGAGTCAGGCCCCCCCACTTGGCGCTGCACCAGCCACCTGGCCCAACCCCAGGCCCTGCATGCTCCAGCCCTGGCCCCAGCACACTTGACATACATGGCCCTGTAGGGAGACTTCCCGGCTCTCCTCCCTACCAGACGGGGTCCCGTCCCATGAGGCCTTCCAGGCCTGCTCTCCCTGGCCCAGGCTCACCTTCCTACCCTAATTTCCCCACCTGCAGCCAGCCACACGGGGCTTCCTGCCCTGCCCCTTGAGCTCCTGTGTTTTGTTTCTGCCTTTCCCAGTGGACCTACGGATTTTCAGCAACCCCCACCTGTCTTCACAGCCCCTCTCATCCTGCAGCCTCTCTGACCTTTGACCTCCAGGCTGTCTCTGGGCCCCATTTTCGGTCCTGTGTGTTCAAGCTCCCTGCGAGGCTGTGGTGCTGGGAGGTAGAGGGCCGCGGCACACCCGGCACACGGAGCAGAGCCGCCAGCACTGCAAGCGGCTGACTTCCTCCCAGCCCCGCTGCCAGGCACACGCCTCACCCCCCACCATGACGACCATCGGGGGAAAAAGAACCTGTGCCTCATTCTGGGTCCAATTAAGCCCAGGCCTGAGGGAAAAACAAGTCCTGACACCTGGCTCCCCCTGCAGCATAACACCTGTACAGCTAGCAGGGGACCCACCCGGAGCGAGCTCTGGGCCCTGCCTCAACCTCGGAGGCCAAGGGAATCTTGCAAACCCTTCCCCTTGTGGCTGCCCCCGGCCCAGGCCCCTTGGGGATCACACGTTTTTACTAATTCCAGCCTCTACAACCCACCTGCTTTTCTGAATAACTGGGTGCCACTGCGGCCAGCAGCATGTAGGGGAGCCGCGCCTGTCCTTGTCCCCAAGCTCTGCAAGAGTAGGGCCCTGGGGCACAGAGGGAGGAGGCCGCGCTGGGGGGAGTCAGGCCACCTCCCCACAGCACCCACATGGAAGGCAGGGGGCTGGGGCTCCTTCCTCCAGGCCCACTTTCATTTGTCACACAGCCAAGGTGACTGCAAACGTCATGGACACAAATGATCAGCCGCCATTAGAGCAGCACCGTGTTTCATTCTCTTTGCCTCCTCTGCTCAGAAACTCCACTTGCAGATAGCCCAGCATCAGAGAGAACCTGCACTAGTGGGGGCCACTCCGTTCCTGTGCAGCTAAACCCCCTGGGCAACACTGAGAGACTCGGTCTCTCATCCTGAACACACAAGAGGGCTACGAAGTTCAGCGGCTGTCGCGGCCCATTCTAGAAGTGCACCCAGAGGTGTCTATGATACCGGGAGACAGACTGTGTTCCCATAAGTGCTTGCAAGCTACAGCTCCCCGGGATGTCTGGAAGCAATGGGTGGACACCCAAAAGAGTTCTGAGTAGCTCGAGTTTCTGGCTAGAGAGATACGTTTGCTAGAGATTTTTTTTGCATAGTTCCTATCCTGTGATTAGCAATAAAACAATGCTTTTCTCTGCTGCTCTTGCTGAAACCAGTGTGTGGCATTGTTAAGTTTTATTACTATAAGGAGGCCAAAACCAATTTCACCTGGGACTTTCTTAGCCCAGAGGGTCTAACCCTTTGGCACCTGCTCCTCTGATCCAAGTTCATTATAAAATCTTACAGGACTGAAACGTAGCAAGGCATGGTTTTCTAGGATCGAGTTCTATACACGTGTTCCTTGAAAGGAAAACAGAGACTTTCTATCTACAGCCTGAGTTGGACTCACTCAAACATGAAGTGTCTGCTTCTCCTGGGAGGGACCTGTGCCCATTCTCAGAGGCTGGTGTGCCAGGAGCCAAAAGCACGCTTTAAGAGAAGCTGTGCATTCCAAGGTTGCCACCGAAGGTGTGCAGCAGGTGGAGGGAGTGCCAGGCGTGGCACAGTCCTGAGCAGGGTGCCCCCCCCGACGAGGTTGTATATGGGGAGGTGAGAGTTCCTCCTCCTGGGTGAGCATGCAAATGGGAAAGGAGACAGGTGAGAGGGATCTGGACAACAGCACAGGGGCTGGGCAGTAGGGAGGGGCTCCAGGGTGGGCAGAGGAGAACAGCAGTGTGTGTGCACATGCGTGTGCACACATGTGCCTGTTTTGGACAAGCAGGCACTAACAGGAACAGAGGAGGAAGATGGACAGTCAGCCTTGTCCAAGAGGCTTGGAGAGATACTCTCAGGTCAAGGGCATGGTCAGTGTGGAGGATAAGAAACCTCACCTAGGGCCCACTCCACGGGCCGTGCCTCCTCCCAGAAGGCTACAAACATTTACAGGGGAGTCTCAGAATCACATGACCATGTGATGGCCTGGCCCCATGTGTGTGGCTGCCTGGCCCCACAAGGAGTTAGTCTGGGGGAAGTAAGAAGGAGGAGTCCAGCGTTAGGCAGGTGCAGAGCCCAACCCACCCATCCTGCCAGGGCTGACCTATTTCCCGGGGCTCTCCTTGGGAGATGATAAAATGATATCGGCAATGGTCCTGAGCCTGTCCTCCAAAAACTCAAGCAAAAAAGCCTCAGCTGCTATTACTGCTCTGAGTGGCAGACGGCTTCTAATTTTTCAGTTTAATACACTGTGCACTATTTGGGGTATGCTTTGCCAACCATTTATTTTAGAGTGAAAACCCATGGGTTCAAATCATGAAGCTGTTGAGGAAATGGACATTCGTTGAATGAGGAGAACAAGAGGCCACAGGTTACAGGTCAGAAGCTACCGTGGCTCTCTCAGAGGTCACAGCAGCCGGGGAAAGTGCAGAACTGCAGTGAGCAGAGGCTTCTGGCTGGAAAACCGCCACCTCAAAGCCAAACCAGCCCCACATCCCGTGGCACGGCCAGCGTGATCAGGCACAGACACTGGCCCCCGGAGCGGGCCTGTGCACCTGTGAGCTGTGGCTCTCAGCTTTGTTTTTGAACGAGGTCAGCAAGCATGAGTCTAACTAAAGAATCCAACCACAGAAATCAAATCCGATATGTTAAATGTCCTGAGAATTTATTTTCCCTTCCGCAAACAAACCGTTTCTCCGCAGGAATAACCTAGAAGTGACCACGGAAGCAGCAACGTGCAAAGTGTTACAGAAGCCGCGTCAAGGTTGGCCGAGATTCGCCTCTGATGTTTCTGGAGGGAAATAGTCCCCAGTCACAATCCCGGCCCAGCCACATTAACCTTATGGGACTGAGAAGCATCAAGCTCTTCCTCCTTGGAGACCCTTGTCTATCACATGGCAATTTTAAAAAGAGTGCGGGCGACATCGCCCACACGGGCCTCACCTTGTCGAAAGCGGGATAGACAGCGCGGATCTCCGTCAGCCAGCCATACGGCATGTGTCCCACGGGGTATGTGGCTGTCAGAATTGCCACTGCCTGCAACAGGAGGAGCCAGCAGGGTTAGGAAGGCGGGCTTCACCTATTTTAATGAACACAACAGCAATGCCCAGGGTGCCAGGAACATGAGGCAAGTCCCCAGCTGCATGAAGAAACTGTGACGTGGCAGGACAGAACAGAGTGCTCCATTAGGTGGCCCTGAGTCCGAAGCACACCTCATCATGAAGCAGGTGTGTGTGTGAAGCACAGGTCCTCCAGCGTGACCACGAGGGGCACGTGAATGCCCAGCCCCTAAGTCGACAGTCAGCAGAGGTCAGCTCTGCACCCCAGTGCTGTCCCGCTATGCCACAGAGTGCAATTCTGAAGAAGCCTTTCATATCATCTGTCCTCATTTTTTAAAAATGCGAGTTGGAATTCTCGCCCGGGTCACGGGGTCTCATACTGCTGCCTGGGGGACTTCATTCAAGGGAAGAAGCTGCTGGGCCTTAGAAGCCACCCAAGATGACTCCTGACTCAAAACCCCAAATCCAGGCACGCGCCGAGGCGAGGGGTTTGTGGGCTTCTCCTTTGCAGCCTGCAGGGCAAGGACTCTGGCAGGCAGGGCCTGGCAGCTATCTGACAGCCCAGTCAAGGCTCTAGGCTGCCCCTCTGCAAGAGCAGCACTAACAGGAGGCCCTAGTGAGCGGCCCCCAGCCTTCCAGTTCCAGGGCTGGAATGAATTCTCCAGCGGGCACTGGGATAGGAAACAAAGGAAGTCACCGGATTTGTTCATGCTCAACTCCAAGGAGGGAAAAGGTGAGTCAACTCCTTTGGAGGAGCTGGCCGCTCCCAGATCCATGTCTTGGGGTGTGAGTACTGGAGCAGGGACAGTGGTGCTGAGGTGGGTGGGACATGCAGGAGGCTGGCGATGAACCGGAGAGGGAAGGCTGGGCCAAAACAGAGGCACCAGCCTGAGCCCTGGGGGCCTGTCACCTCTGCGACCGCGAGGCCCGGGCCGTCACCCCCTGCAACTACAGGGACAGGGTCACAAGCTGACTCCCTGGAAACGGAAGGGACTCAAGAAACCTGGGGTCCCGCTCCAGCCCAGCTTCCAGCTAGTTCTGTGTCTTTACCCTTCTTTTCTGTCTGTTCTTCATATGATAAATGAGAGGTAGGAGTTAGAGGTTTCCTTCCATCATCACAAAAAGATAAAATACCATGATTCGAGGCCTCCGAGCGATCCCAATGGCTTGCTAGTGTGACTATGTCAGAGAATTTAATGTCTCAGGATCACCTGAGCTGGCGAGATGACCTGGGAATTAACTTGACCCACGCTTCCCGGCTAAGATGATCCAAAGAGTGCAAGTCCGTACCTCCGTAGCTGCAGAACTGCCTCCAAGGTCACGCGAGACAAAGAGGTTGACAATAGGCCTGCTGATCCTCTGTGTGGCCAGAATCAGAGCCAAAGGCCACCAGAAGCTTAGCATCTTCCTTATTGTTGCATCTCCCTGCATTGAGGAAGGGAGACAGAAGTTTATGAAACTGTAGAAGTCGCACGGGAAACACGGTGCAGAACCAACGCTCTGCCTCTGTATGTCAATCATGAGTCAATGCACTATACTTAGAAGTCTGCAGAAGAGCCAGGTGGAATTAAAATGAAACATACAATCTTATTAGAAATCAACTCAGACAGTTGGCAAACTACAGGGCAATCAGCACACACGTGGGAGCTTGATGGATCCCACCAGGATCTTCCATACAGGAAATTGCCAACCAAGGTAGAGCCCTGTGCCATGGCCCGAGGAGCCCGTCTGAAGCTGGCCTTTGTTTACATCATCAAACGGACTGGCCAGAAGCCAGGTCAGTAGGAGGTAACTCTTAGAAATAAAAAACCAGTATGATTTATTTTGGAGTCAGTCAGCTCACATAAATGTACCTAATTATTTAAGCATCGTATAAGGTTCTTTAAAAGCTCTTACGGACGCCACATCAATTGTTCAGAAGCCTATGGGACATTAAGCACAGGGAAGAAAGAAAAGCAGTTCCTTAAGGTTCTGCAGCCAAGGTGGGCGACGTCTTCCCAGGTTGGCGCTCCCTGGCAATTGTGGTTTTGATACCAAGAGTTAACAAAGACGGTAGGAGTTAAGTCATGGGACTGTCTCAGCCACTACCACCTGTTCCCCTTTGCTGTGGCTGAGTGTTAAGAGATAGGTGATTATCGTCAAGACGGCTTTAACGAGGTTGGCCTAGTGGTGGAAATAACTAGATAGGCTTTCACTGGTGGGCTGACCACACACGGAGTTACATAAGGGGTCGATGCCTGAACAGAGTGCCTGGTCATGTGGGCAAGGGCGTGCACCTTGTTCATCTCTTCCTCGACACTCAAGGCACAGGCCAGACTCCGCTCCTCAGAACACACGACGGCGGTCCTCCCCCCAGTTCACGGCTGTTCGGGATTTACGTCTGACTGCTGCTTCTGTATTGCCCTTCAATGGGACGCAAAGCGGCTCAAGGGCAGAGGTCAGGCCTTACCCTCTTCCACACTGCCCTGTGGCCCCTGATGCCCTGCTTGGTGCCCAGCAAGAACCTGAATCAGAGACTCTGACTGGACAGTGAAAACAGCAGAAAGCCTGGATCCAGCTGTGAAATTAACAGTAAGGAGACGTGAACTCCAAGACACCATGGCTGCTGACACTGCAGATGTCGCAGCCCCTCCTCAGCCCGACACAGCGCCCTCGGCTTCCTCTAAGTCACTCCCATCTCTGGCTGTCTTTCCCCATGGACGCCACGCAGCGCCTGGCCTCTGCGGATGACACCATGGGCTCTTATCTCGAGGTGGAATACAACCCCACCCCACATGGAGACCCAGCCTGCGGTCGAGCTGGTAAGGACGTACGTACCCCGAGCTCTGGGCCGCTCCTGTCAGGGATGATGTCGTGGATGTTCCTGTAGTAGCCCAGGCACAGCGTGGTGCAGCGCACGAGTGCGCCCATGTACAGGGAGAGGATCGGGATGAGCAGCGGCTCCCGGCACTCCAGGTGACTGTGAAGCAAAATGGCTACAAAAACAACCTGAGAGACGGGAAAACGGAGCGGGTCAGAGGGGAGGAGAGCAAACCGGCCACCCGACATGGCTGAGCCTTGACCTTGACTTTGCAGGGAGAACCGGAACGTGGGCTGAGGCTCAGTGATGCTGTCCTGTGACTCACGGGCAGGGGTGTGGGCTTCACTGGAAGGAAGGACGCCCTGGTCACTCTGGTGTGCCCACCGTGCCGAGAGTCTCTTACAGCACCGCCTAGCTGGTGAAACTACTGCCTAAGACTTACCTAGCGACTCTGGACTCCCAGCCCTTCCTCCCATTTCCCTCCTTAGGCTGGATCCTGGGTGCACATGCAAGCCACACGCGAGGGCCTCATGTATGTCCCACCACCTCACCGTGGCCAACTGACGAGGGGATAAGGGAAAATGAACATAGCATTTATAGCACAGAATCACTGAAGATGCAAGGAAACAGGCACTCACAGCGATGGTTACAAATCAACCTAAACTGAAAGTTTAAAATACTAACTTATAAAAGCAGAATAGGTTGAAATAATCAAAGTTGGGAGAGACTGGAATCATAACGACGTGTTCACCTCTATTGAGTGCTACGCTTTCACAAAAGTTTAAAACCACATCAACCTGCCCTGTTCTGCAGGGCCTTGGTCCAGGGCCTGCCCACACCCCCTGATCCAAGAGACCCTGGAAGCAAGGTATAACCAGGGGGTGGGGACGGGGGAAGGCGGTAATCTGGAGCAATAGCAACCTTAATGACCAAGCAGCCATGGAGAAGCAGGTGTGTGGAAGATGCCGCTGAGTGCTGCTGGGCAACAGGTTATCCTGGGCAGTGCAGAGACCCGACCTGGCCGTCGTGGGGTCTCAGCTGACCTCAGGAGCCAAGGGCAGATGACAGCACAGAGGCCAGAGGAAGGAGGTCAGGAGAATGCTCACCGGGATACCCAGCAAGCCAAGAAAGTCCAGATGCGCACGAGATACAACAGGAACACTCCCTGGTAATCCAACGGACTGGAGAGGCAGCCATTACAGTCACGGTGGGACAAGAAGCTTTGCGTGTCTGAACCACACCTAAAGATTTTGTGCTTCTGTGTCTGAGATCGAATGGCTTAGGGGGAAAAAAGCAGAGCTGCTACTGAAATCTGCAGCATCATAACCAATTTTCATTTTATCATTGGTGACTACTCGCTTTTTGTGCCAGGGTGGAATCTCGCGGCACCCTGCCTAGGATCTGTCTACCCATCGCCAAAAAAGGTGGCTGACAAACGCTTTTAGGCCAGGAGCGGAATGAAGCATGAGGGAGGTAAGAGACTTAAGAATAAAAATACAACTTATTCTCCCAACCAAGCTGTGGCAGGAACTCCAACAACAAGGTCTGAAATAACCACTGCACCAGGAACTGCCTGAGGCCAGATGGTATCTGAACCCGTCCGTCCTGCCTCTTCCCACTGACCACATCTGTTTACTCCAAACTCGAGGCCCTCTTTCTGCAGACAAGGCCCCGGATCAGGTTTAGAACAGAGAAGGAAAACGACTGTGGGCGGACCGGCAGAGAATTTCTCAGGAACACAGCTTTATCTTCTTGTCCTTAGATGCATACTGTATTTATCTTAGGCAAAGGTGAGGATTTTTTAAATTTAGTTTTCCCTTTGTCAGTACCAATGCTTGACACAAGAGGGGCTTCCTTAATTTCAAATTAAGTGATCAAAATGAATAAGGCAATTCAGTTCACCTCTCAGAGAGAGTGAAAGTAAGACCAGGAGAAAACTCTAATAATGGTACAAGAAAACAAACCAGCATCAAAGGATTGTTAGTATTCAGGCATTCACACAGGAATTAATTCAAATTATTCCTAACGGTGATCCATGGAGTAAATGTCATTTATCTGGAGATTTAAAAAAATATTTTAACATTATTTTCTTTGTTATTTTAAAGGCAGAAAGAGAGGGAGAGAAAGAGATGTATCTTCTACTGGTTCACTCTCAGATGCCCTTGACAGCAAGGGCTGGCCCAGGCTAAAGCATGGGGCCTGGGACTCAAAACAGGTTTCCTGTGTAGGTGCAGGGACCCAAGTGCTTGCGCCATGACCTGCTGCCCCCGAGGGCACATGGTGGCAGGGTCTGGAATCTGGAGCACAGCATGGACTAGAACCCAGGTACTCCCGTAAGGGAAGTGGGTTTCCCCAGTACCGTGTTAACTGCTGCACCAAATGCCTGCCCCAGAGAGGTAATTCTGGTCATTAGGGAAGCACTCACAACTCAACAGATTATTTTAGGAAAGGAGCCTTTTTAAAAGCCTAGCAGGGGCCGGCTCCGCGGCTCAATAGGCTAATCCTCCGCCTGTGACACTGGCACACCGGGTTCTAGTCCCGGTCGGGGCGCCAGGTTCTGTCCCGGTTGCCCCTCTTCCAGGCCAGCTCTCTGCTGTGGCCTGGAAGGCAGTGGAGGATGGCCCAAGTGCTTGGGCCCTGCACCCCATGGAGACCAGGATAAGCACCTGGCTTCTGGCTTCGGATCAGCGCGCTGCGGCCATTGGAGGGTGAACCAACGGCAAAGGAAGACCTTTCTCTCTGTCTCTCTCTCTCGCTGTCCACTCTGCCTGTCAAAAAGAAAAAAAAAAAGCCTAGGGGGGCCGGCACTGTGGCATACTAGGTTAAACATCTGCCTATGGCACCAGCATCCTGTATGGGCGCCAGTCTGAGTCCCGGCTGCTCCACTTCTGATCCAGCTCTCTGCTATGGCCTGGGAAAGCAGTGGAAGATGGCCCAAGTCCTTGGGCCCCTGCATCTGTGTGGGAGACTCAGAGGAAGCTCCTGGCTGTGGCTTTGGATCGGCACAACTCCAGCCATTGCAGCCATTTGGGGAGTGAACCAGTGGATGGAAGACCTCTCTCTCTCTCTCTCTCTCTCTCTGTCTCTGTCTCTCTCTCTCTCTCTGCCTCTCTGTAACTCTTTCAAACAAAAATAAATAAAAATCTTTAAAAATGTTTTTAACAAGGCTAGGGTGTACACCAAGGGGGAAATGTGTAGAAATGTTCACAGAACAGAACTGAGAATTTGGAAGGAAGTGCAAAGATCGCTAAACTCCTCCTCCAAGTAGACATTTTCTTGAATTTCTGATTGCAGGAACTCAGCCTGATTTATAAATTACAGGGTGTGTTTCATGTGGTTTCCTTGCTGGAGGAAGAAGGGAGGAATGGAAAGCGGAGGCTGGGGCTGGACCTCAGCAAACTGAACCCACAGAGGGGGATGTTGGCCTTCCACTCAGACAGTGGGAAGACAAGTGAACCGGTCTCCAGGGTCATTTCCAGTGTGGGAATCGACCCGGGTGGGAGCTGCCTAAGAAGCCACATCAACAAGGACTGCTGTGAGTGCCCTCCAGGACTGTCTCTATGCGCGTCTCCGGAAGCCAGGGGCAGAGTGCGTGCACACAGAGGGTGCTCAGCCAGTGCATAGTGACCCTGTGACAGCCCGAGAACGTCCCAGGTGTGGTCATTCACAGGCACGCTCTTTAAACAGAAACCCCAGACACTAAACTCAAACCCACACAACCCTCAGCCTGGAAGCGGGACGCAGACTTCGACTGCAGGCAGTTGCTTCCTCTTCTCATCCATTTAGCAAACATTTGCTGAAGGCAGTATTCTGTGCAACAGCGCTGCTATAGGTGGGTCACACGCAGAGGGCGCCGCACCATGGGTGAACGTGAATGGGGTATGGGGCAGGGGGCAGGGAGGGTCATGCACCTGACTGCCCAGCTCCAAGTGGCACGCAGGTTGACTTACCTGAGCTATGACGTCAGAGATTGAGGCACACCCCACCAGGAAGCTGTATTTGTGTTTGAGGAGAATGCCAGCATGAGTCCACGCCTGCCAGAGAGAAAGGACCGGCATGAGACACGCTCAGGGAAGACAGGGAAGACACTGTTTCCCTGCACTATGGTTTACGTGCCATCCCTGGGACATGCTTTGTACCACCACAGCCTTAGAGCACAGGTTGTCTTTGGTTGGCAGGGTGACCCTAACAGGTGACTAGGTACAGGCTGGACATGTAAGTGGAATGTATGACTGCATTTCCTTATTTAGTGCCAGTTACATGCAGACGAGTGTACTTGCTAGACTTGTGTGCCTGGAAGGAGGGTGGGGCGGACACCAGGCGACAGCCTCCCTCTCTTGGAGCTGTGGGGATGGCTAGAACCTGCCACGAAGGTGAAACCAGGGTTCCGGCTGGTTCTCAGTGGCTGTGTCACTGCAGGGTCGCATGGGCCAATTACAGCACTGCCATTTCTTGCCAGCACATTGGGGCAGGATCCTTTCTGATGCTCTGAGTCAGTGAGGGGAATTGAGAGCAACGTCCTCTTATGGGAGCTGAAGATGAGAGCCCAGGGGCGGAAGGTTTGGAGAAGGTTTGACGATGGTCATTGTCCTGCTTATCGCTAAGGCCGACTGGGGCTGACACAGACGTCACATTTCATCCGAGCTCAATGCAACCAGACAAGTAGGGTCTGTTCCGCGGGTCAGTGTCAAGACTGTACAGCAGCTGCCTCGGCAGCTCGTGGGTCCCAAACGTTGAGAAATGCAGTGTGATGACATTTGTAGACAGCACCTTATGGTTGTGGCCATTCTGATGGGAGCCTTATGGTTTCTAATACTACATGTGTGTGCAGGTGGGAGTGGGAGAGATGATTTGTTCTTTATAAATGCTCCTTATTTTGGTTTTCATTGGGATCTTTGAGGGGGGTAATTTACAAGAAAGACATAGAAGAAAAGGGTACCAGCTTGAATAACCCCTATCCAAAATACCTGGGGCCAGAAATGTTTGGGATTTAAGACTTTGCGAGGTTTTGGAATATTTGCATGTGCATAATGACATATCCTGGGGTTGGGACCCAAGCCTAGTCACAGAGCTCATTTCTGTTTCACACATACCTTGCACACACATCACGAAAAGTAACTTCATATGGTATTGGATATAAGTTTGTGCATGAAACAAAGTTTCACATATGGGGTCCGGCGTGGAATGATGGTGGCACTCAAAACATTTGGGATTTGGGATTTTCAGATGAGGGATGCTCAGCTCATACCGAGTCCCAGAAACCCTCTTGTGGCAGACAAATACCTCTGCAGCGAGGTGGGGAATGGGGTACCCGGAATCCCTGCTGCGCACTGACTCACAGCCCCGAGTTCTCAGAACTCACTGTGTGGTTGTGATTCCTCCCTGTGTTTGGATTTCCACTCCCGAAACAGAGGATGGGACAGACATCAGGGCAGTGTCGAGGGCTCTGTCTAGGAAGTTGGGCCTTGATGCTTTTACATTCAGTTTTCTAATGAGCCCATTTAGAAACCCTGTAGGCTGGGATCAGTGTGGGCCTGTGGGAGGCTGTCTGTGTAGACCTCAAGCCCCTTGCCTTCTTCATGTTCCCGAGTGAACTGCACCTGCTCTCAGAGCGAGCACACCAGGCAGCCAGTAAGAAAAGGACACCCAGGGGTTCAGGTGGCCCATGTTAACGGAGGCATCCCAGCACTCAAGAGCCAGAACCTTTCTGACACAAGAGTTCAATATTTAAGGCAACAGGGCAGACCGGCAGGAAGTGGTCAGAGGCTCAGAGAGGCTGTGCCTAAAATCCAACACAAAGCAGACTCCTGAGAGGGAGCAGAAGATGGGCTGTGTATACGCTGACCTCGCTCCACTTCTCCAGGGGTTTGGGCCTGGGGTCTCACCTCAGCCACGGAGGTCCACTTACCTCATATGTCTAAGGTCTCTAAAACCTAGACAGTAAAAAACTAGGTGGACGAATGGATTTCAAAGTCCCCTTCCTAGGACTTCAAATAGGGTTTGATTTTTTATAGGTTTATTCAAGCCAATAGGTTTGAATTTTAAATAAACCCTTCAAGAAAGGGTTTATCTTCCAGCGTTTGACATTACTGGAAATCTGTCTCCCTGCCAAGATCTCTTTTATAGCCATAGCACAGATGAAAAGACAGAAACAAAAACAAAAACAAAAGAAACAAAAACAACCAAAAAACCCCAAAGAACATTCTACTTCCAGGACAAGTGAGCTACTTTAGTAAAGCTGGTTATTAAACTGAGGACATCCAAGAAAGACATAGATTAGTATGATCAAGAGATTTTTGCTGTAAAATTCTGGGTGCTTCTATCACGTAAGTGGTAAGTCTGTTAGAAAGCTATTCTTGAGGCTAGTATTTGGCAGAGTGGTTAAGTTGCTGTTTGGGACTCCTGCATCACACATCAGAGTCCTGGCTGCTCCTCTTCCAAGCCAGATTTCTGCTAATGTGACCCTTGGAGGCAGCAGGTGATGGCTCAAATAGTTGGGCTCCTGCTACCTAGATGGGAGACTTGGATTGAGTTCTAGGCTCCTGGTCCACCTGAGGCTGTTATAGGCATTTGGGCAATGAACCACCAGATGCAAGCTTTCACTCTCTCTCTGTCTCAAATAAAATGAATTTCAAAAATAAATAAAAGTCAACTAGAACCTTCTACAGTGTTGGTGGGGATATAAAATGGTATAGCTGTTATGAAAATCAAGTACAGGGGCTGGTGCTGTGGCATAGCAGGTAAAGCTGCCACCTGCTGTGCTGGCATCCCATATGGGCGCTGGTTTAAGTCCCGGCTGCTCCACTTCTGATCCAGCTCTCTCCTATGGCCTGGGAAAGCAGTGGAAGATGGCCCAAGTCCTTGGGTCCCTGTACCCACGTGGGAGACCCAGAAGAAGCTCCTGGCTCCTGGCTTTGGATTGGAGCAACTTTGGCTGTTGTGGCCATCTGGGGAGTGAACCAGCAGATGGAAGACTTCTCTTTCTCTCTCTGCCTCTGCCTCTCTGTAACTCTGCCTTTCAAATAAATAAATAAATAAATCTTTTTTTTTTAGAAAAAGCAGTTATGATGGTTGATGGTTCTTCAACAAATTAAAAACAGAAATATCAACTGGCCTATGAAATTCATTTCTGGATATATATATATATATATATCCAAAGGAACTTAAGTAGGGTATTAAAGATATTTCTACACTCATGTCCACAGCAGAATAACAGTGTTAGAGACAAGAACCAAAATGTAGAAGCAATACAAATAAACAGAAAACCAAAACGTGGTATAAAATGGAATACTACTCAGTCTTCAAAAGGAGGGTAATCCTGACACCTGCCACAACCGGCATGAACTTTGAGGACACTAGGTTGTCGTGTCGAATAAACCAGTCACATGGTGCATGAGTTCACTTCTGTGTGGCATCTAAAGGGGTCCAATTCAGAGACCTAAAGCAGAATGGTTGCTTCCAGAGCTGGGGAGGGGTACATGGGAAGTTCCTGGTTAATGGGAACAGAATTTCAGTTTTGCAAGAGAAACAGAGCTCTGAAGATCAGCCGCACATGCACAGGACTGGAACAGCAGATCGTGTGCGTGTACTGGACCACCGTTGGAAAGGAAGCCGGTGTCCCTCTACTTACCATGGCATCCATGAAAGGGAAGGCCGCGAGGTACAGGAAGGCCCTTCTCGTTTTGCTCCCCACGGACTCGTCCACATGGTGCAGTTTGTTGATGATGTAGTAGCCGAGGTCGCTGTAAGCTATGAGGGTCAAACACATGCAGCGCAGTTTTTAGAAAAAGAAATCTCGGCATTTTTTTTATCTCCAAAATTTAAAGCCAATTAAAAATGTCATATTTTCTTCTTGTATAAAAAAGTCTGAAAATTTAGATAAGCAAATAATGGAAAAGCACATACAATCTTACCCCTTTCCCTAGAGAAAATCTTGGTTCCAGTAGCCCAGTCACTTTATGCAAGTATTTTCACATGGAAATGAGATTATTTTACATAAGAGATCTTCAAAGAGTTCATGGAGAATTCATATTATGAAAAAGCTACATGGATTTTTGCACCAAAATAAACTGGTCATTCATTTCTCCACAAATTTTTGAAATACCCTTGTATTTAAATATCTTGCCAAGATGTGTTTCTGCAGTGTAATTCATCTTACTCCCTTTAGTGAGCTGAATTCCTTTTTGCAGGTTCCCTTAGTATCGACTTACTCAGTCGCTTGGGTTGCACATTTGGGTGGCTTCTATCATTTTGAAAAAAGAAAAGAATGCACGGTGGGTGGGCCTAAAGCCAAAGATATACACATGTTCTGTAGTGTTTACTAAAAGAAGATTCCATGATGCTAAATATGCCTTTTCAGTAAAACCGAGGGTACCTTTTCACACTTGCTAGTCCTTTTCATTTTTGGGGAGGAGGATGGTAACTCTGGGTATAGTCCTGAGTGCCAGAAAATGACATCAAGGCAATGTTTTTGTTTTTTTTTTTAATATCTAATTTATTTATTTGAAAGGCAGAGTTAAAGAGAGAGAAAGCTTCCATCTGCTCGTTCACTCTCCAGTGAGCCACTCCTGGCTGGGCGCCTGGAGCTCCATCTGGATCTCCCACATGGTGGAAGGGGTCCAAGTACTTGGGCCAAGTTCCACTGCTTTCCCAGGTGCATTAGCAGGGAGCTGTTTGGGAAGTGGAGCAGTCAGGACCCGAGCTGGTGCTCATATGGGATACTGGTGTCACAAGTGGTGGTTTAACCCACTCACTGCATCACAAGGCCAGCCCCCAGGCCATGCTTTTGAAGTCAGAATTCGTTCCCAACCTGATTGGAACATAGTCAGTCAGTACAGGTTGTGCAACTGGGTGCGACATGCTAGATAGATGCGAGAGAGGAAAAAGATCTTCCTGATAGTTCAGGCAAAATGCGAATTGTTACAAAACCACGCAGAGATTTCAAACATTTTCTTTTGCACCAAAATAAACTTGATGTTTTACTTCCATTTTCCATGAAATTTTTGAAGTGCCCTTGTACAAGATAGGCATTCTGACAAATACTAGCAAAGATTAGACAAAAACATTGAGCTATTTTTACCTCCCTGACATAGGTTTATATTAGAAATGAAAATAATCGTCTTTGTGTTTGCACGAAGTCTAACAGCACATGTCCCTGTGCCTCTCGTTTTCTTATATCTATGGCCAACGACAGAGGATGCTGAGGAGTCAGAATGGAGCTAGAGCAGAGACAGCTTTGCTTCGTGGGCTACTAAAGACCCCTCCCATTTCAAAGTGTGAAGGGCAACTCGTGACTGCATTGACTGGCAGAAACAAAGAATCCTGCAGCCAAGATCAGGCCGAGTCCTGCCTTACGATACTGCTGGACAAGCGGAGTCTTGCGCTGAAGTTCAGGACAATGAGTGCACAAACGGGACTCCAGGAGGGGCAGAGGTTCAGGTAAGTGACTTCCAGGAGTAGGCACCTGGGATGGTTCTGACTTAGAGAGCAGGGGGCAGGAAGGAAGCTCCAGGTCCCCCCAGCCAAGGGGCAGAGGTGGAAAAGTAAAAGGGTTGATGCAAAGGTGAGCAAAGGCCGGCACAGGTGCCAGGTGTGAGGAGAGTGGGGGGCATCAGAGCCCCCGAGGAAGAAGAGGGCCTGACCTGGCAGAGAGAGAAGGGATGTTGGGGGATGGGACGGGTTAGGTGCAGGCCATGAAGGCAGGAGGCTCAGAAGCCTTGCAAAGCGGATTAGAGGCATCTCTACTTGACCTGGGAAAGATGGGCGGGGAAAGTGCCAGCCGGGTTAGCAGCAAAGACATGCACTGGCACATACCTAAGCCGACAGGGATGTCAATCACACACACGGCCTCCCTGGGGAGCCAAGCCGTGGCCACTCTGTCTCGGGGTTTATCCTTGTGCTGTTTATCTGCACACTTGCTTCAGTCGGTCACCAGATGCTCACTGTGCAGGGACCTTCAAGGACTATCTTGGCCTCCCCACACCAAGGTGCCCCTGGGCAAAGGCCACTGGCCATGGGAAAGGCAGCCAGGCTGGGCGAACAGAGCGACACAAGTGCAGAAGCGTGGGGCTGGCTATGAATAGCGCAGGAGCTGGAACATCCCGAGAAAGGTTACATTCCTTGCAGAATGCCAGCTGAGTGGCCTCGACAGCAGTGGCCAGAGACCACAGAACTGCGGAAAGGCTGGGGCGCTGAACGGCAGTGCTGGGGGCTCAATGATGTCCCCTCAAGATGCAGATGTTGATGTCCTGGTCCCCTGTGCCCTACGAGGGGACCTTACTCCAGCACCAGGGTCACTGCAGACATCATTAGATAAGGTGAGGTCCAGTGGAGCAGGTGGCTCCAACCCCACATGACTGGGGTCCTTAGATAAAGGGGGACTCCAGGTACAGAGACACAGGTGCACAGGGAGACGCTGTGGGAAGAGGGCAGAGAGCATGGTGATGGCTCTCCAAGCTAGGGAGCACCGAAGATGGCTGCAAAGCCCCAGACATGAGGGGAGAGGCCTGGGACAGCCCCTCCCTCACAGCCTCTGAAGAAACAGCCTGCTGACACCCTGATCCCCGCCTTGTGGCCTCCAGCACTGATGTGACACACTTTGTTGTGCAAGACGCCCAGGCCGTGGTAGTCGTGCTACTTATTACTTCTCAGCCAACGCCTGGGCCAGGAGCTCCTCCTGCCCAGGACACCGTGGCCGTCTCAGCTTGCGGAGTGCACTCGGTGATGTTTACACAATCACGCATTCACCTGCTGCCGACACATCTGGAAGGTGCCCACTGCTGCGTGGTCCTGGCTGCACTGTATCAGGCAGCCCCAGGGAACAGACACAGCTGGCTTCTGAGACAGGGAGAAGGAATCAGCCCCCTGTTGGAGTCTGGGCTGGTGGTGAGAGGTGACCGGACGTGTGCATTTGGGCGGTGGCAGCAGGGCATGCGGTTAGCACCTGTTGCCCAGGAATCCAGGAACCAGTAGGATTTGGCTGCCCTCTGCCCTGTAACTTCACCTGCTGAATAGGAGATTCTAACCAGAGCACCAAAAATGGGGCTTCTACATAAACCCTTGTAGTCCTCGGGGGTCTGCAGCACTGCAGGGGGCTCTCACTTTCCCCTGACAGTGTGGGGACAGGGGTGACTCTTTCTTGCTGTTCACAGCATGTGGGGCAGGCTCGGCTGTTCTCTGGGTTCAAGGCTGCTTTTGCTTATTTTTTATAATTTATTTTTAATTTAAATTTTTCTATTGGCTTTATAATAACTATGTATTTAGGGGGCGCTAGGTGATGCTTTGGGAATAATGCTACAGTTAGGAGAAATAAGGTTTGAGTTCTCTTGCACAATAGGGGGACACCAGTTAACAAGAATGCATTGTGCTTTTCACCAGAGCTGGAAAGGGGATTTGGAGTGTTATCACCACGAAGAAACGATCAATGTTAAGGAGACAGATTTGCTTCTTTGTACTTCTATTCATTTTAGTCTCTGTCAGCTACTACAGCAAAGATTTGCAAGCCAAGGAGAGGAACACTTGCTCCCTGATTTTCTTAACTCCTGCCCTACCTGGCAGAGGAGTCAGATTGTCAGCTGCCAAGGTTGTTTTCACCGTAGGATCTGTGCAGTAAAATTCCCAGCCACTGTTCTTGTCCAGCCTCTCCTGCCCCCAGCTCCCTCCTCCCATGGCCTGGAGCTATTTCCAGCCAGAGCTGTTGACTGGGGGCAATTTGTTTGAAGCATGTTGCAGGCAGTGGGTAATTACCAGGCTAGCTGCCTTGGCAACATTTAGTAACCTTGAACTTGTAGAGGCTGCCTTGGTAAGCCTGTCCTGACACTGTGTGTCTTCCTCAAGAAGAGCAGAACACTGTCACCCAGAATTTAACAAGTCTACCAACAGACGTAACACAAACAGACAGACTTCATGACAGCCGGACAGCACGAGGACGTGGACGTGGCCCATGCACAGGTACACAGCTGTGATCTCGCCCAAACAACGAGCAGCTGCCAAAGCCAGCCAGGCTGACGGGCCTCTCCTGCGGCCAGTGGCTCTCAAACCTGTTCATGCAGTTGTTACTCATGCTTGCTGCAAACCAGGAAAGACAAGTGCTAATCACCACAGGTCTCCACCCAGGTAGCTTCCCACCAGAGCAAGGGCCTCCTCCACCCAGCTCAGGAACAGCACACATATTCCTAGGAGGCAAATTCTGGAACCTTCACCCTAATTCACACTCCTCAACATTCAGATGTCCCACAGATACTATTCATTAACCCACTGGGTCCTGTTTGCAAGGCTTTTCTGGGGCGGGTCATCTCATCCCCTGTGTTCCTAATGTATTATCTCAAGTGTGCGTGCGCGTGCGTGTGTGTGTGTATATGCGCTAGACAGGCCACACTTAAATAACAGCAACAGATACATGCTAAGTGTGTTGCAGGTATGAGGCACTGGGCCAGCGAGCACAGCTGTGGAGGGGATGGCTTCCTGTGTGACAGCTGCGACACCAGTGCAGGATACAGCACTGTCTGCAAAGTATGCGCTTAGGCAGTGCAGGCATTGCTGAGGCCTGAGAGAGGGGTCCCGCGCCTGCGTGTAACATGAGTGACGGAAATGGGAGGTCGTAGTGCAGAGCAGAAGTTGCGCCTGGTGCTAAGGCATGGGACTGCTTCTCTAGCGAACGCATCTTGGTCATGGCTCCATTTCAGGATCTAGCCCCGTGTTTACCACGTGCAGGTTGAGCATCCCTACTCTGAAAACTCAAAATCTGAAATGTAACAAGCTCTGAGCTTTCTGAGCACCAGCACGATGGCACAAGTGTAATCTTCTACATCTGTCCCCACCTGATGGACCACAGTGAGAACACAGGTTCCGCTAAAAATATTACACAAAATTACCTTTGGGCCATGTGTCTAGGGTGTACATGAAACATTAATGAATGATGTGGGTCCTGTCCCTAAGACATACATCATACACCTAAGCAAATATTCCCAAGTCAAAAAAGAAATCTTAACCATTTCTGTCCCAAGCCTTCTAGATAGAGAACACTAATCCTGGAGTATGTGTTCCATAAACGTTGACTGAATAAATGCAAAAATCTGTTATTTCCCCCAAAGAAGTGACTGGGGTAGACTGACAGCAAAAATGTCCCCAACTGTCCCCTCCTCCTCACAGCCCCTTCTTTGTGATGGGTTTCTGCTGCTCCACTTCCCTACCCTGGACTCTGTCTGGCCTGCCACTCCTGGTGAGCAGCACGCAGCAGGGGCCATGGTGAACCCTTCCAGTTCTTGGCATCAGGAGGCCTGCGTATCTCCTTGTCTTCTTCCTTGAAGCCTGGCCACAGCCAACTAAGGAAGTGCAGGTGAGCCTGGCTGAGCAGGAGAGACTGTGGAGGGGAGCGCAGGCACCCGGCAGAGACCCTGGCACAGCTTGCGGCCAGCACCTGGCTCCCTCCAGGGAGTCCACCACCCACAAGCCAGCCTTGATCAGCATTGCCATCTCATGGCCCTCAGCTGACCACAGAGGCAGAGCCTTGCCAAGCCCAAAAGAACCACCCAGTTGACCCACAGTGTGGTGAACCAAATTAAGTGCTTATGTTTTTGAGCCACTAAGTACCGGTGTGGTTTTTTATTTTACATAACAAATTGTGAAACTCTCCTGAAATGGGCTATTCATTCCTACCACCCTGATTGGTATAAATTATGTCAAGTTGCATCCAGTCACTCTGTACAGAGCTCTTTTATATCCCGTGAATAATGGAAAAGTTTGAAAAGACTGGCAAACAGAACCAATGTAGAAATTACTTCAACAAGGAGCAGAGGCACCTGCAAAAGTTGTGTTCCCCGAGTTGTGCTGACTGTCCAGGCTGCTTCAGAACATGAGAGAGGCCTCACAACTCCCTGCTGAAAATACACATGTAAATAAGGCCAAAACCCATAGTAACGCTGTCCACATCTCCGTCAATCAGGAGGGCAGGCGATGCCAATTTCTATGAGGGTGCAATGAAGCTGGACCCAAATGAAACCAAATACAAGGTCAGCAAGTTTTGCTATTTCAAGATGCAGTCAAAACCAGGGACAAGAGAACACCTGCTCTATGGCCACGGCCTGTGGGGTGGCAAACTGTGCTCTGCAGTTTTTATAAAGGGGGCCTCATGGATGAATCCAGAAGTCACGGCTACACCTAAGCTCTAAAAGACGCCTACTGGTAGCTGCCCAAGAAGGCCGAGGAATGGTCCCTTCAGTTCAGATCTGGAGCCAGGCTATGGGTGTACAGAGAGGAGACAGTGACGGTGGGGAGAGGGAATCTTCTAGCCTTCAATCTGTTGATCCAACACACCCACAGGGTTTGGGTTGCTGGGGGTGTTGCTAGTGCACTTTCTGGAGGCACCCTTCCTCACCATCTCTGCCACACATTCCTTGCGAAGTGCCTGTGGAATCCACACCCGCTTGTCTGGGGACACCCACCCCCAGGTCCTAAAAGAGGGAAGAATGCCCTCTCACCATCAGGTCCTGAAAGAAGAAGAAAAGAAACCCAGGGAAAAAGATCTTAACTGCAGCCAGTGTAGTGAGAATGAGCCAGTGGCAGGACCTCCTTGCCCTGGGACATGCACAACTGATAACACGAAGCTGCAGAGAGCTTCAGTGCCCCCTGCCCTGGGCCTGTTTCTGTGTCTCACTGAGCCCCGCTGACGGACACACACAGGGCATGGTGTTGGTGGAAGGAGCTGCATCTGCGGCTTATTTTTCACAGCTGCAGATGGCCACATCTGAAATTGCTTCTCAGTGACAACTGTGCAGGGAGTGGCAGATTCTCCATAAATACTGCAAAGTATGGGGTGTCGAGGTTCATCCAAACTGGGGAAAAACCCAAGCCAGCTATCACCCTGGGAACCAGGATTCCCCCAGGGCCTGGGAGCCTCATGCAACAGCCAAGGCACCCGTCACAGGCAAGGAGACGACACAGTGGTAAAAGACAGCTAATGTTATTAAGAAGCAAATAAGCAGAATATACAGAAGCTATGCAGTTAAAGCTGTGTTAACCATACATGAACACTAATAAATCTGCCTCATCCAAGGCCCGCCTGTGTCAAAGGGTCTCCCAGGGACTCTGCCCCACACAGCCTAGCGCACTGCTGCGCTGCTCAGCCTGCGGTTTCCCTCTGTGCAGGACTCTCCCAGCCCCGCTGCCCTCTTCCTATTCCCCTCCCCCTTCCTTTTGGCTTCCCATGTGGTCAGCTGAGCTCTTCCTAGTCTCAGGCTCCAAACCTCCTCCACCTGGTGACCTTTCCCTGTCCCCAGCACGTGGCAGCCACCCCAGGCCCTGGGACATGCAGCCCTGGACTCCTCCCAGCCTCATGCCCGCTCTCTTCTGGTGTCTGCTCACCATCACAGAGCTCTCGCGGACAGGGCAGGCTCTGGCCTCAGGACACCTGCTGCTGGAGCACTGTGTAGAAGTGGGACAGGATCACATTAAAATGCACCGAAGCAAAGGCAGTTGCTACTTTCTTCTTCGTCCTGGGAAGAATGACTTAAGGCAAAAGAGCTCCAAACATTCAAAGCAGGAAGATGATCTCTATTAACACCACTGGTGTCTCACTTTAGAGTTAGACTCATGTTTGTATTATCATCATTACCTGAGAAATGGGTGGATTTTGCCAGTGTTTGAGAAACTAAAAAAAAAAAAATTTTTTTTGCATATGTGTTAAATGTATAGAGGGTGTCATGCTAGGAAAAGTAATATTTTCAAGAATAAAACAGGATGGGTGCTTGGTGCGGCAGTTAGGATACTGTTTGGGATGCCTGAATCTCATATATAACTACCTGGTTTGAATCCTGTATCTTTTGCCTCTGATCTAGGTTCCTGCTAATGGGAAGCTAGGTCCTGGGAAGGCAGTGGTAAATGGGCCTTTGTCACCTGTGTAGGAGACCAGCACGGAGTTCCTGGCTCCTAGCTTCAGCTTGGCCCAGACCTGGCTGGGGAGTTACCAGCAGATGGAAGATCTCTCTATATATATATCTCCCCCTCTGTTGCTCTGCCTTTCAAATAAATAAATTTAAAAAAATCATATCTAATGCTAGACAGAATTAACAGCAATGTAATACACAAGAATATGAATTTAGAGCACAGAGTAAAATTCTTGCTTTTACTTTATAGCAAAGATAAGGGGCAAATGGGTACAGGTTGTGCTGAAATACAACTCAAGAGTTCAGAGCTGGTTAAAAAATGACCCAGGGTCCAGCACTGTGGCATAGCAGGTGGAGATGCCACCTGTGGTACCTGCATCCCATATCGATACCGATCTGAATACTGGCTGCTCCACTTTTGATTCCGCTTTCTACTATGGCCTGGGAAAGCAGTAGGAGATGGCCCAAGTCCTTGGGCCCCTGTACCCATGTGGAAGACCCAGAGGAAGCTCCTGGCTCCTGGCTTCAGATTGGTGTAGCTCCAGCCTCTGTGGCCATCTGGGGAGTGAATCAGCAGATGGAAGACTTCTCTCTCTGCTTCTGCCTCTCTGTAACTCTGCCTTTCAAATAAACAAATAAATCTTAAAAAAACAAAAAAGACTCAGTCCATGAGGCTCCTCAGTGCCAATCCCCAAAATAATCTCTTTCTGCTCTATGTGCTCATGTGCACCGACATAAATGCCATGGAAAATCACAACTTGATAAAAAGTCTGAAGTTCATTAAGGTGATGGGAAATAGCACTAGCTTTTCCTGAACTAAAGAACACAGAAAAATTAAATTCACACTTAGATTCCTCTGCTTCGTATTCCCACAGTGTGAATTAAGCCTGGTGTCTTTGTAATACACGGTCTCACATTACTCTCCGTGGGCTCCACTCGAGGGCTGTTCACATGGGACTCTATGCTCATTCTAGTATCAGCCCAGGCGAAGACAATTAGGAAGACCACCTGAGATTTCAGATATGGCTGCTTAAGTCAAATATATTGGAGCGCTTGCTTCTTTGTTGTATCTATCAATGTTCCTTGTCACAAGCGCAGTTACCCCAGAGAATTGTAAGCGCCTGTCCTCGGCATCACTAGGAGGTGAAAATGGGTGGAAGTGAGTAATGCAGGTGACAGGAGGTAGAAGCCGACACTGGGAGGCAGCCGTGGGGGGCGCTGAGAGAGCAACATCCTATCAGGACATCATAGAGCTTGTGCTGGAGGTTATGGGAACAAGAATGGGCAGGATCTGGGCATGGTAACACACAGATCCCCAGGAAAGGAGGGCGGGAGGAGAGCAGAGCCACAGGATGCAGCAGACAGTAAGAGAGCAGCTGGGCAGCTGGACAGAATACCGAAATGAGGCTAATGACGGGATGGGGGGGATCCTTAACACCCGTGTGTACAAAAGAAATTCATATATACTTTCTCAGCATTGAAGAAGACATTTCCTTAATGCACGGAATAAGAGCGATGACTGCACAAATATCAAATGTGATCAAAAACAATTATTAACGTATCTGGATGCTGAACCTTTTTGGTTAAGGTCTAAGATTTCATGATTCCACTTTAAGATTGAAAAGCTTTGATTGAATTTGAAAAATGATGTTGCTTTTTCTTTCAGTGACCACGGGCTTCTCACAACAATTTGAGTAACAGGATGCCTTGCACTTCTCCTCCACTGTTATTAACAGCTTGGAAGTATCTGTTAGTTCCAAAGTTTCATCCAGCTGTGGCCAGAATGGGGAATGTTAGATTTATCTGGCAGTCTAAGTAAAAAGACTAGTTGCAAAAGGGAGCAAATTTACCCATTTAGATAATTCCCTTAATTAAAAAAAAAGTATGGAATTTTCTCAATCCCTCTGCTGTCTTTGAACATGACCCTTTTCAAATCTATCTGCGGAAACGCTCTTCACGTTGTCCATGGCTGGCGTTGGGACACAGCCCGGGGGAAAGAAAGACATGGACTCTCCACCTACCACCCCTGAAGCTCTGAGCCCCACGTAGGCAGCTCACATCAACACTGTGCCTGCACATGTGGCCCATCAGCAGCCCTGCTCCCTTTCACATTGTTCTTAGCACAAAACTCTATGCCACATTAAAAGGGGAAACCACAAAGGCCTCACACTATTTACTTGCAGATTCAAAATGAAGTGAGCAAACATTTGCTGCCACTGGAGTACGATGAGTGGCTTAGGTTAATCTTCTGGCTCTTTTATTCACCACTGGCATTCACGCTTCTCACACAACTGGCAACAGTTTTAAGGTACACAATAGGTTTATTCAGTGTCTTTCATGCAACTGGCTTCAGGGGATGTGCCACTCAATTATTATGCCAGGTAAGCAAAGCTGCTTCTAAGCCAGAGGTTCTGACACCATGCCCTGAGGACTGTGTCACCACCACAAAGGCAGCCCAGCTGGAATGTGCGGCCACTCACAGCGTGTGGGTTTCCTGGAAAAAAGTTAGGCCAAGGGTGACAAGTCTTGTCCTTGAATAACATAACATGATGAAACCCTAGAACAAATTAATTTTAATGAACAAAATAATGTCATTTGTTCTCACCACTGATAAGTATTAATTCTAAATAACCATTCTATTTTTATTCTTAAGATTAAATAAGGAGTGGGTATTTAGACTATAGGTTAAGATGCCTGCATCCCTTTTGGGAGTTCCTGGGTGCGAGTCCTGGTTCTGCTCTTGATTCTAGCTTCTGTCTGGCTACTGCTCAGCTCGAGAGGCAGGAGGTGACGGCTTAGGTGGATGAGTCCCTATCACCCATGTGACTTGAACTGAGTTCTCAGCTCCTGGCTTCCCCCTGGGGCAGGCGGTTTTAGGCTTTGGGGGAATGAACCATGGATGGGAACTCTGTCTCTCTGCCTCTCAAATAAATAAAATTTTGAAAAGTACTACATAAGATCATACCAGAATGCATGCGTGTCACTAATAAAAGCACACGGTGTTTGTTGACCTGAAGGAAAGCAATTCCTAGGTACCACTGCCTGTCAATGAGAGCACTCCCTCTCTGATCTTGGGCCTTGGAGACACACATCTACAGCTCTCCAGAAAAACCACATTTTATGTTTGTGAGCTGGGAACATAAACTTCCTTCCTTCTAGCCCCTGACATTTTCATGAGAAATATTTGATAATTATGAGAGAAATCACTTATTCCAGTAAATCTGTGGCTATTTAAAAAATATTTGAAAAATGAATTTGATATTTCCTGGAAAAATGAAATAAAAAGACAAGCTCATTTTGGTACAAAAAGTTTTTTGAAAGCCATGCCTACCAAAGGTCTTCAAAAAGGTCATGTACAATACATATTATGAAAAAACCCATGCATATATTTTCAAAATATTTTTGCACTGAAATAAACTCATCTGACAATTCCATGCTCAACAATTACATCAATGAAAAGGAGCAAGAGTTGAGGGTAGCCAGATGCTCACGTGGCGCCGGGAGCCTTACCTATCAGGGTGTGAAAGACGGCGGCGATGGCGCCGGCCACCACCATGCACAGGACAGCTTTGGTCCTGTCCCGCTTGCTGTTCACAAACACCAGGCCCACGTTTTTGAAGTCACTCATGGGACCCGTGAAGAACTTCATCAGCGAGTAGGCCAGCCCGTAGCTGGCCAGCATCTCCACAGCATCCTCCTTGACAGCCGCGATGCCCCGGTTCAAGGCCTGTGTAGGGAGAAGACAGCGACAGTCAGAAACAGCACCTCGGCTCCGGGACCACGCTGCCAGCACCAGACGCCGCAGCCCAGGTTCCTGCAGACACGTGACCAGCAGCTCGCAGGGTAAACCTCACTGCAGTTCCATCCACGTGAACTTCACCTTGAATACCTCTAGGGGGTAGGGAGGACACACCTGTCCACTGAGATTAAAATGATAGGGGAAAAAAAAAAACCACAACAAACATTTTATGTTAATATCAGAAAATAATTCTAGGAAGTTTTGGTTAAAAGTTACTTGATTTTTTTTTTTTTAAATCTAACATTTAAGTCAATTTGTATACTGAATCTAATGACAGCAACAGGCATTCTGGAAATGAGTCACCCAGTTTCGATTGGGTGGGTGATGGCCTCTTGAAGGAAGGTGTGCATGTTTATGCACGTGCGCATATCTTAAACTCTGTGCCTGTGTTAGTATGTACCCTTCCTGGCACAGGGTAAGTTCTGAGCTACGGAAAATGGTAGAGGAGGGATGTACTACATCATCAGTGGAGACCGTACACCTGATTTGCACTGTAGGTTAACTGGAACTCTGTAGCACACTAACAGGAAAGGGCACCATCAGACTACATGCAGCGTTTCTGTACAATGCCTGCTCAGGGAGATGTGTTCACAGAATACCTGGGCCGCTTTCGGCACCCTCCACGGGACAGTCTATTGGGCACAGGAGCCCTGAAGGGACGGCATCTCCACCAAGGAGACGAGTCACAGCTGAGGGACAGGAATGTGTGTCCAGGACTCTCTAGAATATCACCTCCACCCCCAAAACAGGCCACTGTTTTGTCACTGTCAGCTTTTGGTAGATATATATTTAACATAGATTTCATGTATTAGAGCAGTTTTAGGTTCACAGGAAAACTGAGAAGAAATTACAAAGAGCTCCCGTAGACTCTGCCCCACAAACACACAGCTACGCCCACTGTCACCATCCCACACCAGAGTGGTGCGTTTACAACAACCGATGAACCAGCACTGACACACTGTGCTCGCTCCAAGCCCATGGCTTGCGTCAGGGCTTGCTCTTGCAGCTGTGCATTCCATGGGCTTTGACGAGTGTAGAATGACATGTATCCACCACCGTAGTCGTATTTCTCAAAAATATGCTACAGTCATTTGTCATGTGTCACTCCTGCAGGAGAGACAGAATCCCATTCATAAAACCCAGAGACTCAGTCTCTGTTACGTTAACCCAAAGAAGAAACATCTTTTTCCTGTCTAATTCCTATCTCTGTCAATCAAATTGCTCTGGATAATTTTCTCCACAAATACAGGGTTACAGCCATAGTCTGGGTTCTAGGTTGCTGAAAGCTAAGATGCACAACACAAAGTGAGGCAACAGGTGCTTGAAAGAGGAAAGGCACGGCCAGCGCCACGGCTCACTAGGCTAATCCTCCGCCTGCAGCGCCAGCACCCTGGGTTCTAGTTCCGGTTGGGGCGCCAGATTCTGTCCGGTTGCTCCTCTTCCAGTCCAGCTCTTTGCTGTGGCCCGGGAAGGCAGTGGAGGATGGCCCAAGTGCTTGGGCCCTGCACCCGCGTGGGAGACCAGGAGGAAGCACCTGGCTCCTGGCTTCAGATTGGTGCAGCGCGGCCGTAGCGGCCATTTGGGGGGTGAACCAATGGAAAGAAGACCTTTCTCTCTGTCTCTCAAAAAAAAAAAAAAAAAAAAAAAAAAGAAAGAGGAAAGGTAGACTACTATGAAAAATTCAAGAACTAATCTTCAAACACACGATACATAAGACCCAAACTACAACAGATAAACCAATACATTGCATTTCATTGAATCTGAGACAGTATCAATTATAAAGTACATTATTAGCTTATATACCACGAACAAAGGAAAAGAAATTCCCAATTATAATTGGATGCCATTCATGACAAGATGTATTCAGATTTCAGGGATGCTAAAGTGTAAGGCAGGGGAGTGCTTCAGAACCTATGAAATGTTTCACTTGAGGTTATTCCTTGGTTTAATGGCCCATATATGCTTTGGTCCATAAACAAAACACACAGTCTGTGTAAGCACAGGTAGAACTAATCAGCAAAACTCAAGGTCTTCAAATTCTTTCTTGCATTCTCTTTATGAAGAAACATTGTTGACCAGTAGAATGAAAGCTTGCAGAGCTGAAAAATTCTTTGCAAAGCAATGTTAGGGGGAAAATGTTTACAGGAAAATACCCATATGTAAAAATGATTTTAGAAGGGCCAGCAGTGTGACACAGTGGGTTACGCCACTGTGTTCCATGCCCGCATCCCATATCAGAGCACCAGTTTGAAGACCAATTGCTCCATTTCAAATCAAGCTCCCTGGGAATCAATGCACCTGGGAAGGCAGCAGAAGATGGCCTGAGTGCTTGGGCTCCTACCAACTATGCGGGTGACCAGCATAGAGTTCTGGGCTCCTGGCTTAGACCTGGTCCAGATCTTGCTGTCACAGCCATTTGTGGGGTGAATCAGTGGATGGAGAATCTGTCTGTCTCCCACCCCTGTCCCCACACCCTGTTGCTATGCCTTTTAAATAAGTAAATAAATATTTTTTTTGACAGGCAGAGTGGACAGTGAGAGAGCGAGACAGAGAGAAAGGTCTTCCTTTGCCGTTGGTTCACTCCCCAATGGCCACTGTGGCCGGCACACCGCACTGATCTGAAGCCAGGAGCCAGGTGCTTCTCCTGGTCTCCCATGCAGGTGCAGGGCCCAAGCACTTGAGCCATCCTCCACTGCACTCCCGGGCCACAGCAGAGAGCTGGACTGGAAGAGGGGCAACCGGGACAGAATCCGGTGCCCCGATCGGGACTAGAACCCGGTGTGCCAGCGCCGCAAGGTGGAGGATTAGCCTATTGAGCCGCAGCGCTGGCCAGTAAATAAATATTTTTTAAAAGTTTTGGAAAAATCTGGAATAAAAATGTTTGAGACTTGTAGGAATTCATTATCATTTTTCTAAGTTGGTATTACATAAACTAATTTCTCACAATTGTTTCCAATTATGTCTCAATTTCTCTTTTCTCCTTTTTTCAAACTTCTCAGCTTCTACAGGGAATGCCTGCCATGATGCCTCTTGACTGCACACCTATTACACCCTTAAGTAAAGCAAAGATGGAGAAGCTCCCCGGTGATAAACCCTGTGCTCAGCTGGCATCTAGTCAGAGGGCTCCAGCTGTGTACCAAAACTCACTATCTGGTCATTCACCAAATTTCCTATGGACTTCAGCAGTGAACACAACTGATCTCCCATCCAGACCCACAAGGGTGGGCACTATATCCATCCCCAACTGCTGGGAGTTGGCCACTAATGCTCACAGCTGCCCCCTTTCTTAGGGTAAGGTACCCCCAGCCACTCTGGGTTGGTCCAACATATCTGACTCCAGGTCCCCAGCCCTCACCAAATCCCCATGCATCATAAAGCCAGTGACTGGCTGACCCAGTGTATAAAGGATGAGCTCCCCAGTGTCCACTGTGGGCCTCTGCAATACAACTCATTCTCCAGCGTTCTCTAGGGGATGAGAGGCTAGCGGTGGGCAGCAGACTCCAGTGAGGATCAATCCTTGTTGATCAACGCTTGCTTAACCTTAGCCCACCACCCTACTCTGCTTCCTCCCTTTGGAAAACATTTGCTCATTAAATCACAACACACAAAGATTCACACACAGTTTTTCTTCTAGAGAACTCAAATTAGCTCCTAATTGCTGCTCAGACATGAAGAACCATATATGTTCTTGTTCTTTTTCTTCCCCCCTTCCTCAAACCTATGAGGATGACTTTTTACTTGTTTATATTGTGCAAATGTGTTAAAATTTAAATGATATATATTACTGAACATATAGTACCAAAGCTCCTCACAGGATCTTCTGCAGGACTAAATAATGCAGGATGAGGCTGTTTCTGTATCTTCTTGGCCAAGCTTTATATATATAATAATAACACAATATAATATATATATAGCCAACAAGACATCACCCATGTCTAAGGCATTCACTGCAAAGCTTTCTATTTTCCACCAACGGTTCCTTGATTTGAGTCTTAACTCCAGTGCTGAGGCAGGTGTGAAGGAAGAAGGGAACAGGTAATGATAGCTCTGTCAGTGAGGCTGAGTGAGAAAGTTTCATTTAGCTCAACAATTACGGTAATTTGAGCAGAGTGCACTGGGTTCAGAGGCTTGCAGACTTGAGCTGGAATCTTCTTCTATCACTTAAGTGCTGAGTGGCTTGGGCCAAGGTACTTATTCTCCCTGAAATAACCTAACCACTCTGAGCTAGGCTATAGGTAGGTAGCATACAGGCACCAAGCAGTGACTGGCTCAGGGAAGGCCCCGGAGCAAGGGGTTTTGTCTATTTTAACACTGTACCCCTCACTACCTTGTCACTCTATAAGCACTCCAACATTTGCTAAATGGATGCCGAACTAGCTATTTCCTACCAAGAACTTTCAAGTACATACTGACTTCTATGAACTTTAAATAAATCACAAAGGTAAGATTTAATTGGTTGTCAGATCTACCACTAATCCAATGTTTTCAATGACTACATTAAATGTAGACATTCTCTGAAAAACCAATCTTGATTGAAATGTAAGAAAAAAGCTTCATATTGAGGGTTTGTTCTACGTGCAGGCTATTAGCTCTAAATGGCTCCTATGTGTGACAATTATTTCCACTAACTTATTAATTTTTTAATCTCATGACTTTCTTTTGATACTAGAAAGTCACTATGTAGTCAACCAATCAGCTTATTTTCATTCCTTTAAACTGTTTAACAGGAATTTAATACATTACAGTCTCAGGGTCACAGCATGTTACTAACACACAATTCTCATGAATACAAAGAGAACAGATTCAACGTAGTTCATGGATTCAATTCTAAGAATATTCACTTCCCTCCGTTCTTTAATCCCCTCCTTTTAAGATCCTCTCTCCATATATTAACTGCCACAAATAAGAGAAAACATGCTATTTTTCTTGTGGGGTCTCATTTATTTTACTTAGCATAACTATTTCCAGTTGCACCCATTTTGTTGCAAACGTCAGGATTTCATTCACTATAATGGCTGCGAAATATTCTTTAGTCAGTCATCAGATAATACTTGTAAACTTTTCCTTCCTACCCAGCCACTGATAAGATAATTTTGCTCGGGCTTGTAAGTTCATTTGCACACTTAACTTTTCAATCTTCCTGGAACAGCCTGTGAACTATGAATTTCCTCCTGATAGTTTATTTCTTCAAAACCATTTATTGAGTAAAGCACCCACAACCCATTTCTTTGTGAGGTCTTCTTACCACCCATTGGGTTCTCATCCATGTATGTCCTTCTATCACTGACTGCTTCCTCTGTCTCAGTTTGCTCTCTGCTTTTCTTCATAGCATGTCTACTCCCTGACATTGTAGCATAGACTTACTCATAATTTGTCTCATCTACCTGCATAAAAGCTCCAAAGAGTGGAGAACTTCATTTCATTGCAACATCTCCAGACCAATGACACAGTAGGCTATCACATGACAGATGATAAAAAATTGGAAGAACGAAGAGAAATGCACACAAACAATACAGTCACTGCAACATATACTGAAAAGAAAACATGTCAGTGAGTTGGGCCCTTCTCGAGGAGCTTATTTAGATGGACATGGCAACTCCTCTAAGGAAGTGGCATTGAGCTAAGGCCTGAAGAACAAGAATGAGCCTGCTAGGGGTCTGTGCTGTGATGCAGTGGATTAATTCACCATCTGCAGTGCCAGCATCCCATGTAGGCACCAGTTCAAGTCCCAGCTGCTCCACTTCCAATCCAGCTCCCTGATGATCTGGGAGAGTGGCGGTGGATGGCCCAAGTCCTTGGGCCCCTGCACCCACATGGCAGACCTAGAGAAAGCCTCCTGCCTCTTGGCTTCAGCCAGGCTCAGCCCCAACCATTGCAGCCATTTGGGGAGTAAAGCAAGGATGGAGGATCTATTCATTTTTCTCTGTCTCTCCTCTCTCTCTGTCTCTCTAGCTCTGATTTTCAAATAAATAAATTAAAAAAAAAATGCATCTGGGTGAAGGGCTGGGGAAAGGCCAAGGCCTGCCGGGAGGAACAACAAGAGAGGCAGAGGGGAGAAGGTGGTGAGTCTGGGAAAGTAGGCAATGCTAAGGTTATTCCAGGTCACAGTGAAGAGCATGTGTCTTGTTCCAAGAGCAATGGGAAGACGTGAAAACACCTGGGCAGAGGTGGGACATACGCTATGCCAACTTGGGTAGTGGAAGTGCCATGGGAGGATAGGGACGACCCAGGCCACCAAGAGTTCTGCAGGAATCCAGCCCAGGGAACATGGTAGCTGGGACTGGGTAGAGCAGTGGGGACCAGGAGAAGCAGATTGGTGGCAGAACTTTTTTGAAGATAAAGTAAACTGATCTGGTGATGGATTGCATGTTGGCCACGAGAGAAAGGGAGAAACTGAGGATGATGGTTGAGTCTTTGGGTTGGAGGCACTGGCCAAATGGGGCAGCTGAGACCAGGGGAGGAAAGACTTAGGAGGAAACAGCAAGAGCCTCCATTGGGAGCCTTTTCCTGGGTTTGCGATGCACAGTGGAACTTCTAGCTTCGTACTTCTGGAGTCAGGAGAACAAGCGGAGCTATGGAGACAGATTAGGAGGCCAACTGCCCAGACAGGATTGAAAGGCAGAGGGCTCAAGGGCATCAACTAGAGAGGGAGGGATCGGTGCTGTGCTACAGTGGGTAAAACTGCCATCTGCAGTGTCAGCATCCATATGGGCGCCAGTTCAAGTCCTGGCTCCTCCACTTAGGATCCAGTTTTCTACCATGTCCTGGGAAAGCAGCAGAAGATGGCCCAAGTGCTTGGGCCCCTGCACCCATGTGGGAGACCTGGAAGAAGCTTCTGGCTCCTGGCTTCGGATCAGCCCAGCACCTGCCATTGTGGCCATTTGGAGAGTGAACCAGTAGATGGATGACCTCTGTATCTGACTCTGTAACTTTGCCTTCCAAATAAATAAATAAATAAATCTTTTAAGAAAAAAGAAGAAAGGATATAGAAAGGAAGAGAGAGCCCAAGATTTGGCACCACAGCACTGAAGGAATAAACCTAAAAGGTGGGGATGCTCAAGCCTTCTTCGTCATCTTGCACGGTGACCACCCCAGTGTCAAGTGTTTGCCAGCTGGGTCCTGTGCTCCCAGCACCCTCACGCTACACACAGCTGCGGTGCTGGCCCAGAACAGGAAGAGTTGCTGTAGCAACTACTGAGGAGTGGCAATGCTCTTGAAGTTTAGCTTAAGAAGTGTCTGGGATGGCTCCAGGACAAATCGGGTCCAAGGCATTCACAGTGACAGAGGTTCACCTGCTGTTTAAAGGCAAATTTCTAATCGTTCGTGGGACTTCCCAAGTGCGGACACGTCGCTGACCACAGGGGCCAGATCTAGCAGCACTGTACTGGTTGTAAACACACAGCTGCCCTTTCCCTTGGCCCATTTCGGTCACAGATGACACCACACAGGGCTCTCCTCACACCCCAGTCACACTGCAACGCAGGGAATCTGACTTAAAAATGGATCTGGAGGTGGCCATTGGGCCTAGAGGTTAAGACATCACTTGGGGTGCCTGCATCCCACACAGGAGTGAGTGGGCTCAAGTCGGCTCCAGGTCGGGTTCCTGACTCCAGCTTTCCTGCTAATGCAGACCCTTGGGGATGGCAAGGGATGGCTCAAAGGATTGGATTCCTGCCACCCGCATGTGAGACCCAGAGTGAGTTCCCAGCTGTGGCTCTTAGTCTGGGGCCCTTATAGCATTTGGGGAGGGATTCAGCAGCTGGGGGCACACTCTTTCATCAAATGCTACTACTACTACTAACAATAATAACAAATGCATAAAAATGTATCTGCCTTCAGAAAGCAGTGACTGGATCACACATGCTTCAGTGTCTCCCAGTATCTGCCAGGTTCATGGTGTTCTATTGCCTGATTTTTTTTTTTTTTTTACAGTAAGATTTCAAAACCACAGGATATTAAAAGTACAGATTAAAGCCTTCAGGGAAATGGTTACCTAATCCCACAGGCATGCACTGACCTTGTCGGTACGAAGTGTCAGATCTGTAAACCCGGGGATCTGCAGTGGTATCTGGAGACCAGAAACTCTCTACCTGCAGCCTAAGATTCTGCAAGGGAGGGAGCACCGACTCACCCCCAACCCTGCTGACCATTTGGTGCCCATGAAAGCAACAAGCGTTCCATGCAAGTAGGGAAGGAGGCTGTACCCCTGGGGCCTAGGCCCAGGCACTGAGGACTCCTCCCTGGAGTAGGCCTAGGCCTGGGCTGCCCAGTCATCTCCAGTCTGGGAGACCCGCAAGGCACTGATAAGTAGATAATTTGGGGGTCTCAGTACAGAAGCTGAACCAATGACCCGCAGGCAGGGCCACAGTGACAGAATGATGAGCCAAGCAGACTCCTCTGTCCTACAGCTTTGATCCCAGCGCTAAGGCCCTAGGCAAGAGCCTGAAGGTTCTGCTCCAATGAATAGCCCCCGCCTGTCTTCACTGTACTCCTCATATGGCCCAATTCCAGATAAAAGTCAAGTCCCTTTTGGCCCCTTTGTCTGTCACTGGACATTTTGCCACGTGGCTCATAATCTCTTTTGCATTTCATCTCAGGGAAGTTACGATGGCTGCATGTTCAACCCATCTGAAATGCTCAGTCTTTGACGCCCTCCATGCCAATGCCCTGTGTTCTGCTTCTGCTGCCTACTCTATGGTCACACTTCTGACCCCAGGCCGATTCCATCTCCTGAATGGCCATGAAAACCCAGCCCTCTGCCCGCTGTATCCTGCCATGTCTACTTTCCATTTCTCCCCCTCTGCTGCTTCTAAAATTCACTCACCTTGTATAGAATAGCTCAGGGTTCTGGCCTTTTGTACTCCTAGAAAAGAGAGGTGGACAAAGGAGGCGGAGACCGACCTCAACGGAGACAGGTTGCTTTATTTGAAGCAAAGAAGTTGGCAACAGTCTATTCTTGTGAGAACACAGGGTGCATTTAGAACCCAGGTTTTTACCTGGTTAGGAGGGAATTTACCACTATCAGGGGTAGGGGTAGGAGGCAGCTGGTGTTAGAGTACCGGGCTCTTTAAAGTCTCAGGGAACTTCTCATCTGTTTCATAGCTGCCCTGTGCAGCTTATCTGCTTTGCCATTTGCATTGCAAGGAGTTGAGAAGGATCTGGTTAGGTACCAAGGATCTCCACAAAAGGGAGGAAGTGGGGCGGGGCAGGGGAGGAGGAGGAGGAAAGGGAGGAGGAGAAAGGTGTGACAAGTCCTTTACTACTCTCTTGACCCCTCTGCCTTTCTCTTGGCTCCTCCCATCTTCCCCTTCTTATTACTCTAGCCTACTTCTCAAGGCTAGCACTATAATCAGGTCCTTGCAAGTACCCACAAACTCAGCATCTGTAAAACTCTGATCTTGGGTTCATCTGTTTACCTAGTCCACTCTCTTCTATGTTTGTAGATTTCAACCCGGGATTTCTGAGCTGCTGGGACCAAGCACACAACACCATGGTCTGCAACCTCAGTGGGGCTCGGGGCTCGTGGCTGCTTAGTCATTCTTCATGTCTTTCCCATTCCTTGTGCTCAGTAGCCTAGGCTGCCTGTTCCCTCTGATTCAGCAATCTGATCTTACTTCATCTGGAAGACAGAATCTATGAGGCAGAAAGGTAATTTCTTGTTGCTTGTCTCCCTAAGACAACACAAGTCACTGTCCCAAACTCTTCCTCCCCTCTTCTCTCTGGCCAGGGCACATCTTGGGCTGCCCAGCTGGTGTGTCATCCTATCTTCTCAGGAGCCCCAATCAAGTTTGCTCGCTTTCTCTCCTGTCAGATGTCTGCTACCTGACTGGCATCTTCCCGTCCTTGTTTGCACCTGCCCAAGGCTCTCCCATCTTAAAAAGGAAACCCACTTTTGGCTTCATGCTTCCTCTAGTCCTTGCTGTCTCTCTCTCAACTCCCCTCCTCTGCACTCTGCAGCACCTAGCAAGGACCCAGCCGCATTCAATAACTCACCGGGGTGTATGTGGTTCCCAGTTTATTTGCTTGCTCCTCCTAGACTGTTAACTCCTTGGGGTAAGGCTGGGCTAATCTGTCACCAGTTTTCCCATTATCTACTTAACACAATACCTGGAATTTAATACATGAGCAGGTGACCATGTTAACCGAGATTTATAAGTTATGCCATTCACAAATGAAACTCTCCAACTGTAAATATCATTTTCTGGATGAAAACCCCAATTCTTGGTAGAACGTATGTACTTGAGATATGCAGAATGGTGACGGTAGCACTGTCTACCTCTTTGTAGTCTGATACTTTCTCAATAGACAGACAGAAGCCTCCCCTGCTGTGCCCACACTGGGCACCATGGCCTGCTTGACTGCAGACACAGACACAAACAGACTGCTGTGCTGGGCCACGTGATCAGCCTCTTGAGTGTAAAGCTAAAGCAAAGATTTTTTTCTGACTCCTTTTTTTCCCCCACTTCCTTTAGATGTCAACCAGGATACAGAACAAACTGTTCTCTCTTGGAGTCAAATCCTGGAACAGAAGTTAGCTGCAGTAAGAAGAAAATCAGAAGGTTGGATCCAAAGGAGAAGTCTCTTAACAGATCCTGGAGGATCTGAGAGAACCCTGCCAAGAGCTGAGTGTGCCATCGACACACACAAGGGCAGGGATCTTCAGATTCCAAGCAGCAGGTGCTTGTAGGGGCAACCAGGCATTCAAGGGAGGTGGTGGCACAACGGGGAAGTGCCAAGGTTCCAGGGGCCCTGATCTTGAAATTGACATTCCTGGTTACACGGTGAAAAATAATCCTGCTGCTCTTCTGGAAGTAGCTTTCAAAATTCTCCTACAAAAAAGAATCAAGCTAGAAATGCCCTGAAATGCTCAAAGCCCCCTCCCTTTTTCAACTTTTAGTAAGACAGCTACTTCCTTCACTGGCCTCATCCTGGATTAGAGAAACCACGGAGATCTAAGGGTAGGTAATGATTTTGTCTTGTGAGGAAACAGCTCAGGCCGTCACCTGATTCCTTTGATAAAAGACAACTCCTCTTCAATGATCCTCTTACAGCTATTATGACATGAAGTGGAACTGACTGCCATAGCAGGCGAAATACACTTTTTAACATCTTGCTTAGACTCAACATCTTCAGAGAATGTACATTTTTAGAAGGGTGGAACCTTCAGAAGTACACACCTGGCCACAGCTCCCTATGGGTACAGCTTCTTCCACGGCCAGCCATTCTGTATTTCAATCCTCCCAAGCAGTCTGGGTTCCTGTAATTTTCCATTGTTATTGTTCTGGTTCTCTGTATTTTAAAAAGTGGCTTGAGCTAAGTGAGATCATTTGTCCTTTCCGGTAGTTTTCCAGCTATATTTTATTTTCTCAGGACTCTATACTTCCCTAAATGAGACACCTCGCTCTGTTTAGATGGAGTTGTGGCCAAGAACTTGACACCCACACATGAGGTTGTGGTTTTAGGGGAGCAGCAATGAGGTGAAACCTGGGCTCTCTGAAGTCAGAGTTTCTGCTCCGGGCAGCGCTGTCCATATTTAGCACTTCCTGAAAACCCGGAGACAACCCTGGGCAAGCTGAAACACGGCACTGGTGCTCCGTGGCACTTTCCACACCTGGAGAAGTTTCTGTAAAGAATGGAGACAAATATTGAGCAGGGTGTGGTACACTCTGTTTTCTCCTGTTGCTTTCTTCAGGGTATCATGGGATGACCTTCTCGGAAAACGTTGCCTCACTAATGAGTGTTATTCCAGTGACCTGAGACACAAACCTATCTTTTAATTCCATTTTCCACAAACTTTCAGAAGCACCTTTGTGTTACTCTGGAAATTCTAATGTTCATTCAAATCTAAAGGCTCCCTGTGACATTTCAGAACCTTCATTTACTTCTCACCTTCATCATTACTGTTACCGAAATGCCTATGCTTCCTATTAATTTTCTGTGATACTTGGAACGATCTATGGTCCCCAAATGGTATTTCTTATTAGCACCTCAAGATTATGCCTGTTCACTCCTGAACTGAATTCTGAATGCTCTTATACTTAAAAACAGCTCCATAAACAATCTGGAAGATGAGACTGACTCCATGGTCGTCTCCACACCTGCACCCTCCATGCCTGGTGATGGCTTTCTTCTTTCTTGGTTACTCCAGCACCTTGACCTTGGCTGTGCATCTCTGAGCATCTTAGGATCCCCACTCTTTACTGACTCAACTGCAACACTGACTGTCACCTGTTGGCTTCCATGGATGTTTCTGAATGCATGTATGAAGTGAAACAAAAGTGATGCCCTCTTGCATTTGGACCTCATGAGATACGGGGAGGACTTGGTGATGATGCTTGCTGCCAGCTCTGTGGCAGACACTATTCTGAGGACTTTACTCCTCCCGATGTCTCGGTGAGGTGAGGAAGCTGGGGTATGTAGACACAAACTCACTAGAACTCAGTGGGCACAGAGCTAAGAGAGGAAGCCAGGGTCCTTGACCTCAGAGCTTATGATCTAACCCTCACACTATTATACTAGAACCAAACCTTCCCTTCACCTTGAATTAGATATCATAGTGGTGACAAATTGTGCCTATCAACAATATTTATTTTTGGTCTCTAAACTCCTTACGGAGTTTACATTCTGGTGATTAAGGGCAGGGACTCTTCCTCTCTCTCAGGCTTATTTATTTATTTGAAAGGCAGAGTTATAGAAAGGGAGAGAGGGAGAGAGAGAGAAAGAGAGAAAGAAGGAGAGAGAGAAGAAGAGAGATCTTCAATCTGCTGGTTCACTCCCCAAATGGCCAGAGCTAGTTTGGTCCAAAGCCAGAAGCCAGGGGCCTCTTCCAGGTCTCCCACCTGGATGGCAGGGGCCCAGGTATTTGGGCCATCCTCTGCTACTTTTCCAAGGAGCATTTGCAAGGAGCTAGATCAGAAGCAGAGCAGCCAGGACTCAAACTGGCACCCATATGGGATGCCAGTGCTGCAGATGGCAGCTTAACTTACTATGCCACAGCACCAGTACCTAGCAATACTTCAAATGGAGAAACTGAGATCAAAGGTAATTTCTGGATTAAGACTATTCTTACAAAAAATTCTGAAGATCCTAAAGATTACTTTTTAAATAATACTATGTAACAAGCATTGCAGTGTAAATGTGGAAAATGAGCTGAGTGTGGCTAAGGACATGTGTGTCTGAACCACACCAATAGAAGGAGGAAAAAGCCCTTGGGTCAGGGACGTTTAGCACCTGCAGCGTGGTGACAGGTGGGAGACCTGTGAGCACAGCCCCTGCTCAGCCACCACAGATGCTCTCTGTATTGGCATCCTGGAGGTGGGGACAAGGATGCTATGGGCTCCTTTGTACATGGGAGAGTGCACCATGCCAGGGTCATTAACTTGTCCAGACCTCAATTCTTTTCTCAGCTGTGGGTGCCCTTATAAAGAGAGCACATGGAGGGCCGGGGCTGGGGCACAGCAGGCTATCCCTTGAGCTGCTGGCTCCCCAAGTCAGAATCTGGTTCAAGTAAGTACTGGCTACTCTGCTTCTGAGCCAGCCCCTGCTGAGGCTGCCTGGGAAGTACTTGAGTTCTTGTCACCCAGGTGGGAGAACCGGATGGAGTTTCTGGCTCCTGGCTTCCGGAGTAAATAAACAGACAGAAGATCTTTCTATCTTTCTCTTTGATGCTTTACCTTTAAAATCAATCAATCAAGGATGGCATTCTGGTTAGTGGGTAAAAGCCACTCTCTGCAATGCTGGCATCCCAAATGGGTGCCAGTTCAAGTCCCAGCTGTTCCACTTCTGATCCAGCTCCCTGCTAAGGCACCTGGGGAAGCAGTGGAGGACAGCCTACGTGCTTGGATTCCTGTACCCACATGGGAGACCCAAATGAAGCTGCTGGCTTCGGCCTGGCCCAGCCCTGGCTGTGGCAGCCACTTGGGGAGTGAACCAGAAGGTGGAAGACCTCTCTCCCTCTCTCTTCCTTTCAAAAAATAAAAGAAATCTTAACAACAACAAAAACCCAATCAATCAATCTCTCTTAAAAAAAAAAAAAAAAAAAAAAAAAAAAAAAAAAAAAGGAGGGCATGTTAGGTGGAGTTAAAGCTCTGATGGAGGCTCTTCTCTTTACAGGGTAACAGCACCCATGGTTGGAGCCCAGGCCTGAGCACGATTCTGCAGGCTAGACCAAGTTCCCGAGGATGAGAGGCTCACTGCAGCTTCCTGACACAGGCTTCCAGGGAGATCCCCAAGGAAAAAGGAAGTATCTCAATGGCATGTCCCTCTTCTGTGCCTCTACTCCTCACTTAGCTGAAACAGGCCCATGGTCCTAAGAAGTCTTCTGCTGAAGTCAGTACAGCCACAGTCAAGGCCCGAATGACTCCAAATACAGCAGCGATTGGTGACTGTCCCCTCAGACAGCAGGACAGTGGCCTGGCATTGCCACCTGCAGAAAGATCTGTGGGTCATGCCCAGTGCAGGCATAGTGGCTTCAGATCACAGGCCACATCTTCCGTGCCCAGTGGGGTGGGGGGTATCCCAGCTTCTGCCCTTCTTTCTGACAGCTGAAGGCCAAACACACACAGTGAAATCCCCTGTAACACTCACCTTCCAAATGGTGTTAATTAAGCTTGTGAATCTGAGGTTTCCACTCAAAGACCCCAAAAAGAAAAGGACCTATATATACAAATACAGACTAAATCCTACCACTTGAAATATACATTTTTATTTTGCAACATCACTTAAGAAAACATTAATTAATGTGTGTTAAGAGAATAATTCTCAGTCTTCTCTGATAAAATTGCTTACTATAGGAATGAAAAGGAATTTTAATTTAATTAAAAGGAATTATTTAAATGCAATCTTTCCTTATTTCTGATGGCACATTCTGTGTCCTATTAAATAGATAATTTATTAGAACAATGGCAAACTAATAAACTGCCTCTCTCCCATAAGAGAGAAGAAACTATGGAATTCTTGGGGATAAATTCAACAAGTGATTCCTAAAAGAAAAGAAAAATCATTGTATAAAAGTACAGAAACAAAACTTGAACAGAGAGAGGCAAACTACATTCCATGATGAGAAGGGAAAGTTAGAAACATGTCAGAGCACTAGCTCTCTGAATTCCTCTGTATATTTGTTGGCATTTTGGTCAGAATTCCAATGATGTAAGTTTTCATTTGGATCTGGGCAAAATCATTTTTAACTTCGTATAGGACTAAAGTCAAGAGAAATCTGATAAAGCGGCATAGCGAGTGTGCGTTTGCCTTCCCAGACACGGAGCGGACAAGCGGAAGGCAGCTCAGACAGAACTACCTGTGAGGATACTAGGAAGAGCTGCTCCGCTTCAACAGGAATCAGGGACACGAACACTCACAAGACTGCTTGCTATCAGATTAAAACAATTAAAAATTGAAAATGGATACAATCCCAGGCTGACAGAGAAAAGGCCTAACAGGAAATTTCCTATAGTATTGACAAGTGTGTAAACAGCTGCACTTTTCTGGAGAAAAAGGCATTAAAATGAAAGGTGTGCCAACTCCTGGATCCGATAATCCCCTTAGAAATGTATCTGCCGTTCATTAAGAGCATTGGGTGTAGTGGCAGACAGCTGGCAACAATGTTATCTGTCCACCAATACAAGAAAGATTAAGTAACAATGGGACATCCACAAAGGAGAATGTTACACTCAAGGCATGAGGTGGGGCTAAACATTATCAAACTGGAAAGCAGCTCATGATAGAATGTTAAATAGAAGCAACTGCATTGTAGCCATAAAGCATATTCTAACTGTGCGGGGAAAAAAATAAGTAAAAAAAAAAAAAAATACTGACAAACAATGTACTTGTAGGAGCAGAGGGCCAGTTGGAGGGTACCATGTGACTCAGCTATTACCACTGATTGTTTAAAGGGGGAGATGGGGGTGGGATTGGCCGGAGCACCAAGAGGGACATTTTTAACTTTACAGACATTTGTCTTGCTTTACTAATTACAAGGAGGTCTCACTTTTATTAGTTCAAAATGGCAACATGCACAGAAAATACAGCCCAATAACTCCCCCCCCCCACCACACACATAGCAAAGGTCAGGAGGCCACTGACACCCACACATACTGACCCTGCAGTGCCGACCCAAGCAGAAGCCTCCCTGCTCATCTGGTTTGAAAAATGCTGTGATTTCTGACCATTCTGAACATAAGGCCAAATACTAAGAGCTGTGTGCTGGTCCAAAGACATCTGTGAGGCCCCCAAATGCAGACCTCTGGGGCACGAGGACAGGGGAGTCTTCCCTGTGTTGAACTCACCCTCCTTGGCTGCTGCTGTCAGCTGTTCTTGACTTGCCCACCTCCCTTTCTGACTTCAGCACCTAAGTTAGGATTTGTCTACAATCAAATGAAACAACTCGAATGCAGTCTGAGTGGAGTACAGGACATTCCACCAAGTCCGCCAGCCAGGGAAGGCTGCTGCTCTTGTACAAAGCTGGGTCCTGCTGCCTCCTCATCAGCTCACAAGCGCCTTCCCCCCACCTACTGCTCACCCTCTGGGATCAAGATCAAGTCACTCCTCTTCCAGGAACCCTCCCATCGCAGGTGTTCTCATCATGGTCCCTTCCGAGAATTCCTTCATTCCTCCACACGGACTTGGAGAGTATGGCCTGTTTGGCGCTATATTCTCTACTGCCTGTGCACATGTCGAGGGGAGGGGCCAGCATCACGTGTGTGGATCAGTAAGAGCACAGTGCCAAGCAGGCATAGGGTAACTGCCAATATATTGGTACATTTCTTCATCTACATCACAGATGTTAAGATTGGAGCCTCACACGCAATAATTACTGATTAATTGGAGTAAGGATCAGGGCACTTTTGTGTTAACTCAAGGAGCTGAGGATGGAAAAAACAGGATGAGAAGGCAGTAGGAAGGCTGAGAGAAGTCACACAGGATAATTCTGAGTGAAATGAGTGGATGGGTGGGTGCTTGGCCTAGCAGACAAGACGTCTGCACCTCATATCAAGGTACCAAGGTTCGATTCCCAGCTCTGACTCTTAACTTCAGCTTCCTGCCAATGCAGAGCCTGGGTGGCAGCAGCGATGGATCAAGTAGCTGGGCCCCTGCCACCACCCATGCAGGACCTGGGTTGGGTTCCTGACTCTTGACTTTGGCCAGCTCAACTCTGGCTGTTGTGGGCACATGGGGAGTGAACCAGGGAATGGATAGAAGTGTGTTCTCTTTCCTTCTCCCTCTCTCAAATAAATACAAAGTAAATTTTAAAAAATGAGTGGAGGGGCCAGCATCATGGTGTGGAGGTTAAGCTGCTACCTGTGACACCAGTACCCCATGTGAGTGCTGCTGGTTTGAGTTCTAGATGCTCCACTGCTGATCCAGATCCCTGCAAATGTGCCTAGGAAAGCAGCAAAAGATTGAACAAGTGCCTGGGCCTCTGCTGCCCTGGCTCCAGGCTCCTGGTTTTGGCTTGACCCAGCCCTGGCCATTGTGGCCATTTGGGGAATGGAAGATTCTCTCTCTCTCTCTCTCTCTCTCTCTCTCTCTCTCTCTCTCTCCATCTCTCCCTCTGTCTCTGTAACTCGACCTTTCAAATAAACAAGCCTTTTAAAAAATGAATGGAAAAAGCAACTTCAGAATAAGGTGTGGACTCTACCCTACGGAGCTGTGATGGTGTAACCGGGACACTTGGGTGCATTTGGCATTGTGCATCACAGCATTCACATTCAGCTGCAAGAACCGCTCCAATCCCAGTGCTGGAGTTGTCTTACCAGGTCTCAGCCATGAGCTGCCTCTGACTTCAGTGCATTTCTTTGGTAGCAAATTCAACCTCCTTGTAACACATTTCCGTCCAGTTCAGGCTCTCTAAAGTCTCGCTGTGCTTCCCAGAGAGCAGCGGCAAAAAAGCTGAGGCCCTGCACAAAGCTGTGTCTATATCCACACGTGCTGAGGCGCTCAGTATTTCTCACCTGGTAGCCCTTCCTTCACACCAAGCAACACACCACAGAAAACATGTCTTCTCATTTTACTCCCAAGTTTTTATTCAATTTCAAAATTATACTTTAAGGACAGAAACAATAATAATTCTGGACATTAAACAGTGCATAGATTTTCTCATTGTGTAAAAGCAATGGCTCTGACTACATAGTTGGGTCTGCTTTAAAGTAAGATTTCCAAAACCTTCCAACTCACCAACATGGAATCTGATGCATCTTCACATGCTAAACTGCAGTAACAACCCTTTTCCTTGTCTTTCTAAAACTATAGCTTAATAGTTACTTACTCCATGTGAAGATAAAATAAGATAAAATATGGCAAACTATTTTATTACCTAATATTTTAAAAAATTGATTTGAGAGGCAAAGGAAGAGCGAGAGAAACAGGCAGGTGCCCTGGTTGACTGGTTCACTCCCCAGACAGCCACAACTGGTGGTTCTGGATGGAGCTGAAGCAGGGAGCCAGGAACTCAATCCAGGTCTCCTACCTGGGTGGCAGAGACCTAACTACTTGAGCCATCAACTTCTGCCTGTCAGGGTGCACATTATCAGGAAGCCGGAATTGGGAGCAGAGCTGGGATCTGAACCCAGGCACTCTGATATAGAATGCAGGCATCTTAACCAGCACGTTAACTGCTAGCGCCAAGTGCCAGTCTCCTATCACCGAGTTTTTAATTCTTTCAGACATGGGATTTAAGATCAGCCCCACATGACTGTGTTGCATGTTTTCTTGGCTGATGCAAAATTCAGCGGAAAACACTGATCAGGGAAAAACAGGAAGCCCTAACTTTGGAAAACACTCAATCTACCTTCGATGCAAACCACAAAAAGATTAGACAAACAAAGTTATGTGTTGACATTGGCTGTAAATTGTCAAAAGGGATAAAGTCTTAAAATATCTCTGGAACAAGACTCAAATCACTTAGTCACTGGTTCTGTTCTTTTCCTATCTTTCTGTAAAGAATGCTTTAAAGAAAGTGCCCAGTGGAAATCTGAAGCCATTTCCCTGCTCATCCCTGGATGGACTGCAGAACTGTCCATCTGCTTCCATGCAGCGCCCTGCATGTGGATCAGGTCAGTGCTGTGACCATGCTGCAGCTCATCTTCCTGAAAGCCCAGCGACACATGGCATCTCGGCTCTTGTGAAAACCAGGGAGACTGGCTCTCATAAGGGAAAAACAATTTGCCCAGGGTCATGAAGATCCTTGGCAGCAGAAATGGGACTTTGGCCTCTAAATCCGGCCACATAAGCTGGAAAGTGAATGGGCCACCATCTTCATTCTATCTGAGTTTCCCCACATTTTAGCGGTGCTATCTGGGACACGTGACTTTACTGCTCGGAGATTCAGTTCCCTCGGTGAAACAGCGATGCACACCCAATCCTTCTCCTGTAGGACATGTTTTAGGATTAACTGAGATTATACACCCACAGAGGCAAACCACCAACCCTCTACTCCCCCCTGAACAAGAGCAGGGCAGATGCGATGCTTTGGAGCTGTGAGTCCTAAACCAGACATTTGGAACCACAGGGCCCCTGTGCGGCTTCAGTGTGGTTTTAGTTCAGGGCAGAGGGAATATTAGCTTGGAAGGCTTCTGGCATATCCAAAAATCTGGGATTTACTTCTTTTTTAGAATAGTCCTAGCCTGTGGACACAGTCAAGCCAAAAAATTACCTCCTAGATCGTGGTGGTCACAGTCAACACAGCCCTTAGGTGGCCTGGAAGGGATGTGAAGGTCCCTAACTCAGGGGTGAATGCATGAGCAGGGAATTCCAGAAGTGACCACGCTGACCCGAACTGCCTGGGAGCTAATGACTGCCTTCAGTAAGGGGAAGTTCTGGGGTCCCCCGGGCACGGTTTCCAAAAAAAAGCCAACATGCAGACTCAAAATCTTTTTATTTCCATTTTTTTTTTAAACAAACAAGGTTCCTTTGTTTAAAGAAAAAAATGAGTGAAATCAGTTTTGAACCAATTCAGCCACCCAGTCAAAATCTATGCAAAATTAAGCAAACTTCTCCTTACTCAGTATTTATCCACATTAACCCGACAGCACTAGAAGGGAAAGCAAAACCCTGGCTTTCCATATTCAAATGCAGCTCCCAGAGACACCTCCTGAAGTCAGAAGCCTACCTGGCTTCTGCCACAGGGCCCTCCCAGTGCCAGCTGGCACTCTGTCATGCAGGTGCTGCAGTGGGCCTCCTCAGTCCCAGCAGGCAAGAAGTATTTTGTGGGGCAGGCTTATAGTCTAGCAGTTAAAATGCAAGCATCTCTCGGGGCCAGCACCATGGCGCACTAGGTTAATCCTCTGCCTGCAGCGCCGGCATCCTATATGGGCACCGGTTCTAGTCCTAGCTGCTCCTCTTCCAATCCAGGTCTCTGCTATGGCCTGGGGAAGCAGTGCAAGATGGTCCAAGTCCTTGGGCCTCTGCACCCACATGGGAGACAGGGAAGAAGCACCTGGCTCCTGGCTTCGGATCGGCACAGCTCTGGTCATTGTGGCCACTTGGGGAGTGAACCAACAGAAGGAAGACCTTTCTCTCTGTCTCACTCTCTCTCTCTCTCTCTCTCTCTCTTTCTGTCTGTAACTCTACCTGTCAAATAAATAAATAAATAAAATCTTTTAAAAAAAAATGCAAGCATCTCACACCAGAGTGCCCGGGTTTGACATCCAGCTCGGCTCCTGACTCCATTACAGACCCTGGGAGGCAGTGGTGATGACCTAAGTAACCGGGCTCCTGTCACCCAGTAGGAGACTTGGATTGTATTCTCAGCTCCTGGTTTCTATCCAGTTCAGTCTTGGATGTTTCAGGCATTTGCACAGCGAGCTAGAGATCAGGAGCTCTCTCTGTCTCTCCCTTTTTCCCTGTCTCTCAAATAAATAAATGAATGAGAAGTATTTGCTCAGGATCTCTTATGTGTCTGGTGCTGTTCTGGCAAGAACACAGAGCTCAAAAAAGGGGGTCCCTGCCTTTGAGGAAGCTACTGTGGTAATAAGGAACAGGCAAGGACAACTGAAATGCTGAGGGTGCAGATGTGAATAGCACAGCAAGTTCCCTGTGCTGGAGATAGGAAGAAAGCTCTGGCAGGTGGAGGGTAGGGGCTTTGGATGGGCTGCAGGGGTGACCCAGCACAGCCTGGCCGGGGCTCAGAGCAACATGGTGGAGTGAGAGGCAGTTAGGTCAGGTGTCTAGAGAGGAGGGTCCCTGGGTACCAGGCAGGGGAGTGCAGGTTAGATGTGAGGTGACGGATAGACTGTGGGCCTGGCAGGGCAGAGAATGTGAAGACTGATGGGGTGGACTGTGCACAATGGACTACAAGAGCCAGGCAATACAGCCAGACGCCAAGTCCCATTACAGCTCCCAGGAAAGACGCTCTCTGCCTGGCATCTGGGGTGATAGGGACGTGGAAGGAGGATGGGAGCCGAAGAGTAACTCAGTGCAGGAAATCAGATCCATTTCCTGGCCACCTCCAGCACTCCTCTTCTCCACATTAACCTTTCAGAGGGTGAGGCTGCCCCCTCCATCCCGGTATCTAGGTGTCACCCATTTCAGGGTTTCTAGCAAAGGAGCAGTGGGGAACCACTGCCCGGAACTGGCAGATCGAGAACAAGCTGGAAACACCGTGTGAGACTCACTCCCCACTCCTGGTTACGTCAACTAAAAACTTGACTATAGCAACATCTACAATAAGACAGGGTGGCTGTCCTTACTGAAGTTTAGAGAGGGAAGGATACACCAGCAGAGCCAGGCTGCTCCAGACGCAGTCTGCCTTAGCCATAGCACTAAGGACTCTGGGCTTGGAGGATGCCCACAGGAAGGCCATGAGATGCTGCAGACCAGACCAGGATGCACCACTGTCACTCAGCCTGCATCAAGTCCACAGGGTCTTTTTATCCTGGACTGTGCAAAGCCAGAGACCTGACCTCTTGCCTCTGGTGGCTTTGTCCAGTGGATCATGGGAATTCCCAACTTAGAGGGGTTGCACCTGAGCAGAACTGGCAGCAGGGTAAGGTCTGCAGGGAGTCAGAGGCAGGGAAGACCACCCAGTGGAACAGCTCCCCACGGGTGCAATGGGGTAAATGGTATGAGGGGAGTAACCAGATGTCCACGGGACAAGGAGGAAGAATAGCAGGGCAGAGGGCCAAGCCGCCGGAATCAGGAATGGTTGCTCCACACTCAGTACTACTGTAGCCCCTGCCTTCTCCATCTCGGCTCCTCTAGCCCTGGAGAAAGCCAGCACCAAGTGAGTTTGTCTTTGGAATTTGCCTGTGACTTGTCGTGTGCCATCCAGTTGGGTGGCCCTGGAAGGAGCAGTCTCCTGCCCACTTGCTGTCTTGCAGGCAGGCAGTTCTCTCCCTCTGCATCTGCTATCATTACATCTCTGTGTTGCTGACCGTCGAACAATGAACAGGGTGACCGCCTACTGGGAGAAAAATGTTTTCTCTAAGTGAAGAAGTCATGCTAACCAATGATCCGTTCTGGCCTGCAAAGCAAATGTATTTGCTCAGCCAACACTTATCTGATGGCAAACTTCTGTGGGGGAAAAACAGAAATATCACCAGGATCTGCTTACACTGGTGAGAACCAACTCTCTCAGGATGTAGACCATGTTAGTGCAACTAACTGCACATCTCTCTTCTCCCAAGCAGTGGGTAACTGCAGTGTAGACTGCAGCAAGCCCTGACAGTTTGGGGAAGCAAAGCATTGTGGGTAAGTGTGCTGGGAATACCAGCCTGCTCTGCGGTAGCAGAAGCCATTTTCAAAGAACACTTATTTTAGCCATTGTAAAGAGCTAAAAAAAGGCTGAACTGCTCAAGCTGCAGCGTCCTGGTGCCCAGCACGGGTGGCAAATTCAGGGTGCAGCTGCCATGGGGACGCTTGGAAAGGAGGCACTGGGCTTGCAGAGAACGGCCCTGACCGTGAGCATCAACTAGGGCCAGCTGGGTGCAGAGCAGGGCAGGGACTCAAGTGGCTTTGGGCGATGTTGAACTAAAGGCCCCTTCTCTCCCTCTCCTTTCTTCTTTTTCACCCTAATGACTTGACAATCTCCTTCCACAGACACTCCTTCGGCTCACTGTTAGGTCACAGTCTAAAGACAAATGTCCCCAGTTTACTAACAGCTCTAAATTTGGAAACGTGCTGTGGCTGAAAGCTGGCCTCATAGACAGATCCGTCCTTTAGGTACAGTATAAATCTTTCCCACAGAGGTGACAGGCAAAATAAGCAAATGAGAGATTACTGCTGCATGTCACTGAATAATAACCTGCTTTTTCAGCAGATTAAGACTGTAAACCCAGATTTGGAAGTGGCCAGTTTTCTTGGAAGTATGTAAAGGCTGAATTTAGCATTAAGCAGTCCTAGGACTTCCAAGAAATGTACACTGCCTTTGCTTCAAAACAGGCTGAGGCCCCGGAAATGGACAGAATTCCCTTGTGCTCTGGAATGCAGGCTCCTGTGCCATCTTCCGCTGTGCTGTGTGTCTTTGGAGGCAATGGAACCCACAGCTGCGACACAGAAGCAACGTGTTTATGGTCTGAGATGGCAATGTCTGCACCACGTCTGCTTCAGTGTGCACCGATCCACTGTCTCACCCAGGACACACCAGGGCAAGCGGCTGCTCTTCCCCAGGGCTGTCTGTATGCGCAGACTCTCCCATCTTGTCTGTGCCATGCTAATGGGCTAATGGCAAAGCAAAGTTTGATCACTGACTTGGAACTATGAAGACCTAACATGAAACTCTAGTTGGCAACAAGAAGATGGAAAGAAATTCCCTTCAACAATGGCAGCAAAAGCAGTTGTGGCCTGCTAAACACTGATGCTCACTATTTTTTAGGTAGCATTTTCTAACTGATGCAGCTTTTATCTTGAACTAGAGAAATCCCTGCAGTAATCGCTGGAGGTTCTTGAATTCCTTTTAGGGGAAAAATAACCCCTCAATCATGTGAAATTGATTACTAGAATATGGAAAAATCTAGAAAGAAAATGTTGGATATTTTAAGCAAATTCATCACCCTTTTCATTTCTTTCTTTTTTTTTTTTTTTTTTTTTGACTGGTAGAGTTAGAGAAAGAGGCAGAGAGAAAGGTCTTCCTTCCGTTGGTTCAACCCCCAAATGGCTGCCATGCTGTGCCGATCTGAAGCCAGGAGCCAGGTCCTTGCTCCTGGTCTCCCATGCGGGTGCAGGGCCCAAGCACTTGGGCCATCCTCCACTGCCTTCCCGGGCCACAGCAGAGAGCTGGACTGGAAGAGGAGCAGCCGGGACTAGAACCCAGTGCCCATATGGGATGCTGGTGCCGCAGGCGGAGGATTAACCAAGTGAGCCATGGTGCCGGCCCCCCATCACCCTTTTCAAAGGAGAATAACACAAAGGAAGTCACAAAAGGAGATTACAGTCCCCCCTCCCCCCCAAAAAAACCCACAAATATCCTAAGAGGAACCCAGAGAGGGTGGGACTGGTTAATTTTTCCTTGGCAATGAGACACCTTATTCTGGGACACCATTTATAGTTACAATTATTTTGGACACATTTTCCTTCTGGATGGTCAGCAGAAAAAGCTCTGTGGTTTTGATGTAACATTTTTAAAGAAAAATTCATATTTGTGCCTTTTGAGTATAATTTGATGTACACATCTCGGAAGATTTGACAGAATCACTGGACGAACAGGCTTCTTGCCAAGTCATTTCTTTTCTCCCTCATCTTTACAGAGGACCTTACTGGATGCCTTTTGATCTTCAAGTCCTTAAATTCTCTATGACCTTACTGAAAACAAATCCCACTCCTTCCAACTGCTGCCTAATGCTACTCTGGTGATTATCAGCATTTATTCTGAAATACCCTGCATTTGGAAACTGACAACCTAATGCTGTGTTTCTGAAGGTATGTTACAAGGAATACTATTTCTTCCAGATATTAACAGGTACTGTGCATAAATGGGTACAGTGGCTAAGACTCCACTTGGGATGCTTGCATGCCATATTGGAGTGCCTGGGTTTGAGGCCTGGCTCCACACCCTGGCCCTCCATTCCAGTGTCCTGCTAATGCACACCCTGCCAAACAGCAGGTAATGACCCAAGTACTTGGGTCCCTGCTCCCTCCACCTGCTGTGGTTCCAGTGTGTTCTGAGAAGATTCATGTAACCCTAATGGGTGATTTCTACTTGTTCACACCTAGGTGGGGAGAAGAAGTTGAATGTATAGAACTTACACAGTAGATAACACAGTTATATGCAATTTGGTGCAACACTGAAACCATAATTTTCCATTCTCTCATATTTCTGACATCCTAACACGTTTGTCTCAAAACATTACAGATAAAAGATGCCTAATTTAACAGCTGCTTAATAAAATTAAAATGTTATTCAGTTTAAGAGTTATCTCCCCTTTAGCACCTCACAACCAGTTGCCTTCACAAAACCACCTCAACATCCCATCATAAAACTTATTTGGGGGGCCAGAATTGTGGCACGTAGGTTAAGCCTCTGCCTGTGACACTGACAATCCATTTGGGTGCCAGTTCAATTCTCAGCTGCTTCTCTTCTGATCCAGCTCCCTACTAATGGCCTAGGAAAGCAGTAGAAGATGGCCCAAGTGCTTGGGCTCCTGCACCTGTGTAGGACCTGCAGAAGCTCCTGGCTCAGCCCAGCTCCGCCCACTGCAGCCATTTGGGGAGTGAACCAGTGGATGGAAGACCTCTCTCTCTTTCTAACTCTGCCTCTCAAACAAGTAAATAAATCTTAAAAAAAAAAAAACAAAACTTATTTTTGTGGTGTCAGGTAACACATCTGCAGAAACCTGCTGCTTTTTTAGGCTTACAATGAGAGGTTGAAGGTTGTAAATGAAAAGTGTCCACCCCAATCTTAATAATTGCTATCTGGGAAAGCAGCACACCACCCACACGTGGCACCTTGATGAGTAGCTGCTCTTCTGTCACTACTGGCACTGAACCCTTTTCTTAGGAGGTCGGGGAGGACTGGTTGAGGCTATGGCAGGAGGTCATCTTCCTGCAAGGAGGGCAGAGGACACTAGGAACAGTACAGGGCCAGTTCCTCTGTGTGTTGTTCTTGGAGGCCCTTCTGATGGGAACGCGTTCTATTATATGGGAAGTGTCCTGGGAAACCAACAGCTCTAACTGTCCTGTCATGACCTCTTGCAAGCACAAAAAGAAAAAATGGTGGAACAGAAGTGGTGAATTCCCAAACTGATACCTGATAAAGTAACACATGTGACAGCAGCACAGGGCACAGGGCCTTTGCACTGTAGAATTCTCTACATAAGGAAACTGTGCTATTTTAGACATTATGTGAACTCTATATCTTGAACAATGTTGGTTATTATACACTCAGATAATACACTTCTGCTTTAAAAAAAAAACTCATGAAATTTTTTGAATTCCATGTGTTAAAATGCATCTTATCTCTTCTTCCTAGCCAGCCATTAAACCAGTTCCCACTAAGGGTCACAGCCACTTGGAGACAGCTGTGCAGCTGTTCTGCGTGATCTGCCACAATTCCCCACGCTGCACTGTTAGGTCACACAGTGAATCAGGAGGGTTTAAGGGCTAGAACAGCCCATGAACATCGTCTCCTTGGATACCTATCCTCAGGCTGAACCAGTCATGAGCACATAGACCTATTAAAATGTATTCTGCTTTTGCATGCACGTCTTAATATGCAGCTGCCCTAGATCTATCTTTAAAAGGCAGGCCCTGTGTCCACCTGCAGGAGAGTGGCATGAGCAAGGCAGAGTGTTTGCAGGCTTTGATGCGATGTGTCCACATCACAGCAGGAAGTGCTGCTGTCTCCCCCATTCTCTATCCCTCCTTGACACAGCCTGCTGGGATGCCATGAGCCTTTCTGTTGAGTGCCACCTGCAGGTGTTCAATTTGCATCTCTCTGCATACCCCACACTTTCCAGGCCAAGTCCAGGGGCCTCTCCAGAAAAGTGTGGCCGCACAGGCAGTGGGATGATGACTCAGCAGCTGGGCTCCTTCCTCTGAGTCAGCCTGGTCCCTGTGTGACCTTGGAGTGGGTGCCGAGTTCCTGAAGTCAAAACTGAGAATTCAGATCTGAAACCAAGATTATGCTCAGAAAGGAGTCTACACAGGAAGTCCATTTTTGGACGCCGGCAGAATTCAAGCCACAGACAGGGACTTGGTTGTCACTCTCTGTTTGCTTTGGTGCCTGTGAGTCTGGGGCCTGGTGCTGTGAGCCACCAACAGCGCTCAGTCCCTCTGAGGGAAGGAAGGAGGAAGCAAGGTGCAATTCTGAATTTCACGAGAGAAGAAGTAACGATTCCGAAAGCATGACAATCAGTAACTTTCACAGTGTGGCGTAGACTAACGGTGGGCATATTTGTCAACAGTAAGGTTTGCAAATCAGAAAGTCAGTCCCGGATTCACCTCCCTTGATTTTGAGTTTAAAGAAGCCACGTGACGCAGTGAAGCACAGTCACTCTGAAGCAACTGCCTGCAGGTTGCTCCCAGCACTGCCAGGTCACTGGTCGTGTGGCACTAGGACACCACCGCGGCTGCCGTCTGTCAGGTCTACCTTCTGTCTCCCGGAAGCCACTGCATGACCCGGGCTCCCTGACTTAGCATTCCAGGATGAACTTCTTGCTCATAAAGTTCCACAGAAAAAGGAGAAAGAAGACTTAGCAGAAGCTCCAACTTGTAAATTCTTGTCAAAGCCATGTTTTGCCTCTTCTAACCTGGGCTACTGGCTGGGTTGGTGCACTCATTCAAGTCCAGAGTCTACGCTACACAGTGTCTCAGGGAGAATTATGATTTTAACAAGGCTCCGTGGGGGTGAGGAGCGTGGGTGGGAAAGAAGCAGGTGTTAAAAAAGCAAAGGGTGAATCACACGCGTGCAAGTGCAGCTCGTGACCCCCTGGTGCAGCCCACACAGCCTCCTACATGAGAGCCCCACTGCCCAGGGCAAGTGCAGGCTGTGTGCACTCCACACACTGTGCTGTGGCTGGAACAGTCACTTGGCTTTCAAAACCCCAGTTCTGCTCATGAAACAAGCTCAGCCACTTCTTACCTGTCCTCACAGGCTACAAACAAACCAAAACAGAAGCAGGGCTGACCAGGGACGACAGCACCAGAGACAGAGGAAGCAGGAAGAGAGGAGAAACCTGTGGTCTCGCTGGATACCAGGACGCGCCTCTCTGATGCTGATTTCCAGATGAAGGCTGTGTGTGCAACTGCCTGCTGTGTACAACTGCACGCTGGCCGTGGGAGGCAGGCTCGCTGGTTCCGGCTCATAAAAGCCCCAGTGTGCAGTGGACCCTTTTGAATGGCCTTGTGGGTGTGTGCCATTGGAACCAACGGCTTAAGAGCACTCTGATTATGTTCCACATCATCCCAAATACAAGCAATCAACCCTGTGTGATAAAGCAACAACAAAAACAGTACTGAAACTCCCATGCTCAATCCACTCACTTGTCAGGTTCCTGATATTCTAACCCACTTCTGTGTCAGATGAACTCTCAAATCCTCCTTCCTTGGAATCCCTAGGGTCTAACTCAAAGGGGAACTTTATCACTTTCTTCTGAGTTCCTGTTTTCTGCTAAACAGATTCCTGAGTGCTATTAATCCTTTTCCAAGCTAAACATCCGAATCAGCCACGGTGGCTGGGCCCTGGGGTGTGGCTATCTCATTTACTTTTTCATAAGGAGCCTATGCTCAATATAATCCACCCTACTTCAGTTTTTTCTTTGATTCTTAATTCTTCAAGATGGGAAGACCACAAGACAAATAAACGGTTCCCTTATGGCTCATCAGAAGCCCTTTTCCAAATCTGAATATAGAAAAGAGGACATTTGCCTGGGTCAATCCATGATATCATCATGGTCCATCCTTCCTTCTCTACTTGCCGCTACAAATGTCTTGCTGGGATGCTTTTAATTCCTTAATCCTCAGGTTGTCGCTTCTGTTAGAGTACTTGCCTTAAAACAAAAAAAAAAAAAAAGAAAGAAATGAAAAGGTTCCAGGAAGTTTGAAAACTACATGGGAAAACAGATTTCTCTTCTGGTGTTGATGTTGCCTCAAATTAAAACCAAGAGAAGGCATTTTATGCAGTGGTTAAGACCCGGTGTTTGGGGGCGCTGGATTCCATACTGGATTGCCTGGCTCTGATTCCAGCTTCCTGCTAATGGGCACCCTGGGAAGCCACAGGTGATGAGTGGTGTGGTCTCTGCCACATGCGAGACCCCAACTAAGTTCCTGCCTCCTGGCTTCTGCTGGCTCCAGTCACAGCTACTGTGGGCATCTGGGGAGTGAACCAGCGTAAGGGAGATCTATCTCTGCTTCTCTGCCTTTCAAAAATAAATAAATAATTAAAAAAAACACCCCAAATCCAAATTTACATCTTTAAAACTGAAATGTAAGTAAATGGAGCAGGCAGACTGGGGCCGGTATTTTTGATTGCCCCTCCCACCCCACCCCTGGTGCCCCGTGAGGTTCCGCTGCCTCCTAACACTGAGCACCCCTTGACATAAACTCTGCCGGCCTCTCTTGCTGTGGAAACAGACTGCAGGTGGGCCTCAAAGAGCATGCTCACCCAGGAGCACTGCTCTACGTGCCTCCCAGTTTTGTAACCAAACAAGCAGTTCTAGGGCTTACAAAGGACAAAGACTCTCTCCCGGACCAACCTTCGATCAGGCTCCTCTGAGCCCTCTTGACCCTGGACCCTGACTTCAGCCTGCTTAGTCCAGCTGGGGCAAGAATCCTTCGAAGTCAGTGTAGCAATTCTTCACCCTTGACACTGGACCACCTCAATCAATATCTGGTCACATTCCTGATCCCCTTCTCCTCATGCCTAAGCGCTTCAGCAAGAGTTCCTGCTAGGTTGGTTTAGCAAGGATCCCCTGCCACTGATGTCTCCTCTTAGTCATTTTCCATCATGGAGCCACTCATGCTGCCTGCTGGTTGTAAATCCCCACTCCTCCTTGGCTTGGACTTGAGCCCCATCTCTCTCTGCTACTGGGATAATCTTGACACCTATGGCACATTCTTGAATAAAGTCTTCCTCACTATTTAAAGTTGCTTTTTATTTTTAAATATATTTGAGAGGCAGAGAAATAAAAATAGACAGAGCTCCCATCCCCTCGTTTATCCTTCAAATGCCTGCAATGGCTGGGAGCTGGGAACTCGACTGAGGTGTCCCGCGAGGGTGGTAGGCACTCAAAAACTTGAGTTGTGTCTGTTGCCTCCTGGAGTCTGCATTAGCAGAAAGCTCGGGTCAGGAGCAGAACTGAGCATAGAACTCAGGCACTCTGATATGGAATACAAGTGTCTGTTTGGCTAAATACTCATTCCCTTTCTTATCATTTTAATAGGTGTCAGATAATTTTCCCTTTAACACCAGGGACAATCAAACGTTGACTAAGGTACAGTTCTTTCCTTCAAGCTGTGGACAGTCTGTCTAGACACAGGCATGCAATAAAGCAACATGACTGCAAGGCAGCATGAAAAGGACTGCCCCCTACAGTGACAGAACAAGTGCAGTGCTGTATCTTATTTTTATTGTGGTGTGATCATGCTGGTACTATTTTTATAGGGCTGAATAGGTCCTTATTAGCATAACCCATTTTTCAGAGCATGTAAAGGTTTTACAGTGGATGATACCAGATAGTGTTAAAAATAGATCCACAGATAGCAGCATGAATTTTCGCAAAACCACTATGCAGATTTATAATACAAACTGTCACCTGGATTACCTAGGGAAATGCTGCATTCAGGTGGCTATTAAAGAGTTATTTTGTACAAAAAAGGTAAATTTAGAAGAGTCTTAAGAAGAAACGAGAAAATGAAATTAAAATGTCTGAACAGTGTCCTCAGCTTTGTTGTACTGAGTTGGTCACAAAGTTCCATGTCATTCTGGAAACGGCCAAGGTGAAAGGGAAGAAGGTGTGTGCTGATGTGTTCCAGGAAGACCACCCATGCCTGGACCCTCCCCGTGGGCCCCTGCTGGGGCCACTTCCCAAAGACTGAGCTTCACTGGGACTTGGCCTCCAATCTGTTCCGTTCTAACATCTCAACTCTAGTTCTAACCTCTTGGCTCTCCTATGGCTTCTCCACACTGCTCCAGCATCTTTTTAAAACATGGACACTACTGCCACTTCTGTCAAAAACCCACGAGGGACTCCCACTGCCTACAACATAAATCCAAACTCCTGCCCATGGAGGATTTGTGCCACATTCTTCCAGTTTCTCATCCCATTTGTCTCTCTCTGCCTTCCTGCCAGCCCTGCGTATCACACTTGCTACTTCCGTTCTCCTGGGATCAATTCCTCTCATTTTCCACTTGCTCTATCCTGGTCCCTCTCACCCTTCAGGGTGAAGTCTGGAGGCTAAGGCTGTTGAGGCCGCCTTCCCCTCTCTCACCCCAGAATCAGCCATGCCTTTCACAAGACAACGCTTAGACATTATGACACTTGCTTCTTCCCTGTGTAGCTTTATAAAGTTAGGTACTGAGGTTTGCCTGCAACACCAGAAGTCTAGGAGACATCAATGTACAAGCTCAGCTTCTGGCCAACAGCACTATCTAAAAAATGTAAATGAATGGACCTCAGGATGGATCAATTAAGTCAGATCACATTATTGTTATCACAGCTCAATAGTCTGCATCTACGGCTTTCCTTACTCGGTCTCAGTGTCAAGTAATCAGTAATCTACATGGGCATCACATACTCTGAACCTGTACCACCTCCTGGCATCACTGAGTTCCCTTAAGTTTCCACTCCCACCTTTAAATAAAAATGTACTCCTTCAAATTTTACTGGGCTGGAGGGGACCCTAATTTGACAGCCCCAGTATTATCTAAACAAGAACATTTTCCTCCCCCCATTCTTAGAAACAGAACTGGGAGGTGTAACAGAGCTTCGGCCTTTCTCATCTGAAGTGTCCTAACCTTGGAACTATACTCTTTTTTTTATTTTTATTTTTTGACAGGCAGAGTGGACAGTGAGAGAGAGAGACAGAGAGAAAGGTCTTCCTTTGCCGTTGATTCACCCTCCAATGGCCGCCACGGCCAGCGCGCTGCGGCCGGCGCACTGCGCTGATCCGATGGCAGGAGCCAGGTACTTATCCTGGTCTCCCATGGGGTGCAGGGCCCAAGCACTTGGGCCATCCTCCACTGCACTCCCTGGCCACAGCAGAGAGCTGGCCTGGAAGAAGGGCAACCAGGACAGAATCCGGCGCCCCGACCGGGACTAGAACCCAGTGTCCCGGCGCCGCAAGGCAGAGGATTAGCCTAGTGAGCCGCGGAACTATACTCTTAAACACCGGCATCTTGCTGCTGTCTTCTCCGGAAATTTTGTAATTCTACCGAGATAAACTGCACAGTATTCCAGGTCTGTGGCTTTCTAGAAAAGCGGGGGAACATTTTGTTTCACTTTCAGTATCTTCCACTTAATGACATCTCCCGGGCTGTTGCAGGGCCTCGGGGCTGACGTCTTTGAGAGCGACTCTGAGACTCCTGTGTTGTACTGCAGGCCAACACTGAAAAATCGATGCCTGCCGTGCTGTAATGGAAGGCATTTTTTTCTTCCCTGTACCTTTACTGATGAATGGTGCATGCGCTGAGGAGCATCCATACACATGCGTGAGCACCTGTATGTGTACACGCGTGTCTGCATAACAAGGACCCAGCTACCGCCTTGAACTGCTCATCATTCACAGTCTCGGCTATCTTACTTTCTCCCAATGATCATTATAAAAGCACAGAGATGTTGACGTTTGCAGCAATCTCCAGAGAACCTTGCGACTGGTGTCATGCCAGTCCTTTGCTTCTCATGCCCAGGTTAGTTCCCACGGATGGCAAACCAGTCAGCAGCCCCTACTGAGGAGTATTCTTGCTTTATAAGATAATAACAAAGGTCAAGCCTATTCCAGACAAACAGAAAAAGAATGCTAAGTATATCCACAGAGGTGGGCCCACAAGGAGACAGACATAGTGACCACAAGTGTCCAAGGGCACAGAGCCACTGGCAGATGCAGGGATCAAATACAGCCATCCCTCAGATTGGTTTCAGGACACCTCCCACCCAGGACCCCAAATCAATGGATGTTCAAGTCTCTTGTGTGAAATGGCACAGCATTTGCATATAACCTATGCATATCTTCCCATATAACTGCAATTTTCTCTAGATTACTCATAATACTAACACCATGCAAATAATTGTCACACTGTATTGTTGAAGGAATAAAGTCTGTACATGTTTAGCACAGATGCAATTCTTCCCCCCAAATATTTTAGAACTGCACATGGTTGAATTCACAGCTGCAGAAGGCCAACTATATGGCTGAACACAAGTCAGGATGCCTGCCTGAGTCTAGCCACTCTTAACATAAAGATCAAGGGCTCTGGCCAACAGGCCAGTCACACGGCCCAGGGTAGATGTGTGTGCTGCTGGGAATGCCCAGTTCTGAGCTCCCTTTTCTGTCTGCACATCCCCAGCCACTAGACAGCCCACTCTGGTTTCCAGCTGAAGGTAGTTTTTGATCATGCACTCGGGACAAATCAGGCAAAAAGCACGCCTGGCCCCAGTCGTCATTGTAATGTGAAGAGCACATTACGCTTGGTTTCTTTCTTTCCTAAACCTGCCAACCTTGGACTTCACTCAAGTGGCTGGAGGGAGGATGCCACTGTTTAAGAGTGGACGTCTGCTTCTGGATTTGCCGCGTCTCAGTGTGCTGCCTGAGTATCCCCCAGGCCCCAGTTTCCTCATATACAAAATAGAAGAGGGTGTAGACACGCTAAGAAGGGGGAGAGAAACTACTCTAAACAACTCTAAGATTTCGTCTAAACCTCATATGGTTGTGTTGGTGATTTTTTTTCCTACAATACTCTCACTCCCAAATCAGATTTGGCACGACAGTGACTGGGGCAGTAAGGCAGGAGCAGGTCCCAGCAGGGGAGGAACAGAACCGTTCTGTTTAAAAATCATCAAACTTAGAAGAGACCAAATCATGACTGTCTGCAAATAAGATGCAAAGCCTGGGAGACAACTTGGGGCTCCCACTAAAGGTTTCAATTTGGTTTTGACCAGGATTTTGTCTTTTTGATATTTTCAAGAGCTGTCTTTTTCTGGCACTTTAATGTCGAGTGCATTTGCCTGTTCCTCTGTTGAGTCTCTGTAATCGGCTGCTCTGGCACCAAGAAAAGCTTCTCAACCATTCACCCAGCTAAGAGGCAGGGCAGCCAACACTGCAAGCCATGCCATGGGCTTTGGTCCACAAGCAATGGGATGGCAAACAAACTCCCCCACAGGGACGAGAAAAGCACTCATTTACAATGTGATGAAAGAAAGGGGCACAGGCCTGCAGCTTGTGCTTTTACTTGATTCTGTGGATCTCAGTCTGTCTACTAGTATTGTTACGAGTGTCTACTGGATACGATTAAAAATCGTATAAAGTCTTCTTTGATGGTTTAGTAGCATGTCTTCTAAACTTAGATATTTCACTGGATAAAATGTTCCAATTGGAGCTGACACTGTGGCATAGCAGGTTAAACTGCTGCCTGAGACTTGGGCATCCCATATGGGCCCCAGTTTGAGATCAACTGCTCCACTTCCAATGCAGCTCCCTGCTAATGTGCCTGGGAAAGCAGCGGAGAATGGCCCAAGTGCCTGGGCCCCTGCACCCATGCAGGAAACCTGGAAGAAATTCTGGGTTCCTGGCTTTGGCCTTGCACAGCCCTGGCCATTGCAGCCATTTGGGGAATGATCCAGTGGATGGAAGATTCTCCACCTTTGCTTTACTCTCGCTCTCTCTCTCTCCCTCTCTCTCTCTCTCAGCCTTTCAAATAAATTAAAAATAAATCCTAAAAAAAAAAAAAAAGAATGCTTCAATTGCTTTAGACTTGAGCTCTCCTTTCTCTGTTGTTTTTGCCAAACAGGCAGATGGAAAGGATGTCTCGTTCATATCTAGGATTGGGTGCCATGGTACAGAGACGAGGCAAAGCTCACGGGTTCCGCTCGAAGGTCCAGGGTGCGTCCTGGCAGCCCTGTGTGAGCTGTGTCATGGACTGTCTGCACATGTTTCTATGTGAGATGCAAACATGATGGCAACTGTCCAGTATGAGTGGAAATGAGTGAAATGGGAAGATGAAAAGGAAACAAAAGACAAAAAAAGAAATGAGTTTTAAGAAAGAATAGGAGAATCCATGTGTCGTGCTCTCTCCTCCCCATCACGTGCTCTGCATTCCCCAGACTGTCTCAGCAGCTTTCTTCCTCCTCTGCTGTCGTGTTGTAGGCAGAGCCAGTCAGAGGCAGACGTGGCTTCCCAAAGTCTGACAGCCGCCGTCACCTCCGTGTTTAGGCTCTCAGTGTGAACAACCAATGGTTGCTTATTCTTCCTCTGGGTATTCTGCCTGGGACCATTCTCTGGTAGCAGTGCTGTCTCTGACATGGCTGTGTAACCTATAACATACATTCAGCAGAGATAGATGTCAGCTGCATAGAGATGTTAACCCACACTTTCATTATAAAAAATAAAGAGCGCATGAAAATAGAAGCTGGGGGCCGGCGCCGCGGCTCACTAGGCTAATCCTCTGCCTTGTGGCGCCGGCACACCGGGTTCTAGTCCCGGTCGGGGCGCCAGATTCTGTCCCGCTTGCCCCTCTTCCAGGCCAGCTCTCTGCTGTGGCCAGGGAGTGCAGTGGAGGATGGCCCAAGTCCTTGGGCCCTGCACCCCATGGGAGACCAGGATAAGCACCTGGCTCCTGGCTTCGGATCAGCACGGTGCGCCAGTCGCAGCAAGCCGGCCGCGGCGGCCATTGGAGGGTGAACCAACGGCAAAGGAAGACCTTTCTCTCTGTCTCTCTCTCTCTCACTGTCCACTCTGCCTGTCAAAAAAAAAAAAAAAAAAAAAAATAGAAGCTGGGAGATGTAAAATGTAAAGTAGGGAACAGCATGGTAGAGCCACAGTTTAAGCTGCCATTTCGGATGCTGGCTATTGTGTTTCTGACCCAGCTTCCTGCTGATGTGCCTGCTAGTGGGGGAGATGGCTCAAGTACTTGTGACTCTGCCACCACGAATGAGACCAGGGTGGAGTTCCTGGCTCCTGGCTTTAGACCTGGCTGTTGCAGCCATTTGGGGAGTGATCCAGTGAATAGGAGATCCTCTTTCTCTGTTTTTCTTTCTAACTAACTATTAAAATGTAAAAGTGGATGCAAAGAGAGCAAGATTTAGAGAAACCATGGCTAGGCACAGTTTGCTAGCTATCTTGTTATTATCTCAGTCATTCGATACTCAGAGTTGAGCCTTTAGCACCTGATAGCAAAGCCACTTCCAATCTCTGTGTTCAAACCTCGATACACTTCTGTACAATAGTCTTTAGAATACAGTATTTCATGGCTTAAATAAATTGGCTCTTTCCAAAAGTAGCTCTTCAGAAGCAATTAAATGTACGTTTTGGGTTAAGGCCTTTGCTGAAGGTATCCCTTGCTAAGTGTCCATCGTGTGCCTATCTCAGAAAGTCTTAAAACGGAATGACAATGTTCCAGAGTGGCTTTTTTTATTTCTCTGGGAAAGAATCCAGGGTAGAGTTGCTACAGTTTCTATTCTCTTCCACTGTGACCAGTGGAAGTGTGGAAGCCAATTTTCACAGAGGCAGTTACTTGAATGTGATCCTTTTCTGCTTCTATTCCATTAAAAAAACAAAAACAGAAACAAAACAAAAAGGAAGCTGATGGAACAGCATCAGAAGGGCAGGAAGAGGTAAAAGGGGAACCAACTTTCTCCCCTGGCTGGGTCTGGTGGAGAGTGATGCAGACTCATATATGGAAAAGGCCACACCCTGGGAGAGTGCCCAGGAAGAGCCCACGCTGTCCTGTAAAGGGACTGTCTGGAGGTTTTTCATTGTCATTGTCACTGTCACTGTCAGAAAAAGGAAATGCAAAAACTACCTCCTATTCTGTTATCTCCACCTTGCTCTCTCTGTTGCCTAACTTGAGAAATGCCTCAACACCAAGGAGACAGATTTGGGGAGGGAAGAGGCTGATCCAAAGTGGTCTGCATCCATATGGGACCATGCCACTGTCATGGGTCATGAAAATCCACTACAAGGGCCAGGGCTGTCCGTGCTAATAAAATAAACCCTCTCCAGGGGTGTGGCATTGCACAGGGAGGACCTCTCTGCAGTAAGAGTCCAATAAGCTTGCAATGTAACCCCTGTCACCTTCATTTCTGCAGGCTTATTTCTGCCAGAGAGAGAGACCACTCTCCATGCACACTCCCACTGACTACCTGTAAACTGATTCAAATCCATTAGGCCTAATGTCTAACAACTTTTGCTACTCAACATACAGCACCAATGAGAGACACACACTCACCTGTGTTGAGTCAAATGTCATGGTATAGACTGAGAAAACAAGAGTCCTGCAGATGCTGTTCAGAATAGGCGATTTCAGTACAAGGGTACTTCCAAAATTTCACAAAAATGGAATAAAAAGGTAAGTTTATTTGGATGCAAAAATTTTTGAAATACATGCACACGAGGGGTCTTCAAAGAGTTGCTAGAAACAAATATTATGAAAAAAGCTATGGATTTCAAAAATTTTTGCATAAGTATCATTTGATTTCATTTTTCATTAATTTTCTGAAGTATGCTTATATTTTATAAATAAATATTTCATATAGGTTTAGGTCAGTTTTTACACTTTAGTTGTAAGCATCAGAAAATATTAGACAATATGATAATAGCAAACAAATGTTCTCAATTAAGTATGAATTTCAATTCGAGCTGTAGAATTTAGTTTAACCTACATAAGGTAGTGTGTTTTAGTTTCTGGAATGGGATGACCTAAGAATTTACTGTGTATCACTCTACAACAAAATTGTCCTAAAGTTTTAATACCTGGGCTTTCTATGCAGTTGATTATTTCATTCAAGGCAAAAGCTATTCTGGTGTTTGTTTAAATGGTGAGAAAGACTCCACTGAGGAGTACTGCAGGAGGAACCAATTCCACCTCATCAGGGGAACGAGAGGGAGTGCAGCTCTGTGCACCAGATGAGGAGGGATTCACAGCCGATGAGCAGGTGGAGGGGTCTGCAGATGGAAAACTCTAAGAGAAGTCATCAAGGGGAGGGGGAGTCTAGCTGAAGGTGGACCAAAGGCCGGACATCAAAGGTGGGGTGGGGTGCGTGGGTGAAGAATGTGATCAGATACTAGGGGTGGGGGACATTCTCATGAAACTGACTCAGCAGGATGTCTGCCAAATGCAGGCCAGGCACACGCTGATACAGAGAGTAGAGGTTCAGGAAAGGGCTCAGTTCAATTAAAACTTCACTTCAGTCAAGGAGAGAACCTTTGTCAATTTCTACCCTATGACAAATTCAAGTTATTAAAGTTCAAAAACACGTCAAGACTTTAGAGAGAGCTCTAGCAGCTGCCTTCCCAGCACGTGTCTCTATTACCAATCCCTTGAGAGTAATCATCTAGCAAAATCTCCATCTACAACAGTGAAAAACCACAGGCCAGGGCTTCTTCAAAATGACGGTCATCTGATTGATGACAACACTTTCGACTGGCCAGCGGACAGTAAGTAAGACAGAGCGAGACAGCTCTTACTCTGAAAATGGAAAGACATCAAATAGCCCACATTCCAGAAAAGCACTGAGGGCGGAAATCAGATGAGATGAAGACTCCATGACCCATTCTGGTTATGCGCTACCACTGACTGCTGTTAATTCTGGTTTATACTTTCCATGGAGGCTTCAAAGCATCTGAAATGGCACCAACATGCCATCTTTCCCTTGGCCAAACCAAACGAAAGCGCAGACATTCACTAAGCAACACTTCCATATTTTCAAGGGAGAATACCCAATACAGTAGGCGCAGGCTCTAGCTGAAAAGCAATCCAGTAACTAAAGAAAGCATTGTGACCCTAAGTGGGGACTTTAATTCTTCTGTATCTCATCCATGTGGCAATGGCAACAGCAGACCTGGATAAATGAGTGGGAAAAAATAAAAAACATCTTTTACATTAAGGTTCTCTGATGTGGATGTTTCATTTCCTCTAGGAAATGACTAACATTAAATCATTGTGTTTCTTTCCTTATGAAAATAAAGTCCATCTGCTACGGAACAGCATTTGACCTGTGCAAACATCAGAAATAAAGTTTCCAGAAAGTCATGTCAATGGTTCCCTTTTCAAGAACTGACATGTGTTCTTCCATGAATGAAGAGACATTTCATACACTCCCTCTCTCCCTACCTGAAGTTGCAATCAAACTATTAATGGATTTAATTGATGAAAACATCAGGCCAGTGCTTTCCAATGCAGCAACCCCTGACCACAGGAGCTACCAAGCATTCTCGAAGTGCCTTTCCTGAACCGAGATGTGCTGTCAGTGTGAATGCACGCTGAATTAAAAGACTTGTCAGGCACCAAATTAAGAAGTATCTCCATAATAATTTTACTTCGGATGATGTCAAAATGATAGTGTTTTTGATATTCTGAGTTAAATAATATACAGTGCTGCACCTGATTTCCCCTGTTTATTTTTACTTTTTAAATGGGCGCCTAGAAGATTTAAGATTACGTATGTGGCTCCTGTTGCATATCTTTGGATTCCTTGGGGGAGGCTGTTTTTCCAAGCCATCTGAACAGAACGAGTATTTCACACTTCAGAAATAGCACCCGGCAAACTCACATAATGACCTGCAACGGGTCCATCTGCTCAGATATGGATTCAGCTCTGGTTTACCATCTTTTTACTGTGTGTAAGAGGTAGTGGCCTTCATTTTTCATGAGAGACAGCACACATTCCACAGCAATGCTGGCTGCAATAGCAAAGACTCTGCCGACGAACGACGGGAATTTCACGACCACATATCTTCAAGTCCAAGAAACACATGAACACTACTTCTGTGCTTTTCTTGTACCTTAATTACCTGCTATTCAATACCACTATCGTAATTAGCCTGAGATTACCTGGGTTTGGTGATATTAAGCACACTATTACGTAATTTTACAACACCAAGTAAAACCCAGCATTAAATAACACATCTGACATTGATCAGATTTGTTGCAAAGGACAAAGGACAAACTTCAGGGATTGCTGGTAACAGCTGCCTAGGTCATCAGCAAGCAGTAGCTACATTATTTTTTTGCCTATATTATAAGAAAATAACCTTAGTTCATTTACTTTCTTGGTCCTAAATGCTTTAAACTGTGGTTCATTTGAGTGTCAGTGTGTCCATCTCCCAGAACCCTGGGAAGAACAATAATTAAAAAGTAAAAGTGGGGCCAGTGTTGTGGTGCTCTGGGTTAAGCCACTGCCTGCAACACCAGCATGCTATGTAAGCACCAGCTCAAGTCCCAGCTGCTTTAAGTCTGATCCAGCACTCTGCCAATGTGCCTAGGAAAGCAGTGGAAGATGGCTCAGGTGCTTGGGCCCCTGCATCCACGTGGGAGATCTGGATGGAGTTCTGCGCTCCTGGCTTCAGCATGGCCCAGTCCTGGCCACTGCAGCCATCTAGGGAGTGAACCAGCAGATGGAAGGTCCATATTTCTTCCCCTTTCTCTGTAACACTTGCCATTCAAATAAATAAAATCTTTTTGTAAAAAAGCAAAAGTAATTTTTAAAAAGGAGAAGTCCTGTTTATAACATGGGAAACTTTCTATGGAAGTGAACAATTTCCATTTTTATGGTGAGAAGGCGATCACTTTGAGTGCTCGATCCTTCAACAATGCAGTCATTGGGGGACTGAGAGGAAAAGTGGGTGTTTTCAAGCAAAATGGAGATCAAAACACAAATGACTTTCAAGTTCATAGCCTCTGACGCATAAGTCAGTTCCACATTTAAACATTCCTCTCTTCCTGTGGTGCTTGCCCAGATAAACAGGCAGCGGACAGAACCCACCAAACGAGTAGGCGGTGCGCAAGAATATCTCACCCTGACCAAGAGCCTGCAGAACCCACTGTCACCTGGCCTACAGGACAAAACATCTCCCTCATGTTTCAGCTTCACAGATGCACGGCCTGGAACCTTCTGCTTCCAGCAGGTTCGCCCTTCCTCGAAAGAGGGAAAAATGATCAGTTCTGATAAAATATGAAGAGGGAAAAATTAAAAAGTGCTGGAAATGGATTTCTTTTCAGATTTCTGATGGGGAGAGAAAGACAGTCCAGCTGATCTTACCCAGAAGTTATCTGTCTGCTGCATGCAACTTATTCTTGTTTGGAAATCAAAACCACAATTGGGGGTTAGTGCTACGGCATAGTGAGTTAAGTCTCAGCCTGTGGTGCCAGCATCCCACATGGGTGCTGGTTTGAGCCCTGGCTGCTCCACTTAGTGTTCAGCTCCCTGCTAATGCACATGAGAAAGCAGTCAAAGATGGTCCAAGTACTTGGGCCCCTGCACCCACATGGGAGATTGAGATGAAGCTCCTGGCTCCTGGCTTTGACTGGTCCAGCTCCTGCCATTGCGGCCATTTGGGGAGTGAACCAGCAGATTGAAATTCTCTCCCTCTCTCTCTCTTTGCCTCTCCCACCTTGCTCTCTCTACTCTCTCTACTCTGCCTTTCAAACAAATTTTTTTTTTTAAACATTAAAAAGCAAACAAACAAACAAAAAACCCCACAACTGGACTAGAAGCCAACAGGGCAATACTGCTTTGGTACTGTTTTCCTCCAAGAATGGAGACATTTTAGATGTTAAAATCATGCTGCATTTGATTTAGGAAGGAATGATAACATAGGTCTATGGTGCATGGGATGAGAATAACTATGTTAATCATAATCAAAGTAAACAGTCATTTCTAAAACAACACGAGTTACTTAATACAGTGAAAAGAGCTGCAGGGGCGAGTGTTGTGGCGCACTGAGTTAAACCTATCACTTGGGAGATCTGCGTCTCCGATCTGATGCTGGTTCCTGTCCTCATTACTCAGCTTCTGATCCAGCTTCCTGCTGATGCATCTGGGAGGCTGCGATGATGGGGGCTTGGGACCCTGCCACCCACATCAGAGACCCAGATGGAGTTCTAGATTCACGGCTTCAGCCTAACCCAGCCCTGGCTGCTATGGGCATTTGGGGAGGGAACCAACAGATGAAAGATATATGTCTCCCTCTCCCTCCTCCCATCCTTCTTTCTCTCCCTCTCCCCCTCTCTCCCTCCTTCCTTCTGCCTTTGAAGTAGATGAAAATAAATATCTTAAAAAAATCCAGATTAGAAAAGAAGAAATATAAGTTTTTAAACAGAAACAAAAGGAAAGACCAGCAGTTTGTGAGCTGACTTGAGTGACTGCCAACACCCGGATAAAAGAATACCTGGCTGACAAGGATGAGGTCCCAAGTGCAAGGTCCTTTCTAAATTACCCCCGTTATAGCCCAAAGGTTGGCCCCAGAGACCTCTATTTTCTGCCTGGCTCCTAACCTAAGCTTGGCCTGTGAAAGGTCATACTGGAGCCCTGTGGCTCGAGTCACACACCCTGAAAGGTGAGCAGTATCATTTTCTCAACTCAATGAAAATAACTGTGATGAACAAATGTGATAAGAGACTATAACTGCACAGTGAAAATGCTTTGAGATTTAAAGGTGAACAAGGCATTATCACCTGCTAGTCAAGGACAGGTTGGATGGTCTGCCTAGCTGCTCCTTATGGTTTTATAAAACCAAAATAAAGTAACGTGGAAACCAAAACACACACAGCCGCAGAACACATAGTGAAGATAGGCCCTTTCTTCATTCTGTTGCCACTGCTGAGATTTTCAAAAGGCAGATGAGGCCACAGGCAGCTGGGCAAAACACCCAACCACCTTGTGGTTTGGTCGAAAGTGTTTAAGTAAATACGTTTGCACACAGAAAGACTAACTACTCAGCTATTCCAGGGCCTATCAGTGCTCTTTGTACCATCACCCATCTGTGGTGGCTTCCATCTGACATCTGTTTAAATTTCTACTTCTCAAAGCTTTTGCAAACATTTCTTAGTTCCACAGAGAGCTCTTAGTTCTTTATCTACAGAACTGATAAAGATGGTTAATGAGCTGACTCATTTTAACCAATCAGGCAAATCGCTTAAGAAAATAAGTGCCTAATTTAAAGATCAGTCTTCATGCTGTCCATCTACAGGTGCTGGAAAAATTGTGCCTGTACTTTTTTTTCTCTATGATGGTATATTCAAAAAATAAAGCCAAAAATACCAAAGGCAACAGGTCATTTAACCTCTATGATCAAAATACTAACTGTACATCCAAGTAAGGGACCTAATTGATTTTTCAAGGAATAATGAAACATGTACCAAAGGTTAGATCATTAAAGCCATTATTCCAGATTAATGCAGTGCATGCATGGCTAACCCAATAATAAGCACAGGTTTCTCGAAGCAAATACAGTACATCAGATGACAACGTGCACACTGATGTGTGTTTTCCCGTGCACACGCAGGTTCAGTTTTCTTGACAAACTACCCAGGTCATGAGAGAGTAATGGGTGCTGTATGAGATACGCTGAACACCCTGTGCTAGATTCAGTCTCTTCAGCAGTATGTCTGTCTGGACTTGGTCTCCCAATGCAAATGACCAAATTTTGTCGGGTAATGGGCTAAAGGGACAGTGAAAAAGACCAACTAGCAATTTTGCTAATCCTGTTTATGAGTCTTTATCAACTCCTGTTTGTTCATTTGGATCCATGACTTTTCTGTAATTAAGTTCCTTCATCCATCAAATGTGGCTGATTCTTGTACCTACCTCATAGAGGTGATGGTGGGAATTAAATGATTTCATCTTATCAAGTAAGATCAACTAAGAATATAAAATGCTTAATATTTTGGTGCAAAGTCAATGCTTCATAGACATCAATTTTCATCATTTTTTCAGAAATGATAATGTAGTTGAATTTTTGCATTTAGAATTTAAATGTTGCATACCAAATAAGAGTAGATTTTCCTATTAATTTTTAAAATCAATCTAAAAACATCCTTTTGTTTCATAGCGAAACCATAAACCAAAGTCAAAATCATCAATGTGCAGTCTTCCCTGCTTCCTAGGTACACAGCTAAACTCCATTTCCCAGTATCCTTTATGGGTTGGGCCATGTGATCAGTTCTGGCCAATGGGAGAAGCAATGAAGTAGAGAGGAAACACGGCAATGTGGAGATGTGAGAATGTGGCTATGTGGGAATATGGGAGTGGTCTGGCCTCCAAGAACTCCTGTGCAAACTTTCTCTTCTTCACTGGCCAGTGGGAGGCTGAAAATCAATAAGGATCTTAGAGGTCCTATGGTACAGCAGAACTTTTAGATCAAAGGCAGCTAGATTCCTGGATGCCTGCATGAGGTCACCTCACTGAGAAACCTTTAGTATGCTAGTGACTGAGAAACCAGCACTGTGTGCTCTGGAAATCACCAACTCTAATCTTCCTTTTCCCTTCCTTCCCTTCCTTAGGCACAATGCTAACATCTTTCAAACAGCCAGTACTTTTACCATGTGCCAAACACTGCTGGAAGTACTTGACATACATCTTAGCACTTTTAATTCTGTCTACAACCCTGTGAGCCAGGAATTTTTTTGCAAATAAGGAAAGAGAAACAGAGTTGAAGGAATTTCTCTACGGTACATAGCCAAGGTCAGCCAAACCAGGTTTAGGGTGCAGTCTGCAGTCCAGCCCCAGGGTCTACACCCACACCTGCTAGTCTAGACTGACTTCTTTGTTTTTTGACAGGCAGAGTGGACAGTGAGAGAGAGAGACAGAGAGAAAGGTCTTCCTCTTGCCGTTGGTTCACCCTCCAATGGCTGCCGCGGCTGGTGCGCTGCGGCAGGTGCATCGCGCTGATCCGAAGCCAGGAGCCAGGTGCTTCTCCTGGTCTCCCATGCGGGTGCAGGGCCCAAGCACTTGGGCCATCCTCCACTGCATTCCCGGGCCACAGCAGAGAGCTGGCCTGGAAGAGGGGCAACCAGGACAGAATCCGGCGCCCCGACCGGGACTAGAACCCGGTGTGCCGGTGCCGCAGGCGGAGGATTAGCCTATTGAGCCACGGCGCCGGGCTAGACTGACTTCTAAAATGCACATGTACCACTCATACCCCTTTGGGATCAGTCCAGGCAGAGTTGAGAAGAAAGCTGGTTGTCAATAAGGGATCCTCAAAGCACTTTCTTCTAACACACCCCATTTCCACTGTCAACCAAAGTCTCATCAGCATGCAATCAGGTCTCGCATCACCTCCCTTGGATTCCTGGGCTCCCAACTTCAGGAGCCCTGGGGGCCAGCATTCAACTCTCTGGACTGCTGTTTCATCTCACCTTCCACCACAACTGCTCTGTCCTGCTCACTGAGAGCTGGAACCAGCTCACTGAAAGCTGATAACTCAGCAACATGATACATGACAGCGAAGCCCTACTTCCCTCAGATGATCTTTCAGCACAGCCTGGGGGACACAATGTCATCACTGGAAACGGTCATGTGATTGCCAAGAGCTCCCAACATCCCCAGGCAAGTGTAGGAGCCACATTTGTTTGATTATAGAGCTACTGGCATACCCCAGATTATACTATGTGGGCACCTATTCTAGCACAGGATAAAGCACATTAATTACAAAGTGTAAAGCACACTGTATCATTGCTAGACTGATGCTGCAATCCCTTGCTTTAAGCACTACCCTCTACTTCATGTTAGTTAGAAAAAGGAACCGTGGCGAGTTCTTCACATAATTAGATAAGAAGCAGGACATGACCAGTCAGCGTGGACACCACCCAAAGATAACATCTAACATTAACAAGTTTGGTGGGACCAGTGTTGTCGTGCAGTGAGTTAAACTGCTGCTTGCAACACCATCATTCGATATCGGAGTGTTGGTTAGAGCCTTGGCTGCTCCGCTTCCCATTCAGCTTCTAGAAGGTGTTGGGTAATGACCCAAGTGTTTGGGCCACTGTCATCCACTTGGGAGACCTGGATGGAGTTCCAGGCTCCTGGCTTCTGCATTCCCTGGCTATTGCAGCCAACTGGAGAGTGAACCAGCAGATGGAATATTAATTCATATTCTCTGTGTCTCTGTCTCTCTCTCTCTCTCTCTCTCTCTCCTGCTTCTACTCCCCATCACTCTTCCTTTCAAATAAATATGTAATTTTTTTTAAAAAAAGCATTGTTTGTTTGTTTGAATGATATGTAGTCAATGGTCCCACACCATGGAATTACCATGGGTATGCAGGTAGCTAGTGAGCTGCCAGGAGCTAAGGACTGGCCATATCCAAGCCAGATGCACTGCCCAAATCCCATCACCTTCTGTGCTGATGCAACATGTCTTGGCACACATACTCCTCATCATGCTGCTAAACCTCACTGCCCATCATGCACCAGATGCCATGATGCCTTCCTGGAGACTATGTGTGCTGCAGCCCCACCCCCAAACCCTGCCTCCTTTGAATCTTCAATCAAGCCCTACCCTGAGCACCACCCCTTATTCTATAAAATGAGGAGCCCCACTTGAGCAGGGCAATTCTCCCTCCACATCTGAGTATATACTGTCCTATGTTTTTCAATAAATCCTGCTTTCCTGCTCACCTCTATGTCTCCTGATTGTACTCCTACATGCAAGAAGACTAGAACCATCAGCAATACGCCTTCCAGTGAGGATTTTATTAAACGGAATGCACTTGTGAAAAGGCCTCATGGCCTGGACTCTACATGAGCTCTTGGATAATATCAGCTTATTACAATAAGGCACAACCCTTTTCAGGGCACTGAAATCAGGGGCAGAGAGTAAGCCTGGGAGGACTTTGCCCCAGGTCAAATGCGCCTGTCTTGAAGATCTGACTTCCTGATACGGCAATCATTCAGGAGGAGCAGCTTCAAACTCGGGATCTTCACTGTGACTGCAGTTAGCTGATGTTCTCTTCATTGTAACAGACAATAGGAGTCAGCAGAATCCAGAGGACTGATTTAGCACCAGGTGAGCACTCCACTCACCTTATCTAGTCAAAAATTCACCTCTTTGCCATCACTTTACAGAGGAGGAAGCAGGTGGGGAAAAGTTAAGTCCCAAGGTCACATTATTAGCGGGTGGTAAAGCCAGGTCTTGAACTCAGGCTGATTATTATTATTTTTTTTGACAGGCAGAGTGGACAGTGAGAGAGCGAGACAGAGAGAAAGGTCTTCCTTTTCCATTGGTTCACCCTTCAATGGCCACTGCAGTCGGCGCACTGTGCTGATCCGAAGCCAGAAAGCCAGGTGCTTCTCTTGGTCTCCCATGCAGGTGCAGGGCCCAAGGACTTGAGCCATCCTCCACTGCACTCCCGGGCCACAGCAGAGAGCTGGCCTGGAAGAGGAGCAACCGGGACAGAATCTGGTGCCCCGACCGGGACAAGAACCCGGTGTGCTGGTGCCGCAGGCGGAGGATTAGCCTAGTGAGCCGCGGCGCTGGCCCAGGCTAATTGATTTGTAACAACTACCGAACTGTGTAGGAGCAGCTACACAGATGCCCAAAGCCCCTCTCATTTCCTCTTTCACTGTGGTCAGATTCCCAGAAATCAAGTCATACACTGTATATGAGATGTTTTGTGAATAACTGAGTGCATACACAATGGTGGTCCTCTAAGACAATATCTCCTAGTGAGGCTATGGCCATCTTAGTTTGTGTAAATGCACTCTATGAGATTACTTCAAAAGGTTCATGGAGAAATGTAATTAAAAGATCATTTTATTTGAGTGCAAAAATTTTGAAATCTATGCATATTAGAGGTCTAACAAGTGATGCACGACTCTAATCCATCAAATGATCAAAAGCTGAATGTGTGATGCTGTTAGGATTCTGTTTCTCCTGGAAAACGTCAAGGTTCTACAAATAATACAGGCTTGGCTGTACGAAAGGGAACAGTGTCAAACCCGTACGCTTCATAAATAAGCTACCAAACGCTTGGGAGGGATCTGTTTGGCAAGCTGCCAGCTCTCGTGCGCCAGATCAGCAGGGACGCCTGACGTCAGAGGCAGAACTCCCTCTGCCAGGCCTGGTGCTGTCAGCCACGGAACATCACGTGTGTCGGGAGACCCAGAACGGGGGAGGGGGGCCTCACAAAATCAGGGGAAACACAAAGGGCTGTTGCATTCTTTCTGTGTTTTATTTAGGTAGGACCCTGAGACAAATATAAGGGTACTTCAGGAGATTCACAGAAAAATGGAGTTAAATGTTAAGTTGATTTTGGTGCAGAAAAACCTGAAATCCCAATGCATAGGTTTAGTTTTTTTTTTTTTATCAATACACATCTATAAACTTTTGGAAGACCCCTCATATATACAATTTTAATTCTTTTTGCACAAAAACAGACATCTTCAAATTCCATGTTTCTGTGAACTTTGGGAAGTCCTCTATAAGTTGGACTTGCCATGCTTAGGGTAAGTGGAAGACACAATACACAGGTGAGGTCAGTGTTTTCAGAGTTCATTGTTTCCTAACTAAATAGTCATTTCACCCAGAAATACATCAACCCAGTCTCTAAAATGATCACTCTCAGCAGTAGCAAGTGAGCCATGTGATATTAACCAGAATTACTGACAAGTGATTTCTGACCCTGGCTTTGCAATTTCTGGGGGAAGAGCCACTTATCTACTGTTTATCTCTAAGATGGTTGGAGGAATGAATTAATGTTAGCAAAGTCCAGTGTTTAGGTTGGCACAAAACTTCATGAAATGAAATGCAGATTTGCCTAGGACTTGCCTGGCTTTGGCACTGGATCCCAAGAATAAAGAGAACCCAAAAGGATGGTCAGCCAACCCTCTTAACTCCTAATCAAAGGGGTTTTGCAGTTTCAACAACTATTCAATCATGGATGCTTGTACAGGGGCCTGCTTGAGTATAAAGCTGTCCAAACATTCCACAGTTTGTTACTGATTACTCTTATTGCCTCTCTTGTCACTCAATTAATACCCAACAAGGAACAACTTCCTGTGACCCTCACATCTCTTTGTACCTTGCTACAATGGAGCTCGCAGGTGTCTTGAGAATGATGTTTACGAAGCTGTATCACACGTGTCCATAAGCCCCCGGAGGTGTCTAAGGAAATTAGGCTCCTGTTTAACCACGGGGCAAAAGCGGTTCACAGTCAAAGGCCCAAGAGTGTCCTGCATAGTATCCAGCCCCGAGAAGCCCCACGATAGGAATCCATCTTCATTGTGTTCAACCTAATACTGCCCAAAGTCATGGTCACAGGGGCCTGATTTTCACCCTAAGACTTCTTCTTATCCCATAGCATATCTGGGGAAACTTGCCCATGTAAGAGCTTTGCAGAATTGAAAACAAATAATCTTGCTGAATAAGCAAAAGCAGTTAGAAAACCGTAGACTACGTCCCATACAGGAATCTTCTTCATCACCAAAGGACTAGTAAAGAGAAAAGGAATAACCTTAAGAAACAAAAACTAATAATTCATGAAAGATGTTTTGCTTTTAAAACTTTCCCCACTTTTTTGGGAGATGGTGGGGGTAGAAATTCTTGCCCAGTAAAATATCCAATTGTCTACAGTATTTCCCAACAAACAGTTCATAGTATCAACAGACACACCCTACTCAAAATTAATTTTTAGATTAATAACATCCAAATGTAGGTTTTTATTTTGTTTTGTTTGTTAGTTTATTTTTGCCTTTGATTATTGGCCTGAAAATCATACTAAGTAATCAATTTTGGGGCCAGCGTTGTGGTAATATGCCACTTGCAATGCTGGCATCCCATACTGGGGTGCCAATTCAAGTCCCAACTGTTCTGCTTCCCATTCAGCTTCGTGCCAACACACACCTGGGTAGGCAGCAAGTGATGGCCCAAGTGTTTGGGCCACTGCCACCCATATCAGAGGCCAGAACAGAGTTCCAGGCTCCTGGCCTCTGCTTGCTCCAGCCCTGGCTGTAACGGCTACATGGGGATTGAACCAGGGATGGAAGACCTTGCACCCCTCATTCCATCTCCGTGACTCTCCCTGTCCCTGTCACTCTGCCATTCAAATAAATAAATACATCTTTAAGAAAAAAAGAAATCAGTCTTTGAGCAATTATCTTTCCAAAACAGAATTCAAAAACCAAAAACATTAACAAAAATATTTAGAAGTTATTAAAAGGTTCCTGAAGCACACATCATTTTATTGCTCAGTGGCAATTCTTACTGTTTTCCACATAAAAATATAAATTATTCCCGCACTGCAACTTATAAGCTTCTCAAGTAGTTGCAATGAGGGGGAAATATTGCTGGGCTGTAAACAAGCAGTCTCCTTTCCAAAAAAAATCAATAACCAAAGTCAATGATTGAATTCCTAGTTAATGGTATCCAAGGGGAAATAAAATAAGCAAATTATATTCAGCAAATGTGATTATAGAATTGTTCAAGTCATCTAATAAAAAAAGAGTATGAGAGTTAAAACCAAGTTCTAGGGGTGGGTGTTGTGGAACAGTGGGTTAAGCTGCCACCTGGGATGCCTGTATCCTGTATCAGAGTGTCTAGGATGGAGTCTCACCTCCACTTTCTAAGTCCAGCTTTGTGCTAACGTGCCTGAGAGGCAGAGGACGATGGCCTAAGTACTTGAGTCCATAACACCCCAAGTGTGATACATGGATGGAGGTCCTGGCTCCTGCCTTTAGCTTGGCCCTGCCCTGGCTATTGTGGGCACTTGGGGAGTGAACTAGTGGATGACTGTTCTCTTTCTATCACTTTGCCTTTTAAATGAATTTTTAAAAAGTGAATAAATAAACATTTTAAAGCATTCTTAATTAAAAACAAGAACCAAAAGTAAATTCTAACAGGTTTATTTAAAAATGGCTGAAAAGGAGTTGGAGGAGGTAGGTTTCCAACAAAGATTAAATAACTAATTCCTATTCATGTTTCCATTCCTAGCTTTCAGGCTCTTATCTATTACCCTGTAGAGCTTTTGGGGCTACTGCAAATTCCAACCTTCATACCATTTGAGGTAAGGACAGGGTAAGCATAACTGTTCCACTAGAAAAGCCCTGAAAACTTTGGAGAGAATATGGCTTTCAAGATACTGCAAAACATACCACCCCCTAGCCATCCTGCAAAGGAGAAATTTAGTCTACATAACTTATTTCCAGCCTCCCTTCTAAGTGACAAAATGCAGTAAGTCACAACTGGATGAGCGCCAATTTCTGGTGCTTGGTATGGCTTTAACCTCCTGACAGAGCTGCTTTGGTAGCTCCAGCTTGGCCAGCCTGCCCCACGGGGGAGGCTGACATCAGCTTGGACCATTATTCCTCCATCTAGGATGGATCTGTAAGGCAGCAAGCAACATCCCGAGGCTCCTGTGAAGGCTTGCAGGGGGTTCTATCTTCAGATGTTCCTGAACAAGTAGACTCACGTTCTTACATCATAGCATGGCCATACATACTGGAAATCCAATCAGAGAATTAAGACTGAAAGGAAGAACAGGTGTAACACACTCATTAAAACGAGGTCATCTGGGGCTGTTGCTGTGGTGTAGTGGGTAAAGTCACCTCCTGTAGTGCCGGCCTCCCAATATAGGCACCAGTTCAATTCCCAGATGCTCCACTTCCAATCCAGCTCTCTGCTATGGCCTGGGAAACAGTAGAAGATGGTCCAAGTCCTGGGGCCCCTGCACCCATGTAAGAGACCTGGAGAAGCTCCTGGATGCTAGCTTCAGATTGGCACAGCTCCAGTCATTGAAGACACTTGGGGAGTGAACCAGCAGATGGAAGACCTCTCTCTCTCTCTCTGCCTCTCCTTCTCAATAACTCTGCCTTTCAACTAAATAAATAAATCTTACAAAAAATGAGTCATCTGACACTCTTGCCCTCCACAGCTCAGGCTTGGTGGGGTTTCATTCACACACAAATGTTAGCTCTTCATGGTTCTGGGCAATGGACTAGTAAAAGCTCTCATGGACTCCCTAGGGCTGGCTGGGCTGTCAGAAATACCAGTCTTTGGGCCGGCGCCACGGCTCAATAGGCTAATCCTCTGCCTGAAGTGCTGGCACACTGGGTTCTTGTCCCGGTTAGGGCTCCGGATTCTGTCCCGGTTGCTCCTCTTCCAGTCCAGCTCTCTGCTGTGGCCTGGGAGGGCAGTGGAGGATGACTCAAGTCCTTGGGCCCTGCACCCACATGGGAGACCAGGAGAAGCCCCTGGCTCCTGGCTTCGGATCAGCGCGGTGCGCTGGCTGCAGCGCACCAGCCTCAGCAGCCATTGAGGGGTGAACCAACGGAAAAGGAAGACCTTTCTCTCTGTCTCGCTCTCTCACTGTCCACTCTGCCTGTCAATTAAAAAAAAAAAAAGATACCAGTCTTTGTAACACTTGGAGCAAAAGAGGTCATAACAAGATTCTTGCCTGCTCTGGCCCTGGTCTGGGGACACATGTGAGGTCCAGGGTCCAGTCCCAAAGCTACAGTATAAAGGGTGAAGGTTAGGCTGAGCATTCAGGATCGAGCAGGCGCCTGTACAACCTCACAGGAAGTGGTGACATTTGCCAGAGGCCTTCAAAACAGCCAAGGTGCTACTCTCTGTGAGCTGCTTGTGTTGGCCTGAGGGAGAGCGAGGCTGACCCTGCCTGCTTGGCTTCTACTACCATGCAGAACAGAAAGCTTCCTCCTGCATAATGATATATCATTCGTTTATTCTGGCCACATAAATACGGAAGTGCCAAGGAACTGCTGGGCCTCTGCAGTCTTCCAGCTATGCCCTTCCTTTTCTCTCTCATGTCGAGTCTCTGTTCAGACAGTAGAAGCACAGAGGAATTCCAAAGCCAAACACAGGTCCCTCCTTCCATGCATTCTCGTTGCCATGCCCTGGCCTACATTTGGAATGTGAAGCAGACTAGAGGATTTCCTACAAAATCTAAAATACCATGAGAGCAGAACTACTGAAATGGTCGAGAACATGAGCTCCACCGTTCACCCATCTGACGCTTGCCTGAGTTACCTCACATCTTTAACCTTAGCTTTCCTATCTGTAAAATGGAGATCACGGGCCCTGCATCCATGAAGTGCTTTCTCTTCTCAAAGATACCCGGAATTGTCATGTGTCAATCAAAAACTTTAAAAATGCTTGGTCCGTGCATGGGCTGGAGCAGGAGTAGGGTGCCATTTTTCTCCCAAGGGCTATTTGGATATTTTTGACATCATTCACAGGCCATACAAAATTATCAACTTAGAATTTAGTCTGCTATTCATTTATTGAATTCTGAGTTCCACCTGTGGTTGGCTTGGCAGGGCCACACCAGATGATTTCACAGGCCCTAAGTGGCCCACGGGCTGGGTGTTACCCACCTCTGGTTTAGAGCAGTAAGGCCTCCAGAAATGGTGAGGGCTACTATAATTACTATCACTACTGAGTGAAGGCAAGCATCGTCAGAGACCACAGGGAGAAAGACACCATTATGTCAGGAGAGAAAGCCCACAGACACTGAGGATTGATCTGAGAAGTTCTGGAGCTTCTTTAAAAATATAAAGGTCTATTGTGTGATCTTGAGCAAGTCAACGTATTACCCTGCCTCTTGACTTCCTTACTTGGAGAAAGAAGATGATATCGGGAGCAATTTTCCAGGGCTATGCAGAAGATTCACAGTTACTATAGAGAAAGAACTCAGAGCAGTCACCAGGACTATCGTCTGGACTGTAGAACTGCTCAAAATAAACGGAAGCACTGTTCTCAAAGACAGCCAAAGTAGGAAAGGAAAGGGTTTTTATTTCACTAACATTAATGAATGAAGCCACAGCCATCATTACTTCTTTATTTTTACTTTTTAATTTACTTGAAAGGCAGAGTTACAGAGAAGAGGTGAGAGAGAGAGAGAGATCTTGCATCTGCTGGTTCACTCCCCAAATGGCCACAACAGCCGGAGCCTAGAGCTTCTCCCGGGTCTCCCATGTGGGTGTCAAGGGCCCAAGCACCTGGGCCATCCTTTGCTGCTTTCCCAGGTTCATTAGCAGGGAGCTGTATTGGAAGTGGAACAGCTGAGTCTCGAACTGGCACCCATATGGGATGTCGGTGTTGTAGGTGGAGGCTTAACATGCTGTGCCACATCACTGTCCCTCATCATTACTTCTAATACCAGAAGAATTCGCATTATATTTATGTGATACGATCTCCATAAGGTTTTCTGTTTTTAAGTTTGCACAAAGCTTGTTAAGTTTGAAAATGCTTCCATGCCAATTTATAATTCTGTTGAGACTTAAAGGGTGAATGTTGCTAAGAGATGAATGTTGCACTTGCACCTCTGGTTAATCATTAGAATAACCTGTCTTGTGTCAAGGGAACCAAGGAACCCCCAGGGAAGCCTGCCAGTCAGTGCCCGTGGCCAGCTGGGCACACACAAACTCTCCCCATGTCCACCACTGGTGGCTTGAAAACCATTTCTCAGCTCTCCTTGACTGGCTTCTCCTGTGCAGAGACTGACACCGTGTTTCTGTGTATTTGGGGCTGGCCAGATCCTGGCAGACGCTCCTGCTGGCTACTTTTTCTGTTTGTTTTTCTGCTTCACCAGTCTCCTCTTTGTCTCCTGAGAGGATCACGCTCCAGGCGATCTGCTCCCACTCCAGAGAACTGCAGGTCTCTCGGACTCCAGAGCCATGAACTTCCCAGGCCTCTGACTGAAATCGGAAAGCCCAGCTGAGCCCCTGTGAGCCCCAGCAGCTGGCGGCCACGCCCCAGCTCCAGAGCCAGGGTGGGGGTGGTGGGTGGTACAAGCTGCAACACAAACAACTCAGCCCCAAGGGGCTCTTTGCTCAATTCCAGCGAGATTATTTGCTTTGGCAAGATGACTCTTTGCACGCTTTCTTTTTTATTTTTTTATTTTTTGACAGGCAGAGTGGACAGTGAAAGAGAGACAGAGAGAAAGGTCTTCCTTTGCCATTGGTTCACCCTCCAATGGCCGCCACGGCCGGCGCGCTGCTGATCCGATGGCAGGAGCCAGGTACTTCTCCTGGTCTTCCATGGGGTGCAGGGCCCAAGTGCTTGGGCCATCCTCCACTGCACTCCCTGGCCACAGCAGAGAGCTGGTCTGGAAGAGGGGCAACGGGGACAGAATCCGGCACCCCTACTGGGACTAGAACCCGGTGTGCCGGCGCCGCAAGGTGGAGGATTAGTCTAGTGAGCTGCGGCGCCGGCCTGCACGCTTTCTGATAGAGGGAAGTCTAGAAACAGTTCATCTTTCCAATAAATCACTGAATGAGCATGACAAAAACGCTCTGTGTTGTGAATTTTTCTGCCAGTGTACACAAACTGCAGGTGTGCCCAGATAAAATCCTAGCAAGGTCCCTGCCCCAATATGGTGCCTAAGTTGGCCAAGGAGTGAAATCCCTACTCAGGTGCAGGCAAAAAAAGCCCTCCACCCAGGGCTTGAGCACAGGGGAGCCAGGTGTTTTTGAACAACGTTAGGTTCTTTGAGCAATGACCCAAGTGGAGAACAATTCATTAAAATCTTAGCAAAGACCCTTAAAGTGATTTTGACCCAGTTATCCAAATCCCTGTAGATCTGGACCTTACTCTGCAAACTGAGCCCAGTGCCATGTCCGTTTAATGAGGGAAAGGTCCTGAGAGTGCAGTGTGGGGCACAGGGGCGAGTGGCATGGGGGTGGGGCTGCAGCAAGCACAGCTCTAGCATTTTCCCACAACCTGATTTGAGTCCTTAGGCTTGAACCAAAGGGCTGGATTCAGAAAGAATTAAACTAGGTCATTTCTGGCAAGGAGGAGGAAATGTCTTTCATTCTAATCCTGAACATTGAGAGCAGAGAAGACAAGTTAATATAAAGAGGTTACAACTTCACCACTTGCAGGCGAGAGCACTTGTGGGCATTTGGCCAAGTGGTTTAAGACATGGGTTAAGACAGGATGTCTCGGGTCGGCGCCATGGCTCACTTGGTTAATCCTCTGCCTGGGGCGCCAGCATCCCATATGGGCACTGGGTTCTAGTCCTGGTTGCTCCTCTTCCAGTCTAGCTCTCTGCTGTGGCCCAGGAGAGCAGTGGAGGATGGCCCAAGTGTTTGGGCTCCTGCACCCACATGGGAGATCAGGAGGAAGCACCTGGCTCCTGGCTTTGGATTGGCATAGTTGCAGCCATGTGGGGTTAAACCAACAGAAGGAAGACCTTTCTTTCTCTCTGTCTCTCTCTCTGTCTATAACTCTACTTGTCAAAAATCTTAAAAAAAAAAAAAAAAAAAAAAAAAAAAAAGACAGGCTGTCTTACACCAGAGGGTTTGATACACAACTCTGGCTCCTGAATCCAGCTTCCCGCTAATGCAGACCTTGGGAGACAGCAGGTGATGGTTTAAGAAACTGAGTTTCTGGCTCCTGCCTTTCGCCTGGCCCAACCTTAACCACTGTGGACATTTTGGGAGTGAACCAGCAGTTGGGGGAGCACTCTGTGTGTGTGTATGTGTGTGCGCGTGTGTGTGTGTGTACCTGCCTCTCCAATAAATAAATTAAAAAGGAAAATAATGTTATAACTTGAAATTCCGAGTTTTGGCCAAATGACTTCCTTGTTCTTCCTATAAAGAACAGCACTCACACACCTGCTATTCCTCCAAGGCTAAGTGTAGAACGAGCCACTTTGATCAGGTTAAGAGCAAAACCCACAGAGGCCCTTTTCACTCCCTTAAGGACAAAAAGGGCTTTTTGTTTTCTCTCTTTTTTTTTTTTCCTCCCCAAGGCTGAGTAGATTTTGATCAGACTTCAAACTCCTATTGCCTTCAGGCTGAAATCAAGACAACAAAATTCCAAGCCCTAGATTTCTTTTTCCTAGAAGAAACTGCAGTGAACTAGAGGACGGAATGAAAGTTCCAGTATCACTCACTCTAGTATTTCAGCCTTTGTTCTCAATGTTTGAATACTGCCCCATAAGTAAGAAACCTTATGACTGCGTGGATGTATGTGGGCTCCAGTATTTATTTTGACCTGGGAAGCAATGAAATATAAGAACAATGAAATATAAGAACATTCCCAATCAGACGTAAAAATACCACCTTAAGCTGCTGCTTGTGGCGCCGGCATCCCATATGGGCACCAGATCCAGTCTCTGCTGCTCCTTCTGATCCAGCTCTCTGCTGTTGCCTGGGAAAGCAGTGGAGATGGCCCAAGTCCTTGGACCCCTTCACCCAAGTAAGAGACCAGAATAAGCTTCCAGTTCCTGGATTTGGATCTGCCCAGCTCTGCTCATTGTGGCCATTTGGGAAGTGAACCAACAATGGAAGATCTGTCTCTCTCCCTCTCTCTGTGTGTAACTCTGCCTTTCAAATAAATAAATAAATATTTTAAAAAGAAATTTCACTTCAACTGGCAAAGGACCATTTAGCCAGTGACATAAAAAGTACCAATATCTGACCCTTTTGTGATTGAACCTAATAAATGCCCAGGTTAACTTTGTCCAAGACATTTAGTTACTCTTCTCTATGAACATCACAGAAACCTTCTAAGAATAACCAAGGGAAGACAGAAGTTCTTTGTGTTGTCAAAAGTGGCCTCTTGCTGTATAAACCATGAGGGATAACCCGGCTTTCACCCATCCCACACTGCCTTCAAACACCTCAGGTCTGCTTAGGAAGGGACTACTACACTCCTTCGTGGTCAGGGCGAGGAATTTCCACAGTGCCTTCTGGTCTGCCTTTTTTTTAAGATTTATTTGATTATTAATTTGAAAGGCAGAAAGACAGACAGACAGTCAGACACAGAGGGAGATCTTCCATTGGCTGGTTCACAACAGCTAGGCCACAAATGGCCACAACAGCCAGGGCTGGACCAGGCTGACACCAGGAGCCAGTCAGTCCATCAGAGATCTTCCATGTGTGTGGCAGAAACTCAAGCATCTGAGTCATCATCAACTGCTTCCCAGGCACAGTTATCAGGGAGCTGGATGGGAAGCAGAGTATCCAGGACTTGATCCAGCACCCCAGTATGGAATGTGGGTGTCCCAAGTGGCAGCTTAACCTGCAGTGCCACAATGCCTACATCCACGGTGCTTTTCAATAGTTGTTAAAGAAGAAATGCTAGGTTATTTCATAGGGAATATACATGCATCACCCATTTTTCACCAGGACAGAACCACATTAAGACAGTTACTTCTACCATGATTTTCTAGGAAGGAACAACACAGAACAATCACAAACCTAGATTATTCTGGCCCGCGCCGTGGCTCAATAGGCTAATCCTCTGCCTGCAGCACCGGCACATCAGGTTCTAGTCCCGGTCAGGGCGCCCGATTCTGTCCCGGTTGCCCCTCTTCCAGGCCAGCTCTCTGCTGTGGCCAGGGAGTGCAGTGGAGGATGGCCCAAGTACTTGGGCCCTGCACCCCATGGGAGACCAGGAGAAGCACCTGGCTCCTGCCTTCGGATCAGCCGGCCACGGCAGCCATTGGAGGGTGAACCAACAACAAAGGAAGAGACTTTTCTCTCTGTCTCTCCCTCTCACTGTCCACTCTGCCTGTCCAAAAAAACAAAAAACAAAAAACAAAAAACCTAGATTATTCTGTTCTGGATTCAGAGTCCAGCCAAAGTCTTTTTTTTTTTTTTAATTTTTATTTATTTACTTGACAGGTAGAGTTACAGACAGTGAGAGAGAGCAAGACAGAGAGAAAGGTCTTCCTTCCATAGGTTCATTCCCCAAATGGCCGCTACGGCCGGCACTGCACAGATCCGAAGCCAGGAGCCAGGTGCTTCTTCCTGGTCTCCCATGCGGGTGCAGGGACCCAAGCGCTTGGGCCATCCTCCACTGCCTTTCCAGGCCACAGCAGAGAGCTGGACTGGAAGAGGAACAGCAGGGACTAGAACCGGTGCCCATATGGGATGCAGGTGCCGCAGGTGGAAGATTAACCTAGTGCACCATGATGCCGGCCCCATCTAATTTTTCTAATTTGGTTTTTACCATGTTAGACTTGGGCTGAAGGTAAAGTAAGTCATCCATTATTTTATTTACTTTTTGAATTGTCACAGGTGTTCTAATGGTTCATTTAGTTCCAAAATTCACGCCTGAGGGGCTGGCTTTGGGATACTGGGTTAAGTCACCGCCTGCAATTCCAGCATCCCATATGACAACAGTTAGAGTCCCAGCTGTTCCACTTTCTATACCTGCTAATGTACTTGGGAAGGCAGCAGCAGATGGCCCAGGCCCTTGGGTCCTGCTACCCGCATGGGAGACCCAGATGAAGTTCTTGGCTTCTGGCTTAGGCCTGGCTCAGTCCCAGGCATTGAGGTCATTTGGGGAGTGAACCAGCAGATGAAAGACCTCTCTCTCTGTTTCTCTGCCTCTCAAATAAATAATAAAGTTAATTGCTACAAAGCTGTTTCATAAGATAACTTCTAGAAATGACAAGTGATTTGATTCAATACGGGCTGCATTTTCAAATTACCTGCTTCAAAATTCTACTGATTTATGAGGTTTCTAGTAATGCTCAGGCAGCCTGACTCATTGTCCCTCCAAAAGGAGAAGGTTCTGATATCTAAAAGCACCCAAGGTACACCCTAGCAGCTGAGTCCAAGGGTGTCTATGAAAATGGAAAATGAAGGGAATGGATGTTCAGCCTAGTGAGTAAGATGCTCATATCCCACCTCAGGGTGCTGGCTTCTACTGCCAGCTCTGGCTCCTGACTCCAGCTTCCTGCCACTGTAGACCCTGGTAGGCATTAGTGACAGCTCAAGTAGCTGGTTTTTATCACCTTCACAGGAGACCGGATTACAGTTCCTTGTTCCAGCCCTCGCCCAGCCTCCACCACTGCAGGCACTGAGGAGTGAAAGGGTGTGCTTTCTCTCTCTCTCTCTCATAAATTAAAATGGAAAAGAATGTCTAAAAAAAGAAAAGGAAATGGTAAGTGAATGAGAAAATGGGATTTCGGAGTGGGAACTCAGAGAAAGAATTTCACAGCTGCCCCACATTAGCATGCCATTTGGTTTAGAACTTGACAGGCCAACACCTTCATGATGTAGCCTCCTTCAATCTACGTCTGGAGCTGTCCTAAAAGGTTGGGTGAGGGGGAGTATGACCACCATGCATGAGGATACTAATTGTGGCTACTGCATTTACAAGGTTTTACAATTATTAAGTAGCACTGGGTAAACAAAATGATTAGAATAGGATGAAAAACTAAAAAAAAAGTTTTGCTAAAAAAAGCAAATGAAAAAAATGTGAAGGGTCTTCTCACAGTTCACAAAAGTAATGCTATGAAAAAGCCATGGATGGATCTCAAGATTTTCTGCACCAAAATAAGCTTATCCCTATTTCCATTTTTAAATAACTGCCTTTGTGCACAAGAGGCTATTTACTGAGAGGCAGTGCAAAACATCGTTTCAGCCTGCTTTAAGGTAGACATGGTGAACATCATCTCTCTAACACTGGCCTCACCTGTGAGCTGGTTGATGGTGGGGTTGTCGTTTCTTATTGGCTGAGTGCCTTGCCAATCATTTTTGCACCTGCCAGGCCTGAAGACCACTGATGTGTTTCAGGTAGCAGCAAATACACCAAAGGCTCAGCTCAATGGCAAATGTACAGGCCAAGGGAAGAGGCCAGTTCTGACCCAGCCACACACCAAGACCAGTCTGGAGGGCCCAAACCAGGTGGACAATGTCTTATGGAGTCCCATGGTAGTCCTATTGTTCAGTCTTGGCTTAGCACAGTTTGGCATTTGAAACATAAAACCTTTTCTAGGGCCTTCTACAGGGACTAGCTATTTCTTCATCTGCCTAAGACTTGGGAAAACTAAAGTGAACTGACTGTCCAGGACGGTGGAACATCAATGACTCCAGTGTGTTGCATCCTGAGAAAACACCCAGCTAAGTTTCTTGAGCTGAACTTGGAACAGACCAAGCTGACGAGGGCCCGGGGGGAGTTTCCTTCTCTCCGAGTAAAAGTCCGAAAGGCAAATGCAGAAGCGTCTTGTCCTTTCACGAAGAACTCCCAGGCCAGCAGAAGCAGTCATGTCACCCGTGAGTGGTGACTGCCCTCCCGTTCTTCTCTCAGAGTACCAGAGCAGAGTGTGCTGACCATCACCTTGGCAGTGCATGTGACGCTTCCTCGACAGAACACCTGTTCCACCCAGCCGATCCACGTTCGGCATGCTCTGTTCCCATTGTGGTTCTGCAGAATCTGTTTTCAGAGCTTCAAGGTCAGAGGGGCTTCCCGTTGTGGCCAGATACCCTGGGCTGATTAGATCTTCAGACACTGCTTCCTGACTATGGTAATTTCTTACAGCTCAGAAGTAGCAGAAAACCCATCCCCCTGGCCATTCAGCTCCCAAACAAATAAGCCGGCAGGGTTCTCACTTTCTATAACTCATCAGACCTCAAACAAACATCAGGGGTCAGCCAAAAAGAATGGCAGCAGAAAAGATTCCAGCCTACAGCTGCAGAAGAGATGAACCAGGCAATGCTGGAGCAAGAGCAGGCTGCCGGGCAGAAGACTATACCTGAGCAGGAAGAAGAGAGGAAATTCAAGTTCAATGTGAGTTTTTTCCTATGGCCTCCACTTGCTTCCTCAGTGTACCTTCACTCTTGGTTGATTTTCTGGGTGAGGGAGGATTTGGGTCATCCCTAAAGAAACACATAAGGGGAGCACTAAGGGTAAAGCAAGGGTAGCAACAGTGAATCCTGACTTCTGAACCTGAGTGTAGGCAGCACCACTCACACACACACGGAACACATTTGACATGTAAGGTGTGCAAATATAAGCATGAGCTATGTTAGACCCCCGAATGAGACTTTTCTGTAATGGACACTACACTGTCATCTTCCTCCTTTAAGTGTAAGAAGAGAAGGGTAGGCTGGCGCCACAGCTCACTAGGCTAATACTCCACCTGCGGCGCTGGCACTCAGGTTCTGGTACCAGTCGGGGCGCTGGATTCTGTCCCGGTTGCCCCTCTTCCAGGCCAGCTCTCTGCTGTGGCCTGGGAGTGCAGTGGAGGATGGCCCAGGTCCTTGGGCCCTGCACCTGCATGGGAGACCAGAAGGAGGCACCTGGCTCCTAGCTTTGGATTGGCGCGGGGTGCCAGCCACAGCGCGCCAGCAGTAGTGGCCACTTGGGGGGTGAAGCAACGGAAGAAGGAAGACCTTTCTCTGTCTCTCTCTCTAACTGCCTGTCAAAAAAAAAAAAAAAAAAAAAAAAAAAAAAAAAAAAAAAGCCTGGGTTCTAAAAAAAGAAAAAAAAAAAGAGAGAGAGAGAGAAGGGTAGATGGGAAGAATCAAGGGATCTTGCATCATCTGGAGCCAAGTTCATGTCGCAGTAGAGCAAACAAGCAACTTGGCTGGAGAGCAGAACAATGTTGTATGCTGTATTGCAGCGACTTGTCCCACCCTGCCTTGTGCCTTAGTTCCCTGGCACAACACTTGGGTATAAGCCCCCCGAACACCACCCTTTGTCAGGACCCCCATGGTTGGCAGTCTTGGCACAATGCTGGTATCTTCTGCACCTCTCCCACAGACCATTTCTCTACACAGAGCACCCAGGCTGGCTTATTCTTAAAAACTGAAGTTAGCTTTCAGCGGCCAAGTTCCTCTGACCTCTTTTGGCCTAAGGTGGTTCTAGCAATATGTAGGATTTCAGTGCTTTTGTCAAATTTCTTGGCTACCAGCTCAAAAACAGCCGTGGGACATCCACTTAGGACAGGGGGCTGTCTCACCTAGAGGAGGACGTGAGCACTATTTCCATGTGAATTGCAGCTGTCCAGCTAGAGAGCTGCTCTCCCTTTGCAAAGCTTTCGATGTGCCCACTTAGATTTTAGTACTCAGGATCTGCAGAAGCTACAGAGGTCAAGGGTTGCCTTCAATCTTCTCAATTTCCAATCACAAATGGAAGCTAAGCCATCTGGACACGTGTGGCTGTTCGAAGATGAGCCCTTTCCACAATCTCTAACATTCTGCCCAGGTGGCATACAAGGGGTTTGCGGTTCTGGGTTGGTTTCTTGGCACACTCCTCAGACTTGAGGATTTCTCAGACTTCTTTTGGGCCTTTCAAGTCCCTCTCCCCTCTTTTCTTCATGAAAAACGGGCTCTTTGCTTCTCTTGGTCTCAGAGAACTCTCAAATGCCTGGGAGCGTCTTCCAGGAAGGTTTGGAACTCCAGGGTTGGTATCAATTTTCTACTCAAAAATGTTTCCTGCAGAGGGAGAAACTACTTACAAACCTATCATATTATCACTTTCTTCCTGTGATTCTATTCCTGTTTACCTAAGCATGCAAGAAAAAAGGAAAGCAAGCAAGCCCTTTCTCTAGAAAAATTTTCCCAGAAGACTTTAGGAAGCTACCTGACGATGTACCATCCAGATTAATGGTGTTGACAGGAATGTGCTCTCCAAGAATGGCTCCATTTTCCTCTTTTGTTAAAGGACAAAAATAATCATTGTCTCACTTCTTTCTTTGGTAAGTACGTGCGAGAGGAGTCTTGTCTGGAGGAATAAATGTGTCCAGAGCTGTTCTCTTCCTGTGCTCAAAAGCATTATATTGATGGTGGAAGACAGGGCTGTTGGTAGAAGAAAACCTAGTGGGTTTTGCTTGCTTTTGAACTTTTCAATGTCAGGAAGAAAGGATAAGAAAAGGAGACAGCATAAGGTAAAAATATGGTGTGTGTGGTTAGGGGTGCGTGTCCAGGAAGAGCCATCAGAGACATTTCCCATAAGATCTGAATACTTCCAGCCCTTACCATATACGTCCACAAGCTTACAGGGTCTTCTGAGCTCCCAACACAAGGACTCAGGATGATAGGCCCTGAGGGAAGTGACACTGGGTCCAGCCTTGGAGGAGCAACATGGGGAACACCAGGGTTCCCCCAGGATCCAGTCACAGAGGGAGCCAGCAGAGCCTAACCTGGCCTCCCGGCACTGGGCTTCAGTGTCCTACAACAGTGGTCAGGGGTGACCAAGGGTGTAACTAACTGGTTGTGAGTGAAAGATAATGGATTCCTATGCCAGCGCTGCCAACTGTGGCTACAGAAAATCCCTTCATAGGCTTTTCACCAAATAAGAGACTCTTGATGCAACCAAAATTCCAACCTCTGCGCATATTCGGGCAAATCATTTCTAAGGCAGCATGTCCAGAGGCCAGGAAGGGGTTACAATTTGAGGAGCTTAGAGGCTGTCTCCCCAGTGTCTATGCCACCCCTTCTCCGAGTCAGGTGTGCGAGGAGCATTCCCACCACTTCCCTTGGATTTCCACACAACCTGTGAGGCTGACACGCCTCGTACAGTGGTGACATGCAAACCATGCTCACAACCACGTTAGAGTGCACACAGCTTCAGATACAGCACGGTGCAGACTATGGCAAGAAATGGACGGCAGGGTGTTTAACAATCAATTTATGTGACTTTTAGATGGGTCCATTTGTGGCAATGTGTCGCTCCCCCTCTTCGTGGAGGAACGACACAGGACCCTGCGCTGTTCTTTCGTCTGCTCGGCCCTCCCCGGGTTTGCTGCTGGTTCTTCCCGGGTTGGCTACTATCCCTTCCACCTCCGTGGAAGGGCAGTTCCCCCTGGCCACATTCCCCACTTCCGCAGGGGAGCGGCACACCGCCGGCCGGTTCTCTCGGGGGCTGCACGGGTTCCCTCAGATGTTCCCCATAGATGTTCCTGGTGCATGCCGTCTCTCTCCTCCTTTATAGTCCTCCTCCGCCAATCCCAACTCGGCTGCCCACACGCCGAGTACGCTGCTCTCCTCCAATCAGGAGCAAGTCCTACAGTTTATCAGTTGAACTGGAGGCAGCTGTGCGGAAGCTGTTTACTTCTCTCCCAGCGCCATATTGTGGGAGAGCAGATGCATAGAATAAGTCCTAATTCGAGTAACTTAGTCTAGTCCGGATTGCTCCCCACAGCAATGGAATGGTAGTTGGATAGCAGATGGCCAAGCATCCCACAAGCAGCCAGTCACTGACTCTCTGGCTGTCCCCACTGCAGACTTAACACCGTCCACACAACCACCTCAGGACAGAGCACACACATGTGACACTGGGAGAGAGAACGCAGCACAAGCGTGTGGTTTTCAAAAGCTCTTCCTGCCATGTGTGATGATGAAGAGTGCCTTATCCAGAGCAGGACAGTGCTCTGAGGGTGCGCGGAGCCCAGCCCATAATCAGGAAAGCCTGACAAGTCGCTGGGAGAGTTACACCCCTCCTGGGGAAAAGAAAGAAGGGAAAGCAAAGCAGACGCCTTGACATGATGATGTGGCCAGTAAAGACACGGAGATCCCTAAAGGAAAAAAAAAAAAAAAAAGCAGCTGTTGCTGGTTTTGAAAGAAAGTCACCTTGGCCACGCAGGCTGTGGGGGTGGCGCCCTGAGTGAGATGCCTGACTGTGGAAGGCAGGAACTGCTCTGTCCTCCCTGGGGACCAGCCAGCTGCCCAGCAGACAAGGGGCGAGTTCACAGGGCTGCCACATGAACAAAGGCTTGCAGTCCAGAGGGACGACACATCAAGGCTTCTTCGTTGCTCCTGTGAACTGACTCCGGGCAGGGATGGACTTTCCTTGTAGGTCCTTTAGATCCAGAACAACTGCTTGGGGCTGCGTCAGCTGAGTGACAGCCACTGCACAGGCTGCCACAGCGCGTGGAGCAGAATCAGAATCTACATCTTCTGAGTCTGTGCATAGGGACCCAGGCTCCCTGCTAACCCTAAGAGATTTTCTCCCACTCAATATGGGAGCACCTTATGCTCTCAAATAACCACTGGTCATTATGAGACACTAGGACAGTGACGTTAGAACATCAATAAGGAATTTTAATTTTTAAAATGAGATTTATTCATTTGAAAGTCAGAGTTACAGTTATGCTTTCATTTGCTGGTTCACTCTCCAGATGGCCACAATAGCCAAAGCTAAGCCAGGCCAGGGCCAGGCCAAAGTAAGGTCTCATGTGGGTGGCAGGGGCCCAAGTACTGGGGCCATCTTCTGCTGGTTTTTTTAGACCATTAGCAGGGAACTGAATCAGAAGGCAAGCAGCTGGGACATGAACTGGTGCCCATATGGGATCACAGGTACAGGCTTACCCACAACACCACAACAATGACCCCAGGATTTTAAAATTTTAAAAAAGTTTTACACTCTTCTCTAAGGAGAAGAAAAACTTTCAACATCACTATTGCACTTTTTTTTTTTTTTTTTTTTTTTTTTTTGGCAGTAAGCAGTAATAAGGATTAGGAAGAGGACTGTGATTATAAGAGACAGAAGTAAGCTGGACATTTTTAGTCACTGGTTGAAAGAAAGTGATTTATTCTCCTCTATTATTCCCCCATCTCTATCCCCTCAAAAACAAGAGATAAAAAAAAAGCCCCACAAACAAAACCAAAACCCTCAAAGGGAGGATATAGGAAGAAAACTGCTGTCACGCCTAGGAGCTGTCCACTCTGGAGACAGCAAGGGCACCTGCTTCAGCAGAGTGTTTGGATGCAGGGAAACCACAGTGACCTGTCACTGCATGGACTCCGCAGCCATTAAAACTAACTGCGCTGCACTTTCCTCTCGTTTGGCTTGGAAACTATTTTAGAAGCCCCACTGCAGCAAAGCATGGGCTTGCCATAAATACTATGTTTTTTGCTTTGTTTTTAAAGATTTATTTATTTGAAAAGCAAAGTTACAGAAAGAGAGAGATGGAGAAAGAGAGGGAGAAATCTGCCATCCGCTGGTTCGCTCCCCAAATGGCCGCAATGACTGGGGCTGGGCCAGGCTGGAGCCAGGAGCCAGGAGCTTCTTCCAGGTCTCCCACGTCGGGTCAGGTGCCCTGGGGACTTAGGCCATCCTCCACTGCTTTCCCAGGTGCTTTAGTAGGGAGCAGGATTGGAACTGGAGCAGCTGGGACTTGAACCAGCACCCATGTGGGATATTCACGCTGCAGGCGGTGGCTTAACCCTCCACGTCACAGTGCCAGCCCTCTTTGCTTTTTTATTTTTTAACTGAACTCCACCCCATTTTTAAAATAATTTGACTTATTTTAAAGAGTCTGTAAACATTTTAAATCATGCTAAGGGAACCCTCAACAGAAAACTATCAAAACGTTGCCAAGATTATGTAATCAGTGATGTAATAACCTCAACATGGAAACATGTGGTTTTACAATAATCCCAAACAAAGAGGTATTGCAATTCTGGTCTAGGGTGGGGGAGGACTTCAGTTTTGAAAATGGTGCTGTGTTTTTAAAACAAACCACACTTATTTTCACTCTTTCCCCTGGACTTGCCCCCTCGACCTTACTAGAGAACAGGTATCAGCTTGATGGGATTTGTAGAGTGAGGAAACCCCCAATAGGTTTTCTCTTCCATCTTCCCATCAGGACCTGGGGGAAGGAGAGTGTTCTGGTTCTATTTTTGACCTTGGTGTAACGATAGGAGAGGGAACAGAGTCAGAGTCCCTAAGGACAGGGCTTTTCCTCCCAGGACGTTGCTGGTACATAAGCAGTCCCTCAACTTGGTTGTGGCTGTGACTATTACACCACTTGTTAGATAGGCAGGGAGGGGCTCAACAACCAGCACCGTTTGCTAGCAACCAGCCGACTATTCCTCCAGGGTGACTGCTCAGGTCCGCTTGCCATGACATCTAACGTAACAGGTGTATGACAGACACCGAAAGCTTTCGGGTTTGTCACAGCCCACTGGGATGATCCACAGTGCAGAGTGCGGCACAGAATGCTCTTCGCGTGCCTGCTGCTCCTCACATCCGGTCTAGTCCATACTAACCACAGGCATGCAGGGGGGTCCCTCTGCCATGGATGAAGACACAGACTTGTCCATCAAACAAAACTGCCATCCCGGAAGTCATGACTTTCCTGGTCACATGGACGGGCATCCTCAGGAGAAGCTGGTTTGCTTGGGGATTTGGGGGCTGGGATGAGGACATCAACCAGGGCTGCTCAGGAGCCGCCTCATACTCTCACCTCCCCACACTGGACCTCCCAGGACTTTCTCCGACCCAGAAACACCTCTACGGCACTGAGATCACCCCGACTTTGTTCCCTCGGGTCAAGTCACCTCACACAAATGGCCTATTTTTGCACGCTTCCTTTCACTGGAAAATCACTTCTCACCAAACACAAGAATTGCTTTTCAAGGTAGCTGGTCTCACTGGCGTCCACATGATGACCAGTTGCTGGCCCTGCCCCTCAAAGTCCAGGCCTCTGCCGACTCCCTCCATGTGGTTCCGGACTCAGCACTGAGCGGAGCTGCCTTCCTCCCTGGGTGTGCGAGGGAGGCCTTCCGGCAGCACATCAAGGTGTGGTCAGCTTCCCTGTAGCATATCCTGCACTCAATTTGTGCACCCAGGTACTGGGTGTAGAAGGTAGCCTAATAAAGTCAGCTTGCCATCACTCCAGTTAGAGGGAAAAATGTGCTCAGGCGGATGGGAGCTGGGGGGATGCCTGCACTAACGCTGTGCACTTCATCACACAGACTTGGGTTTTCGGGCATTCGTTCACTTCATGCACTTATTCATGCCAGCCCTTATCAAGTTCCTGCCGCATGCTGACGGCTGTAGGAGAAGTGCACGCAGCAGGCAGAACTACACAGCAGCCCTGTCCTGGGGGCTCATGGCAAGAGGAGCAGGGGACAGACAGGAGACCACTCTGGAGACACAGCAGCCCTGGTGCCTCCCTCCAGGGGAGGGATGGACATGGTGTGGACTCCCTCTCTCCTGGAAAGCTTGCTGCCAAGAAGAGGAAACTGATCCCTCAGGGCAGCAGCCTGGGCAACTGAACCCGAAACTGATGAATGCTTGGAAGAAAAAAACAGAATCTGTAAAAAAATGCCCCAATTTATGAAGAGGCGCTGAAAAGCAGAGACTGTGGTTTGCAGAAGGCACAGGTGTTCCTTTTCTACCTGATGATTAAAGTTTAGGAAAGTCCCCCTCTGTGGTGTGGGTCTGCACAGGGAACAGGCAAGGGCTCAAGGGAGGGAAGGGGAGGGGAGGGGGAAGGGGGGGGCAGGCAGGGAGCAGATCACAACCACCTGTTCTTTGTGTGGAGGAAGAGAGTGATGCCCAGGGACGACCTTGAAGCCTGCTGAGGCTCTACTGGGACCCACAAGGCACCCTTGTCACTATGACAACAGAGGTGTAAGCTGAGGACACCTCGCCGCCCCCCCCGGCAAGGGGAGACTGGCCACACTATGGGCTGTGAGGCTCTCACTGCAGTTCTGGGGGCCCCATGGCAGTTCTCTGACCAGAGACTGGACTCCAGGCTCCTCCTGCCAAGCAGCAGCCCCCGGAGCTCAGGAAGAGGACGCTCACTGAGGGTGGCCAGGGCTGCGGACTCACACCGTGCACCGGGGAAGGGCGATGTCCGTTTTGCCGCCTCTTAGAACAAACTGCCCGCTTCTGCTGAATGAAAAGGAAGTGATAGTGGACCAAGCATGCGTTTTCCATACCCTCAATCTAAAGCATCCGTCTTACATTGGAGACAACAAGATCGAGTCTCCCAAATAACGTTCGCATGTAATACTCAGAGATAATCCTTTTACACAATGGATATGGTCCAGTGACGAAAACATCTTCACTTCCCAATTTTTCATTTCAGTGCTCAGTTTCTAGCATCTTGGGGGGGTTTCTCACTATTCAATGCTGCATGGTGCATTATTTTGCGAGAAAGATCCATTGAATGGAGGTACAGGTAAGCCTACAGCAAGGGGCACAGGTAGGTGTTTTTAAATTTTATTATCGGTAGAAAACACAGCAGTAACCCACTTAAAAATAGCATTTGAATGCCACTTATAGACTCATAAGGAAAAGGAAACCTGAAACGGAAATGACAAGGCCCCTGGAAATTAGCCAGACACATAAGACATGGGTTAGATCACAGTAAATTACAGGGCAGAGAACATGAATTTTAAAGAGCAGGTAGCTACTGAGAGTGACAATCAGAACAAGTACTTCCCTAACTGTAAAGAAATGAGAATTACTTTCCATGTGAAAACACTGAAAATTGCTCTCCATGTGGCCTGGCAGTAGATAACTCACTTGTTACCATACTTTAGATTCCAGCAAGTTCATTACAATCAATGCCCAGAAAGAAGGTCTTGCACACGCAAATGCTGGAAGGCACAGTCCTCCTCTGAGCCACCTGCCAGCACAGGGGAGCTGGTGCAAGTTGCCAGCGGGAACAGGAGTCCTACAGCATCCGGCAGCGGGCCCAACCTCACCCAGCAAATTCATCCCAACCCCACCCATCAATTCTGCAGGAGGTCTGTTTCACATCCACCCTCCTGGTTTCCAGGTTCAAGGTACCCCCAGAAGCCCTCCTCCCACACACCTCTCATTTATGAGTTTTCATATGATTCTAACCATAATGAGGAGTACTGCACGCAGAAGACATCTGGTTTTAACTAAGGACATCCCAAAGGCTCTGGGCACGCAGCCTGGCCCCCAGACTGCCATCACCTGCCTCACATCATAATTAAGCCAACTATTCTTAAAGTGCCATTCATCAAGACAAATGATACCTTCCAACAATCCTGCTTTTCCGATTGGTGGCTATTCTAACACTGTAGTTTTCTCCTATTCTGTGTGCAAATATATAACATTATAATAACACAAGTGGTTAAATAACTATGGGGGAGTGGCCTGGAAACCTAACCACCATTTATAATACTAAGTCTACTGGAAAATGTCTTCTAAGTCAATGTTATGAATTACAACCAGGTTGTAAGCTGTAGACAGCACTGAAAACAAACAAACATAAAACCATAAAAGGAAACACTGCAAGGTTAGTCCACTGGCTGCTGTTTACATAGCAAACATTTAATATACAGAAAGACAGGGCAAACCAAGAGGCCTCCTGAAATTTAATTCCAGATGGCATCGCTCTGCTGTCAGCGGGCACCTGGCCCAACTCTAACATCACCGTCAGCACAGCGCAATGATGATGCAGACAAATTTGCTTCCCCCAGCGTCATAACGGATTCCAATGCCAAACATTCACAAGCAACTGTGAATTTTCCATCTCTCCGTTTTGTTAAGTCAAATGGGTGAGAAGTGACTGTATTAAATTACATCATTTTATGATGTTAAAAGAATAAATGAATATTCATGTCATTTGTGTTCAGGTAAAAATGAACTCCCGAACAGCTCCCAGAGACTGAGGCTGCTGCAGCGACACAGGCACTTAAGCATTCACTGTAGCTCCCTCCTGTTTGTTCATGGTTTGTTTTCTCTGAGGCAGCAACTTAAAACATTTCACTAAATCAATTAACAAATCAACATGATTGAAACAGAGCTGCTCCCTCTGCCCCAGCCCTTTTCAAGGTTGGTGGCTCATCATCATCCGCCCACCCCCACCACCAGTGGCCCTCCCTCCAGACCCTAACCCTAACTGAGACCACCACCTCCTCTCTGGTGGGTTACCGCAACAGCATCCTAACTGATCTTCCAGCTTCTAGACTCACTTCCCTCTAATTCACCACCCATATTGAACCCAAGCTTATCTTTCAAATATGCAAATTCAAGTATGCTGCACCCTACTTAGAACCCACGAAGCTCCCTGCTGCTCTCAGGGTCTAGTGCAGGCTGCAAGGGCCCTTCCTGGTCTGAAGCCACCTTTCACCTGCTACTTGCTGGGTCCTGTTCCCTGCTCCTTATGCTAACCATCTTCCCTCCTCACCTGGAAGCCTCCTGCTTTCCAGAGACAGGACACCCTACCCTCTTTAGGTGACAGCTTAAATGGAAAACTCCCCTGACCCGCAGGATGGGCTCAAAGGTTCTTCCTGCAGGATCCCTAAGCTAACAGCATTCTCCCCTCTCTAAGCCCAGATCCCAGGATTTGCTCAGTACCTGCTGGCCTACTTACTTGAAAGCAAGGACTGCATGAGCCTTTTACCAGACCCATGTTCAGTGACTAGCACTGCGTCTGGGACAGAACCCGTATTCTCTCAGGCCAGCAATGTCAAATGCTTTATGTCTCTAAGAAACATCTGCTGGGTAAAGAAATTCATGAACAGACTTTGGCCCTGAGTATTCCACATTCTCCATTCTTTCACAGGAAAGCAACTCCAGAACAGCAGAGGGAGCACCTGGGGAAGTTAATTACAACGTTAGGGCGTGCGTTTTACTGTCATAATTGTCAAAAAATTGACAAGGGCTTGGTCCCACGTGCACATCTACATTAGAGAAGGGGTCTGCGGTTTATGGTAGCCCTGTCCCCATAAGGCCATGTCAAACAGTAGCCAGTAATTAAAATTAAACATGGTTTATTTCAAAGAGCACATGCAATTGAAGTCCCATCACAAAAAACCACCACTGAGAAAATCCAACCTTAAATATCCTTTGCCCAAAATGGGAAAAAAAAAAAAAATACCAGCAGGCTGGCCTCTTCGTATATGCTACAAACTCCAAGCATTCCCAGCATGTGCCATGTGCATGCTTCTGCTTGCCCCAACCCGGCTGGCTCTTGCTCAAGACATCTCCTTCATGCAAATCACTCAAGAAGAGTCAGCTGGTGGCGAATACGCAAAAAGATGAAAAGGTGAGGCAGCAGAATAGCAGGCTTTCCATGTCCCAGTGAGATTGTCTCATCTCCATGCAGCACTCCACACTTTCAAAGCACTCAGCATCCATCTGCTTGGTCTACATTTCTTCCCCACTGGCCACACAGGTCCAGTTCTTGGCTCAAGGGAGATGAGAGTCACACCCAGGGACCCTGGCCATCAGGAGCTGGCGTTCGTTCTGTACACCATGCTGTGATCAGCCCATACCACTGCCACACAGGAGCAGGCGACAGGCCACAGAAACAGTTCCCTTTGGAAGGAGAAGGCTCTGTTATTTCCATCACTCCTCTCTTGCTCCTTTTCTACAAGGTGGACCATGAACATCAAGACCAGGGTACCTGGGAGAAGCCATGGTCAACATAACAGGAAAGAGACCATTTCCCTTCCATTTCTCTTGAATATCCCTAGCTCTGCATTTCTCTAGAAAATTGTCAATCCCAAATATTCACCTACAAGATGGCATGCATTGGCCATCAGTCACCCCAGTAGCTCCTCCATCTTTCTTTTTCAATTATGTATATTTATTTGAAACAGAGACACAGAGAGAGATCTTCCATCCACTGGTTTACTTTCCAAATGTCCGCAAAGCACATACGTGTGATACACACTTGGTTCAAAATATGCTTATTGAAAAGAATGAAAGTCCAGAGAATTTGAAAGTATCAGATTAAGAAAATACCTAGCTAATTGTTCAACAATGAAAAGAGACTAAGATGTAGATTCTCACTGCAGAACTCCCAGGGCTATAAATAGCTTCAAGGGAGGGAGCCCCTGCTGTGTGCCAGGGCCAGGAACACATGGGAACTCTGCATCTTCAAGGGAAACTGGAACAAGTCTCTACAGAGAAGCTGTGTCACTCAAAAAAAGCCTTGAAAAGCCGCACACATGCAACTAGGGTTCCTAGGTGTTAATCCCAAGAAATAATCAGATGTGGTCATAGATTTTGATACTAAAACATTTACAGCATTATGTGTAATGGGAATGAAACAAAAAAAAAAAAAACCTGAACATCTAACCACAGAGGATTGGTTACATAAATGATGGTATATTCATGTGATAGTATGCTAAGAACATTAATCATCCCATTTTTAATGAATATTTAAAATCAAGGGAAATTGCCTATCACATAAAAATGGAAATAGATTACATTTTTTTCTAAAATAGATGCATAGAAAAGAGATTAGAAGAATATGCTCTAAAATAAGACACACATTTCTAGGTTGAGGGCTTGTGTAAGATTCTTATTTTCTTCTTTTAAAAATGTATTTATCCAAGAGACAGAAGCATAGAGAGCAGAAAGTGAGAGCTTGCATCCGTTGGTTCATTCCCCAGTTGCCTACAACAGTCAACGCCCACATGGGTGGCAGGGGCCCAACTACTACTTGAGTCATCACTGTGGTCTCTTGGGGTCTGTGCTGTCAGGAAGTTGGAATCAGGACTCAATCCAGAAACTGAATGCAGGCACACTGATATGCGACAAGGACATCTTATTCTCTAGGCCAGATGTCTGCCCCTTATCTTTTTCTTGATTTTTTCCCCTTCTTTTTACAATGTAATAAACTACATGTATAATTAGAATAAAATCAATAAATTCCATCTTCTAAAAAACCTCTTCAAAAACCACAGGATTTTCCAGCAGCTGGTGGAGCTAATTTTCAAAATTTTGATAAAATAGAGATAACACAACATTATTTTAACAATTTAAGTGTACTGTTCAGTGACACTAAATAATTCACATTATTGTACAGCCATCACAAGAACTTCCATCATCACTCCAAATTGAAACTATACTCATCAGACAACTCCTTAACCCCCTCTACCCTGGCCCCTGGCAACCACTATTCCACTTTCTATCACCATGAACTGGATTCTTTTAGGTATCTCATATAAATGGAATCATTAAAAAAGTTGTCTTTTGTATCTGGCTTATTTCACTTAGCACGATGCCATTGAGGTTCACCTGTGTTGTAGCACACATCACAATTTCGTCCCTTTACAATGCATCAACATCTCATGTTTTGTTTTATGATTTTTTAAACAAATTTTAATTTTTAACCATGCCTGAATATCAGAATGATCAGCAGTTCCTATAATTTAAGATGTACTGGAAGAACTAAAAGCAACAAATTGCATAAATTAAGGAGAAAAGTTATTCTATGTAGAGTCAAATGCTCCACCTGCCCAAAAGTCATTAAATACTCAATATTAAAATGTATTTTGCAACAGGAAGGAACTGATACTGATACTATACACTGTAATGAGAAGGGGCAGGTGTGTGGCACAGCAGTTAAGATGCCACCTGGAATGCCTGCATCCCATGTCAGGACGCCTGGATTCGATTCCTGGCTCCACTTCTGATTCCAACTTACTGCTAAGGCAGACTTTGGAAGGTAGCAGGTGATAGCTCAAGGATCTGGATCCCTGACACTGACACAGGGGATCTGGATGGAATTCTGGAATCCTGGCTTCAGCCTGGCCCAGACTCACCCAGCAATAGTCATTGCAGGCAACAGGGGAGTGAACGGGCAGACTGAATGAAGCTTGCTATCTCTCTCCCCCTCTCTCCCTCTTGTCTTCCTCTGTTTCTCAAACAATTTTTTGAAAACCTGTTAGCGGTCCCAAACTCAATTATCTAAGGACTAAATGTGCTGAGTCACGTTGCATGAGAAAATTTAAATGCCCATACAGAAGTAAGGTCAGGGACTGCCTCTTGGGGAGGGTCAGGAAGACAGCAAATGGCCCCTCTGCTGATAGGTTTGAATTACATTTGTAAGGGCGGGCCTTTGCCATTCATCCAAACTCATGATTCTGGACACTGAAGATCTGTAGAGCTCATTACACGTAAATCATACATTACTTTTTGAAAAGAAAAGAAAAACAGGCTTACCATCCCCCTTAAGTCTAAGGGAAATTAGCAATAGTAGTTTTAGAAAAACCTAGGAGATTCTGCAGTTTGTGGGTTTTTTTTTTTTTTTTGAAGATTTATTTATCTATTTGAGAGGCAGAGTTACAAACAGAGAGAGGGTGAGAGAGAGAGAGGTCTTCCATCTGCTCATTCACTTCCTAAAGGGGCCCAAACACTTGGGTCATGAAGAAGCACTGCTTTCTCCGGCCATGAGTTGGGAGCTGGATTGGAAGTGGAGCAGCCTGGACTGGAACCAGTGCCCATATGGGATGCCAGTGCCACAAGCGGAGGTGTAGCCTACTACACCACAGTTTGACAAGGGATGCTCACTGCCAGCAACTGTTGTAGTGGCTCTCCTTCTCCCTGTATCTAAGCCCAAGTTCCTCTCTGTTCACTGGCCTGGGAAGGTCTGGTAAATGCAAAGTAGATCAACCACCTCTAATGCTAAGGAACTCTGCCCAGACTAGGAAACAGCCCAATAGGCATGAGCGCTGGGTGGTGTAAGGCTTTGGTGTGGGAGTAGAAACGAGGTCCTAGTACACCCTGTTGCATTGTCAGTGTCCAGAATGGGAGTCTTCCCATGAGAAGCAAGCCTGCATCTGAAAATAACACCTAATCCCAAAGAGACAAAGTCTCTGGAAGGCCACGAGGGGTCAGATCACAAGCCAATGTCAACTCTGAGGTTGAGGAGGGCCATGCCTTGAGACTTTCTTATCAGGCAGGCTACAAACTATCTTCTGGTAACACTATCTTCTGGTAAAACTATCTTCTGGTAGCACTGAACTTGGCGAGAGCCAGGAAGAGGTCTGAGTTATTTCTTTCTTATTAAGTGTGGTTATTTCTTACTCTCCATTGTGTAGTTGGTCTCTATTTTAAACCATCAAGTTCAGCCACACGTCATGGGAGGCCTTGCATCCCAGCCATGGTGAATTTCCTGCCCAACCACTCTAAGTGCTGAAAAGTCAGAGAAATCTCTGATTCTCAGAATCTGCTACTTTAGCTTCTCTACAACAACTATTCCTCTCTATTAAAATGTGTGACCCAGTGGCTCATAGCTTGCAGGTTTGGGTTTAGTGCATCAGTGTAGAGCACACAAGCTTCTTATTTTAAAAACAGTCCAGGAGGGGCTGGCACAGTGGTGTAGCGGGTAAAGCCTCTGCCTGCAGTGTCAGCATCCCATCTGGGTGCTGGTTCGAGTCCCAGCTCCTCCACTTCTAATCCAGCTCTCTGCTGGATTCTCAGCCTGGAAAAGCACCCCTGCACCCACACAGGAGACCTAGAAGAAGCTCCTGGCTCCTGGCTTTGGATCGGCGCGGCTCTGGCCGTTGCAGCCAACTGGGGAATGAACCAGAAGATGGAAGACCTCTCTCTCTCTCCCTCTCTCTCTGCCTCTCCTCTCTTTATTTACTTGAAAGTCAGAGTTACACAAAGAGATCTTTAAAAAAAAAAAAAAAAAAGAAAAAGAAAAGGAAATGACAGCCAAGGATTCAGTATTTGGTTAACCTAATGATCTATTTTACAAAGTGAAGGAGGGATTCTGAAAAGCTCAGCCACTGCTATGGGCTCACTATAATTCTGGTTGAAGACAATAACCTGGAGTAGCAGCTCTGCCAGCAAAATGCTCAAAGATGATGGAACCTGGAAGCTTCCACACAAAACTATTCCCTTATCAGTCACTGTCGAATTCGTTATCTTCGCTTCTCATGGGCTCAGAAGATTATAATTACAAGGTGACGTTTGCCTTCCTTGCTCTGGGTTCAACGTCCTCCCTTGAAGCAGACATTCTGCTTCCCAGCCATCTCATTCCACTTGAATGTCCTGAGTCACCCTGAACACGTCCTACCCAAGGATTCCTGCTCTTTCTTTGAATTTCCTCCCAATCTTGCATCCAAAGTCCTCACCACGAGCCATACCTCTCAGCAGATGGCAGAGACTGATGACAAGGGGACATGGGCGGTACCTCCCCAACGTTCCAGGATAAGGAGCCACACACAGACACACACATACACACACCCCATCTTGGGCTCCCCAAAGCTGGGAAATGGTGACGTCAGCTCATGTTGGTGAGAAGACTGCAGATTCTTACTGAAAAAAAAAAAAATCTTTTACCTCTGTGACCTCCATACAGAAAAGCAATCCTCCCACAGTGTCAAAGGCATCCCAGTTACCAAAAGCTTCACCAAATTGGTCCTATGGAAATACTCTTAAAAATCAAGGCAGCACCCAGGTGGGTGCAGCAGCTTAAGTTGCCCCTTCAGAGGACCACATCTCACACTGGAGGGTCTGATTCCAGGCTCAGCTCTGCTTGCCATTCCAATTTCCCGCTAATGTGCAGCCCAGGAGGCAGCAGGTGATAGCTCAAGTGCTTTGGTCCCCAACCATCACCCTTGGGAAAGACTCAGATTGGATTCTGGGCTCCTGGCTGTAGCGTGGCCCAGCCCTGACTGTTGCACGCATTTGGGGAGTGAACCTGTGAGTGGAGGATCTCTCTCTCTCTGCCTCTGTCTCTCTGCCTATCACATAAAAGGGACAAAAGATAAAATTTTACATGCACACACAAACCAACCCAGCTAGGAGCTATGACTATCTCAAAGCAAAATGCAGCCCTCCAGCTAGAATTAAAGCTGCCCAATTTGTCCCTGGGACACTGTGTTATTTATTTACCCAGAGGTACAGGCTGTTTAGATAACTCTTTATTCAGAGGAACAAATACCTCCTTTGCTCTGACAAAAAAAATCAAGACATTTCCCTTCCCAGGATGGACTTTAAAAGCATTTTTGCTATGAAGAGGTAGCCATAAAGGGGTACTTCAAAAGTCTGCAGAAATGGAATCCAATGATAAGATTATTCTGGTGCAAACATTTTTTTGAAATCCATACACAGTTTTTTTGTAGTATGCATTTTTCCATGAACATTCTGAAGATCTCTCATGGAGGAGAAACAGTGAGCTGTGATGCACGAGCCTAGTAGTTGACGGGATAACTCTTAAATGTCATCTTTGTTATTCTAAGCATCGGGACATGGTGTTTGGTGGCTGGGCTAGGAACTGAAGGATCCCAAAGTCATGCAAAACGCAAAAACAAAGGAACAAACCTGGCTTGCACCACTTGATATGAACCCTGCTAGTTTACCTAAATGCGACTCTGCCTTCACCTTTGTGGACTAGTGCTGGCCACTCAGATGACAAGGACATTTACAGAGAAGAGGCTGGAGCTACCACATCCAGATAAGAACTAAGGCAAACACGATGCTGTGGCCCTGCTCCGTGGCCACAGACTCACCGCTCCACTGCAACTGCTGCACACTCCGGCATCCGTCTATTAAACTGTGTTGTCCAATTAGACATTTCACTCTGTGCTGCTTTGATTGCAGAGGTGTTGTGTGTGTGTTTTCTTAATGAGGATCTAAGCAATTTGAGGGCAAGGGCTGTGTCAAATAGGGCAATGCTTCCCTCCTTTCATTCCAAGGTCACTTCACTGACACTCACTCCAGAATCTCTCCAGGTCAGAAACAAATTAGCAGGGGAAAATAAGCATCACAAATTATACATGCTCCTCCCAAAGGAGGCCCCCCAAATTGTTTCTCCCTAATTTTTGCTGGAATTCTAATATATTTCCACTTCCTGGGTGCAGAGCAGATTCAAAGCAGCAAACTAGAAAGCATGAACTCAAGGTATGAATGGTTGTTTTCACTGTACTTTTGTTACTATTACTGAATTTGTAAGGCATTCTGTGCAACACAAAGAGAATACTGGCTGGCAAATGGTTAGCAGAAAAATTATAAAAGCAGATGCATGACCTAAAAGGCTTTTTCAAATTAATTTTCATTTGAAAGGCAGAAAGATGGAGATCTCCCATCTGCTGGTTTACTCCCCAGCTGCCTACAACATCTCAGGTTGGACCAGGTCAAGTCCAGTAGTTGGTAACTTAGTCCACATCTCCCTGATGGATAGCAGGGACCCAAGTACTTGAGCCATCAGCACTGCCTCCCAGGATACACAATAGCAGGAAGCTGAAACAGGGAGAGAAGCTGGGACTTGAAACGAGGCACTCCAGTATGGGATGTGGGTGTCCTAAGCAGCATGTTAACTGCTGTGCCAGACGTGCCCACACACAACTCTTTAAAACTGTATCACACATCTATGGGTCTCAAGAAGCCCATATGCCTGGTGGTTCTGCAAGATCAGGACCGGACAAAGTCAGTTCCCATTGCTCAGTGCCAAACTCTCTTAAGTATTTTCAATGTCACATGATTGCATAGCACCATGATAGACATTCACAAGTCCTCCCCCACCCCCCAAATGTTTCATGATGTTTTGTTTGTTGCTAATGTGCCTGGGAAACCAGTGGAAGATGGACCCAGTACTTGGCTCCTGCTATCCACCTGGGAGACCTGGATGGAATTCCAGGCTCCTGGCTTCCACCTGGCCCGGCCCTGGCTGTTGCAGTCAATTGGGGAGTGCACCAGCAGATGGAAGATCTCTCTCTCTAATTCTCCCTTTCAAATTAAAAAATCATAATCTTCAATTGTCAAACACATTCAGTCTTATGGGTAGCTCAGACCCAGATAATTCTACAGAAAAGTGTTGTTTTCTCTGTTGCATTTTCACAGTAAATAATAGAGTTACACAGGCTCAGAAACACATTTATTATTTGGTAACTGTAGGCATCACCCAGGTCAGTCTGATATGTTAGGCCAGGGTTTACAAGGCCAATGGAGGATTGATTCTCCATCCAGGGTCTTTCTTCTCACCCAAACATAACCCACCCATCATCTCAAACCTGAGAAGACATGGAAAGACATGGAGACCAAATTCCCTACCACTAACGTAAAACTGGGCTTGTTCCATCTCAAAGGTGCAATGGGGCAGGCGTTGCAGTATGAACGGTCAACCCTCTTGCTTGAGATGCCTGTGTATACGTATCACAATACCCAGGATCAAGTCCCACTATAGCTTCTCCTCAGCTTCCAGCCGGTGTGCATCCTGGGAGGGCAGGAGATGATGGCTCAAGTACAGATTCCTGGCTCCTGGCTTCAGCCTGACTAAGCTGTGGCTGTTGTGAGCATCTGTGCAGTGAACTAGCAGTAGGAAGATCTCTTTCTCTCTACCTCTCAAATAAATGAAAATGTGAAAAATAATAAAAAAGTGCTATGTACTGTAAGCAATATCACACTGTACATGTTAAGATGACTTTTAAAGAATTTGTGCTATTACTAGAAAGTGACATAGTTATTGTCTCGAGGTATGAAAGACGTGCCTGGAAGGAAGCATTATGGACAGGTGGTGTTTAAGCTGGCCACCAAACCACCTCACTGAATAAGCCAACAAGCAGTAGATCAGCCTCTGCGGTTCTCAAAACAACCTGCTTACCTAAGCACCCAAGAGACGTACTCTAAGTGGGCATGTGGTCTCAAGACAACTGGGAAACAGTAGGCACAGGAGGATCAACTGGACCAAGGAGGTCACAGTGTCCTTGACTAAATATGGACACTGACACGGTGTGACCTCATATTCTGTGTATGAATGGCAAACTGAAATAGGCACCAAAGTCCACCAGGCAGAAAGCCTAAGGCAGCTGGAGAAAGCACATTATCTACTCACCACACAAAGATGCCCACTGAAATTCTCCATTGCAAAAACCAAACAAAATACTTCAGTGTTTAAACAATAGGGTGACACGCAGCAACAGGAACTGCCATATGCTCATATAATCAAATTTAGGGTTGCCATTTATAATCATGCTCAAATACTTTTAAATGACGTGGGGAAAATGTTTCCCTATTCTGTGAAACATTTCATATATACATTCATACCACATTATATATATTATAGTTCACACACTACACATATACTCATCTTAAAAATGTACAATTTCAAATAATTCATAAGTGGAAAAAAACAATAATAATTTTGAAGCTTATTCTATTGCTATAGAATAGACTGGTGGGGGGAGTTTCCCCTACATTTACTTAGAAATTTAGCCTTTGCATTTCTATTTTTAAGTACTCTGGAAAGTGGGACATGACAAACACTGATTATTCAAAGCCAGCGCGGCCTGGGGAGCTGTCTTCCCAGCTCAGTGGCCCTGGATGGGGAGTCCCTTCCCAGTAGGAAGGACCTTAAAGAGAGTTCCCTCAGTGCCACCAAGCACATCCACCCTTTTCTATTCCCGTAACTCCTCTTCTGGTGGAAAATTTGGGTTTGGTTGATTTTGGGAGGAAGAAGGTGCATGTCTCTACTTGGTAAACAAGAACATTTATTAAGCTCTTTTCCTGGGATTCTCATTTTTTTCACATTTTGTGATATTAAAATTCCAGACCCTCTTACACTGTAGAGGCCCACATCTGGGTTTACTGAACTAGAAAAGGCTCTCCTAAAATAGAAATGGGGAGTCTGGGAAATTTTTTAACACTCCTACTCACACTTTTAAACTTTCCCATCAGAGATAAACACTGCAGGTCCCTGAATTACCAGACTGGACCCAACCTAAGTCAGTGAATCATCCAGGACACTAGGAAATATCCTGTTATCACCTGAGGGCGACAGAGGGCACTGGCTAGCACCAGGCACAACACATTTCTTCTTCAGCGAGAACAACAGCAATGTTCTTCTCTTTTTCACAGTCTCCTTGCCAAAGCTGTCTTTAACATTTTAAGACTCATCAAGACCCTTAAACAAAGTAAATGTGGCTTTTAAGGCAATCAGGGACTTTGTACCAAGTTCAGCTTTAAACAGAAACAACAGGTGAGCACGGTGAGATGACAAAGACACTTGCAGACAAGTGAAGGAAATGAACAGTTTAAAACACATCTCAGGACACTTTCTTTCATCAGCAATCAGTATTGTTGCAATGATAAAGCCTAAAGGATTTCCAAATACTGTCCCTGTGAGGCATCAGCTGTCTCTTATCTTTTCTTTCTCCTCTTGATCAGGGGCTCTGCCCATTTGTTAAATTAAGATCCGATGTTGGTTTAATTACCTGGGCAAATCAGCTCTTCTCCTAAGAACTTCTTGGTCACCTTTTTCCCTGGAGCCCTTCTTATGATTGTCCCATATCTGCTGAGTCTATAGAATTCAATATAGGATAGTGAATATCACATTTGAACCCAGGCTGAGAATCAGAAAAGACAGAACTTATTCCTGTGTTTCTAAGAACTCCTGGGCAGATCTCAGCACATAAGCTTGATTGGACGAAGCCGGTGGTGATGGGGCGAGCCTTGGCTGTGCCACTTGTGATCCTGGGCGAACGACTTACCATCGCTAGGCCTCTCATTCTTTCCTCATATGCAACCTGTGCTCGGACACTGCACGCATCTACTAGGTGACTAATGAATGCAAGCGATGTACACTTTTATTTTTCAATCTGTAAGAATGCAGACAAAATGATAACTCCATATATACAATCATCAGAAAGTGTTTTACCTACCTATAGGATCCTACATATTAGTTTTTACAATAATTCCCATTCTTTCTATGATGCTCATGTTTTTTAAAAGCAGGTCATTGGGGCCGGCGCTGTGGCACAGTGGGTTAAAGCCGCTGCCTGCAGTGCTGGCATCCCATATGGGTGCCAGTTCGAGTCCCGGCTGCTCCACTTCCGATCCAGCTCTCTGCTGTGGCCTGGGAAAGCAGTGGAAGATGGCTCAAGTCCTTGGGTTCCTGCACCCACATGGGAGACCTGGAGGAAGCTCCTGGCTCCTGGCTTCAGATCAGCTCAGCTCTGGTTGTTGCAGTCATTTGGGGAGTGAACCAGAGAATGGAAGACCTCTCTCTGGCTCTATCTCTCTCTGTAACTCTTTCAAATAAATAAAATAAATCTTAAAAAAAAAAAGCAGGTCATTCTATTCTATTCATTCTATTCCATATCATTTCCCCCTTCTCTGCATAGAATTTATTTCCATCCTTCCCTCTCAAAAGACTACCACCACTAACATTTTTTTAAAGGAGATAATAACAGTTGCTAGTTTTGCAAGAATGGGTTTCCTGAGTGAGCGATAAAATGACAGAATTTTGTATCCAACAGACACCATTCATGCAGAGTATCAGGGGGCTGTGGGTAGACCAGGGCTTCCTATCACCCCCTCCACCCACACACACACTAATAGCTCTGGGACCATTCGCAGGTAATCCCTTTGCATAGTGGAATACATGCAGCTTATTGGACTTGCGGTGGAATCTTGAATGTAGCTGGATTTCCATTTTAAAAGTTCTTTCCATGGTTTATAAAGAAACCACAAAACTGTGATGTTTATAACAAAATAAAGCTCATCTAAGAAATATTTCAAGAGATTTTATTACCCCTTTGTTCCTGACAAGTCAGAGACTTAAAAGCCAAGACTTTTTCATTTTGCGTTTCTGAATCAGCTCCAAAGCATGAGAACCAGACGCTGCGTTTACCTTTGCCTTCCCGTGTCACCTCTCCACCTGAGGATTCGTAAATTTCTGACATATGAGTCATCATTTACTCCCAGGGAGGCGGAACGCACCTGCCCACGCGGTGGCAGGACCTGCCTGTGTCCATCTGCCTAGAACTCCTCCGTAAAAACTCGTAATGAATACCGCATTTTACGCCAACTGCTTTGAAGCACAGCAGAGAGGAGCAATGCACCGCTTTGCAAAAAGTAGATTTATGTTAGACTTGTGAAAATAAGCAGCTCCCATACCCAAATCCTCTCCTGGGCCTTGGAGTGCAACCGCATCCCGCCGGAGGCCCAGCAACAAACGGTCCCTAGAGGCAGAGTGCAGGGTACCAGTGCCAGGGGGCCACCGCCACCACCGGAGAGCCTGCAGCATCGCCTTTGCAATGACGCCACATGGAGAAAACGCGAAAAAGAAACAAGGACAGGGAGGCTGCACCTCTCTCTCTCTCTCTCACACGCACACGCACATTGCTCCCCTTCTTCGGGGGCTCAAGGAGATAGGGAGGGAAGGCAACCCGAACTAGACATGACCAGGGGTGGGCTCATCAGGACACACGTGGGGCACCCCCAAGACTGGCTGACTTTAGCTGCAAAACACATCTCATGAGAACTACCTGGGAAATCAACTCGGCTACAAGATACTACGAAAGCTCCCCATCACCATCGCCCCGGGGAAAGAGAAACCCAGCACTGGAGCTCCCAGGAACAACGTTTGGGTCACAGACCTGCGGTTTACATAATTGTAAATTACATAAGACTCCCGTGCACTGGGAATCCGTCTATAGGCGAACTTCCCCACCAGCCGGTCTGCTGAACATTTTCCAGCGCGAGCTGGGAAAGTCTGCGGAATCTTGGGGGGGGGAAGGAAGGGACTGGGGTGAGGGAAAAGTCGCTCCAGACACGCTGCCAAGGCCACCCGGCGCTCCTGGATGAAAAGGGACTCGGAGCAGGTGACTCCCCTCCGCCCCCTCCCCCGGCGCCCGGCGGCGGAGGCCGAGGCGGAGCGCGTCCGGCGCCGGCTCTGGGGCTCCGGCTCCGGCGCGGGGCGGCGCGCCCGGGGCTTACCTGCTCCCCGAAGTCGATGGCGATGTTGGTGATGCCCAGGGGCACCAGGAACCGGATCAGGGGCCAATAGTGCGTGAGCGCCGGGAATTTCACCATAGTCCTCGCCGTGGGCTGGCCCCACACACATCTGCTGCCGCGAGGGGACTGTGCGCGAGGCGAGGGGCGAGCGGCGAGCAGGGCGCGAGTGCACGGAGGCCGCGTCCGGCGGGGCCTCGGGCGGCGGCGGCGGCGGCGGCGGCGGCGGCGCCCTCTCCGAGCGCGGCTGCTCTAGCAAGCGATCCGCAAGCTCAAGTCCATCCCTGCTGCCCTCCCACACAACAAAGATCTGCCGGGAAAAAAAAGAGGAGGGACGGCGGCGGCGGTGGCGGCGGGAGGCTGTGCTGACAGCGGCTCCATTATAAGCGCTCCGGGGCCCGGAAATAAATAAATAACCGTGCTCACGAGGCGCCGCCGCCGCCGCCGCCACCGCCGCCACCGCGCGGAGGAAATCAGGGGCGGGCGCGGACACCGCCGGCGGCGGGGGAGGGGGCGCGCGGGCCGGGCGCGGCCGCGGGGGGCGCTGCGCACGCTCAGGCCGCGGGGCTTCCGCCGTTCCAGGGGCGGCGGCTCGGCTCCCGCCCGCAGCGGGGAGCGGGGCTCGGGGCGCGGGGGACGCGGGCTGCACCCGGGCGGCGGGGGCGCTGCGCCACCTCGAGGCCGGACCCTGCCGCCCGGGTCCTGGGTCCTGGTGCTGTCCCCCAGAGCGGACAGCGAGGCCGAGGCCCGCGGGAAGGCAGCCGGGCGCGCAGGGGCCGGGCGGCCGGCCTGCAGGCTGGCAGGGACGCGCTGGGGACCTGCGTGGGGAGCTAAGGGCCCAGGTGAGCCCGAGGTGCCGCTCTGGGCGGGCGGAAGCCGGGGAAAGGTCTCCAGCAAGGCAACATCTCTCTCAGGGTTTCCACGGGCGATGGCGACCGGCGTCCCTGGGGAGAAGTGCCCTGAGGGCGACAGGGACGGGGCCCCTGCAGCTCCCAGGCCCGGGGCCCCAGCACTTTGCCAACCATGTGCCGCTTCTGTAAGGCAACTCGTCGTAAAGCCCGTGTTTTTTAAATAAAGGGAAAGAAAACTGTTCTGGTTTATGGTTCTGTGTCCCAGTGACTTGGGGGTGACCCGTGGCTGTGCTGAGAGGCCAACATCCATCCGGCCCCCAGCACGCTATGGGGTGGGGCCGGGGATGTGCAGACCCTCTGGCTGGAGCGCCGCTCCTGGCCCTCCTGGTTCTCGACCTGTGCAGTGTCTCTGCTTTGGCCTCCTGAAGTTCTGCTTAAACAAGGGCCCCTTCGTTTTCGTTTTGTACTGGGCCTGGCAAATTATGTAACCCTTCATGCCTTATTTTGTGCCTATAAAATTACATAAAGAATTAAAGTAATTCATTATTAAAACCAATAGGGGCCTGCGTTCTGGTACAATGGGTTAACCGCCCGCTGGGCCTCCTGCACTGATTGGAGTCCCAGCTGCTTTACTTCTTATGGCTGGGAAAGCAGCAGAAGATGGTCCAGTACTTTGGCCGCTGCCACCCACAAGGGAGACCAGGGTGGAGTTCCAGGCTCCTGGCTTCGGCCTGGTCCAGCTCTGGCTGTTGCGTTCATTTGGGGAGTAAACCAGCAGATGGGAGATCTCTGCTGCTCTCTTTGTAACTCTGTAACTCTGCCTTGCAAATAAGTAAGTTTTTATAAAAGGATTTTTGTGCCTAGGAATTGAACACTTTACCTCGCATGAGTTTTGTGAAGCTTGTGTTAATAGTAAACTTGAGGGGCCAGCGCTGTGGCGTAGTGGGTAAAGCTGCCGCCTGCAGTGCTGGCATCTCATACGGGCGCCGGTTCGAGTACCAGCTGCTCCACTTCCAATCCAGCTCTTTGCGGGATTCTCAGCCTGGGAAAGCGGTAGAAGATGGCTTGAGTCCTTGGGCCCCTGCACCCGCGTGGGATACCCGGAAGAAGCTCCTGGCTTCTGATGGGCGCAGCTCTGGCCCTTGCGGCCAATAGGGGAATGAACCAACGAATGGAAGACCTCTCTCTTTCTCTCTCTCTTCCTCTCCTTCACTCTTTTTGTAATTCTGACTTGCAAATAAAAATAAATTAAAAAAAATTAGTGAACTTGAGACCTGAAATTCCTGGGTGCAGGCATTTCACAACTATTTTGAAAGTATACAGCATTTCCATGTTTTATGCCTTTAAAAATACCATTTTATATTCCACACAGGATGAAAAAGGCCTTGAGGTAGAAAGCTAATGGAACTTGCCTCTCTTAACTGACAGTTATTTTCCCTCTAATTAAAATGAAACTTTGGTAAGTACATATTGTGTTAAATGTGTCAAACAGAAATATTTAAAAGATTCCGCAGCAAAACAGGAAGTTTTTGTATACAAGACTCCTGGGAGCCAGTTCCCATAAAGTGCATTTCAATAAAGTCGACCACTGGTTTAAGTCTGCAGAGGGAGCTTGTTGTTGTTTTAAGATTTGTTTTGTTTATTTATTTGAAAGATAGCATGAGAGACAGAGAGAGAGAATGAGAGAGAGAGAGAGAGAGAATCTTCCATATGCCAGTTCACTGCACAACCAGGGCTGACTGAAGCTGAAGCCAGGAGCCTGGAACTCCATCCTGATCTCCCACATAGGTGACAGGGCCCTAAGCATACAGACCATCTTCTGTTGCTTACCCAGGTGCATTAGCAGGGAGCTGCATTGGAAGTGGAGCAGCCAGGACTCCAGCTGGCATCCATACAGAATGCAGATGGCAGCTTAACCAGCTGTGCTACAAAGCCGGCCCTGGGAGCCTGTTATTTAAAGCAAGCACTAACCGATAGAATAAATAAAGGGGAGAGTGATCCAACATGGGAAGTGAGATACTCAGCAGACTCATAGAAGGGCGGATGTCCTAAATAGCACTCTGGCCTCAGAATCAGCCCTAAAGGCACTCGGATCTGGCTGAAAAGCCCATGAGAGTATTTCAGGCATGGAAAGCCAAGACATTCTGGCAAAAAGATCTCTGTGAGTGAGATCCCAGTGGAAAGAACAGGTCTTCAAAGAGGGAGGTGCCTTTCTCTGAAGGGAGGAGAGAACCTCCACTTTGACTATGACCTTGTCTAAACAAGATAAGAGTCAGAGAACTCAAGGGGCTTCCATAGCCTTGGAAACTCATGACTGGTGCATAGGGAGATTACTGATGCCATAAACAGGAGTGTCAATTGGTAAAGTCAACAACAGGAGTCACTGTGCACTTACTCCTCATGTAGGATCTCTGTCCTTAATGTGCTGTACACTGAGGCTTAATGCTATAACGAGTACTCAAACAGTATATTTCACTTTGTGTTTCTATGGGGGTGCAAACGATTGAAATCTTTACTTAATGTACACTAAACTGATCTTCTGTAAAAAAAAAAAAAAAAAGAAATTATCAATTCCCAACTTGACTCTCACTGGGATTAAACATGACAATAGGTCTGATCTGATTTCATCATCATTTAAAAAAATCATCTATTATTTTTCACTTTATGTTTCTGTGTGGGAGCAAACTGTTGAAATCCTTACTTAAGGTATACTAAGCTGATCTTCTGTATATTAAGATAATCGAAAATGAATCTTGATGTGAATGGAAGGGGAGAGGGAGTGGGAAAGGGGAGGGTTGTGGGTGGGAGGGACGGTATGGGGGGGGAAGCCATTGTAACCCATGAGTCGTACTTTGGAAATTTATATTCATTAAATAAAAGATAAAAAAAAAAATAAAGCAAGTCTCTGGGAAAGAGTTCTTTTCTAAAGAAAATATCACCATGTGGTTTATCCATTCTGTTATTCTAGGTGTTCATAGGCCCCTTTACGTAAAGCAGTGTAATTACACTGACCTTTGTCTAGAAGGTGGTGGCATTGATGAGGTCCCAGATCGATCCTCATCCAGCCCAGTTTCCTTCATTTGCTACTGCTGCCTCCTGCAGCTGCCTGAGCTGACGCACGTGTCTGGTCTTCAAGGACTATGGTTCGAAAACTCTGGTGAATCCATGAAAGGTCGTCATCTGTGAGTACTCTGAACATGTATTTCCTCTACATGAGTGATTTAGGGGAGTCATTATTAATTATGATAAGGAGCATTTTTAGATTTCAAAGGCCTATGAATTTAAAAAAAGATTTATTTTATTTATTTAAAATGCAGAGTTACAGAGAAAGCAAGAGGCAGGTGGTCTATCCACTGGGTCACCCCCTAAATGGTGCCCAACAGCCAGAGCTGGGTCATACTGAGACTGGGAGCCTGGAACTACATGTGGGTCTCTAACATAAGTGGCAGGGGCACAGGCACTTAGGCCGTCTTCCACTGCCTTCCAGGTGCTTCAGTAGGGAGCTGGATCCGAAGTAGAGCAGCTGGGACTCATATGGAATGCTGGCATCACAGAAGCTGGCTTAACCTGCTGTGCCCCAACGTGTTCCCAGGCTTATGTATTTCTTTTTTTTTTTTTTCGACAGGCAGAGTGGATAATGAGAGAGAGAGGCAGAGAGAAAGGTCTTCCTTTTTACTGTTGGTTCACCCTCCAATGGCCGCCACTGCTGGCGCGCTGCGGCCGGCGTACCGCACTGAGCCGAAGGCAGGAGCCAGGTGCTTCTCCTGGTCTCCCATGGGGTGCAGGGCCCAAGCACCTGGGCCATCCTCCACTGCACTCCCGGGCCAGAGCAGAGAGCTGGCCTGGAAGAGGGGCAACCGGGACAGAATCTGGCGCCCCACCGGGACTAGAACCCGGTGTGCCGGCGCCACAGGCGGAGGATTAGCCTAGTGAGCCACGGCGCCGGCCTCGTGGGCTTATGTATTTCAATAACACCAGACAACGTGGAATGAATGGGACATTTAATTACTTTTTTTCTTCTGCCAAAGACTCAAAATCAAGGACAGACTTCAACAGGAGTTTTGGTCTATCTTTGTCTCCTTAGTATCTGAAAAGATAACTCCAGAATGTAAGTGATGCTGATGAACAGGAAGTTTTCTAAATGACCTCGAAACCAAAAAAGACATCCTAAAGTTACCAAACCTAAATTCAGATGGTGATAGGTTTGGAAGGCACAACTTTATCTTCTATTTTTAAATCTTAGATTTTATTGTTTTTGGTCAAAGATCATTACAAGATTTACCGGCCTGCAATCAATGTTGTGCATCTATGCATACAGGAAAAAGTACTGGAAGAGAGTGGGTTTGACTGTAACAATAGTTACCTCTGGGGCTGGCGCCGCAGCTCACTAGGCTAATCCTCCACCTTGTGGCGCTGACACACCGGGTTCTAGTCCCGGTCGGGGCGCCGGATTCTGTCCTGGTTGCCCCTCTTCCAGGCCAGCTCTCTGCTGTGGCCAGGGAGTGCAGTGGAGGATGGCCCTGCACCCCATGGGAGACCAGGAGAAGCACCTGGCTCCTGCCATCGGATCAGCGTGGTTCGCAGGCCGCAGCATGCTGGCCGTGGCAGCCATTGGAGGGTGAGCTCTGTCTCTCTCTCTCTCTCACTGTCCACTCTGCCTGTCAAAACAAACAAACAAACAAACAAACAAAACAACAATAGTTACCTCTGTGGGGCGGGCATGTAGGTGATCACTGCTTTCCTTTTAGATTTTTTTAGTGTTTCATACAATGGACACATACTGGAAAAATATTTATAGGGGCAGGTATTTGGTGTAGTAGTTTAGATATCGCTTGGGATGCCTGCATCCCATATCAGAGTGCCTGGGTTCAATTCCTGGTTCATTCCAGTTTCCTGCTAATGTGCACCCTGGAAAGCAGCAGGTGATGGCTCAAGTAGTTGGGCCTCCACCACCCACATGGGAGTTCTGAATTGAGTTCTATCTGGCTCATCCCTGGCTATTGCAGGTATTTCAGGCATGAGCCAGCATAAGGAAGGTCTCTCTCTCTCTCTCCTCTCTCAGCTCTCATCTAGAGCTCCCTATCTTGAGCTCTTACTGCCTGTCAAATAAAATAAATAAATGAAAAATATTTTAAATTAAAAAAACTTCATTGTAAGTGCAGGTAGCATTGATTTCAGAGTATGGAAAAAGTTACTTTTTGCTAAACAATTTCATAGATGACCAGTAATTTGTTTAGAAAAAAACTAATCCAAAAAAATAGACTATAAGCTACAGACATGTCTGATTTTCCTTTTTTTCCTGAAATTGTTTTTTTTTAATAATTTATTTTAATTGAAAGAGTTGCAGAGAAAGGGAGAGACAGAGAAAGAGAAAGGTCTTCCATCTGTTGGTTCACTCCCCGGACAGCCACAGCAGACTGGACTGAGCCAGGCTGAAGCCAGCACCCAGGAGCTTCATCCAGGTCTCTCTCATGTGGGTGGCAGGGACCCAAATACTTGGGCCATCTTCCACTGCTTTCCTATGCACATTAACAGGGAACTAGTAGGAAATAGAGCAGCCAGGAAATGAATTGGCACCCATAGGGGATGCCAGTGGTACAGGTGGTGGCTTATTCCACTATGCCACAACGCCCGTCCCTTGGGATTGATCTTAAATGAATAGGTTCAAATTACTCTCAGGGAACATTTGCTGCAAAGGTTGGAATAAAAACGTCACATCGCAGATGATCCAACTCTAGAACTTTGAAGTTAGGCCTTCTTTGTGAACGGAGGGCCCCAGTGACAGCAGGTTGACACTGTAGTGATGGACATGTTGGGAAGCAGATGCCACAGAGATTTGTGTAAGTCGGCATTACAGAGTTGCCTATGAAGGCCATACTTAATTACTCTGTATCATGTGTTTAGTGTAAACAACTTATATAACAGTTTTGATGGAAGATTTAGTCTCTGAGATTAGTATTTGGTTTCCAGACAGTCATGAGCTCCCCAAAACAGAGTAGAGGTAAATTCAAGCCCTACAGCTCTACACCTGTGCTCAGTGTAGACTAACCCCGTGGTTCATTGGGGCTGTGATGAGGGGACACCTCCAGCTGCAGCCACTTAATTGTATTCATATAAACGTTGCCCTCTTGATGAAGTCATCATTTCTAGGAATCCTGGGAGAAAAAAATAAGTTGACCATCCCTCCCCACCATTGTAAATTTTATTGTTGCCATCTCTATGTCATTCTAGCCCAAAGCATAGTCATCATTTTTCTGGGCAAATTATCAAGACCAGCCTGTGTATTTCAGCACCAGCCAGGAGCTGGAGGTAGGAGGTGAGTGGCTTGTACATCATCCCCAAATTGACATTTTCCACAGATGAGCTCCAGTTAGCTGGTTAAATTCTGCCAAGTTATCATTCTCACTTTTAATGACTTCTTTAATAAGACTTCTAAAGGGACCACCACGTAGATGCTTCAAAATGTGTTGCACAATGCAATGGGAAAGCCTTCTGCACCCTGATATGGAGAGATCTGTAGAATAGTTTAAGTGAGAAAGGCAAGGTGCCAAGCTGTGAAATGGCATGCTATTTTGGGGGCCAAAAAGAGAGAAATATGAATATGGGTGTGAATGTGCATGTGAATCTGCCTGTGTTTGTGAAAAGATACCCTGGCAGGATAAGCCAAAAATTAATTAAATGTTTATCTGTGAGGGAAAGAGAAGAACAGGATGGAGTAGGGCTGGAGGAAGACTTCCCTGAGTGCACCTTATCTCCTTTGGCCTTGGAAGCGTTCATGTTCTATATACTGAAGAAACAAATTTTAAAAAGCATGGACAGCAAATATATAAATTTTTTTCTTGTTTATTTTCCCCTTATTCTGAGGAAAGGATTTGAGGCAGCTTCAGTCAGAACATTGATATATGCCTTATGCATGTTTACAGATTTCAATGTCTCCACAATTGCTAGATAATAAAATATTTGGAGAGGCAGCTCCCAGGCCAATTTTGAAACTTGATGATATTATTTTTTATTTAAACCTGATGACATAATGTATCTATAATTATTAACTTACTTATACCTCTAAAAGTGAACTTTAAAAAAATGAGTAATTTGGGGGCTTGTGGGGAGCAACTCGGACTAGACTAAGTTACTCGAATTAAGACTTATTCTATGCATCTGCTCTCCCACAATATGGCACTGAGAAGGGAGTAAACAGCTTCTACACAGCTGCCTCTCGCCAATTTGATTGACTGAGCTGCAGGAGCTGATCTTGCTCCTGATTGGAGGAGAGCAGCGTACTCCGCGTGTGGGTAGCAGAGTTGGGATTGGTGGAAGAGGACTATAAAGGAGGAGAGAGACAACATGCACCAGGAACATCTGAGCAGCCCCCGAGAGAGCTGGACGGTGGTGTGCCGCTCCCCCGCGGAAGTGGGGAAAGTGGCGAAAGTGGCGAAAGTGGCAGGGGGAAACCGCCCTTCCACGGAGGTGGAAGGGTCGGTAGCCAACCCGGGAAGAACCAGCAGCAAACCCGGGGAGGGCCAAGCAGACAAAAGAACAGCGCAGGGTCCTGTGTCGTTCCTCCGTGAAGAGGGGGAGCGACAGGAGCTGGATTTTGTTTGTGTCACACAAAAGTAACACCACCACTACCTCTGACTTTCAGGATTCTGGAAGTCAGGTACTTTGCACAGGTGAGCATTTGATGATTTTCTAACTTCTATAATATGGTGCAAAACAAAAGGTAAGTGATTATGTACCTAATTCATCCTTACTCTACCAACTTAGGTCTTGATAATTTTGCAGGAATAGAATGTATTGGACAGATGTCACTGAGCATAAACTGGAGCTACTTTTTATTTTCAAACTTTTTTGCTTCTTTTATTTAAATGACCCAAATAGCATATAATAAAAATATTTAATAAGACTTAAATTATTATCCTTGCTACTTATCCAAGGTCTATTTTTTAAAAACTTTTTAAAAAAATTTTATTTATGTACTTGAAAGTCAGAGTTACAAAGAGGCAGAGGCAGAGAGAGAGAGGGAGAGAGAGGTTTTCCATCTACTGGTTCACTCCCCAAATGGCTGTAAGGGCCAGAGCTGGGTTGTTCTGAACTCAGGAGCTTCTTCTGGGTCTCTCATATGGGTAGAGGGGCCCAAGGAGTTGGGCCAACTTCTGCTTTCCCAGGCCATTGCAGAGAACTGGATCAGAAGTATAGTGGCTGAGACTCAAGCCAGTGCCCATATGGGATGCTGACACTGCCGGCAGCAGCTTTACCTGCTATGCCACAGCGCCGGGTCCAATCCGATGTCTTTTATAAATAATCCCTGTGCTCTCACTGACTTTGATCACCTCTCTCCCATTTTATATTTTGGCAGAGTCAGAACTGCAAAAGTTTCTATTTTTAGTGTGCCTATTATGAAATACTAAATTTATTTTTTAAAAAGACTTATTTTTTTGTATTTATTTGAAAGGTAGAATGGGAGAGAGAGAAAGAAAGAGAGAGAGAGATTTTCCATTTACTGGTTCACTCCCCAAATGGTCACAATTGCTGGGGCTAGGCCAGGACAAAGACAGGAACCTGGAACTCTGTCCTGGTTTCCCATGTGGGTGGCAGGGACCCAAGTACTCAAGCCATCTCTGCTGCTTTTCCATGTGGGTTAGCAGGGAGCTGGATCAGAAGTGCAGCAGCCAGGTGTGGAATTGGTACTCATATGGGATACCAGCATCGCAGGTGGCAGTTTAATTTGCTGACCCACAATGCCAGCCCCAATACTAAATTTCTTGATGTGAAGCAGTACAGTTACATCTTTGTACCCCCTCACTTCTCACCTCCATCCCCGAGCAATGATAAACACTAAATGGTGTTTTGAATTGAGCTTTCCTTAGTTGTTAATGTGTTTATGTCTAATCTCCAAGCTGACAAGGGCATTATCCTTCTTGTAATATGGTTAATACTTGTTGGACATCTTTAGTGTTTTGGTAATATGTAGAAATCCACTTGTCTTGCTTCTCAGACTTTCTGTCTCAGAGGAGAGGTAAACAAACAATGATTCCTTGAACTGTTACTGCATTTTAATCAAATCCTGCTTCTCTTTTCCATGTTACTAATTAGGTTAGACTAAGTATCAATTCATCAGACAAGTGAGTAGTACAATATCGCCTTCACATTAGATTTGTAGCTTACCCCTACATTGCTGTACCCCATTAGAGGTTTTTATACCTGCAAGTGTTCCTAGTTGGTGATATCCCCCTACTTATTACTGGATGTTACTTCTGACTCAGTGGATTGTTTAGACAAGATGCTAATGAAACCAATGTCATTTTTATCTCTATAGCGATCAGTTAACTTAGTTTTAATTCATTCAGCATTTATTTTGAGGGCCTACTGTATGCCAAGCATGATGCAAGATGCTCTATATGTTACAGTATTTAACAAAACATGATCCCTCTTGTACCAGGAACAAGGGAAGATGTGCATTCCCACCACTCCTATTCCAAACTGTAAGTGGAGGTCCTCACCAGTGCAACCAGGTAAGTATAAGAAATAAAAGAAAAAACAATCTTTTAGTCACAGGTTCCACAAGAAAGCTACCAGAACAATATATGAGCTTAGCAAGGCCTTAGGATGCACTGTCATCATCTCATTTCATCCTCAAAGTAATCCAATGAATTTGCTTCTGTTCCTCTGTGTGTGTGTGTGTGTGTGTGTATAAACAGATACATAAATGCATAGATTAAGCAAATTGGCCAATGTCTTACACTAATATGCAGCAAATTTGGTGTTCTAACCCAGGTAAGCATGACTTACATTACTCTTCATGCCAGGGCTTCTTAACCTTGACTTAGAATGTGGAACCATTCCTGTTATTGCGTGGCCTGTGATTGAGTAGAATAGGGGAAAGCTCCTAGGGAGCTGTGCTTCCATAAAACACCTACCCAAATCCTGATGCTGGTCGTGTGAACTCCTGACTGTGTGGACCACATGTTCTGTGTATGCACAGTCCGTCTAGGGGGTGCCTGAAACCTTGGATGGTACAAACCCTAAATCTGAGTATGCTATGCTTTTTCCTATACCTACATAGCCATGATAAAGCACATGATACATATCTATCTATGATTTAAGCACAGTCAGAGCTTAACAACAATAAATAAACAATTAAATAGAATCATCATAACAACACACTGTAATTAAAGTTATGTGAATTTGTTCCCTTTCGAAATATCTTATCTTGCTGTGCTGTATTTTCAAAATGCAGTTGACCGTGGGCAACTGTGAGACCATGGAAAGCAAAACCACAGATAAGGGGAGAGGGAACTTCTGTCTACAGTATTCTATATGCAAATACTATGTCAGACAGTAACTCTAACCAGGGGAAAATGATCTCTCCAGGTGGCAGTGACGCTCAATAGGACCCAATCCAACTGTTTTCTGGTCTTATCCATGGATATAAAGGGAAGCTGTAATTGCTGTAAGAGAGGCTGGTAGGATCTATGGCCAAGCAGGCAGGAAGAGGCAACATTTGAAAAGGCTGATCTTTCTGTGAGATCCACGGCCATGCTCCATATAAGGGACCACACAGAACACCCAGGGAAGGAGCTCCCCAGGGAAAACCAAAACTCCGGGGGGTCAAGGGAAAAAGCAGATCCTGGAGAGTGAGTTCAGAGCTCAGGAAAGGTGCTGGGGGGATAAGCTTTGGTGGCTGCATGTTGAGAACACAGGTAACCACTGAAGGATCAACAAGGATGAGGGAGACGGAGAGACTGTTGTGTGAAACTGTGCACTGCCTGTATTACCATTATCACTAACAACAGGTGCACTGAGCATTTTCCGTGTACCAGGAAAGGAACTGTGCACACCACATGTGCTGTTATGTGAAGTCCTCAGGACATCTCCCCAAGACAAGGACTATTCATCATCACCTCCATTTTACAGAGAGTTTAACTCCAAACCACTACATTGGGCTGCCTCTTGTCTGGGGATACTTTGCACGTGAAGCTGAACTGAGGGCTGTTTAGAAATGAAGACTGTGCTGCCGAGATTCCAGAGCATGTCCAGCTAAAGTACAGGGAATGATGTGGATCATGAAAGAGATTCAAAATCAGAAAATAGTAAGGCTTTGGAGTATTGCAGAGATGACGTTAGCCTGAGCTATAGCTTAAAAAGAGGAAAAGGCAAAATGTTCCTAGAGGAAGCCCAGCCATGGGAGTGGTCTCTCAAAAAAAAGGGGAACTTGAGGGATAGCTGGGGGCTGGGGCCCATGCTGCAGGCATGAGGAAGAGACAGTGGAAATTCAGGTCACCAGCTGGAGCAGTGATGAAATTGGCTTGATGGTAATTGCACAGACAGCCGCTCCAGAGAATGGCATTGCTTGCCATGTCCTCATCATACCAATTAGAGTCACTTCACAAGACTGATCTAAGAGTAGGAGTGTTGACTGATTCTTTTGGTAGAATGTAGAGACATCAACTTCAGTGGCTGCTGTGGTTTGAATGGGGTCTGTGCCCTGTGAAACTCATGCTAGAATTGAATCCTTGTTGTCAGGTCTGAAAAAGGTGGAAGGGACAAGCATTCGTCCTAGCAGGTAAGACAAGGGTTTAGGCTCCTGCATCTCATACTGGAGCGTGTCAGTTCAATCCCTGGCTCCAGCTTCCTGCTAAGTGCCTGCTAATCTACAGTTGTAACGAGAATATTGATAAAGAGTAGCTAAATGCTGACAAAAGGGGAGGATATGACATTAGCAGATACCCAATTTTCTTTGGGGTTTGTTCCAAATAGGTTCTATGCCAATGCAAAACTTGATCTCCAATAAAAACCTTGTTTTTCAGAATAGAAGACAATAATAAAGTAGTGACTGCATAGTTATGACGAAGGAAAAGAATCATCAGAAAAAAAGGAGCAGGACTGTTGAAGTCTGTTTTCAAGAACACCCTGAAATACCCACTGCTTACGACTCTGTTCATCCAAATGATGTTCCTTGCTTGGGGAAGATGTCTTACATATTTGTTTGACTGAAAAGAGGGTTTTGCAGGAGTAATCCACAACCAAGACAAACTGTCAATATAAGAGCCCATTGATAATAATTATATAATGAAAAAAAGTGTTTGCAAGATTATTTGGACTGAACTCCTGCTGAGAAAACTTTGAAAGTTACACATTATGATCTATTTAAGCCAGGGTATCAAAGGCTACATTGTCAGCGTAAGATAAATTGAGTATTCTGGGGCCAGTGCTGTGGCACAGTGGGTTAAAGCTCTGACTTGCAGCGCCGCCATCCCATATGGGCGCTGGTTCTAGTCCCAGCTGCTTCACTTTTAACCACGCTCTCCGCTATGGCCTGGGAAAACAGTAGAAGATGACCCCAGTGCTTGGGCCCCTGTACCTACATGGGAGACCTGGAAGAAGCTCCTGGCTCCTGGCTTCAGATCAGCTCAACTCTGTCCATTGCAGCCATTTAGGGAGTGAACCAGCAGATAGAAGACCTTTTTCTCTCTCTGGCTCTACCTCTTTCTCTGTAACTCTGTCTTTCAAATAAGTAAAATAAATCTTTTTTTTTGAAAAATTGAGTATTCTTCATTACCTAAAAGGATAAACAAATTCAAAGAGAAATATTCATCACATATGCTATATCTTAAGATCTGTTCAGAGCATCTGATATTATGTTTGTACAAATTTCATCTTGATTGTTTACCAGGCTGCTGTGATCTATGATTCAAGAAAATCCAGGGGCCAGCACTGTGCGGTAGTGGGTAAAGAGACCGCCTGCAGTGTCAGCATCCCATATGGGTGCTGGTTCAAGACGGAGCTGTTCCACTTCTGCTTCAGCTCTCTGCTATGGCCTGGGAAAGCAGTGGAAGATGGCTCAAGTTCTTGGGCCCCTGCACCAGTGTGAGAGACCCAGAGGAAGCTCCTGGCTCCTGGCTTCAGATTGGCACAGCTCTAGCCGTTGTGGCTAATTAAAGAGTGAACCAGCAGATGAAAGACCTCTCTCTCTGCCTCTCCTTCTCTGTGTAACTCTGACTTTCCAATAAATAAATCAATCTTTAAAAAAAAAAAGAAAATCCATTGAAATGATCATTTTTAAAATAAAAACTTAAGATAACCTTTAAAAAGTTTCAAATGCAGACATTTGAATGAATGTGAAAGTACATAGAAAACAAGTGTTCTCACACTTTCCTATACTAAAGAAGTTTTGTTTTACTTGCTTTATTTTTGATTTAATGTGACCGGTGAAAGACTAGTTGAACTTTTTATTGTGAGAACTGTTAGTGAAAATTGTCAGGTGGAAGCCATATATCCCCAAAATGAACAATCGGACTGTTGATCCTTATAGGCTCTAATCTGCATGGAATCCCACTCAGTTTGTGAAGGTTCCCTCTTTTGAACTTCCTCTGATTAAACCTATTATTTTTATGCACCAGCATTGACATTAATAAAATATTCTTTTTTTACTTTTATTTAATGAATATAAATTTCCAAAGTACAGCTTATGGATTACAATGGCTTCCCCCCATAACTTCCCTCCCACCCACAACCCTCCCCTTTCCCGCTCCCTCTCCCCTTCCATTCACATTAAGATTCATTTTTCAATTCTCTTTATATACAGAAGATCAGTTTAGCATATATTAAGTGAAGATTTCAACAATTTGCACCCACACAGAAACACAAAGTGAAAAATACTGTTTGAGTACTAGTTATACCATTGAATCTCAATGTACAGCACATTAAGGACAGAGATCCTACATGAGGAGTAAGTGCACAGTGACTCCTGTTGTTGATTAACAAATTGACACTCTTGTTTATGGCATCAGTAATCACCCTAGGCTCTTGTCATGAGTTGCCAAGGCTATGGAAGCCTTTTGAGTTCACCAACTCTGATCATATTTAGACAAGGTCATAGTCAAAGTGGAAGTTCTCTCCTCCCTTCAGAGAAAGGTACCGAAAAGAAGAACTTTTTAAAACAATGTATTCCAATGATCATTAAATCTGATGCTAATGTGTCGCTCCCCCTCTTCGTGGAGGAACGACACAGGACCCTGTGCTGTTCTTTTGTCTGCTCGGCCCTTCCCAGGTTTGCTGCTGGTTCTTCCCGGGTTGGCTACCGACCCTTCCACCTCCGTGGAAGGGCGGTTCCCCCTGCCACTTTCCCCACTTCCGCGGGGGAGCGGCACACCGCCGGCCGGCTCTCTCGGGGGCTGCACAGGTGTTCCTTCAGTTAGATGTTCCTGGTGCATGCCGTCTCTCTCCTTCTTTATAGTCCTCTTCCACCAATCCCAACTCTGCTACCCACATGCCGAGTACGCTGCTCTCCTCCAATCAGGAGCAGAATCAGCTCCTGCAGGTTACTGGTCGAACTGGAGGCAGCTGTGTAGAAGCTGTTTACTCCTCTCCCAGAGCCATATTGTGGGAGAGCAGATGCATAGAATAAGTCTTAATTCCAGTAACTTAGTCTAGTCCGAGTTGCTCCCCACACTAATGGCTGACTGCTGCAATACAAAATTGCACACCTTAAATAGCTTAACACATCACACGGTATTACACCAAAGTGTTTTTCTCATTTCAAGTTCATTAAAACTTTAGCAGTACAAATTATCCAGGTGCAGATTATCAAAATATCAACTCAACGAAGTCCACATTAAAAAAAAAAAAAAGGACAAACATAAAACAACCCCCAAACAATGAAAACTTAAAGTCTAAGACAGAAATGAAGTAACTATACAGGACTCACTGTGGAAAACAAAAAAGCAGAGAGGAGACACATGTGTGCTCTGTCTCTTGTCAAATGATTCCCTGTGCCACCTCAGATTCTGCCAGCAAGAAGGCCCTCACTGACATGACTCCTCGACTTTGGATCAGAACCATGAGCCAAAATAAATCTCTTTTCTTTGTGAGTCACCTAGCCTCAAGTATTTTATTATAGTAACAGAAAGTGGGCTAATGGACTAGCCTAACCTGAAAAAGGTTACATGAAGATGTAGGTGAAGCTGTAGCCATGTCCCATAAACCAAGACAGCAAGCAAAGTGGCCTCAGGAAGGGATTGGGACCAGGAACTACCGCCAGGACTCCAGGACTCTGTGCATCTCTAATATTTCTCTCTCTCTCTCTCTCTCTCTCTCTCTCTCCCCCCCCCCCCTTTCTGTTATCCTCTGTCTTTCCTGGTCTAGATGAAGAGTAGAAAATGCCTATCCCATAGCTCCTTAGCTTAGATATTCAATCTGCTTTGTTTTCAAGTCTATATTTCAACAAAGATACCCAAGTGCCTTGGCTTGGGTTAGGCACTCTGGCTGATTCGATCAGATGAGTCACGGGACGGAGGGTCATGTTGTCTGTAGTGAATCCTGGATACCCTGGAGAGGAACTGCTAAGCAGACAACTGGAAAGGCAGATTGAACATACCACTCTGACGCATGGCTGTGTGACACAGACACACCACCCCATGTGTACATTTTTCCAAAGATGCCTCTGCCTATCAGAGCCCAGTGATTCCAGCTAAAACTGCAAATGAGCACTCTCTTCCCCAACAAAAGATGACTCAAGGTCATGTCCAGTCTGTCTTTGCAACATTGATGTCCTGGACCAGGGACCATAGAGAATCTCCTCCTCTTTCATGTGGAAGAGAACATTGAGGCCGGTGCCATGGCTCAATAGGCTAATCCTCTGCCTGCGGCGCCGGCACCCTAGGTTCTAGGTTCTAGTTGGGGCGCTGGATTCTGTCCCGGTTGCTCCTCTTCCAGTCCAGCTCTCTGCTGTGGCCTGGGAGGGCAGTGGAGGATGGCCCAAAGTCCTTGGGCCCTGCACCCCATGGGAGACCAGGAAAAGCATCTGGCTCCTGGTTTCGGATCAGCACGGTTGTGCCAGCAGCAGTGCGCTGGCTGCAGCTGCCATTGGAGGGTGAACCAACAGAAAAGGAAGACCTTTCTCTTTGTCTCTCTCTCACACTGTCCACTCTGCCTTTCAAAAAAAAAAAAAAAAGAGAGAGAGAGAGAACATTGATCCTTTTTCCAAATAAGGTGATGTTTTCAGGGATTAGAAAATAGGTATCTTTGACTGGCATTATTTGGCCTGTCACAAACAGTCTTTCCATTAAAAAGGTAAAAACAGGGTCAGTCATTTGGCATAGAGGTTAAGACTCCACCTGGGTCGACTACATCCTGTAACACAGTGCCTAGGTTTGAGCCCTGGCTGTGTCTCTTGATTACAGCTTTCTGCTGATGCAGACGTGGGAGGCAGCGGGTAATGGCTCAAGTAGCTGGGTCCTGCCACGCACATGCAAGACCCAGATTGAGTTCCTATCTCCCAGCTGCAAACTGGCCCAGCCCTAGCCATTGCAGGTGTTTGGGGAGTGAACCAGTGGGCAGGAGCTTTCTGTCTGACTCTGCCTCTCACATAAACAAAATTAAAACAGTAAACAAAATAGATGGAATTAATTTTAATATACTCTTATTTAACTGAATGTATCTATAATATTACTATTAGAACATGTATCCAACACAAAAATATCAATGGATCAATTTCCATTTTTTTTTCCCTACTAGGTCTTGACAATCCTGTGTGTGTACACAGGTTCCCTGTTCTCTCTGCATCTCATGATGAGTGTCTTTTGTGCCGGGGTAAAATTGCACACACTATGGGGTCATGGCCCAATAGAAGGACCCTACCCAGGGCTCTATGTTTATAGGGAAAGGAGGTGTTTGCCCAGAGGGACAAACAACTTGGATTCAGTTGTCTGAAGCACTAAACTGATGTCCCAGCTGTCTAGAGGAAGGTTGGGAAAGGCCAGCTGCCTGCTTGTACCTTGTCCCATGGGAAGTTGAATTCAAGTACAGCCTCTTTCTCTGACAAGTGTGTGTGTGTGTGTGTGTGTGTGTGTGTGGTGTGCAGGGGATGGCCTGGCAAGGTGGAGTCTTTGGATCACACTACCTAGTAGTTCCCAAGTGCAAATGCAGACAAGTTTCTCTAGCCTCTCAACAGGCAGCCCTGCTCTGCTCCCATTTGAAAATGGTAGAGGGGCCAGTGCTGTGGCATAGTGAGTAAAGCAGCCATCTGCAGTGCTGGCATCCCATATGGGCGCCGGTTCAAGTCCCAGCTGCTCCTCTTCTGATCCAGCTCTCTACTATGGCCTGGGAAAGCAGTAGAAGATGGCCCAAGTCCTTGGGCCCCTGCACCCACATGGGGAACTCATAGGAAGCTCCTGGCTCCTGGCTTTGGATCGGCACAGCTCCAGACATTGCAGCCAACTGGGGAGTGAACCAGCAGATGGAAGACCTCTCTGTCTCTACCTCTCTCTCTCTCTCTCTCTCTCTCTCTTCTCTCTGCCTCTCCTTCTCTGTGTATAACTCTGACTTTCAAATAAATCTTTTTAAAAATGGTAGAAAGAGTATTTCCATCTCTCTCAGTCCATAGCCATTCTATCTATCTACTATACACTTCTATTTTTTCTGGCTTGATCATATTGATACAGGGTTTGGGCTGGGGTTACTTCCCGAAGCAGACTGAGATGGGGATTGCTAATGTGGCTTGAGGTGGGATTGCATGCAGACAGGGTTAGCCCAGGAGCAGTTCAGGAATTGGGACAAATCAGGGTGTGGCCCATGAGGCCAAGGTAAAGACTGGAGCTTCAGAAAAGCCGTCAGGTGTGGTCAGGCCTGAGGGGGAGGCAGTGGCTGGACTGCTCCCAGGGAGACTGGTTTTGGATGCAGATGAAGTGCTAAGTTGTTTATTTTTCAGGGAACTGCTCCACCTAAGGATGTTCCAGTCACACTTTGAAGAGCTGAGCCCCTCCAGAGAGGGTCTGGTTTCCTGGAGTCAGCGATTTTTGTCTCTTTCTGTCTAAGAACACTGTTGGCTTGTCTCCAAAAGAGGCTTTTGCCCTCTGTGTGGATGAGGGCTCGGGCGGCTCTAGAATAAGACCCAGTCCTCTTCCCTCCCAGCACGGGGTCCACAGGTGGTCATTAACCGTGACCTTGATGCTAACCCTGTCAGCACAGTTGCCATGCAGGTATCCATGCACATTGCCAACAACAGCCCTTGTCTTGGGTGGCTGATCAGGCGATGGGAGCTGACTGCGGGAGGCTCCAACCCACAGGTAAAGAAAAGCATCTTGTTCTTGCTCCAGTGTTTCACGAGGACTCTCTTAAGTACTTTTGCAGCAAACTTCCAAAGATGTGCTGAATGTGTGCTTGCTGCTCCTTGATGTGCTCACACACAACATGTAGCTCAAAGCTCAAAAAATGTGTAGACTGTTGACAAGTTTGATTTGTAGCTCAGTTTCCAGTGCAACTAGTACAAGTTTGTTTGGTTTTTCTTTTCCCAGGGCTTATGTTTTCCCCCACAAAATTCCATATATTTAATTTGGATAATCTCCAATTTTGTGTAATAGTCATTAAAGCTAAGGTTGATTTTTTTTTTTTTTGTGAATGAAAAATAACACTTAGGCTACTTTTGGGAGTTAGTCTGGAAGACATAATTGGAGGCAGAGATATTTAAGTTTTGGCTGGCATATATAAAAAAATCACAGAACACCTCATTTGAATGGAGGTTGTCCAAAAAATATATCCAGGCCACTTGATGGCTCTACTTGAAGACCATTCTATCCTACCACCCTCCTTCTGTGTGCCACCTGGCACAGCCAAGCTCAGTGACAACAGAGGAGAGCTGGCCAGAGACGTTTTCCTTGCCACAGTAATCTCTACTTCTTTCTCCTTCCTGTTCTGGGGTTCCCAGTGGAGAAAATGGGCACGCTGGTGGGAGGGCAGACAAGGCTGAAGGTCTAAAGAAAGCCATGGTGTGTAAAGTTCCTGGACAAATAATAATGAACCAAAGACGAGGCACAACAGCAGGCTGTGTTTTCATCGAGATGAGTCTACTTGATGTGGGTTGTCTCATTCATTCATTCGTCGCGATACTCATCACAGTCCTCAGGCTTTTTACCTCAGCTCCCAGACCAGCAGCAACAGTGTTCCCACAAAGAAGCCTGGCTCAGCCCCATTTGAAGAATGATAGATTATTGCAGAATTTTCTGAGAATGACTGGAAATGAGGCCAGAGGGAGGCTAATGTAGAATACTTAGGAGAAGCCCGCCTTGTCATTTCTCTTTAGTTTTAGCTTATTATAGCTTTAAAAACTCCTGATTAGCATGGCTGGTGGGGTGGGGAGGGAAGGCTCAAAATGAAGTTGTTTATAAGAAAAACCTTGCATTGTTTCTGGGCGATCTCAGGCTGCAACACCGAATAGATTTGTGGAGGAAACCTAAGCTCTTATGTTTGCTCTTTCTCATTGTCTCTCTTGTAAGCTGAATGCACATTAAAGAAAAGCTCATTAGGATACTACAGAAATAGCATAAAATATCCTCACCCCTAAATAATGCTGTCTATTCACTGCAAAAAATTTTGCATGAAAACACATTATCTTTCTTATCTTTTTGAGGGAAAAAAGTAGCTAGTGAACTGAGCTACTTCATATTATTTTCTGACCATCATACTCTTAAAATTTCTCAATATTCTGACTGTAGAGTCTCAATTCAGGCTTCCCAACCCAAAGTTGGGTAGTTTTCTAGGCTCTTGGTGCCAACACACTGTTGTAGGTGACAGTTACAAAGCGGAAGAGTCTTCATTTCAGTGTAAACTATTCCCAGGGCTGCCATAATAAACTCACACAAACTGGATGGCTTTGAACCACAAGGATTCATTCTCCCACGGTTCTGGAGGCTCAGGTGAGCAATCGAGTGTGAACGGGCCCTGCTCCCTCTGACGGCCTCGAGGGAGAATCCTCTGTAGGCTTTTCAGCACCTGGCAGCTGCAGGCCTGGCCTGGTCTCCTGCTCCAGCTTTCCGTAGCTGGTCCTTGTATCTCTGTGCTGAACCTCGCCTGCCTTTCCTGTGGAAATACATCGTGACTGAATTTAGGATGGGCCCTAAGTCCAGGATGATCTCATCCTGAGATGGACGACTTAATTATCTCTGCAAATACCTTTGTTCCGAGGTCACAAGGTCACATTCACAAGTTGTGAGGCACAGGTTTGGGACCTGTATTTTGGAGGCCACCATTCACCCCATCGTGTAGTGTTATACCTGGGAGTGGTGGGAAGGAGTTAGGTCTGGGTGGGGTGGGGGTGGGGGAGCTGGGTAGCCTTCTCTACCCAGTAGATGTGAGCATTTACTCACAGAACCCTATTCAAGAGAAGACAATGGCACAGTGGCTCACTTGGCTATTCCTCTGCCTGTGGTGCCAGCACCCCGGTTCTAGTCCTGGTTGGGGCGCCAGATTCTGTCCCGGTTGCTCCTCTTCCAGTCCAGCTCTCTGCTGTGGCCCGGGAGCGCAGTGGAGGATGGCCCAAGTGCTTGGGCCTGCACCCCATGGGAGACCACGAGGAAGCACCTGGTTCCTGGCTTCGGATTGGCACAGTGCGCCGGCCGTACCAGCCATTTGGGGGGTGAACCAACAGAAGGAAGACCTTTCTCTCTGCCTCTCTCTCTCACTGTCTAACTCTGCCTGTCAAAAAAAAAAAAAAAGAAGAGAGAGAGAGAGAGAGAAGACAACAAAGGCAAGAGAGTCATTCACAGCCACTCTGGGAGAGAGAGGAAGAGAGAGCCCATTTTTTTGTGCCTCCCTGCAGGGGTCTGAGTCCCCCAGCATGGGGGGGATTGGTGAAGGGAGTATGCTCTGGGTCAGACATAGTTGGGTGGACACTGGCTCTGCCAACTACCGGCTGTGCGATCCTGGAAATTTCCTTAGGGTGCCCCCAAACTTGTCATTTCTGAAATGGGAGTCTTGATGGGATGCAGGTTGTCCCTGGGAAATCAAAGTGGTCCAGACATGAGAAGCCCCAACACAACACCTGATGAGTCCACTAACGTCAGTCAGATCTTCCTTCCACTGATTCATCCAAATGCCTACAATAACCAGGGCTGGGCCAGGCCAAAGCCAGCAGTGCAGAACTCCAGCTGAGTCTCCCACACATGTGAGGGGGACCCAGGTACTTGGCCCATCACCCAGTGCCTCACAGGATGCACAGGAGTAGGAAGCTGGAATTAAAAGTGATGCTGGAACTTGAAGACAGGCATTTTGCATGTGGGATGCAGACATCATAGGCATCATCTTCCTCCTCTTTCTCTTCTCTTTTAAAAATGATTATTTATTTGAAAGGCAGAGTGACAGAGATATTCCATATATTGGTTGACTCCCCAAATGCCCAGACTGAGTTAATTGGAAGCAATAGAAACGTATTGTTCACAGTTTGGGAGGCTGTGAAGCCCAAGATCAAGTTGCTGGTAGATTTGCTGTCTGTTGAGAGCTCCTTCTGCTCTGCAGAGGTGGGTGCCTTCTTGTTGTATCTTCACGTGTGAAGGGACAGGCCAGCCCTCTGGGGTCCCTTTTGTAAGGACACCAATTCCAATCATGACAGTGGAGCCCTCCTGACCTATCACCTCCTAAAAGCTTTGCCTTCTAAGACTATGCTTTGGGGGTTAGGATTTCCATAGAATAGTTTTAGGGGCTGTAAATGTTCAGACTGTAGCATATAAGCTACTTAATTTTCTTAGGGCTAGAAAACTTTTGCCTAGAGCATATGTGTCTAAGGGCTTAGAGCAAGGCAGCTTGGATTTCTGGGTAGGAAAATGGATGAGATGAGAAGGGGGAGTGTATGGAGCGTTGCCTAGGAAGGCCAGGTATAGCTGAGGGAACAGGGTGAGTGAGAGCAAATCTTCTGTTTAAAAAATATTTATTTACTTATTTATATGAAAGCAGGGTGACTGAAGCAGAGAGAGAGAGAGAGAGATCTTCTGCCTGTTGGTTCACTCCCCAAGGGAGCCAGGGCTGGGCCAGATGGAAGTCAGGAGCCAAGAACTCTCTCTGGGTCTTCTATGCGGGTGGCAGTGACTCAAGCACTTGAAGTGCAGTTTGCTGCTTCATAGGTGTATTATCAGGAAACTGGATCAGAACCACAGAATAGCCTGGACTCAAAGCAGGTACACTGATGTGGTGAGTGGGCATCCCACGTAGAAGCTTAACCTGCTGGACTACAATGCCCACCCAAAATCAAGTCTTAAATAATGAGAATATCCAGAGTGATGTTAAACACAAAGACTGGGGAGGTTCATTTTTACAACTGATATACTTCAAAGCAAAAACTCCAACCAAAATAAAAGCAAGCAAACAAACAAACCAAAGAAACCAAAAACAAACAAACAAAAAATCCCCCAAAACTCTCATCAGAAACAGGCCAGTTTCCACATGGAAGTGGCAGATGAGATGGAATTCTTTATAGTTGCCCTAATTCCAAAACAGCAGAGTCACATGGAAAATCTGTCGTATTGTATTCATATCATTATTTGGTGATTCGAGTGATTGACATGATAAATACAGGGAATTATAATCCTTTCCCTACACACATTTCACAGTGTTCTACCTCACACAACAGAATTGATCTGGTACCCACAACTACAAAGAGAACACCCTGCATAAAGCGGCAGATCACAAAATAAAATGCACAATTAAACATGTACTGTGACCCCAGAAAGGGCTTGGTGTGTGGCTGGCCTCCTGTTTATTGCCTTTGGGTGAGTCCCAAATTGCTGAACCCAATAAACTCTTAACACACTTTATAACCAGGGGTATTCACCATGATGGTAATAAAACTACCCCTTGCTACTAAGTAGCTCAAAAGTTACAAAGTCACCTTTATGAGATAACAAGCTTTAAGCATCATTGGAAAGGTTGCATGCGATGAAGTCACCTGGAACTATCTTGCCACGTAATGGATTTATTACATCTGTTGCATAATGACTTTTTGCTGAACCAGATAATGGTTAAAATTAGCAATGGTCAGGTATCACATCTAGTGGCGCTTTCATGTGTAAATTTTCCAGTGATGATAAGGAGACAAGGAGTTCTCCTCTGGAAAGGAGTAGATGTTCCAGGAATATTCTTCAGTGTGAGAACACTGATTCAAGGACTGAGATACATTTGCATTAATGTCTTTATTGACTTGTTGGGGAGAGCAGAACTGAAATAGTCATTGATTGTACATGTAGGTGGATACCAAGTCAAAACACCAGGCAAAAACCCTCCAAGGCTGTCTCTCCAGAAAGCAAGAGAGATTTGGCAGCATGTTGGCAAGTCAGATGGAGCCTCTGTTAGGGAGCTTAGCATCAACTGGGTATCAGACATGTGAGTGCAAAACTCTGGAAGGAGGTAGAAGAGGAGGTGTTGAGAGAGATGCAGAGAAAGTGAGAGGGGAGAGGTTCTCTGGTGAGCTCATGGAGGCAGCTTCAGGGAGCATGAGGTGTTTACCCAGGAAGAGGATCTCAGTAACTAAGTCTGGGGAAGATGGAAATGCAGGGAAGTCCATTTCTGTGAGATGAACCAGCACAGTTTGAAAGCACAGGGCTTTCTCCATGGAGTAGTCCAGGGTTGATGGAATAGAGAGACGGTTGCCTATGGGTGTTGGGTTGGAAGATGGGAGGGACTTAGACTCTAGGCAGCTTTGACAATGAGACCACACTCCTTTCTATGGACAGCTCTGGAGATAGTACAGAAGGGAGCTAGCCAAGCAGTGCAAGTGAAGAGGAGTACCCATCAGACATAACTGAAAACCTTCCAGAATAAATAACACACACAAACGTCCCTTCACAAAACACTGCAAAGACAATAACATCCTGACCACACTGCAATGATAACACAGTCATTTTGATTTCCTTCATTCTAATGAGCAGCTTAACTACACCACAGAACTTAAAGGGTTTTAGTATGGCTTCTTGCTTCCGTGATCATTGTTTGTACTAACCAAGGAAGGTGGCCAACCAGAAGGTTCCCACCATGTACTTTGACCCATACCATTGGCAGAGTCCCCCATCAACAGTATCAGTAATTCTGTTAACTCTAAGGAGACTGTAGGAGGCTGGATTGTGTTTCCCAAAGATAGATTCAAGTCCTGAGCCCCAGTACCTGTGAATATGGCCTTACTAGGAAATAGGCTCTTTGCAGATGTCAACAACTCATGATGAGGCCATGTTGGAATGGGTTCAAATCCAGTGACTTCTTCCCTTCAAAGCAGAGGAAATTTCAGTAGAGAACACACAGGGGCGGGGGTGAGGGCATGGTGTTGCTCTGCTACAAGCCCAGGGCTGTGGAGGGTTGCCACAACCTTCTGAATCTAGGAAAAGGTGAAAAAGGACTCTCCCTAGGGTAGAGGTGGGAATGTCAGGCCCACAGGCTGTATAAGGCCTGAGAAATCATCTGCCTGACCCTGCCAAGGTGACCGTGGGCAGGACTCACAATTCAGTACATCTCTAACAAGTTAATTTTTAAGTTGATGATTTTGTATTGCTCATGAATGATGTGATAAATACCCAAATGCCCCTGGGAGGAAAAGAGGACAAGGTTCCCTGTTCCTGCCCTAGAGCCTTCCATGGGAGCATGCCTCTGCTGACACCTGGATTTCTTTCCTTCTTCTTCTTCTTTTTTTTTTTTTCTTAAGATTTATTTATTTATTTGAAAGGCAGAGTTACAAGGGGTGAGGGGTTGGGGAGACACCTTCCATCTGCTGGTTTACTTTCCAAATGGCTGCAATGGCCAGGGCTAGGCCAGACTGAAGCCAGGAGCCAGGAGCTTCATCCAGGTCCCCCATGTAGGTGCAGAGCCCATGTACATGGGCCATCTTCTGTGTTAGCAGAGAGCTAGATTGGAAGTGGCTCCTATATGGGATGCCAGCATCCCAGGTAGAGGTTTAACCCCCTGTGCCCAATGCCATCCTGACAGCTTGATTTTGGACTTCCAGCCTTGAGAAAATGAAATTCTGCTGTCACAAGTTGCCAGGTTTGTGACCATATGCAGCGGCAGCCTCAGCAAACTTGACATACACATTGAACACTGATGTCCTAAACAAAGAGGCTTGGGTTGAATATTTAAATGGACAATAATACACTGTTGGCCTGCACCGCGGCTCACTAGGCTAATCCTCTGCCTTGCGGCGCCAGCACACCAGGTTCTAGTCCCGGTCAGGGCGCCGGATTCTGCCCCGGTTGCCCCTCTTCCAGGCTGGCTCTCTGCTGTGGCCAGGGAGTGCAGTGGAGGATGGCCCCAAGTGCTTGGGCACTGCACCCCATGGGAGACCAGGAGAAGCACCTGGCTCCTGCCATCGGATCAGTGCGGTGCGCCGGCCACAGCCACGGCAGCCATTGGAGGGTGAACCAACGGTGAAGGAAGACCTTTCTCTCTCTCTCTCTCTCTCTCTCTCTCTCACTGTCCACTCTGCCTGTCAAAAAAATAAAAAATAAATAAAAAATAAAAATAAATGGACAATAATACACTGTGCAAACACCAGCAGCGGAAGATGATTGTGGCCATGTGAGCATCAGAATGAGTAGACTTGAAGGGAAGACCCATCAGAGGAGGCAGTGTCAGTTCATTTTCTGCAACTAATAATGCACCATAGCACACACTGGATCCATTATCAAGAAAAAGGTTCATTTTGGCTTGTGGTCCAGATCCAAGGTTGTGGGGCTGCATCTAGAGACTGTATCAGGTCTCTTCTTTATGGCAGAATCCAAGTGGTGCAGAACATTGTGTGAGGAGAGACGAGGGGCCTGCAGAGACCTGGCCAAACTGGCTTTCATGGCAGGCTGGCTCTCTACATAAGCCATGCACCTGCTAGTCACAGGTAAGGGCCAATTCCTTCATGAAGGCAGAGTGCTCTAAAAAGTTCCACCTAGTGATATTGCCTCATAGGGATGAAATGTCACTGTGAAGCTCAGAGGGGACAAACCACATTCAAACTAGAGCAGAGGGGCCGGCATTGTGGCACAGTGGGTTAAACTGCCCCTTGTGATACCAGCATCCCTTATTGGAGTGATGATTCGAGTCCCAGCAGCTCTGCTTCTGATGTGGCTTCTTGCTATGCATGTAGGAAGACAACAAAAGATGGCCCAAGTGCTTGGGCCCCTGCCATCCATGTGCAGGACCAGGATAGAGTTCCTGGCTCCTGGCTTTGGTATGGCCCAACCCTGGCTGTTGTGGCCAACTGGGGAGTAAATCAACAGAAAGATGTGTGTGTGTGTGTGTGTGTGTGTGTGTGTGTGGGTCCTGCCCTCGTCCTCTGTCACTCTTTCAAATGAATAAATAATCTTAAAGAATATCCAGTTCTCTAAAGACAAAGAACACCAGAGCAGAGGGCCATTTCTTACTGGTGAAGAAGCTCTTGGGCAGGAACACACCATCCTGCCGTGTGCAGATCTGCTAACAAAGTGTTAAGCTACACGAAGCAAGAGATGAACAAAGCACAGCTACAGATGCTCACTGCACAGCTCTCCCAGGAGCTGCTGGAATAAGCCGGGAAATCTAACTCAGTCCACATTAAAAACAATTTTTTTTTGAGCACTGCAATTTGACCTTACTGACATAAACAGAGCAATGAGCTGAATGACTGCAGGAAAATCCCTGCACCCCACTGGCAGATGTTGGTAGCAGGCGATGTCTTCCCGTGTGCTGGCAGGTTTTGAATTTATTTTATGGTGGGGAAGACTTCTCGTACTAGTTAGAGACTTTCCCTCAGGGCAGAGCAGGGAAAGTTTGTAGTTTCCTTGCTTTGCTTCTCATCCCCCATTGCTTTAGTAGCACAACATTGGAGCCAGAGGGGAAGAGACCAGGACGCCTAGGGTTTGAGTGGCTCAAGAAGTATCAAAAGGGTGTAAGATCAGGATTGTAAATACTAATATTTACTCAGGCACAGAGGCTGCACAGCAGTGAGGCCGGGGAATCAGAGCATAGACCGGGCACAGCCTTGCTTCCCGCTGGGAGACAGAAGAGACAGCAGGGCTGCAAAAGGGAAATAGGATAGGGTGAGTCCATGGAAGATATGGGAAGCCCATGAGGCTTAGGACTGTGGACTTTGGAGCCCTGCTGCCCGGATTTGAGTCCAGCTCCACCTGCTCAGCTGTGTGACCTTGAACCAGTTACTTAACCTCTCTGTACCTCACCCCCCACACCTGAAAAACATGGGAATAACAATGGTACTGAGTCATGAGGTTGTTGTGAAGATTGACCACAGTGATAAGTTTGTTGGGAGGACTAGCCAAGTAGATAAGTTAGTTGTGTTCAAATGATCTGAATGCCTGCAACTTCTGGGAGGGGCAATGCTGGGAAGCTCTCCTGGTAGAGATACAGGTGCAGGGCAGGGCAGGGCAGGGCAGGGGTGGCTGGGTCAAAGCACTAGAGAGAGCCAGGAGCAGGTGACCTCCAAGGGGCTCTGGGACAAAGAGTAAGAAGCCGGAGCCTGGGAAGTGGAAGTGTGTCTGCACTCTCAGCGGGAGCCGCAGCATCTCTCAGGCTACAATGTTGATGTTCTGACATTCGTGATCTTTTTTCTCTGATTATGAAGACCCAGAATCATTGCAGCATTGTTTAGAATAGGAAAAAAATTGGGGTCAACCTAAATGGCTGTGAATAAGAGAATGGATATTTTGATTAGGGCATATTTTTGGATGAATACAGCAGTTAAAATAGATGAATCGGGTCCAAACTGATACCCTGAGTGGCTCTTAAAAATCGACTGTTGAGTGAGAAAAGCAGCAGTGTGCTAAGATTTACGTAACTTTTGAAGAACACAATATTGACATTGTGGGATGTTCACAAAGCAGGAGAGCATAGAAAAGTATTTGCACACAGACCCAGGGGTTGCATCACTAGGAAGGAGGGACATTCCCTTTCTTAAATACTTGCGACTGAAACAGCAGTACATTATGGCAGGAAGTATTACTTCCCAGTAATTTCCCCCCCCCTTTTTTTTAAGGAATCCATTTATTTGAAAAAAAAATTTTGATTTATTTACTTGAAAGGCAGGGAAGGGGAAAGGGAGAGAGGGACAAAGAGAAAGTGATCTGCCATCTGCTGGTTCACACTCCAAATGGCCAGGACTGGGTCAGGCTGAAGCCAGGAACCTGGACTCTACCCTGTGGGTCTCCCTTGTGGGTGGCAGGGGCCCAAGGACTTGGGCCATCTTCTGCTACTTTCCCAAGTGCGTGATCTGGAGGGAGCTGGATCAGAAGCAGAATAGCGGGACTCATACCTGCGCTCTTATATGGGGTGTTGGTGTTTCAAACAGTGGCCTAACCCACTGGTCACAAGACTGGGCCCACTTTCCCCTATTTCTAAAACCTTTGCATGGTCATTCAGAAAATAAAAATTTTTTCCAAAGCAAGTAGATAGTGTTCTGATAGAACTGCTACCATCAATTTCTGCTACAGTGATGTGGATGTGGATATAATTGAAATTTGACTGTATGTATAGTTATGTAAAATGCTTATAGCATTTAAAAACATTGTCTTTTTTTTAAAAAAAAAACATTGTCCCATTTTAAAAACAATGTCTCATATGATGTGGTTAAATGTTCTTTAAAAATATTATTAACAGTGGCTGCTAATAGTTAATCTTTGGCAAACACACTAAAGTTTGTTGTATCATTTGTCCATAGCTGGATATATACACTTTTCCAAATTTTGGTCAATGGAATGAATGAAGCTGTGAGCTTTGTGTATTTCTCATTTTTTTTTTGAGATAAATTTCTAGGAATAGAACTATAGGTTCAAAATGCATGGGTGATTTTAGAGCCCTTGCTACACATTGCTAAACTGGTTTTCCAAAGACTAGATCAATGTGTTTTCCTATCAGCAGTGCATGGGAACTTGCTGATTTTAAAGTCCTTTACTTGAACATTAAGATCCTAAACTGAAGCCACCTCTTTGGCGAATTTGTTTTTGCTGGTCCTCAGGATTATTTTCTTTTGGATTTCCCCCAGTGGTAGTTCAGTCCTCAGGAAGGGAGTGGCTTCTGGCTGGAGGACAGGGTTGGTGGGCGATTTCCCTAATATTTGCTCCTGTGGGAAGCTCAGAGCCAACTGCCTCCCTCTGCCGATCCAGTCACTTCCAGTCACTGGGCTGAACGCCCGTCTTGTCCTGCTCACCACCTCCTACACTGTGGCTCATCATGCACCGCTGTCCTCCCGCACAGGGGAAGGGCAGCTTGCTGTTTTGTGGTTGTCCAGGCCTGATGTTGGTAGGGTGCCAAGGATCACACTCTCAGCAAGAAAGGCCATTCAGCCCAGGACTGTGCCTTTCTTTCTTAAAGATATATTTATTCATTTGAAAGGCAAAGTTACAGAGCGAAAGGAGGAGAGACAAAGAGAGATCTTGCATTCACTGGTCCACTCCCTAAGTGGCCTCAAGACCAAGGCTGGGCCAGGCTGAAGCCAGGATCCAGGAGCTTCTTCTGGGTCTCCTATGTGGGTGCAGAGGACTAAGGACTTGGGCCGTCCTCTGCTGCTTTCCCAGGTGCATATGCAGGAAGCTGGATTGGAAGTGGAACAGCCAGGACTTGAACCAGCACCCATATGGGATGCCAGCACTGTAGGTCATGGCTTTAACTCGCTGCACAATAGCGCCAGCCCCAGCACTGTGCCTTTCTGAAAGTGATAATTCAGCACTGGTGTGCTGGTGTGCACTACAACTGGCAAACATCCTTTCCAAGAGGGAAGACCTCTCAGTATCTGAAATCGATTCTCCTGAAGGGGCTAGGGCATATCATATGGCTCAGTAAGAGAATGAATGGTTTGGCTTGTTAATTCACATGTAGCATGTATGAAAGTAAGTTCATGGAAAGCACACATTACCTTTCAAGTTAGAAATTTAGGGACTGGAGTTGGTGTTTGGCAGGTTATGCTGTTGCTTATGATGCTGACATCTTATTTGGAAGTATTGGTTCAAGTCCTGGTTATTTTATTTCCAATCCAGGAAGACACTGCAGGAGGGTTCAAGTCCTTGGGCCCCTGACAGCCCTGTGAGACACCCAGATGAAACTCCTGGCTCCTGGCTTTGGCCTGCTGCAGCTCCACTGTTGTGGCCATTTGAGGGCTGGACCAGTGGATTGAAGATCTCTTTCTCTGTCTCTATCTCTTCTCTGTTGCCTTTCAAATATATAAATGCATAAATATATTTTTAGAAAGTCAGAAAACTCTAATGACAAATAAATGAGTATTTAAAATTTTAATTTATTTGAAAGGCATAGAGATAGAGAGAGCAGCAGATAGACACACAGGCAGACAGAGAGCATTTTCTATCCACTGATTCACTCCCTAAATGCCCACAATATCCAGAACTGGGCCAGATTGAAGCCAGGAGCCCAGAACTCAATCCAGGTCTCCCATGTGAGTCCCAGGGATCTAAGCACTTTAGCCATCACCACTGCCTTTGGGGGTGCACGTTAGCAGGAAAGTAGATTGAAAGTGGAGGCAGGACTCAAACAGCCACCACATGTACTATCTTTTAATTCTATTTTTATATTAACTTTTTGAAGGACTCCTGTGTTAGTTATAACCCACATGTTTATTGAAAGGGTATTTGTAGACATAAGCCACAAATATTTTAAAAGAGTCTTTTATCTTACAATACTGTATTTTTTAAAAAATTAACTATTATAATTACTTGGAGAGGCAGAGAGAGAGAGAGAGAGAGAGAGTGGAAAAGAGAGAGAAAGAGTGTTCATTGGCCAGTTCACTTCCTAAATGCCCTCAATGGCCAGGGTTGGACTGGGGTCAGAGCTGGGAACCAGAGTGAACTGCAGGTCTCACATGGAGGTGGCAGGAACTCAGCTATTTAGGCCATAACCGCTGATCCCCAGGGTGTGCATCAGCAAGAAGTTGGAGTTAGGAGCCAGAGCCAGGAATCAAACACAAGCACTCAGTGAGACATGAGCATCTCAATGGTTAGGCTAACTGCCCATTCTCCTGTGTAAAGCAAGACTTATTTGCATGCCCAACTGTCACCATAAAATTTCCTCCAATTTGACATTTTAAAATAAAAACATGGTTGCCTCCTATTTCCCTCATCACAAAGAGCCACATCCTCACCCAGAGCCACAAGCCTGTCTGGTTTTGCTTTATGCAAACTCTCCCCCTCAAGACCTCATTTCTAGGCTTTGGACTTAGCATGTTCCCCTTAGCCTCAGGGCCTTTGCACATGCACATTTCCTTTGCTTAGAATAGTCTACTTCCTCCTGGAAATTGCCCCTGACCAGGCAGATCCCACCCTAGTCTTACTGGAACCCTTCAGATGAACTGAAGTTCACATTTTCGGGAAAGCCTGTCCCCAGTGCCCCAGACAATGACGGGATGTCCTTTATATCACCATAGGATCTTGTGGTTTTGCTTGTGTGGCTTTGTAGTTCCATGTTGATCTGTGGTGTCGGGGTTTGATGTGTGTCTCTCCCTTTGGCTGTATGCTCTGTGCAGAAAGGGAGAGCTTTTTCCTTCCTAGCATAAGCACAGCTTCAAGCTCAATGCCAGGCAGACAGGTGCCGAATCGATGCCTAATAAACGAATAAATGGAGACTGACACAATATGGCTGATGGCTTGGTTGGGGCAGTAAAGTGGTTAAGTGTCTTGGCATGAAATCTCTTTGCAAGGGGATAAATTATTTCTTATGCTGTGTAAGAGTGCCATTAAGAGAAGCAGCTATAAAACAGACCAGCAGGTTTTCTCACCTCCTATTGATGAGACCTCCTTACCACCTTGGTCACAATCTCATTTTAAAGTGGGGAAGATACTGTCACAATTCTTTCAACCTAAGACATGGTTGACCTTAACTGGACCATTGCTGCATAACTTTTCAGTGAAAAAATCATACTTAAAAAAAAGTCCTCACTGTTGCTCCCAGAGTAAACATACATATTAGTTAAGCAACACAACCGACTCTCAGGCATATTGACATGTTTTTAGAAAGCACATCTTTGAATTCAGGCCAAATGTGGAAGCACCGACCACAAAGCCTGCTCGTCACTGCTCAAAGGGACAAGTCCCTGGGAGCTGGGATGCCATCATCACTCCTTTCTCTCAGCTTGTCGTTAGCCTGTGGGATGTATGTTCCCACCGACACTAAGGAGCGCATGTCTCCTTTTCCTTATACATTGGATCCCTCCTAGTATTCAGTTAGAGAGAGCACACAATGGATGTCGATAGTGTAGATTAACGCAGGGATTTGACCAAAGCCCCTTGGAGCCGGCAGGTGGACGCGGCCTCCTCAGGCTGTCTCCGGCTCCTTTGCGAAGCAGCGGAGGGAGGGAGGCCCCGGCTGGGTGGCCCCCACTCTGGCTGCTGCTCTGTTGTGGTCAGGATGTTATTGTTGTCTGTTCTGCATTTTCGGGGAATAACGTGGGCTTGTGTTTGTCCTGGGAGGCAGTTGCTGCCATTCCCAGGGCCACGACCACCACGGGGCCCCGGCAGTCATCGGTGTCCACACCTTCTTCCCTGAAGCTGTCCAGACTTGCTCCAGGTCCACGTAAACGAGCCAGGGCGTCCAGTTCCCGGAGTCCTCTGTCTGAGTCACGGGTGTACTCGGGCATGCTCGCCTCAGTCGTCTGCTCTCCTGCAGTGTGGCTAAGCCTCATGTGAAGCAGGAAGGCCGGAGCCTGGCGCTGTCCCTTGTCATAGGGAGGAGTTGGTCCGGTCCTCTCAAGCTCTCTGAAGTCCCTGTTCCCACTCGCCAGCCTCCCTTCTGCTCAGGCCCAGTATTTTTCTAATCTCATCCATTCAGGCAAACTTAAATCCCCTCCGATTTCTAGAATAATCTCCCGCATTCTCGCCTCTCTCAGTTTGTGGCCTAGGCTTGCCCTGCCGATCCTGACAACACTTCCTTACTTTGGAGCGCAATCAGACACACAGAGAGCTGTGTCTCTTCTGGACTACGATCTTGAGAGCTGGGGGCTTTATTTGTCTTTATTTCATAGCCGTCACACAGGCCTATAGCACACACACACACACACACACACACGAGCAAATTTCTTTCTGGCAACTGAAGCAACAAAAAGAACTTGTTAGAGGGTTTCTTTCTTTTTCTTTTTCTTTCTTTCTTTTTTTTTTTTTTTGTTTTTGACAGGCAGAGTGGACCATGAGAGAGAGAGACAGAGAGAAAGGTCTTCCTTTTGCCATTGGTTCACCCTTCAATGGCCGCCACAGCTGGTGCGCTGCGCTGATCCAAAGGCAGGAGCCAGGTACTTATCCTGGTCTCCCATGGGGTGCAGGGCCCAAGCACTTGGGCCATCCTCCACTGCACTCCCTGGCCACAGCAGAGAGCTGGCCTGGAAGAGGGGCAACAGGGACAGAATCCAGCGCCCCGACCGGGACTAGAACCCGGTGTGCCGGCACTGCAAGGTGGAGGATTAGCCTAGTGAGCCGCTGCGCCGGCCTAGAGGGTTTCTACTCGGGTGCTGAAGGGTGGTGACGAGGTAGCCATCACTGGTCATGTGAATGAGATCTGCAGAAGAAAAACCGTGTGCAATGAAAGGGTCTTTCCTTTGCGACTGTCATTTCTTTCATTGTGTGCTCTTGCTTTAAACTAATTTGATGGTGTGCAGTGGCCTTTCCTTCCTCTGATGGGTGAAGGAGAGGTATGGATGCTGTCACACTTTGCTGTTCAGCTGTGTGTCCATTCATGTGAGCACCGGATGCTCGGCCTGCAGCAGGTGCACAATTTTACATCAACACTGGGGTTTTGCTGTGTGATGGGTGGGTCAAGTTTGGATGTGAGGACAGGAGGCGAAGGTAGGATCAGCTCTGGCTTGAAGATGTGGATGCAGCCTCCAGCATGACAAGGCACCACCTGCCTAGGCAGCTCCTGGGGTGTACGATGGGGATATTGGATGACCTTGTTATTAAGATCTGGGCTGGTGCTGGTGCTGTGGCATAGCAGGTAAAGCCGCCGCCTGCAGTGTCGGCATCCCATATGGGTGCCAGTTCAAGCCCCGGCTGCTCCACTTCTGATCCAGCTCTCTGCTATGGCCTGGGAAAGCACTGGAAGACGGTCCAAGTCCTTGGGCCCTTGCCCCTACATAGGAGACCAAGAGGAAGTTCCTGGCTCCTGGCTTCAAACTGGCACAGCGCTGGCTGCTGCGGCCAATTGGGGAGCGAACCAGCAGGTGGAAGACCTCTCTCTCTCTCCCTGCCTCTCCTTCTCTTTCTGTGTAACTCTTTCAAATAAATAAATAAACCTTAAAAAAAATCTAGGCCTACTCTACCAGCTTCCAAGCAAATTGTGTCAGAGAGGAGTATTCTAAGCCAAGTGGAAATTCACAGATTTTACGGTGCCCTGTGAAAATTATTTAGTAAGCCACGTAGCTATTGAGCTTTCTATATTTCATTTTATGGATCCAATGAATTATAGATATTCTTGTGAATGCAGTGGTTTTTTGTACTTTTTAAAAAGATTTATTTATGTATTTAAAAGTCAGAGTTACAGAGAGAGAAGGAGAGACTAAAAGATCTCCCATCTGCTGGTTTACTCCCCAGATGACTGCAATGGCAAGGGCTGGGCAAGGCTGAAGCCAGAAACCAGGAGCTTCATCTGGGTCTCCCATGTGGGTGTCAGGGGCCCAAGCACTTAGGCCTTCTTCCATTGCTTTCCTCAGTCCATGAGCAGGAAACTGAATCAGAAATGGAGCAACCAGGGCAAGAACTAGTGCTTATATGGGATGCTGGCATTGCAAGTGGAGGCTTTACCTGCCATGCCACAATGATGGCCCCAGATATTTTTTTGGCTCACTTAAGAATTATTTACAAAAATAATTTCCAAATCTCATCTGTTTTCTTTTTCAGTGGCCAAATTACATCCATCTCTTTATTGTGGGGCAAATATGTCCTCAAGTGCCAACAGTCACGGAACAATAGACATTATGGTTTTACTGCTTGGTAGATGATTTTCAAATTTGTTTTAATCACCAAAAAGTCAAAATTACATTTTTGAATTAAAAAAAGGCAGAAAAACACTTGTAAGTGTTCAAACAGGTGCACCCTCAGCATGAAGCCGGCTGAACTTGGGGCTTGTGTAAGTGACTTTCTCCTCTAACATCTGCCTGGCAAACAGACAAAGGATGACGGCAGCCCTTCCCCATCCCAGCAATGTCAAGTAACGAACACAGTGCATGGAGACATCCTGAGCACCAAGGCCGTCTGTGAACTTGAATTTAATTGTGAATGTAAGTTGTTTTTCAAAGATTTTATATATAAACTAATTTCTTAAAAACTTATTCATTTAGGCATAGAGACATAAATACAGAATCAGAGAGATAGAGATCTTCATCTATTGGTTCATTCCGCAAAATGCCTGGAACAATGAGGGAGAGACAAGACTAAAGCCAGGAGCTGGGAACTCAATCCTTGTCTCCGATGTGTGTGGCAGGGACCCAAGTACTTGAGCCATCACCTACTGCCTCTCATGGTGTGCATTTGTTGGAATCTGGATTGGAAGAGGAGCCAGGACTCAAAACAGTCACATTGCTATGGGATGCGGACATCCCAAAAGGTGTCTTAACTGCTGTACCAAAGTCCACCCTCAAAGTTGTTTTTGAGTGTTCTTTCTGGGTGGATACCTTATGTAACATTTGTATGTCAGTGACACATGACAAGTTGCTCATCTGCCATGACTATTCTATAAAATCATCGATCTTCCCCTCCTTCTCTGCATTATCATCTTCCTGGTTAGGCTCACTTTCAATGGCAGGCATCATCTGAATGGTCATTTGCCTTGATGAGTTCCATCCCCTCTCTACACCTTTCCCTCAGCCCTGGCTAGCCAAGAGCAGGTAGGTGCCCCAGACTGAAGAGGTGATTGGCTCGTTGGCACGTTTTCCCCCTCTGCAGCGGCAGTCTCATGGATAATGGTAAATTCTAGAACTTCTCCAGGGTGAGAGATTTTAGGGCAAGGCACTCTTGAGTCTAATTTTTCTTGCATTATCTTAACCAAATGTTAATGGAAATCAACAGGTGAGTGACCTCTCATCACACTTGCCCAATTTCCTGAGTAGAAGCTATTTAATGAAAAATCTCATTCTCTAGCTTTTTCTGAGACTTGTGATTTTTATCAGAAAAGAGTTATTTGCCTTAAGGACTTTCCAAACCCATTCCTTTCCTCTAAAAGATTCTCAATTGAAATAATACATTTCTCATTATGTACTTACTTTCATTGCTGGGGACTGAAGATTTTTGAAAAATATTTTTGAAAATATTTTGAACTCCAATTCAAGGACTATTTCTGCCATTGTGAGATTTATATATGGTGATATACAGTGACTATGTTAATACACTACTGCTGTATTAATAAAATCCAGACACAATAGGCAAAGAAAGTACCCAGAGTCTTAATAGCAGCTTGCTGCTCCTTGGGAAATGCTGAAGATCACTCTGCATGGGGCTGGAGCAGGAAGAGCATCCTGGGAAGAGCATGATATGATGCTTAATGACCTGGAGGAAGTTATGACCAAGCCGTCTAATCCGACAGGCACCCCTCCTGCAGACTGGCTTTGTGGGCTAACACTTCTGAAGGCTACGTTTTCCCAGTTGCCTTTTACTTACACTTACATGAAAGCTGCTGGCTTTTGGGGAGACCTGGAATATTCGCTGGGGGAGCGTTGTGAGTCAACCCCCTCCCCCTAGATTGCAAAGCATATCTACTCACAGGTCTGCTTAATCCAGTGCAGATACCTGCTTTGGGGAGTGACCTGACAGCTAGTGCAGCCTTGTGCTTGGGCTTGAGTACTCTCCAGCCTGGCCCCCAATGCTCCTGGAGCTCAGATAATGCTTGTGCAGTTTCAGCACCTTTTATTTAAAATATTTAAGCTTGCTTTGTATCAAGGAAGTTTTGAATATTGTATGTAAAGAGAGGAAAGCACATGGTATATACGAGTAATTATCTGTATAGTCAGAAAAGAGCTTGTCCTAGCAAAATAGGCTTTCCAAAGCAATGTCTTTATTCTTAAAAACATTTCGTGAGTCAACGTTTAATTTTCCCCCCTCTGCCCATGGGAAGAACTTCCTGGAGATTCAGAATATTTTAGAGTTACATAGTTATTCTTAGGATTTCAGTGCCTGAAACAATCCATCCCAACAGAGAAGCACTCTTTCCTCCAAGCTGTAGCAAAAAGAGTGTTACAGTTTTTGCTTAAGATTAGAATAAAGCTATTGGTGGCAGGCGCTGCGGCTCACTAGGCTAATCCTGTACCCCGGGTTCTAGTCCCGGTGGGGGCGCCGGATTCTGTCCCGGTTGCTCCTCTTCCAGTCCAGCTCTCTGCTGTGGCCCGGGAAGGCAGTGGGGGATGGCCCAAGTGCTTGGGTCCTATACCCGCATGGGAGACCAGGAGGAAGCACCTGGCTCCTGGCTTCGGATCGGCACAGTGCGCCGGCCATAGCAACCATTGCGGGGTGAACCAACGGAAGGAAGACCTTTCTCTCTGTCTCTCTCTCTCACTGTCTAACTTTGCCTGTCACGAATAATCACCACAAAGGAGCCAGCTTTATTTGCGAAACAAGGAAATAAAGGCTTACTTCTCAAAAAAAAAAAAAAAAAAAAAAAAAAAGAATAAAGCTGTTGGTAATTGCACTGCCAAAATACCTTAAGTCCTTTATGCTGTCATGCATTTTAGCAAAGGATTCATATTTGTCCTGGTGTTGTAACCCAGCTGGTACTGATACTGGCTTTGACCCAGGGACTCAATTGTTAGTTGCTGGTGGGTAAGGAAGACAACTTAAAATTGTTGTGCAACTTGTCTTTCAGCACACAGAGGGATAGAAGTGCAGTCTGCACTTGTGTGTGAATCATGCCAGATCCCGGCACTGACACGGAACTTCTGTCAGCACCCGTGTGTCACAGACGGGCTCTTGCCACCACACCGCTGAATTACCATGCAGAGAAAACTTGCGATGTGTGTGCATAGGTATATAGGTGTGCTGGAGGAAAAACGTCTTTGAAAGATGGCAGAGATCCTGTTTATTGTCATGCTCCGAGTCCTTTTTCAGAGGTATGCGAACGAGTTAGCAACTGTTTTGTGGTGTAAAAATGATCCCATGAATGAATCCAGGAATATGAAAGCTTGACAACCAAAGGAGATAACAATAGCTCTTCCGAGTTCCTCTGCACCAATATTCTGTGCTTGTCAGGCAACAGATCTTCTACAAGGTCATGGCCATGGCGTTTCCCTCACCCATTATTCTGTTCAGAACCCCAGTGTCTCACAAAATGTTAGCAGTTTTTTCATGAGAGAGAGTAACTTTCCTGGCTGAGTCAGGGCTCTCCAGGAGAACAGGATTGGTAGTGTGTGTGTAGAAAGAGATTGCTTATAAGGTATTGTCCACGTGACTCTGGAACTGGGCAAGTCCACGTTCTGCACTGTGGGCCACGGGCTTGAGACCCAGGGGAGCCGATGGTGCTGCTGATGTCCCAGGGCATCTGCTGGAGAATCCCCTGCTGCTTGGGGGGGCCGCTCGGTTCTGTTCAGGCTGCTGGGATGGGGCCCACCGTGTATGGAGGGCAACCTGCTTTGGTCAAAGTTCACTGTCTTAAAGGCTAATCTCATCTAAAATATGAGATTATGAGGTCTGGGGAGAGAGACGCTTCCGGTTGTCATTGTTTTACAGAGGGAGAAATCACCACTCATGGTCACATAAAGGCCCTGAGAAGTCCTGCAATGAAGATGCCTTAGTATTTGCATTAGTTTGTCCCTCCCAAATTTATTTGCTTCCCTCCTTCTCATTTTTCTTTAATCTGTGAAAACTTGCTGATTTGGAAAGGTTGCCTGGAAGAGGCCCCTCACTCACACGGGGATCTGTGAAGCCTGACTTTGACCTCCACGAGGAACTGGAGAGGCACTGAGGGCCTTTCAGCAGGACTGATATGAACTGACATGCACCGAGATGGTTCTCATAGCTGCTGAGGCGTAGGTCGGTGGGTGGGGTTATGGGATGCCTCCTGGGAACCTGTTATGTAGTTGAGAACACAATACCTGGGGGGCGAATGCACCTGCTTCTTGATGGCTGTTTTGCTGTAACGTGGGCTTTTAGGACCCAATGTTGCTCATATATAGTCTGTAAGTGAGGGAATAACATCAGCACTGCACCCACTTTGGCATCTTTCTGAATCACCTGAGCACCCCCAGAACCTCTTTCCTGGCTGAAGAGGCCTCAGTGGCGGCTTGTGCTGCTGCTGGTCCCGGGTGCACTGGCGACGGGCAGGGCTTAGGGGCAGTGGCAGCTGCAGCAGCCTTTCCACGCAGCTGGATCCTCAGCTGCTCTGGTTTTCCGTTTGCTAAGAGGGCAGGGCGGGGTGAGGCTGTGACTCAACCAGAGGTAAGCTGAATCCAGGACCACGGAGGCAGACTCTGCAGGACAGGAGAAAAGATGTTGGCAGTCAACCGTGTGCCTCTGAGTCCCAGTCTCCTGAGCTGCAGGGTTCCCTATGTGCTCACAGGAGATGGTCCCCGGGACTCAGAGACCAGGCTGTGGTCATCTGGTGGCACACAAGCTGCAATGTGTTCTCTCCTTCCTGCTTCTGCCTTGGCTCTCACGCTGCACCTTCCAGCTCCCCCTGCACCCTGCAAGCCTGGCCTCCCGGCTGTTTTCCAGGGAACTGATGCCAGTAGAAGAACACGGAAGTCATTTTGGTTCACAGGTTATTTTTCCTGCACAAAGGAAGCCAGAATAGATAATGTGAGTGGAATTTCAACGTTGATTAGGGAGGGAAAAACCCAGTTCAGCTGCTGCCAAGCAGGTGCGGCCTCTGGCTGCATCTTCAGAGAATTGAAGTGAGGTCCTGCGTCCGGGGTTCCCCTCCCTTGGAGAGGCAGCTCTGGGCTGGGTTAGAATGTGTTGACTTCTGGACCTGTCTTCAAGGTGGTGGCTGCATGGGCTCTGAGCTTCCCTCCAGTCTGCACCCCAGCTGGGCTGTAACCGAAGGATTGACAACACTTTCAGCCTGTTGTTTCAGGGGCAAGTTCTAATAGCCCAGTGGCAACTTCCACCAGGCCCAGCTGCCAATCTGGTCTGTTCTAATTTCCTCCCCAGGAACTGATTACTATTCTGGGGAGGACTCTGCTTACAAAGCTGTAGAAGTTTGAAGTGATCTGTCTTATCTTGTTTTTCCAATAAAGGCAGTCATTTTGAAGCATGATTTTTGTGAGGTGTGACCAGGTATGTAGATGTTGTAACCCAGCAGAAATGTTCACATCTTGAGTAGACATGACATGAAGACTTGCTGAGTGAATGAAATGCCTTAAGAATTATTTCTGGGGGTGGGTGTCTGGCCTACACCCCATATTAGATGCCAGCACCCCATATTGGAGTACCTTGATTACAGTCCTAGCCTCACTCCTTGCTGCTGCTTCCTGCTATTGCAAACCTTGGGAGGCACTAAGCTCAAATACTTGGGGCCCTGCCACCCACGTAGAATACTTGGATTGAGTTTCTGGGCCATAGCTTTGGCCTAACCCAACTCTACTCTTTGCAGGCGCCTGAGGAGCAAACCAGCAGATGGAAGCTATTTATCTCTTTTCCTGCCTCTCAAATAAACTGGGAAAAAAATTTAAAAATTTTTTGCTTGTTAAATGGAAAGTGACTTATCCACTTAACAGCATTATTATTTTTTAACTTTCTGTTGACAACAAGGAAAAACCCTCACATTAGAGGCAATAAAACACACACACACACACACACACACACGTCGCCCTCATGGTGACAGTGTATCTGTGGGTAGCGGGCTAAGATTGTGATATTGAATGTCCTTCCTCAACCCCTTTGAATCCATTCTTCCTTTTCCAGTAAGTTCTGGGCCCAGATGCCTGGAGGCATCTAAGTTGGCTCTTTAGCCATAAGGTCTTCCGTCAGGCTCAGCTGATGGAAGGCAAATGAAAGAGATTGCAGAGTGGGGCCAGGCGAGGTGGGAACCCTCATTAAACAAGCATATCTGTTCAGCTGGTGCATGAGTGAGACAACTTCATCAATTCATATTGTATTCTTTCTCAATGACTGTAATTAGAAATTAACAAGAAAGGCAACGGGGGAGGAGTAATATCACTGGGTCTTCAAATAGCAGAGAAGAGTGGCTCTTTGGCAAATATGTGTCCAAAAAAACACCATCATAAAAGGCGCCTGAAAAAGTGCCATTGAAAACATAACTCGATCTGTTTAGGGGATGATTCAGAGGACACTAGACGGTGGAGTCTCAGGGGTCATGCTATGACTAATGATTATAACCGTACCAAGGATGTGCGGAAAGTCTGGTTAATAAGGGCAGGAGAGAGAAGGACTTTTTACACTTTGCCACAATCCTGTGTGTCTACTGTAAGAACCCTCATGCAAGCTGCAATGTAACTAATAGAGACCCAGGAAAATTACCTTTTAAGGAGTTTGTGCTTTTTAAGCAAAGTCAGAAATATTTGTTAAAAGTCAACCGCGTCCCAGGCGCTGTAATGATTTGTTTACCACATTTCCTCTCATCTTCAGCCACCTAACAAAGCCAGTTTTATTATCTCTATTGTAGAGCTCAGAGAAGTTAAGTAACAGGACCAAGGTCACACACCTGCCTGGGGAAAACCTGGAGGAGAGGCCAGACCGGTTTGATTCCAAAGTCCCAAGTCTTGCACGAGACCAGCTGCCGGTCAAGGTTTGCTGGGAGGGGGCTCAAGAACTCAGGGCTTCTTGGCTTTGCTCAGCGACCCTGGAGAGGTTAATCCTAGCTGGCGATGGCAGCTAACGCTTCTCTTTGTGTTCCTTCCTCCCAGGTGGGACTGATTCTTATGATTTAGGCACGGCTGTGTGTCATTACCCACCACAAGGGTGTCACGGCCCGGCACTAGCCTGCAGGACAATCCTTTATGGTAATGGCTGGCAGTCGCCACGCCACGACATCCTGGGACTGAACTTTTCACCGCAGGAAATGGTAGGAAGCCTTCTTGCCAGGCAGCCCCTCGCTGCGCTGTGCAATGATTCACAGGATTTTAGAGCTGGAGGGGATATGGATAATGAAAGCAATAATTTGTACTTACTCCTGGAGAGCTGCCTTGAAACGGTAGCCTCCACTTGGCATGCACAGAGGTGAGCTCCATTTTCCACGGCCTGCAAACAAGGCAACAGGCTCCCATGTGGAGGGTAAAAGCAAGTCTTGTTCAATCTTTTGTGTTCCTCAGGTGCCTATCTGAGTGCAGGTTGCATTCTGCAGGATGACCCAGCCCTGGACAATTAGTTCCCACTGGGCTGGTGGCTGGGAGGCGGACAGTACCCAGAATGAGGTGCATCGGGGGTCTCTGCATGTGTTTTCTCAGAGCCTGCGGTTGAGAAGCCAGCGAAGGGGAGGAGTTTCTAAGAGTGTGGCCCTGGCACCTGTCTCCCTGGGCCTCAGCCCCTTACTTGTCAAGCAACAATAAGAAGCACCTGCATCCGAAGAGGCTGCTGTTAGCTGATGGACAAGGACGTGCAACATGTTTATGGAAAAGGGAATTAAAAGAGAAGTTAATTTTGGCCCACAAAATTTTCAGAATCCATGCATAGTTTTCTCACAATCTGCATTTCTGTGAACTTTTTGAAAACCCTGCATGTGTGAAAAATACATTTTCCACAAAAATTTTTTTCATATCCATGCAGTTTCATAATCTGCATTTTTCATGAAGTTTTGGCAAACCCTGCACATGTAAAGTGCTGAGAACAGTGCTTTGCACAATAGAAACTGTATGTTAGTGACAATTCTTACAAGCACCACTTTTTGGAGTCTCAGAGATGCAAATTAACTTGTCTAGGGCTAGCAAGGGAATGAATTGGGATTAGAAATCAAGTCTGTGCAAAGTCAAAGCTCTTTTCTTGTTTTTGGCCAGAAAAGGGTGACACAGCAGAGTTATCATGATTAAAAGTAAATGATGCCCACTTGATGACCTGACACAGCCTTGGGATCTAAAAAGGGAATGCTAACACTAGGAGCAGCCTGGCAGAAGTGGATGGTAGAGACATCCTGACTCTACTGTCCAGGGCCCCTGCAGTTGGACCAGGAGAAAACAGAGATGAGTTTGTGGTGCCAAGGGCAAGAGGCAAGGATGAAAACCTGCTCTAGGGGTGAACCCTCATAGTGGGTTCTGCAGACACGCAGTGTTGATGCAGGCCGGTAGTGAGGTAGTCCTGCCTTCCCGCATGCCACCATCATTGTGTTGAAAGCATTTCTGGGGTCACCATGCAGAGAAAGGCTGTGGGTGGTGGTAGTTTGCCACCCAGAATAAAAGCATTCACGGTCTTCTTAATATTTGCTCAGTGTGAAACCCCAACTCCCAGCTTACGCAGGTTAGGTGTTCACTGATGTTTATGAAATGAATGCCTGGACAGAGGAGGAAGGGAGGCAGGGAGATAAGACTTAATGAATAAAAGCTTTGCGTGCCAGGCGAGGCCTGGAGGTGCTTAATGAGCACCATCCTGTGTCCCCAAGCAGAGGCCAAGTGTGTCCCCAGGGCAGTTGGCTGAGAGACCACAGCAGGTCATGTGAATGGCAGGTTCTCAGCAAGGACTCTATATGATTTCTCTCTCTGCCCCCTCCAGGATGAGTGCTCAGTGTGTGGACAGGGGACCCACCCACACGGGACCTACGGGAGGGCTCTCGGTGGGTCCCTGGTCTAGCCGTCTGTCACTTTCAAGATCCAGTAGTGCTCTGTGGCATCCATCCGGAGACAGGGATGTAGGGGTGACCTTGGCCCAGCTAGACCTGCTGGGAAGTTGTTCCAGTAAATCAGGTGAGAGCCCAGGTGGGTGAGGGTCCAAATGCAGGTGGTAAGCAGGGCTTGGAGGTGTTGTGTTCTGGAAATATTAGTAGGGAGGCTCACCAGCACTTACTGGATTCTTCACATCCTGCCCCGAGGCCTGAGGTGTCCCCAAATAAAGAGAGGTTATAGTTTCCAGCTGAGAATGTTGGCCTGCCACCAGCTATTGCTAGGAACTGGCTTTTTTAGAATGACCACTGTATTCATTCTTTTTGAATTTCTCAGTACCATCTGTTGGGTTCTACAGTGTATTTCCATTCTTATTAGAGACCCATTCAATTGATGTTTAATTCAGCATATTTGCACCATGAAGTCACTGCCACCTTTTCCTAGCATTATAGTTCCTCTGTCTCTGTTTTTCTCTCTCCTTTAGCTGTGAATAACTCCATACATTTCAGGAGCACCTGCTCTGCAAACTCTAACTCTAATGCTGGGAAGGGAAAACCTTTGTCACTCAGGGGCACCCTCACATGCATTTGTGTCTTGCCTGACCCTAATCCACAGGGCTGCAGGAGTTTGTGGCTTTGGCAGGGACTCAATATGTCTGGTGTCCAGTGGGCAGGTTCTCACACATTCCTGTGCTCCTCCTGAGAAGTCACTATTTCATGGCTGTTAGGTAGCTAGGTAGATATGTGTGTCTGTGTATGTGACAGGGGCCAAAGAAAAATGGGATTTTTTTATGTGGCTGGATGAGGGAAGACATGTAGAAGTGAGCCTTGGGAGCAGACCAGCATTACCTATCTAAAGGATTGCTCTTGTTGCATGAATCCTTTATGTATCTGAATAAGGGAAGAAGTGTAGAAGCAGACCAAGACTGATGTACCAGAAAGTCTTGCCATTGTTTGATAACTGGTGAGTAGGGTCCCAACCCCTTCCTGGGGTACAGTGTGGGGGGTCATTCCCGTCCCTACACCAAGAGCCTGTCCGTTATGAAGTTCCATAATGTCCATTATTAGGTCAATTATGAATTTCTGGGAGGAATTTCCAGAGTTCCACATCCAGAAAGCCCTCCACCAACAAGATCCCAGAAAGGGCTTGTGGGGAGGAGAAATGGAGGACTCCAACTCACATCCATAAAAACTCCAGTCTGCATGCAGACTGTGCTCTCAGTTCCTTATCTGCAGATGTATTGTCTTCCTTAAACTTGGCTAGATGCTTACTGCTGTCTCTGAATACTCATGTCTGAAGTCTTGCAATTCGGAGCAACCATCTCCAGTGACATGGGCAGAACCAGGAAGCTTCCCCAGACACTTGCTGCAATTGCCATTGGCTTCAGGACCTGGGGCTGGGCTGGGGGGTAACACCCACCTGCTAGAGATGACTTAAAACGAGACAGACGGCAGACTGGTCAATTCATTTCCAAGAATGTACTTCGTCCTTCCTCTGTGCACTTGCATCTTGTAAGACAAGCTTTCTGTGCTCAGGCCCAGCCTTGTGCTGCTGTTCTGCTCCATGTGGGCTTTGGTGCTGGCTTCCTGGCCTCAGCTTGGCACATGTTCCCACGTGCACCTCACTGCATAGAGCAGACTTCTGTTCCCCTTACCGATGAGGACTTGGAACTTCTCTGTGCCCTCTGGTTTGGCCTGGGGTCCAGGGCTCTGGCCTGTCCCTGTCGACTCTTGTCCTGTGGTGCTTCACATCCTTGCAAGGCAGTGGAAGTCCTTTGACCTGACTGTCCCCATGTAATTCTGTGTGGCTAAAAGCCAAGCTGGGCCTTGCCTCCTCTGGGCACCTTTCTATCACTACACACTGGAATTTGAGATTTCTAAGTTCTGCCTCTTCCATTGTTAGTCAAATTTCAAAACCCCATTTAAATCCAGAAATTTTATTCAAAGAATTAAACTACCTTGATTGCACCTTTCATGTAAGCTGTACTCATTGGTCCACACTTTAGGAGTGTATCTGTTTTCTTAACTATGTTGGGGTTCAAGAGGTGCCACCTGCAAATCGAACACCTCAGTGTTTGTGGAAACAGAAGTAAGGAGGCTACACTTTCAGCTCCCAGATCCCTCACCTCTGGAGCAGAGGGAGACAAGCTGATATGAGCAGAGTCCTCTCCATTCCTGAGGGAAAGAAACCCCCCTCCCTCTGAAGTCACAAGAACAGAGGAAAATAGGAAAAACAGGTCTTGCTAAGTTTCCCCTGTTAGTTACCATTAGACCATGTCTCTTGTGTCCAATCATATTCCTCCATGTTACCAGCATTAAGAAAAATACACAAATTTACCTGTTTTCTTGGGTCTTCATTTCTAAAGGCTCCTGTGTCTATTTTCTTCTACTTGAAAGGCAGAGTAAAAGGGAGAGAAGGAGGGAGGGAAGGAGGCAGAGAGAGAGAGAGAGAGAGAGAGAGAGAGACTCTTACCTGCTGGTTTACTCCCCAAATGCCTACAACAGCTGGGGTTGGGCCAGTCTGAAGCCAGGAGCCTAGAACTCCCTCCAGGTCTCCCACGTGGGTGGCAGGGAATGTTACCAGAGGTAACTCTCCAGAGAATCTTGTCTTCACACAAGAAATAATCCAGATAAGAGGCAGAGTAGCAGTAGGCACAATAGCCAAGTCAAATGAAGAGAAATAAAGAAGAGAGCACACTCGACAGACCGGGGGCATCTCTGGAAAGCACTGAGAGCCCCGTGTGCATTCAGACTGGAGTTCTTATAGATGTGAGTTAGGGTCTTTCATTTCTCCTCATCCTATACCCTTCCTGGGATATTGCTGGGTGGAGTGGTTCCTGGGCATGGAATTCCTAAAATTTCTCCTAGAGCTTCATATGGACCCAATAGCCCCCTTAGTGTACAGTAGGGAAGATTCCTCTAAGCTGCTCCCTGGTGAGGGGTTGGCGAGACTTTTTTTTTTTTTTTTTTTTTTTTTAGAGGAATGGTCTATTGTAGGGTAGGGTAAGCCAGAGGGAAAAGGTGAGAAAGAGAAAGAGAGGGTAAGAAAGTACAAGAGAGCTCAAGAGAGCATGTGTTCAGAAACAGGTCCTCTTAAACCTATGGGAACACTTTTGATACATAAATGCTGGTCTACTTCTATATTTCTCCTCCTCCTCCTCTTCCTCCTCCTCCTCCTTCTTCTTTAAAGATTATTTGTTTGAAAGGCAAAAATATATATAGAGAAGAAGAGAATGAGATGGCCGACGCCGTGGCTCAATAGGCTAATCTTCTGCCTTGCGGCCCTGGCATACCAGGTTCTAGTCCTGGTTGGGCCCGGTCGGGGCGCCAGATTCTGTCCCGGTTGCCCCTCTTCCAGGCCAGCTCTCTGCTGTGGCCCGGGAGTTCAGTGGAGGATGGCCCAAGTGCTTGGGGCCCTGCGCCCGCATGGGAGACCAGGAGAAGCACCTGGCTCCTGGCTTCGGATCAGCGCAATGCGCTGGCCTCAGTGAGCCGGCCGCGGCGGCCATTGGAGGGTGAACCAATGGCAAAAAAAGGAAGACCTTTCTCTCTGTCTCTCTCTCTCTCACTGTCCACTCTGCCTGTCCAAAAAAAAAAAAAAAAAAAAAAAAGAGAGAAAGAGAGAGAGAGAGATATCGTCCATCTGCTGGTTCACTCTCCAAATGGCCACAATGGCTGGCACTGGGCTGGGCCAAAGCCAGGAGCTAGAGGCTTCTTCCAAGTCTCCCGCATAGGTGCAGGGGTCCATTTTCTACTGCTTTCCCCAGCCATATTAGCAGGGAGCTGGATAGGAAGTGGCACAACAGGGACTTGAACTGGGGCCCATTTGGGATGCTGGCGCTGCAGGTTAAGGCTTAACATTCTACACTAAAACTCCAGCCCCTATATTTCTTCCCTTATTCAACCACACAAAAGACCTACCCATCAAGGTTACTGAACTAGAGCAAGACTTTAGATATGCAATGCTGATCTGCTCCGAAGGCTTGCTTCTACATTCTTCTCTCATCCATCCACACAAAAATTCCCATTTTTTTCCCACACCCCTCACACACATAGACTAATGTCTACCAGGCTACCTAACAGGATGACCCAAGAACCTGAACCATCCTCTACTGCTTCCTGGGATGCATTAGCAGGAAGCTGGTCAGAAGCAGAGTAGTGGGGATTCCAGCTGACTTGCCAATATAGGATGCGGGCACCCTAAGTGACGGCTTCACCCACTGTGCCACAATACCTATCACTGCTCAAAATATAGTAGACTTTGCTGCCAAACAGGAGGTTTGCAAGCCAGACTTTGCAAAGAGCAGAGTCCCACTAATATATCACAGTTCAATCATCCTTGTGACTGAAGACATTAGCAAACCTCTTTGCCCTCACTCCAGCTTTAAAACCAATTTTTATTTATGTTATTAATTCAAAAGGCAGAGAAACAGAGTTGGATATGGGGGGGGGGGAGAGAGAGAGAGAGAGGGATACTTGGACAGGGAAATGTGACACCGAGGCTTTAGCAGGAAGTGGGATTTAATTATGCCAGCATAAGGACCACTGGATTCACATCCAAAAATCTGAGCCCTGAACAAAGCAGGAATTGTCTTATAAACAATCTCAGTTCCTTTGTCTCCATTGTTCCAACTGGGTACTTTAAGGCTACAGGATGGCTATAAAGTAGCTATGAGGTTGTGCATAGGTACATAGTTACTAGTTACTGGTTAGGCCACATTGCCCTTCCTTGGTTCTGAGAGAGTCCTTAACTTTCCCTTTGATCAAGGAGGACTCTTAATTTTCCCTTCTGGAAGTCCATATCTCAGCTAAACCAGGGTGAAGGCAGGAGCCAGGAACTAAGTCTGGGTCTCCCATGTGGGTGGCAGGAACCCAAGTACTTGAGCCACCACCTGCTGCCTCCCAGGGTGTGCATTAGCAGGAAAGTAGAATGGAAGCAGAGAAGCCAGGATTCCCACCTAGGCACTGTGATATGGGACAGCTACTCCGAATGTGTGGCCCCCACCCCTCACACCTGCTACAAACTGAAACTTAGGAGAGAATCCTGAGGAAGGGGAGAGTCACTAAAATTGAAGAGGATGCCCGGGCCTTGAGGCTCTCTCCAGCTGTGCAGGCTGCTCCCTTGTAAGACTGGGAGACTCCACATTGACGTTAAACCAGGAAACAGTGGGCCAGGATGTAATTTATCTGAGTTGCTTTTGTATCTGGAAAGGTACAGATGCACCTAGAATTGCCCTCGCCTTCTGGGGTTTATGTGGGCAGGAAGGTGCTGAAGGCAGTCCAAAGGACTGTTGAGGCTGCTAGGTAGATGTTAGCCTGTACGTGTAAGAGGGGTCGAAGAAAATGAGAAGTTTTAAAGAAAGTAAGTTTAGGTGCAGTGGAACAAGGAAACAAGTTCTGAAAGCAGGACTCAGCCTGTGGTCTGTCTCAGCCCAAGGTGGCCTTGCCTCTCTTTTATCAAAAGGAATTCACTGACTGGAGCAAGTGATACACCTTGGTGGACAAGGGTCTGACCACTGTACTGGTTATTTGTTTCTCCAGTAGATAAAAATCTTAATTACTGTCATTGTCCAGAGGGGTCTGCTAGTAATTGATCTTGTGTTACAACCTTTTTAGATGAGTTTCAGCCCTCTCCCTGGGGGCAGCTCAGTGGAATCTCATCTGCCTTTCACGGAGGTGACTATTGAGATATTCTGGGAGGAATTCTGTGCCCAGAAAGTCCTCCACCCAGTAGAATGCTAGAGAGGGCATAGGGGGAGGGGAAATGGGGAACCCATACTCAAGTCCATAAAAACCCCAGTCTGAACACACATTGGGCTCTCAGTCCTTTACTGGGACTCCACCCTGGTCTATCAGTAGTAGGAGTTTCTATCTCTTCATTTTTCAACAAACTATGCTGAAATTTCCTTCTCATCTGCTCATTCATTGGCCTCATGCTTCGTTGTCTATGGAATAAATTTCCTCAGTTCAAGTCAGTGGTAACAGGGCCACTGTGAGGGCCCAGAGCCCATGGATGGATCACACAGGCTAAGGGCTTGGGAGGATGTGCTTAGATTCCAAGAGGATGTGCCTAGTCACTGGGAAAGGAACCCCTGCTCAGGTCTAGGACGATTATCATAGAGGATACACGATGCCAATTTCCTTGAAAACAAGACCTGGAAAGATGTGATTCAGGAATTGATGGTGGTTGCACTGGGTGTGGAATCATAGAGAATCTTGACTTTGTTCCTTCTGCTGCTCAATTTTTCTAATATATTTTTGTAATGAGAAAGTTTTAATTTTATAAAAGGAAAAAGTAAAGCTGACTCCCATAATGCAAACAAGAGAGAATCATGTGAGACACGTTCCTTTGTCACGTTAACATTCCCAGGGCATCCTTAGAAGTCTATAGATAGAAATCTCCTTTTTCTAGCTTCTTTAATGTATGTATGTATGTATGTATATATATATATATATACTTTTATACAACTAGAATTGTGTTCTGTCCCATTTTTCCTTATCCTTATACCTGTTCCCTTTCCCCTGGATGACCCCACCCTTTATTTCCTTAGGTAAAGTACTGGCAGGCTGGTGTGTGCCCTTCGATATTCTTCTCTATATAACTATATAGCAAGTAACCACGTATGACTATGCATATAGGCACGTGAATCATGTACACAGAACAGGAGACTTCAAAATATCATAGGAAATTGAAATAAAAAATTAGTCTCTTTTTGTGCAAATCAACATTCAAACCCATGCATGATTTTTCCATAATAGGCACTTTTCATACACTTTCTTTTTTATTTATTTATTTATTTATTTATTTAGACAGGCAGAGTGGACAGTGAGAGAGAGACAGAGAGAAAGGTCTTCCTTTGCCATTGGTTCACCCTCCAATGGCTGCCGCGGCTGGCGCGCTGCGGCAGGTGCACCGCGCTGAGCCGAAGGCAGGAGCCAGGTACTTATCCTGGTCTCCCAAGGGGTGCAGGGCCCAAGGACTTGGGCCATCCTCCACTGCACTCCCGGGCCACAGCAGAGAGCTGGCCTGGAAGAGGGGCAACCGGGACAGAATCCGGCGCCCCGACCGGGACTAGAACCCGGTGTGCCAGCGCCGCAAGGCGGAGGATTAGCCTAGTGAGCCGCGGCGCCGGCCCATACAATTTCAAAGACCTCTTATACATGCTTACAAATATTTAGACACATACATATGCAAATACACCTACAAGGTTTTTTTTTTATATTACAAAGATGGGACAAGATTTATTTATGTTTATTTTATTTGAAAGCAGAGAGAGAGCGAGAGCGAGAGCGAGAGAGAGAGAGAAAGAGAGAGTGTTCTTTCATTTGCTGGTTTACTCTCTTTTTGCCCATAAGAGCCAGTGCAGGGCCAAGCTGCATCCAGGAGCCCAGATCTCCATCTGGGTCACTCCACATGGGTGGAAGGGATGCAGCTATTTGAGCCATTACTTCTTCCTCTTAGGGTGTGTGTTAGCAGAAAGTTTGAGTGGAAATAGATTAGCTGGGACTTGAACCAGGCACTCTCACAGGGTATGGGGTGTCCCAAGAGATGTCTTAACAGCTGCCTACCATGCATTTTATCTTTTGTACTTATTACCACCTCCTGCAAATTCTCCCAGTTAATGGTCATAATTCCTATTCACTTTTTTTTTTTTTTAAAGACTTATTTATTTGAAAGTCAGAGCAGGGTTTGGAGCAGGGGGAGATCTTCTACCTAATGGTTCACTCTCCAGATGGCCACAGCAACCAAACTTGGTCAGGTTGAAACCAAGATCCAAGAACTCTTTCTGAGGGGCCTAAACTATGGTGTAGCTAGTTAAGCTACCACTTGCAATGCTGCCATCCCCTATGGGCACTGGTTCAAGTCCCGGCTGACCCTCTTCTCATCCAGTTTCCTGCTAATGTGCCTGGGAAAGCAGCAGCAGATTGCCCAAGTCTGTAGGCCCCTGTGTCCATGTCAGGGACTGGGATGAATCTCTAGGCTCCTTGCCCAGCCTTGGCCCTTGTGGCCATCTGGGGAGTGAACCAGCAGATGGAAGATCTGTTTCACTCTCTCTCTCTCTGTAACTGTCTTTCAAAAAATAAACTAATATTTTTTAAAGTCACATTAAAAAAATAAAAAAACTTCTGAGTCTCCCATGTGGGTGGAGCACTTGGGACTCAAACAGGGGCTCTGATATGGGGTGCGAGTGTTGCTAGCAGTGGCTTAACTAGTTATGCCACAAAGCCAGCCCTACTTCTTTACACTTTCGAAAGACTCTGATATATTCCATTGTGTGTCATATTATAATTCATTCATCCACTTGCAAGAGTTTTGAGCATTCATTTTTTTCCTGATTTTTGGAGATGGTTATTTGGCCACTGTCATTTGAAAACTTATTATATTTTCTGTATTTCAAATAAGTTTAGGATTTACATTTCTTTTTTCTTTTTTTTAAGATTAATTTTATTTATTTGAAAGACAGAGTTACAGAGAGAGGGAGGAGGAGAGAGAGAGAGAGAGAGAAAGAGAGGTCTTTCATCTACTGGTTCACTCCCTAGATGGCTGCAATGGCCAGAGCTGCACTGATCCAAAGGCAGGAGCCAGGAGCTTCTTCTAGATCTCCCACGTGGGTGCAGGGGCCCAAGGATTTGGAGCATCTTCTACTGCTGTCCCAGGCCATAGCAGAGAGCTGGATTGAAAGAGGAGCAGCCAGGACTAGAACTGGCACCCATATGGGATGCTGGTGCTTCAGGCCGGGGCTTTAACCTGCTGCACCACAGCATTGGCCCCAGGAGTTATATTTCATTTACATGATGATGTTAATGTTTCTACATTTTCCCATTTACTTATAATGACTTTTTTAATTTATTTATTTGACAGGGAGAGTTATGGACAGTAAGAAAGAGAGACAGAGAGAAAGGTCTTCCTTCCGTTGGTTCACTCCCCAAATGGCCACTATGGCTGGCACTGCACTGATCCAAAGCCAGGAGCCAGGGGCTTCCTCCTGGTCTCCCATGCGGGTACAGGGCTCAAGCACTTAGGCCATCCTCCACTGCCTTCCTGGGTCACAGCAGAGAGCTGGACTGGAAGAGGAGCAACCGGAACTAGAACTGGCACCTATGAGGATGCCGGCGCCACAGGCGGAAGATTAACTAAGTGAGCCATGGCGCAGGCCCCTATAATGACTTTTTTTTTTTAATATTTATTTTATTTATTTGAAATACAGAGTTATAGACAGAGGTAGAGCGAGAGAGTGAGAGAGAGAGAGAGAGAGAGAGATCTTCCATCCATTGTTTCACTCCCCAAATGGCCACAGTGGCCAGAACTGAGCTGATCCTAAGCCAGGAGCCAGGAGCTTCCTCTTGGGCTACCATGCGGGTGCAGGGCCCCAGGGACTTAGGCCATCCTCCAATGCTTTCTCTGACCATAGCTGAGAGCCAGATCAGAAGTGGAGTAGCCAGGACTTGAACCACTGCCCATATAGGATGGCGGCACTGCAGGCCAGGACTTTAATCTGCTGGGCCACAGCGCCAGCCCCTATAATGACTTTAAATACATTATTCTATTCTAGGGCCAAGACAATACTCCTTGGTTAATGTGAATGGTGTACAGTAACACTGTAGAATAATTAACAAATATTTGAGACTCTCTGTTATATGATACAAACTTTACTTTCATTACTTGTTTGCCACAAAGTTCTTTACTAGGACTTGTGCAGTTTTCTGTGGCAATGCTAAAAGGGGCTAAAATCAAGAAGGTAAAGACTTTTATTTGAATTAATCAATTGTTGAAAATGGACTTGCTATTCATAAGGTAGTATGGTTTTTATTTGGTTCATAATTGAGATTTTATTGGTGTTGAGAATCAGCACACACATTTTAATTTGTACACAATTCTTAATATACATACCAAAAATATAAAAAGCCGTGAATTGTCATTCCTTTTTTAAAAGTTATTCCAGTGACTTTCCAGCTTCAAATTTGGAGGCAATTTCTCCTTAAGAGGCTATCAAGTACAAGTATTTTCAGATGTTGCTGTTACATAAATCCTACCCATTTAGGGCCGGCACTGTGGCACAGCAGGTTAATGCCCTGACCTGAAGCACTTGGCATCCCATATGGGTGCCAGTTCAAGACCCGGCTGCTCCACTTGTAATCCAGCTCTCTGCTATGGCCTAGAAAAACAGTAAAAGATGGCCCAAGTCCTTGGGCCCCTGCACCCATGTGGGAGACCTGGAAGAGGCTCCTGGCTTGGGGTCAGCGCAGCTCTGGCCATTGCGGCCAATTGGAGAGTGAACCAGTGGATGGAAGATCCTCTCTCTCTCTCACACACACACACAATCTCTGCCTCTCTTCTCTCTGTGTAACTCTGACTTTCAAATATATAAATAAATCTTTAAAAAAATAAATCCTACCCATTCACAATTTAATATCATATACATGACATACTCAAATTTTCAAATTTTCATGACACATTAAAAAAAATCATTAGGAAAACTGAAACCACAATCAAAGATGTTACAGAGTACACATGGTTCTGACAGAACAAGGATTGGTTTTCTGTAGAAAAGCAATTCTAGTAAACAACATGGGAGGGGCTGGCCCTGTGGCCTAGAGGATAGAGCTGCTACCTGCAATACCGGCATCCCATATGGGGGCTGGTTTGAGACCCTGCAGCTCCTCTTCTGATCCAGATATCTGCTGTGGCCTGGAAAAGAGGTAGAAGATGGTCTAAGTCCTTGGGCCCCTGTACCTGCATTTGAGACTTGGAGGAGGGCCCTGGCTCCTGTCTCCAGATTGGCACAGCTCTGGCCATTGTGACATCTTGGGAGTGAACCAGTGGATGGAAGACCTCTCTCTCTCTCTCTCTCTCTCTCTGTAACTCTGCCTTTCAAATAAATAAATAATTAAATAAATAAATATTTTTATAAAAAGCAAAACAAAAAATGGGAAAAGTAATTGAAAATATTCAAGACGTTAAATACACAATTGAGACTCCAAATTGCCATTTAGTATGCCTTGTATTATAGTATATAAAAACCACCCCCACTTAAGGAATGTTAAGCTGACACCTAAGACAGTCAAAGCCTCCCATAATTCAATATGCCACTATTTACTGGTTTTATCAAAATATAAACAACTAGCAAATGATTTTATCTCTTAGCAAAAATCACTTACACTTAGAAAATGGGATAAAATAGGCATCCCTCCTTAAAAGTGTATCTAGATCTACTAAAAAACTTGGCATTTACAAAATAGTTGATAAAAATATTCCTCTATAGGTTAGCACCGTGGCGCAGTAGGTTAATCCTCTGCTTGCAGCGCCGGCATCCCATATGGGTGCCGGTTCTAGTCCCGGCTGCTCCTCTTTCAATCCAGCTCTCTGCTGTGGCCTGGGAAAGCAGTAGAAGACGATCCAGGTCCTTGGGCCCCTGTACCTGGGTGGGAGACCAGGAAGAAGCACCTGGCTCCTGGCTTCGGATCGGCGCAGCTCCAGCCATTGCAGCCATTTGGGAGTGAACCAACAAAAGAAAGACCTTCCTCTCTGTCTCTCCCTCTCACTGTCTGTAACTCTACCTCTCAAATAAATAAATAAAATCTTTAAAAAAATATTCCTCTGGATTGTACAGGAAGGGAGACAGGGACCACTGGTAAGACGTGGTGTATGATATTAATCAGATTTGGCTCCTTCCTCTTCTGCTTCATCAGCAGCTGGGCGCTCCTCATGTTTAGTTCTCCATTTTCTGCAGGCAGGTCCACTTTAGCTTCTTGGTGCGCACCTCGGCCTGTTTTCCCTTTGCCCCTCTTGTCCCCTTTGCTTGCACTTTTTGTCTGGTGACTTATAGTTCCTGGCAGCCTCCTTGGGCTTTGCTTCCACCTTCATGGGGGCTGGCTTTGCCGACAACCGTGCTGACTTCTTGGGCTCTTCCTTTGGCACCCCTTCGGCATCCCTTCCTCTTGGGCATCTTGGCAGCGGGGAAGGTGTGTGCCACGTGCCTGAGGGCCCTGGTGTGCCGAGAGCCTTCTCAAAGTTGGGCTGCCTGGCCGCTCAGTAATATGGTTTTTTATGGTTTTATTAAAACTTTCATTGCAATTACTGCATATAGAATTTTGCACTCAAGTGTAGCCCATATTTGATTTTTAGAGGTTAGTAAAATAGCATTAGCCTCTTACTGTCAAACTCTCCTTGGTCTCTCTAACAATTAGCTTAGGCCCAAAGGATTTGAGCTATAAACCACTAATACCTAACTCTTGGTTACATAGATAAATCCAAATTTTAAATTGGTTACATATCCTCATTTGTTTTGGCTTTCGGGGGTTATGAATCTCGTTGTTTGACGATGAATAAAGTTCACACTTTTTATTTTAGTTTGCCAAGAGTTTAAGACCATGCTAACCAAATGCAATAAAAGCCAGTACTGCTTAGCTAGAGCTAGCTCTGACGACAGTTTATAAATCACTTCCTATCATTTTAACCACAGGAAGGAGCCCGTTATACTTGCTTTAAATGTCTAACAGTGGCTTCCATTACAAACAAAAAGTATTAAATACTCACCCACTGTTGTAAACATTTGAGTATTAAAAACAAGCACATAATACAGCTTTTTACTCTTAAGCTTAAGTTTAAAAGCAGGTGTGAAGGTGAAGAGGTTTGCTAATGTTGAACACTGCTCTCCAAGTACAGGGACAATTTGTAGTGTATGATGGATGAGGTTGACAATTTTTTTTTAGAAAATTCTCCTTTATTCTTTGCAAGAAATAGAATCAGAATTACCTGGGAATCTGTTCAACGTTTTCTTTACTGCATTGGTCATTAGACTCAGGATGGAAAGCATGGCATCATGGACATGGAGTCAAGAAATTTATTTAAAAGGGGCAGGGAAGCTACGGTAAAGCTAATGAGTTGTAGACATTGGTCGAGTCCCCCTTGTAATTACAGGGCTTAATCACCACTTTGCCTTCCAAATGTTTCTCTGCTCACTGCGTCTCATCCCTGAGGATGGCAGGAGGGTGAAATGCAGCCAGCTGTGGTGAGAGGTTTGGTGTGAGAGTTGCTGTCCTCCACCCACACATCCCTACCCAGTGTGGGCTGTATTCCGGCTGGCTGGCCCTTCCTGGGCTGACTCACCCTGTGTTTGGTACCTAGTCACATCCCCTGTCTCTGAATTTTTGTTCCATAGGCAGAGCTGCTGCACCCCACCTCAGTTCACCAGCATTAGGAAGGCTCCCTGTTCTTTTGGGGTCTTCCTGTGCTAGAATAAGAAGGGAGCTCAGCCATCCCCTCCGAACCCCTTGCTTTATGGATGATGGAAAAAGTCTTACGGTCAAGTCCAAGTAGTTTCTGATTTCCTGTCTTCCAGTGTTTCCTTTCTACCTCTCCAGCCTCACTCCTCTATTTACTTAGAATTCTTTGTATTAGAGACCCACTCTTTTGGGATGCTGGCATCCATTCAAGTCAGATATCCTTTGGGATAGGTGTCATCTTGGTCAAATTGAGTGTAAGGTTGTCTGACCATCTTATTAGGGAAGATGGCTAAAAGCCGAGACTGTTGTTGAAGGGGGTGCTCAACTACTTTTAGCCTCGTTTGTCCTGAGACGTTTTCATTACCCGAATAAGAAAATTGACTTCTAATTCTGGATAATGTCAAATTATGACAACCCATCAGGATTTATGTGCAATTAAATTTCTCTGTAAATAGATTAAATTCTGAATGTACCCAAATGACTTATTTATATGTTTTTTTCCCCTTTAAAAAAATAGAAAGTGAACTCCATTTTTATCTTCTCTTGGAGCTTTCCAAACAACTCTATTTATGGGATCTTCTGGATAGAGGTGGTGAGTGAGATAAAGGAAATTTGGAAATACAGAGCCTTAAAGGTGAGAATTAATGACTATGTTTGCATGAAAGAAGAAAGCAAACCTTAGCTGGAGACACCATAGGATTTCCCTGCCCAACACCACCCATCATCAATGGCTTCTCGGCTACAGAGACTCACTCCAGGATTCAAAGAGGATTTTAACTGAAATTAAATTTTCCCAAATGAGATTTTTGAGATGCCGTAGGTCATTCTTAAAAGGAAATACCAGCCATGGATTTTTCTGCCTTCTCCATAGTATTTATTTATTTATTTATTTATTTATTTTTATTTTTTACAGGCAGAGTGGACAGTGAGAGAGAGAGACAGAGAGAAAGGTCTTCCTTTTGCCGTTGGTTCACCCTCCAATGGCTGCCGCGGCTGGTGCGCTGCGGCCGGTGCACCGCGCTGATCAGATGGCAGCAGCCAGGTACTTATCCTGGTCTCCCATGGGGTGCAGGGCCCAAGGACTTGGGCCATCCTCCACTGCACTCCCGGGCCACAGCAGAGAGCTGGCCTGGAAGAGGGGCAACCGGGACAGAATCCGGCGCCCCGACCGGGACTAGAACCCGGTGTGTCAGCGCCACAAGGTGGAGGATTAGCCTAGTGAGCCGCGGCACCGGCCCTCCATGGTATTTTAAAATTAGCTGTAATAAGATTTAATAAGACTATTGAACACATGTGGCATTCCATCTTTCAGTGTTGCTGGCACAGCTTTTTATTGGCTTGTTGTCCATCTGACATGAGTCCTCTCTTTGAAGACCATTGATCCACATGATGCGCTGTCGCCCAAAACTTCACTCCATGTTAGTCACATTATTTCAGGCCCTTAGGGTACTAAACAACTATGTTATACATATCCATTTCCTAAGATGTATAGCTGACAGAAAAATAAAACAAATAAGTGGAATATTATGACACTCAAACTATGTCTAATATAAATGAGATGCAATCAGAATGATTTAAATGTTTAAAAATTATTTTTATTTGAGAGGCAGAAAGAGAGAGTGAGAGAACACTTCCATCTGTGAGAGGCAGAGAGAGAAAGAGAGAGAGAGGCAGAGAGGGAGGGAGAGAAATGAACCCATCTATTGGCTCACTCCCCAAATGCCTGCTGAGCTGGGCTTAAACTGGAGCAGAGAATTCAACCCTTGTTTCCCACATGAGTGGCAGGAACACAACCACTTGAACCACCACCTACTGCTTCCCAGGGTGCACATTAGCAGGAAGTTGGGATCAGAAGCAGATCTGGGACCTGAACTTAGGCACTCTTAATTAGGTTGTGGGTGTCCCATGTGGCATCTTAACCACTGTGCTAAACCTGCCTCTGGGAATATTTTAAACAGAATGTTAGTCATCATAGTCTTTGGCTTCTGTAAAAATTATTCAAGATAAACAATACATTTTTAAGGCAGCCTAAGTCACGATTATGTTAGTATCACACCAGCAGTTCACACTTTGCCATTTGCTAGTATTTGACTTTAGGAGCCAGTGTTGTGGTCTAGCAGGTAAGGCTGCCTCCTGGAAAGCGAGCATCTCATATGGGTACTGGCTTGTGTCCTGGATGCTCCAATTCTGAGAGTCTGGCTCCCTGCTAATGGCCTGGGAAAGCAATGGAAGATGATGGCTCAAGTTCATGGGCCTCTGCTACCCATGTGGGAGACCAGGAAGAAGCTCCTGGCTCCTGGCTTTGGTCTGGCCCAATAACAGCTGTTGAGGCCATCTGGGGAGTGATCCAGTGGATGGAAGATACCTCTATCTCTCCCTTTCTCACTGTAACTCTGACCTTCGAATAAATAAATAAATCTTTTTTAAAAACCAGGATTTAAAAAATATTTATTTTCTTAGGGAGAGAGAGCGAGAATGTTCCCAACTGCTGTTTACCCCCATATGCCTCCAGTGGAGCTTGGAACTCAATCCAGGTTTTCCACATGGGTGGCAGGAATCCACTTATTTGAGTTACCAGCACTACCTCCCAGGATCTGTGGTCACAGGAAACTGGAGGTAGGAAGCAGAGTTGGGATTGAACTCAGGTTCTCTAAGAAGGGCATCCCAACCAGCGCCTCACTGCTGCCAAATGCATGCCCCAGAAACGGGCTTTTTCTTATTATACTGTGTGAAGACAAAACACACAAACAAGGAGGTTTACACAGTTGTTGAGATCCAGGGGTTTAGTATGACAAAGTGAGTTCAGACTCAGATTCCAACTACTTACTTTTATTCTAAGGAAGTTATTTAGCCTTGTTAAGTTGCTGTTTTCTTGTTTATAGATTAGAAAAATTCCAGAGCTGGGGACAGGACTTTTGGTGCAGTGGCTCAAGCCACAGCTCGGGACACCTGCATCCCGTATCAGTTCCTGGCTGCTCCACTTCTAGTTTAGCTTCCTGCTAATGTGCCTGGGAAGGCAGCAGACAATGGCTCAACTGCTGGAAGAACCAGTAGATGGAAAATCTCTCTTTTGTGTATTTCCCTCTCTCTGTAACTGCCTTTCAAATCAATCAATTGATCAATCTTTAAAAAAAAGCATAAAGAAACTAAAAAAAATCAGGAGCACATTTTTTTTCTTTATTAAAAAGTTTACAAATTCAATTAAATTTGAGGTAATTCTTATAGTCAACTCAAATGAGTACTTTATATCAGCTTCTATCAGGTTTTAAGAGTGTTTCTTGGTCAGATAAACTTGGGGACATGGTGAGATAAGTCGTTACTCATATATATTGGGATAAAAAAGTACTAGGTAGAATAATAAAATTGAAATGCCTTTTCTATGCCATTATATACTGTGCTTGATTCAAAGAGTCTCCTATAGTTGTTTCACCTTTTGATATGTAATTAGTGCAGAACTTGCATAATTGGTAGGAAACATAAGAAAACATCATATTTGTTGAAAAACTTTCCTGAATGACTATAAAATGAACCCCTAAATGTAGACATAAAAAGCATGACTCATGCATTGCTAGTGGGGTTATAAAATGGTGTAGCTGCTGTGGGAAACAGTTTGGTGGTTTTCAGTTAGTTAGGCATAGAATTACCGCATGACCCTGCATTTCCATTCCTAGGTGTAGACCCAAGAGAATAGCTAACAGATGTTCATATGAACACTTGTACAGGAAACGTTCAGACTGCTATTCACAATAGTCAAATGGTGCAAACAACTCAAATGCCCATCAAGGGATTAATGGACAAACACATTGTGGTATATTTGTACCACAAAATATTGAACTTTAAAAAGGAATGAAATAGTGATACATGCTACAACAGAGATGAACCTTGAAAACATATGCCAAATGAAAAAAGCCAGGTGCCAAAGATCATGTATTGAAAGATTCTATTTATAGTATCTTAAATACGGCAGTTCCTGCTTATCTGTAGATGATACATTTCAAGAACCCCAGCGCAAACCTGAAACAGCAGATAGCGCTGAGACCTCAATATTCGTGTACTATGTTTTTTCCTATGCATACATGCATATCTTGTATTATAACATTTAATTTATAAATTGGGCACAGTAAGAGATGAACAACAACAATAACAAGATAAAAAAAATTGCTGTATTAGGTAAGAGTTACTGTTCATGGGGCCAACGCTGTGGCATAGCGAGTGAAGCTGCTGCCTGCCGTGCCAGAGTCCCATGTGGGCACCGGTTCAAGTCCCAGCCGCTCCACTTCAGATCCAGCTCTCTGCTATGGCCTTGGAATGCAGCCAAAGATAGCCCACCTCCTTGGGCTCCTGTACCCACGTGGGAGACCTAGAAGAAGCTCCTGGCTTCAGATGGGTACAGCTCTGGCCATTGTGGCCATCTGGGGAGTGAACCAGTGGATGGAAGATCCACCGCCCCCCTCTCTGTCTCTGCCTCTGCCTTTCTGTTCTGTAACTCTGCTTTTCAAATAAATAAATAAATCTTAAAAAAAGTTACTGTTCATAAGCCTTGCAGTGGCACCATGACAGTGGGTCTGGCCATCGGGACAGCTGCTAAGGGGCTAACCAGCAGGTAGTCTATACAGTAAGGCTGTGCTGGACAAAGCAGTGATTCACATCCCAGACAGCAGGATGGGATGGTGCAAGATTTCGTAACACCGCTCAGAACCACATGCCATCTTAAACTTATGAATTGTTTATTTCTGGAATTTTCCACTTAATATTTGGGTAACTGAAACTTCAGAAAGGGAAACCTTAGATAAAGCAAGACTACTCAGGTAAATCCAAGACAGAAATCAGCTTATTGGCTGCCCGGGGCTGAAGGAGGCGACAGGAAGGTTTGCTTAGTGAGAATGGGTTTGCTTTTGGAGTAAGGAAAACTCTTGGAGAGTCTCCATCTCTCTCTCTCTCTGCCTATTACATAAATAAAAATTGTAAAAAAAAAAAAGCCACAAAACTTTGTGAACTTGATAGTGATAATGGCTGCACAACAGTGTGTATGTGCTTATGTGTGAAGCAGCAGTGAATGGTACACTTTGAATTATTAAAATGGGAACATTTTATGTTCTATGTATTTACCACAATGAAACCAGAAAAATTACTCCATGTTGCCTCTCAAACTCCAAAGTGTTGAAAAGTCTTCAGCTGGAGATGTGTTTTCAAGTAATTTATCCTCTTGATCCAGTGGTCATCTGACCCAAATTGCTTTTCTCCAAATTATTTCCAGTAAACTAGCAGAATCCCTGCTTTAGGAAATGGGTTAGACATTTTTGCCTCAACCTCCTGGACTGTACTTAATTGGGAGGCATTTTAATGAAGACAAGGAATGAATATGTAACTTAGGTGAGTTATTGTGAAAGAAATCTGTTTCCCATATACACTTCTTATTCATGCTCTTCCTTTTCATTTTTTTTTTCAAATTACATCTGTTTGCTTATTTTCATCTACTTGAAAGACAGAATGACACACACAGAAGCAGAGAGAAGGAGTGCACATAAGTGAGTGAGCTTTCCTACTGGTTTAACCCCTAAATGCCTGCAACAGCCAGAGTTGGGCCAGGCAGAAGCCAAGAGCCTAAAACTCTATCCAGGTTTCCCATGTGAGCAGCAGGGGCCCATCATCTGCTGTCTCCCAGACACATTAGCAGGATAGGGAATGTGGGTGTCTCAAGTGGTGGCTTAACTCACTGTGCCATAAAACCTGCCCCCCAAAAAGTGATTTTTAAAAGCCAATGATTTGATTGTTATTTAATGTGAAAGAATTTGAGACCTAGGAACACTGAGCTGGAATTTAAGAAATATATTGCCACTTGCCAATAAAGTTATTGTTTTTAAACATTGAAATGAAATTTATAAACTCTACAACTGACAATATTAAAATGCACAATTCAGTGACATTTATTGCATTCCCGACGTCACCCAACCATCACTTCTTTCAAGTGTGACTTTTTCATTACCTCAGAACAATTTGTACAATTAAGTCATCATTCCCTGTTCCCCTCCTGTCCCATCCCCTGGGAGCCACTAATCTGCTTTCTGTCTGTACATATTTGCAAATTTTTGATATTTCACATAGAAGGAATCATACAATATGTGTCCTTTTGAGCCTGGTTTCTTTCACTAAGCATAATGTTTTCAGGATTCATCTATGTTGTAGATGTGTCAGTACTTCTTCATTTTTAATGAATGAATAGTATTTCATTGCATGAAAACATCATCATTTGTTTATCCATTTATCCCGTGATGGATATGTGAGTTATTTCTACTTTCTGGTTATTATGAATAGTGCTGCTCTGAACATTTATGAACAAGTTGTTTAAGAGAACCTATTTTCTATTCTGAGTATATTCCTATGAGAGGAATTACTAGCTCATATGATAATTTTGTGTTTAATATTTTGAGAAAATATCCAACTGTCTTCCACAGTAACTGTAACATGTTAAATTCCCGTCAGCAATATATGAAGGTTCCTGCTTCTTCAAATACTTACCAACACTGCCTCTTTGTTCCCTCCCTCCCCTCCCTCCTTCTCTTTCTTCCTTTCTCTCCTCCTCTTCCTTCTTATCTCTCTTAGCCTTCCTAGTAGGTATGAAGTAGTACGTGGCTATGATTTATATTTCCTTTTTATGTGGTGTTGGCCATTAGAATATCTTCAATGGATAAATATCTATGCAATTCTTTGACTCTTTTTAAACTAGATTTTATGCCTTTTTGTTTTTGTTTTGAAACACTTGTTTCAAAAACTAAACACTTATCAGATACATGATTTTCAAATATTTTCTCCCATTCTGTAGGTTGTCTTTTCTCTCTCTTAATAACATTCTTCGATGCACAAAAACTTTATGAAATCCAAAGCAACTTTTCTTTTATTGCTCATGCTTTTGGGGGCGAATCCAAGAGTCCATTGCCAAATCTGGAGTCATAAAGATTTACCCCTGTATTTTCTTTCAGTAGTTTGATATCTTTAGCTCTTATATTCAGGTCATTTATCTTGTTTGAGTTAAATTTTGACTTTGGTGTGAGATGAGGATACAGCTGTATTCCTTTGCATTTGTTTATAAGGAATTTCCAGAGCTGTGAGACTATTCTTTCCCCACTGCATGATCTTGGTACCCTTGTTCAAAAGCAGTTTCTATAGATGTTTGAGCTTGTTTCTGCACTATTAATTCTATTCCATTGGTTTATTGTGTATCTTTATATCAGTACTGCACTGTTTTCACTCTAACTACAGTTTTGAAGTGAGTTTTAAAAGCAGGAAATGTGAATCCTCCAACTTCTTTCTTTTCTTCTTCCAATGTTATTTTGGCTATTCAGTATTGTTTGTAACTCCAAATGGAGTTGAGGATTGGATTTTCCATTTTTGCAAAAAAAGGCAAAATTGGAATTTTTATAGGGATTGCATTTAATCCATAGATAGCCTTGCAGAGTATCATCATCATACCAATGTGTGTGTGTGTGTGTGTGTCTGTGTCTGTGTCTGTGTGTGTGTATTTTAAAGACTTATTTGTTTATTTGAAAGGCAGAATCAGAGAGGGAGGGAGAAATGGGAGTGAGGTAGGTGGGAGAGAGAGAGAAAGGGAGAGACATCTTTCATCAGCTGGTTCATTCCCCCAGATGGCCACAATATCTGGAGCTGGGCCAGGCTGGAACCAGGAGCTTCATCTGGGTCTCGCACGTGGGTGGCAGGGATCCAAGTACATGGTCCATTTTCTGCTGCTTTCCCAGGCACATTAGCAGGGAGCTGGATGAGAAGTGGAGTACCCAGAACTGGAACTGGCACTCATATGGGGATGCTAGTGTCACAGTTGGCCGCTTAATCTGCATCACAATGCCAGCCTATAATGATATTAAGCCTTTGTTTCCATGAACATTTTGTCTTCTCATTTATTTAGGTCTTTTGTAACTTATTCCATTAAGATTTTGTAGTCTCCAGTACACAAATCTTTCACTTTCTTAGTTAACTTTACTACTCAATTTTTATTCTTTGGGGTGCTGTTGTAAATGGAATTTTATTTTTCTTTCTAATTTCCTTTCTGGATTGTCCATTGGTGATGGATAAAAAGCACAGCTTATTTTTGAGTGTTGATCTTGTACCCTGTAACTTGTTGAATTTGTTTATTAGCTTTTGTAGGTTTTTTGTGGTTTGGGGGATTTTCTATATATAGAATCATGCCATCTGCAGATAAATATAGTTTTACTTCTTCCCTTCCAATTTGGATACTTTTAAATTTTTCTCTTGCCAAATTGCTCTGCCTAGGACTCCAGTCCAATGTTGCATAGCAATGGTGAGACCGGGAATGAGATGAGGGTACTTGTTTTCACCACTGCTCTTCAACACTCTACTGAAAGTAATGGATTTTGCAGAAAAATCTCATCTCTTCCAATGCACAAATAAAGTCAGTGGTTCAATAATGTCCCATTTTTTCTGAAGTTAGACTTTTGGGCAAGCTTGCCATAGAAAATACACATATCTAAAATACAGAAATATTAGAATATTTCCTCCTAGAAATACAATACTGTCTCAATGCTATGTGTCTTAGTTTTGTAGTGGTCAATAGGTACTTTTTAAAAAATATTTATTTATTTATTTGAGAGGCAGGGAGAGCTTGTTCCCATCTGCAGAATCACTTCGTAGATGCCTGTTAGAGCTGGGACTGGGCTAGAGCTGCAAGTGGGAACTAGGAAGTTGGTCCATATGAGCGGAAGGAACTCAATCACAGGAGCCATCACCCCGGTCTCCCAGGGTCTCCATTTTTAGCAGGAAGCTGGAGTCAGGAGCCAGAGCCAGGAATCCAGTCTGAGCACTCTAATATGGGACACTGGCATCTTGATCCATGTCTTAAGCATGAGGCTAAACAAACATCTGCCCTGCTCCCCGATCTACTTCTGATAAGAGATTATCAGAATTGTTTCTAAAATCAGGGCCACTGGTTTAGTATGGGTGGTATTTTCCTGAAGCTTCTGGCTCTTTTTAGTTTATAATATATAATGAATTAAAAGTGTCAGTATGTGTGTGTGTGTGGGGGGGGTTGGGAATAGGGAATTGCTAGTAGTTGACAATCAGAGAAATTTTAGCAATAAAAGAGAATGTAGAGCAGAAGTAGAGTTCAGAGGAATTCAGTAAAAGGAAAGCTAAATGCCCATTTCTTCAGTGCCTCTTGGCCCTCCTGGCATCCTTGCATCACCCCACGGAGTGATCAATAATTCGTGTAAAGACTGAGTCCATACCCAGCCCTATGCCCCACTCTCTGGGGCGTCCCTGCTGCAGCCCCACCTCCTGTGCAGGTGAGAGGAGTGGGAGCACTTGATTTTTATGATGACCTTGAGTTAGGTGAAAGATCAAATTACTCTTAGAGTAACCCATCCAAGACATTTCACAAGTAGTGCTATCAACACAGAATTAATAGATTCTCCAAAGGAAAAGTTTTACTTTCATGGATTTTTATAGTCACATTGTGTATGAAGGATCATTAAAATGTTCATGATTGTGTACATATCTTTTTGAAGTATTCCATCCCTTGCCAATACCAAGGAAATTAGTCCCTCTATGAAATAAAAGTCTTTTAAAAGAGAGCTTATCGGCCATGTTTCTGATGAGGGGGATAGAGAAAAGATGTGAAACATAACAATACCTATCCCTGTGAATATGGGCTGCTGGTTTTCTTCTACAGAGGTCTTCATGGGGGTAACTGAGTAGTTCAATCATATTTTATATATATATATATAATTTTTAAAGATTTCTTTATTTATCTGAGAGGTAGAGTTACAGAGAGAGGGAGAGACAGAGAGAAAGGTCTTCCATCTGCTGGTTTACTCCCCAAATGGCCACAACATCCTGGAGCTGTGCCGATCTGAAGCCAGTAGCCAGGAGCTTCTTCCGGGTCTCCCAGACAGGTGCAGGGGCCCAAGCACTTGGGCTATCTTCCACTGGTCTCCCAGGCCATAGCAGACAACTGTATCAGAAGAGGAGCAGCCAGGACACAAACTGGCTCTTACATGGGATGCTGGCACTGCAGGCAGAGGCTTAGCCTACACCACAGCACCTGTCCTGTCAACCAGTATATATTTAGACCAGTAAACAGAAGATCACTTCTCAAGCACCTAAATCTTGGGGGCCACATACTTCATTGCCCAAACCAGGAAGATTTGAGGAAGGAGGTATACACTATTTATTATGCCAGAAATGGAGATGCAGACCATCCTGTCTTGGCCAAACTCGGATGTTTGGTCATTCCAGGTCAAATGATCAGGACCACTTGAGTTTTTATTCTTGTTGCTGCCAATGCTTTGTCATAGAAAAATTAGTAAAAGGATACATTTTTATTCTTCAAAGCCAACTGTCAGACTTTTCTTTTTTTGAAATTTTATTTAAGTTATACAATTTTCTTGTATTTCATACATAAAGTTTTTTTTGACAGGCAGAGTGGACAGTGAGAGAGAGAGACAGAGAGAAAGGTCTTCCTTTGCCGTTGGTTCACCCTCCAATGGCCGCTGCGGCTGGCGCACTGCGGCCGGCGCACCGTGCTGATCCGATGGCAGGAGCCAGGAGCCAGGTGCTTATCCTGGTCTCCCATGGGGTGCAGGGCCCAAGCACCTGGGCCATCCTCCACTGCACTCCCTGGCCACAGTAGAGGGCTGGCCTGGAAGAGGGGCAACCGGGACAGAATCCGGCGCCCTGACCGGGACTAGAACCCGGTGTGCCGGTGCCGCAAGGCGGAGGATTAGCCTAGTGAGCCGCGGTGCTGGCCCTTCATACATAAAAATTTAGGAACACAGTGACACTTCCCTGCTACCCTCCCTCCTGCTCATGCTCCAACTCTTCCTCTTCCTCCCTCTCACATTCCCACTCTTAATTGTTAGCGAGGTCTGGACATCTGGGTTGATCGCATATCTTAGCTATTGTGAATTGTGCTGCAGTGAACATGGGGGTACAGATAACTCTTTCAAATACTGATTTCTTTGGGTTTGGGTAAATTACCAAGAGTGGAATGGCTGGGTCATATGGTAGGTAGGTCTATATTCAGATTTCTAAGGTATCTCCATACAGTCCTCCACAGTGGCTGCACCAGTTTACATTCCCACCAATAGTGTACCAGGATACATTTTTCCTGTGGTGTAGTGGGGTATGCTGGAGTTCATTTACTTAGGTTAAAATCCTCGTGGTCCATTCTTACTGCCTATGTGAGCTGAAGCATGTAACTTAACTTCTCTGTGCCTCAGTTTCTGCTGGAAAAATAGAGGTATTAACACCTACTAATAAGTTTCTGTGAAATTATTAGATAATGTGTGGAAGGTTTTAACTCGGTGATGGCCTATGGAAATCATCCAATTACTGATGATCTCTTACTACAGTGATTACTCCTGCCATCCCCACCCTTAGTACTGTCTGCCAGAGGGTGCACAGTCCTGATGGAAAAAGCAGTGTAAGATCAATGTCTTTTTATGGTGTGATGTATGGGGCAGAGGTCAGGGAGATAACCATGCTAAGATTTTCAGTGGAGAGGGAGATGAGGTCAGGTTCACTGTTACAGTGATTGCTCTTTCCAGAGTGACCACCTCTGGTGTTGGCACCAGTTGGATACTGAGCATGTAGGCAAGACAGCTACCTGCTGGGCTGGGTTCACACAGGATGAGGAGGAGGTTGTAGCCCAGATTTCCTGGGCCATTCTTGTGGCTTCCTTAGAACCCACACTCTGAGGCGGCCTGAGACCTCCTCCGTTTCACCAGGGCCAGGAAAGTGTGGAAGGGTCCTAAGAGTTGGCTGTCCCTGGACTCGCTTCCAGGGATTATCAGGAACTAAGCAGGATAATTCTCATTAGGAACAGTTTCATTCCCTTTCATTTCATTGATAAGTAAATTTCACAGCAATCACCAAAATAATAAAAGCTATTACATGAACATGTTAATGTCATTTATGATTCCAAGGGCTAAAGCTAATAATGCTTAAAATCAGACACAAATTAGGTCAGGTACACGTTTTCTAAAGGTTACCTGCCCGACTTCAGCAGGATCTCACTGGAAATAATGACTTTCCAGTATGTGATTGCATCTGGGTCCCTATCACAAAGTCAAAATGGCTAAGGATGACTATTGGAATAATACTAAGAATCCACTCTTTTGCTTTCCTTGATTTCAGTTACAAAGAATTTGTTACCATTACATGCTGTCCTGAGTAGTGCCATGAAATCCCCGTGTCCCACTGGTCTCACCTGGGTGTCAGTCATCCCTTTGTTCGGTGTATCCATGGCTGTAGATGTTAATAATCTGTCAGCCACCTAGCGCTTGTCTTGGTTATCAGATCAGTGGCCACACTATTGCAGTGCTGATGTCCCAGAGCAGTTATTTTACTTACTTAATAATGATGTCAAAGCACAAGAGTAGTGATGCTGGCAACTGGGATTTGCCAGAGGGAAGCTGTACAGTGCTTCCTTTAAGTGAAAAGGCAAAAGCATAATAAGGCATTTTGAGAAAGAGAAAGAGAAAACACATTCATATAACTTTATTATAGTACTGTGTTGCAATTGTTCTATTTTACTATTATTGTTGTTAATCTTTTACTGTGCCTAATTTTTAAATGAAACTTTATTATAGGTATATAATACCCATGATGACTTTATCATAGGTACATAATACCAAGCCCCAAATGTATAAGTATAGGGCTTGGTACTAATTGCAGTTTCAGATGTTCAGCAGGGGTCTTAGAAAGTATCTACCGCCAGTAAGTGGGGTGTCTCCTGAAATGGAAGTCACCTGTGAACGTTAGTTAGGTGCCAGGCACAAGTAGTTTGGCTAAAGTAATGGGGTCAGTTAGTGGTGGCGAGGAGCAGAGCTGGAGAAGTTTGAGGCCTCCACACTTCTCTTTTGAATCACAGGCATTATAAATAATGAGAATGGCACTGAGTTACAAAACAGGGGCCTATGTCCTGGGCACAGACTTGTCTTCAACAATGGTAGGGCATATGATCACGGTGAGTCACAGCTTCTTCATTTGCTAAACGCAGTTAGGACAAGTCCTACCTGAAACTCAGGATGGTGATGAAAACCAAATGGAACTTAGGAAATACTTGTCTCAGTAAAATGCACTGTGGGGGCCAGAACTGTGGTGTCCTGGTTAAAGTCACTGCCTGCAGCGCCAGCATCCCATATGGGCACTGGCTTGAGTCCCGGCTGCTCCACTTCCGATCCATCTTCCTGCTGTGGCCTGGGAAAGCAGTAGAAGATGGCCCAAGTCCTTGGGCCCCAAGTATAGACCAGTACTATAATAAAGTTATATGAATGTGTTTTCTCTTTCTCTTTCTCAAAATGCCTTATTATGCTTTTGCCTTTTCATTTAAAGGAAGCACTTTACAGCTTCCCTCTGGCAAATCCCAGTTGCCAGCATCACTACTCTTGTGCTTTGACATCATTATTAAGAAAGTAAATTAACTACTCTGGGACATCAGCACTGCAATAGTGTGGCCACTGATCTGATAACCAAGACAAGCGCTAGGTGGCTGACAGATTATTAACATCTACAGCCATGGATACACCGAACAAAGGGATGACTGACACCCAGGTGAGACCAGTGGGACACTGGGGGATTTCATGGCACTACTCGGGAGCCCTGCACCCTGGCTCCTGGCTTTAGATGGGCCCAGCTCCAGCCATTGCAGCCATTTGGGGAGTGAACCAGTGCATGGAATACCTCTCTCTCTCTCTAATTCTGTCTTTCAAATAAATAAATAAGTCTTAAGAAAATGCTCTGTGAAGAAAATTATCAGAAGATTCAGTTTCAAACCTTGTATCATGACCTTTAGGAAAAATTATTTTTATTTTTAAGCAGATTTTTTTACTTTAAGAAATTAAAAACTGCAAAATATTGTTTCAAGTGTATTTTATACTCTACCCAGAATTAAAAATTCTTTAGCTTATTCCATGAATATTCATGTACCTGTAGACTATTCTAGAAATGTGGGATAAATCAGTGTAGAAGATAAAAATCCCTCTTCCCCGTGGAACTTACATTCTAGGGGGAGATACAGAGAATGAATAATAATATAATATACAATTACATTATGTATATGTAGAAGAGGATAGTTGCTCAGGGAAAAGTAAAACCAAAACAACTAAAGCAGGTTTGGGAATCAGGAGTGTGGGAAGAAGATTGACTTTTTATCTTTGTCTTTTAAAATACGGTGGGTGTCTTAGTCCATTTAGGAAAAAATATTTTAACTTTTTAAATTTCCTTTGGTTTTAGATGTGTGGAAGACAGGGATAATAGATATTTTTTCCTCACTCATTGTAGGTATTTCTTTTTTTAAGAATAAATATGCATATAAGAACTTTATTACTTTTTAAAAATTTTATTTTTATTTTATTTGAAAGGGAGAGAGAGAGAACTCTTCCATTTGCTGATTTACTCCGGAAATACCTGTAATAGCCAGTGCTGGGCCAAGCTGAAGCTAGGAGTCAGGAACTGTGTGGTAGGAACCCAGTGCCTGAGCTGTTCCCTGCTGCCTTCCAGGCTGCACATTAGCAGGAAGGTGGAATGAGAAGTGGACTTGAACCCAGGCACTGTGATTTGGGATTTGGTGTCTTAACCATTATGCCACATGCCCACTCCCACAAGCATTCTTCATAAACAACTTTTCAAAGTAGTTTCTATGGAGGTGCCTTTAGTTGGCTACTTTATTAGTTGTTTGCAGGTATTAATCGTTAGCGGTATAGCACAATTCTGAATGCACCCTATTGTCCTTAGGTATTATTAAGAATCCCTGAGATCTTAAGTATTAAGTGAAACTGTTAGTATCACTTTGGTTTTACATAATAGAAATCTGCAAGTCAAATTTACTTAAACATCAAGAAATAAAGGGAACTTTTTTATTTCACTTAACAAGGATTTCATAGGGATGGGAATGGACGTTCAGTCTAGTGGTTAAGATGTCTGTCCCATATCAGAATACCAGGTTTGATTCTCAGCTCTGGCTCCTGAAGCCAGCTTCCTGCCAAGGCAGACCACGGGAGGCAGCAATAATGGCTCAAGTAATCAGGTTCCTGCAACCCATTTGGAGTACCTGCATTGAGTTACCAGATCCCACTTGAGCTGTTACAGGTATTCGGGGGGATAAACCAGCAGATGAAAAGCAAAACAAAACAAAACAAAAACAAAATCATACACAGAACAGCTATTGCTGTTGTATCTCGGGGTCCTAAGTTTGCTTTTGGGCAATTCTGTCTGCTTTGATCTTCACTATGTGTTGACCTCATGGTTGTAATTCCACGTAGAGATGATACAGGCTATTATTCCCAGGAAGAAGGGACATTCTCTGAAGTTTTTTGGCCAGCATCAGATTGCATGCCTCCTCTGAACTAATTGCCAGGAAAAGAAATGGGATCACCATGGCTGATCATTTGGGTAGAGCATATTTGGTGGGTCAACCACCAAGTCCACTGCAATAAGACAGGTGGAAAAGGAGGACTGAGACAGTTGACATTCTGAAACCTCCATTCAAACTCTGCAAAGTAGACTCTTCACAAGGCTGCTTGGTGGGTGGAGATGGTAAAGCATTTGCAACTTGGCATTCTTGTCACCAAGGAGGCTTGTGAACAGAGTGAAGAAACTTACACTGCAATCCCTGCTCTGTTGCCACACTAATTAGTGTCTTTGGATGCTTTCATGTAGTTTTTCTGGGGAGGCACGGGAAGGGTGGGAAGTAATTCCAATTTTTTTCCAATTGGAATACTCATCCTGATACAGATGCCTTTGTTCCCATAATTTAGCACACAAATTTCAAGGTAAACTTTATTTTTAGAAATTATATCTTAGCTTCCAGAAATGTGTATGAAACTCTAAAATGTTTGAGTGTTCGTGTGAACAATATTTCGTCAATGCTGAGACCCTGGAAGCACAAAGAACACTGATGATAGCCAGGGAAGCCTTGAGAAGAGCCCTTTGTAGGCGCCTCTTCCTTTCATTTCTTAATTTGCTCAAACTAGTACATCTCACTGTCAAAAGTGGTGTAGTGGGGTATGCTGGAGTTCATTTACTTAGGTTAAAATCCTCGTGGTCCATTCTTACTGCCTATGTGAGCTGAAGCATGTAACTTAACTTCTCTGTGCCTCAGTTTCTGCTGGAAAAATAGAGATATTAATAACACCTACTAATAAGTTTCTGTGAAATTATTGGATAATTTGTGGAAGGTTTTAGCTCAGTGATGGCCTATGGAAATCAACCAACTACTGATGATCTCTACTACTGTGATTACTCCTGCCATCCCTACCCTTAGTACTGTCTGCCAGAGGGTGCACAGTCCTGATGGAAAAAGCAGTGTAAGATCAATGTCTTTTTATGGTATGATGTGTGGGGCAGAGGTCAGGGAGATAACTGAGCTAATTAGCTCTGTATCACCACCAAACTTATGGTTTCCTTGGGAAATAAGAAGTAGGAAGTGAGATGGGACCTGCCTGACTCTCATCTGTGGATGGACAAAGTGGCGTGGTAATGTGTGTGTGTGTGTGTGTGTGTTTTTTTTTTTTTTTTGACAGGCAAAGTGGACAGTGAGAGAGAGAGAGACAGAGAGAAAGGTCTTCCTTTTTGCCGTTGGTTCACCCTCCAATGGCCGCTGCAGGGCGCACCGCGCTGATCAGATGGCAGGAGCCAGGTACTTATCCTGGTCTCCCATGGGGTGCAGGGCCCAAGTACTTGGGCCATCCTCCACTGCACTCCCTGGCCACAGCAGAGAGCTGGCCTGGAAGAGGGGCAACCGGGACAGAATCCGGCGCCCCGACCGGGACTAGAACCCGGTGTGCCGGCGCCGCAAGGCGGAGGATTAGCCTAGTGATCCACGGCGCCGGCCCGGTAATGTGTTTTAAGTCATGCACTCAATGTCTGTTTTTCAGTTAGACCAAGTCTCTTCAATCTTAATTGAAGACATTAAGACATTCTTTTTGCACTTGCAGGGGGTAAGTTACAGCTGAAGTATTCCAGAAAGGATTGGTTGTACTTGAAAATGACTTTTACACAACACAGTGAGCCTCAAAGTCTTGACAAGACAGAAATGGCGGCTTTGAAGCCCTACATCTCCTCCCTGGAAATTTGGTGTCTCTGTTCTAGCTGTCACCTTGTAGCAGCCTGTAGTTATTCCAGACTGGAATACTATGACTCAGTTCAGAAGGACAACTAACTAGTTAGGAGGCATACCTATCTGTTCCTGGGTAGAGGGAACAGTTCTTGTATGATACAACAGGGGTAGTTGGCAAGATGTTATATACTTTTGGTGCAATGGAAAGTGTTCTTCCTGAGGACAGCTTGTTGAAATAAGACACAACTTTATTCGTTTTATGTGATCTATAAACCTACCACAGCAGCTGTTCATGGTGTTTATGATTCAAGCCACACCAGTATATTCAGCCTCCTGAAAGGAATATTTGAGAGTCCAGAGCTTCCACTCTCAACTGAAATAATCTTCTGGAAAATTCCTGGTCTGTTCAGTCTCCCTATCCCCTTTGTAACTTGTTTCCCTGATTGACTGACCTTGATGTAAAATACCACTGCAACTCAGCCTCTGGCTTTGTCCTTTACTGACTTCTGTCCATTTTTGACATCTGAATGAACATTTGATATTGCAGCAAGAACAACTGATTATGCCTATGACAAAGCACAGAGACTGTCTAGAAAAATATCTGCTAATTGTTTAACCATGAACCATGACTAACAGTTATCTAAATGGAACTAAGGCTAATGACTCCAAGGCATTCATTGGAAAAATGAGCTCAGTGTTTCCTAGCAGTAACAATTGAGTAGTTTACTTTGCTTTGCAGAACCTTTTACTCTAACTTCATTTCAAAATGCCTGGAAAGAATTCCTTTGTATAAACTGGAATATGTCCTTCTGAAAAGATCTGTAATACTGTCCTCAGTAACATTATGCCATAAAGAAATCAAAATTAGGAGCTTGAGTTTATCTGAATTTGTCAAAAGAGATTATTTGAAATACTCCTAACTCGGGTAGTTACTGTTAATAACTTTTCTCCCTGTTGAGAACGACAGCTATGTCATATGCTCCTGTGAAAATATTTTTGCAAATTCAACTTCAGGCGATGTCTCTTGACTTGCATTTTTAATACAGAGGCAGAGATCTCTGCTAGACGATATTCTTCCATTATGCTTTGAGATTAAGAAGATAAAAGTGGTAGACATTTCTTTCATTGACTGCAGTCATCTTTTGAGCTTTATATTTAGTATCAAGGGAAAATTAATTTCTCACAGAGCACAAGGTACAAGGCTTGAAGGTACAAAGAAGCAAAGTATCTGGTGTAATATCCTGCCACGGTCCCCAGATGCTTTGCTTCTGCCCGGCACCTCTGTGGATAAATGAAGAGGTCACATCCAGATGAAAAACTCACCTCTTGTGCTGTCAGACTCAGGGGCCTAGAGTCATGGAGGGAGCTTTCTTCCTTTTCTATGGAAAACTAACCCATCCTATCGAATCAAATGTACTTTTCATCTTACACATTATTTCTGGGCTCTATTCTCACTTCTCAGCCTAAATGACAGCTCAGCAGGTTAGAAACTGACATCAGCATGGTTCAAAAATAACTTCCCAGATTCATTATCCCATTTCTATTCAACAAGAAGGAATTGAGAGAACAGTCACTCGACATACTTTCATTCTATGCTTTAGTTCTGTTCAGTACCAAATAAAAATATGATTAAGATGATTGGAAAGCTTGAACTCTGTTTGATTATGTCCCCCATATTTGTAGAGTTTTCCTTCTAATTTTATGGTCTTAAGAGAATTGCATGATCATGAGGGATTCACAGAGATGAGAAATAAAGGATTACATGACTTCAAATTCCCAAGCTGACAGCACCTTACATCTGTCATGTTAAATATAGTAGGGTTTCTTCACCTTGCCTGTCAATATGACATTTATCAAATCCTGGCATGAGAGAGAATGACAAGATCACGTTATTTAGTAGACTTCTAAAATCAATTAAAAATCATGAAGCTTAAATTTAAATGAGTTTTTTTGTTTAAGACTCAAATGGACATTTACTAATACATATGTACCACTTGAGGGGCCTGCATTTCAGGAAAGGGATAATTATCTGAGTGATTTGTACTTTGAAATATTAATTTGAGAAGGAATTGTGTTGCTGTTCAGTTTTTCATGGAAATAAGATACCTTACTTATCAACTATAAATGATGTCCTTGAAGAGAAACATTATAATCTTTTTATTTATCTATTTATTTGACAGGTAGAGTTATAGACAGTGAGAGAGAGAGACAGAAAGAAAGCTCTTTCATCTGCTGGTTCACTCCTCAAATGGCCACTATGGCCGGAGCTGCACTGATCAAAAGCCAGGAGCCAGGAGTTTCTTCCTGGTCTCCCATGCAGGTGCAGGGGCCCAAGTACTTGGGCCATCCTCCACTGCCCTCCTGGGCCACAGCAGTGAGCTGGATTGGAAGAGAAGCAACTGGGACTAGAACTGGCAGCCATCTGGGATGTCGGCGCTGCAGGTGGAGGATTAACCAAGTGAGCCACGGCACTGGCCCACATTCTAATCTTTAAAACACATGCATTTATTAAGCCTATAGCTCCATAACCAATCATACAAAGTTGCATGTAGAGTTATATAGCACCAGGGATGAGCATGTGGCACAGTGGTTAAGATGCCAGTTGGAATGCCTGCATCCTATGTTGGAGTGCTTGGTTTGAGTCCTGGATCTGCTTCCTACTGCAGCTTCCTGCTGATGCATACTTGGGAGGCAGTGGTGATGGCTCAAGTGCTGGGTCCCTGCCAACTGAATGGGAGACATTGCTTGGGTTTCTGGCCCCTGACTTCCCAGCCTCTGCTGTTGTGGGCATTTGGGAAGTGAACCATAAGATAGAAGATTCTCTCTCTCTCTCTCTCTCTCTCTGTCCCTCCCCTCTCCCTTCCTCAGAGAAAGGTACCTCCTTCTTTGATGGCCCCTTCTTTCCGCTGGGATCTCACTCATAGAGATCTTTCATTTAGGTCATTATTATTATTTTTTTTGCTTGTCTTGGCTTTCCATGCCTATAATACTCTCTTGGGCTCTTCAGCCAGATCCGAATGCCTTAAGAGCTGATTCTGAGGCCAGAGTGCTGTTTAGGACATCTGCCATTCTGTGAGTCTGCTGTGTATCCTGCTTCCCATGTTGGATTGTTCTCTCCCTTTTTTATTCTATCAGTTAGTATTAGCAGGCACTAGTCTTGTTTATGTGATCTCTTTGACTCTTAGTCCTATCATTATGATCAATTGTAAACAGGAATTGATCACTTGGACTAGTGAGATGGCATTGGTACATGCCACCTTGATGGGATTGAATTGGAATCCCCTGGCACGTTTCTAACTCTACCATTTGGGGCAAGTCCAATTGAGCATGTCCCAAATTGTATATCTCCTCCCTCTCTTATTCCCACTCTTATATTTAACAGAGATCACTTTTCAGCTAAATTTCAACACCTAAGAATAATTGTGTGTAATTACAGAGTTCAACCAATAGTATTAAGTAGAATAAAAAAATACTAGGAGGGATAAAGTATTAAGTTGTTGATCAATAGTTAGGACAAGGGCTGATCAAGTCACTGTTTCTCGTAGTGTCCATTTCACTTCAACAGGTTTCCTCTTTGGTGCTCGGTTAGTTGTCACAGATCAGGGAGAACATATGATATTTGTCCCTTTGGGACTGGCTTATTTCACTCAGCATGGTGTTTTCCAGATTCCTCCATTTTGTTGCGAATTACTGGATTTCATTGTTTTTGACTGCTGTATAGTATTCTATAGTGTACATGTCCCGTAATTTCTTTATCCAGTCTACTGTTGATGGCATTTAGGTTGATTCCAGGTCTTAGCTATTGTGAATTGAGCTGCAATAAACATTAAGGTGCAGACAGCTTTTTTGTTTGCCAGTTTAATTTCCTTTGGGTAAATTCAAAGGAGTGGGATGGCTGGGTTGAATGGTAGGGTTATATTCAGGTTTCTGAGGAATCTCCAGACTGACTTCCATTGGGTTTACTTTAAACAATCATAATGATATCAGTGTCTATCCTGAGAGTGGGCATTGTATTTGAAAAAGTAAAACATTTTTTGAATTCTCTTGGGAGGATCTATTGCCCTCACAGGAGTGAATCATCACTTCTTAAGGAAGGTTCCAGCCTCCCCCTACTTTCTCAGTCACTCAGGTTGGCTCTTCATGGGTCTGCAAGCAATGCAACTCTCTCTGTGTACTGCCCTGGAAGCTTTACCAAAAAAGCTCCCTGTGAAAAAGTCAGTCTTTCCCTGCAACTTGGCCTGAATCAAACATCCAGGAGAACTCTTCTTCACCTCCATCAATCAGTCTTCTGAATTCTGTTTTTCTAAGTGTGTTATAAGTCCTATGTTTCTCTCTGCAGCCCCGCCTCCCATGTTTTGCTCACTCAGGCAGGTGACACAGACTCATAAATATTAGGTTTCCTAAGGCTCGGTTGTCAAACTGAGAGCACTTGTTCTTCATAGAGGATTGCTTTTTGGCTATATGCTGAGCGTTTTCATTGGAACCCTGTAAATGTTATGTGGTAGGCATCACGAACATAGAGAAACAACCTCAAATGATAATATTATTAAGAACCTTGTTATTAGCTTTCTCTTCCCACCCCCTGTATACAAAATTAATGATTTTTTTTTAACTGCAAGTGTATGAAGGACTCTCAATTAGTCATGGGGAACCTCTGGTTGTCCTATACTTTTAAAGATTGTCCTAGAGTGTCATTTCCATGAAGTCAACAGTAGTGTCTATTTTTGCTCACCAGGGTATATTCCATGCTCAGAACAGTGTCTGGCACTACTTAGGTTCCCAATGACTGTGCAGTCTGTTCTTGGGCTATTTCGAGAAGTTCAAAGGTGTTGTTGATAGCATTGATTTGTGAAGTGTGAAGGGTAGAGTGTGGTGTGGGATGGGAGACCAGGCATTACCTGGTCTCTAGTAACTGAGAACTTATAACAACTTTGGGCATATCATGCTCAGAGTGATCAAGGTTGGGAGCTATCTAATATGTCCGTACAAGGAGAAGTAAACAGGGGGCATTCTGTTTCTATTTCCTGTTAATTGGATACAGATTTCAAATTTTGTCCAGACAGTTTAAAATGCCTCTGATCGGATTCACATCCTGTCCAAACATTCAGGAAAAATGAAAGCAAAAGTTTCTTCCTGTGGAATGCCCATCTGACCAGTTGGATGGGAAGAATTGTGTTGTGTGAGCTGCATGTAAGCGTTGTGTTTCGTACTGTGCACGATTGTGCTCAGTGATGTGTGAAATACAAGGAACCAGAAGTCATGGGCTGCAACAGCACAACTTTTTTTGTTGAGAAAACACAATTTTAGGTTCTCAAAACACAAGTTCCCTGACAGGAGATGAATAAAGAAGGCTGGCTTTCCAGTGCATCTGGTTGATCTGTTGGTATGTGACGAGTATTAGCACAGAGTACCTGGCAAGGGGGCACCAGTGCTTGGTCCATGTTAGAGACCATTGTTTAAATCCAAATCCCCAAAAAACCACTTCAAAGAATTCAGCAGGGTATCAGCAATGTTTGTGAAATGAAGGGGTTTGGGAACCATCCAATGCAATACCCATGTTACAGACAAACATGGTGAGGTTTATATGTAACATGGAGCGTAGGCACTATTAGGGGGCTCACACCCAGTAACTAGTTACAAGCAGAGCCAGGGAGGCCTATTTCTTTCCTTAATCTCACCTCTGAACGTGATTTATCTGGACTGTAACCAGGAAAAGCTCATTTCTGCAATGAGATCTACAGGGACTGTGCTGAACAGCCAGGGTGAGGCCAGTTTCTTCCTGTTGAGGGATTTTTGCCCTAGCAGCCTTGCCCATTGTCACACCACCATGAGTCTCTGTGGTGCTCCTCAGAACAGTCAGCACACACGTGTCCACTTCTGGGCCATTGTATTGCTTTGGGTGGCACTGATATACTCAGGAGAAGGAGCCTTGGGTTTAGGATTTTAATTATTTTTGCTCAGGCCTCGATGGGATGTCAGTGGGCCAGGAACAAACAGTGCCATTTGTTTATTGTGTATGCAGATTTCTGTAGGGCATTTAGAAAACTGACTGGAGAGACTGAAATGAGAAATAAAGCAACAGAAGTTCACTATAAATGCTCAGCAGAATTGTATTTGTCTTTGGAAGTGATTTGAGTTTCAGAATGGTCTGTTAGCCTTCCAAAGCTCCCAATTCAAATTCTAAACAAAAGCCACTCCTATATCTATATCTAAATCTATATCTATATCTATATCTATATCTATATCTTTTTGATGCAATAACTTTCCTCCTTCTATGTTAACTAGTGCTTTTACATAATGGTATATATTTTTGGTTTAAAAATAATTTTCTGTTAAAGTTTAACAAAAATAGAAGAAAGTATATAATTAGTTTTTGCAAGATGAACACAGATAAATGGGTGCCATTCAGGCCAAGAAGTTGATCATCAAGGAGAACTCAGAGGACCTGCCTCAGGACCTCTCTCAGTTACTCTCCCCACCAAAGGTAACCAATGTCCTGATTCTAGCACTGACTTCTATAATGAAATAACAAACAACTGGCCTTGCATATCTGTAGGTGTTGCATCCAAAGATTCAACCAGCTGTGGACTGAAAATATTTGGATAGAACATTCTAAAAAACAAAGCTTTAATTTGCCATGTGCCAAGTACTATACTGAATCCTCACAAATAAAGTGAAGTGTGGGCTGTTTTGGTTTTATAAGTAATCTAGAGATGACTTAAAGCACATGGGAGGATGTGTGTAGGTTATGTGCAAATACTGTGCCATTTTATATAAGGGACTTGAGCCTCTGAATTTTGGTGCCCATGGTGGGGGTGAAGGGCCCTCAAACCAATCACTTGTAGATACTGAGGGGCAACTTAGCAGGTACTCCTTAGAGTCTGTTTTTTTTTTTTTCATGCTATCAGTAAAATCTGGGATTGATTTATTCTGTATATGTAGCAGGTAGATTCATTCTCATTGTCACATAACATTCCATTATATGAATAAGCCACAATTCATCGTTTACTTTTGAAGAACTTGTGTGTTGCTTTTGATTTTGGATTTCTATTACATGCTTCCATGATCATTCTGGTATACGTCTTCTGGTTCACATATGGACCCATTTGCTTCTGGGCATATACTTAGGAGTAGACTTGTGGGTCACAGGGGAAGCACATGTTCATGTTAGTGGATACAGCCAAACTATTTTCTTATTTGTTGAACTAATTTACATTGCTGGCTGTGGTCTGTGAGAAATTCATTTGCTAACCACCCTCATCTGAAGTCAGTGTTGTGGTGGGTGTCTAGTGTAATTTTATTGTAGTTTTAATTTGCATTTTTCTGATTACTACCACTGTTGATCACCATGCGTAATGGCCATTTGGATGTTCTTTATGTAAAGTACTTATTCACTTTCTATTGCCTAATTTTCTATTAGATTTTCTATACTGTTTTCCCTCATTTGTAGAATATTTTATATTTTATTTTTTTAAAAAAGATTTATTTGTTTTTTTAATTTGACAGATAGAGTTAGACAGTGAGAGAGAGAGACAGAGAGAAAGGTCATCCCTCTGTTTTGGGTCACCCCCAAAATGGCCGCTACTGCTGGAGCTATGCCGATCTGAAGCCAGGAGCCAGCTACTTCTTCCTGGTCTCCCACGTGGGTGCAGGCGCCCAAGCACTTGGGCCATCCTCCACTGCCTTCCCAGGCCACAGCATAGAGCTAGACTGGAAGAGGAACAACCGGGACTAGAACCCAGCACCCATATGGGATGCTGGTGCTGCAGGTGGAAGATTAACCAAGTAAGCCATGGCGCCGGCCCCATTAAAAAAAGATTTATTTATTTACTTGAAAGGCGTTGTTACAGAGGCAGAGGCAGAGAAGAGAGAGGGAGAGAGGTCTTCCATCCACTGGTTCACTGGTTCACCAAATAGCTGTAATGGCCAGAGCTGGGCCAATCCAAAGCCAGAAGCTTCTTTCGGGTCTCCCACGTGGCTGCAGCAGCCCAAGGACTTGTGCCATATTCTACTGCTTGCCCTGGCCATAGCAGAGAGCTGGATCAAAAGTGGAGCAGCTGGGAGTTGAACCAGCACCCATAGGGGATGCTGGCACTGCAAATGGCAGCTTTATCACAATAGCTATGCCACGGTGCTAGCCCCGAGATTTTATATTTTCTATATATAACTCCTATGCTGGATACATGTATTACAAACATCTTCTACTAATCTGTTGTTGGCCTTTTCACTGTCTTAATGGTGAAAGGCAGAATTACACACACACACAGAGATACCTTCCATCTGTTGGTTCATTTCCCAAATGGCTGCAATTGCGAGGATTGGGCCGGGCTGAAGCCAGGAGCCTGGAGCTCTGTCCAGGTCTGCAACATGGGTAGCAGAGACCCAAGCATTTGTGTCATCTTTTGCTGCCATCCTGGACACTTTGGCAAGGAGCTGGATTGGAAATGGAGTACCCAGAATTCAAGCCAGTGCTCATGAGATGCCAGTGTCACAGGCATCTGCTAATGGTGTCTTTTTTTAATGAACTGAAATTCTTACTTCTAATATAGTTGAGTTTATCCATCATTTTGTTTAATTTATTGCTTGTTGTGTCGTCTTTAAAAATTCTTTTTCCTACCCTAAGATCATGAAGATAGTGTACCTTATTTCCATTAAAATACTTATTGTGTTTATACCTTCTTTTAAAGTTACATTCCATCTGGAGTGGATTATTTTGTATGATGTGAAGCAGAGCTATTACATTTTTTTCCTACTCATATAGATTCTAATTGTTACAGTATAATTTATTGAAAAGGTCATTCTTTTCTCCTTGGACAGATGTGTCAAAACTAAAGGGACAATTTCTGCAGTCTCTGTTCTGTACCATAGATCTATTGGTCTGTCCTCAAATGAATGCCCCACTCTCTTTCATTGCCATATCTTTATAATGTGTCTTGATGACTGCTCATCTAAAACTCAATTTTTTTCTTCTTCTATATTGTCTTGAATATTCTTGTTCTTCTCTATTTCCACATGAATTTCAAATCAGATTGCAGTTCTCACAGAAAGCCCTAATGGGGTATAGCCTTACTTGGGAATAACATCTCTTTATAACATTGAGCATGACATTCTTTTCAATGAATTTTATTTTAAAGATTTCTCTTGGGCCGGCGCTGCGGCTCACTAGGCTAATCCTCTGCCTGTGGCGCCGGCACTGCGGGTTCTAGTTCTGGTTGGGGCGCCGGATTCTGTCCCAGTTGCTCCTCTTCCAGTTCAGCTCTCTGCTGTGGCCCGGGAAGGCAGTGGAGGATGGCCCAAGTGCTTGGGCCCCTGCACCTGCATGGGAGACCAGGAGGAAGCACCTGGTTCCTGGCTTCGGATTGGCGCAGCGTGCAGGCCGCAGCGCGCTGGCTGTAGCAGCCATTTGAGGGGGTGAACCAATGGAAAAGGAAGATCTTTCTCTCTGTCTCTCTCTCTCTCTGTCTAACTCTGCCTGTCAAAAAAAAAAAAAAAGATTTATCTTGATATTTATAATTTTCAGTCTAAAAGTCTTTCAAATCTTTGTCAGGTTTCTTCCTAACTATTTTCTTCCACTACTATACTGACTGTACCTTCCAGTTGTTTGGATAGAAGCAATCATAATAGCATACTTTTTTATTCTCTAGCTTGGGAGAAGATATTTTCTTATTTCAGCATTAAGTATGATGTTTGCTGTATAGTTTTGTAGGTGCTCAAAATCTCTTTTAACAAAGTTCAAAGTTTACTAAAAGTCTTCATTTTTGTTAACAGGAATAAGTACTGAATTTTATAGAATTTGACATTTATTATATGTTCATAGTACACTTACTTTTGTTATGTGGTGAATTGTATTGATATGTTTTTGTTTTTTCCTTGTAAACAACATAAATGAATTTCTCACAGTTCTGGTGGTTTCAAAGTCTGGTGAGGGCTGGTGTGGGGAGCAACTGGGAGCAACTCGGACTAGACTAAGTTACTGGAATTAAGACTTATTCTATGCATCTGCTCTCCCACAATATGGCGCTGGGAGAGGAGGAAACAGCTTCTACACAGCTGCCTCCAGTTCAACCAATAAACAGCAGGACCTGCTCCTGATTGCAGGAGAGCAGCGTACTCGGCGTGTGGGTAGCAGAGTTGGGATTGGTGGAAGAGGACTATAAAGGAGGAGAGAGACAACATGCACCAGGAACATCTATCTGAAGGAACACCTGTGCAGCCCCTGAGAGAGCCGGCCGGCGGTGTGCCACTCCCCCGCGGAAGTGGGGAAAGTGGCTAGGGGGAACCGCCCTTCCACGGAGGTGGAAGGGACGGTAGCCAACCCGGGAAGAACCAGCAGCAAACCCGGGGAGGGCCGAGCAGACGAAAGAACAGCGCAGGGTCCTGTGTCGTTCCTCCACGAAGACGGGGAGCGACAGGCTGGTTTCCTGGTTCCTATATGGTTATTTTTTTTTTTTTAAGATTTATTTATTTATTTGAAAAAAGAGAAAGAGAGATCTTCCATCTTCTGGTTCACTCCCCAAATGGCTGCAACTGCTGGGAATGGGCCAGGCTGAACCTGGGAGCCTCATTTGGTCTTCCATGTGGGTCCAGGGGCACAAGCACTTAAGGCATCTTCTGCATCTTTCCTTTGCACATTAGCGGGGAGCTGGATCAGAAGTGGAGCATTTGGGACTTGAACCAGTGCTCATATGGGATGCTAGGGATGCTAGTGTTACAACCGGCAGCTTAACCTGCTACACTTTGATGACAGCACCAGATATTAAACTAACCTTGAATTGCAGTCCTGGAATTATTCTAACTTGGTGGTCATGTACTGTTGTGTTTACGTACTGTTAAATTTGACATGGAAACGTCTGATGAGTACTGTAGCCTATGTCAATAATCTATAGAGACCACTAGGAAACACTTGAAGTTGAACAAGTTGGGTTTTTTGCTCATTGTGATGAGGAAACTGCACATAATAGGAACTATAGGATGGCTCAGGAAGAAGGAGTTAGGAAGGATTTAGTAGAGGATTTGGTGTTTTCAGAGGAAGGATTTAAGGATTTTGCTGCCAGGAGGCAGGGACAATTGTACAATTGTGTGTCTTAATAGGTCTTATCTATGTGAGTGGAAGAGTGCATTGAAGCTGTAGTCGTAATTGGTAAAGAAGCAACATTGCTTTCAGTAGCCAGCATGAGCAGACCCTTGGCCCTGACTTTGGGCTCAGATATGATTATGGAGTGGTTTTAGTTTGTCTTGATCTATTGTGGTTCCAGACTGACCTTACCTGCTCTTGGTGTTCTGTTGTAGGCAGCCCATAGACAAGTCATAGACAAGTCAAGGTCAGTCTTGCCTTGTGGAATTTCTGGGATAAAAAAAGTCACATACTCCCATGGTAAAGGAGAATGATCAAACAAGAACACTCTGCTAAAATTAACTATGTTATGACTGTGTTGCAGAAAGCCCAATAAGTTGCTTGCATATGTTGTTAACTTCTGTGTTGCCTTGAGCTATAGCTGATTATGTATAAATATCTCGGAGTGCTGGAATAAATGAGCCTTAATCAGCTTTGTTGTCTTGGCTCCATTCTCTGTGCCCTTGTCCCTCTTTTCATTCCCACTCCCTCCTTCAGGTTCTGTTCGACTGGTGCGGCAGGCCCGCACATTCTGTGAAATGATTTGGTGGCTTACCTGTGGGTGCCAGGCTAGCACCTCACAATACCGAGGCCTCGTCATTAGTACTATCAACTCCCAGATGATATCAACAGCTTTTCTCTTTCTGTTTCACTATCAACATTGATGAGCAAGATTGGTGTGCAATTTTTCTGTTTTGTAATATTCTTATCGATTTTTGTGTGAATCTTACAGTGGCCCCATAAAATGAGTTAGCAAGTATGACCTCCATTTCTATACTGTAGGAACTTTGTCGAACTTCATTTGTTCTTTAAATGTCTGGAGAAAAATCCCCTTGTGAATCCTTGAACTGTGACAAAGATTTGCTCCTTGACCAAATGGCTCCTCTGAATCCTCTTCCCAACGACACCTAGACAGTGGCTCTTGCCCTTGCTGGCCTGCAAAGCCCAGTTATAGCAAGAATCCTGACACATCAGTTTAGGGAGTATCTCTCAGCCTGATGCCTAGCCCTCCTTTTTTGTTTGCTTGAATTGACGATTTCCTACTCTTGAATCTCATCACCCTGGCCTGCCTTCAACAAGAATCCTGTTTTGTCAGTTTAACAAGAAGCCCCCTACCCTGGCTGTCACCTCTTAGTAATTTTTCATATATTTACCTAATTCTGCTCAATTATCTTCTTTTTCTATCTTATTTCCCATTTTTGGATTATTCAATTTTTTTGGTGTTTTTCCATTTTCCCTTCTGTTAGTTTTTTCTAAAGATATTTTTCATAAGATGTCCTCATTCTATTTTTTGGTAAGTTATAGTATAGATTAAAGCAATCATTCTTGACTCACTCTAGTTTGATATAAAATTTCACCTTACCGCTTCTAAGATATTGCTAAGACCTGAAAGTATTTTAACACTGTGAAGCCCCTTTTTTGTTTGACTATTTTTGTTATGTAGTTTAAGTCCACACATATTTAAATCATGATATTATTACTATTTTGTACAATTAAGATACATTTAAATTTACATAGCTCATTATTCCCATTTGTGTGTGTGTTTTATAGATTTAAATATTTATTTATTTGAAAAGAAGAGTGAAAGAAAGAGCCAGACAGAAAGAGAGAGACAGAGAGAGATCATCCACCCACTGGTTCACTCCTGAAATGGCCTGAGCAGTAAGGACTGGGCGAGGCCAAAACCAGGAGCTAGGAACTCCATCCTGGTCTCCCACATGGGTTTGAGGGACCCAAGTACTTCTGTCATCCTCTGCTGCCTTCCCAGGCACATCAGCAGGAATCTGGATCTGAAGCAGAGCAGCTGGGATTTGAACTGGCACTCAGATAGGGAACGATGGTGTTGAAAGTGGTGACTTAACCTGTGCTACAACACTTACCCCACCCACATGCCCATTTGAGTTTTTTTTTTCAAGGTTTATTTATTTACTTGAAAGTCAGCGTTAGAGAGAGAGAGAGAGAGGTCTTCCATCCTCTGGTTCACTCCCCAGTTGGCCGCAATGGCTGGAGCTGTGCCGATCCAAAGCCAGGAGCCAGGAGCTTCTTCCAAGTCTCCCACGTAGGTGCAGGGGCCCAAGGACTTGGGCCATCTTCTACTGCTTTCCCAGGCCATAGCAGAGAGCTGGATGGGCAGTGGAGCAGCTGGGACTAGAACTGGTGCCCATATGGGATGCTGGTGCTTCAGGCCAGGGTGTTAATCCGCTGCGCCACAGTGCTGGCCCCGCCCATTTGAGTTTTGTGTTGTAATCTTCTGTTTGATACATTGGGAATCCCCTGTGCCGAGTGCTGGATTCATTCTTCGTGTCCTCTTTCCCTTCTTGCCTCTCTAGACTACTCTGTCGCCTCAGATCCCATATTATATTCCTAGTCTGAAAATTACTTGAAGCTCTGCTGGTTTCTCTGTCTCATAGCACCTTCTACCCAGTTTCCCAACCTCTACTTTAGTGTAAGAATTGACACATATCCTGAAGGTGAAATTGGAGGCAGAAAGCTGGGTTCACCTATAAAGCTTCCCTTCTTTCTCGTGTCTAGTACCCAAATGCTAGCTGGCGGGATATGCTTTAGTAGTCTTCCATTCCAGGCCGGCGCCGCGGCTCACTAGGTAATCCTCCACCTAGCGGCACCGGCACACTGGGTTCTAGTCCCGGTTGGGGTGCCAGATTCTGTCCCGGTTGCCCCTCTTCCAGGCCAGCTCTCTGCTGTGGCCAGGGAGTGCAGTGGAGGATGGCCCAAGTGCTTGGGCCCTGCACCCCATGGGAGACCAGGAGAAGCACCTGGCTCCTGCCTTCGGATCAGTGCGGTGTGCCGGCCGCAGCGCGCCAGCCATGGCTGCCGTTGGAGGGTGAACCAACGGCAAAGGAAGACCTTTCTCTCTGTTTCTCTCTCTCACTGTCCACTCTGCCTGTCAAATAAAAAAAAAAAAAAGAAGAAAAGAAAAAAGAAAAAAAAAGTAGTCTTCCATTCCTTCCCATAATTAAACATTTTCTTCTTTTTCTTTAGTTTTCTTTAAGCTGTACCAACATAACCAGAATCAAAAGTCCTGTATTTGTACTATTCATACAAATATTCTCTGGCATCTGGGAAGCCTTTGATCATTTAAGATTATTTAAGAAACCAGATTGTATGTGTTGAAGAGTCTATATATGGAGAGATAAATAGGTAAAAATGCCTTCTCACTCTTCTCCGCCCCCGCCTGCCACCATCACCAGAAAGCCCTTTGATAAGGAACAGAATTCACAGCTAGAGGAAGCCTAGAACTCAAAACTCTGAGAGCCCAGGGTAACACACTGGTTTAGTGAATGACAGAGAGCAGATTTTTCCTTAAGAGCGGGAATGGGGACCTGGGGGATGCAGGCCACAGTAGACAGAAAGAGGCAGAACAGAGAAAAGCAGTCTGCTGATGTGATCATGCCCTGGTGGTGTCTGCAGGGTAGAGGCAGGTGGTCGTCCCATTGCTGCAGTAGCCAGGGAGACCAAGTGGCTCTGACACCCTTTGTCTCCTACATGGACCAATAGACCTGTAGTAGAAGGAACACTGAGAGTGTGTGAGCCCATCTATTTTCTGATTACCTTGACCTCTGCCATTGCCTCCAGGCTACAGAAGTGGTCCAGGGGCAGTTAGGTGGCAGGAGCTATGTCTTCTTTGGATGTTCCTTTGATCTTTGGGATTTCCGTACACTAATCATTGGACAAATCTATTGTTGCTGAATCTTAGTATGATTTTCATGTATAAGTATTCCTTCCTCATCTGTTATCTGTTTGCATGTGGTATTCTATAAATACATTAATTGGTGCTACTTTTAATTTAACTGTCACTGCTGTCTCTTTTCCTGACAAGCTTGTATTAAACTCTCTTACAAGGGAAGAAAATAAAACCACCCAGCCATAGGGGCCTATTTTGGCTGAAGAGGAATGTAGCAGGAGGAAAAGTTGTAATCTTTCGTGGTGCAGACAGGACCATTATGACTCATCAGTGATAGTTTGTGTTAAAAATTTAGAATAAAAATTCCTTAGATGGGGTGGCAGAGAGCCCTTCAGGAAACTACTGAAATAAGGAAGTTTGTAAGGTGGAATTATCAGAAAGACAGCTGCAATTTGGGAAATTGGCTGAAACCAATTTCAGCTTCATTTAAACATTCATCAGGTCATACTCATTTTAGACAACTCGGTTTTGGTAGAGTTTCAGAGACCATATTCCATTTATGTTCCTTTCTTCCTTGAAATGTGGCAGCCATTTGACAATAATGAAAACCCATCAAGTGTCTTTTATACTTGATAGAAAAAAATTGGGACTAGCAAGTTGTACAGCAGATATATCCTTACTGACTCATCTACGTGGCATTTAAGGACATAATAGCAAATAATAAAGATTTGCTGCACTGTGTTGCAAAGTTCATAAAACCATCGTTCTGAGATTTGGCAATTGACTAAAACTTAAGGTATAATGAGGCCCTTTTTTTCTAGCTGAATTTCGAGTAATAGTATCTAAGATCAGTGGACTAGAGAATCAGTCAGGGTTTGGTCAGAGAAACATAACCGGCAATTATTGGGACCAGGAAGTCTGACATGCATAGGATAGGCCATCAGGAAGAGTGGCCTGGAATCCGTCAGGTCAGAACTGGTGCTGAAGTCTATAGAGATGAATTTCTCCTACCACTAGAAAACTTCAGTTTTTTTCTCTCTTGCTCACTCACTTTTATTATTTTTTTTAAATTTATTTGATAGTGAGAGAGAGAGAGAGAGACAGAGAGAGAGGTCTTCCTTCTGTTGGTTCACCCCCCAAATGGCTGCTATGGCCGGCGCTGTGCCAATCCGAAGCTAGGAGCCAGGTGCTTCTTCCTGGTCTCCCATGTGGGTGCAGGAGCCCAAACACTTGGACCATCCTCCACTGCCTTTCTGGGCCACAGCAGAGAGGTGGACTGGAAGGGCAGTAACCGGGACTAGAACTGGCACCCATACGGGATGCCGGCGAGGATTAACCAAGTGAGCCTCGGCGTCAGTCTGTTCACTCACTTTTTTAAAGGATTTACTTGTGGCCGGTGCCGTGGCTCACTAGGCTAATCCTCCACCTTGCGGCGCCGGCACACCAGGTTCTAGTCCCGGTCGGGGCACCGGATTCTGTCCCGGTTGCCCCTCTTCCAGGTCAGCTCTCTGCTGTGGCCAGGGAGTGCAGTGGAGGATGGCCCAAGTGCTTGGGCCCTGCACCCCATGGGAGACCAGGATAAGTACCTGGCTCCTGCCATCGGATCAGCGTGGTGCGCCGGCCGCAGCTCGCCGGCCGTGGTGACCATTGGAGGGTGAACCAATGGCAAAAAGGAAGACCTTTCTCTCTGTTTCTCTCTCTCACTGCCCATTCTGCCTGTCAAAAAATAAAAAAATAAAAAGATTTACTTGTTTGGGGCTGGCGCTGTTGTGTAGTGGGTAAAGCCACCACCTGTAGGGCTGGCATCCCATATGGGCATCGGTTCGAGTTTCGGCTACTCCACTTCCCATCCAGCTCTCTGCTGTGGCCTGGGAAAACAGTAGAAGACGGCCCAAGTCTTTGGGCCCCTGCACCTGTGTGGGAGACCTGGAAGAATCTCCTGGCTCCTGGCTTTGGATCGGCACAGCTCCAGCTGTTGTGGCCAACTGGGAGTGAACCAGTGGATGGGAGACCTCTATCTATCTCTCTGCCTCTCCTTCTCTCTGTGTAACTCTTTCAAGTAAAATAAATAAATCTTTTAAAAAAAGATTTTCTTGTTTATGTGAAAGAGTTCCAGAGAGAGAGGGAAGGAGGGAGGGAGGGAGGGAGGGAGAGAGAGGGAGGGAAGGAGGGAGAGAGAGAAAATGAAAATCTTCCATCTGCTGGTTCACTCCCTACACAGCCCCAATGGCTGAGAGTGAGAGCCAGGCTGAAGCCAGGAGCCAAGAGCTTCATTCAGATCTCTCACTTGGGTGGCAGGGGCCCAAGTACCTGGGCCAGCTTCCACTGTTTACCCGAGTGCATTAGCAGGGACCCGGATGGGAAGTGGAGCAGCTGGGATGTTAACCAGCACCCAGATGGGATGCTGGTATTGCAGGGGGCGGCTTCCCCTATTAAGCCTCAATGCTGGTTCCCTCAGCTTTCTCTTAAGGCCTTCAATGGATTGCATGGGCCCCAGCAGCAGGTTAGCAAGGATAGTCTCCTTTCCTTAAAGTCAGCTGACTGCACTGCTTCTCAGCCTTTTGAATAAGATCAAGTGTAAAGTCAACTGCCTAGGTGTTAATCATATCTACAAAATACCTTCATAGAGTCACCTAGACTGCCGGCTAACCACACAACGTGGTACTGACACCTTGCCATGCAGACCTGTAAGACTGTCACCACTGATCCTGGGATACTTTCCTCTGGTTTGAAGGACATTTTCTGGAGGTGCCTGTTTTAGAAAACCCCAGTATGTAAGAACTAGCATAAAGTGTCTCTAGCCTGAGGAAAGAGGAAAAGTCCAAGATTACACAGCATGTAATTTTGGGGAGACTCCAAATGCCATCTAGACAGAAGCATGTCTCAGTGGTCAGAACCCATGGAATCCCTAAGCCATGAGGCATGAGCAGAAAGGTTTTATAGCCAAAGATGGTCAATGGCTAATTGGAATGTACTTTGACTTTTTCAGGAAATATTGGCATTCATAAGAGACATTCCAGGCATCAGGTAAGAGCAAGTATCTTTTTTTATTTTTTATTTATTTATTTTTGACAGGCAGAGTAGATAATGAGAGAGAGAGACAGAGAGAAAGGTCTTCCTTTTTGCCATTGGTTCACCCTCCAATGGCCACCACGGCTGGTGCGCTGCGGCCAACGCACCGTGCTGATCCAAAGGCAGGAGCCAGGTGCTTTTCCTGGTCTCCCATGGGGTGCAGGGCCCAAGTACTTGGGCCATCCTCCATTGCACTCCCGGGCCACAGCAGAGAGCTGGCCTGGAAGAGGGGCAACCGGGACAGAATCCGGCGCTCCCACCGGGACTAGAACCTAGTGTGCTGGCGCCGCAAGGCGGAGGATTAGCCTATTGAGCCGCGGCGCCGGCCGAGCAGAAAGTATCTTAAAGACTTTGGTTCGCCCATAGGACTTGGGATGACTTCCAAGGTCACCTAGAAGTATGATGGTGGTTACATCCAAGATGCCACAGTCAGGTTAAGCTGAATCCCTGCAGCACCATTCAGTGTGTTCACTATAAGCAGCATCAGTCCTTGGATCTGCCTGGTCTGTTCTCTGACCCCTAAAAAGGACCCTTCTTGTGGTAGGAGAGAAATCCCGGGTAATGCTGTCCTAGTTCTGACAGTTAACGATTCTTTGCTAGGGGCATGAGCTAAAGAACTGGAGTATAAGGCAGAGCTGTCTTACAGTTCATGAAATCTGCCTGGTATGAGTATCCATGTTCACTAGCAACCATCTCCTTCCCTTTGCCCTTGCTTTTAGAGAATAGGGTATAGAGAAAAACTTTTGAGAATCTTTAATGCATGTTAAATTAAAAAAAAAAAGATTATTTATTTGAAAGGAGAATTACAGAGAAAGAGAGAGATCTTCCACCCACTGGTTCACTCCTAAAATGGTTGCAACAGCCAGGAATGGATGGCAGGGGCCTAAGCACTTAGACCATCTTCTGTAGTCTTCCCAGGTGCAGTACAGGGAGCTGAATCAGAAGTGTATCAGCTGGGACTTGAACTGGCACCCATATGGCATGCCAGCATTGCAGGCTGTGATCTAACCTGCAATGTCATAACACTGGCCCCCTATGTTAAATACTGAAGGTTTTAATTTATAATTTATATACATAATCTTATAATCTTAATTTATAAGATGCTGAAGTAGATGAAATTTCTGTAAGTATAGATTCTATGTACACAAATTATGTTGCCTTTTAGAACAAAGAGAGTGTGAAAAAAGAATGTAAGTATAAAACTGTATAATGTTCACTAGGCCACCAATATTTATTTTACAGAAATTTAATTATTGCTTTATATTTTATAGCTGGGGTAATCTTAAATATGACTCAACATAACTTCTTTAGTTAGTTTAGCAATTTTAGTTTTGTCTCAATTTATACTGAAATGTATAAAATGGATGCAATGAGAATGAATGTAACACACATTCAATAGGAAAGTAAATAAATTCATCTTTGGATTTAGATTCTATTTCATGGCCCCTAAACATTGACTCAGCAAAAGTATAATATGAGGGGGAAATTATTCAATTTACTAGTTAAAGGTAGTTTGTCAAATGGGACTGTAGAAATTTTCCTTTGTCTACCAAAAACTACTTTGAACTTCTTTTCCCTTGTAGCTGTGTTTTATAAAATGTAATTTAAAATACAAATTCTGTGATTATGAACATATTAAATACCTACTAAAATGCTTTGATGTTCTCTGAACATGACATATGTTCTTTGTAAAATGTTTAACTTATTTTAAGACTTCAAAATTTTTTCACTGTACACGAAAAGGAAAAGGAAAGTTTAAATATTTTGCTCTTTATTTTCATAATAAAATTATCTTGAAAGGTTCCCAAAATTAAAAAATATACAATATTGCCTGAATAAAAAGCAATATTGCCATGTTTTGTGCCAATAGGAAGTGAGCCCAGGTTTCCCAGTGCTTATCCAGAGAGCTGATAAGTGCAGGGCTCTTAAAGAAAGTCCCCTGGGAGCAGTGAGGGCAGTGTGCTGGCACAGCACAGCGTCCACTGAGCTCGTGGGTAAAACCTAGGGGCTGGAATGGGGTGCATGGAAAAGAAAGTTTTTATGTTAGCTCTTTCGTCTTATTTGAGGAGGAAAATATACATGGGAAATATACATGGGAGTGTTTGTGTTGAACCTCTTGCAACCATTTTCTTGGAAAGTAATACTTAAGTGTTTTCTTAAAACATCATTTGAAATAAAAAATGCATACTCTGGATCTCATTAGTTTGCCCATGGGTGGTCTTTAGAGGCTGGGCCAAGGCTACGTGTCTGGTGGTAGTCCATGTGGGCTGAGTGGGGTGTGGGTAGTCTGGACACAGTATTTCTGAGAAGCCTTGAAAATAAGGTCTACAAGTTGTCTGCTTCCACTCTTCAGCTCTGGGATAGTTGGCTCCCCAGAACATGAGAGAGGCCACAGTGCAGAGATTCAAGGTGCTTGTGAATCCCATCTCAGGGAGGTGCTCAGTCTCTCCTGGCTCAATAACTTTTTGCTGACATGCTAGGCCAACAGGAGCAGATCTTCATTTATGAGGGAAGAACTGCCAATCATGGGGGATTAGGTGAACTCTCATTTCTATTATGAAATCACCTTTATCAAACTTTTTAATTACTTAAGATCTATTTTACATTATGACTGAGAACATAGCTGTTATTTATTGTGTTTGTGCCTACACACTTGTACATCAAACTGAAGTTTCACAGACCATCTCTTACCCGTTATTGCCTGATATTTTTCAATCCTACCCACAGCATCCTATCCAATCCATGCCATCTTATTCATTCTGTTCTATCCATGCCATTCAACCCATCCTGTCCTATCCAATCTGTTCCTATCCTATCCATACTACCCAATTCATTATAACATTTTATATCCATCATCTCCATTCTTCTCTCTCCCACCCGTGCTATCCTATTCCCTCTTAAACTATCTTGTTCCATCTCATTTCATTCCACCTTCTCCCATCCTATCCACCCCGTCCTATATTATCTCCATCCAATGTACTAGTCATGACTCATTCATTTATATTCTGATGCTGCAATAGCTGGAGGAAAACATTGGATCTACTACTAAAAAATAAAACCAGCAGTGATGCAGCTTCATGAGAATTGCTCATGAAAGAAGTGCATCTATATGAAGCTGCCATTGACATTCGACAACCTGCTCAGCCCTTCTCCCCCAAAGTAGGGATGATGAAAAAAAGAAGTAATGGTGCACTCTTCCAGCATTATACAGATATGCACAGGGATGCCTGTATGTATGTATATTTTACTGCAAATTGTCCCCAAAGCTCTTTCCTTTCCCTGATTTGGGACAGGGAAGAATGTCAGTATCAGTTGAAATTGGACAGTGCATGAACTGGTGCTGTGAATAGGGACTCCTATTTCACCTTGTACTTATCATCAAAATGAGTAATAAAGAGTTACTGTCAGAGAGACTTTGAGTAGACTAACTGGTGATCTGACTGTGGCCTTGGTGTGGCATTAATGTGTTCTTCATGGTCAATTCTGGAAGATGTTCTAAAAGCCCCTAGAAAGGAAATTAATTATTTGCTTTTCCTGTGATGTTAATGGTGCTCCCTTGAGCTTTCAAAGCAGAATGTGGCTTGGTCCATAGTTTTCTTATTTTTGGTTTTCCAGAGTCTGGGCTTCTTTATTAAAGGCTGTCAACTTAGGACCTTGACCACAAATTTAGCGCCCTGTTTTTAAGAAAAGGAAAGTAAAAAATTGGGGTTAATGAGAGTTACAAACTTTGGGTCTCCCTGGAGGTCTCCTGTACAGACACTTGTTTTGCAAGTGTCTCTGGCCTGGGTACACCAGGTCTTCGCAGACTAGCCTGACTACAGGAAAGCCAAATAAACATTACTGATGATGGCTGTCATAACCAGCAGCCTCCTTTTTTCCTACCAGACAACCCTTTTCTTTTCCCCCATTAAAACTTTGTATTTGACGTTTTGAATCACTCTAGACGGTGAAACGTTGTTTTTGTTGAAGCCACTGGGTAAGCGACTCCTACCTAGGTTGTCTGGAAAAAGCCCCAGACGTCCCCTTCTCATCTTCCCCCAGCCGAGGAGCATGGTGCATCCTGGCCTTTCTGGATCATGCACTGTAGCCCATATGGTCCCACGTATGGAAACAAACACCTGACCCAGGGCACCTGAGCACAGTGGAGGAGTTACACCCATGTGCTCTACATGGCCCTGACACCTTGGTCTAGGGGAAGTGCCGTGTGCCTGTTTAGACTTCAAAGGTCACATAACATGAAAGACTCCTTAAAGCTGGAAGATATTAATCACATAATAAGGGAAAATATAGAGATTCTTGTAGAAGTTGAAGCCAGTATGTCAGAAAACTGTCCTCACTGCCTTGCCTGATTGACAGGTGGATACCAACACTGGGACATGCTTCTTAAATGGTTTCTCTGTCTCTATTGTCTCAACATACTCACCATTTACTTTCTGGTTCTCCCAAGAATTAGCTCTAACACTTATCTCCTCTTTTCCTATGTACAGGATTTCCTCTTTTGTCCTTAAAGTTTTATTTATTTATTTACAAGACAGGAGAAAGGGAGTGGGGGTAGCTCCTTTATCTGCTGATTCATTCCCCAAATACCCTCAACAGCCAGAGCTGGTCCAGGCCAAAGCCAGGAGCCTGAACTCCATCCAGGTCTCCCACGTGGGTGACAGGAACCCAAATACTTGAGCCGGTGTCGGCTGCCTACCTGGATGAGTCATCAGGAAGATTGTTTGGAATAATAACCAAGTCACAAACTGGTACTCCAATATGGGATGCAGGAGTCCCAAGTTGGGGCTTAACTCACTGAGCCTGAATGCCTATCCCCAGACACGGGCGTCCTAACAGCTTGAAACACCTTCTCCTGGCTGCTGTGTTTCAGTTGCCTTTTCTGAAACCTCTTCTCCCACACATGATGTCTCTGAGTTGTTCTCTGGGCAACATCATTGTCCTTTGCTCTTTTCACTCTTTATCCCCACTGTGGTGCCTCTCCTGTGCTATGGATGTGACTGGCATGCCGATAACTCCCAAATCAACTCCTCTACCCCAGGCCTCACTTCTTGCTCCACAGATGAGGTTGGTCAGGTCCCCCTAAAGGCTTATTAGAGTTGCCTCCATGGTGCCCTCACTTGTTTTCCTTATCTCCAAGAATGACATCCATTTGTGCCCAAGCCAGAAAGCTGTGTGCCCTTATCTTTTCTCTTTCATCCTTAATCCTGACATCCCATTCAGCATCAAGAGAGCTCTCATATTCCCCCTTCTTTCACTTTCCATTCTAATTTCCGTAGTTTGCTACCATGTGCTGATATTATTGAAACACTTCCATGATTTCTGCTGACATCCTGGAAGGTGGTTCTGTTTTGCTGGGTGAGGACAACAGTCCTGGGTCCCACTCAATCTTCTCTAGTACTCTAATATAGGAGACAGGGAAAAGGCACGTTATAGCTGGAACCTAGTGGAGTCTGGGATCTCTACTGAGTCTGTGCTGATGTTGTGATATTTGGCTGGAGTAGGGTAGATTTTATCCAGAGGTTTTCTGTTTTGCTTTTCATTCCTTTCTTGGTTTTTTGGCTGGAAGAAGCTGGCTTTTCCTGGGGGCATTTTTAGCCTTTACTCGCTGTCGTTTGTGTGTTGTTGGCTGGCAGCCTGTCTGGAGTATGTGAGACAAGAAGAAAACCCAGGGAACTCAGCACAGAGCATTTGGGTCCCTAGGGCCCTTGTTAATTTGTCTTCTGTCCACTGCTCAGAGCTGTCTTGTGATTATCGCTTGATAGATCATACCCTGGGTTTTCAGTTGTGCTTCAGATTCATTTTTTTAGATAAGATATGACTGTGCTTTCTTAGGAATGTTCTCAAAACATGTACAAGTGGTCCCTGAGGCTAAAATCTACCACTACTTATCCAGGCTCCAGACCTTTCTAAATATCCATTCCTAAATGTCCTATGGGCACTTAAGCTCAATAGATTACCTCCAAATACCTTCTTCTGTTTTCATTACATCAGTTGGTGATATCACCACCAACGTAGTCATTGGAGGTCAAACTCTGGAAGGCAGTAAGAGCCCTGCCTCCTGTTTGCTGTCACTGGGCATGTCCAACCGACTCTTCTTCCCAGACATCCCCTGAACCTACCAACTCCTGCCCACCCCGCCTTCATCATCTCTTGCCCAGGCTGTTGTGGTAACTTCCCAACGTGTCTCTGTCACTCCATGTTACCCCTCTGAGCCATTTTTCCCTATTTTGAAATGCATATTTCTAAAATGGTCGTCTGGTTGTTACTGCTCCCTCAGTCCTCTGTGAGTCTCTCTGAGCCTGTTAGCAAGCAGGGCAGCTCCTGTATTAGTCCTCAATCTCCAGTCTCACCCTCAATCCTGCTTTTCTGGAATGTTCCAGCATAGAACCACTTGCCACAAGCTGTCTTATTCCCTGTACCTTTCTTCCCTTGGGAATGCCCCCAGTTACACACTCTTTGTCTGCTAATTGGGTCCTCAAAACACCAGTTACATCCTCAAAATTTAGTTTATTGATCGCTTAACGTGTAAAGCTTTCACAAATACTGTAATTTTATCACTGTCCTTTGTATGAAGTACTGTGATTCTTTTAGTTTGCTCTGTATACCCTTCTGAGAGGGCGTTTGTCTGACCATGTGGCCTCACAGTGTGATGCTTAACACAAGGCTGCTGGAATTCTCACTTCTGCTTAGTAGTTCTGTGGTCTCAGGTAAGCCACTGACCCTCTTTGTGTCTCACGTTAATCATATGTGAAGTGGGGATTATCCTGAAAGTTGAATGAGACACCACTTCCAAGTTGTATAGCACAGCACCTAGCACGAGATAAGCTCCTTTTTTTAAGATTTATTTATTTATTTGAAGGCAGAATTATAGAAAGGCAGAGGGAGGGAGAGAGAGAAAAAGAGAGAGAGAGAGAGAGAGAGGTCTTCCATCCACTGATTCACTCCCCAGATGGCCACAACAGCCGGAGATTTGCTGATCTGAAGCCAGGAACCAGGAGCCTCTTCCAAGTCTCCCAAGGGGGTGCAGGAGCCCAAGGACTTGGGCCATCTTCTACTGCTTTCCCAGGCCAAGGCCACAACAGAGAGCTGGAATGAAAGTGGAGTAGCCAGGACTCCAACCGGTGCCCATATTAAATGCTGGCACTGCAGGCAGTGGCTTTACCTGCTATGCCACAGCGCAGACCCCAAGATAATCTGTTGAGGGTTGTGAATTATTAGGATGATTATTTTTATTATAATTTACTAAACCATCCTCCCATAGTTGAATATTTGGGTTTGAATCAGTCAGCTTCTTGTCACTATAATGAAATTCCTGAGGCAGCTAACTTTATAAAGAGAAATGGCTTATTTAGTTCACAACTGGAAATTCAAGACCAAGATTGGGTGGTCCCTGTGATGGTAGTGACTGGTAGAGCAAGTGTGGAGGAAGAGTTTTGTGCTGAGTCAGGAAGCAGAGACTGGGCAGGGCCAACTCTTGCTTTTATAACCAACCCTCTATGAGAACTACCCTCGGAGTCCCACTCACCTACCTCCTAAACACCATATTGGATTCAGAGTCTACCCTCTTATTACCATGAACTTACGACTTGGATATTTAAACACCTGTGTGATCTTTGGGACCAAATTCTAGTCAAACTGTAGCGAAGTTTCTTCCATTTTCTCCTGTCTGTTACTGAAGCTGATCCTGGTAGAAAGTTTTGAAATAAATAACACAGGAGATAGCTGTATTTGGGATTACTTTTATGCCTTTGTATTTGTAGTTGACAAAACCAACTGATTTACCCATCAATGTTTAAAATAGTTGCTGCAGAACTGTGGTATTATTTGTGGTCTTTTCCATACCACACAGCACACTGGGGCTTTTAAGATTAATTAAATGTTTCTCTCCTGCTGAGCTATTGGGAGAGAAAAACATCAAAGGAGGCACATGACAAATGAATTTGTACCTGAGTAATGGGTAGGCTGAAGGCACTGCACTTCTGTTTCTGAATTTGAATTGTTCTGCTGTTAGAAGGGTGTGCTTGAGGTTTGGACGAACACCTTGATCTTGTTTCTGCTCTGCCTTTTCTCTCTCCCAGAGAGCTGGGTTTGTAAATACAGATAAAGTGAAAGCACAGATTTCCCTGGTGCTAAGAGGAAGCACATTGGAGGAGCTGGGACTCTATTTCCAGCATTGAAGTGATACTGGTTTTAGCCTCTTAACTCGTGCTGCTGCAATAAATATGTGGGTAGTTTAAACACCATTGATTTCTCAGAGTTCTGGAAGCTGGGAAGTGCAAGGCAGGATACTGGCTGATACAGTTCCTGATGAGGTCTCCCTTCTGGTTGGTGGAGGCATGCCTTCTTGATGAGTCTCCACAGCACACAGAGAGATTTGCTCTTTCATGTCTTTTTTGATAAGCACTAAATCCCATTTCTGAGGGCTCCACCCTCCAGACTTAGTTAATAGCAAATATCACCATACTGGGGATTAAGGCTTTAAGCCATGAATGCAGCAGGGCACACAGACATTGCCTGACTCTATGCCTGCTCTGAAAGGGAAGGAGCAGGGAGCTTCTGAGAGGAGAGCATCTGAAGTGGAACTGTGGCTCCAGACACCTGCCTTCTTAAGACCACACCATCTTATCTCAGCTCTGGTCACTGAGACATGGTGTATGTACAACTGGGGTTTAGAAGAACCTAACACAACTAAATTCTTTTTTGTTTTTTAAAGTTTTATTTATTTATTTGAAAGTCAGAGTTACACAGAGAGAGAAGGAGAGGCAGAGGCAGAGAGAGAGAGAGAGAGCTTTTCCATCTGCTGGTTCACTCCCCAATTGGCCACAATGGCCAGAGCTGGGCCGATCCAAAGCCAGGAGCCAGGAGCTTCCTCCGGATCTTCCACGTGGGTCCAGGAGCCCAAGCACTTGGGCCATCTTCCACTGCTTTCCCAGGCTGCAGCAGAGAGCTGGATTGGAAGAGGAGCAGCCAGGACTAGAACCAGTGCCCATATGGGTTGCCGACACTGCAGGCAGCGGCAGCTTTACGCCCTACACCACAGCGCAAGCAAATTCTAAGTCCTCTTTGAGGATTTTTATGTCCTATGCATGAAGCAGAGCTAAGGCTTTCTCATTGATTACTATTCTTCTAAGTGATTAATCTATCATCGTTTTTAATACCTAACCAAAATCTATTGTACTGTAATTTAGTGCTTTTGCTCTATGCCCTTGTTATGGTGGGGTGGGTTGGGAATAAAGATGAATGATTCTCAGCTTCAGAAGTTTCCCTAATATACTTTCTATATTGGAATTATAAGGAAGTTGTTCTACTTTCTCTGAGGTAACTCAGTTCAAACTCATTTCACCTAAGGATAAGATTTCAGTTTTAGAGCTATTTAATACCTGTGGCCCTCCTGTGAAGCCTACCATATGGTCTTGGGCAATATTTTGGGTCTCTCCTTTTCCACATCAGCTTTGAAAATCAGCTCCATAGCATGAATGGCCACTTTCCAACTGTATGCAAACTATGGGGAGAGTATATTCTTCTTTGCTATAAATTTACCCAGGAGAAAGTTCAAGCTATTTCCTCTGCCTGGCCAGCTCTTTCCCCAGAGATAGAGCAATCCTGATGATCAGAGAACAATAAGGGATAGTTATGACTGGGGCAAGTAATAGGAGAGGGGATAATGTGTGTGTGTGTGTGGTGGGGGTAGGCAAGGAAGGCCTTGGTAAAGGTAGTCAAGATAGTTAATATATAAGGGTAAATGATCAAATCCAAAAAGTAGTGTATGTTTAATATCATTTACAGGTGGATATGTCTTTATTTCTTAATACATTTTAATTGCAGGTTGTCTCACTTACTGAAAAATCCAAAATCTTTATTTGTATATATTTTTTGGCAATGGCTGACTCAGCTTATAACTCTTGCCTTGACCGTGGTGTTAATTAAATGATTTTTATTTCTTCATTAAAAACCGAACATTACTGATGGGTTCATGCGTAAGTTACATGCTAGTGGTTTCTGGAATGCCACTTCTTGGTATGAGAAGAAATAAATAGTAACCTATGGATTTAAACCTGAGTAAAGTTTGTACTTATTTCTATAAGACCTCTTAACACTTTCAGCAGGTATCATGGTGAGAGAAAGAATTTGCTCCCTAAGCAGCTGTGGTGGAGACACATTTCCCAGCCTTCTTTGAGGTGAGGTGTGGCCATGTAACTGAGTTCAGCCAATAGAATGTGAATGGAGAGAGCAGCTCTATTTCCAGGCCTGAGTAATAAAAATCTGCCAGGTATTTTCCCTTCATGGGCAACTTTGGAGGGAAAAATGTGGAAGACAGCAGGCTACAAGAAAGAAGGAGGGCACAGGTCACCGAGTTAGGCCTGAAGGAGAAGCTTGTTGACCAGAAACATCTATTTCAGAATTTACTTGAGTAAAAATAAATCCCATATATATTAACTTGCTGAAATTAGGGGGTTTTTCTGTTCACCAGCTGGCAATTCCCTAACTTATATTAAAACTCTAGGATTGTAGTTCAGATTTAGTTCTCTTTTTCAGTTCCTAGACTAGCAGTGAGGGTGGAGTAACAAACAGATGCTCATTTTAGAAAGATACATTTCAGAATGAGGCAAAAGTAGGTTTCCATTTCCACATTTATGAAATGATGATTAATGGTCTTTGTGGCCATAGCTCTACTGTTCTATGAAAGAGTTGACAGGAACATTTTCATAGATAACACCAATAGAAGCTCAAAACCTTTATGAATTTCTTTGACCCATAGAAAATAATGGTGATGTTGGGTAATTTAAGATTTTGAAACTCCGACTGTATTCTCAATAGCTGTGCAAGACTAATCTGTCCATTATCTATCGTTTCTTGGATTGGAACGATACATTTCAACTACTACCAAGTGGTTATGGAGTGACACCGTCATGAAAAGGAAATCATGCCACAGTCACTGGGGGCCAACACTTTGATCTCCCATATTGTAACCCTCCAACTGTGTTCCACTCCTGGGTCATAAGAAGAAAGAAATATCTCTGACCACTTTAAAAGCCAAACCATTTCATATTTGCCTTTAAGAGAGACTGAAAAAAGGTTGAGTAATGCAAGGTACCATTTTGGACAATAAAAATACTCAGCACCATGATATTGAAGATGTGGCAAGCAGAATTTCATTTTTTTCTGATATTTTCTTTGAACATATTCGACAGTAAAGTGAAGTAGAAGTTGTTCATGGTACAATGATTCTCAAATTTTCCAGGCAGTAAGTAAAAACATTGTCAACGTCATTTTCTTTCACTTGATCTAAGAGGATTTTTTCTGTTTTTCATTTTTAATGCTTTACCTCTTATGAAAGTTTCTTCAACTCTTGCATTTTGCAAAAAGTAATAATAGGGAATGAAATGTCAGTTTGTTTACAAGCCGTGTAAAAAAGCGTCTCAACAGGATGCTAAGTGATTAAATTGTAGGTTGCATGGCACCGCTTTGATGCTTTTATGACGTTAGGGCATTTTAGGTTACATCTTACGCCTTCCCAATCAAGTAACCTTTGCCTTGTTTCCTCATTGCTCCTTGGGCTCGTATATGTTTATGGACCATTTGTGTGTATTTTAGCAATGATAATGATGAAGATAGTTGGAAGTGTAAAGTAGCATTATTTTTCAGGTTCCTAGAACAAAACTGATGTTTTCCAGGGTGCAGAATGCCTGCCCGGTGTTATGCTAGCATCTCAAGTACAGTGAGCGCTTGTCTTCTGGTAATCAGGGCCAGACTTACTCAGCTACTTCTCCCTGTTTTATGATCTTGTTAAGGTTGACCTCTACCTATCTTGTGGTGCTTTTTCAACAAAAATAAAATTCTTAACTGGACTCATTTTTATGACTGACTATAAAAATTTTCCTTCCAACCTCATCTGTTAAATGGAGGTAACCAGCTCTGCCTTCCTGTATACTTGGACTAAATGGAATAAAAAAGCAACAAACAAAATAATTACTGGAAATATTGGGCTAGCCAAATTAAAAAAAAAAGTATTGAATATGACCTTAAATTGTAAGACTCTCAAATAGTCTTCAAATATAATCTTTTTTAGAAGATTTATTTATTTATTTATTTGAAAGGCAGAGTTACAGACAGAGAGACAGCAACAGACAGACACACAGTGGGAGAAAGATTGTCCATCTTCTAGTTCACTCCCAAATGTCTGCAATGGCTGGGGGTGTGCCAGGCGAAAGCCAAGAGCCTGGAGCCTCTTCCAGGTCTCCCATATGGGTTCAGGGACCCAAGCAATTGGGCCATCTTCTGCTGCTTTCTCAGGTATGTTAGCAGGGAACTAGATTGCAGAAGTGGAACAGCCAGGTCTTGAACTGGCGCGCAGATGGAATGCTGGTGTCACAGGTAGTAGGTTAACTCTCTATGCCACAATGTCAGACACATTCAAGTATAATTCTTAATCTATTTTTAAAAAATGCTGTGTTTTTCTAACATACTTCTTGGTCTCGCCCATCCCATCTACATCATCTGGGAATCTTTTACAGCAGAAAACTTTCTTGGTAGAGTTGTCACAGGATTCACTTTAGATCTGGGTTATTTTGGGGACAATGGAAGGTTGACAGAGATTGGAATAATTTTTCTTATTACTGCTATAATTAAATACCTAGTAGATAATTATCTTGATAAATTTGTCTCTTGAGGGCTGGTGCTGTGGCATAGTAGGTAAAGCTGCTGCCTGCGATACCAGAATCCCATTCAGGTGACAGTTCATCTCACAGCTGTAGTTTACTGCTGTGAAACTTTCAATGAGTTGTTATATAGAGATGCTTAGAAGGCTGTATGACTCAGAGAAAGCAGAGTAGGGGCATTGCAAGTTGTTCTGAGTAATCAAGACCAGTTCAAACATTAACTAATCGTCTAGATAGGATGGAAGCAAAAAGCATAAATTAGGCAAGAAGATGTACCAATTAGCATTTGTTGTATAACACAAAAACTTCAAAGGGAATGGTTTAAAAATTACCCCTATTCAACTCATGATCCTATGCATCATCAAATTGGACTGGGCTCAGCCTGGAAATTCTTCTGCTTTTGGTCCTGTTGTCTCAAGCATCTACAATCAGCTGCTAGGTCATCTGGTACCTGACTTATGTAAAATGAGCTCAGAGGGGATGGCTTGTCTCTGAGCCACAGGTTAACTTCGGCAATGGGCTCATGGTAAAGTTAATGGAGCAAGTCAGAAGCAAAGTCACAAAGACCAGCTCTGATTGGAGAAAGGAAGCTCCAAGCCCAATCCAGATTCACTGGGTGGGGAAACAATCCTACGTCCTAATGGGAGGAGGTTAAAAAACCACACTGGAAAGGGTGTGGATAGAGAAGAGTGAAAGATCTGGCCACTTTTACAACCTCCCATATTGGGTGAGGTTGCTGCTGTGAGAGATAAAGCTGAGAAGGAACCAGAGACCTGGATGTGAATATGTGTGCATGTGTTTGTGTCTCTGTGTGTGTGTGTGTGGGGGGGGTGCACAAGTACATGCATTTTGGGGAGGGAAGGGAGATGTAAGACAGAGGGAAGAATAAAAATAATTCCAGAGTCATGATTATAGATGACATAGAATATGGCAGTACTATATAGAGAAGTAGGAAATGCAGTAGGAAAACCATTCACCTTGAAATGTATGGCATTTGAAATAGAAGTGAGAGTTAAGGACTCCAGAAATCTAAAGAGAAACCCAGCCTACAGATATGCAGGTGTGAATAGACGTAAATAGATGTAAATAACGACAAAATCATGTCTATTTCCCTAGCCAACATACACTAGTCTTCTATGGTAACCACAATTAAGTGGTTTCTTTTTGCATTTCCTTTTGGGGACTCTCCCTTTCCATTTCTTTCTTTCTTTATTTTTTTTATTTTTTGACAGGCAGAGTGGACAGTGAGAGATAGAGACAGAGAGAAAGGTCTTCCTTTGCCGTTGGTTCACCCTCCAATGGATGGCTGCCGCGGCTGGCACGCTACGGCCCACACACAGTGCTGATCTGATGGTAGGAGCCAGGTACTTATCCTGGTCTCCCATGGGTTGCAGGACCCAAGTACTTGGGCCATCCTCCACTGCACTCCCGGGCCATAGAAGAGAGCTGGCCTGGAAGAGGGGCAACCTGGACAGAATCCAGCGCCCTGACCAGGACTAGAACCCGCTGTGCAGGCGCCGCAAGGCGGAGGATTAGCCTAGTGAGCCACAGCGCTGGCTTTCCCTTTCCATTTCTTAGTTTATGGGATTTGAATGAGTCCAACCCTGGCCAGTTGCCAGCAGGGCCTGGCCATCCCTCTGGTCACAGTGATTGGCTGAGGAATGACACCTGATCAAGTTGGGTCTAATGAAACCAAATTCTGGCACTTCTGTTGGAACCATCAGAACTTTTCCTTCCATTGGTGCAATGAGCCGGGAGGCCACAGAACCTCCGTCGGCCATCTTACCAGTGGAGGCTGCCCAGGAGCAAAGCCAACAGAAACAAAAGTAGAACTGTGTGTGTGTGTGTGTGTGTGTGTGTGTAGGATAGAGAGGAGAGAGAGAGGGAGACAATTGAGATCCTTGAACAGTTGCACCTAAAGTCATACATACTTCTACACTTTTCAGTTTTAGGAACCAGTAAGTTCTCTTTTCTCTCGGACAAGTTTGAATTGGTTTTCTGTCTCATGTTACTAATATGAAAAAAGATAAGAGTAAACTTTGAAATATATTTTCAAAGGCCGAGGACCAGTTAAAGAGTAGTCAAAGCTCATGGAGACAAGAAGTGCCGGAAGGAGGCACTGACAAGGAGGGGCGGCTCTCTGTGCCCGGGTCCTCACGTGGAGCAGCAAGGGCTCAGCACACACTGTGGCCTCGGTGGCCAGGACAACTTTGCAGGGAGTGGTCTTGGCAGCACAGAGCTGGGGGGAAGGTGCAATGCCAGAAACTAGGGAAAGAGTGGGAGGTTTTCTTTGTCCATAAAAGGGACTCCTCTTCACTTGGGCTTGGAACTTGGAACCAACTCTTCCGCCACCCCCTGCCACAGCTGGCACATCTACAGTCATCTTGTCCTGTAAATGCTCCCTCCACAATTACTCTTGGACTCCTGTTCTCCTCGACATCGCCCCTGCCAAGAGCTCAGCCCAGGTGCCCAGTTTCCTTTCCTGGAACCTGTGAAGCCTCCTCACAGCTCCATGCCCATAGCCTTCTACCCCTATCATCCATTCCTATTCTGCTGCCAGTTTCTGCGTCCCAGGGCTCAGCTGTGTGAAATGGCCACACAAGATGAGGACTTAGAGCCAGCTCTGACTTTGCTATGGGGCCTTGGGAAAGATTTTTAATCTCCCTAGATGTCTTTGAAGTGATTCATTGTCTCCTCAAGGCCTAAAGTAAAATTCTAACCCAGCTCTTTTAGCCTTACTTTTGTTAACAGATGTATAACTTAACCAAAATACAACACAGGTTGAGAGTCCTTTATTCAGAATGCTTGGAACCAGAAGTATTTTGGATTTTTTTAGATTTTATAATTTTTGCACGTACAAGATGCCTCAAAAAGTCTGTGGAAAAGTAGAATTAAAAGCTATGTTTACTTGGATATAAGAAATTTTTGAAATCCATGCACAGTTTTTTCATAATACATACTTTTTTGAGGACTCCTTTTATATAATGAGATACTTTGCTAGGCATGAAATTCATTTATGCTTCATATATGGTAATATAGCCACACAGCCTGAAGGCGATTTTATCTAATATTTTCAGTGCACCTGTGCTTTGAATGCAACCCATCCCATGAGGCCATGTGTGGAATTTTCTACTTGTGGTGTCATGTCAGTGCTCAAAATTTCAGATTTTCAAGCATCCTAGATTTTGGATTTTCAGATTAGTAATGTTCAACCTGAACTTGTTGTACCTGAATGTCTCTCACCCTCGTACTTCCTGCCTCTTTTCATTTTACCAGGAACCTTTTGTCTTTCTGCTTGGAAATTTTAGCCTTCCCCCAAGGCCAAGTTCAAATGCTGTCTCTGAAGCTTTCCTGAAGTCCCCAGCTGAGAATCATCTTATTCTGTGTTCAGTTTCAGCCTACTTTGCTGTGTTCTGTTGTTGTTTCTGTATACATCTTGCCTCCTGCCAAATTGTCAAAAAGTTGAGTAGCCTTCAAGGTATTTAGCTTTGTAGATAGTTCTCAGTGAATGGTTGAAGTAATGAAAACGTACTTTTTTTGGTGTATGGCCCACTCACCATCTTGCAAAACCTCACAGCACAGTTGGATGTTGTAGATCTGTGGAATCAGACTGTGTGAGAAACAAGAGGGCCTTTTGAGTGTCACGGTATCACTGGAGCAAGTGCTGACTCACCCCTGCCCTCAACAGGGGTCAGCATAGTCACTGTTGGGTGAGAATCTCATTGGACTCCCTTCTATAGCTCCATGCACAAGCTTCTCCTTCCTGTTTGCAAGACAACAATGAGAGTGCTCATTGTAGGCAGAGCAGAGAGTGGTCTTCCTTGGCTGCAGCTCCTGATGATAGAAAGGGGTGTTAGAGAGGGCTGTGTAAACGCTGATCCCGAAGAACAAAACGGGAACAGAGAGAAGGAAGAGTAAGGAGAAGACGGCAGATACAGAGTGGAGGGCGTGGAGAGAGCCGTGTTCCCTGGCAAGATCATCAACTCCAGATCTAGACCTTGTTGCCCTGCCGTGGTGAGCTGAATACTGACCGGGCCAGTGCCCAGGGTCAGCGGCTGGGAGGATGTGGCTCTTTCCTACCTAGGACGGTGAACCTGGAGACCTCCCTGAGGAATGTGCTGGCTTTCCTGCAGCGCCGAGGGACACGGACAGCTGTACTCGGGTGAACCTTTGCTCCCTTCTGCTGGCTTCCCTTCTCCACCCACAGCAACTTAAATCATTAAAAACCTGTGTAATTAAAACTTCATCCAAGTGCAACCAGTGGTGTTTGCTGGCCGCAGTGGAGGATATAAATATCTTCGAAAGGCATAAAGACAGAAGCTGCTTCCTGCGTGGTTTCCCTCTCACACAGGATGCTGTCTGCTACTGTGTGCTATCAACAACCGGGTGCAGGCTGAGCTCTCTGTTCCACCAGCCCGGCTCTGACTGGACCTTTGTTCCACTGGCTTATTTACAGGGTTCACTGGAAGGGCCACAATGTGTAGGTGGGGGTGAAAAGCAAAGTGGTCTTTTGCTTTTGCATGTATTTGGATTAAAATATGTAAATAGATTCTTCCTTGTCCAATTTTACTGGAAAACAGGAAGTCTGTCTTCCTGGTTATCCTTTGTGTCATCAGGTTAATGTCTCTGAAACACAATTTATGCAGTGTTGCTACTCCATTGCTCCATGCATTACTCAATTACTCAAGGCTCATTTGCATTACTTACAAAATGGGGTTAAAAGTATACTGTGCAGGGGTACTTCAAAAAGTTTGTGGAAAGTAGAGTTAAAATGTGTCCCAAAAGTTTGAATTCCATGGACAATTTTCTCATAATACACATTTTCTTTGAATTTTTTGAAGTCCTCTTGTATATGTGTTCTCTGAACAAATGTTTAAATTTTTAAATTTTTTTACCATTTACTTATTTATTTTATAGAAAGAGTGAGAGAGAGAGAGAGAGAGAGAGAGAGAGAGCAGAGACAGAGGAGAGAGAGAGAGAGAGAGAGAGAGAGAGAGACTTGTGAGCTTCCATCTGCTGTTTCACTTTCCAAATACCAGAAAGAGCTGGGGCTGAGGCCAAAGCCAAGAACCAGGAACTCAATCGAGGTCTCCTGTGCCAGTGTCAGAAACCTAATGACTTGAGTCACCACCATTGCTTCTTAGAGAGAAGCAGGAGTCAAGAGTTGGAAATGGGCATCGATCCTAGGGACCTATGAGGGATTCAAGTGTTTTAACCACCAGGCCAAGCACCTGCTCCCTGAATGACTGAGTTTGAATATATATAAAATATGCTCAGCACTGGTAGAAACTCTCCCGTCATAGAATCTGTAGCAGTTCCATGGGGTCATGAAGGAAGGATTTGGCTGCCAATCAATACCTAAGGTAGGGTTCTGGAATGCTGTGATTGGGGCCACCTTGTGTCATACACAGTGAGTGTGGCTGTAAACCGTTTATTGCTATTATACTTGGTGTGGAGTGTCACCACATTGGTGCAACTTTTGCTGTTGTATCACCTCACTTGAAGTGCCTGGACAGCCTTGGGACCAGTGTGTGTGTTAGTTTGGTTTCCTACATAGCATATTTCAAGACAAGAATTTGAGTGCAGGTAATTTATCTGGGAGATGTCCCAGGTGAGTGAATGATGCTGTGAGACAGGAAGGGAACAAAGCTACTAACAGATGTGCTATCAAGGCAAATTCCACTGCAGGCAACTGGAGACCAGTTCTAGGGGTGATGTCTGGGAAGTAGTGTGGACCAGGCCCAGCCAAGAGCTCTCCCATCTGAGGCTCCAGGAACCTGGCATTATTATAGGTCCCTAGATAGCATTGTGGGGGACAGTTCTGAGGGCTGAACACTCTTGAACTGCCTGCTTGCCTGTACATCCTACCTTCAGGCAAAACAAACAAACAAACAAAAACCCTCAGGCAGAGTTCGTGATATTTGCCTTCAACAACCTTCTACACACAGGGAATCCACACACAGCATAAGGTCTTGGGGGCTGTGTCCGAGAGTCATAGTTTGCAATGGTGGAGATCTTAGTTTTGGGCTTGTAGAGCACCCTTTGCAGTTGATTCTCATTATTTACAATAGTTACATTCTATAAAGTCACCATGGACACCCAGTTAGTGGGGCTGTAACCACTGCTTCTGGGGGAAATTTAGAGATAGGGAACTGTGAACTTCTGATCATACTTGTTCAATTAATCAATACATAATCTTGTTTTGTGAGTTTCTGTTTAAAGGCAGTATATTTAGTATACAATGGTGATTCATTAGCACTCGACTCATGGCCAACAGCACCACACTCACGCCTGAATGGAGTTTCTGTAAGATGTATTTTCTTTGAAAACCGCATCAGAGATTTTGTGTTTAGGGACACTGGAGAGCACTTCAGGACAACAAAACCACCAATGTTCTGGTTCCTTCTGCAGCCTCCCATGGGGGAAGGAGTGGATAAGCTCCCTTGGACCCCTTTTATGGAAGCACTGAGCCCATTCCTGAAGGCTGCCCACCTCATGACACAACCACTCCTTAAAGTCTCCACCTCTTAGTACCATTGCATTGGTGATTAAGTTTCACCATTTCAACAATTTTGGGGGAGACACAATCATTCAGACCTAGTACCCATATACACAGAATTATATAATGTTTATCCTTTTGTGTTTGGCTTATTTCACTTAGCATCATGTCATTAGGGTTCACTTATGTTGTAATGTGAATTTCATTCCTTTCTTTTTTGTAAAAAAAAAAAAAGATGTATTCATTTATTTGAATGGCAGAGTTACAAAGAGAGAAGGAGAAGAAGAGAGAGAGAGAGAGATCTTCCATCCCCTGGTAAACTCCTCAAATGGACCAATGGCCAGGGCTGAACCAGGCCAAAGCCAGAAGCCAGGAGCTTTATCCGGGTCTCCCACATGGGTGCAGGGGTCCAAGAACTTGGGCCTTTTTCTGCTGCTTTCCAAAGCACACTAGCAGGGAGCTGGCTCAGAAATGGAGCAGCTAGGACTCGAATCAGTGCCGATATGGGATGCCAACACTACAGATGACGGCTTAACCCACTGAGCCACAACACTGGACGTTCATTCTTTTCTAAGGCTGAAGAGTATTCCATTGTATGTATACATCACATTTTGTTTATCCATTCATGTGTTATAAACACCCTGTTTGCTTCTATTGTGAGTAATACTGTTGTGAACATGGGTGTTCAAGTGTCTGTCTGAATTCCTGCTTTTAGCTCTTTTGGGTATGTACCCAAAAGTGGAACTTCTGGGTCATTTGGTGATTCTATGCTTAACTTCTTGAGGTGTTTATGTATCATTTTCTCCAGCAGCTGTATGATTTGTCTTTCCTACAATCAGTGCACAAAACTTCCAGTTTCAGGGCTGGTGCGGTGGCGCACTAAGTTAATCCTCCACCTGTGGTGCTGGCATCCTGTATGGGTGCTGGGTTCTAGTCCTGGTTGCTCCTCTTCCAGTTCAGCTCTCTGCTGTGGCCCAGGAGCGCAGTGGAGGATGGCCCAAGTGCTTGGGTCCCTGCACCCGCATGGGAGACCAGGAAAGAAACTCCTGGCTCCTGGCTTCAGATTGGCATAGCTCCGGCCATGGTGGCCATCTGGGTAGTGAACCAACGGAAGGAAGGCCTTTCTCTCTCTCTCTCTCTCTCTCTCTCTTTCTCTTTCTCTCACTGTCTGTAACTCTACCTGTCAAATAAACAAATAAAAACCTTTAAACACACACACACACACACACACAAACTTCCAATTTCTCCACATCCTCACCAATGCTGGTCATTCTCCCCAACCTCCTTTTTGATAATTGTCATCATAATGGATGTGAAGATATCTTGTTTTGTGTTTGTATTTTCTTTTTGGGATTTATTTGAGAGAGAGAGAGAGAGAGAGAGAGAGAGAGATCTCCCACTAGCTGGTTTACTCTGCAAATGCCCACAGCAGCTAGGGCTGTGTCAGGCCAATGCCAGGAGCTTCAACCTCCATCTAGGTCTCCCACATGGGTGGGAGGGAACAAGGTGCATTAGCAGAAAGCTGGATTGGAAGTGGAGTAGCCTGGACTCCATTTGGCAACTCGATAATGGATATGAGCATTCCAAATGTCTGTGCTATAACATATGCCCCTCTGTGTGATTTTAATTTGCATTGCTTTAATCACTAGTAATTTTTCATATGCTTATTGAGTAGTGTATTTCATTTGGAGAAATTTCTGTTCAGCTCCTTTGCCCATTTTTGAATTTTTGCTGTTGTTGAGGTTTTTTAAAATGGGAAATATGTTTTCTTAAGTGAGTTTTTAAAATGAGAAATATGTTTTAATATTTTTAAAAATGAGAAATACTTTATAGGAAGCAAATTAAAAAAGGACCATGGTGTTTAATTTAATATATCAACTTGCCTGGATAAGAGGGTACTCAGATATTTGGTCAAGGATTGTTCTGAGTATTCTGTTTTTAGAAGAAATTATCATTTATATTGATGTGGTAATTAAAATAGATTGCCATTCCTATGTGGCTGGGCCTCATTTTCAGTTGAGGCCCGAATAGAATAAAAATTCTGACTCTCCCTTCCTTAGGAAGAATTCTTCCTGCCTGTCTTTGAACTAGGGTAGCAGCTTCTTCCTGCCTTTGGACTTGGACTGAAATTGGTTTTTCCTGGGTCTCGAGCTAGCTGTCATTTGGAATAGAAGCATACCATGGGCTTGCCTGAGTCTCCAGTTTGCTGACTGCAGGTTTTGAAACTTAATAGCCCCCATAACTGTGTGAGCCCATTCTTTATAATTAATCCCTTTATACATGTGTAGAACCATCTGTTCTATTGATTCTGTTTCTCTGGAGAATCCTGAGTACTACAGGCAAGACTTTATTGATGAAAAGCAATTGTAGTTTCAGTTCAAACCCTGTTAGAGAAATCACTTGTTTCTTATAATGGGTATAGAATAAAATCTGCATGGGTTGTTATGAACCAATATTATCTGAATATTTTCACTAATATGTCTTTCCACTAGTACACTTTTACTTTTTTTGTGATATTCTGGCTTTTTCTTAAGTCCAAACCTCCACCTGATTGGTTCAGGCAGCTGCTGGGTTGATGTTCCACAGACAAGAATGCCAGTCCCTTATGTCATGTCGCCTAAATGTCAGGATGTATTTGATCTTATCCTTTGAGTGGATATGACACTACAATGACTACCATTTTCCTCTGTCATGTCACTAAACAGAGTAAGGCATTGCTCCCCTTCATGATGTTTTTATAAAATCAAAAGCAGGTATTTCAAATTATTATTATGGGTTAATTGCTTTATTGAGGCAGGAGGAATGAAAAAAATGTTTTATTATTTTTCCAAATGGATCAATCACATTCAAAATAACTCAAGTCCTTTATTAACTGTGCCTTTCTTATTTAGCAATAGATTTCATATTATACTAGCACAGTCTATATGTTCATTTCTTCCTCCAGAAACCTTTTATTTAAGGAATACAAACTTCATACATTTCATAATTACAACTTTAGGAACATGGTGATTCTTCCTACCATTCCCACCCTCCCACTCACTCTCCCACCCCTCTTCATGCACCCTCCCCTATTCCCGCTCTTATTTTTTATTAAGCTCTATTTTTAATTAACTTTATATACATGTGATTAATTATATGTCAAGTAGAGTTCAACAAATAGTAAAAAAAAAAATAACTGTTCCACAACAGTTAAGACAAGGGCTGTTCAAAGTCATTGCTTCTCAGCGTGTCAATTTCACTTCTACAGATTGCCTTTTAGGTGCTCTATTAGTTATTACAGGTCAGGGAGAATATATGGTATTTGTCCCTTTGGGATTGGATTATTTCACTAAGTATGATGTTTTCCAGTTTCATCCATTTTGTTGCAAAATGACCAGATTTCATTTTTTTTACTGTTGTGTAGTATTCCATGGGGTACAGATCCCATAATTTCTTTCTTTTTCCTTTTAAAAAATATTTATTGGGCGGGTGCTGTGGCTCACTAAGCTGGTCCTCTGCCTGTGGCACTGGCACCCCGGGTACTAGTCCCGGTTGGGGCTCCAGGTACTAGTCCCGGTCGCTCCTCTTCCACTCCACCTCTCTGCTGTGGCCCAGGAGGGCAGTGGAGGATGGCCCAAATACTTGCGCCCCTTCACCCACATGGAAGACCAGGAGGAAGCACCTGGCTCCTGGCTTCGGATCGGCGCAGTGCTGGCCATGGCGGCCATTAGGGGAGTGAACCAATGGAAGGAAGACCTCTCTTTCTGTCTCTCTCACTGTCTATAACTCTCTTTGTCTCTCTCTCTCTCACTGTCTAACTCTGCCTGGCAAAAAAATTTTTTAAAAATTATTTATTTATTTATTTGAAAGACAGGGTTACAGAGAGAGTCCTTGCTCAAGAGATGTAGAAGCAGAGAGACTGTCCTTGCTCAAGAGAGGTAGAAGCAGAGAGAGAGAGAGAGAGAGAGAGAGAGAGAGAGAGAAAGTCTTCCAACCACTGGTTCATTCCCCAAATGGCTGAAATAGCTGGAGCTGGGCTGATCCAAAGCCAGGAGCCAGGAGCTTCTTCCAGGTTTCCCACATGGATGCAGGGGCCCAAGAACTTGGGCCATCTTCCACTGCTTTCCCAGTTGATAGCAGAGAGTGGGATCAGAAGTGGAAGCACTCAGGACTTGAACTGGTGACCATATAGGATGCAGGCACTACAGGCAGCATCTTTACCTGCTATGCCACACTGCTAGCCTCCCCCATAGTTTTTTTTTAATTTATTTATTTGACAGAGTTAGACAATGAGAGAGAGAGAGACAGAGAGAAAGGTCTTCCCTCCGTTGGCTCAGCCCCCAAATGGCTGCCATGACCTGAGCTACGCTGATCCGAAGCCAGAAGCCAGATACTTCCTCCCCGACTCTGATGAGGGTCCAGGAGCCCAAGCACTTGGGCCATCCTCCACTGCCCTCCTGGGCCACAGCAGAGAGCTGGACTGGAAGAGGAGCAAGTGGGACTAGAACCCAGTGCCCACATGGGATGCCAGCGTCACAGGCGGAGGATTAACCAAGTGAGCCATGGCACCAGCCTCAGCCCCATAGTTTTTTTTATCCAGTCTTCAGTTGATGGGCAGTTGGGTTGATTCCATGTTTTAGCTATTGTGAATTGAGCTACAATAAACATAGGGGTACAGATAACCCTTTCATATGCTCATTTCATTTTCCTTGGGTAAATTCTCAGGAGTGGGATGGTTGGATTATATGGTAGGACTGTCTTCCATAGTGGCTTTACCAGCTTACATTCCTAGGAACAGTGGATTAGGGTACCTTTTCCCCCACATCCTCACCAGCATTTGTTGTTTGTTGGTTTCTGTATGAAAGCCATTCTAATGGGGGTGAAGTGAAACCTCATTGTGACTTTGATTTGCATTTCCCTGATGGTTAGTGATCCTCAGCATTTTTTCATGTGTCTGTTGGCCATTTGGATTTCCTATTTTGAAAAATGCCTGTTTAAATCCTTTGCCAGTTTCTTCACTGGGTTGTTTGTTTTGTTGTTTTGAGTTTCTTGATCTCTTTTATATATTCTGGTTATTAATACTTTATCAGTTATATAGTTTGCAAATATTTTCTCCCATTCTGTCAGTTGCCTCTTCACTTTACTGTTTCTTTTGCAAAAGAATGGTACAGAAGCTTCTGAATTTGATGTAATCCCATGTCAATTCTGCTTTGATTTGCCTCTGTGGTCTTTCCCAGGAACTCGTTGCCTATGTCGATGTCTTGCAGGGTTTCTGCAATGTTCTCTAATAATTTGATGGTATCTGGTCATAGATTTAGCTCTATAATCCATTTTGAGTGGGTTTTTGTGTAAGGTGTAAGATAGGGGTCTTGCTTCATACTTCTGCATGTGGAAATTCAGTTTTCCCAACACTATTTGTTGAAGAGACTGTCCTTGCTCAAGGGATTGATTTCAGCTCCTTTGTCAAAGATGAGTTGGTTGTAGATGCATGGACTGATGGCTGGCATTTCTATTCTGTTCCATGCATGCATCCATCTGTTTTTGTACCAGTACCAGGCTGTTTTGATTATAACTGCCCTGTAGTATGTCTTGAATTCTGGTGTTGTGATGCCTCTGGTTTTGTTTTTGTTATCTAAGGTTGCTTTAGCAATTGAGATCCTGTGTTTCCATATGGATTTCAGTATCATTTTTCTGTATCTGAGAAGAATGGCCTTGGTATTTTGACTGGTATCACATTGAATCTGTAAATTGCTTTCAGCAGTATGGACATTTTGGTATTTATTCTTCCAATCCAGGAACATGGGAGATTTTTCCATTTTTTTGTATCTTCTTCTATTTCTCTCTTTAATGTTTCATAATTCTCATTGTAGAGGTCTTTGATATCCTTGGTTAAATTCACTCAAAAATATTTGATATTTTTGTAGCTATTGTGAATGGGATTGATTTTAAAAGTTCTTTCTCAGCTGTGGCATTGTCTGTGTATACAAGGGCTGTTGATTTTTGTGTATTGATTTTATATCCTGCTACTTACCAAACTCTTCTATGAGTTCCAATAGTCTCTTAGTGGAGTCTTTTGAATCTCTTAGTGGAGTCTTTTGAATAGAATCATGTCAACTGAAGATAAGGATTGTTTGACTTCCTCTTTCCCTTTGATTTCTTTTTCTTGCCTAATGGCTCTGACTAAAACTTCCAGGACTATATTGAATAGCAATTGTGAGAGTGGGCATCCTTGTCTAGTCCCGAATCTCAGTGGAAATGCATCCAACTTTTACCTATTCAGTAGGATGCTGGCCATGATTTTGTCATAAATTGCCTTGATTGTGTTGGGGAATGTTCCTTCTATACCCAATTTGCTTAGAGTTTTCATCATGAAAGGGTGTTGTATTTTATCAAATGCTTTCTCTGCATCTATTGAGATAATCATATGATTTTTTTTCAGCAGTTTGTTAATATGATGTATCACATTGATCAATTTGTGAGTGTTGAACCTTCCCTGCATACAGTGATAAATGCCACTTGGTCTGGGTGGATGATCTTTCTGATGTGTTGTTGGATTCGACTGGCTAGTATTTTGTTGAGGATTTTTGTGTCTGCGTTCATCAGTGAAATTGCTCTGTAGTTCTCTTTCTCTGTTGTATTTTTTTCAGGTTTAGGAATTAAGGTGATCCTGGTTTCATAGGATTTGGGAGGATCCCCTCTTTCTCTTTCAATAGTTTTGAATAGCTTGAGAAGAATTGGAGTTAATTATTCTTTAAATGTCTGGTTGAATTCAGCAGTGAAACCATCCAGTCCTGGCCTTTTCTTTGTTGGGAGGATCTTCATTAATGATTCAATTTCTGTCTTGGTTATTGGTCTGTTAGATTTTCTATGTCTTCATGGCTAAATTTAGGTAGGCTTTATGTGTCCAGGTATCTGTCCATTTCTTCTACATTTCCTGGATTGTTGGCATATAGCCATTTGTAATAATTTCTGATGATTCTTTTTATTTCTGTGGAGTCTGTTATATTTCCTTTTTTGTTTCTAATTTTATTGATTTGGGTCTTCTCCTTTCTCTTGTTGGTTTGTTTTGGTCCAATCGTGTGTCATTTTTTTTCCCCAAAAACCAACTCTTGGTTTTGCTGATCTTTACTATTTTTTGTTTCAATTTTTAAAATTTCTTCTTTAATTTTAATTATTTCTTTTCTTCTACTAGTTTTGGGTTTGGTTTGATGTTTTTTTTCTAGGTCCTTGAGATTCATTGATAGTTCATTTATTTGTTGCCTTTCCAATTTCTTGATGTAGCCACTAATTGCTATAAACTTTCCTCTTAATACTGCTTTTGCTGCATCCCATACATTTTTTAAGATGTATTTATTTTTATTTGAAAGGCAGAGTTACAGAGAGGCAGAGGCAGAGAGAGAGAGAGAGAGAGAAAGAGAGAGAGAGAGATCTTTCATCCACTGGTTCACTCCCCAGATGGATTAATATCCATAGTTGGGCCAATCTGAAGCCAGGAGCAGAAGCTTCTTCTGGGTCTGCCACATGGGTGCAGGGTCCTAAGGTCTTAGTACATCTTCTACTGCTTTCCCAGGCCATAGCAGAGAGCTGGATCAGAAGTGGAGCAGCTGGGACTCAAACCAGTGCCCATATGGGATGCTGGCACTGCAGTGCTGACCTCTCCCATAAGTTTTGATATGTTGTATTGTAGACTTCATTTGCTTCCAGAATTTTTTTGATTTCTCTTTTGATTTCTTTAATGACCCACTGTTCTTTCAGGAGCATGTTGTTCAGTCTCCATGTGTTTGCATATGTACTAGAGATTCCTGAGTTGCTGATTTCCAGCTTCATTCCATTGTGGTCCAAGAAGTTGCATGGTATGATTTTTAGCTTGTTGAGATTTGCTTTATGGCTTAGCATGTGGTCAGTTCTAGAGAAAGTTCCATGTACTGCTGAGAAATGTGTATTCTCCAACTGCAGGGAAAGTTCTGTAGATAGCTGTTAGGTCCTTTTGGTCCATAATGTCAATTAACTCTGTTGTTTCCTTGCTGATTTTCTGTCTAGTTGATCTGTCCATTGATGAAACTAGGAAACTGAAAAACAGTGCTGGAGACCTCTGGAATACTATCAAATGACCCAACATACAGGTCCCATGACTACTGTATTTGAGTCAATATCTCCCTTTAGATCCTCAACATTTATTTTAAATTTCCTGATGCCCTGTTACTAGGTTCATATACATTTATATTAGTTGTATCTTCCTGTTGAATTGATCACTTAATCATTACATTGTGACCTTCTTTGTATCTTTTAATAGTTTTTGTGTTAAAGTCTATTTTGTATGATATTAGAATGGCTACACCAGTTCTTTTTTGGTTTCTGTTAGCATGGAATATCTTTTTCATCCTTTCACTTTCAGTCTGCATGCATCTTTTTTGGTGAGATGTGTTTCTTGCAGGCAGCAAATAGATGAATTTTTTTAAAATCCATTCAGCCAGTCTGTGTCTTTTAACTGGAGAGTTGAGGCCATTTATATTCATGATGACTATTGATAAGTAATAGTTTTGCCCTGCCATTTTCCCATAAATATTCCTATTATTTACTTTGTACTTTTACTGGGAGATTTTCTTCCTTTACCTTCTTTTGTAGTAATGACCATGTTTCTGTGTTTTTGTGTGTAGCACATCCTTAAGATTTGTTTTTCAAGGCTGGATGAGTGGTGACAAATTCTTTCAATTTCTGTTTGTTATGGAAGGTCTTTATTTCACCTTCATTCATAAATGAGAGCTTTGTAGGGTATAGTATTCTGGGTTGACAGTTTTTTTTTTTCTCTTAAGACTCGGAATATTTCTCACCATTCTCACTTAGCCTGTATGGTTTCTGATTAGAAGTCCACTGGGAGTCTAATTGGAGATTCTCTGAAAATAATCTGGCTTTTCTCTCATGCACATTTTAGAATCTTTTCTCTATGTTTTACTTTCAAGAGTTTGATTAAAATGTGTCATGGTGAAGATCTTTTCTGGTCATGTCTATTAGGAGTTCTAGGTACTTGCTGTACTTGGGTGTCCCCTTTTTTCCCCAAATTAGGGAAATTTTCTGTTATTTCACATGAAAGGCCTTCTAATCCTTTCTCTCTTTCCATGCCTTCAGGAACTCCTAAGAGCTGTATGTTGGGTCATTTGATAGTATCCCATAGATCTCCAACACTGTTTTTCAGTTTCCTAATTCCTCCTGCTCCTCCTCCTCCTCCTCCTCCATCTTTTTCTTCTTCCTCCTCCTCCTCTCTCTCTCTATTTTTTTTTTTTTGGTTTGACTGTATAATTCTCTATAATTTGTTTCCTAACTTGGATATTGTTTTTTCTGCTTCACCAATTCTGTTGTTAAGGCTTTTCACTGTATTTTTTATTTGATCTATTGAATTCTTCATTTCCAAGATTTCATTTTGATTTCTCTTTAAGATTTCAATTTCATGGGAGAAATTTTCTTTCATGTCATGTACAGATTTATTTAATTCATGGATTTGCTTTTGATTACTTCAAGTAATCCTATGATCAATTTTTTGAATTCCATTTCTGGCAGTTCTTCATTCTCTTCATCTTCACATTCTAGTATTGAATTGGGGGTGTCATGTTGTCTTCATTATTCTTGTTTCTTGAATTGGTATGTTTATTATTTGGCATTTGTAGAAATAATTGTTGGTTTCTTTTTCTTTTTTTTTCCCCTGTGATGGCTTTTATCATTGACTATACCTCTGTGGCTTAGTGGAGTATCTATTTTTTCAGTGAATATCCAAAGGCATGTGCTGGGTGTGGCTAGGGAGCTCTCTTAAGTGCTCCAGGGTAAAGGGAGTATCTAAGTAAACACTCAGGTTGGGCATGGTAAATCTCTTTCTTTCTTTCTTTCTTTCTTTTTTTTTTTTTTTAATCAGAAGGGAGGTTTGTTCTGCTCTGCTTGTGTAGTCTCACTCTCACCTCCTCTCTTCAAAGGAGACCAGAGCCTGGGTGCCAGCCACAGTGGGTTTAATATTTGTCTGCGCTGCCACAAGAATCACACGAAGGATCTGTGCAGTTCTCGGTGTAAGCATGGGTCCCATAGCAATGACCCTCAACCAGGGAATCAGGGAGCCACCCACAGTGACTGCCCAAAGTCCCAGCCACACCCTGAGCCCTCCCACACAGCCACAGTGTTTTCACAGTCCCAGCACACAAGGATCCCATGGTTAAGAGCACCCAGCCCTCTGTCAATTCTCCTAGCCATACTCAGATGTCTCCTCTCAGCTGGTTCCTGGGTGTGCTGACCTGAGCTTTCACAGCTATTATGTATCAAAATGGTTCCTGCCCTCTCTGGGCTAGTTACAGGACACTAGTGCTGGGTAGTTGGGGAGAGAGAAACGTGCTACCTTTTTTCTCCTCTGGTGTGGCGGGTATACTGTCCCTTACAGGCCTCCAAGCCAGGCTGATGCCAGACTCTTCCCAGTGCTTTATCACCAATGGCTTGGGGTGCCATAGACTGGTCACATCGGAGGCTGCTGATGTCCTGAGTTGTGTGTGTCTATATCCTCCATGTAGGTTCACAGTGTCCCTCTAATTTGCATGAAGTTTTCTCTGATGTTTTTTAACTTTTCCCTGAGACTGCACTCTCTCCACTTTTTTTAAACTGTCTTCCCCTAGACTAGAGCAATAAGCTACCTTCCTATTCCATCATCTTTGCTCTTTTTTGAAAAAAAATTTAAGTTCTCAGTAAAAATCATTTTTTGTACTATTTTTTTGTGTGATTCCTTCAAAATTTGGCAACATCTCATAGCAATAAATGAGTGTCACTTCTTAAAAATAAATGAAGCTACATTCATTTCAGAGAAGACTTGATATGGTCTACCAGCCTGGGCTTTTTCTAAATGCAGAAACTCTGGCCCACCCCAGACCTACTAAATACAAGGCTGCATTTTAACAAGTTTCCCAGGTGATTCATAGTGCATATTAACATTTGAGAAGTACTGGTTTAAAGTTTCTGTGTACCCTGTATTCACTGCATTTCAGTCTTTTAAAGAGGAAAAGAACAAGGGTTCAAAGAGATTAAATGATCTACACCTAGCACACAGAGCTGAGTTAGATAAAGGGCTATTGACTGGTATTGAGATGTTTTGTCTTAGAATTATTGTCTCTCCATATTTTCAATGTTAAGGTCTTCATAAGTTCTATTTTATTTCAAAAATTTTTTATTTATTTTGAGTTATTTGAAATGCGTACACAGATCAATTGGGAGCCTGGAAGTTAATCTGAATGTCGCACATGGGTGGCAGGAACCCAAGTACTTGAGCCATCACCTGCTGCTTCCCGGCTTGCGTGTTAGCAGGAAGCTGGAATCTGGACCAGCGATAGGACTGAAACTCCTGCACTCTGAAATGGGATGTAGGCATCCCAAGTGGCGTCTTAACCACTGTGCCACATTCCTGTACCCCATAGGTTTTAACATTAGGAGACTGTTAATCTGGAACATTCTTCTTTTACAAATGAGAAAAAAAAGTTCAGGGGAGGTGAAATAACATAAAACCATAGGATCGATACAATCAGGCTAGGGAAGATTACACTATGTAACAAACAACACCCCACAACCCAGTGGATTTAATTAATAGTTACTCATGCTCCTCCTCATCATCTTGTTTGTGTACACCAGGCCTTGAACTCTATTCTATTAGCACTTTTGGGTCCACACTTATGGGGCAAGTCCTAGCTGGAGCCTTGTCAATAGTAGGGGGAAACACACACACTGCCATTTTCAGAACTGCTGGAAGTGATACAGGCTGTTTGTTCTCCTATCACTGGCTGAAGCAAGTCATGTGATTGTGCCTAAGATTGACAGGGAAGGGGAGCCAGCACTGTGCTTTGGTGTGGTGGGTTGGGCTGCCTGCATCCCACATCAGCTGCACAACACCACTGAGCAATCTTCTTACAGAAATGGTATTGATGAAGAATGATACCATCTATCAAAAGGGATTTTGATATGACAATAGGAGGTTTTGGAAATAAACACAAACAACAAATCCAGCATAGCAGCCAATAAGAGGAGTTAAGGACTCATAAAAAGCTTAAGCTATGATAGAAGCCGGCAAGTTTCAACTATCTTTGTTGCAAAAACATTTGCACTATTAGTTACTGTTGAATTGATAAGCAATATCTAGAGCTTAAATCTCTTTTACCCTAAAACTTTTCTATTTGTGCTTGAGATAGAATTGAACATGGATGACCTCAATGTCTTGTTTCAAAGTCTTTTCTACGGAACTATTCCCATTTTATTGGAAATCAGTCACTGTATTAAACTCTCTGATGGGAAAATCACATTCTCTTTTCTTCCCTTGCAGGTGATAAGACAGGTACTAGCAATGGGCTCTGAACAACCACAGCAAAGCTGTGAGATCTCAGACATGCTGAGAGCTCTGAAAAGTTTCCACATAAATATCTTACCAAGAGGATGATGTCATTCTTCAACTTGAGATACCCTCATTTTCCTAATCATAGGACATTTTATAATTGCATTTATTGTATTCATTCAATGTGTCAAGCATTCTTCTAATCTGATTTTTAAAGAAACCCGAGCTTTGGAAATGGTCAAAATGTGTCTGTGACCTAGGTTAATATCTTTATTTTACTTTTTCTTAATATACTCTGTTTAATAGCAGGAAGTCAAAAGCATTCATTAAATCATGTGCTGTTAAGTTGAGGAAATAATGGTTGCTGTTCTATTCTCTAGTATTCAGTCTTGCAAAACTTGATCCTGAGACAAGAAAATTTCTCTGTCACCAAGGATTTATTGTTGCCATGGCAAACAAGAAATTTAGAAGTTATATAGAGTCTCAGTTCTCTAGAAATTTACAGTCAAAACTGGCAATATCATAAATGCACACTTTGGATTATAAATTGATTGCATTTTACAATGATTTTCAACTTATAGACAAGTCATAAAAAATGAGATTGGTCAGTGATAGACACTTCCCAAGGCACATTTTGGATTTAACCAATGCTAACTGTTAAACTTTGTTGAGTACTGATTACATGACAACAACACTCTTTGCATAGTTATTGAATTCTCATAACAACATATTATATACTGTTATTACCTACTCCCTTTCAGAAAGGAGAATACTGAAATTTGGAGAGATTGAGTGACTTTCCAAGGTCACAAACCTAGAAGGAGATAGGACTGGGAATTACTTCTATACACATAGACTCCAGTGTTAAGGTTCTTGACCACTGTGGTACAAAGAAAAAAAGACAGATACTGTCCCTGCCCAGACAGCATGAACCACTGGATTTGACTGACCACTTAAGTAAGAGGACAGAAATTGAGGGCTGAAAGGGAATTTTAAGTCTTAACCACTACATAAATGCTTTGCTCTCTTCAAAAGCATCTTCATAATTCCTTAATTCATTCCATAGTCAATAAGAAGTCTTTAGCAGTTCATGGAAAATATGTATTATGAAAAAAATCATGCATGAATTCCAAAATGTTTTGCATCCAAATTTTTAAATTTCTGCTTTCCCTGAATTTTGGAAGTACTCTTGTGTCTTCTTCTAGGAGAGGATTTGAGGCAACCACTCTCTTCACCAAGAGATATTGTTTAATATCATGTTAGGAAGGGGACTGCAGCATGTTCTGAAGCCACTTTAGGGCAACGCTGATCTTCAGAACGTGTAAATATCTAGAAAGTCAAAATATGACTTTCTAATTTTGTACTCTGATGCTACACAGTCAGGCTGTCTCCCCCGGAATGGTCCTTCAAGCACAGGCAAGTGGGCCTCGTCTCCCCTCTCACAAGTTCTTCTCCAGGTGGAGCAGCCGCATTTGGGGCATTATGTATTGTCCCATCACTCTTCTCTGGGCAATGCCCATTTGTCATTTCTTGCTCCAAGTTTGAACTTTATCCCTGAGGCATAGTTTGCACTAAATCAGGATTATCACCTTCCTGGTTTTCCGTACAATGCTTCTCTCTCTTAAGAGAGAAAATGAGAGAAAGTCAGAAACTCTTAAGCTCCACTATTCTATCCTCATGCCAACTCGCAACTGCTCTTGCTTACTATGCTCAGAGAGACAGGGATTCTCCAAGGGGTGGCCATGTCCCAGACATCTTCATCTTGCTCCAGAGAAAGTCTCCTTCCAGCCCTAGGCCTTTCTCCAACCTTGCCTTGTCTTGGTTTTAGCAAGCCTGGCTCTATTTTCATGTCTTTTTGGTATGGTGCCTTTGACTTTGCAGGGAAATTGATTGTGACTGTGCTGTCTGGCTTTCATTTTCATAGACTTCTTTTTCTCCTCGAGCATGTCAATCAGAGTGATCCTGCTTCTTTTTCTTTGAAAACTTTTGGTATTGGCAGCAGGATACGAATCTGAGCCTGTATTTCATCTGGCATCTCCCAGAAGTTCCTCATTACCAGGGAAAATTACGTCCAAAGTAGCAGTTCCTTTACCACTTCCTTCACATTCTGAGAACTGAAATTGTCAGCAAGACAAGTTAAATGCAGACATTTATCAGATGATCTGATTATCTGATGGAAATTTCCAATATTTATGGGCAATCAAAGCGTCTCCTTATTTCTGTAACTTGCCAATCTTTAAATCTTACGGTTACCATCAGCAGTATTTTATCCAGCTTCTCCAGCATACCCCCCTATAGCACCTCCTTTATTATTCTGTGGTACTTCAAAAAGTTCCTGGAAAATGCACATTATGAAAAAAAACTACACATGGATTTCAAATTTTTAAAATAATATGTATTTATTTGAAAGGCAGAGCAACAGACAGGAGAGGAAGAGAGAGAAATCCTCCATCTGCTGGTTCACTCCCCAAATGACTACAGTGGCCAGGGCTGGGCCAGGCTAAAGCTAGGAGCCTGGAGCTCTATCTACTTGGGTGGCAGGGTCCCCAGTACTTGCATTCCCAGGTGCATCAGCAGGAAGCTGGATCAGAAGCATAGCTGCTAATGCTTCAACAAGGATGCCAGTGTCTCAGGTGGCTGCTTAACCCATTGTGCCAAAGCACTGGCCCCAAGGATTTCAAAATATTTTGCACCAAAATAAATTCATCTCTAATTGCATTGTCATGGAACTTTCTGAAGTATCTTCATGTAGTAAACACACATGTAAGTGTACAAATATACTTATGCAACTATTTATATGTTTATGTGTGTACAGATGAGCATAATACCATTACCTAGATTTCCTTGCTACAGTGTTTTTCTGGATTCACAGATTTTCCCCAAAGGTGAGAGACAGCATTAATCCTACTATGGCTGGGATGGTTTACCAGTTGCTTCTGCAGTAATTAATAATCAGTACAGCTCCCTTTTGAAAAATCAAGTGTGATAGTTTGGACCTTATCAAAGCTTTCTTTCCACATGAGGTATTCTGTCTCAAAGTCCAAATCCCAAATTAGAAATAAAGATAAAAACAACATCTGTGCCCCCGGACCTTTAATTTCCTGGCCAGCTCTTCAGCTTGTGGGGATTTTTTCCAGTCACATGCTCCTGGCCAGGAGGAATTTCTGGAGGGCTGGAGGGTGCTGTTTCCCCTCCTGTTGACTTTTGCCTCTTGCATTCTTTGATCCTTTTGTTTCAAAGTGTTTGTTCCCCTCAGAGTTTCATGCAGGATGTCTGGTGAAGGATAATCCTCACTGGGTTCCATCCACCATCTGTGGGAAGACAGGTTATCCCTGTTGGGCTGGAGAACTAGCTCTGAGCGGCCTCCTGTCCTCTCCTTTCTCATCCATCTGTATCCCTGGCCTCACTGAGATCCAGAATTAGAATTGTCTTTATTTTGTCCTGGAGCGCTTTATTGTGTGTAGCCTGTAAGTGTGCAGACAGGAATCATCTCCACGTTTTCACACACGCTTCAGGCTGTGAGGCCGTGTGGCCAACGAGGGGGCTTCCGGTGAGGAGAAAAAGACCCCACCATCATCCCCACAGACCACACCAACGGTTCTCTTCGATACCTGTGTGTAAGGCGCTTTGGGTGTCTACTGCTTGCTTCTCCCCTAAAAGCTCCTCAGGAAGCGCTCCTTGAACTATTCCACCTGGAGGGAGGCAGTGCCTCACCCAGGCCAAGATCATGGCCTTGGAGTCAGACAGCTTTGGTCTCCATTCCTCACTCTGGCCTCCGGCAAGTTAATATATTTCCTCATTTGTAAAATAAAGATCGTAATTCTTACCTTATCAGATTGGAGGGAGAGTTAAATGAGGTCAAATATAGAAAATGTCAAGCATCATGCTGAGCAATTAGGGTATACTTAGTAAACAGTTATTATTCCATTATCATTAGTTTTAGTGTCAGAACTGTGCGGAACTGTCCGTCTGTCAGCTTCTGTCTTGAGAAGGTGATAGCAGCCCCAGCACGATGAATCCAATCAGAACCAGCAGGTTTTAGGGCCAGCCCTGCTCTGTCCTCTGGAGCGGCTATTTGTGGCTGAGAATGCCAGTCAGCCAACCAGCCAATGGGCCATGTGATAGAATAAAAACTTCTCTCTGGGTGAGTGCTTGGGTTGACTTTGATGTCTATTGAGCAGATTCCTCCCTTTTCACTCAACAAGGGATAATAGCACTACAGTTTCTCTTCTTGAGGAAGGCTACCATGGAGAGAATGATGAATGAAGAGAAACCAAGACCTCAAATGGGTCTTGAAAGTGCAGACTGAGCAACTGAACCTCCCCCTCCACCAAGAAGGTCTACAGGTTTGCCCAAGGGTGTGAACCCCAAGTGAGACCTGAGTCTTCTTCTAAGTAATATTTTCCTTTAGAGGTCAAGGAAAAGATACCCAAATTCCTGCCACCCCTCTTCCTGCATTCTTAGTCCTTTGATTTTCACGCCATCAGAAGTTGTTCTGCAGATCCTATTCCAGTCAGCAGCCATAACCAGCTGAAGCAACACTTATCAGATGAGTCTGTGAGGACGGCTTTCAGTGGGTAGATTAGAGGATGCTGTTTTCCCTGTAGCCTTTATTATCCATTTCATGAAGACTGGTATTCATATGGTATTAGTCTTGTTTATTTCTGCTCATTTTTTGTTTCACATTGTCAGATGATCTGATTATGTTTGAGTGACATCCTTAAGTAGGAGAAAAACGGATAAACTGAGGCTCACAAAGTGCTTCAGTGTCTCTCTTAAGGTCTACACTGAGTCAGGGTATAAGACAGGAATAGAAACCACGACTCCAGTCTCATAAACTGTTTTTCTGACCACTAGACCACGCTTCCTCTCCAGACTATGAAACATTGGAAAATGAGAGTCAGGCAGAGAGTAAATATGGAGGCAAACCCACAGAAACACAATTTTACTTGTACTGAAATCATGTCATTTAGCAAAGGAAAACAGCAAAACACCCCAGTTCCTTGCTGTCATCCCAAATTATAAGCTAAACCCCCAATGGATATAGGATAGGAAGTGAGTCTGCCCTGAAGTGACATACATTTTCCATTTCAAGGAAACTTGAAGAAATTTGTCAACTTTTGAATGCTGATATTTTGCTCATACAAAAGGGGAATTGAAGCATTCAGTTTTATTTATATTTCAGGGTGTACTCATAAAAACCTTCATTACTCTCATTCTTCACACAATAAAGGCTTAACCAATAATTATTTATTGAGTACTTAAGGCATTTGTGGGAACAGTAGGTTTATTTGGCAGAATCACTGTCTTTAGATTCAAAATTGGTTGGACAGGGACTACACAGGCCCTAGAAGAACTGAAGGCAGTTGGTGATGGAAACCAAGCAAGCAGGCTGGATTAAGAAGCAGCATGGGATATACCATGATGGAAACAAGAGCTAGCACAGTACTAAGGCTTGGTTTTGAGTCCTTGTTGTGCCCCTAGTTTTCTATCCTGGACAAATCAGATCCTGTGCATCAACAAGGGAAGATGGTAATTGCCTGCCTTGTCAACCAACAGTGTTTTTGTAGAGATAAACATGAGAAAACACGTGGAGAGGACAGGAATACGAAACATGGGAGGTACCTGCATCAGGCTGAGGTTGTCCAGGCAAGCCTTTATCCTTTGTACTCAGATTCTTAAGTGATAGAGCTCTTAAGGGCTATTCACCAGCCCAAATGGAAATTAAAACAAAACATTATAAACAGGCCCCTTCTGAAATCGTTTTTTTTTTCTTTTGGCCATGAGAACAGAAAACAAGATATTTCCCCTTTAGCAAATAGTTCTTTATCTTCTCAATTGGAATCTGCAGGAGTGAGAGGTATTTGAACAGCTCTTGTGAAATCTTCTGGTACCAGGTGTGAAGAGAGAACTTTTCCATTGGGATGAGCAGGGCTTGTAACTGGGGGAAGCTGAGACCTCTGGTGACAGAGAATGCCAAGATCCTTCCCACCTGCGGTTCCCAGGAAGCCAGGACATCCGCATTTGTCTCTGTGACAATGTGGTAACCAATAGGAATCCTGGAAGGACCCTTTCAGGAAAACAAGCCAGAAACTGCTCTGGGCTTCCATCTCTGGGTGAAATTGGGTAGTGCTGATATGAGAAATTTGAGAAAAAGCAGGGAATAACTTTCGAAATTAGTCAGGGAAATTGACCAAAATTATTACTAACTTGTAGTCTATGGGAACATTTTAATTCCAGGAGGTTATGTGGGTTTTGCTTCATGATGGAAGCAATTAATTATAACATTTTAGGATTTTTTCCCCCACTAGACTTCTATCAAGTCGCTTTTTGTATAGCCATACTTCATTTGCAAAGATATAATAACACACACAAAAAGATTTCTTGTGTTGATTATGTGACCCTAATCATGATATCAAAAGACAATGATTTCCGTTGTCTTCTATTTAAAATAAAGCAATTGGAATACAATCCCTGTTTTTTTTCTCAGGGTAGAACATGGCCTAATGTAAGTACTGTAGGGCTCTTGTGCCAGAAGTAGAATAATGGGCAACATTTAGAAAATCACACCCTGGCGCCTTCCAGCCTGCTTGCACATTTTTTATTGTCTCATTTTGTGAGAAGCATTGTGCGTGGGTCGTAATCTATTAGCACCATCTAGTGGCAGTGGGCAAAGTCATCTCCCTTCACTGCCCCCCACCCCACCTCTGTCCAACAAATTGCAGCCAAAGCATAGCTGATTCTACTCCATTTATAGTCTTCCATCTAGCTTTGCTGGCACTTTTCACTCTGAAAATTAAAGGCATTGCACAAAGGGGTAACAACATAGGGGAGATGTGCACAAACCAGTTGTAATGAGAACACTGCTTATACTAATAATCACTGATGTTTATTGAGCTCTAAGTAAAGCATGAAAGACTAGGTACTAAATGCATGTCATATTTTATTCCAGCTTCATGAGGCTCTGCCAGGTAGATATTATTCTTATTATCCCTATTTTACAGGTAAGGAAGCTGAGGCTGTGTCCCTGGGGCAACTAGAGTCCTCACAGAACCTCAGTGTGTTCTAGAAAATGGAGACAATAATACCTTAGCCATTGAAGAGGATGAGTTAGTGGTATTCGTAGAGATATATGTGTGCATAGTGTTTGCATTATGGGGTCATTGAGGGGCCATTGTAAGATTTCTATCTTACTTTTCTTTTTTGAATTTGTATATTTATATTTTAATTTGCTTGAATGCCAAAATCATACAGTGACTGGAGTCCTTCACTACTCTCTCAGGGCCTCAAAACCCTTTGTGACTGAAAAAAAATGGTACAAGAAAGATTTGTTTCAGGGTTCAGTAGTGAATCTACGTCCTTATATTGTAATACCTGGGTTCTGCATCCGTCTCTGGCTCCCTATCCCAGCTGCCTGCCAGTGTAGACATTGGAAGGAAGTGGTTGGTCCTCTGATACCCACGTGGGGAGACCTGATGAGTTCCTGGCTTGTGCTTCAGCCCGTCCCATTGACCAGTGCAGGCATTTTGGGAGTGAATCAGCAGATGGAAGTGCTCTCTCAAATAATAATAATAATAATAATAATAATGGTAATAGACTAATACAACTGCATGAAAACATTCTAATTAGATCAATACAACCTTCGAAAGCAGATATAGGCTTAATTTATGCTCACCATATGATATTTTGAGGAATAACATAGATATATGCTCAGAAGGATTAAAAAAAGCCATGCTTTTCATGTACAATGAACTATTTATGTACTAACTAACCAAAGCACAATGACAGGAGAATCATGAAGTCCATTTCAATAGTGTGTATTTTCTCTCCTGCATTCCTTTCTAGAGATTCGTTGTATGGTGTTATGAATATGGAAAATTATGTTCTCAAAGGGAAATGTAAGAAGTAGAACAGCTAATAAATAGATGTCAGGACCAGCATCACCAATAGCTCGTGCATCTGACCCTTCCTATAACCTTAGATGATTCACTTTATGGTAGTGTCTCAGCTTCTCCATCTTTAAAAAAGTTATAAAATTTGCCTCTAATTAAAGTCTTGATTTTTTTCCTTAAAGCACTAGAGAAGTTGAGTCCAGTGGAAAAACTGAAAGACTTGAGGGTATGACTTAGCCTGTGCTAGGGATTTTATAGGCAGTTCATCAAGGATTTTTTTTCCAAGGGATTTGCACAATACGCAAAATGTATTTTAAGCAGACCGCCTAGGACTGGAGGCTGAGCACAATAACCTGTCCCCAAAGCAATTATCACATCAGGACACACCCGCTGGGATTCAATGCGCCTATTTAAAGTCTGTCCAAACACCACAGCCCACGTCCATAATGGCTTTGGCAGAGGGTAGAAACAAGCCTCTGCCGAGAACCTTATTTAACTGAGCAGGAAATGGATGTTTTCTGAACCGAAGTTTGGAAGTCAAGAAATACCTATTTTGTGAACAAGATTTATGGTTTCATTTCTTTGAGAAGAAACAGTGAATGGCAAATGAACACAAATTAATTCCATGCCGACATCGCAGCTCTGGAGCCTGTTTTCCAGTGGGGTTGAGGCTGTCTGTGGAGCCGGTGGGCTTGTGGGGTGATCTGGATGAACCTCGGGGACTTTCCTCAGCATGTTGAATTATTTTCTCCTCTCTGCATCTCTGCGATTTCCGGAATATGATTCAGCTGAGGCTTTGTCGTCCCCAGGAAGTCTTTACTGATTCCTCCTGCCCCTCCCACTGCATTACAAGTTCCTTTTTTGCACTGTGTACTTTTCACGGGTTTCCATATTGGTTTGGAATAATCCTCTTTTCCAGTGGGCTGTGAGTTACGGATGATTGTGGACACTGCTTCATTCTTTGTTTCTGCCATCTGTAGCACAGTGTTGTTCACCAAATGATGGCTGTATAGATGGATAAAGGGAGGGAGTGCTGCCATTACCATTCGAGGCTTGGTACAGTGTAGGTGGTGACACTTGGAATCCAAACAAACAGCACCAGTCAAAGGCCACTCTTGTTGATGCATGACTAACTCGTCCCACTCTTGCGTCACTCAAAGACTGAGCGTTGAGCAGTTCAGGAAGCTCTGTGGTTCCAGGCAGTCCGTGTATTTTGGCCCTCCTGGATTCTTGCAGTTGCCCTCTGCAGTGATGTGGGTAGGCAGGGAGGAGGGATGGCGAGAAGCCCAAAGTAATTTCTCAACAATAAAAGCCTGTCTTCTCGAAGGGCTTCTTGTTCCTTAGCTTTAAAAGAAAATACTACCTTAACACATCATTCCTTAAATCACCTTTTTAAGAGGCAAGAATCATGGGAAACCACTTAACAAAGGTAGTCAAGAGTTACTCTGGTTCGATGTAATTTAGGGGAAAAGCTATCTTGGCTCCGGGCCGAGCTGTTGGTTTTCTCTGCACGTCTCAGAGTTGGGGGTACTGTGCAGGCAAACCAGGCGCATCAGCAGGCGGGTCAGGGGGACGGCAGAGCAGGGTGCCTGGCGTCAGCATCAAAGACAGTTTGACCAGAGGCCGAGGAAAGAAGCAGAAGCCTGCAAAGTTATGAGCTGGGCTTGAGAAAGGAGATGGAAATTAAGATTTAAAAAGCAACAAAGATGACATGGTTTCCTAACTGTGATATATATAAATGTGTGTGTGTGTGTGTGTGTGTGTGTGTGTGTATTCTCCAGGGAAGCTCCAATTGGTTCAAAAGTATGCCTCATTTACATTATAATGATGCATTTAGATTATTCCAGTATTTGGAATATTAAGATACTTTTGTGAGAGAATGCCTTTAATTAAAATTATTGCCCACCCCCCTCCCCAATTTTTATAATTGTCCCCTCTGCACAAAGGGACAGACCCCTTGAGATGGGCTCAGCTTTGTGGCAGTTGAATGCCCATGGCCTCAGACCCAAGGCCCACCGGCCTCTGTGACTCCCTGCCCCTGGTGTTTACTTCCGTATACTCCATGACCTTTGCCAAGGGACTAACAGAGACCAAATAGTAACATAACGGCAAACTCCTTATTCATAAGAAAGGCATTTCTTTGAGTGGAAACAGACTTTTCAAAAGCATCCTTTGCCATATTTTCATTGCAACAATAAAGAATAAGTAAATAATTTCTGAGTTGATGCTATAGCTTCCTTTTTAGAAGTGTTGCTTTTAGTTTGTTCTTCCCACCAATCTGCCACTGAAGAGAAGTACAAAATAGTCCTGGAAGCAGCATGGTTTTTTGCACCTGCTAGATGAACCATATCTGACTATGAGATTTCCTTATAGAAGCACTGTAAGGACAACAGTAGTATAATAAAATCGTGGATGCACAGAGCTATTTCCTGACACCTACTCCTTCTCAGGCACCACCCTAAATACATTTGGTTTAACCTGAGAGGTTTTGCTCATCTGAATGTTTACCAGTGTCTGGATGTGGAGACAGATCCAGAGAGGGCAAGAGATTCTCCCCAGGAATCCTGCTTTGTGGGCAGTGAGGTTTTGATGGGGGTCAGACAGCCAGCTGAGCTGGGGTTCTTACCCACTTGAATATGATCTCATACATGAAGCCTGCATGTGTCCCAAATCATGTCTGTGTTTTTACTCTAACTTAGGAAAACTCAAATGGAACATAAGAAACATACATGAGAGCAGCATTAATTTACTAAGTGGTACTGTAGCTTGAATACAATAAGAATACAGTAAGGGGCTGGTGCTGTAGTGTAGTAGGTTAATCACCTGCCTTCAGTACTGGCATCCCATGTGGGTGCCAGTTTGAGTCCCAACTGCTCCGCTTTTGATCCAGCTCCCTGTCAATGGCCTGGGAAAGCAGTAGAGGATGGCCCAAGTGCTAGGACCCCTGTACCCACGTGGGAGACCTGGGTGAGGCTTCTGGCTCCTGGCTTTGGATCACCTCAGTTCTGGCTGTTGTGGCCATTTGGGGAGTGAACCAATGGATGGAAGACTCTCCCTCTCTCTCACGTAAAAAGTAAATCTTAAAAAATACAGTAATCCACATTGTATCTTATATATAATAATATAGTAAGCATGCTGTATCTTATAATAATGACAATAATACAGTAGACCAGGCTTATCTTATATAATAATAATAATAATGATAATATAATTAATCCATTATCCTATATATAATAATCTTATATAATAATAATACAATAAGCCTTACCCTATATATAATACAGTAAGCTATGCTGTATCTTTTTTTTTCAAGGGAAAGGGTTTATTGGGGAACAATCTACAGACTGGAGTGAAGGGGCGGCGAAGGAAAAAGGGAGGGAGACTGTAAGAGAGAGAGACAGAGAGGAGAGTAGCTAGCAAGGAGAGAAGATAGAGCAGAGAAGAGGAGAGAGGAGAGCAGAGCCAAGAGACCAGAGGAGGAGGCTAGAGAGAGGAACCAAGAGAGAGCAGGAGAGAAGGGGCAAGAGAGAAGAGCCAAGAGCCAAGAGACCAGAGGGGGAGGCTGGAGAGAGGAACCGAGAGAGAGCAGGAGAGAAGGACCGAGAGCGCTATGTTGTATCTTAAATGTAATAATATATTAAGCCACATTGCATCTTAAATATAATAGAGGCCATGCTATATCTTAAATATAATAATAATAATAATATAGTAAGCAACACTGTATCTTATACATAATCATAATAATATGGTAAGCCATACTGTACTTTAGCTTTATTAATACAATAAACCAAACTGTAGTTTATTTATAATGATATTAAGAGAGTAAGCCACACTGTATCTTACATATTATAATAGTATGGTAAGTACATTATATCTTATCTATAATAAATATATAGTAAGGACACTGGATTTATATAATAATAATATAGTAATTACATTGTATCTTATATATAATATATAGTAAGCCATACTATATCATATATAATTATACAGCAAGCACATTGTATCTAACATATAATACATATATAATAAGCCAACTATATTTTATATGTAATAAATATATAGCAAACCATACTCTATCTTATATATAATAACTATATAGCAAGTCACACTCTATCTTATATATGATATTGTAGCAAGCACATTGTACTTTTCATATAATAAATATCTAGTAAGCCACACTGAATCTTAGCTTGCACACTTGACATTTGCAAACCAACACCAAGTGAGTTCCAAGCTATTTCTTGAGTGATGCCTTTTCTTTCCAGAATATTTAAAAATAGAATCAGTTAATGCCTATAGCATTGAAGAATTAAGAGTTTAGTGACTTTCATGAAGATGGGAAGTGATTAGTTCTCCATCAATGATAGAGACAGAGGCTGGTGGGAGCATGGTAATGGGTAGGGGAAGATTACACAGGAGGGATATATTTTCCTCTTTCTTCCTAACACAGTGAAAGTGGAAAAGTAGGTTGATGGGCATGAGGTGCCCACAGAATACCCTTCAAAATGATTCCCCTGTGTTCTTAGGTGTTTTAAAACGTCCTAGCGGGGCCGGCGCTGTGGCACAGTGGGTTAACGCCCTGACCTACTAGGATTCGTGGTAAAGACAGGCCAGGGTGATCCTGCATCACGTGGGGAGAATAAGGGCTGAGGTGTGGATGGTGGGGGGTGGTTCTTGCTGAAATGATTTTACATGCAAGTGCACATCTGATGTACTTCGGGGAAGGTTCAGAAACTGGACTAAATAAATAAAGGGGAGAGTGATCCAACATGGGAAGTGAGATACTCAGCAGACTCATAGAATGGCAGATGTCCTAAATAGCACTCTGGCCTCAGAATCAGCCCTAAAGGCATTCGGAGCTGGCTGAAAAGCTCATGAGAGTATTTCAGGCATGGAAAGCCAAGACACTCTGGCAAAAGATCTCTGTGAGTGAGATCCCAGTGGAAAGAACAGGTCATCAAAGAAGGAGGTACCTTTCTCTGAAGGGAGGAGAGAACCTCCACTTTGACTATGACCTTGTCTAAACAAGATAAGAGTCGGAGAACTCAGAGGGCTTCCATAGCCTTGGAAACTCATGACTGGAGCATAGGGAGATTACTGATGCCATAGACAGGAGTGTCAATTTGTAAAGTCAACAACAGGAGTCACTGTGCACTTACTCCTCATGTAGGATCTCTATCTTTAATGTGCTGTACATTGAGATTTAATGCTATAACGAGTACTCAAACAATATATTTCACTTTGTGTTTCTATGGGGGTGCAAACTGTTGAAATCCTTACTTAATGCATACTAAACTGATCCTCTGTAAAAAAAAAAAAAAAAAAAAAAAAAAAAAAAAAAGAAAGAAAGAAATTATCAATTCCCAACTTGACTCTCACTGGGATTAAACATGACAATAGGTCTGCTCTGATTTCATCATCATTTAAAAAAATCATCTATTATTTTTCACTTTATGTTTCTGTGTGGGAGCAAACTGTTGAAATCCATACTTAATGTATACTAAGCTGATCTTCTGTATATTAAGATAATTGAAAATGAATCTTGATGTGAATGGAAGGGGAGAGGGAGTGGAAAAGGGGAGGGTTGTGGGTGGGAGGGACGGTATGGGGGGGAAGCCATTGTAATCCATAAGTCGTACTTTGGAAATTTATATGCATTAAATAAAAGTTTAAAAAAAAAAAAAGAAACTGGACTAAAGCTTGGTCATGCAAGAATCTTTATCTGTGTAGGGAGGGGATAAATGAGACAGACATTTAGGTAGAAAACCAGAAGCCTGAAGAGAAACGCGGGGAATGAGAGAAAGACAGGCCTCTGGAAAATATTCCACAACGTCTGACCACAATTTACCTAACTCTTCCCCATGACAGCTATGGTACCCGACTTGGAGGACCCAGTGGTGGGTGGATGAATCAGGTCCTCACACACTCTTCAGTCAGGTGGGGATGGAAAACAACCAAAGCACACTTAACATGAAGGGAGAGAACCGTGGTGATGGTGGAGTGGCTTTAGGATTCTGTCTTGGCATCAGCTCATGGAGTACCAACCACATCAGAAGCTCTGGTGACAGAGAAGAAAAGCAGCCTGCTTTGGGACTTGTTGCGTGGAAGGTGGAACGTGTAGAGCATGCTGCTTATTTCCTAGCCCATTGCAAAACAGGAATGTTTTCCCAAAAGGGAGATTTCTTAAAGGGAGGAAAAAAAATCCTGAGGAATTTTATGCATCCCTAGTTTTTCTCTTGAGTATATATTTGAGGAACAATATTGCCCTCTGGTGTTCAAGTCTGTTTATTATTTCATACTAGGAAGGGTGACCAAGGGTCTAGGCAGACAAATTCCCTTTATTTCAGGTTTTTGTGGCATTTTTACAAGGCAGTTTTTCAGTGTTCAGAAAGGTGAAATGTTAGTAGGGCTTCTTTGGGTTACTATAAATAGTTCGTTATTTGAAAAAGAGGCGGAGAAAGAGCATTTTGAACAATGGCAGAAAGCCTGGTGCCCAGCAGGTCCCTGATAGGGATTCAGAGCTGATCTGACATCCTGAGACAGCCAAATACAGTTTGTATGGTTTTCAAGCATTTGCAAAATGTTCAGGGTTTCCCTTAGTGTGATGTGCCAAGAACTCCGTGCACACACGTGTGTGTGTGTGTGTGTGTGTGTGAATGTAAAAAAATCTGCATAGCAAAATTTTTATATTCTATATACAGCTTGAATTTTTACTGACATAATTCTCCCAAAATAAATTTCTCAGAATGAAGTAATTTTAACCTTATACATTTCTCCATCTTGCTATAAGTATGATTAAATACATTTTTATTTTGAACTCATAAGGATATTACCTTTTGAGAAGGGAACAGCATGAGGAAGGAAGGTAAATTATTCTCCAGGTATAATTTGTGGAAAAGGGTCACATGAATTAAAAAGAAAAAACAACTCTGGCAACATGCAGGTAGGGTTGGTCTTCAGTGTGCAAATTTGCCTTCTTGATGTTTTTCTGTAGAAGCTGTGAAACTTCTGGGCTGTGCAGGCTGGTGAGAACTTGTGTAATGGTTGTTCACACCAAGGGTTGTCAGGCAAATCTGGATGGGCCCTGGATTTGCCAGATTTCACCAACATGGCCAAACTCTGTGGGGTTCAATTCCTGTGAATGGGACACGAGGATCCCAGGGATATCGAGCATGCAAAGTCTTTGGCACAGCACCTGGCACAGTGTATGTTAACCATTAACAAAGGAGAACAGGACCCCTGCTGATTACTTGTGGTTGTCAAGTTTTGCTAACAAATAGAAGGGTACCCCATGCTCAAATAAGAACAGAGTTTTGCCTTTGGCATTATTTTCAGCAATATCAATATCCAGTCTAGTTCTCAAAGCGGATTCTGTAGCTCAAATTGTGACCCCCTCTCTCTGCCTCTTGTAGGGAAAGCAGTCATAACTTTGCTCCCTGGATAGAGCAGCTTACTCCTTTCTGATCCTTCCAATGGCCTTGAAGTTACTGCCAGAAGTCTCGAGTCATTTACACAGTTTGGAACAAATCCTTTCACAGGAGTAGATCCCCCTTCCTCAAGAATAGTATTACTTTTCTTAACTCTTTAGACACCTCTTTTGCTTTTTAATTTCCAGCTGATTCATTATTTAGGATTACCTTCCCATCAGAGTTGGCCTCATATTTTGTCTATTTTCATTTTTCTCCATGGACTTTGGAACAAACTTCAACTATCTAAATTTCTTTCTGGATATGGTCTTCCGTTGATGTTGGCTGGAGGCTAGGCTGGTGGTGCTGTTGTGATCAGCTGTAACCTGAATCTCCTCTACCAAGCCCTTTCTTGGAGATCGTGGACACTCTGCCCTGGTAGAGGACTGAGACTGGAAGGCACACATTCCAGCAACTTCCTGTCTCAATAACTCTGTTCAGCACAGGACTCTTTCCATTGGACATTACAGGGTACAACTCAAATTTGTTACTGGTTTGTGAGATTGAAGTGTTTTGAATAGATTACACTTTGGGGATACCGTGACCGTATCAGAATTCTATCTGGGGCTTGACAGTTTATTTGATATCCATCTTGTGGAATACACACTGAGAATTTTGCCTTCTTGCTGGATTTTAAGTTTGATTCTGTGGGAGAAAGGGGAAATTAATACTATGTCCCTTCCATCTTTGTGAATCTTCAGTTTATCTCCAAGAAATCCTTCCTCACCCTGCTGACTGTCTGTGGGGTATCTGCAGCATTTGAGTGTTCTAGACCAGGCTGGCTACAAAATTCTCAAGGCTTAGAGAAAAATGGAAATAGGAGACTCATTTTTTTTTAAAAAGCAGGAAGAAATTGCCATTAAAAGTACATTTTAACTTTTCTTTTCCTGTGGTCACTCTTCCCACCTTTCATTATGTTTTTATTTTTTTCTATTTAATGTCATGCTCCCTAGGGCATGAGGATACTGGCTAGCTGAGTGTAGACCTACACGGCACCTGGGGGACCCCCAGTCCTATGACAAGGCAAATTCCGAGTCTCATGACCTGCCAAATACTAGGCCAGACACCATGCCCTCCTGGAGGGTGAAGAACGGAGCAGGTAGAAAAATCTTTTCTAGTCAGTGGCCCCAATCCATGGTGAGCCGGTATACTCCAAGGCTTGTTCACAACTCCAAGGGTTAGCAACCTGCATGCTAGGTGCTCCATAAGATGCCTTGATGGGGTTGAGTGAGAGACCAACTATGGCGTTATGTGCACTCTGACTCTCAAAGCTTCTCCCCATGCCTGGATGCAGGCCACAGCAGGGCAGGTGAGGCAGCAGGTGGGCCAGGTGAGAGCAGGGACTGTAGGTGACCTGAGGCTCCAACAGCACAGTGTGCTCCGTGGTGCCATTGGACAAAATGCAAAGTCAGAGATAAAGTTTCCTAAGAATTGTAAGATGGTGATCACAGAGCACTGAACTCAAAATATGGGCCCCTTCTACAAGGGAACCTGGGGTGACTGCCCTGGTTCTGCACCACTGAAGCTGGGCCTCATCCCAGGGGTGTGTTCTCCCAAAATTTCTTCCTTTCACTTGGATTTCTCCATTCTGCCTGCACAAAAGGGTCTATACCCTCCCAATAGTCACCAGCAGCCAGACCCCCAGGTCTGATGGGGCATCTGGTTCCTCCCATGCTTGGGCTATTTCTAGAGTGGTTACTTTTTTTGGTCTCAGATTTTGTTGAGAGAAATGGAGATCACTGGATGAAAGTTATGACTTTAATATTATGTACTGGTGTTCTTCAATTTTTTTTTTTTTTTTTTTTTTTTTGGTTTTGACCAAGTGAGCTAAGGAATTATGCACCAGGGTTTAAAACATGTCCCTTGGGGGTCAGGTGTTTGGCCTAGAGATTAAGACATCTGCATCCCATATTGGAGTGCCTGGTTTGAGTCCTGGCTCACATCCTAGTACTTGCTAATATATACTCTGGGAAGTAGCAGGTAGTAGGGTTCCTGCATTGGGGGCACTTGGAGAAGGAACTTGTGGGTGAGAGCTGTTGGTCCCTCTTTGCTTCTCAAATAATAAAATAAAAACAAAACATCCAACATTAGACTTGTTGATCAGTATCTACTGAGAATGGTCCTGGGAAACCTGGGAAATCTCGGGATGCTTAAGTTCCTTACATAAAATGGTGTAGTATTTGTGTATTAGCTATAGACAGCCTTGTGCATATTATAATCATGTCTAGAGTACACACAATACCTAATTCAATGTAAATGCTCTGCATTGGTTTACAGTATTGCTTACGGAATCATGCCAGGAAAAAAATGTCTGAACTTGTTCAGTACAGATGTGATTACAGAATCCTTGGTGGGAAGAATCCAGGGATGTTGAACCTGTGGATTCGAGGGCCAAATGCACATCCATAAGCCATTTTGACATGTATTAAAAACTGACATTCCACTACACATTTTACTTATTTACTTTTATTTATTTAAGGCAGAGTTACAGAGAGACAGAGAGAGGAGAGAGAGAGAGAGCGCGAGAGAGCGCTTCCATCTACTGGTTTACTTCCTGAATGCCTGTAGCAGAGGTGGCTGTTGTGGCGTATCCTAGTGCCTTTGTCTAAGTCCCCCCTCGCTCTCTCTCTCTCTCTTTTTTTTTTTAAATAAGATTTTATTTATTTACTTAAAATTCAGAGTTACACACACAGAGAGAAGGAGAGGCAGAGAGAGAGAGAGAGAGAGAGAGAGAGGTCTTCCATCTGCTGGTTCACTCCCCAGATGGTTGCAACAGATGGAGCTGCGCCGTTCCAAACCCAGGAGCCAGGAGCCTCTTCCAGGTCTCCCATGCAGGTGCAGGAGCCCAAGGCCTTGGACCATCTTCTGTTGCTTTCCTAGGCTGAGAATCCAGCAAAGAGCTGGATTGGAAGTGGAGCAGCCAGATCTCGAACCAGCGTCCATATGGGATGCTGGCACTGCAGGCGGTGGCCTTACCCGCTATGCCACAGCGCCGGCCCCCCGAGTCCCATCTTTTCTAATCCAGCTTCCTCTAGCAGAAGATAACGGCTCAGCTAGATGAGTACCGGCCACCCACACGGGAGACCGGATTGAGCTACTGAATTTGGCTTGGTCCAGCCTGAACTGTTGTGGGCATTTGAGAAATGAAACAGTGGATGCAAGATTTCTCTCTCTGTCTCTGTAGCTCTGCATTTCAAATACATAAAGTGGATACGTTAACGTAAAAAATATGTGTCAGAAATGGCTGAAGCTAAGCCAGGCCAAAACCAAGAGCCTGGAACTCAGTCTGGATCTGTTACGTGCATGGCAGGGACCCGGCTACAAGAGCCATTATCTACTGTCTCCCAGGGTGCACATTAGGAGGGAGCAGAAGTGTAGAAACTGGGACTCATACCTAGGGATTCCTATATAGGATGTGGGTGTCCCAAGCAGTAACAGCTGCTGAATTAAATGCCCACCCCCAAAAGGAATATTCTTGAAAAATATATTTAGTCCCTGTGCCATTTGCTTTCTTTTCTAGATTGCTAGGTACAAAACAAGTTTATGGGAAAGCAAAGGTGAACATGTCCCGAATTGCACATCTCTTCCCTTTCTTATTCCCACTCTTATATTTAACAGCGATTACTTTTCAGTTAAATTTCAGCACTTAAGAAGAATTGTGTATTGATTACAGTATTCAACCAAAAGTATTAAGTAGAACAAACAAACAAAATACTAAGAGGGATAACATATTAAGTTGCTCATCAACAGTCAGGGTGAGGGCTGATCAAGTCACCGTTTCTCATAGTGTTCATTTCACTTTAACAGGTTTCCTTTTTGGTGCTCAGTTAGTTGTCACCGATCAGGGAGAACATATGGTATTTGTCCCTTTGGGATTGGCTTATTTCACTCAGCATAATGTTTTCCAAATTCCTAACAGGGATCACTTTTCAGTTAAAATTTAAAATTTAAACACCTAAGAATAACTGTGTGTTAATTACAGAGTTCAACCAATGGTACTAGAACCAAAAAAAAAAATACTAAAATGGATAAAGTATTACATTGTACATCAACCGTGAGGACAAGGGCTGATCAAGTCACTGGTTCTCATAGTATCCATTTCACTTCAACAAGTTTCCCCTTTGGTGCTCAGTTAGTTGTGCAATTCGGGACATGTTCAAGATGACTTACCTCAAACGGTAGAGTTAGAAACATACCAGGGGATTCCAATTCAATCCCATCAAAGTGGCATGTACCAATGCCATCTCACTATTCCAAGTGATCAATTTCTGTTCACAATTGATCATAATGATAGGACTAAGAGTCAAAGGGATCACATAAACAAGACTAGTGCCTGCAAATACTAGCTGATAGAATAAAAAAGGGAGAGAACGATCCAACATGGAAAGTGAGATACACAGCAGACCCATAGAATGGCAGATGTCCTAAACAGCACTTGGCCTCAGAATCAGCCCTTAAGGCATGCGGATCTGGCTGAAAAGCCCATGAGAGTATTTCAGGCATGGAAAGCCAAGACACTCTGGGGGAAAAAAAAAAAAAACTAAAAGAAAGATCTCCGCGAGTGAGATCCCAGTGGAAAGAACAGGTCATCAAAGAAGGAGGTACCTTTCTCTGAAAGGAGGAGAGAACTCCCACTTTGACCATGGCCTTGTCTAAATATGATCAGAGTCAGTGAACTCAGGGGGCTTCCATAGCCTTGGCAGCTCATGACAGGAGCCTAGGGTGGTTACTGATGCCATAAACTGTCGCTCCCCGTCTTCGTAGAGGAACGACACAGGACCCTGCGCTGTTCTTTCGTCTGCTCGGCCCTCCCCGGGTTTGCTGCTGGTTCTTCCCGGGTTGGCTACTATCCCTTCCACCTCCGTGGAAGGGCAGTTCCCCCTGGCCGCATTCCCCACTTCCGCAGGGGAGCGGCACTCCGCCGGCCGGCTCTCTCGGGGGCTGCACGGGTTCCCTTAGATGTTCCCCATAGATGTTCCTGGTGCATGCCGTCTCTCTCCTCCTTTATAGTCCTCCTCCGCCAATCCTAACTCGGCTGCCCACACGCCGAGTACGCTGCTCTCCAATCAGGAGCAAGTCCTACAGTTTATCAGTTGAACTGGAGGCAGCTGTGCGGAAGCTGTTTACTTCTCTCCCAACGCCACATTGTGGGAGAGCAGATGCATAGAATAAGTCTTAATTCGAGTAACTTAGTCTAGTCCGGATTGCTCCCCACAGATCCCCCTTTCTTTTTATTTTTTGGCGTTGATACGCGCCTGTCTTCGGTGTCCCGCGGCACACACTCTGCTCTACTTGCTAGAGTTGCCACAGGCTCTTACAAGTCCTATCAATCAGGCAAACCGAATCCGGGTCCTCTCTTCGCCATGTTATGAGGAGGTTTTTAGGCGCTGATGCGTGCCTGTGTTCGGTGCCCTGCAGCGCATGCTCTGGTCGAGCCTGCAGGGGCTTACAAGCCTATCAGGCAAACCGAATCCAAGCCTTCTCATTGCCGTATTGTGGGGGAGACTTATTAGTGTTGGTTTGTGCCTATCTTCGGTGACCTGCAGCTCATACTCTGGTCAAGCTGCTTGCTGGCGCTTACCGCCTTAAATCAGGCAGACCGAATCCAAGCCTCCTAATTGTTGCATTGTGGGGAAGCTTTACTGATGTTAATTCGTGCCTGTCTTCGGTGACCTGCGGCGCATAAGCTGCTAGCCGCCGCAGGTGCTCATCGTGCTCATCGCCTCACTTAATCAGGCAGACCGAATCCAAGCTTTCTCATTGCCATGTTGAGGGGAGGCCTTTCTATTTCTCTATTTCTCTATCTCCGGGCATTCCTATTTCTCCCATTTTACTTCTATCTTCCAGCATTCCTATTTCTCTCATCTTACTTCTAAACTTCTGTTTCTCTTATCCCTGCGGCTTTCCGGCACCTCGCCCCGCCGGCGGGTTCCCGGCTCTGCGCCGCTTCAGCCCGCGCGCCTCTCTCATCTGCGCAGCTTCCCGGCTTTGCGCGGCTCGGCTTCGCGCGCTCCGCGGTCTCCACGCTTAACCCTTTCGCGTCTGAACCACGGCCTACGCCAGCCCCGTTCCCTATCTATTCACGCCCCGTGCTCTCTCTGCACGCGGCGGCTTCCGCGAGTAACACAGCGTAGCTTACGTGTCCGCCACTAGCATTCAATCTAAGTTCCCCGGGCTAGCCTGGCGAATTCAACCCAGCGTACGTCTCCGCCCCATGATTTGGCTTCCCGTCCTTTGCTCCCCGGGCTAATCAGACAGATCCCAATCTGGCTCACGTCTCAGCTTCTGGTTTCAACTTTTCGCCCCCTATTCCCGGGCTAACTTGAGAATCCCAAAGTGGCTTTCGTGTCCGCCTTGGCCTGCCCCCCACGGCTTCAATTTCCCTAACATTTTTCTCTACCCGGTATGTTTCCCTAAGTTTTCTTCCAACAATATTCCTCCCTCATTTCTCCTGGCCTCTCCCCACAGTCCGCGTCCGAGTCTGTTTGTTCTAGCTTTCACTTTCGCTTTCGACCTTAGAGATTTCTCCCAGCTTCCCCCCGTAGTCCGTATCCGAGTCTATGCCTAGGCTTTCAATAGCTTCTTCCGGCTCCCTTTTCGTCCGGCTTTTCCCTAGGCTGTTTCGAGTCTATGCCTAGGCTTTCAATAGCTTCTTCCAGCTCCTTTTTCGTCCGGCTTTTCCCTAGGCTGTTTGCTAGTTTCTCTCTCCGATATTTTCCCTAGTTCTTCCCGTTTCTTCCCTCCTAAGTTTTTTATCCGTCCTAGGTTTCCTATCCAAGCTAGGTTTCCTATCCGAGTCATTTCTTCCCTCCTAAGTTTCATATCCGTCCTAAGTTTCCTATCCGAGCTAGGTTTCCTATCCGAGTCACGGCACCATTATGTCGCTCCCCGTCTTCGTGGAGGAACGACACAGGACCCTGCGCTGTTCTTTCGTCTGCTCGGCCCTCCCCGGGTTTGCTGCTGGTTCTTCCCGGGTTGGCTACTATCCCTTCCACCTCCGTGGAAGGGCAGTTCCCCCTGGCCGCATTCCCCACTTCCGCAGGGGAGCGGCACTCCGCCGGCCGGCTCTCTCGGGGGCTGCACGGGTTCCCTTAGATGTTCCCCATAGATGTTCCTGGTGCATGCCGTCTCTCTCCTCCTTTATAGTCCTCCTCCGCCAATCCTAACTCGGCTGCCCACACGCCGAGTACGCTGCTCTCCAATCAGGAGCAAGTCCTACAGTTTATCAGTTGAACTGGAGGCAGCTGTGCGGAAGCTGTTTACTTCTCTCCCAACGCCACATTGTGGGAGAGCAGATGCATAGAATAAGTCTTAATTCGAGTAACTTAGTCTAGTCCGGATTGCTCCCCACAATAAACAAGAGTGTCAATTTGTTAAGTCAACAACAGGAGTCACTGTGCACTTACTCCTCATATAGGATCTCTGTCCTTAATGTGCTGTACATTGTGATTTAATGCTATAACCAGTACTCAAACAGTATTTTTCACTTTATGTTTCTGTGTGGGAGCAAACTGTTGAAATCTTTACTTAATGTATGCTAAACTGATCTGTATATAAAGAGAATCGAAAATGAATCTTGATGTGAATGGAAGGGGAGAGGGAGTGGGAAAGGGGAGGATTGCAGATGGGAGGGACGTTATGGGGGGGAAGCCATTGTAATCCATAAGCCGTACTTTGGAAATTTATATTCATTAAATAAAAGTTAAAAAAAAGAAAGCGAAGGTGAATGAGACACTGAGGGGCAGAGGAAGGTCTGCTTAGAGGTAGAGGCTCTCACACTTTCTCTGCCATACATTATCCCCCTGTCCCTGCCTTCCGGACCCATAAGTCAGATTCTTTCCTTCCCCAGGGGAAGGGTGGGTTTTTCTGTCTTGCAATAAAGCCTAAAAGCAGAAACAGAACATAAAGGAACCCAGGGACACAGTGAGGCATGCAGGGTTGCACACACTCTGGCAATGAAAACATGCATATGTTCTAGGTGAGAAGAATCTCTGTGGAGCAGACAGAAGCCCTTCGGCAGCTGTTCTCGTATCTGGATTTTAATTATAATTTTGAATATTGAAAGATGGATATGTTCTTTTTTTGAATTTTTGCATTTTATAATATTAAAAATTAAAAAGGTATAAAATTGTGCATATTTATGGGATCTATGTGCTATTTCATTATATATATATATATATATATGTTGTGTAATAACAAGTCGGGGTAAATATACTTATCCTTTCAAGCACTTAACATTTATTTATAGTGAAAATACCCCAAATCCTATCATGTAGGTTTTTAATAGAGAAGTGTAAGTACATTAACACTGTCTATAGTCACCCTACTCTGCCTTAAAACCCAAGAGCTTCGTGCTCCTGTTTAGCTATAATGCAGTACCCATCAGTCAATCTTAACCCGTCCCTTCCTCCCTACTTCCTTCCCCAGCCTCTGGTAAACCCCACTATGTTTTTCTCTTCTGTGAGGTCACCTAGTTTTTAGACTCCACATGTGAGTGAGATCATGTGGTCTTTTTCTTTCTGTGCTTGGCTTATTTCACTCAACTAATGACCTCCATTTCTACTCATACTGTTGCAAATGACAAGGTTTCATCTTTTATTATGGCTGAATAATATTCCATTGTGTCTATGTACCCCAATTTTTTATGCATTCATCCATGGATGGATACTAAAGTTATTTATACTTCTTGGCTATTGTGAGTAGTGCTGCAATAATTTCTCTTGGATAGATACCCATGGGAGTTTGATTTCTGGATCATATGGTAGTTCTAGTTTTTAGTTTTTAAAGGAACCTCCCTACTGTTTGTAAGGAAATGAGTTCAGGTTGGTGCCACTTCACATGGGGCACCAAAATGTAAGGAAAAGAGGCACAAAATAGAGAGCAGGCAAGGTATGAATTTATAGCCAGATTGAATTTATTCAGAGAAAATAAATCTGCAGAGGTGGGTGACCAACCTCCCAGTGTGCACATTGATGGAATGCATGACAGGAGGCCTAGATTGCAGCAGGCTGGGCTTTTTTATATCTTAGGATGGCTAGGGGTAGTGGTGAGGGTAAAGGGCAGCTGGCAGAGGTGAATTCTTCCATTTGGTCTTTCAAGGGGCCTCCAAATCTGGGGAAGAATGTGGAAGTGGGGGGTAAAGACCACAGAGTGTGTGACTGAATTGAGATTCAGGGACAAGGAATACATTCCAATTTTAATCTGTCTTTTGGGCAATGAGCTGGCATGGCTGAGGCTTATGTGTTTGTTCCATCATTGTTTTCCACAATAGCTGTACTAATCTACATTTATACCAGCAGTGTGCAAGTGTTCCCACATCCTTGCCAACACTTGTTAACTTTGGTCTTTTTGATAATAACCAGTCTAACTAGAGTGAGGTGATAATTCATCATGGTTTTGATTTGCATTTCCCTGTTGAGTATTGATTTTGAACATTTTTCATGTACCTGTTGGCCATCTGTATGTTTTCCTTGGAGAAATGCCTGTTCATATCTACTGCTCATTTTTAAACTGGATTTTTTGGTGTTTTCTTCTGCTGAATTAGTTTAAGTTCCTTCTGTATTCTGAATGTTAATCCCTTGTCAGAGGTATAGCTGAAAATATTTTCTCCCATCCTGTAGGTTGTCTCTTCACTCTGTTGATTATTTCCTTTGTTGTGCAAAGGCTCTTTAGTTTCCAGCTTTGCCACAGTGCCAAGACCTTTATTTTTAATTAATTATAAAGCCACACACACACACACACACACACACACAAACAGGGAGAGAGAGAGAGAGGAGAGAGAGAGAGAGATTGAGAGAGAGACACAAGATTTCCTCTTCAGTGATTTGCTTCTCAGGTGCTTGCAACAGCTGGGGATAGGCCAGGCCAAAGCATGGAGCCCAGAACTCCATCTGAATCTCCCTGTGGGTGACAGGGATCCAATTACTTGAGGCATCACCTGCTGCCTTCCAGTGTGTCCTTAGCAGGAATCTGGAATTGGGAGCATAGCCAGGGCTTGAACCCAGGCACTCCAATATAGGACATAGGTGTTCCAGGTGGTGTCTTAACTATTATGCCATATGCTTGCCCTTGATAGAATGCCATATCTTATTTTCTTTCATATTTGGTAGATCAAGTTCCTCTCATTGTTCTTTTTTACTCTATGTATTCTCTTGTTAGGAACTGACTTGTTCAGTTCAACGAAAGAGCTGTAGAAATTTGGCTCTGGGGGCTGCCATTGTGGCACGGTGAGTTAAGCTGCTGCCTTGCAATGCTAGCATCCCATATGGACACTGGTTCAAGTCTCAGCTGCTCCACTTCCAATCCAGCTCCCTGCTAATGCGCCTGGGAAAGCAGCAAATGATGGCCCGAGAGCTTGGGCCCCTGCACCTACACAGGAAACCCAAATGAAGCTCGTGGTTCCTGGCTTTGGCCTGGCCCAAATGAAGCTGTTTCAGCAATTGCGGGGAGTGAACCAGTGGATGGGAATCTCTCTCTCTCCCTCTCTGTAACTCTGGCTTTCAAACAAGTCAAATAAATATTAAAGAGAGAGAGAGAGAGCGAGCGAGCGAGTGATCTACAACTTAAAAAAAAATTCAGCTCTGGATTATACTGAATTTCTCTAATTTAATAGATTTTGGAACTCTTGCAAGGATCCTTCATATTTGTAGATTTTCATTTCTTACCTTTTTTGAGTCTTTCTGTATAAAATCCTGAGAGAAAATTTTAATCTTGTTCCTCCAGTTTTGTAACATATTCTTCAGTGGTGCCAGCTTTAATATTTGCTTGTTTGAAATTTCTTTTTAATTTGATGATCACATTATTTTATCTTCAAGATATCTAATTGCTTTTTTGTCAGTAATCTGTTTTTTTTTAACTTTTATTTAATGAATATAAATTTCCAAAGTATGACTTATGGATTACAATGGCTTCCCCCCCATACCGTCCCTCCCACCCACAACCCTCTCCTTTCCCACTCCCTCTCCCCTTCCATTCACATCAAGATTCATTTTCAATTATCTTAATATACAGAAGATCAGCTTAGTATACATTAAGTAAGGATTTTAACAGTTTGCTCCCACACAGAAACATAAAGTGAAAAATAATAGATGATTTTTTTAAATGATGATGAAATCAGATCAGACCTATTGTCATGTTTAATCCCAGTGAGAGTCAAGTTGGGAATTGATAATTTCTTTTTTTTTTTTTTTTTTTTTTACAGAGGATCAGTTTAGTATGCATTAAGTAAAGATTTCAACAGTTTGCACCCCCATAGAAACACAAAGTGAAATATATTGTTTGAGTACTCATTATAGCATTAAATCTCAATGCACAGCACATTAAGGACAGAGATCCTACATGAGGAGTAAGTGCACAGTGACTCCTGTTGTTGACTTTACCAATTGACACTCCTGTCTATGGCATCAGTAATCTCCCTATGCTCCAGTCATGAGTTTCCAAGGCTATGGAAGCCCTCTGAGTTCTCCGACTCTTATCTTGTTTAGACAGGGTCATAGTCAAAGTGGAGGTTCTCTCCTCCCTTCAGAGAAAGGTACCTCCTTCTTTGATGACCTGTTCTTTCCACTGGGATCTCACTCGCAGAGATCTTTTGCCAGAGTGTCTTGGCTTTCCATGCCTGAAATACTCTCATGGGCTTTTCAGTCAGATCCAAATGCCTTTAGGGCTGATTCTGAGGCCAGAGTGCTATTTAGGACATCTGCCATTCTATGAGTCTGCTGAGTATCTCACTTCCCATGTTGGATCACTCTCCCCTTTATTTATTCTATCGGTTAGTGTTAGCAGGTACTAGACTTGTTTATGTGCTCCCTTTGACTCTTAGTCCTTTCATTATGATCAATTGTGAACTGAAATTGATCACTTGGAATAGTGAGATGGCATTGGTACATGCCACATTGATGGGATTGAATTGGAATCCCCTGGTATGTTTCTAACTCTACTATTTGGGGCAAGTCAGCTTGAGCATGTCCCAAATTGTACATCTCTTCCCTCTCTTATTCCCACTCTTATGTTTAACAGGGATCACATTTCAGTTAATTTTCAACACTTAAGAATAACTGTATTAATTACAGAATTAAACCAGTCATATTAAGTAGAACAGACAAAACAACTACTAAGAGGGATAATGTATTAAGTTGTTCATTAACAGTCAGGGCTATGCTGATCAAGTCAACATTTCCCATAGTGTCCATTTCACTTCAACAGGTTTCCTTTTTGGTGTTCAGTCAGTTGTCACCGATCACGGAGAACATATGATATTTGTCCCTTTGGGACTGGCTTATTTCACTCAGCATGATGTGTTCCAGATTCCTCCATTTTGTTGCAAATGACTGGATTTCATTGTTTCTTACTGCGGTATAGTATTCTAAAGAGTACATATCCAATAATTTCTTTATCCAGTCTACTGTTGATGGGCATTTAGGGTGGTTCCAGGTCTTAGCTATTGTGAATTGAGCTGCAATAAACATTAGGGTGCAGACCTCTTTTTTGTTTGCCAATTTAAACTGCTTTGGGTAAAGTCCAAGGAGTGGGATGGCTGGGTCGAACGGTAGGGTTATATTCAGGTTTCTGAGGAATCTCCAGACTGACTTCCATAGTGGCTTGACCAGTTTGCATTCCCACCAACAGTGGGTTAGTGTCCCTTTTTCCCCACATCCTCGCCAGCATCTGTTGTTGGTAGATTTCTGTATGTGAGCCATTCTAACCGGGGTGAGGTGAAACCTCATTGTGGTTTTGATTTGCATTTCCCTGATTGCTAGTGACCTTGAACATTTTTTCATGTGCCTGTTGGCCATTTGGATTTCCTCTTTTGAAAAATGTCTATTGAGGTCCTTGGCCCATCTCTTAAGTGGGTTGTTTGTTTTGTTTTTTGTGGAGTTTCTTGATCTCTTTGTAGATTCTGGTTATTAACCCTTTATCTGTTGCATAGTTTGCAAATGTTTTTTCCCATTCTGTCGGTTGTCTCTTCACTCTCCTGACTGTTTCTTTTGCAGTACAGAAACTTCTCAATTTGATGCAATCCCAATAGTTGATTTTGGCTTTGACTGCCTGTGCCTCCCGGGTCTTTTCCAGAAATTCTTTGCCTGTGCCAATATCTTGAAGGGTTTCTCCAATATTCTCTAGTAACTTGATGGTGTCAGGTCGTAGATTTAGGTCTTTAATCCATGTTGAGTGGATTTTTGTGTAAGGTGTAAGGTAGGGGTCTTGCTTCATGCTTCTGCACATGGAAATCCAATTTTCCCAGCACCATTTATTGAATAGACTGTCCTTGCTCCAGGAATTAGTTTTAGATCCTTGGTCAAATATAAGTTGGCTGTAGATGTTTGGGTTGATTTCTGGTGTTTCAATTCTGTTCCATTGGTCTATCCATCTGTTTCTGTACCAGTACCATGCTGTTTTGATTACAACTGCCCTGTAGTATGTCCTGAAATATGGTATTGTGATGCCTCCAGCTTTGTTTTTGTTGTACAAGATTGCTTTAGCTATTCGAGGTCTCTTGTGCCTCCATATGAATTTCAGCACCATTTTTTCCAGATCTGAGAAGAAGGTCTTTGGTATCTTGATTGGTATTGCATTGAATCTATAAATTGCTTTTGGGAGAATGGACATTTTGATGATATTAATTCTTCCAATCCATGAGCATGGAAGATTTTTCCATTTCTTGGTATCCTCTTCTATTTCTTTCTTTAAGGTTTTGTAATTTTCATCATAGAGATCTTTAACGTCCTTGGTTAAGTTTATTCCAAGGTATTTGATTGTTTTTGTAGCTATTGTGAATGGGATTGATCTTAGAAGTTCTTCCTCAGCCATGGCATTGTCTGTGTATACAAAGGCTGTTGATTTTTGTGCATTGATTTTATACCCTGCTACTTTGCCAAACTCTTCTATGAGTTCCAATAGTCTCTTAGTAGAGTTCTTTGGGTCCCCTAAATAAAGAATCATGTCATCTGCAAAGAGGGATAGTTTGAGTTCTTCCTTCCCAATTTGTATCCCTTTAATTTCTTTTTCTTGCCTAATAGCTCTGGCTAGAGCCTCCAGAACTATATTGAATAGCAGTGGTGAGAGTGGACATCCCTGTCTGGTACCAGATCTCAGTGGAAATGCTTCCAACTTTTCCCCATTCAATAGGATGTTGGCTGTGGGTTTTTCATAGATTGCTTTGATTGTATTGAGGAACGTTCCTTCCAAACCCAGCTTGCTTAGAGTTTTCATCATGAATGGGTGTTGTATTTTATCAAATGCTTTCTCGGCATCTATTGAGATAATCATATGGTTTTTCTTCTGCAGTCTGTTAATGTGGTGTATCACATTGATTGTCTTGCACACATTAAACCATCCCTGCATACCAGGGATAAATCCCACTTGGTCTGGGTGGATGATCTTTCTGATGTGTTGTTGCATTCTATTGGCGAGAATTTTATTGAGGATTTTTGCATCTATGTTCATCAGGGATATTGGTCTGTAATTCTCTTTCAGTGCTGCATCTTTTTCCGGCTTAGGAATTAAGGTGATGCTGGCTTCATAGAAAGAATTTGGGAGGATTCCCTCTTCTTCGATTGTTCTGAATAGTTTGAGAAGAATTGGAGTTAGTTCTTCTTTAAATGTCTGGTAGAATTCAGCAGTGAATCCATCTGGTCCTGGGCTTTTCTTTGTTGGGAGGGCCTTTATTACTGTTTCAATTTCTGTCTCAGTTATGGGTCTGTTTAGGTTTTTGATGTCTTCCTGGTTCAATTTAGGTAGGTTGCATGTGTCCAGGAATCTATCCATTTCTGATAGGTTTCCCTGTTTGCTGGCATACAAGTCCTTGTAGAAATTTCTGATGATTTTTTTATTTCTGTGGTGTCTGTTGTTACATTTCCTTTTTCATCTCTGATTTTATTGATTTGGGTCTTTTCTCTTCTTTTTTTAGTTAGTTGGGCCAATGGGGTGTCAATTTTTTTTATTTTTTCAAAAAACCAGATCCTTGTTTGGCTGATTTTTTGTAATGTTTTTCTTGATTCAATCCTGTTGATTTCTTCTCTGATTTTAATTATTTCTCTTCTCCTACTAGATTTGGGTCTGGTTTGCTGTAGGTTTTCTAGATCCTTGAAGTGAATTGAAAGCTCATCTATTTGGTGCTTTACCAATTTCTTGATGTAGGCACCTATTGATATAAACTTTCCTCTTAACACTGCTTTTTCTGCGTCCCATAAGTTTTGGTATGTTGTGCTGTTATCCTCATTTACTTCCAGAAAGTTTTTGATTTCTCTTTTGATTTCTTCTATGACCCATTGTTCATTCAGGAGCATGTTGTTCAATCTCCATGTGTTTGCGTATGCTCTAGGGATTCCTGAGTTGCTAATTTCCAACTTCATTCCTTTATGGTCTGAGAAGCTGCATGGTATGATTCTAATTCTTTTGAATTTGCTGAGACTTGCTTTATGGCCTAGTATGTGGTCAATCCTAGAGAAGGTTCCATGTACTGCTGAGAAGAATGTAAAATCTTTAGCTGTAGGATTGAAAGTTCTGTATATATCTGTTAGATCCATTTGGGCTATAGTGTCATTTAAATCTACTGTATCCTTGTTGATCTTCTGTCCTATTGATCTGTCTATTTCTGAGAGTGGAGTATTGAAGTCCCCCAGTACTATTGTATTGGGGTCTAAGTCTCCCTTTAAGTCCGTTAACAAATCTTTTAGATAAACCGGTGCCCTGTAGTTAGGTGCATATACATTGATAATTGTTATATCTTCCTGTTGAATTGATCCCTTAATCATTATGTAGTGTCCCTCTTTGTCTCTCTTAACGGTTTTTGTGGTAAAGTTTATGTTGTCTGAAATTAAGATGGCTACGCCCGCTCTTTTTTCATTTCTGTTGGCATGGTATATCTTTTTCCAGCCTTTCACTTTCAGTCTGTATGGATCTTTGTTGGAAAGATGTGTTTCTTGTGAGCAGCAAATAGATGGGTTTTGTTCCTTAACCCAATCAGCCAAACGGTGTCTTTTAACTGGACAGTTCAGGCCATTCACGTTCAATGTGACTAATGATAAGTGGTAACTTTGCCCTGCCATTTGTCAAAGATAAGTTCTAATATATGCTTTGAATTCCCTGTGATCTTTTGCTGTGAGGTTTCCTTCCTTGGTTTCCTTCCTTTACCTTCTTTCATATTGATGACCGTGTTTCTGTGTTTCTGTGTGTAACACATCTTTAAGCATCTTTTGCAGGGCTGGACGAGTGGCAACAAATTCTTTCAATTTCTGTTTGCTATGAAAAGTCTTTATTTCACCTTCATTCACAAATGATAGCTTTGCAGGATATAATATTCTGGGCTGGCAGTTTTTCTCTCTTAGTACCTGGGCTATATCTTGCCATTCCCTTCTAGCTTGTAGAGTTTCTGATGAGAAGTCAGCTGTGAGTCTGATTGGAGATCCTCTGAGAGTAATCTGACGTTTCTCTCTTGCACATTTTAAGATCTTTTCTTTATGTTTCACTGTGGAGAGTTTAATTACAACGTGTCGTGGTGAGGATCTCTTTTGGTCGTGTTTATTAGGGGTTCTGTGAGCTTCCTGTACTAGGATTTCTCTGTCCTTCTCCAAACCTGGGAAATTTTCTGGTAATATCTCACTAAAAAGGCCTTCTAATCCTTTCTCCCTCTCCATGCGTTCAGGAACTCCTAGAACCCGAATGTTGGGTTTTTTAATAGTATCCTGAAGATTCCCAACAATATGTTTTAGATTTCTAATTTCCTCTTCTTTTCTTTGGTCTGACTGTATCCTTTCCTGTTCTCTGTCTTCTAAGTCCGATATTCTCTCTTCTGCTTCACCCATTCTGTTTGTAAGGCTCTCTATTGTGTTTTTCATTTGATCTATTGAATTCTCCACTTCAGTCACTATCCCAGTTTCCTGTTGTACTAGTTGTTTCATTTCATTTTGATTCCTCCTTAATATTTCATTTTCACGAGAGAGATTTTCTATCTTGTCCATTAAGGATTTCTGTAGTTCAAGAACTTGTTTTTGAGAACTTCTTAATGTTCTTATCAATTTTTTGAGATCTGCTTCTTGCATTTCTTCTATGTCATCATCTTCATAATCTTGAATTGGGGTGTCTTTTTCATTTGAGGGCGTCATGGTGACTTCCTTGTTTTCATTACCTCGGTTTTTGCGTTTGTTATTTGGCATATTGGAGATATTTGGTTTCTTCACTGTGGTGCTTTTTCTTGTTATACTATGACTCTAGATTAAGTGGACTATCTGTTTTTGATGGAGCCTTAGGGCTTGAGATGGGTGTGGCCTGAGAGCTCTGTTTGGTGTGCCAAAGGTGACACTCCCAGGTTAGGCGTGGTAAATCTCTCTCTCTCTCTTTTTTTTTTGATTCAAAAGGGAAGTAATTCCGCACAGCTGAACGAAGTTGGAGGTAGTTAGCAGGCAAATGATATACCCACAGGAGCCAGAGATCAGAAGCTCTTTCCCAAGGACCACACAGGGAATCTGTTTGGCCCTCAGAGTGGGCTCAAATTCTCCTTCAGTCTCCCACTGGGTTGCCAAAGTTACGGAATTGTAGCGTCTCTGGAGAGTGCTCACGTGAATTCCGTGAGTTCTCTCCCCCACTGTCTCTTTTTTCACAGTCTCAGTTCAGTAGCACCACAAATTTACTAGGTCCTATTCTCCTGTTAATTCGCCCTGCCCAGAGTCAGGTTTTTCTGCTAGGCTCAGGGCCGGTGCAGACCTGAGGTTGCTCTGCTTATGACGTATGTCCAAGATGGCGCCTGCTCTTTGTCTTGCTCGCCCTTGAGAGGTGAGCGGAGAGAGAGAAACCCGTGTCCGTACCAGTCACCTTTTTTTTTTTTTTTCTCTCGCTCTCTCTTCCAGTTAGCCTGGTGAACTTCCCCCCCGGGGGTCGTTCCCTCTAGTCTCCTCTCTCCGCTTGCCTGCCGGTGTCTCGGGCTATTGAGGTTCGGCTCACCTCGCGTTCCAGCGCTGGTGTGTTGAGTCTGCCGCTGGTGTCCCGAACTGTGGGCTCCCAAGCTCTCCACGCAGGTCCGCTGTGAATCACGCGTTCCGGGAGAGTTTCTTCTGCTGTTTCCTCCCCTACTCTTCCTTGAACCTGCAGTATCTCCACTTTTATTAAACTATCTCTCCCCGGACTATCAGTGTGCTCCCTTCCTATTCTGCCATCTTGCCCGTCAGTAATCTGTTTTTTATAGATGAGACAGCAACTCCTGTAACTCTGAGTCATTCATTGCACTTCATTTAAATCCGCACTTGTTTGCTCTCGCTTACTTTCCTTGTGAATCAGTCTGCTTGTTGTGTTGCATGCCTCTCTGTCAAGGTAGTCGTTTTCCTTAAGAATTTTCTGGTTTTTGCCTGTATTCATGTGTGGTTGTGTTTGCAGCAATCTGTCTTCAGTGATTTTGGGGAAAGGGTGGGATGGATGTGCTCTTGGGTGGGCTTTTGAGTATTTTGTCGTCTGAGCATGGGGCCATCCTGTTTCTCCTATTTGTCATAAGTTACTATTGGCACAACCCAGCCCCTTATGTCCAAGCCCTCAAATGAACCTCTACAGTCTCGGGAAATGCCTTCTAACGATGGGTGTGGAGTGGGGGTTGGTCAATGCGTGGGAGAGCCACCTGCCTGCCCTAAATCCTCCAATGTGTTTCCATAACCCCAGTGACTTCTTCAGCCACCTTGAACCTATATCCAAACTTAGAACATTCCCAGCTCTGCTGACCTTTTTAATAACTCACGTCTCCTGTGCTGACTTTTGGACTCTTGCTTACTTTGTTAAATTAACCTCATTTTCCTCCCATGTTTGGGCTTCAGCCAGATAGCTGGTCCACTGATAGCTCTTTTTTTTTTTCAAATGCTGATGAACAATTATTCACTTAGACTTTCCCATTTTCCTGTATCTCTGGGGATTTGGAACAGGAGGGGAAGCAAGTCTGTGTTCTCATTCTGCCATTTCGATCCAATTTGATTTGATGTTCTTCAGGTGATTATGTTGCCTCTTGTGATTCCATAATGCCTCAAACCACAAGTTATCCAGGGCTTGTTCATGTCAGAGGAAATAGGTGCAGTCTATCAGCCTAATCCTACTAAAGACAGAGCTACTGGAACAGAAAGACTCATGGTCATGAGGCTCCTTTGAGGGCCATGTGAGCCACGGGGGACCCCTGTTTGTTTGCTGAATCTTGGAAGGCTTTCACGTTGGGAATGGAAGCGGCACAGGCTGGTTCCTCGGCTCTCTTGTCTGCAGCTCTTGCGTACACTCTCTTGCTTGATGGATGTGTTTTCTCATTGCTGGTGATAATTCTACAGGGGGCAGCTCACCAGCCAAGGGAGGCTGAATCCATGCTTCTTCTCCCTTTACTTCTCCTGCTCATTTACTTGCTATTTTCTCCTAGTGTCCATTTCCTCTACTCAGTAAATCACCCTTTGATGAGAAAAAAGTACAGCATATTAGTCATGTGAGGATTTGGATCATGTTTAATTTAGCACAAATGAAAAAAGTTCTCTCCTTAATCCAGTAGCTGTCTGGAGCCACGGTCTATGGATGCTAATGGCTTTGGGTAGGTTCTGTCTGAGACCAGACAGCTAGCTCCCAAAGCGACTCAGGGCTCAGAGAATTTGTGCTAAATCCTGATCTGGGCGGTGACTCTCAGCCTGTGGGCTAAGCTGTAAATCAAGAATGACTCAAAGCTACAGCTTTCTAAATCCAATCTTCTTCCTCTTTCTATTGGCTTTTCTGTTTTTCCATTTTTCTGTTCTGTTATCAAGTAGACCATCTTGGGTTCAATGTTAGACTCATAGCTCAATGTTACACTGATAGCTCAGATGAAGGAGCACAGATGAGGAGAGTGTCTTCCCTGGGCTTAAATTAGATCTGTTGGTGTCAGGAGCCAAGGGGAAGACCATGAGCTCTCACTTGCTCACCTTGGTTTTAGGTCTTGTCTACACACACAATTAGCCAGAGAACACCATGGAGTTTAGGGTACAAGACTTTGTTAGGAATAAGAAGCTATGAAGGGAGGAGTGAGGTCTCAGCGGAGGAAGAATGAAACAGGGTGGTGGGCCTGAGAAATCCGGGCCAGAGTTGTCCTGCACAGGCCCAAAAGGCAGTGTTTCCGTGCCCCTGGCTTCTGTAGCAGCTGAGTGTTGGGTGCTTTGAAAAGGGCATGACCGACGGTGAGGCTGCTCTCAGCAGCTGAGGCTGGATTTGAGAGCTCACAGCTGGATGCTGTCAGCTGAGGGCTCCCATGGAGTAGAACAAGTCCTTTCTTGAAGGGCTCTCTGACCTGCACACCCCAGTATCCACCCCAGGTAGAGTAGCTACAGGGAAGGACATTTGTCATGGACAGAGACGAAGATTTTTCTGGGGGCCATGGTAAGGCAGTTGCATGGATGGGACAATTGTGAGTTCTTGATATTTAAACTATTTCTCAGCTCAGCCTTCTTCTTTGATCATATTCCAAAGAAGAAAGAGGTTATAATAGTAAGCAAGCCACGATGTTGGAAGCCTCATAAACGATGGAGGTAAAAGGCAGCTCTGATTTTGGCTTGAGAGCAAAATTCAGTAGAGGAATGAGAGACTGGATACACAAATGGACAACAGCCAGACTCTACATAAAAATAGAACTCTGACCTACAACCTTTGGCAGTCCGTCTGGGTGACCAAAGCATTACCTGTACTAACCAGCAGGGAAGCTAGGCCACTGTCCATACCAGACTTGTAGGGCATTAGTTGCACAAGAATAACTCCTGTAGCAATGGGCACCAAATAGCCAGGACTTAATAGATGGCACCTCACCTTCCTTTCCTCTACATATAACTTAGAACCAGCCAGAGAAAGCCAAAAGTACACCCCCACCAATCACACAGGTGGGCCCACTTCTACTCAGCTGAGCTGCAGTGTCCCCAGGCGAGCAGCCTTCAGTCAGGCACACTGAAGCCTTCCTGGTTTCCTGCTGTAAAGACTCCACTGCCCTGCCTGCCTTTTTTTTTTTTTTTTTTTTTTTTTTTTTTTTTTTTTTTGGACAGGCAGAGTGGATAGTGTGAGAGAGAGATAGAGAGAAAGGTCTTCCTTTTTGCCGTTGCCGTTGGTTCACCCTCCAATGGCCGCCACGGCTGGCGCGCTGCGGCCAGTGCACCGTGCTGATCCAAAGGCAGGAGCCAGGTGCTTCTCCTGGTCTCCCATGGGGTGCAGGGCCCAAGTACTTGGGCCATCCTCCACTGCACTCCCTGGCCACAGCAGAGAGCTGGCCTGGAAGAGGGGCAACTGGGAAAGAATCTGGCGCCCCGACCGGGACTAGAACCTGGTGTGCCAGTGCTGCTAGGTGGAGGATTAGCCTAGTGAGCCGCGGCGCTGGCCTGCCCTGCCTGCTTTTGAGTCTTTGCTCAGACAGAAGTGACAGTGGTTGACTCCCTTGCTATAGCAAGTGCTAAATAAACAGCCTGTGTTCGCTCTCATTTGGTTGGTCATTGTTTATTTCCATTGGAAGAAAGGAGTTGTTTCTAACCAGTGCCGTGGAGAAAAGAAGAGGGCTCTCAGGGAGTCAAGGTGTGGAGGAACCTGAGGAGCAGCTAGATGACACTCGCCTATGGGAATCAGAGCTCAGATGGAGGGCCTTGTGGGCTCCACGTGGGAAGCACTGAGTGACGTTTTAGACCAGACCAGAGGGTTTGGGGTATGCCAGTCTAGCAATTATGCTGCTCGAATTAAGCCCGTGTCCACTCTTGCTTTGAGTCTACAGTGCCCACAAAATGCTCCCACCTGAGAGCAGGTGGGATCTGTGCAGTACCAAACATCCAGGTAAACATTTATTGAACACTTAATGTATGCCTGGCCCAATGAGAGACACAGGCAGCAAACGAATGAACACCATGGAGATATCACTAGCACCAGTAAGCACTGAATGCTATTTTTCCAGTGTTAAAGATCATATGGAAATGTGCTGGCTAGTGTGACTTCGAGAAGTTTCCTGAATGAAATCCTAAACCGCATGAGTTGGTGCCTAAAGGAAGGAATAGGTCAGGGACTCCAGTCCTAGCTCAGTTCTGTGTGTGTGTGTGTGTGTGTGTGTGTGTAAACACAGGCTTGGGAATTGTCCTGGGCTATTTAGTCTCCATATGCTTCAAAATCTTAATATAAAAATGTGGTGAACAACAGGTCTCCCTCCTCTCATAGATTTGAATGAAAGGATAAAATAAATACTGATGTACAAACAAATTGGCAGGTGTCATTTTCCTCTCTTCCTATCACTGACCAGAGAAGGTAGAGACACATACATAGCTCCAGGTGGCCAACTCACCTCAGATTTCAGTGGGTGACCCTTGTCGAGAACCTATTTCCTGTTGAGTTCAGGTCTCTCCCTCTCTGATGGCTTCTCTCTTTCTCGACCTCCTTCTCAGCTGAACTCCTGTTGCTGTCAGGTTCACTGCCCAGGACTAGGGTTGTGGTAGAGCCAGGGTTGCTGGACTGATCTGGTTGGCGGGATAGGAATCTGCTTGTCCTCTGCTTCATGTGCCTTCCTCCACAGCTTTGCCGTGGGGGCAAGGAGAGCCTGTTTCCAAGGAGGGACACATTTGTCGGGGAGGTAGGAAGTAGAGATAGATGCAATCATCTACTTGAGGCAATTGCCTGCAGGACTGCCAGAGCCTCTGGGTGGGCTCTGAACCTGCTCTGCAACTTTCTGACTCAGTTTCTTTCTTAAAAAGTTATCTATCTTTATTAATTTGAAAAGCAGAAAGAGAGAGAGAGAGAGAGAGAGAGAGAGAGAATCTTCCATCCATTGGTTCACTCCCCCAATGCCAACAATAGCCAGAGCTGGGCCAGGCCAAACTCAGGTGTGGGGAGCAAACCGGACTAGACTGAGTTACTGGAATTAAGACTTATTCTATGCATCTGCTCTCCCACAATATGGCGCTGGGAGAGAAGTAAACAGCTTCTGCACAGCTGCCTCCAGTTCAACCAATAAACTGTAGGACTTGCTCCTGATTGGAGGAGAGCAGCGTACTCGGCGTGTGGGCAGCCGAGTTGGGATTGGCGGAGGAGGACTATAAAGGAGGAGAGAGACGGCATGCACCAGGAACATCTAAGGGGAACATCTAAGGGAACACCTGTGCAGCCCCTGAGAAGAGCCGGCCGGCGGTGTGCCGCTCCCCTGCGGAAGTGGGGAATGTGGCCAGGGGGAACTGCCCTTCCACGGAGGTGGAAGGGATAGTAGCCAACCCGGGAAGAACCAGCAGCAAACCCGGGGAGGGCCGAGCAGACAAAAGAACAGCGCAGGGACTTAGTGTCGTTCCTCCATGAAGAGGGGGAGCGACACTCAGGAGCCAGGAACTCAATCCAGGTCCGAGTGGATGGCAGGGACCTAAGAACCGGAGCCACCATCTGCTGCCTCTCATGTGTGCATTAGTAGAAAACTGGAATTAGAAGTAGAGCCAGGACTTGAACCTGAGCACTCAGATGTGGCATGTGGGTGTCCCAAGTGGTATTTTAACTGAGTTGCTAAAACCTGCCCCTGCCAACTCGTTTTCCCCAGAGTTGCATGAATAATATTTTGGAAATATACTACTTGTCATATGGCACAACTGCTCACAATCGTTCAAAGGCTTCTTCTTGCTCTTGTCAGATAAAACCATCTGGGCACTCAAAAACGAAATCTGGTGTTACCTCTTTTATATTTAAAAAGGGTATTTCTAAAAATAGGAAGGATTGGAGAAGAATTGAGGGTGGATTGAAGCAGTCAGCAATCTGATAAATCCCATCAAGCAGAGAAGCCACCTAGGCGGGTAGAAGAGACCAAACTGACCTGTAAGTTAGGTGATGCGGTTACTCAGTTCTTGGCAGAAGACTACAAAACAGGAGTCAGCCAGGCAGTCAGACAGGGAAGAATTGCCCTGGAGGTCTGCAGCTCTGGCTATTACAACTTCCAGAGACTTGGTCTGGTTATTAAGTAGTCTGAGGATGTCAAGAATGCCTAAATATTCCCCTGGGAAAACAAGCTCAAAATTGTTTATAGTGACATAATTCCTCCCTTAGTGGATAAGCCCCTTTAACTACAGAGACTTAGAATTAAGTATCGGTATGAAGAAAATAAAAACAGTAATTTTGGCATAAATTGTATACATTTCTTATGCTTAGGACCTGTGGTGTTTAAGAATATCTGACAATACAGGGTAAACACATTAGCTTTGTGATTTCAAGTTAAAATGGGAAAATAAATACATCAATTTAAGATTTCTTTGAATCATACTAAGCTCATACATGTTGTTGGAACACTTAAGAGACTTTAAGAATCATTGTATTTACAATATATTTATAATAAATACATAAATACACAGTAAAGGTTGTCAGATAATTAAAATTAAAAGATTAAATTGTGCTTACAAATGTAGTATGTTTCAAGGCAACAATTCAGTTGAGTTTTTAAATGGGATCAAACATCAAATAAAGCCCTTACATAATTATTAAAATTTGCTAGTCTTTGAAATTGAACAAAAGCATTTCATAAAAGCTTTAAGTAAAAGTAAGCTTGTGACTTGTAGCTTTAATCAATACACTATTAATTTAAAAATAAAATAAACACTGGATTTTAATTTTTTTATTTACCCAAACCTTTCATCTTGCTGCTCTGGGAGTAAAATCTAAACTACTTAGCAATGTCTTCAAGGCCTTCATAATCTAAATCTGGTGTAGGTCTTTATCTGCTTCTCATGTCCCTGTCCCTCCTCATGGATACACTCTAGGCACACGGTCCTGCCTATTCATTTTCTTTGCAAAGACATCAGATAGAAGTAAATATACAATGTCATAGTCTTAAGCCATTAAAAATGTAGAGGATTTACCTGAAAGAAACAAATAGGACAATAGAATCCAGAGTGGTCTGAATGTTGGTGGAGCACCTAACAGACCAGGACTGAGAAGGAACTCTGGGATTAAAAAAGGAAGCAGGAAGCTCCCTACAACAGGCCTGTGTACCTGCTGTTGGTCCTGTGTGGAGAAACTTCCCTGGGCCCCAGAAAGGACGTTTCATGGTTATCCTGTCGGCCTGAACTGAGAAGTCTTTCCTAAAGTGAAGCCCGGCAAGCTTCCATGCTCACCCTACCTGAGCTGATCTCTGTTTTCTTGTAGGATAGTGAACCACAGTAACAGGGTCTTGAGTCTTGCCCCTCCCCCCACTCTCAGAAGGCTGCTGACCACCTGCCAGCCCAACTGGTGCCACTCTGCAGGCATGAAGTTTAAATGTTATCATGAGTCTTTCTGATAAGGCTACAAAGACTACCAGGGGGCCTTAGGGGCTAACTCCTATCTCTGATGCAAAGGAACGTAGTACCAGGAGCTTCTAACCTGGCTCTCTTGACTTGTCAGTGTACACAACCCTCCCCTCCCACTGTCCTGTGCAGAAACAGCCTTGCTGCAGTGTCTGTCCCAGGCTGGAATCCTGTATGTAAATTGACTGTTGTAGGGAGCTTCCTGCTTCCTTTTTTAATCCCAGAGTTCCTTCTCAGTCCTGGTCTGTTAGGTGCTCCACCAACATTCAGACCACTCTGGATTCTATTGTCCTATTTGTTTCTTTCAGGTAAATCCTCTACATTTTTAATGGCTTAAGACTATGACATTGTATATTTACTTCTATCATTCTCCTTCAGTTGAGCATTCCCATCATTAGACCATGGAGTTTGTCTCATTTCTAGTCATTGGCAGTTAGTAGGTGCTAAACAATCATTTATAGTATTAAAAATTTACCAAAAAGTTTCAAAAAGCAAAAGCTTGAATTTTCTGTGCACTGAGTATGACACTGAGCCCTTATGAAGGAAAAGATGTGTAGGCCTTGTAATAGGTGTTATAAATAATCTAGAGATGATTTAACATATACAAGATATATAAGAGGATATGAATAGGCTATGGGTGAATACTGTGCCATTTTATGTAAGGGTCTTGAGCATCCATGGATTTTGGTGTCTGCAGCAGGTCCTAGAACCAATCCCCAATGGAAACCAGGAGGGCACTGTATTCAATAAGTCATTGAAATGTATATTTGTATGGAAAGATGCCTTCACACTATCCTATATCTTAAGTAACTTTGGATTTTGGTAGCTATAGCAGGTCCTAGAACCAATCCCTCATGGATACCAGGGGCTGCTGTATTCCAAGAAGGACCGAAATATATATTTGTATTTAAAGCAAAGATGGGTCACACTGTCCTATCGTTTTGGCAACTTCCTCTTCTCATCCAACACTTACTTACCAATAGTTCCTGAAGATTACCAAATTTTACATTATATATATGTGTTAGAGGTGGTAGGATAATGAATATGAGCTTTATAAAAAAGATTTATTTGTTTATTTGAGAGGCTGAGTGACGGGGAGACAGAGGGCGGGAGGGATATCTTCATCCTTTGGTTCAAAGCCAGAAGCTCAGGACTCCATCTGGGTCTTCCATGTGGGTTGCAGGCGCCCACGCATTTGGGCCATCATCCGCTGCCTTCCCAGGCACAGTAGTGGGGAGCTGGGCCAGAAGTGGAGCTGGGACTCAGCAAGCACTCTGACGCCTGTGTTGTAAGCAGGGACCTAACCTGCTGTGTCACAACGTTGGCCCCAGAAGTTTTAAATTCTAATGAAGTCTCATTTTAAAAATGGACAGAGAAGTAGAGAATAAAAGGTATATTCTTAAAATAATGAAAACCCAAAGAAGAAGAAATACCTCAAAATCAGCTATGGTAAAAATCAGAAAAAAATATGTAAGAAAATCCTGTTTCCTAAAGGATACAAGAATTCATCTTTATGTAACAGAGACTAATTACAAAGAAAAATAAATAAAACAGCCCAAACAGGCTAAGATTGAAAAAGAACAGGAGAATATGTGTTGCTGTGGATTCATTCTGAGAGGAGGAGCGTGGTGGGGGTAAAAGGCACGGAGTCACCTATGCAAACAGAAATAAGTAAGAAAAAGGAAATTTCAATGAATTAAACCTATAATATCAGAAGTAAAATTCTAATGGACATGTGGGCATTGTGGAAGGTAAACTTGAGAAACTGTTAAGGAAAAGGTCCTAATTGAGAAAATAATGATATAGAAAATTAGAGAGAGAGGCACCCAGCATAAAAATGACAGGTGGACATCAGAATGAGGGAGAAAACTAGACTTACTTCTGCTCCTTACATGGTCAAGTTCAATTTTCTCACACCAAAGAGAAATATGTACCCAGAGAGATTCAGTTTGAAATGTTGAAGTGGAATGATAAAGAAACAAATCATTCATGATTTCACAAAAGTTATTCTTCTTTAGAATCTGAAGTTCAAAAAACAATGGAAAAATATCTAAAGTGTGGAAGGAGCTGGCGCCGCGGCTCACTAGGCTAATCCTCCGCCTAGCGGCACTGGCACACTGGGTTCTAGTCCCGGTCGGGGCGCCAGATTCTGTTCCGGTTGCCCCTCTTCCAGGCCAGCTCTCTGCTGTGGCCAGGGAGTGCGGTGGAGGATGGCCCAAGTGATTGGGCCCTGCACCTGCATGGGAGACCAGGAGAAGTACCTGGCTCCTGCCTTCAGATCGGCGCGGTGCGCGGGCCACAGCACACCGGCTGCAGCGGTCATTGGAGGGTGAACCAACGGCAAAGGAAGACCTTTCTCTCTGTCTCTCTCTCTCACTGTCCACTCTGCCTCTAAAAAAATAAAAATAAAAAAACAAAGTGTGGAGGGAACTTTGATCAAAGGATTTGATACATAGGGAAGTTATTCTGAATAGGAAAGACAAAAAAGATGCCATTAGAAAGACAAGATTTCAGAATATAAATTTAAGAAGAATGTGTATGTTGGGAGTGGTTGGTTAGCCTAGTGGTTAAGACACCTTCATCCCGTATTAGAGTGCCTGGTTTCAATACCTGCCTGTGGTTCCTAACATAACCTCCTGCTAATGCAGACTCTCAAGAGACAGCGGTGATGGCTCCCATGATCAGGGTCCTGTCCCCTATATGGGAGGCCTGGATTCAGTTGCCAGCTCCCAGTGTTGGTCTGGCTGAGCTCTGGCTGGTGTGAGCATTTGTGAGTAAGCCAGCAGATGGGAGCTCTTTATCTCTCTGCATTACAAATAAAAAAAACAAAAACAAAAACAAAAACAAAGAGTATGGATGTTGATACCTCTTGTGTGTTTTTTTTTTTTTTTTTTTTTTGACAGGCAGAGTTAGTGCGAGAGAGAGACAGAGAGAAAGGTCTTCCTTCCGTTGGTTCACCCCCCAAATGGCCGTTATGGCCAGTGCACGGCGCCGATCCAAAGCCAGGAACCAGATGCTTCCTCCTGGTCTCCCATGTGGGTGCAGGGCCCAAGCACTTGGGCCATCCTCCACTGCCTTCCCAGGCCACAGCAGAGAGCTGAACTGGAAGAGGAGCAACTGGGACAGAACCTGGCGCCCCAACTGGGACTAGAACCCGGTGTGCCGGCGCTGCAGGCAGAGGATTAGCCTAGTGAGCCACGGCACTGGCCAGAGTCCTCTTGTTTTTAACAGGGAAAGGTTCAATGGGAACTTTCTGTATTATTTGCTGACTTGTTGACTGAGGAGGTCCCAGGTGAAACTGGAGACTTCCTTGTTTTTGTCTTAACTCTCTTTTGCTGCTTTTTCTAGATCAGAAACCATGTTCCCCAGTGCACATCTTCCAGTTGACTGCTCTGGCTGACTTCTTGATGCATTTGGTAAGTACAAAAAAAAAAAAATTACAGCACTTGCTGAGAATGAAACAACTTAGAATATAGCAGAACACAGCATAAGGAGAATTGTTAAACAAAAAGCCCTTTCTAACTTCCACAAAAGCTGACTTGCATGGAACTCCACAATGGCTATTCAGTTGCCAAGGAATTTAGCAATTTTTGGCATCTTATAGTAAATAGATTGAGTCATTTTTTAAAACCATCCAGTGGTATATATTTTAATAACCAAACTATTGTTCAATATGTTCAACGTGCATATTACTCAGGTAACTAGTCTTACAAATTTATATATGTGATCTGTCAGCTATAATATCAACTAGTGGAAAAGACATAGAAAAAATAACTTTAAACAAACTCACTATGCAACTCTTATCTTGGCAGGATAATGACATAAAGATTAAAAACATTGTGCATTGCTCTTGCAATTTTCTCTTCCTCAGATGTACATTTCTGTGCTATCTCGATCATTTCCATCAGCACATAGGCAGACTGTTGGAGCACTTCCCATCTTAGAAATCTTATCTTGGCCTTATTTCCTGCATAACTATCACCCCATTTCTCTGTTTCCTTGTGCAGCAGAACCTTGTTAGGATTGTCTATGTACTTTCAGATTCTAGCTTCGCTCTCTAAATCAGGGTCTGCAACCCTGAGATTTGTCTCTTCAAGTTCTCCCATGACCTCTGCATTGCTGACTCTGCTGGTCAGTCCCCCTTGCTCTCCGCAGTATCGGATGGATGCATGAGCCCACCCTCCTTCACACACTCCCAGGATACCACCCTTCCTCTCTGGCTTCCTTCTCCAGCGCTGCCTTGTCTGGACCTGCTCTTCTCCCAGACTTTCACGGATGCAGGGCCCAGGGCCCAGTTCTAGGTCCTCTTCTATTGTTATTGTCTGCCTTGGTGATTTCATCTAGCCTCAACGTGTTAAATGATACTGGATTAGTTTCCTTGGGTGACTATAGCAAATTACTATCAACTTGGTGATTTAAGCCACAGAAATTACAGTTTTAAAACTACAGAAATCTCTCAGTTCCTGGAGTTTTTTTTTTTTTAATTTTAAAGGATTTATTTATTTATTTGAGAGGCAGAGTTAGAGACAGGGAGAGAGAGAGAATGATAATGATCTTCCATCTGCTGATTCACTCCCCAGATGGCCGTAATGGCCAGGAGCTTCATCAGGGTCTTCCACATGGGTTCAGGAGCCTAAGCACTAGGGCCATCTTCCGCTGCTTTCTCCAGGTCATTAGCAGGGAGCTGGAGTGGAAGTGGGGCAGCCAGGACGTGGACCAAAGCTCATATGGGATGCCGGCATCACAGGCAGAGGGTTTACCTGTTAGACTACAATGCTGGCCTGGGAAATGCTTTTAAAGAATAATCAGGAAGAAAGAAAGTCACTCTTTGAAAGCAACCACCTACTCAGACTCCAAGGGTCTCCAGGAAAAAAAAGTAAATACTGCACAAAAGCAAGCCCAGATTGGCTCCCTCTTCTCCCTGTGGTTCTGCAGGAATGGGAGAGCCTGGAGTAGAAGGGCCCTTGTCACTGGGAGAGACGTGGCCTAGAGACTGTGCCTCCGTTTTCCCAAGGTCTGCAGCATTTAGCTTTCTCTGAGCTTCCCACCATATAATCCATTAGTGTTTCATTATGAGTACTATTTACTTTCATTTGCATTATTTCTTTGAGTTTCATAACATCTTTACCTTGCAGCTGGTAAGACTGAGTATTTCTATGGGGCTTTCCAGAGGGGGCATCTGAACCTCAGAGAGATTAGGGCTGTACCGTGCAGTGGGCAGGTGATTGGGATCTCAGGTTCTGAACAAAAGCTCTCTGTTTATGATGCTTCTTTGTTTTATGTTTTGCCTGAAACGTCTGTGTGCTATTTCCATGTTGGAGCTGAGTGTATGGCGAATGTTTGTGAAAAGTCAGAGTTGGGAAAATTTCCTTCTCTCATCATCCGTCAATATTTAGAACTGGAAATAGATGCATGACATATTTTAACTTTTGTTAGCTGAAGCCTCTTGGATTTTCTACTTAAAGGAAAAAAGGGGGCTCAATAAGTGGGCCTGCAATAATTTTGTTGTGAAGAAATAGTTGTAAAATGAAGGTGTGTTGAGTTGAGAAGTGTGGAAAATTGATCTGGCTGTCTTTTGTGAATTGTGTTAAGATTTTTAGCATGGATAATAGAAGTGATTTACAACTTCTTACACACTTGCACATGGATATAGACTGTGTCACTGAACCAAGCTATTTACTTGGCTGTTCAAAAGAGAGGTATTTCACCACTTCAGAGTCACAGAACTAGGGATTTAGGACTAAGTTCTCTAGTGATTAGGGCATAGACTTTGGAGTAGGATGGGGCTTAAGTTCAGCTGTATCATGAACACATGGTGACTCTCAAATACTTTACTTCAATTTATTCATCTGTGAGAATCTTATAGGACTGTTAGTATTTGAGAGAAGCTTTTTAGCATGGTTAATGATATTGTAACCATGAACTAAGGATGCTGAATTCTGCCCTGCAGGGTATCTCCCCTTGTCTACATGTTCGTAAGACATGTGTGACACCTGAAAAACCAGTGACAGACGGACCAGGGGATGCCTTGTAGCCCCGGGCTGGACGCATGCCCACAGTGCTCACTGTTGGGATATTCAACTTATTAGCATGGGCATGCCTTTGCAAGTTCCTGCAAAGCACCTTTTCCCCCCACTTCTCTTTTGGGGGTCATTTTCAGGCCTCCCATTTTGTTTGTTTACATCCAACTGACCTCCCTGAGATTTTTTTAACTCGGGTTTGTTTTCCCATACTAGGTCTCCCATGCAGGTGCAGGGCCCAAGCACTTGCGCCATCCTCCACTGCACTCCCGGGCCATGGCAGAGAGCTGGCCTGGAAGAGGAGCAACCGGGACAGAATCCGGCACCCTGACTGGGACTAGAACCTGGTGTGCCGGCGCAGCTAGGTGGAGGATTAGCCTAGTGAGCTGTGGCGCCGGCCCAAGATACTGATTTTTCATTCAACATAGTAAGGTAAACACCAGGTGTCCATCGTCTTGGGGTGTAAAAATTAGCAAAAACGGTTGAAAAATGGTACCAGTTTTTCTATTTGTTATGTGGCTCTAGTTACAAATCAAAGACTGTAATGAATGCTAAGATATCTAACAACCTGCACAAATCTTGTCAATATTGCTCTTTATTCTACAAAGTTGTGCCAGTAACAAGCATAAAGGTGTGAAGAAACCATTGCAACAGCATTTCTGCAATATAGCTTGTGTGGCCTCACATTCCCCCTAAAACTGATATGGAATGAAAAAAGGATTTTAAGATCTCCAGAGGGAGGATTTTATTGCACTTTTCTCTGACCACTCTCAGATGAGAGGAAAGTGAGAAAATCTGCTTTTGCCCCTGGCCGTCACTGAATCTTAAAAAAAGATGAGGAATGAACGTATCAGACTTCTCACCAGGGCCTGGGGCTGTGCAGGGTGCATCTTTTGGAGAGGGGCTGGTGGTCTTAGCTCAGTTCCCCCCTTCATGCCCTCACATAGGGAAGTGGGAGACATCTGGACTTGTTTGCATAAAATATGGCAGCTTCTACAACACAGCCCACCCTTCCTGAGCTGCCCAGAGGGTTCTGCTGCACTTTCTGGGAGGGACATAGCTAAGGGTGGCCCTGCCCTTGGGTCTTTGGGGGAAAAACAGCCCTGAAAGTGATGATGACCTCATCCCTGCTGATAAATTTGTCACGATTAATGAATCACGTTCAGTTTTCCTAGTTTTTTTTTTCCCTAAGAAGAGTTTTATTTGGTTACTTTGATTATTTTTCTAGAAGGTGGTATTTCCCCCAGCAATGCCCTTACCTCTATGTGGACTAGTGGGAGGGTGTTATAGTCTTCCTCATAGTCTTGTCAGTGTCTTAAATTCTTTTTTTTTTTTTTTTAGATTTATTTATGTATTTGAAAGGCAGAGTTACAAAAAGGCAGAGACAGAGAGAGAGGTCTTCCACTTGCTGGTTCACTCCCCACTCCCCAGTTGGCCACAATGGCCGGAGTTACATCAATCTGAAGCCAGGAACCAGGAGCTTCCTCCGGGTCTCCCATGTGGGTGCAGGGGCCCAAGCACTTGCACCATCTTCTACTGCTTTCCCAGGCCATGCAGCAAAGAGCTAAATTGTAAGTGGAGCAGCCGGGACTCAAACCAGTGCCTATATGGGATGCTGACCCTGCAGGCGGCGGCATTACCCACTTAACCACAGCACTGGCCCCTTAAATTCTTGTGTTGAAGGCACTCCAGTTGGTAAAGTGACTCCCATCTGGGAAGTGTGAAGAGTAACAACTATGCAGGTTTTGGTTTCAGTGCTCAGGACTGGGATTTTGGGGAAGCAAATTGTGCATTTAATTATGGACTCCAGTTCTTCACTCTTCTCCCTGCACCCTAGCTTTGGGCTTGACTACAGGATTTCCTTTAGTCACTGGCAGGTGGGTTCTGTGTTTAGCCTGCAAGAAGTCTCGTCCCTTCCCACTTTGCCTTCTGCACCTCTGCCACTGCCTTAAGAAGCTCATGTCCCAGATGCTACACTGATCCAAGGAGGGTTAGAGATATGTGGAGCAGAGCACCAAGCACGCCCAGCTTTCATCAGCAGACTCTGGGCACAGTGGTGGCTCTAACTGTACTTCAAGCTACTGATTTCTGCAGAAATAGCAAACACACACAAAATTCAGCGGATTCCAAGTGCACAGCACATCTATTTCATTAGGGTAAACTTCATGTACTTGGATGCAACTTCTTTAGGCACCGCAGGGACTCCCATCTCACCTGATGGTTTTCATTTGTGTATTTCCTTTAGGCTAAAGCCTTATGTTCACCTGCCCTTTGCTTTCAATTACTTCTAATTGGGGTTAGTTAACTCCAGCACCAGCGATCTCCACTGCTACCAGTAACCCCATTTTAGTTACTTTCTGCTGTTGTGATATTCCAAGACAAGTTCAGAGTGTGCCATAGGCTGGTCCAGCTGGTAAGAAGTATGAGTGGCTGGACTGGGTGATATCCTTCTGTCCCACAATCTTTGCTGTCTTCTACATTGCACCATAGGCATCAACATTAGTCATGATTAGCTAGTGTTCCATTCAACCTCCAGCCACTAAATGTGCATATTAAGTAAGCTTTCCTCACTGCAATTAATTTGGATTTATTTTATTTATTTAAGATTAATTTATGTATTTGAAAGGCAGAGTTACACAGACAGAAGAAGAGATAGGGGAGATCGATCGATCAATCAATCATCCATCCGTTGGTCTACTCCCCATATGGCCACTATGGCTGGGGCTAGGTAGGCAGGAGTCAGGAGCTTCTTCTGGATCTCCCATATGAGTGCAGAGGCCCAAGCACTTGTGTCATCTTCTGCTGCTTTCCCAGGTGCATTAGCAGGGAGCTGGATTGGAAGTGGAGCAGCTGGGTCTTGAACCAGAGTCCATATTGGATGCTGGCATTGCAGCACTATGCCACAAAGCTTACTCCTGGATTGATTTTAAATTGGACTTTGATTTCCATAGATGAGCTCTTAATTCCTTAGCAACATATTCTCTTGCTAGCTTTCAACAATCTTTCCTATGCAGTACATATACTTTCTTCTTAGTACAGTTTTTCTACATTCTATTTTTTTCACATATTCCTAAGCTTCATGTAGTGTTCCTACTTTATGGAGAAGGCATGACCCACTGTGAGGGAAACTGACCCATTGCTAATTTATGGAAGATGTCTGGAGAATCCCTTGGTGTGATCTCCCATTGACTGCTCAGATCATAGCTTTTGGCAGGTAGAAGATGATCTGTAACTGGAACCCCAAACACCTGTGAATTCAAGCTGGTGTGTGATCAGCTGCAGCATTTGTCATCAGCCTATGGTCATTTGCCTCCCAGTGCTGTCTACCTGAGCAGGAAGCTTTTTCTGTAGCTGAGTTACTTGATGGCCAACCCCCGCATCCTTATCTGTTTCTGGTCAACACGGGGCTGGCTCTCCTCTCTGTAATGCAAACAGAGGGCTGCTGTGAGAAACTATCTTCTTGCTCTGCTTGTGTTTCTTGTTCCTTTTCAGCAGTACTTTATCACCAAGCACCAAGCAGAAGTATAATTATTCATTGCTTTGCATGGTAAGGCATAGATCCCTGGCTTTCTGTGTTGTGATAGGGAGGACCTCAGAACGCTTATCCATTTCAGGTGGTAATATTTGTTCTAGGTACTCTTCGAGGAGTTATTGTTTAGCATCTGTAACTTAGCAGTCTTTTCTGTGTATTAAGAAGCTAGAAATGACACTGCTTTCACAAAAACTTGCCTAACATGAGATTCATAAGGAAAGATGGCCTTTAAGGCTTCTGCAGGTCTCCTTGTCCCTTTCATGGCTCACATAACTTCTGTTTCTTGTAGAGTCTCTGTTTTGCCCTGTGAATGTATTAGTCATCTTTTCATCACTATGGTCACACACCTAAGGCTGGGTAACTTTACAAAGAAGAGAGGTTTATTTTGGCTCATGTTCCTGCAGATAGACAACTCAGGATCAAGCAAAGCTAATTGGTGACAGCATTCTTGTTGGTAGAGTCCCAAAATGGCACAGTATATCATATGGCATGAGATAGGGAGAGCACATGTCTGTGTCCATGTCTCCTTATAAAGCCACCAGGATTTGATCATGAGGATTCTATCATAATTACCAAATTCAATCTACTCACTTCCCAAAGGCCCCACCTATAAATACTAGAACTGGATTTTCAATCTATCACCAACTTGAAAATTTCAGATTAAGCTAGTCAATTGACTTGGTTAATTGTCATTGTCCTGTTTCCCTTTATACAAAGTCATGGGCTTGTTCTCCAGCCTTTTGTAGGTCAGCTACATCTGCTCCAAACAATGTCTCCTAACAGAGGCCAGTTTCACCAAAATGAGAAGAGCATGGTGGGCATTAGAAGGGACATGTCAATATTTGTCCCCCAAACTCAATGCAGAAATTTCAGCTCCAACGTCATAAGTTAATGGTGCAAAATAATTGAAGTTCATGCATTCTTTCTGCATAATACACACTTAGCTAACTACACTTTGAAATAACTAAACTATGCCAATTTTGTTAGGAAGCTCTGATGGTATCTTTATAATGATTGGTACTTTGTAAGCATAAAAGGACAAAATAACATTGCCCTCTTTAATAATATCTCAAACTGTATTCAACTCCCATTTTTGGTTCCCTTCCTTTTGAAGGTATCACTATCAGATTAGATTCTGTCCTTATTATTCTTCATAACAATATTCTATTCTATCCAGCAAGTTATGAAAAATTGCAACAGTGGCCTCAGGAGAAATGGCATTATCTACATCACCTACCCAAACTGTATTTGCTCCAGTTAAAGTGACTGGGGCTAGTGTGAGAGTCTAGCGTGGGTCTTGACCATTTCCTAGATGAAGAATTAGCAAAACAATGGGAGCTTTTTGTTGAATAAGCAAGTACTATGTTAAATCAGAGGTCCTTTATGAAAACCAAGTTTTGTTCTGTTTTTCCCAAGCTTTGATTTTTTTTTGGGTGGGTGTGGGGAGCAACTGAGACTAGACTAAGTTACTGGAATTAAGACTTATTCTATGCATCTGCTCTCCCACAATATGGCGCTGAGAGAAAGAGACCAAACAACCTCTATGCAGCTGCCTCATCAGTTTGATAAGCTGCAGGAGCTGATCCTGCTCCTGATTGGAGGAAAGCAGTGTGCTCGGCATGTGGGTAGCAGAGTTGGGATTGTTGGAAGAGGACTACAAAGGAGGAGAGAGACAACATGCACCAGGGAACATCTGAAGGAATACCTGAGCAGCCCCCGAGAGAGCCGGCCGGTGGTGTGCCGCTCCTCCGCGGAAGCGGGAAAGTGGCAGGGGGAGCCGCCCCTCCACGGAGGTGGAGGGGTCAGCAGCCAACCCGGGAAGGACCAGCAGCAAACCCGGGAAGGGCCAAGCAGACAAAAGAACAGCGCAGGGTCCTGTGTCGTTCCTCCGCGAATGGGGGAGCGACAGGTGGGAGCTGCAAATGATGTTTTGGGCAGGAGCTATTAATTTTCTTCTAAACAAACCACTGAAACAGGAAACTTACTGCCCCTTAGCAATGGGGGCAATCTAACAAAATCACAAAGAGTAAAGCCATGAACAGTGATGACGTGTGATTCTGTGATTAATTGTTGTTTATTTAATAACACTTTAGGTTGGGCATTTTTTGGGGCTTTGGTTTATCCTGAAGGCATGGCCAAGTTTTATTAAAGGTTTTGAAGTATGGGCTAGTTTGCAATTTGGTAGAGTTTTTAAACAGGCAATGTCAAATATGAAGGGATGATTGGTTCAGATGGCCTCTATGGTTTATTTCAACCATAACATTGATTATTACATGACAGAATATTGAATTTGAAGTTCAATGGTCTCGAACTCTCAACAATCCAATCTGACTATTGAAAATTGATGTATAGAACATTTTTAGAGTTTCTACATGAATTTTAGGAAAACATTTTTCCTTTTGAGCAAAGAATGTGCCTTGAGCATTTAAGGAATTGTCCTTCCATGACACAAAAATGTGCAGGAAAAAAATTCAAACAGCAGCTTTCCAAAGAAATATGATGACAAAAATGTTCTATATCTTTTCTGTTGCATTTTGTAGTCTAGACTGGACTTAGAGGAAACATTTTAAATGTGGCTTCATTAATGGAAGGAATAAATTTTCATTTTATAGAATTCTAACTGATTAAAATTTAAATTTACATAGCCACATGTGGCTAGTGGTTAATATATTGGACAACACAATTCCAAGACAACTTGAATTGTTCAATACTAAACAAGGAAGAATTGATGTATTGTCTGTCTAATATTTTATTTTTTTAAAAAAGATTTATTTATTTATTTGAAAGTCAGAGTTACACAGAAAGAGAAGGAAAGGCAGAGAGAGAGAGAGAGAGAGAGAGAGAGGTCTTCCATCTGCTAGTTCACTCCCCAACTGGCTGCAATAGCTGGAGCTGCGCTGATCCAAAGTCAGGAGTCAGGAGCCTCTTCCCAGTCTCCCACATGCGTACAGGGGCCCAAGAACTTGGGCTATCTTCTACTGCTTTCCCAGGCCATAGCAGAGAGCTGGATTGGAAGTGGAGCAGCTGGGACTCGAACCAGTGCCCATATGGGATGCCACCACCACAGGCGGTGGCTTTACCTGCTAGGCCACAGCACTGGACCCTATCTAATATTTTCAACAGCACATTTTACAATGTGTTGAGGAAGGGAAAATCTGAGGCATTGGAAGATAGAAATAAAATTATGAAAATTCTTTGTGTGAGTTTTAAAGAGAAGATTATCATGATTGCCTCTAAAATGGGGGATAGGAAAAGGAATTAGGAATAGAAAAGTTTGACCAACCTGCTTATTTAGTTTATGGCATCTCACTTGGGCAGATCAGCTTCAATGGTGCCTGGAATGCACTTAGATCAATGTCATGTGCTCTGTAGAAGCAATGTGCCTCCTCCATTTCTAGATTTCAAAACAATAATATCTAGGCCCTTCAATTTTTGGGCTCTGCAATATGCTGACAAAGGTATGGAAAAAGTGTTTGGAATAAATGGGTCCTGGATTTACTTTTCTTAACTCATGTTTTTTTTTTTTTTTTTTTTTTTTTTGGTAATGACTTTGAGAAATGAGCACTTTTAAAGAAAGGGTAGTAGGAAAGTGGATGGGTATCATAGAGTTTGATGACAGCTTGTAAGAGGCTGTGGTTTTAGCTTAGTGAACATATAGTAGAAATAAGGAAATAATAATGGATTAATGGAAATAATAATGGAATAATAATGGAATAATGGAAAAATAATGGATTAACTTCTTTGTCTTCACTGAATATGTCATTATGCAAAGAATCTTATTTTAAACCCAAGTCATTGCAGTTCCAGAATCTCTCTCCTCCAGTTGATTCTCCTTGTAGGTTGATCTCGTTCTTCCACTGCTTGACAAATCAAGACTCATTCCATAAATTCCTGCCTCTAACAACTTCCCACCGAAGTTTACCTAATAGCAAAGACAAGAACTTGAATCCTTGGGGCCATCAAGGAGAGAGGCGCTGTCGCTCCCCCTCTTCGTGGAGGAGCAACACTGAACCCTGCCTAGGCTTCATATCCGAGTCACGGCACCATTATGTCGCTCCCCCTCTTCGTGGAGGAACGACACAGGACCCTGCGCTGTTCTTTCATCTGCTCGGCCCTCCCCGGGTTTGCTGCTGGTTCTTCCCGGGTTGGCTACTATCCCTTCCACCTCCGTGGAAGGGCAGTTCCCCCTGGCCGCATTCCCCACTTCCGCAGGGGAGCGGCACACCGCCGGCCGGCTTTCTCGGGGGCTGCACGGGTTCCCTTAGATGTTCCCCATAGATGTTCCTGGTGCATGCCGTCTCTCTCCTCCTTTATAGTCCTCCTCCGCCAATCCTAACTCGGCTGCCCACACGCCGAGTACGCTGCTCTCCAATCAGGAGCAAGTCCTACAGTTTATTGGTTGAACTGGAGGCAGCTGGGTAGAAGCTGTTTTCTCCTCTCCCAGCGCCATATTGTAGGAGAGCAGATGCATAGAATAAGTCTTAATTCCAGTAACAGTCTAGTCCGAGCTGCTCCCCACAGAGGAGAGCAGATGCATAGAATAAGTCTTAATTCCAGTAACTTAGTCTAGTCCGAGCTGCTCCCCACAGATCCCCCTTTCTTTTTATTTTTTTTTTTTTTTTTGGCGTTGATACGCGCCTGTCTTCGGTGTCCCGCAGCACACACTCTGCTCTACTTGCTAGAGTTGCCACAGGTTCTTACAAGTCCTATCAATGAGGCAAACCGAATCCGGGTCCTCTCTTCGCCATGTTGTGAGGAGGTTTTTAGGCGCTGATGCGTGCCTGTGTTCGGTGCCCTGCAGCGCATGCTCTACTCTGCTAGAACTGCCCGCAGGTGCTTACAAAACCTATCAGGCAAACCGAATCCAAGCCTTCTCATTGCCGTATTGTGGGGGAGACTTATTAGTGTTGGTTTGTGCCTATCTTCGGTGACCTGCAGCTCATACTCTGGTCGAGCTGCTTGCTGGCGCTTACCGCCTTAATTAGGCAGACCGAACCCAAGCTTTCTCATTGTTGTATTGTGGGGAAGCCTTACTGATGTTAATTCGTGCCTGTCTTCGGTGACCTGCGGCGCATAAGCTGCTAGCCGCCCAGGTGCTCATCGCCTCACTTAATCAGGCAGACCAAATCCAAGCTCTCACATTGCAGTGTTGTAGGGAGGCCTTTCTATTTCTCTATTTCTCTATCTCCGGGCATTCCTATTTCTCCCATTTTACTTCTATCTTCCAGCATTCCTATTTCTCTTTTACTTCTAAACTTCTGTTTCTCTTATCCCTGCGGCTTCCCGGTGCCTTGCCCTGCCGGCAGCTTCACGGCTCCGCGAGGCTTCCCGGCGCCTCGCCCCGCCGGCGGGCTCCGCCCCGAGGCTGCTTCTCGGCGGCTCGCCCCGCGGCAGCTTCACGGCTCCGCGCGGCTTCCCGGCGCCTCGCCCCGCCGGCGGGTTCCCGGCTCTGCGCGCACGCTCCGCGGTCTCCACGCACTTCGCGCCCGCACCACGGCCTCGCGCCAGCCCTGCGTTCTCTATCTATTCACGCCCCATGCTCTCTCTGCACGCGGCGGCTTCCGCGAATGTTTCCGCCACCACCGGCATTCAGTCCAAGTTCCCCGGACTAACCTGGCGAATTTCAACCTGGCGGCCCACGTCTCTGCCTCTGGTTCCAGATCTTTGCCTCTTGCTCCCCGGGGTGACTTGAAGAATTCCAAGGTGGCTTATATCTCCGCCTCGGCCTGCACTCGCGGCTTCATCCTCCCTAACGTTTTTCTCTACCCGGTATGTTTCCTTAAGTTTTCTTCCAACAATATTCTTCTCATTTCTCCTGGCTACTCCCCACAGTCCGTATCCAAGTCCAAGCCTCCTCCAGGTTTCACTTTCGCTTTCAATCTCCTAGCTTCCCCGCCATAGTCCGCATCCGAGTCTATGAAAGCTTTCACTTTCGCTTTCAATCCTAACTTCTTTCCCACAGTCCGTATCCGAGTCTATTCCTAGGCTTTCAATAGCTTCTTCCGGCACCTTTCTTGTCCGGCTTTCCCCTAGGCTCTTCGCTAGTCTCTCTCTCCGGTATTTTCCTGCTTCTTCCCGTTTCTTCCCTCCTAAGTTTTTTATCCGTCCTAGGTTTCCTATCCAAGTCAGGTTTCCTATCCGAGTCACGGCACCATTATGTCGCTCCCCCTCTTCATGGAGGAACGACACTAAGCCCTGCCTAGGCTTCATATCCGAGTCACGGCACCATTATGTCGCTCCCCCTCTTCGTGGAGGAGCAACACTGAACCCTGCCTAGGCTTCATATCCGAGTCACGGCACCATTATGTCGCTCCCCCTCTTCGTGGAGGAACGACACAGGACCCTGCGCTGTTCTTTCATCTGCTCGGCCCTCCCCGGGTTTGCTGCTGGTTCTTCCCGGGTTGGCTACTATCCCTTCCACCTCCGTGGAAGGGCAGTTCCCCCTGGCCGCATTCCCCACTTCCGCAGGGGAGCGGCACACCGCCGGCCGGCTTTCTCGGGGGCTGCACGGGTTCCCTTAGATGTTCCCCATAGATGTTCCTGGTGCATGCCGTCTCTCTCCTCCTTTATAGTCCTCCTCCGCCAATCCTAACTCGGCTGCCCACACGCCGAGTACGCTGCTCTCCAATCAGGAGCAAGTCCTACAGTTTATTGGTTGAACTGGAGGCAGCTGGGTAGAAGCTGTTTTCTCCTCTCCCAGCGCCATATTGTAGGAGAGCAGATGCATAGAATAAGTCTTAATTCCAGTAACAGTCTAGTCCGAGCTGCTCCCCACAGAGGAGAGCAGATGCATAGAATAAGTCTTAATTCCAGTAACTTAGTCTAGTCCGAGCTGCTCCCCACAAGGCGCCTTTCTCTGAAGGGAGGAAGGAACCTCCACTGTGATATGGCCTTGACTAAACAAATTCAGAGTTGGTGAAATCAAGGGGCCTCCATAGCCTAGACAGCTCATAGCAAGAGTCTATATAAGAGTGATTGCTGACGTCATAAATAAGAGTGCCAATTGTTAAATCAACAATGGGAGTCACTGGGTTCATGCTCCCTTCGCAGGATCTCTGTCCTTAATATGTTTATGTATGAAACTCAAAAACAACACTACTAGTCGAACAATACCCTATACCTGGTTCGGTTGTGTGAGTGCAACCTGTTGAAATCCCTGCTTAGTATATACTAAATTGATCTTCGGTATATGAAGGTAACTGAAAATGAAACGTGATGAAGGGGGGAGAGGGGAGAGGAAGTGGGTGAGGGGAGGGCCACGGGAGGGAGGGAGGTCGGGGGGAAGTCACAACAATGCAAAAAATGCGTTTTATATTCTACTTAAAACTATTGGTTGAGCTCTGTAATTAATACACAATTACTCTTAGGTGTTTAATTAATGCTATAACTAGTACTCAAATAGTATTTTACACTTTATGTTTCTGTGTGGGAGCAAAATGTGGTAATCTTTACTTAACATACGCTAAATTGATCTTCTGTATATAAAGATAATTGAAAATTAATTGTGATGTGAAGGGGAAGGGAAGAGGGAGTGGGAGAGGGGAGCATTGTGGATGGGAGGGAAGACACGGGGTGGGGGGAGGAGGCTATTGTGGTCCATAAGCTGTACTTGGAAATTTATGCTTATTAAATAAATTAAAAAAAATAAAATAAAAAATAAAAAATAAAAAATAAAAAAAAGAAACTTAAACACCAAGATAAATTAAACTAAATAATTAATATAAAAAAAAAAAAAGAACTTGAATCCTTGGAAAGCTGAGGAGTAACCTGAAGCTGATTGCAGCAAGTGGGAGGGGTGCTCTTTAAAAAAGCCTTGTATTTAGGGGCTGGTGCTGTGGCACAGTAGGCTAAGCCTCCTCCTGTGGTGCTGGTATCCCAAATGGGTGCCTGTTGGAGTCCTGGCTGCTCCTCTTCCAATCCAGCTCTCTGCTCTTGGCCTGGGGAAGTGGCGGAGGATGGTGCAAGTGCCTTGGTGTAAGTGGGAGATCCTGAAGAAGCTCCGGGCTTCATATGGCTTAGTTTGGGCAATTGCAGCCATTTAGGAAGTGAACCAGTGGATAGAAAACCTTTCTCTCTCTCTCCCTCTCTCTGTCTTGGAACTCTGCCTCTCAAATAAATAAAATCTTAAAAAAGGACCTTGTGTTTAATTCTAAAAAATATCCCGAGAGTATCACATGCAAATAGTTCTGTATTTCTGTGTATGAAAGTAATATTTGAAGTATTTACTATTAGGAAAAAACAAGCATTAATAAAAAAAAAAGTTTACTGCCTGAGTCCATTCCTTTGGATGGTGGTTTATGTGTAGAACAATTGAGAATACAATAGTGGTTACCAGAGGCTGCAGAGAGAGGGAATGGGAGGATCAGGAAAGGTTGATTAATGGGTAGTGAGTTGTAGACAGATAGGAGAAAGAAGTTCTGGGGTTCTTCTGTACGGTAAGGTGACTTTAGGTAATGATAAAAAGAAGTACTGTATCTTTCCCTTCCAAAAGCAGTGCCTTCAGTGACCTAATTGCTTCCCACTAGGCTGCACCTCTTAAAGGTCCCATCACCCCTTAACTTTGCTACTCTGGGGATGCTTGGAGCATCCATAATACACCTGGGCACAAACCATATCCAAAATTTAGCACCTTTCACATTAGGTCCTCCTGGTTGGTGAAGTGATTCATATCTGGAAACTGTGAAAAATGACATATGCTACAGGTAGCACTGTTTCGAATGTCTGGAATACACCATTCGTTGGATTCTATCTCACTGTCTCCTGAGTCTCCCTCCGTATGGCTCCTTTTTAGGCTGTGGGTGGGAAGGGAAGAGGGGATGACTTCCCCTTCTAACGATGCCAGTGGTGCTCTGTGTTCATGCCCTTTATTCACTCCTGCTCCAAGACTGGAGTCATAAATCACTTCCTTCCTCTCTGTCTTCCCACTGGCCTCTCTGATATGTATTCTTGGCTCTGACTTCCTCAGCTCACATTGTCAGTTCACATTTCTTGCTCCATTTTCTGTCATCCAGAGTGAGTTTTCAGTTACTTCCCATTTCATTGAAGATGTCTCTAAACCTTCATTTTACCCTTCTTGTTTGTTGTACCAAGTTGCCTATTTTCACCACTCCATTGAGCAAAATGAGAAAATCAAGAGGCGAGCACTTTATTCCCTGTGAATGAGGAAATGTACGCTGATGCATCCATTGTTCCTAATGGCCTGGGGTCTGACAGCTACCACCTGGCAGGTTTGTCTTCATTGATTTGGCTCCACACTTGCTTTTCTATTCAATTTTTCCAGGTGACCCTTTAGCCACTAAAACACTTTCTGATTTTCTAGTTTCCTTCCCAGCTATTTTCCAATCAAGTATGCTGCAAAATTGACATGGTCCACAGAAGAACTACTGCTGAGATGATTAAATATTGAACATTTATTTGTTCAGCCAGCTGTAACTAGAGAGGCTCTGTTTCTTAACCAGTTCTTTAATACATCTTTTGAGCATATTAAGTCATGCCATTTGAAGGTTTAGTATGATAAGGACACCTTTATATTTGTCGTGTCCTTCTGACATAAAACACTCTGAAGATATCTATATCAAAGAGCCTTATCCAATCTCTTCTATTACTTGAGTTTCACCTTTAAATGCTTTGCTGACATCGGTTTAAAGGCCCTAAGATGAAATTTTGTGTTTTCAGTTGTGTGTTTCCTTGCTTCTCTAGTGAAAGGGGCTGTCTTTTCTGGCAGGTGGTTCTGACTACACTCTGCCAACTTTTCATTGTTGATTTAAATGTTGCTGCAAAAGTGACCTTTCATGTACTTACAGCTAATAGTTTTCTTTTATGAGACAATGAACATTAAGTCCGATTGTTATCCGTTTGTTATCTATTTACCTTTTGAATGGTTGCTTCCAATTTTTGGCAATTATGAACAAAGCAACTTCAAAAATATGTGAGCAGGTTTTATGTGGTTGTTACAATTTCAGCTTATTTGAGTAAATACCAAGGAATGTGAGTACCACATTCTATGGCGAGCCTTTGTTTAGATTTCTTAGAAAGTGCCGAACTCTCTCCCAAAGTGGCTATGACATTCTGCATTCCCACCAGCACTGAATGAGGGTCCCCATTGCACCACATCCTCACTAGTGTTTGATGTTCTTCAGAGGGCAGGAAAATTAGATCAGATACTTAGACATAAAGAAAGACAAATGTTAGAGAAAGAAAAAGTGAAGGTAAAATACAATCTTTTCTAAAATTCAGAATTGATCTAATGGATAAAAATTTATCAAAAATAATATCAGCAGTGTACTGGTTGATTATATCTTGTGAATAAATGAAATGAATGACAGCAATGTTATAGGGCTGGATGAAGAGGATTGAGACTATTCAGTTATAAGGTACCTGAGCCATCTCTGAAGTGGTATATAATCAAGTGTCATAATGCATTTCACTGAACAATGGATCACATACATACCAGTGGTCTCATAAGATTATAATGGAGGGCAGTCATTTGGTGAAGCAACTTAAACTATGTCTCCAGATGCCCACATCCCTTATTAGACTGCCTGAGTTGAGTCCCAGATGCTCTGTTTCTGTTTCTTTTTCTTTTCTTTTTTTTTCTTTTGACAGGCAGAGTGGACAGTGAGAGAGAGACAGAGAGAAAGGTCTTCCTTTGCCATTGGTTCACCCTCCAGTGGCCACTGCGGCCAGTGCGCTGCGGCCGGTGCACCACGCTGATCCGATGGCAGGAGCCAGGTACTTATCCTGGTCTCCCATGTGGGTGCAGGGCCCAAGCACTTGGGCCATCCTCCACTGCACTCCCTGGCCACAGCAGAGAGCTGGCCTGGAAGAGGGGCAACCGGGACAGGATCCGGCGCCCCAACCGGGACTAGAACCCGGTGTGCCGGCGCCGCAAGGCGGAGGATTAGCCTAGTGAGCCGCGGCGCTGGCTGATGCTCTGTTTCTAATTCAGCTTCCTGCTGAAGTATATCCTAGGAGACAGCAAATGATGGCTCAAATACTTGGGTCCCTGCCACACATGTAGGAGACCTGGATGGAGTTCTGGGTTCCTGGCTTTGGCCTGGACTACCCTGGTTGGTTGGGGGCATTTGGGGAGTGAATTAGTGGATGAAAGATCTCTTTCTGTCTTTCAAATAAAATGAAAATATATTAAAAATTTAAAAACATTATAATGTAGCTAAAAACTTCCTAATGTCCAGTGATGTCCTAGCCATTATGATGACATGGTGAAATGCATTCCTCATGAGATTTGGGTGATGCATATGGAAACAAACCTATTGTACTTCCATTGTACAAAAGCATTGCAATATGAGAATGTATAGTACATAATACTAGACAGTGATACTAAATGGCTATGTTGCTAGTTTAATATTTACTTCCATCATTATTTTACAATGTACTCCTTCTATTTATATAAAACAAAGTTGACTGTAAAACAGTTTGTCATGTTATACCAGGAGTGGTCTCAGGCTTCTTGTGTTGACCATATCCCTCTCTCTTTCTCTTTAAGATGTATCTATTTGAAAGGCAGAGTGACAGAGAGATAGGGGCACACATACACACAGAGAAGAGTGAAAGTGAGAGCCAGAGAGGGAAGTCTCCTTTCTGCTGCTTTACTCCCAAGATGCCTGCAATTGTCAGCACTGGACCAGACTGAAACCAGGAGCCAGGAACTTCATCCAGTCTCCAACATAGATGGCAGGGACTAAAGTACTTGGACTGTCATCTGTTACTTTCCTGGACACGTTAACAGGAAGCTGCATCAGAAGTGGAACAACCAGGACATGAACCAGCACTCTGATATAGGCTGCCACCATTGCAGTGACTTAACTCACTCGGCCACAAGCTAGTCCCACTTTCTCTCTTAAACTTTTTTTATTTCAAAAGCAGATACACACACATGCACACACACATATTTATATAAAGAGACATAGACAGACAGAGCAAGATTTTCCATCTCTTGGTTCACTTCCCAAATGCTCTTAACAGTGTGGGCTGAGTTAGGCCATAGCCAGGAACCTAGAACTCAGTCTAGGTCTTCGTATGGGTGGTGGGTACCTTAAGTACTTGAGACGTCATCTACTACCTCTCAGAGGGCACATTAGTAGTAATCTAGAATTGGAAATACGGCTAGGACCTGAAGCCAGGTACTCTGCTAAGATATGCAGTGTCCCACGTGGCATCCTAATCAGTGTGCCAAATACACATTCCCTGCCTTTGTTAAAAATAAATTTTAATTCTGTGAGAATCAGAGACACACACATAGGGAGGAGGAAGAGAGAGAGAGAGAGAGAGACTGCTTGCTCCTATCCACTGTCCTATTCACTATTCACTTCTCAACAACTGGGATTGGTCCAGGGATGTACTGGGAGCCAGGAATATAGTCCAAGTCTCCCACATGGGTTGCAGGAACCCAATTACTTGAGCAATCACTGCTGCCTCTCAAGGTCAAAACTCAGGCATTCCAATGTGGGATGCAGACATCTTAACTGCTGTGCCAACTGGCTCTTCCTGTCTCAACTCTTGATTGCATAATGAGACCATGTTGCATGATTGACCCACACCATCTGGGATTGTATAAGTGTGTAATATGATGTTCACACAACAACAAAATAGCCTAAAGATGTAGCTTTCCACATGTGTCTCTGTCTTTAATTGACACACAACTCTAGTGTTATTTGGAATGTGATTAGGTAAGTTGCTAATGTTCCCTCTATGTAATAGGGAAACCATACAATTGTTTTTGAAAGATAGTGATATGCTAAGAGAAAAAAGAAAGCAGGAGTTACTGGGTTATCAAATTAAGTGAAAATTTGTAAGCAAACATACATTCCTGGTTGGCCATATTCTAAAAATTAGCTCTTGTGAGGTTGTCATTTAAAATATGTAGAATACTTAGATGGTCAGAAAGGTCAACCTAGCTCTTCACAGTCTTATGGCTATTAAGTGGTTTAGCCAATGGTCCAATCCTGTGTCTCAACCCAAGAATCTTTCCACTCGAGGAGTAACTTTCAGTTCTTAGGCACTAACATGCTTGGGATGATGGAGTATATAACATTTCAAACTGAGACAAAATATTTATTATAAAAAGTAGGGTGGCTAAAGTTCACAAAAATGTATTACATGGTGTATAAGAACTGGAGGAGAGGAGCAGGGGGTTGATTTGATCAATTTATCCATGTATACATTTAGAATCTGCACTGTACCCAGCAATAAGCTTTACATGTTAGTAAAAATTTTTTTAGATGAAGTAAGCTAAAATAAAAAAGCTTGAAATTAGTTGACAGTACTAAAAATAGTATAATAATAATGTAAGACATCATGCAATAAAGATAAATAAGGGAGGAATCAGAGGCGTTAGGTGATGCTGTGATTTGGCAGTCTTGATGTTCCTTGTTAAAGTAAGAGGTGAGATCATCTTTTGAGAATGAGAACAGGGGGCTAGGCAGGGAGGGCTTAAGTGAATGGGCAAGGAGTTTGGCATTGTTAGGTCATGGACTCCACAAATAGACAAGAGAAACGGAGATTTATGCAGATGGACAACGACAACAAAACCTGGGGCCAAGACGCCTGGGAAGGGGGAGTTATGGAGTTCCTTGGAGCCAATAGCTTTGGATGGCACTGCAGAAAGCAGAATGAAGTGTCCTGTTAAGAGTAAGACATGATGAATTAGGCAAAAGGAGTTGGAGAAGGTTGTAGAATTCACTGATCACAACCCTGTTAGGACTTTGATGTCATATAGTTTTATCATCCACTGAGCAGAATTATATGGTGCTTTCTCCAGTGAGTTTATAATGAAGATGGAGAATTGAAGAAAGGTGCTCACATACCAAGACAGACCTTTTGAGAAGGTTAAGGACACAGGATTTCTTTGTAATGATATGATAAAAATATAACTGCTTATTTTATGATTATTTCTTTGCTCAATACAAAAAACTGTAATTGAATGAACTATGTTACTACTGCATTCATGAAACTTTCAGCACTGATGTTTCCATGGTACTTGGGAAAAACATCTTGAAATCCACAGTTAACAAAAGGTGAAGAAGAAAATTTTGATTTTTATAGCTATTCAATATTATAGAGGTTGAACAACAGAATTTAAGAGAATCTAGCCTTTTTGACACTGTGGAGCTCAGCATTGAACTTAAGAAAAAGGGTCTTTTAGAAAAGATCTTTTGACTGTATTACCCTGCTGTAAATGAAAGCTTGCTTTTCAACATTATTTCATAGTCACTCTTGGATGTCAAAACTATAAGAGGTGAAATTGATATAATGGGAGATTCATTTATTTTTTTCTTTTAAAATATTTTACTAATATAAAGAGAACAGATTTCATGTACTGCATACATACAGATCTAAGATGCTAACCATACTTCCCACCTTCTCCCCTCTCAGTCTGCCTCCTTCTTTCCTTTAAATTTTGCAAAGACATAGTTTCAATTCTCTCTACAATCACAGGATTACTTCACCACTAACCATAATATTTAATAAGTAAAAAGTAGGCACACTACAATTCCTCAGGAATATAAACAAGGACTAAAAATGGCAATCATACCACAAAATGTCTGTTTCATTCTTATACATTTTTTTTGGTATTCTATATTAACTGCTGCAAATCACAGAAAGCATATAATTTTTGTCTCTTTTGGGACTGGCTTATTTCACTAAACATAATGGTATCCACTTGCAACCATTTTGTTGCAAAAGACAGAATTATATTCTATTTAATGGTTGCGTAGTACTCCATAGTGTATATATACCACATTTTCTTTATTCAGTCATCAGCAGAAGGACATCTGGGTTAATTCCATATCTTAGCTATTGTGAATTGAGCTGTAGTGAACATAGGAGTACAGATAAATCTTTCTGATTTTATTTTGTTTGGGTAAATTCTCAGGAGTGATATGACTGGGTCATATGGTAGACCTGTTTTCAGATTTCTAAGGAATCTTCACACTGTCTTCCATAATGGTTGTACTAGATAACATTCCCACCAACAGTTTTTAGGGTACCTTTTTCTCCACATCCTTGCCTGTATTTATTTATTTATTTCATTGACAACTCTCATCATTTATTCAGTGCTCTATTAAACAGTGTATTGGAAGATAGATTAACTAATAGCTCCAAGCATCCTAACAATTTAAATGAAAATTACAAAATGTTTGAGATGCTATTTGGGAATACAAAGGGTGTTTGTCATCCAATTTCCATTCTCTCTAGAACAAGAACAGGTCATTCCTTTAGTGACATGTGTAAAATACATCACATTTTCTGTTCTGCTTATGTTATAAATTCAATACCAGTTCTCCAGCCACATCAGTTATGAGCATAAAGTATATCACGTAACCTCAAATCTCTAACAGTGGAAGGCTTAAACAAGAATGGATGCTGAAAGACTAATGCTGCTTCCTTTGTTGTGACAACTGAACATCCGTCTACCACCCTCCTTCTCAGATTATTTTTTCAGCATGTTAGAGCAGTGAGGAATGGTTTTAGTCTCATAACCAAGTTAGAGTGAAGACACTGGATACATAATACACATGCTCCATTTTCTAAATAAAAATTCTGAATCTTGGGCAACTGTTCTCTTGTAACTACTTTACAGTTTCTAAACGCAGTTATTGTCCAAAGCTGGAAGAACTTAGGTCTTCTAAGAAGAGCATGCGAATGAATGGGGGGAGGTAAATAAAAAAAATTAAAAAATATGAGGTCTGATAGGGGAGCAGCTGGTTATGAAAATCAAAAAAAGAACAGTAATTTAAAGTTTATTCCAGCTATAATGCAGGTTATTCTGACTTTAAGGTAGCCATCACATGGCATACTTCTGAGTCCTGGATCTATGCAATCTGTGGCACTAGGAGGTAATCTGGGTTTGGATCACATAACATTGAATAAATGAATAAAAGAACTTTAGAAATAGTTAGAGCAGGAGACCACTATGATCTTAGAATTTTGAGACAAATTCTACCATTATTATTAATATTTGGATGATAAATTCTTGTTGTAAATGCAGCCTTAGGTGGTTTGAAGGGGTAGTCTGTAGGAAAATGAATTGTCAAAAGAATACACCACCTTGATATGGGCTGTCATTAGGTCCCATCATTGTTGCTTGCCAGTGAAATATATCATCCCTAACTACCTGAAGAACATTGTGCTGGAGGGTCATGGGCCAAATCACTAATTTCCTTATTAATCCGTTTCAACATCATAGTCTGTGCTATTAGTCTGGCTCCTCTCTCTCCCTCTTTGTGTGCTCAGTGGTCCAGCCAAAACTCTTGATTATCCAAGCGGTGAGGAAGGATTGTCACACTGGCTCTGCCAGACACAGGCACTTGGTATGGAGGTAGTGGATCTCACAAGAATGATGTGAATGGCTAATATCCCATACGTTTTGATATGCTGTCTTGTCATCTTCATTTGTTTCCAGAAATTTTTTTATTTCTCTTTTGATTTCTTCAGTGACCCACTGTTCATTCAGGAATATGTTGTTCAGTCTCCATGTTTGCATATGCTCTAGGGATTCCTGAGTTGCTGATTTCCAGCTTGATTCCATTATGGTCAGAGAAGATGCATGGTATGATTTTGATTTTTTTGAACTTGCTGAGACTTACTTTATGGCCTAGGATGTGGTCATTCCTAGAGAAAGTTCCATGCACTACTGAGAAGAATGTATATTTTGCTACTGTATGATGGAAAGTTCTGTAGATATCTGTGAGGTCCATTTGGTCCATAGTGTTAATTAACTCTGATAATTCCTTGCTGATTTTCTGTCTGGTTGATCTGTCCATTGCTGAAAAGTAGAGTATTGAAGTCCCCCATGACTATTGTATTTGAGTCTATGTCTCCTTTTAGATCCCTTAACATTTCTTTTAAATAGCCAGGTGCCCTATTATTAGGTGCATATACTTTTATAATAGTTACTTCTTCTTGTTAGATTGATCACTTAATCATTACATAATGTCCTTCTTTGTTTATTTTAACAGTTTTTGTGTTAAAGTCTATTTTGTCTGATATTAGGATAGTTCCACCAGCTCTTTTATGGTTTCTGTTAGCATGGAATATCTTTTTTCATCCTTTAACTTTCAGTCTGCATGCATCTTTGTTGGTGAGATGTGTTTCTTGTAGGTGGAAAATAGATTTTTTTAAGGATTTATTTATTTATTTGAAAGTCAGAGTTACTCAGAGAGAGAAGGAGAGAGAGAAAAGGGGGTGTGTCTTTCATCTGTTGGTTCACTCCCCAATTGGCCACAATGGTTGGAACTGTGCTGATCTGAAGCCAGGAGCCAAGAGTTTCTTCCATGTCTCCTATGTGGGTGCAGAGGCCCAAGGACTTGGACCATCTTCCACTGCTTTCCCAGGCCATAGCAGAGAGCTGGATTAGAAGTGAATCAACCAGGACTCTAACCAGTGCCCATAAGGGTTGCTGGCATTGGAGGTGGCAGCTTTACCTGCTATGCCACAGTGCCGGTCCTAGGTTTTGATTTCTAATCCATTCAGCCAGTCTGTGTCTTTTAATTGGAGAGTTGAGGTTATTTACATTCAAAGTGACTATTGATAAGTAACAACCTTGCCCTGCCATTTTCCCATAAATATTCCTGTCTTTTACTTTGAGTTTTCTTTGTACTTTTACTGGGAGATTTCCTTCCTTTACCTTCTTTTCGTAGTGATGACTGTATTTCTGTTTCTGTGTGTAGCACATCCTTAAGATTTTTTTTTCAAGGCTGGATAGGTGGTGACAAATTCTTTCAATTTCTGTTTGATATGGAAGGTCTTTATTTCACCTTCATTCATAAATGAGAGCTTTGCGGAGTACAGTATTCTGGGTTGATAGTCTTTTTCTCTTAAGACTCGGAACACTTCTCACCATTCTCTCCTAGCCTGTAGGGTTTCTGATGAGAAGTCTGCTATGAGTCTAATTGGAGATCCTCTGTAAGTAATCTGGCTTTTCATTTGTGCACATTTTAGAATCTTTTCTTTATGTTTCACTGTTGAGGGTTTGATTACAATGTGTTGTGGTGAAGGCCTTTTCTGGTCATGTTTATTAGGAGTTCTGTGTGCTTCCTGTACTTGGATGTCCCTTTCATTCTCCAAATTAAGGATGTTTCTGTTATTATTTAACTAAAAAGGCCTGCTAATCCGTTGTCTCTTTCCACGTTTTCAGGAACTCCTAGAACCCATATGTTGGGTTGTTTGATAGTATCCTGTAGATTCCCAATGGTGTTTTTTTTTTTTTTAATTTAATGAATATAAATTTCCAAAGTACAGCTTATGAATTACAATGACTCCCCCCCCATAACTTCCCTCCCACCCACAACCCTCCCCTTTCCTTCTCCCTCCCCCCTTCCATTCATATCAAGATTCATTTTCAATTCTCTTTATATACAGAAGGTCAGTTTAGCTTATATTAAGTAAAGATTTCAACAGTTTGCACCCACATAGAAACACAAAGTGAAAAATACTGTTTGAGTACTAGTTATAGCATTAAATCACAATGTACAGCACATTAAGGACAGAGATCCTACATGGGGAGTAAGTGCACAGTGACTCCTGTTGTTGACTTAACAAATTGACACTCTTGTTTATGGCGTCAGTAATCACCCTAGGCTCTTGTCATGAGCTGCCAAGACTATGGAAGCCTTTTGAGTTCACTGATTCTGATCATATTTAGACAAGGTTGTAGCCAATGGTGTTTTTTAGTTTTTTAATTTCCTTTTCTTGTTTTTTTTTTTTTTTTTTTGTCTGACTGTATAAGTTCCAGCGATTTGTCTTCTAAGTCAGATATTCTTTCTTCTGCTCCACCAATTCTGTTGTTGAGGCTTTCCACTGAATTTTTTATTTGTTCTATTGAATTCTCCATTTCCAAGATTTCATTTTGCGTTCTCTTTAAGATCTAATTTTGTGGGAGAAATTTTCTTTCATGTCATGTACTGATTTGATCCGATTTGATTAGTTCATGCATTTGCTTCTAATTACTTCTATGTAATCTTATGGTCATTTCTTTTGAATTCCATTTCTTACATTTCTTCAAACTTTTCATCTTCACAATGTAGTTTTGAAGTGTTGTATTATTTTGGGGGCATTATGTTGTTTTCCTTATTCTTTTTTCTTGAATTGGTGCATTTATTATTCAGCATTTGTGGAGACACTCATTGGTCTCATTGGTCTCTCTCTCTTTTTTTTTTTTTTTTTTTTTTTTTTTTTTTTTGGCTATGGGACTTTTACCATTGGACTATGTCTGTGTGAGCATTTATTTTTTGATTTAGGATAATAGTCATTCTAACCAGGGTTAGGTGAAACGTCACTTGGGTTTTTAATTGCATTTCCCTGATGGCTATTGATCTTGGTCATCTTTTCATGTGTCTGTTAGCCATTTCATCATTTGATAAATGCTAGTTCATTTATTTATTTATTTGAAACCAGAGTTCACAGTGAGAGGCATATATATGTGTACACACACACACACACACACACACATCTTTCATCTGCTGATTCTCTCTCCAAATGGACACAGCAGAGCGAGCTTGGCCAAGCTGAAGCCTGGAACCAGGAGCTTTATCTGAGCCTCTCAAATGGGTTCTGGGATCCAAAGCCTTGGGCCATCTTCCACTGCTTTCTCAGGCACATTATTAGGGGACTGGATTGGAAGTGGAACAGCTGGGATTCAAATTGGCACTGATATGGGATGTTGGCATTGCAAGTGGCAGATTTACCTGTTATGCCACAATTCCAGTCCCTTGTTCATGTCTTAATTGGATTGTCTGTTTTGTTGTTGATTAGTTTTTTGAGTTCTTTATGGATATTAATCTTTTATCAGCTATGTTGTTTGCAAGAATTTTCTTCCATTCTGTCGGTTGCCTCCTTACTTCGTTTAGTGTTTTTTTGCAGAGCAGAAGCTTGTCAGCTTGATGTAATTCATTTGTCTATTTTGGATTGCCTGTGCCCCTGGAGTCTTTTCCAAGAAGTCTTTGCCTAAGCCAGTGTCTTGCAGGGGTTCCCCAATGTTCTCCTCCAGTAATTTGATATTATCAGGTCATAGATTTAGATCCTGATCCATTGTGAGTTGATTTTTATTTAAGGCAGAGGATCTTGTTTTGTACATCAGCAAGTGAAGATCCAGTTTTCCCAGCACCATCTTTTGAAGAGACTGTCCTTTCTCTAAGGATTGATTTTAGCTCCTTTATCAAAGATTAGTTTGGTGTAGATGTGTGGAATAATTTCCTGAGTTTCTATGCTGTTCCATTGGTCTACATTCCTATTTTTGTTTCAGTAGCAGGCTGTTTTGTTTATAACTGTCTTAAAATCTGGTATTGTGATCCTCTGGTTTTGTTTTAGTTGTTTAACATTGGTTTAGTAATTTGGAATCTCTTGTGTTTCCATATGAATTTTAGCATAGTTTTTTTTTAATAGACCTGAGAAGAATGTTGTTGGCATTTTGACTGGGATCACATTGAGTCTGTAAATTTCTTTGGTTAGTATGGACATTTTGATGATATTAATTCTTTTGATTCGTGAACATGGAAGACTTTTCCACTTTTTGTATCTTCTTCTATTTATTTCTTTAATGTGTTGTAATTTCAATTGTAGAGATCTTTCATATCCTTTGTTAAATTTATTCCAAGATATTTTGATTTCTTGTAGCTATTGTGAATGGTACTGATCTTACAAGTTCTTTCTCAACCATGGCATTGTTTGTGTATACAAAGTCTATTGGTTTTTTGTGTTGAATTATATCCTGCAACTTTATCAAACTCTTATGAGTTCTTGTAGTCTTTTAGTGGAGTCTTTTGGTTCTCCTATATATAAGATCATGTCATCTGCAAACAGGGATAATTTGACTTCCTCCTTTCCAATTTGTATTCCTTTGATTTCTTTTTATTTTCTAATGACTCTGACTAAAACTTTCAGAGCTATTTTGAATAGCAATGTTGACAGTGGGCATCCTTGTTCAGGATCTTAGTGGAAATGCTTCTAACTCTACCCCAATCAATAAGATGTTGGCTGTGGGTTTGTCATATACTGTCTTGATTGATGGAAGATTTATAATAAGTAAAAAGTAGCAATTTTAGAGTTAATACACATTTTCTAATCTATACGTTGAAAAACGTTCAACAAAGTAAGTTCTAGAAGTGTAGCAATTTCAACTGAATATTCATCTGTTGTTTTTTTAAAAAAATTAATTATTTATTTAAAAGGCAGAGTTACAGTGAGAGAGGGAGAGAAAGAGAGAGGATGAGCTCTTACATCTGCTGAGTCACTCCCCAAATGGCTACAAGCCAGGAGCCTGAACTCCATCCAGGTCTTCCACATGGGTGGCAGGGGCTGAAGCACTTGAGCTATCTCTGCTGCTTTCCCAGGTGCATTTTCAGGGAACTGGATTGGAAGTGGAGCAACTGGGACTTGAACAGGTTCCTTTATAGGATGCTGGCATCAAAGGAGGCAGCTTAACCTGTGCACTACAATGCTGGCCCCCTCACTATTGCTTTTAAAGCAGTATGCCAATATAAAAAAAATCATCCCTACCATATTTGTTTGGCAACAGTGATGTAATAAGAGACCACAGACTAGTGACTTAAACAGTGGAAATAGATTTTCTCACTGTTCTGAAGGGTGGAAGTCCAAGACCAATGTAAAGTGTTGGCAGGATTGATGTCTCCTGGGATCTCTCACCTTGCAGATGGCCATGTTCTTGCTGTGTTTTAACATAGTCTTTTCTCTGTGAGCACACATTCATGGTGTCTATCTGTATGTTTTAATTTCCTGTTCTCATAAGGGTATCAGACATTGGGTAAGGGATCACTTGTATGACCTCATTAAACTTAATCACCTCTTCAAAGACCATCTCCAAATACAGTTTTATTCTGAGGGGCTTGGTATGAAGATTTCAACAAGTGAATTCTGGAGCAATACAATTCATCCCATAACACATTTGTAATAGTGATTTTTTGGGGGTGGGTATGCAGTCAGGAAAGATGTAATTTTCTCCAGTACAGGGAAGTTTCAAATTCAGATTGACAAGAAGGTACATTTTTTTACTCCTCCAAATTTAAGTGAACTTTACCTTGAGATTCTGGGATGATGTCTGAATTGACTGCTGATACTGAATAATAGTTCTTTCATTTACTGTTCTCAAATGTCTAGGGAGCATTTACTGGATGTTAAACATTGTTCCAGACCCTGGGGATGAAGGAGTGAACAAGGCAGAGACGTTTTCTTATTTTTGCTGACCTCTTATTTTGGTGGTGGTGATGTCCAGTAAACACACAAGTGAATAAGGGAAATTTAGATAATGATAAATACCTTGATGAAAATAACATAGTTTAATTGAACAGTACTGGGCAGGGAGAAGCTCCTTTGTAATATGTGTCTGAGAAGGTACCATTTGAGATCTCACTGGAGAGAAACAGGGACAACAGAGATGTCGGGGAGGAAGTCAGGGTAGAATACCTCCAAGCACAATTGAGGCAGGGGGTGCTTGTGTATCCAGGGAATAACAAGAAAGCCATACAGCTAGAGGAGGGAGCACGAGGTGGACCACTGTAGGAGACTGGGCCAGGGAGGAAAGCCAAGTTCAATTCAAGAGTGGTCTTGTCAGGCATTAAGGACATTGGATATTATTCTGGGTAAAACAGAAACATGGAAGGGGTATGAAGAACAGAGAATAGGATGTGTTCTAAATAAGTACTGTGTCTAATAGGACTTTCTGTGCTGCTGTGGGTGTTCTGTTCCTTTTGTTGTCCAACAGAGTACCCCCTAGACCTTTGTGGCTGTTGAGCCTATCAAATATAACTAATGTGACCAAGCAACTGCTTTTTAATTTAATTTATATGGCCACATTTTGCTAAGGGCAGCTCCATTGGACAACACTGTGCAAATGTTTTGCTCTGGATGCTACATGGAAATTATGTAGCATGGATATCAGTAGGGGAGGTTCTGCGTCTTTATGTAAGAGATGTACTGAACTTGTATGAGCACATCCACAGTAGAGGGGTTGAAGTCAACAGAGTTGCTGACAAACTTGAGAAGGTTTGGGAAAAGAGGAGAGAGAAGAGTTATCAAATGCAGACAAAGAGATGGGTGTGCATTAGAGCAGTGTGGTAAGAATTTCCTGAGGGAGTGGCAGCACATTTTCTGGAATCTCAATCAGCTTGTTACTAATTACCTGGGAATTTCAAGACACAAGGTAGAATTGGGGCCGGCGCCGCGGCTCAATAGGCTAATCCTCCGCCTTGTGGCACTGGCACACCGGGTTCTAGTCCCGGTCGGGGTGCCGGATTCTGTCCCGGTTGCCCCTCTTCCAGGCCAGCTCTCTGCTGTGGCCAGGGAGTGCAGTGGAGGATGGCCCAAGTGCTTGGGCCCTGCACCCCATGGGAGACCAGGAGAAGCACCTGGCTCCTGCCATCGGATCAGCGTGGTGCGCTGGCCGTGGGGGCCATTGAAGGGTGAACCAACGGCAAAGGAAGACCTTTCTCTCTCTTTCTCTCTCTCTCACTGTCCACTCTACCTGTAAAAAAAAAAAATAGATAGAATTGGCAGATTGGGCCAAGGGTGCCAGGTTGTGGAGGCTGCTATGCTGAAAAATGTACATATTGTTTCCAGAGCAAAAATGAGGAGATTCTTAAGGGATTGGGTTAGAAAAAAGATACAGGCCTGTTTGTATTTTAAAATGAATCCTTGTGGCTCCAGTGTGCCTAATAGATCCAAGGAGGAAAAGATGGGAGGGAGGAAGGCTAACTGGGGGGCTACTGCTACCACCAAGAGCCCTGTGTTGCACATCCTCATGCCTAGCTCTTTGTGGATAGCTCTGAGAACCATCATTTCTGTGGAGTGCATATATGGGGGGAATTGCTGGGTTGTAGGGTGATGCAATTAGACCATGGCACTCAAATATATGATCAAACATTATTTTAATTTTTTCTGTGAAGATTTATTTGGATGCAATAAACATTTAAATTAATGAATTAATGATCTTGAAATAAAGCACATTACCATCCCTAATATGGATGGGCCTCTTCTAATCCACAGAAGACCTTAACAGAATAAAGATTGGCTTCCTATAAGCAAGAAAGAATTCTGCCAGCAGGCAGCATTCACACTTGAATCACCTCTCTGCCCTGGGTCTCCAATCTGCTGATGTCCCTGATCAGATTTTGGACTTCCAGCCTTCACCGTTGTATGAGCCATTTTCTCTCTCCCCCCTCTCCCTTTCTCCCCCTCTCCCCCTCACTCCCTCTTCCCTCCCTTCTCTCCTCTCCCTCTCTCCTCCTCTGCACTCTATTGGTTCTGTTTCTCTGGAGAGCCCTGACCACACAGGTGGAAACTTCTTATTTCTCATCTCCAGAATATCTGCACCAGCCACATTTACTTGCTATTCCAAAATCCTGATACCTCAACATATCACAGAGCACTATTTACTTTTCTAGTTTTTGCCAAACTAAGTGGCATAAAACTACCTCATTCTTTTAGCTTATTTGATACATTTATTTATTTATCTTTTAGTTTGATAACTAATATGATTAAATATATTTTAAGTTTCTTCATCTATCATTTTCCCCTTCACAAGTCTTGCACACTACCTCTTCCCTCCACCAGGGCGCCTGTCATTTTTTGTTCATTTGCCAGAACTCATCTTTTTATTAATGCCATATTGATTTTCAGTGTTATAAATGCATTCTAATCTTTCTTCTCTCTGCTAACAATTTTGCCCATGGTAACAATGAATGCAATTTCTCAACATTGATGTGATTAATGCATGAAATTAGTAGCCAAAGATTTTGGGTCACAGATCAAAGAGATATCCTAGAACAATTAGCCTACCATAGAAATTAACTTTCCCTTGAAAATCCTGTAAAACCATCTGGACATGATTTTTTTCTAAGAACTCATACATTACAGCTAGGTTTTCAGATTTGTTTATGTATAGGTTTCATAACACTAGGAAATATAATTAAATTTAATTCTGTATTTTACTTATTTTCATCTTCTCTCTTCTTCTGGATGGATTTTCCCAGGGTTCGGCCCAACTTATTAATTGCTTGAAAGAAACAGGATGCAGGGACATCCTTCAACCCTCACATTCCTTCAGTCCTCATCTGTCTTCAGTGCTCCTCTGCCTTCAACCTCCCATCTCCCAGAACATTCACTCACACACATTTGAGGTCATCTTCAGTTTCCCCCCAAATTTCTGGAATTCATAGAGTCCTCTCACTTTTATAATTTCATCAGGGTTGATTTTGGTGAAATGTCCCCAGCCAATTTTTGCCATCTTTTGAGAAACTGTGAATCAAAGTTTCTATATAGGCAGGAGCCCTTCTAACTACCCTGCAAAAATTTCATAGAGAGGAACATATTTCCAATCTAGACACAACCACATATTGAGTTATTATGTAACTTTGGGAAGGGCGTTTGTGTATTCTTCAATGTTTTCATCTGCACAATAGGACTGCATTAAATGATTGATATAAACTCTAAGTTCTAAACTGATATTTGAAGCTTCATCGTGTGATAGTTTGAGTTCAGCAGATATGCACTCTCTTGTCCATTGCTCTACAGGAAGACACACGTTCTTGCTAGTCTGATGTTGGGCTTGGCTGTTTGACTTGTGATCAGTGGATGGTTTGGAGGTATAAAGTTGCAGAGACTTTGAACGTTTGTGTAGTTTGGCTTGGCTCTGGGAAGCCAAGAATCTTCCATGAGAAGCATATGCCCAGATACTTCTCTCCCCAAGCCTGGGCACCAAAATGAACGCTCTAGCACCGGTTCAGATAGAATCGACACTATTGGCTGAAGTCAAGCCTAGCCAACCTCAGCCTGTAGAGGGGTCTTCCAGTTTAGATCATTTAAGCTGCAGTGTACCTGAAGGCCTAGAATGCAAGAATAAATGCTCAGTTTAGTAAAACAATAAGGTGAGGGATGGTTTGTTATACAGCATTCATGTGGTTGTAGCTGGCTAACATAATTTAGGTGAATCAGTGGCTTTCACATCAAGTTTAAGCAGAATACTAATGCTTCCCAAGCTGGATTGAGGTCTTGTTTCTAAAATCTAACAGAAGGCTCCCTACCACTTTTATTTATGTTTTATTACTGTTTTTTTTTTTAAAGAGAACATAATCCCATTGCATTTAATAGTTTTTTATTGATACACAAGATTGAGTATATTCATGGTGGCCATTTTATTATGGACATATGCAAGGCAGTCATATTTTGTACTAGGGCAATTAATTACAGTTTGCATGATAGCAGTGAATCCAACATTTCATGATGTTAGTGGACACCTATTGGCCACCTCCTCACCTTCCATTTTCCTTTTTTTTTTTTTTTTTTTTTTTTTTGACAGGCAGAGTGGATAGTGAGAGAGAGAGAGACAGAGAGAAAGGTCCTCCTATTTGCCGTTGGTTCACCCTCCAATGGCCGCCACGGCCGGCGCACTGTGCTGATCCGAAGGCAGGAGCCAGGTGCTTCTCCTGGTCTCCCATGGGGTGCAGGGCCCAAGCACTTGGGCCATCCTCCACTGCACTCCGGGGCCACAGCAGAGAGCTGGCCTGGAAGAGGGGCAACCGGGAAAGAATCCGGCGCCCCGACTGGGACTAGAACCCGGTGTGCCGGTGCTGCTAGGTGGAGGATTAGCCTATTGAGCCGCAGCGCCGGCCTCCATTTTCCTAATATCTGTTAGAAATACAGGGGATTCTGGAAGCACCAAATCCAGTCTTGACTGCAGGAACAGGGTTTGCGATAAAGACAAAGCTCATTTGTACAACATATTCATGAATTAACTCAGAGTTGGGCATGGTCTGAAGCAAGGTGAATCATTGTGAATCTGAGTACTCTTTTTGGGAATTCTGTAATGTTTTACTTTGTTCTGCAACCTTGAAGACAGTTTGGTTAATGAAAGAAGTCAGTTATAAAATACAACATGTTGCATGATGCCATTTATAGGAAATGTCCAGAAGGAACAAATAGATGGATACAAGGAACAAACTAGTGACTGGGGTGGAGTTGGAAGTGACTGCCCTTTAAGTACAAGGTTTCTTTTTTTTTTAAACTTTTATTTAATAAATATAAATTTTGAAAGCACAACTTTTAGATTATAGTGGTTTTCCTCCCCCATAACCACACTCCCACCCGCAAACCATCCCATCTCCTACTCCCTCTCCCATCCCAGTCTTCATTAAGATTCATTTTTAATTATCTTTATTTACAGAAGATCAACTTAGTATATACTAAGTAAAGATTTCAACAGATGGCACCCACACAGACACACAAAGTACTACTTGAATACTAGAGTTTCTTTTTGAGGTGATGTGTATGTTCTGAAGTTAATTGTGGTGATGGTTACATATGCATATGAATATGATAAAACATTGGCATTTACAGTTTAAGTGGGTCAATTACATGGTCTGTGAATTATATTTCAATAAAAAGGTTAACAATTGGGGTAGGAACCAGGGTTTCCCAGGGAGGAGATGTGTTTGCTACGTGACTTGCAGCAGTTGGGTTGTGGTGGTTTTGTGAATGGCAAGAGTGGCCTTGGATACCATGGCATGGTTTCCATGCCCGTGCTTGGCTTGGGGACAAACCTACCATCCTTGTTTAGGAGTGGGATAATCCAAGTTCACCCCCACTTCTTATGTTTTGACTACAATGGCATAGGTGATGAGTGAAGAATAGAAAATCTCTCATATCCTCACTGTTGGACAATGCTTCCAAAATATGGGTTTTGTAGCTGGATGACATTTATTTTATTTTACCAGTATCATTATTTATTATGTTCTCCAAGCCCATAGTTGATTTCTGTGACTGTCCCATCATCTTGTCCTTGAAGAACCTATCTAGTGTGTGCTTCCTTTGATTTGCACAATGACATTCTAAAATAGGCCCTGAGCAATTCAACATTTAAATCATCCTAGTACAGAGACATAGCCTCATGTCTGCGCAAACATCATTCAGTGATGATTACATAGAAATACAAAATTTTTTAATTACAAGAACCATCTCCAAGGTATCAACATGCTCTTGAAAATATAAGATGCACTAAAACATGAAAAATTATACTTGAGGCTCTGTTGACTGAATGATTAACTGAGAAATATGAATCAATGAATGAGAAATATTTGGCCAACAATTTCCAGAGGAAAACTCAATAAGATGATGGAAAGCAGAAAGATTACTCTCTTTTATAAGCGTCTCCCTTCCCATTCCCTCCCCCCACCTTTTCAGATGCTGTGATGAAATGCTGAAAGGGACACACAGAGGTGAGTGCAGACTTTCCCCACAGTACACATTAGACATGCACAGCCAAAATTCTTTCAACAAGATTAATAAGTGCTGTTCGTGGTATTCTCTGGGCATATGAGCAGTGTGAAATGCGCAGGAGTAATGCTACAAAATCTCTGGTTGTCTTTAGATGTGTCTGAGCTGCAGTCACTCATAGGAGGAATTCTGAGGATCTTTTGTTGGAAGAAGCAAACTGAGGAAGGCCATGTTCTACAATGCAAATAATTTTTGGGCTGATCTGGTGGTTAATTAAAGGACTGGTTTGCAAGCTGAAGACCTTTATTGAGGTTATGGATCTTTTCTAACTTTTAATTTGTAAGTTTTCAGAAGATTAGAAGTGAGAAGTTCTTCCTGAGGGGTACAAACACAGAGCTGAGACAAGACAGCCCCAGGTCAGATGGAGAGCTCAAGAGCTAGAAATCAGGGAAAGAACACAGTGGCTTATACTATTTCCTGTTATGATTGGAATTAAAATTTACTGTCCAGCAAATAGTTAAGAATAATATACTACCATTTTAATGAACTGTGACTATTTTAAAATTGACAGTATATGAGTAAGATAGACTTCATTGGATTATTGTTCATAGCTCTTGTCTATATTCCTGTTGAACTATGGTCCTTTTTTTAAAATTTTTGTTGGCTCTTATTTATTGGAACATTAAACCTTTTACTTTAATGTAAATTAAAAATATATGATCTCAAAAAGAAAATAATTAAAATTTATAATGTTATTGTTATGACAATTGGAATTAATGTCTAGTCCTAGCAAAAATGTTGTCAAAAAATCTGGACACTGACAGTCAGAAGACCTGGATTTGGACTTACAGGCTTTCAACTTCTATGTCTGTAGGCAATTTTTTCCACTGCTCTTGGATTCAATTTCTTTATCCATATGAAGAAATGTCTTAAAGATCTTGAGATCCCTTCAACTTTGTGATTTTTATGATTTATGAATATTTGGTTTCAGAGCTGACTGACTCACTGATGATTTACCCGAAGAAAAATTATACTATTGACTCTCACGTGAGAGACTAATATTTCCTGTGGGTGAAAAATTAACTTTTAGCTATCTCTAATGTCAAACCAAAGAAAATATCCTGACTCCAATAAGAAATTTAAAGAGTCTGCCTGAAGATAAATGGCTAAGAATTAGTAGTGTGTGAGTTCCCACAATTAACTAAAATTCCACACAGGAACACTTCTTAATTTATTAAAAATTCTGTGTTTAATTTCCTTTTCCAAACTAAATACTCTCAAAGAAATGAAAATATGGTTAATGGCACATACTTAGCTAGGAGCTACTGGGATGTATTTTCCTACTAATAATTGTCTAACTCTTCAAATGGTAAAACAAATATTGCGAAGTGGTAACAAACAAATATTACAAAGTGGTAACATATTGCCACCTGTGAATCCTAGGTTTATACTTTCTTATTTAATTTCCAAGAATAAAATGAACCCTTGGGCACTTGTAATGTGTACTTTAAATACGCTGGACAAAGTTAATGTCTTTTCCTAGATTTTTACATTATCGAAGTGGCCATCTGGCCATAGTTGTTCAGATCATAGACTGAACAAACATGCAAAAATATGGTGGTGACTATTTAAGAACTGATCAGTGAAGCTGCCTTTGGGACGGAAACAGCAGCAAATAAAGAAGGAGGCAAACCTAGAGGAGGGGCAGGACTCCGGAGGATGCAGCCCAGACCTCCAGCTTTGGTTTCTGCTCTTTCTGCCTCCCCACGTGGTGTTCCATCCTCAGATTGGAGCTTGGCTTCTGAGTCAGACTGTCCTATGTTCTATTCTTGCTTGGCCTCTCTTTGACAGATCACAGTACGTGGAGTGCAGCAAACACACGGGGAAAATAAGGGCCGTGAGAGGTGCTGGCATTTCATCCAGCTCTTCTTCTGCTTGTAACTGCTTACATGCATTGATTCATTTACAGAATATGGGTAGTCTGCTCGGCAGTGTGGTGCTTCTAAAAATGTGATCACAAATTCTTTGAGGTGCCTCCTTTCAATAGTGGAGTTGAATTCTCTTCCTTTGAATGTGGGCTGCACTTAGTGACTTGTTCCTGTTGAGTAGAATGATGCTCAAGGAAGGCTGTGTGACTTAGGAGACTGGGGCATCCAATGGCAATGCTTCCTTCTTGGTTGTGTTCTTTCCGCCCTTTCTGTTTCTCTTCCCACCCTCTCTGGGACAAGCTAGCTGCAGTATCCCGGATACACTCATCCCCATGGAAAGGCCCACTTGGTGAGCTACTGATGTCTGCACCCCGTTGCCGTGAGGCCTGCCAACCACAAGACTGATCTTGGAGGCACATGCCCCAGCACCAGTCAAGACAGGGATGACTGCGGTCCCTGTTGGCAGCTTGACCTCTACCTCAAGAGGAACCTTGTGGCAGAGCCACCCATGTAAATATTCCTGTTGTAAGTTACTAGGTTTTAAATATTTGTTACACAGCAGTAGGGAACTTATCCATAGTACTATTAACGTCCCCATTCCACAGATGAGCAAATGAAGGCAGAGGAGGTAAATAAGACATACAACTGAGTGGCTGTGTAGGCAGAGTACATACCCACACAGTAGGACACCCAGTTCACGTTCTTTGCTCATTGCACACAGTTGTGATGTCATGGGGATCTATGTATCACCTAATTTATTTGAAATCCTTAGGCTGTCCTTTGAAGTTGTCCCAGGTTTCAGGATTGGTGGGTTCTTTAAAGTGGATTAAACTATGTAATTAATAGGCAGTGTTAAAGACTCCTTGATATTGATTTTTATTTGTAGTTAAAAAATAATGTTTCTAGGTCTCCAGCATGTACATGTCTTATAATTTTACATTACAGAATATGGGTATGAAGCAGTTCACGACTTTAGAGCCGGGATCAGGAAGTCACTGAACTGCCATATCCAGGGAGAGATTGGACTTGGGATTCAGTGTGTACATAGTTTCTACTCATTAAAAGCATGACAAAGACAAAACAAAACAAACACCAGGTCACACATTAGAAGAACATAATCTTGGGGCCGGCACCGTGGCTCACTTGGTTAATCCTCCGCCTATGGTGCTGGCATCCCATATGGGAGCCGGGTTCTAACCTCGGCTGCTCCTCTTCTAGTCCAGCTCTCTGCTGTGGCCTGGGAAAGCAGTGGAGGATGGCCCAAATGCTTGGGCCCCTGCACCCACATGGGAGACCAGGGAGAGCCACCTGGCTCCTGGCTTCGGATAGTCATAGCTCTGTCTGTCGCCACCATCTGGGGGAGTGGACCAACGGAAGTAAGATCTTTCTCTCTGTCTCTCTCTCTCACTGTCCGTAATTCTGTCAAATAAATAAAGAAATCTTAAAAAAAAGAACAACATAATCTTATAAATTCTGGTAAGTGTAGTTCCACTATGTCAGGTATTGGAGGATTTCTTTAAATGCCAAGAGAGTTGATTATGTGACCTTTGTTATGAATTCTTGTGACCACTGATTTGAAAATCAAGAAAGCCTTAGGTTTTGACTTCTACATCATTGCTGAAGTATTCTAGTGAAGTTCGCACATTTTTTACTTTCCCACTTACAGAACTTTTAGTTTCTCACCTTGCAGTTAGAGAGAGAAAGAACTTTGAAATTTTCTTTTCTTTTCTTTTTTTTAAAGATATATTTATTTAGTTGAAAGGCAGTTTTACAGAGAGATAGAAGAAGATATGTATGTATATCTATTTATCTATATATCTATATCTATATCTATCTCTATTTACAGAGGTCTTCCATCCACTGGTTCACTTACCAAATGTTCTCAAGGGCTGGAACAGGGCCAATTGGAAGCTAGGAGCCAGGAGCTAGGAGCTTCTTCTGGGTCTCCCACATGGTTGCAGGGGCCCAAGCACTTGGGCCATTTTCCACTGCTTTCCCAGGCACATTAGCTGGGAGCTGGATCAGAAGTGGAGCAGCCAGGACTCAAACTGGTTCCCATATGGGATGGTGGCACTGCAGAGAGCAGCTTTACCTGCTACAATAACAGCCCCCAAATTTGTTTTTCTTTGAGTCCTTCACTTGCCCTTAAGTAATTGTTTCTGACCCCTCAGTTGGGTCAGGGTCCTTTGACTGGCAGTGAGCTCCTGGAGCAACATGCGACTATTCCTGTTTTGTGTGGAGATTTTGCCCAGACATAGGGCCTTCTCAGTGTGGTGATTTCTCCACCTGTGTTGCTGTGTTTAGAGTCTGCTTCCAAGTTTTTGTGAGGATGAAATGCTTCTTTACTTAGTCTTGGGAGGTGCCCTATACAACCCCGATGTTGTATTTTTTGCATCACGGTTATTCAAGTCATTATTATATCCCTTGCAGATTAGAAGCTCCTGGAGGCAGAAAATAGGAACAGTGCTCTGCCTAGAACAAATCTTAGGATGTCTCCTGACACTGACATGTAAAATTGAAAAGATAGATAGAGGGAAGGGTGGCTAATGAATCTGTAAAGCACATTGAGTTTTCCTGCTAAAGTTGCATTGCTAGCTATGCATTGAAATAAGAAAAACAAAATTTTATATGTAAATCAAATTTGCAAAACAAGCATTTACTTGAAATAAAATTTCATGGAAAATAAAGTTCAATTAAAAATTCATTGTATAGCTAAATTTTCAGTAATTGTTCTATTGAGGAAATTTTGCAGTAAACATAATAATGTATTGGTTTATTCCATAAATAAAGCAGAGACTGTTTTCTAGATTCAACAAATATCTTGTTTTAATAAATGTATTTTTTTTTTGTCTATTTCTACATGCACACAAATTTTTTTTGGGAGGGTGTCAGTATTGGAAAGGTAGTTGATAATTGATTTTTTTTTTTTTTTGGACAGGCAGAGTGGACAGTGAGAGAGAGAACAGAGAGAAAGGTCTTCCTTTTGCTGTTGGTTCACCCTCCAATGGCCCCCATGGCCAGCGCTGCGGCCGGCGCACCACGCTGATCCGATGGCAGGAACCAGGTACTTCTCCTGGTCTCCCATGGGGTGCAGGGCTCAAGCACTTGGGCCATCCTCCACTGCACTCCCGGGCCACAGCAGAGAGCTGGCCTGGAAGAGGGACAACTGGGACAGAATCCAGCGCCCCAACCGGGACTAGAACCCGGTGTGCTGGCGCCGCAAGGTGGAGGATTAGCCTAGTGAGCCGTGGTGCCGGCCAATAATTGATTTTTTATATTCTGTCTTTTCTCAGACTATTTGCTGCTAAATCATAATGAGGAATAGAACCATACATGGCTGGTTTCCATGATGAACACTATTGGGCTTGTTAATGTTCTTAAACATTATACAGTAAACTACAATGCTTCAGATTGGAGATGCACAGATTAATGGACTCATAAAAAGAACCAATAACAGGTTGGTGTCGTGGCTCAATAGGCTAATCCTCCGCCTGCGGCGCCGGCACACCCGGTTCTAGTCCCGGTCGGGGTGCCGGATTCTTTCCTGGTTGCCCCTCTTCCAGGCCAGCTCTCTGCTATGGCCCAGGAGTGCAGTGGAGGATGGCCCAAGTGCTTGGGCCCTGCACCCCATGGGAGACCAGGATAAACACCTGGCTCCTGCCTTCGGATTAGTGCAGTGAGCTGGCCACAGTGCGCCAGCCGTGGCGGCCATTGGAGGGTGAACCAATGGCAAAAGGAAGACCTTTCTCTCTGTCTCTCTCTCTCTCACTGTCCACTCTGCCTGTCAAAAATAAAAATAAAAAAAAATAAAGAAGAACCAATAACAAATGAAATTTTCCTCTAGTCAAATAAAAAAACGGATTTGGGTTGGGGTAGTTGCCATTGATGGGTGAAGAGTTAGACTGGCTGAGTCCTTTTGAAATGTCAGTGAATAGAGAATCCTGGCAATGAGATTGAGATTTTGATAGTATTATTTGTATGTAATTTTGCATTAAAGTGATTTCTCATTAATTTTTAAGTGACAACAAAGCCCATAATTTACTGAATGCTAGGAGTATTAGGTACTCATTCAGCCAGTATGGCCTCTTATCTCTCCAGCATTTCTTTCTGCAACATCCCTCCTCTCCCCTCCCCCAGATAGAGCACTCTGCCTTTAAGGGATTATATTTTATTGGAGCAAGCCCATCTGTATAATCTCTACGTTTTAAGTTCAACTAGTTTGGGACTTCAGTTATATCTGCATAGTCATTTTGGCCGTATAGCATAACTACTTATGGGTGTAACTCTACAGAGTGAAGGCATTGTTGAGCCAAAATTCTACCTACTGAAGCCATAAAACTAGAAAGTAGCAGATTTAAAATTCAAATTGAATTCTAACTAGCTTCAAACTCTGTATTCATTTGTACAACATGAGCATCCATGGGTTCAAATTAGAAAAGTGTGTAAGAAAATAGTTTAGCAACCCCAATAATTGCTGTACTTGAAATTACCCATGTTCCCTTACAGAAATAAATGGCTTTGAAATGTAACCCAGATTAGATAAATAAATATATTCAGTACATTTTGCATGATTGTGGACAAATTGCTGGAACTTTCTATGCTTCAGCTGCTCCTGGGAATCATGGGGATGACAATAATCGCATTTACTTCATAGACTTGTCTTCACAGTGTGGGAAAGTATGCAACAGAGTCCTGTAAATGGTCAGTGTATACCTGTTATACATACATAGCAGTGCTCTTGTTGTAGTGTTTGTCATGATTTATTCAGTGGTTTGTTAACTATTTCTCTTTCTTCTTTTTCAAATTTTTATGTATTTGAAAGGTAGAGCGACGAAGAGACAGAAAGGCAGACATCTCTCATTTGCTGGTTTACTCATGAAATGCCTGCAACAGCCAAGGCTGGGCTGCTCTAAAACCAGGAGCTGAAAACTCAATCTAGAGCTTTCACCTGGGTGGCAGGGACCCACTTGCTTGAGCCATCACCTGCTTTCTCCCAGGGTGTGTGTTGGCAGGAACCCGGAGTCAGGTGTAGAACCTGAATTTAATCCCAGGGACTCCAATATGGATACATGTGTCCTCAAGGCCATGTTAACCACTATGCCAAATACCTGGCCCTTGTCTTTCTTGACTATAAGCTTTCTAAGAATGGGATCAAGTCTCTTTCATTGTACAATTTCTAGCTTTTGGTGCTGAGCTGGCATGCATAAAGGTACTCAGTAAATATTTGCCGAGTATAAAAATGAATAATTTTGGAGGAAATCTCCCAACTCTCTTTTATTCATTTATTTATTTTAGCATGGTGTGGGTCAAATAAAATACATTTGAGGGATGCTTTTGCCCTGTGGACATCCAAATTGTGATTGCTGCCAGACAGTATGGCTGTGATAATTTAGCATGGAGGCTTTTCAGACACATGTTATCAATCTTCTCCAGAACTCTGGAAGACTCAATAAACATCTACAGTATGTCTTATTTTGAGCAATATCAATGCTGGTGAAACTTTGACATTTCAATAGTCCAGATGAGTTAAAATATTTTCTCCACAGTATTCTCAAACTGAGAAAATGTCAACGTTGCTTTATTCTATCTCCCTTTGAATTAAAAAAAAAAAGTTCTTATTTTAAATACTGGTAATGTGTTTTGATAGCTCCCAGTCGTGGCTTATTGCACTTAGCTGTTTCTCCGGGATGTTTTATCTGTTGCTCTTCCTTGGGGGAAGAACCACAGAAGCTATAGGAAAGAGTGAGCAGATGTAAATCAGTCCTTGCTGTCCATACTCTGCCCCTGAAATGCAGTCTGTTCACCCAATATTTGGCTTAATGACATTTGATACATTGATAGTACATGAAAAAAATGACTAAACTATTTTAGTGTCCCAGTAAAAAAAATTGCTTGGTATAAAACCAGTATAGTAATGGCATCATTAGGACCAGGGCTAGAAGTTCACCAGGAAAAAGCATTAATTGCAAAAAGTTTTCATTATTATCCAGTAGGTCCCAATAAGCCTCACACATTCCTGATGTAATTATGTGCATCTCTATTTCACTGAAATTTCAGTGACTGTCTAGACAGAGTGCTGGGGCATCTTGACGTGGAATTTAATCAAAGCGAGATTTAAAGAAATCTCCAAAAGAGCAAAAATACTGAATGGCTTTGTTTTTTGTTTGTGAAGATGTGGTTTAGAGAACAGGCACAATGAAGAGGAAAAGGTAGAATGCCAGTTTCAGAAATAAGATATTTGGTAAAAGAGAGGAATGAAGGGATGATTAGAAACTGTGATAGCTGTGAAAAACCCCTTAGGGGTTAATCTGTGGCTCAAACTAGGAATTGTGTCTGTGAGGGGCGGGGCGGGGCCTGGAGGGGGGGTTCTGCTTGGTGGTAAGGAACAGAGGTGTTCCGTGGAAATGCCTTTCCTTTCCTAGTCGTTGTCTCCTGATTTCAATGTTGCCTTTTCTGCTGTCTTCCCAAGGAGATCTGTGCACTTATTATTTATTACCCCTGTCCCAGTTTTAGGTTTCTCTCTATGTTTTAAATAAAAATCTCACTTTTGACAATGTGACTTAAATATGGACCCAGTAAACAAACAATGCCAGTTTTGACCTGGAGTCTGGAAGCATGCAGGTGATTCTGTGGTCTGCACTGTGAAAACTTTTACAGCAGGGATGCTAAGGGCCACAGGTCAGATGGGCTGGAGTAAGGTGAGGCCCTGCAAGATGGTGCCATCAGTGTCTTCTCTTGAGGGATGTGTGAGCTCTTCTTCCATTGAGAGGTGCAGTCCACCTTTGGATCTTGGCTTCTCAGTATGAAACAAATGGAGTTTGCAGTAAAATCTAGTTTTAAAGGTATGAAAACTATTTTGGCCTCATCAGCAAAATTCCTGCTAATTAATTCCATGCTATTGGATCGGGATAAATAGATACTGACAGCGAAAGCTCTGGGCTGTGATCAGAGACGGTGCAGATGCCTTTATGGTTTTGAAGTGTTCTTACTGTAGGTACACTTCCAACTACTATCACCACATTATCCAGCCTGTTTTAATTTTGAAAGTGAGTTTGTACCATATGGTACCCAGGACAGGGCTATGCAAAGTGGGGACTTGGGGAAATACGATGGAAGGGGGAGTTTGTCACTTCTGAGGTTAGGTCATAGGAAACATCTTAGCTTCTGCCTGAATCTTCTGGAACCCATTATCTGGGAAGATCTAGCTACCAGGAAAGGAGGCTGACTATTCTGAGGCTGCCCAAGTAGTTCATATCCTGTCCATGGCTTCATCTAGTGTGACATCTCCCAAACGCCTACATGGGCTAGGCTCTCTCCACCAAGCCTGAGTCAGGTACCTGCTCATCTATCTCATATCTGTCTTTTTTTTTTTGACAGGCAGAGTTAGACAGTGTGAGAGAGAGACAGAGAGAAAGGTCTTCCTTCCCTTGGTTCACCCCCCAAATGGCTGTTATGGCTGTTGCGCCACGCCGATCCGAAGCCAGGAGCCAGGTGCTTCCTCCTCGTCTCCCATGCAGGTGCAGGGCCCAAGCACCTGGGCCATCCTCTTCTGCCCTCCCGGGCCACAGCAGAGAGCTGGACTGGAAAAGGAGCAACCGGGACAGAATCTGGCGCCCCAACCGGGACTAGTACCTGGGCTGCCGGCGCCGCAGGCAGAGGATTAGCCTAGTGAGCTGTGGCGCCAGCCTCATATCTGTCTTAAAAGCCCTGCAGACATCACAGTCTTACTGTTTGGGACTGGACATGGGATTTCCATTCCCACTGAACCTCTCCTTCTGCCATCTCCCCATCTTGGGAACTGATTCCACCATCTACCCAGTGTTCTAGTCAAAACCGGAGAGTCAGCTTGGATTTCTCTTTCCTTCAAAACCCACAACACATCCATCCACAAACCCTATTGACTCTGCATCCGTGATGCACCTTGCCTTTGCCCTCTCAGTGTCTGCCATTTCCATTGTATGCATGCATTGTCATCTCTTCCAGTGGCCTCCTTAGCAGCCTCCACGTCTTCTTTCCTGACCCCAATTCATTTTCCACTCATGAGGTAAATCGATGTTTTTTAAATGTTCCATTTATTTATTTTTATTATTTGAAAAGGAGGGAGGGAGAGAGAGAGAGAGAGAGAGAGAGAGAGAGAGAAATTATCCCCTATAAGCTGATATGCCTGAAACAGCTGAGGTTGGGCCAAAACTGGGATACACATTAGCAGGAACCTGGACTAGAAGTGGAGGCTGGACTCAAGTCCAGGCACTTGGACATGAGATGTAGTCATTTCAAGTGATGGCTTGACTCACTGTGTCACAACACCTGCATCTAATGTTTTCAAAAGATAAATTTTGAAAAAAATTTAAAAATAATAGGATAGGTTGCATTTTCCCTTGGGCCTGCATAAATTCTTGAATGGCTTGCTATGGCATCTGAGTACAACCTACACAGGGGAAGTGGCTTGTGTGGCCCTATGGTCTTGCACAGCCTCATCTCACGTTCTCCCCTTGCTCAGGTCTTCCAGCACAGAGGCTTTCTCATGAAGGGGCCATGGCAACGGTCGCTTTCTGCCTGCACCACCTACACTTTACATCCTCAGCCCACGTGTCTGTGAGGCCTCCCATGGTCACCCCATCTAAAGTAGGCTCCCCCAACTATTCTCTGCCACGACATGCTATGTGTTTACTACAGAATTTGTGACCCCTGCAAGTGATTCTTTTTTGTGTGTTTGTATTTGATTATTTATTACCTAGCCCTCCACAGCATTTGTTAATCACCACACAGGCACGGCTTATATCTATTTTATTTTCATCCTCATATCCTTGACATTTACCATGGTGCCTGGCACATGTTAGATGCTTGTTTAATTATTCTGTGGAGCAAATGCACCAAATCTTTGAAAATCTTAATAGACTAACGTGCTTGATTTAGGGGAGAAATGACTAGAAGCATAACAGGGACACCGTGGGACTGAATTCTCTCCCACAGTGAGCCCAATAGTAGAAAATGGGAAACCGGGGATCAGGTTTGAAGGGTGCCCGCTCAGCCAGCATGCTAAGGCCTCCTGCCATATCTATTGGACTTGCTGAATCCACATCTTTCTCCCCACTCTGGGAATCTAGCTCCAATTCTGACCCTTCCGCAACCCTGCCTTCTTTCCTCACTCATCTCTCCCCATGATGCAAACCATCCGAAATTCTCACCCCAACCAGCAGGGTGAAGCTGCAAGTTTCTGCTTGTAACACCCAGTGAATGGGAGCGACTCAGGTGAGGCAGGTGGGAAGGAGGTTCTCAGTTCCTGAGTCCTGCACACAGTGCTCCCAGCACAGAGATGCCCGTGGGATCATGTAACAGAGAAGTGGGGAGACAGGACGCTCAGAAGGCAGGTGCTGGGCCAGATGTATTTGGGAGCTGTCACAATAGATGAAGCCCTGGGAAAGAAGAGATCCCTAGGAGAAAACACAGAGTGACGAGAAGAAGGAACATCCAGCAGTGAGAAAACTGGGCACCAGGTATGCAGTGAGGGCTCCCTTCCTCCTTGCCACCACTGACACCACAGAGGTGTCACCAAAACCCAGTCTTTTTTTTAAGGATTTATTTTATTTATTTGAAGGACAGAGTTGCAGAGAGAGGTAGAGACAGAGAGATCTTCCATCTGCTGGTTTTCTCCCCAAATGGCCGCAACGGCCAGAGCTGAGTCAATCTGAAGTCAGGAGCCAGGAGCTTCTTCTGAGTTTCCCACATGGCCATCCTCTGCTGTGGGGAGCAACTGGGAGCAACTCGGACTAGACTAAGTTACTGGAATTAAGACTTATTCTGTGCATCTGCTCTCCCACAATATGGCGCTGGGAGAGGAGAAAACAGCTTCTACACAGCTGCCTCCAGTTCAACCAATAAACAGCAGGACTTGCTCCTGATTGGAGGAGAGCAGCGTACTCGGTGTGTGGGTAGCAGAGTTGGGATTGGTGGAAGAGGACTATAAAGGAGGAGAGAGACAACATGCACCAGGAACATCTATCTGAAGGAACACCTGTGCAGCCCCCGAGAGAGCCGGCCGGCGGTGTGCCGCTCCCCCGCGGAAGTGGGGAAAGTGGCAGGGGGAACCGCCCTTCCACGGAGGTGGAAGGGACGGTAGCCCACCCAGGAAGAACCAGCAGCAAACCCGGGGAGGGCCGAGCAGACAAAAGAACAGCGCAGAGTCCTGTGTCGTTCCTCCACGAAGACGGGGAGCGACACTCTGCTACTTTCCCAGGCACATTAGCAGGGAGCTGGATCAGAAGTGGAGCAGCCAGTACTAGAATTGGCGACCATATGGGATGCCGGCGCTGCAGGCCTGGGTTTTAACCCCCTGTGCCACAACACCGGCCCCACCAAAACCCTTTCTTTTTTTTTTTTTTAATTTCATTTTAGTTTATTTTCATATTATCAATCCATATGGGGTGGGGACAATCCTGGTCTTTTTCTTTTTTTTTTTTTTTCATTGTTTACTTTCTTTTTTTTTTTTAACTTTTATTTAATGAATATAAATTTCCAAAGTACGGCTTATGGATTACAATGGCTTCCCCCCCATAATGTCCCTCCCACCCGCAACCCTCCCCTTTCCCACTCCCTCTCCCCTTCCATTCACATGAGGATTCATTTTCGATTCTCTTTATATACAGAAGATCAGTTTAGCATACATTAAGTAAAGATTTCAACAGCAAAACCCTTTCTTACACAAACTTTTATTAATTAATTTATCTGAGTGCCAGAGAGGGTAAAGGGGCGGGATGAGACTAGGAGGGAGACAGAGGAGGAAAAGGGTTGGGGGAGAGAATATAAATCCCTTCTATTCATTGGTTCACTCCGCCAAAGGCCTGCAACAACCTCAGGCTGTGGGGGCTGAAGTTGAGAGCCGGGATCACAATTTATGACTCCCATGTGGGTAGCAGGGACCCCATGACTTTGGCCACCACAGCTGTGCCCCAGGGTCTGCATTAGTAGGAAGCTGGAATCAGAGTTGGGAACTGAGCCCAGGCATTCCAATGTGGGAAACAGGCATCTTAACCAGTGTCATAATACATGTTCTAATACACACTGCACCAAAACTCGTTTATTCCTGATGCCACTGATATTTCCCAGATATATCAACCCTGGAGAACAAGGTGGAGGGCCATTAATGTGCCTTTCTGACTCACTGTCACTGTTACTATAACATTCCAAGGATCAGAAATGTAAGGGGGATATTGCGGGATTGCATTCTCTCCATTCTCTCCTGCTATTTTACCCTTTTCATCCATTACATCTGTGGGGGGTTAGAGAAGTTCTCAGGACCATGTGCTTGGCAATCTTCCCTCTTTCTGCCCTGGTGGCTTGAGCTCCTGCAGCCCAGTGACCATAGTGTCATGGCCCAGCCATAGGCCACCCCTCTGTAAACTCCAGGCTAGGAGTAAGTGTTAGCAGAGTGCTTGCAGGGTTCAGTACAAATAGGAGGAATCTCCTTCCTTTCCTTCATGTTAAGTTGTGTTCAGGGAGTCACAACTACAAGGTTTATTCTTTTAAAACTATTAACTGGTAATTGATACAAGATAGTGCTACCATCAAACTAAAATTTTGTAAGATAACTTTTAGGTCCCTGATCACTGATGAGCCCTTCACACAAAAGAAATCCCTGCTCCAATTCCCCTAGAGGGAAGATGCTGGGACTTGAACCTAAACACTCTGATATGGGATACAGGCATCTGAATAAAACTTTGAAAGCTCAACATCCTCTAGTCCAGGGGCCTCTCACCACTGGGTGGCTCTCTGGGGTAGGGGTCCAGCCAAGTACTCTTGAGGCTACGAATGTGCTGTTCCTTTGCCTCTCTCTGGGGGCAGGAGTTGGGTGACCCATGGTGGAGGTCAGAGGCTGAGGAAGAACAGAGAATTTCCTAGCTAATTTACAGCAGGCATTCTCAGGCCTGCCTGCACACTGAACTTCACATAGCACTACTTGCATCTCACTCCTAGTGATTCTGAGATGATTAATTTAAGGTGTGGCTGGAGCACTGAGACTTTTAAAGGCTTTTTTTTTTTTTGAAGATGGAAATTGTTTATTGAGGTTTGTAGTGCTCCAGGTATTTACTAAAACTCTAAATTTCCCAGTGCCAATTGCCTGCCATTTGCACTTGGTACCCATGTGTGCAGTTTTTTAAGGGCTATACTTTTTTTTTTCTCCCAAAGAAACCTTTTATTTAATGAGTACACATTTTCTAAATGCAACTTCAGGCATATAGTGATTCTTACCACCATTCCTGCTCTCCCACCCACACTCTCATCCCTTCTTCTCTTCCTTCTTCCCTTGCCAGTCCCATTCTCCATTAAGATTCATTTTCAATTAACTTTGCACACAGGAGACCAAACTCTATACTAAATAAAGATTTCAGCAGTTTGCACACACACACACATACACACACACATAAACGGTTTGAGAACAAGTTTTATAGTTAATTCTCATAATATAACTCATTAAGGATAGAAGTCCTGCATGGGAAATTAGTGCACAGTGACTCCTGTTGTTAATTTAACAATTAACACTCTTATGTATGTCAACGATCACCCGAGGCTCTTGACATGAGCCGCCAGGGCTATGGAAGCCTTTTGAGTCCACAATCTCCTTCCATATTTAGACAAGGCTGTAAGTAAAGTGGAAGTTCTCTCTTCCCTTCAGAGAAAAGCACATCCTTCTTTGATAGCCACTTCTTTCCAGTGGGGTCTCTCACAGTTTTAAAGGCTTTTGTGCAGTCAAAAAGAGAAGACTGGGAAGTTCAAAGTCACTTCTGCTTAAATTTCTACATTTCAGATACAACGAGATCTTCAAAGAACTTCAATCCTAAAAATGGGGAATGGTTAGTAATCAGGAATCAATGAGTAAATTTTAGAGCATGGATGTAGAGGAGGATAAGGTTGCAAAAATACAAATATCAAAAGTCTTTCATACCATTTTTCTGATGGTTGTGGAAGGGACCAGAATTGGTAGCAACCTGGAGACAGTATTGTAATTATGGATGAGGGTGGACAATATTATCTATAGAATTATGGGTGAGGGTGGACAATATTATCTATAGAATTATGGATGAGGGTGAACAATATTATCTATAGAATCTTTGTGACATTCCTTTCTAGTTAATACAGGCATGAGATGAGTTCCAGTCTTCTCCCAAAGTGCCTCAATCCTTCAGGAGTCGAAACAATCTGAGATTTTGTGAGCCAGGTTGATCCCTGTTGTCTCTATGAAAGATGTTCCCCTAAAGGGCCATGATGACCATGTGAAAGAGGGAACATGGTACCAATGATGTAATTTGAGTTTTGTTCTTTTAAATGCTCCTCAAAGATACTTCCATTGTCAATACCGATTCAAACATTTACTGTTATCAACCAAGGAGTCTTCAGAAAATTATTTTTAAGGTATTAGGGAAATCATGGCACTTTAACCCCTCTTGATAAGTTTTAGCTTGTCAATCATTAACCTAGCTATTGAGGATGGTGAGTTAGATGAACTTAAGAAACAATACACTCAGAAAAAAAATAAGAAGGAAGAGACAAACAGTAAAACTATGACTTGAAACTTTTTAGCAGAATTATAAATCCAATGTATTTATCCACACAGCAAAAAAAAAAAAAAAATGGTCAGTAGTGAAAATGGCAATAAATTAACCTAGATGATGAAAAACAAGGCTAGGAAACCAAGGAACTGGGGCCAATGTACATCCCCACAGCAGTTAGGGATCAAATAACAATCTCCAAGCAATATATTTTCAAGTCATGGTGGCTGCAAAATCAGTGCAACACTGGGCCACTGTGAAAAGCTGCAATTACTTTGGAATTAAGAAATGTGGGTGTCATGAGTAGGAGTGGTATTTACTTGGTTTTTAGTTCTTGAAAGAGACAGTTTGATTTGGAGGTGGGTGGCTCTGTGTACAGCATATGTAAAATATTTAAACCCTACACTCCATGGATGTAAGACAATCATACATTGAATACTTGGCAGTTCAATAATTGCTCACCAATCACATTTCCATTCAGTTCTTCTTGCTGCCTTAACTTTCCGACCTAAAAATCTTACCTCTAGGAAGAAAGAACTCTGAGTATTGAAAGTATTTTAAACAGATTTAAAAATCTTTCAAATTAAGAACAGGTCTTCAAAGAAGGAGGTACCTTTCTCTGAAGGGAGGAGAGAACCTCCACTTTGACTATGACCTTGTCTAAACAAGATAAGAGTCGGAGAACTCAAGGGGCTTCCATAGCCTTGGAAACTCATGACTGGTGCATAGGGAGATTGCTGATGCCATAGACAGGAGTGTCAATTTGTAAAGTCAACAACAGGAGTCACTGTGCACTTACTCCTCATGTAGGATCTCTGTCCTTAATGTGCTGTACATTGAGGCTTAGTGCTATAACGAGTACTCAAACAGTATATTTCACTTTGTGTTTCTATGGGGGTGCAAACTGTTGAAATCTTTACTTAATGTATACTAAACTGATCTTCTGTTAAAAAAAAAAAAAGAAGAAATTAGCAATTCCCAACTTGACTCTCACTGGGATTAAACATGACAATAGGTCTGATCTGATTTCATCATCATTTAAAAAATCATCTATTATTTTTCACTTTATGTTTCTGTGTGGGAGCAAACTGTTGAAATCTTTACTTAATGTATGCTAAACTGATCTTCTGTATATAAAGAGACTTGAAAATGAATCTTGATGTGAATGGAAGGGGAGAGGGAGTGGGAAAGAGGAGGGTTGCGGGTGGGAGGGACGTTGTGGGGGGAAGCCATTGTAATCCATAAGCTGTACTTTGGAAATTTATATTCATTAAATAAAAGTTAAAAAAAAAGAAAAAAATCTTTCAAATTTATTTATGTATTTTAAGGGGAAAGTAGGGGGGGAGAGAAAGAGAGAGAGAGAGAACACATACATATGAAAGAGAGAAATTTTCCATTCACTGGTTTACTACCCAAATGTCTGCAACAATTGAAGCCAGAAGCCTGGAATTCCATCTGTGTCTTCCTTGTGGGTGGCAGAAACCCAAGTACTTGAGCCATCACCTGCTACCTTCCAGGATTCACATTAGTGGGAAGATGAAATTGGGTGCTGAGCTGGGACACGAACCCTAGCACTCTAATAAGGGATGCAAGTATCTGAAGCAAAGGCTTAACAACTACACAAAACTCCTACCCCTCTGAATGTTAGATTTGATGAAAGGATGTGCCAAGGGCTTTAACAAAGTAGGCTATAACTTTATTAAGTTGCATTAAGCATTGATGACCATCCGCTTGAGCACTTTAAACACTTTCAACCTTCCTGTCTCCTTGAAGTCAGGGATAATGTAGGAATTTTAATATTGTTCTCTAGAGTGGATAATGTGAATTTCTAGGACAGTAATTAGGGAAGAGGACACGTTCCTGGTTGAAGACTGCGTCTTCTGGGTGCTGTATCAAATGCAATGGCTTCATGGTGTTTCTGAAGTGCCAACAGTTGTAGCCTCTGAGATCCAACAAAGAGACCATTTTATTAGTCTTGGCATCTGCCTTTGCTAAGTCAAGAACTGTGCAGCATTCTGGCATGCACTCAGCATTGGAAGGAAATCTACCAGCCTGGCCTCGCCCTCTTGTAACACATCCTCATGTAGCTTGTTCTTCTAAAGCTCTGCTGGCAGTCTCTGAAAAGAAACCTATCTGATTAGCAGCCACGCTACTCAGCAACTCCCTGTGCTGTCTGGAACAGAACCCAAACAGAATGAGCTGAAATAGCCACTTTGTTTTTGAGAGTCAGAGAAGTGATGAGAACTTGTCGAACACTTACATAAATGATATTTTACATGGTGAAGAGCCATAGAATGGAAATGTATGGGCTGGTGATATTTAAAATTTAGAACTCCTAGAAGAGAATTTGAGCCATAAAGAAGCTGTTATTTTGATGCTTGCTCCCAACATTTTATGTAGTTTCCTTTAAAAGTGTAGTCTAAGTTCCAGTAACCTGACATATAATTAACTATGTATGTATGTGCACACACAGATACGTATACCTAAAAGGCTATAGATAAAAGAGTTACACTATTAAGAGATACATATATGTACACACACACACACACATATACATATATATAAAAGATCAAGGTTGTATTCTTTTGAAAGTATATATACATATATGTGTGCATCTGTATATATATATACGCACATATACAGATAGAGAAGTATATAGATATAGAAATATTTTTTTTGACAGGCAGAGTGGATAGTGAGAGAGAGAGACAGGGAGAAAGGTCTTCCTTTTGCCGTTGGTTCACCCTCCAATGGCCTCTGCGGCCGGCGCGCTGGGGCCGGTGCACCGCGCTGATCCGAAGCCAGGAGCCAGGTGCTTCTCCTGGTCTCCCATGGGGTGCAGGGCCCAAGCACTTGGGCCATCCTCCACTGCACTCCCTGGCCACAGCAGAGAGCTGGCCTGGAAGAGGGGCAACCGGGACAGAATCCGGCGCCCCGACTGGGACTAGAACCCGGTGTGCTGGCGCCGCTAGGCTGAGGATTAGCCTATTGAGCCACGGCGCCGGCCCTAGATATAGAAATATTTAAAAATTATTTATTTATTTGAAAGAGTTATACAGAGAGAGGGAGATTGATCTTCCATCCACTAGTTCACCCCCCAGATGGCTGCAATGGCCAAGGTTGTGCCAGGCTGAAGCCAGGAGCTAAGAACTTCATCTGGGTCACCCATGTAGATGATGGGGCCCAAACACTTGAGCCATCTTCTGCTGCTTTTCCCAGGCCATTAGCTGGGAGCTGGACCAGAAATGGAGCAGCTGGGACAGGAACTGATGCCTGTATGGGATGCCAGCAACGCCAGTCCCAGAAATATCTTTTCAACCTTTAGATCCTTTATATATATATAAATATATATATATATATACATATATATATACACACATATATATATACACACACACGTGTATATCAGTAGATATATCAGTGTCAGTGAATATATCTATGTATCAGTATACATATATATGTCTATCACCACACACACACACACACACACACACATCCATCCATATAAATTCTTGTTTTAGAGAGGAAACCTCAGGATGAACCTCAAAAGTGCTCAGAGTAGATCCTACTCAGCCAGCTCTCGACAGGCAGGACAGAGAGAGAGCAAGAGAGCAAGAGAGTGAGAGTGAGAGAGATAGAGAACCTATTGTGTCCACTCAGCAGTTGCCCTAGAGAGAAATATTATTTTTTGTAAAGTCAACCAAAAAGGAAAAAAAAAACCCACTGGTTGCTGAATCAATTTGCTGAAATTTCACAGTTGTCTCTGTAGATTGGACTCTGGTTGGCAATGAGGAGTGTGTGGGTGGAGGGTAGGCACAGAGGAGGGTCTGCCCGGCTGCTTCCTCAGAGATAAAGTTGTGTAGCTGCCCTCAGGCCTGAGAAAGTAGTTTAAAAGATAACAAAATTGCACCCTGGTATTTCTTTTCCTTTGTTTTAAAAAATTACTTCTCTTGGGAGGGATTTTGAATATATGAGACTGAACTTGCTGCTAACTTTGTTTTTTAAAGATTTATCTTTATTTATTTGAAAGGTAAAGTTACAAAGAGAGAGAGAGGGAGAGAGTGGGAGAGAGAGAGCAAGCACTTCCATCTGCAGGTTTATTCCCCAAATTGCTGCAAGAGCTGGGGTTGGGCAAGGCCAAAGCCAGGAGCCAGGAACTTCATCTGAGTCTCCCATGTCAGTGCAGGAGCCCAAGCATGCACTTGGGTCATCATCAGCTTGCCCAGGCCATTAACAGGGAGCTGGATTAGAAGTAGAGGATTCAGGACATGAACCAGCACCCATATGGGAGCAGGTACCTGCTATGCCCACAGCACTGGCCCCACCACTGCTAACTTTTAACCATGACTTTGCCTCTGTGTCATGGTCATCTCATCTTGGACATAGTAGTCTGATGGTGGCCAGTGTAGAATGAACTCTCAGTCCTGCTGTATGCCCACGCTGGTTCCATCCAAGGACAAGGCATGACCCAGGGTTGGGACCTCGTCTCTGTGCTAGCTTCTGTCCTGGGTCTTCATGCTGCTTCCATCCAAGGACAAGGCATGTCCCAGGGTTGGGACCTCCGTGCACCTACCTCCTCTTTGTGCTGGCTTCTGTCCTGGGTCCTCTCTTACCAGCACTTTCACCTTCTCCAGGGTGACTTTTCCTCCAGCATCTAAATGCGTCCTTCACAAACAAAACTCTTCCAGATTCCACGTCCCTCGAGCTGTCTTTCACCTGCACATGGATGTCCTCCTGACCTCTGCTGTTGCTCCTTGTTTGTAGCTTCCTTCTCACTCATTCCCCTCCCACTGCCAGTTGGCCCCTGCCTCTTGACTCCATGGATGCCCTTTTCTCAAATACCAGGAAGGCTCTGCAGTGTCTGCACCCCAGATTCCCTTACCTGATCCCTCAGTAGACTGCCACACTACACTTCCCCTGCCTGGGGTTTCTGGCACTTCTTCTTTTTTAAAGACTGGGATGCTTCCATTAATCACAGGAGATAGAAGGGGTTCTTTCTTTGTAATGTGAAAGGCAGACAGACAGACAGACAGAACTCCCATAGCACTGTTCACTCTTCAAATGCCTCAATGGCTGGGACAGGGTCAGGCCGAAGCCAGGAGTCAGAAACTCAGCCTAGGTCTCCAGATAGATAGTAGGAACCTAGCTGCTCAAGCCATCACAGCTGCCTCCCAGGCTTTGCATTTATAGGGAGCTGGAGAGAGGAGCTGGGACTCAAGCCTGCGTGCTCCAACTTGGGACTCGGATGTTGTGACTGGTGTCGTAACCATACAGCTATTGTTTGCCTTGAGCTTCCTCTTCTGATGTTCATAACCACTTCTTTGGCTTCTTCTGCTATTTTTTAAAAATAGTTGTGATGAGTTATGCATATGAAATGTTACCATTTTATCCTTTTTCAGTATACAGTTCAGTGACATCACATGTATTATGCATATATTTTACCTGTATTTCCATTTCCATAACTTATCACCCAAACATAATCGCTGCACCCATTAAACAATAGCTTTGCCTTCTGCCTCCCTAAACTTCTGTTCTATTTCTGCTCTCTATGAACTTGCCTATTATTTTCTTTTTTTAAACTTTTATTTAATGAATATAAATTTCCAAAGTACAGCTTATGGATTACAATGGCTTCCCCCCCCATAACTTCCCTCCCACCTGCAACCCTCCCCTTTCCCTCTCCCTCCCCCCTTCCATTCACATCAAGATTCATTTTCAATTCTCTTTATATACAGAAGATCAGTTTAGTATACATTAAGTAAAGATTTCAACAGTTTGCACCCGCATAGAAACAGAAAGTGAAAAATACTGTTTGAGTACTAGTTATAGCATTAAATCACAATGTACAGCACACTAAGGACAAAGATCCTACATGAGGAGTAAGTGCACAGTGACTCCTGTTGTTGACTTAACAAATTGACACTCTTGTTTATGGCATCAGTAATCACCCTAGGCTCTTGTCATGAGCTGCCAAGGCTATGGAAGCCTTTTGAGTTCACCAACTCTGATCATATTTAGACAAGGTCGTAGTCAAAGTGGAAGTTCTCTCCTCCCTTCAGAGAAAGGTACCTCCTTCTTTGATGACCTGTTCTTTTCACTGGGATCTCACCAGCGGAGATCTTTCATGTAGGGTTGTTTGTTTGTTGTTGGTTTTTTTTTTTTTTTTTTTTTTTTTTTGCCAGAGTGTTTTGGCTTTCCATGCCTGTAATACTCTCATGGGCTTTTCAGCCAGATTTGCGTGCCTTAAGGGCCGATTCTGAGGCCGGAGTGCTGTTTAGGACATCTGCCATTCTATGGGTCTGCTGTGTATCTCACTTCCCATGTTGGATCGTTTTCTCCCTTTTTTATTCTATCAGCTAGTATTTGCAGATACTAGTCTTGTTTATGTGCTCCCTTTGGCTCTTAGTCCTATCATTATGATCAATTGTGAACAGAAATTGATCACTGGGACTAGTGAGATGGCATTGGTACATGCCACCTCAATGGGATTGAATTGGAATCCCCTGGTATGTTTCTAACTCTACCATTTGAGGTAAGTCAGCTTGAGTATGTTCTGAATTGCCAGACCCGCCAGACCCACCAGAGCAGCAGGACCCGCCGGACCTGTTGGAGCTGCAGAGTCTGCGCGCCAGCGCTGGAAGGAGAGGTGAGCTAAAAACCTCTCGTTAACCTGAGACATTGGTGGGGAAAGGCAGAAAAAGCCCGCAGAGAACGAGGCCTGAAACCCCCTTGGGGAAAGTTCACCAGGCTGGCTGGAGGGGAGAAAAAATCAAACAAATAAGGGGAACCTGCACGGACATTTAGCCTATCTCTCCACTCACCTTACAAAGTCGAGCAAGACATAGGGAAGGCGCCATTTTAGGTAAGTAAAGCTGTGCGCACCATTTTGCATATATAAAGCACGTGTCTCTCATTAGCCAAGCAGGAAAAACCTGACTCTGGTAAGCAAACGAATACCCACAGGGGCCAGATTTCATACATCAACTACTCTCAATTCCACTCAGCTGTGTGGAATTACCTCCCAACTGAGTCAAAAAAAAAAAAAAAAAAGAGAGAGAGAGAGAGAGAGAGCGAGCGAGAGTGAGCAAGAGAACAATCAGGGTGAATCACCTTTGGCACACCCTTAACCCTGTAGAACTAGAGTTCTCTGGCCACACCCATCACAGCCTCTAAGGATCCATCAAAAGCAGACAGTCCTCTTAATCTAGAGTCACAGTATAACAAGAAAAAACCAAAGAATATCTCCATATGACAAACAAACGCAAAAGCCGAGGTAACAAGAACAAGGGAGACACTATGATGCCCCCAAATGAAATAGACACCCCAATTCAAGATTATGAAGATGATGAGATAGAAGAAATGCAAGAAGTGGATCTCAAAAAATTGATAAGAACATTAAGAAGTTCTCAAAAACAAATTCTCGAACTACAGAAATCCTTAATGGACAAGATAGAAAATCTCTCTCGTGAAAATGAAATATTAAGGAGGAATCAAAATGAAATGAAACAACTAGTAGAAAATGAAACTGTGATAGTGACGAGAACTTGCCTATTCTACGTGCCTCATTTAAATGGAATTATACATTTGTCCTTTTGTGACTGGTTTATTTCACTTAACATAGTGTTTTTAGGGTTCAGCCAGGTTATAGAATGTGTCAGAATTTCATTTACTTTAAAAAAGATTTATTTTATTTATTTGAAAGGAAGCATTACAGAGAAAGAGGGAAAGTCAGACATAAAAGTCTTTCATATGCTTGTTCACTCCCCAAAGGACCACAATAGCTGGGCCAGGCTGAGGCCAGGAGCCAGGAGCTAGGAGCTATATCCAGGTCTCCCGGGCGGATGCAGTGGCCCAAGCACTTGGACCATCCTCTGTTGCTTTTCCAGGTGCATCAGCAGGGAGATGGATCGGAAGTGGAGCAGCTGGGATTCTAATGGCACCCATATAAGTTTGCTGGCATTGCAGGTGGTAGCTTAACCCACTACACAATGGTGTTGGACCCAGAATTTAATTTCTTTTACAGAATTTAATTTTTTATATATATAAACTCATATATATTATAATTATATATATATTTCCATACTTTGTTTATCCATTCTTCTGTTGTTGGATGTTAAAAATATAAAACCTATCCTGACTTTGCATGTCATCATTCTTGTATGGGGTGATGCTAACCTTCTCTGTGTTCCAATTTTCATCTTCATGCAGCTGAAGATGTGCATTCTTGCTGCGTTTTTCAGATTCTTCTTCCTTTCACTGTCTGCATCCCCTGAGTGGTCTCATATCTGAGACCTGGAGACACAGCATTCCTCAATTCTCTCTTCTCACTTCCTACAATCACCCTGGGAGGACTGCTGAAGGTGCTATAGCCTCTCAGTCCTGGTTGCAGGATGTTTCTTTTTATTTATTTGACAGATAGAATTAGACAGTGAGAGAGAGAGACAGAGAGAAAGGTCTTCCTTCCGTTGGTTCACCCCCCAATTGGCCAATATGGCCGGAGCTATGCAATCCGAAGCCAGGAGCCAGGTGCTTCCTCCTGGTCTCCCACACGGGTGCAGGGGCCCAAGCATTTGGGCCATCCTCCACTGCCCTCCTGGGCCACAGCAGAGAGATGGACTGGAAGAGGAGCAACCGGGACTAGAACCTGGTGCCCATATGGGATGCCAGTGCCTCAGGTGGAGGATTAGCCAAGTGAGCCATGGTGCCGGCCCTGTTTCTCTCCTTATGCATTGACAACATTTGTATTTTTCCAACCAGCCTTGGATGTTGTCTCCTCCAGAATATTGGGTCTAGATCTTTGAGGCTGGGGTAGATCCCTCTGCCTCTGTTCTGCTTTCTCTTTAGATCTATCCCATGAGAGCACTTGTCAAAATGGAGATAACTATTCATCAGCATATCCATGTCATCCACAATATCACAAATATCCCAAAGGCAGGGCTTCATCATCATTATTATTTTTTTTTACAGGCAGAGTGGACAGTAAGAGAGAGAGACAGAGAGAGAAAGGTCTTCCTTTTGCTGTTGGTTCACCCTACAATGGCTGCCGCTGCTGGTGTGCTGCGGCTGGCGCACTGCACTGATCCGAAGGCAAGAGCCAGATGCTTCTCTGGTCTCCCATGGGGTGCAGGGCCCAAGCACTTGGGCCATCCTCCACTGCACTCCCTGGCCATAGCAGAGAGCTGGCCTGGAAGAGGGGCAACCGGGACAGAATCCGGCGCCCCGACCGAGACTAGGACCCAGTGTGCCGGTGCCGCTAGGTGGAGGATTAGCCTATTGAGCCGTGGCGCCGGCTTCATCATTCATTATTGCATTCCCAAGGGCCAGCTTCAGGCTGCCTAAAACACCATTGGTGGTCAGCAAGCATGGTTGAATGTGAGCAAACTGCCTCCTGACTCACATGGGTCCCCCATCACCATTATCTCCCCAGGTCCATATTTCATACTGTCAAAAGGTGTACACCCCCAAAATTAAGGCATGCTCCCTTCAGTCATCTTCCTAAAAACTCTCTTAGGTCTCTTGATGTCCTCTGTAGCAACATGTTGACATGTAAACTTCAACCCTTCACATATGGCCCCCATTCATCAAAACCACTTCAGATCATGTTTAATCCTAATTCAGGGATGTCAAAATAATCTCTGTTTCCCAAACATGGGCTCTACTGTGAGGTGTGTGTGTGTGTGTGTGTGTGTGTGTGTGTAGAAAAAAATATTATTCCTTTGGGCTGTTGAGCTTTCCATTTTAGGCTTTTGCTGCCTATGTGTCCTTAAGAAAAGAGGAGCTGGCCAACTGTTCTAGACACTCACTTTCCACTTTCTCAACTACCCTCTCCACCAATCACATTTGCCCCTCTCAACCGCTGATTCAAGAATCAGAGGCACGGAAACGGGACCACGAGGAACTCACTTTGGCAACAGTGGCTGAAGGAGGATTAAGGATCTGGCACAGCAGGAGCAGTGGAGGGTTCTGCTTCCACTGTGAGGAATTTTAGAAGTTCAAGCTGCGTATCCAATGTTTGGCAGAAGCAGTGTTCAATTCTATGTTTTGATTTTGAGAATTTTCCTCTTGGCAGCACAGCTTGGAGGTTGCTTCTCCAGGCTTTCCCCAAGTTCCGTGAAACAAACATGATTATTTCAACAGACTCCAACAGAAACATGTTCAACGCTTGCCACGAGAAACCCAGCGGTCAGGTGAGCGGATTCTTCTGTTGAGTCCGCATAGCCTTGAGCCTTCTCATTTTTCAATACCGTTCTCCAATGTCAATTGTCATACAGGTCTCCTCCTGGGGTAGCACCAACAGTTTTTACCATTCCTATCTCACCCACGACACACTCTCCTATCTGGATTTGGATACTGAGTCTCCCATTTGTTGCCTTTATTTTTGTTTGCACTGATTAAAGAATTTATTTTGAAAATCTAATAGACCTCTGAGAAGCTCAGAGGAAAGAAGCTCCTATCTACAGTCCCCACCCAAGGGCAGGAGGGTGACAGTCTTTTTAAATGTCCAGCTCTTGGGTCATTCATTACATGATTTTGGAAGTCATTTAAACTTTCTGAGCCTCAGTTTCCTTACCAATAGAATGGGGACTCTTGCAGTAGTGAGAAGTAGAGACACATTCAGGGTAACTTGCAAGGAAAAAAGAAAGATGGGGATCTCCCTGACCCATCATCTACTGCAGAGGCAGAGGAACTATGGCTCAGCCAGGCTTTGAGAACTGTTCTCAGTTTGGGAACAAGAGACAGGAAGACCCCCGGCCACCTAGGAAAAGGTGGGTTGTCTGTTCCCTGTGAGCAATGGAGAAATCAGATCACTTCTCTGCGCTTTGCCTTTTGGTGATGCTGTCCATTCATCTCTTCCTTTCCCACTGCCACCCACTAATCAGCCCGGTCACTGAATGTCTTGAGCCAAATTCCCCAGGAAAGATCTGATCCTATTAGCCAGTCTCCATCCACTCTGTGGTCATAACTCTATTGGGCATATCTGTAAGAATATTTGCTATTGGATGAGACCTTTGTCCCTGGTCTAATCTAGGTAGGACTGGAGTGGCAGGGTCATGAGATACAGCACAATGTCATTTTTGGGTGAGGAATTGCCTCTTGCACTTACAATAGATTTTTCACAAGTAGGGTCTGGGCATCTCTCTGGGGTTTAAGCAACTCTGGCCATGCATAGGAGATGCTAACCCTCCGTCACAGGTTGGCTGAAGATCGAAAGGGAAGGCCAAGTGCCTGTTGCCAGGGGGCAAGCATTTGAGAAACGCTCAGTGTTTCTGTCCTACTCTCTTTTGATTTGAACCTGTGGGCAAATGGTAACCTTAGGATTTAATATTTCTTACAAAGGTTTAGTATATTTTTTGGAAAAAAAAGGTTTATTTATTTATTTGAAAGGCAGAGTGGCAGAGAGAAGGAGTAACAGAGGAAAGAGAGAGAGATCAATCTTCCATCCTCTATTTCACTCCTCAAATGGGCACAACAGCCAGGGCTGGTTTAGACCAAAGTCAGGAGTCTGGTGCTTCATCTGCTGACAGGGCCCAAGCACTGGGTCATCATCTGCTGCCTTCCCAGGTGCATCAGCGGAGAGCTGGTTTGGAAGCAGAGCAGCTGGGGCTCCGATTGGTGGATATCAGTGCTGCAAGTGGTGGCTTAACCCATTGTGCCACAACCCATTGGCCCTACAAAGTGAGTTTTAGTTTTGTTCATTCATGTTTATGCCTCAAGATTTATATTGATTCCTATGAGTCACACTCAGGTCACAACAGAAAAAGAACATTTTATCTTCAGAAGATGGTGAGGATGGTGAGGATGTTGTTGAGACAGATAATAAACAATGATGTTGATGATGTTGAAAATGATGATGACGGGCTGGCGCTGCGGCTCAATAGGCTAATCCTCCGCCTAGCGGCGCTGGTACACTGGGTTCTAGTCCCGGTTGGGGTGCCGGATTCTTTCCCGGTTGCCCCTCTTCCAGGCCAGCTCTCTGCTATGGCCCAGGAGTGCAGTGGAGGATGGCCCAAGTACTTGGGCCCTGCACCCCATGGGAGACCAGGAGAAGCACCTGGCTCCTGCCTTCAGATCAGCGCGGTGCGCCGGCGGCAGCGCACAGGCCGAGGTGGCCATTGGAGGGTGAACCAACGGCGAAAGGAAGACCTTTCTCTCTGTCTCTCTCTCTCACTGTCCACTCTGCCTGTCAAAAAAAAAAAAAAAAAAAAAAAAAAGAAAAAGAAAAAGAAAAAGAAAATGATGATGATGATTGCTAAGAATAGTGACTCCAGTACTCTCTGGGATTTAACCAATCTTGCTGTGTGTAGGAGATGCTAACCCCCGCTCACAGGTTGTATAGGAGTGCTAAGAGCTTTGCATGAATTACCTTATTTCGTCCTTTCCTGGTGCTATGAAGTATGTTCTGTTTTTGTCCCTGTTACACAGAAACTAATCCACATTAGCAGGATCTTCAGAACAGCAGCTTCTATAACCAACGCCAAAGAGACACAACTCATGGATTTTTTTTCTAATTGATTTCTAACACTATTCACTTCTTTCGTCATAAGCACTCTTAACTAAACATTGATTTGTTAGATATTCTAAACATTTAAGCTGATTGGCTGGGAAGTCCTGGAAACTCTCAGGAAGGTTAGGTAACTGCCAAGGCTGTGACTGTGGATTTTGAACTCCACTTGCAGAGGTGGACTCTTTAAATAGCTAGTAGGTTAGATTTTATCTGTGCTGCAGCGAAAGACTCACTGGGTGGCTCTTTAAGCTTATAGTAGAACACATCACAAAAGCATGTTAGGGGTATACATGGAATTGACTTTCAAGACTACTGGCCAATCAGTTTAAATATTTACAATATCTGAGAAATCAATATTCAGTAGGGAGGATATTTGTTTGGATGTGGAGATATGATGGATAAAAGTATATTTTAGGAAAGCAATTACAAAAACAAAATCTGAGCTGTGCTCTCTCATGGTGGTTATAGAAGCTGCTTCTCTGAATTACTGCTAATTTGGATTAACACCAGCTGCACATGAAAAACTGTTCTCCACATTTTCTTTTAAAAATGTGATATATAACTGTTGCATACAGCATATTCTGTACCTTCTTTGTAAATGGTCTTAAATGAGGAATAATTTAAAATAAATATTCCATTTTCATTATTTGATTCTGTCGTCACTGTCATGAACATACTTTATTTGTTTCAATGTCTGGAGCTTTCGGTTTAAGGACACATGTGAACAATTATTTCATTCTAACATCTTACTCACCTTTTTAGAGATGAAAAACAAGCAGACTTGCTTTTTCTCCTCTCTATCTCCTGCCAATGGGCTGATGTTTATTATTTCTAAACAAGATGAAAACATGTCAATGGCTCCTCTCTTCAATAAGGGCGAAGAGTGTGACATTTGGATATTTCTGAGGACATTTAAAATGAACATTTTTTATGTTTTGAAAAGTAGCATTCTCAGCTTTCTTGGAAAGAAACCCCCAAAATTTACACATTTGGTGACTGAGGCAAATTTGCAGCAAAGAAGCAAAAGAGGCATTGGTCTAGTAGTTGTAGAAATGATGAAGAATGGTAATTACAGTCAAAAGGACAAGGGGCAGTCGTAGTTTCAGGAAAACAGATCACATGATGTATGCTCATGACCTTCTCATAATAGAGTGATGTGACGAGCGTAATAAATCAAACGCACCAAGTTGTAGAAGTTGAGTCTCTGTGCCTGTGACAGCTCTATGTACATGCTCTTACATGTTTTGTGTGTATGGAATGAATGAATGAATCATATAGGCAGTAGGGATGGTGTTTAATTACATGCAGTCTACTAGCTGGATTTAAAACATGAGCTTTGCCACCTGCAAGCTATGTGATGTTGAGCAAATTGCTTGGTTTCTCTGGGTTTTTCCTTCTATGTGTCATATAGATAGAGTGGCGCTTACTTTACAGCACTGTTATGAGGATGTGACTGATGTATTAATATGTGACAGTGTCTATGTTTATGAGCTTATGTGGGTGAGCACTGCATATATGATGGTTTTCATTTGCATTCTTCTTGAAGGAGTAACAGGAAGGTGAGTTAACAACAGGAGAAATCTGTATTTGTTTGGTAAGAAAAACACAGGCACCAAAAGGGGAAACTTCTTGAAGGGACTCATTCCCAAAGAATTAACAGCCAAAGGGGTGACCTGGCTTCAGAAAATAGCCTTCAACTCATGTATCCTCCTGCCCCCCGTCAGCGGATAGAGATGTCTGGAAGTGATGGGCTGGGAAGAAGGGGATGCCACGTGGACCTGTATGTTTGTTTGTCATTGTATGTGTGTATGTGTGTGGTGTGTGGTGTGCAGGGGCTGAGTTATGTTTGCCACATGCTCAGGAGTTGTAGGGTCACATGTGCACCCACACTTGCCTTGCACGGCTGATTGGGCCACAGTCCCTTCTTCTGGAAGAGGTTAGAGACAGAGAGTTCACCTCTGTCATTTTGCCTAAGACATAGACCTATGTAATTCTGTCAGCTGAGGCTAAACGTTCAGCAAAGCACAGTCAGAAAATCCTGCAGGTGCTGGCCAAAACGTTCTTCATCCTGAAAGGTGGGATGGGTTTAATAAAATTTCCCTTCCTTGGCAAAGGCCTCTGCTAATGCTCTTGAACAATGCGTCTGCAGCGCCCTTTACTATCGGAGTTTTAGTTTTTATCATGAGGTAACCGGTTTTATCATTCATGAAGAATTTCTCTTTCACTGGCTTTACATCCCAAAGAATCTTTCTATTCCTGCTATTTGTTTTCCCTCTCACTGTTAGTAATTCACTAATCTATACTATCTGAGGATTCTTAAGTAAATTGGAAATGGGTTACGCCCATCGAAATTGGCATATCAAGCCTGTTGGGATATTTGGAGGAACCTAAAAAGAAAGCCTTTTATATGCATTATCTCAGAACGTTTTATAAGCATCCTATAGGGTATATATTATCAGCATTTGCATTTCACAGATGAGGAAACTGAGACAGAAAAGGAAGTACAGGATTACCCATCTAGAAACCAGCAGAGCTGGAATTTCAGGAATATTTGACTCCAGAGTTAGAGCTCATTATTATCTTTTGTTTTCTGACTAGCCCGTAGGTATAGGAAATGGTTTAGGGTTGTTGAGAAACTTAGCTCCTTGGGGAATAAGCACTCAGCAGTGGCCAGATGGTCACGGTCTGGTAGTCAAACCAAAGAACTTAATGCTGAGAGCAGAAGGGACCAACTCCTGGCCTGGGTCATACCAGGACAAGTGGGAGCTACTGTCCCTAGTTGAGCAGGGTGGTTCCAAGACCAGTAAAACCTTTGTCTCAACTCTGAGGGCAGTCCAAGGAGGATTGAGGAAATGGGGTATTGAGGATGGAGCAGTCTCTGGGGTTTCTTGACCTTGGTAAGTCTATATTCCAGGTTAATGTTTTAATAAAATGGCTGAAGAAATATACCAGGCTTGCACTTTATGTAAGACTTTAAACAGTTATGCACACGAGCAAGAGTAGAACCTGAAAGAGCTCACTGGATGGACTACATGCCTGGATGATGGAAAACACATGGCTTCAAACAGTGGAAAATATGACCACATTTTATAGCCAAGAACTCACCTCTCAGTTTCCAAGAATTTTGACTGGGAAGGCAGGAAAGTGCATAAAAAAGGGTGAAATTGATGGATTTTAGTTATCTTTCAATTACCTTATTGATCTTTTCCCTAAAGACAAGTTTTGTTCAAAATACCTATGAACATGTGATTGAAAATGAGAGAATAATATTTTAATTCCTGCTTGTATGAATGGGGGAAGTCAGAAGAGAATGCAGCTGGAGATATCAACAATGAATTGTGAGCAAAGCTGATTTTCTCCCCACAGAAGATCCCAGGATTCTTGGCCTCTTTCTTGAGACTTTACACAGGCAAACTATTCAAAACAGTATCTCTTGGCTCTGCAGAGGGACCCCAGTACTCATTCTGAAACCCTACAGAAAATACAGTCTCAGGTTTGATGGGAATGAGAGCCAGTGTGAGAGAGGCTGACATCATCAAACAGTGTCTTCTGAAGTCAAAATGCATACATAAATTCAGGATATAGGAAATGGTGGAGACACCTGTTTGGGTTCTGCCTACACATTAATTTCAAGACAAAAATGATAGTGTAGACATGCTGTCCTAGACTAAAGAGATGCAGTAGCCAAATATAGCATGTGAACCTTGAGTGGGCCCTGGATCAGCAAAATTGAACATTGTCACAATTGGAAAGAACTGAAGTATAGGTTCTCCAGGATGAGTATCTCTTACCTAAAATGTTTGGGCCTGGAAGTATTTCAGATTGTGGATTTTTAAGTTTTGGGAATATGTGCACATACATAGTGAGATGTCTTGGGGATGAGACATGAAATTCATTTATTTTTTATATATAATGAGCTGAAGTATTCTTATATGATATTTTAAATAATTTTTTGCATGAAACAAGGTTTCATGGTATGAAAATTTCCACTTGTGACATCAGATCAATGCTTAAAATGTTTTGGATTTTTTCTTTTCTTTTTTTTTTAACTTTTATTTAATGAATATAAATTTCCAAAGTACAGAATATGGATTACAATGGCTTCCCCCCATAATGTCTCTCCCACCCACAACCCTCCCCTTTCCCACTCCCTCTCCCCTTCCATTCACATCAAGATTCATTTTCGATTCTCTTTACATACAGAAGATCAGTTTAGCATACATTAAGTAAAGATTTCAACAGTTTGCTCCCACACAGAAACATAAAGAGAAAAATACTGTTTGAGTACTAGTTATAGCATTAAATCTCAATGTACAGCACACTAAGGACAAAGATCCTACATGAGGAGTAAGTGCACAGTGACTCCTGTTGTTGACTTAACAAATTGACACTCTTGATTTTTAGAGCATGTTGGATTCTTGGTTTCAAGATTAGGGATGCTCAATGTATATTACATCATGTTAGGATGTCAGGTTAATTTTTTTAAGTGTGATGTCTATATTGTGGTTATGGAGAAGAATGCTGTTATTTTTGGGAAACAAATGCTGAAGTGTTTTAAGTAAGGTCTTAAAAAAACTGTGATTTGCTCTCAAATTTTTGAGCAGAAAGAAGCAGTAGACTGAAGTTGAGAGGTAAAGGAAACCCAACACAGGACTAGCAGTGAATCTGGAAGGAGAGAATACCAGCATTTCATGTCATTCTTCAGCCATTTTGAAGGTTTGAAAGTTTTCTGAATAACAAGTTAGAGGAACATGATTCCTAAGACAGTGCCTCTTCCTCAAACAACTCAAGCAGATCAGCGATCTTCTGAGTGTCCACAAGGTGTCTTTTCTCTGATTCTATTTTATTCTTCTCAGAATGGTGCCTTGGCTTTGCACATACTGTACGTTTTTTAAATACTGTTGTAACCGAAACATTTTTGACATACTTAAAATTTTTATTTGTTTATTATCATTTATTTGAGAGGGGGGGAGAGAGATTTAGAGAGAGAGGGAAGAGAGAGAGAGAGAGAGAGAGAGAGAAAGTAAGATATTCCATCTTCTTGTTCACCCTCCAAATGTCCACATCAGCTGAGGATGTTCCAGGTTGAAGTCAGGAGCCAGGAACTCAACTCAGGTCTCCTGTGAATGGCAGGGACCCAAGTACTTGAGCCATCACTTGCTACGTCCCAGGGCGAGTACTGAAGGAAGCTAGAATTGGAAGTGGAGTAGGAGCTTAAACTTAGGCTCTCTGATAGGAGATGCCAGTGTCCCAAATGGAGTACTAACCACTATAGCAAATGCTTGCCCCATTATAACTTTTCAGAGTGAGTTCTATTTTAAATGAATGCCACCAGTTGTATGAATCACCTAGAACATTTCCTTTATATTTTAAAACATATTAAATTCCCCATGCCTGAAACTCCCAGTGCTGAAATCTTGATCTCCAAGGTCCTTGTCTTTGGGTGATTCGTGTTTGAAGGTACCTTGAAGGCTCGCATTCTCTCTGGGAGAAACCACCAGATGGCAGTGTTTCAGAACATTGTTCCACTGAGAATAAAGATGGAGCACATGGCTGAACTTGAAAGGCATCAGTGGGGAAGGTTGGCAGATATCATGCTGTGTCTATCATTCAAAAGGGCAAAACAAATGCATGGAAGGTGTATTTGGAAAAAAGACAACATGAGTTGTCCTTGTATGTTCCGTGCCTGGAGAACCACAGATCTATGTAACAGTAATCCCATGGAATTACACGAGTGTTTTCTTGTCTGCCCCTCAAATTGAATACTTCTGTCACTCACAGGAGTTCCTGGCTCCTGATTTCAACCTGGTCCAGCCTCAGCTGTTGCGGACATTTGGGAGTGAACTAGAAGATGGAAGATTTTCACTTTCTTGCTATGTTGTTATGTATTAATGCAAGGACTTCACCTGGTATGTTTCTCTGTTAGCCAATGATTCACTAAATTTACTACTTAATAAATGAAAATTACATTCTTCTATCTACTCATGGCATAAATTCTAACAATATTTCCCCTCCTTTGTGTATCCTTAGAATTATTGCTTTGTGAACTCTTTCCATTATACTTGTCAACCATCAAACTTCGAGAAGAAAATGGTACAACCTTAGGTACAATCTTTAATATTGAATTTTTATAAATTGTAAGGATCTAATGACTCAAATGGATGATTTCAATGCCCCTGTGACAAAGCAAACCTAAGTCATTTTTGTCCAAAGTCCAGGGTAGACTCAGTAAATTCTGAAAGAATCTAATAGAAGTAGAACTTGCTGACTCTGTAACTATCTTTGGATGGGTTTCAAACTGAGGCTATAGATCATTGTAAATGTCTAGGAGAGTTCTGTGTTGGTGACGCCAAACCCAAATCTTGAGAAGAAGTTAGGAGGCTGCTGTGGGATCCTCTCACAAGTGTGGTCTACTTGCTCCATAAATCTGCTGGTAGCCTTGTCTACAGTGTGGGCTCTTTGGCAGGGACCCTTTTCAAATCTGCAGGGTGAGCTCAATGTCTAGAGAAGCATCATTTGCATTCCTTGCCTCTGATAGCCTCTTGATAAATTCTTCCCCACATGGGCAGTCACTTGAACAACCATTTCTAATGGATTATCTTTTTAGAGTAGGATAACCTTTGGATTATCTAGAGCTGGATGAAGTGCAAATGTTTGTCTTCCACTTGGTGAACCCCCAAAATGGATAATCTCTGGCTCATTTATCAGGTCAGTTGAAAAAATGTCTTCCTACTGTGTTAAGATATGGTAGTGTGCAAGGAAAAATTCTCACTCAGATGGGCACCTCCGAACCCAAAAGATCATGGTCTGCCTTGGTGGTTACAGTATGTTTTGTCACCTGGATATTATGGGGTGCTGTTTGTTTAAAATTTTCTAAAATTCCAGGGTGAACTGTGGATGATTATACAGCCTGTTGTTTTGCCTACAAATATCCAAGCTAGTACTTTGCCTCCAACATTGTGACACACTGTTATCAAGGGTTGATTTTTAAGATTTGCATTGATTGTAGATTCGTTTTATCTCCAAAATTAGAACACACTCTATCACTCTGAGGAATAATGATTGGAACTAAAGTTTTTATAACAGATCCTATCTTTTCCAATTGTTTGTAAAACTTTAAAATCAGGAAAGGACTGGAATAATTTAGAAATGCATTAAGTCAGTTATTTCCTGAGTGGCTGCATGAAGTTACCACAGCTTCTCACATCTGCTCCTTTAATATGCTAGCAAAGTGCACAATTGGAGATTATTAGGATAAAAACTGGCGAGGACATCCCATTTTGTCTTTAAAGTGGTTCCAGTGTCCTCTAAGATTTAAGGATTCCAACATTAAACAATAGATGGTGATAGCTACGCTTTCAGAAGCAAAGATTTCAAGGCAATAGATTAAGTGAGAAGAAACACTCTTTTACAGTTCAAAAATGTAAAATATGAGATGGTGTAAATATTGCATGAAATGGAGTGGTTTTCATCTAGTGGAAACTCAATACTAAATCTTTCAACAGAGACTAATTCAGTTGAGTGATTGTGACTTGATTGCTTTCTCCTTCAAATGCCATTGAGTCTTCACTGCTGCTGGCTACCAGGTCTTTCCCAGGATGTTCACTATTTCAGAGTTTGGTACCTGAGCAACACCATGGGTCATCTTCTCGCTCCTTCTTTCAGTCTCGATGTCTAAAGAGTAGATTCTTGGCAAATTCCCTCCTTATGAGCAGAAGCATCCGTCAGTACAATCAGGGGCAGTTGTGGTGACTCATCGCTGCATATGATGGTATTTCAAAAAAGCTCATGGAAAATGAAATTAAAGGATACCCTTATTTTGGTGCAAAACATTTTTAAATTCCAGGTATATGAGGGATCTACAAGTAATTCATAAGAATATGTACTATGAAAAAAACTATCCATGATTTCACAATTGTTTTACACCAAAATAAACTTATCTTTTAATTCCATTTTCTATGAACTTTTTGAAGTGTCCTCATACATATTGTCTCTCAGACCCAACTGTGATAAAAGTGATTGTCACTATGTCTATACTGGAGTTACAAGAAGCCTGAAAAAAGCAGAAGGGATGAGAAAACTTTTCCTAGTAGGCTTACCAGGAGTGCATTTCTAGATGACATGTTATTGATTTTGGCATTGAAGGGCACTGCAGTATTTGAAAAGGCACTTTGGAGTAACTGTAAGACCCTAACAGAGATGAGAAAATGTATGTCAGGTTTTCATTAATGCCAGGGAGGTCAACATACATGGATTACCATGTACATATGTTGGAAATGTAGAGTGTAAGGAAAACATAGAAAGTTAGGTTGAGGTTGGAGCAAAGATAGCCAGGAATTCCAGTGGAGAAGTTCAATTTCCATTCTTTAAGCAACAGGAGTTATTGGCAGTATTGAAAAAAGGGAGTGGCTGGCGCCATGGCTCAATAGGCTAATCCTCCACCTGTGGTGCTGGCACACAGGGTTCTAGTCCTGGTCGGGGCGCCGGATTCTGTCCTGGTTGCCCCTCTTCCTGTCCAGCTCTCTGCTATGGCCTGGGAGTGCAGTGGAGGATGGCCCAAGTCCTTTGGCCCTGCTCCCACATGGGAGACCAGGAGAAGCACCTGGCTCCCTGCTTCGGATCGGCGTGGCACAATGGCTGCAGCGCGCCGCCGCAGCGGCCATTGGAGGGTGAACCAACGGCAAGGAAGACCTTTCTCCCTCTCTCTCTCTCTCTCACTGTTCACTCTGCCTGTCAAAAAAAAAAGGGGGGGGGGTGACACAGCACTTACAAGGCACTCACCAAGTGACAGGCACTGTTCTAGATGGAAACAATGAGAATTTGAGCCATTTACTGAAGATCTCTCTCTCTCTCTCTCTCTCTCTCTCTCACACACACACACACACACACACAGCTACAAGAGGTGGGGCCAGAAATGACACCCAGGTAGCAATGGTTTCCTGACATCAGGCTTGCATTAACCACACTACTTGGGGGCAAGATTGGCATGAAAAAGGACCCAAGAAAAGGAGAATAACTATATGCAAAGAAGGGATCTAACCAGATAGGGAAGTTCAAGGGACAGAGCAGAGATGATAAGGGCAGACACAAGACACCATGCAGAAGAAACAGTAACGAATCAAAGTCCACTACTCACAAACCTTGGTTTCAAGCCTCTTCACCACTCTCTTATCCCCTACCCCATTATCAGCTTATGCTCAGTGACTTCACTCCATGACCCAGAAGAGGGCTCACCTGGGCAGAGTCAAAGGCGGGCACTACTCTCCTTCTAAACACTTGTCACTTGTGTTGATGTTTCAGTTTTCTGGAAGCTACATCACCCTGTTTGGTAAAATGAAGTCTATTCCCTGTGATAACTGTGATGCGTCTCTCTTTCCTCACCTTATACCTACCCCAAAGTTTTAATGGTTTTAGAAAGGACATAAAGGCCAGAGTAGAATGAAGATGCCCTCTCCTTTCTTTATTTATTTTTTAAGATTTATTTGAAAGGCAAGTTACAGAGAGGCAAAGGCAGAGAGAGAGGGAGAGAGATCTTCTGTCTGTTGCCAGTCCACTCCCCGCGTGGCTGCAATAGCTGGGGCTGGGCTGAGCTGAAGCCAGCAGTCTGGAGCTTTTTCTGGGTGTCCCATTTGGGTACAGGGACCCAAGGACCTGGGCCATCTTCTACTGCTTTCCCAGGCCATAGCAGGGAGCTGGATCAGAAGCGGAGCAGCCAGGTCTCGAACAAGCGCCCATATGGGATACGGGCACTGCAGGTGGCGGCTTTACCAGCTATACCACAGTGCCAGCCCCAAAGCTCTTTCCTCTAGTTTGGAAACTTTCCATTCTCAGTTTCAAACACTCATTTACAATATGTGGTTTATTGATTGCCCAGGAAAACCTGTTGTATTTCCTTAGCAGGTTTTGCTTTTTCAAGAGAATTTGCTAGAAAAAATATCTCTAAAGCTAATGATTCTTGCTAAGAACACTGAATCATGATATTAATATGGGATCTCAATTTATTAAAATTATATTATTAAGGGAATTAATGTCATTCTAATTATATTGATAGTGGCAAATCCTGGATTTATAAAGCACTTTTCTACCTACTCACTTGTTGGGAAACATCTGGGGAAAAAAAGAAAACCCAATACTTTAAACAAATTGAACACCAATAATTTCTATTCTTTTCTCGAGTCAACCATGTAAGTGATAGATATTAATACAATTATTGTGAAATGAATTGACAAAGTGCTATAGTTCACTAAGTATATAGAAACAATAGGCTAAGAAAAAGTGTTTAAGGAATTTCTGGGGGCTGGCTCTGTGGTGCAGCGGATTAAGGCCCTAGAATAAATGAGTTCTGGGGGTAGTGTGTATTAGAACATGTAGTTACGACACTGGTTATGATGCCTGTTTCCCACAGTGGAATGCCTGGGCTCAATTCCCAGCTTCCTGCTAATGTAGACCCTGGGGGCACAGCTGTGATGGCCAAAGTCATGGGGACTCTGCTACCCACATTGGGCATGGGAGCCAAAGATTGTGATTCTGGCTCTCAAGTTCAGCCCTTACAACCCAGAGTTGTTGCAGGCCTTTTGGGGGAGTGAACCAATGAATGGAAGGATTCTCTCTCTCTCTCTCTCTCTCTCTCTCTCTCTCTCTCTCTCCACACCCCCCATCCATCCCTCTCCCTCACCCTCTCCCTCCCCCTAACCCTCTCCCTCTCCCTCTCTTTCTCTTTCTCCTTCTCCCTCCCTCTCTGACACTCTAATTAATTAATTAATATAAGTTTTTGTAAGAATGGGTTTTGATGGGGTTGGTGCTGTGGTGCAGCAGGTTAAAGCCCTAGCCTGCAGCATTGGCATCCCATTTGGGTGCCAGTTCTCATCCTGGATGCTCCACTTTTGATCCGGCTCCCTGCTAATGCACCTGGGAAAGTGACAAAGGATGGCCCAAGTCCTTGGGCTCCTGTACCCATGTGGGAAACTCAGAAGAACTGGCTCCTGGCTTTGCATTGGCTCTGCTCTGGCCATTGTGGCCATTTGGGGTGTAAACCAGTGGATAAATTCTCTCTCTCTCTCTCTCTCTCTCTCTCTCTCTCTGTCTTCTCTCTGTAACTCTGTCTTTCAAATAAATAAAACAAATCTTTTTTTTTTTTGAAAAAGGACTTCTAGACAGGATGGAAAGTTGAAAAGAAAACGTAGAATTTGAGTATCTTAGCAGGTGGCACCTGAAGCACCTCCATGGAGCTGACTCTAGAATTTAAAAAGTTACATTTGCTGAGTGTCTACTGAGAGTCATGCTATTGCAGTGGTGTTAAGCCTAACCCTAGTCCAAGAATAGGTATTTTTCAAAGAGACAGAACTGTTGTTCATGGTCTCACAGAGGTAGTAAGCTATGGTTTTGAAGTATATAATTGGTCTGATTCTGAAACAAATCTTTAGCTCAAGTGACTGAAGGCAACAGTCACCATTAGTGGCAGAGAAGGACCTTTAGCTGTGGAAGAGACTATATCAGTCATTTCCACATCACTATTTGTCAGTGGTACAGAAGCAAACTCAGAAGTCATAGAAGGCCAGGTAAAACCAAAGTTCAGAGAGTTTCAAGAGCACCTGTATTTGGCTTGAATTCTCCCTCATCCTGAGATGGTGCTGGTAGAACCTACAGGCTCATGGACAAGAGCAACAAACTGGCACTCCTCAGACTTTGCATCTACCTTTCTACCAACAAAGGGAAAATCACATAACTAATTATTTATAGAAAAGCAACATCAGCACATTCAACAGTTTTCTTGGGTTAGTAATGTAGAATAGCTGTATAGGCAGAAGTAAAGTCAGATATGCTAGAAACAGGACTTGGAATCACAGATTCCAGATTCTTGTCAATTAGCCATTATTGGCAAATGTATCAGCTTATAAGTATCACATGATGTGCCCTATATACTAGCACACTATACATCTCTGAGTAATAGCTACACCCCATTAGGTGACTTCTCTTCTGGTCAGTTACAAATTCATTCTGTTTTCCCTCATGTGGGGAGAGGCCAGCCATTGAGGAGAAAAACTCCTATGAGCAAAAGGCAAGCAAGTTTCAACATCTCAGGGTTTGTTCATCTTCACAATGGTCCATATCTTCCTTCACTAAGGTTTCTTTATTTTATTTTATTTTATTTTTTTTATTTTTTGACAGGCAGAGTGGACAGTGAGAGAGAGAGACAGAGAAAGGTCTTCCTTTTGCCGTTGGTTCACCCTCCAATGGCCGTCGCGGCCGGCGCACCGCGCTGATCCGATGGCAGGAGCCAGGTACTTATCCTGGTCTCCCATGGGGTGCAGGGCCCAAGCACTTGGGCCATCCTCCACTGCACTCCCTGGCCACAGCAGAGAGCTGGCCTGGAAGAGGGGCAACCGGGACAGAATCCGGCGCCCCGACCGGGACTAGAACCCGGTGCGCCGGCGCCGCAAGGTGGAGGATTAGCCTAGTGAGCGGCGGCGCCGGCCCCCTTCACTAAGGTTTCACATTGGTTCAGGGATAAGATGCAGTTTAAGTTAATGTTGAGAATGTTCATGCCTTCACTGAGAGAAAGGGACAGAAGCTGCTCATTGAAGAGCGTCACAGGAAAGTCGAACCAAGAGTAGAAGGGACACATGGAGACCCCACCTTCCTTGGTGTGCTTTCAGGATGCTTGGATTATGACACTCACGCCTGTCATCTCTGCTTTAGCTTTCATGCCCATTTTTATTTTTTTTTCCTTAACAATATTTACATGAAAATAGAATCTTTGGTTTTAAGTTTGTTTTTCCTCCAAGTTTTGAGGTTTTCCCTCCCTTTGAAGATAGTGATTTTGTTACCCAAGCATTAAAAATGGGTTCATTGTTCTGCTTATGTCAACACAGCTCAACTGCTGGTGAGACACCCTTCTTTACAGTTAACATCAACTGAAGGCTGTAAGCTTTTGTGTAATTGTAACTACACATAAACACATATAAACAGTGATTTTTGCTGATAAGTTCTGCATCAAGAATTGGACTTTCTCAATTTCTTCTCAAGGCCATTGTTAGTCTTCTAACCTAGGCTAATGGTTTTGAAAAAGAACTTGTAAAAAATATTTATTTAAAGAATCTTGCATCCCAACAATTTATTTAAGGAATCTTGAAAATTTGGCCACAAGTCTGGCTTCATTTTGAGCCCTTGCTTTAAGCTAGGCACTGTGCCAAGCATGTGACAAGCATTAATATGCTTAGTCATTGCTACAACAGTTGAGGTAGGTGTTTTTGCTATTTGTGCTTTATACATGAAGAATTTGAGCAGAAGAGAGCCCAATTAGCTCACCATGGAACTATGAGGGCAGCTCAGTAAGTTCATAGAGAAATGGAGTTAAATGATATCTTTGTCATGGTGCAGAAAAATTGAAATCCATGGATAGCTTTTTTCACAATATATATATATTTCCATGAATGTTTGAAGACCCTTTCAATTCCATTTTCTACGAACTTTTTGAAGTCCTGTTATCTAGGCTATTAAGTGACAGAATAGTGGCTTAAGCTCAGGGCAACTGCCTGTATGGGTGGCTGACTCTGAGCCATGAAACTGTGCTGCTTCCCATTGTTGTTCCTCTTGGTTGTTCATTCATAGAAGTCAAGCTTTTCACACACAATTTAACTAATAGTTAAAATATTGGAGAGTGAGCACTTCCATTGCATAGGTGAATTTTTCCCACAATGGCCTCTTGTTTCTTGCTGTGTCAATTCTGAACAAATTTTAAAGTAAATTCATGGTAGGGGGAATATACTTACCAATAATGAAAATATATCAAAATAGCAAGTGGAGAGGATTTGTCATGTGCTCTTCAGGAGAAATGATAAAAGCTGAAGGTGATAAATATGCTAGTTACCCTAATTTATCATTGAATTACGTTTACATCATAAATATTTACAATGATTATGTGTCAATCCAAAAAAGAAGAAAAAATTTTTAAAAATCTTACAAAAAATCTTGGCTATTCTTCATGCAAGAATCAAGCAAGATTCAGGACACCTTTTGGTTTTGTTTTAATTTAATCAATCCAATTTTCAGCATCCTGGCATTCTTAATATTGGAGAGACATTGGTCAACTCACAGGAAATAGATTTCTCTCACTGGTTTCTGACCCCCTCCCTTGCACTGACTTACTCCTTAAACTATTTAATGGACAAGGCCCTTTCAAGAGTGAGATAGACTCAAGAACTGGTTGGTGAGGACCAGGCCTTCTGGAAGAGATTTCTGCACAGGGTTCAATGGGCAAAGTGCTCGCTGAAGTTCCCTCAAGGAGCAGCAGCCTTTTCTTTACAAAAGACAATCACCAGACAGAGCGTAGGGGGGGAGGAAGAGGGCACACATCTCACATGCATAAAAACTCCAGGCTGAATGAGACTACTGGGCTCTCAGTTCTTTACCAAGATGCCTGCCTGTTCTGTCTGGAGTGCTCTCTTCATTATTTATCTCCATTAGACTTTGCTAGCATGCTTCCCCCTAAAAAAAGAAAGAGCAAAATCAGTCTCTCCATACAGCTACAACAGTGAGGAGTGTCCTTGAGTTTAAGACAGCATCGCTTTAGGAGTGTGTGTGTGTGTGTGTGTGTGTGCCAACGAATTTTCAAAATGGAAAAGTAATTTGGACTGGTAAATGAAATGAACTTGAGTGGAAATGGGAATGGCATGCTGATGTAAACAGTATTAACTTTTTAAAAAAAAAAAGCACAGAATGATACTCTCTTGGGTTTCATATTTTCGCCTGAAAACTGCCTGAGGATTAATCACAAGCATGTCACTGAGGTCTTTACAAATAGTTGTCCACTTGGCTCATTTAGATTTGGCCTTTTTCCTCGTTGTCTCCACCATTCAAAGAGCACCATATATTTTAACTTTTCTAAAAACTCTCCTTAGTGAAAACAAAAATAACAATGGACAATTGCAGCAGCTTGGCTGCCAAGAGGCCCTGTGGCTCCTTCCCACTTATACAAGGACAAGGACAGGCGCTGCATACCAACAAGCCCCCTTTAAAAAATGAGTCATTTTATTTATTTTTGTTTATTTCACTGTTTTTGAAAGCAGAAGACATACAGACACACACACACACACACACACACACACACACATGGATGAGAAACAGATCTTGCATTTGTTGGTCATTCTCCAGATGCCCACAACAGCTGGGACTGGGTCAGGCCAAAACTAGAGTCCAGAACTCAATCTGGGTATCCCCAGGGGGTGGAAGGGACCCAACCACACCATCCATCCTGTGCTGGCTCCTAGAGTACATGTTAGCGGGAAGCAGGAAGCAGGAGCACAGCAAGGACTTGAACCCAGCTATTCTGACATGGGATGCAGGCATTGTAAGTTGTATCTCAACAGCTTGCCAAACACCTGCTCCAACAAGCCCTTGGACACATTTTCCCACTTCCTCTTGTTCTCCACGTGATATATCTGTTTCTATATTTATATCTATATGTGTATATATCAGTTCATGATTGCAAACATCCAATAGCAAGGGTGTGAAAGATACTCATTATTATTCTAGAAAATCAGTGGATCAAACAGGTCTCTTAAATGCAAAACATACTTTTGATAAGAGGCATTTCAGTGGGATGCTTTTGGTCAGGACTTTCATCACACGAGTTTATGATGACTAGACTGGACTGGTGTGTGTGCGTGCACATGCACACAGGAGTATGTGTGTCTATTGGCTCAGAAAGTCACTGAGCACCCTGGGAACAATATTTAAATGCAGGATTGGCGTCAGAGTGACCGCCCCCTTAAATATTGGTGCTAACAATCTTACTATATCTTACTATATCAGTCACCCTGTGGACAGTGGAAGCCTGGGACACCCACCTGGGTAAGGTCTGAGAGCTGGGCTAGATGTGGCAGTGCTCTTACCTCTGCTCAGATATTGAAAATGGAAGCTAGAGGCCAGCGCCATGGCTCACTAGGCTAATCCTCCGCCTGTGGCGGTGGCACACCGGGTTCTAGTCCCAGTCGGGGCGCCGGATCCTGTCCCGGTTGCTCCGCTTCCAGGCCAGCTCTCTGCTGTGGCCTGGGAGTGCAGTGGAGGATGGCCCAAATGCTTTGGCCCTGTACCCACATGGGAGACCAGGAGGAGGCACCTGGCTCCTGGCTTCAGATCGGTGCAGTGCGCCGGCTGCAACAGGCTGGCTGCAGTGGCCACTTTGGGGGGGTGAACCAATGGAAAAAGGAAGACCTTTCTCTCTGTCTCTCTCTCTCACTGTCTAACTCTGCCTGTCCGAAAAAAAAAAAAAATAGAGCAGAGATGCAAAATTTGTCAAGTTTAAAATGTTTGCAATTTCACTCACTGGTACCCAGACATACCTCCCGAATCCAGTGTATTATAAGTTTGTTATTCATGAATGAATTCTGTGGTTTATAAAAATGTGACTCCATAGCACACTCTAAGTGATACGGCCTATCAGTGGGATTCCTGTTAGAGCTGTCGGATGGAAATGCTCTTTCACACCTGCCATGTATCTTTCTGGCTGGATGCTTTCACTCATTTGTTGATAAAGCCGAGTCTGCATTTGAGATCTCGCCTCCACATGGCCCTCACTCCTCTGCCTAAGTCCTCTGTAGGGGAATGTAACCGGCAGACAGCTGTGGGTCCAGTCAGTGTTAGAAGAAAGAGCTCAATCCCGACAACTTCTTGGTCAAAGAGGCTCCGCAGAGAAGCAAAGCCGTGGGTAACTCCCAAGAAGCAGTAGATGGAGGTTAACCTGGAGGTGATGAGGAGGGATTGAGCAAAGCACTCACCCTGAGAGCAGTGACATGGACCTTTAGGCAGTGGTGCTGGGGAGAGGGCCCTCTGGGGAGCTTTTAGACCTAGGAATGCCCAGGAGCCTCCCCAGATTCCTGTAATCAGAACCTCCTGTGATGTGCAGGGCCTTTCCTGGTTTACCCAGCTGTCCGGTGATCCTAACCTGCACTCAGGGTTGTAATGTAGTCCAGGTTGTCCAGGTGCCTTTATCCATTGTTTCCACAGAAGACTGTGCAGCTGCTATTTTGTTTCCCCCAAATAGACCTTTTATTTAAGGAATACAATCTTCATGCATTTCCTAAGTACAACTTTAGGGATATAGTGATTCTTTCCACCGTATTTGTTAGAGACAAGATAGTGATAGGCGAGGAGAGCAGAGAATGATGGACAAAATAAACACTGCTTGGAGACTGGAGAGATTATTTGGGACTGAATGGGAAATCCATCAATCCTTTCAGTGAAAAACCGAACAGAGGAACGAAACATTATTCTCTAGTTTCACTCAGAGCCCCTAACTTCTTTCCTCCAGCTTCACTAGTTTCTGAATGCTCAGTACCAAAGAAGCCTGAGGACAGAGAAGCGCTCGTGCAGGGCTTTTTCCTGATGATCAGGGCAGCTGTGACGATTTCACTTCCACCCCAGACCTGGCAGCCGAGGCGATGCAGGTTCCCACGTGAGACTGGAGATGAGGCTGTTGGCTTCTGTGGTTTGAGATTTCCACTCATCTCTCTACCTTGGGGGGTGCTAAACACAAAGACAAAAACCACATTCTCAGAACTGATGCAGCATTTTTAGGTTGTACCTAAAAAAGATGGGGAAAAAAATTTTCCAAACCCCATTTGTCACCTTTTTGCATCAGTTTTCCAGAATCTCAAAGGACTGAATTCCAATGTCTGTGGTTAATGCAAAGGTTAGAGATAGGCCTGTGAAGTGTCTGGAACTGTAAGGAAACCATGGCAAACATGCAGGCCTACTAAAACAGCCGAGGAGGTGAAGGCCCCTCCATAGGCAGAAATGCCAGCAGGTGGTCAGTTGGAGCCCTCTATCCTGGATGCAAAGATAGGTTTTCTCCTTCCAAAACATTATATTCTGTATCAGGGATTTTTGTTTCTAGAAAGCATTGGTTGGCTGAGGGTTTTGTGCTATAGAAAAGTAATTCTTCATGTGTGTATGATGAGTTTATGGAGGAATCTAGTGGAGAGAACATAAACATTTTGGTTCTGGACATCTGATTTTATTCCTGAATGGGATATTTACCTGCCATGTGATTTGTTCTCTCACCTCAGGTGGGATTAAGACCTGCCTGGTGTTGGCTGGCACCGCGGCTCAATAGGCTAATCCTCCGCCTGTGGTGCCGGCACACCGGGTTCTAGTCCCAGTCGGGGCGCCGGATTCTGTCCCGGTTGCCCCTCTTCCAGGCCAGCTCTCTGCTGTGGCCTGGGAGTGCAGTGGAGGATGGCCCAAGTGCTTGGGCCCTGCACCCCGTGGGAGACCTGGTTCCTGGCTTCGGATCAGCGTGATGCGCCAGCCACAGTGCACCGGCCGCGGCGGCCATTGGAGGGTGAATCAACGGCAAAAGGAAGACCTTTCTCTGTCTCTCTCTCTCTCACTGTCCACTTTGCCTGTCCAAAAAAACAAAAACAAACAAACAAAAAAACTGCCTGGTGCATGATAATCAATCAACATGGCCTTTTCCTATTTTCCCTTGAATGTTAAATGAGACAAATATAAAGTGTTAAGCACAGCACCTGACACACAGTAGGTGCCTAAGAAGTATCAGCTGTTACGCATTTTTATATCAGAATTACCTGGCTTCTAACACATGCAGAATAGTTCTTTTCACTCGGTGAGTAGATGTCTGAACTGCTAGGCACTGCTGTAGCTGCTTATCCCCTGTGAACCACTGCAATTATCTTACTAGTCCTGCTACCCAGGTGAGGTTATGAGAGCATTTTCCAGAAGGGATAAAGACTCAAGTAGCTTGTCCTGAGAAAAGACCTCTACAGTATGTCTTCATGCTGAGGCCAACAAACACATACTGGCGAACACAGCAGAGCACTTCGTAGGGGACAGTCGACCCCACATGTGACAGGCAGCAGGGAGAGTGGTAAGTTTTGAGCAAAGTACCTTGTCTGGGAGACTTTGCTGTAAAGGCTTTCCAGGCTCCTTCCAGAGGTATTGCTGTTGCTGTTTGTCTTCCTCACACACACCTTTACAGCTTTCCCCAGAACCGTTGGCAGTGCTCAGCCTGCACACGTCCTGCCTCACAGGTGGTGGAGCTCTCTCTAGCCCCATGTGTCCCTCCTGTTGGTCAGTGGTCGCTCTCCTGGGACCACTTCCTCTGTGGCTGAGGGGTGGGTCGTTTGTTGAGGTGGGCCTGAATGATGGCTACATTTCTCTGAGGCCAGAGTGCTGGTGTGTGAGGAGCACAAGCGGCCTCTGAGCACGTTCCGAGAATAAATGAGTCTGTGAGTTGTGCGCTGACAGTGCCAAGTGCCTTGAAGTGCTGGGGATGGGCACCATCTGGTGAGTGCTTGGAGGGAGCTCGATCGTCGACTTCCACGACCAGTCTCCTTGGACTTCGTGCTTCTCATTATCAGCAAATGGAAATGTGTGGGTAGCTTTGGGGTGACGGTGGAGAAGAGAGGTCATGGTTCCACTGCCTTCTGTTACTTAGCCTTTCATTACACAAATCCAAACCCTTATCTTTTGTCCTCCCAAGCTGAATGCGTAGTGTGTGTGTGTGTGTGTGTGTGTTTTAAATCTCAGTCAATAAAGGTCTGAGGAGGGGGCAAAACCCCAATTTTAAAGTCCTTGCTGTGCGAAAAGGAAACCAGTCACTTTGATTATGATACCATGTGTAGTAAACGGAGCGTTCTGGATTTTTCTTTCATAAATCATCGCTCGTCATAACAAACAGAAACACTGCTCTTTTGTTCCTTTCTGCCCTAACCCAGGGAATTCCATTTTCTCAGTTTGGGCATTTCTTTATCAATGACAGATGCATCCTTCCTCCTCTTTTGGAAATAGTCCTTTAATTCAAAGTCAGTTGTTTCAGTTGCATTTTGCTAATGAGATGAGTCAGAAGATGGGGGGAATTGATGCATTTTTAATTTTTCTTTTTTCTGAAAGCAAACACCAAACATGCTGGGGCAGCCTGCCGGGCATTTACAGCCCACATGCATCTCGTTAAAGGTTCATTAAGAGACTCTTAAATTGAATTTGTTTGTGTAACCAGTGTTTATATTTCTCCAGTTGATGATTTATCACTGAAGCTACAGTAGCACTCCCGTAAGATGTGTGCAGGCTGTGGATTCTGACTCAAGCCTGCCCGTGTTTCTTTACATCTTGGTTTTTGGGTCACCTGGATGTGGACCGTCCAATTTGCTGGCAAGTTTCCTGGCTGCTATTGCAGAAGGAAATGTCCTTGTAAAGGCAGATTCTGCAACATAAGCAGTTTCAAGCACACTGACTTAGGAGAAAATTAGTGGCTTACTCACTGTGTCTGAAAAAGGCAACTGAATTGTCATGATAGGTTTTCATATGATGGACTTAGCAGATTTGGAAAATGCAACGTGTGTAGCACTATGGCATTTGTAAAACTCTTTCATGCACACAGTTTTTGGGCTCTCAAAACAGCTCTGTGAAACAAGTAGAGTGGGGACTGTTATTTCTTTGTATAAATGTGCAAACATTGTTCCCAAGTGTTTAGAGGCGGGACTTTCTTTCCCTTAGTAGTTTTAGAGTTTCTAAATGGCTGAAGCAGAGTTTGAAAAACAATCTTGACTTCAAGTCTTGTATCTTATGTAATATTTTCTGCTTTTCTGATCATAACCACCATTTTTAGAATTTAAAATTTCACCGCAGGGGCTGATGCTGTGGCCTAGCAGGTAAAGCTGCTGCCTGCAGCCCCAGCATCCCATATGGGCACCGACCGCTTCAAGTCCCGGTCACACCACTTCTGGTCCAGCTCTCTGCTATGGCCTGGGAAAGCAGTGGAAGATGGCCTAAGTCCTTGGGCCCTGCACCCGAGTGGGAGACCAGAAGGAAGCTCTTGGCTCCAGAGATATGAAGAAACTTCTGGCTCCTGGCTTTGGATTGGCACAGTTCCAGCTGTTGCAGCCATCTGGGGTGTGAACCATCAGATAGAATGTCTGTCTGTCTCTGTCTATGTCTCTGTCTCTCTCTCTCTTCTGCCTCCACCTCTCTTTACTCTGACTTTCAAATAAATAAACTAAATCTTAAAAACAAAACAGGAATGGTGCTTGTACGTTGAGTTGGGATGAAAACTCCTCATTCTTTTGCTTTTTTTTTTTTTAAATATTTATTTATTTGAAAGGCAGAGTTGGAGGTGTCTTCTATCCACTGGTTCACCCCCACAAGTGTCTGCAACGGCCAAAGCTATGTTGAACTGGAGCCAGGAGCCTCTCCTGGGTCTCCCACTTGGGTGCAGGAGCCTAAGGACTTGGGCCATCTTCTACTGCTTTCCCAGGCCATAGCAGAGAGTTGGATCAGAAGTGGAGCAGCTGGGACTTGAACCAGTGTCCATATGGGATGTACACACTGCAGATGGAAGCTTTATCGTCTATGCCACAGCGCCAGCCCCTATTTTGCTTTTATGTGATGTGTCCCACGTTAGAGTAATATTCCTGGGCTAATATTGTCTTTAGGTATCTCATGAACTCAAGGGTAATAACTGGGCATACCTATATCATTTTTAAAAAAGCAGAATTAAAGCTGAAAATTTTATATCTAGCTACTAGACCCAGGGTTTATGTTTTGTAATTTGTTTAGAAGTTCCAACACATAATTTTTATTGGGATTTGCATGTCTTCCCCTTTTCCCTGGCCCACAAAACCATAGCAAAACAGTATCCCTCTGCCCTAAAATCAAATTGTTGGCTTCTTATTCATTTTGTTTTGCAATATTTGTATGGTTAGGGGAGCATAGTAAAACTTTAACAAACTTAAATTTGTTAATATGTTGGGTTGTAACTGACCTAGGGATTTTTTTTTTTTTTTTTGTCATAGGTAGAGATGGAATCTTATTCTTTGTAGATTCCTGGTTGCCGTTGAGTCCTTCGTTATTTAGTACATTGAATTGAACAGAGCAAGATAGTTATTTCTGTGACTGCCTCGCCTTGGGTGTAACTATTATAACTGCAAAGTTATACATTTGCCCCTTCACTTGAAAGAATTATGTGTTTCTGATAACCCAATTGTTAAAACTGCCTGTTTCAAGATGCAAAATGTAAAAGAATGACCCACAATTTACCAACAATCTCAAGAGTTAAGTGCTTTTAATAATTCAGTGTATTTCCTTTCAAACCTCTGCCTCTTTCTTTCTCTGAATTTGACTCCCTTTACCTCTCCACTCTCCTTTGGTTCCTTTTCCTAAACATCAGTCATTACAGATTATTATCTGCTCATTCCTCTTTATGAGATGAGCATTTATTTCTTTTTTTTTTGTTCTTTAATGTTTTCTTGAATTTAATGAGGTATCTTATGCTTTATTTTTAGTTCCACTCTGGTTTAAATGGTTTTGGATTATAAATTATGCTGCAATGAACATCTTTGAAAACAAATCTCTTGAACTTCCTTAGCAAGAGTGTTATAGGGCAAAAAGGTTTTCTCAATTTCTGGGCTCTTGGTAATTGTTGCCACATAATTTTCCTGAGCTTTGAGATTCCGAGATGAATAGTCTAATTCTATTTTGAAAGCACCGAGGTAGCGTCTGGTTTCTGTGTTGCTCATGTGACCTTTTCTGACTTGGAGTTCTCTTGACCTATGGGATATGTGTGTAAACATGTAAACTGATATATCAATGCTTATCATTTACAGGGAACTTAGGTGCTCATAGAAAACCAATGCCCAAAGTTGTATCTTGCAGAAGTTAATAATAATAGCAATTTAAACTTCTCATGATAACAAATATGCAATTCTACTTTTTTTTCTCTATGCTAACATTAGCATTTCAGCAACCAAAGGCTGCAGGTGGTGAAGAGTATAGGAATTGGCCTCTCCAGGTGTAAGGGTTGTTTTGGATCTGACCATTTACAGGTAGCCCCTGAGATGAAGGCAAAACTTGGCAAAAGTTTCATCCCTTGTACACTCAGGTTGGCCAAGTCAAGCTTTTTCAGGACACATGGGGTGAATGTTTATTTCTGTTCTCTTGAAAAGTTTGGCCATAATGGCAACAAGAAGGCAAAACTGGTTTTAAACTGTGTTCTACTCCAATCAGTGTCCTCCCCCTGCCTCTTTAAAGCAGAAAAGTGAAGTTCATGGTAGTGGCATAATTCCTGTTCTTATGGTGGGGATTTTTTTTTTTTGGTAAATCCATCCCAAATATTTACATGGGTTATAAGGATACTTCCATGTTTGCTACAAAACAAGGGTAACAAATAATTGGCATGCTGGATGCTACCCCCTATTCCCAAGGCCAGAGCAGACATCACAGTGATTCAGTGTATTCCAAGCCCCCAAGAATCCTCAGTAAGGCATGCCAGAGCAATCAGTCAGTGACCAGAGATTGTAGTCAGCCCATGAATTGGAACCTGTTTGCTATTCCTGCCTTAAACCATAGATATACTGGATTGGAAAGAAAGAATGGCCAAAGAAGCCTGTGCTGATGTTTTTCAAATCACTTTAATGTCATATTTTCATTTTTAAATAAAAAAGCAGTAAATACATATAACTTAAATTTGCCGTTCTAATCACTTTAAATGTGCAGTTCATTAGTGCTAAATAAATTCTTGTATAATCAGTTCAGTAGTGTTAAATATATTCTTATTGTAGAATCCATCTTGCAGAACTGACATTCTATATGCTTTAAAGAACTCTCTTTCTTCCCAGCCCCAGCAACTGCAGCACTACTTTCTGTCTCTAAAATTGGGCTACTCTAGATATCTCATGGAAGTGGAATCCAACAATACTTGTCTTTTTGTGATGTTTCATTTCACCTTAGTGTCTTCAAGCTTCATTCATGTATTTTAGTATGTATCAGAACTTCTAAGTATGAATAGTTTTCCATTGTTTTATAAGTATACTATATTTAATCTGTCCATGGACACTTAGGCTGTTTCCACCTTTTGGCACTAAATGCTGCCAAGAACATGGGAGTGTGCAGATATCTGCTTGAGACCCTGCTTTCCATTGTTGCAGGTACATAATTAGAATTGCTGGATTGCATGATAATTCTACTTTTAATTTTTTGAGAAACTGCCATGTTTCTGTAGCTGCTGTACCATTTTACATTTTTTCCATTGATAGTATACAAAATGGCTCCAGGTTCTCCACATCCTCGCTAACACTTATTTTTTTTTTTTTCTTATAGTAACATCCTAATTGGTGTGCAGTGGTATCTGTCTCATTATGGCTTTGATTTACATCTTCCTAATGATTAGTGGTTGGTGCTGGAGTATCTTTTCATGTGCTTACTAGACATTTGTATGTCTTCTCTGAAGAAATGTTATTGAGGCTCTCAAACTTTAGGTTTAAGTTGTAGGAGTTCTCTATACATTCTGGATATTTACCCCTTATAGGACATGATTTGCAAATATTTTCTCCCATTGTTGTCTTTTCACTCTTTGATGCACAAAGGTTTTTCAGTCCTATGTAGTTTCACATATTTGCTTTTGCTTTTGTTGCCTGTGTCTTTAGCATATCCAAGAAATCATTTCCAAATCCCAAATCATGAAGCTTTCCCACTGTTTTTATTCTAAGAGTTTTATAGTTTTAGCTCTTACATTTAGGCATCTGATCCTTTTTGTATATGGTTTAAACTAAGGGTTCATTTTATGTATGCATATCCAGTTTTATGAACACTACTTATTAAAAAAACTGTCCTTTCCCCATTGAATGGTGTTGGTACTCCTGTCAAAAATGAATTAGCCATATAAATTTTTTGTTAGACTCTACATTTTAATCCATTGTTATATTTTTCTTTTTGTGCCAGTACCATATTTTTTTACAGCTCAGTCATAAATTTTGAAATCAGAGACTTCCAACTATTTTTTTCTAGACTACTTTGTCTTCATGCTATTGTTAAAACAAATTTATATTAATTTTATAATGTTTATATAATGCCAATTTTCCTGCCCCATCCACCAGAAATAATTTCCCAATGATATGACTTTTTTCCTTTTTTTTTGAATAGCTTACTATAAATCTCTTGACTATTATATGTACATTGCTTCTTTGAATTTATGTGCATGGCTTATTGGAAGGAACACTGCATTAGGAGTCATGGAACCTGGCTTCCAGGCCAGGCCTGATTCTGCCACCAACAAGCAATTGTATCTTCAGACAAGTCACAGCACTTGATAAAATTCTTAGAATTCCCTCCATGGAAAGGGAAAGTTTGACAAGAAGAGCATAAGGGTCTCTCTGGCTCTCAAAGGCCAAGGTTTTTTTCAAGGCATATCAGCAGTAAGATATTTGTTAAAGAATCATTTCTTTTGATTTAATATAAATGTCCCTTGTTCTTGTTAAACCTCTCCGCTTGTTTATCATGACTCATGTGCAAGAGTGTCCTGTGTTTTGCGAAATTTTTTCCTATAAAAAGTATAACTGAGACTCTCAAATATGGAACTAACTAGGCTTCCATACTGCAGAGAAAGCAATTTTATTCTTTCTCACCATTTCCTATTAAACTTAATTGATGGAATAGTTCTTTCCAACTCCAAATGAAGTTTTGAGCATCTCGGCAGATCTAGGAGAGCCTAATCATTAAAGGTTCACTCTCATTGTAAAATCTCATGATGTCATATATTCAGTCTGACTCTAGATTTTCTCTCTGGCTCAGGCTTCCTCCAAATCAGTCGCAGGTAGTGGCTATAGGATTTGGGGGATTGCTGTTAATGTCACTGGCTGTTTCTCTCTGGAAAGAAATTGTTTTGCTGGGCCAGTGCCGTGGCGCAATAGGTTAATCCTTTGTGGCACTGGAGCCCATATGGGTGCTGGTTCTTGTCCCGGCTGCTCCTCTTCCAACCCAGCTCTCTGCTGTGGCCTGGGAAAGTGGTAGAAGATGGCCCAAGTCCTTGAGCCCCTCCACCCTCATAGGAGACCTGAAAGAAGCACCTGGCTCCTAGCTTCGGATTGGCACAGCTTTGACTGTTGCAGCCATTTGGGGAGTGAACCAACAGATGGAAGACCTTTCTCTCTCCCTCCTCCTCATTGTCTGTAACTCTACCTCTCAAATACATAAAATCTTAAAAAAAATGTTTTGCTCCATTCCCTGCTCATTAGCTGCTATTTGGAACCCTGGAAGAAAGAGGGATTAGTAGCAGGTTTTACTTTCCAGCTAGAGATGTTGTCCAGTATTGGTTCCCTCTGTATGGTAGCCTCCAAATATTGATCTGTCTGTTGCATGCATCCTCGTGTCTGCAAACTCTTGAAATCTAGGTCATTACCTGCAAAGTCTGTCCTTCTCATCTTTAGAGAGGTGGGAATCTGTCTCTCTAGTTTCTCACACTCTGGGAGACAGAGATAATATGAATTCTTTTCAACTGGTTTATAGAAAGGGAAAACAATGGGAGCAAACAGAAAGATCTTCTAGGTTAGACTTCTCGAAAATCGAGGAGATCCTTTATTTTCTGTTATGCATCCTGGAGGGAGATGAAGGGGCCATGCTTGTAAAGCTGCTTCACAATCTTGGAGTCTGCCCCTTGTGGCTGCTCTAGACTTGCTCTTCAAAGTGTAGGCCTTGGACCATGGGTATTGTTAGACATGCAAACATGATTAGATCCTCACATGATTCTTAAACGTGCAAGAACTTGAGAGAGACTGAGCAAGAAGTTGAGATGCATAATGCCTACTGTTTGTGCCCAGGACTCTTTGCTGAGGCCAGGAAAGTCACATTCAATACCCTTTTATATATGCTTGCACCCTAAAGTTATAAATGAGGAAACACTGAGACAGGAAATAGATGGAATAAATGAAAAGATGAGGTGGCGACTTTTAAAAATAGGCCAGATAGAAGTTTTAGGGTTCGTGCCACTCCATTGGTATTTGTAGAAGTCTTATTTTAAGCTTTTTCACTCTGAGTCTTGGTTACATGTTGTTTTCTTTCCATTCTTTTTTCTTAATTACTTTTTCTACCAAGTCTTAGTCTTCATCCTCCTAACCTCCTGTTGCTAACTCAGCAGTTTGGGTTCTTTATTTGTTTAGTTCATATGATTCAGGGGTTTCTTTTTGTAAACTTGGTAAACTTTTCCATATTTCCAGTTATATTGTTAGTGGGTTTGGAGCATTTTTTCCATTTATAGAATCCTTGTTGAAGCTGTTGGGTCTTGGAACTGTTAACTGTTCAGTGATGTTTTCATAAAAATATGGCATGTGTGTATGTCTGGGTATATGTTTAATGAGAGTCAGTTACAATAATTATAAAGAAATTCCCTGAATTAGAATCTTTGTTGGTTGAGGCTAAATAAAACTGCAATTTGTCGTTTTGTCAGTAGGCCAGTGTGCACTACTTACGTGTTAAAAAATACACATTTCAACATTTTTGTTTCCTTTAATTTTAACTGACTTATAGAAATAGCTTTGGGCTGGTCTTAACTTCTGTATGCCATCTGTTCCCGCTAGATTTTAGACTTTTGTATTTGGCTCAGGCATGGGGACACAGTTAGTATCCCCATTACTTATCTAAGTGCAACTATTTACATTACAATTTGTCAAGTTAAACTTACTTTAAAGTATGAACTATTTCTTCTGGCAAGTAAAATCTTTACCTTTACATGGAATTTTAATAGTTAGGGCTATTTAAGGTAAGCAAACATTAAGGACATTTCTTTCTATTCTTTCCTTGTTATATATCCACTTAAATGTGTCTCAAACATTGAAGTAGCAAAATTTTCAGGGTTTCCTCACTGTCTCTTTTTGCAGGACTAGCCTGCAGCAATTATGCAACTGGTCTTTGGTAACAGTCTTTTTTTAAAGGAGCTTTTTATTTTGGATTAATTTTAGATCCACAGAACAGTGGTGGAGATCTGCCACTCCCGCTTGGCTTCTCCTACTGTTAACATTTGAAATGATTGTGGTCTGAGATTGGTTCATAGCTATAATCTAATTCTGTGTTTTATGTGGACTTTTTCCCATTATTGTCTTTTCTCTCCCAGGATCCTATCCAGGATATGCCATTGCAGCTCATCCCTCCCTAATCTCTTCTGTCTGTGGCCATTTCTGGGCTCTCTTATTTCTCATGATTTTGTGAGTTCAGGGATTTTGCAGGATATCACTTGGGTGCATCTAACATTTTTCTCATAGTAAGGTGAGGATTGTACATTTTTGAAAAGAATGCAACCAAGATAAGTTTCCCTTCTCATGGCATCTTACAGGAGCTCACTGGCATTGTCTTGACTCATTTTGAAGTTAAACCTGCCTACTTACCTCAGGTTCCAACTGTCAAGCAGCCTTTCCTTTTTAAACTTTGCCCCTTATAGCCCACTTTCCACACCATGACCCCCTTCCTCCTATTCAGGGTAGGGAAGGACTTCCTTTCTCACCTTAGTCTCAGGAAAATTTTGCAAGAATTGTATGCAACCAAGAACACCTAATATTTTTTCCACCCCAGGGATATTTAGATCTCCAGATGTTCTTAGTTCATTTTGTGCTGCTATTAAAAAATACATGAAACTGGGTAATTTATTTAAAGAAGACTTATTTCTCACAGTTCTGGATTTGGGAAGTCCAAGGACAAGGGGCCAATATCTGATGAGGACATTCTTGCTGTGTGATCCTATGGTGCAAAGTGAAAGGACAAGAGATCACATCAGACAGAGAAGAGAGGCAAACGGAAGAGAGAAAGAGGAGGGGAAAGGGCTCATTTTATCCAGAGCCCACCACTATGACAAGCAACTCACTGCAGAGATCACAGCATTAATACATTCCTGAGGGCAGAGCTGTCTTGACCTAATCACTTCTTAAAGGTCCCACCTCTCAACACTGTTGCTTGGGGATTACGTTTATAAAACATGAGGTTTGCGGGCCACAATCAAACCATTAGGACCAGCCTTATCTCGAAAGATGAAATCACAAAAGAGAAGGCTTTGTTTCCTGCTCAAATTATTGCAACCATCACAACAAACTTATAGGCAGGGTGGCAAGGGCTTGATCTTTTCCTGGACTATGAGGTAGATCCAAAGGAAGGAAGAGAGGAGCTTTGAGGGCTGTGTCTCTTCCTAGAGCTTTGGATGCCATTCTACATTTTAGGCCATCTGTTGCCTTCTCTTCCAAGCAGAAAGTCCAGTCCTCGGCCCCCTATTGTGAGTGATCCTATGCCTGGTTGGGAGACTGCCTGCTTAGCAGGTTAAACCTGCTTAGGTTAAGAGGGCATGGCACACCATGCCTCCTGGGAAAGACACTAGTTGGGGCTCAGCACACTGAGACCCACACATGACCTGACTGTTGGCAGGTGGCAGGAGTTCAGGCATATTTCCCTCACCCCCACTTCCTGTTGAGGGGCCCTATAAAGCTCCTGGGTGTGGTCGAGACCCATAAGACCACCTGGAAGGCTGCATTGGCTATGTGACTGTCAAGCTGATTGGAGAAATGTAGAGGTGCCAGTATTAACTTTATCCTATAGAATTAGTGTTGCTACCCTGAGCTAGCTACTCCCCTTTTCCTGCCCTATAAAAGCTTGTGCCTGGTTATTAATAAAAGGACATGTTCATTGAAACTGTCTCCAGTGCTTCTTATCAAATGCTGTCACCCCATCATCCCCACAGTGTGGTCCTCGAAGGATGAGCCCACACCCTATCCTATTTGTAATTCTTTAAAAAAAAAGGTAGTAAATCATGGCCTGGGGCTAGGTCTAAGTGAGGTCAACTTTCCATTTGAGATGGCGAATGGGCTGGGATGTGTGGATTGGGTTTCCCAGCAGGAAAATTGTGTAATGCGGATGTTTGCCAAGCATCTTTCTTTGGTGTTGGGATAGTTCTTGTTGTTTTGACCTGGCGCTGTTGTACTTTGCATGTGACTGTTCTCTAATGTGTTGTTTTCTTCTTCCCTTCTTTCCTCATGCTCATTGTCTTCATCATCTTCATGTAACAGGCTTCTTTTCTATTCTTTGTGTCTCTCATGATTTCTGCCTCTCACTTGTGACAGGTATCTGGTGTTCCACACATATCCCTGAAGCCACTCTAGAGATAAACTCAGATTTCTGTTCTTACCTCTGCCTGGGGGTGGTCTCTGGTGGAGGGAGAAAATCAAAAGGCAAAGTAGTTAATGTTCCACTGATGACCTTATCCAAAAAGGGATGGAGATGGGTGAATAATTTCCCCAGCTTCTTTTGCCCCTCAGATGGCAGCATTCTATGCCAGGGTCTACACCAGTACAATCCAATAGAAATTTCTGTAATGGTGGGAGAGGTTCTATCGCTTCACCATCCAATATGGTAGCCATTATCCGCATATAACTATTGAGCACTTGAAATGTGGCTAATTTGAATGAGGAACTGAATTTTAAATGCTAGTTCACTGGGATTCAAATTTCAATAGCAATGAGTACTTCCTGGCTGCAGGTTGTATGGTGCATACAGACAGTTTTCCAGGGAGCCCTGCAGTATTGGGAGTCAGTTGTCCATTGTGTTTACCTACTCATTACTATGCCTCTCACTTGCTTTCTTCCTCCCCTCCCTCACTCTTCAACTCCTCCTTACTTTATGGGATTATCAGAAAAATAATTATGGGCTTTAAAATCCTTTTCTCAAGGACTGCTTTGAGAGAATCTTCACCGAACAATTATTTGTACTCAGCCCATCCTAGTCCCATCTGTCTCTCAGGTGGTGTCTCTGACCTTTTCCATATGCCTCTGCCTCCACATTCTTAGCATCCAAGCTGCCTAAATGTATTAGGGTGTCCATGTGGGACTCCCCTGATCCACAACAGAGGCATAAATAAGTGCTGTGGTCAGTGAAAACAAACCTCTAATGTTCTTGCATTCCCGAAGGGCATCTTCTGAGACTGGTGTGTACTACAGAGAAGAACAAAAGAAATAATTTTATTTCTTCTGACTTGTTTTATTACCACCAAAATACATAGACATCTACTTTTTATGCCCTGAGGCTTTTGGTATAGATTAGATTCATATCTTAAAGGGAAATAAAAAGACAATGAAGTATAAATAGCAATTACATATTCAAAGAAAGCTATCTTTCAAAGGAATAAAACGATCTACTTCTTAAGACATGTTGCTTTTTTCAAATGATCTCTGTGGGCTTAGCATTGGGGTTTGCTATAGGGAGGAATACTCCTTCCAAGGAGGAGGAGCACAGGGTATGTTGGATTCAAAGACACTTGGTACTCCTGTACCCCAGCTCTTTACATATCACTGCATAGGTACTCACTGCTCTGCCTGTATTGCTTCCAGATCTGTTGAATACTGTGCTGATTCATAGCAGATTTGCTAGGAGGCAGAGTTTCTAAGCCAAATTTTACTATAGTAATCCTGTAGCCATTCAGGAAGCCTCAATGGCATGGGATGGACCTGGAGTGCAGCACAGGTGAGGCTCAACAAGCCAAGGAAAGAACACAGCTCTTGAGAGGCAGTGTGCTGCTAGCCACTGTAAGATGCTGATACTATAAAGAATATGTCACTTTTGGGTGATTTTTGGACATTTCCTCTTTTATAACTTTTTTCCTGTTACCTTTATTCCTTATTTACTGTTAACCCTAGGATAGGAAAGAAAGAAGAAAAAGTGCTTTTATCCCCAGATAATGTGATGATATATGTTGAAATTCCTAAAGAATATACACAACTGTAAGAACTCATCAGTAAATTTACAAGCTCACTGAACACAGTGTATGTTTAAAATCCATCATATTTCTATGTATCAGCAACAAAAATATCTAAAGTCAAACTTAAAGTGAAGAATGACATTTAAAACAGCATAAACAAACAACTGGAACAAACTTGAAAAAAAATTGTGTAAGCTCTCACTTTACTGAAAAGTACAAAACATTACTGGAAGAAATTAAGACTAAATAGAAGGGCAGGTCAATTTCATGGGCTAGAAGACAATGTTATTAAGACACCAGTTATCCCCATGTTGATTCTTAAATTAGTACAATCTTATTCTAAATTCAAAGAAGATCTTAGTGGAAATTAACAAGGTAAGTACAAAATTTCATTGGAAATTAAAAGGGCCAAGAAGGAACAAGGCAAGTTTAAAGAACAAAACAAATACAGGAGCACTTAGTTAGCTGTGATATTTGTGTAACATGAAACAAACTGATTAATGGAAGAAAGCAGACCCTGAGATACGCACTCATCTGCTTGATGTCAAAGGTAACAGTTCAGTGCAATAAGGAAAGGATGTCTACATGGAAAATAAACATAACTGGACCCCTGCCTCACACGATGTAGAAGATGAATTCTGAACAATTATAAATTTAAATGTGAGAGGTGAAATAAGAAAGATTTTAAAAAGCCTGACTTATTTACTTTGAAATTCAGAGTTAGAAGTTCTCATTTGCTTTGTCTCTCCCTCTATTACTCCGCAGATGGCTGCAACAGCCAGCACTGGGCCAGGCCAAAGCCAGGAATCAAGAGCTTCATCTGGGTCTCCTGCATAGGTGGCAGGGGCCCAGGTACTTGGTCCATCTTCCACTGCTTTTTCCAGGCCATTAGCAGGGACATGGATTGGCAGTGGAGCAGCCAGGACATGAACTGACACCATATGGGTTGCCAGCATCATAAGTGGCAGGTAACACTGCAACGCTGACTCTGTAATGAGAACTTTTAAAGGAGGACAGATATTTCATGATCTTGGTATCAGTAGATGCCCAGGAGAATTGCCTTTGCTATAAATGAGATGTTTATTTTGGAATCTCCTCCTCTCCCTTTGGTCAGTCTGTTTCTTCTTGCATAAATACCACAACTGTTAGGAGTATGAACTGGTACAAGACTTTTGAAATCTGTTTGGCAGTACCTACTCAATGTACGCATATGCATGTGCCATGATTAACAATACCACTTCTAGGTGTATATATATACAATAAACATGTAACTACATATTCACCAGGGAACACTATTAAAAATAGATAGTAACAACCCAAAAGCCTATCCACAGTAGTCTAGACAATCAAATTCTAATATTGTAATATTTTTCATAAGAGAATATCATGCAACAATGGAAATGGATGATCTACAACTATGTGGTGCAACATGGATGAATTCACTAATGATGTTGAATAAATTTCCATGATAATCCCCCTTTTTATTTTTTTTTGAATCTAATTTAATTCATTAATGATCTTTTCGAGGCTCATCTATGATGTACCTTATAGCAGATATCCCTTTTAATGGAAGAACAGTTCATGTTTTATTGAACAGCTTTAAAGACACTTCACTGTGAGGATAATTTTGATGTATTTGACCCCTTTGACCCTTTATGCCATCTACGCTTTGGCTATTTTAATAACAGAGGGTAAGTGGGGAGAAGCAGAAGGAAAATACAATCCATTTAGGGAAAGAAGATGGGGAGATGAAGTTATTGATTGACCTGACTTGACTCATAACATCCAATACTTACACATGTACTGGAGTGTTGTGTTGTATCCCCAAGGCATATGTCTCAATCAGAAATTAAAAAAAATGTTCAAGGAAATGGAAATGTCGGCTACCCTGTGTGATCTTTACACATTGTATGCATGTAGTGAGGTATCAGTCATTCTACAAAAATTAAAACGCCATAAAATTTTAACATTCAATAACTCTTTTTGGTACTAACTTATTTTTTAATTTTAAATTTTTATTTGAAAATTTTATATATTTAGGGGGCAGAATGTGAAGTTCTAGTATCTCACAATGTGAAATGATTAAATTAGGCGACTTCAATCCATCACTTCATATACATATGATAAACACTTAAAAGCTACTTTATTAGCAGTTTTGAAATACATGCATTGTTATAGTCACCATTCTGTGCAGGAAGTACCTGTACATTATTGCTCTTATCTAGCTGAATTTTCTACCCATCTCCAGCTTCTGGTAACTTGTCCCTCTGCTTTCAGATTCTTTGAGTTCAACTTTTTGCATTTACGTGGTTTGTCTTTCTGTCCCTGACTTAATTCACTTAGCATAATATCCTCTAGTTTCACCTATATTGTAGCAAATTGCAGGATTCTGCACTTCTTATGGCTGAATGACACTCTACTGTGTATAATAAGTGTTCTACACTTTTACCCATTTGTTGGATGATCAGTGACTAGGTTGCTTCTGTATGTTAACTATTGTAAATAATACTACAGTGAACTTGGGGGTGCAGATACTAGCTTTAGGATATTATGGCAACATTAGATTTATTTGAAAGATAGTCACAGAGAGAGGGAGAAACAGAGCTTTCATACTTATCTTTTTGGTAACAGGTGTGAGATTATAGCTCACTGTGGTTTTAATTTGCATTTCTTTGATCAGTGTTGATGAGCACCTTTGCCTTTGTATACCTGTTGATCATTTATATGTTTTGAGAAGTACCTATTTAGATATTTTGCTCATTTTTGATTATTTTCTTGCTATTGAGTTGTTTGAGTTACTTAGATTTTAATATTAGCCCTTTACCAGTTAATATGGTCTGTAAATATTTTCTCTCAATTCCTGAGTTGCCTCTTCACTCTATTCATTGTTTCTTTTCATCCCTTGAGTTTTCAGTTTGATGCAATTCCATTTTTCATTATTTTTTACACTGACAAATAACATTGTATGATCTTTTTTATTGTGTGTAACATGTTTTGAAGTGTACATACATCATGGAATGCTTAAACTTAGCTAATTAATATACATTGCCTCAAATAACTATCATTTTTGTTAGCACATGTCTACATTTTTAAGAATATACTATATTGTCAGTAATTGTCACCTTGCATTACAATAGTTCTCTTGGAACTTACTCTTCCTATCTAACTTAACTATAATTAGTTAACTAAAATCTCTCCATCCCTCCCATTCATTCAGGCCTGGATACCATCGTACTGCCTACTTCAGTGAGGTCAAATTTTTAAGATTCCATGTTAGTGAGATCGTGCAAGATGTGTCTTTCTATTCCTGAGTTATTTCACTGAATATAATTTCAGGTTCATTTATGTTGCATGATTTCATTATTTTCTATGTCTGAATATTCCATCATATATAATATTTATATACCACATTTCCATGTGCCATTCTTCTGTTGATGGGTTGGAGAAGATACACAAATCTGAACTTTCTCCCTCAGCAAGGAGGGACAGAGGTGCAGCATGTAGCATCCACATCCATCAAAGTGAGTTGAGACATTCTCCAAATCTGTAGCCAGGCTGATTGGTAAAGATATTCTCTGTCAAAGCCCATCTGTAAACTGGGGGAAGTGGCTGTTTTTTATTTTTCTTTCTTTTTTAAAGATTTATTTATTTGAAAGAGTTACACAGAGGTGGGGGGAGGGGATGGAGGCAGAGAGGGAGAAGGAGAGGGAGAAGGAGAGGCAGAGAGAGGTCTTTCATCTGCTGGCTCACTCTCCAATTGGCTGCAGTGGCCAGAGCTGCGCCAATCCGAAGCCAGGAGCCAGGAGCTTTTTCCAGGCCTCCCACACAGGTGCAGGGGCCCAAGGACTTGGGCCATCTTCTACTGCTTTCCCAGGTCATTGCGTAGAGCTGGATTGGAAATGGAACAGGTGAGTCTCGAATCAGCGCCATATGAGATGCTGGTACTGCAGGGGTGGCTTAACCCACTATGCCATAGCACTGCCTCCCCCACTTCTAAAACTTTTGAAAACAAAGCAAAGCTAATAACCTAAAAAAACTATAAATTTTCCCAAAAATGTGAAAAATAATAATGGTAATATATTCAGTGAGTTAGAAGAAAAGTCAGACAACTCACAGAAATCAGGCAAGTGAATGCATGCACAAAACAAGAATTCAACCAATGGATAAAAATCATGAAAATGGAACCAAACAAATTCTAGAGTTAAATAATACAATAACTAAAATTAAGAATTCAATGTACAACTTTAACATTAGGCTTGATTACATAGAAGAAAGATAGGTATTTGAGACTATCCAGTCAGAGGAACATAAAGAAGAAAGGATGAAAAAGAGTGAGTAAAACCTATGTTTCTTTGGGACACCATCAGCTGTCCAACAGGTACATTATGGGAGCTCCAGAAGGAGAGAAGAAAGCGTAGAATACTTAGGTAAAGAAACAATGGCAAAGAAATCCCCAAATCTGCAGAGGGATATGCACATAGATATTCACAAAGCCTAATGGGCACTACACAGGTTGGACTCAAATCTACACATAGTGGTGGATGTTGTGGTGCAGTGGGATAAGTTGCTTCTTGGGACACCCACATCTCATGTTGGAGTGTTGGTTTGATTCCTGGCTACTCTACTTCTGATCCAGCTTCTGTTAATGCATCCTGGGGAAACAGCAGATGGCAGCTCAGGTGCTTGGGCACCTGCCATCTACGTGGGAGATAAGGCTCCTTAGATTTGGCTTGGCCCAGACCTGGCTATTTCAGGCACTTGTGGAGTGAACAAGAGCATGAGATTCTTTCTGTCTCTGCCTTTTAGTAGATGAAATACCTTAAGAAACCACAAGGTTAGAGATCACAAAACAAGATTGAAACAAGTTTTTTGAAAGAAATCTAAAGAGACATATGATCGTCAAAGAAAAATATAATTTTGAAGAGAAAACAAGTTCTGGGCTCCTCTTTACAACACAGTTTTTTTTTAAAGATTTTAATTATTTGGGAGGTAGAGTTACAGACAGTGAGAGGGAGAAAAAGGTTTTCCCTCCGTCAGCTCACTCCCCAAGTGGCTGCAACGGCAGGAGCTGTGCCAATCCGAAACCAGGAGCCGGGTGCCTCTTCCTGGCCTCTCACATGCGTGCAGGGGCCCAAGCACTTGGGCCATCTTCTACTACTTTCCCAGGGCACAGCAGACAGCTGGATTGGAAGAGGAGCAGCCAGGACTAGAACCAGCACCCATATGGGATGCCAGTGCCACAGGCAGAGGATTAACCTGCTGCTCCGTGATGCTGGCTCTGTCAGTTTCTTTCAGAATACTATGTCCAGCAAAATGGTTTGTCCAAAATGGACAATGGGGAATAAAAGGAATTAAAAGTTAGAAAGCAATGAACAAATAGCAGTGGTCAGTCCTATCATAACAATTACTTTCAATGTAAATATAAATGAAGTAGGCTTTCTAATAAGACTCTAGATTTAAAGACACACAAATGCTGAAAGTGAAGGGATGGAAAAAGATATTCTATGAAGTGGAATGGTTGCACAGTGAAAATGGCAGTCAAAAAATGAGTGGATATATTTATAACACTTTCAGCCCAAAACTGTCACAAGAGACAGAGAAGGTAATACTATGATAAAGAGATAAATTCAACAAGAGGATATAACAATTTTAAGTGTATATAGAGCCAATACAGGGGTTCATTAATATATAAAGCAAAGATTAATATATCTGAAGGGGGAGCTAGACTGCAATGTAATAGTAGCACAGAAATCTAAAATTTCACTTACAACAATGGATAGATCAAGGACAGAAAAATCAATAAGGAAAAGCACGTTAGACCAACTGGACCTAATGGACATTTCTAGCACATTTCATAGAAAAAAAGGTATAGAAAAAAGGTATACACATTTTTTTCCCAAATATACAGAGAATTCTCCAGAATAGATTAAAATTTAAGTCACGAATCTTAAAACGAGAATGTTTTCCAACCACAGCGGACTGATGCTCAAACTAATAAAGAAGAAAGTTTAAAAGTATGTGGAAGTTAAACAACATGATCTTGAACAACAAATGGGTCAAAGAAAATTTCCAAAGGGAAATCAGGGGCTGGTGTTGTGTAACATCCTATATGGGCACCAGTTCAAGGCCTGGCTGCTCCACTTCCAATCCAGCTCCTTGCTAACGTGCCTGGGCAAGCAGCAGAGGACAGCCTGAGTGCTGGGACCCTTGCACTCACGTGGGAGACCCAGAAGAAACTCCTTGCTCCTGGCTTCGGCCTATCCCAGAACTGGCTGTTGTGGCCATCTGGGGAGTAAACTGGCAGTTGGAACACTCTCTCTTCTCTCTCTCTCTCTCTCTCTCTCTCTCTCTGAAATTCTATCTTTCAAGTAAATAAATCTTAAAGCACAAAAGGGAAATTATAAAATATCTTGGGACAAATTAAAGTGAAAACAGCATGCCAAGACGTGGTACACAGTAAAAGCAGTAGTTAAGAGGGCCATGTGTAACAAAATGTACCTACATTGAAAAGTCAACCAACATACTTTTATGCTTCAAGGATTTATAAATTGAAAACTAAGCCCAAGGTTAGCAAAAACAAGAAAACATTATAGGTCAGGAAGAAATAAACAAAATAGAGATGAGATCAAGAATATATAATCGGCCAGTGGTGTGGAGTAGCTGGTAAAGCCACTACTTACAGTGCTGGAATCCCTTATGGGTACCTTTTTGTGTCCTGTATGTTCCACTTCTGATCCAGCTCTCTGCTATGGCCTGGGAAAGCAGTAGAAGATGGCCCAAGTGCTTGGGTCCCTGCACCCATGGGGAAGACCTGGAAGAAGCTCCTGGCTTCGGATTGGCATTCTTCCGGCCATTTTGGCCATTTGGGGAGTGAACCAGTAGATGGAAGACTTTCCTCTCTCTAACTCTGCCTTCCAAATAAATCTTTTATTTAAAAAAAATATGCAACCATTAAAATTAGAGTTTGTTTTTAAAGATTTATTTATTTGAAAGGCAAGGAGAGAAATCTTCCATCTGCTGGTTCACTCCCCAGATGGCCACAATGGCCAACACTGGGCCAGGCCAAAGCCAAAAGCCAGGAGCTTCTTCTGTTTCTCCCATGTGGGTGCCAGTGGCCCAAACACTTCGTCCATCATCCGCTACTTTTCCCAGGCCACTAGCAAGGAGCTGGATTGGAAATGGAGCAGTCAGGACTTGAACCGGTACCCACATGTGATGCCTGCATTGCAGGCAGTGGCCTCACCCACTATGCCACAACACTGGCCCCAAACTTAACAGTTTTGTATTTTTTTAAAAAAAGATAGCAAAACTGATACACTGCTAGCTCAAGTAAGAAAAAAAGAAAAGACAGATAAATATAATTAGAAATTAAATAGGAGATATAATCCTTTTTATTTCTGTGGAATAATGAGAGACTACTATGAATAATTACGTACACCCCTAACTGGATAACCTGGAAAGGAGAAAATTCCTAGGAACCTACAATCTACCAAGACAATCACGAAGAAACAGGAAATCTGAAAAGACCAATAGGGTAAGAGGATTTTATCAGTAATCAAAAACTTACCAACAAAGAACATTGTGGCTTCACTAATAAGTTCTACCAAACATTTTAAAATAATTAATGCAAATTCAAAATCATTGGAAAGGAGGAAAAACTTCAGAATTCATTTTAGGAGATCTGATCACCTTGATACTAAAGTCACATAGCAACACTACAAGCAAAAACAAAATGAAAAAACAACAAAACTCTAGTCATATCTATTTCATAGATAGAAGAATGTTCAACAAGGATATAGCAAAGCAATTTAACAGCACATTTAAAGTATAATTCAACATGATCAAGTAGGATTTATCCCTGGAATGCGAAGATGGTTCCTTTAGATGCTAATCAATGAATGTGATACATCACATCAATAAAATGAAAGAAAAAAAGACCTATTTGATAATCTCATTGGATGCAGTAAAAGCATCTGACAAAATTCACCACCATTTCATGGTTAAAAATAAAACACCTCCAAACAAAACAGGCATAGAAACACGGGTGATATATGACACGCCTAATTGACAAGAACAATTAGACAACACAAAGAAATAAAAGGCAAGCTGGAAAAGAAGAAATAAAGTTATTGTATATGGATAAATTCTAAAGACTGCAAAAAAGACATTCAGAAAACCTGCAAAATGTTAAAAAACAAAAAATCAGTTGCCCAGTTAAACATTAATAACAAACTACCTGGAAAGAAAATTATGAAAACAATCCCATTTATAATATCATCAAAAATAAAATACTTAGGGGCAAACTTTACAAATCCAGGTGATGACTTATACACTGATGAGTATAAAATATTGATGAAAGAAATTAAGACATGAATAAACAGACATCATATATTCTATGAAGCCTTCATATTATCAAAGTATCCTACATAATCTCTACCATCCCTCTCAAAATTCCAGAGGCAATTTTTACATAAATAGGAGAAAAATCCTACAATTCCTATGAAACCAGAAAGGGCTCCAAATAACCACTAAGTGATATTGAGAAAGCAGAACAAGCTGGCAGCATCACAGTACCTGACTTCAAAGTGTACCATAAAGCTACAGTACTGCAAACATCATGGTACTAGCATAAAATGGATGTATCAACAAATGAAACAGAATAAAGAAACTAGAAATAAATTCCTACATGCATATTCAACATGTTTGGCAATGATGCCAAGAATAATGGGGACAGCATAGTCTCTTCAACAAATAGTGTGGGGGAAATGGTGTGTTTACATGCAGAAGGATGAAAAAGGATCACTACCTAATACCATGCACAAAACATTAACTCAAGGGACAGTGTTATGATGCAGCAGGTTAATCTGCATCCCACATTATAGTCCAGTAGGCTTGACTTCCAATCTAGCTGACTGCCTGCTAGGGTGTCCAATTTGGCTTAGCTTTAGCTAACTTTTTCCTACCCCTTGTGCTTTGGTCATGTCCTATTACTTGGGGTGACTTCCAAGAGCTTGATTTTCCCATCCCTTTTACTTATTTTTTTTTTATTATGAAATGATACTTCTTACTTCTTTAGCTGGAAATGACTCTGGGCATCTTTCCCCTTTTCTACTTGCCTTGGGTAGATTCTTCCCTCAGAGATCAATTCATATTCCTAGATACTTTCTCCATTTCCTTCTCCCTGGTCTGTCCCAGCACAGTGTAGTGTTGTTTTTAGATTTGTTGCCTGTTTACAAGTTTCTAGACAGAACTAAAGTCTTCTGTTGATGTTGGTAATTCCTTAAAATCTAGCATAGTGTCTCTAACCTAAGAGGTGCCTAAAACATATAATTAATATTTCCACTTGTTGGTTTAGTTCAGAACATTTAAATCAATAAAATTTCACATCAAAATTTTAATTCAATAAAGTCTCAACACTTTACCATTTTAAGAGCTATTATGATTGAAATGGCTTCTAGGGAGGATGTAAAGGGATCCTTAGGACATGTTGGCATTAATGTGACTGAATCACAAAGTCTTATGGCTTCAACTTTGATAATCAGTTTTTTTCTTAAGGAATTATTTATTTAGAGGTAGAGTTACAGAGAGAGAGAGAAACAGAGAGAAAGGTTTCCATCTGCTGGTTCACTCCCCAAATGGCTGTAACAACTGGAGCTGAGCTGGTCCGAAGGCAGGAGCTTCTTCCTCTAGGTCTCCCACGTGGGTGTAGGAGCCCAATCACTTGGTATCATCTGCCACTGCTTTCCCAGGCCATCCCAGAGAGCTGGATCAGAAGAGGAACAGCTGGGACTCGAACTGGCACCCATATGTGATGCTGGTGTTACAGGCAGAGTCTTGGCTTGTTACACCACAGTGCTGGCCCGGATAATCTGCTTTAAATTAAATTCCTGGTACTAGGAAATACATATCACTAAGTCAGGCAAATAAGAAAAAGGAATGTCTAACCCATATGGTAGAATAATTAGATAAATAACATTTTGTAACTATTAAGTACACACAGCTACCTGATCTACGTATATTAAATTTTCACAACTAAAATATTTTAATGACTTTCAATGGAGATAGTTATTTATAATGAGTATTGTTTGTGTGAAAGGGGTGCTTTGTTATCATAAATTGGTAAAATGAAGTTGTGAAATATCTATCAAATTCTTCTGTATTATGTCAATTGTTTATAGACATTTTTCCATAGTTATGAATAAACTTCACCCCGAATCACAAGTTAAAATTAACAGCATATGAATTAATGAGGATTTTGCCAAGAGCACTTCAGAGTTTGTACATATACAAACTGAAATCAAGTCACACATCATAACTCAGATTTAGCCACAGACAACTTTTGAAAATGTTTCCATTAAAAATGAATAAATATGCCATTCCATTGAATGACTATTGCCTCAAGTAAGAGAGCCATGTTGTTTTAAACATTGTAGACTATGTTTATGAAAATAAATATTTATTGGTCTAAGGTGCCATGACTTCCGCTTTGGATAGAGCAAATTCAAGAGATCAACTAAGGAGCTTTGCACAGGTTGGATGTGCATAAACTTTCTTGAACTCTAGTTTCCATAAGCCTCTAACTTTCTTACTTTTAAATCTTGTTTACTTTCAACAAAACGTAACTTCTTTGCTTCAAAGTAAACAGGCTATAAAAAGTCTCATAAGTCATCTTAGAATTTAGAAAGCTCTTACCAAACAAAAATCTTAATGGGTTCAGTGTCCATGATTCAGAAACATACGGATTGAATTTCTCTTAATATACACACGAGCTTGAACGTTAAGAGTGAAAGTGGTTGGCCAATTGTGCTTGAGGTTTTGTGGGAGCCAAGACCTTCAGAAAGGCACTTGGGATGCTTTTCTATATCCTCAGATTCAACCAGGTTTTCCAGTTAGGCGTGAGCTCCTTGTGATTACAAATACTTCCTGTATGTGACTTGCAATTCTCCCATGGAGGCTGTAAAGCATTTAGACCAAGGACATGTGGCATATTATGTAATCAAGACAGTTTGCTTCCTTTTTATGAAGACATCAACAGCCATCACTCTTTGTCTTTCATCTCCAAGATGAAAGAGCTTACCCACTGATATTGGTAGAAGGATGACTAAAGCATGACCCTGTGTGAGTAAATTTAGTGTAGGTGATATGGATCACTGGTTTAGACATGTTGCATGTTGTCCTGCCACCTACAATTTTTCTTTTTTGAAGAGGGAGTATGTGTGAGGGAAATTTGGTGGAAAATGGAGTTAAAAGATACATCAATTTTGATGCAAAATTTTTGAGATCATACAGATGAGGATTCTTTAAAGGGTTCATAGAAAATGCATATTATGGAAAAATGATGCATACCTTTGAATTTTTTTCCTTTTTTGCACTGGGGGCAGGCATTTAGCCTAGTAGTTAAAATACTCACATCCTTGGTTTGATACTTGACTCCAAATTCCTCCTAATACAAATCCTGGGAAGGGATGGCTTAAATGATTGGGTTCTTTCCACCTACATGGGAGACCTGGATTGCATTCCTGGCTCCCAGGTTTGACTTAGTCCAGTCACAGCCATCGTAGTAATTTGGGGAGTAAGAGAAAGGAATTCTCTGTCTCTCTTTCTCTCTCATCTGGCTCTCAGATAAGCAAATATTTAAAGTTCCAAAATAAACTTTGTATAAAAGATTTATTTATTTATTTGAAAAACAGAGTGTCAGAGGGGGACACACACAGACTTCTTAAAATGGTTCACTCCCCAAATGGCAACAAAGGCCAGGGCTGGCCAGGCCACATCTAGGAGCCAGGAACTCCACTCAGGTTTCCTATGTGGGTAGCAAGGGCCCAAGTACTTGGGCCATCACCTATTGCCTTAACAGGGGTGTGAGCAGGGAGCTGACTGGGAAGCAGAGCAGCTGGAACTCCAGCTGGCGCTTCCATGTGGGATCCTGGCATTGCAAGCAGCAACTCAACCCTCTGTGCTAGAACATCTGCCTCCAAATCAATTTTTAATTGTTTTCCATGAACTTTGTGAATTACCTGTATAAAATGTTCTGTTTGCCCAGCCAGAGCCCAGAGCAGGCACACCTAAGTTTTTTTTTTTATTTTTTATTTATTTATTTGAAATTTATTTGAATGGCAGAGTTACAGAGGGAGAAGGAGAGACAGAGAAATTTTCCATCTGCTGGTTTACCTCCGGAAAGCCACAATGGCCAGGGATGGGCCAGGCTGGAGCCAGGAGTCAGGAGTGTCTCCCAGGTCTCCCATGTGGATGGCAAGGGTCCAGGAACTTGGGCTGTCTTCCACTGCTTTCCCAGGTGCATTAGCAGGGAGCTGGATCAGAAGTGGAGTACCTGGGACTCAAACCAGTGCCCGTGTGGATGCTGGCACTGCAGGCTGCAGCTTAACTTATGCCACAGCTCTGGCCCCACCATGTAAGTTTTTGATTATGAATATTATAATGACAGAATTCATAATCAAATACATATAAGATACTGAGACAAAATAGCCTGTGGATTGGATCATTTTTATAGTCAATCTTAGCATATCTTTAAAATGATGGAAAGAGTTGTGCAATATAGACAGTCTTTGCACGCACACACACATTTTAAAAGTTATTGGAGGTTTTATGTTTTTTGAAATCTAGAGGGACTTCTTCACTACTAAGGGAAAATGCTAATTGTATTTCCTAACTTTAAGATGAGATCATTTATTTAAAAGAAACGTTAATGTGGTGGTACTTAGCAGTTGTTTTGTCTCTGTAAACTTTGTTTGCAACATGCTGTTTGGTTTGGAGTGAAATCACTTAAAGAATGCATTAAGAAACCTCTTTGAATGTGATATGGCACAGCATATGCTAAATCTGATAGGATACCACACAGACCAAGGGACTTTGCCTGGTGACTCCTGGCTCAGAACTTCATCCATGGGAACAAAGATGTTCTGATTTTTCTTCAGTGTCAGAATGCTAAAAAGGTATTTGGCTTGAAGGCTTAGGCCTAGAAAATCTTGCGTTATGACATTCAAATGACATGTTTTGAAACACATTTGCTTTCCCAATGGAAGGTAAATTGTTAACATGAGATAATGTCTTTGTCAAGAGAATTTCTGTATATTTTGGAACGGGGTAGATGAGATAAATTCTCATAATTTAAAAACTGCAGAAAAATTTTGAGAACCTGGAGAGAAAAAAGGTATGATTTTTTAAAAAAATATTTCTAGATAGCCTCTATAAATAGCTATGTGAATCAGATTGCATTGAGATAAATAAAAAGTGACTCCCATGTTTCAGTGGCTTAAAACAGATTTATGTCCTACCCCATTGACTGCTGTCTAAAGACTGTTGTCCTTACTGTGTAACCCAGGTTGGACTTGAGGCCATCATGGCAGAGGGAAGGAAGAAAGGAGTGAAGCACACATGATGTACCTGCTCAGATTTTGAGTCCCAAGGCTATCCCAGATGTGGATTTGTGATACCTGTGCCCAGAAGCCGAACAGCTCTGATGGCTATCACACAATTTTATATGCTTACAAAGTCCCTAAAAACTAGTCTAATTTTCACTGAAGTTTTGTTCATTTGTTTCTATCTCAATAAAGTATTACTAGAAATCAGATTTTGGGGCCAGTGCTGTAGTGTAGCAGATTAAACTGTTGACTATGACACCAGTGATGTTGGCATCCCATGTGTGTGCCACAGACTGCTCCACTTCTGATCCAGCCCCCTGCTAATGGCCTGAGAAAAACAACAGAAAGTAGCTCAAATGCTTGGATCCCTGTCCCCACCCCCATGTTGTTGGAGACCTGGATGAGGCTCCTGGCTCCTGGCTTTGGTCTGGCCCTACCCTGGCTGTTGCAGCCATCTTGGGGGAGTAAACCAGCAGATGGAAGACCTGTCTTTTATTTTTTTTAATTATAACTTTTTTAAAATTAATAAAGTTATATAAATTTCATGTATTTCCTATAAACAGATTTAGGAATATAGTAATACTTCCCCCCACCCTCCTACCCACCCACACTCAAACCCTTCTTCCTCCTCCCTCTCACATTCCCACTTTTAATTTTTACAAAGATCTATTTTAGTTTATTAAATGAGAAGATCCCTTTCTTTTTTTTAAAGATTTATTTATTTAATTTAAAGTCAGAGTTACACACAGAGAGGAGAGGCAGAGAGAGAGAGAGAGAGAGAGAGAGAGAGAGGTCTTTTATCCAATGGTTCACTCTCCAATTGCCTGAAATGACCGGAGCTGTGCCGATTCGAAGCCAGGAGCCTCTTCTGGGTCTCCCACATGGTGCAGCGACCCAAGGACCTGGGCCATCTTCTACTGCTTTCCCAGGCCATAGCAGAGAGCTGGAGCAGAAGTGGAGCAGCCGGTCTAACCTGCACCCATATGAGACGCTGATGCTACAAGCCAGGGTGTTAACCCACTGCGCCACAGCGTTGGCCCCAGAAGATCCCTCTTTCTCTCTACCTCTTCGTCCCTCTCTGTCTCTGACTTTTAAATATTTTTTAAAAATGAGATATTTGGTACCTGTGGAGAGCAAGCATTGTCCCTTCTTAACGCAGGTAGAGAGAACCATGACCACAGGAAGCCATTTTTTTTTTAACTTTATTTAATGAATATAAATTTCCAAAGTACGATTTATGGATTACAATGGCTTCCCCCACATACCGTCCCTCCCACCCACTACCCTCCCCTTTCCCACTCCCTCTCCCCTTCCATTCACATCAAGATTCATTTTCGATTATCTTAATATACAGAAGATCAGCTTAGTATACATTAAGTAAGGATTTCAACAGTTTGCTCACACAAAAACAAAAAGTGAAAAATAATAGATGATTTTTTTTAAATGATGATGAAATCAGATCAGACCTATTGTCATGTTTAATCCCAGTGAGAGTCAAGTTGGGAGTTGACAATTTCTTTCTTTTTTTTTTTTTTTTACAGAGGATCAGTTTAGTATACATTAGGTAAAGATTTCAACAGTTTGCACCCCCATAAAAACACAAAGTGAAATATATTGTTTGAGTACTGTCGCTCCCCCTCTTCATGGAGGAACGACACAGGACCCTGCGCTGTTCTTTCGTCTGCTCGGCCCTCCCCGGGTTTGCCGCTGGTTCTTCCCGGGTTGGCTACTGTCCCTTCCACCTCCGTGGAAGGGCAGTTCCCCCTGGCCACATTCCCCACTTCCGCAGGGGAGCGGCACACCGCCGGCCGGCTTTCTCGGGGGCTGCACAGGTGTTCCCCTTAGATGTTCCCCTTAGATGTTCCTGGTGCATGCCGTCTCTCTCCTCCTTTATAGTCCTCCTCTGCCAATCCCAACTCGGCTGCCCACACGCCGAGTACGCTGCTCTCCTCCAATCAGGAGCAAGTCCTACAGTTTATTGGTTGAACTGGAGGCAGCTGTGCAGAAGCTGTTTACTTCTCTCCCAGCGCCATATTGTGGGAGAGCAGATGCATAGAATAAGTCTTAATTCCAGTAACTCAGTCTAGTCTGGATTGCTCCCCACAGAGTACTCGTTATAGCATTAAATCTCAATACACAGCACATTAAGGACAGAGATCCTACATGAGGAGTAAGTGCACAGTGACTCCTGTTGTTGACTTTACCAATTGACACTCCTGTCTATGGCATCAGTAGTCTCCCTATGCTCCGGTCATGAGTTTCCAAGGCTATGGAAGCCCTCTGAGTTCTCTGATTCTCATCTTGTTTAGACAAGCTCATAGTCAAAGTGGAGGTTCTCTCCTCCCTTCAGAGAAAGGTACCTCCTTCTTTGAAGACCAGTTCTTTCCACTGGGATCTCACTCGCAGAGATCTTTTGCCAGAGTGTCTTGACTTTCCATGCCTGAAATACTCTCATGGGCTTTTCAGCCAGATCCGAATGCCTTTAGGGCTGATTCTGAGGCCAGAGTGCTATTTAGGACATCTGCCATTCTATGAGTCTGCTGAGTATCTCACTTCCCATGTTGGATCACTCTCCCCTTTATTTATTCCATAGGTTAGTGTTAGCAGGTGCCATTTTTATAACGGAAAACATCTGCTTCATGTAGATGCCTAGGGGTTTGGCTGAGTGCGCTCTTCTTCGAAGGGGAAAGATAATCTGAGCAAGTTTAGAACTTTCATGTTGAAATGTGTTCTGTTATTTAAGATGAAATAAGTGTCATATTAGTGATGATTACTTTCATGATGAGGAGGCACAGTATTTTGGTCCCTATGACATTATTTCTTAGATATTACTATGAAGATTATTGATGGAAGTTTCTTTAAATATATTTTAGAAAATTTAATTACACTTTAACTTGATTTCATTCCAACTTGGACAACTCCAGAGTCTTGCAATCTCTTCATTTGCATATACTTGATTTTTTTTCATCTTTCTGTTCACCCATCACTTGACTTAAAGCTATGCGGTTCAAACCAAGGGTCACAATCATTAGGGGGACACATAATCATTTTAAAGAGTGCTAATGAGCATATTTTTCTAAGTATGTTAGGATATAAAATATTTTTTAAACTTTTATTTAATGAATATAAATTTCCAAAGTACAGAATATGGATTACAATGGCTTGCCCCCCATAACGTCCCTCCCACCCGCAACCCTCCCCTTTCCTACTCCCTCTCCCCTTCCATTCACATCAAGATTCATTTTCGTTTCTCTTTATATACAGAAGATCAGTTTAACATACATTAAGTAAAGATTTCAACAGTTTGCTCCCACACGGAAACATAAAGTGAAAAATACTGTTTGAGTACTAGTTATAGCATGAAATCTCAATGTACAGTACACTAAGGACTAAGATCCTACATGAGGAGTAAGTGCACAGTGACTCCTGTTGTTGACTTAACAAATTGACACTCCTGTTTATGGCATCAGTAATTACCCTAGGCTCTTGTCATGAGTTGCCAAGGCTATGGAAGCCCCCTGAGTTCACTGACTCTGATAATTTTTAGACAAGGCCATGGTCAAAGTGGAAGTTCTCTCCTCCCTTCAGAGAAAGGTACCTCCTTCTTTGATAACCCGTTCTTTCCACCGAAATACTTTTCAGCCGGATCCACATGCCTTAAGGGCTGATTCTGAGGCCAGAGTGCTGTTTAGGACATCTGCCATTCTATGGGTCTGCTGTGTATCTCACTTCCCATGTTGGATCATTCTCTCCCTTTTTTATTCTATCAGCTAGTGACAACTAACTGAGCACCAAAAAGGAAACCTGTTAAAGTGAAATGAACACTATGAGAAACGGTGACTTGATCAGCCCTCACCCTGACTGTTGATGAGCAACTTGATATGTTATCCCTCTTAGTATTTTTGTTTGTTTGTTCTACTTAATACTTTTGGTTGAATACTGTAATCAATACACAATTCTTCTTAAGTGCTGAAACTTAACTGAAAAGTGATCACTGTTAAATATAAGAGTGGGAATAAGAGAGGGAAGAGATGTGCAATTCGGGACATGCTCAAGCTGACTTACCTCAAACAGTAGAGTTAGAAACATACCAGGGGATTCCAATTCAATCCCATCAAGGTGGCATGTATCAATGCCATCTCACTAGTCCCAGTGATCGATTTCTGTTCACAATTGATAGTAATGATAGGACTAAGAACCAAAGGGATCACATAAACAAGAATAGTGTCTGCAAATACTAGCTGATAGGATATAAAATATTAATACCCATTACACATAGGTTATTATTTAATCTTTTTTTAAAGTTAATCATATATAGATCTCTGTATATGTGTTTCTAGGTTGTGATGTTAGACTTTTGTAAAAGAGTTTTAAAATAGTCTTAAGTTTGTTGTTTACAAAGAAATTCAAATTATAATGTCAATAATTAATTCAAATGAAGTAAGAAAACTTTTGTTATGATATATTCAAGCTGATTATAAACTAGATGGAAAGTATAAAAATAAAGGTACAAGGTTAAGTGTAAGATCTGTAATTATATAATTCCAGCAAATTTCTGTAACAAAGAGCAGCTAATATATTCTTGAATCATGGTTCTGCTTGCATATCTATTCTGGAATCCAATTAAAGTTGGATCAGAAGCAGACAGATTATAGTGTACTTTTGGTTTGTTTAAAATTAAAATGCTTAAGTAGAGCATGTTTTCATTTGCTATAATTAAAACAAATGATTTCTGAGATTATATAATTAAACCACTAATGTCCCAGCCAAGAGGAAGTACAGTGCGTCTTATAATCCAGGCTAAACTTCTGTTCACAAGGATGTTGTGTGCTTCTCTGTTGTGCATAGCTTCTCCGTGATAAAAATCCACAAATATGTTTGAGTTTGGAAGCACCTTCCCATCTATCTAGCTAGACAGATTTAGGTATATCTATATTTGCATATATCTCATCTATCTTTTTGTATCTTAGTAGGAGATAAATAAGTAGTGAACTCAAAAAAGGTGACTGAAAGGGAAATTAATAAAGAGTGTATTTGTAAGAAGTGCAGAAGATGGCGAGAAATGAGTAAAGGTTGCACGGCAAGTTTTACCTCCACAGCTGGGAAGAGGCAAGAGAAAGAGCAGCTGAATGGATTGGTGAGAACGTCAGCCAAAGGGGCGCTCCACCTGTAAGGACAGCAGTGGCCTTAGGGAAAGCACACACTTTTGATAAGCCACCACCCAGGAGGGAGACAGTCAGAAAAATAAATGGACACCATTCTATCTCTGGCTTCCTTATCTCTGATCTCCTGCTAAAAGGATCGGAGAACCAAACCATCAGAAATCAAAGGGCAGGAGGCCATATATTAGAGGGCCCCAAAGAGGTGCATTGCAAGATGCAGAAGGGACACATGACGAATGCATAGTAATTGAAATTCTTTTTTTTAACTTTTATTTAATGAATATAAATTTCCAAAGTACAGAATATGGATTACAATGGCTTGCCCCCCATAACGTCCCTCCCACCCGCAACCCTCCCCTTTCCTACTCCCTCTCCCCTTCCATTCACATCAAGATTCATTTTCGTTTCTCTTTATATACAGAAGATCAGTTTAACATACATTAAGTAAAGATTTCAACAGTTTGCTCCCACACGGAAACATAAAGTGAAAAATACTGTTTGAGTACTAGTTATAGCATGAAATCTCAATGTACAGCACACTAAAGACAAAGATCCTACATGAGGAGTAAGTGCACAGTGACTCCTGTTGTTGACTTAACAAATTGACACTCCTGTTTATGGCATCAGTAATCACCCTAGGCTCTTGTCATGAGCTGCCAAGGCTATGGAAGCCCCCTGAGTTCACTGACTCTGATAATTTTTAGACAAGGCCATGGTCAAAGTGGAAGTTCTCTCCTCCCTTCAGAGAAAGGTACCTCCTTCTTTGATAACCCGTTCTTTCCACCGAAATACTTTTCAGCCAGATCCGCATGCCTTTAGGGCTGATTCTGAGGCCAGAGTGCTGTTTAGGACATCTGCCATTCTATGGGTCTGCTGTGTATCTCACTTCCCATGTTGGATCATTCTCTCCCTTTTTTATTCTATCAGCTAGTGACAACTAACTGAGCACCAAAAAGGAAACCTGTTAAAGTGATATGAACACTATGAGAAACAGTGACTTGATCAGCCCTCACCCTGACTGTTGATGAGCAACTTGATATGTTATCCCTCTTAGTATTTTTGTTTGTTCTACTTAATACTTTTGGTTGAATACTGTAATCAATACACAATTCTTCTTAAGTGCTGAAACTTAACTGAAAAGTGATCACTGTTAAATATAAGAGTGGGAATAAGAGAGGGAAGAGATGTGCAATTCGGGACATGCTCAAGCTGACTTACCTCAAACAGTAGAGTTAGAAACATACCAGGGGATTCCAATTCAATCCCATCAAGGTGGCATGTATCAATGCCATCTCACTAGTCCCAGTGATCGATTTCTGTTCACAATTGATAGTAATGATAGGACTAAGAACCAAAGGGATCACATAAACAAGAATAGTGTCTGCAAAGTAATTCAAATTCTAATACTGGCATATCTGTGGCTTTAAGACTCCAATTTTTCTTCAATATGAGTATGTATATTTCATCTTAGGAAAATTACTGTTCATTCCTATTAGGAATAATTGAAATGAAGATGATGTTAGGAATCAGGTGAGTCAAAGACAAGTTAGAAGGAAAGCTGAAATTTTACTGTGATGTGGTATGATGCGATATGAGAAAGGCGCCTGAAGCTATGAGCTGCGACTGAGTGTTGTGTTCCTGGGAAGAGGGCTGAAGAGACTCATGACCAGGAACAAAGCTATCTTAGGGCTATGCGTCTGCAAAGAGGGAGCTGAAGCTGGTGTAAGAGGACCTATATCCTATGTTCTGGGCTGCAGAATATATCTATCTGCCATGGTTTAGACACAGTTTCAGTGTGCTCCCACAAACGTTCATGTTCCCCAGTGTGGTTAAGAATGGGTTGTAGCTTTAAGAGGTGAGGTCTAGTGGAAAGTATTTAGGACACTGGGGTTGCCTCTGTAGGGATTAAGGTAGTTCTGTGGCACCCTGAGTTAGTTCTTGCCACTCTTTGGCTTCCTGTCTTTCCATGTGATCTGTCCATTTCACAAGCTCTCTTGACATGATGCTGCCCACCAGGACATGGTGCAGCCAGGGGCCCTGGCCAGTGGTGCACCAAGCTCTGTGACCTTTCAACCTTCAAAACTGTGATGCAATAAACTTTTTTTTTTTCAAATTACTCAGCATCAAATATTTCATTGTAGCATGAAAATAGGCTAAAAATACACAGTGCTAAGGGAGAACCCTGTGGGTACAGGGAATTTAAGAAAAACCCACTTAAAACAATATTTCATAGGCAGACTTACATCAATCATTTTTTTCATCTTGAGTATCCAAGTTTCCTTTGGGACTCTAGTGGGACACAGAAAACCATGTTGACAGCTCAGAGTCAAAGAATTAGAAAAGCTTTATCATTGCATGAACAAACCAAAGAGAGAATAATGCTTTGATATCCATGTTATTTCAGTAAAGCCAGGCATATTTGCTGGCAAAACTTGAAAGGATCAGACAGGAGAATCTCCCAAAAGGATGAAAAACAGAGAATGTCAAATAGGAAATAGTTCTTCTTACTAAGTTAAAGATGATGAAATGCCATAATAATTTCTTGTTGTGGTATTTGTATTTAATTTTGCTGATTGTTAAGTATATGGAGCAATGGGTTGAGTGCATTCATGACTTTGCCCTCTGACTGTAACCTTGCATGAGATCTTAGATTTCTCAAATTGTGTTTCAAGAGTTTTCTAGCCTAGAGTTCTCCTTTTTTCTTTCTTTGAAAGAGTTAACACACAGAGAGAAAGAGAGGCAAAGAGAGAGAGAGAGAAAGAGAAAGAGAGAGGTCTTCCATCCGCTGGTTCACTCCCCAGCTGGCTGCAATGGCCAGAGCTGCACCCATCCGGAGCCAGGAGCCAGGAGCCAGGAGCTTCTTCCGGGTCTCCCATGTGGGTGCACCAGCCTCATAGCCTGGGGTTCTCTGCTGTGAAGTCTTAAACAAGTAGTTATCTCTAACAGTGGACATACCAGCAGAAGAATTTTGATGATGCTGATGAATCTTACTGATTACATTTTTTATTTGAAAATACTTGCTTTTTGTGACTTTATGACATGTTGCTTTCCTTGAGTTTTGATGCCATTCACCTTTTTGCATTATTAATTTATATTCCTGTGGTCTGTAAGACTTTCATCTCCACCCAAAGATGCCCTAACTGGAAGAAGTTTCTATTCTAGAGGACATGGACTCTGAAAAAATGTCAGAAAGTAACCCTATCTGGGGACTTTCTAAATACCCAGTTTGAAAATTCTTTGGTTTATGAGTCTATTTCTTTCTCTTACAGTATTTTCAGAAGGAAAGACCTAGATCAAAAGTATACTGTGGATTTTTTGGTCCTGGAACCCACTTCTTTCCATTTCTACTCACTCAGCTGTTAAATGCATTTAACATTTAGGTAACTGTGTGTTTATCAAACATCTAACTGCAAATCACCATGGGAGGTAGATGGGAAGCAAGTAAGTCAGCGTTTATAATATGCCATTGAAATTGTCTTGTTAATTCCATACTTCAAACTCTGTGTTACTCCAGTGTGCAGAGAATATAATCTTCAAATGTTATATTGAAAACAAGTCTGTTTTCACTCTTGCCACAACCTGCATACTTTTAATGTAGAGTCGTAGCTTTTTAATTCTTCATCCTCCCATCTCACGTCTTTAGTGCCTCATTTTCATATTTTGTCTACTTCTGATCTTAAATTTTTCCAATATAATTTCATTATATTTAGTTACTATAATGTACAAGGTACAAGTAGCTAATATAGTGTAAAGATAAGATTATTTAAGTGACACATTACTGTACTTATGCCTTTTTTGATTACTACTAGTAAGATACTGTTAGTAATGTGAAGATATAGATTTTTTCATTGCTTTTTTGTATCCCTGTAGCCTGGTACATAATGCATACTCCCACCAAAATGGCTGAATGAATAAAATGAGGTTGTAATAGAAACACACACACAACTATTCTATAAATCAGTGTGTTATGTATATGGCATTGAATAGTATGGGTCAAATACTATGAAATATTGAAGATTCTGCACTGTGTTCTTAAGAACTCCAAGAATAAGTGATTCTGAACTGTGGTCTAAATTAAGAACTCCAAGAATAAGTTTAAAGAAGGAGAAAGTAGTAGAATGATCTCTGGGCCATCAGGACTTTGGTAGATGGTGATGAGAAAAATGACTTTCTTTGAACTTTTCCCATTTTCAATTTCCTCTCTCTTGCAAAATCCTAATGTAGATAAGGAAAGCGAAGTTCCACTTCATACATCAACTTGGAATCAAAGTAGCAGTTGCCTGGAGCATGGTGTTGAGAAGGATCCTGAGGGCTGTATGGGCAGGAAAGACTTGTCTGCATGGGTTGTGAGCAATTGAAACAAACTGGCCCACATTATGCTACAAAACTGAGTAGCTTTTTTAAATATTAGAACTAGATTTTGAACTACATTTTATAATGTATGGAGTGACAGAGAAGTTCTTTTGGAAAATACTTGTCTTTGTTTTCCCTCAGTTCTACCCCTATCCATTTATTTCTTTATGTTAAGACTTTCCTACTTATAAGATGAATCCTGATGACCTAGCTGCCTTACCTGTGATTTCAAAAGCTGGAAAAACGTACTAGTGTTTCCCAGGTAAGATGACACCCTCCCAACCCCCTCCAAGGTGTGCCATGTAAAGTTTTGTATATCTCACGGTTTGGAATTAAATGAATATGTATAATCATGAGTATTTACAGCAACCCTTTTGATTCTTTTTTTTTTTTTTTTTTTTTATGAATCCAAGTAACAATTTTATTCTAGTCTACAGCACAATTTTTACATACATTTTAGTGGTTTTGACAATGTTACTTTTGAGCAAACTTCAAATGAATCCACAGAAAATTAATATATTAAACATGAAATATGCACAGTAAAACAACAGGCATCCAGATGTTCAGAATCATGCAGATAGGGATGGTCTGCTTGGTGTTGTCACCGGGTACCTTGCCTACTTAAGAATTCACCAGCAAATATCAGTTCATATGTTCTTCATTCCAAAGTAATTCTCCACAATCAGAGAGTTTTGAATATATACACACACAAAAAACCTTCTTTTAAAGCTACATCAGTACAAAATTTTCAGTTAATAAGCTTTATCATCAAACCAACAATTCCATTGATCAAGCCCATTCCTGGAAAATGGGTGATATCGGCACCCAATCTAAAGGCAAGGTTATTTTGTTTATTAAAACACCAAAAGAAAGATTAATCAATAAAACTGATATGTTAATCTTAATATAAGACACTGAGGGAAAACTCAAATATATAAATATCACTCCACTGAGGCAGGACATAACCCATGTACTACAGACACAAGTTTCTACTAATCACACAATGCTTTAAATATTTTTTTATGAAAAAAAAATACAACCTATATTAGGAGATGCAGAGGAAAGGTAGAAATGTGGATTTACACATCTAGTTCCATAATTTAAAGTGAACATCAAACTGATAATATAAAGCTAAGTGACAATGACTTAACTGTTGGGCACCAAACAGGCAATGCCACCATTCAGTGTAACTCATAATGCTCTTTAGGAGCCATCAGCAGACGGCCAACTCCACAGCACTACCCTAACACAGACAAAATGTTCACCTGCCCTTGAAAGAGACCCTGAAGACAACATGGCAAAGGCATTGAGAGAAGTTGGATCTTTTGAAAAAGTTAATGATATCAAAATACTTCTCCATCACTGGTAAACCAAACTAGGTCAAGTTTATGGCCCAAAGCAGCACTGAATTCAGAGTTAGAGGTTGGCAGAAAAGTTTGGAAAACTGCAGTTTTCAAAATTGGCAATATCTCCACACTTAATAAGACTATCAGAAGAGGTATAATGTTTGTTCGTCTGTGGAATGTTGACTGCTGCAAAAATTCACAACGTGAATGAGGAGCCGCAGAGATGCGCTTCGATGAAATATTTTTTAAAAATTTACAAAAAACTAAAAGTTTCTATTTAAAAAAGAACCATGTTATTCCAAGATGAAACATGGTAAAAGTAGTGTAAGTTCTGTCCATGATTCTTTACACACTGAATGGGAAAGTGATAGAAATAATTTTTTTTCTTAAAAAGGAAGCTTTGTTATTGCACTGACTTTAACAACCTAACCTAATAATTTAGAAAAACCATGTAGTAAAATCTGTAAAATTAAAATACAAAATTCTGGTTTGTAAACATCAGTTGGCCAAGTCTATTCAGAGTCCTTCATGATAGTGGAATGGAATGGATAATTCACTATTTGCTGTGAGGGAGAAAATTCCAGAACACAGCTCTTCTATACTTTCACAGTAATTAATATTCAAAAGACATAAAGAAAGTCAGTGCAGTTGTCTTCTTCTTCCTCTCCCTGTGCAACCCTTTTGATTCTAAAGTCCCGTGATGGATTGCAAATTGAACTGTGTTGTTTCCTCCAAATGGTTGGAAGGAGGTCCTTGAAGAGCAAGGCAGTGTGCCAACATCATAGTCTGCACTGCCTGCCTGGGTGGAAGCCTGCCTCATCCCTACCAGCATCAAGACACATCGTGTGTCCAGGCTGTCATAATATTTATCCACAACATCTGGAATGTGACAGAGAGTGAGGTCTGTGTCTTCATTCAAATCAGATCCATGACTTGGTTTATTTGAACTGGTACAGAGGAAGAAACAGCTCTATACAAAATGACATCTGGGAAGAGATGTGCTTGCTTTTCAAAAACACTAATGGCATCATAAATTCATGACTTTCTAGAACGGGCGGCAGATGTCTGAATAGGAAATAATACAAAGAGAAAATCGATGCAGAATGGACTTGAAGTCCGAAGTACTCTGGCTCCCCCCAGGAAACTCCCAGGTGTTTCCTCTGAAAACCTGGATTAGCTACTGGTTTTCTCTCTTCAGTCAGGCACAGGCAGGAGGGGGGGATGGCACCCAGTGTCACCTGTTTCACTATTGTGTCATGGTCATCAATGAGATGACTGAACTCTGGAGGTGGCTGCCTGGGTAGCAAGGCAGCAAGAGGAGAGCTCTCGACTGTAGTAGAGTTTCTGTGGTGGCACTGTCTGCAGAAGTCAGATTGTGGAGGAGTGCTGCAGTGTAGTTGCTGAGGGTGGACCTTTGTGTGGAACTCAAGGTCCCTGACTACTGTGATGTCATGAAAGCCAGCGGAGTCCTTCCTGTTCCTAGGAAACCTCATTGTTTAGCCTCACAATTGCTTTCCATCCCAGACTGGAGTAGGAGCAGGGCACAGACAGAGGTCACAGGAGAACCAGTCTTTAGGAAAAACCTCAAATGCTGTGCATCCTTCATATACTCTTAGTGCTTCGTGACACTCTTATTTTTCATATTTTCTTAACCTCACTCTCTCCCAGTTCAAAAAGAGACCTCCATATACAGAGATTTTTAAAGAAACATGCAAAGAGAGTTCACAGTCTGGACTACTTCCAGTCTGTTTAGAGAAAATAATTGTGAAGCAGATAGCATAGCACATGTATGTAAGAGCTGCTTGTATGACATGTGAGATGCTTTTTTTGTTAAATTTATTTATTCATTTAAGTTTTAAGGATTTATTTTACTTATTTTAGAGACAGAGTGATAGAGAAAGATTTTTCCATCCTCTGGTTCACTCCCTAAATGGCCACAATACCCAGGTCTGGGCTAGGCTGAAGTCAGGAGACTGGAACTCCGTTTGGGTCTCCCACGTGGGTAGTGGGGTCCCAGGTACTTGGGCCACCATCTGCTGCTTTTCCCAGGCAAATTAGCAGGGAGCTGTATTGGAAGCAGAGCAGCTGGGACTCCAACCAGCACCCCCATATAAAAAACCGGTATTGCAGGTGGTGGCTTAACCCATTATGCTATAGCATCAGCCCCTGATTCATTGATTTTTATTATTAAAAACAAGAAGGGGAATTGAACATTTTGCTTAATTGCTTGGCTTCTTTGGAAATCTGGTTAATTTATACACAAAAGAATCTGCCCTGAGTGAAGGGGACCAGGGCTAGGAGAGTCTGTTGACACAGACAACTTAGTTTTGGCAGCCTCAGAAGCTGCATGATCCCCAGATGGTGCCTCCAGATGGTCCCTTACCATACAACAGGCAGGGCGTGCTTTCTGAGATGCAGATGCAGGACCTCCGAAGGAGCATGCCCATAAACAATGGGTATGCCCAGTTCACATAGCACCTATTCAATCAATGAGCAGTCAGCCATGAGTGCTTGAGCATCTGCCCTGTACCAGGGCCTGTGCTGGGTGCTGAGGATACGGAGGTGAGGAGCAAACCCACACTGCCTGCTTTCTTGGAGATGGCAGAGTCATGGAGGACCAAGGCAGGTGATCAAAATGATAAAGGAGCAGTAGGACAGTATTGTCCAGGTAGAGGGCTACACAGGTGGGGCTTCCCCTCAGCGTGCAGGGAACAGGACGGAATTCCTAGAGAAATGAGGTGGTGAGGCGCAAAGGTTGAAGATGATTCCTCCAAGAGAGGGGGAGGGAGGGAGAGAGAGAGACCTGTTCCACAAGTCCATGAGTTATGCTTAGAAAGTGGGAAGGGTAAGGGTTGAGAATGGAAGTCAGATCACCAGGAAGTGAAAGCATCAGGAGGCACTGAAGGGTTTCAGAGATGTAGTGTTGGGGCCAGATTTGCATTTCAAAAGAATGTGTCCATCTGGGAGGACAAGTGATTGGTACTAAGGGAGAACAAAGATAGTCCAGGAAGAAGACTGATATTCCCTCTGTGTACCTGAATGGTGAGGGTTTGGATTCTGGTGGTGGAATTTGAGATGGAGCATTTCAGAGTTCAGATTCTCAGATTAGGAATGCTCTACTGGTATCTCTTTCTTTTTAAAGATTTATTTGTTTGAGAGGCATAATATCAGATCTATAGAGATATCTTTCATGTCCCAGATGGCTGTAACAATCAGAGGTGGTCCAGGCCAAAGTCAGCAGCCAGACTCTCCACCCAGGTCTCCCATATGGGTGGCAAAGGCCAAAGTACTTGTGTCATCATCCACTGCCTTCCCAGGTGCATTAGCAGGAAGGAGGATTGGAGGCGGAGTAGCTAGGACTGGAATCAGCACTCTGAAATGGGATGCTGGTGTCACAAGAGGCGGCTTAACACCTGCACCACAATGATGGCCCCAACCTGTATTTCTTAGATTAATGAATAAACTGGAGTCCAGAGAGGTTACATGAAAAGTCCCAGGTCACACAGCAAATTAGAAACAAGTAGAAAAATAATTCAGAATAGTCTGGGTCTCTTGTGTACCTCTATTCTTGCTCACGTAGATAAGGGGAGTCCACTGGTGTCTTACACATTAAATATGTTTTAAATCTCTTGAATGATATTTGATCACAACTCTTCTTAATTAGAACCAGAAATGAAATAACTCTAAAATGGAACTACTATTTTATTACTAAGTCAAGTCTGATTTTATGGTACTTTGACTTTCTGAGATAGGAAGTTTGGAAAGAATTAAAAGCAGGAGAGAGAAAATATAGACACAGTAGAGAATACATAGAATTACAAAGATTGCAATGTGGCAGCCCATAAGTTCCATAAATGTGCTTTTTATTGGTTGGGATTTTTAAAAAAATTTCATTTGATGCTGTAAGCAGTGATAGTTTTTGGTTCTCTTCAGTCCCACTGCATTCTACTATCTTATACTGGCCCATTTGACCTATGTTTTATACCTTGCTGACCCCTGAAGATATTTGAATTTGCAATCCCTGATCCAGAATTATCTTATATGGTATTATCTTTATACCAAGGGACCTCCTTTAGTACCTACTATGCTGTAATTCTTCAATTCATTAATTCACTTATACATTCATTCAAAAGTCTAGTGATACCCACTTTGGACAGATAATATTCTAAATTCTTGAACAAAAATTATGAAAGAAAATGTTGCATTTGTGGAGCTTAACTATAATAACACAAAAAGTATAATAAATTATATATCTGAAGGTGATAAATAGAATAGTAAAAGAGCATGGTGATGGGGGAAAGAATCATTTTGTAATGTTAAATATTTATTTGAGAGAGAGAGAGAGATCAATCTTCTATCTGCTCATTCAATCTCCAAATGTCAGCAGCAGCCAGGTCTGGGCCAGGTCAAAGCCAGGAACCTGGAACCCCATCAGGGTTTGCCGCATTGGTGGTTAGGGGACCAGGCACCTGGATCATCATCTGCTGCTCTCCCTGGTGCATAAGTAAGAAGCTGGATAGAAAGTGGAGTAGCAGGGGCTGGCACTGTGTTGTAGTGGGCTAAGCCTCCACTTGAGGTGTCGGCATCCCATATGGGCGCTGGTTCATGTCCCAGCTGCTCCTCTTCCAACCCAGCTCTCTTACCATGGCCTGGGAAAGCAGAAGGTGACCCAAGTGCTCGAGCCCCTGCACCTGTGTGGGATACCTGCAAGATGCTCCTGGCTCCTGCCTTCAGATCGGCTCAGCTTCACCCACTGCAGCAACCATCTGGGTGAGTGCACCAGCGGTTGGAAGACCTTTCTCTCTGTCTCTCCCTCTCTGTAACTCTACTTCTCAAGTAAATAAATATTAAAAAAAAAAAAAAGTTAAAAAAAAGTGGAGCAGCCGGGACTTGAACTGACACTTTGATATTGGATGATGGCATTGCAAGCAGTGGCTTAACTTGACATGCCACCACACTGGTCCATGATTTTGTACTTTTAAGTGGAATCATCTTAATGGTCAGTGTAGACCTCATTGAGAAGATAAAGTTTGAGTAAAGTCTTTAAGGGAGGAAGGGGGATGATTTTTGAGATGAGAAAATGAATTAAGGAATTATTCCTGTGGATAGAAATATATTTTTACCTAAAATGTTCCCTGAAGACAGTGGCTCTTCTATTCCCGAAAGAAGAGCAGAGAAAGGATAGCCACTGCTTACATTTTTAGGGTTCTACCTGTGTTTCACTGATGGATGAGTAGAGAAAGAAAACACAGTTTATATACACAGTGGAACACTACTGAGCTCTAGAATAGGGTTAAATCCTGTCATTTGCAGCACATGGATGAATCTGTTGGCAATTGTTTTGTCAAAGAAGCCAGGCGCAGTAGCAGGAATTGTGGTGTAGCAGATTAAGCTGCTGCCCGTGCCACCTGTACCCCATATCCGGATGAGTGCTCAAGTTCTCCTGCTGCTCCGCTTCTGATCCAACTCCCTGCTAATGAGTCTAGAAAGGCAGCAGATGGCGGCCCCATGACTTGGGCCCCTGCTGTCTACGTAGGAGACCTGGGTGGAGTTCTAGGCTCCTTGGTTTGGCTCGACCCAGCCCTGATCATAGTGGCCATTTGGGGAATGAACCAGCAGATGGAAGATCTGTTTCTCTCTGTCATTCTGCCTTCCAAATACATAAATCTTAAAAAACTCAGGCACAGAAAGACAAATACCAACCATATAAATATAGAATTGAAAAAAAAAAAAAACTTGATCTAACAGAAGTAGAAATTAGAATTGTGGTTACATAGAGCCTGGCGTGGGTTTCAGGGAGGGGAAGATAGAGATCAGATAATAAGTAGAACATTTAGTATTACAGGAGGAATACATACTGATGTGGTATAGTGACTTGTGTCAACAATATTATATATTTCAAAATAGCTGGAAGAGAAGATTTGGGTGTTCTCACCATAAAAGATGATAAATATGAAAAATGATAGTTAAATACCCTAGCTTTATTACTGCCCATTGTATATGTATACCAAAATATAACACTATTTCCAACATAGTTTCAAGAGTCCACCTCCTATTCCAGCTTATTCCAATGAACACCTTGGGAAGCAGCAGGTGATGGTCTCCAAGTGGGACATCTGGATTGAATTCCCAGCTCTTGGCTTTGGCTTGGCTCAGCCTTAGTCATTGCAGGCATTTGGGGAGTGAAACAACAGATGGGAGCGCTCTTGCTCTCTGCCTCTCAAACAAACAAACAAACAAATAAATAAAAAGAGGATAGTCTTTGGTATCTAAAAAATAGAAATAAAGTGTTAGGGGAAAGTGTTCATCAATTTCCACTGAGTTTTCCTATTTCAGGCAACATTATGCAAAGTCAAATTGTGCCTGCTTTTTCCTAGTGTTTCTGTGTCATCTGGCTTACCCTAGCTCTCTGAAGTGATACATGCACCTACTTTTGTATTTTAAAAGGCGGAACTCTGCAGGTAGAGAGTGCTGTGGGCACCATTCCATTCAGAAGGCCTCAATGGTTTTATTGTGCAAGCAGCACGTTTTAGTCTTGTGGATGGCTTCCATGGAGCAGAGCTGGAGCTGAGCCACAGACAGAAAACAATTTGTGTCAAAGGTGGTGAGGAAAACATCGACAGCACATTGAAACACAATCACAGGCTTTGAGTGCTGTAACCAAGCCCAATTGAAGCCATCATTTCACGACCGAGAGGGACCTTTCTCTGGAGAAGCTGAGCTATGCTTTATCAAAACAAATCTGATCCAGAACTCAGAATTTCAGAGCTACAGAATTTGCCATGCTGGAAAAAAAAAAGCTTCCTCTTCAGACAGCAATATTGTAATAAAAGACTCCAGGGATTACAACTGATATCTGATCTAGCATTTAATACTGGAACACAGTACTTGTACCCAGACCCTGTGACTAATTCTTGAGATCCATAGAGGTGGTTAAAATGTGTATGCTTCAGAAAAGGAGTCAGTAAGAATGGGCACCAGTTCAAAACTGTTGATTTTTGGAGAAGTAATCCTGCATAAAAGGCTTTTTGTTTCTGTCCGTTAAGATGAAGTGGCACTGTCCAGCCCTGGTAGCCCTAGGCTGAATTATCGCAAGGACTGTTTTGTGTGCCTTTTCTCTCAGTTGTCAACACCACAGCAAAACATAAAGAGAGCCTTGTCACTCCAGAGGAATTTCTGGGATGTAGCTCACGTTTAACTTTTCCCGGCATGTTAATGGTTCTTGGGTAATATTTTGGCAATTTCTATCTAACAAATTGCTTTCTTTGAATCTACTGGTGGGTGGAAAAAGAGGCGAGGGAAGTGGCAACTGGATGAGGGACTCTGCTGAGCATTAAACTTGTTTTCATGTCTCCTTTGCAAGTGATTTATAGCCATGCTGCTGCAGGGGGAGGGAGCCCAAGAAAGGGACCACCATCCAGCTTCATTCAGGAGGAGAAACTGTTAGGCTGAGGCCAGTGTTTTAGTCTGGGTTTCCCTAAAGCAGATGATGAGATAAGATTCTAGAGCAAGTCAGTGTACTGGAAAGGGGATAGAGGCTTGGGTCAGGGCAAAGAAGAGGCCATTAAAGGCACTGACCATTTAGGGTGCCTGGGGTTTGCTTCCTCAGGGAGATGCTGGGAAGTGGCACAGAGCAAGCACAGTGGTCATGCTCAGTGTGCTAAAGACTCATCAGTCCATCTATTCCATGAGTATATTTGAGAGATGATAAGGACAATACTCTTCCATGTTCAGGGGTTAATACATTAGTGAACCAAACACAAAATTCATGTCCTCATGTGGTTTTCATTCTAGTACAGATGGGCAATAGCAGGATGAATAAATCAAGTCTGGAACTGTGTTGTCTACTATGGTAGCCTCTAGCCACATGTGGATACTGAACATTAGAACTGTGGCCAAAGCAAGATGTGCTCTATGTAGAAAACATACACTGGATTTTACGGTCATACCATAAAAGAATAAATAATCTTGGATTTTATTGGTTGCACAAATGATGATTAAGATACATGCGGTTAATAAAGCATATTATTAAAATTAATTTCACCTGTTTAAAAATGTGTCTTCTAGAAAATTTCAACTTGGGCCGGCACCATGGCTCACTTGGCTAATCCTCTGCCTGCGGCACCGGCACCCCAGGTTCTAGTCCCGGTTGCTCCTCTTCCAGTCCAGCTCTCTGCTGTGGCCCGGGAAGGCAGTGGAGGATGGCCCAAGTGCTTGGTTCCCTGCACCCACATGGGAGACTAGGAGGAAGCACCCCGCTCCTGGCTTCAGATCAGCGCAGCGCTGGCTGTGGTGGCCATTAGGGGAGTGAACTAACGGAAGGAAGACCTTTCTCTCTCTCACAGTCTATAACTCTCTCTCTCTCTCTGTCTGTCAAAAAAAAAAAAAAATTTCAACTTGCGTATGTGGCTCACATTCTGTCTATGGGACAGTGCTAGGAAACAACAAATAAGTTAAATCTAAAGGAATAGAAGAAATATTTGGAAAAACTACTCCAGATAGAAGAAATAGCCAGTGCAAAATCCTGATGCAGCTATGTGTAAGGAGAAATGGGTACAGAGCACAGGTGAAATCCAATGACTACAGGTGTGATTGGGCAGATCCCATGTAGATTTACAGGGTCCTGCTAATGACTTTGGTTTTTATTCTGAATGGTATAGGAAGCTATATGCAAGTTTCAAACGCAGGTATGATCTAGTCTGACTCTCATCTCGATGCTCTGGATAAAGTATTGGAAAGAGATTTCATTGGGTTAAGAGAGAAAACAGGAAATCAAATCATACTGCCATTATGGATAAGAAACCACTGCTGGCTGCCTATTGTAATAGTCTAACCAACAGATGTGTGGTGGCTTGAACTTGAGTGATAATCAAGAGAGGTAATGAAAAGTGAAGAGAAGAGGTTCATTGTTTATTTGGAAGGTAGATTCAGCAGGATTTTTTGATACAGAATAATCAATGATAACTCAAGATTTATTGGCTGGAATAAGTGAAATAATCCAGTTGTCATTTCCTGAAGTGGTAGAGAGTGGGGAAGAGTATCTTTAGGGGACATAGAAGTATGGTTTGAATAGGTAAAGACTGAGATGCCAGTGGATGTGTAAGTTGCATTTAGGTAAGCAGGTAGATTACATGAACTTGAGATTCAAAAGAAAAGTCTGGGCTATAAATAAAAATTTAAAAGATGTTGTATATAGATGGTACTTAATTCTGCAAGACTGGAATAGATTCCAAGGGACTGAGGGTAGATAGAAATGAGAAAAGGCAAAGAACTCCAACTCTGGGACATCAAAGTATTTGGATATTGGGTGGAGAGGGGGAGTCAGTAAAGCAGAGAGGGTTAAAAGGAAGCCTGAAACTCAGATAAGTGTGGAATGTCTAGTGTCTAATGAAGACATTGTTTTGGGGGAGTCGAGTTATCAGCTGGATCAGGGTGTTGATGGTCAAGTAAGATGGGGATTGAGAACTGGCTGTAGGATTTAGAAGCATGGAGCTAACAGCATGCTTCTTAAGGATCCAGTAGAGGGAAAACTTGATGATGTGGAAGAGACAGACCTCTATTGTACTGATATCCTGAAGCAGATAACAATGTAAGGGATCTGGTGGATCAATGCAGGTTTTCATTAGCTAGGAATGCAGACTGTTGATGTAGGAGAGAAGCTACTGATGGCAGACATGAAGATAGATGTGCAGGTGCAGTGGGAGTCTGAGAAAGTTCTCTTCTGGTTGCTTCAAATTTCTCAGGAAAGTAAAAAACCAGTGAGGCTTGGAAGGAGCTATCCATACTTTGTTCTAAAGACAGATAATGGAATAAGGATGCAGAGCCAGATCCCTGGAAGGCTTGAAGGACTTACTTGAGATTGACAATTGTAGCAATGGATAATGGTCAATTAAAACTTTCTCTATTTTTTTCTAGTGTCATGGAGTTTTATCCCAGCACTAGGTGACCCTAGTCAGTTTTACTTTTATGGCTTTCTTTGTAGTTTCATGTGGCCATTTTACTAAGTTGTTAAAAAATGTGAGAAGAAATGTGTGCCATGGCCATGCCTGGGCCTGAAACAGGACATGGATGACTCCATCTCTCCCCAGCCCTGTTTTCTGGCTGGATGTTGACATGGAAGCATCCCAGGTTGGAACTGTTAATGTAAAGATCCAGGAATTTCTTAGCTTCCTGAGACCTCAAACAATTTTCAAAGTAAGAAAGAGCCTCAGGCTGAAGATAAAATCTAGAGTGGAACTATAATGTCTTTTTTTTTTAACACCTCATAAAAATCGAAGGCAATACTTTTAAGAATCTTTCTCTGGCTCTTAGGCCCTCTGAGAGTTTTAAAGGTATGTGTATCTCACAGATTCTCTCTTTCAAACAATAGAGCTTATAAGAATCTTAAGGGTATTGGCCAGCAGCAGCCTCAAAGGAGGTAGAGAGGCTTGTCTTGAAGAATTTTGTGGTTTTGGCTTTTGTCTAACAGAAAAGTCCAGTAGGATTGAGAGAAACTCCATATTTTACAGAATTTTCTAAAATAAATACTTCCAGAGTAGCCTAAAAGAGACAGACCACAAAATAAAAGGGAGCTTTCTACAATGAATCCTCTAATTAATCAAGCTGAGAGAAACAACTAGCTTCAGACATAAGCTGCTTTGAATGGAAGAAGAAAGACCTGTCAGAAGGAGAAGCCAAGTTTGGAGAGGAACCCTAGAAAATTGGATTTAGGACTAATGAAATATTTGATCACGGACACCTGTTGGATTTCAGAATCACTATGGTTCCATAACTGCTATGGACCACTTGTTTTTACCAACATCTGAAGGTCATTCTATGTCTGACATACCATTGCATATTGGGTGTGTGGGGGTGAGATAACTTGAATGGGCAGTCCTATATTGGATGTGTCTGTCCCAAGCAGCTGATTAACCCACTATGCCATGATGCCTGCCTCTGTCCATTGCCCTTTCAATTATATATTTTTAAAAAACTATTTTAGAAAAATATTTTCTAAAAGTTTAAATAGAAAATATAACTAAAATATTTAATTTGCATCTTGCAGAATTATACATAATCATTCTTTGTAATTTCTTTTGCTTTGCAAATAGTTTCAGTCCTGGCTTTTAATTTTTACTTTGAGATGCTGTTATTGTTCATGGTTCTTTATTCCCTGGAGAGCTAATTGTGGGAAATTTTTTGAGGTCTAGAATGAAGGAAAATTCTTCCAGATAGGAGCTGAGTTTGCTTTTGCCAGGTGTCTGGGAACCATCCCAACCTGGACACTTTTAAAACTAAACGCACTATTTGATTTTGCTTATGTGAATTTGGGCGAAAATTCTGTGTGAGAACTAGCTTGTCATTACTATCTGTCTTTCCCTCTTCTTTTCCCCCATTTCCTCTGCCTTGCTTATTGCCAAAGCATCTAAGCCATTTTCCTTTCCATTCAATAAGAGGAGTGACAAGTTTTCTTCCAGTTAATCCTTAAAGTGAAACTGGAATCCTTTGGGGTCCCAGTTTTGTAGGGGAAGATCTATTATTAGACCACCCACTTGATCTCTGTTCTACATGCACTAATGAGAACCTGAAAATCACCACTCCAGTTCCCATTTTGGCAAACGCCCTCACGCCAAAGCAGCAAAAGCACATGTCCTCCTGCAATAGCTGCCAGCTTTCATTGAGATTTTTGGCCTCAGACTTTCCTACAATCTTGTATTTCAACGCTTTGAGGAAGACATATTTTTTGTTTGTTTCTTTTGGTTATTTTCATGGGAAAATAGAGTCCAATACCTATGTACCACATAATCAGAAATGCATCTCTTCCCTGTGTGGCACTGTCGGGCATCCTAAACACTTTCAGACACCACTTAGGTGCTGTGGGCCTTGTTCCATGTGGATTTTATAAACATGAACCTAAGCCAATGGCCAGATATGGAATATGGACTAATGGTTCCCTTGTCCCCTGGAGAGAACAGATGGAATCTGCCTTCATTATCACCCCACCTTGGAGAGGGTGGAATCAACAAAGAGTTTGGAAATTGAGTTTCTAGCAGGATGGCCAACATTAAGCTTTTACACACGTAGTATATTTAATCAGAAACCAGAATTTAAATGCCATGTGAATAACCAGTAGTTTTTCGATTTCGAGTAGGGATTGAAAGAAGAGGTCCCCCAACATGGCCCTTTGTTCATTTCCTGGCAATGAGATGCTACATGCTGTCTCTGACAACTGTTCAATTGTGATAGGATGGCCCCTTGAAAATACAGATGGTTGTTACAGCACTTCGCCTCTGTTCAATTTAAACCTATAAAGGATTTCCAGCAGATAAGAAAATTGGAAGATAATTTAAAATAGTATAACCAAAATGAGATTTGCTTTAGAATGTGTATTGAAAGAGTATTTTCAGAAATATCCACGCATAATTTTACCTTATCTTTTTTCCATCTTTCTCCTCTGGAATTAGAGTGCATGATTTTGAGATGTACTCATGTGTATTTCACAATCTTAAAAAATATCAAATAATTCCCAAGGAATAATTTCACAAGAAAAAATAGTACTCACAAAAGTAGGATTTACTACTAAATATAAACAATGCTATAATGACACATGAGAAGAATTATTTTTAATATGCACATAATTGTGGATGATTGAGTTATAGACAGAAAGGACAGACCAGTTCTGTCCTGTGTAGTTTGTCCTTTTCCGAGTACCTTTAAATCTGCTATTCCCTTCCAACCAAGGAAGGAGTCAGCTGTTTTGTGTCTAGATTTCCATGTGTCAGATCTATAAAACCCTGTCGATTTGGACTAGGGATAGAATGTAGGCCTAAGAAGGTGAATGACCTAGGTTATCACCCTGTATGAGGAACTCTGCCCAGGAGTGGCCTCTTGCTCTTGATGGTGGTTACTTTAATAAACCTACAAATCTCCTCTTTCAAGAAGTTTGATTTTAAGGTAGGAAAAACCAAACTATATAGTAGAAAAAGCAGAATCTGAAAGATGCAGAGAAGTCAGATATAAGCAGAAAGCAATGAGGCAGTAGAAGCTACGAATTGGCAGGAACCATGAGGTAGAGCAGCAAGGAGAGAGGCAAAGCAGAGTGGTCATGGGAAATGAACAAAGGCTGAGAAGACAGCTGTGGATCATGGTAACTGCTGGGAAGTTAGTCTTGCTGTAGTTCCGTGAACAGCATCCAACCTCCATGAAGGCTTATTGCATCTGCTTTTTATCTCAGTTTGCTCATATGTCATGCCAGTAAACTCTTCTTACTTTAAGAAAATGTGCTTGTTTTTTAAATAACTGGAAGCTATTAAGCAAACAAGCTCTGATGAAAAATAGGCAATAACCAAATGGGTATTATAATATATTTGTCACAACCAATTAGTCCAAGTGGCACAATAGGTATATATTTTGAATTTTTCCTCTTCCTCAAACAAATAATGGAATTAAATATTTATGTATCTGTTTGAAGTATTCATGAAGGTAAACATTGAAAGAAAGGAATTAAAGCAGGAACCACAATCTAAAATCAAATTATTTATTTCTAAAACCCGGACTGAGCTAAGCTGAAGTGACGTAGATGCCCTCACAGGAGGGGTGGCATTGTGGAGTCCAGGGACAGAGTTTGGACAGAGGGGCCAGGTGGTCCACATCTGTGTGATGGTAGAAGGCAGAAGTGCTATGGGAGGTGGGAGAGTGTGACCAGCATTGCTGCCTTCAACTAGTGAATGGAAGGTGAGAAAAGCAGTGACAGTTTCTGCCTGTGGCCCACATCTTAGGGAATGAGGAAGGGGCACCTCTGCCTCACAGCCAGCTCGTCAGGATAGGAACAAGAGTCCCCTAGGTGGCTTTGGTATGGAATCTTGGATAGGTGGATGGGGGCAGACAACCACTGGAGGGAGAAGGGTGAGCTCAGACCCAGAGAGAAATCAACTATTCAAAAGACAGAAGATGTACTTCTTCTTCTTCTTCTTCTTTTTTTTTTTTTGACAGGCAGAGTGGACAGTGAGAGAGAGAGACAGAGAGAGAAAGGTCTTCCTTTGCCATTGGTTCACTCTCCAATGGCCGCCACGGCCGGCACACCACGCTGATCCGATGGCAGGAGCCAGGAGCCAGGTGCTTTTCCTGGTCTCCCATGGGGTACAGGGCCCAAGCACTTGGGCCATCCTCCACTGCACTCCCGGACCACAGCAGAGAGCTGGCCTGGAAGAGGGGCAACCAGGACAGAATCCGGTGCCCCGACCGGGACTAGAACCTGGTGTGTTGGTGCCGCTAGGCGGAGGATTAGCCTAGTGAGCCGCGGCACCGGCCCAGAAGATGTACTTCTGAGTCAAGACTGCAGCAGCTGTTACCCCAGTTTGCAGTCTCCAGGCTTGTCTTGCAAATTTCAGACTTGTCAGTCCCCTATTCCTGTGAACCAATTCCTTACAATACACTCTCATCCCATGGTAAATGAAACATATATGCATGTATATATAAATATATGTGTAAATATGTATAAATATGCATATGATCTATCACATACACACCCTATTGGTTCTTTCTCACTGAAGAAGCAGTATGGATCCAACTGTAGTTCCAAAGCCAACGCACAACAAGGGGGAGAGGAAAAAAGGAAAAGGGAGGAAAGGTTTCTGATCTGCTTTGATGTCAAAAATTCTAGTACTGTGGTATATCGGCACTTTCTATCTGAAACCATAAATTCCTGTGGAAAGACATTCTCTGGGTCAGCTCACCTGCTGAGCATTCTCTAATTTAGACCTCAGTCTGTGTTCCAAGCAACCACATGAATGTACCTGTCTGCAGCATGCAGTAGAATATTCTACTCTGGTCTTTGCAGGAGAAAAGCCTATGGAATCTTCAAGTCAAAAGATATATTCAATAAGAGTTTCTAGTAAATGGAAATTTGCTAGGCCTCAGATGTCACTGCACTGGATGGGCATTTGGCCTAGTGGTTAATACACCTCAGTCCCTCATCAGAGTGCCTGGGTTTGAGTCCTATCTCTATTCCTAACACTAACTACCTACTTATATGAACCCTAGGTATTAGTAGGTGATGGCTAAAGTATTCAAGTCTCTGCTGCCCCCATGGGAGACCTAGATTGAGTTTTTGGCTCCTGGCTTTTCCCTGGGTGAGCCCAAAGGTATTGTGGGCATTTGGGGAGTGAACCAGCAGATTCAAGATCTATTTATTTGCCTGTCTCCCTCTGTTTCTCTACCTTTTAAATAAATAGATTTCACAAAGTCACTGCTCATCATATTCATTGTAACCTTTATTTTCTTTTAAGTGGTTTTTAATAGATTAAATTCAGTCCATAGATAAATTTCTTCTCTCCAATATCCACTTTTACCAATTCCCTCCTCTACAAAGGAAGAATTGCAAAAGTAGTTGTGAACACTTGAAAAGTGTTTATTTCAAGGAGTACTCCATTCTCCATACCTTAATGTCCTGTCCATTGTGTCAGTTTAGGAGGAGTGTACAGAACACATTTTATGAGGTTCTTACGGTAGTGCTAGGTTGGACATTTCAATGCATAGATTTCTCCTTGGAGAAACTTGAAGTCCTTAAAGGAAGACAGAATAAAGAAAATATTTCAGTACAATGTAGTGAGCATAGTGGGGAAGTAGCCCTTAGAATAAACCCAATTATCACCCCTGGGTGGGGGCAGGTGGGGATTGTTGGGCTTCTGGGAGATGGGGGCACTTGAGCTAATGAAAGTGCAGAAACTTCCAGGATGTGTCATAACAGCTCATGTAAGGTTGAGAGCCATTTTTAAATCAGTTAAAACACCTTCTGATCACTTTTTAGCCAGATTTATTCTATCCTCAAATTCAACAACTGTATCATAGCAGTGAGTGAATTGTGTAGTTGGAACAGTTGAACGCTTTGCTTCCAACCCATTAAGTTGGTCATGAAAACTCCCAAACAGCTCTAGCACATTAGCTGGATTTATTTCACATCTTCATTTTGGGGAGGTCCAAGCTTTCTAGACAGTTTCATTTATTCTCCTATCAAATATCACTGAAAGGTTAAATTTGGTGTTCAGTGACATTTTCCAGGCAACCTTTCCAAAGCTAAAACTGAAAATAATGGATGTGGTATTTCTTCCAGGAAATCATCTCCATAACACCCAACCTCGAACCCTTAGAGGACTCAGCAGTTTCAGATTCTATCAAATCTGCCAGTTCTTGTGATTGGAGCTTCACGTATTTCAACTGGTCAAAGTGTCAGTGGACGTGAGTTCCTCCAGCTGGAAAGAATTTAACAGAAGGAAGAAGGAAGAGAGACACAGAGAGAGGCAGGAAGGGAACGAGGAGGTGAGGGAAGGAGAGAGGAAGACAGAGAAATAGAGAGATAGAGAAGGAAATAGTTGAACTCCAAGAGAGACATATCCCCATTACTGATGAAACTTAATTGAAGGAATTAAATAGTTAATCCCTTTCTAAAAAGCTTGGAGTAAAGTCTAAGTTCAAATGCCATGCTTGTCACATGCTAACCATGCCATCTTGGGTACTTAAACTGAACTTCAGACTAACCATCTGAAAGCACTGGCTTGATATAAGCCTAGTCCATAGTGTTGTCATAAGGATTAAATGACTGAAAATATGCAAAGTACTTGGAATTGTTGCTTCTTCATAAATATGTCATCATCATAATAAATTTAATACTACTGCTAATAATAGCTATTATTGTTACTAGTTGTAGTAACTTTTAACATCATGCAGAGAAACATAAGAGGAAAAATGATTCCAGTCACATTAATTTGGGTTGGATATCTACTACCAATCTGAAATTTGTTGGGACTGTTTAAAGAGGAAAATATATCTATTAGTCTCCTAACACTGTCATAGGAAATCATTGCACACTGGGTGAATGTAAACAGCAGAAGTTTATTACAGAGTTCCAGGGGCTGAATGTTAGAAACTGGGGGGCAGGCAAGTTTATGCTCTCTTCAGAGGCTCTATGGGAGGTTCTTTTGTTTGCATCTTCTACCTTCTGGTGGCTCAATATGTTCCTTGGCTGTGGTCTCATCATTCCAATCTCTGCCCTGGTGCACAGATCCCTCCTTCTCTCTGTCTTTCCCTCTGTGTGTGGCTTTGGATTTAAGGGCACTCTGGATAATACAGGATGATTTCTTCATCTAACTAATTACTTAATTATATATGCAAAGACCCCTTTTCAGGTGAGTAAACATTCACAAGTTTTAGGGATTGAGACATGGATAAATCTTTTTTTTTTTTGAGGTTACCATTCAACTCACTAATATACATTTGTGTCTATAATCACATAATTCATGATGTATAAACAACACTTTTGCTTTCAGAAAGTACACATGCAGTCAAAAATTGGAGACAGTCTTAGGTAGGAAGTAGTGTATGCTCCTTTTTGGTCATAAAGACAATCTGCTGAGGTAAGTGCGTGCAAGGAGAACCCTTTGAAAGAGTCATCAGATGACATAAAAGTTACATTATTAGGGTCTATCATGGATTAGGTGCTTACGTTTAACTTTTCTTGCCTCAAATATTTTTTAACATGATTTGATTTGTCTACCCAGGATTTAATAAGTGACAAAGTAGATACTCTACTTTGATGCAGAACCTTGGTAACTCAAACATCTTATTTGACAGCCTCCCTATCCCTTACCACTGAAGTGTCATATCCTTAGAGAGGCTTCCCTTATCTTTCATTCAGCCTCTGCATCTAGTACCTTCTTTCATAGCATGTGTCAAGGCATGCTGCACACTTTAGCATACAATCTCAGCATATTGGTGTTTCACGTCATCATGTCTTAGGTATGTCTCCCCAAGAAGGGAGAGGCAACATTTACTCGGAACTGAGCGCAGTACTTGATACACAACAGTCACTCAACAATCATGGTACCAGAAAGAATATTTCTCAAATGTGAGACTTGTAGTGATGTTCATTTTGTGTAAGATGGAGACACCCTGTTGCAACTATAAAACTTGCCACTGCAATAATTACTGACTTGTCAGAATGAAGTTGGTGAATAAGTGAAAGACCAGATGAATGAAAAAACTAGCCTAAGTTAACAATAATTAACACTTGAGTGTAAAATCATTTGAAGAAAGTGCAGTTTCAAAATCATTTAGTGTGTAGACAAAATGCCCCTTTCCCTTAACAAGGGATGATTCTTAAGGCACAATGTGAAGATAATGCCAAACATTAAATATTTATAAAGCACTTTGCATTTTTGCAAAGTATTATCATATATTATCTCCTAGTACCTTCCTCAAAGGATGATGACAGCATCACTTAACATGTGACATGAAAAGCAGTATTGATTCTTGCTGATTATAGGATCAGAGGGCTATGCTGATCAGATGAGGTACAACTTCCCTCAATTGGTGAACTTTCTTTTTTGATTCTTTTTTACTTCTAAAAAAAATTTTTGGGGCCGATGCTGTGATGCAGTAGGTTAATCCTCTATCTGCTGTGCTAGCATCTCACATGGTCACTCGTTCATGACTCTGCTGCTCCTCTTCTGACCCAGCTCTCTGCTATGGCCTGGGAAAGCAGTGGAAGATGGCCCAAGAGCTTGGGCCCCTGCACCCAGGTGGGAGACCTGGGAGAAGCCTGGTTCCTGTCTTCGGATTGGCCTACCTCTGGCCATTATAGCCATCTGGGGAATGAACCTGCAGATGGAAGACCTTTCTTTCTGTCTCTCCCTCTCTCAGACTAAATCTCTACCTCTCAAATGAATAAACAAAATCTTAAAAAAAATTTTAAGGTGAAACAATTTCATGTAGAGATTTAGGAGCATAGTGATACTTCCCACCCTATCCTCACTGCCACCATGCTCGCACTCTTCCTCCTTCTTCCTTTCTTATTCTCTTAATTTTTATGATAATTATTTTTAGTTTATTTTATACTCATAAGATTGATCTTACACTAAGTAAATAGTTCAAAAAATAGAAGTAAAAAAACCCTCTGTTCCTCAATGGTAGAGACAAGGGCTCTAAACATTCATTGAATCTCAAAATGTCAATTTCACTCTTATATACTACATTTTTGGATACTCTGTTATTTACTACATATTGGGAAAACATGGCATTTGTCTTTCAGGACTGGCTTATTTCACTGAGTACAATGGTTTCCAGTTACATCCGTTATGTTGCAAAAGACAGGATGCCATCTTTTTTATGGCTTTGTAGTATTCTATTTTTTTTCTCTCTCTCTCCCCCTCTCCCTCCCACCATCCCCATATATATATAATATATAATATATAACATATATAAATATATTTATCCTCTTCAGTTGATGGATATCTGAGTGATTCCATATCTTAACTATTGTGAATTGAGCGACAGTAAACATGGAGGTACAGGTAACTCTTTCATCTGCTAATTTCATTTTGCTTGGGTAAATTCCCAGGAGTGGGATTGCTGGGTGATATGGTATATCGATTTTCAGATTTCTGAGGTATCTCCATACTGTCTTTCACGGTGGCTGTACTGGTTTAAATTCCTACCAACAGTGGATTAGGGTACCTTTTCCCCATATCCTCACCAGCATTTATTGTTTGTTAGTTTTTGGATGAGAGCCATTCTAACTGGTGTGAGGTGAAACCTCATTGTGGTTTTGATTTACATTTCTCTGATGGCTAGTGATCCTGAGCGTTTTTTCATGTATCTATTGGCCATTTGAATTTTCTCTTTTAAAAAATATCTGTTCAAGTCCTTTGCCCACTTCTTAACTGGATTGTTTTGTTGTTGAGTTTTTTAAGCTCTTTGTAGATTCTGGATATTAACCCTTTATTGTGCATTTTGCAGATATTTTCTCCCATTCTGTCAGTTACCCCCTTCACTTTACTGAATATTTCTTTTGAAGTGCAGAATCTTCTTAGCTTGATGCAATTACATTTGTCAATTTTGGCTTTGATTGCCTGTGCTTCTGGAGTCTTTCTCAAGAAGTTTTTGCCTATTCCAGTGTCTTACAGAGTTTTCCTAATGTTCAGTGGACTTACCTAAACATACGTGGGCTGACCTCATCTGCAAACTGTGGTTCCTAGGTTGAGACTGTCATTGATTGCTGAACACTTAGGTATGTGTCGCTCCCCCTCTTCATGGAGGAACGACACTAAACCCTGCCTAGGCTTCCCATCCGAGTCACGGCACCATTATGTCGCTCCCCGTCTTCATGGAGGAACGACACAGGACCCTGCGCTGTTCTTTCGTCTGCTCGGCCCTCCCCGGGTTTGCTGCTGGTTCTTCCCGGGTTGGCTACCGTCACTTCCACCTCCGTGGAAGGGCGGTTCCCCCTGCCACTTTCCCCACTTCCGCGGGGGAGCGGCACACCGCTGGCCGGCTCTCTCGGGGGCTGCTCAGATGTTCCTCAGGTGTTCCTGGTGCATGTTGTCTCTCTCCTCCTTTATAGTCCTCTTCCACCAATCCCAACTCTGCTACCCACACGCCAAGTACGCTGCTCTCCTCCAATCAGGAGCAGGTCCTGCTGTTTATTGGTTGAACTGGAGGCAGCTGTGTAGAAGCTGTTTACTCCTCTCCCAGCGCCATATTGTGGGAGAGCAGATGCATAGAATAAGTCTTAATTCGAGTAACAGTCTAGTCCGAGTTGCTCCCCACAGGTATGGTTATTGGAATGAGTCCATCCCTGATTGGCTAACTTTCAGAAATAAAGGGTAAGGTGATGGGTTGTCTTGCAAAAGCAAGTTTGTGAAGGCAAGTTGCCATGGATTAATTGAATGGTGTTTAAAATCAATTGTGATCATTGGTTATTATGGTTACAGAATAGACTAGCTTTACCTAAGTTAGGAAGTTTGCAAAAGTTCTTACCCTATACTTATTCAGTTTTATTCATTCAACAAATATTTCTCCAGTGCCTTCACTGTTTAAGCAATAAGAAGCTAGCTGTGACTCAAGATTTTAGGCAACTACCAAAAGCCAGGAGAGGCAAGAAGGATTCTACCCAGATTCTCAGAGGGCACATGGGCCTGCTAATATCTTGTTTTAGACTTCTAACCTCTAGAACTGTATTTTGAAGTTAGTTTTATTTTGAAATTTTATTTATTAATTAAAACATCATAATTATATTTATTTGAAAAGAGGGGAGTGGGAGAAAGAGAGAGAGAGAGAGAATGTCTCTCATCCAGTGGGTCACTCCCCCAAATATCAACAGCAGACAAGGCTGTGCTAAAGGCAACACCAGGAGTGAGGCACTTGTTTTGGGTCTCCTATATGAGTGACAGGCACTGAACTACTTGAGCCATCATGTGCTGATTTTAAGGTGCACATTAATAGGAAGCTGGAATTGGGAATGGATCTGGGACTTAAACCCCGGTGTTATGGTAAGGGATGTGGGCATCCCAAGTAGCAACATAATTGCTATACCAAATACCTGCATCTTTTTTGTATTAGATACATGATATTGATACATATTTATGTGGTACAGTGCAATTGATACATGCATACAATGTGTAATTATCAAATCAAGTTAATTAGCATTTCCACAAACACTTATCATTTCTCTGTGTTGGGAATCTTCATATTCTTGTTTATTTTGAAATTCATCATGAATTATTATTGACTACAGTAATCTCCTACCATAGACCACAAGAGCTGATTCTTCTTGTCTAGCTTTGTTTTGGAACTCATTATCTTACCCCTCTCTAGCCTCCTCCCCTCCACTCTTCCTAGTCTCTGGTGACCACTGTTCTACTTTCTTACTTGAGGTTGACTTTTTAGCTTCCACAAATGAGAGAATATACTTATCTTTTTGTGCTTGGCTTATTTCACTTAACAAGATGCCCTCCAGTTCCATTCATATTGTCACAAATGACAGGATTTCATTCCTTTTTATGTTAAGCTGCCCAGTTTGCGGTATTTTGTTATGGTAGTCATACAGTTAATTAATGGGATAGGGTTGGGGATTCATGCAGTGAGCAGCAGACTTAGGCAATAAGCCACTGCAAGGATGTTGGGGGCTCAGACCAGAGTGTCAAAATGGTGTAGGTGAGAAGTGGTCAGATTCTATGTGTATTTTGGAAGCAGAACCAATAGAATTTGCTGGCAGATGGAATGTGAGGTGTGAGAAGACAGCAGTCAAGGAGGGCTCCAGGCATTGACCTGCATACCTGGAGTTGCTATTTACTGAAACGAGGAATAGTCTGGAAAGGGGAAGGCATTTGATTCAGGAATTTGATTTTTATGTTTGAACTGCCTAGTAGATATCAAGATGGAGATGTCAAACACAGAATCATGTGGACATGTATGGAGAACAGGGAGGTGGATAGCTGGGAATGTAAGCCTTCAAGTTGTCAGTGTATAGATTGCACTTAAAGGATGAAACTCACTAAGGTTCCTCAGGTGACAAATATATACAGAAAAGAAGGTAGATATTGCATGTTATGATCTGGAAAACCGAGATTCAGAAAAGATAAAGAACTTGTCCAAAGGAAAGTAATTACAAATAATACCAGACTTTCAAATGAGTTTTTCTAATTCCAAATTCTTTCTTATTTCTAATATGCAGTGTCTCTTTCATAAACTTTTCCATAATAGGAAAAATTAGTCAATACAAATTGGTTCTAACCTATTCTTTTTTTTACTTTACCTCTTTGAAAGATGTAGTAATTAAAAACTAATTTATTTTCTGTTAACTGTTGGACATATGACTTTTCCTTCTAGCCTTCCGTAATCTACATGGTCACCACATCCATATGTTCAATGTCAGAAATAATTTTGCACTTGCAATGATCTAAATAACCTTCATTAGTAACAGACCTAATTCTGGACTTCATTAAAGTGAAGCTGTGCTTTGGAAGTTTTATCTGATAGCATCTTACTGATGTTCTTATTCCCATTTTGGGAATGGATAACGTATGGTGGGTTCATTTTATCTGGTCTTATGTAGTTGCTATTCTAAATATTTTTGGTTAGGTACTCAATGAAGCTTTGTTGAATCAAATGCATTTCACATTCCTGCTTGGTACAGTAATTGTGTAGTCTTGAAATTACACATTACCACAGTGTAATTAAAAGAAAAAAAAAAAAACAAACCCCATCTTTCTTCCAAAAATGGAAAGAGTGGATTTTAAAAGCATAACTCCTAGAATGTTAGAATGGAAGGAGATTTTAAAAATCACCAATTTTGGGTCGGCAGTGTGGTATAGTATGTTAAGCCCCTGCCTGCAGCCCTGACATCCCATATGGGCTCCAGTTCGAGGTCTAGCTGCTCTACTTCTGATCTAGCTCCCTGCTAATGGCCTGGGACAACAGCACAAGATGACTGAAGTCCTTGAGCCCCTGCACCCATGTGGGAGACCTGGAAGCAGCTCCTGGTTCCTGGCTTTGGATCCGCTCAGCTCTGGCCATTGAGGCCATTTGGGGAGTGAACCAGCAGATGGAAGACCTTTCTCTCTCCCTCTCAGTCTGTAACTCTGCCTCTCAAATAAATAATTAAAACATTACCAGTATTTATTTGAAAGCAGAGATAGAGACACAGAGATCTCCCATCTGCTGGTTCTCTTTCAAAATGCCTACAACAGATGGGGCTGGGCCAGACCAGAACCAGGAGCTCAATCCAGGTCTTCCTCATGTGTGGCAGGGACCCAAGAGCCTGAGCCATCTCTTGCTGCCCTCTAGGGTGTACCTGAGAGGCAAGCTGGGATAAGGAGCAGAGCTAAGACCTGAACCCAGGCAGTCTGTTTTGAGACATGGGCATCCCAAGAGGCATATTAACCACTGTGCCAAATGCTTGTCCCAACCTCTTTCTTTTTTTTTTTTAATTTTTTTTTGACAGGCAGAGTGGACAGTGAGAGAGAGAGAGAGAGAGAAAGGTCTTCCTTTTCCGTTGGTTCACCCCTCAATGGCCGCTACGGCCGGCGCACCTCACTGATCCGAAGCGAGGAGCCAGGAGCTTCTCCTGGTCTCCCATGTGGGTGCAGGGCCCAAGCACTTGGGCCATCCTCCACTGCCTTCCCGGGCCACAGCAGAGAGCTGGACTGGAAGAGGAGCAACCGGGACAGAATCTGGCACCCCGACCGGGACTAGAACCCGGGGTGCTGGAGCCAAAGGCGGAGGATTAGCCTATTGAGCCACGGCGCCGGCCCCAACCTCTTTCTTTTAAAGTGAAGTTGAACTTCATTTTGGAGAAAACTAAGGCCTAGGAGTTTGGAGAACTCAAGCTGATACAGTTGGGACTGGGATCCCAGCCTTCAGATTCCCACTTCTCCATATGCTATGGCTGAGAAAAAAGGAAGGCAAATCAGTGTCCTTGCCTGACGATAACCTCAAATAGTACATTATAATTAGATGTATAGGAGACAGAAAATCAGGAAAGAAATAAAAAAGACACATTTTCTGCAATACTTCGTACCCAAAATGCTTCAATTAGCAGCATAACCAAAGCACAGGAAACAAACTCCATCTTTATCACTTCACTGAAACAGGTTATTTGAACTATGCCCACTTCCATTTCCTGTTGTGCAAAACAGAGAAAACATACTGGGGCTGTTGGAGGACTGAGTGCAATCATGTATGTAAAACTCTTAAATATTGCGTGACTCACGGTAGGAGCTAATGGAGTTAATGTTGGTCATTATTAGCAGTGCTTTGTAAGCAAAATCCTAGACTGATGCTCTAGCTCTGTCACAGCCCTGTGACCTCACACAAGTCACTGAACTTTCCTGGGCCTCAGCACTTCACTATAAAGTGGGTTCATTGAGTTGGGGGATTTCCAGGAGTCTATGGAACATGACATTAAAAGATGATTATTTTGGTGCAAAACATTTTTGAAATCCAAGCATCGCTTCCATTAATACACATTTTCTATGAGCTTCTCGAAGACCCCTTGTACGTTGCCTGCTGACCTCCATGTGATAACACAAGGAGAAAGTGGGGGTTTTAAGTGCAAAGGTCCTAAATGTGAGAATTGTGTCTTGGAATTTTTATTTCTAGGCACTGCCTGTGTTGTCTCTTTACTTGCTTTGTCTCTTTACATGATTATCTGATAGATTGGGTTTTTAAAAAATATGTATTTATTTGAAAGCCAGAGTTATAGAGAGGCAGTGAGAGAAGGGGGGGGGGGTGGAGGGAGTGAGTGAGAGAGGGAGAGAGCAAGGGAGAAAGGATCTTCCATCCATTGTTTCACTTCCACAATGGCCCAAGCTGGGCTGATCCAAAGCCGGGAGCCAGGAGCCTCTTCTGGGTCACCCACATGGATGCAGGGGCCCAAGGACTTGGGTCATATTCTGCTTTCCCAGGCCATAGCAGAGAGCTGGATTGGAAGTGGAGCAGCCAGGACTGGAACCAGTGCTCATATGGGATGGCAGCACTGCGGGCAGCAGTTTTATCTCCTACACCACAGCGCTAGCCCTGGACAGATTGCTTTAAAAATTTATTTTGTTCTCCGATCTTATCTTGTTTAGACAAGGTCATAGTCAAAGTGGAGGTTCTCTCCTCCCTTCAGAGAAAGGTACCTCCTTCTTTGAAGACCTGTTCTTTCCACTGGGATCTCACTCGCAGAGATCTTTTGCCAGAGTGTCTTGGCTTTCCATGCCTGAAATACTCTCATGGGCTTTTCAGCCAGATCCGAATGCCTTTAGGGCTGATTCTGAGGCCAGAGTGCTATTTAGGACATCTGCCATTCTATGAGTCTGCTGAGTGTCTCACTTCCCATGTTGGATCACTCTCCCCTTTATTTATTCTATCGGTTAGTGTTAGCAGGTACTAGACTTGTTTATGTGCTCCCTTTGACTCTTAGTCCTTTCATTATGATCAATTGTGAACTGAAATTGATCACTTGGAATAGTGAGATGGCATTGGTACATGCCACCTTGATGGGATTGAATTGGAATCCCCTGGTATGTTTCTAACTCTACCATTTGGGGCAAGTCAGCTTGAGCATGTCCCAAATTATACATCTCTTCCCTCTCTTATTCCCACTCTTATGTTTAACAGGGATCACATTTCAGTTAATTTTCAACACTTAAGAATAACTGTGTATTAATTACAGAATTAAACCAGTCATATTAAGTAGAACAGACAAAAAAACTACTAAGAGGGATAATGTATTAAGTTGTTCATTAACAGTCAGGGCTATGCTGATCAAGTCACCATTTCCCATAGTGTCCATTTCACTTCAGGAACTCAGAGGGCTTCCATAGCCTTGGAAACTCATGACTGGAGCATAGGGAGATTACTGATGCCATAAACAGGAGTGTCAATTTATTAAGTCAACAACAGGAGTCACTGTGCACTTACTCCTCATGTAGGATCTCTGTCCTTAATGTGCTGTACATTGAGATTTAATGCTATAATGAGTACTCAAACAGTATATTTCACTTTGTGTTTCTATGGGGGTGCAAACTGTTGAAATCGTTACTTAATGTATACTAAACTGATCTTCTATAAAAAAAAAAAGAAATTATCAATTCCAAACTTGACTCTCACTGGGATTAAACATGACAATAGGTCTGATCTGATTTCATCATCATTTAAAAAATTATCTATTATTTTTCACTTTATGTTTCTGTGTGGGAGCAAACTGTTGAAATCTTTACTTAATGTATACTAAACTGATCTTCTGTATATTAAGAGAATCGAAAATGAATCTTGATGTGAATGGAAGGGGAGAGGGAGTGGGAAAGGGGAGGGTTGTGGGTGGGAGGGATGGTATGGGGGGGAAGCCATTGTAATCCATAAATCGTACTTTGGAAATTTATATTCATTAAATAAAAGTTAAAAAAATTATTTTGTTGGAAAGGTAGAGAGAGATCAATTGATCTTCCATTTGCTGGTTCATGTCCCAAATGGCTGCAACAGTCAGGACTGAGCCAAGAGCCCAGAACTTTATTGAGATCTCCAGTGTGGGTGACAGGGGCTCAAGCACTTGGGCCATCTGCTGCTGTTTTCCCTGACCATTAGCAGGGAGTTGGATTAGAAGTGGAGCAGTCAGGACTCAAACCGGTACCCATATGGGGTACCAGTAACACAGGAGGTGCCTTAACATGTTATGTAGCAATACCGACCCCTGTCTAATGATCTTTAAGCACAGAGTTAGCATGGTTATTAGTCTATTGAAAAAAGTAACAGAAAGCAGCTTGTTTTGATATGGAAGGACAAGGGAAAGAAGACACTATTAAAGATCAAATTAAAGAATGTGACCTAATAACTCATTTTATGTCAAATGGGACCTTCTAAAAGTAATTAGCAAAAGGTACTCATTAATGTGGTTTTCCTGGCACAATGACAAGTCTTAATCATCTTGCTTTTTAAAGCAATTAGATGAATTCTATAACATCTTAAAATGAAGCATGCTGAAAGAATATGGCAATTGTGAAAGTCTCATGGTTACATTGTGGAATACAAAAACGGGACAGGAAATTGTCTCTGTTTGCCAGGGACAAGCCTTGACACCTGTTTTTGAGCTCCATTTGAATTTTCTCTGAGTACTTTCTTCACTGATGCTCATTCATTCTATCTTTTAAGGCACTGTTGATTTTTGGCTCTTTTCTCCCTAACATGAAATTATGAGGTCTGCTGAGTTAGTTACACAGTGGTCACTATGGGAAGATATTATTTTAATAGAACAAAGCAACATGATTAAAATTACAAAACACAGGATATAGTATTACATACTGTCATAGATTTCTAGTCTTATGTGCTGGTGATATCTTTATTGTATTTTCATATGTAATTTTCACAGTATAAAATATTAATCAGTTTATAAATTAGTTTACTGGTGCCTAATGAAAAATTTCACATAAAACTTTGAGTTAAGAGGAGTAAATATCATTTTTCTCCATCAGGTTGAATGTTAGGTGCATCAGCTTTCTGTACTGATTTGTAATGAAGACATGCTAAAGTGAGGCCTGAAACAAATGACAGATAGCAGGTTATTCCCAAGGTAAACTTGTGACGTCAGTAAAATATCTAACATCTGCCTGATTCTATTTCTGGGCTTGTTTTCCGTTTTTTTGCGTCTCCGTCCAGTTCCCCTTTGGCAGGTGGAAGTTGTTTTCCTCTCAGCTTTCTTCCCTCTTTGTTTTATCAAAGCATTGATTAAGGAAGGGCTTTGACTTCAATTTTTCTCTGTGAATTTGAAGGTAGTGAATCATTTTTCCCATAGTTATTTGCAGCTTAAATCTTAGCAATAAATACTAAGGAAATGTTTTTTCCCTGGTAACTTGCATTTACATCCTAACAGACGGAAGCACATTTTTAAGCAGAAAATTAAGTCTCTTCAGTGTCCATGATCATATACTTAGGATGGATATGATGACCAGGACCTAAGAATGCCAGTGTGATGAAGACGGATAGATGTGAGGAATTTTGCCACTGTGATAAAGAGGCTTATTTGAGAAATATTTGAGGAACTGGTGTATTTAGTTCTGATGGAAAATCTTCTGCTTACTTTGAAGTTTTGTTCCCTTGAATTGTATCCTTTTTTTCTCCTAGAGAACCGAGACTTGCATCCTCTATAGTTGGTTATTTTATTGAAAATGTCATTATGTTTACCTTATGTGCTTGTTCTTCCCCGAGTCAGGAATGGTACCCTAGATTTGAGTATTTAAATGAAAAGCAAGAAGAATGTTCCTGTAAACATACATCATGTGCTCCTAAGGTACAGACATCATTGCAACTAAGCTGTCTTTGATAGACAAATAAATTGCAATGGAAATACAAACACACAGTGAATGATTATTGGTAAGTCAAATGTGAAATCTGAATTATTTGCATAGTAGAAAGTTTAGGATCTGTGTTCTCACCACTAATTTAACTCTGCCCCCTCATGTGTACAGGGTGCGTTGATCAGGCCAATAAGCTTCAAAGCAGAAAGGCAGGAGCAGTGTATCTCTTTACAGAATTTGATAAAGATGTCCTGGAGAATTATTCACAGCATAAAATTCTGTGTCTTAGGATAATCTAATTGCATTCATTTAACAACTGGAGAAATAGTCCTCAATGGAAGTAAATAACAAGCTACATTAAAATTATATATAAAAGTAGAACATCTCTCTAAAATCAGTATGAGCTTTACATGCTACTAAGAAAATGGTTTCCTAAGGATCAACTAATGCAACAGCCCAAATGGTGAAAAGATGTATAAATCTATACCTGTGTGATTTTTTAGGGTAACATCCTGCCCTACCTCCACTATATTCTTGCTTAAGACTGTACTTACTGAAAAAGAAAATATTGTTCACGTAAAATTCTGATTTAACAAAACAATATTTGTTTTATTCTAATAAGTTCATGACACTCTAAATATCAAAGAACCCTTACATTCTTTTGAAGTCAATTGACTTTATGGCAAAAATGTTAGTGGTATAATAAGGGATATATGATATATATGGAAATAACAATTATTGTTTTAAAGATTTATTTTATTTATTTGAAGGAGTTACAGAGAGATGTAGAGACAGAGAGAGAGGTCTTCCATCCGCTGGTTCACTGGTTCACTCCCCAGATGGCCAGAACAGCCAGAGCTGCACCAATTTGAAGCCAGGAGCCAGGAGCTTCTTCCGGGTCTCCACACGGGTACAGGGGCCCAAGGACTTGGGCCATCTTCCACTGCTTTCCCAGGCTGTAGCAGAGAGCTGGATTGGAAGAGGAGCAGCCGGGACTAGTACTGGTGCCCATGTGGGATGCTGGTGCTTCAGGCCAGGGCTTTAACCTGCTGCACCACAGCACCAGCCCCTAACATAAGTATTAATAATAATACAAGGATGAAATAGGCAGTAAATGAAATTAGACTGTTGTGAAATTCTTACATTATATGTGAATTCATATACCATGTGTTAAGGGAGACTGTTATAAGTTAAAATGTATAATATCCTGTCGCTCCCCCTCTTCGTGGAGGAACGACACTAAGTCCTGCCTAGGCTTCACATCCGAGTCACGGCACCATTATGTCGCTCCCCCTCTTTGTGGAGGAGCAACACAGGCCCCTGCGCTGTTCTTTCGTCTGCTCGGCCCTCCCCGGGTTTGCTGCTGGTTCTTCCCGGGTTGGCTACTATCCCTTCCACCTCCGTGGAAGGGCAGTTCCCCCTGGCCACATTCCCCACTTCCGCAGGGGAGCGGCACACCGCCGGCCGGCTCTTCTCGGGGGCTGCACGGGTGTTCCTTCAGCTAGATGTTCCCCTTAGATGTTCCCCATAGATGTTCCTGGTGCATGCCGTTTCTCTCCTCCTTTATAGTCCTCCTCCGCCAATCCCAACTCGGCTGCCCACACGCCGAGTACGCTGCTCTCCTCCAATCAGGAGCAAGTCCTACAGTTTATTAGTTGAACTGGAGGCAGCTGTGCGGAAGCTGTTTACTTCTCTCCCAGCGCCATATTGTGGGAGAGCAGATGCATAGAATAAGTCTTAATTCCAGTAACTCAGTCTAGTCCGGTTTGCTCCCCACAATATCCCTTTATGCACATATGAAGCATTGACATATTTATGAGGCTACCAATAAAAAGTCAATAGAGGAGATAGAATGGAATACTACAAAAGTACTTGATTAATCCAAAAGAAAGTAGAGGGGTTTAAAATAGAAAAAAAAATCAACATACAGATGATAGAATTGAACACAATTCTATTAATAACTGCATTCAATCTAAATGTGCTAAAAAAGCTTTCAGTGTAAGGCCGATTGTCAGATTACAGGAAAAAGCAACACACAACTGTTGGCTGCTGATAATAGGCTCCCAATAAACAAGAATGGAAAATTAGGGAAATGATATATCATGCAGATTCTAAGAATGAAAGCGTAGAATCATTGCACAAAGTGGACTTTCAGGTATACTACATTACTGGAGGTAAAGGGTTGCATTTTGTGGTAATAAAAGTTCAAGTCATCAGGGACATAAAACAATACTAATTGGTACACTTGTTATAATACAGCTTCAAAATATGTGAGGCAAAAATTCATAGAACTAAAAGAGAAAAAGAAAAGTTCTAAATAGATTTTCATCCTCCACTTTTAATAAATAGAGCACTGGTAAAGCAGACTGAACAATTATTAATGGTCAGCAAAAAGACATTATACCCAACAATTGTAGAATATACATTTTTATTTTTAAATTTTTAAAAACATTTTATTTATTTATTTGAAAGAGTTATATAGAGAGGAGAGGCAGAGAGAAAGAGAGAGTGAGAGAGAGAGAGTGTTAGTCTTCCATCCGCTGGCTCACTCCTCAATTGGTAGCGAAGGCTGGAGCTGCGCCAATCTGGAGCCAGGAGCTTCTTCTGGGTCTCTCGCACAGGTTCAGGGTCCCAAGGACTTGGCCCTTCTATTGCATTTCCAGGCCATAGCAGAGAGCTAGATTGGAAATGAAGCAGCCGGGACTCTAACCGGTGCCCATATGGGATGCCAGCACTTCAGACAGTGGCTTTACCCATTATGCCATAGCGCCGGCCCCAGAATATACATTTTTATAATACATAAGGAACAACCATCAATATAGAGTGTATGACATCATTAAGCATGTCCTATACATAACTGAAGATTAAAATACACTATTATTCTGAACACCATAGAATTTAATTTGCAATCAATAATAAAGCGGTTGTTGAAAATTTCCAAATATTGAGAAATAAGCACCACATACTCAAATAGCTAATGGACTAGAGAGGGGGTCAAAAGATGAACTATAATTTCCAATGAAATGTCAAAGCATAAACATTTGTAGGATGCAGCTAAAGCACTGCTTATGGGCAAATTCATGCTATAAGTACTTAGGTTAAGAGGGTAAAAAATTAAGTTGTAAAAAAGAAAAAAGCTTCTTAAAACCAAAGTCGTGGAAGAAAAGAAATAGCACAGATAAGAGCAGAAATGCTCTTATATGAATATACTTATATGAATATACTTCATATAAAAATAACAAAAACTGGAAACCATGAAAAGAGACAACAGAGAATGAAAATTACCTGCAAATAAGTGAAAGATGATACCTCACTACCAATTCTGAAAGCAATACAAAGATAATAAAAGGAGTATTATAAACATGTTTGTGAAATTCAACAACCTACACGGAATAGGAAAATTAGCAAAAGAAGCACCAGAAGAAACAGAAAATCTATATAATTCTGTCTGTTAACAAAACTGATTTCTCAAAAATCATTCTGTAAATGGGTTCACTGATTAATACTACAAAACTTTTAAGGAAAAAAAATGTTATTTGAAAGTCCATACCATTCTAGCTGGTCCATACAATTAAGCTTCAGCAAGGATTATTTTTGTTCAACATCTTGTCTGTGGGGTCACCACAGGTTGGTTACATCCTTGCAAGGGAGGTTCCAGTTCTCGTCAGTAGTCCTGTCGCCTGGACATCTGCCTTTGGGTCCTGGAACTGCTGACTTCTTTCATCTCTTCAGGCTTAAAAGTGGTAGCGAAGCTCCTTTCTTTTAAAATGAGTCATTTTAGTAAACTGCCTTTAAGTCACTCTCATCTGAGGACGCCATTGCTCCCCTGTCCTGCTTCTTAGAGGGATACAACATTAAGTCTATCAGTTCTATTCCACAGAAGAAGTTGTTTTTCTACTACATGTCCCCTGCGGTGATGGGGGTAGTAGTGGTGGGGTGGAGTGGGTGGGCAAGGTCACCTTTTGTTTCTTTCTTGATAGTCTAACTCATCCAGTGATTTAGGATTTCTAATTTTGCCTCCCCTGTGTGCACTTCTGTGTGCAAATTTATTTTAAGCCTAGAATGAAATGTTTCCTCAAGGAAGGCAAATCTAGTTCCCTAGGCAAAGAGGCTACCACGCTGCCCTCGGAAAAAGAGCAAGTCTCTGACTGCTTCTCATGGTGTTTGGGCCTGTTAAGAGTTATGCCAAGTCTGCTGGAATAGCACAAAGAAAACCATGGTTTAAACCACACAAGGGGCTTACTTTCCTCTAAGTTTGAGAAGCCCAGATTTTAGGCTGTCCAAAGTCAGTGTAGTTGATTGCAAAATTAAAATTGACCAGAATTTCTTGTACCTTTTTTCATCAAGGGGAAAGTTACTCCATGATGTAAGACTGGCCTTGTGACAAGTAGGGTGTGAGCAAAATGAAAACATGTAAATCTGAAGCAAGAGCTCAGCAGGCTTTGCCTACTTCTTTTCAGACTTTGTCGCTTTCTGGAGCAGAGGCCACAGAGAGGCTCCAATTGTCCTGGCCATACCACTCTAGGCTGTCAAAAGCCAGCCAACCCCAGCTGACAAAAGACCCATGAATGAATGCAGCCCAGATAAACCAACAATAACTCAGCTTAGAAGAAACATGGGACTAAATTGTCCAAATGCAGAAGTGAAGCTAAGTAAGTGGTTTTGCTTTACTCTAAGAAGTTTTGGGGTGATTTGTCACATAATAAATACTAATACATTATTATAGTTCATTAGTGCCCATGGTCCTTCCAGCATTCCCATTGTGAAAATATGAGCATAACTCATAGTTATAAAAAGGCTGTTGAAGTGCTGACCATCCCATCAGCCTATCATACAGGAGGAAGAGGAGAAAGGGGAGAGGAGCCTTCCACACAAGAAGGTAGCCTCTTTCGGAAGATTTATGTAGTTATGTATTTGAAAAGGAGGGAGAGAGAGAGAGAAGAGGATATTCTTTCTTGGTTCCCTCTCCTAATGCCTGCAGAAGCCAGGTCAGGGCCAGGTTGAAGCCAGGAACTAGAAACCCCACCTGGGTCTCCCATGGAAGTAGCATGGACTCATAGACTTGGTTTATCAGCTACTGCTTCCAAGGTACAGTAGCAGGAAGCTGGATTGGAAGCAGAGGCCAGATATTAACCCAAGTAATTTGATATGGGATACAGCTTCCCAAGCTGTCACTTAATCTGCTAAGCGACAACGCCCACCCTTCATGGTTGTCTTGTCTCATTAGCTACGTCTATTTGCAGGTAGGATTGAGAATTCTAGTTTTCATAGATGGGCATGTTGTCACCCACCTTTAGGTGGTGGCTAGCAATTTTTGCCACATTGTTAGGACAGCTTAATTTGAGTCTGTTGATGGTAGTTCTTATTATTCCATTGGACAGAAACCACTGTGTCAAAACTAGATCAAATGGCTGGTGCCACGGCTCACTAGGCTAATCCCCTGCCTGTGGCGCCAGCACTCCTGGTTCTAGTCCCTGTTGGGGCATGGATTCTGTCCCGGATGCTCCTCTTCCAGTCCAGCTCTCTGCTGTGGCCCCGGAAGGCAGTGGAGGTTGGCCCCAAGTGCTTGGGCCCTGCACCTGCATGGGAGACCAGGAGGAAGTACCTGGCTCCTGGCTTCGGATCAGCGCAGTATGCCAGCTGTAGGGGCCACTTGGGGGGTGAACTAATGGAAGGAAGACCTTTCTCTCTGTCTCTCTCACTGTCTGACTCTGCCTGTCAAAAAAAATAAAACTAGATCAAATCTATTTCCTATGACATTAAAAACGAGTTTAGTGTGGAAAAGGAATTTTAGTCTAGCCAATGTCACTGACATCTCATTTCACAGTTCTTGGGTTTGATACCTGACTCTTGCTTCTAACTGCAACTTCGTATTAATATGGACTGTAGGTGGCAGTGGCAATGACTCCATTAGTTAGGCTCTTACCACCCTCTTGGGAAACCTGGATTGATTCATGCCATTGTAGGCATTTGGGGAGTAAACCAGTGGCTGGGATCTCTCTCTTTCCCTGTCTCTATCTTTCTTTGCTTCTCAAAATGAATAAAGAAAGAAAAATCAAAAGGATGAGTTTTATGGTATGTGAATCATGCTCACTAGAGTTATAAAAATGAGTTTAGTGAACACTTGTTTGGTTTTATTTCCTTTTGTCCTTGAACCTTCCCTGGGGACGTGACTGTGAAAGTGTATTGGGCCTTCAAAACGTTTTATTTCCTTCTAAGATTTTTTGTTTTGGACAGGCAGAGTTAGACAGTGAGAGAGAGAGAGAGACAGAGAGAAAGGTCTTCCTTTTCCATTGGTTCACCCCCCAAATGACCGCTACTGCTGGAGTGCTGCACCTGGCACGCTGTGCCAATCCGAAGCCAGGAGCCAGGTGCTTCCTCCTGGTCTCCCACGCGGGTGCAGGGGCCCAAGTACTTGGGCCATCCTCCACTGCACTCCCTGGCCACAGCAGAGAGCTGGACTGGAAGAGGAGCACCCGGGACAGAACCGATGCCCCCAACCAGGACTAGAACCCCGGGGTGCCAGCTCTGCAGGCAGAGGATTAGCCTGGTGAGCCATGGTGCTGGCCCTAAGATTTTGTAGTAATGGAACAAGGCAGATAACAGGGGCCCTGTTTTGAAATCTGCCCAGAGATAAAAAACTAGACTGAATAAGCCTAGTGCTGGGTAGAATTTAAATGAGAAAGGCAGGGCCAGGTGGGTGATATAATCAGAATTCAAGATCCTTTTCACACCTCAGAATTTTGTCAGCTTCTGTTTCCCTTACCACCAGGTCAGGTTTACAGTTGGAAAACCTGGTGCATGATTGAACTAAAACAAACATGATTAGGATCTATCCTGGGATGTATCTATGTAAGAATTAATTGCAAATAAAAAATGGGCAGATGTCTACTGAGTTGACTACAAGTTATCTTAAGATGTCTAAGAGAAGAAAATGTTAAGTGAAATGGCTACATATGTCAATTCCATATTCAGAAGTATTTCAGATGCTTTAGAATAGTTATTTTGGCATTAGCTATGGTGGAGGACTTTTTTTTTTATAAAATTTCTAAGCTGTCAGTGTCTGTTACAACATCATCCTATGCTCAGCAGGTAGGTAGCTCCTGCCCCACCAGACTCATCACATGAGTTTCTACACCCTCTCATAGTCCCTCCCTACATGTTTACAAGATAATTCCCCCTGAACACACAATTTGATATGCTAGAAATGGAAAATTGGTGTAAAAATCTAAACAGTCTTGATTTCTTTAGCTACTTCACTGCATTAACAAACAGTTTTCACACTGGCAGCAAGGAAATAAGACATGTTCTCCATAGAGTATAATATTATTAGAAAGATACTAGTTAAGGAAGGGAAAGAATTGTTTCTAGGCAGCATAAAGAAAGTATTAGTATAGGAATTTGGGAGGAAGTGCATTCATGGGGTTTTGATTTGAGAAAGTTCCCCAGGGATGTGAGGATGTGAGGGAGGGAAAGGAAGAAGCCAATCCAGGGGTGTTCCTGGGCATGCTGTTGCTATGGGAGACTGAGGTGAATGGTACTGCACTTCTCACACGGATGGACTTAAGAAAGCTGAAGAATTTGTTCTCCAACTTCTGTCTCACTGGTTGAGGATTGCCTTGCTCCTGGGGATTTCTGTTCCTCCTGTTCCACATGCATACTAAGTATGCTCTGTTGACCTGAAAAAGTCTTTATGTAGAGTCACAGGATCTTGGTAAGAAGCCAAAGTTAGGGAAGGGATTGGTGAGGGATGAGTAGATATGGGTAGGAATGGTCAGTGTCTGCTGCCATTGCCTAATTGGATAAATAAACCCCAGGGACAGGGAGGTTACCAAGGACTATTCAAGGATGTTTTCTTGCAGGAAGTTTACTTTGAATGTGGTTACAAAGGATGGGTACAAATAGACATCAGTGAGAAGGGGGCTTGGCACTGTAGATGGAGGTAATGAAATCAACCAGGTCAAAGACAGCAATGAGTAAACTTGGATGACAGGAACAAAGGAGCAGCCTGCCTGGAATAGAGGCGCCCTATCAGGGGGTGATGTGAGGTTTGCTTATACTGAAGATGGATCAGGAACAAAACATAAATAATAAAAATGATAATGATCTCTGACATGTGGTGGGCTTTTACTTATGCCCACTACAATTTTCATTAACTTTTTATATAGCATGCATGGAACTTTATTCCATGCTGTTGTTTTATTTTTAAAACAAATTTTTCCAGACAAAGAATTATGCACATTTATGGTATACAAAGTTCATGACTTTTGGGTCTGAGAAATTTCAAGTTTAAATTTTTTTCTATTTTATTTAAATCTATTCCCCAAACCTACTTACTCAACGGATGGCAAATTCTCTCCTGCGAACTGGGGTTTATGGGGACTGTTCCCTTTTTTTAGATCATGCCTGAACTCCAGACCAGAATATTTAGAAATGAGTCCACTTACCTTTAGTTTACTTGGATGAGCATATTTTCTAAGTCATGGTGTTCCTTGAAGGTAAGTGGCTGTCATGTTTGGTGTCAAGCTTGGATATAATACTGTCGTCAATGTAAAAGTACTTGGCAGCTTTTCTCTGTTAAGGTTCAGAGACTTCCTTAAGCTACTAAGGAAAACCATGCACTGGTCCCAGTACTCATGGGTCTCAAACATTCCCATTCAGCCTATGTCAGAGTTCTCAAAATTTCTCATTTCTATGCTGATTGGCTTGTGTTCACTTTGATGCTGAGATCATTCAGGGACCTGGGTATTAGAGCTGCCTGGAAATTTCTGTTTTTGTCTGTGGGATCCATGGAAAATTCTAAGGCAGGAAACTCAGATTTTTGAAGCACAAAATCTGTGTATCTTGTTGGGGTACAGGAGGAAGGTTATGTTTCATGTTTCTATGTCTATGAGCACAAAATGTATATTGATGTCTTGGTAGATGACTTTTAATTGTCACAAACCCTATGAAATAATATTATAATGCCTACTAAGGATAAGGAAATTGAGGGTCTGTGATGTTCTAGGAATACACGTAGGATTACATTGTTTGTTAGTGGGAAGTTTGTGTAACTTCATGGTTACAACACCTAATAACTATGTAAATGGTCACTTACATCTGATTTAAAATTCAATTATGGGTCTTTGAAAATTCTGAAGCATGTGTGCAAGGTTATAAGAACAGTTTTTATGAATGTTTCGGAGCATGGAGAGAATTCTTCAAGGAGAGAGAGAGCATGCTCCCTATTTTCTGGTTATTCCTCAAATGCCCACAACATTCAGGACTGGGCCAGGCCCAAGATAGGTGCTGTAAACTCATTCTGGGTCTCCCACGTGGCTGACGGAGCTCTAACTGCTTGAGCTATCACCTACTGCCACCCAGGGTTCCCATTAGCAGGAGGTTGCAGTTGTGGATGGAGCCAGGACTCAGACCACGTGAGCATCCTAAAATGGCACCTTAAGCACTGCACCAAATGTTCACCCCACCTGATATGGCAAATCTTAAAGAGGCTGCCACAGTAAGGTTATGAGTATCAAAAGTACCACTGAGAATGGCTCTCTGATGACTGGGAGAACAAAGAGTGAGAATTTGAGAAGAGTCACAGAAATATTCTTCTTGTACACCTGTTCATCTCCTTAAAATATTTGTTTTTCTAACACAACTACCACATAAAAGGTTGCATGGAGCAGTTACAAAATCTAATAATTCCATTGTCATGCTCTCAGATAAAACCCACTTAATAACCATGAAATCTGAGCATTACTTTTTTTCTGATAGACTTTTAAATCAATTTTTGCCAGTGGAACAAACCCTTTGGAACTTTGAGCTTGTATTGAATTTATAGAATGCATTTTAGGTGAACTGGCGGATTTAATTTATGAAGATTATCCATGTTGGTGAATGATAAGTTTTTTAATAACCTTCAACAAAGTTTAAAATTTTTCCTCATGTCAAGCTTTCAAATTTCTCATAAAGTTAATTTTTTTACAATTTATATTTATTGCTACTGTTAGAAATGAGTTTTTTTAAAACTATATTACCTGACTATATTAACCATTGGATCTATCTTGTAGCTGACCATATAATAGTTAGTAGATTATGGGTTCCAACAATTTTCACTGCTTTTTATGGGGTTTCTAGATAAAATCACATAACATTATATTTAAAAATAAGAATTATTTTCTAGAATACTTCTTCCTCTTGTGTTCGTGCACTGACAGGAGACACAATGGTGAATAAGTGATAGTTGAAGACTTCAACTTTTACAGCGAATGTTTTAAGTCTGATGAAACCAAAACTATTAATGCTGTAATACTTCACAATTATTTATTGTTTTGGATTAGGTTCATAGACTAAAAGATTGTAGTTGTGTTCCTGAAACTGTGATCCCAAGGCCAATCATTTCATTGTCTTTTTTTTTTTTTTTAAGATTGATTTATTTGAAATGCAGGGTAACAGAGAAATAGGGAGAGACAGAGATTTTTAATCCATTGATTCACTCTCCAAATGCCTGCAAACACCTGTGGTTGGGCCAGGCCAATGTCAGGATCCTGAACTGTGAGGTCTCCCACATGGGTGGCAGGGGCCCAAGCACTTGGGCCATCCTCTGCTACATACCCAAGAGGGTTGGCAGAGAGTTGGATTGGAAGCAGAGTAACTTGGGACTCAAATCGGCACTCTGATATAGGATGCCACAATGCCTGCTCCCAATTCTTATTTTAAAAGGAAATGCATCATGAAACAAGATCTCAGTATTGTAAATATCTATTACATGACATATTGTTGAGTGGTTCATTTCCAGGCTGTTTTTGGCTCACTTGAATGCAGCTCTACTACTTTTGAATATGTCTCCTTGGGGAGAATGGCATGCTGGGAAGTTTACCCTATCAGAAAACAGCGGTAAAAACAACATATTATTTGTTGTTAAAGGGATTTGAGGGTTTATTCACATTGGGTCCTTGTTTCAAACATTGACCTATGATTCATATGGCTCACTTTTATTCTTTGCCATGTACTTAAATAAAACATCATTAAAGGTCATCTGAAACAAATTATAACTGTGTCCCAAGTTGGATTCTAAGAGGGGACAAATAGGCACTTTGGCAGGGAAAGTAATCAGGAGTGGTTCTGGGGAATCGCCATCAGTGGAAGGTACAGCACCTTTAATGCCTCAAGTAGAGATGTGAGCTCACAGGAAGAAAGCTGGAAAAAGTGAGCCCACTGTAGGTTGCTGACCCTTGCCAGGAAATAAAACAGGTGTCCAAAATCAGAAACAGGAAAGTTGGCTTTTAGACTGGGTCAGGGATTAAATTCCATGATACAGAGGAAGGAGGTGTTGTAACCACCAAGTTCAAACCTCCAAAGCTAATGTAAAATACATAATTGGAACAATTTCCTGCCTGATTTGTGTCTTTATTTTGCCAAGGACATGCTTTAGTGATGAACTTACAAGATTATAAACCTCAGAATAAGCACCAGAGGTTATTATTTGGTTCATTCCTGACATTAGAGGTTTCCCCTTGGTTTTAGACAGAGATCCTGAATATGAGAGTGATACCAAGTATGGAGCTCTGGATATGTATCTACACTGATAAATTCTCTTGAAGAAAATGAGGAACTCCTGTAGAAAAATGACATGAGCAAGTTAAGAGAAAAGGAATGAACCAACCAATGGAACAAAAAAATTACTTAAGAGCACATGATAGGTATGAAGTAGTGAATGGATGAAAATGAGGGTTGGCCAATAATCTGTTGAGATAGTGCACTGTGTTCTGTATGCAAATATTAGTCCCTGATGAGTATTGAGGTTTAAAAGTGTCCCTCAAAGTTTATGTATTGCAACATATTCCCCAGTACAACAGTGTTGGGAGGTCGGGGGCCTAATGAGAGGTCATCAGGTTATGAGGGCGCTGACCTCATGAATAGTTAAGTAACAGTAACTTGGGCCTCTCTCCTGCCCTGTCTTTGACCTGGGCATGCTCACTTGCCCCTTTGCCATGTTCTGAAATAGCAGTAGGCCCTCGCAAGAAGCCAGCGCCATTCTCTTGGGCCTCCTGGCCTTCAGAACCATGAATATTCTCCTTTTCTTTGTAAGTGATCCAGTCTGTGATATTCTGTAGTAACAGGAAATGGACTAAGACAACAAGACATTGACCTGTTCTGAAATAATGTTTTAACTGATGTAATAGTCATGACAAAAAATTGGTGCTAATTATATTTAAATAAAAGTATAGAAAGCATTCTCTGTCCCAGAATTCTAAAATTAGTCTCCTCTGATAAGCCAATCATTCTAGTTCTTTGAGGATTGTGTATCAACAGTGCATGCCCTGAACAAAAATAACACAGATTTCTGATAGTCCACAGGATCTTGTGAGTCCTTAAGATTTTGATTTTCAATAGTAATGACTGTATGACACCAAGTGTAAAATCTGATTATTTGTATTTTTATTTAAATTTTAGATACATATAGTTTTTAAAAAGATTTATTTATTTGGTCAGGAGTAGAGTTTTAGATGGAGAGAGGGAGATACAGAGAGGTCTTCTATCCACTGATTCACTCCCCAGGTGGCCATATCCATGGAGCTGGGCTGATCCGAAGCCAGGAGCTTCTCCTACGTCTCCCATGTAGGTGCAGGGCCCAAGCTCTTGGGCCATCTTCCGCTGATTTTCCTGGCCATTAGCAGGGAGCTGGATCAGAAGAGAGTCAGGACTGGAACAAGCACCCATATGGGACGCCGGTGCTGCAGGCGAGGCTTAACGTACTAGGTCTCAGCGCTGGTCTCAATAAATATAAATTTTAAAGTGTAATTCTGCATGGGTCAATAAATGCCCAATAGAGGATGAAGTTTTCTTGAAAAGAAGGCAGAATTTTTCAAATGGCTTTACTGTAAAGGAGATTTATTTCTAAGAAGGTGCATGACCCAGGGGATGTTCTAGCAGAAGGGATCTTTTTCATGATCAGACCAATCAAGCTTATTTTAGCTTTGAAGAGCAGAAGTAGAACCCTGTAATGGAGATAATAGGCGCCAAGTCCCTGTGTCCTTAAAATTCTTCTAGCCTCGTAGAGTAAAATCTGCATGAATCTGGTGCAAGTGAGCAAGACGGGATTCAATTTTCATGACATGAAGAGCATATTCTAGCAATAATTAGTGGTAATTGAACAAGGTTCTAAGCACGTTTCACATACCAATCAACACCAGAGCTGGAAGAAAATATGTAATTACTGTCACAACAGACACAACCACTGCCAACCTCTTTGCCACCCATAGCAGAAGTTCCCAAATCACTGCACTATTATTATGTGCAATGCTCTATGCAAATATTTTGTTTTCAATAAAAAGACCCATATGTAGGAAAAATGCTTGGTTTACTTTTGAAAGTCCTCTGGCATGCCTCTAGGATAAGCAGCAAAGGAGAAACCTTCAAATGCAAAGTCCCGAAGCACTCACAAGGGAATTTTATAGAAGCAGTTTTATGGGTCTGTCTTCTGGAGGCAGGACAGAAGAAACGCCCTGTGACTAGAAGAGCCCTCCCTTTTTCCTTCTGGACTGTGAACTCTTTGTTGAATTGCCAGCACCCTTTGTTTTGGAGAATTCAGCTCTTCTCAGGAAATTGTTTATTCTTCTGTCAGTTAGAGTAGCTCATCTACACATCTGACCTTTCCTCTACCAGAAAGAGACAAGATGGAGGGAGGTTCCAAGTGCAAGCCAGGCTGGTCAGTGTTTCCTTTGAGTTCTGATTTTGACCTGGAGAAGAGTAGTCTTTACTCTCAGCTGTCAAAACTAAGAAGGTCTGTGCTAGGAGCTCCTTCCAGCTATGGAGAAAGCTAATTGGAGACAGGGGTTAGTGAAACCCTGTTAGAAAAGCTAGTAAGAAGCAGGAAGCAGAAAGCAGTCGAGAGCACCCTGCAGCCTCAAGTCCTTGATCCCTGCTAACTGCAGCTCCACTGGTCTTGCTCATTGGGATGCATCAACCTGCTCACCTTTCTGCCCAAGTTGATTCGCATCCTGATGTACGTACCCCCTTTCCAGGAACAGTCATGCCAGCTTTTTTTTTTTTTTGCCAGGCAGAGTGGACAGTGAGCGAGAGAGACAGAGAGAAAGGTCTTCCTTTTGCCATTGGTTCACCCTCCAACGGCTGCCGCGGCTGGTGCGCTGCGGCTGGCGCACAGCGCTGATCCGAAGCCAGGAGCCAGGTGCTTCTCCTGGTCTCCCATGGGGTGCAGGGCCCAAGCACTTGGGCCATCCTCCACTGCACTCCCTGGCCACAGCAGAGAGCTGGCCTAGAAGAGGGGCAACCGGGACAGAATCCGGCGCCCCGACCGGGACTAGAACCTGGTGTGCCGGCGCCGCAAGGCGGAGGATTAGCCTATTGAGCCACGGCGCCGGCTGTCATGCCAGCTTTTATTTACTTACCTGTGACTTTGGACAGTTACCTAACCTCTCTGAACTGCATTTCCACATTGTAAAATTGGAACACCAGGGTTTGGGGGATACATGAGTGTTTGCTTACTGTCATTTTATACCTCTAAGGCAATGATGATAGATACTGGGATGATTTTAAACATGGCCCCAAGTTCTTTTGACATCCATCCCATCAAGAAGCATAGCTTTGATTCTCTTGAATCTGGATCAGTTTGCATCTGTTTTCATCTATAGAATGCTACACATATACTCGTTTTAAAAAAAAAAAAGATTTATTTTATTTATTTGAAAGAATTACAGAGAGAGGTAGAGAAAGAGAGAGAGGTCTTCCATCCGCTGGTTCACTCCCCAGATGGCTGCAACAGCCGGAGCTGTGCCAATCCGAAGCCAGGAGCCAGGAACTTCTTCCAGGTCTGCCACATGGGTGCAGGGGCCCAAGGACTTGGGCCATCTTCCACTGCTTTTCTAGGCCATAGCAGAGAGCTGGATCAGAAGAGGAGCAGCGGGGACTAGAACCAGCGCCCAAATGATGCTGGCACTTCAGGCCAGGGTGTTAACCCGCTGTGCCACAACACTGGCCTCCCATATATACTCTTATACACACATGTACATATGTAACTTATGACTAATAGATTATACTTTTGCTTTTAAACTCTTTTAGGCCAACTGTACTGCATTTCTTTAGTTTTCAATTCTTTTTAAAAAAATTTCCAATCTTTAAACATTCTGATTCATTCAAATAAAAATCAAGGCAAAATAAAAATATAGTTATGTGTCTGTTTTAGTCTTCTTTGCTGCAAATAAAAAATATTTAAGAGGGAGGAAGGAAAGGAGGAATGGAGGGAGCAAGAGAGCCAGAGGGAGAGGGAGGAAGAAGAGGGAGAGAGACAGACAGATAAATAGAACTCCTGTTTGCTGGTTCACATCTCAAACTCCTGCAACGACTGTGGCTGGGCTGAGGCTGAAGTGGGAATAGGAACACTATCCAGGTCTCCTGCAGGGGTGGCAGGAGCACAGTCACTCAAGCGATCCTTGTTGCCTCCCAAGGTCAGCATTACCAGGAAGCCGGAGCCAGGTGCCCCCGCTGGGAATTGAACCCAAGAACTCCAGTGTAGGAAGTGGGAGTCCTCACTGCTAGGATAAATGCCTGCGCCTGCCTTCAGAACTTTATTACCACCCTTCCAGTCTCAGCTCCAGTGCCATCTTCTCCACTAACACACACACATAATTTCATATGGCTCTCTCAGAAATTCTATATTATAGATAACTCTATGTATGTTTCCTGGGCTAAAAGAGTTTTGATTCAATATTTATTTGCCCTATCATGTTGCCAGTGCAAAAAGTTGGACTAATTTACACTCCTAACAAAAGTATATAAAACTCACTATTTACACTAGTGCCAACATTAAGCTATTGTCAGAGTTAAATGCAAATTATGAGCAATTTTTTATTTCCATTTTTCTGATTTTAATTAGGAGATTATTTGTAAATATTCCAATGATTTTACCTGAAGTGATAAAATCAGTTTTGGTGAAAGATATCAGGAAGAAATATTTTTCACCAAGAGAATAATTATTTGTCATTGAAATTGTATCAAAACAAAGAATTTTCAAGGTATCTGGATATACATATGCATATGTATAATATAAAATCAACATGAAAAATAAATGGTTTTAAGCTCTCTCCTGTGGCCTGGGAGTGCAGTGTAGGATGGCCCAAGTGCTTGGGCCCTGCACCTGCATGGGAGACCAGGAGAAGCACCTGGCTCCTGGCTTTGGATCAGCGCGATGCGCCAGCCGCAATGGCCATTGAAGGGTGAACCAACGGAAAAGGAAGACCTTTCTCTCTGTCCCTCTCTCTCACTGTCTAACTCTGCCTGTCAAAAATAAATAAATAAATGAATGGTTTTAAATTAATTAGAATATTAGCTTAGTGCTAACTATGCTATTTGTTTTTTATACAATTTATACAATTCATAATTAGTAGAGATATGCTCATCAAAGTGACGTACTGGCACTAAGAAATCCACAGTAAATTTTATACCTAGTGATTTTTGATGCAGGAAATATTCACAACTTAAAAATTTTTTAAACAATGGCCATAAAAATCTCACAACGGCAGCAACTCAGATCCATAAAATAGTTCTTAAACTACTTGCTTCAGAAAATAAGCTCACTACAAATCCCAAAGAGAATCCTATAAAAGCTGAGAACACTCTGTGGAAATATGCACACACACAGTAGACGTACACAGACACATGCACAATTTATATAGATTGTCACATACAGTATCAGAATTCACTCAATGAAAACCGGGAGTTAGTCAAGAGCATGTGCACTAGATCATTGTTATTTCACTCGGTAGTCCTGGGAAGTGAATGAGAGACATTCTGAGGTGATTGTTTCATTATTCTCCAGGTTCCCAGCACTCCTTGACATATCTGGAGCTTCTTCATTCATTTAACTCTGTGTAAGATCCTCTAAAGTGGCCGGCGCCACTAGGCTAATCCTCCGCCTTGCAGCGCCGGCACACCAGGTTCTAGTCCCGGTTGGGGCGCCGGATTGCCCGGTTGCCCCTCTTCCAGGCCAGCTCTATGCTGTGGCCAGGGAGTGCAGTGGAGGATGGCCCAAGTGCTTGGGCCCTGCACCCCATGGGAGACCAGGATAAGTACCTGGCTCCTGGCTTCGGATCAGCGCTGTGCGCCAGCCGCAGCACACCAGCTGCAGCGGCCATTGGAGGGTGAACCAACGGCAAAAGGAAGACCTTTCTCTCTGTCTCTCTCGCTCACTGTCCACTCTGCCTGTCAAAAAAATAAAAAGAAAATATAAATAAATAAAAAATAAAATAAAAATAAAAATAAAAAAAAAAATAAAAAAAATATCCTCTAAAGTATGAAATGTTCAGTTGGGAGTTCCAATATGTGATGGTACATCCAAAAGTTCGTGGAAAACAGAATTAAAAGATAAGTTTATTTTGATAAAAAAATTTTGAAATCCACTTAGATTTTCCATAATATACATTTTTATGGGCTTTTTCAAAACATCCTATGCATGCATTTCTAAATTTTTGCATCAAATAAAGCTATATTTTAGTTGTTTTTCATGAACTTTTAAAAAATTATTTTTGAAAGCCAGAGATGGGAGAGAGAGAGAGAGAAAGAAAAAGAGAGAAAGAAGGTTCTTCTATCTGCTGGTTCACTTCCCAGATGGCCTGCAATGGCCAGGCTGAACCAGGCTGAAGCGAGGAGTTTCTTCTGAGTCTCTCATATAGGTGCAGGGGCCCGATCATTTAGGCTATCCTCTGCTGCTTTCCCAGATGTAATAGCAGGGAGCTGGATCAGAAGTGCAGCAGCACAGACTGGCACCCATATGGGATACTGGCATTACAAGCAGTAGCTTTACCTGCTGTGCCACAACGCTGGCCCCTTCCATGAATTTTTGAAATACCCTTATGTAGTTGGCAGTTATAGTCATGAATGGAGAAAATGGGTTGACAAGAAGAAAATTTCCAGAATGAGGACCTTTTGGTCACTCCAAAATATCTAGCTATTCCAGAGGAGGTGAACTCATGAAAGAAGACTGAAAAGTAGGGAACATTTTTAGTTACAAAAAATTCAGTATATTAGGGGAATGTGTGTCATGAAATTAAAATAAGCATTTGTGGGGAGCAACTCGGACTAGACTAAGTTACTGGAATTAAGACTTATTCTATGTGGGGAGCAATCCGGACTGGACTAAGTTGCTGGAATTAAGACTTATTCTATGCATCTGCTCTCCCACAATATGGCGCTGGGAGAGGAGAAAACAGCTTCTACGCAGCTGCCTCCAGTTCAACCAATAAACTGTAGGACTTGCTCCTGATTGGAGAGCAGCGTACTCGGCGTGTGGGCAGCCGAGTTGGGATTGGCAGAGAAGGACTATAAAGGAGGAGAGAGACGGCATGCACCAGGAACATCTATGGGGAACATCTAAGGGAACCCGTGCAGCCCCCGAGAGAACCGGCCGGCGGTGTGCCGCTCCCCTGCGGAAGTGGGGAATGCGGCCAGGGGGAACTGCCCTTCCACGGAGGTGGAAGGGATAGTAGCCAACCCGGGAAGAACCAGCAGCAAACCCGGGGAGGGCCGAGCAGATGAAAGAACAGCGCAGGGTCCTGTGTCGTTCCTCCACGAAGAGGGGGAGCGACATAATGGTGCCGTGACTCGGATAGGAAACCTAGGACGGAGAGCAAACTTAGGAGGGAAGAAACGTGACTCGGATAGGAAACTTAGGACGGATATGAAACTTAGGAGGGAAGAAACGGGAAGAACTGGGAAATTACCGGAGAGAGAGACTAGCAAACAGCCTAGGGAAAAGCCGGACGAAAAAGGAGCCGGAAGAAGCTATTGAAAGCCTAGGCATAGACTCAGATACAGACTACGGGGGGAAGCTGGGAGAAATCTCTAAGGTCGAAAGCGAAAGTGAAAGCTAGAACAAACAGACTCGGACGCGGACTGTGGGGAGAGGCCAGGAGAAATGAGGGAGGAATATCGTTGGAGGAAAGCTTGGGGAAACATACCGGGTAGAGAAAAATGCTAGGGAAATTGAAGCCGCGGGGGGCAGGCCGAGGCGGAAACGAAAGCCACTTTGGGGTTCTCAAGTTAGCCCGGGAATAGGGGGCGAAAAGTTGAAACCAGAAGCTGAGACGTAAGCCAGATTGGGATCCGTCTGATTAGCCCGGGGAGCAAAGGACGGGAAGCCAAATCGTGGGGCGGAGACGTACGCTGGGTTGAATTCGCCAGGCTAGCCCGGGGAACTTAGATTGAATCCTAGTGGCGGAGACGCAAGCTACGCTGTGTTACTCGCGGAAGCCGCCGCGTGCAGAGAGAGCACGGGGCGTGAATAGATAGGGAACGCTGGCGTAGGCCGTGGTTCAGACGCGAAAGGGTTAAGCGTGGAGACCGCGAAGCCGAGCCGCGCAAAGCCGGGAAGCTGCGCAGATGAGAGAGGCGCGCGGGCTGAAGCGGCGCAGAGCCGGGAACCCGCCGGCGGGGCGAGGTGCCGGAAAGCTGCGGGGATAAGAGAAACAGAAGTTTGGAAGTGAAGTAAAAGAGAAATAGGAATGTTGGCAGACAGAAGTAAAATGGGAGAAGTAGGAATGCCCGGAGATAGAGAAATAGAGAAAAATAAGGCCTCCCCTCAACATGCCAATTAGAAGGCTTGGATTCGGTCTGCCCGATTAGTGAGGCGGTGAGCACCTGGGCGGCTAGCTGCAGGTCACCGAAGATAGGCACGAACCAACACTAATAAGTCTCCCCCACAATACGGCAATGAGAAGGCTTGGATTCGGTTTGCCTGATAGGTTTTGTAAACACCTGCAGGCAGTTCTAGCAGAGCAGAGCATGCGCTGCAGGGCACCGAACACAGGCACGCATCAGCGCCTAAAAACCTCCTCACAATGGCGAAGAGAGGACCCGGATTCGGTTTGCCTGATTGATAGGACTTGTAAGAGCCTGTGGCAACTCTAGCAAGTACAGCAGAGTGTGTGCCGCGGGACACCGAAGACAGGCGCGTATCAACGCTAAAAAATAAAAAGAAAGGGGGATCTGTGGGGAGCAATCCGGACTAGACTAAGTTACTCGAATTAAGACTTATTCTATGCATCTGCTCTCCCACAATATGGCGCTGGGAGAGGAGAAAACAGCTTCTACGCAGCTGCCTCCAGTTCAACCAATAAACTGTAGGACTTGCTCCTGATTGGAGAGCAGCGTACTCGGCGTGTGGGCAGCCGAGTTGGGATTGGCAGAGAAGGACTATAAAGGAGGAGAGAGACGGCATGCACCAGGAACATCTATGGGGAACATCTAAGGGAACCCGTGCAGCCCCCGAGAGAACCGGCCGGCGGTGTGCCGCTCCCCTGCGGAAGTGGGGAATGCGGCCAGGGGGAACTGCCCTTCCACGGAGGTGGAAGGGATAGTAGCCAACCCGGGAAGAACCAGCAGCAAACCCGGGGAGGGCCGAGCAGATGAAAGAACAGCGCAGGGTCCTGTGTCGTTCCTCCACGAAGAGGGGGAGCGACAATTCTATGCATCTGCTCTCCCACAATATGGCGCTGAGAAGGGAGAAACAGCTTCTACGCAGCTGCCTCCAGTTCAACCAATAAACTGTAGGACCTGCTCCTGATTGGAGGAGAGCAGCGTACTCGGCGTGTGGGTAGCAGAGTTGGGATTGGCGGAAGAGGACTATAAAGGAGGAGAGAGACAACATGCACCAGGAACATCTAAGGGGAACATCTAAGGGGAACATGGAGGTGGAAGGGTTGGTAGCCAACCCGGGAAGAACCAGCAGCAAACCCGGGGAGGGCCGAGCAGACAAAAGAACAGCGCAGGGTCCTGTGTCGTTCCTCCACGAAGACGGGGAGCGACATAATGGTGCCGTGACTCGGATAGGAAGCCTAGGCAGGGCTTAGTGTCGTTCCTCCACGAAGAGGGGGAGCGACAGCATTCAAGACCAATAGAATGATAAACTCTGATGAATTTTGCTGAGATTTTCAGTAAAATGAGGATGAAGAAATCATTCATATCTTTAGTATAAATGGTAGAAGAGAAAACTGCTAAAAATAATAGTTATAACAATTTTAGGAGTACATAATATCAAAGATTGTTATGACATTAAAATCATAGAAGGAAGGGGTGGAGTAGAGGTTTTGAATATTTCTATGCAATCCAAGTTAAGTTGTTATCAATGTAAATAGTTTGTTACAACTTTAAGAAGTTTTATGTAAGATTCTCAGTAATCACAAAGCAAAAACTTACAGTGAATAAAGGAGATAAAAAGTAAGGAATCAAAGTATACCATTAGAATGAGATCCCAGTGGAAAGAACGGGTCATCAAAAAAGGAGGTACCTTTCTCTGAAGGGAGGAGAGAACTTCCACTTTGACCATGGCCTTGTCTAAATATGATCAGAGTCGGTGAACTCAGGGGGCTTCCATAGCCTTGGCAGCTCATGACAAGAGCCTAGGGTGATTACTGATGCCATAAACAAGAGTGTCAATTTGTTAAGTCAGCAGCAGGAGTCACTGTGCACTTACTCCTCATGTAGGATCTCTGTCCTTAGTGTGCTGTACATCGAGATTTAATGCTATAACTAGTACTCAAACAGTATTTTTCACTTTATGTTTCTGTGTGGGAGCAAACTGTTGAAATCTTTACTTAATGTATTCTAAACTGATCTTCTGTATATAAAGAGAATTGAAAATGAATCTTGATGTGAATGGAAGGGGAGAGGGAGTGGGAAAGGGGAGGGTTGCGGGTGGGAGGGACGTTATGGGGGGGAAGCCATTGTAATCCATAAGCTGTACTTTGGAAATTTATATTCATTAAATAAAAGTTAAAAAAAAAGAAAACACCAGTTAATCACAAGGGAATAGAGGTATAGAGGAAAAGGAAATCTATACAACAACTGGAAAAATTAATAAAATTATTACATAGTAAGTCCTTACCTATCAGTAATTTACTTTGTATTTAAGTGGAATGAATTCTCCAAAAAAACAAAATGGATGAATGGATAAGGAGACCAAAGCCAACAATATGCTGCCTAGAAAAGACTTACTTTACCTTTAAGAACACATATATGATGAAAGTAAAACGATGGAAAATGATATTCCGTGGAAATAGAAACCAAAGGAGAACAGGAGTATATATACTTACATAAACTAGAACAGACTTTTGGTCAAAAACTGCAAAATAAAAAAAAATGAAACAGGGATAATAAAATAATGCAGGGATAATTTCATCAAGAGAATATAGCAATTATCTATATATATTTATATCTACATCTATAACTATATCTATCTCTGTCTCTATAATTTAACAATAGAGCACCAAAATATGTGAAGTAAATATTAATAGACCTGAAGAAGACATAGACTAATAAAATAATAGTAGGGAACTTCAGTACCCCACTTTCAGCAACTGACAAATCATCCAGACAGAATCTCAATAAAAAAATACCCTTACACCACGGCCCTCATAGACATTTATAGAATGTTCCATCCAACAGTGGAAGACTACACATTTTTCTAGTGCTCATGGAATGTTATGTAGGATGAATCATGTTACGCCACAAAGCCAGTCTGAACGAATTTAAGATGACTGAAATCATAGCAAGTATCTTTTCCAATGACAATGAAATGAAACTAGAACTCAATAACAGGAATTTCAGAGAGTTCACAATTGATGGAAGTTAAGCAACAAGCTCTTTAGTAACCAATGGGTCAAAGAAAAAATTAAGGAAATAAAATATTTGAAGATAAATGAAAATGAAAACACGATACTAAAACTTATAGGATTAGCAAAAGCAGGAATTTGTTTTTTAGAATGCATATACTAGGGATTATTTGCATTTTGTATGATTTATTCAAGAGGGAAGGAGAAATTGATGGGGAAGGAGACAGAATAAGTGCAGGATGGACATCCTTGTGAAGGTGAGAGGTGATGGGATCCACAGTGCAGGTGGAGGGGTGGCATTGGATACAATGTGGACATTCCTTCTCATGTTGCATGGGAAAGGGAAACAAGTCAGGTATGGCTCATGGAAGAGTAGGAGAACTACAAAAGGGGGTGAGGAAGCTTCCATTGGGTTTTTTATAGTTTCCCTGTGCAGCATGAGGTATGGTCATCAACTGAGTAGGGAGAAGTGGCAAAGAGTTTTGGAGGAGGAAGAATTCGGTGAGAAATAGCCTTTTTGGCTATTTTGAGAAAACATATTAGGCAGTTATAGTAGGAATGTGTTATGGTAAATTGTTTCTCAAGACGTGATAATAAATTTAAAGTAAGATGAGAGGGCACAGTTTTGTAGTTTTATCCAAAAACATGTAGTCACTCAGATTCAGGGAAGGAATTGAGGGAAGTTTGGTTTCCTATCTGAGTATTAATGGAAGGAGAGATATCGGGGAATTAAGACTGTTTCTAAGAAAATTATTATAGGGGCTAGTGTTGTGGAATAGTGGTTAAAGCCACACCAGCAATGCTGGCATCTCAAATGCCATTTTGTGTCCTAGCTGCTCTACTTCTGATCTGGCTCCCTGCTGGTGGCCTCAGAAGAGCAGCATAGGATGGCCCAAGTGTTTCAACCCCACCATCCACAGTGGGAGACCCAGATGGAGCTCCTGGCTTCTGGCTTTGGCCTGGCCCTGGCCTAGCCATTACAGCCATCTGGGGAGTGAACCAATGGATGGAATATGGAAGATTCATTCATATTTCTCTCTCTCTCTCCCCCCCATTCTGTCAAATAAAATTTTTAAAAGGAAATGATTATAATAGTGGATTGAGTAATTTAAATCATGTAAAAGGAGAAGAAAAAACATGCAGATGAATATAGCAGGGTAAAAGTCAGGTGGTCAATGAAATGAAATGCTGGAATTAAATTATGAGCTCAATTTATAGAAGGGTGGTTATTGATGAAACCCAAATATTTTAAGATAATGAAAATATATGATGAGGTCTAATAGATAACAGGATTTTCAATGGGAGGTGGAGGATAAGATCCTTGGAGGTGATGAATTTAGAATATTAAGAGGCAAACCATTGGGCGATCATTTATATAGATGCTGTAGCCAAATAGAATGATGGAGGAATAGGAGTAAGGATGCACATTGCTACAGGTGCTATAGTCATCCTTACAGAATGAGTGGTGTGATTTCGGGGTATGTCGATAGATGTTAGAAAAATGTGTACAGAGTGGCAAAATTAGATGATATAAACTTCCCAGATGTTGCAAGATACGAAATAAGAAGTGAGATGATTTGGAAGCAGCCATGGAGAGAGTGGAAGAGCATATCCTACCTCCATGAAAGACGTGAACAGCCATGTCCAAAAGTCCTAATGAAAGAATAGATTGGCCATGGAACATTATCCATTGTAGAGGACAGCAAAGGAGTCATTACTGTCAGAGGAAAAGCAGGAAGGTAAATGAAATTTCCAGAGAAAGTATTCAGGATATATAGGAATTTGCAAGTGACAGGGTACCCAGGGGGCATAATTCAAGAATCAAAAGTGAAGAGGGTTTAAAAGATGGGTCATGTTCAAGGGGTTACTGAGCCAAGGCATGAAGAATTCCCAGGGAGACTCAGCTTTTCTGGTTGATGACACACAGGCTAGGGTTGATGCAGAGTTCTTGGGAGAAGACAGGTAATCTACCCTACCTGGAAGGTCCCATACTGTGGCTGTGACTGCAAACTCCTGTTGTGTGATGGGGAAGCCTGAGATATGGCTTCAGGGCTTCACAAAGGGCTGACCTGTTAGGCAACCAAGGGCATGAGACTGTTGGAGTCTCTGGCCTATTGCAGACCATGGATTGACTGTCTCACTGGAGTAGGCAGCTTTGAAATGATCTTATTCTCCTTCTCTTCCTGTGCTTAACTCCACAGCACCAAGTGATAGAGGTTCCTGAGAAGCCTTGAGAAATCTGAATCTCTGAAAAGATGAGGTTTCACTATCTGCAGATGTCCCTGCAGCATGTCCTGAGCCCAGGTCCCTCTTCCAAGGCATGTTGGTTGCAGTCTCACCCCAGAATCCATCGTGAATATCACCATCTTAGAGATCCTCTCCCTGGGAAATGCAGGCCTCTTCGGTCAAGTTTACTTAGATCGCAGTCTTTCTCAGACCGAGGCTATGCCTTGAGCTGTGTTCAGTCATTTTTTGCTCAAGACCAACAAAGCTCAGTGAGGGAATGTGTTAACAAAGCAGAGGCCAAGTCGGTCAGGAAGGTATCTCTGGGTGGAGAATTCCTTCCTCTGTCTGGGAGACTGAAAGAAATGGGAATGGAGAGGAAATGACAAAATCCCAGGAGCTGATCCTGAGAACTTCAGTTCCATGTCTGGCTTGCTCATGCAGAGCCTTGAGGTGCAGCTAACCACTCAGTCCTAGGGCACATGGCCAAGTGAAAACTGGGCAGGGTAGGAAAAGCTCAGAGTATTGTGTGTTTCTGGAAAGGCCATGTCCCTAAACTCAATATATTCTGGAAACTTTCTATCCTTGAGTTTCCAGTGCTTGTACTCTAAGGACCTACCACATTTGTTCAACTTCTCAAACAGTTGCTATGTACAAGGACTCGGATGATCACCATATTTTCTGAATTCTTCTCTATCTATAAAAACAAAGGTGGTATTTGAGCATCTACATGCTAATGATGAGGAGTAATCTATGCACATATCTGGAGGGGGCAATTGTAAGGGCATGGGGAACAGCACCTGCAAATGCTGGGAGGTAGGTATCCTTTGATATGTTAAATAGATGAAGAGGCCAGTGTGGCTGGAATGAAGTGGGAAAAGGGTTTCTCTGTGTTGGAGTTGCACACCCCTGAGTATAGACAGTGGTCCTGTTGGAGCCAATAATGAAAAGTGAAATCAGAGATTTGGAGTGGGTGAAGTATGGATCATACATTATCATGCAGATATATGCAAGGAATTTATCTTTTCCTCTCAGAAGTCACTGGAGAGTTTTGAGCATTGTAGTGATATAATCCAATGTCAGTTTCAAAATAAATTTTATTATGGCCTCAGTGTTAAGATTAAGGCAAGGAGATCAGATTAAGCACCTATTGAGATACCCAGATGAGTTACCATAATGACTTGGCCCCAGGTTGATTGTGGTGGAAATGATGAGAAATGATCAGATTTTGGATTCTGGTCTCTCGTATCTTTCAGGTAGGGTTTCTACATAGATTGAGTTGGAATGGGCTGTGAAATAGAGGAGTTGAAATTCATGTTAATTCATTTTATGTCTAAGCAACTGGTAGATGTAATTTACATGTTTTTCACTTACTGAAATGAGAAATAGTGTGAGGAGAGTTTTTGTCATATCTTTTTAGGGAGACAGGGAGAACAGGAGTTCTGTTTTTTTACATATTAAGATGACATAAGACATGCTAATAGTTATTTTCTAGTATTTATTTTGCCTAATAGTATGACTTACGACTTGGTTGTGTTTGGAATTTGACTTTGGGTTATCTACTAGAATTTAAATATAATAGTATAGACTTAGACTTTATGGGATTCAGTCTTCTATTGACAATATATTTCCTGGTCATGTCACCATCTTTTATCTCTTTAGGACTGTCATATTTTAGTGCAAAGAAAACTTCCAACAACACAAACTCCTCACAGGTATTTCTAATCTTATTTGAGAAAAGTCTATACTTCCATAGGCATTCTTCCAGATATATCACTCCTGTACCATTTGCTCTACATGTATTTACAGAAGACCCTAAATGCACAGAGTGTGATAGAGTTGAGGGTAGAACATGTACAGATTCAGTCCAGAAAATACAATATCTGAAATGCTCTAGAATCCAGAATATTTTGAGTTCTAACACAATGCCACAAGTGGAAAATTTCACACTGTACTTCATGTGATAGGTCACAATTGAAACACAGATGTGCTAAAATTATGTTCAGGCTCTGTGTATATGGTGTATGAAACAAAGAATTTCATGTTAGGCTTGGGTTCAATTCCAAGTTATCTCATTATGTATTTGCAAATATTCCAAAATCCAAAAGTAAAACAAAATATAAAACACTTTGGGTTCCAAATACTCTCTCTCTCTCTCTCTCCCCCCCCCCATATATATATATACACACACATATATATACATCTATACCTCTCTCTATGATCTTAGCTTGTAATCTTAGCTCATCTTTGACATTTCCTTTCAAGAAACTAAGAGACCACACCTTGCCCACAGCTCCCAGAGGAAGCACTGCAGCAATCATAGTGCTGGAGGCTGATGAACTCTGGCCCGCGATCAGAGTCGTCTTAGGGAATTGGGTACCTTGACTTTGGAATATGATGTGCTTTCTTTACTAGGATAGTTATACCCTCTGTATTTAAGCAAATCTTTGGATTTATAAAACCCAAGTTTACAATGATTCTTAAAAACAGGATCAGGCAAGGTAGTTCCTTGTAGATAAAGCAGCCCTGGAGTTGCTGATAGTTGGAAGTTGTGTGCTAGTCATGTCCCCTTTGTAGTTGAGATCTAAATCCTTCCTTGAAAGAAGAACCGAGCAGTGCATCTTCTTGTCTGTTATTGTCTCAGAGATCCCAGCTCACTGTTACTCATCTTAAATCTTCCGTATCCTTCAGATTGTGTCCTTTATATTTATTTTTCATTGACTCTTTTGCTATCTGTAATCTGTTGCTGACTAGTGGGGACATCCCAACAAATTTTTTGGAGGTATATTTTATCACAAAATAATATAAATCCATCATTTTGATATTTTAAGGTAGTATTAATTATATTAATAATGTTTTGAAACTATCACCAGTGTCTATTTCTTAAATATTTTCATGACCCCAAATAGAAACAGTATAATCATTAAGCAATAAATCCCAGTCTCCTTCCCTTTGGGCCCTGGTAAAATATGATCTACTTTCTAAGAATTTGCCTATTCCAGGTATTTAAAATGAATGGAATCATAACAACATTTGTCCTTTTGTGTCTGGATTATTTTACTTAGCATAATGTTTTCAAGGTTCATGTTGTAGCATATCAGAATTTCATTCCTTTGTGTGGCTCAATGATATCACATTGTATACATGGTAACATATTTTTATCATCCATCAATCTATTGATTGAACACTCACATTGCTTCTACCAATTTTGGCCATTGCAGATAATGCTGCTATAAACACAGGTATCAGAATATTTCTTTGAGACCCCACTTTCAATTATTTTGGATTTGTACCATGAAGTGGAATTGCTAAATTACGTGATAATACTATTTTTAATTTTTTGAGGAAATACCAAAATATTTTCCATAGTAACTATCCTTTGCATCTTTCTTCCAATAGTGCATGAGGGTTCCAATTTCTATTTAATGACTTGATCAGTAGCCCCTTCCTACCAGTATTCTGTGGGTATGTTTTCTTGCAGTTTTCAAAGACTGTGCTTGCTGCTTCACATATCTTCCCTAAGTTTTAGATATCAGACACTTGTGTGTGTCTGAACTTCAAGTGAGGGGACACCAATCCCTTGGGTATCTACAGACAGATTAGAACATTGCAAATGTTCTCACTGGTTTGTGGAAAGTCACTGGAGATCAAGGCATAGCTTCAATCAAACTGTGCTGTCATTGCAGGTAGGGGTTGAGAAAAGGGCAAGTGTAACATGGAACTTCCTACCATTTTGGATGTGGATTTTTCTTGATTGGGTGTTTGCTTGGTTGCCATAGATCTTTGTCTATTTTCCTAGTTCCTATAAAGTTACTTTAGTGAGTTTCTTGTTGTTTTAAAAAATGTTTTCATGAGAAAATAAGGACCTACAAATTCCTACTCTTCCATCTTGCTGACATCTTTTACCCCTCCCTTGTTTTAAACATAATGGAAACTTGGACCAAAACATACAGTAACTGAAAACTGATGAATGTTCTTGCCAGAGTGAAACTGAAATGGAGGCTTAGCACATCAGTGGGATACTGTGGTTCCTACTTTGAATTGTTTATGTGTATTCCCACAGGACTCTCTGAGGAATGGAAGAGCAAAGGCAACCAATGTCAAGAAGTTTTCCTTTGTAAGGCATTATATTTTCCTAATTAACATTTACTGCAGACTTCCTGTTAAGATAGAAAGATTAGACAAAGTTGGCTGCCATTGTAATTGTCCCTCTGACCTTTTCCTGAATAAAGGAAGTACGTCTATCAGTTCAGATTTACGTCAATTTTTAAACTAGGGTGGATTATTGCCTACTAGCAATATTGCAGAGGAATTAACTTTAATTGAGGTGACCCAGAAAGGGAAACCATTTCAGCAGAGACCTTTTGCCCCAAAAAATTGGCTTTTAATGACCAATTTCCTTTCATGTCAATTCGATAGAGGTGGTTAGGTTCAGGACTATTTTACCCATCTCTGTTGCCAGAGTGTAAAGGCAAGAGAAAGGATAGACACTAATTAAATTTGTTTTTGTGACAGGGAACTGAGAATGCCATAAGTCTCCTAATAATGTCAGAAAATGAAGAAAGCTGTGTGTTGTGAAATAATGGAACCTCTAAGCAATTAAGCTGTTGACCCTGAGGTTCTTTTACTCCAGAGTAGCTGATACTGTTAGGACTTTTAAAATGACTGCGGATACAGACTAATTAGAAATGTTAATCACTGATTACAGTTGCAATGTGCCTTATGTTTCTCCTGCTTTGGGACTGTTGTTCTCATCTCTTCTTGCATTCATATCTGTTATAAAATAAAACTTACAGAGTGACTAGCCCATTTGAAAATTAGTAAGTTGGCCGGTGCTGTGGCTCAGTAGGCTAATCCTTTGCCTGTGACACTGGCATTCCCCACAGGTGCCCGTTCTAGTCCCAGTTGCTCCTCTTCCAGTCCAGCTCTCTGCTGTGGCCCGGGAAGGCAGTGGAAGATGGCCCAAGTGCCTGGGCCCTGCACCCGCATGGGAGGTCAGGAGGAAGCACCTGGCTCCTGGCTTCAGATTGGCGCAGTGCGCCAACCATAGTGGCCATTTGTGGGGTGAACCAATGGAAAAGGAAGACCTTTCTCTCTCACTGTCTAACTCTGCCTGTCAAAAAAAAAATTAGTAAATTAATTTTTTCTATTTTTATCTTTTCATTTTCTACATTTCTAGTGTAAGGAGGTATCACCATGATAGAATAATGGAACTATTGTAAGACTTAAGAAATTATTGCACACAATTTTCTATTCACTTTGATTATATATATATACACATACACACACACATACACAGAGAGAGAGAGAGACAGACAGACAGACAGACAGACATGGTGGGATGACCAAGTAGTGACTCTCCATGTTTAAGGAAGTAGGGGAAAGTTTACTGTATTTGAAACATGGTGAAGCATCCTAAGATTAGCTAAATTCTAATAATGTCCTTATACTGAATCCCTATACAAATTGGAACCCAAAAACATTAGTAAATGAAACAATTGATAAATATATGCATTAAGCAAGGAAGGGCTCTGTGTAAATATGTGTAAACACACATATGATGATGATCTTGATTTGATACTTTTCTAATGAAATATAATTTTTCCCTTCTTAGTAAAGCCTTTTCCTAGGTAAGTGAGAATACATAAAGGGTGAAAGAAGAACACTGAATTCTTTATTTTAAAATATGCTTATGTGCTTCTTACATTGAAATTTCAAAATGCTCTTAGTCATAGAATCACAATGTAAATTATGAATAGAGGGTTTTTGGGGGGGGGGGACTATTAGGAAAACTACTACATGAATAAAAATAAATATCCATTTGCATCCATTATGGCAATTACAATAGAGGATTATAATCAGAAAACTCTTTTTTGAAAGGAACCCTGAATACATGCAGATGTTGGCTAATAGACAGTGTTGGGAGTGTCAGTTTCAGGACAAACTATACTAACCCACCCACTTCTTAAAATTGCTTTATTTTGATATTCCAAAGAAGTCTTTTCCACTGGTGAGTGCAATCATCACTGCAATAGCTAAACACACAGAGAACATGCCAGAATAGAAAAATAAACATCAATTCCCTTGAAAAATCAGTAAGAGTGTCTACCTGTCTATTCCATTTTTGTAGAGGGAAACCAGTGACATCTAGTAGGGAGTGTTTTATTTCTCATTGTAACTACTTCTTTCTTTCAATCTTGAATTCTAATTTTTAGGTTTGTAAACAATAACATATGTAAAGGAGAAACTGCTTGAAAAATATGCAAGTGTCTTGAAATCCAGGGATATTAGAAGACTCAGAATTAAACTGCACATGGTAGCATGAGCCAACATGCATTCCAGTATTGGCCAGTTCAGGGTTTTCCCACCCCTTCTCCCATGGTAGGTTCTCAGGGCTTAGAATAGTTGTAATCCAAACACATACAATGGTGCTTCAAAAAGTTCATGGAAAATGGAATTAATAGGTAAGTTTATTTTGATGCAAAATTTGTTTTAAAATCCATGCATAATTTTTTTCCTCCACAAAATGCCTTTTGAATAAGCTTTTTGAAGACCTTTCATAACTGCTGCTCTTGAAAGTTTTCATAATAAGATCCCAAGCCCTGTGATTGTCCAACTGTCTGTTTCTGCTAAAGGAAATTTATCTTTAATTAATAGGCCTTCATAGTTGTCTACCAATACTTACATCTTTCTATGCTAAGAATTTTTCTTGTTTCTTTCTTAAAAGATCTGTGTTTTGGGTTTTATATTCAGGGAAGTGGTGTTGGAATGGTAATACTATTTTATAAGTCCCAGGTGAGTTACTTTAAATCAATAGATTATGTGCAGGAAGCCCCTTACTGGGAACTTTTGCTTGATGTTGTGTGGTCTTTGATTTCTCTCCTCACTGCTCCAGGTGAGGAGAGCCTGCTCTCTCTAAGGTTCTGCTGACCCAGCTATGTTTTCAGCCATAGCACTATTTTGATAACTGTGGTTTTCTCAGACTCTCAAAGTGATGTGTTTGTTGATGGAGAGGGTGAAGGATCAGGACACAGTCCTAGACATTTTTCTTGAGGTGTGGTATTGGAATCTGGAAGTGATGCCTAAAAACAGTCTAGACTCTCAGACTCTTAGACCCAGCTTTCTAATCACTTGTGTTTCCAACCTAATTAAGTTTTTAATAGTTGTGCTATTAGCCTACAGCCTGTCTTTTGCAGAAAATCCAGACCCAAAAGAAAAACTCTCACAGTTCAATAAAATAGAATGATAGAGTTGTAATAGTAAATACATAGTAATACATAATTAAATGTATTTAAATTAGACTAGCCAATCATTCCTTGAAAAGATGACAGATACTTTGGAAATTATATTTATTAAATAAAAGTTAAAAAAATCATTTTTTAGGTTCAGGGAAGTATTTTGGTGGGAAGACTTGACTTTAGTGGATTTAACTTTCTTTCACTGACAGCATAGGATGCTTACTTGTTTAGCTTCAGACTTAGAATTTTTAGTGTTGATTTTGAATGGATTTTGAATTCCCAATTCTTCATCTTTCTTTTCACATATTCCTCAAGCATAGATATCATAGTTTTCCCTTGGAAAGAGTAAAGAAGATCATCCTAGACCACTGGGCCATTGAGGAGCCCTGTAGCTAGTGAGTTTGCTGTTGAAGAATCTATCATAATACAAATATGACTAACAATGGAAGGGTTGAAGTGCTCACTTAGCAACAGAACAGTTAACCAAGCAAGTTGGGGGTAGGGTGGGGAGAAAATGTATATGAATCTTGAAGTGTGTGCAACTAGCTTGGCAGGTTTTTGGAGGCAAAAAATAAAAATTCTTCTTTGAATTCTCTAAAGCAACTGGAGTGTACTTGGTGGGTGTTCAAATGAAGCTTGTTGAATGAATTCCACACAATAAAATGTTAAAAGGCTATAGACCATAACCAATGTCCCATAGGCTGTTGTTGGGACATATTGAGTTTAGTGTGTTTTGACAGAAGTTAGGCTCTGTGTGATACTTGTTTCCATCCCCCATCTATTTTCAACTATTTTCAGTACATTACCCAACAGCTCTCAAGAGTTCAATTCTATCTGCTTTCCTTTTATTGTTGTAGATAAGTTTCTGTATTTTAGAAATGCTCATTAGAGAGCTTTTCAATTTACTGTTTTTAAGTAAGATTAATGTTCACATTCCCTGTAGGTTTAGTCTTTAATTTGCTGTGTGAGGTTTTGAAGTTCAAGTCTTAGAGTCAAGTTGATGGTACAATAGAAGGCGAAAGTATCACACATACGACACATTCACACTCATACCCACACTCACAATGTGTATGCATACACACATGCCCACACTCACATATACAAACATACATATGCATATCTATAAACACTCACATGTATACACATACACACACAAACATCTCTAGTGTATTTTATAAAAATTGTCAAGTAGCACCCAAATTTAAGCCAAAGCCCAAAGAGCAATCAAGCTAGGGGATAAGAAAGCAGAGGACACCAAGCCCTATCATCTCATCTATATATTTCTTCTAGTTTTTGGCTTAAATTTCTCATTATTTCACACAAATACGTTTTTTTTCAAATTTTGTAAGATAAAGTAGCTTTTTTTTCTACAATACTGCTATGTTTGTAACTTCACAAATGGTCCTTTCCAGTTCTTCAGAGAAGGCTGTTGAAACTCATTTAAAAAAGTACATAATGGACTTCTAGGAAATGTAACAATTCTGTGCACACAGTGACCATAGGGGGTTTTAATTGCCAACTATATTTTAGTTTGAAAGATCTTAATATAATTGTTTAGACAAAAGAAAATCCTTTAAATACAGATTTTTATAAATGCTAAGTGAGGAGAATACAAGTTGATCAGTCTTTTTGTCTGTGAATGAGTTATAGAGTGAAAGAACATTGTCCAAGTAGGTCAACAAATATAATAAAGATAAACGCAATTGGATCAGAGTTGATGACATGGCCTCACCAAGGTACATTATGGATTCTGAAGTTCTGTTGTTCAGATGCTCTTTTTATGCATAACCATTTACATTGTCCTACTTTTCCTTCTAGCTGGAAATAGCACAAGTCTCAGTCTGGTCTGCAATATTCTACAGCTACTGACTGATTTCCTCACTCCTATCTTTCACTCAAAACCCCCTACTTTAGCCTGTATCCAATGACACATTGTGGGGGAAAAAGAAACAAAAATAGGAAAGAGGTTTAAACATTTTTCCCTTTAAACTAAATGAATTCATCTTAATGACTCAATAGGTTGAATTTTGAACAACTGCTTAACCACTGATGGACAGGTAGGAGAAAATGGCTTTTGTTTAAGTAAAGAAGAAAGAGGCTTCTTCAAGATGACAATGTTGTGCTGTCAATTGCTACTTAGAGAACTCACAGTGGTAAAGTACAGAAATGTTGTAATTTCATGGAGGAATCTTTGGTCTCTTTGGTAGAGCCTGGAGGACTTTGGTCATCTGATGACTTATTTTCAGTCATCTTGCTTCACATTTCTTAGCTGTTCCATGCCTAATCACCAGTTTGCTCTACCATCTTCCTACCTTTGCTGTGGTTTTCTACTTGCTCCTTCTCATTGTCCTTCTGGATTCATTGTCTCTCATCCTTCAGTGAGAGGGGTCAGTTCTTTCCGTCATAGCACCTTGACTCTCATGCCTCGTATTTTGCCTGTATGCCAATGAGCCCCAATCCCTTTATCCATACCCTGCTCCAATCTCAAGATCTGTGCTTCCACTTCCCCCAATGCAAATCTCAACTTTGTTCTTTCCCAGGCACCTTGCATGGAATAGGCTCTCCCTAGATCTCTCCTCCCCAAACCTTTGTCTTCTCCTGCATAAGCTGCCCCAGATAATGGAATCATGTCATCTCATGTCCTCATTCACAACCCTATCTTTCATAATTGCCTCCAAATGCTCAGGTCTACTTCATAAATAGATCTCAGTCTGTTCCTCTTATCCTCACAACCACTCACCACCTATCAGCAGGCCATTGAAGCAATCTCTTGGCTAGCTACTCTCTCCCTGATTTATTTCTGCAATCATCCTCCTAACAACTCTCTTCCTCCTCCTTATTTTTTAAAATGCAAGAATAATATTATTACCTAACAAACTCCTAAGTTACTTTTGGTTACCAAAAGCGTAAGATAAAGTTAAAGCTTTTAGCTTGTCACACAATTACTTTTTTAAAAAAGATTTATTTACTTATTTGAGAGGCAGAGTTGCAAAAAGGGAGAGAAAGGGGAGGAGAGAGAGAGAGAGAGAAAGAGAGAAGGAGAGAAAAGAGAGAAAGAGAAAGATCTTCCGCTGGTTCACTTCCCAAATGAACACAATGGCTGAAGCTGGTCTGATCTGAATCCAGGATCCAGGAGCCTCCTCCAGGTCTCCCACATGTGTGTAGGGGCCCACACACTTGGGTCATCTTCCACTGCTTTCTGAGGCCATTAGCAGAGACCTGGATCAGAAGTAGAGCAGCTGGGACATGAACTGGCACCCATATGGGATGTGGTGCTGGAGACAGAGGCTTAACCTAATATCCCACAACACTGGCCCCCATGTAAGAACTTTCAGGTTGGTTCCAGTCATACTCATCATTGTAACCCCTACAGTGCTTTGAAGATATCAGTGGTTCATTGAATATTTAGTGAAATGAATATATATCTTCCTGTTAGAGTATTAGAATTAGTAAATTAGAACAATTGCATTTTTTGTATTCTTTAAGCCATTGATTCTCAACCAAAGATAAGTTTCCCCAATTTCATTATCGTGTGTGTGTGTGTGTGTGTGTGTGTGTGTAGGGGTGCTATGGCATTTGGATGGTAGACTCCAGTTTTCCCATAAGAGTTTTGAAATATTCTTGTATGTTTTGATGCTGGGATCACACAAGAACAAGGAAAGGGAACTTGTCTTTTATATTAGGAAGTTAAGTTTTTACTTTATCTCTCCTAGTTTGACAAAAGGCAGGACCTATAATTTTTTAAGTCCACTTTCTTCATTTAAAAATGATATCATCATAATTGTATTTATCCTACATTAGTGAAACTGTTGGTCTGAGGATCAGTTTTAAGTGGATTTTGAAAGCTAATATGCTATGGCTGGGGCTGTGGTGCAGTGTATTAAGCTGCCATCTGCACTGCTGGCATACCATCTGTATAAAAGCCAGTTTGAGTCCTGGCTGCTCCATTTCTGATCCAGCTCCCTCTTAATGTACTTGGGAAAGCAGCAGCAGATTACCCAAATGTTTGGGCTCCTGTAACCACATGGGCAATTGGGAAGAAGCTCCTGACTACATGCTGTTATGGTCATTTGGGGAGCGAACCAGCACTCGCTCTCTCCCTCTCCCTCTCCCTCTCCCTCTCCCTCTCCCTCTCCCTCTCTCTCTCCCTTCCCCTGCCTCTCTCCCTCTCTCTATATATCTCCCTCTCTGTTTGTAACTCTGCCTTGTAAGTTTTTTTTTTTTTTAAAGAAAGCTAATATGCTATCAAATGACATGTTATTATTTAATGAGAGTCTATTTGACTTTGGGGGCAGAAATGAAATGCTTTAAACCTTTTGAAGTCTCCTACATTCCTGACAATGTGGCAGGAGGGGAATTTTTCCTTGTGGGTGATTCTAAGGCTCCCTGGTAGGGTCACAGTCCTTAAAGGTAGTGCAAGTTGTTTGTGAGGAAATGTCAATAGAAAATGTGCTAACCTCTTGTTTTAAAAAATCTTCAAAAATCAGACTCTAATTACAGATATCTTTTCCAGATTGAACCACCACTAATTTAACCAAAAACATGTGTGTGTAACAAAAGAACTCATAAAAGGAACATTTGAGGTTTCACATGGATTTCTGCAAAAGACAAACACAGTAAAATCACAGAACTGGCTGATGGACACTCTGCTGTACTAAAGCTATAAAGGTTTTATTGAATCCTTGGGACTTATAACATCCATTCATCCTGTAAGAGAAACTAAAGGTCTTAATCCACAGAGGATCTTTCCACTGCTTACCAGAGAAGCAAATCCTCCCACCTTGAAAGGCACCATCTAGAGCTTTCTGGAATCCAGTGTGATTTGCACATCTGAACTCCATTGAGCCCTGCATCCAATGTGCCTTGAGGACATGTCAGCCCTGTCACTTAGCATATGACCTTAGAGCTTAGAACTACAGTTAGTATAGCATGTTTTAGAAAATTTTCCATTTTGTAACTTTTATCTAAGGAAGATGTTTAATATCAAGAATACTAAATAGATATTCACCAAACAATAGGAGTCCAGTTGGCTCATATCCAAGATGAATGTACTCAGGACTAGATGTCTAGAGACCAGAACAAAGGCAGATGGCATTCCAAACTCCATGGAAAAGCCCTCAGTATTTGGGAGTGATATTGAGAAAAATTATTCAAGCAGTTGGGTTCAATGAAGACTTTCTTTTCCCTGGTGTAACCTAGTTATAGACGTCTATGTCCTTTGTCTGCTTTGTGAACTCTTAAGAGGAATATTTCAGAAGTTGAGCAGACCAACACACTAAACCATAAGTCTTAGAGGCCCTGAGCTAGCTATGCGAGATGGGTAATGTCTGTTGTAACACTGCACCTCTTGGAAATTAGGAGAGTCATTGTCATGATAAATGTCCTTTGAATCATGAAAAATTGATGGTGTAGAGCTCTATTGTTAGGCAGTTACCTAACTCTTTTATGGCAAAGGATATCCACATTCTCAGTTTGGAGCACAATAGATTCTTCCAAAACAAATACAGAAAATAAAGACTTGTGGGAGAACGCTAATTTTTAAATTTTTTAACCAGCTTCATTGAGCTATAATTGATGAAATTGTATACAGTTGAGGTGTATAACATGATGATTTGACATGTATTTCTGGTGAAATTGTTACCACAATCAAATTAATTAACACATCCATTATCTCATTTAGTCACCTCTTGAAATTATAGGGGAAACACAAAGAATCTATTCTAGCATGGCACACTTCAAGTATATAATACAGGGTTAATAACTATAATCACAATACTGTGCATTCCATTCATTTCCCAGGACCTAGTCTTCTTGGGGGTAATGCTTTATTCATTATCACTCAAATTCTTCTAGTACTGAAAATGGTTGTAAGGCTCACTGGTTTATCTGGTGATATGCATACCAGATATTATGTAGGGCAATATTATAATTTCTAGGTTGCATGTTTGTAGTTAAAATAATTAAGAAACAATAGCTGGGTAAACATGGAAGAACAGTTCAGGGTTATAAACATTTTTCTAGTTTCTAACAAAATTAAAAAAATCCAAAAAAAGGCAGCTCAAAATTTACTATTAGCTATCAAACTAAGCAAAATATCTATTTTTATGGTAAACATGTCTAAAAGAAAACTCTGAATGGTTCTCCATGGGTGTAAGCAGCAGCCAGAAGCAATGCCAACCAAATGAAGATAATCAGAAAAATCCTATAAATATTTACCCATATCTTTTAACTTACAGAGGTCTGGGCCAATGAAATGAGAAGGAAATTCTGGGGAAAGTTAGGGAAAACCCTTCAATATGAAACACCCACATACCACCATAGGACCATGGCCAAGGCAGAGAAGACAACCAGGGCATGTGGTTTGCTGGCTTCACGCTGAATGAGGATGATAGAAATAGCATCATGCCTGGGAGTGGAGTGAGCCTTTGTGCAGCATTTGTCATGGAATTTTGGAAGAAAAAGCAGGTCCCATGTCCTTTTAGATAACTGTACTCAACCAGCTAGGTCCTTACACACATTGATCTGTAACAAAGTAATCAGAGAATATATCCTAGACCTGAAAGTATAGCTTGAGTAGGGGAAAGAGAAATAGATCCCATATGAGGTAAGAATGGAATGGAAGGGAAGAAAACCACATAACTCATAGGAGGGTGAAAAACATGGCATGGGGACCTATTATAGCAAAATATTTTAAAGGAAAGAAAGGAATAAAGTAAAGGAAGGCACTGAGGCAGGCAGACAGGAAGAAAAGAAGGGAGGAAGTAAGGAAGGAAGAAAGGTAGGAAGGAGGAGAAGGAGGGAAGGGAGGGTGGGAGGCAGGACAAAAGGAAAGAAATGTCAATCATAATAAAATGACTCAGTTTGGAAGAAAACATAGGTAAAGGAAAGGAAGTAGATTTCCCACAAGTGTCAGGGAAAATATTGGCTTAAAAGATGTACTCAGTTAAACTGGCCTTAGGGATGGAATTAAAAAAAAAAAAAAAGTACAAAGTGAGAATGGAGACTGTGAAGTAAGTGGATAAATTTTAGAATAAGAACAATATTGCAGAGTTGCCACGCTAATCACAAAGGGAAAGAAGCAAAATTTACTAGTGGCAACTGAAACAGAAAATAATGGTTTCTATAGTAGTAATAACTAGGTTATTAACAGCAAAGAGAAAATGCCTGAAACAATCAGTGATTTCAGAAGAAACAAAGAATAAGGTACTCAGAGAGTCGATAATAAATATGGGAGGCAGAAATGGTTCAACGTAGGAATTATTTGTTTCCTTAGCAGAGAGTTGGAATCATGGAGCAGAAAAAGTATACAGAGATGCAATACAGGAAGCTTTCAAATGAAAGAAGCAATGAACTGCAGATTGAAATGGCTTGTGATAGTTGGGGAAAAGTTGATATGGAAGAACTCACTTGGAGCCTTATTCCAGATGGAAGCCAAAGCTCTTCCATTGCCTCAAGGTCGAGATGGTGTTTCCATCACCTCTATGACATCATCTCCTATTAATTATTGGAGCTCCCGGTCTGCACTGGCCATACTTGCTTCCTTGAACACACAGAAAACTTCGGGGCATGCTAGTGGCTCAAGTTCTTTTCATCTCTTTTCTTTATATCCTAAAGTTTCCTTATCAGATATCCACATGTCTAGATTTTTTGTACACCCATTAAGTCTTTGATCAAATACCACTTTCTCAATAACATTTCCCTCATGCACATTGTTGAGATTGGAACACTGTGGGGAGCAACTGAGACTAGACTAAGTTACTGGAATTAAGACTTATTCTATGCATCTGATCTCCCACAATATGGCGCTGAGAGAGACCAAACAAATTCTATGCAGCTGCCTCACCAATTCGACTGATAAACTGCAGGAGTTGATCCTGCTCCTGATTGGAGGAGAGCAGTGTGCTCGGCGTGTGGGTAGCAGAGTTGGGATTGGTGGAAGAGGACTATAAAGGAGGAGAGAGACAACATGCACCAGGAACATCTGAGGAACATCTGAGCAGCCCCCAAGAGAGCAGGCCGGCGGCGTGCCACTCCTCCGTGGAAGAGGGGAAAGCGGCGGGGGGGGGGGGGGGGGGTGCCGCCCCTCTGCGGAGGCGGGGGGTGGGGGGGCAGCAGCTAACCTGCGAAGGGCCAGGCAAAAGGAACAGCGCAGGGTCCGGTGTTGTTCCTCCGCGAATGGGGGAGCGACAGAACACAATATCCAGCTTTTCTTATCCAAATAGCCTGCTTGATTTTCTTCATAGCCAATTATCATCTGCTGATATATAATTTACTTTTTTATTTCAATTTTTTTTCCTCCTACTCGGAGAACAAGATTTTTTTTTTTGTTTTTATTTGGTGTGTTTTGTTTTATTTTTACGGCTCTATTCTAATATAATTGGCATTCTTTATAGTCTCTATAATTGGCATATTGTAGGTTACTCATAAATGTTAAGTGAATGATGTCTGTGCAAGGAAGCTGTCTTTGAAGAACAAGCAGGGATAGATAAATAAAGGCATTGAAGGCACCAGGACTAGGTCTGATCGGGGCAGTGATATGCTGGAGCCAGTAAGCACTGCCTCACGGAACCAGTTACGTGCAACTCTTTTCAACTCTGGATTCAATGACATTATGTGACAGCTTGCAAGTAGTCCTGGGAACATTTACACTACAGAAATCAGCAAATGCTACAAATGTTTTGTTTTGTTTTTAATTTTTCCTGGAGAGCTGGTTATTCAGCCTTTACCATTACAGAGCTGTGTCAGTGAGGAAATGAAGTTTGGAATCAGAAGATTGAAATATGACTTCCAGCTCCTTACTAGTTCTCTAATTTAGGAAAGTCATTTTCTATTGACTAACTTCAGATTCCTAACTTTGAAGTGAGAGAGCAGGAAGTAACAAAGGATAGTTTGGGGTGAAACACATCTAAGTGCTCCAGGGTTCCTGAGATCTACACACTTGGCTTCTGCACTGCACACACATGGGCCCAAGCACAGGTGAGAGCCTTGCAGCCTTCTCCTTGAGTTGGCTCAGTCATAGAATAACAATATTTATGACTAATACACTGTCAGATACAACTTCTAATATTTCATGATTTTGATTTTTAGTTTCCAATTTCATAGTTTGCTTATCTAGTTTAGGTTTCAAGTTACACATATCTCATTTAATTGAGGAACATACTTTAATTTTCTTTGGAAGATCTTTTATAAGACAAATTATTTTATCTTCGAATAGAACTTACTGCATTTTCTGGGCTTTTTGTTACATTGACAGGTATAATTCTAGATATTGATTCAATTTATTTACAGGTTAAAAGCTATTTGGATATTTTTTCTTGACTCAGTGTTGTTAAGTTATATTTCCCCCAAATTTGTATATTCTATGAGGTTGTCAGAGCAATTAGTATCAATAATATATTCTACTTTATAGTTGAATTGTTTATTTGTAACCTCTTTGTTTTACTTGTGACTGTCCCCAGGTAGTTGACTATTTTTTTAACCGTTTCAGAGAGCACAAGTTAGCTTTACTGATTGTTTCTATTGAATTTTTGTTTATTATCACATGAATGTCTCCTATTGTTTTTTCTTTTTTGCTTCTAATTTCCTTGAATTCATTCTATTCTTTGTCTAATTTCTTCAAGTTGTGAGCACTTAGCCTTCTACTCTTTTATTTTTCTTATCAAATGCCAGCATTTATGAATACTCATTTGACTTAATTAAGTTTTGTTATATCTATATTTTTATGACAGAGTTTTAAATATCTTCATTTTCTATTATATTTTTTCTTTGAATCCTGAGTTATTTATAAGGTGTTTTTAAAATTTTCAAATATAGAAGTACAATTTTTTTTTACGTGATGCTAATTCCTAATTTATGTTCCTCATTGTCTAATAATGTGGTCAGTAAGAAGTTTATATTTTAAAATTTCTTAGTACTTGATTTGTGGCTGAATACAGGATCAAATTCCATAATAAAAGTTTCACGTATTTATAAGAAGCATATGCACTCTCTTACCAGGTCTGTCCTTTGTTCAAACTTTTTCTTTGTGCTGTTTAATTCTTCCATGTCTATATCCAATTTTGTATGTTTTTCCTATTAATTTCTGAGAAGTAGGTTAAATTTCCCCACTCCTGACAGGTGTGATTTTTTTCACCTGTGTCCCAATTTTTGTTGTGTGTATGTATAGCCTATGTCATTAAATGCACACAATAATGCATGTATACTCATATATACATTATATTTTCATAGTAATTTCTTTGTCACTAATAATGCTTCTTGACTTTCTTCTGTTTGATATTGTATGGGGTATATTTTCCCTATACCCTGATTAATTAGTGTGCTTTGGTACATTAACTTTTTCTATTGTTATACATAAAATTGGATTTTGCTTTTCACTATTCTTAAATTTGCAACTGATTTTTCTAAATTCAGTTTTTCTAATTATTTTAATGGAGGTTATACATGAGGTTTCTGTAATTTTAGGGGTTACTCTTAAAATATTAATGTGAATAAGTGATATAACAATCTCAAGTCAATCATTATCTCAATTTTCATTTCACATAATATAAGAACCTTAGAATAGTTTAGAGCCAGTCAACACCCCCTTAAATGTTTTATCAACCCAGGGGATTTTTTTAAGATTCTGAAATGCAATATATTATTTTTGTTTGAAATGGTTGGTGCTTGTTTAGAGAAAACCATGTGTTTATAGTTCTTTTTTTTTTCTTTTTGTAGAATTTTATTTAAGGTATACAAATTTCATGTATTTCATATATACAGATTTAGGAACACGGTGATACTTTCCACCATACCATCTCTCCCACCCACACTTCCACCCTTCTTTCTTCTCCCTATCCTACTCCCATTCTTAGATTTACAAAGATCTATTTTCAGTTAATTTTATACTCATAAGATTAACCCTATACTAAGTAAACATTTCAAAAAATAGTAGGAAGAAAAAATGACACAGTCCATCAATTGTTGAGATAAGAGCTGTTCAAAATCATCACATCTCAAAGTGTCAGATTCACTCCTATAGATAACCTTTAATTACCACGAATCAGAGAGAACATATGGTGTTTGTTTTTTTTTTGCAACTGCTGTATTTCACTAAATATAATGGTTTCCAGTTGCATCAATTTTGTTGCAAAAGGCAAGATTTCATCCTCTTTTTTTTTTACCACTGTTTAACTCCATAGTATGTGTGTGTGCTTATGTGTGCATGTATAAAATAATTTATCCAGTCATCAGTTGATCAACATCTGGGTTGATTCCATATCTTAGCTATTGTGAATTGAGCTGCAATGTACATCAGGGTACAAATCATTCTTCCCAGAAGTGGGATGGCTGGGTCATATGGGAGGTCTATACTCAGATTTCTGACTTATCTCCATCCAGTCTTCCACAGTGGCTGCATCAGTTTACATTCCCACCAACCGTGGATTAGGGTACCTTTTCCCCCATGTCCTCACCAGCATTTGTTGTTTGTTTATTTCTGTTGTATGAGAGCCATTCTAACGGGGGGGGGGGGGGGGAGGGAGTAAAATGAAGCCTCATTGTGGTTTTAATTTGCATTTCCTTAATGGATAGTGATCCTGAGCAGTTTTTCAAGGGTCTGTTGGTGAGTTTAATTTCCTCTCTTTCAAAATGCCTGTTCAAGTCCTTTGCCCATTTCTCTTTTTTTTTAAACTTTTATTTAATGAATATAAATTTCCAAAGTACAGCTTATGGATTGCAATGGCTCCCCCCCCCATAACTTCCCTCCTGCCCGCAACCCTCCCCTTTCCCTCTCCCTCCCCCCTTCCATTCACATCAAGATTCTTTGCCCATTTCTTACCTGGATTGTTTGTTTTGTTGCTGTTCAATTTTCTAGAGCTCTTTATAGATTCTGGATATTGACCCTTTATTGAATATGTTGCAAAAATTTTCTCCCATTCTGTCCATTGACTCTTCTCTTTGCTAAATGTTTCTTTGCAGTGCAGAAGTTTTTCAGCTTGATGTAATCCCGTTTGTCAATTTTGACTTTGATTGCCTGTGCTTCTGGGGTCTTTTCCAAGAAGTCTTTGCCTAAGCCAATGTCTTGCAGGGTTTCCCCAATCTTCTCTAGTGATTTGATAGTAAGGGGCTGTAGATTTAGATCCTTGATGCTTTTTAGTGGATTTTTATATAACATGTAATGTAGGGGTCTTGTTTCATGCTTCTGCATGTAGAGATTCAATTTTTCCAGCACATTTGTTGAAGAGACTGTACTTTCTCCAAGGATTGATTGTAACTACATTGTCCAAGATTAGTTGATTATGAATGCATAGATTAATTTCTGTATTTTCTGTTCTGTTCCATTGTTCTACAAGTATGTTTTGTGCCAGTACCAGGATGTTTTGATGATAACTACCCTGTGGTATGTCTTGAAATATGGTGTTGTGATGCCACCAACTTTGTTTTTGTTGTATAAGATTGCTTTAGTTAATCATAGTCTCTTATGTTACCATATGAATTTTAGCATTGGCTTTTCTAGATCTGAGAATAATGTCATTGGTATTGGGATAACATTGAATTTGTAAATTCCTTTTGGTAGTATGGACATTTTGATGAAATTGATTCTTCCAATCCATGAACATGGAAAATCTTTCCATTTTTAAATGTTTTCTTCTGTCTTTAATGTTTTGTAATTTTCATCGTAGATATCTTTGATATCCTTGGTTAAATTTATTCCAATGTATTTAATTTTTGTAACTATTGTGGATGGGATTGATCTAGAAGTTCTTTGTCAGCCATATAATTGTCTGTGAATACAAAATCTATTGACTTTTTGTGTTAATTTTATATCCAGCCATTTTACCAAACTCTTATATGAGTTCCAATAGTCTCTTAGTGGAGTCTTTTGGATCCCCTATATATAGAAACATATCATCTGTAAATAGAGACTTCCTCCTTCCCAATTTGTATCCCTTTGAATTCTTTTCTTGAGTAATGGCTCTTGCTAATACTTATAGGTCTATATTGAATAGCAGTGGTGAGAGTGGGGATTCTTCTCTGGTTCCATATCTTAGTGGAAATGCTTCCAACTTTTCACTATTTAATAAGATGATCGCTGTGTTGCCTTGATTGTGTTGAGAATGTTCTATCTATACCCAGTTTGCTTAAGGTTTTCATCATGAAGGGATGTTGAATTTTATCAAATGCTTTCTCTGCATCTGTTGAGATAATCATATGGTTTTTGTTCTTCAGTTTGTTAACGTGATGTATCACATTGATTGATTTGTGAATGTTGAACCATCCTTGCATATCAGGTATAAATCCCACTTGGTCCAGGTGAATTATCTTTCTGTTATATTGTTGGATTTGATTAGCTAGTATTTTGTTGAGGATTATTGCATCTATGTTCATCAGGGATAATGGTCTATAGTTAACATTCTCTGTTGTATCTTTTTCTGTTTTAGGAATTAAGATGATGCAGGCTTCATAGAAGGAGTTTGGATGACTTCCCTCTCTTTTGATTGTTTTTGAATAGTTTGAGAAGAATTGGAATTAGTTCTTTATATGTCTAGTAGAATTCACCAGTGAAGCCATCAGGTCCTGGGCTTTTCTTTGTTTTGAGGGTCTTTATTAGTGATTCAACCTCCACGTGGGTTATTGATCTGTTTAGGTTTTCTATGTCTTCATGATTCATTTTTGGTAGAATGCATGTGTCTAGGAATATATCCATTTCTTCTAAGTTTCCCAATTTCTTGGAATACAGCTCTTTGTAGTAATTAGTGATGATTCATGTTATTTCTGTGGTGTCTGTTGCTACAATTCCTTTTTCATCTCTGATTTTTTGGGTCTTCTCCCTCCTATAGTTTGATTAGCTCTGCTGTTTCCTGGTTGATTTTCTGTCTGATTGATCTGCCCATTGCTGAAAGTGGGTGTTGAAGTCCTCCATTTCTATTGTATTGGAATCTATGTCTCCCTTTAGATCCATTAACATTTATTTTATAGCCAGCCACCATGTAATTGAGTGCATATATAATTATTTTAGTCACATATTCCTGTTGAATTGATCTCTTAATCATTACATTGTGTACTTCTTTGTCTCTTTTATTTATTTATTTATTTTTGACAGGCAGAGTGGACAGTGAGAGAGAGAGACAGAGAGAAAGGTCTTCCTTTTGCCATTGGTTCACCCTCCAATGGCCACCGCGGCCGGCGCGCTGCGGCCAACGCATCGGGCTGATCCAAAGCCAGGAGCCAGGTGCTTTTCCTGGTCTCCCATGCGGGTGCAGGGCCCAAGGACTTGGGCCATCCTCCACTGCACTCCCGGGCCATAGCAGAGAGCTGGCCTGGAAGAGGGGCAACCGGGACAGAATCTGGTGCCCTGACTGGGACTAGAACCCGGTGTGCTGGTGCTGCAAGGCGGAGGATTAGCTATTGAGCCACGGCGCCAGCTAACTTCTTTGTCTCTTAACAGTTGTTGTGTTAATGTCTATTTTGTATGATTTTATGATGACTACACTGGTTCTTTTTTGCTTTCTATTAGCATGAAACATTTTTTCCATCCTTTTACATTTAATCTGTGGGTAACTCTGTGGCAGCACAGTTGGGTCTTGATACAGATACAGACTGGGCCACTCTGTATCTTAAAACTGGAGAGGTTAGACCATTTACATTCATGATTATTATTGGTAAGTAACAATTTCCCTGCCATTGTTCCATAAATATTTCTATTGTTTACTTTGGATTTCCTTTGTACTTTTACTTGGAGATTTTTCTGCCTTCACATTCTTTCATAATGATGACTATCCTTCTGTGTTTCTGTGTGTAGCACATCTTTAACATCTTTTCTATGGCTGGATGAGTGGTGACAAATTCTTTCAATTTCTATGTGTTATGGAAGGTCTTTATTTCATATATGGAAGCTTTGCAGAGTTACAGTATTCTGTTGACTATTTTTTCCTCTTATGACCTGGGCTATGTCTCTTCATTCTCTCGTAGCCTGTAGAGTTTATGATGAGAAATCAGCAGGGTGTCTAATTTGAGACTTTCTGAAAGTAATCTTGTGTTTCCCTGATGCACATTTTAGAATCTTTATGTTTTACTGTGGGAACTTTTACTATAACATGTCATGGTGAATACTTGCTCTGTCATGTCTATAAAGAGTTCTATGCCCCTCCTGCCCTTGGAAGTCCCTTTCTTCCTCCAAATTGGAAAGTTTTCTGTATTTATGTCGCTACATTGGCCTTCTAATCCATTCTCTCTTCTATACCTTCAGGAAGTCCTAAGACCTGTATGTTGATTCATTTGAGAGTAACCCATAAATATCCAAAACTGTTTTTAATTTTTCTAATTTCTTCTTTTTTCATTTTTGGTCCAATTGAAAAATTTCCAAAGATTTGTCTTCTAACTCTAATATAGTTCCTTCTGCCTTATGAAGTATGCTGTTAAAGCTTTCCAATGAATTTTTTAAATCTATTGGATTCTTCATTTTTATATTTCATTTTGATTTCTTTTTAAAATATCAGTTTAATGGGAAATATTTTCATTCATGTCATGTATGAATTTCCTTAGTTCATAGATTTGCCTCTGATTGCTTCTAAGTAATCCTATGATTAATCATTTGAATTCCATTTCAGGCATTTAATCAGTCTCTTCATCTTCACATTTTAATACTGAAGTGTTATTGTGCCCCTTTGGGAGGGCTGTGTTGTCTCCTTTAATCTTGTTTCTTGAAATTTTGTATTTATTTTTAGGCATTTCTGTAGATATTTATTGGTTTTCTCCTCTGATGGCTTTTATCTTTGAACTCTGCCTCTGTGGCTTAGCAGAATGCTCTTTCAGTGAATATTCACAAGTGTATGATGGGTGTGACGAGGGAGCTCTGCTCAGTGATCTAGGGTGGGGTGTGTATGGAGGGTGACACCCAAGTTGGGTGTGGTAGATCTCCTCTTGTTAACAGAAGGGGGATATGGTCACTTCTGTTGGCATAATCACACCCTACCTCCTCTCTTCCAAGGTGATCAATGCCTGGGTTTTAGCCCTTAGTGTGTACAATACTAATCCATGCTTCTGCCTAAACTTCACAAAGGATCCATGCAGTCCTTAGTGTAAGCATGGACCCCACTGGGAATGACACACTCCAGGCAGTCAGGGAGCTCTGGGTGTGGAACTGCACACAGGGATTGCCTAGAGAACTAGCTACACCCTGAGTCCTCTCAGGCAGTCACAGAATTCTCAGTCTCAGCACTCAGGCTCCCACAGTTACAAGGGGGCAGAAAATCCAATCCGCGTCACTAGCCTGTCCCATCCACTGAGAGGCTGAGACATTCCCAAAGCCAGGGACCTGTGAGTGCTTGACCTAGGCAATTTGAACTCTAGAGCTTGTGCAATAGTTAAGAGGCTGGGGGCACCTCACAGTTGTATGTGGGTATCCAGACACCTATCAATCCTCCCAGCCAGACTTAAAGTCATCAGGGAGCACAGATTTTTCCCTCTGGTAAAATCCCTGGATCACACACATGCACAACACCCGCCAGCTGCAGCCCTAGTCATTTCACAGTCAAGTGGGGCATGTACAAGAGTCTCTATAGCTGATACTAGTGTTTGAATGGCTCTTTCTCCCTGCCTGTTACTGGGTTTGTCATAGTAGCTGCTGAATTTGCCTCTGCTGACAAGATGGTGGCTGTTCCCATCAGTTACACCAGAGCTGCTGTGGTTTCCTTTGGGGATAAGATGGTTATTGTCACTGCCAGTTGCTAGGTATGGGCACAATTGATACAGCAGCTGCTACCTATTAACATCCAAAATGGTGCCTGCCCTCTCTTAGCCAGTTGCCGGTCGCCATTCCAGGGGACATGGGGAGAGAGAGAGATGTGCCCCTTTTCTTTTTCTCTGGGTGAGTAGTTACCCTGTTCCTGTCAGGGTTCTGGGCCAGTCTCAAACACAGTGCAGTTTGCTATGCTTTACCTCCAGCTATATCACCAGTGGCATGGGACACTGCAGTTTGATCTCACCTTGCTTGCTAAAACTGGTGCTTTTTCTGGACTTAGGTCTGCTGGGGCCTTTTATTGTGTCCATGCTTGTTGCTACATATCTACACCTTCCACAAAGATCTACAGTGTCTCTTCTCCTTCTGCAAAATCTCCACTTCAGTTTTCCCTCCAAAACTCCCCTGAGAATGCACTCTCTCTGCTTTTTTTAAAAAACTATTTTCGCCTAGCTTAGAGCAGAGCATCCTGCTGCAATTCCACCGTATTGGAATCCCCTGTGTCTATCATTCTCTTTTTTTTTCTCACCCTTCCTTTTGAGACTCTGCCTCTCTGCTGGAATTTATTTGTTCACGATTCCTTTTTTCTTTTACTGTATTTAGATATTAGTCTATACTCTTGCTTTTGAAAATCTATTCTTGTCTTCATTCTTCAGTGATAGTTTAGTCATTTATGGAATTCTTACTTACTGGGTACTTTCCCACAACATTTCGAAGATACTCATCCACCATGTTCTATATTCCACTGCTACAATTAACAGTCTACTACCTGTTTAATTACTGTTCCTTTGTGATTAATCTTTTTTTTTCAAAATCACACTTTATTTTATTTTTATTTTTATTTTTTGACAGGCAGAGTGGACAGTGAGTGAGAGAGAGAGAGACAGAGAGAAAGGTCTTCCTTTTTGCCGTTGGTTCATCCTCCAATGGCTGCTGCGGCTGGCGCACTACGGCCGGCGCACTGCGTTGATTCGATGGCAGGAGCCAGGTACTTATCCTGGTCTCCCATGGGGTGCAGGGCCCAAGTACTTGGGCCATCCTCCACTGCACTCCCTGACCACAGCAGAGAGCTGGCCTGGAAGAGGGGCAACTGGGACAGAATCCGGCACCCTGACCGGGACTAGAACCCGGTGTGCCGGCGCCGCAAGGCAGAGGATTAGCCTAGTGAGCCACGGCACCGGCACCGTGATTAATCTTTTTCTCTCTCTTTCTGCAGTCATCTCTTGGTCACTATATGTAATCATTCACTGTCATAAATGCCTTTCTTTATAACTACCTTAAATCATTTTGTATGTTAGATCACTTTCTTTGGTCTTAATTATGTATGGTTTCTCATCATTCCTTTAAGAATTATTCCACTGAATTAGCACCTATTTAATATTCTCCATGTGCTTAGAATTATTTCAGATGCCTCAAAGAGAGGAATGAACAAGACTGAAAAGACTTGTACTCTTGAACTCTAGTAGAGCTTAATTCTACTTTAGATAATTAAATCCTGCCTCATCCTTTCAAAGGCCTTGAAAATCATATCCTTTGTGCTTTTCCTATTGTAATTAATTTTCTACACACTAGTTATTACCTTTTTCCACTTACTTTGCAACCCTGAGTGTGTCAAAGTATATTGATGATGAGTCAATGCAAGACTTTAATGTGGATTTTAGAACTTTCAGATTCAAAACTTCTCTTTAATGCCAGAGATGCAAGAAAGCACACCGGAGGGGAACTCATTATATCAGGACCCTGGTTCAAGTTTCGTTGGCTGAGTGATCTTGAAGAAATCCCTGTACCATTCTGGGTTCTAATTTCCTAAACTCTAAAATGAAGAAGTAGTGTAAATGCTTCTTTAAATTCTTTCAGTTTTACTACTTCATTTCTATTCAGTTATAGAGAAGAGTGTCCTTTGTATAAGAACATTTGTATCAATGACTTTGTCTGCCAAGTACAGAAGACCCAATTTGTTGGCTTAAACAAGTTGAAGGTCTATTATCTAACATGAAAAAGCACTCCTTAGATAGGTGAGTTCTCTGTTGGTATAGCTGATTCTATGTGTCACCAGGAGTCAGGCTCCTTTTACCCTTTTGCTTTGTCACTGTTCGCAAGAAGTATTTGTGCTCTTTATGGCAGAATGTCAGACATGCCTCTGAGCATTGCATCTTCATTCAGGCAGCAAGAGGAAAAAGGATGAAAAGACCACAGCAATCAATTCTATTGATTAAATAAAGATACTTTCTTGAAAATTTCCCTATTGACTTCTAATACCTAAATGCCTGGAACTATGCTGCATGGCTATTTCTATCTACACATAGCCAAGGAAATTTGAGTATTTTAGCTTTCCGTCTTGCCAACAGAGGAAGCTAACATGCATTTAAATCAAAATAATCATTACGCATCTTGTCTTTGTGAAAAAAAAAAAAAAGAACTAGATATATAGAACCATCTGTTCGAAAAAATCCAATCATACTAAAAACAAACAAGATGAAATTCAGTCAGGAATATAAGGATCAACTAAAAAAGTGTTTTTGAATGAAATCTTTTTTGCCTTGCATGTAAATCATGCCAGATGTTCTCTTGAGACAAAAGCAAGGTGCTTTCTATCACTTTTGTTCTGCATACATATGTATAGTCTTATGGTGAGATTGGGGGTTGGGGTTGAGAGACTCAGTAGAGAATGTGGTTATATTTTATGTTCTCAACCACAATACCTTGACTCAATGATGACCACATACTTTTTAATTGTATGCAGTGGAGTGCATTTGTCAAACAATTGAGTTTGCTCTAGGAGATGTTCTTTTTTCTACTATGATTATTTCATTTTCACTGACATATAAACTCTATCTAGTACATTTGGCTCTTAGTGCTTAATGCTTAAGGTACACCAGCAATCTGACTGTTTAATGTTGCTTAATGCTTTGACTATTATGTGATGTAATGAAAAGCATCTGAGGTTAAGGTCAAAAGACCTGGATTCAAGTCCTTGCTGCTATGATTCTCATTAATTTTATCTGTCAAAACAAGAAAGGGAACATCATTATTCATATCACGTGATTGTTGTAAGAATCAGAAGAAATCTATCATAAAACTGTCCTATACTTGTGAAAATGTAACATTTCTATAAATCAGCTTCTATAAATCTCATGGAGAAATAGGCAAAGAAATAATTACTATATCTTATCTAATATGGAACTAAAACAGAAGCAAAGAAATAGTTGTAAAGGTTATCTAAATCTGCATGGGGAAAATACTGAGAGCTACACAGAGAATATAATCCTTGAACTGAAACTTTAAAGAACATAGAATATTTTCAAGGAAGGTAATCAATGGACAGTAATTCCTGAATAAGGGGTCAAGAGAAGAACTAGCATTGTTCAAAACTATCAACTACGATGTATTAAGGGAGGTGTGATGGGTAGAAGGCTGGACAGGTAAGCAAAGACCAATGGATAAAAGGTCTTTGATGTCTGATTAAGAAGGAGTGTTCTGTTGTGTAAGCTATAAGGAGGATTGAAGAACAAAGAGGGAAAGAAAGAAAGAGAGTAACCCAATAACATTGTGCAAAATGGATGCGAAAAGGATGGAAGCCAGTGAAGAGGCTCCCGCAATTGTCCCACATGGAATGATGGAAGCTGATACTGTGGATAGCTGGGAGTGGGTGGGTAAGATGGAAATTATTTAGGAAGCCAAATAATTGGATATTTTGATCAATTATATGTTGAGGGATGAAAGAAACTGATAATCAGAGTTTTGGCTTAAGATGACTGGGTGAATGTTATTATTATCTAAGTAGTTTAGAGAACAGAGTCAGAGTGACAACAATTGAGATAAAGTTTGAAACATACTGAGTACGAGATATAGGTAGTAGGTGGGGGAACTGACGGTGACTTAGAGATGTTCAGACTGCCTTTATATATCCTTTCATCTATTCATTATTTGACATTCATTAAATGCCTTTGGACCAGGCACTAGGCTAGGCAGAAAGTATGTAACATGATAAGATATGGTTTCCTTAAGGATTTTACAGTCCCAGAAGGAAACAGTCACATATCCATGTAAACTGAACAAAATCATAAAAATGTGATGATACAGGAGAATAAAAACCATGATGGCGAAGTGTAGCAGGAGGTACATGTATTCAGTTTTAGGAAGGAAAGCACGGAATGGCAGTACATTGCTTTAAAAACATCAGCATGACGGGGATTGGTGAACCTTTGCTCATGGTTGGGATTGCAAATGGAAACACAGAAGATGAGATGAGAGAGACCTGAGGTCTACATAGAAGTTTGACAGAGGAGAGGCATGGCAGAGCAGAAGTTAAAACCAGGGGTGATGCAAGAAAGACCAAGATTTGGGTCCCATCTCTGTCTCTGCTAAATGAATCACCTCATAAAAATCATCCATTGTCTTTAAGGGTGTTTTATCATTTACAAAATGAGGGCTGGTATTATTAGGTCTGCCTCAAAGGGCTGTTGAAAGAATTAGGGAAATGATGTTTAAGTCTTGAAAACATCCAGGATTTTAAGCTTAAGCTTTTTGATGTTTTAACTTTTCAATGAAATTGAAAATGAGAGTTTAAAGAAGAGAATGAAAACAAGGAGAAGTCTTGCTTTGAAATCTGGGACAGAATAGAATTTCAGAATAGAAGCCAGTAGTTTTCAGTGCCAGAGATTGTAGCAAAGTTTGTGTACTGAAGATTATAAAAACTGTCTTTTGGGCTTGGAGATAGGAGCTCATTGGTGATTTCAGTGAAAGTAGTTTCCAAAGCATGCAGCACCAGATTACAGTGGTTTGAAAAGTGGATGATGGGTGAAAAATACCAAAGAGCAGGACACAGTCATTCTTTCTGGAATATATCTTTGGTGAACAGAAAAGGAGTAGCTCAAGGGAAGCAAAATGTCAAGGAAGGTGCTTTTTTTTTTTCCTTTAGGATGTTAAAAAACATTTTTGCTGTGAACAGGAGAAAATCAATGGAGAAGCAAATGGAGAGAAAACTTGAAATATAGGTGGAGTCACTGGGAGTCCTGGAGCCTGTTGGGTAGATGAGGATCGGAGTATTTGCAGGTGGAAGAGCTTTGAAGAGAAACTAAGTCAGCAGGAGTAGAGATATTATCCTCATTAGGTCGTCTCCATATGTTGAGCTTCAATTTTTGCTGAAGACACATGGTTACTGCCTGCAAGGGGTCAAGCAGGTGGTTTCCATGAACAAAACTGGTCTGTCTTCAGTGTGTCTGCAGATGTTTGGTAAATGGTGGGACTTAAATGGAACTGTAGTGCTCTGAGTGTTCAGTCCTAACCGGTTGTACCTTGCAGAACTACTGAGGCCAAGGTCATGAGGTGTTTCAGTTTTTCAAAAAGAAACCAGAACTTGGATTTTATGTGAAATGCTCTGATTTTTATTCTGGTTCACATTTAAGGGGCAGCTGGGGGCAAACTCAACGAAGACCCATCTACATGCCAGACTTGGCCCATGGACCACTAGATTGCAACCTCTATCATGAGAAGAGAGTGTGGTATTGAAGGCGACAGAACTTGTAAACAAAATAGACACTGCATCAGCTGGGTGAGAAGAGCATCAGTCCCTGAGACTGAGTAAGGAAGTGCATGGACAGGGACACATGGTCTGAGATAAGTAGGCTATAAACTAGCTGACATTTGTTGCTCTAAAGGCAGATTTAATGGCTTCTGTAAATAAAGACATCAATAGAAATAAGAAGGCCAATGATATCCTTCAGGTCCTAAAGGTGCTTCCTTCCAGTCTCCTCCTTAACCTGGCATGTGTATGCCTGTGCATTCTTGCGCAAGCTCACACTCCAAACGCATCTAGGCATCTCTCCCCTTTACCACTGGGATTCTTTGCTTCTCTTCCATTCCCTGGAACCAAACGCTCATGGGGAGGAAGGGCAAAAGGAAGTGGTTCAAAATGGAAAGAAAAACGGTGAATTTAACCCAACTTCATCCCCCTTTCCTACTTTCCTTTTTGCCTTTAGACTCAATAAAAGAATGGCAGTTTCCTATATTATAAAATTAAACTGCATTCCATTAATATTGCAAGCTCCTTGGCCACATCTCTAACCTGGCAAGCATGGAAAAATGGCAAGTTTACATATTAAAAAAAAGCTTTTAGATTAGTCCATGTTTTGTTTGGAAAATGTGTGACTCTGCCTGCAGATAGTATAGTAATGCAGTTCCTTTATGGTGTGGGGGAATATTGTGACATTTCCTAAACATAATAGCTTCACTGTGTCTTGGATGGAAAGTATCTAGAGGAAACCTGCAAAAAGTTGTTTTGTAAACTCAATAGAAACCTGAGATAAAAATGTAATTTTTGGCTGTGACTGCAATAATGCTTAGAGATTACCATGTCTGTATTTAATAAAATTTCAGAAGAAAATATTTAATCATATGTATGCTGAATTACATCTGTGACTCTTCAGAAGGAAATGTTCAGTTTTAATGTATTTCTCTTATTATAGATATAATTGCCTCTTTATTGTGACATGACTAAAATAAGAGCAATACACATTGCCAGGAGCAAAAATGTGAATAATGCCTGGATGGTTCTATCAGGGTTCTCCAACAGCTTTGTATAAGTGGAAATAGTTGGTGCTTACTCATGCTATACCCTTGGTGACCACCCCAATTTTTGGCTTTTGCAGAGGACTCTTAAATTATTTGTATAACAAATGGGATATTTTGGATTGTGCCTCAATTCATTATTTTCTTAATTAGGTACTTTAAATTGACAGAGCTGGTACCTCATTGTAGTAACTCAATAAGTTTTTGCTGGGTCTACCTAGCTCTTCCATATTGAACTAATTTGATCTGATTTTTTAGCCACTGAATTCCGTCAATACTGTATAGATACAGGAACGTTGTATTTTCTAGGAAATCCAAGAGGGGGCTTAAGTTCCCAACACAACTTTCTCAAACTCTGTAGTATGACACAAGATGTTAAGGAGATCTTCCAGGAAAAGTTCAAATGGCCAAATAAGTTTAGCATTTGAAGACAACACATCTGGGAGAGTCTCAGTATATCTATTTATTAAGGGGTCTGAAAAGTCCTTCAATAAAAGAAACCTGTTTTCTTTTATCCAAGCACCCCAATTTTTTTGACTATGATATCTATTTCTCATGGTATTATGTCTTCCACACAAAAGGCTTACAGACTTCTGCCCTGCCCTAATCTGTATCATCATGCTACTTTGTAATATATTCTAAATAAAATTGAATGATTGTGAAAAAGAAGCCAAAAAAAAGAACATCATTTTCTTTTTTGATACTTGTAAGGTTTTTCTTTCTTTCTTTAAAATACGCAATAACCTTGAAAGTATTTAAAACATATAAGGAATGACTAGATGATCTACAGGATTCTTTAGTGGGAGAAATAGACACAGCAACCCATTTTATCAACCATTTTACTTTGTAATAAATTCAAAATTTCTAATGATATACTGCACTGTTTTCATATATATTGAATTCTACTTTGAACATGAAATGCACAGCCCTCTGATATTGGCAGAAATTTGTCTCTTGAGATGCTTATATGCCATAGAGTATGAAACATTTTTGTGATAAGAGAAAATTTGTTATTGTCTGTGTCAACATGTTGTGGGCTGTACTTTATAAGAAACTGAAATCCTGTTTCTCTTTGGTTCATATACATTGCTCTACTCTTGGGGAAAGAAATATGTATAGTAAACATGGAACAGATCTATCGAGAACTGACAGGTCTTATTTAATTCAAAATCTAATTACATACTACACCAGTACTTCAAAAGTTTATGGAAAATGAAATTAAAAGGTAAGTTTGTTTGGTAAACAAAAATTTAAAGTCCAGGTAGGTTTTTCATGATATGCATTTTCTATGAATTTTTTGAAATACCATTGCCTAATGCTAAAAAATCTAGTGTATCCAAGTTTTAAAAGTTGAGCAACTAAACTGTAAAACAGAATAATATGTATAATTGTAAATCCAATATTTATTCATACTTCAGTATTAGATGTGCTTTGGAAGTTTGGTAAAATTACTTTAGGTCTCATTTTTCTCATGAAAATGGAAATATCACAAGGCAGGACATGACTTACTGTGTCTTCTGCAAGAAAGAATTAAAACATTTTGGCCTCATGAAGTCTGGAACTGACTTGTACAGCTTGGTTTCCTAAGTTTTGAAAAAACTTGAATTCAATAACACTACAGTTTCTAATGTTTATAGAATGATGGCTACATAGACACTAAGGAAAGGCATTTAAATGGACCAAGGGACCAATAAAATCAGACAATATCACACTGCTATCTTTTTTTGGTCAATTCTGAGAAAAGCAGTTAAAGATAGATAAATGCATATGATATAGGGATATGAGTGTGCATTCATTGTCCCAGGATTGCAAAACAGAAGACAAAACACTATAAGGAGTTTCTTGGATCATGCAGTTCTTTTGGAAGCTATTGAATGTGAGGGGAAAGCCAGAGATCCCTAGATAATTGTGACTCCAAGATGTCATCCAAGTTACATGGCAAAACTTTCCCTTGTCAGTTCAGCAGAAACACATGTGTGTGTGTGGGTGTGTCTACTCTCAACACATGTGTACACATTCATATATGTATTAGTGGTAGAACATTTTTATTGGATTATGAAATTGAGATGATAGGTCTGGATAGCTGGACCTTCCTCAGACTATTTCTGCTCAAAACTCCCTCCTCCTTATTGTTCTCCCTTTTCCAGCCCTAACATTTAAGAGTCTCTGAGGCTACACTCTTCATAGAGCAGTTCCTTTAAGGTTAGTAACCCTTCCTGTTGATGAGGTTACTAAGTCCATCTCCCTAGATTATTGCACTTCTCCAGAACAGAGTATTTGGTGCTTCTAGAATGATGTGGTTGCAAAGAAAGCCCTGTTGCATAGAAGCCTCTTTGTTCCCATTCTCTTTCCTTTTCATGGGAATCCAAGAAGATTGCATTCCTGTACATCTCTTGCTGTGGGGTTGAGGCTGTGAAACTGGCCAATGTCATGTGCAGGGAAGTGATGTGTACTACTTCCAGGCTTGGTGTTTAAAACAGCCCATGGGAGCCATCTGGATCCCTGAATCACCCACTCAGAGCTGCCTAAACTCCATCACACTTTGTGCGATCCAAAAGTCGATGTTTTCTGAGTATCATGTCACCAATTTATTATCCTGAAAAATAAACTCAGAAAAAAAAACCAAACTGGAAGTCAAGTATTTTCATCAAATTTTGTTTAGCAAATATCTTCTTGTTGGTTGATGTCAAATAATGGAGCAAAAGTGTTCCTAGGCCACTCACACACTTACGAATAGTCTAGGAATGTGGAATCACATGGAAATAAGCATTAATAGTCTGAATAAATATGTCAAAGGGCCATGCATTTTATTCTGCTTACCTTAATTAGAATCTTATTCACAGTGGATTTCCATTTATTTGTGACTTATATTCTTTTTGTCCTTTGACTTCAGGTTGATTTCTGGGACATGTATCTTGGGAGATGAAAATCTTGTAGCACTCAGGCAAGAATCCTTAATTGTGTGAACTCACAGCTACTACGTACTCACTACTTGTGCATTCCTCAGTTCTGTTGAAAGCCCCCATATCAATCCGTGTCACCTAGAGCTAAGCCATGTATACCACATCTGTTGGGTGAGAATAAAAGTAATTTGCATCACATACAGACATTCAAAAATAGGATGAGTTTTCTGCAGAATCAATAGACAAGTTTAGGTAAAATTGGGCCATTTTAACCTGAGAAGATACTGAAAGAATGAGATGAGGGATGGAATTGGCCAAATAGGAGTAACTATGATCCTGGGGCTAGGAAGTTGGCTGCTAAGTTCTTATTGACAGCTGCTAGCGAGGAATCACCATCCTTGAGAACAGTGTTCCAATTCTGTTTTTAAGATTTTTATTTATATTACTTATTTGAAAGGCACACACACGCAGAATATGAATGATCTGCTGTTTCATACCCCAAATATCTATAATAGCTGAAGCTCGTCTAGGACAAAACCAGGAACTGATTACTCAACCCAATTTTGTTTTTAAGATTTTATTTATATTATTTATTTGAAACTGATTATTTATTTGAACTGATCACTCAACCCAGATCTTCCATGTGGATGGAAGGGACCCATCCAATTACTTGAGCCACTACCTTTCTTCCCAGGGTGCACATTAGCAGGAAGCTGGAATCAGGAGTGGAGCTGAGACTCAAACTGATGCACTCTGATACTGAATGCAAGTATTCCAAGTAGTGTCTTAACCACTTTGCCAAATACCTACACCCAATTTGTAAAATGGTGACAATAATAATATCTGACAGCCACCTTTACATAATTGCCTTAAATCATAATAATAGGCATGAAAGCACTGAGTTAGCTGATAAACCAGTGTATTATAGTTCTTATAGCTAATTTGGGATTATCAGCTACAAGACAAGGAACAAAACTGAAAATATACAAATGTACCATTCACTTACTGAAGTGGAGACCATGTGGAGGAGATGTAGGTAGGGGACATCTCTTATTCCAACCATCCCCAACGATCCATTTATTCTTAAAATTTGGGAATTCCTTTTCCTAGAACTTTTTGCATTTGGCTGATATAAGTGTTCTAATCTCAAAATATAGAATAGTTTTTTTTCCCCTGGAGCAATAAATTATTAAGATTAAGAAAATGGGCAGAATTTGCTGGAGGGGCTTTTAAAAGGGGAGAGAAAGCATTGTGGATACAGACAGAAATCATGTGATGCAAATCATAAAATTTCTCCTGGGCTGGATTTAATTAGAATTTGCTGGAACTATTTGGCATACAAACAGCTGCTGTCAGAGCTGCACCGCATTTCCCAGCCTTGGAACAGCTGTTTGTAGTTTTTCTTTTTCTTTCCAACTAGACCTATGCAGAAAACCTGTTATGTCCTGGCAAGAGTTTGGAGTTATTCTCATGAGCTAATCAGATCAGCTTAGACAATACATGAAAAAGATTTGAGTATTTTATATTTAAACAATCTCTATCCCTATTTTGTTGAAGATTTATCAGAACATTTTCAGTGTAAGCTCGTGAAATTTTTTGGAGGGAAAATATTTCAAAGTACGCTGGAGCTTCAGCTATGTGGCAGGAGATTTGTTACATGTTGAGCCTGTACAGTTTTAGTGCCTTCAACTTGTATGTGAGCTGGAGGCACTTTTTGGCCCAGGCGTTTAGAATGTGCTACCAATTATAATGAGGTGGAGGCCGAGGGGTCTTTGAATTTTGTTTTGAAAGATTAGATGCCTGGATAGACAATGCTTCTTGCTATGGACAGCCACCATGTCAATGCAATGTGGCTGTTGCAAGAGGAGAGGGTGTGTGTTTCTGTGTGGCCCATCCCTACTAGCAGGAGAACACTGATTCCAAACATATGCCTCACTGGTGATCAATAGCACTGTATGGTCACACACAAGGGAGTGCAGTATGTGGGGGGTGTGTGTGTGTAAAAACTGTTCTGAAGAGTTCAAGGAACTTTGAGAATTGCTCTGGGAATAGTTCTGACTCTGGAAATTCAAATGTTCTCCCCCAAAAGCAACTCGAACGGTGGGCAAAATAATCAAAAGCAACCGTTTTTCAACACTCTACAACCTAATTTAAAGTATGCAACAAACTGAGAAAGGTTTATTCACAAAAGCTCTTGGGCCTTGATTAAGAACAGAATGACACTGTGGTACCATTTTCAGGGCTGTTCCTACCTTCCCCACCACCACTTCACCCCCAGATCTCTTGGTTGTCTGCATGGCAGTTCAAAAAAGGCAGGCGTGGCTGATGTCAAACCCACCTGCTCAACTGTTCTGCAGAAAGTACGTCTTAGTGTATTCAACTATGTAATAGAGTACTGTGCACTAGCTGGCTTATAAAGGATAGAAATGTATTTCTCACAGTTCTGGAGGCTGGGAAGTCCAAGATCATAGCAGTGACAACTCATCCAGTCTCTGGTGAGGGCCCACTTCATGGCTCAGGGCCCTCACTGGCACAATGTCAGTTGAATGAGCAACTGACTTGGTGGCAAGTGAACAGGGAGAGCCAGCAGCTCTGTTTGCCTAAGATTCTGAACTCAATTGAGGTAAACAATACTCAGGCAAAAAAGGCAGGGATTGCTAAGAAGTGTGATAACCTTGGGGGCTTGCTAATTTCTGCCATATTCCATGGTGATCATAGGCTGTGTGCACACATGGAGGAGATTAAAGAAGCCAACAACACCGTGCCACGTGTTTCTAGCAGATGGAGCCTGAGCACAGGTGCAGAGGAGGTGGCTGACAGCCAGTCATCGAGCACCTTATTGAAGGTCCCTGTATGTGCCTCTAAGGGCATTGGATTCAGTCTAGCAGGCCAGGAGGCACTGGTTTGATTTTAGAAGAAACAGTCCATAAGCCATGTGGAGCCAGAGAAAGGATGTGAAATTAAAGTTGTACTCCTTGAGCTGTAGTCCCTTGTGTCTCAATGATAGAACCACATCAGAATCATCTAGGGGGCCTATGAAAAATGCAAGTACCTGGTTCCCCATTCAGACTTATTGAATTGGAAACATCAGACATGGACCCAGGAGCTGACATTTTTGCAAATATGACAGGTGATCGTTGGATTCTGATCCTGAAGGATATAAACCAGGGAGTTGAGAGGGAGGATACTGGTAGGGAGAGGGAGGAGGAAGGGGAGGGGGAGAGGGACAGGGAGAGGAAGAGGGAGAGGGAGAGAAGGGAGAGTCTGAAATTAGGAAGGAGAATAACCCGGAGTTTTTTGCATGGCGAGGAAATATTCTAGGAGTTCAGTTGCTCCCGCTGTAATGTACAATAGATCTATATGTTTTGTTGATTGCAGCTTTCCTTTGGAATGGTAAGACGTGATAGCAGGCTTGGATGCACTCAGGAAATATGTACAGACTACAGCGATTCCAGCTGACAGAATATGGTGACTGCATTTTAAATATAACAGGAACCTGTGATTATTAAAACATCACTAACAAGGTGACTGTATGATTTACTATACAGAATACTTTGAGAGGTAAAAGGATCACTAAAATAATTTAAATAAGTATTTAGTTCCTAAGCAAAAAAATGGATATGTTTATACTGGTGGACCTACACATACTCCTGATGAAAGAATATTTAAAAAAATAGAATTACACAAAGACAAAAGTAATATTTAACTATGTGTGTTATATTAAAAGAAACATTTATATGAATTGTCTGAATATTAAATATAACATGAGTATAATAGTTGCTCCTGGAATACATTTTGCTAACTCCATCAGTGTTTTAGACATTCTCTCTCTAATATCAGACTGCTGATATTTTTCTGAAAAATGTAATATTTTACTATAATCATGTTTTTCTACAAAATTGTATTTTTTATATTTCATGATTAAAATATTATAAATATTGATATATTCAATTGATATTCCTCATATATTACAATTAGTTTAGGAAACTATTCAGGTGTTAATATATTTGGTAATTCAAGAAAAGCTACTAAAAATAGGAATTAGTTTTCATTTTGATGTTGAATTATCCATTCTCATTTAAAAATATTTTATTCCCAATGTTTTAATGAGTATTGTCTTTACTTCCACCTAGAGATATTTTTTTATTGCCATTAAAAAAAAAAAGATTTATTTATTTGAGAAGCTGCTCCACTTCCGATCTGGATTCCTGATAATGTACCTGAGAAAGAAGTGGAAGATGGCCCAAGTGCTTCTGCCCAAGCCTTGCATGTGGGAGGTCTGGACGGAGTTCCTGACTTCTGGCTTCAGCATGGCCCAGCCCTGGCCATTGCAGCCATTTAGGGAGTAAACCAGTGGATGGAAGATCTCTCCTCTCTCTCTCTTACTCTGTGTCTCTCTTTCTGTCTCTAACTCTCTCTGTAACTCTGCCTCCCAAATAAATAAATTAAATCTTTTTTCAAAATAGCAAGAAAAAATGGAGTTAGAAAAATGGCTGCAGAGATCTGAATTGGAAATAGAGCAGCAGAAACTTGAGCTGGTGCTCAAATGAAATTCTGCAGTCATAAGCAGTGGCTTAACCTGCTGTGCCATAATGCTGCCCCCTCTTGCCATATTTTCAAAAGACTAAATATGTCAAGTGAATATTTTGTATGATTCTTTAATATGTTTTAGTACAGATATTGCTTCAAATTCATGTAACTCCCGAGTTTCACTCCATTTTGGTAGGGAATATATATTTACCCAATCAAAAATAAGAGCTCCATGAAAACATGGAAGGTCCAAAATTACTTTATTCCAAAGGACATCCAGGAGTCTCAAAAGGAAACCTCTGCAGCGAGTGATGTCAACAGGTGCAGGGTAGGAAGTTTAAGACCTGATTGCCTCACAGCAACACTGATAAAATGACAGTTGAGATAAGATACCTTTCTCTGGGCTGAATATTAGAATTCCGAAATCCGGTTAAGAACTGGCTCACCTAAGATGAGCATAAAAGCAAGAAAAACCAAATTGGATTGAGTAAGAACAATTTCACTGCCAATTCATACCCTTTATTCTATACTTGAAATGGAAGTACATGTACATCACACAGTACCAGACAAGACCACAGCCTAAGTTGGAAGAATGAAATAAAGATATATGAAATACATCCTCATATATACATACTTATATGTGTATATATATAATATATATATATTAATTGAATCATGGAAATGTAGGGCAAATTATAATCTGTATAGGAAGTCAGGACAATAGGTATGAAGTGTAAAAGTCCTCGAAGAAAACACAAAAGAAAAAGTTTTGGCAGTAATGTGGCACTAATGGTTTAGGCAACAAAACTAAAAATAAGTAAAGTTGTTAGATGTTAATCAAAAACAATCTTTTAAAGATTTATTTTTTATTTTTATTTGAAAGGCAGAGTTACAGAGTCAGAGGGCGGGACAGAGAGAAAGAGAGGTCTTCCATCAGCTGGCTCACTCCCCAAATGGCTACAACATCCAGGCATGGGCCAAGTCGAAGCCAGGATCTTCTTCAAGGTCTCCCACATGGAAGCAGGTGTCCAAGCACTCAGGCCTTCTGCTGCTGCTTTCCCAGATGCATTATCAGGGAGCTGGATCAGAAGTAGAACATCTAGTACTCGAACCAGTACCCATATGGGATGCCAGTGCTGTGGGTGGCAGTTTAACCCACTATGCCAACACTCAAAAATGTTTTAAGGAAGTTTAAAGAAATGAAAATGTGGACAAATCTGACTTGATCCTCACATACTGAAAACATGTCTTGAGTGATCTTGTTGAACCCCTTAAATATGTACCATTAAAGTAATAACAATAAAATTTTCAGAAAAGTGAAAATAAACATCAAACCAAAATGCGTATGACCTATGGATGGAAGAAAACATTTGCAAACTGTATATATGAAAAGGGGCTAATTTGGGGTTGGCCTGTGGTGCAGTGGGTTAAAGCCCTGGTCTACAGTGCCGGCATCCCATATGGGCACCGCTTTGATCCAGCTGCTCCACTTCCAGTCCTGCTCTCTGCTATGGTCTGGGAAAGCAATGGAAGATGGCCCAAAGCCTTGGGCCCCTGCATCCATGTGGAAGACCTGGAGAAAGCACCTGGCTCATGGCTTTGGATCGGCAAAGCTCCGTCTGTTGCCACCCTCTGGGGAGTGAACCAGCTGATGGAAGACTTCTCTCTCTCTCTCTGCCTCTCTCTCTCCCTCTCTGCCTCGCTGCCTCTTTGTAACTCTGCCTTTCAAATAAATAAATCTTAAAAATAAGATTAAAGGGGTTAATTTCTAAAATATGGAATCTGTCCCATGGGCCAGATAGCAGGGCCTGGTGTGCACTGGCATGTTTCTAGCAGGTTTTCTTTTTTTTTTTTTTATTTAGTAAATATAAATTTCCAAAGTACAGCTTATGGATTACAATGGCTTCCCCCCACATAATTTCCCTCCCACTCGCACCCCTCCCATCTCCCACTCCCTCTCCCGTTCCATTCACATCAAGATTCATTTTCAATTATCTTTATATACAGAAGATTGATTTAGTACATATTAAGTAAAGACTTCATCAGTTTGCACCCACACAGAAACACAAAGTATAAAATACTGTTTCAGTACTAGTTATAGCATTACTTCACATTGGACAACACATTAACGACAGATCCCACATGAGAAGTAAGTACACAGTGACTCCTGTTGTTGACTTAACAATTTGACACTCTTGTTTGTGGCGTCAGTAATCTCCCTAGGCTCTAGTCATGAGTTGCCAATGGAATGGAAGCCTTTTGAGTTCGCCGACTTTGATCTGATTCAGACAGGGTCATAGTCAAAGTGGAAGTTCTCTCCTCCCTTCAGAGAAAGTTACCTCCTTCTTTGATGGCCCGTTCTTTCCTCCAGTAGGTTTTCTTAAATGTCTCTGAGGTAGTCATCGAGATAACACCCTCCCCCCCCACTCCATATCTGGCTATCTTGTCCTTTTGGACTCACAGAAATTGAATTTCTGAACCTGCAACACTGTAGCAGGGCTCTGGCACTGGCACTGGCAACTGAGGCCAGTTTTTATTTGCAGGTGCAAGAATCTCTAGGATGTTTATTTCTCTTCGGCCTGGAGGAAGCAACATGGAAATGTAGCTGTCCTGTTATTCTGAGTCCCTGAGCCATTTTGCAGAAATGAACACTGCCACCCAGCCCTGCTGCAGCTACCGGGTTGAGGGAGAAGTATATCTCTGTTTTGCTTTGGGCTACTAGGTTCTGGAGTTGTCACTGAAGCACACCTCATCACACACTGACTAACACAAAATGAATACGCACATCTCTGTAGAGGGTGAAGAATCAGAATCCCTGTCTTTCTGAAGCCAGGTTATGCCCAAGATTCCTTTAAGGGAAACAAGGGCAGAAAAGAGAACTCAGTTCATGCTTTGTGAATTAAAGCAACATGCTTTTACTACAAGTCGGTTAGAAACCAGTATTTTGATCCTGGCAGCTTTCTGACAGGGTATATTGGTTGTAAGGCCAAGTTCACACTCATGAAATTAATTGACTGCTCTACTTTCGACATCCAGTATCAAAGCTTTCCATGTTAGTGACCCATGTAAAACAAACCTTACCACATGGCCTGTGGTTTTCAAGAAGGCTTCTATTAAATGAACTTCTCAATATAAGTTTACCGTAGGAGAGGGGAAGATGGAAAAACACACATGCACTCAGAATAGCTCTTTTTATATATTTTTTTCTGATTTTATACCAAAGGGCATTAAAAATACTTGTTGATATTCAGAAGTCAACATTGGTAGCAGAATTTACTTTTAATCATGGGCCTCTTGAGAGCTGGGGCATGGGAGAAACTAGTTCTTTGGAAAATAGTCTACGTGCAGAAATACCACCGTGTGCATTTTGATCAGTTTATTGACCCTACACTGGCCCCCTTTGCCGCACAAATGCCCAAGGTGACTCAGCCTCAGCCTACCTTGGAAACACTCCTCCTCTGACCACGTCCTGTCCAGTTCTTTCCTGGGCTCTTCTCTTTCAGGGCTGTCTTTGGAAAAGCTTCACATTCATGAAAGCAATTGCTCAGTGGTGGAAGAATATTTTGCGGTATTAGTCTCTGAATTTTTCTCCTAGCATTTCCCTTTTATCCTTTTACATTCAAAGAAGATCAAGACCACAGACAGGACTAAGGGCAGGAAGCACTGGTGTTTCTGACTTAGTGGTTGAGTTAAGTAAACAGGAGGGGTACGGCAGTCAGACAAGATGTTTGACCAAGAGGAGGAGGGAAAGTAAAGCTTCTCTCCGAGTCTACAAACTACAAAAGATGTCGATCAGATCCCTCTCCACTCCTACTCCAAAGGAAGTACTTGGGGGGAATGATAGCTATTCTGGCATAACTAACATAAGCCAGGACTTTCCTGGGTTGAACCAGGGCACTTGGTCATCCCAAGAGTAACCCTCAGAGAGTTGAATTTGTTTGCTGCCATCTTGCAGAAAGTCTGTTTAAAATGGACATTAAGTGGGATATTGCAAATAAGATTTCTTACCTGTAAGTAACACCTGCATTCAAGCCATTTTCCATGTAAGTGTTTCATGGCTGATTCTTTTTTTTTTTTTTAAAGATTTATTTATTTATTTGAAAGAGTTTCAGAGGGAGAAGGAGAGGCAGAGAGAGGTCTTACATCCACTGGTTCACTCTCCCATTGGCAGCAACGGCTGGAGTTGTGCTGATCTGAAACCAGAAGCCAGGTCTCCCACGTGGGTGCAGGGGCCCAAGGACTTGGGCCATCTTCTTTTGCTTTCCCAGGCCACAGTAGAGAGCTGAATCGGAAGTGAAGCAGCCAGGTCTTGAACCAGTGCCCATATGGCACTGCAGGCAGTAGCTTTACCCGCTGTGCCATAGTGTCAGCCCCTCATAGCTGATTCCTGATGGGAAATCTGAGAGAACCTATTTGAGGAAAGTTACAAATATACCATTCATCATCCCACTCTAGGTCTGTTCTCTTACTCTCTTGCCAGAGATGGTGTCCACATCCATCGTGCCGGAACATGTAGTCATCAAACTGGGGAAAACTCCTATAAGTGCTTCTCTCTTTACCTGAAGGTAGAGTTAGGGCAGAACAGGACCAGTTGGGAGTCGCCAGATCCTCCCATACACAGCAGGCAGTGCAGTTGTGTGATGTAGAAAGCTTCCATTCCCCTTCCTGGTCAGTGCTGGTTAGCACCTGAGCCATGCAGCAAAGCCTCACAGATCTCTTCAGTACGGAGATGTATTCAATGCCAGGTGGGAACAATGAGTCTATCACCATGCAGACCACAACATACTGTGGTCCGTGAGTACAAGACTTTGAAGGTGTCTAGTCAGTAAGAATGAGCAGATGCTGAATTAAAGGTGGATACAGGTGTCTCTTCATCACCAAAATGTGGGACTCAGATTTGCATCAGCAAATTCTCTCAGCTGTCAATCCCCATACTCTTCTTTGGGTAAAAATCAATATTTTGATTAATATCCATTTGATGTACGAGTCCTTTTCAAGGACTTTTATACTTCAGATGTACAGATGAGAAATGTATATAAATATTTTGTATCTTTTTAAAATCTAAGATATGATTTAAAACAAGCTAAGTAGTTGGCAATCCAAAGGATTGTTTTGGAACCTGAATTTTTTTATTCTCATTTTTTTTTTTTTACTTAAACCATCTATTAGGGTCTCTATTGGTGAGTTTACAGTTCTCATTTCTGAATCTTCAGTTTTACTAAGAAAGTCCCCTGGAGAACTTTTTAATTCCTTTTCTATTTCTTTTTGTAAAGATGAAATATTGATAACATGTACTGGGGGATTTGTGACCCTTCACTACAGCTAACATGAATACACCAGTTTTCTCAACTGTTACTATGTTTACATTATTACTATGTTACATTCCATTTCACAGGTCCTGGCAGAGACACTTTTTATATAGCATTAAATATATAGAATTTGTATAGTATAAGCCTGTGTCTTTAAATGCTTAACAATCATGGGGATTTTCAGCATTTGTTGCAACAAAGATCCTGAGAGGGGAATAATACCAAGAATTTTAATATATTTTTTAAGTAGAAGGATTCATAGAAAGTTTGGGAGCCTTTTAAAAAATATATCAAACCTTTCCTTTAGCTGGGATGTGTAAAATCTGGATATGGTATTCAGTTTGATGTCTCATAAAGCATTATGAACCTATACCAGGTATAACATTATTTTCTGTGTCTGACAGTGTAATTGGTACCAGGAGTCACTTCAGGAAACAGACCCTCAAAATATGTTTCTGAAATTGGACTGCTCATAATATTGGGTGAGGGATTGAACAACCTTGTTGTTGGGGGAAATAGGATACAAGTGATCCATGCCACGCAGTCTCATGTTGGTAACGCAAATGATCACCAGTGGAGGAATGGGGTGAAGTGCAAATGTAGGGCGGGACATTGGGCGATCAAGCGCCTGTGGCACATAATCCCCATGGCAGCCACAGAATTATAAATGTTACAGCTCCCCTAGTATGATGAGATAGAGTATTGTTCCACACCTTGGAGAATTGTTGCATACCTTGGAGTAGAGTATTCCACAGCTGATCATTAATCTTTTCCTCCTGCTGAGATGGAGTGCATTTTCTATCCCACTGGCTCTGCACTTTGCCACGTGTCCTCCTTGGGCTAATACAACATAAACAAATGTGAGCTAAACTGAAGAATTAAAGAAGTCTTATGATGTAGCTCACTTCTGCACTCACCCAGGTCACTATTAGAAGAGCTTGCTACTGCTGGCTACTGATTCTTCATTCAGCTAGGTTCTCAGAATGAGATAGGTGGGAGAGATTTTACCTGAGGCAAAATCCAGATGTTGCAAAACCATATCAGTCATCTTCAGATCCATGATTAATAAATATGAATGCTGTCATAAGCCACTGAATATTCATGTGAGTTGTGAGACAGCATAAGTTAGGAGCTGACTGCTATACCTGGTTCCTTCTAATGGCACTACATATAAGAAAAATATTCACTAGGAACATGCATGGAAAGCCAAAAGGCCCCAATGATAGTTTTCGTGTAGCCCCCCACCCCAATCTCTTGGTGATTTAGGGAAAATACTGCCAGGATCAAGCTGTGGGCCAGCTGAGATCTGAATGCTCATGTTCCACAAAATCCATATGATGAAATCCTAACTGCCAGGGTGATGGTATTTGGGAGGTGATGAGGTGATGAGGATGAAACCCTGATGAATGGAATCAATGTCCTACAAGAGACCCTTGAGAATTTTGCTGCCTCTTCTGTCAAGGGAGGTGTCGGTAAGAAGTCAACAGTTTGCAGTCTAGAAGAGGGATCTTACTAGCATCTGACCCAGCTAGCACCATGATCTCAACCTTCCAGTTTCCAGGACTGTGAGGAATAAATGTCTGTTCTTTATAAATCACTCCATCTAAGGTATTTTGTTATAGCAGCCCAAGTGAACTAAGACAGGGTCTGATTATAAGGGTTTCAGGGATGTAGGGCCAAGTAGATGCTTGTCCTTACTCTGAAGTAGAAATGCATGAAAATAAGGGCTCAGCCTGCTTCACACTGTCTCTGTCTGTGACCCATGAATGTTCAGCCTTGCCTGTCCTCTGCTTCCTGGTCTTCCTGCTCGCTCTTTCAGAATTTGTTTCTTTTCATGAGACTGAATCATTCTCTCGGCCAGGATTGTGGTTAAATGTGACAGGATGCTGAGATAGTATTTCCTGCAGTAAGTTATCATGGAAAACCCACAAGCTTTAAAGGTTCCAAGTGTGAGCTCCCTAAAGGTAGGGGCTGTGTCTTCAGTGGCCCTTGAGTTCTCAGTTCTTAGCTACAACTTTCAGGAGCTCGATCCATCTATACGGAGTTTTTGTGCCCATGTGGAGAGTAATTTGGCAACAGAAATCTTCCTCAAAGATATGTTTAAGGGAAGAAAAAAGCAAACAAACAAAAACAAAACAAAAAACCCTAACATTTGTATGACATTGTCTTTGGGAAGAGTTTCTAAGTTTTAAGTACAGGGTTACTTTAAAAAATTCATGGCAAAGGAGTTAAAAGACAAACTTATTTGGTGACAAGAGTTTTTAAATCCATGCATATGAGTGTGTGTTGTGAAAAATTTCAGATGTGATTGAACCCAGGCCCTCCTGGAGCTCAGTCTCCTCTTGGGAAGCCACTGGCACAGATGTCTCTCATTTTCCTAGGGGCCAGGAGCCTCATAGATGATAGGGAGGCTCTTCTTACTTCTCATCACCACTTCCAAATATTTTGCCTCTACTGCTGAACTGTGGACTAGAAAATGTGCCCAGAGGAATGAGGGCCAGAGTGGGAAGATGAACCTAGAGGCAACACAGATGGCTCTGTGAGCGAGACTATGGAGTTGAGACTTGGTTCTGTAGGGAGATAGCGAAAGTTTTTATCAGTGGCATGACATGGTGACATTTGCATTTGGGAAAGTTAATTCTGGCTGTGTGTGAAGGCTGCAGGTGAAATCTTCACACAGAGCAGAGAGCAGTTAGGAGGCAGGATTAAAGCTGGAATAGAGAGGACAGATTCAAAGATATACCAGTGGATCAACTGCTAGCACTACTTGTACCATAAAGGACTTTGTCATTCCTACTGATAACCTTTTCCTCCCATTCACAGGCTCGCAGAAGTCTAGCTTGGGAGAAACCTTTGCAAACTAGATCAGAAGCCACATTCCTGTTAACTGTCACCTATCCTCATGCTCATTCTTCCATACTCTCTCCTAGATAGATTCTGCCCGTATGAGTTCGCTAGGAATTACATTCCCTGAGTTAAAAATACTACATTTATTCCTCTTCTCTATAAAATGTCAGTTGGTGCTTAAAAAGAAGAAAGCATGTTTTGCATTAAAAAAAAGCAAGCACAAATAACTGCCCCTTAACTAATGAATAGTAAGTTGTGTATATAAGAGAGTGTCTCAAGAACAGCCTCTCTCAATTTGAACATTAAATATAATATACCAAGGAAATAGAGGAAAAGTAATCATTCACTTCAGTTACATTGTTTATCTTACACATGATCAACAGTGTGGAAATTGCTGTGGTTCATAAATAGTCTCCATATGGTGTCAGATTATTCACCCTGTCTCACAATCTGCAAATAATTTGCTCATATGATGCCAATTTTTAAACACACTAAAAAGGAGAAATATACCCAAACACATGAATTTGTACACTTTTTTCAGATACATTCATAGCTTGTCTAATATTGTAGAAATTCATACACAGATTCATCTGACATTTTCTTTGTGTAAGTTGCTCAGCAGAACTGATGGTGGTTCTTACAGTTCAGAGAACCTTGATGCCATCATGGTAGTAATGAGGGATGGGATATTGAAAGACAAGGTGAGGGGTGGAGAGACTTTCATCAGAGGGAAGAGTACCCTAATAGGTCCTACTGAGGGGCAAAGATCTTCCTGACGCTGACAAGTGCCTTGTGGGAAACTAGGAGAAAACCAGGCCTCTATTTGCATGAATAAAATCCCCATATGGCTTCAAGAAGATTGTGCATGTGTGTGTTTCTAAAGTAGCTTGCTCTTTCCCACGATCATAGGAAGAAGATCATGCACTAAGAATTTCAGTTTACAACAGCACACAGCTGTGGTTTTTAAAGAAACCAATAGTTTTGCATAGATGTATATATGAATAAAGCAAATATTGAAAGCCAGTAAGGCAAGGGACAAGATTGTGTGAAACAAAACCCAAAAGGTATGTTATTGTAAGGACAGGAATTGGGTGACTCGACTACAACTTACTTTCAAGACCATTATAAGAAAAACTTCAATGTAGAAAAATGTCTCCCTCTTCTTGCCATACTCTGTGTGGTGGCAGGCAGCTACACAAAGTCCCTTTCTTTCCATATATGCTTTTCACTGTTTCACATTGTCCTGTGCACTCATTCCATGCTAGCTAGAAAGACCAGAAGTGCCTCTCCAGTGGTGAGATAGAATTCATGGGATACAATCTTTGTGGCAGGGTCAAGAGTGGTTTGAAACAAGGGAGAAGTCTTGCCTTGAGTGCTGGATAGATTGAATAGTGACCCATTAAGATAAGTCCAAGTTCTAAGCTCTGGTACCTGTGAATGTGATCTTTGCAAATGTAATAAAAAGTCACAAGATGAGATTCTTCTGTATTTAGATTGAGCTCTAAACCCAATGGCGGGTGTCTATCAGAGAAAGACTGAGAGCAGTTTGACACACAGAGGCATGGGAAAAAGGCCATATTGAAGAACATGGCAGAAGTTGGAGTGATGCTGCCATAAGCCATGGAACAGCTGATGCCATCAGAAAGGGGAGAGAAAAAGAGGGATGCTTTCGGAGTTCTGGAGGATGTGTGGCTCATCCAACGCAGTGATTGCAGACTTTTGGCTCCCAGAATTGCGAGGGGTTAGTTTCTATTGTTTCAAAGCACCAGTTGATGATAATTTGTCATGGTAGCCATAAGCAACTAATAAGAGAGCACCAAAAAATTTAGTAATCAAGTGAAGTAATATTTTGATACTGTATTTTTTTTTTTAAAAAAAAGAGTGGACAGTGAGAAAGAGAGAGAGAAAGGTCTTCCTTTGCCGTTGGTTTACCCTCCAATGGCCGCCGCGGCCGGCGCGTTGCAGGAGCCAGGTGTTTCTCCTGGTCTCCCATGCAGGTGCAGGGCCCAAGCACTTGGACCATCCTCCACTGCACTCCCAGGCCATAGCAGAGAGCTGGCCTGGAAGAGGGGCAACTGGGACAGAATCTGGCACCCTGACCGGGACTAGAACCTGGTGTGCTGGCACCGCTAGGTGGAGGATTAGCCTATTGAGCCGTGGTGCCGGCTTCGATACTGTATTAAAAAATCGAAGTTAATGCATGAAACTTTGACTCATAATGAGCAAAATGTTAAAAGTTGGAGCTGATGTTGTGGTGCTGCAGGTTAAACCATTGCCTGTGGTGCCGGCATAACATATTGGAGTGCCAGTTGGAGTCCTGGAAGCTCCATTTGCAATCCAGCTCTCTGCTAGTGTGCCTGGGGAAACATAAGATGATGGCCCAAGTACTTGGACCTCTGACACTCCTGTGGGAGGCCAGGATGGAGGGCCAGGCTCCTGGCTTCAGCCTGGAATAGCCCCAGCCACTGCGGCTCTTCCAGGAGTGAACCAGCAAGTGGAAGCTCTCTCTCCCTCTTCCCCATGGAAGATCTCTGGTGTAGTTTGAATAATCAGAGGAACTGTGGAAACAGTTCTAGGCAGAAGTGGTCAGAATCTAGAGGGGGGCCAGAAAGTGCAGCAAACTCACTACCAGAAAGAAGGAAAAAAAAAAGCTTCGGGGTTTCTCTTCCCCCTAACCTTGCAAAGGTTACAAGGCTGCAAGGCTTGAAGAATTCCCAAGAGACAAAGAGCAGGCCTCCTCTTTGGATTTACATATCAATGGGGGAGAGTTAAGGAACTGAGTCACTACAATTCAGTAGCCTAGGCAACCCAGTGGGAGTCCAGAGGAGCCAAAGACTGGAAGCTAAATACCATCAATTATGCACAGCCCTGCCCTGCGGTGTTACTTACCCCCTGAATAAATAAAATAAATAAATAAATAAAAAGAGAGATTTACCACGCATAACCTGAGGGTGTCACCTTTGCACACCCTTAACCAGGAAGAACCAGGCAGAGCTCTCAGGCCGCACCCATCTCAAGCCTCCAAGGCTCCTCCAACAGCAGGCAGTCCACTTAACACGGACACAGTATAAAAAAAAAAAAAAGAAAAAAAAACGCACAGTGACGCAAGAAGAATTAACTATGCCGAATAACAAACACAGAAATAGAGGGAGCAAGATCAACGATGACACTATGATGCCTCCAAATAAGCAAAACACCCCAAGCCAAGATTATGAAGATGATGAGATAGAAGAAATGCAAGATACGGATTTCAAAAAATTTATGATAAGAACATTTAGAAGTTTTCAAAAGCAAATCCTTGAACTACAGAAATCCTTAATGGACAAGATTGAAAATCTCTCTCGTGAAAATGAAATTTTAAGGAAGAGTCAAAATGAAACTCAGAAACTAGTAGAACAGGAAAGTGTAATAGTCAAGAGAAATCAAAGTGAAATGAAGAGCTCAATAGATCAAATGACAAACACATAGAAAGCCTGAAAAACAGAATGGGTGAAGCAGAAGAGAGAATATTGGACTTAGAAGATAGAGCACAGGAAAACATACAGTCAAACCGAAGAAAAGAAGAGGAAATTAGAAACCTAAAAAATATTGTTGGGAATCTACAGGATACTATTAAAAAACCAACATTCGAGTTCTAGGAGTTCCTGAAGGCATGGAGAGAGAGAAAGGATTGGAAGGCCTTTTTAGTGAGATACTAGCAGAGAACTTTCCGGGTCTGGAGAAGGACAGAGATATCCTAGTACAGGAAGCTCATAGAACCCCCAATAAACATGACCAAAAGAGATCCTCACCACGACACGTGGTAATTAAACTCACCACAGTGAAACATAAAGAAAAGATCCTAAAATGTGCAAGAGAGAAACGTCAGATTACTCTCAGAGGATCTCCAATCAGACTCACAGCTGACTTCTCATCAGAAACCCTACAAGCTAGGAGGGAATGGCGAGACATAGCACAGGTGCTAAGAGAGAAAAATTGTCAGCCCAGAATATTATATCCTGCCAAGCTCTCATTTGTGAATGAAGGTGAAATAAAGACCTTTCATAGCAAACAGAAATTGAAAGACTTTGTGGCCACTCGTCCGGCCCTGCAAAAGATACTTAAAGATGTGCTACACTCAGAAACACAGAAACACGGCCATCAATATGAAAGAAGGGAAAGGAAGAACACCTACCAGTAAAAGAACATGGGAAGCTCAAAGCATATACTAGAAAATATTTCCGGGAAAATGGCAGGGCAAAGTCACTATGTATCAATTGTCACATTGAACATTAATGGTCTGAATTCTTCAGTTAAAAGACACCGTTTGGCTGACTGGCTCACAGAACACAACCCAACTATTTGTTGCCTACAAGAAACACATCTCTCTAACAAAGAGGCATGCAGACTGAAAGTGAAAGGTTGGAAAAAGATATTCCATGCCAACAGAAACCAAAAAAAAGCAGGTGTAGCCATATTAATATCAGACAAAATAAACTTTAATACAAAAACTGTTAAGAGAGACAAAGAGGGACACTATATAATGATTAAGGGTTCAATTCAACAGGAAGATGTAACTATTATAAATGTATATGCACCTAATTACAGGGCACCGGTCTATTTAAAAGATATGTTAAGGGACTTAAAGGGAGATTTAGATTCCAATACAATAGTACTGGGGGACTTCAATACTCCACTCTCAGAAATAGACAGATCATCCGGACAGAAGATCAACAAGGAAACAGCAGATTTAAATGACACTATAGCCCAAATGGATCTAACAGATATATACAGAACTTTCAACCCTACATCTACAGACTTCACATTCTTCTCAGCAGCGCATGGAACCTTCTCTAGGATTGACCACATACTAGGCCATAAAGCAAGTCTCAGCAAATTTAAAAGAATTAGAATCATACCATGCAGCTTCTCAGACCACAGCGGGATGAAGCTGGAAATTAGCAACTCAGGAAACCCCAGAAAGTATGCAAACACATGGAGACTGAACAACATGCTCCTGAATGAACACTGGGTCATTCAAGAAATCAAAAGAGAAATCAAAAACTTTCTGGAAGTAAATGAAGACAACAACACAACATATCAAAACTTATGGGATACAGCAAAAGCAGTACTGAGAGGCAAATTTATAGCAATAGGTGCCTATACCAAGAAATTGGAAAGGTACCAAATAAATGAGCTTTCAGCGCACCTCAAGGACCTAGAAAAACTGCAGCAAACCAAACCCAAATCTAGTAGGAGAAGAGAAATAATTAAAACCAGAGAAGAAATTAATAGGATTGAATCCAAAAAAACATTACAAAAAATCAGCCAAGCGAGAAGCTGGTTTTTTGAAAAAATAAACAAAATTGACACCCCATTGGCCCAACTAACTAAAAAAAGAAGAGAAAAGACCCAAATCAATAAAATCAGAGATGAAAAAGGAAACGTAACAACAGACACCACAGAAATAAAAAGAATCATCAGAAATTACTACAAGGACCTGTACGCCAGCAAACAGGAAAACCTATCAGAAATGGATAGATTCCTGGACACATGCAACCTACCTAAATTGAACCATGAAGACATCGAAAACCTAAATAGACCCATAACTGAAACAGAAATTGAAACAGTAATAAAGGCCCTCCCAACAAAGAAAAGCCCAGGACCAGATGGATTCACCGCTGAATTCTACCAGACATTTAAAGAAGAACTAATCCCATTTCTTCTCAAACTATTCAGAACAATCGAAAAAGAGGGAATCCTCCCAAATTCTTTCTATGAAGCCAGCATCACCTTAATCCCTAAGCCAGAGAAAGATGCAGCACTGAAAGAAAATTACAGACCAATATCCCTGATGAACATAGACGCAAAAATCCTCAATAAAATTCTGGCCAATAGAATACAACAACACATCAGGAAAATCATCCACCCAGACCAAGTGGGATTCATCCCTGGTATGCAGGGATGGTTCAACATTCGCAAATCAATCAATGTGATTCACCACATTAACAGACTGCAAAAGAAAAACCATATGATTATCTCAATTGATGCAGAGAAAGCATTTGATAAAATTCAACACCCTTTCATGATGAAAACTCTAAGCAAATTGAGTATAGAAGGAACATTCCTCAATATAATCAAAGCAATTTATAAAAAACCCACAGCCAGCATCCTATTGAATGGGGAAAAGTTGGAAGCATTTCCACTGAAATCTGGCACCAGGCAGGGATGCCCACTCTCACCACTGCTATTTAACATAGTTCTGGAAGTTTTAGCCAGAGCCATCAGACAAGAAAAAGAAATCAAAGGAATACAAATCAAGAAGGAAGAAGTCAAACTATCCCTCTTTGCAGACGATATGATTCTGTACTTAGAGGATCCAAAGAACTCTACTAAGAGACTATTGGAACTCATAGAGGAGTTTGGCAAAGTGGCAGGATATAAAATCAATGCACAAAAATCAACAGCCTTTGTATACACAAGCAATGCCATGACTGAGAAAGAGCTGCTAAGGTCAATCCCATTCACAATAGCTACAAAAACAATCAAATACCTTGGAATAAACTTAACCAAGGACGTTAAAGATCTCTACGATGAAAATTACAAAACCTTAAAGAAAGAAATAGAAGAGGATACCAAAAAATGGAAAAATCTTCCATGCTCATGGATTGGAAGAATCAACATCATCAAAATGTCCATTCTCCCAAAAGCAATTTATAGATTCAATGCAATCCCAATCAAGATACCAAAGACATTCTTCGCAGATCTAGAAAAAATGATGCTGAAATTCATATGGAGGCACAAGAGACCTCGAATAGCTAAAGCAATCTTGTACAACAAAAACAAAGCCGGAGGCATCACAATACCAGACTTCAGGACATACTACAGGGCAGTTGTAATCAAAACAGCATGGTACTGGTACAGAAACAGATGGATAGACCAATGGAACAGAATTGAAACACCAGAAATCAACCCAAACATCTACAGCCAACTTATATTTGATCAAGGATCTAAAACTAATTCCTGGAGCAAGGACAGTCTATTCAATAAATGGTGCTGGGAAAACTGGATTTCCACGTGCAGAATCATGAAGCAAGACCCCTACCTTACACCTTACACAAAAATCCACTCAACGTGGATTAAAGACCTAAATCTTCGTCCTGACACCATCAAGTTATTAGAGAACATTGGAGAAACCCTTCAAGATATTGGCACAGGCAAAGAATTTCTGGAAAAGACCCGGGAGGCACAGACAGTCAAAGCCAAAATCAACTATTGGGATTGCATCAAATTGAGAAGTTTCTGTACTGCAAAAGAAATAGTCAGGAGAGTGAAGAGACAACCGACAGAATGGGAAAAAATATTTGCAAACTATGCAACAGATAAAGGGTTAATAACCAGAATCTACAAAGAGATCAAGAAACTCCACAACAACAAAACCAACAACCCACTTAAGAGATGGGCCAAGGACTTCAATAGACATTTTTCAAAAGAGGAAATCCAAATGGCCAACAGGCACATGAAAAAATGTTCAAGGTCACTAGCAATCAGGGAAATGCAAATCAAAACCACAATGAGGTTTCACCTCACCCCGGTTAGAATGGCTCACATACAGAAATCTACCAACAACAGATGCTGGCGAGGATGTGGGGAAAAAGGGACACTAACCCACTGTTGGTGGGAATGCAAACTGGTCAAGCCACTATGGAAATCAGTCTGGAGATTCCTCAGAAACCTGAATATAACCCTACCATTCGACCCAGCCATCCCACTCCTTGGAATTTACCCAAAGGAGTTTAAATTGATAAACAAAAAAGCGGTCTGCACCCTAATGTTTATTGCAGCACAATTCACAATAGCCAAGACCTGGAACCAACCTAAATGCCCATCAACGGTAGACTGGATAAAGAAATTATGGGATATGTATTCTTTAGAGTACTATACCGCAGTAAGAAACAACGAAATCCAGTCATTTGCAACAAAATGGAGGAATCTGGAACACATCATGCTGAGTGAAGTAAGCCAGTCCCAAAGGGACAAATACCATATGTTCTCCCTGATCGGTGACAACTGACTCAACACCAAAAAGGAAACCTCCTGAAGTGAAATGGACACTATGAGAAATGGTGACTTGATCAGCATAGCTCTGACTGCTAATGGACAACTTAATACATTATCCCTCATAGTATTTTTTTTTGTCTGTTCTACTTAATATGACTGGTTTAATTCTGTAATTATCACACAGTTATTCTTAAGTGTTGAAAATTAACCGAAATGTGATCCCTGTTAAACATAAGAGTGGGAATAAGAGAGGGAAGAGATGTATAATTTGGGACATGCTCGGGCTGACTTGCCCCAATTGGTAGAGTTGGAAACATACCAGGGGATTCCAATTCAATCCCATCAAGGTGGCATGTGCCAATGCCATCTCACTACTCCAAGTGATCAATTTCAGTTCACAATTGATCATAATGAAAGGACTAAGAGTCAAAGGGAGCACATAAACAAGTCTAGTATCTGCTAACACCAACCGATAGAATAAATAAAGGGGAGAGTGATCCAACATGGGAAGTGAGATACTCAGCAGACTCATAGAATGGCGGATGTCCTAAATAGCACTCTGGCCTCAGAATCAGCCCTAAAGGCACTCGGATCTGGCTGAAAAGCCCATGAGAGTATTTCAGGCATGGAAAGCCAAGACACTCTGGCAAAAAGATCTCTGTGAGTGAGATCCCAGTGGAAAGAACAGGTCTTCAAAGAGGGAGGTGCCTTTCTCTGAAGGGAGGAGAGAACCTCCACTTTGACTATGACCGTGTCTAAACAAGATAAGAGTCGGAGAACTCAAGGGGCTTCCATAGCCTTGGAAACTCATAACTGGTGCTTAGGGAGATTACTGATGCCATAAACAGGAGTGTCAATTGGTAAAGTCAACAACAGGAGTCACTGTGCACTTACTCCTCATGTAGGATCTCGGTCCTTAACGTGCTGTACACTGAGGCTTAATGCTATAACGAGTACCCAAACAGTATATTTCACTTTGTGTTTCTATGGGGGTGCAAACGACTGAAATCTTTACTTAATGTACACTAAACTGATCTTCTGTAAAAAAAAAAAAAAAAAAAAAAAAAAAGAAATTTTCAATTCCCAACTTGACTCTCACTGGGATTAAACATGACAATAGGTCTGATCTGATTTCATCATCATTTTAAAAAAATCATCTATTATTTTTCACTTTATGTTTCTGTGTGGGAGCAAACTGTTGAAATACTTACTTAAGGTATACTAAGCTGATCTTCTGTATATTAAGATAATCGAAAATGAATCTTGATGTGAATGGAAGGGGAGAGGGAGTGGGAAAGGGGAGGGTTGTTGGTGGGAGGGACGGTATGGGGGGGGAAGCCATTGTAACCCATGAGTCGTACTTTGGAAATTTATATTCATTAAATAAAAGATAAAAAAAAAAATAAGTGACAAATAAAAAAAAAAAAAAAATAAATGTATATGCACCTAATTACAGGGCACCGGTCTATTTAAAAGATATGTTAAGGGACTTAAAGGGAGATTTAGATTCCAATGCAATAGTACTGGGGGACTTCAATACTCCACTCTCAGAAATAGACAGATATCCGGACAGAAGATCAACAAGGAAACAGCAGATTTAATTGACACTATTGCCCAAATGGATCTAAGAGATATCTACAGAACTTTCAACCCTACATCTACAGACTTCACATTCTTCTCAGCAGCGCATGGAACCTTCTCTAGGATTGATCACATACTAGGCCATAAAGCAAGTCTCAGCAAATTTAAAAGAATTAGAATCATACCATGCAGCTTCTCAGACCACAGCGGGATGAAGCTGGAAATTAGCAACTCAGGAAACCCCAGAAAGTATGCAAACACATGGAGACTGAACAACATGCTCCTGAATGAACACTGGGTCATTCAAGAAATCAAAAGAGAAATAAAAAACTTTCTGGAAGTAAATGAAGACAACAACACAACATATCAAAACTTATGGGATACAGCAAAAGCAGTATTGAGAGGCAAGTTTATAGGAATAGGTGCCTATATCAAGAAATTGGAAAGGTACCAAATAAATGAGCTTTCAGCGCACCTCAAGGACCTAGAAAAACTGCAGCAAACCAAACCCAAATCTAGTAGGAGAAGAGAAATAATTAAAACCAGAGAAGAAATTAACAGGATTGAATCCAAAAAAAATTACAAAAAATCAGCCAAGCGAGAAGCTGGTTTTTTGAAAAAATAAACAAAATTGACACCCCATTGGCCCAACTAACTAAAAAAAGAAGAGAAAAGACCCAAATCAATAAAATCAGAGATGAAAAAGGAAACGTAACAACAGACACCACAGAAATAAAAAGAATCATCAGAAATTACTACAAGGACCTGTATGCCAGCAAACTGGAAAATCTATCAGAAATGGATAGATTCCTGGACACATGCAACCTACCTAAATTGAACCATGAAGACATCGAAAACCTAAATAGACCCATAACTGAAACAGAAATTGAAACAGTAATAAAGGCCCTCCCAACAAAGAAAAGCCCAGGACCAGATGGATTCACTGCTGAATTCTACCAGACATTTAAAGAAGAACTAATCCCATTTCTTCTCAAACTATTCAGAACAATCGAAGAAGAGGGAATCCTCCCAAATTCTTTCTATGAAGCCAGCATCACCTTAATTCCTAAGCCAGAGAAAGATGCAGCACTGAAAGAAAATTACAGACCAATATCCCTGATGAACATAGATGCAAAAATCCTCAATAAAATTCTGGCCAATAGAATACAACAACACATCAGGAAAATCATCCACCCAGACCAAGTGGGATTCATCCCTGGTATGCAGGGATGGTTCAACATTCGCAAATCAATCAATGTGATTCACCACATTAACAGACTGCAGAAGAAAAAACATATGGTTATCTCAATTGATGCAGAGAAAGCATTTGATAAAATTCAACACCCTTTCATGATGAAAACTCTAAGCAAATTGGGTATAGAAGGAACATTCCTCAATATAATCAAAGCAATTTATAAAAAACCCACAGCCAGCATCCTATTGAATGGGGAAAAGTTGGAAGCATTTCCACTGAAATCTGGCACCAGGCAGGGATGCCCACTCTCACCACTGCTATTTAAGATAGTTCTGGAAGTTTTAGCCAGAGCCATCAGACAAGAAAAAGAAATCAAAGGAATACAAATCAAGAAGGAAGAAGTCAAACTATCCCTCTTTGCAGACGATATGATTCTGTACTTAGAGGATCCAAAGAACTCTACTAAGAGACTATTGGAACTCATAGAGGAGTTTGGCAAAGTGGCAGGATATAAAATCAATGCACAAAAATCAACAGCCTTTGTATACACAAGTAATGCCATGACTGAGAAAGAACTGCTAAGATCAATCCCATTCACAATAGCTACAAAAACAATCAAATACCTTGGAATAAACTTAACCAAGGATGTTAAAGATCTCTACGATGAAAATTACAAAACCTTAAAGAAAGAAATAGAAGAGGATACCAAAAAATGGAAAAATCTTCCATGCTCATGGATTGGAAGAATCAACATCATCAAAATGTCCATTCTCCCAAAAGCAATTTATAGATTCAATGCAATACCAATCAAGATACCAAAGACATTCTTCGCAGATCTAGAAACAATGATGCTGAAATTCATATGGAGGCACAAGAGACCTCGAATAGCTAAAGCAATCTTGTACAACAAAAACAAAGCCGGAGGCATCACAATACCAGACTTCAGGACATACTACAGGGCAGTTGTAATCAAAACAGCATGGTACTGGTACAGAAACAGATGGATAGACCAATGGAACAGAATTGAAACACCAGAAATCAATCCAAACATTTACAGCCAACTTATATTTGATCAAGGATCTAAAACTAATTCCTGGAGCAAGGACAGTCTATTCAATAAATGGTGCTGGGAAAATTGGATTTCCACGTGCAGAAGCATGAAGCAAGACCCCTACCTTACACCTTACACAAAAATCCACTCAACATGGATTAAAGACCAAAATCTACGTCCTGACACCATTAAGTTATTAGAGAACATTGGAGAAACCCTTCGAGATATTGGCACAGGCAAAGAATTTCTGGAAAAGACCCGGGAGGCACAGACAGTCAAAGCCAAAATCAACTATTGGGATTGCATCAAATTGAGAAGTTTCTGTACTGCAAAAGAAACAGGAGAGTGAAGAGACAACCGACAGAATGGGAAAAAATATTTGCAAACTATGCAACAGATAAAGGGTTAATAACCAGAATCTACAAAGAGATCAAGAAACTCCACAACAACAAAACCAACAACCCACTTAAGAGATGGGCCAAGGACTTCAATAGACATTTTTCAAAAGAGGAAATCCAAATGGCCAACAGGCACATGAAAAAATGTTCAAGGTCACTAGCAATCAGGGAAATGCAAATCAAAAGCACAATGAGGTTTCACCTCACCCCGGTTAGAATGGCTCACATACAGAAATCTACCAACAACAGATGCTGGCGAGGATGTGGGGAAAAAGAGACACTAACCCACTGTTGGTGGGAATGCAAACTGGTCAAGCCACTATGGAAATCAGTCTGGAGATTCCTCAGAAACCTGAATATAACCCTACCGTTCGACCCAGCCATCCCACTCTTTGGAATTTACCCAAAGGAGTTTAAATTGATAAAGAAAAAAGCGGTCTGCACCCTAATGTTTATTGCAGCACAATTCACAATAGCCAAGACCTGGAACCAACCTAAATGCCCATCAATGGTAGACTGGATAAAGAAATTATGGGATATGTATTCTTTAGAATACTATACCGCAGTAAGAAACAACGAAATCCAGTCATTTGCAACAAAATGGAGGAATCTGGAACACATCATGCTGAGTGAAGTAAGCCTGTCCCAAAGGGACAAATACCATATGTTCTCCCTGATCGGTGACAACTGACTGAACACCAAAAAGGAAACCTCCTGAAGTGAAATGGACACTATGAGAAATGGTGACTTGATCAGCATAGCCCTGACTGCTAATGGACAACTTAATACATTATCCCTCATAGTATTTTTTTTTGTCTGTTCTACTTAATATGACTGGTTTAATTCTGTAATTATCACACAGTTATTCTTAAGTGTTGAAAATTAACTGAAATGTGATCCCTGTTAAACATAAAAGTGGGAATAAGAGAGGGAAGAGATGTATAATTTGGGGCATGCTCGGGCTGACTTGCCCCAATTGGTAGAGTTGGAAACATACCAGGGGATTCCAATTCAATCCCATCAAGGTGGCATGTGCCAATGCCATCTCACTATTCCAAGTGATCAATTTCAGTTCACAATTGATCATAATGAAAGGACTAAGAGTCAAAGGGAGCACATAAACAAGTCTAGTATCTGCTAACACTAACCGATAGAATAAATAAAGGGGAGAGTGATCCAACATGGGAAGTGAGATACTCAGCAGACTCATAGAATGGCAGATGTCCTAAATAGCACTCTGGCCTCAGAATCAGCCCTAAAGGCACTCGGATCTGGCTGAAAAGCCCATGAGAGTATTTCAGGCATGGAAAGCCAAGACACTCTGGCAAAAAGATCTCTGTGAGTGAGAACCCAGTGGAAAGAACAGGTCTTCAAAGAGGGAGGTGCCTTTCTCTGAAGGGAGGAGAGAACCTCCACTTTGACTATGACCTTGTCTAAACAAGATAAGAGTCGGAGAACTCAAGGGGCTTCCATAGCCTTGGAAACTCATGACTGGTGCATAGGGAGATTACTGATGCCATAGACAGGAGTGTCAATTTGTAAAGTCAACAACAGGAGTCACTGTGCACTTACTCCTCATGTAGGATCTCTGTCCTTAATGTGCTGTACACTGAGGCTTAATGCTATAACGAGTACTCAAACAGTATATTTCACTTTGTGTTTCTATGGGGGTGCAAACGATTGAAATCTTTACTTAATGTACACTAAACTGATCTACTGTTAAAAAAAAAAAAGAAACTATCAATTCACAACTTGACTCTCACTGGGATTAAACATGACAATAGGTCTGCTCTGATTTCATCATCATTTAAAAAAAATCATCTATTATTTTTCACTTTATGTTTCTGTGTGGGAACAAACTGTTGAAATCCTTACTTAAGGTATACTAAGCTGATCTTCTGTATATTAAGATAATCGAAAATGAATCTTGATGTGAATGGAAGGGGAGAGGGAGTGGGAAAGGGGAGGGTTGTGGGTGGGAGGGACGGTATTGGGGGGAAAGCCATTGTAACCCATGAGTCGTACTTTGGAAATTTATATTCATTAAATAAAAGATAAAAAAAAATCATCTCAATAAAAATTTCAACTAAACAATCCTATGTAGATAAAGTGGGAGGTGCAGTAACTTTCAGGATGGGATGAGAAGTAGATGGTATTTGGATGCAGCCTTCACTTGCACTGCTGTGGCGTCAACTGAGAGTCGCTGTGGCCCCTCTGATTGTCCAGGGCAAGAAGGGCCATGGCAGCACAGTTCTGATCAGCTATGTTGTGGTAGGTGTTGCTGAGCAGTGCCGGGCAAGAAGTGCCATGATGTCCCCATTTCTGCAGGGTGTGGGGCTCTCTTTCATCTTTCTCTCAGAGCAGGAAGGGACTCTTTCTTCCAAAAGAGTTTAATGTTCCATCCTATCACCACAGCCTGTGGAAGACTGATGATCCTACAGAGGGATCACAGCTGCCAGAGTGTGTAGCCTGGTTCCCACAAAGAGATGGAGCAAAGCTGCTGGCAGACATGGAACCCTGAGATCAGAGAGAAATGCAAAGAGGAAACACAAGCAGCACCACAATTTTACATAGAATTGGGGATGAAAGCAAAGCCTTCCAGCAAAATCAACTGGCAAAGTTCCAGTCTTTTAATGATGTCCTTTGAGTGTATATAGTGGGATATATTAGGATTCAGAACACAGACTCACAGGGGGACGTGACCATCTCTTCTCATGTGATCTGTGATGCCAACAGCACAGGGCACTCTGAACAGGGCCCAACTCTACCAACACTACTTCTTTAGTCCCAGTAACAGTTACGCTGTGCTTTTTCATGAAAAGAACCATGTATTTATTTCAAAAGGTTTAAAATATAATCTTAAGTAGGTTAATGGAAAATTCAGATCACAAACTCTAAGTGCTCTTTTTTTATAGTTTGTTTTTTTTTTTTTTTTTTTTTTTTTTGACAGAGTGGACAGTGAGAGAGAGAGAGAAAGGTCTTCCTTTTTCCATTGGTTCACCCTCCAATAGCCACTGCGGCCAGCACGCTACTGCCGGCATACCACGCTGATCTGAAGCCAGGAGCCAGGTGTTTCTCCTGGTCTCCCATGCGGGTGCAGGGCCCAAGCACTTGGGCCATCCTCCACTGCACTCCCAGGCCACAGCAGAGAGCTGGACTGGAAGAGAAGCAACCGGGACAGAATCTGGCGCCCTGACCGGGACTAGAACCCGGTGTGCTGGTGCCGCAGGCAGAGGATTAGCCTATTGAGCCGTGGCACCGGCCTCTAAGTGCTCTTAAATAATTTCCATTATTTTTTATTAAAATTTTTATGTAGATATGTTTTAATTGAAATGTGATTGTATGTATTTATGGAGGTAGAATGTGACATTTTAATAGAAATATACAGTGTGTAATGATCTGGTTAGTATAATTGACATATCCATCATCTCAGAAATATATAATTTCTTTGTGTTGGGAGCATTCAAAAATCCTGTTAGCTATTTTGAAATACGAATTATTTTGTCAACCATAGTTATCCTACTGTGTTCCAGAACATCAGAAGCAACCCTTCCTACCCAGCTGCACCCCTGCACTCACTGATGATCCTTTCTATCCCTCTATCCCACACTCCTCTCAGGCTCCAGTAACCACTATTCTACTCTCAACTTCCTTGAGATTAATTTTAGCTTCCACATATACATGAGAACACATTTGTCTTCTTGAGCCTGACTTTTTCACTTACTGCCCTCCAGTCTCATCCATGTTACCACAGATGACAGAATTTTGTTCTTTTTGTTGCTGTTGAGTAGTATTCCATCATGTATATACAACACATTTTCTTTATTCATTCACCCATCAGTGGACACCTAGGTTGGTTTCACATCTTGGCTATTGTATATAGTGCTGCAATAAACATGCAAGAGCAAATGTCTTTTTTGACATACTGATTTCATTTCCTTTGGATATATATCCAATAACAGCATTGCTGGATTATATAGTAGTTCTTTCTAGTTTTTTGAGGAATTCATGTACAGTTTTTCTACTTTGAAATTGCCTTATTTGTCTTTTTGCCATTGAGTTGTTTGAGTTCCTTATATATTCTGGGAATTAATCCCTTGTCAGGTAAATAGTGTGCAAATATTTTTTTCCCATTCTTCCAGTAGTTCCTTTGTTGATTGTTTCATTTTCTATACAGAAGGTTTTAGTTTGATGTAATCCCATTTGTTATTTGTTGCTCTTATTGTCTGTACTTATGTGGTCATATACAAAATATCTTTGGCTAGATCAATGTCTTGAAGCATCTCCCCCATATTTTCTTACATATAAGGAAGAAAGGTTTCAAGTCATACATTCAAGTCTTTGATCCATTTTGAACTGACTTTTGTATATGGTGAGAGAGAAGGGTCTAATTTTTTTCTTCTGCATATGGACATGAACCTTTCCCAGTACCATATATTAAGGAGAATTTTTTATTTTCTCCAATGTATGCATTTGCTGCTTTTGTCAAAAATCTGTTTGGTGTAACAAGATGGATTTATTCTACGTTATTTATTCTGTTGCAATGGTTTATATGTCAATTTTTTATGCTGATATGACATGGTTTGGTTACTAGAGCTTTGTAGTCTATTTTGAAGTTAGGTATTGTAATGCCTCCAGCTTTCTTGCTCAGGATTGCTTTGGCTATTTGATGTCTTTTGTAATTCCATGCAATTTTGTGATTTTTTTTTTCAGTTTTGTGAGTCATTGGTACTTTTATAGAAATAGTATTGAATTTTTAGATTACTTTAGATAATATGAACATTTTTAAAAATAATTCTTCTCTATATGGGATGCCGGTATCCCATATTGGTGCTGGTTCATGTCTCGGCTGCTCCACTTGAAATCTAGCCCCCTGTTGATAGTCCGTAAAAGTCTAAATAGTTGGTCCTCAGCCATCCTTGAAGAAGCTCCTAGGCATTGGCCTGTCCTAGCCATGGCAGTTGTGGCCATTTGGGAGTGACACAGCAGATGGAGGGTCTCTCCCTGTATCTATAATGCTCTACATTTCAAATAAAGTAAATCTTCAAAAAAAAAAAAAAAAAGCATTTGAACTAGGATCCAAATTAGGCCTTTAGGCTTTTCTTATCTACGCAGCTTGCATGCAGTTTCCCCCCCTTGTTTGCATTTATTGAGTAACCTGTTACCTGTCCTACAAGTTTACTATTGTCTGGATTTTACCTATGACATCATTGCCCATTGTCCTTAATGTCTGCTAATGTGTTCTCGCCACAAAGCTTTTTTGTCCTTTTTGAAAATCTTACTGTATAGTTCTTGTGATTTTTTTTTACAGGCAGAGTGGGCAGTGAGAAAGAGAGAGAGAGAAAGGTCCTCCTTTTCCGTTGGTTCACCCTCCAATGGCCACTGCAGCCTCCCATGCGGGTGCAGAGCCCAAGCACTTGGGTCATCCTCCTCTGCACTCCTGGGCCACAGCAGAGATCTGGACTGGAAGAGGAGCAACCGGGACAGAATCAGGCGCCCTGACTGGGACTAGAACCTGCGGTGCCGGCGCCGCAGGCAGAGAATTAGCCTATTGAGCCGTGGCGCCGGCTTCTTATGATCTATGAAGATCATCTTATATTTTATTATTTCTATTTACTATTTAAATTGAACATTAGCTCACTTATTTTCATTCATTCATAGTTTCCATTCATTCATATCTTCCAGTAAATGTTATTTGACCTATAAATTGTCATTTAAGTTTTGCTTTGGCTGAGTCCCACAATTTTGATAATGTTTTATTGTCAATCAGTATTTTGTGATTCCTTCTAAGATTCTCCCTTTCAACCAAAGGACTAAATAAGTTTGTAAGTGTAGTCTGCACAGACATGTGCTCCATTCCCAATTAGATTCTGTATTTTAGCCTGAAGAGGTAACCAGTAAAAAAAAAAAAATTTATAAAAAGCCTTCTCTTAAGATGTGTTTCCACTCTTTTTGTGTCCTGTTTGATTTCCTTCTTTGGTGTTTTGTAATTTTCATTGCAAAGTTCACTTATTTTTTTTTAAGGTACAATTTTTTTTTTTTATTTGAGAGACTTACCGGGAGGAAGAGACAGAGAGAAAGGTCTTCCATCCACTGGTTCACTCCCCAAATAGCCACAATGACCATGGCTGGGCTAGGCCAACACGGGGATCCAGGAGTTTCATCTGGGTCTGCCAAATGGGTTTGGGGTCCAAGCACTTGGGCAAGCTTCCATTGGTTTCCCAGGACATAGCAGAGGGCTGGATGAGAAGAAGAGCAGACAAGACACCAACCGGTGCCCATATGGGATGCTGGTGCTGCAGGTGGAAGCTTAGCCTACCATGCCACAGTACTGGCCCTGAGTTTGTTCACTTCTTCAGTTAAATTTGTTCTAAAGGGGTAGGCTTTGTGGCACAGTGGGTTAAGCCACCTCTTGGGATGCCCACATCTCATGTTGGAGTGCCTGGTTCAGACCTTGAATACTATATGCTCTGATTCAGCTTTCTGCTAATGTGCCTTGAATACAGCTTATAAAAACACATGTAGATAAGTTACTGCCACCCCCCTGTGGTAGACCAGATGGAATTCTTGGCTCTGGCTTCAGCCTGGCTTAGCCCCAGCTTTTGCAGGTATTTAAGGAGTAAACCAGTGGATGGAAGATCTCCATATCTCGGTCTCTCTCACTCTCCCCTGCTGTCTCTCCTTATCTGTCTTGTAAATAAATATACATCTTTAAAATCATCTCTAGATATTTATTTTTTAGTTATTTTGAATGGAATTGCTTTTTAAAAATATTTAATTATTTTATTTGAAAGGCTGAACTGCAGAGAGAGAGGGAGTCAGAGGGAGAGGGATAGGGAGAGAGAGAGAAATTAATTTTCCATATGCTGAGTTACTCCCCAATTTGCCATAATGATTAGGGCCAAATCCTGGAGTCAAGAGCCAGGAGCTTCATCCAGGTCTTCTACATGGGTGGCTAGAGCCCAAATTATTGGTCCATCCTCTGCTGCTTTTCCTAGGCCATTACCAGGGAGCTGGATCAGAAGTGGAGCAACTGGGACATGAACTGGCGCCCATGTGTGATGCTGGCATCACAGGTGGAGACTTCACCTGCTACACCACAACCCTGGTCCCTGGAATTGCCTTCTTGATTTTTTTTCTCAGCAATTCTATTGGTTGGCATACAAAAACAAAAACAAAAAACAACAACAAAAAAACTACCTATTTTTCTATGTTGATTTTATATCTTGTGATTTTTTTAATTTATCAGTTCTAACAGTGGAATTTTTAGGTTTGTCTTTGTAAAAAAATCATCTCATAAGCAAAAAATGGGTAATTTGACCTCCTCCTTTCCTATTGGATGCCCTTTATTTCTTTCTCTTGTCTAATTGCTGTGGCTAAGACTTCTGGTAACATATTGAATAGAAGTGGTGGTAGTGGACATCCTTTATTCCTATTATAGGAACTATTTCCAGTGTTTCCCATTCTGTATTTAATAGGCTGTGGAGCTCTCAAATAGAGACCTTATTGTGTTGAGGTACATTCCATGTGTACCTTATTTTGGAGATTTTTCTTAAAAATTATTTTTAAATTTAAGTTTTATTTGGAAGGTAGAAAGGGAAGCAGAGAGGAATCTTCTATCCACTGGTTCACTCTTCAAATGCCTGCATCAGTCAGGACTGGGCTGGCTGGGCCAGTAGCCCAGAGCTACGTCCAGGTCTCCTACAGAAGTGGTTGGGGCCCAACAACTTGGGCCATCATCTGCTGCCTCCCAGAGTGTGCATTAGGAAGAAACTGGATCAGAGGCAGAGGAGTCAGGATGCAAGCCAGGAACTCCAGAATAGGATGCAGCTATTCCAAGCAACGCTTAATTGTTGTGCCAAATGCCTGCCACATGAAGGGTTTTTATCATTAAGTGATGTTGAATTTTCTCAATTTTTTTTCTATTGAGATCATCTGTTTTTTATGCTTCACTCTGCTGATGTGATGTATTATCTCTATTGCTTTGTATATGTTGAATTATCTTTGTATCCTTGGCATAAATCCTGCTTAACTATGGCATATAAACTTTTTAAAAATATGCTGCTCAGTTCTACTTGCTAGCTTTTTGTTGAAAACTTTGCATTTATGTTCATCAGAAACATTAATCTCTTGTTTTCGTTTGTTGATTATTGTATACATGTATGGTTTTGGCAACTGCTTTCCTCAAAGAGTAAGTTTGGAAAGATTCTCTCCATTTAATACTTTGGAATAGTTTGAGAGGTCTCAGCATTAGTTCTTTCAAAATTTCATAAAATTCACAAGTTAAGACGTCTGGTCCTGGTATTTTCTTGTTGGGAGGCTTTATTACTGATTCAATCTCATTTCCTATTATTAGTCTGTTCCGATTTTCTAGTTCCTTATGGTTCAATTTTAGTAGATAACCTATGTTCAGAAATGTATTTCTTGTAGATTTTTCCAATTTGTTGGCATATGGTTATTCAAAATAATCCCTAACGATCCTACATATTTCTATGGTATTATTTGTAATATGCTGCTTTCATTTGTTTTACTTGAATACTCTAATTTTTCTTGCTTAGTTTAATTTGGTTTGTCAATTTTGTTTATCTTTTAAAAGAAGCTTAATGGTTTGTTCTCTTTTTTCATTGATCTTGTTATTTTTTGTCTGTATTTTGTTTATTGTTGTTCTGATTTTTATTAATTCTTTCCTTCTATATTGGATTTGGTTTATTCTTGCTTTTCTAGTTCCTTGAGTTGCATTGTTAGATTGCTTATTTTAAATCTTTCTGGGTTTTTGATATAGGCACTTACTGCTATAAACTTTCCTCTTAGTACTGCATTGCTATATAAGTTTTAATGTATTGTGTTTTCATTTTTGTTTATTTCAAGAATTTTTAAAGTTCCCTTTTGATTTCCCTTTTTAAAGATTTATTGTTATATAACAGGAAATGCACATAAGTGTACAGATAAATGAAGGTTTTTGTCTTCTGATCACACTTATAATCAACACCCAAACTAAGAACAGAACATCACCAGTGTCGCTCCCCATCTTCGTGGAGGAACGACACAGGACCCTGCGCTGTTCTTTTGTCTGCTCGGCCCTCCCCGGGTTTGCTGCTGGTTCTTCCCGGGTTGGCTACCGACCCTTCCACCTCCGTGGAAGGGCGGTTCCCCCTGCCACTTTCCCCACTTCCGCGGGGGAGCGGCACACCGCCGGCCGGCTCTCTCGGGGGCTGCACAGGTGTTCCTTCAGATAGATGTTCCTGGTGCATGTTGTCTCTCTCCTCCTTTATAGTCCTCTTCCACCAATCCCAACTCTGCTACCCACACGCCGAGTACGCTGCTCTCCTCCAATCAGGAGCAGGTCCTACAGTTTATTGGTTGAACTGGAGGCAGCTGTGTAGAAGCTGTTTACTCCTCTCCCAGCGCCATATTGTGGGAGAGCAGATGCATAGAATAAGTCTTAATTCCAGTAACTTAGTCTAGTCCGAGTTGCTCCCAGTTGCTCCCCACAACCAGTGCCCCAGGAGTCTCCATTGTTTCCCCCCAGTTTCTTTTTCTTAATGTGGAGAAGAAGGGATATTGTCATTTACATGTCATGTTCCCTTTTGATTTCTTTATTGACTCATTGGTTATTCAACAGAATTTTTAATTTCCATGTATTTGTACAATTTCTAATATTCCCTTTGTTGATTTCTAGTTTTATTTCACTGTAGTAAGAGAAGATAAAAACATGATTTAAAATTTTCTGAGTTTTCTGAGACTTGTTTTTGTGGCCTAAAATATGGATTATTCTGGAGCATGTTCCATATGCTAAAGAAAAGAAAATGTATTCTGCAACCACTGGATGATATGTTCTGTAGATGTGCTAGTCTTTTTTTTTTTTTTTTTTTGACAGGCAGAGTGGATAGTGAGAGAGAGATACAGAGAGAAAGGTCTTCCTATTTGCCATTGGTTCACCCTCCAATGGCCACCACAGCTGGCGCGCTGTGGCCTGCGCACCGCTCTGATCCAAAGCCAGGAGCCAGGTGCTTCTCCTGGTCTCCCATGGGGATGTAGGGCCAAAGCACTTGGGCTATCCTCCACTGCCTTCCCTGGCCATAGCAGAGAGCTGGCCTGGAAGAGGGGCAACTGGGACAGATTCCGGCGCCCCGACCGGGACTAGAACCCAGTGTGCCGGCGCCGCAAGGTGGAGGATTAGCCTATTGAGCCACAGCGCCGGTCCCATTTAGTCTTTTTTCTTAAAGATTTATTTTATTTTATTTGAAAGACAGTTACAGAGAGAGGTAGAGTCAGAGAGAGAGAGAGAGAGAGAGAGAGAAAGGTCTTCCATCCACTGTCTCACTCCCCCAAATGGTTGCAATGGCCAGAAAGGAGCCTATCCAAAGTCAGGAGCCAGGAACCTCTTCCAGGTCTCCCTTGTGGGTGCAGGACCCTAAGCACTTGGGCCATCCTCCACTGCTTTCCCAGGCCACAGCAGAGAGCTGGATTGGAATTGGAGCAGCCAGGACTCGAAACATGCCAATATGGGATGCTGGCACTGTAGGCCAGGGCTTTAACCCACTGTGCCACAGCAGCAGCCCTGATTTAATTTATAGTATAGTTTAACTCTGGTATTTCTTTGTTGATTATTATTTTTTTTGGTCTGAATAATCTGTCCATTGATAAAAGTGAGGTATTGAACTCCCCTACTATTCTCTTAGAAACAGACATAAAATCTCTCTCTCTTAAAGGAGAGATTTGCTTTATTTGTTTGTGTGCTCCAGAATTTGGTGCATTTATCTATTTATAATTGTTATTTCTTTTTGTTGATTCCTCTATCATTATATAATGACTTTCTTGTTTTTCACTGTTTGTGACTTAAAGTCTATTTTATATGATTAAGTATAGCTACTTCTGCTTGCCTTTGGTTTCTGTTTGAATGATGTCTTTTTCTATCCCTTCACTTTCAGCCTATGTGCAGATTTACCAACGTAATGGGCTTCTTGTGGGCAGCATATCATTTGTATTGCTTTTTATCCTTTCAGTAAGTCTATGTCTTTTCATTGGGTAATTTAGTCTGTTTACATCAAAGGTTATTGTTGATGAGTAAAAACATACTCTGTCTTTCTGTTCATTGGTTTCTGCTTGTTTTGTATATCCTTTATTCATGTCTTCCTCCCCTGTTGTTTATCATTGTACTTTAAGGGTTTCTGTTTTGAATCACATCTGATTATTTTCTTTTGTGTATATACTACGTTGTTGAGTTTTGTATTTTTACAGGTTTTTATAATAGTAGTGTTATGGAAGGATGAGGATGGGGGCAAACTCATTTCTTGTTTCATGTTGAAGAAGAATTTCCATGTGGACAGGGACAGTGAGCAAAGCAAGGTTTATTGAAAACAAGGAACCTCCTGTTGCAGCCTTAATGAGCTGGGCTACAAGAGAGGAGTTGCCTAAGAAGTTTGCCAGTGTCTGCCTTTATAAACATGAAGTGGCTCTCTCTGATTGGCCCCTTTTGAAAATCAAAACTAGATTTCACTAATAAGGGAAGGAGCAGAATAACAGTTAATTAGAAAGCAGGAATTACAATTCTGTCTAACTTTAAGGAAAACTAGGTGAGTTAACTTAGCTACCTGCCTTCCAAAGGCCTAACTGCCTATTGGCCTAACTCCTTATATCTTCATATTCTTTGGTGGCTATCCTTGCCTTCTGTTGGAGATCTCCCTTAAGTATTTCATGTGCAGCTGGTTTGAGATGATGAATCCCTTCAACTTTTGTTTGTCAGGGAAATTCATTATTTCTACTTCCCTTCTGTGGGATAGTTTTGCAGGGTATAATACTTTTGGCTGAAAATCTTTTTTATTTCATAACCTTAACCTTGAGTTTTTCATCCCATTCTCCCTTGGCTTGTGAGGTTTCTGCCAAGCAGTTTGCCATTAGTCTAACATGGATTTCCTCTTGGAAGATTGGATGCTTTTGATTTGCTGTTTAGAATTCTCTCTTTGTCTTGTATTTTTGCCAGCTTTGATATAATATAGTTTAAAAAGGTTCCTTGTTTTGGTTAAAATCTATTAATGGTCCTTTAGGGTTCCTGGACTTGGATGCATGTATATTTCCCAAGATTTGGGAATTTTGCAACAGTCATTTCACTGAATGGATTTTCTATGCCTATTTTCTTCTATTACTTGATTATCTATTTTGTGCATAGTGTCCCATTAAGTCTTGAGGAATTTCTTTGTTCTTTTTAAAATATGATTTATTTCAAATGATTATCTTCCAGTTCAGAAATTATTTATTCTGCCTGCTAAATTCTAGTTTTGAACTTCACAGCTCTATTTTAATTCCATCCATTTTCTTTTTTTTTTTTTTAAGATTTTACTTATTTATTTATTTGAGTGGTAGAGTTACAGACAGTGAGAGGGAGAGACAGAGAAAGATCTTCCATCCACTGGTTCATTCCCCAAATGGCCGCAATGGCCAGAGCTGAACCAATCCAAAACCAGGAACCAGAAGCTTCCTCTAAGTCTCCCACATGGGTGCAGGGGCCCAAGGACATAGGCCATCTTCTACTGCTTTTCCAGGCCGTAACAGAGAGCTAGATAGGAAGAGGGGCAGCCAGGACTCAAACTGGCGCCCAAATGGGCTGCTGGCGCTGCACTGTGCCACAGCACTGGCCCCTATTCATTTTCTAAATGAAATTAATTCTGCTTGGAGCCCTTGAGCCATCAGGTAGTGGGAATTTAATAGCACACAGTCCAAGATGACCTCTTCACATCGACCTCTTTTTCTCTATGTGTATATCTACCTACTCAATGGACTGTATTGTGTTCTTCACTAGAATGGAACAATGAAACTTGATTTATACCCACCAGGCTGCTTTATTAGCTAGCGTGTCCTTTTGTCCTATGTAGCTTTTGGAGGACTGTACATGGCTACTGCTGACTCCCTTGTGGGGCTCAACAAAAGGTTCCCAACTGTATCATCCTTTCTATTATTTCAGGGCCATCCTGTGTATGCTACAATATTGAACACCCTCTGAAGCTACATCCAGAACCACTCTTGAAATTTTTTAGTTGCTCACGTTCCGCCCTAGGCCATAGATATCTTATTTGTCTGGGGCCTTATCCACTTATATTTCCCAGGAGTCATTGTTACTGCAAAGTCTTGCTGCCTCCTAAAATCTCTCTCAGAGTGATAATGAGAATCCTCTCTGCTGCAAATCAGTGGGAGATGGGGAGAATTTCAGGATCCACCCTTTCATAGAGACCCATAAGCAATATATTGCTATTCTTCTGATTGTCTCCTATCTCTAATTATTAAGAACATTTCTCTCTGGTTACAGTGAGTGAGGAAAGAAGAACGTAGATCAGAAGGACTGCTTTTCTTCACAGACAACCTCCCAAATATACTATTTGTTCCCTTTATCCAGTCATTGAGCTTCTAAAACCAGAAACAGCTCCTCTGAGTTCCTTTCTCTCTGTGGCAGTGTCAGTTCTACAAGGTGGCAGTATAAAACACCTGCACATCTAAACATAAGAAGGGACATGGACTGGAATGAAATATCAGTAATCATCAACAGAACAGTTGTTATTTTCAAATGTTAGTAGGCCTTGCAACCCTATATAAAAACAGGCAATAGTGTCCACAGAGCAGGAGTTTGATTATTTTCAATGGATTCCTTTGTTAGTCTCCATGAAGTTCTAGGTTAAGGCAATCTAGCTCTCACTATTAGTATAAATATCCCTGGCCTAGGGAAATTCACTCTATTAGGATTAAGATTTCTGTGCTCACAGTAGGAAATAGAACAATATATAGAACAATACAAACAATATCTTTCTCAGAGTTCACTCTTGGGAAGCTATGTTTGAAATGGGTTCCTGGACACAAACTGATGCATACTTGTAACTAGAATTTGCTGTCGTTAAAGACTAAACTCATTCAAATACAAATATTTGGAAGTCAACTTTAAAGTAAATTACTGGGAATATCAAAATAAACCCAAATCCTAAACTGTAAAATATTACTGCTGTCTATATGTACTTAATTACATCTTGGTCTTTGAATTAAAAAAACTTAGTATCAAGTCCATCTGTGTAGTACTAATTCAGTTGTTTAGGAACCTTGTAAATTCTTATTTATTTCTCGATTAATATGATTTTAATGTGACCAAAAGTTTATCATTTCCAGAAAACTGTTAATTTTGAATAAAATAGCCTTTTATTTCAAACAGAAAAAGCACTTACAAGGTTTTTTACATCGAGTTCAAATCAGTCTTGTGAAGTTTTCTCATTCTTCTAACAAATTCATTTAACAGAAAGTGGTTTTCAGAGTTGGAAATAGTGTTAGTAGAGAAAGCCAATAGAAACTTCAGTGAAATGAAAAGGCAACAAATGTCAAATAGAGTTTAGACTTATTGAAACTGCTCACTAAGTCTCAAAAGGGTTGACAGGCACACAATTTATGTTGATATGATTAATGTTCAGCTCTTACCTCCTTGAGGAAAAACTGCCAAATAACCTGAAAAAAACCATGGGCTGCTTACCAGAGGTAGCTTAAAGATTTGCACCTGCACAGTTATATAAACATCCAAGATAAAAGACAAGAATTTTAATACTTTCTGCAGGTTTAGGCCCCCCAGTTTGGACACTGGCTTAGTGACATTTGACCCGAATGTGTGAATATTTTGCAAGGGGAATGTGCTACACTTTAGAATAAAGTAGTTAGTTGCCCAGTTTTGCAGCTGCCAGGCACTTTTATTTTGTGAGAAAAAAAAAACTACACAGTTTGCTTTTTGGTACCATGAGAGTCAGAATGTTGACTGCACATGGAATAATACAGGTCACACCATCCTCTGAGTAATCTCTTTTTGTAAAGCCTTCCACTTTCTGAGAACCCTTAAATCCATTTTCTCATTTGGTTCTCAGAGGACTTCTGTGACTATACGAATGGAATCTCAGTGACACTGCATTGCTTGCTCAGGAGTAGTTGACACTCACATGACATCTCACATTCTTCTGTTCTTTCCCTTCATCTGATTACTCTCTTAGATCAGGCTAGCATGAGAAAGTACCAGAAACAGAAAGTACCAGAAAACAGACTGGATGACTTGAACAACAGACATTTATTTCTCAGTTTTGGAGTCTGGGAATCTGAGTATAAGGTAGATTCAGTTCCTAGTGAGGGTTCTATCCCTGGTTTGCAGATGGCAGCCTTATTTTATTTATTTATTTATTTGATAAATAGAATTAGACAGAGAGAGAGACAGAGAGAAAGGTCTTCCTTCCATTGGTTCACCCACCAAATGGCCGCTACAGCTGGTGCTGCGCTGACCTGAAGCCAGGACCCAGGTGCTTCTTTCTGGTCTCCCACGTGGGTGCAGGCGCCCAAGCACTTGGGCCATCCTCCACTGCCTTCCCGGGCCACAGCAGAGAGCTGGACTGGAAGAGGAGCAGCTGGGACTAGAACCTGGTGCCCATATGGGATGCTGATGCCACAGGCAGAGGATTAACCAAGTGAACCATGGCGCCGGCCCTGATGGCAGCCTTCTCTAAGTATGGCATCACATGGTAGGGAAGGGGAAAGCTCTGGTGAGTCCTCCTCTCCTTTTAAGAATACTAATCTCATTATAGAGTCTCCATCTTGACAGCTTCATCTAAACATGATCACCTCCCAAGGATCTGACTTCCTAATAATCATAGCATTGAGGTGTTAGGACTTCAACCTACAAATTTTAGAGAAACATGAACCTTCAATCTATGACCACCAGCAATTAATTTCTCTAGAATGTGACCTCCTTCAAGAAGTCTTCCCTGATTTTCATTTCAGTTTGGCTTAGTGATCCCTATGGACGACTCCAGAGCATCTGAATGTCTATCCCACAGATTGCATACAATTGTGGGCCTGAATAACTAAGAATTTCTAATAGAGTTTTTCTGTAAGGTCTGTGTGGTTCGTTCTCAGCAATAAAAGTGGGCAATTAATGTATGGGGTTAAAAATCTGGCCCATGCATCTTCCAGATGTGATTCTTCTCTATTTGTCTCGATTCTAAGTGACATGAGAAATTACATGTTGAGGACAGCATGAATGATAGAACATCAGAATTTTGTTCCCCATCAATAGATTATATATATATGTGTGTGTGTGTGTGTGTGTGTGTGTGTATAAAACCCATTGATCTTATTAAAGTATAATTTAAATTTTACTATTCTTTATTGAATAAATTATGGGAACTTACTATTGATGAAGGATTTAAGATGAATGTTGAAAGTATAGTTCTGATTTCATTTTAGATAAAGGTTAAAAATTAATATATTTATGCATGCATACGTGTTTGAAAGAGCAAAGCAAAATTTACTTAAGTCAGACACCTTCTGCCATAGCATGAGGAGGAGGGCTCCAAGAGAAGAAGACCCAAGAAACTTGGCAAAATAGGATTTTTTAAGCACAATTTGGGGGAGCAGAGTAATAGCTAACCATGATAGGGTGGGGAAAACACATTAGAGGGTTGGAACTGTCATCCTGTGTGGCCTGCTCATGATAATCAGAAGATTGGTATAGGTAACTTAGTCTTTCTATTCTCATGATAAAATTAGAAATGCAGAAGTGTGGGATCATTACTTCCTTGCTACTCCTATGATAAAACTAGAAACTCAGAGAAGTGCAGTCACTAGTTTTTTCTTGCTAAAAGGCAGCTTCTGGGAAGAAGCAAGCATCTTGTCTACTCTTAAAGGGACTTCCCCTTTTCTCATGTCAACACAGTCCTGATGTAACTGCCTATTAGCCACTCTAACCCTTCACATTCTACCCCTCACAGAAGAATGGATCCTAACTGCTGTTAGGGATATGGGGGGTGAAGACCACTCTGGCTGCTTCATGTTGAAAGGGGGCATCAGGGCATTCTTCTGAGGGTCAATCTAAGGGTCTATAGTAGAGTGGAGATCTTGGGGGTGTCACCTGGAGTACTGCCTGAGGTTTGATAGCTTCTAGTTGTTTAGTCCTGGATACCCCAAAGCATGGAAGGCAGTTGTTTTCTCTCCCAATTGAGAGCCTCATCTTTTGAGAGTTTCAGTGATTGAGCTGGAAGCCTGAAAGTCAAAGCCTCAGGTTTTATGCTTTAAATGTAAAAGAATTGTCAGAGGTTTAAGTCACAAAAAAAGAATATCTTGAGTTTGCTGAAGGGGCTTTAAGATCTTCTTGCATTAACCTACTGCTGTGATGGTGATCCCTACTACTGAGGATTAGTAAAACAAAACAGAAGAGTGTTACTCACACATCATCGCTTGGGAGAGAGGTTGCCATCAATACAATTTAGATTATATAACTTATCAGACCAAAAACAAGCTCATTTTTCACATTACAAACACTACATATTGATATGTACAGTGTTCATTTGAAGTCTATAAAATGGAATTTAATACAGAAATTATGATTTCACTCATTTCACTCAGTATCATAGAAATGTCTATTTTAATGTTCTATGCACACACTTTATTTTTTTTAAATTTTATTACTACAAAGATAACAGATTTCATGTATCTCATAAATATAACTCTAAGAACATACTGACCTTCCCTCCCTCTCTCCTTCCTTCCTTTCTTTTTCTCATTTTTTGCAATAAAATACTTTCAATTTTTAGTTCAATTTATAGGCTTACCATTCCACAAAATATAAAGTTTAACAAGTAAACATTATAGTAATGTTAGGAATATACACCAGTGCTATAAATTAAAATCAAATCATAAGATGACAATTTCACTCTTACACCTCCGGGATTTTTTTTTTTTTTTTGGTGCTCTCCATATCAGCAAATCAGTAAAATGTGATATTTGTCTTTTTAGTCACTATTTATTTCACTCTACTTAATGGTCTTCAGTTGCAACCATTTTATTGCAAAAGACAGGATTTCATTATGTTTTATGGCTTGATAGTATTCTACTGTGTTTATATACCACATTTTCTTTGTCTAGTCATCAGTTGATGGATATCTGGGTTGATTCCATGTCTTAGCTATTATGAATTGAGCTGCAATAAACACAGGGGTACAGATAACCTTTTCATATGCTGGTTTCATTTCATTTGGATAAATTTGAAGGAGTGGGATGGCTGGATCATATGGTATTTCTATTTTCAAATTTCCGAGGAATCTCCATGCTGTATTCCACAATGGCTGTACTGGTTTACATTCCCACCAACGGTGTAGTAGTGTACCTTTCCACCACATCGCTCCAGCATTTACTGTTTTTGCATTTTTTAAAAATTTCTGCATGATGTCCATTTGAAGTGGGTTAAGGTGAAACTCATTGTGTTTTTTTTAAAAAAAGATCTATTTATTTATTTATTTGAAAGGCAGAGTTACAGGGAGGCAAAGCCAGAGAGAGAGAGAGAGAGAGAGAGAGAGGGAGAGGGAGAGAGAGAGATCCTTCATCCACTGGTTCATTCCCCAGAAGGCTACAACATCTGAAGCCAGGTTGATCCAAAGCCAGGAGCCAGGAGCCACCTCCCAGTCTCCCAAACAGGTGCAGGGGCCCAAGGAATTGGGCCATTCTCCACTGCCTCTCCACCTCAGGCCACAGCAGAGAGCTGAATCAGAAATGGAGCAGCTGGGACTCAAACCAGCACCCACACAGGATGCTGGCACTGCAGGTGGCAGCTTTACCCGCTATGCCACAGTGATGGCCCCCTCATTGTGGTTTTGATTTGCATTTCCCTGATGGCTAGTGATACTGAGCATTTCTTCATGTGTTTGTTAGCCATTTGGATTTCATTTTTTGAAAAATGCCTGTTCAAGTCCTTTGCTCATTTCTGAACTGGATTGTTTATTTTAATGTTGTTGAGTTTCTTGAGCTTTTTATATATTCTGGGTATTAATCCTTTATCAGTCTGTTGTATAGGTCACAAATATTTTCTCCCATTCTGGCAGTTGCGTCTTCACTTTGTTGAGTGTTTCCTTTGTTGTACAGAATCTTCTTAGCTTGATATAACATAATTTGTATATTTTTGCTTGTATTGCCAGTGTTTCTGGGGTCTTTCCAAGAAGTCTTTGCCCATGCAAATGTCTTGCAGTGTTTTCCCCTGGTTATTTGATGAAATCTGGTCTTAAGTTTAGATTATGTTTTTTAAAAATATTTATTTATTTAAAAGGCAGAATTACAGAGAGGCAGAGGCAGAGAGAGAGAGATCTTCCATCCACTGGTTCACTCCCAGAAGGGCCACAATGGCCAGAGCTGTACTGATCTGAAGCCAGGAGCCAGGAGCTTCCTCCAGCTCTTCTCTGTGGGCACAGGGACCAAAGGACTTTGGGAATCTTCTACTGCTTTCACAGGCTATAGCGGAGAGCTGGATTGGAAATGCAGCAGCCAGGACTCAAACCAGCACCCACATGGGGTTCTGGAACTGCGCACAATGGCTTTACCTGCTGTGCAACAGTGCTGGCCACAAGTTTAGATTCCTGATCCAATGTTAGTTGAATTTTGTATAGGGAGTAAGGTAGGGGTCTTGTTTCATACTTTTGCTTGTAGATACCCAATTTTCCCAATAGCATTTGTTAAAGAGACTGTCCTTTCTCCAGGGAGTGACTTTAGCTCATTGGTCAAAGATTAGTTGATCATACATACAGTTTCAATGGGCAATGAACAATCTTGTGTTTTGTTTTCTTTGTGCAAAGTGTGTTATTGTATTTCTGGAAATGGAATTTTTTGACTATTGAGTCTAATAATCAATTATCACACTTGTATTTTGAGTGTCTTTTTTCCATTAATTCATTTTTATTAAATTAAAATCAGTCTTTGAGGGCTTGAGAGAAAACAAAACTAAAAGCTAAGCAAGTCCCTCCTCATGGATATTTGGGTGGTAGCAGCTTAGGTTTCTGGCTTGAGATGAGTGGCTGGAAGAGGCAGATGATTATCCTCCTTACTCAGTAGAGTCAAAGCCAATTAAGACCACTGTAGAACATTCAAGACTGCCATATTCCCATTGATCACAGACACTGAGCTGCACAGAAGGCAAAGTTGGATTTTGTATTTTCCTGAGGGACTGTGGTGATGGTGAATGTTCTTTATATATAAGAAGAAGAATATAATTATTTGCTAACCAGAAATGGGGACAGTTTCAGAGAGAGCACTCACATTATAAGAGATATGTTTTGATATTATAAACGGGAGAAAAGGAAATCCTGAGGTACTTGGACTGAGGCCATAATAATAGAGCTACATTGTTCAGTTTGTTATATGAAAGGCTATAAGCCTTGATTCATTAACCTTGGCTCTAGTGACATTTGAAGGAATGAGCAGCGGCTGTCCTTTGCATTCTAGAATGTCTAGCAGCATCCCTGGCTTCTCCCCACCAAATGCCTATAGCACACCTTGACCTAGTTGTGCCAACTAACAACAAACAATTTGCAGAAATTGCCAAATGATGCTGAGTACTATGATATACTGAGTTAAGCCTATACCTGTGATGTCAGCATCCCATACAGGTGCTGGTTTAAGTCCTGGCTGCTTAACTTCCAATTCAAGTTCCTGCTAATGTGCCAGGAAAGCTGTATAAGGTGGTTCAAGAACTTGGGCCCCTGCTGCCCACATTGGAGACCCAAATGAAGCTCCTGGTTTCTGACTTTAGCCTGGCTCAGCCCTGGGTTAAGACCATTTGGGGAGTGAACTAGTGGATGGAAGCTTGCTCTCTCTCTCTCTCTCTCTCTCTCCCCTTCTCCCCCCCTCTCTCTTTCCCTCTATCTCTTTCTCTTCTTATCTTTCTATGTAACTTGGCCTCTCAAATAAATACATATTTTTATTCTGTAAAAGAATCATAGACCTAACTGCATTGCAATAGCAATTCTCTGAGAAGGTAATGTTATTATCATCTATATTGTGTATATGAGTACCATGAGGCACAGATTGATTAAAGCAGTAACCCAAAATCAAATAGCTGAGATATGACAGAGCTGATACTTGTATAAGGCATGTTAACAGGGACCCAGATTGATGGCTCCAGGCTGCCTAAACTCTACCCTGCTTCCATAGGTGAATGGTGTTAATGGCTCTAGTTCTTTAAATGACTGACTTGCATTAAATGTTTGAAGGCATAGATTGTAGCTGTGGTCTTCTCTTTGACCTAATTTGAAGCATTAAAAGAAATGTCATGGGGTGGACATTGGTGCAGCAGCTAAGTCACAGTCACCACTTGAGAGGTCAACATCCCATACTGGCTCCTTAGCTTCCACCACAGCTCCCTGCTAATGTGCATCCTGGTAGGCAGCAGATAATGACCCAAGGCTTTGTGTCCCTGTCACTCATGTGGGAGACCTAGATGTGGTTCCTAGCTCCTGTTTTCCATCAGATTTCACTCTGATTATTGTAGACATTTGAGGGTTAAACCAGTAGATGAATGATCTTTGTCTGTAATTCTGCCTTTCAAATGAAATGAAAAGTAAATAGATAAAAAATTTTAAAAAGACACATTAGTGATTCTGAACAGAACTTGATATACCATAGTAACTTGCTCCTCTTCACTTTTCTTTCTCTGCCAATGGCACTCTAGTGCCTTGTTGCTCAACCCATACCACTGGGTTTACTCTCCTTCTTAACTTCTATCTCTATTACCAAGCTGCGTATTGTCATGCTAATAACTTCAATTTAGAACATAATCTTGGCTGGCACCGCGGCTCATTAGGCTAATCCTCCACCTGCGGCGCTGGCACACCTGGTTCTAGTCCCAGTCGGGGCACCAGATTCCGTCCCAGTTGCTCCTCTTCCAGTCCAGCTCTCTGCTATGGCCCGGGGAGGCAGTGGATGGCCCAAGTGTGGCAGCGCGCCAGCCACAGCGGCCATTGGGGGGTGAACCAACGGAAAAGGAAGACCTTTCTCTCCCTCTCTCTCTCACTATCCACTCTACCTCTCAAAAAACAAACAAACAAACAAACAAAAAAACCAAAAAAAAAAAAAACCAAAAAACATAATCTTAAGTAATAGACTGAATTTTTCCTCTTAAAACAATAATATGGACATTTCCTTGAATCATTAAAATTTCATGTTCAACCTAACTTTTAATGACTGCACAGTATCCCTTTTTTTGTAAATACCCTTTTTTTTAAACAAATCTCATATTTTGGGCACTGTAAATTTTTAGTTTCTGTAGCAGATCATGTTTGATAAAAATTTTGGAATGTGTTAAGAACTTTACATACATCACCTAATTTAATCCTCACACCATTTTAGTTGGAATCATCACTCCTGTAATCCAGTTTTTTTTTTTTTTTTTTGAATGTGCAGGAACTTGAACCTGAGCAGGTACCCCACAGGCTTGGGCTGAAAATCCCAGCTACCTGGCTCCAGAAATCCTGCTTCTGTAGCTCACACAGCCTTAATGCCCTGAATGAATTTTGTTCACACTTAATCATTAGGATTCGAACTGTAAAATCAAAGGAAGAAATTTGATCAGGTTTATTCAAGTATCCATATTAAAGTATACTTAAATATTGACAAGTTCTAGTATTTAGAATCTCTCTGGGGCTGGTGCCATGACTCAATAGGCTAATCCTCCACCTGTTGCGCCGGCACACTGGGTTCTAGTCCCGGTCGGGGCGCCAGATTCTATCCCAGTTGCTCCTCTTCCAGTCCAGCTCTCTGCTGTGGCCTGGGAGTGCAGTGGAGGATGGCCCAAGTCCTTGGGCCCTGCACCTGCATGGAAGACCAGGAGAAACACCTGGCTCCTGGCTTCAGATCAGCCTGGTGCACTGGCCACAACAGCCATTGGAGGGTGAACCAATGGAAAAAGGAAGACCTTTCTCTCTGTCTCTCTCTCTCCCTCACTGTCCACTCTGCCTGTCAAAAAAATGAGAATCTCTCTGTACCCCTAATGAAGACACTTATTAATACTATTACATGTTTGGAAAAAGACCTTCATTCTGACATAATTATTTTAAAAATTATTAATAATTCAGAATAAAATCTACATTCACGTAACATTCAGAAATTTTCCAATAATTATTTTTAAGGAGTACAAATTCATGTATTTAATATATACTGATTTGGGAACGTGATGCTGCTTCTCCCCCTACCTCCTTCCCACCCATACTCCCGACTTTCTTCCTTCTCCTTTTTCTTTTCTCATTCTTATTTTTCAGAGACCAACTTTCAGTTAATTTTTATACTACTTACATAATTTTCTTGTGGAGAATTGTTACTGTAGTAAACACATTTTAAAGGCTAGGATTGTGGTATAGTGGGTAGAGCTGCTACCTGCAATGCTGGCATCCCATGTAGGCACCGGTTCATATCCTGGCTGCCCCACTTCCAATTAAGCTACTTGCTAATGGTGCCTGGGAATATAAGCAGAAGATGGCAAAGGTATTTGGGCCCCTGCCACCCTCATCAGTGACCTAGATGAAGCTCTTAGATCCTGGCTTTAGTTTGGCTCTGCCATGGTTGTTGGGGCCATTTGGGGAGTGAACCAGTGGATGGAAGATCTCTCTTTGTTTCTCTCCTTTCTCTCTGTAACTCTGACTTTCAAACAAACAAATCTTTTTTTTTTTTTTTTTTTTTTTTGGAGAGGCAGAGTGGACAGTGAGAGAGAGAGACAGAGAGAAAGGTCTTCCTTTGCCGTTGGTTCACCTTCCAATGGCCACCGCGGCCGGCGCACCGCGCTGATCCGAAGCCAGGAGCCAGGTGCTTCTCCTGGTCTCCCATGGGGTGCAGGGCCTAAGCACTTGGGCCATCCTCCACTGCCTTCCCTGGCCACAGCAGAGAGCTGGCCTGGAAGAGGAGCAACCGGGACAGAATCTGGCGCCCCAACCAGGACTAGAACCCAGTGTGCCGGCGCCGCAAGGCGGAGGATTAGCCTATTGAGCCGCGGTGCCAGCTAAACAAACAAATCTTTAAAAAAAATATATAAAAATGGCAGATTAGGGAGCAGCATGCTACACAAGGCTAGGGAGAAACAGCGAGGAGAAGCATAGGAATTATACACTCAAAGAGATTAGAAGAGAAAACCACCCTGGAAGCCCCACCGGAGGAAGGGAACCAGCTTAAACCATCATGGTGAGTGTTGACAGGCACCCAGAGCTCCCAGAAAATGGAAGCCATGGACAGCCAGAGCTGGTGGCTTTTCTGAGACAGGGTGGGGGTGGGGGGCAGGATGGATGGCAACAATCTGTGGATATAGCATAGCATGGGTCCTGTCGATAACCCTGGAGAGTCGTTGGTTGCTGGCAGTTGCCTGAGGTCCAAGTGGCAGTAGAGAGAGGCAGCTGATTTAAACCAGTCTCTCCAAAACAAAATCCAGAACCAGGCTGAGAGAGACTGGACACCATTTTAAATCTGGACTACAACTAGGGAATCCCATAGGCGTGTACATAGCAGCCCACTGAGACAGGCGCCTGCATGCAGCACTGGCAGCAGTGGTGGGTGGGGACTATGGCATGTGATCCAGAGTGAGGAACAGAGGGAACAGCCCACATCCCCCACTGTCTCAGAGATCAACTGGGAAGGGGCTGGGCAACCACCAGAAACAAAGGGGCACCTGTACTGTCAGTGTCTAGGGGAACCTTAGGTGCTGAGACCTTGGGGCCTAAGTGGCTACAGAAAAGCTGCAGAGGAAGTAAAACTATCCCTGTTTGCAGATGACATAATCCTATATATAGGGGATCCAAAATACTCCACTAAGAGATTATTGGAACTCGGAACAGTTCGGTAAAGTAGCGGAATATAAAATCAAGACACAAAAATCAACAGATTTTGTGTACACAGACAATGCCATGATTGAGACAGAACTTTAAAGATCAATCCCATTCACAATAGCTACAAAAAGTCAAATACATTGGAATCAATTTAATCAAGGATATCAAATCTCTCTACAATGAGAATAACAAAACATTAAAAAAGAAATAGAAGAATTATTAAAAGAATGGAAAAATCTTCCATGTTCATGGATTAGAAGAATCAATATCATCAAGATGTCCATGATGCCAAAAGAAATCTACAGATTGAATATGATACCAATCAAAATATCAGACATTCTTCTCAGATATATGATGCTGAAATTCATATGGAAACACAGGAGACGCTGAATAGCTAAAACAATCTTCTACAAAAAAAATAAATAAATAAAAAAACAAAGCTGGATCATCACAATACCAAATTTTAAAGCATACTACAGGGAAGTTATAATCAAAAACAACCTGGTACTGGTCCAAAAACAGATGGACAGGCCAATGGAACAGAATAGAAACACCAGAAATCAACCCAAGCATCTACAACCAACTTATCTTTGACAAAGGAGCTAAAATCAACCTCTGGAGCATGAGGTGCTGGGAAAACTTGATCTCCATGTGCAGATTATGAAGCAAGACACCCACCTTAACCTTATATCCACTCAAAATAGATTGAAAACCTAAATCTATGGCTTGATACCATCAAATTGTTAGAAAACATTGGGGAAACCCTGCATGACATTGTCACAGGCAAAGAGTTCTTGCGAAGGATCCCAGATGCATAGGTAATCAAAGCCAAAATTGACACATGGGATTACACCAAGTTCTGAAGCTTCTGTACTGCAAAAGAAACACTCAGCAAAGTGAAGAGGCAACCAACAGAATGGGAGAAATTATTCACAAACTATACAACTGATAAAAGATAGTAACAGATTATATAACAGATAAAAGATTATATAAAGAGATCAAGAAACTCATCAACAACAAAACAAAACAAAACAAAAAAACAATAAAAAAGGGCAAAGGCCTTAAACAGACATTTTTCAAAAGAGGAAATCCAAATGGCCAACAGATACACAAAAAAACGCTCAGGATCACTAGCAGTCAGCGAAATGCAAATCAAAACCACAATGAGATTTCACCTAACTCCCATTAGAATGGCTTTCATACAGAAATTAACAAATAACAAATGCTGGCAAGGATGTGGAGGAAAAGGTACCCTAATCCACTGTTGGTGGGAATCTAAACTGTAAAGCCACTGTAGAAGACAGTATGGAGATACCTCAAAAATCTGAATATAGACCTAGCATATGACCCAGCCATCCCACTCCTGGGAATTTACCCATGGGAAATGAAATCAGCTTATGAAAGAGTTATCTGCACCCCCATGTGTTTTGAAGCTCAATTCACAACAGCTAAGACATGGAATCAACTTACATGCCCATCATCTGAAGACTGGATGAGGGAGGGAAGTATGGTTATCTTCTTAGAATTGTATCCATGAATACATGAAATCTGTTCTCTTTATATTAATAAAAGTTTCAAGTGAAAAAAATTAGTTTCTAGATCCATGGGTAAACATTGCATATTATTAGAATAAGAAAAAACTGTAGCATAATGTATAGTATCAATTCTTTTTTTTTTTAAGTTATATTTACTTATTTGAAAGTCAGAGTTACAGAGAGAGAGGTGAGACAGAGATATTCCATCTGCTGGTTCACTCCTCAAATGGCTACAATGACTGGGGCTGGGCCAGGCCAAAACCAGCAGCCAGGAGCTTCTTCTAGGTCTCTCATTTGGGTGCAGGGGGTCAACCACTCGGGTCATTCTCCACTGTTTCCCAGGCACATTAGCAGGGAGCTGAATCAGAAGCGAAGTAGCTGGGATTTGAACTGGCACCAAGTATAGGATGCCAGCAATGCAGATGATAGCTTAATCCAGTACCAGCCCCATGTTTCTCTTTTTTATAAGTTACATAGATGCAAAGTTCAAGAAACTCTCCTTGAATATTATTGAAAATATAAAGTATTTTGATTATTGACTGGCCTCTGAACTCTGAATTCCTTTTAAGTTGGAAATCCAGTCACCACTCAAAGCACGCTTTACCACTGTTTTGAATTATTCCCTTGTATAGGACCCCACAAGTTTTCACAACCTGGACTGAGCTCTGAGCCACAGAGAATTTTGACATGAATCTAAAGAGGTTGTCCTTAGCCATACATTTGAGCATATAATGTGCCCGGGGAGAGGGTAGATAGTTCATTGTGAAGACCTTCTATTTAGAGATGCAAGAGATTGGGGGAATTTCTGGGAAGCTTCTGGCAGAAGCTGGGACTATAGGGACCTTCAAAGGACAGAGATTAATATTAAACATCTATTCAGATACACTAATTTATTCTGACACTCAAAAAGATGATACAACTCACTATTTTGAAAACCCACAGACATACAGAAACTCTACCTGTATAATACTTTGATGTTTTGGAGAAATTTATATTATAATCATGCATTCCAGAAAATTGTTATAGTCTTTCAAGGTCTTTTGTCTCTTGAGTTACTTGGAAAAGAAGCATTTAAAGATTACTTATGTATTTGAAAGGAAAAACACACACACACACACATACACACAGAAGAGGGGAGACAGAGAGAGATATCTCCCATCTGTTTGTTTACTCCTCAAATATTCCCAAAAGCTGGGAATGAGCTAGACTGAAGACAGGAGCCAGGAACTCAACCTGAGTCTTCCAAGTAAGTGACAGGGACCCAAATTCTTGAGCCATTACCTGCTGCTCCACAGAGTGAGCATTAGCAGAAAGCTGGGTCTTAAACCTAGGTGTTCTGATATGGGATTCAGGCATCCCAAGTAGCTTCTTAACCACTGCTCCGAACATCTTCCCTAAGAACCATTTCTTGAGGCTGTTTCAATGGACTGAATGTTTGTGGCCCCAAATTAATATGTTGAAACCTGATTCCAGTGTGATAGTATTTGCAGGTGGAACTTTTGGGAGACAATAGGATTATGAGGGTTGAGCCAACATGAGAAGGATTAGTGCCCTTATAAAAGGGAATCCATAGATTTTCACCTTCTTTATACCATTTAAGAAACAGTGGGATGATGGCATCCATGAATCAGGAAGGAAGCTTTCACTAAATAGACTCTTCCAGCAACTTGACCTTGGCCTTCCAGTATCCATAATTATGAGGGGAAAAAAGGTTTATTGTTTAAGGCCCTATTCTATAGTATTTATATGGCTGCCCGAACTAAGACAGTTGTCTAATGAGCTCAATCACAAACATATAAGGTGTCAATTAAAAAAAAAGTATACCCAATTAAAAAATTTTAAAAAAATGTGATCTCACGTCATCAGAAAGATTGTCTTTTAAATCCAATTCTTTACATTTTCAGTCATTATTCCCTGTAACTCTAATAAAAATGATGTAATAGTGATATTTTACTATCAGCAAGATAGAAAATTAGGATTAGGTAGAATTCTCAGTGAATGAAAAATGCTTTTCCATTGTCTTTCTACAAGTACAGGTAGGAGAAGTCCTAGATAAATGGATGTAGGCACACAAAAAGACTTTTGTAGCATTTACTGTCATCAGTTAGAGACTAAGAAGAGTATCTGAACAACCAAGTAGACAAAAGAACTGGGTTGATTGATGGTAGCTAGGCTTTGTCAACAGCCATTGTGTGATGGGAAGATGAACACAGTTGCCGTGAGGTATAGAAGGTGATACATGTGCCCAACATCATGGGTTCCCAATTGTCAGCGCTGATCTAGCTCCTACTATGAAACCTCCAGCCTCCAACAGGGAACAACACTGGGACCGCTATTGAAATATTTTTCTTTTATTTTAAGATTTATTTATTTATTTATTTGACAGAGTTACAGACAGTGAGAGAGAGAGACAGACAAGTCTTCCATATGATGGTTCACCCCCCAAATGACCGCAACTGCCGAGCTGCACCTATCCAAAGCCAGGAGCCATGTGCCCTCTCCTGGTCTCCCACGCAGGTGCAGGGGCCCAAGCACTTGGGCTATCCTCCACTGCCTTCCCAGGCCACAGCAGAGAGCTGGACTGGAAGAGGAGCAACCAGAACTAGAACCTGGTGCCCATATGGGATGCTGGCACCGCAGACAGAGGATTAACCTAGTGCATCACGGCGCTACCCCTATTGAAGTATTTTTCAGGGGGAAAAACAGCCTCTTGGTAGGGGGGTCCTTTTGATGGGAAAGGACAGCACTTTGCCCTTACAGGATATATATTCAAGCCAATGCCTTGCTTTTCCCGCTCACAGATCTTCAGTCAGCACTGTTATCCAGGGCTTTTGGAAAGCCTGATCCACAGGCTTGGAATTTCATCTGAAAGAACATAAGACCAGGGGACCCACTCCACAGTTGCAACACCTGAGAAATTTGAAGTAGAAGAACCCACTCCACAGTTGTGATGTACCGAGACATTTTAAGCAGAAGGCTGACACGACTGATTTGGGTTCTAGAAAAATCTTTCTGGAAGTAGAGTTCAGGCTGAATTGGAGAGAAATGAACCTGGATTTAAGGAGAAGAGGGAGAAAGCAACTGAGCTATGATAAGTTTCTGAAATAAGGCAGAGCTACAGGGAGGGGCCTAAGAGATATGGAGAAATAGAATTTATAGGATTTGAGGGCTAAGTAGGTAACAGAATTATGGAGAAGGAGAAATTTGAGATAACTTCTGGAGCTACACTTTCTTATCATCCTGCTTTTTGGATATTAACTGTGAAGGAATAAGTTGAACTTCAGTTGACTGATGGGGTCAGAAGAAAGCTAATATGAGAACTATTTTGTCTTCTTGAAATCTAAACCATTTAGTTCCACTTGGGATCAACTCTTCATTATAATATGAAACATTACACTTTTAAAAAACTCTAAATGATGAAGAAAGAACTGGTTCTCCCTTCAATTTATTTTTTAAAAAATATGTCTGTGCTTCCTGCATGTGGCTCCTGGCCTGTTTTCTGCTTGGTATGGACCCCAACTTAGTCTCTAGACTTCCCTTTCTCTCTTAGATAGAGCCCTCACTCTCCCATGCATTTCTCTCACTGAATAAAATCTTTAAAACTTAAAAAAAATAGGTCTGATCCTTGGACATATGTATTTATCTAGAGGGAATGAAAAAACCTCCTTAATTCTCTGTATAAGGTGTGGGCAAAGGAAAGGAAATACCATAGAAGCTATGTTGATTCATTCATGATCTAATAACCAGAATGTTTCCACTAAGCTAAATCCATTTACTGAGTTGCTATCACATGTAAGCCTCTGGCTGGGTGCTGTGGAGGTCCTGAGCTAGGCAGCACAAGTGACTGGATGACTTGTCTAGGACAGAGCTCAGAAACGAGTTTGGAAGCCTTGAAACAGATCCTGAGTGAATTGCAGGAATTTTTTATGCTCTAGTTTTTGTTGCATGTGAACTGATTAAAATTGCATGTGATATTTGATTTTACATGCTAAATTTGTTAAGTACAAGGTCTGATTTGTGAAAGATTGTTTAATTATTTTCATGGAAACATTCTACTGTCACTGTAATAAAGAACATGGAGTGATTTCTTACTCCTGTTAATCTGTGACTAACCTCTATATATTTGTTTTACATCTTCATGTCTTTAGGTCTAAAATAAACATCTAGGAGTAGTTTCTTCTTAAATATGAATCAAAACAAAAGCTGAGGATCATATATCAGTGATTATGAATTTTTCTAAAAGCTTACTTAGAATAATTATGTGATCCTTAAACTCATATATCATTTTTTAAGTACATGTAGATCAAGACACTACATAAAGCATGACTCGAAGAAATGCAAATAATGAAGTGCAATGTTAGCAAATCTTCATCCAAAAGAAATGGTTTTTATTAACACCATTATTCAATGTCAAACCTTTGTCTTTTATTTATCTAACTACCCAGAGTTTGCTGTGGTCCTGTCACTTGTATGGATAATCAGGATACAATAGTAAACAACACAGACAGGATCTCTGCTTTCAGTGTCAGAAACATTTTTTTTTCTGCCACACATAATACTATAAGGTCTCTTTATGAGTGCAAATAAAATGAAGATAGCCAACAAATGGAAAATGAATTTTCTAATTACTTCTATGATTTTTACCGAGTTGCTATCAAGTTCTATTGGTTCATATGAAAAAAAATAGAAACTATGATTCCGACCTTTAAGGATTCTGTTATCTGATGAAAGTGATTGATGAATTCCAAGGTAAGGGAAATAAACTAAGAATTCAATGCTGTTCTGTAGGTGAGGTTTTTATAAGATGCATGTTCCCACATTTGCACTCCTGCTATTATATCGCAAGCTATATAATTAGCCTTCACAGTGCTAAAACAAACTAAAATAAGCGAAACAAAATATTTTAAGCATCACTAAGAATCCCTTTAATGGGAATGTCTCTGTTTAATATGATAGAAAGTAATGCTTTAAAGAAAAGAAACTGAAAATATTAGGCTGTGCTGTAATTTAATAAGCACTTCATTTTTGTAGCCATTCCAGAAAATTTCCTAGTAAAATCCCACAAAACTTTAGATGAATTTGCAACCAAAACCTTTTAAGAGTGGTTGATATTCAGGGAACATGAGAAAGACAGTTCCTGAGAACTGCTGAGTTGACTTGTAAAACTGAGAAGGGACCAGAGAGAGTTGGCTTAGGAGACTGAGAGAGAGGAATGTCATTCCTCACACATAGTGGAAGCAGGGAGGAAGAGGATTGAATTTGCTTTTGTCTGGGGTGGAATCTGAAAGTAAATAAACATCAAAATGGCCCCAGGTAAGGGTGGGACACATTTCACACAATTACCATGGAGAAAAGTGAACTGCAACCTTTACCTAAGTTCCGTTGTGTAGCTTAGAGATGTTTTGAAGAAATGGCAGTCTTTCAGCGGCTATGGAGAAAAAAAGTTGATAGGTTGTGCCACTGAGGAGGAAGATGATGGCACAAGGGCATCTCAGTAGCAGCAGTGCAAGGTGTGCAGTTTAACAGAAAACATTTGGTAATTCCACATGGTGACTGATGGAGAGTTAAATACTTGAGGAATTTCACCCTCTTGAGAGGAATATGAATATGAAAATGCTCAAGAGTGGATCTGTAGCAAAATGTCTTTGTCCCTATCTTATATCGGAGAGAGGGAAAAGGGGGGTGGAGGAGAAATATCATACTAGTGGTAATGAATTAATATCTGAGAATATCTGAGGTGTTTTTCTCAGGTTTCTTGAAATAGCCTTGTAGCCTTCCAATTTCCCTGCATTCCTTGCAGTTGGATTTGGTGCTTGCCAATGGGATATGGACAAAAGTGATATGAGTCATTTCCTTTTTTTTAAGTCAGAAAACAGGTCTTTTTTTTTTTTTTTTTTTTTTTTTTTTTACAGGCAGAGTTAGAGAGAGAGACAGAGAGAAAGGTCTTCCTTCCATTGATTTACCCCCCAAATGGCCGCTACGGCTGGCGCTGTGCTGATCCGAAGCCGAGAGCCAAGTGCTTCCTCCTGGTCTCCCATGCAGGTGCAGGGCCCAAGCACCTGGGCCATCCTCTACTGCCTTCCCAGGCCACAGCAGAGAGCTGGACTGAAAGAGGAGCTACTGGGACAGAATCCGATGCTCCAACTGGGACTAGAACCCTGGGTGCAAGCACCCCAGGCAGAGGATTAGCCAGGTGAGCCGTGGCGCCGGCCATGAGGCCATGAGTCATTTCTAAGCCAGGTACAGAAATATATCCTTCAAGATTCTCCCACTCTCTCCTTACTTGCCCTGGTGTCTTAGAGTGATCAATATGGCTTAGGGACTAGATGAAAGAGGGTCATTGGATCTGCATTGGGCATTTGAAAGCAAGAAAGAAACCTCTCTTGTGTAAAGCTCCTTAGACTTCTTAGTTGCAGTAACTGGGGTTGATGATCTTGACAAATGCATGTCTCAGACCTTTATTGTTCAAGAGCTGATGGCACAGAATTTCCACTCTTCTGTATGTGAAGCTTTTCTCAGAAGTCCATTTTAATACATTATTACTACCTTTCACTACCTTTTTTGGTTAGTTTTAAGCTAGCAGGGACATGGGGCTAGATAAGAAGATAATGTGTATTATCCCAGTTGCTTTACTTTGCTCAAGAATGTGTCTGATTTTAGGCTATATCAAGGAGTAAAAAAAAATGGTATCTGTAATTCCAAAACATGGGAACTAATTGGATAAACAAGACATACTCAACTTGGAATCTTAGGAAAATCATTGTCAATCTCAATACTTATGTTAGTATACATCTATATGATTAATTAATATATCTGTTGTGTAAGGACAGATTCTGACCTTCTTAGTGATGACTTTTATCTTAAAATCAAGAGTTTTTTCTGTGTATTATTAGCATTGTACTTTTCTGAGAGCATATGTCTTTCTAATTCATTGATGACATGCTTTGGACCTTATAGAAGACCTGGGGACACTAATTTTGAAGTTGCATCTCTAATCTTTGTACAAGTGGATTGGCATTTCAACTTGGCATATATGTTTCCAAGACACATTGTAGTCTGATGTCATTGAAGAATGCAACATGTGTGAAGTAAAATAATAGGGGAAATTTATATACCAATAAGCAATATATCCTCTGCCCAAAATTGTCACCTTCAGGAAACAATCTTTTTGCATTTTATTTCTCTTTTTTTCAAGGAAAAAAAATCCATTAAACTACAAACAATTTCTCTATTCAACTTTTGGAGCATGTAACTGGAGATTAAGCTTAAACTGGAAAAGGAGAATAATCAAATAGCTGACTGTAAAAGCTTCTTATGCAATTAGTTACATGTACTTATTTTTTTATTTTTTTAATTTTTATTTTTGACAGGCAGAGTGGACAGTGAGAGAGAGACAGAGAGAAAGGTCTTCCTTTGCCGTTGGTTCACCCTCCAATGGCCACTGCGGCCGGCGCGCTGCGGCCAGCGCATCGTGCTGATCCGAAGGCAGGAGCCAGGTGCTTCTCCTGGTCTCCCATGGGGTGCAGGGCCCAGGGAACTGGGCCATCCTCCACTGCCCTCCTGGGCCATAGCAGAGAGCTGGCCTGGAAGAGGGGCAACCGGTACAGAATCTGGTGCCCCGACGGGGACTAGAACCCGGTATGCCGGTGCCGCAAGGCAGAGGATTAGCCTATTGAGCCACGGCACCAGCCAGTTACACGTACTTGTATGCTCCCCTTTTTATTCTAGACTATTACAATTTTAAAGGAAAATTTTAAACACAGGCTAAAAAGAGCAAAGATATAAGACATGTAGTTCTACTTACAATTTGATAAAGAATAATTTTGAGATGGTAATAAAGTGGTAAGTTCCACACTAAGACAAATGATTTAACATCAGAAAAATCTCTTTATAAACGTTAAAAAAATTTACCTATTACTCTTGGTTTTGATAACACAGCCTGATTCTTTGTCAGTTGCCATTGTAATATTTGAGTTAGGATAAATATCATCTCTTGAATTAGTATTATCAAAGTGAATGCTTATATTTTAATTTTGGCCTTCTAAAGAATATAAATCATGTTTTTATGATCCATATAGTGTCATTTTTCCAAGGTATTAAAAATTTAATGACTTCACTTGAGTCAGGAATAGATAAAAAGTAGGTATAAAACTATAGTGCTGATATTATAAAAAAATTTTTATTTGTAAATAAAATAAGGTTCTCCAAGTCAGATGGCCTGAGTTTAGGTGCATTGCTACAGATATCATATTTAACCTCACTGTATTTGGCACTTTCTTACTTATACTTTAGTTTTTCTGCCTGTATCACTTAAAGTTGTTCCTACTTCCAATACTGTATCATTTCATTAAGATAAAAAACATAACATGAACAAAAATATATTTAGAAATAAAGCATTCATATACAATTCTTGTGCTATACAATAATTATTGCTTACTTTTGTTTCAGGCTGTTTAATATGTATATTAAACTCAACAAAAATTAAAAGGACATTTAATTAACTCTAATTATAGAAAAGGAAATGAAAGAAAAAAGAGATTAAAAAGCTTGCCTAAATTCACTAAGCTTGCTCAAATACATAGGATTCAGTTAACATTTGATTTAAGTAAGTTTGGTTGGAAATATTTTGAAAAGTCCAATTCTTGAGATTTTATTTTCTGCCCATGGTCATTGTGTCAGACAGTCTGTGTGGAGATTTAGTACTATCCCTGCTTTTGAAGTACTTCACATTGCTGGGATGGAAAACCTCAGACTTCCTTAAGAGCCCTCGAATTTTCCAGCATTGAGATGTTCTGCATGGGGTTTGGAAGGCTCAAAAGACGAAGTTTCCATCCTACTGTGGCGATTGGATGTGGGATTTTGCTTTCAGCTTCTGGGAGACCCCTTGGAATCACTGATGCAGTGTTACTGGCATCTGAGCTAGCTCATTCAGGGACCATTCTAATCTCCTGATTTTCACTCTTCTGGCCCACCTAATGACTATGCAAGCCTCTAATGCCTAGAAGCGTCAACAATGGTTTCCAGTTTCCTGATTTAATCTCTCAGATACAGAATATGGTACCAAGATTTGATACAGATACAAAAGTTCACAAATGGTAATCTTGGATTGTTTTTCTGTCTAGATTAGTTTTGAAAGTACTCATGATCTCATAGACAATAAAAAATGGTCTATTGGTAGCTCGCAGAGTGCAGAGACAAAACATCTTAAAACAACATGATTGTTCCAACTTTGTTACTGCTGTAAGGAAAGACTTTGGAATACCAAATGGCTATTGCAATGCAGTGTTATAGTGAAAATGGTTATTATTCAGACTCTGGGACATTTTGGTTGCTTATCGCTGAAATGGAGAGCTTTAGTGAGATAATGGCAAGTTTATTGTTCAGAGAAGCAGAGGGCTTCTGTAGCCATTCTGAAAATATTTCTTAGCTCCTATAGTCATATGACCAAGGTCTCCAAAACCCAGACTCAAGGTTTTATCCTATAGGTTGCAGAAATTAAACACCAGTTGATTTTAATTTTAATTAGATGTTTTATGGGATCATTAGAATTAGGGAGATTTTGAGAACTGGAATGTTAACTGTTTAAAAAATTTTATTAATGTAAAAAAACAGATCGTATGCTTCCATAGGTACAGTTCCAAGAAGACAAAAACACTTCCCGCACTCCCCTGCTTCCCACCATGTCCCTCCCCCCCTCCCCTTTTTCCATCAGTTTTTATAAGGACATAATTTTAAGCTACTCTATATTCACAGGCTTAATTTGCCACTAATCATAATATTCAACAAGTAAAAACTAGGAAGTATAAGCACAAGCTACAAATGACAATCATATCCCAAAGTGACCATTTCAATTCTATACTTTTTTTTGTATTCTATATAAGCTGCCACATATCAGAGAAAATATATGATATTTGTCTTTTTGAGACTGGCTTATTTCACTAAGCATAATTGTTTCTAGTTCTCAGCCATAAAAAAGAATGAAATCCTGTCTTTTGCAACAAAATGGATGCAACTGTAATGGTAATTTTTTGATAGATCTTAATAACTTTGAGTATTTCGAGCTCCTTCTATCATTGAGCCCTTCTTCCAGAAGATGAATTCACTTCCTCATTCCTCCCTTGCTTAAAGATCTTTCAGTGACTTTACCCGAAATTGTCATTGGCATAGAGAGGCTGATTTTCCTCAGATTGCTCTGCTAATATCTCTCCTTGCCTCTATCTCATGATTTATGTAACGGTAGAGACTGGAGTTAAAATTCAGACCCAACAGGAGCTAGCATACATTCCAAAGATTTTGAGAATCTTTAATATTCTCAGAATATTAAGATATTATATGTGATAAATTGACTTGAGGCAGTCAATACCAAGAAAAAAAGGAATCTAACATTGAAATGGGTCTAATTTATTGATATCCTTGTACACATCAGACATTATGTATTTAATGAAGTGCCTCAAATAGCAGATAGCCAGTCTAAAATTTTCATTCATTGGTTAAACTTGGTCTCAAATTTTTCCTGCAACTAAACGAAACTAAGTTATAAGAATTTCCTTGGAGGGCTCACATTGTAGCACAGTGAGTTAAGCTGATGTTTGGGATGCCTGCATCCAATATGGGAGTGATGGTTCAATTTCTGGCTACTCTGCTTCAGACTCATCTTCCCTCTAATGCATCCTGAGAGGCAACAGTTGATGTCTTAAGTGCTTGGGTCCCTGCCACCCATGTGGGAGACCCCAATGGAATTCCTGGATTCTTTCCCTCTGTTGAGCCAAAGAAATTGTTTTTGTTTAAAAACAGTTTATGAAGGCCAGCATTGAGGCATAGGAGGTAAAGCTGCTGCTTGCAATGCCAGCATTGCATATGAGTGTGGGTTCGAGTCCAGGCTGCTCCACTTCCAAAGCAGCTCCCTGCTTACAGCCTGGGAAAAGCACTGGTAGAATGCCCCAAGCCTGGCATCTGGCTTTGGCCTGGCCTAGCACTGGCCGTTGCTACTATCTGAGAAGTGAACTAGTGTATGGAAGGTCTCTCTCTGTCTCACTGCATCTCTGATTTTCACAATAAATAAATAAATCCATAAAAAGGGAAGGCTGATAAAGTATTAGTTAAAACCCAAGAGAAATTTAATTAAACACAGTGGATAGTGATAACCCACTCTACACAAGAACTCACACAAGAACTAATATGAAGACCAAGATTGCTTTGATTGACAGAAAGCTATCATAATTCCCTTGACAGAAGACACTGTGAGATGGCCATACATGTTTATGGTAAATCTGCACTCCAACCTTTCCTACAAGACATCTGACCTTTTTTGACATGGTTACTGTGGCTGTGGACAGGAGAATGGAGTTATCAGACAATTAGGAGATTTTCTGGACAATTTCCTTAAGCTGAAGTGGGAACCTAAAACACATTCTACCCCACCAGTCAGAGAGGAGACTTATGGATGTTAATGGGTTTTGACCCATTTCTATCTCACAGTGATCCTGGTGTATGTGAAAAACCACAGTGGTTCTATTTCCTGTTAATGAATTTATACTTGATATAGACATTATTAGCAACTGGCAGAATTCCCTAACAGTGGCAGGCTGTTATGAAAGAGTAACAAGTGGAAGCTCTAATCTAAATTCAGTAACACATCCCTGGGGGAAATGCTGAGGTTAATATCACCATAAAAACATTGAAAGATGCCGGAGGGTTGAGTTCTATTGCATCCTCATTTAATTTACCTAATTAGCCTTTGGAAAAGACTTGTGGATCTTGAAGAATGAGTAGGTCATTATAAACTTAAGCAGATATTCATTATAATTACAGTAATTTCTGGCACTTAGTATTTAACAGTTGAACCATAAATATCCTTTTATATATGTTAATTAATAATCAAAATTAGAGGCAACTTTCTGTCACCTAACAGGAACAGCAGTACAGCTTAACTGATCTTAGAGCTGAGTCAATTTATAGTAGCTGTCTTAATCTAATCCATAAAATCTTTGTTATGCCATAGACCTATAAATCATTAAGTTGTATATTGACATCATGCTAACAAAATCTGATGAGCAGCATGTAGAAAATACCCTAGATGCCTTACTGAGATACATGTAGACTAGATGCTGGGGGATAATCCCTTTAAAAATCAGTGGCTTACCAGGTCAGTGAATTTTCTTTTAAAGATTTACTTGAAAGGCAGAATGACAGAGAGGAGGAAGAAGAGGATGTGGAAGAGAGAAAAAGAGAGAGATCCTCTATTTGTTGGTTCATTCCCCAAATGGCTGCTGTGGCTGTTGTTGGGCCAGGCTCAAGTCAGGAGTCAGGAATTCCATCCCGGTATTCCATTTGAGTGGAAGGGACCCAAGATGGTCCCTCATCTGCCTGCTTTCCCAGGTGCAATCAGAAGAAAGTTGGATTGAAAGAGAGCATCTGCAACAGGCTAATCCTTTGCCTTGCAGCGCTGGCACACCAGGTTCTAGTCCCGGTCGGGGCACCGGATTCTGTCCCGGTTGCCCCTCTTCCAGGCCAGCTCTCTGCTGTGGCCAGGGAATGCAGTGGAGGATGGCCCAAATGCTTGGGCCCTGTACCCGCATGGGAGACCAGGAGAAGCACCTGGCTCCTGGCTTTGGATCAGCACGATGCGCTGGCCGCAGCGCACCGGCAGCAGCGGCCATTGGAGGGTGAACCAAACGGCAAAGGAAGACCTTTCTCTCTGTCTCTCTCTCTCTCTCACTGTCCACTCTGCCTGTCAAAAAAAAAAAAAAAAAGCATCTGGGACTCGAACAGGCGCTCCAATATGGGATGCCAGTATCGTGCCAAGCAGCAGCATAACATTGTGCACCACAATGCCAGCCCCAAGTCAATGAATTTTTTGGTGGCATTTTCTAGCCTGGGATTATTAGATATCATATTCAGTGTAAAAATCTTCTGCATCTTCTCTTTATCTCTAAGAAAGCAATAAACTTCTTAGGAGCTTCTGTGGAATTTGAGTGTGCTGCTCTGGCCCATTGCTAAGCATTTTCCAGAGTTGTCAACTTGTCCAGGCCACTTTGTAAATTGCATCTTATGATTTGTAGATCCAAGTGGAGCCCCAGTTGTCTATGGAGAAGACAGGAATATATGAATTCACTGACAGGCTTCATAGGGGATTTACTGGGACAATCCCTAGGATTTTAGAGCAAAACCATACTCTCTTTTGCACAAAACATTCTCCTTTTCAGAAATATCTTAGTTTGCTGTGGTAGAGACCAATTGCCTGATCAAGGGTACCATAGGATACCACAAACATACAATGACTTCTCTAAGAAACCAAATGATAAAGCACTTTTCTTCAAATGGAAGCCACACACATACAAAATCAGTCTTGGGTGGGTCTGGAAGGCATAGCAAATTTAACGTTCAGATGGCTATCATTGTCACGGAACCTATTCCTACTGTATTGCTACTTCTCTCTCAGCTCATGCTATGTCCTCAAGGACAGTTTCCTTCTGACTAGTTGAAGGGAGAAAATAATTGCTCATGGTTTAAGTTGGTTTCACAAGATATGCTGATACTCATCACATTTGTACTGCTGCAACTTCATAACTCCCTTAGGGGAGGAGAAATTCTTTCAGTAGAAAGAACTCCAAGTATCTTGTTTTCCATCATGCATGAGAGAACAGTTATATACTTATTCATGGGTAGTATCTGATAATTTGGCCAATTGCTCAAGGTTTGGGGAGGAATTATCCTAGAGGATAGGTGACAAGAGGATAAAAGAATGGAGCTCTCTGAATGTCCAGAGAATATGGAAATACTTGTTTTCCATGAGAATGCTAATCAAGGATAACTTACTGTTAATGTCAATCAGCATCTATTCCCAGTCAACTTACTGCCTACCCTACAGGCCCATGAACTAATTAGCCATGGTAATATGATGGCGTTTGTAGCTATGATCAAAAACATGAGCTGCCTCTAACCAAAGATCTAGCCATGATCACTGCTGAATGTCCAGCGTCCTAACATTAGAGATCAACACTGAGCCCTTCTTGGCACTGCCAGGAGCTTTCTCCTTCCTTTTATTTTTATTTTTTTTTAAATTTATTTGACAGGTAGAGTTATAGACAGTGAGAGAGAGACAGAGAGAAAACTCTTCCTTTCATTGGTTCACTCCCTGAATGGCCACTATGGCTGGCGCTGTGCCAATCCGAAGCTAGGATCCAGGTGCTTCTTCCTGGTCTCCCATGCGGGTGCAGGGGCCCAAGCACTTGGGCCATCCTCCACTGCCTTCCCGGGCCACAGCAGAGAGCTGGACTGGAAGAGGAGCCGCAGGACTAGAACCCGGCGCCTATATGGGATGCTGGCGCCACAGGCGGAGGATTAACCAAGTGAGCCACAATGCCGGCCCCCCTCTCCCTTACTTTAGATTTCTCTTTTTCTAAATAGATGTCTTTCACTTTGGAAAAAAGAAAAAAAAATTTCAGGAGTCTGAGGTTACAATCACTTGGGTTTGCATGTCTTTCTAAGAAATACGGCTGACTTTCTTTCTGCAAGTTTTTTTTGAAATGTTACAGCACTTTTAGGTTACAATTCTTTTTCTCTACCAGATTCTTTGTCTTGTATCCATAAGCAATAAGGAACAAGGACAAGGAAGAGTGAGCAAAGTGAGGGAAGTTTATTAAGAGAAAGTGGAAGCAAAAGAGAAAGCTTCTGAGTGTTGAGAAGGGTTCCTTGAAGAAGGGAGCCCTTGAAGGCTGATTGTCTAGGGGTTTTACAGGCTGTAAATGGGGAGGTTCTGATGATAAGTTCAGGAGTAGCACTGAGAAATGACAGTTTTGATTGGTTAATTGAGTGGAAGTCAAGTCTCCCATTGAGACAGCAGAAAACACATAAAACTTTCTCCTGAGATGCAAAAAATTCCATTACCCTTATCGGTTACAATGCACAGAAAAACCTTGACTAAAAGGACTAACACATGACATCAGCATTCTTCACAGAATCCAGTTGCTTGTCTTTTCTCAGGTACTCTGATACTCATCTCCATATAGTGGGGAGGGGGGCCCCCTGATCTGTTTACCTAGATGGTAATCTATATCTCTACTAATCTCCCTTCTAAAGAGGTAATGCTAACTGCCATTAGGGAAAAGGGGTTATGGCTACTCTAGCTGCTTTCAGCTGGAAAGGGGCAACACTGGAGATACTAGTCAGGATTCCTCCTCCTGAGGTCTGTCGAGAGGTCCTCTGAAGAAGGCCTGCATTCTCCAGGTGCAGGACAATCTGAAATTGATGGACTCTAGATGGAAAGAGACAAGCTTTACAAAAAGTTTGAGATTTCAGAGCACAAACATAAGCAATAAAACGAAAATGCAAAGAGGAGCAAAAAGAGAAAAGTCCATGGCCATATGTTAGACAGTCTTTTTTTTTTTTTTTTTTTTACAGGCATAGTGGACAGTGAGAAACAGAGAGAAAGGTCTTCCTTTTCCGTTGGTTCATTCCCCAATGGCCGCTGTGGTTGGCGCGCTGTGGTTGGCGCACCACGCTGATCCGAAGCCAGGAGCCAGGTGCTTCTCCTGGTCTCCCATGCAGGTGCAGGGCCCAAGCACTTGGGCCATCCTCCACTGCCTTCCCGGGTCACAGCAGAGAGCTGGACTGGAAGAGGAGCAACCGGTACAGAATTCGGCACCCAGACAGGGACTAGAATTTGGTGTGCCAGCGCCACAGGCGGAGGATTAGCCTATTGAGCCGTGGTGCCAGCCTAAAAATTTTATTTTTAAAGATTTATTTATTTATTTGAAAGTCAGAGTTACACAGAGAGGAGAGACAGAGAGAGAGAGGTCTTCCATCCGATGGTTCACTCCCTAGATGGCCACAATGGCCAGAGCTGTGCCTATCTGAAGCCAGGAGCCAGGAGCTTATATGGGTCTCCCACATGGGTGCAGGGGCCCAAGGACTTGGGCCATCTTCTACTGCTTTCCCAGGCCACAGCAGAGAGCTGGATCGGAAGAGGAGAAGCCTAGTCTCGAACCAGTGCCCATATGGGATGCCGGTGCTTCAGGCCAGGGCGGTAACCCAGTGAGCCACAGCGCCGGCCCCTAGACAGTCTTTTTTTTTTTTTTTTTACATTTTTTTATTTAGTAAATATAAATTTTCAAAGTACAGTTTATGGAATACAGTGGCTTCCCCCCCCATAACTTCCCTCCAACCCACACCCCTCCCATCTCCCACTCCCTCTCCCATTCCATTCACATCAAGATTCATTTTCAATTATCTTTATATACAGAAGATAGATTTAGTATAAATTAAGTAAAGATTTCATCAGTTTGCACGCACACATAAACACAAAGTGTAAAATACTGTTTCAGTACTAGTTATAGCATTACTTCACATTTTTTTTGTCATTAAATTTTTTTTTAACTTTTATTTAATGAATATAAATTTCCAAAGTACGGCTTATGGATTACAATGGCTTCCCCCCCATAACGTCCCTCCCACCCGTAACCCTCCCCTCTCCCACTCCCTCTCCCCTTCCATTCACATCAAGATTCATTTTCGATTCTCTTTATCTACAGAAGATCAGTTTAGCGTACATTAAGTAAACATTTCAACAGTTTGCTCCCACACAGAAACGTAAAGTGAAAAATAATAGATGATTTTTTAAATGATGATGAAATCAGATCAGACCTATTGTCATGTTTAATCCCAGTGAGAGTCAAGTTGGGAATTGATAATTTCTTCTTCTTTTTTTTTTTTTACAGAAGATCAGTTTAGTATACATTAAGTAAAGCTTTCAACAGTTTGCACCCCCATAGAAATACCAAGTGAAATATACTGTTTCAGTACTCGTTGTAGCATTAAGTCTCAATGTACAGCACGCTAAGGACAGAGATCCTACATGAGGAGTAAGAGCACAGTGACTCCTGTTGTTGACTTTACAAATTGAAACTCTTGTTTATGGCCTCACTAATCTCCCCATGCTCCAGTCATGAGTTTCCAAGGCTATGGAAGCCCCTTGAGTTCACCGACTCTTATCTTGTTTAGACAAGGTCATAGTCAAAGTGGAGGTTCTCTCCTCCCTTCAGAGAAAGGTACCTCCTTCTTTGAAGACCTGTTCTTTCCACTGGGATCTCACTCACAGAGATCTTTCATTTAGGGTTTTTTGTTTGTTTGTTTGTTTGTTTGTTGTTTTTTTTTTTTTTTTGCCAGAGTGTCTTGGCTTTCCATGCCTGAAATACTCTCATGGGCTTTTCAGCCAGATCCGAATGCCTTTAGGGCTGATTCTGAGGCCAGAGTGCTGTTCAGGACATTCACCATTCTACGAGTCTGCTGAGTATCTCACTTCCCATGTTGGATCACTCTCCCCTTTATTTATTCTATCGGTTAGTATTAGCAGGTACTAGACTTGTTTATGTGATCCCTTTGACTCTTAGTCCTTTCATTATGATCAATTGTGAACTGAAATTGATCACTTGGACTAGTGAGATGGCATTGGTACATGCCACCTTGATGGGATTGAATTGGAGTCCCCTGGTATGTTTCTAACTCTACCATTTGGGGCAAGTCAGCCTGAGCATGTCCCAAATTGTACATCTCTTCCCACTCTTATATTTAACAGGGATCACATTTCAGTTAAATTTCAACACTTAAGAATAACTGTGTATTAATTACAGAATTAAACCAGTAGTATTAAGTAGAACAGACAAAAAAATACTAAGAGGGATAATGTATTAAGTTGTTCATTAACAGTCAGGGCTATGCTGATCAAGTCACCGTTTCTCATAGTGTCCATCTCACTTCAACAGGTTTCCTTTTTGGTGTTCAGTCAGTTGTCACCTATCAGGGAGAACATATGATATTTGTCCCTTTGGGACTGGCTTACTTCGCTCAGCATGATGTGTTCCAGATTCCTCCATTTTGTTGCAAATGACTGGATTTCGTTGTTTCTTACTGCAGTAATTATTCTAAAGAGTACATATCCCATAATTTCTTTATCCAGTCTACCGTTGATGGGCATTTAGGTTGGTTCCAGGTCTTGGCTATTGTGAATTGTGCTGCAATAAACATTAGGGTGCAGACCACTTTTTTGTTTGCCAATTTAAATTCCTTTGGGTAAATTCCAAGGAGTGGGATGGCTGGGTCGAACGGTAGGGTTATATTCAGGTTTCTGAGGAATCTCCAGACTGACTTCCATAGTGGCTTGACCAGTTTGCATTCCCATCAACAGTGGGATAGTATCCCTTTCTCCCTACATCCTCGCCAGCATCTGTTGTTGGTAGATTTCTATATGTGAGCCATTCTAACCGGGGTGAGGTGAAACCTCATTGTGGTTTTGATTTGCATTTCCCTGATTGCTAGTGACCTTGAACATTTTTTCATGTGCCTGTTGGCCATTTGGATTTCCTCTTTCGAAAAATGTCTATTGAGGTCCTTGGCCCATAACTTAAGTGGGTTGTTTGTATTGTTGTTGTGGAGTTTCTTGATCTCTTTGTAGATTCTGGTTATTAACCCTTTATCTGTTGCATAGTTTGCAAATATTTTTTCCCATTCTGTCGGTTGTCTCTTCACTCTCCTGACTGTTTCTTTTGCAGTACAGAAACTCCTCAATTTCATGCAATCCCAATAGTTGATTTTGGCTTTGACTGCCTGTGCCTCCCGGGTCTTTTTCAGAAATTCTTTGCCTGTGCCAATATCTCGAAGGGTTTCTCCAATGTTCTCTAATAACTTGATGGTGTCAGGTCGTAGATTTAGATCTTCAATCCACGTTGAGTGGATTTTTGTTTAAGCTGTAAGGTAGGGGTCTTGCTTCATGCTTCTGCACGTGGAAATCCAGTTTTCCCAGCACCATTTATTGAATAGACTGTCCTTACTCCAGGAATTGGTTTTAGATCCTTGATCAAATTAAGTTGGCTGTAGATGTTTGGATTGATTTCTGGTGTTTCAATTCTGTTCCATTGGTCTATCCATCTGTTTCTGTACCAGTACCATGCTGTTTTGATTACAACTGCCCTGTAGTATGTCCTGAAGTCTGGTATTGTGATGCCTCCGGCTTTGTTTTTTTTGTACAAGATTGCTTTAGCTATTCGAGGTCTCTTGTGCCTCCATATGAATTTCAGCATCATTTTTTCTAGATCTGAGAAGAATGTCTTTGGTATCTTGATTGGTATTGCATTGAATTTATAAATTGCTTTTGGGAGAATGGACATTTTGATGATGTTGATTCTTCCAATCCATGAGCATGGAAGATTTTTCCATTTTTTGGTATCCTCTTCTATTTCTTTCTTTAAGGTTTTATAATTCTCATCGTAGAGATCTTTAACGTCCTTGGTTAAGTTTATTCCAAGATACTTGATTGTTTTCGTAGCTATTGTGAATGGGATTGATCTTAGCAGTTCTTTCTCAGCCATGGCATTGCTTGAGTATACAAAGGCTGTTGATTTTTGTGCATTGATTTTATATCCTGCCACTTTGCCAAACTCCTCTATGAGTTCCAGTAGTCTCTTAGTAGAGTTCTTTGGATCCCCTAAGTAAAGAATCATATCGTCTGCAAAGAGGGATAGTTTGACTTCTTCCTTCTTGATTTGTATTCCTTTGATTTCTTTTTCTTGTCTGATAGCTCTGGCTAAAACTTCCAGAACTATGTTAAATAGAAGTGGTGAGAGTGGGCATCCCTGTCTGGTGCCAGATCTCAGTGGAAATGCTTCCAACTTTTCCCCATTCAATAGGATGCTGGCTGTGGGCTTTTCATAAATTGCTTTGATTATATTGAGGAATGTTCCTTCTATACCCAATTTGCTTAGAGTTTTCATCATGAAAGGGTGTTGAATCTTATCGAATGCTTTCTCTGCATCTCTTGAGATAATCATATGGTTTTTCTTCTGCAGTCTGTTAATGTGGTGAATCACATTGATTGATTTGTGAATGTTGAACCATCCCTGCATACCAGGGATAAATCCCACTTGGTCTGGTGGATGATTTTCCTGATGTGTTGTTGTATTCTATTGGCGAGATTTTATCGAGGATATTTGCGTCTATGTTCATCAGGGATATTGGTCTATAATTTTCTTTCAGTGCTGCATCTTTCTCTGGCTTAGGGATTAAGGTGATGCTGGCTTCCAAGAAAGAATTTGAGAGGATTCCATCTTTTTCGGTTGTTCTGAATAGTTTGAGAGGAATGGAATCAGTTCTTCTTTAAATGTCTGGTAGAATTCAGCAGTGAATCCATCTGGTCCTGGTCTTTTCTTTATTGGGAGGGCCTTTATTACGGTTTCAATTTCTGTCTCAGTTATGGGTCTGTTTAGGTTTTCGATGTCTTCCTGGTTCAATTTAGGTAGGTTGCATGTGTCCAGGAATCTATCCATTTCTGATAGGTTTCCCTATTTGCTGGCATACAAGTCCTTGTAGTAATTTCTGATGATTCTTTTTATTTCTGTGGTGTCTGTTGTTACATTTCCTTTTTCATCTCTGATTTTATTGATTTGGGTCTTTTCTCTTCTTTTTTTAGTTAGTTGGGCCAATGGGGTGTCAATTTTGTTTATTTTTTCAAAAAACCAGCTCTTCGCTTGGCTGATTTTTTGTAATGTTTTTCTTGATTCAATCCTGTTGATTTCTTCTCTTATTTTAATTATTTCTCTTCTCTTACTAGATTTGGGTCTGGTTTGCTGCAAATTTTCTAGGTCCTTGAGATGCGCTGAGAGCTCATTTATTTGGTGCCTTTCCAATTTCTTGATATAGGCCCCTAATGCTATAAACTTGCCTCTCAATACTGCTTTTGCCGTATCCCATAAGTTTTGATATGTTGTGTTGTTATCCTCATTTACTTCCAGAAAGTTTCTGATTTCTCTTTTGATTTCTTGAATGACCCAGTGTTCATTCAGGAGCATGTTGTTCAGTCTCCATGTGTTTGCATACTTTCTGGGGTTTCCTGAGTTGCTAATTTCCAGCTTCATTCCACTGTGGTCTGAGAAGCTGCATGGTATGATTCTAATTCTTTTAAATTTGCTGAGACTTGCTTTATGACCTAGTATGTGATCAATCCTAGAGAAGGTTCCATGCACTGCTGAGAAGAATGTAAAGTCTTTAGATGTAGGATTGAAAGTTCTGTAGATATCTGTTAGATCCATTTGGGCAATAGTGTCAATTAAATCTGCTGTTTCCTTGTTGATCTTCTGTCTGGATGATCTGTCTATTTCTGAGAGTGGAGTATTGAAGTCCCCCAGTACTATTGCATTGGAATCTAAGTCTCCCTTTAAGTCCCTTAACATATTTTTTAAATAGACCGGTTCCCTGTAATTAGGTGCATATACATTTATAATAGTTACATCTTCCTGTTGAATTGAACCCTTAATCATTATATAGTGCCCCTCTTTGTCTCTCTTAGCAGTTTTTGTATTAATGTTTATTTTGTCTGATATTAATATGGCTACACCTGCTTTTTTTTGGTTTTTGTTGGCATGGAATATCTTTTTCCAACCTTTCACTTTCAGTCTGCATGCATCTTTGTTAGAGAGATGTGTTTCTTGGGTGTTGTTCCTTAAGCCAGTCAGCCAGTCTGTGTCTTTTAACTGTACAGTTCAGGCCATTCACGTTTAATATGACTGTTGATACATAGTGACTTTGCCCTGCCATTTTCCCAGAGATATTTTCTAGTATATGCTTTGAGCTTCCCATGCTCTTTTACTGATAGGTGTTCTTCCTTTCCCTTCTTTCATATTGATGGCCATGTTTCTGTGTTTCTGAGTGTAGCACATCTTTAAGTATCTTTTGCAGGGCCGGACAAGTGGCCACAAAGTCTTTCAATTTCTGTTTGCTATGAAAGGTCTTTATTTCACCTTCATTCACAAATGAGAGTTTAGCAGGATATAATATTCTGGGCTGACAATTTTTCTCTCTTAGCACCTGTGCTATGTCTCGCCATTCCCTCCTAGCCTGTAGGGTTTCTGATGAGAAGTCTGCTGTGAGTCTGATTGGAGATCCTTTGAGAGTAATCTGACGTTTCTCTCTTGCACATTTTAGGATCTTTTCTTTATGTTTCACTGTGGAGAGTTTAATTACAACGTGTCGTGGTGGGAATCTCTTTTGGTCATGTTTATTGGGGGTTCTATGAGCTTCCTGTACTAGGATGTCTCTGTCCTTCTCCAGACCCGGAAAGTTCTCTGCTAGTATCTCACTAAAAAGGCCTTCTAATCCTTTCTCTCTCTCCATGCCTTCAGGAACTCCTAGAACCCGAATGTTGGTTTTTTTAATAGTATCCTGTAGATTCCCAACAATATTTTTTAGATTTCTAATTTCCTCTTTTCTTTGGTTTGAGTGTATCCTTTCCTGTGCTCTGTCTTCTAAGTCTGATATTCTCTCTTCTGCTTCACCCATTCTGTTTTTAAGGCTCTCTAATGTGTTTGTCATTTGATCTATTGAGCTCTTCATTTCATTTTGATTTCTCTTCACTATCACACTTTCCTGTTCTACTAGTTTCTGCGTTTCATTTTGATTCTTCCTTAAAGTTTCATTTTCACGAGAGAGATTTTCAATCCTGTCCAATAAGGATTTCTGTAGTTCAAGGATTTGCTTTTGAAAACTTCTAAATGTTCTTATCATAAATTTTTTGAAATCCGTATCTTACATTTCTTCATCTCATCATCTTCATAATCTTGGCTTGGGGTGTTTTTTTTTTATTTGGAGGCATCATAATGTCATCGTTGATCTTGTTCCCTCGATTTCTGTGTTTATTGCTTGGCATGGTTAATTCTGTTTCCCTCACTGTGAGGTTTTTTTTTTTATTATTATACTATGTCCGTGTTAAGTGGACTGCCTGCTGTTGGAGGAGGCTTGGAGGCTTGAGATGGGTGTGGCCTGAGAGCTCTGCTTGGTTCTTCAGGGTTACAGGTGTGCAAAGGTGACACCCTCGGTTTATGCATGGTAAATCTCTCTTTATTTATTTATTTATTCATTTATTTTATTTTATTTTATTTTATTTTTTGTTCAGGAGGTAAGTAATACTGCAAGGCTGAGCAGAATGGATGGTATTTAGCTTCTGCTGGCTTCTACCCAAAGAGTCTGTGCAGGCTCAGTTTCTCCTGCGGACTCACACTGGGTTGCCTAGGCTACTGAATTGTAGCCTTAACTCTCCCCTTTTATTATGTATATCCCAGCTCTTTGTCTCTTGCTAGCCTTTGCAAGGTTGGAGGAGGGTGGAACTTGTCTGTACCAGTATGCCCCCACCTATTTATTTATTTATTTATTTATTTTTCCTTCTCTCCTGTAGTCAGTGTGTTGGACTTTCCCACTTCAAAACCTGCATCCCTCTAAAATTCTGTCCGCCGTTTCCCCGCCAGTGTCTCTGGTTACTGAGCTCACCTCCGCTTCCAGCGCTGATGTGTGGACTCGGAGCCCTGGGCGTCCCTCCTCTCCCCGCTTGTGTCTTTGTCACACAGACTCCCCTTCCTGCACTGGCGCTCAGACTCTGCGGCTCCCGCGGTTTGGCTTCCGCATGGTGGGCGACCCTGCTCTCGCAGTAGGTCCTTTGAGTCACACCGAATAGCTCCGGAAGAGTTTCCTCTGCAATTTTTTCCTGATCCTTTTTCTGAGGCTACCGTAACTCCGCTTTTATTAAACTAAATTTTCCCGGACTATCGGTGCGCACCCTCACTATTCCGCCATCTTGGCTCCGCCCCCTAGACAGTCTTAATGATGACAAAATGGACTGTAGTGAGCCAGGATTTGAGCCTGCCTGTTCTCTTATGTTATCAATGAGATTGATAATGTATTTTAGAACCTGTAGATTTTTTTTTACTATTTTTTTTTTACCAACATTAGTGGAGGTAAGCAGGTGAACAATAAGAGGAAAAGTACTAGCACCCTACAAGGCTATTATTAAATGAACTGCAGCTTATTTACAGAATTGAGGAATGATGGGATGAAAGCTGGAGAGGAGGAGTGTAAGTACCAGAATGGACAAGGTAGGGGATCATTAGTAAGGAAAGGATGACCACACAGCATTCCACAAGGTCTCAAACCAAACTTTGAGGAGGTATTTCTGATACACACTTAGGTTAAGGGCAGAGAGATCCAGAGTTTGCTTAGGTAGCTTCTTGAGGAGTCTCTTGAGGATGTCATCAGTCTTTTCTACCTTCCTTGATGATCGGGGCCTCCAGGAACAATAGAGATGATTGCATACCTAGTTCCTTAGAGACTCCCTGAACGGTGGTTGCCTTGAAGGAGGGACCACTGTCATTTTGCAGACTCTTAGGAAGTCCAAACTGAGGGATCATTTCAGAGATAAGCAGCTTTACTACCTCAGTAAATTCTATAGGAGAAGGCTTCATACAATAAGTGAAAGTGTCTATCCATACCAAGATATATCATGCTTCTTGATTATGCATGTGTGTAACATCTACCTGCCAATCCTCCCTTGGATAGATTCATTTTTTTGTATTCCAGGGAGAGGAGGAGGCCTTTTCTTGTAGAAGTTCTATCCCTTCCCAGGTGGAAATCTTGATGGAGAGTTTTGTGCGCCTTTCAGTGAGTAGGAGGAAAATGGATCCGTCCTTCTTTAGACTGAAGCCATTCACTGGGCTGGAGACTATAACCTCTAGAAAGTTCTCATTGGGTCTTTTCAGAGGAGTATTGTGGCCTGGTATTTTATAGATTTTTTTCCCCCAAATTAAAGGAGCCTCCAAAGGTTCAAAGGAGAGAGTCTTTTTGGCTTCTTAGCTGGCTGCCAAGTCTGAAAATTGGTTTCTCCCAGCTATTTCATTGGTCGCCTTTTGGTGTCCTTTATAGTGTATAACAGTCACTTCTCAGGGGAGGAATACTGAAGATAAGAATTTATCTATTTCCTGATGGTATTTTATAGGGGATCTATTTGCAGTGAGGAAATGCCTTTCTTTTTAAATAGGTACATGGGCATAGAGAACTAGGTAAGCATACTTAGAGTCAGTATAAATATTTACCATTTTATCCATGTTCGTCTCAAGCGTTCTTGTTATAACTGTGAGCTCTGCCAATTGAGCACTCATGCCAAGAGCAAGATGAGAGTTCTTCATGGTCTCAATTAATGTGATTATGGCATATCCAGCCTTGAGGGTTCCTTGTTCAACAAAGCAACTCTCATTTGTGAAATGAACCCAGTCTGGGTTTTCTAATGGGGTCTCCCTGAGGTCCCCTTTCACAGAACAGGCCTATAGAACTACCTGTTCATGAGGTCATCAAAGAAGGAGGTACCTTTCTCTGAAGGGAGGAGAGAACTTCCACTTTGACTATGACCTTGTCTAAATATGATCAGAGTTGGTGAACTCAAAAGGCTTCCATAGCCTTGGCAACTCATGACAAGAGCCTAGGGTGATTACTGATGCCATAAACAAGAGTGTCAATTTGTTAAGTCAACAACAGGAGTCACTGTGCACTTATTCCTCATGTAGGATCTCTGTCCTTAATGTGCTGTACATTGTGATTTAATGCTATAACTAGTATTCATACCATATTTTTCACTTTGTGTTTCTATGTGGGTGCAAACTGTAGAAATCTTTACTTAATATATACTAAACTGATCTTCTGTATATAAAGAGAATTGAAAATGAATCTTGATGTGAATGGAAGGGGGGAGGGAGAGGGAAAGGGGTGGGTTGCGGGTGGGAGGGAAGTTATGGGGGGGGAGCCATTGTAATCCATAAGCTGTACTTTGGAAATTTATATTCATTAAATAAAAGTTTAAAAAAAAAGAACTACCTGTTCACAGTCACATTCTGGGCTCTCCAGTTCCTCTGGGAGAAAAGTTGTGATTTTAAGAGAGGATCAAGTACTGATTGGATTGCAGGGACCTCCAGCCATAATGATTGGAATTTAAAAAGTGATTGTATGTTAACCAGAGGCTTTCTTTTGAGACCAGCAATATGTCATATTATAGAGTGTTTAGTATAGAGTGTTTATACTATTAGATCTTGTCCCAGAGACAGTTTGGTGGCTTTAGGGATTAGGAGTGTGATAGCTGACATCATTCAAAGACAGGCTGGCCACCCTTTGTAGATGAGGTCCAGTTCTTTGCAATCATGCCCTATAGACTACTTAGCTGGTCTCTTAAGCTGAGTCAACACCCCTAAAGTCACCCATATTCTCTGTGTTACAAATAGATTGAAGACTTTGTTCTTTGGGAGGATTAAAGTTGAGACCTTGTATAAAGCCTGTTTAAATTGGGTGAAGGTCTGTTTGGCCTCTGGGTCCCATGTCAAAATATGGATCCCTGCTCTCTGGGTATCTTTAATCAATCAGTACAAAGGATGGGCCATTTCCCCATATATGGGGATCCAGAGTGGACAGAATCCTATCTCCCAGGATTGAAGACTATTTCATGGTTTTAAAACTTCCTGTGACTTTAATATGTCTATTATGGCTTTTAACCTTTGTTGGATTTAAAGCTATAAGGGTTATTGTTTTTGATGGGGAAGTGAAGAAGTATGCTTAAGATAAATCTACACTAGTTGGGCAGTTACTGCTCAGTCTTTCCCCTGATTGCACAAACCTTCGGATTAGCACTGTCTCAGTTAGGGGAAAGCATAGGCATTTTCCTGGAGCCATGAGGATGGTGGTTCCCAACTGAGCTAAGACATCTCTCCTTGAAGGGGTGTTGGCTTCTCCAGTTTGATCATGAAGGCGTGTGTAAAAGATAAGCTATCCAAGCTATAGCTTAAGGTCTTGGGGAAATGTCTGAGAGCTTTCTCAAGTCACCTCTCAGTCATACTAAGGGAAGAGGGTACACCTGAATCTGAGAGGACAGAGAAGGTGGCTGCAGTATCTAGGAGGAAGTCAACTTCCTTCTCTTTTATGGTTAGGACAACATGGGCTTCTAAGTGCTGATGGTCTGAGTGGAAGGAGCCTATAGGAGAAGCCCCAGGATCCTTCAGTACTGTTGCATCATCTGAGGAGTGGGGCTCAATCCCAGAGGCCTTGGTCTCTGGAGATAGTCAATTCTCTAATGATCCTTACTGCAAATAGGACAGGGACATGGGAATTTTCTCTGATGATGGGAATGTGGGCATTCCTTCTTAAAGCACCCTGCCTGATGACAACCACAGCACCTTGGAAACCTGCTGGGACATTCTAGTTGGTGCGGCCATAATGCTGCTACCACAGCTTCGATCTTTTTCTTATCCCTTCTCTGTTGTTGTTGGGTCTCCTTCCTGCTCATGATGGTAAAAGACTGTGGTAGCCACCCTCAAGAAGTTTTCTAATGTATTCTCAGGTCCAACATTCTATTTTTAAAGATTTCTTCTAATATATGATGCTGACTGAGTAATGAACTTATCCTTTAAAATTTCCCACCTTCCTATTAAGTCAGGAGAGATGGAAGTATGCTAAATTAATGCCGCTATTAATCTTTCTAGGGAGGCAGAGGGGTTCTCTTCTGGCCCTTGGTGTTCCATAGACAGCCTGGAGTAGTTTAAGGTCTTGGTCCTGGTCAATCTGTTCCAGGACACAAGCAGTGAAATTCATAATTCCCATTCATATACAGGGTCATCTGTTGTCCATTTATGGTGGGGTTCTTCCTGAGGAACAGCCCGTTTTCCTGTAGGATATAATTATTCCTGGCCTCTCTGCTTATGTGAAGATGTAAATGTCATAAAAAGTTCATCCCTGAAAGTTTCTGCAGCTTGGAGAGCAGCTTGTTTGTCAGTCCCTGTTGGGGTCTGATCTAGGAGAGTTCATAGACCTGGAGCAAACTCTGGAGGGGCTCAATACATCTGTCAGGATCATCTTTATCTGTCTAAGATCCTGCAGGATAGAAGGGACCTGGACATGAATAGGACTGCTGAACCCTCCAGGGACCTCCGTGATAGGGTAAGATAGAAGTCAAGCAGTCAGTGAAAATGCAAGTCGGGCAAGTCCAGCTTGATAACAGGTAGTCTCAGATAATGGGGGCATGAGGGAACAGCAGCAGTAGATGGAGGGATTGGTGTGGAATATGAGGCAGGCTCCATAGCTGGTAGAGGGAGAGGGGAGGCTGGGATCTTGAGAGTAACTTCTGCTAAAAGTGCCAGCTCTACCTCATAGAATTGACAAAGTTCTGTCTGGTTTATCTTGCAAGGCAAAACATGTTTGACCATAAGGAATCTCAAACCATTTCCCTATTCTGTGACAGAAGAATTCAAGTTAGAGGATGGTGTTATAGTTAATACTTCCTGCCAGGGGCCAAGTCTCTCCATCCTCCAGCTTGTACCCTGGCCATGTCATGAAATAGAAAAATACAAGGTGTTTTTTCTTCAAGGTTTGGGAATCAAAGGAAGCCCAGTATCTAAGAATGCACTCCAAGGGAGTTCATGCTGAAGATGGCTTATAACCCATCTAAAATGAGAGGACAAGGGAAAAAGACATCCCTAAGTTTCTGCCTCTGCCCACTTGAGGCATGCTTCAAGTTCCTGAGCTGTGAGAGCACAGTCATGGAGCCCACAACAGGGAGAGGTTGGAGAACAGGAGTAGACACTCCTACCTGTGCCTCTAGCTGGCCCTTGATTCCTCAGGACCCTGATCTCATATTCTTGACATCTAACTGATTCTCATGTCTTGTATGCCTGTATCTGGAACAAACCCTCTCTAGTCAAAGTCTGTCCCAGGCTTTTAAAAACTGGGATATGTAAGGATGGGATGGATATCAATATCTATGGCCCCAAAGGGAGAATGCGGGGATAGGTCTTCTCTGGAACTATGTCTCATTGACCTTTATACAAGCACAACATAAGTTTCACATCATTTTATAACCTTACGATGTATTTTATGACCCACTTTAACCAAAGCTGTGGGTCATATCTTATGGATTAAGACCTCTGTCTTACAAGCTTAGGTGTGGAACCTGTATGGCTATCTGTAGCCAGGGGCATCTTCCTTCCCTACTTGACATTTGAGACTGAGTCAAGAGGAGTGGTGAGCAGGAAGAGAGAGAGAGAGAGAGCGAGAGAGAGCAGAGTTTAGTCTAATACCCTAATGGGCAGTTAGACTCTGAAACTGATCAGGGAAATTTCAGGCAGTAAGGGGGAGCCACTCCAGCAGGAAACCTTCAATCACTCCAAGATCTTACTCTAATTTCCATGAAAGGAAAATGAACCTGAGCAAAACTAACATCCTCATTGACAAAAGATAGAAGGGGATTAATCAGCCTGCCCTGAGTCTTTGAGATGAGAAGCCATGCTTTCAATTAGCCAACAGAGTCATAGTGTTTTTGTTTAATTCATAGTCAACTATGATGAAGTATGGCGAAGAATAAGGATCTCCCCTTACGCCCCATCCCCAAAAGAAACAGCAGAGGCAGTCCATCTTTCCTCACCCTTCTGATGATGGTGAATGAGCCTCCCAAAAATGTTGTGGTAGTCTGTGTTTCTAATTGCTCATGTTTGCATCTTGTTCCCAAGAAAGGCTGCAGATTTTTTTTTTTCCACCAAACTTTCGAAATGTTGCAGCTCTTTTAAATTATAATTCTGTTTCTCTCCAAGTTCTTTGTCTGATGTCAATGAAGGAAAGAGGGGCATAGACAAGGAAGAGTAAAGTAAAGGAAGTTTTGTAAGGTTGTAAAATTACATCAAACTTATGTTGTGCTTGTATAAAGGTCTGACGTTTTATGCTCCAGTCAATGAGACATGTTTCCAGAGAAGACCTATCCCCACAATCTCCCAATGGGGCCATGGATATTGACATCCATCCCATCCTTACATATCTCAGTTTTTAAAAGCGTAGGACAGACTTTGACTAGAGAGGGTTTGTTCCAGATACAAGACATGAGAACGACTTAAGATGTCAAGAATATGAGGTCAGGATCCTGAGGAATCAAGGGTAGGCTGGAGGCACAGGTAGGAGTGTCTACTCCTGTTCTCCAAACTCTCCCTGCTGTGGGCTCCATAACTTTGTGCTCTCACAGCAAGAGAAAGTGAAAATGAAGGAGAAAGCTCCTGGAAGAGTTGATAGGGGTCCCTGAAGGAGGGAGCCATTGAATGCTGATTGTCTAGGGGGTTTTATAGTCTATAAAAGGGGGAAGTTCTTGTGATTGGTCTGGAGAGGCATTGAGAAGTGAGGGTTTTGACTGGTTACCTGGGCGAAAGTTTAATCTCTGATGAAGGCTCAATAAAAACCACAGAAAACACAAGACATTTTCCCACTAGACACATAAAATTCTCATTACCTAGATTAGTTACAGCAGCATAGAGAAAACTTGATTAAAAGGACCAGCATATGACATCAACATCCTTCACAGAAGCTGGTTGCTTGACTTTTCTCAGATCCTCTGAGACTCATCTCCAGATGGTGGAGAGGGGCTTCCCTGGTCCATATCTACCTAGCCAGGAATATCTCTCTATCGATATTACACCATTTCCAGAGGAACTAACCAACCCACTGATATGAGGTTGATCACACTAAATCACTTTTATGATGGAAGGGGTAGTCATGTCCTCACTATGTCAGATGTTTCCTTTTCAATGGATTAGCTCTCTCTACACTCATGCTTTTGCCTGCATCATCATTTGTACAATCATAAATCTACCACTCATGACCAAGGGAATAATTTCACAATAAGCTAACCTTGGGGCTGGTGCCATGGCATAGTGGGTAAAGCTGCCGCCTGAAGTGCCAACATTCCACATGGGTGCCTGATCGAGTATTGACTGCTCCACTTCCAATTCAGCTCCCTACTATTGTGCCTGGGAAAGCAGCAGAAGATGGCCTAAGTCCTTGGGCCCCTGCACCCACATGGGAGACCCAGAAGAAGCTCCAGGCTCCTGGCTTCAGATTGGCTCATCTCCAGCCATTACAGCCATTTGGGGAGTAAACCAGTGGGGAGGAAGACACCTCTCTCTCTCTCTCTCTCTCTCTCTGCCTCTCTCTGCCTGCCTCTGCCTCCTCCTCTTCCTCTCTGAGGCTCTGCCTTTCAAATAAATGAATTTAAAAAGAGAGAGAGAGAAGCTAGCCTGATAGGAAAATGGAATAGCTTTTTGAAAATTCAGTTTTATGTTGGCAGGGAAATAATTCCTTGCAGAAGCTAAGTCACATGTCTACATCTGTGAACTTTTTCTGTAGTAGGAAATCAGAAACCTGAGAAAAAAGGGTTGGAAGTGGGCTTGACTCTGCCTAATCTTTTCACCTAATAAGCTACCCCAAAACTGTATTTCCCGTCTCTGTAGGCTAGGGCTCTTTGGATTCTGGTCTTGGTTCCCAAAAAAGAAAAGTTTCTAACAGAAAGCCTGTTGAACCTGAAGTTCAAATTCAACCTGGCCACATCAAACTTCCAGTACCGTGGAAATAACCATCAAAGAAGAGGGATACTGTAGTGACTGGGATAACCTACATCGAATGCTAAGAGGGAATAGATCTGGTACTATCACCAGGGAGGCGGAGGTCTGCCAAGAATGCAGGGGGATTGTCAGGGTGAGCCTCTAATTGCTTCTAAAACTGTTAAGGAAAACCAATGGATTGGGCCACAAACTAATGAAACTTTGCCATTCTCTGCCAGGCCAAAAGCTCACATTCACCTGGGTAGCTGACTAGGGATAAAGTGAGTGTGAAAAGGGTAAAAGAAGGGGTAACTTCTGATCTCAGAGCAGCTTTATGATTAGTTACATAAAGGCAAACTTTAGTAACTGTGCTTATATCTTTCCTTCTTGTGTATACACATAGACACATGAAGATCTTCATAAAGTTTTTGTAAAATGTGCATTAGTTAATTTTATTTTTCTAGGAAGCTTTTGAAGCTGCCTTGTACAAATACATTATGTAATTACATATACATATGTTTATATGTAATATATATAATTATTTCTCTTTCCTCTTCCACTAACTTATATAAGGAGTATTGTTATTATATACTCAGTCTGAGAATGGTAAGACATAAGGGAGGGATTGGGATTGAGGTAGGTCATTGATATATAGATATGGAAACCATGACATTAAGGTTTTGTATTTTGCCATTTGAGAGAGGGATTGAGCACATCTTCATAGAAGGGCAAGATAATTCCAACAGGTTAGTGAAAAGCATAATGTCATCTTGTGGAAGTTTAAATATACGTTTTGGAGAACTAAACGTGATATCACGTATTGACATCCAATATGATCCCTGTTCTTTTATATTCAGACTTGTAACATGAGGGTGACAGTTTAGAAGCTGCATTAGCCAGATTTACTGGGTAGTTGGGGATTTAGTTTAAATTCTGCCAAGGAAAGACATTTGTGTGAGATTAAAGTGGGAAGATAGAGAAGCCATCGTTTCCCCAGGAGCAGCTGGACATGTGCAGATGGCAGATGTGGGGTTTTGCCAGTGGCTCTCAGGTGTCCTCTTGCAGTGCTGCAGGCTGTGTGGATAACTGGTGGAGATTTACTGTAATTCTACATTTTGATTTTGTAACTCTTTTCAGCTTTCATCACCATGCAGTTATTGTGTAGGTTTGTATTATGACCCTTTTTACCTAAAACATCTAATATACTATCAGGTTTTCTGGCCAGGTCCTGACTGATACCTTGACTGTATATTTCTATATCTGTCCACTATAAAGATTTTGTTATATTGTGTTATGTGAGTGTTAAAAATGTACTTCTACAGAATATTACAAAATGTATGCCTAAGAGTTTACCCACAGCATTGTCTCAAAATATGAAAATATGAAGATAGTCCATAAATGTAGTATGTGAAAAATATTCCCGTCTGTTTTGAAACACAGTTAAAGTGGTTCAACCCTAATCAAAGCAGAATAGACTTAATTGGACTGCTCAAATATGCAGCCAACTCATATTTATTATGCTAGTGTCCCAATATGTTATGCTGCTGAATTTTCTGCCAGTTTAACTCCTTGTGACTTTGCCAACATAAATGGGAATTGAAGAACTCATTTAATTTTGTGAAAATCATCACAGATTCCACTTTATTTATGCCTTTTAAAACATTATTCTTTTTCAACTTTTATTTAATAAATATAAATTTCTAAAGTACAACTTTTGAATTATAGCAGCTTTCCACCCATAACCTCCCTCCACCCGCAGCCAGACCATCTCCCACTCCCTCTCCCATCCCATTCTTCATCACGATTTATTTTCAATTATCTTTACATACAGAAGATCAACTTAGTATATACTAAGTAAAGATTTATTTCTGTCTCATTTGAAATCCACATTCTTGTGCATTACAAAAGAGGAAGGAAATTAGAGTGACAGCTATTTTCAGCAGGGAGAATATATTTATTTTCTCTTTCAGTTAGACAAGCTAACTATCTTCAGTATCTTTTGATTAAACAGCCTGTAGAAACTTTATATTTCTAACAGCGTCAATGTGGTTTGAGTGACACTATGCAGATTTTGAAAAACAGAAATTATTTTAAAGATGGAAACAAAATACTCATACCTCAGTATGTACAGAGGATTGGTTCCAGGACTCTCATGAATCCTGAAATCCACAGATGCTCAAGTCCCCCAAATAAAATGGTGAATGTTTGTGTATAACCTATACACATCCTCCTGTATACTGCAAATCATCTCTAGGTTACTGTAATATTTACTACAATATAAATGTTATGTGAATAGTTGTTGTTTAGGGAATGATGAGAAAAAGAAAAAAAAGTCTGTGCCTGTTCACTACAGGAGTTCCCTACAGATACAGTATTTTTTCTGAGTATTTTTGGTCCATGCTTGATTGAATCCACAAGTGAAGAATACGTGGACACATAGGGCAGACTGTATCTCAAAATGAGGTAGGTTTATTAAGAAAAATTGAAAACTTTGTAATTTTTTTTGACAGGCAGAGTTAGACAGTGAGAGAGACAGAGACAGAGAGAAAGGTCTTCCTTTTCCATTGGTTAACCCCCGAAATGGCCACTACGGCCAGAACTGCGCTGATCCGAAGCCAGGAGCCAGGTACTTCCTCCTGGTCTGCCATGCGGGTGCAGGGCCCAAGCACTTGGGCCATCCTCCACTGCCTTTCCGGGCCACAGCAGAGAGCTGGACTGGAAGAGGAGCAACTGGGACAGAATCCAGTGCCCCAATTGAGTCTATAACCGTGGGTGCCAGTGCCGCAGGCGGAGGATTAGCCAAGTGAGCTGCGGCGCCGGCCGAAAACTTTGTATTTAAGGAATATGTTGGTTTAAAATATCCATCTACCAAATAACTTTAATCAATACAGTGACAAAGTGTTCTGAAACAGATGCTTGTTAAATAAAAAGAAAGAAAAGGAAAAAAATAAATATTAATGATTCTCAAAAGGCTGTAGAGAATAAGGTCCAAGTCCCTTGGCATAACACATAAGTACATAGCTTCCTTTTTTTTAAGATTTATTTCTTTTATTTGAGTTACACAAAGAGAGAAGGAGAGGCAGAGAGAGAGAGAGAGAGAGGTCTTTCTCCCACTGGTTCACTCCCCAAATGGCTGCAATGGCCGGAGCTGGGCCAATCTGAAGCTGGGATCCAGGAGCTTCTTCTGGGTCTCCCATATGGGTTCAGGGGCCCAGAGACTTGGGCCATCTTCTACTGCTTTCCCAGGCCATAGCAGAGAGCTGGATCAGAAGTGGGGCAGTTGGGACTCAAACTGGTGCCCATATGGGATGCCAGCACTGCAGGCGGCGGCTTTACCTGCTACACCACAGTGCCAACCCTATAAGCTTCTTTTTATAAACGCTCTACAACCCCATGGACTGGCATACCTACAATTCTACATGAGACCATTTGCTGCTCTCGGATATATCAAGCACTTAGAGTTTCGGAGTGGGCAATACTTTGACCTGAATTTGTTTAGCAGCCCCTCGATATCTTTAATTGTTCATATGTATCCTCTTACCCAGCTTCTGCATCTACAAAAGTGAAATGAAATCCAGAGGAACTTCGACTTTTCTCAATGTGCAGCAGCAGCACTGGTGCTCTTGGAACACAGGTGTCGCTTCTGTCCGTGCAGAAGTCTTTCTCATGTTTCCTTTCCTGGCTAATTTGGAAATTTGCTTGGAGGGAATGTGGTTCATTTTTTAAATGTTTGCTCTGGAACACTTCTAACATCCTTGGGGACACCACTTGCACTTTAAAAATAATTGAGGAAAAGTACCTATAACTTCAAACATTCAAATAGCTACAGTAGCCTTCCAGTCTTTCAGCTGGCTCCTTGCCCTGTCCAACAGTTCATCTCTTCCACAAAACAGCAGTACTATTGTGCCAGTCACTGACAAAGTACTTCAGAGCCTCTATTGAGTAGAGTCTATATCCTATCTGAATTTACTTTGTGTTATTGAGTAATAGGAGGTCTATATAAATTCTGAATATAAGTCCATTTCTAGAGAAAAAGATTACAGATGATAGATAAGTTTTCTCTCAGAATGCGGCTTGTCTTTCCATCATAATTCTAGTATATTTTGAAGATTAAAAATATTAAATTTGGTTGAAGTCTAATTTACCCACATTTTAATGTTGTGGTTTATATTTCGTGTTCCTTAGAAATCTTTGTCTATCCTAAGATCCCATAGCTATTTCTGAAAACTTTGAGTTTTTTCTGTAATGTTTTTAGTCTATTTTTCACTGTAAGTTAATTTTCTAAATTATATGAGACAGGATTTGATCTTAATTATTTTTCCATACACTCATCTACTTGTTCCAATAAAATTTATGGAACAGGGTTTCTTTCTCCATTTAATAGACTTGACATTTTTCTTGAAAATTGATTCATCATATATGTATGATTATTATATATGAAATATATGATAATAAACCTTTATATTTATAGGTTCATTTCTGGACTATCTATTATGACCCATTCATCTGTTTATTTATCATCTGCCAAACCTATTTTGCCCTGAATAGTGTAGCTTTGTGATAAGTCTCTAAATCAGAGGGCATAAATCCTGTAATTGTTTTCTTCTGTTTCAAGAGAGCTTTTCTGTTCTACATCTTTTTCAATTCTGTATGCTTTAGAATCTGCTTGTCAAATTATACCATGCAATTAAATTAGTCTTTAGAGCAATTTCAGAAAACAATCAATATCTGGACAATGATTTTCTTCCAATATATAATCATGGATTTTTCTCTCTATTTGAATTTTCTTGAAATCTCTCAGCAATGTTTTGTTACTTTCAGGAGAGAGATTATGCATCTTGTTAAATCTAATCTTAAATATTATATTTTTGATGATCTATTTTCTAGTTGAGAAGATAAAATCCTACTATTTTATCTCAAAATCCCCAAGCCCCATATGCATCAGATAAATTGTAGAAAAAATTTTATTTCTTGTGCAATATTTAAATCTTGGAATGTAATTCTGAACTGATGTAATTATTACAAAGTAATAGTTATCCTGATTTGACATTATTGGTAAAAATAAGCCATAGACTTAGAAAGTGTTTTTAATATTTGAAAAGTTTTCTTATGCTCTAGTTAATTGTACCTTTCCAAAATGAGCCATCTGGTGTTGACCATTTAAGTGGTTTTATGGGTTAAATGTACGCTACTTAATTAGACCTAACATATGATGTATACATATAAAATAGCATTGATGTTGATAACAGAAGCAGCAGTTTAATCCTTAAGACTACAGCTAGCAGCACTGAAATCTGCAAAGGAAACTAGAGAAGACCAATCAGAGAAAGGGGCGGTGCAAGACTGTCCACTGTGAAGTGGAACACAGCCTCGCATCTTAGCAAGATGGACGAGCCATGACCACTTATTTACTCAAACTGACCATGTGCTTCTCCAAAATCTTGCCAATGATTTTATTTTGGCTATTCAACCCCCCTCCACCCTGGAACATCAGCTGCTTCACTGGGTAGTTTTGTGTCACTTTTTCCAGGGCTGGGGCATCACTCAGGACCAGGTTTAATCAACCAGATACTCCTCAGAGCTGCTCTTGGGTGCAGTTCCTGATGCAGTCTGAGTGAGCCTTCAGGTTGAGTCTTCCTACTGCAACCTCTGGGGAGTGAGCTGGCAATCTGGATGCTAGGTTTTTACAGCAGTTCTCCAATGATCTTGTTATGCTAGAAGCCTGTACATTTCTCAGGTAAGTTCATGTGTGAGGAGATTAACAATTCTTGTTTTGTCAGGACTATTGGCTTCCTCATAACCGAAGAAAGTGAAAAGTTCCTTCCTTCTGTGGAACCCCAAGGAGTATAGTATATGTCTCTAACTTGACAGGTTTCTTGCAAACTACCTTGATGTTTATTCAGCTGTCTCAGTGGAATTTTCCCTGAGTAAATTCGCTACTCAGATACTTGCTATGTGAATGGATTCAAAAGTGGATAAATACATAGTATCAGAGAAACAGGTTGGAGCCACTAACTCAGTTATTTCAAAAAACCAAATGAATAAGATTATAAAATACAAACCAAGGAAACTGCAAGAGAAAGCCCTGGGTTCAGCAATATATACTAAAGAAAGTGATGGAATAGAAATGACAGATGTGGGATGAAGTAATTTGTACACATTACCAAAGAAACCAAAAGTTGCTTTTGATTAAGAGGGAGTGTTGAATGAGAATTTAACCTTATTAGGAAAACATGACAAAATGAAGGAAGACTGTTGTTTTATTTTTCACTATTTATGAATCATCTTAGACTGCATTTTTTGAGGATGTGTATTCATAAGGCAGTTTCTTTGGGGAGAAAAAGCCTTCCAAAATTCAAAGCAGATTTGTTTGGTACTATATTCTACCATTGTTAAAAATCAGGTTTTTCTAGTAATAGTATTTGGATGGCATCAAAACATTTTTTGACTGTTTTATTTTTTTTATTTAGTAAATATAAATTTCCAAAGTACAGTTTATGGATTACAATGGCTTCCCCCCACATAATTTCCCTCCCACTCGCACCCCTCCCATCTCCCACTCCCTCTCCCATTCCATTCACATCAAGATTCATTTTCAATTATCTTTATATACAGAAGATTGATTTAGTATATATTAAGTAAAGATTTCATCAGTTTGCACCCACACAGAAACACAAAGTGTAAAATACTGTTTCAGTACTAGTTATAGCATTACTTCACATTGGACAACACATTAAGGACAGATCCCACATGAGAAGTAAATACACAAAATACACAGTGACTCCTGTTGTTGACTTAACAATTTGACACTCTTGTTTATGGCGTCAGTAATCTCCCTAGGCTCTAGTCATGAGTTGCCAAGGGTATGGAAGCCTTTTGAGTTCGCCAACTTTGATCTTATTCCAACAGGGTCATAGTCAAGGTGGAAGTTCTTTCCTCCCTTCAGAGAAAGTTACCTCCTTCTTTGATGGCACTGTTCTTTCCACTGGGATCTCACTTGCAGAGATCTTTCATTTAGGTCTTCTTTTTTGTTTGTTTGTTTGTTTTTTTCCAGAGTGTCTTGGCTTTCCACTTCTAAAATACTCTCATGGGCTCTTCAGCCATATCTGAATGCCTTAAGGGCTGATTCTGAGGCCAGAGTGCTGTTTAGGACATCCGCCATTCTATGAGTCTGCTGTGTATCTCGCTTCCCATGATGGATCATTCTCTCCCTTTTTGATTCTATCAGTTAGTATTAGCAGACACTAGTCTTGTTTGTGTGATCCCTTTGACTCTTAGACTTATCAGTATGATCCATTGTGAACTGAAATTGATCACTTGGACTAGTGAGATGGCATTGGTACATGCCACCTCGATGGGATTGAATTTGAATCCCCTGGCACGTTTCTAACTCCATCATTTGGGGCAAGTCTGATTGAGCATGTCCCAAATTGTACATCTCCTCCCTCTCTTATTCCCACTCTTATATTTAACAGGGATCACTTTTCAGTTAAAATTTAAAGACCTAAGAATAGTTGTGTGTTAATTACAGAGTTCAACCAATAGTACTAGAATAAAACAAAGAAAAAAATACTAAAATGGATAAAGTATTACATTGTACATCAACAGTCAGCACAAGAGCTGATCAAGTCACTGTTTCTCATAGTGTCCATTTCACTTCAACAGTTTTCCCCTTTGGTGCTCAGTTAGTTGTCACTGATCAGAGAGACCATATGATATTTGTCCCTTTGGGACTGGCTTAATTCACTTAGCATAATGTTTTCCAGATTCCTCCATCTTGTTGCAAATGACCGGGTTTTGTTGTTTTTGACTGCTGTATAGTATTCTATAGAGTACATGTCCCATAATTTCTTTATCCAGTCTACTGTTGATGGGCATTTGGGTTGGTTCCAGGTCTTAGCTATTGTGAATTGAGCTGCAATAAACATTAATGTGCAGACCGCTTGTTTGTTTGCCAATTTAATTTCCTTTGGGTAAATTTCAAGGAGTGGTATGGCTGGGTTGTATGGTAGGGTTATCTTCAGGTTTCTGAGGAATCTCCAAATTGACTTCCATAGTGGCTTAACCAGTTTGCATTCCCACAAACGTTGGGTTAGTGTCCCTTTTTCCCCACATCCTCTCCAGCATCTATTGTGCACAAAAATCAACAGCCTTTGTATACACAGGCAATGCCACAGCTGAGGAAGAACTTCTAAGATCAATCCCATTCACAATAGCTACAAAAACAATCAAATACCTTGGAATAAACTTAACCAAGGACGTTAAAGATCTCTACGATGAGAATTACAAAATCTTAAAAAAAGAAATAGAAGAGCATACCAAAAAATGGAAAAATCGTCCATGCTCATGGATTGGAAGAATCAACATCATCAAAATGTCCATTCTCCCAAAAGCAATTTACAGATTTTAAAGCAATACCAATCAAAATACCAAAGACATTCTTCTCAGATCTGGAAAAAATGATGCTGAAATTCATATGGAGGCACAAGAGACCTCGAATAGCTAAAGCAATCTTGTACAACAAAAACAAAGCTGGAGGCATCACAATACCAGATTTCAGGACATTCTACAGGGCAGTTGTAATCAAAAGAGCATGGTACTGGTACAGAAACAGATGGATAGACCAATGGAACAGAATAGAAACACCAGAAATCAACCCAAACATCTACAGCCAACTTAATTTGATCAAGGATCTAAAACCAATTCCTGGAGTAAGGACAGCCTATTCAATAAACGGTGCTAGGAAAATTGGATTTCCCATGCAGAAGCATGAAGCAAGACCCCTACCTTACACCTTACACAAAAATGCACTCAACGTGGATTAAAGACCTAAATCTACAACCTGACACCATCAAGTTATTAGAGAACATTGGAGAAACCCTTCAAGATATTGGCACAGGCAAAGAGTTTCTGGAAAAGACCCGGGAGGCACAGACAGTCAAAGCCAAAATCAACTATTGGGATTGCATGAAATTGAGGAGTTTCTGTACTGCAAAAGAAACAGTCAGGAGAGTGAAGAGGCAACCGACAGAATGGGAAAAAATATTTGCAAACTATGCAACAGATAAAGGGTTAATAACCAGAATCTACAAAGAGATCAAGAAACTCCACAACAACAAAACCAACAACCCACTTAAAGATGGGCCAAAGACCTCAATAGACATTTTTCAAAAGAGGAAATCCAAATGGCCAACAGACACATGAAAAAATGTTTAAGGTCACTAGCAATCAGGGAAATGCAAATCAAAACCACAATGAGGTTTCACCTCACCCCGGTTAGAATGGCTCACATACAGAAATCTACCAACAAAAGATGCTGGAGAGGCATCAAAACATTTTAAGGCTGTATTTCTTTCACAAGTGGGAAAACAAGTGACCAGAAATTTGATATCATTATTTCAAATTATTTCTGTGGTGTAAATGTTCTGCATTTTACATTTCCAGTTTGATATTTTACGTTAGAATCTCTACCTTCCTGCATTTTGCATTTCTGTCTTATAAAACCTCACAGCAAATAAACTCTGCATGAAATCATTAGGTTGTCAATCTTCAGAAACATTTCATATTTAGAATTTGTATTTTAAAACCACTTTGCCCTCACATGGAATCCACTTAAGAGTTATAAGATAGGTCTTTCCAAATGTAATGGCTTATCTTTCAGATTATACCATTTTATACCACCAATATTTAATATAAGAAAAATAGCCTAATATTAAAAAATTTTATTTTAAAGATTGATTTAAAATATCTAGTTGTTGAAATAGCAGTATTGACCCAAGTAATGGTGGATGAAATTAAAACCATTTTGTATCTGGCCATAAAGTAACCTACAACTATTTCAGTATTTTAATATTTAATGACTATAATGCCCAATTGTATACTCTCCTTAATATTCATTTTAAAAAGAAGAAAAGCATTTTTTTTCTTAGGGAAATAATGTTTTATAAATAAGAAAATACTAAACAATGTTTTGCTGGAAATATTGAGCATAGAGTTTAAAAAAATGTCGAACATAAGAAAGTGGTATTTTATTGAACCTAGTAATCTACAAAGAAACATCCTTGTCTATACTCTTGAGGGACAGTGGTTTTCTGCTTATTATTTGTTGAATTCTTTATTTAGTGGAAGATTAAGCTTGTGATTATAAAGTAAATTGAATATATGTCATTATAAAAGTTAAAGGAGGCTGGCACTGCGGCTCACTAGGCTAATCCTCCGCCTGCGGCACTGGCACCCCGGATTCTAGTCCCGGTTGGGGCGCCAGTTCTGTCCCGGTTGCTCCTCTTCCAGTCCAGCTCTCTGCTGTGGCCTGGGAAGACAGTTGAGGATGACCCAAGTGCTTGGGCCCTGCATCTGCATGGGAGACCAGGAGGAAGCACCTGGCTCTTGGCTTTGGATTGGCACAGTGCACCGGCTGTAGCGGCCATTTTGGGGGTGAATCAATGGAAGGAAGACCTTTCTCTCTGTCTCTCTCTCTCACTGTCTAACTCTGCCTGTCAAAAAAAAAAAAAAAAAGTTAAATGAAAGAGGAAGAAAAAGTTGGAAGTATATTATGTTCTTAAAACTGAATATATGAGATACATGAAATTTGTTCTCTTTATATAAATAAAACATTTTTAAGATATCCTTGTAATTAAGTGATACATACGTATATAAGCAAGAAGGAAGGGAAAAACTTAAAACATTATTAGAGTCTTGTATTACCTGAACACAAGTATCAGTTAGCTTCAGAAAACATACTTAAAATAATTTTTCAGGTAACCACCAAGAGACAGAAACAATAAATATTCCCAAACTGACCTAAATCATTATTAAAAATATTCCACAAGTCCAAGAAATGCAACAAAGTAGCATAAGAGAAATTTAGAAGAGGTCCAACAAATGGAAACACCTAAATAAGGTGATAGATGTCACTGTACACAAATTAGTAATTACAGGAGATCTATATGTACTGAATGCCCAGTGAAAAACAACAATAATTATGCTGGATTAAAATTTTAAAAATCTTGTACCATTCTTGCAAGAAGTACATCAAAGCCACAAAGACACAGAAGTGTTGAAAGTAAAAAGTAGCCGTCGCCACGGCTCACTAGGCTAATCCTCTGCCTTGCGGCACCAGCACACCAGGTTCTAGTCCCGGTCATCGGGGCACCGGATTCTGTCCCGGTTGCCCCTCTTCCAGGCCAGCTCTCTGCTGTAGCCCGAAAGTGCAGTGGAGGATGGCCCGAGTACTTGGGCCCTGCACCCCATGGGAGACCAGGATAAGTACCTGGCTCCTACCATTGGATCAGCGCGGTGCACCGGCCGCAGTGCGCAAGCTGCGGCGGCCATTGGAGGGTGAATCAACGGCAAAGGAAGACCTTTCTCTCTGTGTCTCTCTCTGTCCCATCTGCCTGTCAAAAAAAAAAAAAAGTAGTATTTGTATTGGTATTTGGTTAATACTTTTTCAATAAACCTGAATACATATATTTTATACATTTAAAAAATATTTTAATTGAAAAAAACAGTATATCCTTATACTATACAAAATTGTTTTTTTAAAAAGATACAATTCTAATTTTTTAAAAAAATTTCAGAATAAACATATTACATAATATATTCAGAATACATTTTGATGGATTTTTTCTTCATGTTTTATATTTCTTTTTTTCAATGTTTTATTCATTCATTCATTTATTAAAGACTTACTTATATATCTGAAAGGCAGTTACAGAGAGTTAGAGATGTTCCATCTGCTGGTTCACTCCACATATGGCTGCAGTGGTTGTAGGTGGGCTGCTCCAAAGCCAGGAACACACAGGAGCCTCCCGCAGTCTCCTATGTGGGTACAGAGGCCCAAGTACTAGGTCATCCTCTGCTGTTCTCCCAGGCACACCATCAGGGAGCTAGACTGGAAGTGGAGCAGCTGGGATACAAACCGGCACCCCCACGGGGTGCTGATGTTGCATGCTGTGCCCTTACTCACTATAGCACAATTGCCAACCTCTATTTTATTTTATTAAATTTTTTTATATGAGATGGACAAATTTCATTAATTCGCTTATACAAATTTAAGAACATAATGATAGTACTCACCCTACCCTCCCTCTTACCCATGCTCCCAACTTTCCTTGTCTTTCCTTTCTTATTCTACTTTTAATTTTTATAATAATATACTTTTTGTTTATTGTCTAATCACAGGCTTAACCTTCCAGTAAATAAAGGACTCAACAATTAGTAAGCAGACAAATCACTGTTCCTTAAGATAAAAGACAAGGACTGTAAACAGTAAGTCCCAAAATGTCAATTTTGCATATATGCATTACATTTTTTGTATTCTGTATATTACCACAAATCAGGGAAAACCCATGATATTTGTCTTTTTGAGACTGGCATATTTCACTAAACATAATGGTTTCTAGTTGCATCCATTCCGTTGCAAAATACAGGATTTCTTTTTTCATGGCAGAGTAGTATTGCATAGGGTATATTTACCATAATTTCTTTACCCAGTCATCAGTGTATGGACATCTGGATTGATTCCATATTTTAGCTATTGTGAATTGAACTGCAGTAAACATGGGAACAATACAGGTAACATTTTCATATGCTGATTTCATTTCATTTGGGTAAATTCCCAGGAGTGGGTCATATGGGTCATATGGCTAGGTCATATGTTACATCTATTTCCAGCTTTCTTAGGAATCTCCATACTGTATCATGGTTGTACTAGTTTGCATTCTTACCAACAGTGTATTAGGGTACCCTTTTCCCCATATTCTCTCCAACACTAATTCTTTTTTTGATTTTTGGATGATAGTCATTCTAACTAGGTAATATAACTGGTATAGTATAACCTCATTGTGATTTTTATTCTTTTATTCTCATATCCTGGATGGCTAGTGATCTTGAGCATTTTTCATGTGTCTGTTGGCCATTGGAATTCCATCCTTTGAAAAATGCCTATTCATATCCTTTGCTCATTTCTTAACTGGATTGTTTGTTTTGTTGATGTTGAGTTTCTTGAGTTCTTTACAGATTCTGGATATTAATCCTTTATCAGTTACATAGTTTGCAAATATTTTTTCCCATTCCATTGATTGCCTTTGCTGAGTATTTCTTTTGCTATAAAGAAGCTTCTGAGCTTGATATAATTCCATTTGTCTATTTTTGCTTTGTCTGTGCTTCTGGGGTCTCTTCCAAGAAGTCTTTGATTATACCAGTGTCTTGCAGTTTCCCCAGTATTTTTTGTGTAGTAATTTGATGGAATCAGATACTAGATTTAGATCCTTGATTCATTTTGAGTTTGTTCTTACATAAGGTGTAAGGTAGGGGTCTTGTTTCATACTTCTGCATGTGGAGATTATATTTTCCAGCACCATTTGTTGAAGAGACTGTCCTTTCTCCAAGGATTGATTTCAACTCCTTTGTCAAAGATTAGTTGGTTATTGATGTATTGATTAATTTCTGTGTTTTCTATTCTGTTCCATTGGACTACATATTTATTTTTGTGCCAGATTTTTATTATAATTGCCCTGTAGCATGTTTTGAAATCTGGTATTATGATGCCTCTGGCTTTGTTTTTGTTTAAGATTGCATTAGCAATTCAGGGTCTCTTGTGTTTCCATATTACATCAGATATGGGCTATTTGAAAATTATTTCACCATCACCATTCATTGCAACCATTTGTAATTTTCATTTCTTGAAAAATGCTGATATACAAAATTATGTGTGGCTTTGGCTATCTCATAAGGGTTAGAGTATTTGAAATTTCTTTTTTCTTTGGTAAAACCTAGATGTTCATAGAGTTCTGGAGATTTATGCTTGAGACAATTTTTTTTTCTTTTTCTATAGACCAGTGAAGGAAAATCACAATCTATTCATATATTAGCTATTTTCCTTCAAATTTTTGCTTGTTTCTGAATTCCTTCTCCTTTCTGAGCTTTTACTGAAATATCCATTTCTTCTTATATCACTCTACTGATGGTACGTTTTGGAAAATAGAATATTTTTGTCTTTTAAAATTTCTCTCCTTACTTTTCTCAAATGACAAAAACTGACATTTCAAGGTTCTTTTACCAAAAGTATAGCTGTTCATTGCTTCAGCAACCACGTGGCAATACCTTTAGACCCAAACTCAACAAAGGCACAGTCTCTGCTATTACCTGTTTTTCTTTCTGAGTAATATTCGCAGACTGGGAGAAATACAGCAGGACCTGAGGTTCAAAAAGTTCTCCTGTAGGCATCCTAAGAGATAACTCCAGAACTCCAGGAGCAAGTTTTTTTTTTTTTTTTTTTTTTTTTTTTTTTTTTTTCTGGGTGCATGGCGTGTAGCCTTCCCTACTAAATCTCAAGGTCCAGTTGCTCCTGCAGGCTTGATTACTACAGCATCTAGTTGCATCCCTACATACCTGCCATATTTGTAGAATCTATGGTACTTCTGGAAAATATTTTTATACTCTTTTAAATAGTTTTGAAACAATAATTTGCAAACTGTTTCTACCTAATATAAAGAAACATTTAATTTATGTGTTAGACTTCCATCTTATGACCTTGGAAAATTTTTCTAGTAATTAAATGTTTAGATCAATTAGGATTTTCACATAAACTATTGGGTTGTCTGTGAACAGAGATAGCTTGAATTTTTCTTTATCAATTTGTATGCTTATATGGTTATAGTGCACTAGCTAGCATATTTAGTGGAAACTTGAAGAAAACTTGTAAGGGGAAACATCCTTTCTTAGTTCCTTAGGTGAAAATGTTCAGTGTTTCATCATTACCTCTTCTGTTGTCCATTGAATTGTAGAATTTTCATTCTAATTCCATGTTCTGAGAGTTTTTACCATAAGTGGATGTTGTGTCTTGTAAAGTGTGTTTTCTGCTATGATGGAGACAATTGCATGCTTTTCTGCTCTTTACCCGTTAATGTACAAACAAGTAAAACTAGCTTAGTGTGTAGAAGACATGGTTTCATATACAAATTCCTGAGAAATCTGCTAAAAACCTGTTAGAATGAATATTTGCTTGGTGAATGGTTTGACTATTTTAGTAAAATGTACTTACTCTGCAGTTGGAACCTTCTTATAATGCTTTTCAGGAAACAGAGTTTGGGTACACACACAAGATCCTTGGACACAGAAATCACTCTGGGATGTACACATTCCCCTGTACAGGCACACAGTCCCTCCGGGATGCACACAGCCATCCTGGGATGATATCATTCTTGGCAAGGCTCTCTCTGATTCTCTTTCCCAGATCACATACACCAGATATTAAACTTTATTAAAAATAATTTCAGCTGATTGTACTTTTGCTTTTGGCAATGCTGTGGGAATAAACTGCTTCGCAGATTGGTCAAATTAAGTGTGGGCTCATTTGACAGTTTAGTTTTTGAGTCAGTCTTTGAGGTTTGCTTTGACCCCAAGATGGCTCTTTTTAGCTGTCTGTTGCTGGTTCTTGCTGGTCAGTTAACTGGCCAATGGTTTAGCTGAAACTTCCATGAGGTTATCAATTTGTAGGCACCAAATTTGTTGCTTTTGAGAGTTCTATTAGACATTGACTTTGCCATACTAATTCCAAATAAAATTGCATTTGGGAAGATTTTGGGGGAGATTTCTGTTTTATAGCTGCCTCTACCTCAGGAAAAAAATGCATGAGCCATGGCTCCGGGTCTGGGACCAGACCATTGCTCTTCTCTCAAAGTGACAGTCTTGCATTGAGATTAGGGCACTGAAGAGTCCGGGAGCCTCTGGTTCTCTTTGTTTGCCTCTCCAGGCGTTGGATCTTCTTCACCCTACCAATAAGCTGGGCTGAGAGCAATGAAGCTCTTGGTATACTTCTGAGTGGGGCCTCTGTCCTGTGAGTGTGGCTTTGGTATAAGAAGGGATTCCTGAACCCTCCTCTTCAGTCATCTGAAATTCAGCCTCTACAATGTTTATCTGGAGATGGTGAGAAATGCTGGTGGCCTGTCCATCCAGTATATAGTCCTCAACTGAAACCTGAGAGAAAAAGTAACACTGTGTTCTTTTCCTCAGCCATCTGACATGACATTTCCATCATATTTAGTTGGAAGTAGTGAGGGGAGAGTTTTGTTTCTAATGCCACACACCTTCTCTGTTCTATAGAGCTTTTGATTTTCTTTTATATATATTTTGTTGTTGTTAATTTTCTGTGGCCCTTAGGATGATTTCCCAAGAATTTAAACAATTTTTTTTCTAGTAGGGCTCACCAGTTACATTTATTTCTGTAAGAGTTGTCCACAGTTCTCCTTATGCTACAAGCTTGGAACTGGAATTCCACAATAGACTCAATCCCATCTATTATTTCTTTAATTTTTAGGTTTTTAAATATTTTAATTTCAATTTCTTCCTGTTGATAGTTAACATTACTCTAGTGATATTTTCTTTATGTTCTTTTAGATCCTTAAACATAATTATGATAAGAGTTTTAATACTCTGCTAATTCTAACAATATGGTCATTTCAGGGTCTGTTTTTATTGCCTGTTTTCTTTCTCCTGTCAGTCACATTTTTCTCATTTTATTTTCACATCTAGCTTTTTTTCCTGTATGTACAACTTTTTGGATGGTTTGTCTTTCTTTAAGAATTGTTTTTCTTTTTTTGGGGGGGGTGGGTGGGACAGCAGTTAAATTGCTAGAACATCCTCATCAAATCTTCTGTAGTATATACCTTATTAAAGCAGACCTATATTGGACTTGCACTTTGCCTTATTTTGTTCTGTGGAGAATCCTGTGGTTCTCCAAGCATCACCTTTTTTGGTTCTCTACCTAACGTCCATGTTTTTTAATATTGTCCTTCTACTCTGACAGGACTGGAGTTTTCTCACCATTGTTGGCACGGCCTCTTTATCTCTGTATCCCTTTCATTCTAGGAACTGTTGTCTGCTGGGCATCATGCAGAGATCTTGCTCTGTGCATGCGCAGCTCAATCCCAGCCAGTTATTGAAGTGAAACCTCTCTGTAGACTGCAAGGTTCTACATACGTCTCCCTCTTGACTGCCGCAATACATAAAATTTCATCTGACTTAATGGCCAGGAATCCCTATCTTTTTCTTCTAAGCTTAGGATAACTCTTTTTTTTAAAAAAAATTTTTTTTTGGCATGAGCACCACTCTCTGTGTCGTGGCAAAGTAAGTCTAAAAGCTGAAACAAATGTGGAATTAACTTTGCATATTTTTCCTTTCTCAAGGATCACTGCACTTCAATGCCAATTGCTTCATGCCAGAAAATAGTTTTATAATATGTCTCAATCATTGTTTAATTTTGATATTGGAAGAATAAATATGAAAACACCTTCCCTTCATACCCAGAAACACAATTCTTGCCTTCTGACACTCAGTGTGTATTTTCAAAGATATCCTAAAATTTACTTATGAAATTTTACTATTTGTATTTACATATTTAATTTAAATTTATTTAGATATGAGTATCAGACATTTTTATGATTTTAGTCAATTAATGATTACTGGTAATATCCTACTGCAGAGAATAAACCAAAGCAGTATATAATTCAGTATATAAAGATAATTGAAAATCAATCATGATGAAGAATGGGATGGGAGGTAGGGTGGGAGATGGGATGGTTGTGGGTGGGAGGGAGGTTATGGGGGGAAAAGCTGCTATAATTCAAAAGTTGTACTTTGGAAATTTGTATTTATTAAATAAAAGTTGAAAAAAATAGTATACAAGGAAATTCGAATAGATGGTGCCATTGACTCTAAAACTCTTTTTATTCCTTGGGTATAAATCAAGGTCTAGGCAAAACATGTCTCACCTTTGTACACAAGAAGAGATATTTGAGAGGGGCACACATTTCGGAGAATTTTAAAGAGTATATTTTAGGCTGGTGCCACGGCTCAATAGGCTAATCCTCTGCCTGCGGCGCCAGCACACCGGGCTCTAGTCCCAGTCAGGGCGCCGGATTCTGTCCCAGTTGCTCCTCTTCCAGTCCAGCTCTCTGCTGTGTCTCAGGAGGGCAGTGGAGGATGGCCCAAATCCTTGGGCCCTGCACCTGCATGGGAGACCAGGAGAAGCACCTGGCTCCTGGCTTCAGATCAGCACGGTGTCCCGGCCACAGCATGCCTGCCGTAGCAGCCATTAGAGGGTGAACCAATGGTAAAAGGAAGACCTTTCTCTCTGTCTCTCTCTCACTGTCCACTCTGCCAGTCAAAAAAAAAAAAAAAAAAAGTATATTTTAATTCAGGAAGTTGGAAATGTAAGAGTAAGCTTAGCGAAACATCCAAACAAGTTCTTTTTTTTTTTTACTTTTATTTAATGAATATAGATTTCCAAAGTACAGCTTATGTAATTACATTGGCTCCCCCCACCCAATGACTTCCCTTCCACCCACAACCATCCCCTTTCCCGCTCTCTCTCCCCACCCATTCTAATCAAGATTCATTTTCAATTTTCTTTATATACAGAAGATCAGTTTAGTATACATTAAGTAATATTTCAACAGTTTGCACCCACATAGAAACACAAAGTGAAAAATACTGTTTGAGTACTCGTTATAGCATTAAATCTCAATGTACAGCACATTAAGGACAGAGATCCTACATGAGGAGTAAGTGCACAGTGACTCCTGTTGTTTACTTTACAAATTGACACTCCTGTTTATGGCATCAGTAATCTCCCTATGCTCCAGTCATGAGTTTCCAAGGCTAGGAAGCCTTTTGAGTTCGCTGACTCTTATTTAGACAAGATCATAGTCAAAGTGGAAGTTCTCTTCTCCCTTCAGAGAAAGGTACCTCCTTCTTTGAAGACCTGTTCTTTCCACTGGGATCTCACTCACAGAGATCTTCTTTCATTTAGGTTTTGTGGTTTGTGTGTTTTTTTTTTTTGTTTGTTTTGTTTTTTTTTTTTTTTTTGCCAGAGTGTCTTGTTGGCTTTCCACGTCTAAAATATTCTCATGGGCTTTCAGCCAGATCCGAATGCCTTTAGGGCTGATTCTGAGGCCAGAGTGCTGTTTAGGACATCCGCCATTCTACGAGTCTGCTGTGTATCTCGCTTCCCATGTTGGATCACTCTCCCCTTTATTTATTCTATCGGTTAGCATTAGCAGGTACTAGACTTGTTTATGTGCTCCCTTTGACTCTTAGTCCTTTCATTATGATCAATTGTGAACAGAAATTGATCACTTGGACTAGTGAGATGGCATTGGTACATGCCACCTTGATGGGATTGAATTGGAATCCCCTGGTATGTTTCCAACTCTACCATTTGGGGAAAGTCAGCCTGAGCATGTCCCAAATTGTACATCTCTTCCCACTCTTATATTTAACAGGGATCACATTTCAGTTAAATTTCAACACTTAAGAATAACTGTGTATTAATTACAGAATTGAACCAGTAGTATTAAGTAGAACAGACAAAAAAAATACTAAGAGGGATAACGTATTAAGTTGTTCATTAACAGTCAGGGCTATGCTGATCAAGTCACCATTTCTCATAGTGTCCATCTCACTTCAACAGGTTTCCTTTTTGGTGTTCAGTCAGTTGTCACTGATCAGGGAGAACATATGATATTTGTCCCTTTGGGACTGGCTTATTTCACTCAGCATGATGTGTTCCAGATTCCTCCATTTTGTTGCAAATGACTGGATTTCATTGTTTCTTACTGCGGTATAGTATTCTAAAGAGTACATATCCCATAATTTCTTTATCCATTCTACCGTTGATGGGCATTTAGGTTGGTTCCAGGTCTTGGCTATTGTGAATTGTGCTGCAATAAACATTAGGGTGCAGACCGCTTTTTTGTTTGCCAATTTAATTTCCTTTGGGTAAATTCCAAGGAGTGGGATGGCTGAGTTGAACAGTAGAGTTATCTTCAGGTTTCTGAGGAATCTCCAGACTGACTTCCATAGTGGCTTGACCAGTTTGCATTCCCACCAACAGTGGGTTAGTGTCCCTTTTTCCCCACATCCTCGCCAGCATCTGTTGTTGGTAGATTTCTGTATGTGAGCCATTCTAACCGGGGTGAGGTGAAACCTTATTGTGGTTTTGATTTGCATTTCCCTGATTGCTAGTGACCTTAAACATTTTTTCATGTGTCTGTTGGCCATTTGGATTTCCTCTTTTGAAAAATGTCTATTGAGGTCTTTGGCCCATCTTTAAGTGGGTTGTTGGTTTTGTTGTTGTGGAGTTTCTTGATCTCTTTGTAGATTCTGGTTATTAACCCTTTATCTGTTGCATAGTTTGCAAATATTTTTTCCCATTCTGTCGGTTGCCTCTTCACTCTCCTGACTGTTTCTTTTGCAGTACAGAAACTCCTCAATTTCATGCAATCCCAATAGTTGATTTTGGCTTTGACTGTCTGTGCCTCCCGGGTCTTTTCCAGAAACTCTTTGCCTGTGCCAATATCTTGAAGGGTTTCTCCAATGTTCTCTAATAACTTGATGGTGTCAGGTTGTAGATTTAGGTCTTTAATCCACGTTGAGTGCATTTTTGTGTAAGGTGTAAGGTAGGGGTCTTGCTTCATGCTTCTGCATGGGAAATCCAGTTTTCCCAGCACCATTTATTGAATAGGCTGTCCTTACTCCAGGAATTGGTTTTAGATCCTTGATCAAATTAAGTTGGCTGTAGATGTTTGGGTTGATTTCTGGTGTTTCTATTCTGTTCCATTGGTCTATCCATCTGTTTCTGTACCAGTACCATGCTCTTTTGATTACAACTGCCCTGTAGAATGTCCTGAAATCTGGTATTGTGATGCCTCCAGCTTTGTTTTTGTTGTACAAGATTGCTTTAGCTATTCGAGGTCTCTTGTGCCTCCATATGAATTTCAGCATCATTTTTTCCAGATCTGAGAAGAATGTCTTTGGTATTTTGATTGGTATTGCTTTAAAATCTGTAAATTGCTTTTGGGAGAATGGACATTTTGATGATGTTGATTCTTCCAATCCATGAGCATGGATGATTTTTCCATTTTTTGGTATCCTCTTCTATTTCTTTTTTTAAGATTTTGTAATTCTCATCGTAGAGATCTTTAACGTCCTTGGTTAAGTTTATTCCAAGGTATTTGATTGTTTTTGTAGCTATCCAAACAAGTTCTTAACATTAAAGCATTAGAGGGAGAAAATACAAAATGTTTAGGTATCATAGCATTACTACAATGGGATAAGCTTTATTTATTATTTCAGTTACAAGTATGATGGAATTGATAGTGTCCAGACATGCTAAATGCTGGAAAAATGTTATTAGTGATGGAATTGAAGTGAATTGACTAAAAATTCTCTCACTTGTATATGTTAAAAATATTGCTGAGGAAATGTCAAAGCCATATAATCTCACTGCATCTTTATAAAATATTTCAGTATATAACATTGCTGCACACAGAGTGAAATGGAGTAGAATTGGAGTAGAAATGTTAAGATTGTGAAAGCCAATATTCTTTTATTTATTTTTTAACCTAGAAAACTTTTATTTAGGGTGTATTAACTTCATATAGAAGTTTAGGAACATAGTGATTCTTTTTTTTCCTGATTTATTTTATAGAAAGCTTTTATTTAATAAATATAAATGTCTTAGGTACAAATTTTGGCTTATAGTGGTTCTTCCCCCCAGACTCACCTTCCCACCTCCAAACCATCCCACCTCCTACTCCCTTTTCCATCCCATTCTTCGTTAAGATTCATCTTTAATTATCTTTATATACAGAAGATCAACTCTATACTAAGTAAAGATTTCAACAGTTTGCACCCACACAGACACACAACATGTAAAGTACTGTTTGAAGACTAGTTTTACCATTAATTCTCATAATACAACTCATTAAGAACAGGGGCCCTACATAGGGAGCAAGTGCACAGTGACTCCTGTTATTGATTTAACAACTGACACTCTTATTTCTTATTTATGATGTCAGTGATCATCCTAGGCTCTTGTCACGAGCTGCCAAGGCTATGGAAGCCTCTTGAGTCCACAAACTCTGACATTATTTAGACGGGGCCATAATCAAAATGGAGGTTCTCTCATCCCTTCAGAGAAAGATGCCTCCTTTAAAAAAAAAAGATTTATTTATTTATTTGAAAGTCAGAGTTACACAGAGAGAGAAGGAGAGGCAGAGAGAAAGGAGTGGGGGGAGAGGTCTTCTATCCGCTGGTTCACTCCCCAGTTGGCCGCAATAGCCGGAGCTATGTCAATCCGAAGCCAGGAGCCTCTTTCCGTGTTTCCCACATGGGTGCAGGGGCCCAAGGACTTGAGCCATCCTTCACTGCCCTCCCAGGCCATAGCAGAGAGCTAGATCGAAAGTAGAACAGCCAGGACTGGAACCTGTGCCCATATGGGAGGCAGGCACTGCAGGTGGTGGCTTTACCTGCTATGCCACAGCACCGGCCCCTGTACTTCCTTCTTTGATAGCCCCTTCTTTCCACCAGGATCTCACAGAGATTTCTTTATGTAGGTCATTTTTTGCCACAGTGTCTTGGCTTTCCATGTCTAAAATAATCTCATGGGCTTTTTAGCCAGATCCAAATGCCTTAAGGGCTTATTCTGAGCCCAGAGTGCTTTTGTCATTCTATGAGTCTGCTGTGTGGCCTGCTTCCCATGTTGGATTGTTCTCTCTTTTTTAATTCTATTATTTTTTTTTTTGACAGGCAGAGTTAGACAGTGAGAGAGAGAGACAGAGAGAAAGGTCTTCCTTCCATTGGTTCACCCACAAAATGGCCAACGTGCTGTGCCAATCTGAAGCCAGGTGCTTCCTCCTGGTCTCCCATGCAGGTGCAGGCCCAAGCACTTGGGTCATCCTCCACTGCCTTCTAGGGCCACAGCAGAGAGCTGGACTGGTAGAGGAGCAACCGGGACAGAACTGGTGCCCCAAATGGGACTAGAACCTGGAGTGCCGGTACCGCAGGCAGAGGATTAGCCTAGTGAGCCGCGGTGCCAGCTCTCTATCTATTATTATTAGCAGACACTTGGTCTTATTTATGTGATCCCTTTGACACTTATTCCTATCTTTATGATCAGTTAAGAACTTAAGCTGATCACTTTAACTAGTAAGATGTCATTGGGACCTGCCAACTTAATGGGATTTGGAGTCCAAGACAAGGAACATAGTGATTCTTCCTGCCTGCACTCCCACCCTTCCTCCTCCGTCTCCTATTCCCATTCTTATTTTTTACTAAGGTCCATTTTCAATTAACTTTATACACATAAAGATTAACCCTACACTAAGTAAAGAGTTCAACAAATAACATTAAAAAAAACCTGTTCTTCAGCATTCAAGACAAGGGTTATTCAAAATCATTGCATTTTGAATTATCAGTTTCACTTATAGGTACTCTTATTTACCACAGATCATGGGAAACATATGGTATTTTGGGGCGGGGGGACTGGCTTATTTCACTACGTATATTTTCCAGTCACATCCATTTTATTGCAAAAGACAGGATTTCATTTTTTAACCACTGTCTAGTATTTCATGGTGTGCATATACCTTAATTTCTTTATCCAGTCTTCAGTTGATGGACATCTTGGTTGATACCTTTTAAAGGAGTACTTTGTGGCATCTTTGCCTCTTGCTATAGATGAGTTGAAATGTCCTCTCTTTTTTGTTGTGTTTATATGAGAGAGAGGCAATTTTAGTTGTCACTTTCTAATTTAGGTACCAGATTTCCCATAGTAAAGAAAGAGTAGTTTTGCTAGGAACACTATCTCCTCCTAAAATGCTCTACCTTTGGTTCTCAATTTCACCTGGCTCATAAATTGCATCAGCTACTAATACTGTTAGTCACACAGGTGAAGTTGATATATAGGTAGTGAAAACACAAACTAGAACTTCTCATTTCAGAGCCATGGAAACAATCCATTTAACTCTGATTTTTATCTATTGGGTAGAGTATTTACCCTTTAATCACATAGAATATTCCATGCTAGAAGACTCCAGCATGACATGATTAATCAACTTTTGCAAATTGTTTTAATAATAAGCCTGATATTTGAGGAAGTTATTTTTCAAATTGCCCAAGTGCCAACTCTACATTAAACAGATGTGCAGATTATATTATCTTAGACTCCTCAATAAACACTTTTGCTAAGTAAAAAATACGTAATTATGTCCTCAGCCTATGAAAGTTACAAACTGAGAGGCATGCACATTGATCAGATAGATTTTCTGCATATTCAGCACATATGTAATCTAAAGTCCCTGTTTAATAACTCATTTGGAGTCTCCTAAAGAGGAATCTATCTTTTTTAGCCACTGGCAAAATGTGAGTCCTTGCAAGGTGTTCACAAATTTCCTTTGCCCAACAATGAATAACAGATCATGCCATGGATTTAATTTTCGTATGTGCTTCTCTTCCTACCTGCAACAACATAAGAAGGGCCCAAGAATGGTCAAGTGGCCATCTGATATTTTAGGAAGAGCAGCATACATAGAATCAAAGGCCCTGGGTTCAGTTCTTGATTCTGCTATTTACAATTAGAAGTTTTGAAGGAGTCACTTATTCTCTAGGTGTTTTCTCATCAGTATATATTTCTCATCAGTATATGTACTGATGTTTTCTCATCAGTAATATATGGATCATCATGTGGATCCTACAACATTTATAGCACAATGACTGGCACCCCATAGATGCTCCTTAAGGGTTTTGTGAATGTGCAAAATTAAAATGGCCCCAGATTAAGTTGAAAACATGTAATGATTGGGGTTTGAGAGAAAGGGGTACATGTTGGATTGTAGGCTTCAGAGTCTAGGTAGATCTCCTACTTTTGTTCCCTCCAGAACACTGGTAATGTTATTAGGAGACAAAAGAGACAGAGACAGCCTTATCTTCAGTAAAAGTACCCATAAAGCAAGAGGCAATCACCTACATTGAAAGAGTGAGTGTACTTTGCTTATCGGTGCAGTTTTGATGTATTCTAGAGTAAAGTAAAAATCTGCTTCACAGGTAAGTACCCTGTGGACAAAAAATCTAGCTCACAAAATAGTGATTTATTTTACCTGAGCCAAAGTAACTTATCATTTAATCTTGGTTTTTCTAATAATATCTATTCTGCTCCTGGAAGACAAAACCCATGCTAGTCCTTTTTAATAAAAACATACAAGAGTAAAAACAATTTATTAGGCTCATGAGAGAAAGCGAGAGGAATAGCGTGGACATCACTTGGTAACATGCAAGCAGTTTGTCATTCCAAAATGAGTTTTCAAAGACTAACACTTTCTACACAGAGACAAATGATGGACTACATAGAAAAGAGAACTTTACCAACAAAAAGTCAATTATTTAATTTCTTGGCTGTGGCAGCATGGGAACCTAGCTTGTATCACCCTTCCTCATTTTCTCTTAGACACGAATTACAGAACAAGAATGCTGTGAACACCTGGCTACCCACTCACTCTGAAATACCTGATTTACTTGAAAAGGAGCAAAAAAGCATCAGATGTCTTCAAGGGCATTTCCAAATGCTAGGGATGAAGTAAAGGATGATGGCACATCAGCCACAGAGAACTGAGATTTCTGAATTCCAGAATTTCACACTCATCAACCTTTTGTCCAGATGCAAACACGACCTGCAAACACATTGAACACCAGGAGAAGACTCCTCACAGCTCCATGCTGCTTGTCCTTACACTGCTGCTCCTCCCAGCAGCACAGATGCTTCCTCACCTGGTGCATTGGAAGAGGTGAATTCCCAAGCAGCCTGGGACTTGTGTACACTTTCCAAGTTTGCACAGGGCAATCCATTTGCCTGAAGGCATCTTAGAAGGAGCTGAGCAGGCATTGCAAAAGGGCATCTGCAGTGTTGGGAGCAACCAGATACAAAGAGTAAGAAGAGGCCGGCGCCGCGGCTCACTAGGCTAATCCTCCGCCTAGCGGCGCCGGCACACCGGGTTCTAGTCCCGGTCGGGGCGCCAGATTCTGTCCCGGTTGCCCCTCTTCCAGGCCAGCCCTCTGCTGTGGCCAGGGAGTGCAGGGGAGGATGGCCCAGGTGCTTGGGCCCTGCACCCCATGGGAGACCAGGAAAAGCACCTGGCTCCTGGCTCCTGCCATCGGATCAGCGCGGTGCGCCGGCCGCAGCGTGCCGGCCGCGGCGGCCATTGGAGGGTGAACCAACGGCAAAAGGAAGACCTTTCTCTCTGTCTCTCTCTCTCACTGTCCACTCTGCCTGTCAAAAAAAAATAAAAAAAAAAATAAATAAATAAAAAAAAACAAAGAGTAAGAAGAAATTGAGGGAAGCAGCATTAGCTTCAAAGTCAAAGCAACAGCAGCAGACACTTGAACTACACTCACATGTTTGGGTTTGTCTTCTTACATCTGTGCTGTCACCATGCAAACTCCCCCTCTGCATCCACCACCTGATTTTAGACCTCAGAATAAAAAAAATGGGGCATACCTGATTCAAATCTACAGTGGAACAGTTCAAAATGTATCAATTACGGGACTTCCATTTGCAAAAATCTTGGAGTTAGGCTTGATTCAGGCCTCAAACAGTGTCAACAGGCCCTAATTTCTCTTGATTCCTCTTAATGGTAGCTCTATTTTCTGGCTTCCTTAAATGAGTGGTAAATGATTGTCTTAGAAACAAATTTATTGAACACCATTGTGTGTTGTCAACTCCAGATTCCAAGTACAATTCCAACACAAATAATCTGCCTTTTCTAGGTACACCAACATACCCATTAGAGAACCCATTATTTCTGCTAGAGGAACACATAAGCAATACGCAAACCCTTGGGACTAACAGCAGAATCAACAACCCTTGAACAATAGTAGGGTGGAGAAGCACTGTTCCCCAAAGGGAAACTGAGGAACTTTCTTCCTGAGTGCTTGGTATAGTGCTGAAGACAAATCCTGTGGATCTACTCTACATAAACTATTAGCATTCTTGTTTTGTGGGGTTCTTTATTTAAGAACTTGCCCCACGTGTGCCATGTATTCAGGCACAAATGGTCACATTCTGGCACAAAATTTGTACTCATATTAAGTCACAGTGGCAATCAGAAGGGGGGCCACAATCTAAATGCTGAAGTTCAAAGTACCTTGCAGCTTGTTACCTAACTGTGTTTTCAGGGTTATACACTCCTGAACACATATGCAAACCTTCACTTCACTTCAGTGGCACTGGTAGTTCTTCATTTCCCCTAACACACCCTGCAACATTTCTGTCTCCATCATTGCGTTTGACATGCCGTCAGGGCCCCATCCAAATTCCAACCCTCAAATTGTACTTCTACCATGGCTTGTACCACAGTCAGCCCAATGTTGTGTCAAACACATATGTATTCACCAGATGGCTACCCTCTGGAGGATATAGGTAAAAATCCATCTCTGTATTCCCCAGAGTAACTTACACAGAACCTTTTGAATAGTCAATAAATGTTTGTTGAAATGTTGAGTTGTGGAATTACCTAGCCTCAGGCTCAAGAGCAAAAGTTGAGATTGGCATGGAGCTCAGTATTTTTAGCAAGTAATCTCTTTAGGCCCCTACAGGTGGCCAAATCCTGACAAACTGCTGGACAGGAAAGGTGATTTAAATTACTTATTTAAGGGGAGGTATAATTTAGCCCATATGTTGGGATGAAAAAAGAAAAAAAACAGGCAGCCAGAAACTTCACACAAATAACAAAGAGGCCCAGATTTAGCAGTGGGGGCCCAACTGAAATGCTTTTAAAACATACAGTCCAGTAGAATGGGGAGCGTCTCTTGTATTCAGAAGAGTCCTGGGCAGTTTGGAATTAACCAGTTGGGAGCTAGACCCTGAGTAAGAGATGCAGAAGCTCTCCTGCCTCATAAAAATCCCTTAATTCACGCAAATTCCTAGTAGCTCGAGGGACACTTGAACTACTTGAGAGGGGAGAGTGAAAGTAACCAGAAAATTTAGCATTAAGTTGCTTCTAAAATGCTTGCCTTTTATTCACTGCCATTTTTATGCACAAAGTACAACCAAAGAACTATAATAATTAGAGTGGTTAAAAAAGGAATAAAACATAATGAAGTCACATACACATAAATATGGGACAATATCACTTTTAGATAAAAAGAAAAATAGAGAGCTTCCATCTGCTGGTTCACTCCCCAAATGCCTGTCATAACTAGAGCTGGACTGGGCTGAATCTGGGAACCCAACCCAAGTCTTTCACATGGATACCAGGGACCTGACTACCTACTGCCTCCTAGGGTGTACATGTACACGAAGCTGGAGTTGGCAATGGAGCCATAACTTAAACTTGGGCACTCTGTTATGAGATCAGACATCCCAATCTGTGTGTTAACTGCTAGGCCAACTGCTCACCCCAGTATCACCTTTTGAAGTGATAGAAAGTACATTGATGGGGCCGGTGCTGTGGTGCAGTGGGTTAAAGCCCCAGTCTACAGTGCTGGTATCCCATATGGACACTGATTCAAGTCCTGGCTGTTCCACTTCTGATCCAGCTCTCTGCTATGGCCTGGGAAAACAGTAGAAGATGGCTCAAGTCCTTGGGCCCCTGCACCAACTTGGGAGACCCAGAAGATGATCCTGGCTCCTGGCTTCGGATTGGCACAATTCCTACTATTGCATCCATTTGGGGAGTGAACCAGCAGATGGAAGATTCACTCTCTCTCTCTCCCTCTCTCTTTCTCTCTCTCTGCCTCTCTGTAACTGCCTTTCTTTTTCTTTTTCTTTTCTTTTTTTTTTTTTTTGACAGGGAGAGAGAGAGACAGACAGAGAGAAAGGTCTTCCTTTTTCCATTAGTTCACCCCCCAAGTGGCCACTACAGCCAGCATGTTGCAGCTGGCACACTGCGCTGATCTGAAACCAGGAGCCAGGTGCTTCCTCCTGGTCTCCCATGCAGGTGCAGGGCCCAAGGACCTGGGCCATCCTGCACTGCATTCCCGGGCCACAGCAGAGAGCTGGACTGGAAGAGGAGCAACCGGGACAGAATCTTGCGCCCTGACCGGGACTAGAACCCGGGGTGCCAGCACCGCAGGTGGAGGATTAACCTAGTGAGCTGCGGCACCAGCCCTGTAACTGCCTTTCAAATCAATAAATTTAAAAAAAGAAAGTACACTGAATAGAGAATCCTGGTATCTGGTCTAGCTGGAATAGTAGAACCAATTAGCTGTGTGGCCATAAAAGCATTTCTTAAATGCTCTGGGCCTCTCAACAAAATCTGAGAGGCTAAGCCATGGTTATAATTATCTTTAAAGTAACTTTTTGTATTTGAAAGGCAAAGCACACACACACACATCATCATCATCATCATCATCATCATCCATTTGCTGGTTCTCTCCCCTAATGGCCATAACAGACTGGGCCAGGCCTAGCCAAAGCCAGAAACCAGGACCTCCATCCTAATCTCACACATGGGTGGCCTTCCACTGCCTTCCCAGGTGCATTAGCAGGAAGCTGGATCTGAAGTGGATGGAGCAGCCATGACCCAAACCAACACTCCAATATGAGCTGCAGCCTCAACACACACAATGCCAGCACTTCCAATGTTTTGAGATCATGTGATCCTATATTTGATGATATTACAGATAAGATATATGAAATACCTTATTAAATTCTTAGGTGTTGGACCATATGTGACTCACTTGAGTGTCCTGCTTTCTTATTTATATCAGACAAACCATTCATCAGCAATTTGAGTGGCAGCCAAACCAACAAACTGTGGAGGAAGTTCTCAAGCAAGCTGTAGCATGTTCCTCTCACCATCGAGATCCCATAACCCCAATGACTCCTTTGAACTGTAAATCTCTGCAACCAATGATTTTATCATCTGGCATCAGGGGGCAGTCTCTGCTTGTATGTACGTCTTAGAAGTCTGAGCTTACTGCCTCCTTGACACAGCTACTAAACCTTACTTGTCCAATAGAAATGCAATGTTCAAAACATACTTGGCTGATACACTGGCATCCAAGTTTTCATGAAGTTGCAACAGGTGAACTTGTTTGTAAGCAAGATTAAATTTCAGATCCCTCACACTTCTTAACACACAGTAAGCAACATGCCTTCTGCTCTGGATGGAGATGCTATCTGTACCTTCTGAGGAGGCTAATGTATGAGCATCTTGAAAAGAGTTCTAGAGCAAAGTCCGCGAGTGACTATGCTCATGAGCCAACCAGAAATGCAAACAACCCACCCAGAATTGTTCCCCAAGAATATACTGTAGTTGGGTAAACATGGATGGCTGCATTGCACTTGATGGAAGGTGAAGGGAAGCCTTCCCAGTGAGCAGAACTTTGAAGATGATACCTGATTGTTTATCTTGCTGGGAAGCAGAGACCTCAGATTCAGTAGACTGGATGGTCAGAGACCTGGAAAAACGATTAGGAAAATGGTGACAAGAGGTTTTATGAAGGAGCTAATTTGGATAAATTTTTCTGGATGGACATGCTGTAAAGATGTTTTTGTTCCAAGTGAATGCTTGACAAAGAGCAGTGTGAGAGCTTAATAATCAGGTGAATTAGATGACTTGGGTTTTAGACACCAAGCAAACTCTTCCTCTGGGGTCTTAGTCTTTTGTTCCTCCATAGAAGAAAACCAGGTGTCTCAGTGTGTTAAGCTGCCACTTCAGAATGCTGATTCAAGTTCCATTTTTGCTTCCAGTCAAACTCCTGATCATGTATACCCTGGGAGGCAGCAGATAATGGCTCAAGTACTTGGGTATCTGCTACCCATTTGAGAGATCCAAAATTCAAGTCCTCACATGCAAAATATATTTATCCCATCCCAATAACCCTCAGTGTGTTAACTCTTTAGCATCCAAATCAGATATGGATTAGACCTAAGGTATGACTTATGTTGAGGCAAACTTCCCTCAGTTATGAACCTGCAGTGAAAACAAGTCCTGTGCCTCCAGAAGACAATGGTGGGATAGGGAGAGGATACACATTCTGAAGAATAAGCTAATCATCAACGATAGTTGTAGTAGTTAGCTTTTGGCTACTACAATGAAATACCTGAGACATGCTACTTATGAAGGAAAGATAGGTTCATTTAGTTCACTGTTTTAGGGGTTCAGGTCTAGGGTCAGGTGGCCCCACTTGTTTGGACTCTGTTGAGCGTGAGAATAGTAGAGCATGGAGCATGCAATGTGAAGTACACTGAATGGAGGATCCATTCATATGAAGATCCAGGAAACAGAGGTCAGACCTGGGCTTTTATAACAAACCTTTGTAAGCACTGTGTTCCTAGTGCTCACCCCCAGTGACTTCAGGACCTCCTATTAGGACCACTGCCTAAACACTGTTATTGGATTAGGTTTCCACCCTCTTAGTACTTTTAGCTTATAACATTTAATTCTGTTAGTTTATGACTTTGGAGTTTAAATATCTGCACGCGTTCAGGAGCTGAATCTTTCTCAAACAATAGCAGTAGTTTAGAGTGGATGTCTGTCTCCTTTGTTGTTACATGAAATTGATTTGTGTAAGTGAAAACTTTGGAGGTTAGTGATAGAATGAAAATATGGGTGAGAAAAGTTTTAGTACATAGCATAAATGATGACTTAATTCATAGTTCCTTGTAGCAAGAGGTAGACTCTATTTCCTTCCCTCTTGAATCAGGGCCATAATACTAACTTGCTTTGGCCAGTAAAATACAGCAGAAGTGAAACTGCACAAGTCCTAGGTCAAAACCTCTAAAGGCTTTCAGCTCCTGTTTTGGAACTCTGAGAGCACTATATTAGGAAGCTTGCACTAGTCTGCTAGATGACGAAAGACACAGAGCCCACTTACTACTGTGACACTGCATCACCAGTGCTGACACCAAGCACCCAGGAAAGACAACCAGGACCATCCAGCTGCCAGCTGACCATCTTGCTGGTAACGTAGGTGGGACGTGTTCCAGCACAGATCAGCCAACCCAGCTGTGATCAGAGGACTCGTCGAGCATCTGACCATGAAGTCAAGACTCTGTAAATGTTGTTTTAGGCTAATAGATGGTGAGGTGGTTTATTATACTGGAAAAGCTAACTGACACAGTGCTGTTTTTAACAAACTTGGTGAGCTGTAGAAGTCAGTAAGCACACGCAAGTTGTTAACACACATACTTCGCAGCCCCTGGGCAAACTCGGGAGGTTGATAATCAGACTTCTATGCTCCTGTAACTCATATTAAAACTATTTCTTGATATGGCCCATGTGTTTGATACTTATGAAGCCTAGAATAATTTTCTGGGGTGAATTTCAAAAAAATATCAAATAGTAAAATGAGACATTATAAAACTAAAGAAGATAAACTAGTCCCTGTCTGTTCAGGTGAAGAACAGGGTATAAATCCCAACATCTCAGAAGCAATGCAATGCCTCTAGTAAATCATATCAATACTTAAAAGCTTAACTTCATACATGCAGATATCAAGGCAAGAAAAGGTGGAGCCAGGGAAGCATTAAAAATGTTTATTTTTATTACCTTTGTAATTCCAGGAAGAATAATACTATTTGTAATGGATTTTTTTTCTTCACACTCTGAAAAGTTGGAAGCAACTTTCTAAAAGGAAATCAAGATATTATGAATCCAAGACTACATTTGTTTGAGTTGCTCACTTACTATATGACCTTGAACTAGTTTCTTATCATTTTCTCACCTATAAATTGAGGATCATGATATCTATTTAACAGGATCAAGTGAGGATTAAATAAGATATTGTGCATTAAAGGGACCAGCACATTGTAAATATTTAATGTGTATTAACTACCACTCTGTAATTCTGAAAGTCTTAATACTTGTTCTTTGCTATCTTTGGACAAGGAAAATGAAGGGTGAATTGATGTCAGAGCATTGCTAGACTGATAATTATAAATTAAAGAAGCAAATGTGTTCAAATTTCTTTATTGTTTTTATTAATAATGACCACAATTACCAAAAGTTGTAATTTTTGCAAAATTCTCTGTTCCACAGTAATAGCAAACATTTTTATTATTGTACCTTAAATAAAATGCAATGAAATAGTATTTTATATTTTTCAAGGGGCTTTCATATAAGTTATTTGATTGTGTCTTCAACATTTTAATATATGCAGGACAAATCTTATAATATCCATATTCTTTTTTTAAATTTCATTTATTTATTTGAAAGAGAGAGAGTGCTAATCTGTAGATTCACTCCAAAATGCCAGTGACAGGGCTGGCATTGTGGCATTGGGGGTAAAACTGATGCCTGCAACACTGGAATCCCGTAGAGACGTTGGTTCAAGTACTGCCTGCTCCACTTCTGATCTGGCTTCCTGCTAACGGCCTGGGAAAGCAGTAGATGATGGCCCAAATACTTGGGCAGCTGCCACCCCTGTGGGAGACCTAGAAGAGGCTCCTGGCAGCTGGCTTCTGCCTTGTCCACTCCTGGTCTTTTTTGGCCATATGGAGAGTGAACCAGTGGATGGAAATCTCTCACTCTCTCTGTAACTCTGCCTTTTAAATCAATCAATCAATCTTAAATAAACAAAATGCCAGTGACAGACAGTGCTGGGCCAGGTTGAAGTCAGGAGCCAGGAACTCAACCCAGGTCTTCCATGTGGGTGACAGGGATCCAACTACTTGAGTTGGGATCACTTGCTGCATTAGAAGGAAGCTAGATCTATACACCTATGAATAATTCTATGTTAAGTAAAGAGCTCAACCAATGGTATTAAACAGAAAAAGAAAATAATAAAAAAGTAAAATAGAATTGGCAACAGAGCTGGGGCATGAACTCAGGCACTCTGACATGAGGTATGGGCATCTCAAGTGGCATATTAACCACTAGGGCAGACACGTATCCCAAACTCCATATTCTTAATTGGGAAAGACAGAGACTATTACATGACTTACCTAAGGTCACCCAACAGTAGAAGGTCCTAAGACTTCTGCCTAGTTCCATACCATGTATCCAATATCTGTTTACAAATTAGTTGATCAGCTGATACATGCTGCCTATTGTCATTAGGAGTGCCATGTCTTGTTAGTTATTTTAGATCTGCTTCTACCTGGTATTTTCTGCTTATTTTGGAGAGCACAACTTATTTTGTTAATGTTTCTTTAGACACAACACAGAGATGACAGTTTTGGAGTTTGGACTCAAAATGGAAAATCTGGGTGTGTAAAATTTATTTACTCTTGGCAAATCACAGCTTCCTGTTATTTGCCTTTTCTTTAGAGTGTTCCCCCCCCCCCCAAGGAAAGTACTTTAAAAAACTAATAAAAAAAACTTCTTGGACATTAGATAACTATGAAATAAACCAATTTCTAATGATTGAAGTGTAAATGAACCAAAAACATATGGGTGAAATTTTGTCTAAAATGCACATGGGTTTAAAAACAATAAAATTGCTTAGGGCCAAATACATCTGGAATTTTATTGAACCCCAAACATTTGGAAAGTAGTTTGTGACCTTCAACAGGCTGTTGCCATAGCTCAGTTCTAAACTCCTTTTTGCACGTATACAGTGGAATCTGGGGCAAGGGTGAGTTGCTCTCTGGTGAGGTTCAGTGTTCTGAGATAATGATCTCCCCCTCCCCCAAAGGACTTTCCGGGCTGCCCCATTCCAGTGCCTGAGATTTCTTTTTAGTTAGCTTTCACTTTCTGCTGAAGAGATTCATCATCTGAAAAAGCCAGATATCTTAAAAAGTTAATATTATCAGGAAAGAATAATAAAGCAGTTAACACTGAAATAGCCCTTAGAATGAATAAACCTTTCATATACATAACAACCTGAATGCTATTTTGAGAACTCACAAAATACATGAAAAATGCTTTGTCTGAGGCTCAGAAAGAGAAATGATTTAGCCAGGACCCTTAGCGGTTGATCCAGAATAAGAACTAAGCACTCCTGTATCTAGGACTTCTCTGTGCCAGGCTCACTCTTAGAGCGCAGATCTTTGCACTTGCAGAAGTACCATCCATTGGTTTGGCTTCTCTGCTTGTTAGCTGCCATCTCAAAACACTTAGAGCAAAGACCTGAAAACAATGGGACATGGAAAAACAGTTTGAGCAGGATTAGATTAGAATAGATGGACTGGATGGGTTCCAGGACAATAGATGGACACCCACCATGCCAGAGCTTCATTGCCATAGTGTTCACAACAACCCTTCCATGCAGGCTCCATTATCTTCTTTTTACAGAAAATGAAATTCCAAAAAACAAAGCTCAAACAACTTAAACATTTCCAGTTGGTGAAGCATAGGATCAAGATTCCTCCCAGTTCCACTGGGCTCTGAATCCTGTGACCATTCACAGGGTCTCTCTATTCAGGATCCCTGAGGTATTTCTCAATATCTTTCAAATGTTGATCTGAGTTATTCCATTAGAATGTAAACTTCATGACTGAAGTACTTTGATATGGTTCATTGCCTTATCCCTAGTGTTATGGGTGACAGAGGGGAGGATGGTTGTGAATAGAGTTTTGTGGGTTCTTTCCCTCAGCTAAGTATAGAAATAAAAAACCAGGAAACAATTTGCAAAAAAAAAAAAAAAAAAAAAAGCGCAGAACTATTTATTTGATTGGCAAGCAACAGAAAAGCATCTGGTCCAAGAGGAGACAGGCAGAGTGCCTGAACAGTACACTGGCTTTCAGGAAGTACCCTGAGTTTTTAAGGTATTTCTGTTCATTGTATCATTCTATGGAGGTGTCTGTTGGACAAGGATGTCAGATATAGTATGTTGACTGGCTTGGGGCTCATGGAGATAGTAGTCTTTTGGAGACAGCTCAATTTTCCTTAGGGTCTCAGACCCCTCCTCTGGTAGCTCTGGGTGGAAGAATGCAACTAACTTGAAGATGTGATTTAAAACCGCAAGGTCACAGATGCAGCACGTGAAGCTACAGTGGGGGAGATGCCAGCGGGTCTGGATACAAGCTTTCTAGCCACAGCTAGCAGCCCACTTGTGAAGGACATTTTACCTACATCTGAGGGGACCCCAGCCCTAAGACCCACTGAATGGGATCACCTAGTTACCAGCACAGTTCCTGGTCACAGCAAGTGTTCAATGAACATTTGTTGAATGAGTGAATGATACAATGACCCAATGGCTTTAAAAATTGCACAGAAGTGCTTTCAGGGCATTTGTGCCACATAGCCTCACCATGAGAGGGACTCACTTTTGGTTTTAAAGATTAGTTTTTTGTTTTCTTTCCTTTTTGGATCAACTCCCTATCTCTAAATATTATACTTTTATAATGTTATCTCTTGGTTTACATATCTTAGGTGATATTCATTGATTGATAATTGAAATAAAGATGAAATCTCTTATGTCAACTCTCCTCTAAATAATTATTTAGCATTTGAAGTCTTTCAGTTACCTTTGTATTACAACATATTGTGCTAATGCCTTTGTTTTTTCTTTAATCAATTATATACTATATATTTTAACTCTCCTGTTTTTAAAGTGGAAATATTGGCGACTTATTCTTTCTCCTATGTCATTTCTATTCTCTGTCCTAATCGCTACCTTTTACATATACAAAGTTAACAATATTTACATATTTTAATCATTAATTTAATGTGTCCTCCAGAATTCCTGTATTTGAAACTTAATCCGCAGTGTGACAGCTCTGGGAGGTGAGGTTCAATGGGAGGTGCTTGGGTCATGATGCATTTGGAGAAGGACTCCTGGGAACAGCTTTTCTCCTCCTGCCTTCTACCAGGAGATGATGCAACAAGAAGGCCCTTTCCAGATGGAGCAATTTAATCTTCCATTTCCCAGCTTCTGGACCTGTCAGCCAATAAACTACTGTTCATTATAAATCACCCAGTCTCGCTGTTCTGTTAGAGCATCACAAAATGGTCTAAGACACTTAACCTTTCCTTTCTTTGCCTGTGGGTTCCCTGTAAAGGGTGGACTATATAGATACTATTTGCATTCTAACAATGGTAGACTCTGGCTCACTGCATATTGCGAAATATATTTTTCTTATATATTTTTATTTTTTTCTGGAGTTTCTAATTTCCTTTTCTTTTCTTTGTGTTTGTGTATCATTCTCTTTTCCCAGACTTAAGTATATCTGACATCTCAAAAAAATATCAACACTCTGAATCCTTTGTAATTTTCTTTGGATGTCTCTCCCTAGCCAGAGCATATTTTCAAAGTCAGTATGTAGGCAGAAAAATTTCTTCAGTTTAAATACATGAAAATATATCTAATATGTTGTTAGAAAATCATTAATGAGCAAGTTAAACTGGAAAGGAAATTCTAGGTGAAAAATACATGTTTCTTTTCCCCTCCATTGGTTCATTTCCTTCAGAGCTGGTGTTGCTGGTGGGAAGCTGAATGCTAATATGATGCACATTACTTTGTAGTTGACTTTTTGGTTCTTTTTTTGGGAACTTTGAGGAATCTCTGTTTATTCTTGGCTTTTGGTGATTTTGTAATGATGTTTTTATGTTGGAGGTGACTTCCACTCATTTGTTCAACATTGAGATGAACTGTGTAGTTGAAAATCTCTCATCCTGCTTTAGGTTTAAAATTTCTAGTATTTTTTCTTTCTAAGTAACTGCCCTTCTGTGTTTTCTCTGTTACCTCCATTTAGAAATCTGATTAAGTTAAGTTCTGGGCTTTCATAATTGATTCTCTTCGGTTTTATCTTCTTTATCATATTTTCAAATTTTCTCCATTAGATTGACCCTTTCAGAAAGATTTCTTTGATGTTACCTCCCAACTCTTCCATAAAAACCCTTAGGAAGTATGGCAATAGTCATAAGTGATTTAAGGGGTGGTTGTAATCACTAAATATTTGGTAAGCATTTAGCACAGTGGCTATCACATACTAAGTATTTGTTGGGGAATAATGGAGAAGAAATCAAATCAGAAAAGCAAATGAAAGGGAAAAATCAACAATTTGAATACATCAATATGGAGTATGTAGAAAGGAAGTGATTCAACTATACCAACATTTTAAACTGGGTCACAGGAAACATGTTAAAATGAAGAAGTGGGCAGTGAAAATAAGACAGCGGGGAATGGGTGTTTTGAGATGAAGAGTGTGAATTATTTTAAGATGTCTGAATGTCCCTAAGGTAGTTGGGAATGGAAAGTTGGCCATGGAGTGAGAGTACAATATAGTCAAACATCTGCCTGCAAGGCAAGACAAGTGGTGAATTACTCTAAGAGATAAAATTGAGGAAATTGCACTTCAATGCACATGTGCTTTCTGTATCTCATCTGTCCTCTGGCTTTGCTCTATAGTTCTCACAAGTTCAAAAATCACAAATTGTTTAGGAAGGGTTGCCTTCCTCTTGGCAGGAATGACTATACTCAAAGGCTAATCTGAGTGTGCCCTCTGTTTTCTTACAGTGCAGACTGATACACATTTATATTTGCTTAAGAGAAATATCTTCCTATTTGTAATACACAGTTTGTTCCTTGTTTCTCCAGCTATAAAAAAGAGTTAACCTATAGATAGTATAACTCCTTGCCCACTCCTTGGCTCCCAGTCTGCTACTTCTTGCCATTGACAGGATAAAATATTTAAGTTCTTAAGTCGTAAATGCTACTTTTCCCATCAGTGAGCAAACTGAGATTTTTTTTTTTTTTATTCACAGCAACAAAGATGTAAGTATTCTGGCTGGATCCGATCTTACAATAAGTTATGTATTAAAATCACAGTTTAAAAGTTTTTATTATTTTATATTCACAAGACAGAGACCTTGAAGTGTACCTAGAGTCTGGGTAATAGGAATGAATCATTCTAAGGATATGTAGACTAATTAATTGAAAAATGTTTTTTAAAGATTTTATTGGGCTGGTGCCATGGCTCAATAGGTTCTAGTCCACCTCCACCAGGTTCTAGTCGTGGTCGGGGCGCCGGATTCTGTCCCGGTTGCTCCTGTTCCAGTCCAGCTCTCTGCTGTGGCCCAGGAGTGCAGTGGAGGATGGCCCAAGTGCTTGGGCCCTGCACCCGCATGGGAGACCAGGAGAAGCACCTAGCTCCTGGCTTCGAATCAGCGCAGTGCGCTGGCTGCAGTGTGCCGGCCGCAGCGGCCATTGCGGGGTGAACCAACTGAAAAAGGATGACCTTTCTCTCTGTCTCTGTCTCTCTCTCTCACTGTCTACTCTGCCTGTCAAAAAAAAAAAAAAGATTTTATTTATTTGAGAGGTAGAGTTATGGACAGAGAAAGGGAGAGTCAGAGAGAAAGGTCTTCCTTTCATACGGTTCACTCCCCATATGGCCACTGGGGCTACACCAATCTGAAGCCAGGAGCCAAGTGCTTCCTCCTGGTCTCTCACGCAGGTACAGGGTTCCAACGACTTGGGCCATCTTCTGCTTTCCCATGCCACAGCAGAGGGCTAGATTGGAAGAGGAGCAGCCAGGACTAGAACCAGTGCTGGCCCCCAATTGAAAAATATTTATTAAAGGGTATTATAGGATGAGCTGTGTCAGCTTTTTAAGAGGTAGGTTGGAGTACCAACCCTCAGGATCTTAGAAGGTGATCTTATTTGGAAACAGAGTATTCCAGAGATAATCAAGTTAAATGAGTTCATTAGAATGGTCAATAATCCAATATGATTATAAAAAGGAGTGTCTTTATGAAAAGGAGACAGACAAGGAAAAGCAATGGGAAGATGCACAGGGAGAAGACATCCATGTGACAAGAAATACACAGCTAGAAGCCAAGGAATGCCAGGGACTGCCAGAAAATACTAGAAGCTTGAAGTGGCGAGGAGGCATTCTCTCCTGGAGTTGTATGACCTGGCTGATGGAGTGATTTCTGATTCCATGTCCCCAGAACTGTAAGATGATAATGCCTACATCCCATATCAGAGTGCCACTAATATGCACCCAGGGAGGCAGCAGGCAATGACTCAAGGACTTGGGTCCCTGCCACCCACTTGAAAGAGTTCTGAGTCCTGGCTTTGAACTGGCCCAACCCTGGCTGTTGTGCACTTCGGAGGATTGAACCAGTAGGTGGGAGATCTCTATGTGTCTGTCTGTCTCTGTTTATCTGTGCCTCTATGACTTTTAAATAAAACAAACAATTTTTTTAAAAATTATAAATTTCTGATGTTTTAAGCCACTCAGGTTTTGGATGTCACTGCAGCCATAGATAACTAGTAAGGGGACCACTGTGATTCTTGAATAGGGTGAGAGGGAAGAGGGGAGTAGGGGGAGAAATTGGAGCTAGTGGTGGTATTAAATGGAAATGCAATGAGAAGAGGGGCTCTGACAGCTAAGTCCAGTCCCTCCTGCAAGGACTAGTCAGCCCATGAAGACCCTGGGGCTCTATTGCAATTCTCACTATTCACAAGGGTGTTGGTTGCATTTCCCATCTCTGCTATCTTTCAGCAACCCACTAGCCTCCTTGGCTCCCAGTCTGCATCTTTCTTCCCCCTGGAAATTCCACATTTTTGATGGAGATTTGGCCTCCTTCTGCAGACTAGACCTGATCTTTAGTCATCCCAACTTTACCTCATTGCTTTTCTCCTTATATATCTGTTAACCCCTCCACTCATAACTGCCTGCTTTAATCAGTTCCGCACATCTCTTTTCCCAAGAGTGATCATTCCATTGGCCTCATATCCCTGTTTGATCATAATTTTTTGCTCTAGACCTTGGAAAATGGATACCATTGATTATAGCAGGGACTCCACAAACACCTAAGATCTGCTTGTCAAATTGCACTGGGCAATGTATTAGAAACAAGAATTTCCTTTCTCAAATTAAAGGCAGAGTAGTAGGCTTAAGCAATACTCACCATGTCTCATCTCTCTTGATTTTAGTGTTTGCCCTTAAAAGTCAAGGAGATGCCTGTTCTTACATGTACAGCCACTGATACTCTATCTGAACAATGAGACAAATAAGAGCAAAAGCAAGCAAAAAAAATTTTTTTTAAAAGATTTATTTATCAATTGAAAGTCAGAGTTACACAGAGAGAGGAGATGAAGCAGAAAGAGAGAGGTCTTTCATCCACTGGTTCATGGCCCCAACGGCCAGAGCTGTGCCGATCAGAAGCCAGGAGCCTGGAGCTTCTTCCAGGTTTCCCAAACGGGAAACCTGGGTCATCTTCCACTGCTTTCTCAGGTCACAGCAGAGAGATATTGCAGGTGAGTGAGCTAGTGGATGGAAGATCTGTCTCTGTCTCTTTTATTCAGCTTTTCAAGTAGATTGAGAAGGACCTGGCACCATTACATATTCCTATCTTTTCCTTTGCTGTTTATTAAAGCCTCCTATAGGTGCCTGCCTGCATGCTTCCTGCAGACTACTAAGCAGCAAACATGAATATCTGAACCATGTTACTTCCTAGTCCCTCCTAAATAACCTCTCTCAGTGGCTTAGCTGACCCATAAGGTCTCTGAAACTGAAGGGCTACTGAGGACTTTGTGAAAAGAAAGGCCCCTTAAACTTGGAACTGAAGTCCAAGATTTCTCCATGAAAAATTTCAGTGGCTTAGGTATTGTTGTAATATAGTCAGCTCATCAATCTTTTATAATCTCAAAGTTATCACAAATTACACTAGGCAAGGAAATCCAACCAGGAAGCAGATGGATGGTGTAATTTATCAGATTTTAAATTAAACAGTAAAAATTATCTCTTCTTGTCCACTCAATCTTTAGTTCCAGAGATAAATTTCTTAATGTGTTTCCTGTCCTTCACTTGTATTTTTCTTAGGTTTCTCAGTTACACCAGAAGTCTCCTGGTGTCAGATAAGCAAGTACTGATCGGAGCTTTATATTTTTTTGAATAAGCATAGCCTGAAAATTGCTACTGGGGCCCAAGCTATCCCCTGCAGCACCTTCGATTTCAGGTTGCTCCATTCCAAGTATCCGATATCTTTTCAAGGTCCCTGTAAGTTTTGATACAAAACAATATCCTAGTATTTCTATGCAACATTGCTAAAGAAGTATTAGAGACCCCAAATTCTAGAAATATGACTAATACAAAAATAAACAATAAAAACACCAATTAGTTTAATAGCAGCTTCTCCAAGATTCAGTGCACCTGAAAACCAAAACCTGAACAATTGTGTATGTTGTTCTGAACCATGGACTTGAGCCAATGTTTATTGCATCAGACAGAATTGGTAGACCAAGGGAATGTTTTCCTGGTAGGGGAGAATATGTCCTTGAAAGTGAAACTATGGGTTGTCACCCTTTAGATGATCTGGCTCCATCTATGGAAATCATTTTATAACACAGGAAATTTTAACCAATAGAGATGCAAATGACTTTTACCAATAGATGTGCAAATTCTGCCCTCTTTGGTAATTGATTTCAATTGGAAGAAGCTAGTTTAGCTCCCAATCATTATTCATTTCAGCAATTCTTTGCTTCATATAACTATTTTTCTATTCTCTCTTCTGCTGTGCTTATACCAGCCGTCTGTTTCCTTCACTGATTAATGAGTTCAATAAAATCTTCAACATGTGCTCAATTTATATTTCATATAATTGTACAGTTGAAAATTATCTTTTAGGAAACTTCACAGGGTGCTGGACAATGCATAATAGCAACATTGATATACCAGTCACAGAGTACAGTCTCTGGTCCAGGAGATTTTACATACTAACTCAGTGAATTCTCACTTGTCTCTTATAAAGTGGGTACTGTCATTATTCCCATCAGAGAGGGGAGGAAACTGAGGAGCAGAGAGATCATATATCATGCTAACATCACATAGAAGTACCTGGCTAGTGCCAAGGTCGGAATTTGAAATCCAGCCTATTTCCAGGGCCAGTGATTTCAATTCTTCTCCTTCTCTTGCCAGATATTTAGAAATTATCATTTTGAAATTTAAAATTGACATTATGTTGTTTCTGCGTGTGTGTGTGCGTGTTTGTGTGTGCAGTGTGCCTACTAATTGGAAAGATTCTGCCCTTTGTCAGAAAATGACTTTTAATTCATTCTGATTTTCTTGACAACATGAGAATTGGCTATAGTGTTTCCCTGGTTTCTGGCTCTTTGCTGAGGCTCTTTTCTGACCTTAATTTTATATAATAAGCTTCGAAGTCTTTACATGTTCTCTCTGACTCTACTTTCCTGGCACTGGAGGAGTACTGAGGTGTATGTTGGCTATGTCTGGACAGTAATTTCCTCTCCTAATTTTAAGTAGGGTGATTAATACACATACTAGGAGGTTCTCCAAGCAAGATGTTTGATTTTGGTTTTCCTAGAATCCATCAATCATACATACCCTTAAAAGTTTCATTTCAGATGAATCTAAACATCATTCTCTGCTCCTATGAGTACATTGCTGAACACTGGTTGGAAAAAACCATTTTCTCGGCTGCAAAGATGCTAGCCAGAACTTAAACAACTCCATCCTCAGCAGAGTGCATGGGCTTTCTTGACCTGTGCTGCTGGTGGTGGAGCTTTATAAATGTTTTCAGCAATGCTAATGATGTATGTCATAGCCCGTAGGATCTTCCAAACATATTTGTTTAGTTGTTATCTTTCCAGTAAGTCATTATGTTTCACTCCTTTAATAATAGCACAAATTACCCCCTCTCAAGCCGTCTTTTTTCTTGAAGGCACAGAAAAGAAACTTGGCTGCTTCTGTAGTAACAAGCCAGCACAGGATGAGAAATAGGAGAAAAGAGGAAAAGGAATTCAGGAGTTGAGAACACCAAACCCCCTGTGTACCACAGCTCCAGACCAGAACTCTGTCCTTGAGTACTGCCTTCTTTGAAGGGAGGTTTGCCAAACTCTATACCAAGAACCTGATGGTCTCTGTTGCCTCCATAGAGAAACCCAGATCCTCTTCTAGGATGGAAGCCTGTTTTACCCACTGAGAGCTGTGTCTAGCATTGGACCCTTGCTCTGGTCATGTTGAATTCTGTTATTCAGAATCAAAACTATTTTTCAAATTTGATGACTGTGAGTGATCTCAACTCCAAATTCTCAGTGTATTTCAAATAGGATATTAATAATTTTGGCATAGAAAAAAGGTAATTTCAAAGGCAACACTTTCTTAGCCTTGAACTTATTTTTAAAAAGATTTATTTATTTGAAAGTCAGAGTTACACAGAGAATGAGAGGCAGAGAGAGAGAAAGAGAGAAGGAGGTCTTCCATCTGCTGATTCACTCCCCAATTGGCCACAACAGCCGGAGCTATGCTGATCTAAAGCCAGGAGCTAGGAATCTCTTCCAGGTCTTGTGGGGAGCAACTCAGACTAGACTGTTACTCGAATTAAGACTTATTCTATGCATCTGCTCTCCCACAATATGGCGCTGGGAGAGGAGTAAACAGCTTCTACACAGCTGCCTCCAGTTCAACCAATAAACTGTAGGACCTGCTCCTGATTGGAGGAGAGCAGCGTACTCGGCGTGTGGGTAGCAGAGTTGGGATTGGTGGAAGAGGACTATAAAGGAGGAGAGAGACAACATGCACTGGGGAACATCTAAAGGGAACATCTGAGCAGCCCCCGAGAGAGCCGGTCGGCGGTGTGCCGCTCCCCCGCGGAAGTGGGGAAAGTGGCAGGGGGGCCCTCCCTTCCACGGAGGTGGAAGGGACAGTGCCAACCCGGGAAGAACCAGCAGCAAACCCGGGGAGGGCCGAGCAGACAAAAGAACAGCGCAGGGTCCTGTGTCGTTCCTCCACAAAGAGGGGGAGCGACAAAGTCTCCCATGTGGGTGCAGGAGCCCAACGACTTGGGCCATCTTCTACTGCTTTCCCAGGCCATAGCAGAGAGCTGGATTGGAAGTGGAGCAGCCAGGACTTGAACTGGCACCCATATGGAATGCCGACATTGAAGGCGGTGGCTTTACCCTCTATGCCACAGTGCTAGCCCCAGCCTTGAACTTTTGGCCAGCCCTCTGTTAACAATCAAGTATACCTCCTGTAGGCCCAAGGACACATTTAAAAAAAAAAAAAAAGTTCTTTTTCATTGTGGTCTCTTTGACTTCCAGTGTGTGGGGAGCAACTCGGACTAGACTAAGTTACTGGAATTAAGACTTATTCTATGCATCTGCTTTCCCACAATATGGCGCTGAGAAGGGAAACAGCTTCTACACAGCTGCCTCCAGTTCAACCAATAAACTGTGGGACCTGCTCCTGATTGGAGGAGAGCAGCGTACTCGGCGTGTGGGTAGCAGAGTTGGGATTGGTGGAAGAGGACTATAAAGGAGGAGAGAGACGGCATGCACCAGGAACATCTAAGGGGAACATCTAAGGGGAACACCTGAGGAACACCTGTGCAGCCCCCGAGAGAGCCGGCCGGCGGTGTGCCGCTCCCCTGCGGAAGTGGGGAAAGTGGCCAGGGGGAACCGCCCTTCCACGGAGGTGGAAGGGACAGTAGCCAACCCGGGAAGAACCAGCAGCAAACCCGGGGAGGGCCGAGCAGACAAAAGAACAGCGCAGGGTCCTGTGTCGTTCCTCCACGAAGACGGGGAGCGACATAATGGTGCCGTGACTCGGATATGAAGCCTAGGCAGGGTTTAGTGTCGTTCCTCCATGAAGAGGGGGAGCGACACAGTGGACATTTTAACAGTATTTAGAGACATTTCAGTGTTATAACTGGGGGCAAGGGATATTACTGGCATTTAGTGATTACAGGGTATGGATGGTACTAAACACCCTATAATGTATATACAGGACAGTGAAAGATAACAAATTATCAGGCTCAAATTGTCAATATTACTGAGGTTGAAAAATTCTGCAGTAAACCTGTTCTCTATTACTATCAGAAGCTATATGGATATTGCCTCTTATCTCATGCATTGGACTAGACCTCTGTGAGTTCCAATCTTCCATTTTGCCAACCCAGAGCTAGCTTAGGGACATGTTGTGTGTGGCCTCTACATCTTTTCTAAATTTGGAATCCACTGTGGACCCCACTGGTGGGGTGGGCAACGTAGGGTGAAAGGTCATTTCAAACCACAAAGGAAAAGCTTTGACCCTTCTTATTCTGCAAGTTGTATTGAAGTAAAGCACAACTGAAGAGAAATTATTTACAGAGGGAAAGATCATCTAAAGAGCAGAATCTTATTCTACAGCATGTGACAGCATTTGACTTCTTTACAACTCTCTCATAAAGTTCCCTACCCAGCCCCATATATCAGATATGATTACCCCACTAGAGTTCTGTCATTGCCATCAAAATGATACACTCTATTTGTAGCATGTTGACTCAAGGACTCTTCCTTGAGTAATCCAAGTGAACAGTTAAATTTGGGATCCAGAAATCTGAGCTATGATAGGAGGTCACTGAAGGTAGAAGTAAGTAAGTTCAGAACAGTGAAGGGTATATAAAGGACTATGGGCACAGCATATTATTAGAAGTGGAAAAAGAGGTTCCCCAGGGGTAAAATCAAGAAAGAACAGAAAGAGAGAGAGAGAGACAGAGAGAGAGAGAGAGACAGAGAGAGAGAGAGACAGAGAGAGAGAGAGACAGAGAGAGAGAACGCAAGGGAGACAGGATGATTCCACAGAGTCAAGTACCGCAGTATCCTAAGTAAAGAAAACTCCCTTGATCTGGAATTGTGATCACTGGTCACAAAGTTAGGGTCATTTTGGTGGTGTGAGAGCTTCAAAGCCAAGTGGTGGGAGCTTGAGGAGTTAAATGAGAAAAGCCTATGGAGATTGCAAGCAAAAATTACTCTTTATGTCTGTGCTGCAAGGTTGGAGATAGGGATGTAGCCTGAGGTGTTTTGTGTGTTGATGTGGAGGAGTCAATAGAAAACAGAATTTGAAGGCCAAGTATAGAATTGGGACAGCTGGTGGAACAAAATCCCTGAGGAGATGTGGGGAGCAACTCGGACTAGACTAAGTTACTGGAATTAAGACTTATTCTATGCATCTGCTCTCCCACAATATGGCGCTGGGAGAGGAGTAAACAGCTTCTACGCAGCTGCCTCTCGCCAACTTGAGTGATGACCTGCAGGAGCTGATCCTGCTCCTGATTGGAGAAGAGCAGCATACTCGGCATGTGGGTAGCAGAGTTGGGATTGGTGGAAGAGGACTATAAAGGAGGAGAGAGACAACATGCACCAGGAACATCTATCTGAAGGAACACCTGAGCAGCCCCTGAGAGAGCCAGCCGGCGGTGTGCCGCTCTCCCGTGGAAGTGGGGAAAGTGGCAGGGGGGCCCGCCCCTCCACAGAGGTGGAAGGGACGGTAGCCAACCCGGGAAGAACCAGCAGCAAACCCGGGGAGGGCCGAGCAGACAAAAGAACAGCGCAGGGTCCTGTGTCGTTCCTCCGCGAAGAGGGGGAGCGACAAGGAGACAGAGATGGGAACAGGCTGAGGGATGGCTTTGCCTTATCCTGAATCAGCAGAACATGAGCAAGGATATTTCTACATGCATGAATACTGATAAGATAGATGGGGAGTGGGTCATGGGCGTTACTGACTGGTGGGAACTTCTCACAACAAGCCAAGGATATCGAAGAGAGTAGAAAGAAAAGGTTAGTATGCAATCATAATATGAATTTTTTAAATGTTCACTTACTTTCATCTACTTGAAAGAGTGACAGTGAGAGGGAATGAGGAAGAGAAAATGAGACAGAGAGAGAGAAAGTGAGAAAGAGAGAGGTTTTCCAGTCACTGTTTCACTCCCCAGATACCCACAATGGTCAAGGTTGCACTGGGCTGAGGTCAGGAGCCCAGAACTCCATCTGGGTCTGCCACTTGGGTGGCAGGAGCCCAGTCTCCGAGCCAGCATCTGCTGCCCCCTAGGCTGTATCGGCAGGAAGCTGTCATTGGGTCTAGGGTTCTGAGCTCAAAGATGGTTTTGAATGATGATATAATACCATGAAAGCAGCTTTATGGCCCGAGAACCCTGCCACCACTTCCACATCCTGAGATTCATGGTAGGTAATAGAAGCACATTCTCAGGAGGCAATAAGGAAGCAGGCGTAGGAGGGGGATTCCCAAAATCAGGCCAAAGGGTGGTGACTCCAGACGATGTGACACAAGTGTCACAGATATGGCAGCCTTGGTGCAAGGACAGGGAGAGGAAACAGAGGGCAGAGAAGACCAGCCTGGATGTGTATACATGTTCAAGGCTGCCTTTCAGGGAGCAACGTGGAACTCAGCTGCATTCACAATTCTGCTTGAAACTCTGAGTGGCATTCTTCTGGTGACCATCTGACCAGCAGTCCTGATCCTTTACTCAAAGTTCTAGGTGGAATGTGGGTGCAATCTTGTTTTTTGTCTCCATCACAGGTATGGATACAGCAAGTGTAAAGTTTACAGCATCCTGTACATTGTTTATTGTTTTTTTTGTTTCTGGGTTCTGTGTATGTGTGTGTTCTGTTTTGTTTTTTTTTCCCAATCCCTCAACAAAGTAGAAACTCAAGTACTGTTGAATGATGTGTTGTATTTTTTGTTAGGTCACTTCCTGATTTCTTGTTCTATATTCTGAAGAGCTGAAGGGATTTTTAATCTTTCCTATTTAAATAATTTCACTCTCTGTCCATTTCTAGGAAACCCAGTTTGATATCTTTTCCCCTGGGATCTTACAGCTACTCGTTTTTCTAAAGAAATAAGACCTTCCTTCCTTCCTTCCTTCCTTCCTTCCTTCCTTCCTTCCTTCCTTCCTTCCTTCCTTCTTCTTCCTTCTTCTTCCCTCTTCTTCTTCCCTCTTCTTCTTCCCTCTTCTTCTTCCCTCTTCCCTCCTCCTCCTCCTCCTCCTCCTCCTCCTCCTTCTTCTTCTTCAATAGGAGCTTTTAATTCTGAAATGGTTGGGCTTTGTGATGCTTTATACATGAACATTTAGTTCTACAATTTAGTTGGATCCATTTTTATAAAATATTCATAAGAAACATGTTTTTAGGAGTATGTTTAGAAGTTTGTCCAATGTATTTTTGTATTTAACATTTATAAAAGCATTTGCAAATATCATTTACATAGAAAATTTGTCATAAAATATTTGTATATGAGGCAATGTTAATTTTTTCTGTGTGGCATGCATTTGTTTCTTTGGGCTGTTCATTCCTTAGGACTTAGCAATCCTAGAAATAAAGTATTATATGCTGATATTGCCAAGAGTTCATTGAAACATATTGCTATAAAGGAATCAGCAGTAGCTAGTGTTGTGGCACAGCAAGCCTAGCTGCTGCCTGCCATGCTGGTATCCCCATATTGAAGTGTTGGTTCGAGTCCCAGCTCTTTTACTCCCAATCCAGCTCCCAGATACTGTGCCTGGGAAAGCCATGGAAATTGGCCCAAGTTCTCTCCATGTGGGAGACCCAGATGGAGTTCCTCGTTCCTGACTTCAGCATGGACCAGCCCCAGCAATTGTGGCCATTTGAGGAGTGAACCAGCAGATAGAAGCACCCTCTCTCTTTCCTTCAAACAGATGGATAAATCTTTTTAAAAAAAAAATCAGAAAAAATATGAAAACCCTAAATAATTCACTTCTAATTTATGATAGAAATGGCATATTTGGAGAATGTTACATTGCAAACTACAGTTATAAAACAGAGGGAGTTTTATCCCACTTCCAAATTATTTACAAATTATTTGAGAAATATTTCCTGAACACCAACAATGAAGATACAATAGTGAACAAAATAGACAAAGTCCTGTTTTCATAATTTGTAGTCTAAAGAAAAACAGGCAGGCTTTTTTAAAATTTTACTTTTTTAAAAAAATATTTATTTATTTATTTATTTGAAAGTCAGAGTTACTCAGAGAGAGAAGGAAAGGCAGAAAGAGTCTTCCATCCACTGGTTCACTCCCCAGTTGGCCACAACGGCTGGAGCCGCACCGGAGCAAAGGCCAGGAGTCAGGAGCTTCTTCCAGGTCTCCCACACGGGTGCAGGGGTGCAAGGATTTGGGCCATCCTCTACTGCCTTCCCAGGCCATAGCAGAGAGCTGGATGGGAAGTGGAGCAGCTGGGATTTGAACCGACACTCATATGAGATGTCGGCACTGCAGGCAGCAGCTTTACCCACTAAGCCTGGAGGTTCAGGATCTCCACTGGTGCCAGGGCTGGTCAGGAGACTAGATTGTAGGGGCCTGTCTGGCGTTGAGTTTTACTGTAACAAGGTACCCTAGGCTGGATGTTTTAAACAACTGATATCTATTTTCTCATGGTTCTGGTGTGCAGTGAGGGCACTCTCTTCTGGTTGCAGGTGGCCCCCTTCTTGTGTCTCACACAGCAGGGAAAGCAAGTGAAACAGCTCTGATACCTCTTCCTGTTATAAGGGCCCCAGTCCTACTGGTGCCCTTAGTACCTCATTTGATCTTGTTTGCTTCCTCTTAGGTTTTATGTCAAAACATAGTTACAATGAATGCTAGGGCTTCAGAATATAAGTTTAGAGCACACAAATATTCCGTCTATAACAAAGTAGAGGCTCACCTCTTTGGGTTTACTAAGTGTGTCCAGCTAGTACAAAAGAAGAAAGAGCAGTTCCTCAGTACCAGCCAAAGAGATGAGGCAGTGCACTCATTCATCCCGTGGGACTGGGTGAGTGGCTCTTGTTCCCGAGAGGGTCGGTGCTATGCACAAGGTCATACAACCAATGGCTCAGACTCAGTTTTGAACCAGTTTTTCTTTTATTCTTTTTAAAAAATATTTATTTATTTATTTGAAAGGCAGAATCACAGAGAGGTGCAGAGAGAGAGAGAGAAAGAGAAAGTCTTCCATCTGTTGGTTCACTCACCAGATGGCTGCAACAGCCAGAGCTGTACCAGTCCGAAGAACCAGTTTTTCTAACCGTAAATTTCATGCTATTTGCAGACCAAATACATTAAAAATTCTACAGACTCTTCCTTCCCTGTTCAAAAATCCTATGAAAGTCTATTTGCCCTCATGGCATGGAACATACTCAAACAGGGAGAAAGTCTTTGTGTTTGATCAAATCATGATTTTTTTATATAAAAATATTTCTCACAGATAGAACAGCAGCAACCCCGTGCATTTATCTTCTTCCCTGCATGCAAGACTTTCAGGCTCTCAGCTCCCAGCTGTATGAGGGAAGGTATCAGACCCACCATCCCAACTGAGAAAGAGAAAATGAGTAGAGGTTTCCAGTATACAGAAGTTGTAGAGGAACATTTCATTACAAGAAATCCTGGAAAATCATATTTTAAAAATATGTGCCACAGTGCTATTCCATTCTTTAAAATAAAACACACCTGTTCTTGCTAGTTAGAAGACTTGGGCTCTATAGCTCAGAGGAAGGCAACCAACTCTAACTCCCTCCAGGGCTTTCATGCACCTACCCATCTCACAGAGCACAAGAAGGATGCCTTTCCCAGCTCTTCATCTTCCTATCGGTTGAAGATTAATGTGTAGATAAATATTCCAGCAAAGATCAGAGATTTCTTAAGGCTCTGCTCAATTTGATGAAACTCACGAGTCATCTGTTAGCTGGAGTAGATGAGTCTGTCTGCTTCCCCTGACATGGAACAATCCCCTCTTTTCATCTTTCTGGCACGCAATGGCTCTGAACCTCTGCAGCGCGGGTCTGGGGATGGCTGATGTCATTGCAACACATGGGCGAAGCCCACTCAGCATACATTATGGAAAGCAGCTCGTGTTAGTATTTAAATTCGCCTTGTCTCCCTGCCAAGAGAAATGCAGGGCCCCTAATAAGCCCCATGTGTGGGGGAAACTTGTTTGGAAGTTTGGAATTTGCCAGTCTCTATAGAGGAATGTGCTATGAAAACACAGTTCTGTGTTTGTCTCTGCGGCATCACCTTGTCACAGTACGAGTGCATTTGGGGGTTTAAGATTCTTTGAGGAATGCCTTTCCTTTTACACTCATATAGCATGGTGCCAGACCAGAAGGAGGTGACCAGTTCGTCCCGGTTTGCTAGGGACTCCCAGTCTGAGGTCATCTCTGAGCCTCACTGGCTTCACCTGACTCCTGTAGGGCTTTTAGCTAAATGAGCTTTATGGTTTGTTAGCCATAATTGGTTTCAACTGCTTTGCTAACCATTACTCTTAAAAGTTCCAGTTCTCAACTGTTTACTCTGTCTTGTGCACCTTCAGCTCTCAGTAAAATGTTCCCTTTATTTTCCTACACTTTTGCCCCAGCATTTCTACCTGGTAGGGAAAATTGTTGCACCTGGCTGGTGGCTCTGTTAGCAAGCCCCATTCACTTCTCCTGGAGCTCTAGAGAGCTTTGTAATACAGGACTTCTGTCTGTAGAAGCCTTGTTCAGGTCACTTTTAGGCTAAGCCTAAATGTTTGCCTAGTGGAAAACCAAGCAGCACATAAGGTCCTCCCCACCCTCCTTTTGCACCACAGACAGCCACAGATCTTCTAGAACAGACCGAGAAGAACAAAGCTAACAAGCACAGCAGCACAGATACCTGAAGCAATGGCAGATGGGAAATTAAGCAGGCATTGTGCAGAGAGCACCCACGCTGGAACAAGGCAAACTTCTCAGGTGATAAAGTTTCACTACCTCCCTAAAGAGGAAGGATTTAAGTTAATGCTAGCACCACACGTATTACTTGCTGTTTGTTATAGGTAGATTTATGGTTATATTAACAATTTGTACACATGTTCCATGTTTAGGTTTAGACATTCTAAATTAATCCTGTTTTCTTTAAAATTTCTAGATTAGAAATGTGTTTTCAATATCAAGCATTAAATTTTATTGAGCACGTACTCTAAGCCAGGCACCATACTTACTGCCTTACATTTCTTGGCAGTTAGGGCTGAGGAGAGAGGAATAAACACAACCCTGTCTTCTGGCTTTGTCCCTGGCAGAGACCACTCACCCACTAGAACCCTAACTTGTTCTAGCCCCCACAGCAGAAAGTTTTCATTTAAGCTACCCATAAACACATTATAAGCTTGTGAATTCTTGCTCAGCAAGCCTGATCATGTTTTCCAAATGAATTCCAAACAGTTGCATGGTACATGAAGGGCTCCTGTGGCTTCTCCGTCAATCTTCACTGCTGGGCAGAGACCAGTGGGTCCGCACACAAGGCCCCGTTGGTGTGCTAGGGGATGAGTTAGTGTTGTCACACGTTGATAGTGTTCAGAGGCAGGGTCTTTGGGAGGTAATTACGGTTAGATGAAGTCATGAGTGTAGGACCCCCATGGCTTTTTAAAAAAGATGTATTTATTTATTTGAAAGGTAGAGTTACAGAGAGGAGAGACAGAGAATCCTCCATCCACTGGTTTACTACCAAATGGCTGCAACAGCCAGGGCTGGGCTAGTCCAAAACCAGGAGACAGGAGCTTCATCTGGGTCTCCTGTGTGGGTGCAGGAGCCCAGGGATTTGGGCCATCTTCTGCTGTGTTCCCAGGCACATTCGCAGGAAGCTAGAACAAAAGTGGAGCAGCCAGGACTTGAACCAGCACTTCAATATGGGAACAGCGGCCTGTCTTTGCTGGCCACACTGCCGGCCCCCACAGCTTTTTAAGAAGAGGAAGTGAGACCAGACCTAGTACACTTATTCTGCCTGGTGACACGACATTTTCAGCAGTGCTGTGTTGCAGTAAAAGGCCCTCACCAGATGCCAGCGCCAGGCTCCTGGACTCCCCAGCTTCTAGAACCGTGATCTAAATAACTGTTCGTTAGTTCTTTCTTTCTTTCTTTTTTTTTTTTAATTTGACAGATAGAGTTAGACAGTGAGAGAGAGACAGATAGAAGGGTCTTCCTTCCGTTGGTTCACTCCCCAAATAGTCGCTACGGCCAGAGCTTTGCCGATCCGAAGCCAGGAGCCAGGTGCTTCTTTGTGGTCTCCCACGTGGGTACAGGTGCCTAAGTACTCGGGCCATCCTTCACTGCCCTCCCGGGCCACAGCAGAGGGCTGGACTGGAAGAGGAGCAACCGGGACTAGAACCGGCACCCATATGGGATGCCGGCACCACAGGCAGAGGATTAACCAAGTGAGCCCCGGTGCTGGTCCCTCTATGTTCTTTCTTAAAAGTTACCTGGTCTTGGATATGTTACAGAGACAGACGACGGACTAGGATGGTGGACCAGTAGAAGGAGGCTGGGAGAGAAATGGCACCCTGACCTCCTCCTGTCCCTGTGTCTGGACCTTGTCCAGAGCACACAGCAACACTTCCTGTATCCTTTCACAACTGAAATTTCTTGCTTTTTAAAAAACTTTTTAAAAAAATTATTTGAAAGGTACTGTTACAAAGCGAGGGAGGGAGAGAAAGAAAGAGAGGGAAAAAGAGAAATATTTGCCATCCGCTGGTTCACTACCCAAAATGGTCACAACAGCCAGGGATGTGCCAAGCTGAAGCCAGGAGCCAGGAGCTTCTTTCAAGTCTCCCACGTGAGTGCAGGGGCCCAAGCACTTGGGCCATCTTCTGTTGCTTTCCCAGGCCATTAGCAAGGAGGGGGATAGGAAATGGAGCAGCCAGGACTCGAACCAGTGCCCAAATAGGATGCTTGCATTGCAGGCAGCAGCTTAACCCACTGTACCACAGTGCCGCCCCCTGGAATTTTGTTTGTAAAACACTTTCAATCTTAAAGAAAAAATAAACTCACAAGATAATAAAATGTTCTTGGATAGATTAAACTGATGATTTTCTGTTGTATGGAAGAACAAATACAAGAGTACTTCAAAATGGTTTGCAGAAAAATGGAATTAAATGATCACATGCATTTTCCATGAACTTTCCAAGTCCCCCCCCCCCTTTTTTTTTCAAGTCACTCATTTGGAATGACAAAAACATGAATGATCTACACTTCTAATTAAGACACTGAGAATGTCTACTATACATTTTCTTTTCCCTAGGACCTTGAAAAGGGTAAGATTTGCTGTGGTAATTGCCCACACAGTATAGATTCAATTTGTTTTGAAGGGAGAATTTAAGAACCCAAGTTCAGCAGGCCAAACCTCACAAAAGATTTAAATCTTGAAATAAAGACCCGGGCTGCAGCCATCTCATTAATGCTGCTGGGCTCTTTGCTTGTGCCTGTGCCTTAGGGACAAGCACCACGAAATCAGCTATGAGCTCCCACCATTAACCTCTGTGCCTGGTTATTTCACTGGAGGGGGAAAATAATAAGGGGCTGCTGGTTTTAGGGAAGTCAATGGAGCAGGTACTTCCAAAGGGAGCCTCGACGGTGCAATGTGAGGCACAGGGCCATTCATGGAAATGACATGTCCCCAGGAGGACAGGACAAAAGGGCTCAGGAGTGAGAATTCTCCCAGGGTGTTTTTGCATGAATTACACGGCACCTTAAGTGTTCCTAAGGCACCCACAAATAAGAATTATTCATGCTTCCTTGATCATGTCAGCCTGACAGCATCAACCAGGACAAAAACAAGGGGTGGGGGCTGTGGTGCAACGCCATGGGCCTCGAAGACTTGGCTGGGTATTTTAAATTCTCTAAAGGGCATTGGAGTTGGGGAAATTGCTGCGCATTAATTGTGAAGCCATTCCAAGAATTAGAATTGGCAGGCAGAGGGTGCCGGAGGGACAAAGATTAGGTGGGGAGGTGCCTGGGCTGGCGAGGGGGAAAGCTGAGTATAAAAGCAAGGAGGTTGCCAGGGGTTCTGCTCCTTGCCAGGAGCTCTGAATGTGAGAAAAGGATGCACTCATAAGGAAGAAAATCCTTCAGATACTAAGAGCAAGAAAGCGTGCCATTCAAACCTGAAAGAAAATTTGCGGACGGAGGTATGAGACCAACTCTGGTACCGTTCAAAGCATTGCGGGGCAGGGGGAATCAACGGGAAATCTCTTCCTAGCAGTTGGTGTCTCTCGGTGGCTTTTCAGCAAATCCATCTTAGTGATTCAGCTCTGTAGCTTTCTTTTTAAAGCCGCTTTCTCTAATACCTGACGCTCAACAGTCCTGTCCATCAACTAGACTATTTAGAGACAATCTATTCTTTGGAACAGTCCATAACTATTTTAGGGTCTAAAATCCTGTGTCTCTTAGATTATATTTTGTGTGTTTGCAAAGTAATTTCCATTGTTTATCAAGCTGGAACAAAAATAAAGCATATGAGAATCGATTGCACTGATAATCAAATCAGCGAGTTTCTGTTTGGAGAACAAATACTCTTTAGAGCAAAGCTGGGAAATAAAAAACCTTCAGAGAGAACTAATTTTTATAGAACATAAAGTGAATTAATTATAATCTTTTCATGCACATTTTCCAGCAAAATAATATGATGGTAAGGTAGACAATTTTTATCTCTCATTTAACTTATGAATATTTTCAAATCAGATGACACCTGCAACTTTCCTCCTGCCTGCATTGATCTGGTTGGCCCCTCCTAAGATATACTTTCCTCCTTTTTCTCCACATCCAGGTCTGTTTAGCTCTCACTGACTTTCCCCTCCTAGATAAAACTGTTCTTTGTAAACTCTGTCTATAGTGAGCTATCACTTTCTCTGGTTTTATTTTCTCCTATAATCTTTTAACATATTATAAATAAATGCTTTGTCTTCATAACTACAAAAAGCTATTGGTAGAAAGAGAACCCTTTGAAATGATAATTCGTTGAACCTCTAAATTCTCCTCTCCATTTAGCCTTGCAAATTGTTGATAGGGAGGTAAACTTAGTTAATTGATTGAATTGGAAAACTAACAGAATAGGAATGCTAACAGAATTTCCTTAATAAACTGGTATAAATCAGCATTTTCTCTACCAAAATGAACGTTTCTATGTATATGATTCATTTTATTGCCTGAGGTTAAAAAGGTCTCATTTTCCCCCCTTGGGGAAGTCAATGAATTACAGAGTAATATGCCTGTCTTCTCTGATCTAAGTATTGGGAAAGTTTCATGGCATCCACATTGCCTGGAATGTGTAACTCTGTACTGGTTTCCACTCAAAAATAATGAGCAGGTTTAGAGGTGCCCAGCTCTAGTAACAGCATTTCTTAGTTTGTAGATTTCACTTGCTCATCACTTCATATAATGTTGTACTCAAGTAAGAAGCATGAAATTCAAGTATGAAATGATTACACCAATGAGAAAGAAATAATCCCAAAAATACTGGCTAAAATACGGAGACTGAGAAAAATGCTTTCCAATATTGCTCTCTTTTTGAAATCATTCATACTGTAATTATATCTCTATCTCTATCCCTCTTGGCTCTTCTTTGCTGAGAGGCAGGAGCTAAGCATCCTTCAAAATAAAATATAAACATTATACAAGTCAATTTTAGTGAAAATTGCAAGTCTTGCAAAAGATTCAATATTTCATGAAGTCAATGAAAGTGATGTTGAAGAAAGTATGATTCAATCCCTAGCTCTACCCTACCTTATGGAGTATACCTCACAGAAAAATAAATTCTCCTTGGACGTAATGTTTTAATTTTAAGAAGCTTAAGTTAGAAAATAAAAAGCAATCTTTCATAATTTGGAGATGGTAAAGAGTTCAGTGATACAGAGAATCCAGAATGCATAAACATAAAGACTAAGACAAGCCGGCACCGCGGCTCACTAGGCTAATCCTCCGCCTGTGGCGCTGGCACCCCGGGTTCTAGTCCTGGTTGGGGCGCTGGATTCTCTCCCAGTTGCTCCTCTTCCAGTCCAGCTCTCTGCTATGGCCCGGGAAGGCAGTGGAGGATGGCCCAGGTCCTTGGGCCCTGTACCCACATGTGAGACCAGGAGGAAGCACCTGGCTCCTGGCTTCAGATCAGCACAGCGCGCCAGCCATAGCAGCCACTTGGGGGGTGAACCAATGGAAAAAGGAAGACCTTTCTCTCTGTCTCTCTCTCTCTCTCACTGTCTAACTCTGCCTGTCAAAAATAAATAAATAAATTAAATTAAAAAAAGACTAAGACACTTCACTCTGCTAAAATAAAAACAAATACCACTAGGCAATTAGGGACACAAAAAAGAGTAGGACATGGTATTAGAGATGAGTTATTTAAGGTGAATTTTACATGATTTTAAACCCCCCCCCTTTATATGGTGGTTATACAGAAAAGCTATTTCTTTTCCTTTCCAAAGTCTACAGAGAAAAACTCTAAGAAATGCACCTGTAGAAAAGCCATTTGCAAGAAGAGAAACATGTTGAATTCCTGGTTGGATTTGGGCATGGGCATTATGCTTGCTAACTGTCACCTTGCTACTCCTTCAGGAAAACATGCACTGGTGAGAAATAATAAGGAAAATGACCAGATGGAAGAGGAGCAAGGTTGCTTTTCAGGTCTTTGCTGTTGAGAAATATGGAAGATTTGTCCTGCAAATCATTGATAGATACAAATCTAGAGATTGTAATGGCAAGGAAGACTTGAGTGTGTATAGATCCTCAAACAGCATGAATATTTTTCACTGACTGATTAGAATATCTGGACTGAGAGTCATTTGGGCTTCAGACAGTGACCTTATGGAGTATAGTTTTGAATACCACTAGAAGGTGTTAAGAATGAGTAACTCAGAGTCCTTGGAAAACAAAAAGTGTTGGGGATAAAAGAGTTTATTTGAGTTGCTGAAGCCAATTTTTCTATGACCATCAACATGTTTTATGTGATAATAGTGAAGGTGAATAGATAGAAAAAATATTTTTAACACCCTCATCTTAGATCATTGCACTGAGCTGGGAATGTCCATCAGAGACATGGCTATCACACTGACAGGGGATCTAGGTAAGTCATGTTGTCTTCACAGGAAATGCCAACATACCAGAAATGGAAGGTACTCAAGTGATGAAACAGCGACCCTGGGAGAAAAGACATTTGAACCTTGGCTGACCCAGCCTAACAGAAATCTGCGCAAATGACAGTGAGTGGATGATGGGACTTGTGGAAGGATTTCATAGTCTGCATTACCTGCATCAACCACCTAACATGCTAAGTGTTTTAAAAAATTATCAAAGGATAAGAAGGAAGGCAATGACTTTGCAGAGGTTTGGCTCCATATTGTTGTTGAAAGTGTTGTTTTGCAAAGCAAGTAGGGATTATTTGTCACTGGAGTACTCTCACCAAAAGGTTGTCTTGCAAATCTCGTTAGCAGAAAAAGTTCCTGATCATTATCTAGAACTTGGGAGTCAATTTGGCTATGGCTTAGCAAATCTGACCATTGTTCAGTCATGAACTTCAAAGACCCTTAATAATCAGCAGACTCACTGTCCTGCCTTGAAAAGTATTTCTGTGATAACTGTTGGGAGTTTAAGGGAATAAAACTGTCCATGTAGGGCAAACAGAAATGATTCAGTGTTCTTTGAATGATCCTTGTAGGAGGGAGCAGGAGGGTCAAGGCTGGAAACAGGAATGTGACACCAGAATATTAGAGTGGAGCAGGGCTCTCAAATCTGGAAAAGGCAAGGATATGGCTGATGTCCCAGAGACTCCAGAAGCAAAGCAGCCCTGCTGACCCACTTAGGACTGTGGCCTCCAGAACTGCAAGTACATACATTTATGTTATTTCAGGCCAGTAAGTGGGCATTAATTTGTTACAGCAGCAGAGCAGGAATCTAACGAAGGTAGAAGAGACCAGGATGCTCAGGAAGTGAACAGAAACTGCTGCTGAGAGGGGCGGAGCTCGTCCTCACAGACCACCTTTCCTAGCACCCCTCCAGGTAATCTGAAAGTAAATCTCACTGCCTATGCCCTGAGCCCCACAACAGGGCCCCCACATAGGGGCAAGAGCTCCACTGCTAGATGCCGTTCCTGGGCCTGTCACTCTGGAGCTGACTCTGACTTTGACTACAAAAAGGAGGAAGCCAGAGGTTCACTGGGGACCAATCCAGTCCACAGGACACAGCGTAGTCCTCAGACAGGGGGCTGGGACTCCAGGAAGCAGCACGCCCTCATCCCCCTTGGCTTATATAATCGCCTTCATGCCAGGGGAATCTGAGCAGAAGCAGCCAGAACCGGGGAGCTCTTGTCACCATGAAGAAAGAAGTGTAACCCTGAAGAGCTACCTGCAGAGGCACTGGGGAAACCCCAGATAGGAGACCTGATACTGCTGTGCATGTGAGAGGTGCCATGGACAGGTGGCCAAGGACCTCCTAATGCACAAACAGCCCGGGCACATATGGAAGCTGAACTAAGGCTGACTTCCTGATGAGTCATGCCCTGACTCTCAGGTTCACCCCAAAGCCCAGCTTCCCACCCTCCGACTCGGAGTCTGTGAAATCTGCTCTATATCCTACCAAATCTAGCTCTAGGTTGAAACTTTGTGACACACTCCACAAAACCCAGCTTCTTAGAAAGCAGCACCACCAATTTCCCTCTAGGGCACCTTATATAACACTTTGTGTCTCCCTTGACAGAAATGGACTAGACTTGAAATGTGGGGTACTCTGTGTGTAGGGACTGGGGAAAGAAAGAGGATACAGAGTCTTTGGGAATGCCTTTTATGGAAGAGTCAGTTTAAGGTTTGCTATGTGATATCTACTGACCTGATAAAATCCTTGGGAAAATCTACTCATGAATGGATTTTGGATTTAGGTTTCTCTTTGGAAGCTACAAAAATTGCTGGATCTTTGTCTTGTCAAGGCTATGTTTGCTTGGTATGAATATTGAAACTCTGAAGCATAGCTTAAAACATTTATCTGTTACATGCTTTCAATGCACACTTGTCATCTCCAAAAATAAAGAGGTGTTAGCAAACATTTGCCTTTTTTAAAGAACTCTTTAAATAACCTAAGTGTTCATCAATGAATGGATAAAGAAGATGTCTGATACACATACAATGGAACAATACTCAACATTGAAAAGGAAGGAGATCCCATTTGCAACACTATGGATAAAGCTGAAGGACATGCTCACTGAATAAGCTACAGTCAGAAAGACAAATATTGTATGTTCTCTCATGTGTACAATCTAAAGAAGTCAAATTCATAGAAGCAGAGGGCAGAATGAGATTGCCAGAGGTGAGGCATGGGAAAAATGGGGAGACCCTGATCAAAGAGTACATATTTTCAGGAATAAGATGAATATACTCTGGGAATCTTATATACAGCATGATGACTATAGTTCATAACCACATACTGTATTGTTTACTTAAAATTGTAGGAAAGTAGATATTTTAAGCATCCGAGTCTCTGCTCCCTCCCCCTCCCCCCACAGAGTGGTAACTGTATGGTGATGAATATGTTTATTAGTTTCTCTGTGGTAATCAGTATGCAATATATATATGTATATTAATTCATCACATTCAACACCTTAGTATTGTAATTTTGCCAATTATAACTTTGCCAGTCATAACTTAATAAAGCTGGAGAAAGGAAATAATTATCAACTGTATACTTACTGAATTGAATAAATATCTACCAAGCACTAAGAAGTAAAAAGTGTTCCCTGCCCCCTCAATTTAAGTTGATCAAGGTTTTAAAAACATAGCATGATTCACTTGGCTGTGCATTTCCGTCTCCCCATTGCATTTGTACAGCCAAGGCCATCTTAATATTGAGAAGCCAAGTTTTGGGTCAAAGTCACTTTGCATGTCTGGTTCAGCCTTCAAGAAAGCTAGTGTCTAACCAGACATTTCTCATTTCCTATTTTCAAATTGCAGGGCTTGCATATGTTTTTAGGAGCCTTAGCACACCAATGTTATCAATTGAAAGAAGCATTTGTTTTGTAAAGTCAACCAAAAACCATCAAAAATTGAAGTAGAAAGAAATAATCACATGGTGTGTGGCATGTGAATTGGCACAGTCTTCAGAGGCCAGTTTACTTGTCACAAAATATCTTCCAAAGTGCCTATTATCACCCAAATGCCTGTGTTTTTGTAGGATATAAATACAGGCAGAGCACCCTCCAGGAAAAAGAATAAAGCAAACTCAGACAACTCCTGAAATAAAAATACAGTTATATGAACTCCAAGAAGGACAAGGAAGGGAGGAATGGAGGAAAGAGAAAACCCAAACTTTTTTCTTCAGAACTTGAAAAGACCACTTAAACTTTAGGAGTTAAATACAAACATAAAAATAAACATATACAAAATGTATGCTCTTTCTCCTAAGTAGACAAAGCAATGGATTCCGATCATAGTTGAAAGGTGATACTGGTTTCTTACTAGGCAGAACTGAAGTTTCACAGTATATATATATATATATATATATACACACACACACACACACACACACACACATCCAATGCTAAACATATTTGCACAGAGAACCAAAATCAGAGAAACACATAGGGGCTCGCCTCCCACAGAACAAGCCAGTTGAGGTACATAAACTCCAAGATGCTGGTTTACATACATTGTGATTGAGAGAAAGCTAAATGCAGTGTGTTCCAATTTGTCATGGGAGGAGATCTCAAAAGATCCAAGCAGCAGCTCAGGTCAAGCAGCGACATCTTAGTTTGTAGCCACCAGAAGTGACAATGCCTCCAATGACAAGGCTGACAGAAATGGAATGTTAATCAAGAAAGATTGTAAAAGGATGTGGCTACAGTGATTTGTTGCTGACCTTGTTCTCTGCCTCATTGCCACCAGATCTGGCTACAGCCAAAGCCCCGGAACCACCTGTAAGATGAGATCAGACGACCTGGAAGCAGTTGCTAAGCAGAGTTTTTCAGTCTCTTCTGTGTGGAAGAGACTTTGGTGGATGCTCTGGGTAGGGGAGGGAGGTTATAATGCAGTCTGCACCTTCAAGGAATTTATGAAACCAGATTTCCATGCTTGCTCCTGGGCACATGCACCTTGGTTAGAAAGCAGAGCCCATTCAGAATTGTAGAAGAAAAACCAAGTGGTCTATGAGTTGAGGACATTCTTAGTCTCCCCAGGCTTTTACACTCTCCTCTAAATTCCACTAGCATTTCATGCCTGTCTTAGATCTCTTGATTTAGAAGAAAAACAACTGTTTTGGCCTTATGGAACAGAGGATGAATGTGTGAAGCATGTTTATGTAGAATATGAAAAACAGAATCAGATGTGAATGTCACCAAGCTTAGTTTAACTGAGCATTAAGGAGTATCTGCTATCTGTCAGGCACTGCCTCAGGTGCTGGGCACACTGCGAGTTTTCTTGTGTACTCTTTGAGCTCTCTTGTGTATTCTGTGATACAGTCTCCTAATAGAATCCAAGTTTACTGATGCCAATACCTCCTTATTGAACAATGGGAACATGCAATAATTGGAGGGCAGCACATTCACTTTGTGAAGTGAAAGTAGTTTCTTTCTAAAAGGGATAACATATTCCCATATCATGGAGACCACCAGCATGCTTCCTGCCTGAGGTCCCCAGCCTCTTAAGGACTAAAAAAACAAGGAAAGATAGCCTAGCATTGATTTCCTGTATTGGAAAATTCCTAAGAGAGACCATCCATTTATCCACCATCATATCAGCAGATCCCTTGGCATAGCCATATAATGTGGAAATGAATTATTAGTAACTGCAGGTCCTTTGATGACACAGTCCATCTGCCATTAATATCTGAAGTCAAGCCTCAACGCAGTATGAGTGAGGGCACCCACGGGAATGTAGGTCCATGAGAGGATTTCAGAAAGTTTGTGGAAAAATCAAAAGATAAATTTATTTTTGTTCAAAAAACTTTGAAATCCATACAATTGTACGTGTATTATACATTTCCCATAACTTTTTGAGAGCCTTCATAGGAGTTTCCTGGGACTGCTGTAATAAATTATCTACAAATGGGTTAGTTTAAAACCATAGACATCCTCTTCTCGTGGCTCTGGAGACCGAAGTTTGAGTCAAGAGCGTGGCAAGGCTGTGCTCCCTCCAGAGGCTCCGAGGGAGAGTCCTTTCTTGCCTCTTTCATCCTCTAGTGGCTGATGATGTTCCTCAGCTTGGGGTTGCATCACTCCATGGCATGACTCTGTCTTTACCCAGCCCTCTCCTCTCTTTGTCTTTCTGTTTCTGTGCCTATGTCTTTTGCCACTGGATTTAGGACCCACTCACAAAATCCAGGATGGCCTCATCTCAAGATCATAATATTTCAACAGCCTTTTTATTTTTTCCCAAATAAGATCACACTCATGCTTTCTAGAGATTACAACATGGATGCATCTTTTAAGAGGCCAACAATTCAACCTCTATAGTGAGCAAGGAGCCTTGCAGGGTACAGCTCATTCTGTAGGAAGAAAGAACTCAAACTCATAAGTTTGGCTTCAGGACAATGGATGAAAAGTATGAGTCATTTAATAGTAAAAGATTGTGTCAAACTTTATTAATTCTGATATCTCTAATATTGAATCCTTGAAGTTTTTGTGATGATATTTGAAAGTATCTTTAAAACAGGGAGACTAGTGGACATCTGTTTTTTCACAGCTGCCCATGTGTGGAGTCTGCTGCCTCACAGCTTGGAAATAGGGAGAACTTTATACAATGTCTTTGTATTCTTAGAATCAGCTCAGACCCTAACTCCTGGGAAGGGTGGGTAAATACATTAGTGGATGATCAGAACACAGAGGCTAAGCCCAACACTCTACAGGCAGCAACAGGAATAAGAATCATTTCACTCACAGGAAAAGAGTAAATGACTAGATGAATGGAAAATTTCTGAACCCAGCAATTAGTAAGGTCAGGTTTCGTGGAATTCTTTATTCATGGAATGTCAAGTTCTATATCTTACTTCATAGGAATATCCTAGTGTGATGTGCTATTATCATGTTGTGGGGAAAAGAGCACAGCACTGCAAGTCAGATGACAAGAGATCTAGTTGCATGCATTTCTACTCACATCACCTTGAGAAACAAGATGTCTACCACTTCCCTCGATGGTTGACAATGTGCCTCAAGCCATATGCACAGTGTAAACGTAGCTGACACCTCTTACTTGCAGGTTCTGGCAGCAGAATGACAGTGCTACTCTTCTTGTGTTGTGTCCAGGTGTTTTCTCGGCTTCTGAGTATCTTGAGGTTAGAGGTTGTCCTCTGATCTGCCCATCAATGTTAATCATGGAGAAGTTGCTGGCAGCTTGTTAGATTCTATACAGATGAGTTGTGTCTTACACATACATAAAGTTCTCTTCAGCACTTACTGTGGGCAGAGGAGTTGGCATGTTTGATTTCTTGCAGTGTCCATAGTAAGGGACCTTCACTGCTGACCTTCAGATGTCGGCAGAATTTGTGATAGATGCTAGGTCTTCTTTTCCATATGCTCCCCATCTAACACCCTCTTATAGTATTTCTTTGTTCAGTTCAACCACACAGCCTTGTTCCACCATGCAAAGTGGGACAAGTAGGACAAGATATCAGAGTTGTTGCCAACAACAGACCTATATCACTGACCTTTGCTTTTCCCTGGCAGTTCCCCAGATGTTAAATAGTTTTTGTATTAGAAACACAAAGAGTCAGTAGAATCCTTTTCATCTGGTAATGGGTCACTCACCCTTTATCTATCCTCCCAAGCTGGGCTGGCACATGATAATATGGTGATGCCAGTTGCTTTACACTAAAATGCTTCCATTTTGGTTACACTCTATGGCTTCTCTCCTGTATTTCTCCATGTCCTATCCCTGACTGCTCTAATGCCTATCTCATTCTTCACTCCTTTTAATTATTAGTAGCTAAAATTTCATGCCCAGCACAGGAGGTATTCACAATCTAACTCCATCCATGTGGTCAATGTCCATTCTGCCTGGTCAGTTCCTGTCCTGTGCCGATTTTTAATTTTTTGAGTACCACTCCTACACCTGTGATCTCTGGGCACTTTCCTCTCCCTGGCTTCCAAAGTTTCCTATCACCTGCCTTGCTGAAAATGAGAGAGAGACAGAGAGAGAGAGAGAGAGAGAGAGAGAGAACACTTAAGAGAAGTGAAATCACTATTTGCCCCCTGTGACCCTCACTGAATCACTTATAGATTATCTACTCTTGATGTTAGATTCTTCATCTGTATAGGACAGAACTCAGATCTCAAAACCACTCCAAACACTGATATTTTATGATCCCATGTTATTTCTAGAAGAAAGATAAAAACTGGTCCCAAAAAAGTTAATGAATGATGAATCAATCATCAGTATACAACAGGAAGCTGGCATTGATAGACTTCTATAACAGCACTGGAACAAATGAGAAATGGAATTCTGAACATGTAGGCATTAGACTGACCCAGGGTGTTTGCCACTCTGTAGACCATTCCGAAAAATAGGAGTAAAGGAGCTGAATCAGTAAACAGTTCTCATTTACATCACAATACGCCTTTAAGTCAAGTCCTGACAGTCTCAGTTAAGAAATAAAAAAAAAAAGAAGATACCCTCAGATTGATAGTACACACATGTTTATTTGTTGACAATTTGCACCTATCTCTTTAGAATACTTTCCCTTTTGTGTCCACAGAAAATTATTTGATGACAATTGTGTTTACATGACAAACATAGGGAGACTTTTATCAGGAAGGGGGTTGGGGAGAAAGGATTCAGAGAATATTCTTGCAACCTGTAGCAGTCCCAGCTTGAACAAAGGCCTTCTGTGCACTGGCTTCAAATGTCAACTGCTCTTGGAAACGGAAAACCTATTATCATGATTCATGGATGCTGTTCCATTTAATGGGCTCTGACTGAGATGCCAGGGTCCAGAAATTTCCATTGTTTAATTGAGGCAGAGTGACATGGAAAACAAAAAGAAATAAAACCTTGTAATAAAAACAAATACTTCTATGCCATCCTGTCTTCCTAACGTTGCTATTTCCTAGCCCTTGCATAAAACGAGGGAGCTGGGAAAGATAAGTCAGTTGGTGTCATCTACTGTACAGAACTTCTGAATTTTTGCTGTCATAATGGATTTGAATTATGAGAAAAGAACAAGAGAAATGGATTGTTGTCTTGTCATTGGTAACCAGGGTTGCACATGCAGCTGGTTCCCAAGTTGGAGTATGACAGTTAATGACAAGGGTTGTAGAATCATATTTATGTTGGATTAACATATGATTAGTAATCAATGGGCTTGAGTTCCTTGCATCAGTAAAACTTTTAAGAACAGCTGGACAGATTCATGTTAGAGGGATTAAATGACTTAAAGTATATGATAAATAATAGTTAATTCGGGTTGGGTATTTCATGCTTTCTGTAACAAATGAGTCTAGTTTTTCCATGCCTTCTACGAGTGCCTGAAATTCTGGGTTCTATCGAGCAAGGGTGTTGTAAGAATTACTACATGTAGAACAATGCTGGCAACTGCCAAGTGCTCAACAGTCATCAAAAGAACAAACAAGATGCTTATTCATATTTAAAAATGGATACCAAATAACACAGACCAGATGAAAGTGACATTTTACTGAATAATAGCACAACAGCATCTGGAATGGTTTCTCCATCTTTGGTAGGATCATTTTAGGATAGAAAGAGCTGAGAAAAATGATAGAGTTGTTTCAAAGCTGTATGTGTTGTTATTATTTTGCTTCAAATATGTGATATTCAATGAATAATCCTATAGTCTCAATGGAACAGTGCCATTTTTCTTTCTTTTTTAGGTAATTCTTAGTACTAATCCCAAATGGTAGTTAGGACATTTCAGACTTCAGCATCTGGTTATCTTATAACTATTTCCAGTCTCTTATAGGGCAGTGTTTGCCTTGCAAAAGGTTAAACCAACTGACAGTAATTCCCTGACTTCTGAATGAGATGGATGTATCTACATATATCAGTGACAACTGTATAAGACATGACCCACAAAGAAAGGGAAGTACCATGCATTTTATTGCTATTTTTAATTGACAAGTAATAACTACATATAGGAGTATGATGTGATGTTATGATATATGTATATATTATCCTGATGAAACTAAGCTAATTAACATATCCATCACCTGACCTTTTTATCTTTTTTTTGTGATACAGACATTTACAATCTACTTTTAACAAATTTGAAATATTTATTATGGCTAACTGTAGTCAGCATGTTTGTGCAAGAAGTCATTAAAACTTATTCTTCCTGTCTACCTGAAACTCACCATCCCCTACTCTCCTGCTCTCCCTGTCCCTTTCCCTCAGTCCCTGGACCACTCTACTCTCTACTTCCATTGACTTTGACATTTTTAGATTCAAAATATAAGTGAGATCATGCAATATATGCCTTTTTATGTCTGACTTATTTCATTTAGCAAATTGTTCTCTTTGCTGTCCCAGGTAATGGCATTTCCTTCTTCTTTAAGGTTGCATTGTATTCTCTAGATACATGTGTTCTGGTAAATTGTGCTTCCATGGCTGTAGCATAGAAAGAGAAATATTCCGTGAACTTAGTATCTTCAAGAACAGAGGTCATCATATTTCACTGTACGAGGGTGGGAGCCTAGGACAATGGACTCTGATGCCCCAACCCACAAGTTCCTGGATGCAGTTTCTGCTCTGCATCAAACAGGTAATAAAGAGAATATGGGGAGGGAAGTCATCACAATGCTGTATGGAATGCAGGGATTTAAGAGGGTGACTATCCATCCAGTAGGAAAGCAGGTTCCGTCCCTGGAGAATGAACATCTTGAATTAAAATATGCATGAAACAGAGACTCAGGATGCATCTTAGAAGTAAAATCAACAGGAATCCCTGCCTATGGAGAGACAAGATTGTCTCCCAGCTGTCCATCTTGAGCAATGGAGTAGCTGAGAAAGACTAGGATTAGCACAGACTTACAAGTAAAACAAACATCCAGTTTTGAACACATTAGAATAGAGAAGAATGTGGATGCTACATCAACATTTGGATGTGTGGCATTGTTTGTCACACAGACAGGGGCTGAAGACAAAATTGGGAGGCTCAGCATCTGAGTAGTATGTTAAACCACGGTGATGGAAGACACGACCCAGGAAGAGTAGGGCCAGGGAAGGAAAGTGTTTGGGCAGACTCCTAGGAAACTCCAACACCTGACGATGAGGCAAGAACAATGAGGCTGACAGTGATGAAGCAGAAAGGCTGAAAGGAAATCAGGAGCGCGGTGTTCACAGAACCTGTCTGTGAAGGGAGCAGAGAGCACACTTGAGGGCTCCGAGAATCACATCAAGGCGCTTGTGCAGGAAGGCGCTCGCCCTGGCCTTCAGAGGGAGGTGAGCACCTACTTTTGTTTGTCAGGGAAGAAGAACAAAGATATATCTGAATCAGGGGCCCAAGAATAAATATTTTAAGGTTTTCACGCCACATGGTCTCTGTTGATAGGACATTGCTATTACAGCACAAGGGCAATCACAGAAAATAAGAACACAAATGATCATGGATGGATTGCAGTGAGATTTATTTATGGACATTGAAATTTGAGTTTCATAGAATTTTTACGTGTCATGAAATATTATTCATTGTTTTTTCCATCTACTTAAAATGGAAAAACCATTGTATGCTGGTGGGCTGTTCAAAAATGGGCAGAGGGGCAGTTTTGGCTGGTGAGCCATGTTGTATTCTATCCTGCTCTAGGTGCTGTGAGGGAAATAGAAACACTTATCAAAATTTGTGCATGGAATTTGGGAGGGTGGGGAGCAGCATGTTTTGCTGAGAACTCTGTTCCTTGATGAGGCAGTCTTAAACTGAGATAAAAAGCAGGTTTGAATCACCGAAGAAGTGAAGAAGAAGTGTGTGGTTCACACAGCAGTGCGTGTGCAGAGGGCAGGGTTAAAATCCAACAGAACAGTGGCGATGTCAACCCAATGGAAGGGACGAGGCTGCCTGGAGACCCCGAGTTGCAAACCGGATCTTCAAGGAGGGTCAGAGATTATGAATTCAGTTAAAAATATGATGCAGTATTAAAGCACTGAAGAGACAACACAGAAGCGATGACGTGCCACATCATGGCTGCTTTCAAGTGACAATAATCACATTTAGTAATTTCTGGTTTAAGCAAATTGCCTCTGAATGATACAAAAACAGAGACTGGTTGTGGTGTAAATGTCCAGGCATTCCCAACCAGGCCAGCGGGCTGCAGTGCACGCACATCTGGTCGGCATCTGGCGTGCACACAGGAGAACATGCATCATATTTGTTCTGCATGTTAAACTCGGGTGTAGCTGGAGAAGTTCATGCTCATTCCAGGTTCAGGAAAATTCGGTCAGTTTGGGAACAGAGTTTATAAGGCCCTAAATGCAGGTCCTACTTACAGTTTCTGTGGCGTCTAGTGTAAGCTCCTGGAGCATGATCGCACCTTAACACCAACTCAGCCTTCATTTCTTCTGGAATGGTGCAAGACAGGTAAGTCAAACTTCGGGTGAGCAAGCTGTAATTTGATAACAGAGATCCACTGTTCTGTGTCTTAAATTCATATTTACATATCAGGATGTCTGCTATAGTTTGAAAACATTATAAAATTGAGTTTATTTTTAGCAGACTATTTAATAGCTATATTTAAATTTGAGTTCATTTTAGGTTGCAATAGAAATTCAATTTAAGCCCACATTCAAAAGAAATGGAATCATTTAGGGAGAGAGATGAGTTTATAATTGTCCTTGCCTGTACCTCATATCAAAACAAAGCTTAGGGTCCTTGCTTCAGCTTCAGTGTTTTCACTAGAAGAAGGTCTCTTGTTTCCTCATTTTTATAATCCATCCTTCTTTCTTTCCTTCCTCCTTCCTCCTTCCTCCCCTCCTGCTGAGCTAATGATAGGTCCTGGCTTTGTAAATTGTCCACTCTAGAATGTCTCCAATAATCAATTAAAACTTCCCACAATGTGGGGATGCCAGGTCCCTCTGAGTGGCAGATGTTAACAGGTTGGATTCACGTGGCAGGGCAGACTTCCTGGACATGGAAGGAACTAGTCTCTAACTAGAGTCAATATTCAGAGATTCATACATCCTCAGTTTAGACTCCCTTTACCAACTACTTGAGCAAAAGGGAGAGAAGATGTTTCAACCTCCTCTGGATTATTTTTTTAGCTTCATTGAGTATTAAAACAACTTAAAATAGATAAAGCAAAGTAAAATTCCTGGGATTTCCATGAGCACAGAAGATGGAGATGAATCCAGAGAGAACTTAGCTTCTTTCCCCAGGGGTCCTCAAAGGATGGGAGTCCCATGAAATGAAAATAGAAAGTCTTACCTCCTAAACTGATCTTAAGTCCTGGGACAGATGGCTTCCCAGGAACAAACCTGACAGGGTTTTGACAAATGTCTTTGTTTTATGTATTCTGAACACTGGAACATTAGAATAGTTTTATGCTCATTTTTGTTTCTGGCAAAGGGAAACTGGTTTGGCTGAAGAGTTATTTTGGAGGGCATTGGCATGTTCATACGTATAGGATTTGTCTTTTAGCCCAAGCTAAATAAAAAGTCAGACAATTATGGTTTTGGGGTTCTCTTCCAGGAGGCAAATCAATATTTTTTTAAAGACAACATGTAGGCTCTACTTATTAAAAGATTTGTTCAAGAATCTTCATATTCCACAACCTCATGGAAGAAAAATTCAAGCAGTAAGATGTCTGAAGAAAGGGTTCCTTTTTGCAGTTTTACCCTTTTCCTTGTTAGCACTTCATAAAAAGTGATAATTCAAATATTCTTCAGCCTTCATGCATTGACTTCAAACTCTGCCTTCTAGTGGTTTTTCTTCTTTAGATAAGCCCGCCTTTATATTTCCTTTTTTTCTCTTTTTAAAATGGGTTTATGCCTTACACATTAATTTTGTTTTGATTAGCAATAATTAGACATTTAATGGGGTATAGCAGGACATTCCTATATACATATAGAATGTGTACTGATCAAATCAGGACAATTAACATTTTCCCCTCTACGACATCACTTTATCATTAGAATCTTGGAACTCCTTGCTTCTATTTGCATAAAAATATTATGTAATAGATTGTAAAGTATACTCACCCCAGTATGCTGTATAATACTAGGAATTTCTTCCTTCAATCCCACTCTGATTTGGTACTTATTACCCTCTTCTCCACCCCTCCCAGCTTCTAGTAATTACTATTCTATGGCCACACAAATAGTTTTGCTTTTTAGCTTCCATAAATGAGGAAGAACATGGAGTGTTTAATTTTCCTGTGCTTGGCTTATTTCATTTAATATAATGACATCCAGGTCCATCCACTTTGCAACGAATGACAGGATTTCATTTTTATGGCTAATATTTCATTGCAGATATGTGTCATGTTTTCTTTATTCTGTATCTATTGATGGATACTTTATTTGATTCCATAGCTTGGCTGTTGTAAATATGGCTGAAATAAATATGGTAGTGCAAGTGTTCCATTGTTATAATGATTTCACAATGGTAGAATGGATGGATTGCATTGAAGTTCTCTTTCTAGTTTTATGAAGGAATCTCCATACTTCTCTGTGTTAAAATGTATTTGAAATCCATTTTCAATGTGAGACATATCATTGGTTTTCAAGAATAAAGGGATAACAATGTTTTTTCACTGACAGAGTACATAAAATCAAACAGTCACAATATTTTTCTTGGTTTTCTACCCATCACACAAAAATACTGATGCTATAAATGTTCTTGATTTGATAAGCATCAAGAAAACATTAAGTTTCATTTCAAGGGCCAATAAATTAAATTTGGCACAAAATAAGGTTTTCTTTTTTAAGAATCCTTTTGAGAGTAAAGAACTTTAAAGCTATCTTGAAGAAACATTTTTTTGCATTTGGGGATATGCAAAGGGAACAATCAAGGACAATAAAATACCTTTAGAAAGTTTAGCTAATACTTCTGATATCTGAACTGTATTCTTTCAGAACTAAAATAGGAGGCTACTTATAAAGTTCTTGGGAAATGGAATGAAAAGATAAGTCTGCTTTATTGCAAAACATTGTTTTGACATTTATGCATTGTTTTTTCATAATAAATATTTTCCATGAACTTTTAGAAATTTGACACCGAAATAAATTTATTTTTATCCCATTTTTTCATGAACTTTCAAATGAAATTCATAGGTCATGGCTTCTAACTTAAAGGTAGAATAATCTGTTTTCTTGTATAATTGAATACAGGATTTTTAGTGGTTTTGTCCAGATAGAAATACAATTAAACTTTCAGTTGTATGAGGGATATTTTTATTTGGGATAAGGGAAAAGGCAAAGGGAAGTCACATGTCAGAAAATTAAAGAATTATACTTCTTGCTTGGTGTGGGGGAGGTTGGTAAAAGAAGAATGCATTTTTAACTTTCTCAAAGTACTAGGATGATGCACCAATTGTTTTTCTGACAATTCAAAGCTGACTTTTGGAGAGGCAACATCGCATACATAGGTGAAATATTTGACACCAAAAAAAAAAAAAAACACTTTAAGTGTTTCCGTATTTTGTTTCTGTAGAATGCTTTTTCTACTTTTTAAAAAGACTGTTCCTTGGTTGTTTAGCCAAATTTCCAACCAAGCACATCTAACAGCAGTGAGGACAAATGGTTTTTTTCAAAACTGAAAGGTTTAGCTCAGCTGTATATCCTGGTTTTTGATAAGAAAGTCCCAATAAGGATGACTGTGTTGTTTTTTACAGATAATTTCTCACTTTCATGTTTCTGTTGGCAGCACAAGGTCTAACTGGGCTGCTGCCTGCACAGCACCGCAGGGGCCGTGAAGAAACAGGGCTCTCGCATTCTTTGGGAGATTCCCTGGTGTTGGGAATATTTTAGGCAATGATTTTACAATACTGACTTTTGAACTATGCATCTGGTTGAGGATTTTCAATTCTTCTTTTCCACTCAGAAAAACCCAAGATAGTGATATAAATTACAGCATGTCTGAGAGGAAGAAAAGGATTAATGAAAGCATTTTTATTTTGGGGGGGGCATTTATTTGAACTTTACTCTCTTGAAAGCATATATAGTTTGTGCCTCTATACTTTGCGTTTAAACTGAAGAATAAAAATAGCTTTTGATAACTGCACTGATACCACTATTCTTAGAATGAATTCATTAGAAAAAAAACCAGAAATCTCTTCAAAATAGCATTATGTTAAATTTCTCTATCTTGTTCAAATAAGAGACTCTATATTAATATGCCCACAAGTGATTTAATTAATCAATTTAACAATTTATCAATAAAGTAAGTGAATAAATAAATAGATTCCACAAGAGTAAGTATACTATCTGTCCTGCTTTGGTCTCAACAATTGGAATAGTACCTGGAACATGATAAACACTCACTAGAGATTTTTTTTCATAAAAAATGAATATTGATATTGGGGGAACTGCATAAAGAATATGCTTGCAGGCCTTGAACTATTGTATCTTGTGATTCCTAGGCTAGACTTACTTACAAGAGCTTATGATGGGTTGTCTTTTTACTTTATACTTTTATGTTCCTTCTTCTTCTTCACCTTTTTTTCTGTTCAGCTTTGATGTTATATGATGATTTTTTTCTCCGGACTATGCCAACACTCACAACTAACAGGAATCTTTGACTCGATTAAACCAATTTCTGTTTTTGTTTTGTTTGGCTTTGCTTTTCTTATGTAGTCTTTTCAGATTCTTTGATTCTTAACTGGATTGTTTGATTTTCTTTCTTTCTTTCTTTATTTATTTTTTGACAGGCAGAGTGGACAGTGAGAAAGAGAGACAGAGAGAAAGGTCTTCCTTTTGCCATTGGTTCACCCTCCAATGGCCGCCGCGGCCGGTGCACCGTGCTGATCGGATGGCAAGAGCCAGGTACTTCTCCTGGTCTCCCATGGGGTGCAGGGCCCAAGCACTTGGGCCATCCTCCACTGTACTCCCTGGCCACAGCAGAGAGCTGTCCTGGAAGAGGGGCAACCGGGACAGAATCTGGCGCCCCGACCGGGACTAGAACCCGGTGTGCCGGCGCCACAAGGCAGAGGATTAGCCTAGTGAGCCGCGGCACTGGCCTGATTTTCGTTTTTGAGTTCCTTATATATCCTAGATATTAGTACTTTGCCAGATGAATAGTTTACAAGTATTTTCTCCAATTCTGTTGGCTGTCTCTCCATTTCTGTTAGCTATTTCCTTTGTTGTTTAGACGCTTCTTACATGATATAATCCCATTTATGTTTTGAGGGTATTATTTAAGAAATTATTGTCTATATCAATGTCTTGAAGTAGTTCCCCTGTATTTGATTCTAGTATTTTCATAGTTTTCAGGTCTTACATTTATATATTTGATCCATTGTGAGTTGATTTTTGTGTAGGATGCGAGGTGTGTGAGGGGGTCATGTGCCAATCTTTTGTGTATGGATAACCAGTTTCTCTGGTACCATTTGTTCAAGAGACTGCTTTTCCTCCTGTGTTGCTTCCTGCAAACCTTTGTCAAAGATCAATTGGCTATAAATTATTTGACTCATTTCTGGTATTTCTATTCTGCTCAGTTGGTCTATGTGTCATGCCAGTATCATGTTCTTTTTGTTACACTAGCTCTATGGTATGTTTTGAAATCTGGTGTTGTGATTCCTCCAGCTTTGTTTTTTTGGGTCAAGATTGTTTTTGTTATTCAGAGTTTTCTATGTTTCCATATGAATTTTAGGATTGCTTTTTCTAGTTCTGTGAAAAATTTTATTGGTATTTTGATGAGAGCTGATTGTTTCTGTAAATTGCTCTGGATAATATAGATACCTTAATATTAATGTTACTAATCCATGAAAGTGGGAGATTTTTCCATTTGTGTCTGTGTGTGTGTGTTATTCAATTTTTTCCTTAGTGTTTTGTAATTTTCACTGTAGACATCTTTCACATCTTTGGTTAAATTTATTCAAGGTAGATTTTGTAGATATGGTGAATGAGATTACTCTTTTAATTTCTTTCTCAGGACATTAGTCATTGTTATATTGAAAGTATGTTATTGCATAAATTAAAAGAAAAATAAGAAAAGAAGGAGGAAGGAGGGTGGGAAGTATCATTATGTTCTTAAAACTGTATATATGATATATATGTATATATGATACAGTAAATCTATTCTGTTTACATAAATAATTATGTATTCTGCAACTTTCATCAATTTGTTTATAAGTTCTAATAGTTTCTTGGTGGACCCTTTACATTTCTATCTAAATACAATCATGTCAGCTTACAATGCGGGATTATTTGACTGCTTCCTTTCCTATTTTTATGCCTTTTTTCCCTTTATCTTGCTTGATGGCTCTGGCTAAAATTTTCGGTACCCTGTTGAATAAGAGGGTACATTGCAGTCTTGTTCCAGATCTTAGAATTGAAATGCATTCATTAACATACCTCAACATGTTAAAGGCTATAAATGACAAGCCCACAGCCAACATCACATGGAATCAACTAACAATAATCCAGCAATGAGTCTATATCCAACTGAAATGAAATCAGTATATTAAAGAGATGTCTGCACTCCCTTATCCATTACATTGCTAGTCATATGAGCCAAGACATGTAATTAACGTAAATGTCCAACCGAGGAATAAAGAAAATGTGGTATCTATACAATGGGATATTATTCAGCTACAAAAAAGGGGAGCTATTCTATGATTTGCCACAATATTGATGAACCTGGAGGACATTATGCTAAATCAAGTCAGTCAGGCATGGAAAGGTAGATGCTTGATGGTCTCACTAATATGTGGAATCTAAAATAGTCCAACTGAAGGAAGCAGAGCGTAGAGGCGGCTGTCACGAGGCTGGATGGCTGGGGAAGTGGAAAGATACTGACCAATGGATACAGATTTTCAATTGCAAGATGAATGCAAGAGGATGTTCCAAAGGTTCCTGGAAATGTAGAGTATGGAGAAACTACACATGGAGCTCCATTTTTTTTTCCACAAAGATAAATATCTTTTGATTCCGTTTCCCACAAACTTTTCAAAGTAGTTTGGTAATTCTGGGTATCTAATGTACAGCACAGTAGTTAAAAAATACTGTAGTTAAAAAATACCACCAAGAAAAATTGAAGTCATATTTGTACTTTGAGTAGCAGTTGCATAATTCTGTGAAGCCAAATGTTTTGGAAAACCAGTGATATGGTAGCAAAATACTGAATTGAATTTGATATTCTTAAAATGAAATCACCTCTTGGAAGGATTGCAAAGGCTATTGGAATGTTTTGAAATCATGAACAGGCTAGTACAATATTTGGTAAACATCTAGGAACACACACTTTGTACACAGATCTTCAGGTTGTCAAAATCTGAACTGAAGAGAAGGTTCTACTCTATTAAGCCCATGAGCTTAATTGGTGTCAACCTGTGAAGAAAATTAAACAGTGTCCAAAATTCTGATGCAAAAGCCTTATTCTCTGAAATAGAGTAAAAAGTTACAGAAAGAATAAACATTTAATCATTCTAACATATAGTATAAACAGCAACTTTCCTCTAAAAAAGATAGCCATGTTTTTTCTGTAAAGGACAAGTAGTAATATTTTGAGCTTTGCCAGCCTTATAGAGTGACAATTACTCAGTCCTGGCCTAAGGCCATCACTGACAATCTCTAAACAAATGAGTGTGCTGTGTTCCATTATAACTATTTATATTAAATGTAAATGAATTAAAATTGTATAACATTTAATATTGAGTTTCCTAGGGACATTAGCTACATTTCACAAGCTCAATAGTTGTATATGGCTTTGTAGCTACTGTGCAAGAGATCTTCTAAAATTTCTTGGAGATTGTGTATTATTAAAACATTCTGCATGGATTTAAAAAATATTGCACAAAAATAAATTCTGGATTCAACTTTTCCATAAACCTTTTTGAAGTCTCTTCACATTACATATCACAGAATATAAAATATTTCTATGTGAGAATTTTACTGGATAGCTCTGTTCTAGATAAAACAATATATAGGTTTAAAAATACCTAACTGGGCATTCAGAGATATTATAAAAAATGTATATTTTAGACTGGTTTTTGGAAGCAGATAGGATGTTAATTATGCTAGCCATGTAATAGAAACAGCTTGCACCTTTTTTTTTCCTGTAATTAAATTTTGTTAGTGGTTTGTTGCACTATATGTAAAATAATGTATTTTTATATTAACTGAAGCTTAGAGGTAGAACATCTTGTGACAAGCTATAGGGTAGTTTGGAAAACACTAGCTGCAGAACTAAGTTCTTCTATCTCCTGTTATCTGCTGCACAATAGGAGATAATAAACCAACACAAAACAAAGAACAGAGCTCTGAAAATGCAATGTGGAGCGAGGCCAGACAGAAGTCAACAAAATAATGTTATTAAGGCAGCATCATTTAATGATGCCACTGACCTACAAAGTTGAGGCACAGAATCTGGGTGAAATCCATGCTGTTATAAATATCTCAGAAAAAATGTAGACATGTTCTTGCCATGGACTTTACAGACAACATAAAGATGAAGACAGAAAACTCTGTTATAAGTGAAGTACTTTGTTAGTGAATTTATGGTAGGGATCTGTCTAATATTAATGTCAAATACTTATTTTCTAAAGGGAAGAGAAAGTCCCATCCAAGGGTGGTTTAAAGAGGATTGTTTGACTTGCTTTATAAGGGAAAATATCTGGCTTTTCTATATTATTTAGATTCTGCCTTCAGTCTGCCCCGAGATGTTTGGGCTCCTATCACTCTGGAAAGTCCCTTTCATGCCTAATTGTCCTTCTTCTTACAGCCCCTGGAAACTTACCGTTAAAATAACATGGGTGGTCTCCTATAATAGTATCTACCTCCTTTCACTTTTCCCATAATGTTTTCTAGTATCTTCTGTTAAGATGGGATTTTTCAGGCTAAGTAATATAAGTTTTGTTTTTCTCAATTTCTGTATTCTGGTTCTGCTCTGATGACTGGAGAGTTCCTTCAATCTCTACTTATTTTGGTAGAGAGAGTGGAGCCAACTGGGGGACTGTTGGCTCCGAGGCAGAGGCACTGTCTCAAGAGCACTGTCTGCACATGCTGAGGATGCTGTTGCTGTTTAATAACTCCATTCTCACTGAACTTTTGCAAAATTTCTTTGGAAAACTTTTCTTTGCTAAAGTATTAGTTCGATCCTAACAATTTTAAAAGAGGTACTTCACTTGCCATAGACAACAAGTGTTATGTTTAATATTAAATGGAGTTCTTCGGTTAGACTCCATGGAAGAGATGTGGGGAGCAAGGTTTGCATGCAGGAACAAGGCTGACTGGAGAAGGTAGCATGAGGCAGAGAAAGACATTGAGCTGAAATGTTGGTCCCGCATAGACCAGCCTTTCAGGATTACCTAAATTAAAGCAAAGTGAGACGATCTCTGCCCAGCTGCCTATTGATGATTGCCCCAGAAAGAAGAGCCTAAGCTTTGGTTAAGCAGCCCCTTTATACCAAGATCAATTCCTGAGGCCAGAAGTGCCTGTCAACACTCTTAGTATCTGGGGAAAAGCAAGTGTCACTGCTGAAGGAGCCCTTGAGAAATGCCCATAGCATCCACTAGCATGAGGTAATGTAGCAAGTCTCTAGCATGGAACCTAACAAAAGGAGACACTCAATGCACGTTTATTTTTAAAAATTGTACATTAACTTGTTTTGATAGCTTAATTTAACTTTAGTTACATCTTAGATACAGAATCTTAGATTGGGAAGACAGCTTAGACACAATTCATCCCAACCTAGTATTAAAAAATGTTCTCAGGACCGGTGTTGTGATGCAGTGAGTTATGCCACAGTCTGCTATGCTGGGATCCATACTAGCACTGATTCAAGTTCCATCTGCTCCAGCTCTGATCCAGCTTCCTGGTAATGTGCCAGGGAAGGCCACGGAAATGGCCCAAGTGCTGGGCACCTGCCAACGATGTGCTCCAGGCGCCTGGCTTTGGCACAGCTCAGCCCCAACCATAGTGGCCAACTGGGGACTAAACCAACAGATAGAAGACCTCTCTGTCTCTCTGTCTATCTCTGTCTTTCCCTCTCTGTAACTCTGCCTTTTAAATAAATCTGTAAAAAAAAAGAATATTCTCACAAGTTTGCACTAGTTCCTGAAGAATTGGTCATGTAAAATACACACTTGTTAGGTGTAGTAGTTCTCCCTCTACCTGCAGTTTTTCTTACTCACTCACTGACAATAGCAGTTCTAGAATATTAAATGGAAAGTCTCCAAAATAAATAATTCATAAGTTTTAAATAACATTTAGTATAGTATCTTACTGTGATTGTTCTATTTTATTGTTAGTTATTGCTTTTCACCTCTTACTGTGCCTAATTTATAAACTAAATTGTATCATAAGTATGTATGAGGAGGAAAAAATGCTTTTTTAGGGTCTGGTGCTATTTGGCAATCAGAGGTGTCTTGCATCAACCTATCCCCCTGTGTATGGGGCAAGGCATTGTGTATTCATGAACAACAATCTCTCTGATTAGTACCTGAAATTCTCAATGGATAGAGAACATCAGTCTATATAATGTACAACCCGATACTTAACATTTACATGAAATCAGAAACTTTTGGTCTAACTATAGTATAGATATGTCTGGAATATACAATATTACAAATCCTTTCTCATAGCTGTAACATTAAATTATTTCTTTTTAAGTTACCTTTTTCATTCCAGCTATTTGACATTGTGTAAAAGTAGGCTTTGAATTCCTTTTAAGGGTATTTGGAGCCAAGTTATATGAAATTTTAATTTAGCTTTTTTTGTGATTGGCATTGTATAAATTAACATATTTATATCTAAGAGAATTTTTAAAAATACAATGTGTTTATATAGGGTATCTTTTTTAAAAGATTATTTATTTATTTGAGAGGTAGAGTTATAGATAGTGAGAGGGAGAAACAGAGAGAAAGGTCTTCCATCCATTGGTTCATTCTCCAGTGGCCATAACAGTCGGAACTGCGCCAGTCTGAAGCCAGGAGCCACGTGCTTCTTCCGGGTCTCCCATGCAGGTGCAGGGGCCCAAGGACTTGGGCCATCTTCCGCTGCTTTCCCAGGCTATAGCAGAGAGCTGGATTGGAAGAAGAGCAGCAGGGACTAGAACCTGGCATCCATATGGGATGTCGGCGCTGCAGGTAGAGGATTAACCTACTGTGTCACAACGCTGGCCTTGGGGGTATCATTTATGTAAGATGTGCCAGCTGCTTTCTTGGTTCCAAAATAGCATGCAATATTGTAGATAAAAATGGCTAGAGATACTCAAAGAAATATGCAGACTCTATCCAGATATAGAACTTGAATCTATGTTTTTACTCTGCTTAAAAAATAACTTATACTAAATAGCTTTCTGAGTTCATTCAAACTGTGTCTGTTTTCAAGTCAAGAATCCACATGACTGAATGAAAACAAAATAATTTTATCTAAATTTATGGAAAGGATCTAAAAATGGTAAAGAATGCAAAAAATTAGTCTTTCAGCATATAAACTGCAATTTTATTACATTCTTAGAAGTCCCATGAACTTATGAAGGACTCTGCAAATGCTGACAATGTGACTGTCTGCAGAGATAGCTGGAGTCTAAACTCTAGGGATTAAAACACAATGCAGATCAAAAGAAATGAACTACATTTGCTATCTCTGGATGCTGTCTCTACAGAATTCACACAGTGGTCTAGCTTGCTGAACAGATCACTAGGGACTTATTCACACTCATAGGTGATAGTTCTTTGACCCCTAAATTAGTAGACTTGTACCTCTCCCAGGACACTTCTCTAACTTCTGTTTAAATTTGTCCTTAAAACTTGTTTCACAATCTTTTAACGCATTCATTGTTTGCCCCGGGCTTACTTTGGGGAATAACCAAAGTAAGGGATAAAATTTAACTTTATTTATTGAAGATTTTTAAAAATGAATATGTAATACTTGTATATTTCTATGGGATACGGTATAACATGTCACTACATATACAAACTTAATTGATCAAATCAGGCAAGTAGCCTTTCCATTTCCTTATCTTTTCTTCATGATTGGAGCCTACCAGCTCCTATTATCCAGTTTTATAGAGTATCTAGCACATTATTGTGATCTCTACTCACTTCATTTTGCTATGGAATGCTAGAACTTATTATGTCTAACTGCAAAATCAACCTTAGAAATATGAGAGAATTTTCAAAGATTTGTTCATGAAAATGGAATTGAAATATAAAAAATAAACTTTCTCAACATAGGCTCCATCAAGATCAAGACACTTTTGTAGGTAATGATACAAGCCTATCACTTAAGAACTGAGGGTCCTAGGAATTTTAACACATCTGTGAAGTCTTTTTAAAATTAATAGCTGAAAAAAATGGTGCCCTTTGAAGATGTTTTTAAGATTAGGAAACAAAGAGAAATCTTACAGATCTAAATCAAGCTGTAAGGTTGATGTGTAATGATTTTCCACTGAAACTCTAGCAAATCGCCCCTATTTGATGAAACAAATGAGCAGGAGCATAGTCCTGGTAATGTATGATTCCCATTCCCGCCAAAACTTTGGCTGCCTTTTTCAAAATTCTCTCTTAGTAAGCAGTAGTATTGTTCTTTGGCCCTCCAGAAACTCAACAAGGAAACTGCCTTTTGCCTCTCCGCTGAGAAGCTGCCATTGTTCTGGACCAGTCCACTTTTGCTTAGACTGGATCACTCTCAGCTTTTGGCAGCCATTGCTCTGATTGTGCTTTGTCTTCAGGATTGTACTGTGGAATCTTCTACAGTGCTTCATCATCCATCCCAATTCTTCAAAGAAGTTCTTTCAAATCTTAATTCCACTTGTTTAAATTTCCATGGAAACTCTGCTCCTGTCTGCAGCTGATCTGGGCACTACAGTTTTGGCAATGATTGAGTTAAAAGTCTGCCTCACTTTATTTATTCAAAAATGTGTGAACTGAACCAGTTGAGTTGTCTGTGGTACTATTGTTTCTGATGTTACTCACTGGTTGTCTTCAATTAGGGCATGAATAAAATTGATTTTTTCCTCACTAATGTAGATTACCTGGCACTCTACACTTCATCTTCAACATCATCTCATTTCTTCTTAAAATGAATTATGAATTTGTAAGCTGCCCATTTCTTTGTAGGAATTTTCCCTATAACTTTTTCATCAATCATTAATGACTTCATAATTTTCCACTCAAGTTTTATCACTGATTTAATGTTTGTTCTTGCTTCAATTTCAGCAGAATTTGCATTACTACAAGAGGGGCTCACTTCAAACTTATATCTTTCTTAGTGTTTCAAACAAGATCCTGTTCAGAGATATCATAATAAGTTAGTACATGTTGCCAGCACCGCGGCTCACTAGGCTAATCCTCTGCCTTGCGGTGCCGGCACACCGGGTTCTAGTCCCGGTCGGGGTGCCAGATTCTGTCCCGGTTGCCCCTCTTCCAGGACAGCTCTCTGCTGTGGCCAGGGAGTACAGTGGAGGATGGCCCAAGTACTTGGGCCCTGCACCCCATGGGAGACCAGGATAAGTACCTGGCTCCTGCCATCGGATCAGCACGGTGCACCGGCTGCGGCAGCCATTGGAGGGTGAACCAATGGCAAAGGAAGACCTTTCTCTCTGTCTCTCTCTCTCTCTCACTGTCCACTCTGTCCAAAAACAAACAAACAAAAAGATTGAAGATGATATTCAAAGCATTTAACAATCAATGTGATCTTGCCACTAGTTATTTAGAAATGCTTCCCAACCAATCAGAATGCTCATTGGTCCATATGCCCCTTTAGTGTAGATGTCAGCCCTGAGAGGGGCTCCTAAACCAGGGATATACTTTAAAATTGCATGAATGATTTAATACCTTTGGAACAATTATCTGAGATTCCCTCCATTGGTATCTGTTAGGGACCTATCATTGCTGCAACATATTACCACAACTTGAGAAGCTTAAAACGACAAACATTTACTCTCCTGCTGTCCTGCAGGCCAGCAGTCAGATGCCTGAAGTTATGGTCAGACAACTATTCCCCTCACCTGCCTCGCCCCCACCCTCCATTGCATGGTAACAGGTATAGACAGTGTCTCAAGGAAGTTGTTGGAGTTAGTGGTACTGGTCAAACCTGAGTTCTTGAAGGGTCAAATTATGAGCTAAATCTCTCATTATATGAGGTGAAGGGCACTGGAGACAGAGGAAATGTGGGGAAATAAATGTAAGTGAGGGGAATGAGGTGGGCACAGGCCAGGGTGGTGGACAAGATGGACATCAACTGAGGATTCAATCTTTTTTTCCAAAACGTTCATGCTGCATCATGTTAGAGATGCACAGGTATGACTCACTCCCATGGGTCACCCAGACACCTGGACATACAGATCATTGCCTAATTCCCAGTGCTCATGTTTTGACTGTCCCGCATTCTCTTCCATTGATGGGGATCCATGTGTGTATCCCAGCACTGCCATTTAAAGCAGCCCACTGAACCTCAGACAAGAAAGGTGCAGAAGAGAGTTTAAGGAGGATTCCTGGATGGTGAGGACTGGGTAGAGGAGTACCTGGGGCTTCCTGAGTCAGAGAAATTAGACCTGAAAGGAGGTATAAATTTGGAAATCCTGATTAAAAAAAATCCTCTATTAAATGCCTCAATTCCTCCTTTTAATTATGGATTCAGAAAAATTATGTGAATCAGAAACAATAAGGATAATGAACAAAAAGGAAGTAAAAAAGAAGGATTGGGGAGTATGCAGATAATGCCAAATAGGGTCACTAGATGCTACAATAATTAGAATGGGAATAAACACACATTCCAGAAGTCTCCAAAGGATCAATTTTTGACACAATTAATTTTATTTGCTTTGGAAATCTGAAGTGGATTTGGTCCTCATCTGGATGCAATTGAGTCTTCCCAGTCCTAGGCTAGATAGTTATTATTTTTTTTTTGCTCATTTTAATATGCTGCTCGTGCCAAAAGTCCTCTGGGTAAATATATCGGATTTATAAAAATGCCCAACAAAATCAAATTAACCAAACCCTGCTGAATGGGTGACTTACAAAATGTGATATTTTCACTGAATACATGATTTTCATTTTTCACTATATTTAGCTAAAAATGCAAATAAATATCAGTTTATGGTGTTTATTATGATCATGTGAATAATGCAGCATCAGCATTTCACATATATGTAGATGGAGTATGTGACCAAAGATCTATATTCTTTGACGGACTCCAGAATACTTTTTTTTTCTGGACACTCGAAAATTTTTATTCAGTATTCAGAGATTCTCTGAAGGTTAAAATGCATTTTGGTTGGGAAAATGTTATGTGGCTTTCAGGATAGACTGTTGAAAAAGTTTGGTAAACTAGAAAAATATCTTAAGCTTGACATTTATCAGCTCTTAGCAGAGGGCCCTTTTGATTCGCATTCAATCTGTCAAGCAAATCATTCCCAGTTTCATGGGTAGAAGCAAGGAGTGACAGCTAGCACTGGTGACTACTTCTAGGACAGACTGAGTGCCACTTTACCAAAAGGTACTCAGTGAATTAAAATTGCTTAAGTGTTTTTTCAACATGAACAGTTTGAATCAGTGACTGAAATCTCCATGTCTGTACTCACATCCATAACTGTCACATTACAAACAGCTCAGTGAAGTCCCATGGAGTCATAGAAGAGTGACAGAGACCCAAGTGGAAAAGAGCCAAAGAAAAGGCAGGTGCTATGTTGGGAAGAACTAGGAAAATAAAAAGACTATGGGTTGTATGATGAGGATATTTGGGGATACCAGAGAGATACTTCACTGAGAACTTAGAGGTAACTTTGAAACGATTCTGCCCAGAGCCTTAAGAGGAAACTGCACTATTTCATTGAAAACCAAAACTCTCAGGGAAGATGTTTAGCCTAGTAGTTAACATGCTGGTTAAGGCACCACACCCCCCACCAGAGTACCAAGACTCCCTACCTAGCTCTGCCTTCTAACTTCAGCCTCCTGCTAGTTTGGACTCCTGGAGGCAATAGCAATGATGGCTCTAACCTAAACGGAAACCTGTAGATGTGAAACGGACACTAGGAGAAGCAATGACTGGAGCAGCCCTTGTCCTGACTGTCGAGGAACAGCTATTTTATTCCTTTTAGTATTTTCTTTTTCTACTTAATCCCATTGGTTGAACTCTTAACACAGAATTATTCTTAGGTGTTTAAATCCAATTGAAAATTGAGCTCTGTTAAAAATAAGAGTAGGAATAAGAGAGGGAGGAGATATACAGTTTGGCACACACTCCCTTGGTCTTACCCCTAACAATAAAGCTAAAAACTTGCCATGGGACTCCAAATCCCATTAAGTTGGCAGGTACCAATGCCATCTTACTAGCTAAAGTGATCAGCTTAACTTCATAACCTATCATAAAGATAGGATTGTCAAAGTGATCTCATAAATAAGACCACTGACTGCTAATAATAACTGATAGAATTAAAAGGAGAGAATGATCCACCATGAAAAGCAGGACACACAGCAGACTCACAGAATGACAAGTGCCCTATACAGCACTATGGCCTCAGAATCAGCCCTTAAGGCATTCAGATCTAGCTCAAAAGCCCATGAGAGTATTCCAAGCATGCACAGCCAAGACACTGTGGCAAAAAGTGACCTACATGAATGATCCCTGTGAGTGAGATCCCAGCGGAAAGAATAGGCCATCAAAGAAGGAGGTACCTTTCTCTGAAGGGAGGAGAGAACCTCCACTTTGATTATGGCCTTGTCTAAATAAGGTCAGAATTTGTGGACTCAAGAGGCTTCCATAGCCTTGGCAGCTCATGACAAGAGCCTCAGTGATCACTGACATCATAAATAAGAGTGTCAATTGTTAAATCAACAAAAGGAGTCACTGTGCACTTTTTCCCCATGTAGGTCCTCCGTCCTTGTTGTACTATGAGAATTAACAGTAAAACTAGTATTCAAACAGTATTTTATACTTTGTGTGTCTGTGTGGGTGCAAATTTTTTTTTTTTGACAGGTAGAGTTAGTGAGAGAGACAGAGAGAAAGGTCTTCCTTCCATTTGTTCACTCCCCAAATGGCCACTATGGCCGCTGTGGTTGTCGCGCTGCGGCCAGCGCACCATGCTGATCCGAAGCCAGGAGCCAGGTGCTTCCTCCTGGTCTCCCATGCGGGTGCAGGGCCCAAGGACTTGGGTCATCCTCCACTGCCTTCCCAGGCTACAGCAGAGAGTTGGACTGGAAGAGGAGCAATCGGGACAGAATCCGGCGCCCCAACCCCGGGGTGCTAGCGCCGCAGGCGGAGGATTAGCCTAGTGAGCCGTGGCACTATCCAAAATCTTTACTTTAGTATACAGTTGATCTCCTGTATATAAAGATAATTAAAAATGAATCTTAATGAAGAATGGGATGGGAGAGGGAGTAAGAAGTGGGATGGTTTGGGAGTGGGAGGGCAGGTATGGGGGGAAGAACCACTATAATCCAAAAGTTGTAATTATTAGATTTGTATGTATTAAATAAAACTTTCTATAATAATAAAAAAATTATTCTAGTAATTGGGTTATCAGTGTGGGAGACCTGGATTGTGTTCCCAGTGTCTGGCTTCCTGCCCACTCGCAGGAAGTGCAGTTATCCAGGAAGTGAACTGGGCTGGGGGATCTCTTTCTCTCTTTCACACACACACACACACACACAGACACATACACACACACACTTTTTCCCACCCTCTCTCAAATAAATAAATAAAAAAGAAAACCAAAGCTATTAAATCTCAGAAGATAATTCGCCCCGGACCTATAAATCCTCACATCACAATCTTTACCATCACAATCTTTTTTCATATAATAAATACAATTTAAAATCCCCCCTAAATTATTATTCCAATTGTGGGAATGTACTTCAAATATTTTTATGTTAATTTTGACAAATTCATCTAGGAATTTTCAAATTTCGCCTATGAATAAACCTTTTATTTGACCAACAGTCTTGCTTTCTTAGAAGAACATTATCCTCTAGGTGGTCTGCCACCTTATAATTTCATTTACCTTTGCTCTTTTGTCCTGTATCATCTCCCCTTCTCCACATGGGATTGCAAATTTTTGATATGACATGTTACAGGTACACTTTGCTTTATGCTCATTTTCCAGAAAACCTAGGCTAAAACAGTCTTCAAAATTTATTTTCTGTTTAATGACTCCAAGGCCCCTTTCAATTTGAATCCACTTGCCTAAGGCCACACTGCTAGAACCAAGTGAGACTCAGAGCCAGGCCAGTCTGTCTCTCCACTGTCGCCATGATGCCACTAGCCAAAGCATGGGGTCTCTTCTTGTCTGCCCTAACTCCATTCTGTGAAGGATTCTTTGCAACTGATTAGAATAAAAAATAATGCTTTTTTCTAATGAATAAACAGCTGTGGGCAGAACTTGTCTTGTGTTCTTCAAATAAGGGGGGAAAAACTATTCAGAAGTTAATCCTCAGAACGAATGGATATCTTACCACATAATCTTTATTGGCAAGCCGTTTCCTATTTGAAATCCTTTTTCTTTCTTAGCTTCTATGTTGCCATCACTTCTTCCTTGCAAACTTCTCTAAACATGTGTAATTAATATCTTAACCTACCATATCCTCTGGTTTCAAAAATTACTGTGTGCATTCAATCCTATCCCCACCCTCATTTTTGGAAGCTTTCTCCATCTATGCTGTCGCCTCAAATCTCTGTAATGTTCCACCATAACAAAGAGACCAGGGAGGCCTTTTAGTTCTAATTAAATCAGTGTCAATGAAAAATCCCCGTGTAAAAACTGTCTTGAGTATTTATTCTCCTTTCCCTAGTGCATGGCTCCCTGGAATTGTCCATAATCCCCTTCGGGAAAGAAGGAAGGAAAAATGCTGCCTGTTCACTTTGCTTCACTTATCAAACCTCCTGTAGAGGAAGCAGAGGGAACCTTGGATTTCCATTATATCTACTAACACCATCCTTCAACCCATCGCACTGATTTTTTATTATATCAATCAAGAAATTTCATGGTCATCCCAAGAGCTCTTTGTCTCTGCCCACTGCAAACAACATTGCCTTAGATTCCCATAGATCACGGTCTGATTCTCGCTCCTGTTCCAGCCTTCTTGTTACAGTAATTACATCTACTTTACTCAATTAGATGGTGCCATTTAACATGGTTACAGTGAGGGGTAGCAAGGAAAACTGAGAAACAAGGATGAATCATGCTGAGAGACACCTGCTTTGGGGAGGCCTCTGCACAAACAGGCAAAGGGAGATTTCTCCTCTTCTGGTATGTGAGGATGGAACTTCTGTCGGTGACTAGGTTTTGGAAGAATGAGGAGATTGAGATTGACTGTCAGACGTGTAAACCTAACATCCCCCATGCCTACCCTTTTCCCAACGTGTCTGAGTTTCATTATAGGAGACACGTGCTATGCATTTTGTCTCCTTCCTAACTGTCATCCTGATAATCTGACACCAGGCCTGATTTTCAATGATCTTCCCTGCCTCTGAAGGATAGAAACAGACCCTCAGGCTTTCAAAGTACAATTTAAATTGGCAATTTGATGCCTGAAGTCCATCATTTTTTTTTCTCACAAGTCCTCCATTGTTACTAAAGTACCCGCACCTCACTGTGATTTTATTATTACCATATCCCATATTTTAACTAAGTCGAGCAATTCCCTGCTTTTCACCTAATATCACAATTGTCAATAGATGAAAGCCTAGTCACTCTTACTACCACACCTGTCATCCATATGACTTCTGGACAGGGAGGAGAAATTGAGCTCCAAAAACCCAACCTGATCGACTACTTTCTATGATTGATTGTCTTAGCCTTAGTGCCTAGAATTAACTTAGAGCAAAGATTACATTCTGATCCTGTGAAGCAAAAATGAGGGGTAAAGGGAGAGTGGGAAAAGATGAAAAGAAGTCTAAGTTTCTGCATTTCCAAGCTGGCAACAGCTTCACAGGAAACCCCAGTTGGTATGTGGCCATATGGAGGACCCCAGTAAGGCACTAAGTTACTGTCACCTCTCAGAGCATTCTGTTGGGGGGAAGAAATGATAACCAGTAACTCTGTCCACAATTCCCCATCTTCAACATCAGTCCATCTGTGTAGCTACTGAGGAAGTCAGGATTTCTGTGGCTCCAGTGGGGTAGGACTAACATGCAAGAACTCCTATATCTCCCCCTGCTGAAGTTCTTTGTCTCATTAAACAGTGGGGTTGAGAATTTATCAATGCGGTCTCCTGTCATAGGAGAAACAGGGAATATGACTGGTTCTGGGGAGCAGGACAAGTTTCCACGTCCCTTGCAAAAGCCAGATCTGCAAATCTATAGAGGCGCATAAATAAGGTCCAGTGCATGCTATTTCCCCTTGTAAGTCCACATTCTAATTATTTAGAAATTGCTTCTTGTGAGATGGCACATTCTCCTTTAATATTTTCTCTTGTGACCATGAGGCCACTGTCATTTAATGAGTAAGTCAATCTCTGGCTTCTTTGTGTATTTTGATAATTTGTCTGCAGGTTATCAGAGAGTAGTGAACAATTCTAAGAGCCTGTCCCTCCCTCTCTCCATCCCAGAGTAACCTTCCAGGGGGAGCGAGACAGTAAACAAATAGAGATGTAAGCTATATGTTCACGTTCTGGCATGTTACAGTGTAGGAAAAGAGGTCTGTAGATAGAGTGAGAGCTGCTGGCATGAGATAGGGAAGGTTTTGCTCTAACAGAAGTGGAAGGTAAAATGACAATCCATCCAGAGCATTTGTTCAATACAGCTTTGTTGGTACAAAGGATCTATCAGCCATTGAAAATAAGTCATAGAAAAAATATGGGTTTTGCCTGGAAAAACAAGAGAAAGAGGAAAATAGGTATAGATATATAGGTTTTAAATGATTTCAAGGTTTTTCATGATAACCTCACAGATTTGATGTGTGTCGATATATACCCTTTTGTGACCGTATTTTATAAAACAAACATAAGACTGTGTGTTCCGTTACAGCGGTAGTTGTATGTCCAGAGGTGGTTAACACCTGGTGAAGGAGGAAGGGATTCTAAAGAGAGGCTCAGAGATGCCAATCAGTCTGAGCTCTTGAACTTAACTCGAGCTGTTAGTGTAAGCTTTTTTCTTTGTTTCAGCAAAGAGTATTGCCTTGAAATTGTGTTTAATATAATACAGCAACTTTTCCATATCATGACCTTGCTTATGCTCTGTGATATACCAAGCATTCATAGTTCTGTGTGTGGGTACCTGAATTGCCTGTATCTTCCAATATAAGTAGAAATGTACTCATGGCAAGTATGTAATGGATGGAAAAACCAGCTGTGTTTTGGTTTATTAAATGTCTCAATTTATTTTTCAAATGTTTTGGATTAGATAAAACCCAACTAGGTTTTGCCAAAAACGTTTCTCCCTTAATTTTTGAAATCATGTGCAATTTTGCAGAAATTTACTACATATGTTTCTGTTTCATTTATATTTAAATCACCAAAATATCACTTTGTAAGATCTATTTGATGCCCAAGAAGCCATTTGAATTAGTCTAATACAGTTTTTAAAAGTTGAAATGTAACTCATATACCATAAAATTCACTTTTTAAAAGTTCACAATTTAGTAATTTTTAGTATCTTCTCAAAGTCGGGTAACCATTACCACTGTCTAATTCTAAAACCTAGTGCAGGTTTGAAGCACCTTCTGTTATGAACAGGAGGAATGGTCCATATGAGCTGCACAGTGGGATTCACCTTGAAACTCCTGCTCTGAAACTTGGTGTGAGCTTTTGCTGCAGACAGAGACTTGCTCTGGTTCCAACACCGTGGTTGTAAATTGGAACAACTCTGTATTTCACAAAGTGGATGCCGGGCTCTGGGGTTATTGTCAGGGTGAGTTTCCCTGCTGTGACCAATCTACCACCATGGCCCAAGCTGAATGTTCTACTGCCTTCTTCCTTAGATCTTTTCTCCCACTCATGAGGTTTTTGATAGTTTTTTGACCTGGAAAATCTGAGGCTGCTTGGTCCCAATCACATAATGTTTGGCTCCAAAGTTCTCCTAACTCTCACTATCCCACCCAGCTAAGTCACTGCCAGAAAAATGAGAGACTACATAAGGCCGACTTTGAAGACTAAATGTTCCCCTAGTGACCTCTGTATATTGAATTTGGATCTGTCTACTTAAGAAACAATGGGAATAGTGAGTCATAAAACTTAATTTGTTATCTCAGCAAGTCCTTTCTGAAGGTATTTAAGATGATTGTCCTATCAGGTTCTTTAAGAATAAAACAAATATTCCTGTCCAATACTAGTATCCTCTTTCATCAAGTTTAATTCTTGATTAGGTATATTAGATTTAGAACATGCAAAAATAATGATACTGACATGTGAAATAAAACAGCATGCTGTAGCACAGTTAGCCATAATGTTCAGCTTTGTAGGGGTTGTGACACCCAAGCTTTGGAAATGTGGTGTTCTAAACCCTCCTCCACATGAAATAAGGCAGGAAAATGAAAAAAAAAAAAGGTTTATTTTTTCTTTTACAAACATCATGTTACTGGTAGAAATAATCAAGCTGTGAGATATTGTAAGTTTTCCTTCCTCTTTAGGATCTAATATTCTATTTATAAAATGGAAAGACAATCACTACTAAATACAATTAATGTAAAAAAAAAATTTAAATGTTGGCCTGCATATGAAAACATGATCAGCACTGTCCCTGGCTCCCCGAAAGTAAATATATATATATATATATATATATATATATATATTTAAATTTGTACTGAATTCAGGCTATTAACTTGACTTATGATTAGACAACTAGAACTAGTTTCCATTTTTATTCTTCCAGGAGATAAAGATGTTCTTGTCTATGAATGCAGGGCTTTCTCTATAAAATAAACAGTGTTGAATAAACAGTGGCTTGTGTGTTTCCTGTTAAAAATTCCATACTACAATCACCATTTGTTATCACCACCATGAACCTGTAGTAAGAAGCTCTTCCAATACAGCCCAACACTTTTGAAAACTCTGACACAGTGGTCATTCTTTGCCTTCCCTGCCCAAGTCAAGCTTGGGAACAATTCTCACATTCTGAGAATCCAGTGAGTTTTCCTATGCCCTGTTTTTTCTCTTCTGCTCCTAAGTTGGCAGTGCTTTTTGTCCTCATAACAACAACATGTCTACATGGAAAGTGAAATGTTCAACCATCGGATGTTTTGTCTATGCACTCCTACACGTTCTGATATGTAGACAAAACACTAAGATAATTGATTCTTTTCTTTTTCATCCAGATGTTCTGCAATTATTTATTCAAAGCTTGTGTCTAGTTTATCAGCTATTGAAACAGAGGAAATAAACCCTACAAATGTGAAGACTGACTTCCAATGACATAAAGAATGGAGTGGGCATTAGATCACAGGTGGATATTTTTCTGCAATTAAATCATTCATTGATTATTTAAGGTGCACACTTTGTGTTTTGTATATATATGAGACATTACAGAGAAAAAAGTGTTTGGATGTACACAATGTCTAAAATATTGATTGCAAATTACTTAGAATGGATAAGGACAAAGTAAGAACATCTATTTTGATGAAACAAACCCTTTGAAGTCATAAATATGGAAGACACTAATGATTGCTTACAAAAGCCATTCTGAACCCCTTTCTATCTACCTTTTAATATTGAGGCTGAAAAGAGGAAATCTTGTTTTCTTGGTCTCTTAGTTAGGAGTGGGTAATCATAGGACCTTATTTTAGATAATGAGACTGTAAAGGGAAGTATGTTATGGGATTTCTGATCAGCGTAGCTTGCTTAATGGTGAAAAGAATAGGTGCAAGAGTGCTTATTGGTTCTGTTCCTTCCTCAGTAAGTCTAGAGCCACAGCAACCGTTTTGTAAGCATGAGACAACAACCACAGAGGAAAATCTGGCAAGTGATGGAGCAGAATGGTATAAAAGCACTGATCTTGATACCACTGTAGAGTTGCTGATCAATCTGTAGGCCTCCAACCTTCACACTTTTATTAAGTAAAGATCATTATTCTTTCAGTTACTGTTACTCATGTATTTTGTTATTTGCATCTGAAAATGTAACTAAGAGATAAATATAGAGACCATAGATCTATTGTTCCTTTGACATACAATAGAACTGAAGCACAAGTGCTACACTGGCTTGTCCAGTGTTGTAACACTAAAATCAGTGTGAGAACAAGACTTGAGCCCAAGTCTCCTGATTCCTGCCACTAAGTTTCTAAGGGCAGCAAGAACTGACCAGCTGAATGTGCAGGACTTAACTTTGAAAATGAGAGACAATAAAGGTAACACTGAAACACTGTTCACAGGTGCTTACATCAGCATAGTAGACTTCTCTTATTTGCCATAAGTGCTGGGAGTACATCAGAGCTGTTCTTGAGGTTTTGCTCATTTTTAAAGATTCATTTTAAAGGAAGGGTGACATACAGAGAAGGAAAGACACAGAGAGAAAGAGATCTTCCATGTATTGGTTCACTCTCTCCTGCAACCGCAGGAGCTGGGCCAGGCCAGTGCCAAGAGCCCAGAATACTGGGCTCTTTCCTGATCCCTGACTTGGATGGCAGGGGCCACATTACCTGGGGCATCTGCTGCTGCTTTCCCAGGAGCATTAGCAGGGAGCTGCATCAGAAGCAGAACAACCAGGTTTTAAACTGCCACTCTGATATGGGATGTCACTGCGGCATACAGTAGCTTAATTCATCTGCCAAAGAATCAATCCCATTTCCTGAAGTTTTAAACACTGCAGGGACCAAGAACCAGAACTCAGTTCTGACACTGCCACAACACATTTTTTTTCTGGATCACTTAATGATTTAGCTCTAGAAGAGATTCAGTGTTGTGACATAATATTGAATGAGGGAAAAATCCTAGTCCTTAAAATCCAGACTTGTGTGCAATTCCAATCTCTGAATTTGCCAGAGATGCAACCTCTGGACAAGTACTTACCTGCCTAGTTTTCTCATCTGTAATGATGATAATCCAATCCAGCTCTTCAGTTCTCGTGAAGATTAGATGAAATAAGACATACAATCACAATCACTGTATCACATATAGATACAATTTAGCAAATAGTAGCTATTATTATTAAGGACAACTGAGAAACTACCAGGTCCAGATGCTATGAAGGCTCTGAATTATCACTCTCTTATACCCAAGTGGCATTCTCAAGTGTGACCATGATGACATCAGATTTGACAGCCTTGATGAACTATCTGAGCAAAGACTGTGTTAACCAGTGCCCCATGATGAACAAATTTGATGACATGTGGACTATGGCTTGTGATACTTCCTATAGGTAGTTTGATATCAGGGATCATCTGAAGACTTAGTCCTCTTGTAATGTGAAAGGTCCAAGTGAGCCATCAGATCACCTGAACGCTAACTTCTGCATCTTATAGCTAAACTGACCACAGTGAATTTAAGATGCTTCTTGTCAAAGCCCCTTGGTGGTTTATATCCAGAGAAGGGAAATTAAAGTAGGAATGGGAGCCAAATGCCATGACTGGTCACACATGCACATACCAATCTCTAAATTCAAGTGGGTTCTTTGTTTCAGTAAATTCAGCTTACCATGTGTTTTCACAAAATAACAACTATACAGGAAGTTGTCTGGATTCTAAATTCTCAAATGCAAAATGATACCTTGGGCTCTTGGCTGAAAGGTGCAACTTGCTATTCGATTCCCAACTTGGGGAATGCAGCTGGAATGAGAGAACACAAAGCCCCACTCCGCTATTTTTGCCTTGTCAAATGTTTTCTACAAAACTGGCAGAGGCCCACAAAAGAAAGACAGTGGGTTTCTAAGACCTGGCCTTGATTTTCTGCTTTAGACAGTAAGTATCAGGAATCCATTCCTAATGAAAAGCAAACAGACAATCACTACATTTCTCCATACATTCCTGGCATATTTATACTTGAGCGCATTCTGTGGAGGCAACTTTTTTTCTACACACTACATTCAAAGTTTGTGCACAGGAAAGCCTCATCTGGAGGGCTAGGGCTGGAATAAGGAGCTGGGAGTTAACCCCTGTGTGCTAATGGAGCCCTCAGACCTGCAACTCCTTTGTCTTCTTAGTTATTCAGTGTCCAGATGCACCTTTAGTGATGGAACCATCATGTTCTCCTGCTCTTTGTGTGGGATGGAAAGTCACACGGCTCCTGATCTTGTCAGTGTAGCCCTAAGTAAGACATTTCTTTTTTTTTTTTTTTTTTTTGACAGGCAGAGTGGACAGTGAGAGAGAGACAGAGAGAAAGGTCTTCCTTTGCCGTTGGTTCATCCTCCAGTGGCCGCCGCGGCTGGCGCGCTGCGGCCGGCGCACTGCGCTGATCCGATGGCAGGAGCCAGGTACTTATCCTGGTCTCCCATGGGGTGCAGGGCCCGAGTATTTGGGCCATCCTCCACTGCACTCCCGGGCCACAGCAGAGAGCTGGCCTGGAAGAGGGGCAACCGGGACAGAATCCGGCGCCCCGACCCAGACTAGAACCCGGTGTGCTGGCGCCGCAAGGTGGAGGATTAGCCTAGTGAGCCGCGGTGTCAGCCCTAAGACATTTCTACATAACTCTCTAATGATTTTTGTGTTATCCTTTGGGGTTTAGAGGTGATTCCTCCTTTTCTATGGCCAGGTGAATTCATGACATCCAAGGTAGGCTTGCTGAAATAGAGTAAGTCCTTGAGAATGTGTCACAACCTCACTATCTTATTTTTTGTACAATTATTGTCAAGCTAGCTTATCTCTGGCAGGTTCTGTCATCTCTAAAAAGGAAACAGTGACTGACTAACAGGTAAGAGGGTGAAGAGTGTGTGTAAAAAGTATCATTTGGATGGGAGGCATTGCCTTATGGCGTACCAAGACATTTCAAAGAATAGTTCCAAACCTAAATTAATTTTAACATAGTTATGTGAAAGTGCACCCTGTTAAGTGAATGCTTTTATTTTGAGATTCGCATGAGGTTGTTAGAAATAATACATAGACATGTAGTACACCTTTACCCAGTTTTACCCTGTTTTACTTCAGGCTGTGATTAAATACCATAGATTGGGTGGTTTAAGCCACAGAAATTCATTTATTTTCCCACAGTTCTGGAGGCCAGGAATCCAAGACCAAGTGCCAGCATGGTTGGTTTTTGGTGAAGGCCATCTTCCTGGCCTGGAGGCAGCCACATTCTCATGGGTCCTCACATGGTAGAGCAAGCTCTGGCATCTCTTCTTATAAGGGTGCTAATCCTATCATGAGTGCCCACCCTCCTGAATCATCTCCCACAGGTCGTACCTCCAAATAATATCACATTGGCAGTTGTGCATTAACATGATTTTTACAGGAGATGCCATCAGCCCCAGCATTCCCAACGGTAACATCTTGCAAATCTATAATGAACTATCACATCTAGGAATTTTACATGTTACATGTAAGAAGCACAGATTTCAATCTGAGTTTCCCAAATGGGCAGCAGTACCTACCAGTTTCATCATCAAAGGGATCCATGCTATCCTTTTATAACCAGCACAAACTCTTTGCCACTCACACCCTGTAAGGCCGCCACAAAACACACCAAACATCAGAGTAAGGGAAAGAGTTTATTGGCGGGGAAACCCAACAGACCAGAGGGAAGCGGCAAAGAAGGAAAAGAGGGAGAAGGTGAACGTAAAAGAGAGATTGAGAGAGAGAGAGAGAGAGAGAGAGAGCGAGCACCACATGTTCAGGAACAAGTCCTGTTAAACCTTTGCTGGGGGGTGGGCAGAGAAGTAGGAGCAGAGAGATGGAGCTGACACCAGTGGTTGGGCCATAAATTCACCTGGCTTCCAGCCATGGCTGCGGGCTAGAGCCTAGGATGGTGTCCAGGGAGCAGATCACGCCATAGATAAGACTGCACCATTTTACTAACACACCCTCTCCTTAAAACCTAAAACCATTAATATTCTCTCCATGTCTAGCTGTTGTAGGCATTTGTGAACCAGTGATAGATTAGAAGATTCATTCTCTCTCCCCCCTCTCTCTCCACTTCAAATAAATACATTAATTAATATTTCTTAAAACTGATAGATTAAATTTCATTAAAATTTTATGTCCCTGTTCTGAAAAATATTTTGTTAAAAGTATGGACATAATGAAAATTATTTGCAAATCCAAAATCTGACATATCGAGAGTACATACTCAAAAATATTCAAACCTCTATAGCAAAAGCAAGCAATCCAATTAGATAATGCATAAAAGACATGAAGAGACATATAACTGAAGAACATACACAAATGTCACATAAGTACATAAAAAAGCTGTTCAACATCGCTATCCATTAAAGAAATGAAAAATAAACCACAAGGAGACTTATCACACACCTACTAGAATGGTTTAAAAATAGCAAAAACACCTAATGGTGCCAAGAATGAAAAGACACTGTGTGATACATCACTACTGAGTTTGTAAAATGGTTCCATCTCTAGAAAAGAGTGATAGTCGTTTTTTGTTTGGTTTTGTTTTAAGAAATTAAAGTTGCAGCTATCAGGTGATCTAGCAATTGTTTGTGCCTTTATCTAAGAAAAAAACACTCTTATTTTAATATATAATCATTTAGAATTAAGTCCCAAACTAGAAACAACCTAGACGCCCTTCACTGGTTCACAAATGCCTACAACAGCTGGTGCTGGGCCAGGTACACAGAACTCAATCTGACTCTCCCATATGGGTGGCAGGCACCTACCTATTTGAGCCATAAGCTGCTGTCTCCCAGAGTGTGAATTAGTAGGAATCTGAGACTCAAACCCAGGCATGCCAATATGGGATGTGTTTCAAGAAGCATCTTAACTGCTGTGCCAAACATCAGTCCCTAACTTAGCATTATCTTTACATAGTCCATGCTTTTGTTTTCATGTCTAAGAATTTACTGTCTATCACTAGATTATGAATATTTTCTTCTCTGATTTTTTAAGTTGTAAGTTTTATATTTTATATTTAAATCTGTGATTTATTTTGGGTTAAATTTTATAGAAGGTGTAAGACTTCCATTGAGGTTTGTTTGTTTTGCATACAAATATCCAATTGCTCTAGCTCCATTTGTTAAAAGGCTATTGTTTCTTCACCAAATCTTTGCATTTTAACCAAAATCCAGTTGGGCATACTTATGCAGCTCTATTTCTGGATTCTGGATTCTGTCCATCAACCAAATGCATTTATCATTCTAAAACTACCACACGATCTTGAAGACTGAGACAACATCGAAAGCCCTGAAATTCAACAGACTCGTTCCTCCTACTTTCTTCATTTTCAAAATAGTTTTAATATTTTTTCATGTCCATATACACTTTGGAATAATATTGATTATACTTACAAAAGATTATTTTTATGTGGGACTTTATGAGAAATTGCATTAAACTGGTGTATCAGTTGGGAGGAGAATTAATATGATTCTTTCAGTTGATGAATACTGTATGTTTCCTATTTATTTAGATTTTCAAAATGTATCAGTGTTTTGTGGTTTTCACATAGAGATTCTGAATGAGTTTCTTAAGATTTATCACTAAGAATTTCATTTTGGGGGACTTGTAGATGGTATTATATTTGTACTTAGCCTGATGTGTTTATTGCTAAAATACAATAGAATTTGGTATTTAACTTGTGTCCTGCCACTATGCTAAACTCACTTAATGCTGGTAGTCTAAGTTTTCCTTCATTTGAGAATGTTTTGATGTCTTTTTCATCCCTATAGGGCATTTTTAATAGTTATGGAATTTTAGGTTGACAGCTACTTTGATTCAGCCCTTGAAAAACATTGTTTCACTTTCTCTCCCCTCCATATGTCTAATCATAAATCTACTGCCATTTGAATTGTTTTCCTTAAGGATAAAGTACTGCTTCTCAATTTCATGCTTTACACATTTTTTTCTTTGTTTTTAGTTTGTAGGAGATTGATTATGATGTTCTTAGTGTGGATTTCTTTAGATTTATCCAGTTTGGGGTTCACTCATCTTGTATTTATATGTTTATGCCTTCTGATAAATTTGTAGTTTTCAGCCATTATTTCTTTGAGTCCTATTTTAGCCCCACTTCTTTTTCCTCTCCTTCTGAGACTCAGAATGTTAATGTTAGATTTTCCCCTTTATTCTTGTATTAGGATTATCCAGAAAGATTGAACCAAGAAATGCATCAGTTTGAAAATTTTAAGGAATTTGTTCATGCAATTGTGGAGTTTTGGCAAGTCCAAAATTAGCAAGGTGGGTTGGTGGCTGGAAATCTAGAGAGAAGTTACAGTTTGAATTCAAAATCAGGCCTCTGGAAGAACTCCCCTTCTTCTAGGGAAGTCAGTTTATTAGCCTTGGATTGGGTGAGTTCTACGTATAACATGAAAGATAACCTTACTCAAAGCTCAATATGTTAACATCTGAAAAGTACATTCACAGAAAAATGCAGAATAATGTTTAACCAAATATCTTGGTGTCATAATCTAGCAAAGTTGACATAAAATTAGCAATCTGAATTGCATAGTTACCTTTGCTTGCTTGCTTGCTTGCTTTATTTATTTATTTATTTTCTTGGTTTATATTCTCCTTACTCTTCTAATGGGAAATTCCTGTCATCCTATCTTCCCCTTACTCTTTCTCTTCTATGTTTCCTCCATTCTGCTTTGGATATTGATATGACTCCCCCCCATTGAGTTTTTTACTTGTTGTTGTATTTTTAGTTCTAATTTTTACATTTGGTTCTTCTTTATGTATTATAGCTCTTTTCTGGGACTTTCTTTTTCTCTGTTGAAGTCCTCTATTTTTCACTTGCTTCAAGAATGTTCATAACTGCTCATTGAAGCATTTTTTTAGGGTAGATATTCTAAATTCTTAACAGATAACTCTCTAACATTGTCATCTTGGTATTGGTACCTATTGATGGTCCTTTTCATTCAGGGTAGCATCTTCACAGTTCTTGGTATGATGTGTGATTTCCTGTTGAAACCTGGAAAATTTCATATTATATCATAAAACTCTGGCCTCTTTCTTGGTCACCAGTTTGGCAGGGAAGTGGGGTTGGGAATTCCCACATTATTTCTGGGTGGGAATAAATACTCAGTCTCCCCAGTGATCCTCTTTTGATATCAGAGATTATCATATATTAGTGCTGGGCATAGGTGGCTGTCTCCACTCCCAGCAAAGTATCTCAACCTTGGTGGGAGGGTTAAAGCTGGTTTAGTACTGCTACCCATTTTGCCTCCATAGAGCAAGGACTGCCTTGTTATTGCTCAGCAGTGGTACAAGTTCTGACTACAAACAATGCTTCCTTTGAATTCACTCCAGCTGGGAGGTGAGGTGGAGGGTCTGTCATTATTGGTGGGTTGGAATGAAATCCAGTCTCATATTCAGCCTTTTCTGGTACCTTCCCACCTGAAGCTTCTGCCTGGTAAAGTTGTATACCAGTCTCTCAACGCACAGGTTGCTAGGAGATATCCATCTTCCTGACCCTTTGGCTAAGAAGGGTGAGATTTTGTTAGACTTGCTTGGTTTACCTCTTCTAATGGGTCTGGGTTACTGGCTTCTTGCACTCCAAGTCTGGGCTATATAAGGAGGAAACCAAAACCAAGAGAACTTACCTCTGAGTCATTCCTTGAATCCTGAAATCCTAGCCTGACTATTGCCTTCTCGTCAACTTTCAAAGTATTATTTTGTTTTATATTTAACATAGTTGTACAAAAAAGCAAGAATAGAGAAGAGTGCATCTATTCCATATTTCTGGAATCTTAAGTCTATAAAACTTGCTTTTAAAGAGAGGCAGTAAGAGGGCAAATAACAGTAAATAACAGTTTAATATTGTAACTACAAAGAGATTATAGCTTACGACTAAGCTGAAAATCATAAAAATGGATCCTAGCCAAGTTTTCTTACTGGAATTATATGTTTACTTTGGGATTCTATTGAATTTCCATTTGAAGTTTTCCCAGTAACAAATATTTTAAGTGTTTTATAGTAGTTGTATCTTATGTTTATGATGACATTTGAATTTATTCATCTCAAATTGTGGTATAGAATATGGGGAATATTTAGCACTGTAGGTTTTATCATCAATTCCTACTCTCTCTAAGGGACAATGAGTTTGCCTCTGTATTCCTGGCCAGTTCTCAACTTCATCACCAAAGCACACTAGCAAAGAATTTAGGGTCCCACTGACTGTTCATTTTGTTTTTTCAAAAATGTTTATTTATTTATTTATTTTTATTCTAAAGGCAGAAAGAGAGGGAGAGAAATGTATCATCTGCTGGTTTACTCCCCAAACGTCCACAACTGCTGGGGCTGGGCCAGGCCAGATTCAGGAGCTGTGAAACATATCTGGGTCCCCAAATAGGTGGCAAGGACTCAAATTTGAGCTGCCTCCCAGGCGCATTAGCAGGAAGCAGGATTGGAAGTACAGGTGGAACTTGATCCCAGGAATTCTGATATGAGATCAGAGTGGTGTCAATCTCTTGCTTCACAATGTCCACCCTTGACTATTCATTTTCAATGATATCCTATCCAATACTAAGATTCTCCCTTTGTCTCTTGAAATATTCAAATTTTAAGAAGATTTTACATTCTTCTTTGTTAAAACTTGAAGTATATCTTAAAAGTATTTTTATTTCTAAGTCCTAAATCCTGGAATAATTTTACTAGTAAAAATTATAAACAATATAAAAATATTCAAAGTAATAATACTTTTCTTGTTTATAAATTAAATGCATTAAAATTTATTAATTATAAAGGCCTTCCAATGATTAACTTTCTGTGGGTACAGTTGACAAAGCATGCTAGTGGTAATTACGGAAATGGAAATTTTCTTATCTTGACTTCTATGCATCTGATCAATATTATATCCTAATTGTTTTCCCAGGAGAGAGGTAGTTTTATCATAATTTTCCAGGTGATCAAATAAGTTCATTGACCAATACCAGGCATTTAGTAAGTATTGCATTAAACTTTTTAAGGTAATATAATTAGTAACTGACAGAATTGGAACTCTGTTATTTTAGCATTCCAAATGCAGGGTTATTTCTGCATCAAAGTTACCTTCCAAGCTCTGTTGCCTCTAAAAGGATTAAATAAACACCAGCAAAGCTTGAGAGAAAGTGTTCCAAACTATCTTTTTCTCAATTTTCTTTGACTACACCGTGCTCCTTTTTGATACCTTACTATGGCTTGTGTTTGCACATGGAAAGAAAAAGATTGTTATAGCCTGCACCAAAGTTCTTATCAGGAGGCTTATGCCTCTTCTCACAATGGAGTAATGACTACCCTTTGGTAAACTGGAAAACAGGACAAATATATTATACAATGGTTTTCAGACATCAGATCAAAGGCAATATGGCACCACGGTTCCTGAGAAATGGAAATGAATGAAGTGAGCCAGGTGATTGCATCAGCTCACTACCTGGAGGCAGGTAGGCTGTAGAGCAGGTAGAAGGAATTCAAACTGAGCCAAGTGTTTTTGAATTGAGCAGTTTGGAGTCTCAGTCCCTTTGATGGAAGCAGGGGTGGGTAGAATCCTCAGGGAAGAGTGCTAGCTAGGAGGGCTTTCCATAAAGAAAAGCCTAGGTATTCCTGAAGGCTAAAGTTGAGCCTTTGAGTCTTTTACTGACATTAATCTGCATATGCAGGAGACGAAAATACCCAAAGCTAAGGAAAGGACAACTGAGAACCTCTAGGCAGAACAATCCCCCAAACTTCACACAGAACTCGGAATAATTCAACAAAGTAGAAAGGTCCAATAGTATGCAGTTCATCAAGTAGATTCCAGAAAATGGTGTCAATTTAGCAGTGGGATTAAATTATCACAAACTATCAGGTAGTTTAGGCATACTTCAGCAAAGCATGAAACCATGATTTAGGGGGGCTGGTGTTGTGGCACAGGGGGAGAAGCTGCTACCTGCAATACTGGCATCCCCTATGGGTGCCAGATTTTGTCCTGGCTGCTCCGCTTCTGATCCAGCTCTCTGCTAATGGCCTGGGAGAGTAATGCAAGATGGCCAGGTGTTGGGGCCCCTGCCACCCACATGGGAGACCTGGATGAAGCTCCTGGCTCCTGGGGGCAGCCTGGCTCAGTCATGGTCATTAGAGCCACATGGGCAGAGAACCAGCAGATGGAAGACCTTTCTCACTCTCATTCTCTAACTCTGACTTTTAAATAAATAAGTAATTTTAAAAAAAGAAAATATGCCTTAGAAGAATCATACTATTCCAAATGATGTTAAATATGAACCACAGTTCAAAACTATATAAACAACAAAAACTTAGCAATGAAAATCACAATGTAAATTTCATGATATCTAGCATCAAAAAGAAAATGATCAAGCATGCAAGGAAATAAAAAACTATGAGCCATAGCCGTAAGAAAAAAGAAATCACTCAATAGGCAGAGACTCAGCAGTGTCAGAGACAATGGAACAAGCTGACAAAGACAGTAAAACAGCTATTATCAACATGATCCATGTGTTCCCCAAGGAAGTAGTAAGTAAAATTAGGATGAACACAGTAATCTTTAAAAAGAAAAAAGAAAAGAAATTCAAGGGCCGACACTGTGGTGTAGCAGGTTAAAGCCCTGGCCTGCAGTGCCTGCATCCCATATGGATGCCAGTTTGAGTCTTGGCTGCTCCACTTTCGATCCAGCTCTCTGCTATGGCCTGGGATAGCAGTAAAAGATGGCCCAAGTCCTTGGGCCCCTGCACCCACGTGGGAGACCCAGAAGGAGCTCCTGGCTCCTGGCTTCATTTCAGCTCAGCTGTGGCTGTTATGGCCATTTAGGGAGTGAACCAGTGGTTGGAAGACCTCTCTCTCTCTGGCTCTACCTCCCTCTGTAATTTTGTCTTTCAAGTAAATATTTTTTTAAAAAAAGAAACTGAAAACATTTAAAGATGTTATATCTATTTTATTTTGTTTATTTTAAAGGCAGACACACATATATATACACAGAGCTCCCATCCACTGGTTCATTCCCCAAGTGCCTGCATTGGCTGGGACAGAGCTGTGTTAAAGCTGGGCACAAGGAACTCAGTCCAGGCTTCCCATGTGGGTGGCAGGGACACAATCGCTTGAAACAATATTGCTGCCTTCCAGGGTCTGCATTAGCAGGAAGCAGGGTTAGGAACTGGAGGCGGATATTGAAGTCAGATGCTCAGATGCTCAGTTGTGGCACCAGCCTCTTAATCAGCTTTGTAACCATGAAGCTAAATACCCACTCCTGAAAAAAGTAATGTCTAAAATGAATATTTCATAGGATAGAATTAGACAAATAGTCAGGAAAAAATACTTACTTTGAAGACAGCAATGGAAGCTACCCAAAATGAAGCACAAACAGTAAAAAATACAAAAAAAGTCAACAGTGACCCTAATTACAATATTAAACAATTTAATGAGTATGAAATTGGAGTTCTGAAAAGAGAAAGGAAAAAATTGAATAACGATTAGCCAAAGTTTTACAAACTTGATGAAATCTATAAGCTCACAGATTAAAGAAGGTCAATAAATTTCCTATCAGAGGAAATTGTAGAAGATCATGCCAAGAAAATCATTGTCAAACCCTGGAAACAAGTGAATAGGATATAATTTTCAAAGCAGTCAAAGAGAGAAAGATATATAGCTTAGGTACAGAGGAAAAATATATATATAAAAAAATCATACTTCTTATCAAAATAAAGAGTGAAGCCAGAAAACAATGGAGCAATGTATTTAAAGCAATTAGAAAAATGTCAACCAAAAATTCTATACTCAGCAAAAATGTATTTCAAATTAAAATATATAAAGGCAAAACAAACACTTTTTTAGACTAAGCAAAGTTGGAGAAGTTATTGCCAACAAACCTGTTCTACAAGCACTTTTAAGAGAAGTTTTTCAGATAGGGAGAAATTGATAACAGATGGAGATCTGAGTATGCACGAAGGAATGAAGACATTTAGATATGAAATATATAGAACGTATCTTTCTTATTTTAATCTCTTTAGGAGATGATTATTTAAAAGTAAAAACACTGTGCAATTCATAGCATATGCAGAATTACAATGCTTGAGAAAAATAGCGGCATGGAAGAACATATTGCAGTACTCATTTGCTATACAAACAGTGATACAATAATATTTTGAGGTATGTGTGTGAAGAATATACTATGTTAAAAATGCTACTGGAAATCTTAGGACATACACACAAAATCTAAAAATAAATCATACATTAAGAGACAGTAGTTGAGACCAAATGTAATTATTAAAATATATAAGTAATTTAAAACAACGCAGGAAATGGTGTAAAAAGGATGAATTAGCGATGGGACATAGAGAATATTAGTTGAAATAGTCATGATCCTATCAATTATTACATTAAATGCAAATGATGTAAGCCATCTAAAAGGAAGAAATTTTGAGATTAAAAATTTTTAAATGCTATCATTATATCTAAAATTAAAAGGATGGAAATATATTTTATGAAAATGCCAATGAAAGATGGAGATGTTTTACCAAATCATGCAAAGTAAATTTAAGAACAAGGAATATGATTAGGGAAAAAGAAATATACTTTATAATGAAAAATAGATCAACCCATCAAGGTGAAATACCTGAATGTCTTTTTAGCAGAGTTCACTCCTGTGACAAAATCCAATAGAACAGCAGGCAAAGAAGAAAACCTGAAGTTACAGTTGCAGACATCAACACTCCTCTCAATAATGAGTAGAACAAGTGGGCGGATTATCAGTAACCATACATCTGACCTTAACTTAACCTAGTTGATATTTAGAAGGACTCCAAGAAACAGAGGAACCATAGATCATATTAAAGGAAGTATTATATTCTTAAAATTGCATTATGAACTACATTAAACCTGTTCTGTTTGTATTAATATCACATTAAAAAGGAGCCATATAAAATCTGATGAAATCTAGGAGAACTGTAATCATAATCATGCTAAGTATGTTCTGTGGCCCAAGGAAATTAAATTAGAAATCAATAACAAATAGATTTCTAGAATATATCAGAATATTTAGAAATTGAAACACACATTGCTAAATAACCTATGGGTCAGAAAAGCAGTAGAACAGGTTGCTAGAAAGCATTTCAAAGTGAAATGCCATTTCTAAGATGCAGTTAATGTAGGCCTTTGAAGGGAATACATGGAATCACATGTTTCTTTTTCTTGCCTCATTACACAAAACAGAATCCCCATTATGGGGTTGACCCACAGAACAAGGGTCTCAAAGCAATATTTTTAGGCCCAATTTTAAAGAAACTAGAAAAAGAGCAGCTACACTGAAAGCAAGTGGAAGGAAATGCTACATATAAACACAGAAATTGATAAAATAGAAAACAAGAATGTAATGAAGAAAAATATCAATGCAATTTAAAGCTGGTTTTACGACAAATATCAATGAAATTCATAAGCTTCTATCCAATTTACCCAAAAATGGAGGAAAACCAGTGCTGTTTCCTCACCACAGATTCAACAAACATTACAAGACTAAGAAGGAGATATTATCAACAATCCTATAAACCAATAAATATGAAAAATTTAGCAAAATGGAAGTACTGTGTAAAAGGAACAGACTACTGAAGTTTACTTAAAAAGAAACAACTCGAATAGGCTCAGCATAGCAAAAAAAACGCCCAAAAAGAAGAACTCCAGGAACAGATGGCTTCACTGCTGAATTCTAGCAAATGTTTAGTGAACAAACTAGAACAATTCTGCATGAACTCTTGTGGAAAATGGAGGAGGGGGCACACTTCTTTCTCATGAAGCAAACATTATACCACACCAAAGTCAGACAAGGTGTTACAAAACAGGAAAATAACAGAATATTCATGCAAGCACAAATGAAAAAGATCCTTAATAAAATGTTCAGAATTTAACTCAGATAAATTTAAATTTATCTTTTAAGCAGATATGTGTACATGGAAATGTTCATGGAACTATAAATCACAAGAAAGTGGGATTTATGCCAGAACTGCCAAATTGGCTTAACCCTTGAAAGTCCTCTCAATAGATGCAGAAAAATTATTTGGGAAAAAATCAATCTCCATTCATGATAGAAAATTTTCAGTAAACGAAGATGAGAAGAGATTTGTATGACAGCAGCTTTGAAAAAATCAACAGCTAATATCACCAACCTTGTGAAAGACTTAACACTTTGCTCTGACACCTGGAACGAGGCCATTGTTTACCCTCCTATTTAACCTTGCAATGAAGATTCTCTTCAGTGAAATGAGGCAAGGAGAACTAAAAAGCATGCACATTAGGAAATTGAATTATCCATAGATATCTTACATAGAAAATCCCATAGATTCCAAAACAGATGCTAAATTTAGGAAATTCACAGAATCTAAGATAAATATACAAAAATTAATTGTACTTCTAAACACCGGGAACAAATGTTTGGAAATTGAAGTTTCAAAAACTGTCATTTACAAAAGTATTAAAATATGAAATATTTAGCTAAAAGACTTTTGTAAGACTTTGCCCTGAAAATAACAAATAGAAAAACAGCCAAAATTAATGGAGAGATATATTATGTTTCTGGCTCAGAAAACTTGATGTCATTAAGGTTTCAATTTTTCCATTAATTGAAATATGTTTTTGGTACAATTCCAGTCAAAAAAAAAAAAACCCACAGGCTTTTTTGGTTCACATTAAAAAGATTATTTTGTAGACAGTGAAAAGTTTATCTGTACAAAAATGGAAAAAACCTAAAATTACCAAAATGATTTTGAATGAGAAAAACAAAATTGGAGGATTTATACAACTTGATTTTAAGTGTTTCTATGAAACTAGGGTAATAAAGCAGTGTGGTATTGATTTAAGAGAGACCTCAATCAATGAACAGAATAGACTAAAAAACTGAGTATATGTATTACATATATATATATCAAATATATATTTGATTTTTGACAAGGTGCCAAGACCATTCAACAAGGAAAAGATAGTCTTTTAAATAAATGATACTGAAAACATCAGTTATCCACATAAAAATCTCAGTCTTTCATGCATACAATATACAAAAATTCATCTCAAGTTGTCATAGACCTATATGTAAATGCAAAACTATTAAAATTCAATAAGAAAACATGAGATTATCTGGAGATACACTAACTATTCATCAGTTTTAAGGGTAGGTAAAGATTTGTAACTTGAACAGAAAAAGCCCAAACTACTAAAAAAAAAAAAAAAAACTGAATTGGACTTTTTAAAAAATGAAAAATATTTACTCTCCAAAAGTACTGTAAGAAAGTACAGGTGTTGTGGCACACCAGGTTAAGCTTCAGCTTGAGACGCCCATATCCCACATTGGAATGTTTGTCACATCCTGGCTGTTCCACTTCCTATCCAGCTTCCTGCTAATGTGCCTGAGAGGCAGTGGAAGATGGCCCAAGTACTTGAGTTCCTGTCACCCCTGTGGGATATCCAGATGGAATCCCTGGCTCCTGGCTTCAATTGAGCCTCACCCTGGCTATTGAAGGCTCAAGTGTAGTAAACAAGCAGATGGAAGCTCTAGCTCTGTCTCCATCTCTGTTACTCTGCTTTTCAAATAAATAAATAAATCTGCCAATCTTAAAAATATTGTAAATGATGTCAAGTCACAGACTGGGATGAGATATTCACAAAATGTGTATCTGGACTGTAGTTCAAACACATAGAGAAGTCTTAAAAGCCAATTAAAAAGTGGGGAACTGGCGCCGCGGCTCACTAGGCTAATCCTCCGCCGTGTGGTGCTGGCACACCGGGTTCTAGTCCCGGTCGGGGCGCCAGATTCTGTCCCGGTTGCCCCTCTTCCAGGCCAGCTCTCTGCTCTGGCCAGGGAGTGCAGTGGAGGATGGCCCAAGTGCTTGGGCCCTGCACCCCATGGGAGACCAGGAGAAGCACCTGGCTCCTGGCTTCGGATCAGCGCAGTGCGCCAGCCACAGCGCACCAGCCGCGGAGGCCATTGGAGGGTGAACCAACGGCAAAAGGAAGACCTTTCTCTCTGTCTCTCTCTCTCTCACTGTCCACTCTGCCTGTCAAAAAATTAAAAAAAAAAGTGGGGAAAATATTTGAATATATTTATAAACACTTATAAAGCAAATGTCAATGAACACACAAAAAGATGCTCAGCACCATTAGCATCAGGATATTGCCCATTAAATCTACATGAAATGCTGCTACAGAAGAACTAGGTTAGCTAAAATCAAAAGCAATATGGGATAGAAGGTGAGAAGAGCCATAATTAACTGGGACCGATGTTGATGAGGATGTGAAACAGGTGGAATTCTTACTCATTGCTGGTGGGAATTCAAGTTGGTTCAGCTTCTTTGGAATTCATTTTGATACTTTATTACAAAGATAACTATATAAACATTGAAATAAACATAATTCCCTTGTATTCTGGGGAATGTATCTATACAAAGACTTGTACTGGATGTTCATAGCAATTTTATTCATAAAAGCCTTAAACTGGAGAGATCTTAAATCCCCATCAACTGATGAATGGAAAACCGAATTGTGGGTTAGTCTTATAAAAACATACAGCCAAGCAGTAAAAGGGAAAAAAAATACTGACCCACATAGCACTTCATCCACATAAAGGAAACTCAAAATCATTGTACAAAGTGAAAGGCTCTAGACACCAAAAACTACATACTAGATAGTTTTACCTGCATGAAATTTTAGAAAATGCAAAGCTACCAGAGTAGAGAGCAAGATCAGTGTTGACAGGGTTCAGAGGAAAGGGAAGGGGGCTGAGCCAAAGGGACATGAAAGAACTTCATGGAGTGAAGGAAATCTGTGCTATCTTTGTATAGAGGGTTATGCACACATGCACACATGCCTTGGTTGAAACTCTTCAAATTGAACCCTAAAGATTGGTGAATATTTTGTTTGTAAATTATACTTCAATAAAGTTTATTCTTTTTCTTAATTATTTATTAATATATAGAGAGCAGACTTCATGGATTTCATAGATATGATTCCAAGAATACAATGGTATTTTTTATAAATTATGCTATTTTTCTGAAAGGCAGAGAGAGACAAAGACACATAGACAGATAAGAGCTTTCCAATCCGTATGGTGGTTCACTTCCCAAATGCTTGCAACAGCTGGGGCTAGGACAGATTGAAGCCAGAGTAGACAACTCAGTTTGAGTCTCCCACATGGGTGTCAGGAATCCAACCACTTGTACAATCATCTGCTGCCTCCCAGGATACACGTTAGCAGGAAGCTGGAATCAGGAGTGATGCTGGTATGCAAACCCAGCCCTCTGATGTGAGTGTGGCAAGCAGCATCTTAGCCACTATGCCAAACACTTGCCCCCAGGCTGCATCTTTTTAAAGTAAAAAGGTATAAAAATGATACCCCATGCACACACTAATTCAAAGCAAGTTAGGGTGACAACACAGAAAGTAGATTTCCAAATAAGGAATTTTGTTAGGAATAAATAGGCACATTTCATAATAGTAAAGAGATTAATTCATCAAAAGGACACACTGTGATTTACTTTACTATCCATTGTCATGGCTCTTAAAATATTCCTTCATAAATTTACTTTCCTTAAGAAATAAATGCTCTAATTTTTTATATTTCTTTAATATCTGCTGGAGTAAGGAGTGCTTTTCTTTTCTGAAATTGCTTGCTAGAATAGTTTGTCAATTTTTTGAATTATATTTTAAGTATTTTGGCTTGCTAGATATACTTTAATTGTCTTTTATTCAGATACTAGCTATGTTTTAATTTTGTTTGCCTACTAGATATATTTTAATTATATTTTATTTAGAACTCAAGCAAGCTTTAATGACAGATTTACAATGTTATTCAGCAAAAAAGTAAATATATCTGAAAAGTTCCCCACTTTGCCACATATTTAAAAATATTTCTGATACACATAATATTAGAATACTAATATATTTACATCACTTCACTGTAACTATTATAATTATTTTATTATTTATTTAATGTTAATAAGTAGAACCAATATTGAGTATTTAGAAAGATTTACAAACTTGAATCATCCCTGTGGGTCAAAATGATGGCCAAGGTTAAGGCATGTTTTCAGAATGGTTGTTAAATCTTGAAGCTTTCCTGTTTTCAAAACATTGCAATGTGATAGCCCCTCATTACAACCCAAAATGACTGCTAAAGCTCTGCTCTCACACAGTGTGGGGCGAGGTGGTGGTGTCTGCTCTCACATATCTTTACTGCATTCTGTCATTGCCTACCCCCAGATCCCACTTCTGCTCTGTTCCCTTCCTGTTGTATGTCCACGTTCTGTCTGAGCTTCTGCTACAGGGTTCTCTTTCGTATGTCTTTGCATCCTCTTCTTGCCGAGGTCATGACAACATGGCTCAGTAGGTTCATAATTTGCCTTTGTTTCATGGGACTTATAAAATGTAGATTCAGATGTTTACTGAGTCACACAATCTGTTGAAATGGAGAAAATGTAAATTGGCTTCAACCCATACAGAATGGGAAGTCCAAAGTCTCCCATAAATTTGTTAATCCCAGGAGGCTCATGTTCTCCTGGTCACCCTTGGCTCCTACCAAACACTAGTTCTCATCTCCCAGCATTGCTCTTATTTCTGGGCTCCTTGCAGACTTTTTTTTTTTTTTTTTTTTTTTTTGGACAGGCAGAGTAGACAGTGAGAGAGAGAGAGAAAGAGAGAAAGGTCTTCCTTTTGCCATTGGTTCACCCTCCAATGGCCACCGCGCTGATCCGATGGCAGGAGCCAGGTACTTATCCTGGTCTCCCATGGGATGCAGGGCCCAAGCACTTGGGCCATCCTCCACTGCACTCCCTGGCCACAGCAGAGAGCTGGCCTGGAAGAGGGGCAACCGGGAAAGAATCCGGCACCCTGAATGGGACTAGAACCCGGTGTGCCGGCGCCGCAAGGTGGAGGATTAGCCTAGTGAGCCGCGGTGCCGGCGGTCCTTGCAGACTTAAATGTGGAACATCACTCACTTTCTGATTACCCTCACTAGTATAAAAACACTCACACCTATCCTATAAATAACTAGCACAGGTTTTGTGTTGCAGAACCACCTCGCTCAACCCTTCAGCTCCCTCTAAATTCCTCTTGCATTGTCTCTTTTACTCCAGAGCCCAACCTTTAAGGGGCTCCAAAGAACTCTTCCATTTAACCACATTGTTTGAATCCATTTAGTGTATAGCAATCAATAAAGCCACATGTCTTGCCTCCAGGGGGCGCCATCTCCACGGAGTCTGATCTGCATAGTGCAGCCCTCCCTCCAGCCTCTGGGTGGTAAAAAAGCTGACAGAACTTGAGAGAATGGAAGACTCCAATCTTCTGCCTTTGGTAGCCTCCTCCTCCTTCTTTGGCTGCTACACAGGGGCAGGGCTGTTTCCCTGTCCAGGCACTGGGGAGGCAGATGTTGTCTCCTACCACACCATCGTCTCAGCCTAGGTGCACACTGACCCAGGAGTTGGAAAAGATTTATTGAAGAGCTTGGCAAGCACCCAGAAATAATGCCAACAGTAAGATAAGCACGAGGGCACCTTATGTAATTAGCTCACTTCCTCGCGGAAGGGGAAACGACTCCCAGGAGCAGTCTTCGGAGAATTTCCTATCTCTTCAGCCCTCTCCTCCTTGTACATTCCTCCTCAAACTCATCATCCCTTTCAGTCTGGGAACCCCACCAGTACCCTCACAATCCCCAGAAAACCCATCTGTCTGAAAAAGGAGTCCCAGCCAGCTCTCCCAGGGTGTGATTTACAAGCTCACTCTTCCAGTGGTTCCTCATTGCTTTATGGGGCCTCTTGTGCTAAAAAGGAAGGGAAAGGTAGATGTGTTGTATCCAGTTTGGTCTCACTGACAACACAGCAGGAGGTCAGCTGGCCCCAAGTGACTGGTGAACAAACATACTTGGTTTCAGATTTGTTCTTTCCCAAAGAGTGCGCAGTCTGACACATGTGAGCCAAAGTCTTCCCATTGCCAAGAGTTGGGCCCTCCCCCTCAGGTAAATGTCGCACAGGTCCATGTGCTTGAGAGCAGTGACTCCCTGCCATGACTTCCTTCATCAAAGACCACCACACTAGCAGAGTAATCCAGACACAACCATCCAGGACGTGTGGTACCATCTCTGTAGATGCATTCTGACTCTCCCCATGTCCCTCCTCATGGAAGGCAAGAAATGGCCCATTACTTGGCCCAGAAAAGAAGCAGAGGACCAGAATCTATAGACTTCTCATGGAAACTAGAGGAATGGGAACACATGCTCACATGCAAGATCCCCAATAATGCCTTTTTGAATGAGATGGGAAGACAGTTAGGGAAGCTAAATGTCTTGTAATCCCAAGGTCAAGGCCTGGGTTACAAAAACACATTCAGTTACTTGCTTTCAAAACTGCATTTCCTCGGGGTTGCTGTTATCTGGAGAAACACATGTTACATATGTTATTTTTCACAATGCACTGGTAAATGTAATTGCAGTTTGTTTTTACTTTATTTTCCCCAAGTTTTCATTCATTGTAACAACATAGTGCAATAACAATAAAATAAGCTTAAAAATGAAGGAAATTACCTAGAAATCTGCCTACAAAAGCAAGTGTTTTTATTTTCTGTGTTTCTTCCCAGGAATTATCTATATGCTGGCAATGCAGTTCTAATGCTGCTTCCCAGAATGGAAGATTTGGAAGAAAGACAGAGGCCTGCTTCTAAAAACTGTCAGACACTGACCACATATCTTAAAATCCTGAGTGTCAGTTTCCTTATATTTCAAACTTTAAAAATGGACTAGTTGGCTTTTTAACAGCTTCTTCCAGTTCTAAAACGATTTGCTTCTGTGCTTGCAACAGAATGAGTTTTACTTGGAAGCATCATGTTTGGAAAACTGGAAATTTTTAAAAGCTGAGAGAATTGTACTGGCAAGTAAATATTGCAATTAGCAATACCACAAACAAAAGACAGGAGGAGAGACTGAAATTCAATAGTGACCTTTTGATAAACATACTTTAAAATAACTACTCTTTTTGTTCTAAGTTCTATAACTTCTCAAACTTGTTTACAAGGCTTAAAGTTTTTCAAGCTGCATCGTAACCTCCTGTAATGAAAACAAAACAAAACCCTCCATTAACCACAGAAGTATCTATTAAATGTCGATGATGTTCCTCCTTTTAAGATTCTGTGGTTGCCTGCCATCGTGTTTGGAATGGTACTGGACCAAAATGGCTATTTTCCCTTCACTGGCCAGTTGTTGAAGGCATACTTTTCTTTTGCCTGTTTTTGCTACTACTGTGAACCAAGCTATTCTGGAAATAAGCATGAGACATTAATAAAAAAAATAAAAAAAGATGAAAATAACAGTTGGTAGAAACCTTTCAAGTGCTTTTGCAGGCAGCTGAGTGTTTGCTCTCCCTAGCAATTTGGAGAGAATCTGTGTTTAAGTAGATGGATCACAGACCTGTTACAGAGTACAGTATAGTCAGTGAACATGTGCTAAGACCCGTGGACTGCAAGACTTTCTACATGCTAGGCAGAAAGCCTGGAAAATACTGTTATTCTGCCCACTTGAGAATTAATTATACACTGGCAGTCCTTCCTTTGCACAATAATTTAAAAAAAAAAGCTTTTACTTATTTTCATTTTATCTTCAAGGCAAAGAGAGAAAGACTGGCAGATGGACACACATAGACCTTCCACCCTCTGGTTCACTCCTCAGATGCCTGCAACTGTCAGAGCTGGAGCAAACTAAAGCCAGGATCCCAGAATTCAATTCAAGTCTCCCAGATGGGTGACAGGACCCAAGTACTTGAATCATCACTGAATGCGTCTCTGGGTGTGCACCAGCAGGAAGCTGGATCAGAAGCTGAGGATCTGGGATTCAAAGTAGTCACTCCAGTAAGGGATACAAGTGCCCCACAGTGCATTTTAACAGCTGCACCAGATGTCTGCCCCATGCAACCCTCTGTTAATTGAAATGTGTGTACCCCAGAATCTTGTCTTTCCTTTGAGGGTTCACTATTAATGCAGATTAAATCTCAGGGACCACAGAATTGTACAAATAGGCTGTGGTTCCAATGTGCACATACTTTGTTATACACAGTACTGTTATAAAGCATGGACTGTCATATTACAACATGGATTTTCAAGTTCTATTTCAAACCCCATGAACTTGTAGGATTGGTGTATGTGCAAGGCTTACCACTGTCACCGTTGGGTTCAGAGATGGAAGGTATGCACAGAGAACAAACAGCATAGTGAGAGTCACTGTGGTTGTATTACCAAGCATTGCTCTCTGTCTTCACATATGGGCTCTGGCAATTTTTTGATGCTCTGGTGCTTTTGGAGTTGTCAATGAGACATTTTGCAATTGAATAAAGTTGATGATTATGGCAATATAAGAAATGATATGATGCTATAAATTGTAAGTGCACTATAACTGAAATGCCTGCTTGGAGGACTGTGTTGAGAAGCATTCTGGGGCTGCATCTGGAGTCCATGGGGAAATGTGCCCTAGTTGGGGAGTTATATAAGATATTTCAGCTTGTGGAAAAATGGAATTAAAAGATAAGTTTATTTTGGCGCAAAAATGCTTGAAGTCAAGTCACAGTTTTTCATAACACGTTTTCTATGAACTTTCTGATGACCCATATTATGCAAGGATTTCAAAATATTTTGCAGCAAAATAAATTTATCTTTCAATTTAATTTTCCATAAAATGTGTGTGCAAGTGCACTCATACATACATGTGTATCCATACTCTTGTATATTCTATTGACTGGAGAGCAAAACAGTGGGAAATTATAAGTTAAGGAGCATCTGTGCATGCATAGAAAACTTCTAGAATTATGTACCCACAAAAAGGAGACTATTGACACAACTGTTTTTCAGAGGCCTCTGCTTGCCCAGGCAAGAGGAAAATGTAATTTTCATTATTTGCTCATTGAAGTGATTGTTTTTTGCTTTTACTATGAGCATGAATTCTTTTTGACAATTTTTTTTTTTTTTTTTTTGACAGGCAGAGTGGACAGTGAGAGAGAGAGAGAGAAAGGTCTTCCTTTGCCGTTGGTTCACCCTCCAATGGCCGCCTCGGCCGGCGCACGGCGCCTATCCGAAGGCAGGAGCCAGGTGCTTCTCCTGGTCTCCCATGGGGTGCAGGGCCCAAGCACTTGGGCCATCCTCCACTGCACTCCTGGGCCAGAGCAGAGAGCTGGCCTGGAAGAGGGGCAACCGGGACAGAATCTGGTGCCCCGACCGGGACTAGAACCCGGTGTGCTGGCGCCGCAAGGCAGAGGATTAGCCTACTGAGCTGCAGTGCTGGCTCTTTTTGACAAATTTTTAAAAATTAATCTCTCATTATTAACCTCAGAAAGCTAAGGCAGTATAGACCCTATCTAGAATGTTAATATAAAATAAGCTATTAGAAATTTGGGAAATGAGAAAAATGCCATCATTAAGATAAAAAAGAACTAAGCAGGTGGTGTAGAAAATTAACTAGGTGAAGACAAAATTCAAAATCTAAAACCTTCCACTGTAAATTTTCACAGAATGTATACAAATTAGCAAAGAAGTAGAATAAATACAAGAAAAAGTGTAAAAATGTAGACATTCCATTATCAGTCTAATAGGAGCTCTGTTAGAAGACAATAAACATCAATGCAGAAGAAAAATATTTAAAGAGTTCATGGCTGACAAGTTGCCTTAGTTTCAGATTGGAAGGAGCATTATTAATTCCAAACAGTTTGGGCAAAACAACATCTTCACTTAGATACCCTCCAGTGCAAATGAAAATCCACACTAGCAGGGTAAACACTGGGGTCTTTCAAAAAGTAAGAGAATTTTTTTAGCCCTAAAGGGGCGAAAATCAGCATGATGTATGGATGCTCATAAAAAACAGGGGGTACTGGAGACAATGGAGTGATATAGTCATGCTTTTTTGTTGGTTTGTTTTTAAAGAAAAGGATTCTTACTTAGTACCTGGGGACCAGTATCTTCTTAACCTACACATTTGCCTTTAGCATTGGCAAGTGTGAAGTCAGGTGTCTACCCCATGCAATTTCAGTTATTGAAGAGTTCACTTTAAAAAACACAGCAATATACATGTACATACATACACATATGTACAGCTAAATATTAACAGAAGAAGAGCAAGGGCACTTAAAAGGCAGAATAGTTCTTATTTTGCTTTTTTAAAATTAGTGGTCCCTAAAAGTACTCTTTGTGGCAGTTATAAAAGAACTCAGACTTTATTCAGGCTTTTAAGTACTCAATGGATGATTCAGTGTGCACACAGTGTACCTATGGTTACTGACCAATTTATTCTTGGAGAAAAGAGCTTCTCAAGACTTTGTTGACCCAGCTTGTCAACAGCAGTGTGTCGGTGACCTTCCCACGGACATATTTGAAAGTAATGTGGCATATGGAGAGACGGTCCAGATCAGCAACTTCCATTTAGAATTTTCCAATGATTCAGAAGAACTACTTGCTAGATTGACTCCATAGTATAGTGAATAATTAATTCACAGAAACATTTCAGCACAGTGCTACTGGTGATTACTTGAAATCATGCCTAAAGTATAATGTAACTGCTCAAAATAGCAAAAACAATAATAATACCTTCAAATTATCAGGTCTCCTTTTTTTAAGATTTTATTTATTTATTTGACAGGTAGAGTTACAGACAGTGAGAGAGAGAGAGAGAGAGAGAGAGAGAGAGAGAGAGAGGAAGGTCTTCCTTCCATTGGTTCACTCCCCAAATGCCCGCAATGGCTGGAGCTGCGCCAATCCAAAGCCAGGAGTCAGGTGCTTCCTCCCAGTCTTCCATGTGGGTGCAGGGGCCCAAGCACTTGGGTCACATTCTACTGCTTTCCCAGGCCTTAGCAAAGAGCTGGTTGGAAGAGTAGCAGCAGGGACTAGAACCGGCGCCCATATAGGATGCTGGTGCTGCAGGCGGAGGGTTAACCTACTACGCCATGGCGCCGGCCCCTAATTATCATAAATTTTTCCAATGCCCTTGTTTTTCCAATAAAGACAGCCGTTACCAAGCCTCTTCATGCCTGCTAGGAAAAAGGCCATCTGTGGTGTTGAACTTGTCTGTTTGTGTGTACTTTTTGGACTGTGAAACAATGTTGACTCTCAAGCCTGTAGAGGAACACACTGTTGTAACAAAATTCCCATTTCCTACCACCTATCCTAAGGTGTCAACTTAATGTTATCAAGTAGCCATGAGGGTGTATTAATAGAGAAGCAGTTCTGAGTGATTATATCAATGATCACTTCACACAAAGCGACAGAGGTGAAAATCTTCCAGATTCTCATCTATTGTCAATATTTTAGTAGTGATCGTAATCTTTTGAAAACATGCTGCATGTTTTATCAGGAAGTAGTAACACACCCTTGATTGCATTACCACATAGATCATGCTAGTTCCTTTCTCTCATTTCTTAGGTTTGCATAATGTTCCCCAAGATTGGAAAAATAACAGTAAATGCCAGGGCAGTCCCTATGTGTATTGGAAACAGGTTCTTGGTGAAGCCACCACATTGAATGTAAGTGAACACCATGGGGCAGGATGGTGGGGTTGTTTCTTGATTGTGAAAGGCCAAGTTCAAAGATGTATTAGCTCCAACTCAGATCTTTCTCTAAAAGACAACATTTAAGTTTTAAAAGTATATTTATTTATGAGAAATAGAGAAAGAGAAATTGACTAAAGAGCTTCCACCTGCTGGTTCACTCCCTAAATTCCTATGACAGTTAGGACTGTGCCAGGCTGAAGCCAAGAGATGGGAACTCAATCCAAGTCTCCCACATGGGTGGCAAGAACCCAATTATTCAAGCCCTCACTGCCACCTCACAGTGTCTGCAATAGCAGGAAGCTGGAACAAGGAGTCAGTAGCTGCAGATGGGTTTCGAAGACTGGTTCTCAGATGTGGGAATCAGGCATCATAACTGCTAGGCTCACTGTTCACTCTTCCATCTCAAATTCTGATGACTGTATCTCTCTGCCAATTACATGGAACTCTGGAGTGTGTCACCATAGTCACTGAAAGTGGGTCACTCATTATATATGCAGGTTTTGAGGGATATTTTTGGCCGAAAACTTATATGATCTTTCACCACCTGATTTTTCTCATTGCCCTGAAGTCAAGTGCTATACAGTTGGTGATTAGCTGATCAAATTTATATTCTTGTTCAGTGTACACTTTTATATAATAACAGAAGTTGATCATGCTGAGATAATAACAGAGCAGTTCCTCAAATGTGTTTTTATTGCCCTCACTTATACTTTCGGTGTAAATGTGCATATTTTTTCCACGTATCACATTTAAAACAGCTGAGTTGAAATATATTTCATAGAACATACATTCACCTTGTAAAAGCATGCAATTGAATACTTTTTAGTATATTCACAGATATGTGTAAGTATCACCAAATTCAATTTTAAAACATTTCATTGCCTTTAATTATCAATCCCTGTCACACGCTTCCTTCCAGCCCTGAGCAACGAGAATCTACCTTGTCTATGTGTAGACTTCCCTGTTCTGGGCAATTCATATAGCATTTTGCAGTATGTGGACTTTTGTAACTATTTTCTTCCCCTTGGCATCAGTTCAAGGTCCATCCACATTGTAGCATGCACCAGCACTTCACTGTTCACTATGGTTGAATAATACTATGTTTTGTTGTTTCATTTATCAGTTGGTGGACATTAATGTTTCTATATTCGGGATATAATGAATAAAGCTACTAAGATATTTATATTCAGCCATTTCGTGTGCATGTATTTTCATTTATTTGGGATACATGACCTAGAACGGGGTCATATTGTTGGGTTGTATGGTAACTATTGTTTATCCTTTTGAACAACTGCCAACTTGTTTTCCAAAGTGGTTGCAGTGTTTTTATTTTCACTGAAAGTGTGTGAAGGTTCTGACTACTCCACATTCTTATCTATACCTATTAGGATCTTCCTTTTTAATTCAAATAACTTTATTGGATATGAAATGATATTTCACTGTGGATTGCAAGTGGAGCAGCAGGGACTTGAACCGATGCCCATATGGGATGCTGGCACCACAGGTGGTGGCATTACCTGCTACTCCACTACACCGTAGCACTAGTCTCTCTGCATTATCTTTTAATTGTATTCCACACGAACATTTTAAAGTCCCTTGTATGTTTATATATCTGAGTACTTCAAAAATTCTATGGGAAAATGAAATTAAGAGATAACTTTATTTTGGTGCAAAAAGTATTGAAATCCATATATGGTTTTTATGGTATATATTTTCCACAAATTTTTAAGGCTCTGCATATGCAAAGATATATGTGTATGTATATATATGTGTGTATATAGATATAACTGTGTATATAGATATGTGTATATAGATATAGCTATATATAAGAAAATTTCTGAGGCATCCTAAATTTAATTATAGGAGCCAGAAGTAGGAAGAGATGAGAGAAGTTAATCAGTTGACAGCTACAAGTCCAAACCAAGACTTCTCTACTTTCCTGAATGCGTATTGAATCTTTAACTTAAACCCCCTAGTGGCCAATGGCCCAGACACCAGTGCTTCCTGTTTAGATACAAACTTCCAGGATTGCTAACCCCAACTAATTCAGAACAAGCAATCTCTTCTTATGCACTGTCCTCCTATCCCCAAACCTCCCTCACTTGGTTTCATCCTGTCCCTCTTTCTATTGCCAATGAAAGTTCAATGTAAAGAGTTCATGCATTACTTCCCAAACTTTTATTATAAAAACGCTCTGAACTCTAAGGTTCAGCACACATATTTCCAGGTGTTACCTAGCTTTGGTGCTGGCAGTTGTGGGACTTGTCCCAGGACCCTTTCCTTTTCTGGCATCTATAACAGCTCCATAAACCCTTTTGTTTCAGAAAAGAGTTTTGGGGCATGTGTGTATGTTCCATTTGTTTTGTTTCTCTGGAGAGCCTTCAGCATAGTTCACCTGTACAGTTCATCTTGTCTCTTGAAACTGTTTGCCAATGATTTAAATGGACTGCCCAAGTATGCAATAGGAAAGTAGTACCTTATGGTCAAAATGTAACAAAAAATAGTTTCTGTGGTCAGAAATGCAGCTCCAAATATTTTGTACCCCCTTTTCTGTTCGAGTTCGAGTGTTCTTATACTGTTTCCCTCCACCAAAATAGTAGAAACATCTGTGTCTCCTCCCTCCCCAGTGCAACACTTTATGAGTCCCAGATTTACAAATAGTATCGTTTACATGCAGTAAACCTTACTCTTCGTCTTATTAATTACTTTCCATCAACTTATCCCCCAGGATTTTGGTTACAAAAGCATGTGATAATCAACAGTAATGGTTTTAAGTTATTTATTTGATAAGTAGATCCCTTTGCAAGGAGTGTCTTGTTAATTATGTAAAGAAGTATGTCATGAGGAGATGTTGCTTGTTTTCTTGTGTTAAGTCATATTCATTTACTTCCTCATAATTATTTCTCTCCCCTTCTCTCTTCTCACCTGTCTACAGAGTTTTTAGAAATCTAAGATGTAGACCCTAGGTTGTTCCACATGGTAAATTCATCCCAAGTATTAGATCAGGCCCTGATCTTTAAGACTTAGTTATTCTATGCACATTTCTCTGTCATTATGTAGAAGGGGAAAAAAAGAATACCATTTCAGAGATCTTTTAGATTGTATTCTCCCTGCATCTCAGTTTCTGAGGAAGATGATGATTAATGAATCACAAAAATGCATATGATCAGAAGTTCACATGGGGAAAAGGTAAAATGAGAAACCTTCTATTCAAAGGTTGTGGGGAAATGATGTGTGAAATTGTTGACAAATTGTCTTCATTAAGATTTTGAAGTGGACGTTTTTTCATAAACTTGGCTTCTTTTCAAGTATAACTGTGCAGCTTTTTAAGACATTCATTGTAGAGTCACAATATGCAGTAAAGTTTGTCCTTGAAAACATTTGTGCTAAGAAAAGTGATAGTTTAAAGTAGAGTTCTCCTGGAGAGTATTTCCATGGACAACACTCACTTTTGAGCAAAGCACAAATTAAAACGATGTCTTATTATCTCCTATGGACACAAAGGGAACAAGACTGAAGCAGGAAGAACATTTTGTGAATATGAACCTCTCAATAACACAGTTCTTTCAACAAGGGGTCCCATACTGACCCTTAACATTGCAGTGTATTCCAGTGTAATTGTCTTTCCAGCACAGTGTTTAGTAGTGTAGCAGACAAGACTCTCATCTTAGGGATGCAAAATCTAGCTCTGTTACTTACCCTCAGTGTGATCCTATACAACTACATTAATCTCTCTCTACCTCACTATCCTCATCTATAACTGAAAATAATAATCTCTACATATTAGGACTGGGCTGAGAATTAACATTTAACATAAGAATACATATAAAATATTTTGTGCTTATGTTTCATACAATATGCTATCAAAAACTGTATAATCATACATTGGAGAATCAGCACAAGCTTGGCTTTGTACTTTGAATGTGAAGGCCAACCATTACCCAGCTTTCTATAAACTTTTATTTTTATCTCTGAACGCATTATTTGTAGATTTCACATTTAATTCCTTTCTGACCTGCCCACATTTAGTCATTTTCTTCTTTGATAATCTTATCGGTGTAGGATAGTTGATTATGATGCTGTACTTATGCAATGGTTCCTACTTCTTAAAATGGTTCCTGCAAATCTTCTTTTTTCTCCTTCACACATCTCTGCAGAGTAAAAACAAAAAAAGCTAGGCAGGCAATCAGTACCCCACGATAGGTGCTGGATAAATGACCGAACAGATTCTGATTTTCCAGATAAGAAAACCGTATCACAGGGAAATAAAGCAACTTGCCAAGGACACATGCATCCAATGTCTAAAAGTATTATTAGAAAGTTGAAACCTACAAGTGATGCAGTTCTGTAGTAAGTTTATCTGACATAGTGTATGCTTCCTAATAGTTCATGTTCTGAGAAACATAGAGGTATGACTCAGATCCCTTCAAAGAATCTGGTATCATTTTCCAAAATTGACTGCCTTTTCCAGTCCTCAATTTTGCAGATGAGTACCCTGTAATCTGAGATGTAGGACTAAACATAAACTGAACAGTAAGCAAAATGCCTGTTTCTAGCCCTTGGTAAGAAGAATTGTTTGTTAAATTGCTGTCAATTTCTCATTGTTTTAGTCTATAACAGTTTACCTTTTCTTTTTTTGTACTATAGTTTTAGAAAACCTCTTTTCTTGGAGCTTATGTTTCAAGAGTGAATTCAGAGTTTGAACTCTACTGTTTGGCGTCTGGAATGTTCTTCAGTGATCAAACTTACCATATTTCAATAGAAGGAGTAGCAGCAATGTTTGAGAGGTTAGTAACACCGACTTCAAGAAAGTAACTATTGGACTTACCAAAGTATCGTGTGGTGATAGTGATCTTATCAAGTGTTTTCTAGATTGTGAGATTTTTAAGTCAGAGTGAACTGAAAAATCCATATCTTCATGTTTCTTTCATTTGAGTGCCAAGGTCGAGGGGATTGCTAAGATCCAAACTAACAGGGGTGTGTTTTCACTCTGTGCTGTCATGGTATTGGTTTGGAAGAAAGATGAAACTGTGATGCTTTATGAGGGATCACTAATCTCTAGGCAGTCTAGATGAGAAGCAGATCTACTCTAGTGATGGTTAAAAATGCCTAATTCTTGATGTGTATTCCACTGGCCAACCAGCTGTTAAATATTTTGCACATACTAGGAGTGGTAGCCTGGCTCTTCACTGCCTACTTTGGGAAAGCCACTCACTGACTCTGGGCCCCTGTTTCTTTTCTGCAATCTAGTAGTAAGAACAGTTGGCTTGAATATATGCAAAGGGTATTTGGAAAGTTCATGGAAATCACATATTATATAGAAAGTGTATATGGATTTCAATTATTTGCAACAAATAACCTTATCTTTTAATTCCATTTTACATGAACTTTTTGGAATTCCCTTATACATTCCCTGTCCCTTTATTGGCCTTCTCTCCTTCCACAGATCCCTGTCAGATGATGATGAGAATTTGTGCTTATCTTGTATTTAATTCTCCTTTTAATTTCTCTTGAAATTCATTTCTACCATATTTTTGTAAGGTAAAAGAAATTCGTGCACTAGTATCAGTGGGAAATGTGCAAGCATCTGCCCACAACACTACATATTAAACTAGAAGGACCTGGTAGGCAACCTCCAGCTACTAACCTGAGCTTTAAAAGTTCAGTATAACCACAATTTCACATATTCAGTCTACCCAGTGGCTTTCATCTTGAAGTAATGTATTTTCTCTTTAATTTAAAAAGGTAACAAAGCTAAACATTGTTAATGATTCTTGGTAAATAAGTTTTCTGAAGTTTTGGGTTGAAAATTGATATACTTTACAATTTCTTGACATCATTATTAACTTGTCCATGTGATATTGCAGTTAACTAAAGGATGAAATAGAGAAGTAATTTTCTGACTGGTGTGTAGAGGTTATTATGCACAGGAGAGTGACCAGTGATTCTGGGCAGGAAGAGAAAGAAAATGTTCAGCAGGTCCCTTGTGAAGTATTTATCAGAAGGGATTCACTATGGAGTTCTCTACCCCTTTCTGAAGACCTTTTACACTAAGATAAATAGCCATCTATCCAGGGGACAATAGAGTTCCAAATGGTTTCTATTGGAGAAAGCTGGATTAACATAAAACCAAGAGATCATTTCTTTTAGCTTTTCTCCATCAAGTCTGTATTCCTCTATTGCATTGTGAATTAATCTGTCTAAGTAATAACAAAAACTACTGTTAATTTCAATAAATAAGAAACAAATCAACTTAGAAAACAAGTCAGTTTGAGGTTTGGATGGCATTACTCATTTGTTATTTAATTTCAAAAATAATAGAAAAATGTAACTTTATTTAGACCCTAAACTAATCATTGTCTTGGTTCTAGTTTATTTCTATGTATCTGAAAGATATAAAGAGGTTGAGACAGAGAGAAAGTTCTTCTATCTGCTGGTTCTCTCCCCAGTGCTTGTAATAGCCAGGGTTGGGCCAGGCTGATGCCAGGAACTGGAAACTCAATACAGGTCTCTCCTGTGGGTTACCGGAACCTAAGTACCTGAGCTACTATCTGCTGCCTCCCAGGATGCACATCAGCAGGGAGCTGGACTCAGGAGCAGAGCCAGCACATAAACACAGGTACTCTGATGTGGGATGTGGCTATCCCAAGTGGAATCTTAACTACTGTGCCAAACACCTGCCACTGACTTTCTTTTCTGAATATCAGATTCTCTACTGGGATGCCATTTTCCTATACAGATCATTTTTCTTTATTTGCTGCATGCCATGTACTTTGTAAAAGATTTGATCTTCCCGATTTCCAGGCAGAACTCCAGCTAGCTCATGACACCATGCTCTGATTTTCCTCAGCGATCTGAAGTTCCAGAACTATTGCAACTGTGATGACTTCATGAGCATTTTCATCTTGCTGCAGCCATCCCATCATTTTGTTCTCTTTGATAAATCATAGCAGCTATGAGAATGTGCTGCATGCTCAGCAATGTATCATTATGTTTGGAGAAGCACATCTTTGCCAACACTGACTTTCAAGGTGCAAGGATCAACACCTGTGAAAGAATCGCTCCACAGCCATCAAACATGAACATACTTGAATATCAGTGTCGTTACAGCACTTCCTCTGGTTTATGAATGGGACTGATTATTTTTCCAGACAGTTCATAGCATCTGCTAGTGCCTAAAACTCTCACTGATTTCAGGATTGCACTTTTGGTTATGTAATATGTACTCTGAATACACCAGGCTACTTTCCAGTTTACTTCCAGATACAATTTTTTTTTTAAATTTATTTGACAGGTAGAGATATAGAGATAGTGAGAGAGAGATACAGAGAGAAAGGTCTTCCTTCCATTGGTTCACTCCTCAAATGGCTGCTACAGCCGGCGCTGTGCCAATCCGAAGCCAGGAGCCAGGTGCTTCTTCCTGGTCTCTATGCAGGTGCAGGGGCCTAAGCACTTGGGCCATCCTCCACTGTCTTCCTGGGCCACAGCAGAGAGCTGGACTGGAAGAGGAGAAACCGGGACTAGAACCCGGCGCCCATATGGGATGCCAGCACCACAGGCAGAGGATTAACCAAGTAAGCTACAGTGCCGACCCCTCCAGATGCAATTTTAAGGTCTGAGGTTAATCAATAAGAGCACAGGGGATCTGGAGTTTGGCGATCCTAAAGACAGCCTCCATCTCTACATATCTTCGTGATGGTTTACGTAGATCAGTGGGTACTGTATTTTACCTCCTGCAAACTGGCAATTCCTAACCAATTAACTTCAACTATGGAACTGGCTCCTGCCATTGGTTTGACGAAGTCATATCTACTGTTTTAAGTCTATGACCCTGAGCATACTGAGATCATTACAGGGGAGGGAGGGAGATGTTTTCTGTATATTACAGTAGAGGCTCCTTACTGTAAAAATCCTTATTGTTAACTGAATTTTTTAAAGACAAACCAATAAACCAATTGGTCATACAACTCTAATTATCCTGAAAGTGATGGAAAACAGTAATAGCTATTGTCAGAAATTTTCAGTATTAAAAGAATGACTGGTGTCAGTAAACATTTGCTAGAATACAATTAATGCAGATGAGGGTGTGCTTTCTTTCCAGTGCTCTAAATCAGACGAAATTAGCATTTGAAGATATTTCCTGTTTGGTTAAGTAACTCGCAGGATATGAGAAACACTTAAAATTTGAAATTATTTTAAATAAATGGATGCTTTTTCTGTCTAAGGTTCATTTAAGATTTCTAAAATTAGTTTCAGTCCTGTACAACTTTAATACAGATCGGGTGTTTTAAAATATTTATGATAAAGAAAATGATTCCATCTGGGTAGGGAATTTTTATTACTAGAATATCATACCAATTTGAATTAAAGCCACTGTGAGATTAATTTCTTCTCTGCTGTTGGAATATAAATGTGTTCTGACAGCTGCTTTCTGTAACTGAAGTATACTTATTTGCATGCAATAGCTTCTACTCAATGAAATAATATATATCAAAGAAACTTTGAATGGTTTAAGCAACAAACAAAGATTGATTATCAATGCAAATGCCAATCAGGGATTTATTATAAATAACAAAATATTGGCAAGTCCATGGTCTGAAGTCAACACTGGTTATTTACAGCTTTTATAAAGACAATTGAGAATTTCAGAAGAACTTTCTGATGTTAAAAAAAATTAAAGAATTACACAAAGGGAAAAGATGGCCTTGGTCCAACACGTTTTTCAGATTTATTAATGATGAATACATCAGGCACTCTTTATTGGATTATATTCCCTTTTACCATGGCTAAAAGCTGACAGGATGAGTATTATTACAGTAATATGTCATGAGGGATGTGTACTGATACAAACATTTGTGTAATACAATTGGAGTCTGAGTAGGTGCCGTTATCTACAATAGTTTAGGCATCCATGATGAAAGGAAAAGATTTCAATGTAAGAAGCTACATTTGGACAAGATCATAGTCAAAGTGGAAGTTCTCTCCTCCCTTCAGAGAAAGGTATCTCCTTCTTTGATGGCCTGTTCTTTCCACTGGGATCTCACTTGCAGAGATCTTTCATTTAGGGTTTTTTTTTTTTTTTTCCAGAGTGTCTTGGCTTTCCATGCCTAAAATACTCTCACAGGCTCTTCAGCCAGATCTGAATGCCTTAGGGGCTAATTCTGAGGCCAGAGTGCTGTTTAGGACATCTTCCATTCTATGAGTCTACTGTGTATCCCGCTTCCCAGCTTCCCATGTTGGATCATTCTCTCCTTCTTAATTCTATCAGTTAGTATTAGCAGGCACTAGTCTTGTTTATGTGATCTCTTTGACTCTTAGACCGATCATTATGATCAATTGTGAACTGAAATTGATCACTTGGACTAGTGAGAAAGCCATTGTAATCCATAAACTGTACTTTGGAAATTTATATTTATTAAATAAAAGTTAAAAAAAAAGAAACTACATTTGTCATGCTTTCTACAGGAACAATCCCATCTAATTAAGAAGAGACAATAACAAAAGGTATGGAAGTCACCAGATTTTTTTAAGACTTTTTTAGCAATAAAGTTACAGTCAGAGAGAAGGCAAGATAGAGAGAAAGGTCTTCCATCTATTAGTTTACTCCCCAAATGTCCACAATGGCCATGGCTGGGCCAGGCCAAAGCCAGGAGCTTCATCTGCGTCTCCCACTTGGGTGCAGAGGACCAAGCACTTAGGCCATCTTCTACTGCTTTCCCCGGCCATAGAAGAGAGCTGGAATGAAAGAGAAGCAGTCAGGACATGAACTAGCACCCATATGGGATGCTGACATTTCGGGTCTAGGCTTAGCCTAGTATGCCACAGTACCAGTTCCACCAGCTTTAAGATAACTAAAAGAACCAGCTGCCCTTTAAAAGAGAATAAAGATGACATCATTAAAATCAAGACTTGTGGGGCCTGTGCTGTGGCACAACTGGTAAAGCCACCATCTGTCCTGCTGGCATCCCATATGGGCTCTGTTTCAAGTCCCGGCTGCTCCACTTCCAATCTAACTCTCTGCTATGGCCTGGGAAAGCAGTAGAAGATGGCCCAAGTCTTTGGGACCCTGAACCTGCATGGGAGATCTGGAAGAAACTCCTGGCTTATGGCTTCAGATTGGCACAGCTCCAGCTGTTGCAGCCAACTGGGGAGTGAACCAGTGGATGGAAGACTCTCTCTTTCTGCCTCTCCTTTTCTTTCTGAATAACTCTGACTTTCAAATAAATAAATAAATCTTTTTTAAAAAATCAAGACTTGTTCAGAATAAATATTATTTATAAATAAAATGTCACCAAATCAAATTCCCATTTTAGACTTTAGTTTTCAAAAATTATACTTTCTGATTTTTCCTTCCTAAGAATTTTACAATTAGCTGAATGTAACTTTAGTGGCCTTATTTTTTATTTTTTAAAAAAGATTTATTTGTTTGTTTGAAAGCAAAGTGACATGGATAGATGGGAGGAGAGAGGGATGAGGAGAGAGGGAATGAGAAAAAGAGAGAGAAGGATGTCGTCCACTCATTGATGCACCCCCCAAAGGCATGCAAGAGCTGAAGCCAGGAGCCAGGAACTCCTCTGGATCTCCTACATGAGTTGCAGAAATCCAAGGTCTTCAGCCATCAACCACTGCTTCTCAGGCTCATTAACAGGAGCTGGATTGGAAGTAGAGTAGCCCAGATTTGAACTAAGCACTCGAACAGAATGCAGGCATTCCAAGCAGTGTCTTAACTCACTGTACCACCACACGTGCACCTGCTCTTCTGTTCTAAGCAGATTGATCCTGACAGAAGATATCATGGCAGCACTGGAGAGAACGCAGATTCCGCAGAGTTTAGATGTTATTAATAATGATTGTTTTTGAGCCTATGTGTAAGTTTAAGAAAGGAAGGAAGAGGAGGAAGGGAAGAAAGGAAAGAACTGAAAGAGATTATTTTTTAAAGGTTTATTTATTTATTTGAAAGGCAGAGTTACAGAGAGGCAGAGGCAGAGAGAGAGAGAGAGAGAGAGAGAGAGAGAGAGAGAGGTGTCTTCCATCCAATGGTTCACTCCCCAGATGGCAACTATGGCTGGAGCTGCACTGATTCTTCTACTGGTTTTCCAGGCCATAGCAGAGAGCTTAATGGGATGTGGAGCAGCGAGACTCGAACAAATGCCCATATGAGATGTTGTCACTGCAGGTGGCGGCTTTACCCACTACGCCACAGCGCCGGCCCCTGAAGGAGATTATTTCTATGTGTATTCAGATTACACGTTGATTTGTGTTCAATTAACAGTAAAAGTGAAAAATACCAAACCATTTTCAGACAAAAGGAAACAATTATTACCGTAAATATTTTTGATGAAATTCCCTGTAGCAAAAATCTCTAATTCTTATTCTTAAGTGAGGACATAAGTAATTTTATAAACTACCAAATAAAAGTCATGAGTGGCAAAATAGCATGATAATTCAGCAAAGAGGAAAGAGAACTGTATTAGTAGGTTTTGTTGAAGTCTGGGATACTGTAGAATCACATTGAACTGCTACAATACAGACACTGTCATTATTCATCGTCAATATTTGCCACACAAACGGCATTTCTGAGGCATTCTTGGGAGGAAAAAAGGAGGAAGTTATATTAAAATATTTAATCATTGCCTGCATTTCTGTCAAGAATATGGAGATAAATATGAAATTATCACTCAGGTTTTTTTCCTTTTTAATAAAAAATCAGATGTTCTTGGACACTTTGCTGACTGAGTGGAGGTAGAAAAGTAATATTTAGTGTTGACTGATACATTTTTTTGCTGGGGCTGGCATTGTGGCACAGTGGGTTAAGCCATGACCTTCAACCAAATATCCCATATGAGCACTGGTTGGAGTCCCAGCTGCTCTGCTTCTGACCAACTCTCTGCTAGTACACTTGGGAAATGTCCTAAGAGCTTGGGCCCCTGCCACCCATGTGGGAGTCCCAAATGGAGTTCCTGGAATCTGGCTTCAGCCTTGTTGAGCCCTAACCATTGGGGCCATTTGGGGATGGAAGAGCCTCTCTCTCTTTCAGATAAATAAAAATAAATCCTTAAAATCAAACACAAATATTTTTTCTTATTTTCCTTCTTCCAATTTTTCAAATCTTTTTTAAGACTTTTTTATTTGAAAGGCAGAGTTAAAGAATGAAGGAGAGACAAAGAAGAGAGAGGTGTCTTCCATCTGATAGTTCACTCCCCAGATGGAAACAGTTATCTTCCATCCACAATTTCACTCCCCAAATGGCCACAATGGCCAGGGCTGGACCAGACCAAAGCCAGGAGCCAGGAGCCAAGAGCTTAATCTGGATCTCCCATGTGTTTTCAAGAACCCAAGAATTTGAGGCATTCCCCCAGGTGCATTAGCAGAGAGCTTGATTGAAAGTGGAGTAGCTGGAACAGGAACTGGTGCCCATTTGGGATATCCATGTTTCAGGTGGCAGTTTAACCTACTGTGCCATGGTGCTAGCCCCTCATTTTCAATTCTTAACACTTAAGTTCAAGTGGATCATAAATGGCTTTCTGTAATATGCAACTTACCCAAGCAAGATCACAGCATTGATACTACATCCCCAAAGGGCTCTGTCAAGCTCTTGCATCTGTTCTGGACACCATAACACTGGATGGAGCAGTTGTTTGAGGTTCAATTGAGTCAGCTACTAGCAATTACAGTGTTTAATTTCAGACTCATAAAGAGAAGGGAAAGCATGAGAACCACGGGACACCCACAGTAGAATGAGAAACGCTAATAATTCACAAATGTAAACAAGGTATTGGAATGCACTTCAATAAGCTCGTTCAATTACAAATGACAGGTGGTGTTCCATAAACTAACATGTAGAGCTACAAGAGCCTAAGATTGTACCCTAGTCATGCCATCACCACCTTATGAATCTATCTGTTATGAACGTTCTTGTTTCTCTAAATTTGTATCTGTATTGTAACATATATCTTGATTCTTTTCCAACTGTATGGACCTCTTTGGAAATGCTATTTTTTGACAGAGTTAGACAGTGAGAGAGAGAGAGACAGAGAGAAAGGTCTTCCTTCCACTGGTTCACCCCCAAAATGGCCACTACGGCTGTTGTACTGCGCCAATCCAAAGCCAGGAGCCAGGTTCCTCCTCCTGGTCTCCCATGTGGGTGCAGGGCCCAAGCACATGGGCCATCCTCCACTGCCCTCCTGGGCCACAGCAGAGAGCTGCACTGCAAGAGGAGCAACTGGGACAGAATCTGGCACCCCAGCTGGGACTAGAACCTGGGGTGCCAGCGCTGCAGGTGGAGGATTAGCCTAGTGAGCCGCAGCACCGGCCTGGAAATGCTATTTTTTTTTTATTTAATTTTATTTATTTAAAAGAGTAAGAGGGAGAGAGAGAGAAAGAGGTTTTCCTTCTGTTTGTTCACTCTCCAAATGGCCACAATGTCTAGGGCTGAGTCAGTCCAAATCTGGAAGCCAAGAGCTTCATCTGGGTCCCCTTGGTGGGAACAGGGGCCCAAGAATTTGAACCTTCTTGCACTGCTTTCCCTGGCGCATTAGCAGAGAGCAGGATCGGAAGTGGAACAAACGGGTCACAAACCAGCACCCATATGAGATGCCGGCATCATAGGTGGAAGCTTACCCTGCTATGCCACAACACCAGCCCCTGGAAATCCTATTTTGAATAGCTGCATTATCAATTATCACATGGAAGGATTATATTATGATTTCATTAGCCACTACTCACACTTATTCCTTCAACAAGTAATTATAGATTGTCTTTTATGTGCTGAGTGTGACTTTTGGTTCTCGCCCCCAAGGAGCTCAAAATCGACTGAGACAGACAAAGGAAGGGTTTAGGAAGAGGAGAGCACAGACAGGCTTGTGTAGGAGGAAGATGAGAAGACAGTGGTGCCCTACATCTGGCCATCCCTCCTCCTTTCTGTTTCATTCAAGGCAGTGAACTGAATGGAGAGAAACCTAGAGACTTAGGAGACAGACTTCCCGATGGTCAGATCCACTTCACATTTTACTTTCAACTGATAAAATCAGTCTATAAACTTGATGTATGTTCTGTCTTTTCTGTTTCTCAAGAATCATAACTTTTAGATTTTGATTATTTTGTTAAGGAAAGTCATCTCTTTTTCTTTTAAGAGATTTATTTATTTATTTAAAAGTCAGCATTACAGAAAGAGAGGGAAAGAGAAAGAGAGAGAGGGAGTGGGGGAGAGAGAGAGAATCTTCTATGTGTGCTGATTTACTCCCCAGAAGCTCACAACGTCCAGTGCTGGGCAAGGTCAAAGCCAGGAGCCAGGAGCTTCTTCAGGTTTCCTTGGAGGACAGCAGGGGCCCAAGCACTTGGGCCATCTTCTGCTGCTTTTCCCAAGCCATTAGCTAGGAACCGGATTGGAAGTGGAGCAGCCTCCACACAAACCAACATCCATATAGTGGCTTCTACCTGCTATAACACAACGCTGATCTGGGAAAGTCATCTTTCTTATAAATTTTTACCATTATTATGATACTTATTGTTAATACTCATGACTCCCTATTTAAAAATATTTTTGGATAAAATACGTAAATGTAATTTTGAAATAAAAGACAGTACTTAGGGAGTTATATTTTATAATGGTGACTGTTTTTAACTCTTTAAATTAATAATAGTTGGTGCCAGCATTGTGACATAACCAGTAAAGCTGCTACCCATGAAGCTGGCATCCCATATGGGTGCCATTTCCTTTCCCGGCTGCTCCGCTTCCAATCCAGCTCCCTGTTAATGATCTGGGAAAACCAGTTGAAGATGGCCCAAGAATCTGGGCCCCAGAACCCAAGTGGAACACCCAGAAGAAGCTCCTGGCTCCTGGCTTTGGCCTGGCCCAGCCCTGGCCATCGCAGCCATCTGAGGAGTGAACCTTTTGTGGAAAGCCACAGAAGTCCATAGCATGGCTCAGTCTAAGAAGCTGAAAGTCTCAGAATCAGGAAGCCTGATGGTGCAGGCCCTATGCTGAGACTAGAAGCCCAAGAGCACCGAGGGGGCACTGGTACAAGTCCCAGAGTCCAAAGGCTGAAGAACCTCAAGTCTGACTGCAAGGGAAGCAGCAGGAGAAATGCCCCACCCTGGAGGGAGGAGCCAGAGTTTCCCTATTCCTCCCTTTTCCTAATCCATCCAGGCCCTCAGCTCCACTGGATGGAGTGTATCCACATTGAGGGCAGGTCTTCCTCACTCAGTTCTCTGACTCAATCTTCCGTGGAAATTCTCACAGGTACACCCAGAAGTAATGACCGAATAATTCTCTAAGCATCCCTCAGTCTAGTCAAGTTGACATCCCCAAATGTGTCACAAAATGAAAGTAGATAAACAATTTCCTTCAAGGTTGACTTATTCATTTTTCCTTCAAAATATGTGACCTATTCTAGTGCTTTTCAAAATTGTTTATAACCAGGGATCCTTGGGCAAGTTCCTAATTTCTCTGAGTATCACTTTTCTTATTTTCAGAAAGGAGATGATTGAAAAGATAAACTTTAAAGTGAGTTCAGATTCTAAACGTGATTGTTCCTAAGTTTATCTTAACAGTCATGTCCTGTAAATGGATTAGTTAAAAAAAAAAAAAGAGAGATCAATGAGCTGGTCCATACTATAGTCAAGAAGTACAAGTTGTTGTTATGTTGGAGAAAAGTGGGGTAAGCAGAATTAATGGGCAGTGCTGCTGGCCCTCCTGATTCTTTGACTGACAGAAGCAAGTCTGGGCTTTAAGAACAACTGGATTCACAAAAACTTTGGTTGCAGACATTACTAAGGCTCAGCAGCCTTCTAGTATTTTGTCATCTGGCAACGCCTCAGGGAGAAAAATCATGCTACTGGCTGACAAATGGGAAAAGGTGACCAACAGCTCTGAAAACACTTTCCTTGTTGGCTTAATTATAGTCAAACTTCTTCCCATTTTCCATCTTGTCTATCATCAGCTTTAGGTACTGGGCTCAGCCCTAGGGATGGTTGTCATTTGCTAGTGGATTATGAGTTCCCATTTTGGTGGATTTTTAAGGTGAATTTCTGATTAAATGAGTCAGTGATGTCTTTGGCTTTGTAGATGACATTTGAGAGACATCTGTTTTACTATTTAATGTGACTGTTGCATGGTGGAAACAAATAAAAGTCAAGAACAACATGGAGGGAGATGAGGATGGTACTTGGACAATGACAGGGCACATTAAAGGCACTGAGAATCACTACAGAACAAAATTCTCATAACACAATGGTTAAACAAGACATTTTTGCCACAGTGACTCCTTTTCTCCACTAAAATATTTATTTGCATCTCATGGTAACACTTTGGGGACTGCTTGGATAGAATTTGTTGAGATACAAAGCAAGACAAGTCCAAGCTACTGATCACTTTAAGGTTATTGCATAACCCAGGCTAGTGAACCAGGTGTCTCCTGAGTCAAGAAAGTCACTTTTGAGAGAACACAAGATGACAACTTGGGGCCAGTGAGGGAAAAGTCCAAACAAGGTAGACCCCCTATATTCAGTCAGAGAATCAATATGTATGTTGGGATTAGATACAAGGTTTCCTTTTCATATTTTACCCAACATTAATGAGAAATTATGAAGAAGGATTCCGGCTGTCTGTGTAGGATGGAGTTGGTCAATGTTTGCTATGCTTTTTGGACTAAGAGTCCTTATTTACAGAGCTGTTCACTAGATTCTGATGTGAAGAACACTCTTTAGAAAATATTATCTATTCTTTCTATTATCTCTCTTCTTGATTTAACAAGGCCCAAATTCCTTCTAGTGTGTCTTGCTCTGGTCCACAACTATCTTAAGTTTTCTTTATTCAACTTCTACTAAGGCATAGAGAGGCTCTGATTCTTCTGGGAAGACCAGTTTCATTTCTCAGCTATGGCTGAAAGCACCAAAGTGTGTCAAGTGTGTGGGGAGCAACTCGGACTATACTGTTACTGGAATTAAGAGTTATTCTATGCATCTGCTCTCCCACAATATGGCGCTGGGAGAGGAGGAAACAGCTTCTACACAGCTGCCTCCAGTTCAACCAATAAACAGCAGGACCTACTCCTGATTGCAGGAGAGCAGCGTACTCGGCGTGTGGGTAGCAGAGTTGGGATTGGTGGAAGAGGACTATAAAGGAGGAGAGAGACAACATGCACCAGGAACATCCATCTGAGGGAACACCTGTGCAGCCCCCGAGAGAGCCGGCCAGCGGTGTGCCGCTCCCCCGCGGAAGTGGGGAAAGTGGCAGGGGGAACCGCCCTTCCACGGAGGTGGAAGGGACGGTAGCCAACCCGGGAAGAACCAGCAGCAAACCCGGGAAGGCCCGAGCAGACGAAAGCACAACGCAGGGTCCTGTGTCGTTCCTCCACGAAGACGGGGAGCGACAAAGTGTTAGTGGCGAAGTCACCATCTTTGCTTTAACCTCTAAGTCCGCTTCCTGCTCTCTTATGTTGTGGCTACCTCTTTTCCTCAAGAATAATAGCAAAGTCATTCTATTGTGAGAGTTCTACCTTGGTACTTCCTTCTGTTTAGGATTTATTTGAAAGAGTTGCACAGAGATATGGAGAGAAAGAAAGAGAGAGAATCTTTCATTCACTGGTTCATTCCCATGTGACCACAATGGCCACGGCTGAGTCAGTCCAAAGCCAGGAGCCTCTTCTGAGCCTCCCATGAGGGTGGCAGGAGCCCAAACACTTGGGGCATCCCCTGCTGTTTTTCCTAGGCCGTTAGCACGGAGTTGGATTGGAAGTGGAGCAGCTGGGACATCAAACTGTGCCCATCAGGAATGCCAGAGTCATTGCGGACCATGACTTTGTCCACTACACCACACTGCTGGTGCCCCTTGGCACTTCCTTAATGCTGAATGCCTCTGTTGGCCCCTAAAAGGGCTCTACCTACTCAGATCAAGAGGAATGACTGCATGCACTGTCTTTGTTTGCCTGTGGTCACCATTCATTTCACTTACCTAGGTGAAAATTGAAGCCCTGATGAGATAGGGTCTCTCAGGAGGAGGTTATACTATTGGCATTTTATATTTTGGCTGCCAGCTTTTTCATATTCAGGGAAACAGATATATCTTGGGAAGATAAACATAATGAAGCATTTCCTTCTCACCCCAAAGCCAATTGTTTTAGTTTATATTCTATTTCTAGAGGTCTAATCTTTCTTTTGTCAATTCTATGCCTTTGTCTATTCATGAGACAATGAAACATACTAGACTTACCCAATTTCTCACCAGGGTATTCTTCATTTATTATATACTGAATAAAACACACTGAAGAGCAGAGGAAAAAATGTTAGTCTTCACCCTTGAGAGTCTCAGAATCTAGATGAAACATATGTAAGCAACAAAGGAAGGTAATAAGCAGTGATGTGTAGATAATACAGTTTGAATAGAAATATAAGTGAATTGGTGGAAAAGGGATAGAGGGAGATAACTGATGCCCTCACTGTGAAAAGAACAGAGTTCTTTGATAGATAAGTAGGAATTCTTCAAGGTAAGAAAGGCATGTGGATTTCTACTTATTTGTGGTCAGAATACAAGAGATTGTCCTTTGGTGGTGATTTGTGTTGCGTACCAATCTAAACAGAGGTGAAAGGAACCCAAAGGAGGATGTATTTTCTAATATAATGACCCTTTTACCTGCAAATCCCTCAGAAGTGTGCTTTGTCATAATTGTTCACATATTGCCTCCCTAAGAAAAGATAGGAGGACATATAACAAAAACCCCTGCACTTTATGGAAAAGAGTGTCTTGGTAAAACTAGGGATACCCATTTCCCAGAGAAAATGCAAAAAGTAGCTTTTTTTTTTTTTAAATAGCTGGTTAGTTCATCAGTATTACTCTATTGTTATGCTACAGTCTTGCTGAATTGGAAAGCCCACTGCTATGTGCTGGAGCCAGTCTACGTCGAAACATTTACTGGAGCTTTAAAAATTTGTTTACACAAAGCAAATGTTTACTATATCATACATTAGCAAATAGCAACAAATGTTGGTGGGATGGGTGGATTTAGGACTGATGTGAAAATGGGAAAGCTTCTACAGTTTAAAAGTAGTGGCTGCACTCACTCTTCAGGAGTTGTATTTGAATGTACTAAGAGATACTCAATCAAACTTGCCTTGTATATGATATAAAAATACTTAACTAAAAAAATTCATGCAGGCAAACTTCCAAAGCTTGAAAGTTTCTGCAAAGTGGCCAAGTACAATCATAATTAAACTCTGAACCTCAGTGTCTAATTCTGTAAATGATCACATATATGCTAACTAACTAATTTGATAATTGACAAAGATGAGCCAAGGGATACACAAATCACTGGGCAGGACAAGTAAGCTAAGATCCCAGGAAGAAATCTGGGGAGGGAGACTTAATGATTGAGGCAGTGATTTACAACTGTTTGGAGCCTCAGCCATTTTACAATGTAAGGGATTCCTAAGACATTTCTGACTACTTTCAAACTTGTAGATGTGATGGAGATCCGTGCAATGCTCTACTTCTCGAGTTTGCATGTCTCTTAAGAAGATGCTGTAGATGATGCAATAAAAAGACCACCTACAATTTGGTTGCTTGCTCTTGAGAACACAGATCTTCCTTTCTTGGGGCAACTAGTGTTTTTTTCAGCATGAAAAAGAAGCCAGAAGCATTAGCAACAGAAAGACAAGGGAGAAGTGGGAGCATAGTTAGTCTGGGGCTTCTACACCTCCAAACCACAGAGGCTAAAACTCATCCCTGGGGAAGATCATAAATGCTCAAAGGAAGATGATGGCTCCAGACAAGCAAGGGACCAAGCCACAGAAGTTGCAGGGTGAGGGGGACCACTGGGCTCTCTGGGTCAGGGAATGTGCAAGCAGTTGGTGAGTTCAGAAAGCAAGAGTCAAGAAACCAGGATGGAGCCTGAGAGCAAAGCAGAGTAAAAAAACATCCATATGAGTTATCAGAAAGGGCAGTAAATACACCCATCAATGTGGCAATTGTGAAGACCTTGGCTACTATACTGAATGAGATGAGAAAACAGAGAGAGCTTTAGAGAGGAGTTCATGTCTAGACTCATTTAAAAATGATCATTCATGGGCTGGCACTGTGGCGTAGCGGGTAAAGCCGCCGCCGCTGCCTGCAGTGCCGGCATCTCATTTGGGTGTGGGTTCTAGAACCGGCTGCTCCGCTTCTGATCCAGCTCTCTGCTATGGCCTGGAAAAGCAGTGGAAGGGGCCCAAGGACTTGGGCCCCTGCACCCACACGGAAGACCCATAGGAGGCTCCTGGCTCCTGGCTTCAGATTGGCGCATCTCCGGCCATTGAGGCCAATTGAGGAGTGAACCAGCGGATGGAAGACCTCTCTCTCTCTCTCTCTCTCTCTGACTCTCCTCTCTCTGTGTAACTCTGACTTTCAAGCAAAATAAATAAATTTTTAAAAAATGATCATTCATTGGCTGTTGTTGTGGTTCAATGTATTATTATTCCACCACATGTGATGCCAGCATTCCATATCACAGTGCTGTTTGGAGACCTGTCTACCCTGCTTCCAACATAGCTTCCTGCTAATGCACTTGAGAGGCAGCATAAGAGGCCTCTGCCACTCATGTGGAAGACCAGGATGGAGTTCCTGGTACCTGGTTTCAGTCTTGACCAGTCCTGGCTGTTGCTGCCCTTTAGGGGGTAAACTAGCAGATGGAAGACTGATCTTCTTTCTACCCCCAACTCCTTCTCCCTCTCTCCTCCTCCCTCCCTCCCTCCCTCCCTCCCTCCCTTTCAGATAAATACATCTTTCAAAAAGGATTTCTCTGGCTGCCATTTTGAGAAAATAAAGCCAAAGTTGACAGACCAGCAAGGAAGCTGTAGTAAGAATTCTAGTGTCACATTATGGTGGGTTGGAACAAGATAACAGAGGTGATTATAGTAAGAGACTGCAGTCTGATCATGTTTTGAAGGTAATCTGATATTCTGACAAGCTATTAGGAAAAGAGAGGCACCAAAGATGGCACCATGATTTTGCAGACAACATAAAATTGTTTAGATCATTGGACTGGGGTTTCTCATGGGGTAAACATTATTACATTTCAATGCTGACATTTGAGATAAAAACCCACTTCATGAGAAGAGCCTAGGGTGATTACTGAGGCCATAAACAAGAGTGTCAATTTGTTAAGTCAACAACAGGAGTCACTGTGCACTTACTCCTCATGTAGGATCTTTGTCCTTAGTGTGCTGTACATTGAGATTTAATGCTATAACTAGTACTCAAACAGTATTTTTCACTTTATGTTTCTGTGTGGGAGCAAACTGTTGAAATCTTTACTTAATGTATGCTAAACTGATCTTCTGTATATAAAGAGAAATGAAAATGAATCTTGATGTGAATGGAAGGGGAGAGGGAGTGGGAAAGGGGAGGGTTGCGGGTTGGAGGGACGTTATTGGGGGGAAGCCATTGTAATCCATAAGCTGTACTTTGGAAATTTATATTCATTAAATAAAAGTTTGAAAGAAAAAAAACCCATTTGAGTTGTGTTACTAGAGTACATGAACTGGAAAGGGAGGATGTTCTTATTGAACATGTGAAGTGAAGGTTGAGTTTATTGTGGAGTTAAGTGACAGATAATGTCAAGGTCTTAGAGATGTTGATGAGTCTGGCTAGCTGAGGTGATAGAGAGCATGCTCATTCAACAAAGGAGGTCATAGTATTGATTTTCTCAGCATCCAGATGGATGATCCTCCATGTATATTGAAGTCACTGACAATATTGACAAGAATGAATCCATGGAGTAGACAGTGCACTAGGCACTGAAGTCCTCCAGAGATGAGCATGAGTGACCTCAAGGATCTATACATAACTAATTCCAGGAGGGCAGAAGGTGTTATTATCTGATGAAATGGGCTTAGAGTTTGAGGGTTTGAGGAGTATAGTGAAGATAGTCTAGAAGGTTGAAAGTAGAAGATTACAGACAATGAACATAGACAGGTTTTCAAGGATTCTTCAAAGAAAGAAGAGAAAGAGTAAGAGATAAAAGAGAATACTGGCTACTATATTTTTAAGTACAGTATGTACTTGGGACATTCTGTATGTATGACATACAGTATGTACATGGGACATATTACCTGGAAATGATCTCAAAATCATGTTTGCCTATGCAGTTTCTTGAAAAGTTCTCTTAGCAACAATTCCTGTATGGAGGTCTGGTCTTGGAAGCAGGATTGGGCAGAGAAGCTGGGTATTGTCGCTCCCCGTCTTCGTGGAGGAATGACACAGGACCCTGCGCTGTTCTTTCGTCTGCTCGGCCCTCCCCGGGTTTGCTGCTGGTTCTTCCCAGGTTGGCTACTGACCCTTCCACCTCCGTGGAAGGGCGGTTCCCCCTGCCACATTCCCCACTTCCGCGGGGGAGCGGCACACCACCGCTGGCTCTCTCGGGGGCTGCACAGGTGTTCCTCTTCGATGTACCTGGTGCATGTTGTCTCTCTCCTCCTTTATAGTCCTCTTCAAACCAATCCCAACTCTGCTACCCACACGCCGAGTACGCTGCTCTCCTCCAATCAGGAGCAGGTCCTACAGTTTATTGGTTGAACTGGAGGCAGCTGCGTAGAAGCTGTTTTCTCCTCTCCCAGCGCCATATTGTGGGAGAGCAGATGCATAGAATAAGTCTTAATTCCAGTAACTTAGTCTAGTCCGGGTTGCTCCCCACAGGTATCAACATTGCCACAGCAGTACCCTAAGTAGGTCATGGAGCTTTGAGGCTGGGATGGAGCTGCATAGTAGTCCCCTATTGAGGCAAGAAGACCAGGCATTTACATGCTGAATTGACTAGCCACTGGATGCAGGTTGGTTCTCTGCTCTTTCTGCTTTCCTGCTAAAGGAGATAAGTATCCTTTCTATTCTGTAAAGGAGGAGGTTTCTGAGTTGGTGACCTCAACCCTTAAGTCTTTCATTGTCTTTGTCCAATGGATCGAGTATCACTAGTGCTAACCCCTTGATTTCACAGACTCTGTAATTAATACTTCTCCTGACTGAACTACTACACAGAGAGTTCATTCTGTTCCATTGGGATCCCACAGCAGTTCACCATTGGTGATTTTTAGGGACATTTTTACTAATGCAATATGTTACAATTTATCAGTACTCCGTCAATCAATGATAGGACTCAATTGAACAGTGGGTGATCCAGCTCAAACCCTTTTAGAGACCACTTCATAGGATCCCTGTCAAAGCTGAGTTCCCAGAAAGTGAGTCAAGACAGAGATTTATGGACAGTTTCTTTTGGGGATATTTTCAGGTACAACACCTGCAAAGGAATTGTGAATGCAAGACTGGATAAAGGGAGGAATTGAATTGAGATTAATTTTCTACAGAGACCTCTGTTAAGTCCAGAAACATTATGCAACTAGAAAACCCTTTAGACAGGTGGGTCTCAATTGGGAGTGATTTCATTCCCCCAGGGACATTTGGAACTATATGGAGACATAACTATCTAATGGCAGAGGCCAGAGATGATGCTAAACATCCTCTGTTTACAGGACACCTCCTTCCAACAAGTAACTATCAGTCCAAAACTAACAGTGTTGAGTTGGAGAAACCAATTTAGCTATATCTCTAATCAAAGCAAGGGCCAGAGCCTTTGTACACTTTCCTTGGATTTGAGTTGCCTTCAGGGAGAGATAAAATGTTGGGAAAGGCAGCCCTCGCTCTTACTGAAATTCCCAGAGAAGGATGCTTCTATAAGTGTTCATAGGCTGTGCTCCTGGCAGTTAGAGAATGAGTGTCACATCCTAGGAGGGGCAGATTGGAGTGTGCATCCACTACATGATGATCATATGCTAATGGAGAAGAGCTTTCTGTATCTATTTCTACCAGTTGCTGAGGGTTCCGGAAAGAACATGACCTTGGACCTGGATAGTAGGACACAAACAAAGCTGAAGATTGCTGAGCAGCCAAGGAAGTTCAAAATTGACTATAATTGCAAGTTTTGCTCTCCCCTGGCTGAGCAGTTGGCCAGGCCTTCTGTGAGCTTTTGTGATGCTGCTCTGTGCCCGCTGAGACCTGGGAACCCACCCCTGCTGCAATTCTTTATACCAGGCTTTCCTACTAGGAAAACATGCAGGCAAGCCCATCTGGGTTGTGTGGTGGCCAGTGGCAGCACCAGGCAGAGGTGTTTAATATGCCCTTTGGGAAGTGTGCCCATCTGCTCAACATGGGCATTCCACAGGAGTCTTGGTTGGTGGTGTCATAGGGAACTAATTAGCCTAGCATGGCCTATATTCTCACCCTAGACCCACCAGATCACCGGCATCTGATTCCAGAGCCTACCTTCTCTCTCTCTGGATGGAGCATATATTCCAGCTCCTAGCCAAGGGCAATCCCCCCTCGTAGGCTTCAAATTCCCAGCCTTCTCCAAGGATTCTGTTTCTGTCTTCTCTACTGGAAAGCCCCCTTTAATACGTACAAATTCCCAGCTTCAAATTCCCAGCCTCTCCAAGGATTCTGTTTCTGTCTTCTCTACTGGAAAGCCCCCTTTAGTACGTACAAACCACCCGACAGAGCCCATCCAAAGAGGCGAACCAAGCAGTCCTTTTTCTTAGTCTTTGTTATACATGCCACACCACCAAAATGGCTTACTAAGAGTTCCCTACAAGCTCACAATTAATTCCCCCTGCCAAACCCACAATCTACTTATCGAATTTAAACAGCGAGCAGCCTCAGACATACTGGGCTCCTTCCTCCTTCCTGAAGTCCTTTTCCCCCAGCTTTCCTAACACCAGAGTCTTCTTATTTTTGTTCCTCTTTGGTCACCACTCCTTCTCAATCTCTGTTGTCGGTTACATTATCTACATTTCCCCCCTTGATTCCCCTCCACTGATTCCATGACATTAAACACTTTATACATGCTTAAGAATCCCAAATCAATCTATGTTTTCTCCCTGATAGCTGACTCATTAACTCAACTGCTGACTAAATATCTCCATTTGGGTGTGTCTAGCTGCTTTCTCATGTTTATAGGTCTAAAACAGAGTCCTAGGTACCAAAACCCCCCAAGACAGACAGCTGTAAAGTGTTTCTCCCCCATCTTCCCTAACTACTCTCCACCTTCTTGTCAAGCAAAAATCTGGATATCATTTTTTATTTTGCTTCTTTTTCATAAGACACAATCGGTATGTTTTGCTGGCTATACCCCCCAAACACATCTTTTTTTAAAACTTTCTTCTGGGCCGGTGCCGCAGTTCACTAGGCTAATCCTCCGCCTTGCGGCACCGGCACACCGGGTTCTAGTCCCGGTCAGGGCGCCGGATTCTGTCCCGGTTGCCCCTCTTCCAGGCCAGCTCTCTACTGTGGCCAGGGAGTGCAATGGAGAGACCAGGATAAGTACCTGGCTCCTGCCATCAGATCAGCGTGGTGTGCCGGCCGCGGCGGCCGTTGGAGGGTGAACCAATGGCAAAAGAAGACCTTTCTTCTCACTGTCCACTCTGCCTGTAAAAAAAAAAAAAAAAACAAAAAAAAAAACAAAAAAAACCTTCTCTGTTCTTACTGTGTTGATTGAAGTAAAATTGCAGTCAGCTTTTCTAGGGCAGGGACTTCTGAACATGTCTTCAGGCTTCCAGGAGTTTGTCAGTTGTCCACACCAAAGCTTTGTTGATCTTTGTAACATCCCAGTGAGGGGAAAGGAGAGTGTTTGACCTAGTGGCTGATGCTGGGAAGGTACTCCAGAGTCCCACACTGGAGCACCTGCATCTGATTCCCAGCTCTGGTCCTGACTCCAGCTTCCTGATAATGCTGACCCTCAGGGGCAATGGCAATGGCACAGCAATTGGCTTCCTTCCATCCATATGGGAGACATGGTTTGTACTCTCTGCTCCCAGCTTTGGTTTCAACTTAGCCCAGGCTATTGTCAGCATCTGGGGAGTGAAATCAGTGGGGCAGCAGCCCCCCCCCCGCCCCCACCTTCCCCTCTGTCTACTTCTCAAATAAAGTAATTAACCAAAATTAAAAAAAAAAAACCACCCACAGGTCAGATCGAATAACTTGTCTACTTACAATATTCCTGCTTTTTATTATAATTAAAATAAAATCCAGAATGATTATCAGGCTCATAAAATCCTAGGTAATCTACATTTTCCTCCTTTTTACATAAACCACATAGTTTCCATTTATTTGCAACATTCTGATCATACTGGCTGTAGAGGGGTGGTTTCCTAATTCTCCAGCACCTCCTTCTGTCATGTGACCTTGCAATTCATAAAAATGCACCAGGCGTCTCCCTCCTGCTTTGGATTTGGACTTGGCCATGAGGCTTTCTTTTGCTTTGGGTGCTAGTAGAGGTTTTGAATGCACTTGCAAGGCTTGGCAGGGTCTCTCTCAGTTCTGTGAGCAGCCACGATGTGCTTAGGCTCAGTCTCTTCTGCCTGGGTTCCAGAAGGGCTTGAACTGTATCAGAATCCAACACCAGATGCTGCTCACCCACAAGCTTGAGTTAAAGTGACTCCAGCTAACCTGCAGACCCATATGAGCAGAACACACAGGAAATAGCTGAAGGATACACTGGCTCCCTTTCTGGACTTGGAATGTGCCAAACTCACTCTAGTCTTAGGGATTTTGTATGTGCTGTTTCTTCTATCTGGAATATTCTCTCCCCCAAATTTCTACATAGCTATATCCTTATCACTGTTCAAGTTTCAGCTCAAATGCTCCATCTACAAAAATGCATTCTCTGGACACTCAAGCTAAAGCAGACACTGCTGCAGTGATTACCTCCCATACATCATTATCTTGTTCACTTTCTGTGTGGCATTGCTCATTATCTGGAATTATTTTATCCACATGTGACCATCCTTAGTGTTTGCCTTTCCCTTGCTCCACGGGAGCAGGAGCTGTGCCGACCTTTTGCACTGCTGTGCCTTTAGTGTTTGGAGTAGTGGCAAGCAGATGAATGCATTCTGATATATGGGCTAGACCATCCTGATGTAGTGCAGCTGGGCTGCAGCTCCCAGTTAGAACCATTGACTCTTGTCTTAGTTTTCATGGCCCTCAAGACGACAAGGCTGAAGTCACAAAGCCTTTTCCAATCACACCCTAGGTGTCCATTAACAGCTGAAAACGGGAGTAGTCAGTCCAATACTGTAAAGTCCTTCGGGTCCATCAGGGAAAGGTGACACGTATGTGAAAACTGCTTATGTCAGGAAATTAATTTATTGTTACCAGAAAACGAATGCACACATTTCCACTTAAAACAAACTTTAAACTCTATTAAAGCTTACTTTTTCAAGAAAGTTATACCAAATTCCAGGAAAGTTTTATACTATCCATAGTTAAAAAGGAAAGTGTGTTGTTTTATTCCTTATGTTATTTTAAATCTTTCCTATATGACATAAGATTTTTGGCTTTAAACACAGACCAGGTCTTGATAAAGACATTGAAAATATTATTTTTTGTGCAGAGTAAATGTGTGCTATTCATATATACCACAGTATAAGTATATTGAGATGTGATGGAAAGGAAATAGAGTGAAATTTTAAGGAGCCAATGTTGTGGAAAATTCACGTTTTTTTTTTTTTTAAGATTTATTTTCAATTTTTTAAAGGCAGAGTTAGGGAGAAGGGAGAGTGATCTTCCATCTGTTAATTCACTCCCTAAATGGCCACAATGGCAGGGGCTGTGCTAGGCCATAATCAAGAGCTCAGAGCTTCTGCTGGGTCTCCCACGTGGGTTCAGAGGCTCTAGCACTTTCTGCTAGCACCTTCTGCTACATTCCCAGGCACATTAGCAGGGAGCTGAATTGGAAGTAGAGCAGCGGAGTCTCAAATCAGTGCCCATATGGGATGCCAGCCCCACAGCCAGTGGCTCGACCTGCTACACCACAATGCTGGCCCCCAAAATTTGTGTTTTGTGTAATTATATTTCCTACATAATTAAAAACGTCCCACTTTAAGCATCAATGTATTTTAAAATAGTTTGTTATGAATGGAGATACTATTATCTTTTTTCCCCCTTTTTAACTGAACAAAATTGCCAACTCTTTTAAGTATACAATTGGCTTGATGTGATGGAAAACCCAATGGACAGTGCCATAAATATAAGTTTTCCCCTTCTTGTGAAAGGAGTTTGGAAGTAGGAGGGAGGCTGCTGATGCTGTTTCAGGGATCTCATTCATCATCTTTACAATTTTTTTGGCTATTTCCTTGCATTCACAAGATAGAAAACGTAGTTTCAAGAAACACTGAGTTTGAAAGTAAGAAGAAAAAGAAGAAATTGTGGCAGAGCCATCTCTGAGTTTTATTTCAACAGCAAAATCTATTCCAGGTGCCCCCACTGAGTTTTGCTTACACTTTTTTGGCCATTCTAACTACCAGTTACACTGAGAAAATAAGTATTTAACTTTTGATCTGGAGAAGAGTAAAGCAAGAGGGAAGAGAAGAATGTGTGTTCTGGAGGTCAGGCAATGGACTGTGCCAGCTGTTATGGGGATTAATTGAATGACAAGTTACCCAGAATTTGGTGATGGTGGTGGTGGGGATAATCATTTCTGTCTGAAAGAAACACTTGCTTTGTTAAGAATGTGTTATATTTTGATAATTCTTCTATACTCATTATAAAACAATATTTCTTTTAGAGAATAAATATGTTAACTTCACTCTGGAATTGAGTTGCCATTTTCTGCCACAAATATAGTAACAAAATATGGAAAGCTGAACTCTGATATAATAAATCAATTAATTATAAGAAATAAAGATATAAATAATGAAAAATAAGGAGGTAATTCAGATTTTTGAAGGCAATCAGGGTAATCAAGGGGGAAAAATTCAAAATACATGTAAACAAAAGCCAAGACTCATATCTTACAACTGTTTGTTTCATCTGTTCCTTTTACAAACTAACATTTCTTATGATCATTTCTAGTAATTTTTTTAAAGTCTGGGATTCCAGCTTTGAATGCTTCCCAAAACGGGTTTCAAGGGAGAGTTTATTTTGTCTACAGTATTCCCAAGGAGGCCCATGGTTAATGATGTGCTCCTTTGCATGCCTGGCAGCCAAAGAACCAAATGAACGGAGCAGGCATACTCACTGGCTGCTGGGATTACAGCCTCATTAAGGCAGCTCTGACAGGCTGTCTATCATAAGCGCCAAGTACAGAAAATTAACCTGAACTTCAATGTATCCACCTCCAGAGAAAACAGGTGTCCTAAGGAAGGTGTTAGAATCAGACTGATCTTTGATTTCAATATTCTAAACAAAACAAAACAAAGCAATGAATACTACTGGAAATGACCTTATTCCTACTACTCGGAGAGTTGACATGAAAGTACCAAAACACTACTGAGTTAGTCATTGAAAAATAGAAATGAAATGTGAGAATCAATTAGAGCTTAGGTTTTCCTACCTTGATATTTTCCTGGTTCAAATCAGGTTCACAAAAGGCAAGGTTAATATGTTATTTAGCAATTGGTCAGTTCTTTTGATAAATGAAGTCTTAATTCTCATAATTTATGTTTCAAGCAGAATGTAACATTTTAGATTATTTGCTTAAATCACTCAATGTTGAATAGATGCAGACATAAATTGGATTAACACTATGAAATCTGTTACCATCAAGACTTGATCTCCAAGTTGAATGGGCCGGAGGTCTTAAAAAGTTCACAGGGGCTGGTGCTGTGGTGCAGTAGGTTAATGTTCCACCTGCGGCGCCGGCATCCCCTATGGGCGCCAGTTCTAGAACCGGCTGCTCCTCTTCCCATCCAGCACTCTGCTGTGGACTGGGAAAGCAGTGGAAGATGGCCCTGGTCCTTGGGCCCCTGCACCCACGTGGGAGACCTGGAAGAAGCTCCTGGTTCCTGGCTTTGGATCGGTGCAGCTCCAGCCGTTGCGGCCAACTGGGAAGTGAACCAGTGGATGGAAGACCTTATTCTCTGTCTCTCCCTCTCACTGTCTGTAACTCTACCTCTCAAACAAATAAATAAATAAAAATCTAAAAAAATTCACAAAAAAGTGCACTGTGAAAAAACACTATGCACAGATGTCAATATTTTTTGTACCAAAATAAACTTATCTTTTAACTCCATTTCCCTGAACTTTTGTAAAGTCCCCACATGGCAAAAGAAATGAGGTACTATAGATGATAGTTCAGGATGAATATATAGACATAGTTCTAATGGTGAGAAAAAAGGTCTCTTTTTTCAAATTGATCTTCCTTTTCTGAGATCACTGCAGTTTCATATGAACTTGTATGAAAGAAAGCAGATGGATCCCATTTACCCTTTTCTTATTTTTCCAGTGTTAACATCTTGCAAAACTGTACTGCAACATCAAGTCATTGATATTGATAAAGCCAAGATGCAGAACATTTCCATGACCTCCAAGGTCTTGTCATCCATTTATAACCGTTATCTACTTCCCCAGAGCTCCCTGATCCCTCAGTAACCATAATTGGAAATCTATTCCCCCCTGTCTACAATTTTGTTGTTTCAAAGATTTGGGACATGGTAGCCATTATTTCCTAAGTGCTGTTTCTTCTTTCTCCTTCTGGAATTTTGATGATACAAATGGTCCTTCTTCCCTTCCTTCCTTCCTTCCTTCCTTCTTCCTTCCTTCCTTCTTGCTTTTTTTTAATGGATTTATTTACTTGAAAGGCAGAATTAGAGAGCAAGAGTGAGGGAGGGAGAGAGGAAGGGAGGGAGAGATGGAGGGAGGGAAGGAGGGAGGAGGAGGAGGAGGAGGAGGAGAGAGAGAGATCTTCCAAAGGCTGATTCACTTCCCAAATGGCCACAAATGGTCTTTTATTGTAGATATTTATAGTCCCATATGTCTCTGAGGCTCTGTTCAGCTGTTTTCAGTCTATTTTCCCCTGTTTATATTGGATAATACAAAGGGCTTTCAAAAAGTTTATGGAAATATGTACTGCAAAGAAAAAAAAAACAACTATGCATGGGTTTCAAAAATATTTTGCACCAAAATAAATTTATGCTTTAATTCTATTTTCCATGCACCTTTTTGAAGTTCCCTGGTGTCTATTATTCTATCTCCTAATTCCATGGTGCTTTCCTTTTTCTATTCCATTCTGCTGTTCAACCCATGCACTGAACTTTTTATTTCAGTTATATTTTTTAGTTCTAAAATTCCCACTTGATTCTTCTTCATATCGTAGATTTCTCTGCTTTCTGTGTCTTAATTGCTATGTGTGTGTTTGCAGTTGCTCACTGAAGTATTTTTCATGACCAGTATAACATCTTTTGCTAGGTTATTTTAGCATTTCTGTTATCATGGTATTGGCATTTATCTTTTTTATTATGTAGTTTGATATCGTCCTGGTTCTTGGTAAAATGAACCAGGAAGAAACCTGGACATTTTCATACCGTGTTATGAGGTTCTTGGTTTTACTTAAAGCATCTGTCTTGTCTTTTTCTGATGCTGCTCAGGTAGGGGAAGCAGTCAGAAGGAAGTAGAATACGTTTTTGGTTTTTTGCTGGATCTCAGTTCTCAGCTGAGTTCGGGGTGCTCCTCCTGGTGTAGGTGCTCACTGTGAGAGCTTGCTTCTCGACAGGGTCTCCAAAGACCATGTGTGGGGATGGCCCTGTTACCATGGGGTGTTGGTGGAAATCCTAAATCTCATCTACTTCTCCTTTCACAGCCCACAGCTGGGGAGTTGGGGGGAGGGCAGTCTCTTGTGTCCTTACCGCCAGGTGGGAGTGGGTGATCTATGAGTCAACCAGACCCTGGGCCCCTGCTTATCTAGGAAGTTTACCACCATTATGGCAATAAAGCTTTCACAGGAAGGCAGAGTTGTAATTTGGATAAAAGAGTTTCTCGAAGGACAGGACCTGGTGTTACCAGAACAAAGAGTGAAAAGTATTGTGTAAAGAAAAACAGCAGATACATACTACATTCTTTTTTTTAATTAATTAATTAATTTTGAAATATGGATTTACAGAGAAGGAGAGAGGAGGATAGAGAGAGAGGTCTTCCATCCACTGGTTCACTCCCCAAATGGCCATGATGGCCAGAGCTGGGCCAATCTGAAGCTTCTTCCGGGTTTCCCATATGGGTGTAGGAGCCCAAGGACTTGGGCCATAACAGAGAGCTGGATCAGCAGGGACTAGAATCTGTACCCATAAGGGATGCCTGCGCCACAGGCAGAGTATTAACTTATTGCACCATGGTGCCGGCCACAGGCCACAACATACCACATACTTAACTCAGCTGTTAGGTAACTTAGAATGTTGGCTTTAAAAAAAAAGTCTTTTCAGTGACTATGGTCTCTTAAAAAGGCAGAGACAAAAAAGAGAAACACTCATCAGATAATTTCATCTCTTTGTTCGACATTCTTTCATTCTGCATGTATTCATTCATTGAATGACTGCTTTGTGCTCCAGACATTAGGAACACATTGGTGAAAAACACCCAATCCTGTCTTCAGGAGGTTGCAAATCTATATTAGAAGTTAAGGGTTTAGGGACAGGTGTTGTGGTCCCTGCCCCCTATGTGGGAGACCAGGCTGGAATTCCAGGTTCCTGGCTTCAGTTAGGCCCCATCCTGACTTTTGCAGCCATTTGGGAAGTGAAGACACAGATGGAAGATCTCTTTCTCTCTCTGTCTCTCCTTTCTCTGTCACTCTGCCTTTCAAATAAATAAAATAAATATTACAAAAAGAAACTTGAAGGCTTAGGCTTGGAGGTTGTATAAAGATTGGAATTTGGGGTTAAAACTGTATATTTGTATAAAGTCTATACTTTAAAAATGAAAATAGACACAAATGTGAATATACCTTTATTGTTATCAGGAATCATGCATTTCTTCCTTTTTGCTGAGCTGTGTTTTTATTCAAACTTGCACTGTGATTAGGCCAACATGCATTTACTTCGATTTCCATAATCAGAGGGATAATAAAAAATTGTGTTTTTTTTTCTATTTTTTTTTGTTTTTCTATTTTGTTTTAACTGGAATTTTGTAAAGTGGATTGTCAGTCTCCTTCATGATAAGCAATAGATTCTTAAAAATATTGAGGACTTTGATTTCAAAGGAGATAATCACAGATGGTTGTAATTTACTTTCCAGTATGAGCTTTACCTGGATATCAAAGACTCTGAAAGGTGACAGCTGAAAAGGGAGGAGTTAACTCCCAGTGGAATCCAGGTCAGGTCTAAGGGAAGCTGCAGGGGATCTGAATGGAACTGGGGCTTACTTCTTGGGTGACTCTAGATGTTTCAACTCTCTGAGCCCCAGTTGCTTATCCTGGCAGCCCCCTGATTGCAAACTTCAAAAGAGAGACTGAGAGCAGCATGAAGCATGGTATTAGTATAGAATAAAGCAAACCCTGAACTCTTTGTGTCAAACAGGAAGACACGTCTCCTTGGCTCCCCCACCTATGGCTGGTTTTTCTTCAAGGAACTCTCCAAATTTATGAGGTCCAGGGTAGTCTCCTAAATGGTGACAAAAAAAAAAAAAAAAAAAAAAATCACAAGGACCAAGAGAGCAGAAACCTACTTTGTGTGGATAACGCAGATGTCGATTCCTTTCTATGCTGGGTTTATACCTTCAGGTGGATTATTTGAAAATCATTTACTCTTCCATATCTGTGATATGTTTATCTTATTTAATGCCCATGTTACAAGTTTGAATATAATTTAGGAGACATTTGAGAAGCACATGCTGTTGTATAGGCAGTGTAATAATATATAAGATATAATCTTACATCTCCTTGGGCTGGAAGAGCACAAATGTTATCATTACAATGCAAAATTCACCCCATCCTTAAAAATGAATGAATGAATTATTTTTCTTTTAATACACAGTATTTCCTGCACAGCAAATCTAGATTTTTTTTTACTTTTATATATTTATTCGAAAGGCTGAGTGACACACTGAAGGAAAGACACAGAACGAGATCTTCCATTTTCTGTTTCACTCCCTAGATGGTCCTAAAAGCCATGTCTGGGCCAGGCTTAAACCTGAACTCCATCCTGGTTTCCCACATGGGCTACAGGCACCCAAGTATCTGGACCATCTTCTGCCTTCCTAGACACATTTACAGGGCGAGCTGGATAAGAAACAGAGCAGCTGGGATTCCGCAAGGCACTCTGATATGAGATACCAGTGTCATAATTAGGGGCTTAACCCCTGTGGCACAACACAGTCCTTGGATTTTTAACTTTTGAAAAGCTGTCTTTGCTTGTTAAGAACCCAAATTTCAGTATATTAAAGGAAATTACCAAAATATAATTTATAGAAAATCCAATTACTAACAATTTCTGCATGTGGTCACAAGTCTTTTAAGAAATATGAACTTGGGGCCGGCGCCGCGGCTCACTAGGCTAATTGTCCGCCTCCGGCGCCGGCACACCGGATTCTAGTCCCGGTTGGGGTGCCGGGTTCTGTCCCGGTTGCCCCTCTTCCAGGCCAGCTCTCTGCTGTGGCCCGGGAGTGCAGTGGAGGATGGCCCAAGTGCTTGGACCCTGCACCTGCATGGGAGACCAGGAGAAGCACCTGGCTTCTAGCTTCGGATCAGCGCAGTACAGCGGCTGCAGCATGCTGGCCGCTGCAGCCATTGGAGGGTGAACCAATGGCAAAAGGAAGAACTTTCTCTCTGTCTCTCTCTCACTGTCCACTTTGCCTGTCAAAATAAAAAAAGAAAAAGAAATATGAACTTGGGGCCGGCGCTGTGGCACCACAGGTTAAAGCCTGGGACTGCAGTGCCCGCATCCCATATGGGTGCCAGTTTGAGCCTCAGCTGCCCCACTTCTGATCCAGCTCCCTGCTAATGCACCTGGGAAAGCAGCAGAGGATGGCCCAAGTGCTTGGGCCCCTGCACCAACCTGGGAGCCCCAGAAGCAGCTCCTGGCTCCTGGATTCAGGTCAGCTCAGGAGAGCGAACCAGCAGATGGAAGATCTCTCTCTTTCAGTGTCTCTACCTCTCTCTGTAACTCTACCTGTCAAATAAATAAAATAAATCTTAAATAAATATGCAATTATAAGGTTCTTGATTCTCCATTCAACTATCACATGCATGTACTCTCACACACATATATGGCGATACATACACTAACATATGCATCATTGTGTAATTTTAATTTGCAACATCTAACCCTTATTAAAAGAAACTGCTGAGCTTGTCTCCCTACAAAGAATTGTGCCCTGTGAGTGCCCTGAACTTTTCAAGGATGCACTGGTGCAGAATTCTAGGTATTTGCTGAAAAAGGAATGGACATTAAAAATAATTCCTTTAATTAATTAATTGCTGGCTTTTTGTTTTTGTTTCGTGGAGGGAGCACCACAGGGTGTTTTAAGGCCACATAAATGCCCCCAAAGAACTGGTGCTGTATTGAACAAAGGGTATCACCCACAGCAAGGGGGAAAGAAGCCCATTTCCTGGCTCCAGAGCTCTGGAAGTTTTGAGCACGGAAGCCTCCCTCGCGGGGCGGGGACTGCTTTTGGCTCTTCGGGGACCGGGCTCCCAGCTAAGTTCGCTTCAAGTTTCCCCTCCTTCTCTCCTCCCTTCCCCGCCTCAGCTCCCACACGTGGGGAGCCCCCGAAGACTGTCCGCGTGGATACCGGAAAACCGACAGAAGCGGACACCGACGCTTGCCTCTTTCCAATGCCCACACACCCAAACCAGGCCACCTTGGCAGACAAGCCCCAGGGAATTCGAATGACTCCTGGTGGCTCATCCTACAGCTCCGGACCTGGCCTGTAAAGAACAATAGCAAGCCGGAGCCAGCGACTCATTCCGGTCTCCAAGGCTCGCGGGTGGCGCGCAGAGCCGACGCCGAGCCTGGGGCGCGGAGCTGGAGCCCGGAAAAGGCGCGCTGCCCCTTTAAAAGGCCGCGCGTCTCCGGGCCGGCCTTCCTCCCCGGGGCTCCAGCTGTGATTGACGCTGGGCGGCGAGAGGAGGCGCCTGGCGCTAACAAAAGTCCGGCCCGCGGGCGAGCCGCGCCGGGCCGCCAGTCTCCACTCGCTCCGGGCACCCGCAACAAGTGGCCGCCGCGCCCTCCCCGGGGAAGCCGCGGGCGCACAGGGACGCCGGAGGGAGGCGGCCGAGTCCCGGAGCCCGGGCGCCCGCGCGCCCGCGCGGCTCTGCGCCCACCGCGGGGAGTCGGGGCGGGCGGATGGGGACCCGGCGGCGGCGGCGCGGCGAGCCTCTGGGCGGCCCCCGGGCGCGGGCTCTCCGTGGCGCTGCGCCCGCCGGCCCCGAACGCGGATTCTGAGCGGCAGCCACCCGGGGCCCCGCCCGGAGCACTCAGGGGTGCCAGGAGGGGACGGAGCACCGCCTCCCACCGGGGCGCAGGGGCCGCCCCTGGCCGAGATCGGCCTCGGAGCCAAGGGGTATGCGCAGCTAACGGTCCCGTCCGGCAGGCTTTCCAGTGGCCGAGCGCGCAGGCGGTGCGCCCCAGCTATGCAGTGTCCAGGGAGACGGCGGGCATGACGGCGACAGGATGGGCGCGAACAATGGCAAACAGTACGGCAGTGAGGGTGAGTGGGCCGCTCGTCCTCACCCACTGGGATCGTGTCCCTCCCCAGCCCCCTCCCCTTCCTTTCGACCTCGCGGCTGGGAAGGGGGTTCAGGCGCGCTGCCGCGGCGCGCCCCTGTTTGGCACCCCGTGTGGCCCATCACCTTCCCCCTTGGCACTGATGACCGAGGAGTGGGTCAGGCACCCTGAGGACGCTTGCCCCACCCCGGGGCGTCTTTAAGCAACTTCCCAGGTTGTGTTTGGGATGGTCCAAGTTGCATCGCAGTTGAGAACACATGTGCCTCAACTTTGCTTCTCTGGGCGCCTCGGGTTTAGGATGATGGTTTGGCAGATGGCAAGAAGACGTTTTGGAAAAATAACGCAGTGAAAAGTTTCCCAGGCCTTTGTGCTCCAGCCCCCTGGACTTACTTTCCTGTAGCAGGAAACACTTCTGGGAGGAGAAGTGAAGCTTGCATTCTTTGCTAACTGCCCTTGGTCTGACAGCTTCGTGAAACTAACCACCCTTGGGTCCCGCGAGGCTGCGCGCTTTTGTCTGGGCTCTCTCGGGCTCAAGATGGGCAAAGGACCATCTGTTACGTGGGGCTGGACATTGCCCAGAAATATTGCCTGTCAAGTGGGAACTTGGAAGTTGGGGAAACTTGAAACTCCACCTACTCCTCAAAGGATGATGGATGTGTGGGTTGGCTTCTCCCTCGTCCCTCCTCCCCCTCTGTGCATAGAACCCTAGTGTTGTAACCCAATTGATTCACTGCATGCCCTTGATATGCAGTTCAGCAGTCAGCGAGGTTTGTATCTGGTGAGCTTGGCTGGAGGGGAGCTGAGGCGACGCGGTCAGCTTTGCAGCCGGCCCCAGCGGACAGGCGCTCCTGCAGGAGGGGCCGGGCTTGCAGAGTCACTGCTGAGCCTCTGGAGGTGAGGAGCCTCCCATCACCCTGTTGCAAACTTTGAGCTGCAGTCACAGAGTGTGGGTGTCTCTCCCCGTGTTTATCCTGTTCGTTTCTCAGCGGCTTTGTGGAATTACAGCAGAAACCGACCCTAAAAAACCATGTCCACATGAAACTTTTGTTTAAGTCATTCTTTTCCAGATCATCATGTTTTGAATTCCATGTGTGTGTGTGTACACACATACATACATATTCTTCGTCACTCACTTTCCAGAAGCATATATAAACACTGATGGGCCTTCCAAAAGTTCATGAAAAAACTGTATTTCAGTTTTTTTGCACCAACATAAGCATGTCTTTTAAGTCTTTTTTGCAGAAATTTTTGGGTGCTATCTGTCTGTGTATCCATCCATCCATCCTGGGCAGTTGTGTGAGGACTTTTTTTTTTTTTTTTACTATTCATTTTTTAAAAAGAAGTTAAAGGTTGTCATTTTAGATAGAAAATATGAAAGTATGCCAAAAAAGATTATTGGAGAATCTTGGCCACTCCCCAAAATGTCTTAGAGTTAATGTTTCTAAAATGTGTGGAAAGATGAAAGATTCAGCCTTCTTACCCTGAATCATTAAAAAGCTTTCAATGATTGTACTATGTCCTTGTCAACTCTGGGTGTGCATGCAGTCTGCTCCCTGAACACTGTTGGGGTGAAGGGGAGCCCAGGGACTCTGCTGTACCTCTGAACACCCCACTCAGTCCTTCCAGTCTGCAACTCCTCTGATAGCCCAGCATTCTCCCATTGTACAGTGTGTGGTATATGACGACTTCCTGTCTGAACAGCAGAATTTTCAACCCTTGGGAGAGAAAAGGAGAGACAGGGAACTAATGTTCTCCAGCTGTTGTCCGTAAATGCTACCTCTGCATTTTCACTTCAGCTGAAGTCAGATTTTACTGGGATCAGATTTAGATACACTGTGGACTTTTTATAGACAAAACCTCTTGTACTCAGCTGATTCAAGGGAACCAATAGGAAGTTTGGGGAGGAAACTGTGAGTTTTGGCTGGAGGGGAACACTGTGGTTAGTTTTCATCAACTCTTCTCACATGCATCTAGATTTCTCTGTGATAGGCAAGGGAAAGACTAGAGGAAGAGAATTATTAGGACCCCTACCCCCTTCATACCTACCCTCAGTTATGCTATAGCCCCTCCTAAGTAGGATTATGTTTTACAATTATGTATGGTCAACTTTATGCTGTGCTATTGCCTGGTAAAGTCTGTGCAAATGATCTGGTTGGAATTTGCTGCTCTAGTGCCTTGTTTCTTGCCTAAAATGCCAAATTTCAAAAGAAGTGAAAAATATCTCCTAGACATAGTATACCCTTTGTCAAAAGAGACTGGAAATTAAAACCATTGTATAATTTAGTGCAATGAAGTATAATATATTTATAAAACTTTGATAGGAAATTATCAATGAATGTGTATTAATAGAGTACACATATAAAACACTGGTGTTTGTGTATACTTTGAACATCTGTAACATATGTATAGCATATGTATTAATGGCATTTGATACCACCATGCACATGCTTCTTGAATGTGGCAGAATTGTTGAATCATTAGGACTTGTAAAGTGTCAGTAATTTATTGGCAAGTTCACATTTTCCTGCTCTTGGAAAATTATCTTTCTTATTGAAAAAAAATTGTTCAGGAATATTGCCCTAGCAGGTGCAAGGGCACAAAGTCTTCCAAGTGTAATCAGTGTAACCCAAGGACCAGTGGTATCAGCATTACCTGGGAGCTTGTCAGAAACTGAGACTCTCCAGTTCTTTGATCATTTACACATGCACGTTCAAACTTCTTGGAGGTTCTTGTGTGGAGTGCAAGAGCATCAAGTTGTGAGGGTGGAGACTTATACCTAGTGTCAACTCTTGGGCTCTTCTTTCTCTAAGGAGAGAAATTCCTTGGGGGCATTGCCATTATCTGTTCCCTGAGTGTGTCATCATTCATTTCATGCCATAATGGGCAGCTTAGCAGAGGTTAGCCTTGGGGAGACATGTTGTAACCTATAGGAACCTAAGACTGTAAAGCTAAGAAATCAGTATGTGCCCCTCCCCCTATGTCATTTCTTTTTCTCTGTGGTCTCTATATTCCTCATTCATTCTCACCTTCCTTCCTAACTCATTCAGTCCTTAAATCCTTGCTTTTCTCGAAACATCCCTAATGGGTGTTTCCAAAGTGTTTTGTTTTCCTAAATCCTACTAAAGATTCAGATTAATGACCTAATTTGCAATCCTGCTACTCCCTGTCTTTAGACTGACTTGGATTCTTGATCTTTAGCTTTTTAGAAACATAAGCGAATGTCTAAATGATTAGTATGTTCTGGTAAATTCTTTTATGGAGGGCTATTCTTTCTCTCTTTATCTTTTTTCATAAAGTATAAGTTACAGCTCATGCATAGAAATCTGGAGAATGAGTTGCATGATTCAAAGCCATTAGAACCATTAGCTCTGACTCCAGTTAAGCCAAATAAACAAATCCCAGTTCAAGTAGGAAGCGAGGTGCTGTTTTCCCTGCCTTTTAAGGTTTCCCAGCCTCACAGTCACTAACTCAGTGGTTTCAGTGTCATGTTTATTCTACTCCAGCAGGTCAGAGGCAGTAGCACTTACTCTGTTAACAGCTCTTTTGCAAAGCCCTGGATAGTGTTGAATTGGAGCTGATGAGCCTATAGCAATGGGATTTGACCCTTGGTAGCTCTCTGCTCTACCAAGGGCTGTGGGTTCCTTTCACCATCTCAGATCTCTGTTGTTGGATAGGAGGCAAGCCAGTCACCCTAGAGCATTAATCATGGCAAATCCATCACCACCTTGGAAAACATGCTTTGAAATAATGACAGTTAAGGTTTGGTGCAAGTATGTATGTTCAGGGGTGATTCTGAGCACTCGACGTACTCCAGCTCACTTCATCCTCACAGTAATCCCATGGAGCAGGTACTCAGGTGTTCCTGTTTTGTCTGTTAGGAGACACAGGACTAGAGCGTTTGACAATTTTCCCGGAGTCATACAGTGGGTATGGGTTGAGTCGAGAGCAACTCTAAGCATTCATTCAGTGACCATATGTTTACGTTTTACTTCTACTGTGGCCCAGGGTCTCCTAGGTTCCTAGGATAATTTAGCAGGCAGATAAAGTTTCTGTCTTTTGCATATTCCGCTCTGTGTTTGTGTGTGTGGGTATGTGTGAGGATGGAGGGGAATTGGGACAGTTAACACACATACTCAAACATAATAATTCCATAAACCGTATGGTACATTACAAGAGGCTAAGGCCTCTGAATAATGGAAATTGGCAGATTATGGGAATTGGGAATGTGGGAAGAAAAGGGCACTGGAATTTTAATTGAGTAGTAACCATGGTCTTTACTGAAAAGCTAGCATTTAGACCACGACCTATAGGAAATGAGGGACTGTGCTTGGAGGATCCAGGTCCCCTGTCGCCATTATATCTAACTGCCATGGTGTTAAATGAAGGGGAATACTCCTCCATGCTGGTCCTAGTTATTTTGAACTGTTATAACACAGTAGCAGAAACTGGATGGCTTGTAAATTATAGACATTTGTTTCTCCAAGTTCTGTAGGGCAGAAGTCTGAGATCAGGGTTTTGCGTGGTCAGGTTCTGGTGAAGACCCTCTTCCAGGGGTGGATTGCCAGCCTCTCGTGTCCTCACATGGCCATGGTGGGAAGATAGCTAGTGTGCTCACCTCTTAGAAGGGAGCTAATCCCATTCATGAGGGCTCCTCCCTGTTTACTTTATTACCTCTCACAGGCCACATTCAGTCCCTTGCAATGTTTGAAGGCATAAAGTCTGACTTTATGAAAAATGTAGCATTATCAGTTTTCCATGGTCTGATACAGTAGAAGATTCAGTGTAGCCACTAACCTTGCTTTTGAGTTCTTTGATTCTATGTTTCATCCTGTTATATCATAATAGATATAAATGGGAAGATATTTTCAGAGATTTGGTGACTTTTTTTTTTTGCAAATTTAAAGCAAAAGAGTAAAAAGAGGTAACTTTTATTTCAGCTTGAGAATTAGCTCACATAAATTTTGTCTTTTATTCCCTCTACCCTTTGAAGCAGAATGAATTCTCTATTGATTTTGAGTAATGAGGTATCATTGTGCTCTTCATCTATATCTGCAGGTGTCTCTGGAAGCTGTTTAGCTACCATTGCTTGACTGACTAGTGGGAACTCCTAGGTACTGTGCATTTTAAGATTGTCTTAGAAATGTATTAAAAATATGTGACAGAATCTGGCATAAAAACTAGACTGAATCAATTCTTTGAATGAATGATGAGGGAGGTAAATGAAGTTTAGAAACTTAGTACTTAAAAATAATATTTGAAGAACTATCATGATGAGCATCATATTTCAGAGTGCTGAACAAAGATTGATTATAAGAATTACAAGAAGTTAGATTTGGCTTTAAGGAAGGCTTGCCAAATAATTAGAGGTGTCCAAGTCTCAGCTGGACTTCCTAATGAGGGAGCAAGTCTACAGGAAAGTGACCATGTACATGTGCTAGAGACTTCTGTATAGTGTACGGGATCAACCATCTGACCCTAAGCCAAGTCTCCTGGCAAGCATTCTTTCATATATGATGATGGCTGATGCAGGGTTATCATTTGGCTCTAAATTACTTTGCTCTGTTTCCCAGCATGATATGCCTCTATTGCTGTAACTGGTTATCCAACAGTACTATCCTCACTTTTCCTGGGTTAATTCTGTGTATATCTAATTGAGAAGCTAGGCATGGAAGCCCCCATATTTGTGACTAGAAAGGTTTATTTTGGCCCACTCTCTGGTCCAAGGTTGAATGGCCACATCTGATGAGAACTTTATTGCTGGCATAGTCTTGAGGAAGTGTAGGGTATCACTGGGCAAGAGACGAGGGAGAGCACATGTGTGTTTCAGTCTCTTTTCCTCTTTTGTCTTCTCTTTCCTTACAAAGTCACCAATATTCAACCATGTGGGTGGCACTCTGATGATCTATCTGATCACCTTCCAGAGGCCCCTCCTGTAAACACCACAGTCAGCTTACATTTCCATCCTGTTAATACCTCACAATAGGGATTGTATTTCAGTTCACATCAATCCCCAGGGAATGAACCATATCTTAGCCATAACATCTAGTAATTTCAGCCCAAGAGAAGTGCTGATTCACAGAAAGACTCTACTTCTCCACTCCCTAAATAATGACAGTTCTGGACAGACATGCCTAAAAAATGGGTGTGCTTTCCTAAGATAAATAACAATAATGAATGAAGTTATTAGGAGGAGTGGCTCAGGCTCTAAGGAGAAATTAACTGTTTGGTTTAGGAACTCTCCTTAGTCATTGTGCAAATCCTCATGTTCCACTTCTCACGGGGTTTAGTTCATGGAGACGTAGTATTGTGGTTATTAAATAACTGAGGGGCATTGCACGCTTCGGTGGAGGGGCAGACATACCTTTTCAGCCTGTGTGTTTCCCAAGCCTGCGTGGTGCAATGAAGGAGAATGGGAGCCTGCAGGCAGGTATTTCCAAAATGTGTTAGCTAATACCCCCAAAGAGGTACAGCTTTAAAAATTTTGACATGAATAATCACTAACCATCTCTGAATTTTCCTCAGCAATGAAACATAAACATATGGTCACCATTTTCCCCATTCCATGGTTGAAGAAGTGTAGACTGTTTCTGGAACCATAAATCTCTATTAGGTTGTGCATTAGATGTGCTCATTCTATCAATTCCTATTTAAATTCTTAAACCAGTAACAAAATGAAAAACAGTTGTTAACACTGCATGAACTCATAATTGTAACTTTAGAAGCCTTGAGCAATGTGTAGAAATGTTATTAAAACATATTTTGTTTGCTACCCTTTCTGTGGTAAATTCCTTTGCAGCATTTTCCAAGCAGATGTAGTAGTGGAAAGCAAATCAACATTTCTAGAGAAAAATGTCAGGAATTTCTCTGATACTTGTGGATTGACCTTCTTGCTGCAAGCCAGCCACTTTTTGGCAAGGTGGCGAGGTCAAGAAACATCTACTTACATGTGCACTTGAAACTTTTGGTTCCATGGACTACTTGGGTCAAATTGTGGGAGCACCTTGATTAAGTCCAAGGACAGGTCTTAAATGTTCTTACTCTCATTGGTAGCTCTGATCACAAAAGGACAAGGAAGGTGATTCACTGGAGATGGGAATGAAGACAGAGTACAGACACAAGCAGAGGGGAGAAGTGAACAAAGCGAGGGTGAATGGGAATTAGGACATCAGTTGTTTCTTGTTGCAATGAGAAGAATCAATGTTCTACTCAACTTTCTTTAAAAGAATATTAACTCACAGGATAAAAATGAATGTGAGTAGATATTTGGGAGGCTTGACTACTGCTATGACTATTTTATTTTCAATTATTTTGATAATTGCAGATAACAGTTATCGAACACTCCCTAGGGGGCCACTTCCTCTGCTAAGCACCTAACACAGCCATGTGTGTGGTACTCGGAACAGGCAGCAAGGCAGCTGCTGTTCACAGTTACCAACAGGGCATCTTGGAAGCTGACAGCCTGCCCAAAACACACAGCTACTGTGGCCCAGCCACACCTGAAATTTGTGGCTGCTGTTGTCCCAAACCCCTCTTCACTGTGTCCATCACCACTTCCGTCTCATCATTTGGCTTGTGCCCCAAATCCTTCCAATCTTTGTTTTGCTTGTGTATTTCAAAGAATTGCAATGCCTGAGAAGTAGCTATGAAAAAGAAATCTAAAAAGAGCAAGTGACAGTTTTATGGATTAGGTGATCAAAAATGAAAGGCATTCTCTGAAGGAAACGTTCAGCTCACTTTGTGTGGTTCCAAAGGACACATTAACTGCTCATTAGGCAGCAATCTGCTGGCAGATTGGCAGGCTACCTCCTGTCTATCAGAACACTAGCTAGTCAAGTAATTAACCTATTCTTTAGAGTCCACTGAGTGCAAAGTTAAACCTAGAGGGCTCTCTCTGGGTTCTCCAGAGCATTAACTTTTCACCAATCTTTGTGCCAGGATGGCCCTTAACCTGGAATACCCTTTGTAACTGCTCACAAACAAAAGTTAATTGAGGTCTGGGGAAAGAGAACATGTACTTTTCAAAACTGATATATGTATTTTTTTTCATTTTTTTTATTTAATTATTTAATGAATATAAGTTTCCAAAGTACGAATAATGGATTACAATGGCTTCCCCCCCATACCGTCCCTCCCACCCACAACCCTCCCCTTTCCCACTCCCTCTCCCCTTCCATTCACATCAAGATTCATTTTTGATTATCTTAATATACAGAAGATCAGCTTAGTATACATTAAGTAAGGATTTCAACAGTTTGCTCCCACACAGAAACATAAAGTGAAAAATAATAGATGATTTTTTTTTAATGATGATGAAATCAGATCAGACCTATTGTCATGTTTAATCCCAGTGAGAGTCAAGTTGGGAGTTGATCGTTTCTTTTTTTTTTTTTCTTTTTTCTTTTTTTTTACAGAGGATCAGTTTAGTATGCATTAAGTAAAGATTTCAACAGTTTGCACCCCCATAGAAACACAAAGTGAAATATACTGTTTGAGTACTCGTTATAGCATTAAATTTCAATGCACAGCACATTAAGGACAGAGATCCTACATGAGGAGTAAGTGCACAGTGACTCCTGTTGTTGACTTTACCAATTGACACTCCTGTCTATGGCATCAGTAATCTCCCTATGCTCCAGTCATGAGTTTCCAAGGCTATGGAAGCCCTCTGAGTTCTCCGATTCTTATCTTGTTTCGACAAGGTCATAGTCAAAGTGGAGGTTCTCTCCTCCCTTCAGAGAAAGGTACCTCCTTCTTTGAAGACCTGTTCTTTCCACTGAGATCTCACTCACAGAGATCTTTTGCCAGAGTGTCTTGGCTTTCCATGCCTGAAATACTCTCATGGGCTTTTCAGCCAGATCCGAGTGCCTTTAGGGCTGATTCTGAGGCCAGAGTGCTATTTAGGACATCTGCCATTCTATGAGTCTGCTGAGTATCTCACTTCCCATGTTGGATCACTCTCCCCTTTATTTATTCTATCGGTTAGTGTTAGCAGGTACTAGACTTGCTTATGTGCTCCCTTTGACTCTTAGTCCTTTCATTATGATCAATTGTGAACTGAAATTGATCACTTGGGCTAGTGAGATGGCATTGGTACATGCCACCTTGATGGGATTAAATTGGAGTACCCTGGTATGTTTCTAACTCTACCATTTGGGGCAAGTCAGCTTGAGCATGTCCCAAATTATACATCTCTTCCCTCTTTTATTCCTACTCTTGTGTTTAACAGGGATCACATATCAGTTAAATTTCAACACTTAAGAATAACTCAAAACTGATATATGTATTTACTTGAAAGACAGAGTAACAGAAAAGAGAGGTGGGGAAGAGGGAGGGAGAGAGAGAGAACGAGAGAGAGAGAGGGAGGGAGAGAGAGACAGAGAGACAGAGATATCTCCCATCTGCTGGTTCCCTCCCCAAATGCCCTCAATAACCAGGACTGGGTCAGCTTGAATACAGGGGTCAGGAACTCCATCTGGGGCTCCTAGGTGGGTGCTAAGGACCGAAGAACCTGAGTGATCACCTGTTGCCTTCCCAGGTGCATTACAAGGGAACGGGATGGGAAGCAAAGCAGCTGGGACTTGAGCCCAGAGCTCCCATATATATCCCAAGTGGTGGCTTAATGCACAGCACCGTGTTGCCTGAGCCAGCCTCTATGAACAGTTTGTAATTTGTATCTTGTATTTCCCTCTGGTTTCAAAACTACAATTTTAAAAGATCGGTTTATATGAGGAATTATTGCAAAATGCTTTTTTTTTTTTTAACCAGCCTGTGGGAGCCTTTTCCATAATTATGAATTGGTATTGCTTTGGAAATTATGAATTGTTTTAGAAAGTAATCTCGCCATCACCGGAACTGTGGGCGAGGTGTCTCTCATTATGCCCAGGTTGTAGGGGAGGGAACTGGGGCCTTGGCAGACTAAGTGGTTTGCCTTGATTTTGCAGTGAAGTGTAGGTGGGGTGATATAGCACACTGTGTTGTCCCATTGCTCTTCCCCAGGTGTTATTATTTAAAAAAGAGAATAATCATTATGTAGGATTTTTAAAAAAAGGATTTATTTATTTATGTAAGAGCCAGAGTCAGAGAGAGAGAGAGAGAGAGAAATCTTCCATCTGCTGGTTCACTCTCCTGATGCCCACACCATCACTGACTGGGCCAGGCCAGAGCCAGGAGCTTCATCCTTGTCTTCCATGTGGGTGGCAGGGGCTCAAACACTTGGACCATCTTCCACTGCTGCTTTTCTCAGTTCATTAGTAGGGAAGTGGATCAGAAGTGGAACAGCCAGGGCACAAACTGGTGTCCATGTGGATTGCCAGTGTCTCAGGCCGTAACAACCTGCTGTGCCACAATACTAGTCCCCATTATAGAGGCTTGTAACTGGGAATTTCTGACAGTATTTTAAATTTCTTGAAAGTAAGAACCTGAAAGAACAAATGGGGAGCCTTTAAACTTCTACTAGAGGTAAAGAAGCGTTTTGTTAAATACATGAGTGTGGGTCTGTACCATGATCTCTATGGTATTTTTTAAAAAGCCTATGAATATCCCAATTGTATTTTCAATGAACCTTTCTCAGGCTTGGATATTTTACTCTCAACAAAAGTTTCTCTGGACATGACTTTTCTTCTGAAGACATTCTGACTTGGAACTTTATATGTATGTATTTATATAATTACATATTTTTATGGGTAAAACAATTTAATTTGTATATCTAAGGAAACATTAGGTGCTTGCTAAATATTGTAAAAGATGATTGCTGAAAACTTTTGAAGCACGCCACTTTATAGCACTGTTGGTCTAACTTTTTTCAATCATTAGTATTGAGTAGAATGCTACTGTGTATTTTTGTTGAAAATTATATGGTTTGTAATATTTATTTCAGCTGATTTGGGAATTGGATTATGTGAACAAATTAAGCAAATCATTAATCCAAAAAACATTTAAGAAATTATTTTATTTTTAAAAATTTTATTTTCATCTAATTGAAAGGCAGACAGGGCATGAGAGACACATACAGAGAGAGAGAAAGAGAGAGAGAGAGAGAGAGAGAGAGGGAGAGAGAAAGAGATAGCAATATCTTCTATCCACTTGTGCACCCTCCAAATGCTGGCAACATCCAGGGTTGGATCAGGCCGAAGCTAGGAGCCAGGAACTTCATCTAGGTCTTCCTCAAGCACATGAGCCATCATCTGTTGCCTTCAAGGATGCACTTTATCAGGAAGCTGGATTGGAAGCTGAGTAGCTGGGACTTGAACCAACATTCCAGCTAGCCCTTGGATATGAGATGCAGGCAGCATCCCAAAATTCTGATCTTTAATAAATCATTTCTTTGGCTCTGAATTTGCTCTCTGGATTAAAGAGTCATAGGCTTATAAATCTTTTAAAATTCATGTCGATCTAATTTCTCTTAGGTCTTTGAATATTTATTTTTCTCCTGTTTATTTTATAAACTATTCAAGTTATTATGTGTGCCTGCTATGATAGAGATGATTTCTTGTAGATCTTCCTCTGCCTACATTAGTAAATGCAATAAAATAATCAGTATAAGAAAATATGAAAGATATCGTGATCTGTAGTGTATGTGTACATGTGCATGAGACCTTATTTATTCATTTTATTTTTTAATTTTTTAAAACAATATTTTATTTATTTTTTGAGGTAACACTTTTTCAATTTACGTTATAGTCAATGAAAGAGCTCAACAAATAAATGTAGAAAGGAAAATAGACAAGTAGTATAAACAATAAGCAAATGAAGAAATTTCAACTTCACTAATACACAGTAAATTTTGAAGCAGCCACAAAGTCATTAAAACTATAATAGTTTATAATTTCTATCAATTTTTTGACAAAGATTCAAAATAGAATTTAATAAAACCTGTATTTTTACTTTTTTATCATATCAGATTACTTTATTGTTTCAAGAAGCATGACGTAGTCTGTATTCATTGTTTCTTTCAAAAATTACATGAGTGAGTTCATAGGAGCTCCTTTCAAATGATGTACTAAACAGCAGTGAAAAGGAATAGACTACTGTGTACTCGGTATGAATACACATCACAGACATTTTGAGAAAAAGGAAGTTGCATTAATTTAGTATATGACTGTATGAGTTTTGTTGTCTGGCGCTGTGGCATAGGGGGTTAAGCCTCTGCCTGGGTCACCGGTTTGTATCCCAGCTGCTCCTCTTCCAGTCCATCTTTGTGCTAATCGCCTGGGAAAGCAGTAGAAGATGGCCCAAGTGCTTGGGCCCCCAGCATCCACAAGGGAGACCTAGAAGAATTTCCTGGCTCCTGATTTCAGATCAGCCTAAGCTCTGGCCATTGCGGCCATTTGGGGAGTGAACCAGCGGGTGGTTCATTGTCTCTATCTCTCTCTGTAACTCTGCCTCTTAAATAAATAAATAAGTCTTTATTAAAAGGCAAACATGACTCTAGAATCCAATCTTGTTTTTTTTTTTAATGATTTATTTGCTCGAGAGGCGGGGGGGGGGGGGCACCCAACCATTGCTTTACTTCCCCAGAACACATGACAGGTGGGGTCTGAAATCAGAAGCTGGGAACTCAATCCAGGTCTCCCACATGGCTGGCAGGGTCCTAAGTACTTGAACCATCACTGCTGCTTTCAAGAGTTTGCATTATCAGGAAGCTGGAGTCAGGAGCTGGGAGTTGAACCCTGGTACTGCCACGTGGGGAGTAGACATCTTAGCTGGTGTCTTAGCTGCTGGGTCGAATGCCCACTGTAAATATTAATTTTAAACACTACGTTTCTACAAATTAAGCAAACTCCATTATGTTGCTTATTTTTTTTTTGTTACTGTCTATCAAGATTAAGTGTCCTTCTGTATGGAATTTAAGAAATACTATCCAAAATAGTGTATCATTTGTATTTTAATTTTGCTGTGGAATGAGATTAATAATAACAGGTGGCCGGGCCGTGGCTCACTTGGTTAATCCTCCACCTGCGGTGCCGGCATCCCATATGGGCGCCGGGTTTTAGTCCCAGTTGCTCCTCTTCCAGTCCAGCTCTCTGCTGTGGCCTGGGAGGGCAGTGGAGGATGACCCAAGTGCTTAGGTGCCTGCAACCCCATGGGAGACCAGGAAAAGCACCTGGCTCCTGGCTTTAGATCAGCGTAGTTCCGGCCATAGCAGCCATTTGGGGATGAACCAATGGAAGAAAGACCTTTCTCTCTCTCTCTCTCTCTCTCTCTCTCTCTTACTCTGTCAAATAAATAAAATGAAATAATAGATTAACCATATAGCTTTTAGAGGAACAATTTAAGATATAGGGTCATCATAAGAATGTGCCCAGGGGGCCAGCATAGTGATATTGGAGGTAAAGCTGCCACCTGTGATGCTGGCATCCCTTTTTTTTTTTTTTTTTTTTTTGAAAGGCAGAGTGGATAGAGAGAGAGAGACAGAAAGGTCTTCCTTTGCCGTTGATTCACCCTCCAATGGCCGCCATGCCTGGTGCGCTGCAGCCTGCGCGCCGCGCTGATCTGAAGCCAGGAGCCAGGTGCTTCTCCTGGACTCCCATGGGGTGCAGGGCCCAAGCACTTGGGCCATCCTTTACTGCACTCCCTGGCCACAGCAGACAGCTGGCCTGGAAGAAAGGCAACCGGGACAGAATCCGGCGCCCCGACCGGGACTAGAACCTGGTGTGCCGGTGCCTCTAGGTGGAGGATTAGCCTATTGAGCCGTGGCACCGGCCGCTGGCATCCCTTATGGGTGCTGGTTGGAGACCCAGTTACCCTGCTTCTGATCCAGGTCTCTGCTGATGTGCTTGGGCAAGCAGTAGAGGATGCCCTAAGTGCTTGGGCCCCTGCACCCATATAGGAGATCCAGAAGAAGCTCCTGATCCTGGCTTTGACCAGGCTTACCCCCAGCTGTTGTGGCCATTTAGAGAGTGATCAGCGGATAGAAGATTTCTCTCTGGTCTCTCTCCCTCTCTCTCTCCCTCCCTCTCTTTCTCTGTCTCTCCTCTCTCTGTGTAACTCTGACTTTCAAACAAACAAACAAACAAACAACCTTTTTTTTTTTTTTTTGACAGGCAGAGTGGACAGTGAGAGAGAGAGACAGAGAAAAAGGTCTTCCTTTTGCCGTTGGTTCACCCTCCAATGGCCGCCGCGCCTGGCACACTGCGGCCGGCGCACCGCGCTGATCCGATGGCAGGAGCCAGGAGCCAGGTGATTTTCCTGGTCTCCCATGGGGTGCAGGGCCCAAGCACCTGGGCCATCCTCCACTGCACTCCCTGGCCACAGCAGAGAGCTGGCCTGGAAGAGGGGCAACCGGGACAGAATCCGGCGCCCCGACCGGGACTAGAACCCGGTGTGCCGGCGCCGCTAGGCGGAGGATTAGCCTAGTGAGTCGCGGCGCCAGCCAACAAACAACCTTTTAAAAAGAAAGAATGTGGCTAAAGAGGAAGGAAATAGCCCAACCTGTGAGCCTTTGGAGATGGAAGCTGAGGTGAAGGCAACTGTACCTTGTGAACTAAGGACTTGCAGTGGTTACAGTAGAGGAACTGCTCTGTGATATCATGTCTACTTGGAGCTGGGTGTTTTAGTTTGCTTGTGCACTGAATGTGTGTTCAGATCAGATGCATGGAATTGATGTCTCAGTGGTGGAGGGATTTTATTCCACGTGACACTGAGCCTTGTTGGCTACTCACTTTGAAGTTCCAAAGTGTCAGTTCAGATTCATAGGTAATGTTCATATTTGTTTTCTGTTTTTTAATTTAAAAATCAATGGGTGCTCCATTGATCAAGAATATATATGTAGCCCCCTTTGTATAATGTATATGGTGCATATTGCTGTGAAAGTCAGTTTGGAAAATTGGCATTTCTTGCTGAATGCTGTGTTTTTCAGATTTTATTTTGCATCACTTTGCTTATTTAATTCTATTTTAATAATTTTCTCTGTTTTTTCCTCTCTGTTGAAAGGCTTCTCCCGTTGATTATCCTGCGAGCTTGTTTTGAGAGACAGTATTTCCTTAGGGAGTCTTTCTCCTCTCCTAAAGCCATAACAACGTGAACCGAGTAATAAAATTCCAATTCCCTCCCCTTGGTTGTGCTTCAAATAGACATTTCTTTGATACTGGCTAATAAAAACAGGAAAAGGATCATTTTTAAATGCTTTGGTCGGATTTCTTTGCTTCCAATAAGGAAAATTGCTTTGCAAGGGGGAGCATGGGTAATAAAGACACAACTGGCTGAATAATTGTCCTCAGTCTAATGTTGGGATTCCCAAGTTGCTGCCTGCAGATCTAATTTAATCTTGAGATGGCCGTGCATCCACTGCAATGTGTGGCTAAGAAACTACTGTTTCTGGAGATCATCTCCTCACTCTTAACAAAGATGAACTTCAAATGCTACTGGAGATTTTTTGATGCCCCTCCTTGCTTAGGAATACTTGCAGACTTTGCAATATATAGCAGAAGGACTTTGGACATTGACCAAGAGTGAATGATGGAACAGAACCACAGATACTGAACATGATGAAAGTGTCCTCAAAGCACATTCCAGAGAAAGAAACTGAGGCGCAAAGAAAGAAGCAACTTTGTTAAGGCCATGCAGATATCAAAGCTTTAATATATTAACATTGATATTCTTAATCCAGCTTTTCCCTTCTTTTTTTATTTGCAGAAGATCTGAGGTGAATGTAGTGGCTACCCTCATTCTCTGTCCAGATAGCCCCTTCTTAGGCCCTCCTGTCTCAGCTTCCTGGAGTGTTGATTGCTGATGCTCCCAGCCCAGGGCCTCTCCAGAAATCATTCTTACCCAAGGCAGTGAGGTGAGGAGAGAAACCTGTAACATCTGGTGACCAATTGAGGCAGTGGTACAGGTTTGCACAACTCCAGGGACCATTGTGGATTCCAGAAGTCCCAACACTGTTGGCCAAGTCCTATGCTGCTATAGCTCCTGGCCCTACTTCCTCCTCTGTCCATTTTGCCTGCTTCTCTAGCCTTTAATCAGTGAGATGCAAAGGGTTTTTCCTGATAAATGACTACATTCAAATCATCTCTGAGGCTGTTTACCAGGGAACCCAATGTAAGACACTGAAAACATTGGAATAGGATGCTGATCTACAAGGTTAAGGATGAGATGCCACAACTGGATAAGTCATCTTCCTTCTGGGAATCCTGGCTACCCTTAAAAGGGAGGGTTCAGCTGACATTTAAGAGATCGGCACTGGCTTTCTACTAGGGGACCTAGTCTTGTCCTTTCATTTTACAGGTCAGAAAATCAAGTCCTATACATCAAAATGGTTAGAAAGTAGCACCTAGCTAGTTGGTAAAAGAGCAAAAATAATATTATAGTCTGGCTGTTGCTACTGGTGCTGTTTAAAGAGTTATCATGGAATTTGTTTGGCGTTGTTCTGCTGTAACTCAGAATAGCCTGCAGATGGGTCTAGAGATCATCTGTAGCAACTCTGAGGCTGAAATCATGCAGCTCAGTAATTCCTACAGGGTCGTAATTTGCTCACGGTCCACTGTTCTTCAAAGAGAAGTGCTCACCAGAGTTGGTAGCAGGACAATGAAGAAGAAATAGTGAAGAAACAGCAGATGATCATAGTTGTTATTACCTGAAATCAACATTTTGTGTTACTGGCTATTAAGAGCGCTGGGGAGTATACAGCGCTTATTACATGAGGGACCAATGGCAAGTGTGGGTTCATTAGATAGATGAAGAGTGAGTTGAACCACAAGCAAGATGAAAAATGACTGCAAATTAATATGTAAACTCATGATCATTCTAAATAGTCTATTAGCCATTTTATTATGCTCAAATAATGCTCCACTGAGATTGTCAAATGATTGTCAGCTCAGAGTCTCTATGATGCTGGGAAATTTGGAATTAATTGAAAAATAAATTTTTAGCTTATTATCACTACTGCAAAATCTAGATGTTGTAATGTTTTCCAGGCAAAATTAATCAGGTATTTCTTTAGAAAACATTTTTTGACTTTTATTGTCAAAGAATTTACTACTATTGTAAATTAAGTCAAAATGTATTTTATCTACCACTTTGGGCTCCATGTTTGCTACAGAGGGATCCCCCACAGCTTTCCTTCAGTGTGCTTCTATATGTATTCCACACCCTGGCCAAATTGGGAAACTCATTGCTCTTTAATTTATATATTATATTTAAATATATATTATAAGTTATATTACAAGTATATTAAATATATAGGTTTTCTAGATTTGTGTCTTTTGCCATACTGTCTTTCTTTTTGGAGTGTTCTTCCTATGTGATTACTCATCTTGATTGTCTCAATTCAAACCCAATTTAACACTAACTTTTTAAAATGAAATTTTCTTTGATTTCCCTTAGGTACATATTTGATTATGCTGCTTAACCCCTTACTTTGAGAAAACATTCCATGATTTCAATTGCATTTGTTATTTCTTCTCTGTGAATCATTACCTTATTTTATGTGAATGGAAATTTTATGTCCTGCTTTGTATTTAGCTACTTGCATGTTCTCAACCCAATAAATATTTGTAGGTATTTGTAAGCATAATCTGCTAGGTAATATGGGATTAATAAATCTAAGAAATTCTTGTTGACTTAAGGGGTCTGTAGTCTGGGACTCTGAATGACAAACCCCAAGTCTGCAATGGGGGACCATGGCCATGGGGAGCTGTATCTGTGGCAGATCGGAAGACTCTCCAGTGACTCAGGCTTTGGCTTGGGTAGTTGGGTGCACTTTGGCCCACACATCTGAACTTTCTTATTGACCCGAATTTCCCATGGGGTGGTTGTTGAGGTCAGAATGGTTACTCTGGCCTGTCATTGCTCTTTCAGTATTTACCACTGAGTCTCTGAGAGAATTTTGCAGAACTGTGTTCATCTGAATCATTCATTCCTTTATTAATCCAGTTGACCATCAGGTATTTATTACTCTACTTACATGTGTTAGCACTTGGTTGGTCCATCCATGACATACAGTGATAAAGCAAATATTTACTTGTCTCAGGAAATCAGAATTTGGTAAGGAATCCAGAGAAGTGTGTGTGTGTGTGTGTGTGTGTGTGTCTTGTGTGTGTGTGTACCCTTGCACATGCAAGCGCTGATTTAAGCAGCTTTGGAACCAAAGTTAGATTCTGAGCCCTGCTACTTAGAAGACTTTACTAGCTGAGTCAGGATGAACCTCAAGTGCACACTTCACCATATTTTTAAATTCTCCTGATTTGGATCAGTGAACGAGTGGATTGGCTTTGGGTGCATTCTGCCAGGGACTTAGAGAATTAGAAAAGAGTTGTTGGAATTCATTTTTATACAGGAAATTCCTGACTATGGCTGGAAGAGGCTGTCATACGAGAGCCTGCAGAGCCTACGTTCTGCTCTATTTCTCCTTCTTTTGGAGAATCCCTGCACATCAGCACTTGATGGAAGTTCATTTTTTGTGAGATTTTCCCTTGTGAGTCCTAATTGCATGAAGGAAGTGAAAAACCATCTGAGCTACCTTTTTTATTATGGCAAATGGTGACATTCTCAGGAGGGGACAGAGCTACTGTTAAAGGGGCTAAAACTGCTTTGTAGGTTCTTATATCATTGCATACAATAAAGGACGTTTTAATGGTTCTACAGTTAATGGAGAAAACTCCATTGTTTTACGTGTCAGTTCAATAGGAAGTGCTATGAGGTACTGAGAGCAAGAGAGAGAGAGAGAGAGAGGAGAGAAAGAGAGAGAGAGAGTGTGTGTATGGTGTTTATATGCATGCACACTTTGTGGTTCCTGTTTCAGTAGTCACAAGATCACATGATATGTTTTGTGCCACATGGTGGCACATTTGCTGTGACATTAGTTTGTCTTTCAATATGCAACACTGTAAAAAGGGGTAAAGATAGCTGAATTAGAAGGTGACATAAGAGTAACAGTGTAGTATTTTATGCATCTGCTTTATTTTAAACTACATTATTTAACCAAGAATAAAAATGCTAGTTTCATTCTCTCAGTCTTTTTTCTGCCAATGGAAAGAAAGAACAGTATTCATCTGTAAGGAATTTAAGAATCCAGTTAAAATTAAAGTGTATTTTTTTTCTTTAACAATAGGGAACCTGTCATAGAGGGGGATGCAGTTTGCTCTCATTTATCCATGAACTCTTAAATTTTAACACCAGAGAACTCTAGAAATTACTTAGTCCACTGTTCTCATTTTGGATAATAACAAGAAGCCCAGCCTACCAAATGCTTGAGCAAAAAAAAACAAAAACAAAAACAAAAAAACTAGTGCAAAATCCTGTGTAGGGTACAACAGTGAGTGTGAGTGTGGGTGCTAAGAGCACTGACTTGGTCACCAGAGCTCCCAGGTTTCACTCTGGCTCTGCCAGCTGCTAGTTGTATGATCTTATACAAGTCACTTAACCTTTCAGTGCCTCTATTTTTGCATCTGGAAACTGGAGTCAGTAGCACTTCTTCCTTGCTGGAGTCGTCAGGGGGAGAGACTGAGATGGCAAATGTAAGGATACAGAGCCTGGCACATCTAAAACACTGCCTATGGGTCTACCGTGATCTGCATCTCATTAAATCTGAGGCACGTGGGTGCTGCTGCTGTTTTGATCTCAGAAGCAGGATTTACTGGATGCTTTCACACCGTGCAGCATGACTGCCTCAGCGATTCTGATATTACTGTATGTTGACTACATCCAGATAGGATAGGATGGAAGTGATCCAAAAGTTCTTGTTATTATTTAACTGGCTTAAGGGAGAGTTGGAATGAGAAGCTGCATCTACTGGTCCAGTGCTTGGTCTATTGTTCCTCCTCGTGCATATGAGTGGCATGTTTTGTAAACTACAGTGTCGGACACTGTCACTTTGGGAAATGACAACTTTAGCTGGTTTTTGTCAAAACACAAAGCCTACTCCTCTTTGATTATAGCATCTAGCTTAAAATTATCAAGACACTTGAATTCTAAGACTTAAAGACTTCAGTTGTTGTGCTCCTGTTTTCTTGGAAATAGGATGGTGAAGGAACTCCCAAATCCTGGTGAAAAATGGGCCTTTTCTCTGTGTTTACAGCCCAAGGGGGCTGATTGAGCTGCCTGTATCTCCCTCTATTTGCTGCTGCTATCTATTGGATAAGTGAAATGTTTAAACACTGATGCATCTCCTTTACTGAGCAAAGATTCAGATCCATATGAAGCATTTACTAGTAATGTGAAAAAACTGGATTCATTGCTATTCGAGTTCATCCCGCAGTGGAGCCTGGGCTGTCCATTTGGTAAGACAAGTAGTACGGTCACTGTAGGGCTAGAACCGTGTGCTTCTCGTGTGTGTGTGTGTGTGTGTGTGTGTGTATGTAAGCACCACAGGAATGCCTCAGTGAGGGCTTTTGTGAATAAGTCTGAGACTTGGGGTCTGGCTTTGCCATTCGATTGGCTCCTTCACTGTTACTTTATTCTTCTGTCCTAGTTGGTCTTCCTGTCCCTCTCTGGCCCTTATCTTAGTCCCACTTCTCTGGAACCCCTCTTGCCATCCCTCCCACATCTTCTGCATCTCTGTTTCTCTCCCAAGTTTGCATTTGACTTGTTTCTGGGCATCCTGCCCAGTTTGGTTTATTTGTTTCTCATAATTGTATTCAGAGCCTCAGCTACATATTTGAGATCCAGCATTTCAAATGGCATTTGTCTCCTTTATAGCACAAGAGTTTTCCTGGAATTTTGTGGTATTTTTAAATATGAATGCAAACTTGACCTCTACAAAGTAGAGTTGTACAAAATGAGCACCCAAATTGTTCAGAAAGCATTCCAAATATCCCTAAATTAGGTTTCACTGCCCCAGATCTCTGTATCATGCAATAAAAATAGTAACGTATTGGTTAGACTGCTTGTCGATAGTTGTTTTATGTTTCTTTATTCAACCAAAATCTTCCACTGTGTTTCGTATTATGAGAGATAAATGTGTTGATAAGAGTGTAAAAGAATTCCAGGTGTCCTTGTTGTTGACATAATAAGCCACTGTCAGCTTTAAATTGCCAGTGCAACGCTAACCACTTCACACTTAGTCTCAGCCTGAAGGTGATTTTCTACTCTGGAAAAATTGTGGTTTGAGGCCTTCTATTACTCTGTATCATCGTTTTTTTTTTCTTTTAGGACATACTATTTGAGAAAAACAGAGAAAGAGAGAGGGAGACAGAGAGATAGAGAACATTCTCATCTGCTGGTTCACACCCCAAATGCCCACAATGGCCTAAGCAGGGCTTGGGCTGAAGCTGAAACCAGGAACTGGAAACTCAGCTCAGGTTTCCCACAAGGATAGTGGGGACTCAATGACTTTTTCTGTCTCCTGCTGCCTCCCTGGGTGCACAATTGTAGGAACTTGGAATTGGGAGCCAGAGGTAGGACTCAAACCTAGGCATTCCAATATGGGATGTGGGTACCACAACCAGAATCTTAACCACTAGGCTAAACACCTATCCTATACCTCTGTAACATTCTAACAAAAACTCTAAACTTTAAAATGTGAGTCTTTCTGTGTTAAAATGGGTGTTCTTAATTATTGCACAGTCATAATTTTAGGTGTTCCAGATGCTGCACTGTCCATTAAGTAGCAACTAGTAACTACCACATACGGATTTTAAATTTAAAATAGCTATAAGTAAATTAAATTCAAGATTTAGCTCCCCAAGTATACTGACCACATTTCAAGGGCTTAGTCACCACATGTGACTGCCATATAGGGCAGTACAGTTACAGACGTTGCCTACCATTGAGAAAGTCCTCTGTTACAGAGGATGTAAGTTAGGGTAAATAGCACTCAAGAGTAGATTTCACTGTTTATTGGTCTCTTTAAAAGAGACCATAGGCCGGCGCCGCGGCTCACTAGGCTAATCCTCCGCTTAGCGGCGCCGGCACACCGGGTTCTAGTCCCGGTCGGGGCGCCGGATTCTGTCCTGGTTGCCCCTCTTCCAGGCCAGCCCTCTGCTGTGGCCAGGGAGTGCAGTGGAGGATGGCCCAGGTGCTTGGGCCCTGCACCCCATGGGAGACCAGGAAAAGCACCTGGCTCCTGGCTCCTGCCATCGGATCAGCGCGGTGCGCCGGCCGCGGCGGCCATTGGAGGGTGAACCATCGGCAAAGGAAGACCTTTCTCTCTCTCTCTCTCACTGTCCACTCTGCCTGTCAAAAAAAAAAAAAAAAAAAAGAGAGAGAGACCATAAAAATATACAGTTAATGAAAGCATTATTTTAAATTTTTTTAAAGATTTATTTGTTTGAAAGGTAGAATTCTAGAGAAGAGAGGAGGGGAGGGAGAGGAGGGGAATGGAGGGTCTTCCATTCAGTGGTTTACTCCTCAGGTAGCCACAACAGCCAGGACTGGGCCTGGCCAAAGCCAGGAGCCAGGAGCTTCTTCCAGGTCTCCCATGCGGATTTAGGGGCCCAAGCTCCTGGACCATCTTCCTCTGCTTTCCCAGGCTGTAAGCTGGGAGCTAGATAGGAAGTGGATCAACTGGGATATGAACTTGTGCCCATATGGGGTGATGGCATTGCAGGCAGTGGATTAACCCACTATTCCACAGTGCAGGCCTCATAAAAGCATTTTTTAAGAAGCATTCATGCAATAGACAGGAAGTGGGCAATCCAAGTTTCACAGGGGACTCCTCTTTATAAACTGTACAGGAGTGGGGGTACCTTCTGTCTTTTTGGCCCATCGTTCTCTGTACTATTGTCTGCAAATCCAAGTCCGTTCATGTCTTGTTACCCCAAAAGGAGTCATGTGTCTGTTATGAAACTGGCGCAGTTTTAGCCAGGTGGCCACATGGCCTAATCTCTGGTCAAGCTCCACCCCCATCCTAATGGGATTCACTGCTCCTGCTTCCCTGCCCGCCCTCAGGCGAAGTTTTAAAAGGGCCTGTTCCTGAACAGGTTCAGTTCTCTCTAGTCTTCCTCTGGTCTCTTGGCTCCTCTCTGCTCTCTCCTCTCTCTTGGCTCCTCTCATCTCTCTTCTCTCCCGGCTAGCTCTTCTCCTCTCTGTTTCTCTCTGTTTCTCTGTTTCTCTGTTTCTCTCTTTCCCTTCGCCACCCCTTCACTCCAGTCTGTTGGGTGTTCCCCAATAAACCTTTCCCTTACTCCGGTGTCCGGTGTGTTTTGTGATGGCTAACATTAATATATAACAGTGTCCACACCCAGCAGCAAGTGAGCCTGAGAAAGGAGGCCTTTTACTTGGTGGCGTTGGGCACCTCAAACTGTTCCTGTGGGAGAAAGAATGAATTTTTTAAATTTTTTAAAAAATGTTTTATTTTTTTGACAGGCAGAGTTAGACAGTGAAAGAGAGAGACAGAGAGAAAGGTCTTCCTTCCATTAGTTCACCCCCTAAATGGCCGCTACAGCCGGCGCGCTGCGCCAATCTGAAGCCAGGAGCCAGGTGCTTCCTCCTGGTCTCCCATGCGGGTGCAGGGCCCAAGCACTTGAGCCATCCTCCACTGCACTCCCTGGCCACAGCAAAGAGCTGGCCTGGAAGAGGAGCAACCGGGACAGAATCCGGTGCCCGATTGGGACTAGAACCTGGGGTGCCGGCGCTGTGGGTGGAGGATTAGCCAAGTGAGCCGCGGCGCCGGCAAAAAGAATGAATTTTGAGGAATTATAGGAATAATAAGCAGGTTTTTTTTTTTTAACCATAGGAACTAGCACTTAGTACAGACATGATATTTAAGGTGAAAGTTTATTTGCCATAGCTAATTTGGATATTTAGGGGAGATGATATGAGAGGTTAATTTAGATAATGCCTTGCTCTCTGCTTTTATTTTATTGTTATCTAAGCACATATTCATGTAACTCCACTAAACCAGAGTGGAAACATTGACACATCTGGGTTTGTTCTTCCATCTGCGCTAATATGTGCAGTGGTTCAGATTTCATGTGAGACCACAGGGATTGGATTCCCGTGACTGTTTTCTAGTGTTGAATCTTAGGTTTGAGGACATGGATACTCTTGCTACTCATTAACAAGGCTTAATGAAGACAGCCAGAGATACTTTCAAGGAGTGGATTTTGAGGTCCATTTGTATGGAAATGTCATTTTATTCTTAGGATGCTGAAGGACTCATTTCTATAATGAACAACTAAGGTGTCTCCTAGAGGAACTTGAGGCATTCTTTCCAAATTAGTGGAACTGCTTTTTACCTCCCCCTTTCTGTTTTGAGTCTGAATAGGGGCTGTCCTTATGCACCTAAGTATGTAATTTCTTGACTACCTGGTCTCTCTTCTTAACAACCCAGCAGGATCATTAAGTGTTGGGATTTCTTTTGTGGTGTTGGTGTTATTATCTGCTGTGTACAGCTTGGAAAAGTCAACCATGCCATTACACTTATTGCTGTGGGTCAACAAGTTCCTCTTTTTTCTTTTATTATTGCTAACCCATTGAACACTTTTCTCAAATGGTGTGTTTGACTCTTTTATGGACTTATCCTAGATTTAACTGGAAGCTAGATAACCCTCAAGTTGCCTCTTGAATCTTTTTGCAGCTAGTATACATTGTACTGCATGTCCTGACCCATGTGGAATAGACAGGGGTGACCTCAGGTCCATGGAATGGGAAGAAGCTTAGATGAGATAGTAGGGGGACCCATCTTAATGGCTACACCATGGGGTATTCACTGGTCCTCATCTGACCAACAAGGTTCCACATTCCTGGGGTGTTCACAGCCGGATCTCTCCATAATATGTACACCTGTCATTGCAGAGTCTGAATCCTGTTTCTGCCACTTAGGAATTACATCATCTTAAGCAAGGGAAACAGTCTCTCCATGCCTGTTTCTTCATCTTTATTTGTTTAATTATTTTTAAAGATTTATTTGTTTATTTGAAAGGCAGAGTTACAGAGAGGCAGAGGCAGAGAGAAAAAAAGAGAGGTCTTCCATATGCTGGTTCACTCCCTAAATGGCTGCAACAGCCAGAGCTGTGCTGATCCGAAGCCAGTAGCCTGGAGCTTCTTCTGGGTCTCTCATTTGGGTGCAGGGGCCCAGGGACCCTTGGGTGCAGATGTCCCAAGGCCATCTTCTACTGCTTTCTGAGGCCATAGCAGAGAGCTGGATCAGAAGAAGAGCAGCTGAGACTTGAACTGGTGCCTATATGGGATGCCAGCACTGCAGGTGGCGGCTTTATCCGCTACGCCACAGTGCCAGCCCCATTTCCTCATCTTTAAAATGAGGACTGCCCACGTTATACAACATTTGTGGTTTTTTTTACTTGGATAAAATTCATAAAGTGAACTGGAAATTCCTGTAACCTCATAAGCTCTGGAGTGCTAGCTGTTCTCTGTATTCATTCATTTTGGCACATTTTTATGTAGAAAACTAGAGGAACTGTCTCTCTTGGAGAATACTGAAGAAGATGCCTGTCTCAGACAGTCTTCTGTTTCACATACATTAGTGCCCCATTAATCCATGGTTTCAATTTCCTTGGATTCAGTTATCATAATTAACTGTAGTCAAAAAATATTAAATGGAAAAATCCTAGAAGTAAACAATTGGTGGGCTTTAAATTGCTTGCCTTTCTACATGGCATGAAGAAATCTCATGCTGTCTCACTGTGCCTTGCCAGGAATCATCGCTGTGTTCTGGGTATCCACACTGTGTATGCTTCCTCCCCACGAATCATTCTGTAGCCATCTCGATTTTCAGATGGACTATATAAGGTTCAAGGTGCTTCTGTTTAAATAACAATTATTTTACTTAAGAATAACCTTGAAAGCAAGAGTAGTGATGTTGGCAATTCAAGTAAGCAAAGAGAAATCATAAAGTCCTTTCTTTAAGTGAAAAGATGAAATTGTATCATATTTTGAGAGGAAAAGTGATCATATTCACTTAACTTATATTGCTGTAATTGTTGTATTTTGTATTTTT